>NW_026562396.1:1937500-4875000 GCF_027474105.1 Poeciliopsis prolifica
GAAAATTATTTTTATTAAATGTGCAAATGACAGAGCAAAACTATTTTTCTATGAAAACTCTACTTATTATGATCTACTACAAAATCATAATCCTGATTTATGGAGAAAAGTAAAACTTACAAGAAATAATGGTCTTCCTGCCACTGTCTATTAAATCATCATCTCCAATAATAATCCATCATGATTTAACAAGGGAACTTAATGAGGGAACCGGTTCAATGACTAATATATAAAATTAATGTTTGAAAATTAGAAGTCTTCGGCACAAAGACTAGACAGATGTGTTTCAAAGGAACACATTTAATTATCTTAACACTTAGTTTGACTTAAACAACAGAAGATGAAAAAGATTCCTGTTATCGCATTAAATAATAATAATAACAATAATAATAATAATAATATATAAAATGTTCAGACTTTGAAATCAATTAAGACTGGACACTAAAATACTGCGTATCAAGCACCAAGTGGCTTTTTGCCACTTAGGCAGATACTCAAAGAAACTACTGAAAGGACAAAATCAGATACAATCATGTTAACAGCAGGATGAACAATGTAACAAGCAATTGCCTGCATGACATTAGCATTTTGCTAATGTCGTGCATTAGCAAAATGCATGACATTTTGCTAATGCAAAATGGTGCCTTATTAAAACCTCAAAGGGGACAAACTGAGCACAAACTAAGCGCTTTTTTTTCAGAAAGCGCTGCTACTTGACAATGCTGATTAGTTGGTCTGGAAACTGAAGTAAAATAACTTATTTGACACATATTTATGTAATTAGCACTTAGTATTATAGAAATCTTGTTAAAGTTTTAGAATTAATGAATGAAAAAACAAAGTAAAGGACTTAGCAGTGTAAACTTGTAACTGAGGGGATTTTTCTACAAGCAAAACTTCAAACCAGTAAGTTTCCATAGACCAGACATCTGCAACCTACACTTCTGAAATAATAACAAAAAACATTTTTTAATTATAACAAATGTAGATTTTAGCAGCTTTCCTTATAATAATTGCATTGAATTTCCACAACACTAAAATGACACTAAAAGTACCAGTAGAAATATTTTAGATATATTTTTTCTTCTCATTCGGTTGGAAACTTTATTCTTTTAGTGCATCACAAATAACATCTCAGAAAATTTTATGTTTCCTTAATTATAAAACCTAAACAGATACAGGAAGCAATCATTTCTCATCGAGTGTGTGGGCTTCGTACAGACAAGGGGCTGGATTTTATGAGCCTACATCTGTGTGTTACTGATGATAATAAATCCAGATTTACCTTGTTTCAGAGTGATGGCCAGATCAGGGTAAGACATAATGGACTCATCAAGTCCCTACCGACTCATCAAGGCGGTAGGGACAATAATATTATCTGTAGTGACTGTAGTTGAATATATCTAGGGTCAGAAACTTCATGTGTCCAAAGAATAAGGTCAGCAGCAAACCAGCTGTTTTGATAAGTCCCAAAAACATATCAAAACAATATTTCAGTGAATTCATGTTGTTTAAAAGCAAAAGACAATCCAAGAAATTGTTAATTTTTTTTTGGAACAATAATAAATTAATATTAGTTTTTTGAGTCTGGAGTCGTAGTACTGATGCTAATCATCAGAGAGCAATTGATTATTTATTAAAGGTTAGCTTTAGTCTTGTGGCATCATCATTGTAGATATACTACTGGTTATTTTTTGTTGAACAATATACTAAACATGCGGCTATGCATAGATGCATGTTTAAAACATGTTTATTTTGTTCTCTCTTTGTGTGTCTACAACAGCATGTCTTCATGGAGGACATGCCAGGTTTTTACTTTCATCAATACTCTGCTTAGTTGTCTAACAATGTGATTTGTAGTTTATTTTTGTTTATTTTGTTAAGCTATAAGAGTTGACACTGGTAGTAACATTTTTTATTAGTAGAAACTGTTCTTTAAATGCCATTCACACGAGTATATAAATTAGCAATGTGTAGTACAGGAATTAAACAAGCAATAATTTAAAATATGAAGTGGGAATTGTGTGATCAAACCCCCTAACTGCTAATTGATAGATGACAGCTCATACTCCCAGTATGCAATTTTAAATGTTTTAATTTTTTTATAGCATACATAATGCATTTTGTGTTCAGTGTTCAAATGATTTTCATAGCAGAAGAACTTTACTGGAGTTACATTTTGTATTGGCTTCATTTACTCAACCTGTAAGGAAAAGGTGTGTGATTGAACGATTCTGACTGACATTTATTTCTCTGTGACTTAGTCATGCTGTTGACAGAACATTATCGTTAGTTTCTCCATTATACAAGTGCTCCCTGAAAAGAATTTTAATGGATAACCTAAATAGATTCAATCATCGATTTGTTTGACCATTTTCTAAATATTTTAGACCTTCTTAATGGATTGTTTGTCGTTAAGTACGTTGAAATGGGGATGTAGTTGGAAAGAAAGCAAATTAGTCATTAGCAGCGGCCAGGCCTTTTTCCACACTCCATTTAACTTTGTTTTTGCAGAGGGCCAGGACCGGGAAATGATCTACCAAAAAAAAAAAAAAAAAAAAAAAACATGAAAGGAGGAGATATTTTTCTCAGAGTGACAAAAATGGTTAAATAAATGATCAGTGACTCTAATTGCAGAAAATAATTTAATGTTGCGACACACCATTTAGCTATAGTTTAGTGTGCTGGGGATTTGTTTTTGTAAAAACAAAATAGTGTGAGTGCTCCGGAGATATGAGAATAATGCATATGAAAGAATGAGAAGTGATCATGAGAGCTGATCATACTCACCCTCTGAATTACATATTACATATGGCACTGGTCCCATATGTAATTCTTTTTAGGCCTGGGTCACTAGTTATAGAAAAAAAAATTTCTTTGTTACAATAGCTGACATAAGTGTCAAATAAGATTAGTGGTAACACAACCAAAACTGCAGAATCTATGAGCCATGTTCCAACATGGATTCAGTTATAATTTTAATGAAATTGTGGTATATAATGCAAAACTTTTTTGTGTACTCTGTCTTTTTAATGGTTTAAGCAGATGAGTGAGGGGGAAAGAACAAATGTTGAAAACAGCCAGTCACATTGACATGCTAATTTGCTATACTTGGCATGCTGGGCTGATGTTTTAACAGCAGTAACAACCATGGGGCATCCATGCTGTTGAGATTTCCTAAACTGTTTTCCCAATTGTGTAAACAAAGATTTTCCAAAAGATTTTTTTTTTTTTTTTTTTTTTGTAGTTTGGCTTCTTTAAGAAAGCAACACTACAATGGCAGACACAAAGGAAATAAACAGCTTTGCATTTCTAGGGTGTTAGTGTGTAAATGATCAGACATTTAGCAGTTTGTTAAATTATCGAAAACCTTACTACAAACAGAAAAATATGCGATAAAAATGCCACAATGTTGTTTGTTAAACACAGACAAAGCCAGTATGAAGCAGGCAGTTTTAAATGTCTTTGTTAGTTATAGCTATTTTTAGTGGAAAAAAAAATCTACTTTTTCAATTGTGTTCATGAAGTGTGCCAAGATAAATATGTATTGTAAAATCGTAAAGAGGTGGAGGATCACCTGCAGGTCATCATCATTTCAATAAATTATTTAAACACCTTATTATATGCCTGTAGAAGTGGGTTCATTGTAATGTAATGGTCAGAGCTGGTTTGTCTAGTATCCTTTATGGCTAAATAGAGGGCAATGAAGTGATCTATCGAGGGATAATTTGGTGTGTCAAAAGAGATACATTTGTGACAGTGATTAGTGTGCAATCAGCCATCCTTACTTGTCATAAAAATTTTATTTGAATGACCATCAATTAAAGTATTGAATCTGAAACGGTAGAGGAAAGGGCAATGTTCTCAATCCATTACATTCTATGCCAGTTTCTATCTTTTATTCATCATTATGCCACATTTTAATACTTTGATCTCATAAGATTTAAGCTTCATGGTTTGAGAGTTTCTATTCTCAGCATTGAACAATTTTCTGCCTGTATTCTTCTTTTAAAGCCCTCTTTAGAGCTCAGATACTTTTATCTTTGTTCGTTCATCAATGCACACAATAAGTATTGCATCACAGAAAATTCATGAAGCAGTAAAAAACATCATGAGTGTGGGTGCTACAGATTCTAAGGTTCCAGCTTCTCTCAAAAACAAAACTGAGAAAAAAAGGGAACTTGGAAAGAAGAAGAACTTGCTTGTAATCTGTCAGTAAGCCACTAAAGAAAAAAAAATGGAGCTAGACACCTGTTGTGGTGGGCAGCTGCTTGGGGAAATATGCACAGAATGATGCATCCTGCGGGAGATATGCTGCTAAAATATAAAATTGTGGTAATGTCTTGTTAGTAATTTCCGGCTTCTCTGCTTGGTTTATGTGTGAGCTCTTCCAGGCCTTTGCTCCGTGTTGTGAGATCTCGACCATGAGACAATAGTGCTGCATGATTTTAGCTGACAAATCAATGTTTTTTTTTCTTTTTTCTTTCTCCTTTTGACAACGTTTGGTGCACGTGATGCACATCTGAAAGACACATTTGATATCATCTACACTTAAATGTGCCTTAAATCAAAATCAATATAATTTTACTTCAAAAAGTATGTATCCAGTGAGGGGTGTGGAAGCTCCATTAAAACACCATTGCAATATTTAGTAATGATGCCATCAGGAAAGAGATAAATTTCTGAGAAAATATATTCTCAGAAAGAAAGGTATTTTGTATGCAAAATGTGAGTACTAACTCCAGAATAAAAGAAAACCTTGTGACAATGCTGACTGAGATTAGTAAATGACCAGTCACATTTACAAAACTGGACCACCCTTCACATTAGGAGGGACAAAGAAAATGACTTAAGAGACTAATATTGTTATTTCAAGTTCTAAAATATTGTGTCATTGCAGGAGCAATTTTTAGTTAGGTGGTTTGTGGGTGTTTGTTAATTGGAGTAAGTGGCCCTCAACCTGAAAAAGTTTACTGTCTGGAAAAATGGGCCAAAATTTCAGCAAACTATTGCGAGAAATTTTACATATAAAATTCAGACTTTAACCCTTATCTCATTTGCCATTTAGCAAATGAAAATAATTTTGGTCATCCTAAAGTTTGGACTGATTTAATATAAGAATAAGGGAAAATATTATTTAGTTTTTGTACAGGGTGTGTAAACAGTTGATTTCTAAATATATCCAATCAGAGTAATACTTAGAAAGTTTTAAACAACTGAAACTCTGACAAATTATCCTGAAAAATGACCCATGTTTATCAGGTCATGGTGTGGAAAAGTTAATCTTATCTTTAATCTGAACAAAATACCAGAGAGGATTGCAGATTTCAAAAGAAACACCGAGGTCAAACATAATTTATATCATTGGAGAAGAAATGGAGCAATATAAATACTTTAGTGTTCTCCTCAACAACAGACTGGAATGGAGAAGCAAAGATGAAGCCCTCTACTACAAGGGACAGATGAGGATTTTATTCTATAAGAGGAAGCTTATGTCTTTTAGTGTTTGCAGTAAGATGCTGCATATCTTCTGGAAGACTGTTGTGGAGACTGCCATTTCTACTTCCATCATCTGTCGGGGAAGCAGCAAGAGAGCCAGTGACTAAAGAAGGCTAAACGACCTGATAAAGAAAGCTGCTTCTGTTCTGGGGAATACAGTGGAAACTTGGGAGATTATGGTGCAAAGAAGGATTCTTTATAAAATCAAGAAAATGGTAGATAACTACAAGACAATCAGGAACATGACACATGACTCGGTCAAAGTGTCTTCAGTAAGAGGCTTCTTCATACTCTCTGTAATTCAGGCTGCTAACGATCATCGTTTCTGCCCAGAGCCAGTATCTACAGTGGTGTGAAAAAGTGTTTGTCTTCTTCCTGATTTACTATTTTTGGCCATGTTTGAAAAGATGACTAGGGCAAAATTGCTCCTCGGTGCTATGAACGATTCAGTCCAAGCTATTGCAAACACTTGATTGCAATAGCTTGCAACAACTTGCAAGTTGTTGCTTTTTGTCATAAAGTGGAGTGAGTGTTGAGGCAGGACGCTGTAGACCCAGGTTGGAATCAATGATGGTGGTTTGATAACAAAGAATGCACAAATAATCCAAAAGTCCAGGTAGCACAGCTGAGCGGAAAGGCCAAGGCTCAACATGGTAGCAACTGGTAACAAAAACTAAGATGCGACAGAAACAGGACAGCGCAGACAGACTGGTACGACAAATTCGATAAGGACCCGACAAAGACACAGGTGACATGAAATACACAAAGGGTAATCAGGGAACAAAACACACCTGGGAATAATCAAGGGGAAGACAGGACAACACATTGACTCAAAAGACACAGAAACCTAAAATAAACACGCAGGAAAACTCAAGTCATCACACTTTTAAGGGTTGTCCAACAAGTTATTAGGTTTAGGAGGCAATCACCTCTTAATTTTTTTTTCCCTTAATAATAAACACCTTCACTTAAAAAGCGCTCTTTATGTCTGTGTTGTATTTGCCTGATATTTAAATTTGTTTTGGTGTTCTGAAATACTGGATTGTGACAAACGTAAAAAAGTAGGTAATCGAAAATGGACCAAACAGTTTTTTCTCACCACTGCACAACCACACTTTGAAGACTCCTGAATAATATTAGTTACAACATTTAACTTTCCTTTGGGATCAACAAAGGGTTGAATTTGAATCTTGTCACCACATTAGGGTGATAAGGGGGAGTAGTTCTTAAAAAGAGTACATATTTTAGGCATTTGTCTGGTTCTAATGAAATTTAAACTTTATTCCACTTTAAGTTGAAAATATATTTTTCTCCTTTAATGTTAACTAAGCTAATTTCCCATCTCTAGCTAAATTTAGATCTGACCAGACCTCAAAACCGGGTTACTTTATCCTCTAAACAGCTTGACTTCAGAAGCTGCCAAAAAGCCCAGCATGAACTGGAATCTGCCTCAGCTTCAGCCTCTCTGTTCTTTATCAGGCTGTTTAGCACTCTGCTGTTTTGCATGAAATGGTGTGGTTATCACATTGCTGAAGGTAGAAGGTGTTTACCCTAATTTAACTCTTTAGAACATTGTTTGTTAAGCTCCCCAGTTAGGTAAGGCAAGCTGAAATAGACTATTTAAGAAAATCCTATTTAGCACATTATTCAAAGCAGTAAATCTCAAAATGCAGTCACATTGTGCTTATAGTAAGCTAACCCAACAGCTTGGAACATAATAGTAAAGTGACCATTCATGTCTCTCCCCTTTGGAGATTTTGCCACTTTTTAAAACCAGCCTTAGCCGTGCTTATGCAATTCAAATCCCCCATTTCAGACACTGGTTCAATCCGCAGTTGTGTTTGCTGGCACACTGCTGATGTCAACGTGACCTAGAAACTGTGGGACTTGCCATTTCATATTCTATTGAAATTTAAACAATCCAAAAATCTATACTAGAATAATTTCACAAGGTTGCATGTTTTGAGGAAATTGTTAGCTACTGAGCTCTGAGCAAGTATTTGTTCCTTACAGTTTTATCTTTTCTTTTGCTTTTGCTTGTCACATCTATTGTTTTTAATCACAAAAAATAATGTCAGACAAAAAAATCACCTGTGAAATAAATTATTGTTTTATTCTTTGGAATAAAACAATGATTGAGAACAATCTGGTCCTATATAAAAAGCAAAAGCCCCTTAAATCAAACAATTGACTACCAGCTTTAGCCAGTGCAGTACAGCCAGACATCAAGCTTTTGGGATTTTTGGTTGTTCTTTCTATCCCCGTAAATGAATCCTGGCCCATCATCCCCAGACACCACGCTTCCCTGCAACATCCTTAAGGGAGTGTTGGAAGATCTCAAAGTATTTCAATGTCAGATGGGATATTTTTCCCTCCAACAAGTTGTGGGTCCTCCTGAGAGTCTCCTGCCAGTGGTCTGTGCCTCCCAGTGGAAAACCTACAATTGGAGGTGGTTATGGGCATCTTTTTCAGATGCCCAACCTATTTAAACTTACTCCTTTTGATGGAGAGAAGCAGTGGCTGTACTTTGAGCTTTTCTTGGATGATGGAACTCCTCACCCTTTTTCAAAGGCTGAGTCAAGCCATCCTCTGGAGGAAGCTCGTCTCTTGTCCACGACCTCATTCTGAGATACGTATCTCATGGTTATATGTGACCACATGGTCAAGGTGTAAAAGAACGGGTAAATTGAGTACTGTACTGGCAGTCAGCACTGTGATGCTTGGGCTTTGGGCAGCTTTCCCTGCCTATCTAGCTTTCTGTTGCT
Organism: Poeciliopsis prolifica; assembly: GCF_027474105.1. Taxonomy (NCBI): domain Eukaryota; kingdom Metazoa; phylum Chordata; class Actinopteri; order Cyprinodontiformes; family Poeciliidae; genus Poeciliopsis; species Poeciliopsis prolifica. The sequence continues at coordinate 1,945,765 of NW_026562396.1, forward strand.
CATGGCTGGTGAGGGCATATTTGGGTCTGGGTCCCTAGGTGGCTTGTGGCCAGCACCTAGTTGGGTGGCTGCCTGTGTGTCATGTGGGGTGTGCTTTCCTAGTGTTCCTAGCATGATGGCTGGGGCTTGATGGACTGTATGGGTGTGGTAATATAAGGTATAAGATTTGAAGGGTTGATTAAAGGATTTAAGCTATGCCCATGTGAACTGTCAGTGTTTGGAAGCTGGGTGCACTTGCTAGGACCGGGTTCCTGGTGAGTCTCTGGGTCCTGGGCTTTTGGGAAGCTGATCACATGAGAATGCTTGCTAGTGACTGTGTGCTTATCACCTCCTCACTAGCATGCACCACACATCAACGGTATCTTGAGATGTGGAATGATGGACCTTGCAGGTATACCGTATAACTGCCCTTGGGTGATATCTTGTATCTGTCTGACTAGCATTTCTTAGCCGAGGTTACGTGTCCTTTGGTTCTTTTGGGTGATGTGTGTTACATGACTTTCTACATTTTTGTCTCTAATAACTGTGTACTTCCAAAGTAACAGACTCACATACACCCACTCAGCACAAACACATTTATTTCTACATTTACTCTCACCCACCTACCCACACATGCCTGAGTACTGGCACACAAATAATCAAAATGGTTGAAGGTCATACAAACAGAGGATACTGTTATAACAATGTGGGCAGTTTACTTTGATGCTAGATGCGGTCTTGAGTTAATAAAGGCAACCACAAATTAGGATTTCATCTTCAGATAATCATTTTGCAGAGCAAAACTTCCCAGGCACACGTAGAAAACCAGCTTCTCCATATGGAATGAGTTAAATAATGCTTCAGGTTTTTATACTGCTTCATGTTGCCAGACAATTAAAGGGAATTATTTATATGACAGGTTTTGCACTAATCGGAGCCAGGTGAGGCTTGTGAAATTAACATTTGGTTGATCAATGTTAAACCATGTTTTCATAAGGGCTGCAGTCATTTTTTGCCTTGGTTTGTGTTGTTTTGATTAATGTCCCACCCCGACCCTCCATCAGTGAAAGTATAATTTGAAAACTCAGTTTTGTAGATCTCTTTCTATGGTATTTATTCAAGTTTTCTTTGTCTGATGTTAAAACTTGCTAAAATATATAAATCATCTACAGACTAATACAGTCTCTGTTTCACATGCTGTGTCACTCATTGAGGGTGGATTAGACATGAAGCTAACAAAGTCTTGTAGTGAATGAAATTGCTTTTCATTCTGTTCTTTTGATACCGATGTCCTTGCTAAGGTCAGTCGATACTTGTCCCATTGAAATCATTTGCTTCTGAGTTCAGCATTCATGAAGTAAATGAATGGTGTGCAGCTTTTCACCTGTCAGATAAATTCCTGACACATCATTGTGGTACATTTTTAATCATGTTAAAAGTTGTGCTTTAAGAAGTCAAAACAAAACCCATTAGCACCATTAACTTACTTTATTAATTAAAGTTGGTTTAGTAACTTTACCTCCAGAGGAGCATCTGTTTGTGAACTTTTTTTCCACTCCTAAATGCTATGTTTACCCTTGGGATGGGACACAGAACCAGCTATGTATGAAACGTCCATCTGTGCTTACATTAGGCAGGACACGGTTTGTTTAGCATGAATGTGTAGTTCTAAAACTGCTCTGTGTTTGTCTCCTTTGAGAGTTTCTTCTTACTCTATAACAACAGAAACCAGGTTTTCTTCAGTTTCTATCATGTAGTTTTTAACTGAAAGATTTTCAGACAATGCGGTGTGAAAAATTTACCTAGAAAATTTACCCGATTTTATAGGATCTTGTCGGAATGGTTGTTTTATAGCATGCAGACATTTTGACATGTGTTTTTAAAATTAAGTACAGAATTGTATCTATTATCATTAAATTACTACAAAGAGAAGAACTAGAAAGTTTTTATATTATTTGATATATAACATAACTTACTGTGTCCACTTCAACCGGACCGAGGCCTGGGTTTTTAGGCGGATCAGAGTTTGGTTTTTAAGTCCGTTTTTTGAATTCAAATTTGCATTCAGTCTGAGTTTTTGGGAAAAGTTCCCAAAAACTCAGACTTTCTGGACAAACGGATTAGAGTCTGATTCAGGACTCTAATCCTGGATTGGTCTGAATACACCCTGAGTCTAAAGAAATGCTGAAAATAAGTAACCCCAGACCAGCAAGTGGTGTCATATTTTTGTTTAGCACTTGTACACTTCTTTGTTGTAAGAACCCTGGTGTGTTAGGTTTGAACATGCTGAGGCAGGCAGAAATTTTGTTGAAGACTTGCTTGGAAACAATGTTCTTCTTTAATTTTGTCTCAGTGATGTGTTCCACAAATACGGGTTTATCACTCATGGTGTTGTCCCCAGTTAGTGCTTAAAATGTGCAACTTAATATTTGCGATTCTGTTTGTGTCTCCAAAGCAAAAATAATTACAGTGACAGTGACAACATGTGCACACAAAAACACAACGTTGTAGAAAACTTGAAGGTTATTTGGAGAGCTGTTGTTACGAAGACACATTGTGAACAGCATGCTAAGTATACCTGCTCCCTGTTGCTAGAAGTAACAGATGTGTAGAGCATTTAATTATAGGTACAGAGCTTGTGCTAATTGTGTAATTAAGTGACAATGTGATTATGAAAAAACAGTGAACATTTTTTATTACATACAGGGAAATGATTTGTGTATTTCTACTTAGTTATGTGTTATTACACTGGTTTTATCGATACTTTTAGGTAGGACTTATCACAAGAAAATTTAACTCAAATGAACTAATGCAAACCATTATACCTAACTACATATGACAATACTGACCTTGTTTGCTTCTCAATGTATTTTATGCAGACCAAATGCCCTTTTCCTTCTGTATTTTTACTTTCTGCCTTTACACACAATGTAATGTAGGCAGCTAGCTGACAAATGGTAAAATTGGCAGTATGACACAAAGTTTTGATGTACCTACCCATCAGTTTCAATCAATTTAAAAAAATCTTCCCCTACTTTTGTTGGTGACTGTTTTCTGGTTGTTGAGCACAGAAGTTGAAATTATTTAACTTAGGAGGACAAATCACCTGACAGAATATTCTTATTTCCTTCACCTAAATGTCTACAGTAGCGAATTGTTCAAGTCTGATAATAACTCTCCTTGTTTTTGACAAATAAACAGATTTCTTTTTATTATTATTATTGCAATGGCACACAAAATATACTGAGGATCATAAATTTCTGGTTAGTAGCACATATGAAGTATTTATGTTAAACTTTTTAATCTGCAGAATGACCTGAGATTATATGGTTGCAGCTAAAAGTGAACAAAGGCCATTTTTCCTTTTGTAAATTCACTTTCTTTTATATCTGTTTAAAATGAACCAAAAGTATTTCTATTAAAAAAAATTACAAAAGTATTCATATCTTTTTAACTTTTTTGACCTTTAGCTGAAGGACATTTTCTTTTAAATTTTGCATAATTTTATGTTTGTCCCTGCCTAAATACATTTGAAATGTAAAAAATAAAAATGTGATGAGTTTTCTGATATATATACTAATAGATAAATATGTCAAACTGGTACATAGGAAAGTGAAGCGTCTGACTCGGACTCCATTTGCATGAACATCAAGAGACTTAAAAAAGAAAAACACAGATCAATTATAATCCATCAATGTACAAAACGTAACTTTATATAAAAAGATATGTATTTCAAAAAAAGTGAGGGTGATTATTTACATACTGAATTACAAGGTTAGTAAAAAGAATGTAATTTTTAATAAAAAAAAGAAAAAACTGTGGAGAAATTAGAGCAAATTTTTCAGTTTGTACATCCTACCATGACTGAACCTTGTTTCCAGGAAGTAGTTTATACTAACCAGAGATATTTTTTTTCCACCTCCACACAACTCAACCACAGCTTTGTGATAAAGTGCCCTTTCTGCAGAAATAAAAATGGCCAGTAATGAGGCAGCTGGGCTTTTCCTTCTGCTATAGCACAAAAGCAGCAGGGCTGGCCTCTCTATTCCATCCTCTTCATTTCTGCAAATCCATCCACAAAACATTTTAATATTTTTAAAGTCATTGCCAGAGAGATCCAGGCTTCTCAGTGTTTAGCGCTATCTCTCTGTAGTTATTACCTTCACCCTTTGTGTGTTTGTCATAGCTAATTAAAAAAATATACTGCCTTCAACTGCTATGATTAGCAGCAGGCCAGTTTTTTTTCTTTCCAGTGCATCTCTTGTGATTCCCATTGATCTGTAAAAGGAAACCATTACATCCAGTAGCATAAAAATGAATTAATTCTTAAAAACATCAACCACTCTAATGTCACAATATACAGTGAAAGGTGTACTTGTTAAGAGAAATGTTTTACTGTTCAAATTAATATTCATAAAGCTACACATCCAGTTTATTTCTATGTGAACTTAGCAACTTAAAACTTCGGGTATATTTTCATGGTTTACTTCTAACTTTAGATTTCTGTCATTTATAAACAGCCTATGAGTGTAGCGTTGTACTCTTTATGAGCTACGAAGAAACTATAAACAAAAATTTTGCCTCTCCAATTTCAGTTGTGTTAAGTGTTTATTGGCCTTTCAGTCCCTTGAGCTCCACCACTAATTGCCAGTATTTTCCAGGAAAAGGCAGCAGAAATAAATAGGCATGTTCTAATGTAATAGCCTTTCCCTTTTAGTCACTAAATTACCTAACACCTCACTCTTATTGCTATTTTCTAGTTGGCATCCCTTATGTTCTTACTGAAATGCATTATTAATTAGGCTGAATGTGGGGGTGTCTGCAAAGGTTTCAAACTGCCTACAACCTAAGCTAAGCTCATAACCTTAAAGACACTTGTAAATTACTTGTTGTAACTGTGTGGATCTATTTATTTGAAAATATTTAATTATAGTTATTACAGAAATACTTATTAGAGAGAATTACAGCCTAGCAAAATATGCCAGCTGCACACGGATTACAAAACCTTCCACTGATGTACAAATTCTACACAATGTCTTCATCAATAAAAAAAATAAAAGGAAATCCTAGTTACATATCTTTCTATTTAAGTCTTTTTCTATAATTTCTTTAAGGAGAGACTATTGACTAGAATGTGGAAAATAAATTATTCCATCCTAACAATAAAGACTAATATTTGAGTAGGAAGGATTCTAATGACAAATGAGAAAACAAAATATAGATTGATTGATTTTGCAATTGAAGAATTTAATAGCATCCTCACTGCATGAACTTCTTGCACAGTTCTTGTTTTTTTTGGACTTCAGATCCTCACTGTTTGACGCTCTGCTTTGCATTGTTTGTTTTAATGTAAAGGTTGCTTTCAGTTCAGTGTGTCTGGTGTTGCATTTCTGCAGTTCTTTATGAATTAATTACAGAGGCGATAAAATGTTAGTTATTTTTGTGCTTTATCTCAAACAATGTGAATGGCATTGTTTTTAAATTAATTAAAAGGACAATATCTTGAAAAAAATATACAGTTTTGAGTTTTATGTACTATTATAATGTTATCCACGCATCAAACATATACCTGAAGTGTTGCTTTGATTCTTTGATGCATGTTGAAGGAATTCTTAAATTGTCCTTGTCAGCCATTCAGTGTCCCAAAACACTTGGTCCAGCAATCCGAGTCAGTTTTTTAACAACTATAGGCAACAGTTTCTTGACTGTGTTGTAAAATGACACCATATGCCTGGAAAACACAACATACATCCCATTTCAGATAGGCATTATGCAATTATGTCCTTATTGATAGAAACAGCAATACCTGCACATAATCCTGATAATCATGCAGTGGCAAAACACTTGACATCCTGAGTGAAATGTTCAAGACACAGATGTCTTCATTTAATATGGTTAGATCACAAGTATCAAGTGTTTAGCTGTAGCTGGTGGGTCTTTGAACTTTGAAAATCCTAATTAAGGTTACTGGACCAATTAACATGCATTACTGGAGATTGCCCTACTTGCTGTGTGCTATAAATGCTCAGATCATCAAATTATTTTTAGAGATTTAACATGGGGGTATTATGTATTTACCAGACACATAATTCCATTTTGTTGTACAATAAAATTGTTATGAAAATCCCTTAAAATCACTCTCTGTCTCTTTAAGTAGCTGTCAAGCTTTCCAACCTTCACCATTCAGCACATAACCTCAACAATGATACCACTTAAAACAATTCTTAGGAGTGTTGGACTGAGAAGTAGTTTGTATGATAAGCTCAGCAGATGTGTACTAATTGCTGCTACTTCTAGTCTGATGGGGACGGTGTGTTTGTGCGTTGGTCTGTGGGGCAGGAACTCGGCAGGGAATTGAAGCTACAAGGTGGAGCTTTGGGTGTGAGTATGCAGATATTCCTAATTGGTTACCACAGAATATTCAAGGACTTCTCTAACATGCATGAAAGAAGCAAAGCAAAACTCTTGGAATGACTTTGATGATGAAATAAAATTCTAACATGATATAAACCTCTAAAAAAATCAATGTTGCCCCACTCTTTAGCCCTGTGTAAAGAGTGGGGCTTCACACTAGCAGACGGCACAATCTAAAGATGCAAATGTGACTGACGGTTCAGACATCTTTCCTGTAAATTAGAGATTATCGCGTTTGTCTCTTTCAAAAGGCAATAACATATGGAAACTTTTAGCATTTGGAACAGTCTGCTGCCAACTGACTCCACTTAAGTAGGAATAATGTGTTGGCCATCTGGCTTTATTTAGACCAGATTGGAATCAGCTGTTAGTCTAAATGTCCTATAAATATAAATAATATACCTCATTTTTATTTGACTGAATAATGCAAATTGCACACACATTAGTTATGATGATGCTCTAATAGTTTGTATGTTATGGAGAGTTAACAACATAAATCCAAACATAAAAATCAGTTAACTACACAGGTCATTCTTGGGTGCTTAACAATAGAGAGATACTAAAGATTTATCTTTGATATAGTGACTAAAAGTGATAAATTTGTTGCTTTTTGTGGGATGTTTATTGCCACTTGATATTCAGTGAGTCGTACAGCAATCTAAACAACTGCTGTTATTTGAAAATGAGCTTCGTAAATAAAACTATCTTGACCTCGAAGAAATAAAAGTTGGACAATAAACCTGAAAAGCGTAAGATGACTCATTGGGGATTTTGTCAGAGTCTTCCTCCAGCAGACCTGTTGATAATTATAAAAGTTGCTTTGAGATGTCAGTACTGAGCATTCAGAGAACAAGTTCATGACCATCATATTGCAGAGCTTCTGCTGCAGTGCAGATACGGCGAAAGCAGTAAATGTTTAGCTAGAAAATGTCTGATCTCGACACTCATCATTTTGCACCTAGTGTGGTGTGTCTCTGTGGGACGCGTGTCCATTCCTTTTTATTGATAGAGCGCTGTGCCTTGCAATATCCAAACACACTTCAAGCTATGTTGTTTCTACACATAATGTCCAAAATAAAATTACACTGTATATGTCTGTATGTTTAAATTTTCCACAGAATTTTTCTTCTTTTACACATTCTGTATAAAATCATTCTGCTTGCCGACTCATGGATGTCAGATTCAGCTGTGTCAGTTTCACATTAAAAGCCGAAGCAAAATCTCCTGTTAAATCTTCACCCGATCCATATGTTGTTGTCACTGCCAGGTTGCTTTGGGCCATGATGAGTCAGAGCCACACCACTGTGTTAAAACTAACCAGCTTTGGTTCCTGTGTAATAGGATTATCACATCAAATGTGAGGGCAGCCTCCTGCAGTGGCATCCTATTATTACAGGCCCTTTCATGTCCTGCTAAGACCTGAGGCTTCAGTGTATAGGAGACTCTTTAAAAATATAAAACATAACTAGGACATCATGATGTTTCTTCGTGCATGTTGCTCTGCATGTTCACTTGAACCAGGTATGTATAGGTTTGTATGTGTGATCAGGATTGTTTAGACGATTGATAGCGCCTATATGTAAAAATCAGGCTATTTTTTTTATTTAATTTTTTTATCATTATTAATAAATTACTCTCTCTTGGCTGTTAGGATCGATTTAGAGGTTGTGCCATTTCACTTTATAACCGGAGATACCATAAACTGCAACAAGGTCCAGATGTATAAAATTCTTATTCACAATAGTAAACCCAGCCTATTTTGAATTAAAAGCTCTCGATCACCTTTTCTGTATCTATGATGACTTTTTATGTAAAGATTTCTTACATCTAAACAAAATATATTTTTCCAAAAAATAAATATTTTTTGACGGTTTGTTTTTTTTCCTGTGATAAGAAGTCATTTTAAGAAATTAGGAATAAAAATGGTCATAAAAATATACAAATTCACATATAATTTAATTTACTGACTGAAAAAATTTTTTCTATTCACTCATAGATTAGCCCTCCCGCTGTCTTAGGGGTCATTTCGAGCCGGTGGCTTTTTTATTCCGGCAGCGTCGCACTGACCCCATGTGCGTTTTTACAAGCTTCTTTGTGTGTAGTTTTGGGAATTGACAGTCTGACTGGACAACCCCCCTCCTGCTTCCCCGCTGTCTGGCTGTGACATTTGCTGCGCTGCTGCTGAGTGTCACGCTAAGACTGTGGATGGGTTAAATCTCCTACACTTCTAACAATGAAGGTCTTTTATTCTGTTTTTGAAATCAAATAAAATGTCCAATTAGACATTTTGTCCCTGTCTCAATACTCTAACTTTGTAAGTGCAGATATGTCCAACGATATTGCCGCAGTTCCTGATGAACGTCACAGGTCCTGGTTTGCTTTGCACAAGAGAGTATGTTTCTGAGGATAGAGATCGGATATTTCATTATGGTGTCATGCTGTGACAGAAATAAATCATTTGCAACTCGTTTGTCAAGCAAATAAAAAGGCATCCTATTGCAAACACAAGGTAGATGATTACCATAAAAATTGGGTCTGTTTATAAATCTCTATTACTGTTCCCTAAGCATGAATGAAGTTATGAGTTTTCTGTTATTATGTTTCAACATTTCAAACAGCTTCTGTAGTGAATGAAAACAGCACAGGTTATCTCACACACTATTGACTGGTTTGTAAAATCAAATATATATATAACCTACAATTAACTGAAAGGTTCAGAATAAATGCATAATTGTTTATGGTATTTCTTCCTGCTCCTCCTAGCTAAACCATGAGTTCAATGTGATTGTGGCACAAGTTTTAGGTATAGGGCCAATTACTTTTTCACAAAGAGTCAGAATGGTTTGAAAGTGTTTTTCCTCTAATAAGTGAAGGTGTCGTGAGACTTTCTTTCTCTGATAAAAAAAAAGTTTTATATTTTGAGTTATAGAAGCGTGCAAAGAAAAAAAAACATATTTAAAGGTAAAAATACTTTTTAAAGCACTATAGAAAGTGCAGTGTAAAATAACCTCACATCTTACCTTGACAAAAATATCTTTATTAAAGAAGGGATTAAAAAATCCTTTGAGATTCTGTAAAATAAAAACCTTTGAGGGAAAAATTGTGTTAACTGAAAGCTATAAATGAAAAAAATGGAAATTAGGAGAATAAAAACTTGCTATGGCATAATTTGACAAATTAATCAGTGAAACAATGGGATTACTGGTGTGCAACAACACTCTGAAGAAGCAAATACTGAGAAATACAGAATAAAAAATCAGAGAAAAAACAAACAGAGGAGGCTCTTAAGCCTTTGTAAGTATTTAAGAAGAAATATCACTTAATATACAGAAACCTTATTGAAATGCTGGAGGCATCTTTGGTCACAATATCTTTTAATTCATGAACAACAGCTTGCTTTTCACCCTATTGTAGAGCTTTCTGTCGAGCAGACTGTGTTCAGTGGGTGGAGTTGTTTCTCACTCTTACTCTGACCTCTCTTCCTGGGGACCATGCCAGCAATCCTTCGAATCTCTCCAACATGGCAACTGTTTAGTGTAATCTAATGACTCCGAAAACCAGAACCAAACCATTTTTTACATCACAATGCCTTCATATTCTGTCAATTCTTAGTGAGACCAATAATTAGAAGATTATTCCAAATACATTTGAGCATTTGGACTATTTTAATCAATTTACATTCTGTGTTTTTTCTTTAATTGTGTTTAATTCAATTTCAGCAAAGTTCATTTATGTAGCAGAAATTCACAATAAATATAATCTAACAGCACTTTACAAAAACAGAAATTTATTCAATCATATAAACAAATTCATGGACTCTTGTTTGATCGTAGTTATCTTACAAACAGTTTAATAATGAAATTGCTTTAAAAGCTTTTCTGTAAAAAGAAATCCAACCAACTGAATCAAGTCAGTGACCTACAGCAATCCCTCCTCCTGAACAAGTAGCAACAATGTATTCTCTAAAGTAAATGTGTTAAGTGGTTGATCAGTGTTGTGCATGAAAAGCCTATATAAGTTCAAAGGTTATCTCACTAAATGTGCACAGTGAGATATCCAGTACAACACATAGGATTCTGAGCTAAATCCAGATTTCAGCAGTAATTAGTTCATGTTCTTTCCTCCCGTTTATATTCAAGTTGATAAACATAATTATCAGTTATTTTTATCATTTGGGTGTCTTTACGTTGATTTCATACTATCTATTTATATTTACTTGTTTTCCTCATATTCTGGGTTCACTTGTCTGAAAAGTTCCAGATATTACTGCATGCATCGCTGCACAATGTATGAGGTATTTTGGGCCTTTGAAAGCAGTTCTAACACTTGCTAAGCAGTTAGTGTTGTGGTTTGTTTAAAATAAAGAAATTATCCAAATGATATAGAGATTGTGTGATAGATCCACAAGAAGCTCATGGCTGATGGCAAGCAGGGATATGGCCATAAATTTACACTTTGTGTCCAAATGACTTAAGAGTAAAAACAAATTTGTATTTGCTATTGAAGGTAACAATAGTATTTCCAAATAGTAATTTGGCTTCTCATTCTGCCTTTGGAGTTATGACTTCTTCCTCTCCCAGTGACCTTTCAGCTCATGTCTGTACATGACCAGCTTTACTGAGAATAAAGATACTTTCTTATCATAGTGAGCTAACATGTCACAGGGTATTTTGCTTTTTTACTGGCGTTGATTTGCCCACAAGATTTAATTGAATTCAGTTTTTACATAGTGCTAATTCTCAACAGATATTGTTTAAGGCGCTTTACCAAAAACGAGTTAACTTAATATGATTTTACAGACAAATTTAAAGCCAAACATTCATTCCAATTTGATTTTTATCTAAGGAGATGTTAGATTTGCAGCGATCCTTCACGTTGAACATGTGTACAAAGGAAATCCCCCAGTGAAACCTAGCTGAGCGGTCATCTGCTGTCACCAACTGGGAGTTTGAAAAAAGAGAGCATATGCAGAAATAATAAAAATGCATAATCACTGATCCAAGAATATTTTCTATGTTAAAGAAAAAGTGGACTGTTATTGACAGACATAGATTTTTTAGCGGAGAGCTAAACAGTTACAATAACACTTACAGTGCAGCCAATTACTTTATCTAGCAGAAAAATAAAATTAAACACTGAAAACGCTGTCTGGACTGCTAGGTCAGAGCTTTATGGAGTTGTTAGTTTCTTCAAGCAACTAACTACATAAGCAAAACAGCATAAGTCTTAAAATAGACTGAGTCAGTATTCACACTAATTTATTTCTCAAGATGTTATGAATTACAAATCCAAAATATCAGTCCAGCTCTTGCAAATGTTTTGGTATACAAAATATATTTAATTTTAAAAAGTAGTTATGTAGCTTGTATATGCTTCTAAAAACAAAATCAGAGGAGGCATTTAGTCTCCTCGTATATGGATTTACTGAATCAACCGCAGGCATGCAGCTGTATCCAAGAGAAAACAATGTTGCTGCTGAGTGGGTTATTACCTCAGGGTTCACAGAGATAAACCAATAGCTGCTGTTTTCTCATATTGCTGAGAAATCGGTCAGTCTACCACCCTGAACTAAATGTTACACTCTTGGAGTCCATTTGGAATCGATGACTTTTCTTACTAATGCTTTTTTTTTAGATTGCTTAAATACATATCAATTGAAAATGCCATGTTTTCACTATTTGTAGTATGTACTACAAATAGTGAATACTATTGTATTTGCTTATTTATGTTTGTAAATAAGCAAACATACATTATAGTTATAAAATTGTGGATTTGCAAAAAATGAGGTGCCAACACTCGCTAACCTAATTTACTTTCTCTTATTAATGTAGCACCCTTTGAAATAAGTATTAAATGTGAATGCTACATAAAAATACTAAAACATTTAATGAAAACCTTGTTACATAGTGTTAACTATAGATAGGACATTCATTACCCAACAATATCTTTGTTTCTCACAAAATTGTTTTTTTTTTTTTTTTTTTTTTTTTGCATTTGGATGCTAATATTGGGCAGAAGACCTTAAAACTATTAAAATTACTATTTTTTTTTTTGATAGTTCTGAAAGAAGCCATCAACATGCAAAGTAAGAAAATCCTCATCACTGTTTATAATTATGGCTTCCTAAAACACTTGAAGAAAATTATACGTCTGATTATAATCCTTTTAAGCCTATTTGGGATTATTTCTTATCTGTAACAGCAGATGGCCTGGCTAACATCCCAACTTAAGTCCTGTATGTGTGTTTTGTCTTGTTTAAATGTACCTTTCTTGATGGTCACAAAAATTTAAAGATGTGTCTAATTCGATAAAAATATTAAAAATTACTGTTGTTGTGTTATGCCTATACACCATTCAAACACAGTGAGAGGAGAAGACAGCCTTCCAACCTTTGTACATGGTAGCGTAAAGTGGACAACATGAATAATTCAGTCTGAAATTCAGCATTAACAAGTGTTAATCTCTCCATTATATTTCATTAAGCATAAATAAAATAGTGCAGATTTTATTTCCAATTTATAGCAATTGTAGCAAAAAGAGAAACTATTTATTTCAGTCAGAAAAAAAAATAACTTGACTTGGATTTGAAGTGAAAAACTAGAGATTTTACTTGGACTTGGGAAAATGTCTGTTTTTACATCAGATAACTGTGTGGTGACCCAAACTGGATAACTCTCTGCAAGACATAGTGAGACAAGACAATATTGTGAGATCTGTTGCCATGCGATGTGAACAGTCTTTCAGAGTCCAGGAAAGTAGATTTCATGGTTTGCCATCTTCTGGCAAACAATGATCTTATGCATTATAGGTTAATCTTACTCACCAAGTATTTGTTGTTCTTTAACCTTCAGGTTCATATTCAGTCGTTACTGAGCTTGTGTGTCAGCAGATTCATCTTCCTGTCACATTAGCAAGCTCCATCACTTTATGTAGTCTTTCAGCCAACTAAAAGAGAAATGAGAGCTTAAAGTCTTTAGCTTGTGTCACTCACTTGCTAGGATTCAATCAATGAGGCTGTAATAAACAAGAGGCAAAAACTAAAAATGTTAGTTTATCATCTTATGTTCTACTACAATGTTTTATTAAGACTTTTTTAAAAATCAAGAAAAAAGACACTGTAATCAAAATTACATGGATAAAAAAATTTGAAACAAAAAAATCTTAAAGCTAAAAGCTCCACTGAACTGAACTTTATATTGAAGGATGCAGATTTTTGGCATTTTCTTTATTCTGGTATAATGTTTTTCCATACACACAAATTCTGCAACATGTTTCTATATATGTATGCGTGCATGTGGGTGCATGTGGGTGTATGTGTGTGCGTGTGTGGCAGCAAATTCTGTAGGCTTGATACTTTTCGGTCTGTGCTTTACCCGAGCTTTGAACAATTCAGTACCTGAAATTGGTCTGAGTCCAAAACAATTTACTGGGAGAATTGCAGCACAGCCAAAGGCAATAGAATTTGACATAGAAGGTTGAGGCCCTCCTGCAAAGGTTTTTCTCTTCAAAATATACATTGGGACAGTCAGAGAAACACGGGATGAATTTGCCACCTGTCTAAATTATCAGGCTCAGTTATTTACTGTTTTTGTACAGCAACACTGTGTAATTTCATAAAGGTTTATGTGTATATCAGAATAGGGGTGCTTCTTTTAATAACTCTTATTATGTAAAGCTTGATTCAAGTATGAAAAAATAAAATGATCAAAGTTGTACTATATGCAAAATATATTCATTTCAGTGAACTTATACAAAACATTCTCAGCAGAGCTGGACAAATAATATGAAGCTTTAAACTTAAAAAGTAGATAAAAGTCACTAAAACATTTCTTGGAAAATAATTTTAATCCATTAGCTTCTTTATTTAAAAGTCCTCTTAGTCATATTCCACAACTTTTGTCAATGGCTTACTTAAGGTCATTCCACATCTTCTTTTTAGACTCAGATCTGGTTTTCAGAAGATGAATGTTCTTTAAAGCCATTCTTACATCAATTCAGTCTCAAAGAAACTATCCTCTAACATTTTATAAGCTTCTTTTCACATTAGCATTAACCAAATATGACACCAAAATTAATATTGTAATATTTATTTTTATTTGGCATATTTCAATTGTTATCTTTACCCCCTCCTTTCCTAAATGTTTTAAATGTATGAGTATGAAAATGTGAGTTTTGTATTTGTATTCCTAACTGTTTTTCAATTGAAAACAGAGAACATAGAAACATGGTCCAGTGGATGACAATTGTGGTGTCTTTCTTTCCATCCTGTTTGCTGCGCACTCTCTCAAGCGTCTTGTTGAGCCCAGATGGAATCAGTTGGTGGTGACCACTTATTCCAAATATCAGATTTGAAGCCTCAAATCTGTCTTGTATGAATCAGAGATGAACCAAATGAGGAAGGAAGTGGACAAAAAGAAAAAAAAAAACCTCTGTTGCCCATCAGAATTTCTCTTATGATGGAATAAATGAACAGAAGGGCTGGAGCATGGACACAAACTGGGTGCATGACTGCAAAATAAAGATAGTTTTTCTCTAGCAGTACTAATTTATTTGCATTTACTCTTGTTCTTTCCATAGTCAAATCTGTAATTTTATTTAATAGAAGTAAATGATGTACAGGTTCTAGAATTCTCATCTTTTAATTGAAATATATTTTCTTTCCATTGTTTCGGTTAATGACAGGTGATTGATATCAAAGAGAAGTTAAAGGAGTCCAAGAGGTTCTGGTCCGAATTACCAGATGACATCTGTGCCAAAGGCAAACTGACAGAGTTTGACGAGGAACAGTGCTGGAACAGCCACACAAAGGGCAGGTGAGGACTCGACAGCTCCAACTAAAGTCACCCCTCTCTCCTGTTATCACATTTTGCCTGCCAGGGATTAAAATAACCACATTTTGTTAAAAGATTAACGGTTTCTCTGAAACTACAATGGTTAGCAGTGATATGGAGAACTTGTGCTGTGCATAATCTCTGAGGCTCTAATACTCGAAGGACTGTGGAGCTTCAAAAACCTCTTGTCGCCAGAGCAGCTTGTAAAGTAACCCTGAGACTGACAGTTGATTGGTCAGAAAGTAGCTCTTTCCGACAGTGAACTGGAGATCCTGGCAGGGAGCACGAATCACTCCATCCTTTCCATGCTTTCCAAGCAGCAAAATCACCAGATGGTGCGATAAAAGATATATGCTGGTGCCAGTGCCATTTTAAGCACTGCTCTAAATCTGGTTGTTAAATTGATAATGAAGTACCAGTCTGGCTATCAAGGATTCTTTATTAAATAGCTACCATGTTCTCTAAATACAGATCAATGATTACATACATGCAAGTAATAAATTGATCAACTTAGTAGGAAATTATGGGAAAGAGTTACCACATATAAGCATTTATGTAGTAGAAGCATTATTAGTTAGAGTGATGGTGTTGTGTCCTGAGGCAGCAACACCCTGAAGCAAACACACAAAAACAATCTGTAGGTTGTGAAGTGACCTAATCAAAGTAGGGACATGACTCCAGTGAAGATGTTGGGGATAGTTTTTGAAATATTAATTTCAGTGCATCACTCTTTGAAAAAAATATTGTATTATGTTTTGGCCAACATGTTAAAGGTTCCCTTTTGTGAAGAATGTCCAAAATAATCAAACAAAACCTAATTATACATACAAGGTCTTTCTGATTTACACCTCTGCATAAATATAACAGATCTAATGCTGTTAGATTTCAGTCGTTTTTCAGACTCACCAGCCATGAACACATACATTTCTCAGTTCATCCACTGTTTAGGTTCTTCTTCTGGGGATAAAGCCATTTTAGATTCTAACACAAACAGAGAATGTCGAGAGATTCATTTTAATTGCGACTAATAATGCAACTTATTTTATAATGAGGTTCTGGCTTGCTGCCATGCCCTTTTTACGCTGCTGATTTTGCATCTCAAGACAGGACAGAAAAAAATATCAACCTCCTAATACCTTTCCTCTGGCTGTGGAACGCTGAAAAGAAATAAGGAGCTTATTTGACAACACACAATGAATGTGAGATGCGATTCACTTCAAGCTGTTTGCGAGCAGACAGGCAGGTAGGCACACAAAGAAGTTGTTTCAGAGTATCTAGGGCACAGACAGAGCAGCAAGGTAAGTAAAAAAGCTTCACAGAAAACAAAAGAAATAAAAACCTTTTTCACAAGATCTAGACACCAGTAGGATTTTCACTGGTGTGTCATGGCTTGGCAGGGAATAATATTGTGGCAAAGATTGGAGAGGAGATGGGGAACAAAATAAAAATGTTTCAGCTCAAGTAAACGGCTGCACCAAAGGGATCCAAGAATCCAGGACTGTTTCTATATGGGAATTATTTTCAATAAAAAGGCATAAGTTGTGAATCATGGATGGAAGAACAACTTTCACTGCATATGTTGCAGTGAAAGTCTGTGTATCAGAAGTCATTCAAGCTATCTGTAGGGAAGAAAGCTGAATTCTCTCACTTATTTGATAAACAGGAGCATCCGCTAGAACATGGTTATGTCTAGAGGTCCAAAGTAAAGTCAATTTAGTTTGTCCACAGAATCCCAGGGAGTGATGAAGATCATTTTAAACTGGGGGAGTAATGACCTTGTTTATTCTGCGCAGGGAGCTATTTGGGTTTATAAAGAGGCCTGAAAAGATTTCCACAGCTAGGAAACAGAGTAGTTATCTCTCTCTCTCTCTCTCTCTCTCTCTCTCTCTCTCTCTCTCTCTCTCTCTCTCTCTCTCTCTCTCTCTGTATATATATATATATATATATATATATATATATATATATATATATATATATATATATATATATATATATATATATATATATATATATATATATATATATAATGTCTATGCCAGGAATGTGATCACACAAAGTAATAGAAATGTAGGCCACAAATTGCACGCAATGGCTTAAATGAGTTTAATATTTAAACTGAGAAATGTAGTACTCTCCATGGTATTTTTCTTCGAAGGCAGAACTTAAACACAACTCCCAAGGATTGTGTGTCATTAACCAATTTTAAGTATTAAAATAGCAACAGCTGACTAAGAGTGCAGATACAGCTGATGTGTCTCTGCTCTCCTCAAAAGGCAAGTAAATATGGAAGTCTGTGTTGGCAATATTTATTTAAAGTTTACAGCTACACCTTACTGTGAGGTTTGAGTGACTCGGTTATAATGTGATGTCGCAGTGACAGAATTCTCAGCTGTGCCTTTAGTGCTTAAAACCATGGCTTTTGCAGGAAGCCAACCACTGTAAACCCCTGACCGGAATGTCCCTTTAGTTATTGTCAGTCCACTTTTAAATTATAGCTTCTATGAGAGATTGTGATTGTGAGCTGATTGCTTAATTTCACTGCAATTAACTGCAGTCTGGACTCCTCTGTTGGGGTAGGTCCATGAATTGCAGGAACACTCCAGCTGAGAAGGATCCATTTAGCGTTAGGGGACAAAATCTATACAAATTTCTCAATTTTGGAACTCACTGTGAAAATGCACATAAGTAGACACAAAAGTTTCCATGAAATTAATTTCTAGGCTTAAGGCATTTCAGAATATAAAAATAAAGTACACCTAAAAACTGAGAGTTTGTTGAAGAAGAATTTAAAAAAAAAAACCTAAATATACCACGGGCCCAGATCACCCAAAAGCAGCTGCTACATAATGGCAATACATACTTTATGAATATCCCCAGTCAAGCACTCGAGAGCAGAGATAATTAGGGGCAGTTGAGCTCTCTTAGGGCCAAGAAATTTAAGTTGTCTTTTTCTCCAAATTGTTTATAGACACACATCTAATGACTGTGGACAGTCTGGGGTCACCAGTTCATAGTAGTTTATTTTTTTCTATCCTCAATCCACTCTTAAAGTCCTGAACTCTTCAGTTCTCCACTACACTGCTTTAGCCCCTGGTGGAGAAGTAGTAAAATCTGATTACATCCCAGCCCCTAACAGGAAGATTAAAGACTCCCTTTAGCTCATTAGCAAAACCAACAGAAGACCACTGTTTGATGCCCTGACGGGCAAATAAGCCTCAGCCCATGCCCTCCTGCTTGATAAAACAACAATGTATCCAAAGTAAAGGTGGTTTCATTCTGAATCAACAACAAGGACATTTGAGAAAGAAAGCCCTGATTCACCTTTGTCCCCAAAAGAGGAGTGAGGATCAGGAAAGTAAGCAAACTTTTGAGTGGACTGTCAGCTGAATGTTATTAGTACTTGGACATGTTCTGGTTATTGAAATAACTGGGGTTGTGTTGTGACAGTGCTTTGATGCCGTGATTGGAGCTCTTGGTCATGCTATCTTAACTGAATATTTGGCTTTATGTGTACCGTCTGAATCAGACGCCATTTTCATCTGCAAGTCCACTGAGTCTGTCAATATTCCTGGGCCGTTCTGTCACAAGTGTGCCCTCCTTTGAGCTGAAAATAAGTCTATGAATGACTGAAGACACTTAAGGTGTTTGTTTAGCTAAATCAGAGAATAAAGGCTGAAAGATGAGTCAAGTGATTTGAACAGCATGTGTGGGGAAATGGAAACAACATCCAGTCAGACAACCCCTCCAGGCATTCTGGTTGATTAATAACCGGAGCAGCTGTGAAGGATCAAGAGTACAAAGGGAGCAATTGTGTTAGTAAAACTCCAAACTAAAACTCATCAAATGCACACAGTCACACACGCACGCACACACACATTCACATATTTACTGCTTTGTTCTCAAATTTTCAAATGGACAGGAATCCAAGTTTTGTGATGATAATTCCAAGAGATTGACTTTATTGTCCTTAAGCCACTTTGTAACATTTTGTTTTTCAGAATGATAAATCTTATTGTCCGTGTGGAAGACCCATTTCAAAGTTTTATCTACCTTGCTGATATGGCCAGATCTCGTTTTAATGTTTCACCGTAATGTTCTTCTCATGTGATGTCATCTAGTTTGTGACATATACCAGCCTCTGCTGCAGCAAAACACCCACACAGCATGATGGCTTTAATTGTGTGTAATTATGTGGCCAGGTGAACAACTTACCTTCAGATATCTGGAAATTGTACCCCAGGATTTGGACTTGTTAAGGTCCATAATCTTCTTTATAGCTTGACTTTCTTTTAATATTTCTCTGATGTTGCACAATGAAGCAGTGTCTGAAGTCTACTTTAAAATCTTACACGATGAAACAAATGGTAAAATTACCATTTTTCTTGCTCATTATTCTGCCATTAAGCAAAAAGGAACAATTATGACAACGACCCGAGACAGGAATTTCATTCACATTAGTTAATAAATTGTCTTTTTACAGCCTGTATGTTCAGTCATTTACCATACATTAGAACACACGTCCCGATGAGTCTTGTTAATAACAACCTTTGAGCAGGTATTAAACATACCTGTTTCTCTTTGGTTCCAGATATTTCCCTGAAGTTGTAAAGGAGGGCCTCACCAACCAGGTGAACAATCCAGAAGTGATTTTGGATATCACCCGACCGGACACGTTGATTCGGCAGCAGATCATGGCTCTACGAGTCATGACCAACAAGCTAAAGAATGCCTACGTTGGAAATGACCCCGCCTTCCCAGAGTCCAGTAAGTCCTCAGAAATCTCCATAATGTTTTCTATATTTGAAACAAAATCGAAAAGCCCTGTTCCATTTCTTTCTCTCCCTGCATGGTAGTTTTGATTTAGACACACACCACAAACACTCTCAGGGATACACAAACTACAGAAACAAGATCTCATTTGTCATTCATGTTGGAACTTGTCACCAACGGCAGAGGATGTTCAGATCATCTCTGAGGCAAGACAGACATTATTAAGAGAAAAAATAGCTCTAGGTGTGGAGAAGCAACATATGATAGACAGACAGGCCCATGTTTAGGAGGATGTACGTCTCAAATGCTGTTGTGACAGAAACAATCATGTTTGAATCTGTGGATCTCGTAGAGCCTACAAGATGGGAACAATGCTCAGAGCCCCGTCCAAAATCTGTCTGTATTAAAACTGACAATAAATGTAGTTTTTCTAATCTTTGGTAGTATTAAAATAAAATAGATTGTGAAATTAACTAATGTGTCATAGAAAAAGCATGAAAGATTATTCCATGGTTTCTGAAACCGAGTTCAGTCTCAATAGAATCATTTAAATTCATAAAGTACTTACAATGCCAGACCCTGTCATACACCATTTATGATGTTTACATTTAAATTAGTGTAATTTTCTTGCTGCAGATGAAGAGGGCAGCAGCTCAGGAAGTGGCAGCGGCTGCTCTGACGGCTGCACGACAGAGTTCGTTTTTGTGGGAACAGAAGCTCCCGTGATTAGAGCCGACAGAAGTGACGAACGGGCTGCAGATGCTGCTGCGGGCCAGTCGCTCTCCTGTGGACCCTCCACCATCCTGGTGATGGCTGCCCTCACACTGCCACTCTGGGCAGTACAGACTCAATGGAGATAATACAACGTGGCCTAATCATTGACTCTTATACTGTTAAGTAACAGTATGTCTTACAGCAAGTTATACTGCTGTTCCCTCACTGGACATGTAGAACCTCCCGGAAACATGTCTAGAATGATTGACTGTATGGTGTGGTAGGGTTGAAAGTGAGTGCAGCGCTGAATCCTGCTTGTCCCCCAAAGAATGCTTGGTGCCATCAGTGAACCAGCTTTTACCATCTCTGAAAAAATGAAAATCTGGTGTTTTCTCATCATTCTAAAGTGAGCTTCGAAAAACATGCTTCTCGTTTAGGAAACAAAACTATCTTATGGTGGATCTATCAGTGATTTTCCAGATAAAGGGAAACCTCTTTATTTCTTTTCCTTTGTGTGATGAAGTGAAAAGAAGACAACACTGTTTTTACGTTATTAGTTCTCTTTCCCTCAAACAAAATCAGAAAAAATTTCTGTGTGCATGCATGGGTGTGATGTAAACAGATAAAACATTGTTTTGTTCTGCTTTTCTTTATTTATTCTGATTTAATTTTGTCTTTACAGGCTCCATCGTTTTAGGTTTGTTTGCACAGAACCGTACAGCCCGAACAGTTCACTCGGTTTCCTCTTTGGCCACATCATTGTGGTTTGAGAAAACTGTGGGTCTTACAGCCACTTTGTTGTTGCACATTTGATTATCTTTACGAAAGTGCTAAAGTGCTGCACTAAGGGTACTACTTTGCACAGATAATTGTACCGGCTTATTTATTAAGCTGCAACAGGCACCCATCATATAGAGAAAAAAGATTTATATTTTCAGATCATTTAAACTGATTGTATTGTTCTTTAAGTGGGTACAGTATGTAGTTAACAGGATTGTACTTTTATGTAATCTTACTGGTATTGGTTAAAGTTACATCTTTATAAAGATATGTGTTTTATTTTATTTTACGTTACAACAATGTTTTAGCAACAATATCAAGCCATTATACTACAAATGCCTGCTAAGATTGTCAAACTACCTGATTTATTCTCTTTTTCCAGAGTCATTATCCTGCACTAACACATTTATTTTTTACCCTCTTTAGACGGCAACAAAACGTACATTTAATTTATTTCCCTGGATTCCTCTTATATAATTATGCACAATGCAGAAATTCGCATGTTTTTTGTTTGACCGGCAACAGCAATCCCTGGAACCTTGCAGCTCTTTGCAAGTGGTCATGTACTTTAACATGGCATGTACAATGTCACCTCCAAAGGTAGAGGACTGTCAAGGTTAGAGTGCTCTGAGAACTCAAAGAACTGGGGTTACTATACATACCCTTCAGTCTGTCTCCTACAGGCTTTGACCTTTAACAGGCTGTAGAGGCTTAGTGTGCAAAGCAAATAACCTGCGCTCCAGAAACACAGTGCCTGAGACCCCCGGTCATACAGAAAAGGTTAGCCTTAGAAAGTTTTGCAGGCCTGCTGCTAAAATTAACAATGGAAGAACTGTTCCAAAATGTTGCACAAAAGATGAAAAATGTCATGCTCATGTGTGTTTCTGCAGGATCCAAAAGCAGCCAGGTCATAAACACTTAAACTGTTTCCACATTACAAATGTCCCTTATCACAGCAGGGACCTCTCCAAATGCATCACAGTAACAAATTAACAGCTCCTCTGAGTGTCTCACTGAGGCCATGTGTGTCCTGTACCACAGGAAGATGAGCATGGGACAAACAAGTTTTCCCCTCACACAAAGGTATTGCAGAATGAGAATGAAAAAAATGGCATCAAGCACAAAGTTTACGCCAGCATCACAACTGATTGCACTCAGAGCACCAGAAGGGAGATCTGTCCTCAGTGTGCACTGGTGACTCACAACCGAAGCCCCAAGCGCCGCAGGAAGCTCCTACCGCACAACAGTTGACCTCTATGACCTCACTCCCCGCAAAAACCTATTTAAGAGAAGGTGACTGAATAGCACCCTCCCACCAAAACCAGCATGGCATGATTAAAGCACCGATGCGTAAACCTTAATTGTAGAATGCAACAGGCCAAGGCCTGAGGAAATATATTGCAGTGATTAACATAAGGCCCTCCTCAATGTCAAACTGTCCAGAAGTAAATCAGTGCTAGAAAATATAGAAATCCTATTCCTACTGAACTGCTACTGAAGCATTTGTTGAGGGAGAACTAAATAGATTAAACTGGTAAAATACCAAGAAATGTAAATGTTTCAGTAGATGTTTAAATAAAAAATGGGGCAATTAAGAAAGATTCCAATTCTCTGAAAGATGAAAAACAAAAAAGGGGGCAGGGTATTTACACACCTCAGATAGTTTTTATTTTGGATCACCATCTATATTTTATGTGTGACTATATGTGCATGCTACTATGAAATGCATAGTAGTATGCATTTCAAGCATACTACTCAAAAAATTGGTATCATTTAGGTTGTTGATGGAAGAGTTCTTTGTTTCAAGAAAGGACATAACCAGCTTTGGTGCTAAAATGGCAAAAAAAATAATAATTCTAAAAACCTATGTAAAAGTGAAAATAAAATTATAAATAGTAATGGAAGCAATCGTAATGCCATTAGGAAAAGATGGGCAGCTGAATTTAGAGGACTAAGGCCTGTGTACATGGATCACATGCTTTATCACTGGCAGGTTTGATAAATGTTACCAGTCCCCTTTTGTAAACCCGAAAGACACATCGCTGTTTATCTGATACATAATATGTTTCCGTCTAAAATGTTATGTGTAGTTTTCTACTGAAGAGTGTTGTGATGCTGGAGTTTTTGGCTATTTCTATTTGCAAGTTCAAATATTGACACATGGTAGTATTTATCAAATGTCCTTTGAATTTTCTTAAAACTTCCATACTTTTGGTTAGTCAGTGAATGAATATAAAATGGATTGTGAATCACACACACGTTTTAGTAATTTATGGCTTTAAGAGATGGAGAGAAGTGATAGTATAAAGCACTCTCTAACCAACAGATGTGTAATCTAGGAATCTACTGGGAGTAAAAAGAGGGACAAGATGCGCCCACATCTGCTCCACCAATGTTATTGGAGCATGAGGAAGAGGACCCCACCTTCAGCTCTTTGGTCATGTTATTCCTATAAAGTTTCCACTGGGTCAGTGAACCCAGTTTGATTGACTGAACATTTCATGGAAATTTCAGTGAACAGCATAAGGGTGACTTAGCAAGCCCCTTCCAATGACAGAGCCTGAAAACCTTACACATAAACAGATCTGACCCACCTCTCAAACTCTAAAATAGTTTGTATGCAGAAGTCGGTGCTGGAAATTGCACTGCACTTTGATGAGAAATAAGGACCATCAAGCTGTGTTAGGCGTTTGTAATACAACAACCAATCTGAAATTCTTTATTTAAAATAAATACCGACAAATGGATTTTTATTTGGTCAGAGTGATGAGAAACATCCATCGGGAAATCTTTTAAGTGTGCTGATTGTTGAGCCCATAGCAAATCCGATTTCTTTTTACCTGACTATAACAGGAACATTTTGTTTGTTTGGATGAACAATCTAATGAAAAGGCCTGCATTGTTTTTTGATCAGTTTTGCTGGGAATGCGCAAATTTTTGTTATTTTATTATCACTGTTTTAAAGTTTTGCAGTGTTCACTAAGCCAGGGAGAGCAGGAAGAAACACTACTAGGTTTATAGGAATCCATTACATTGATGCTTGGTGAATCAAAGTAACATTGATCTGTACTATTCACATGGTGATATCATTTAGTCAATAACAAATTCAATTTTAAATTATAAACAAAAAAATATAGCTGAGGCAGGTATCTTTGAGTGAGACCCTGAAACGACACATTACAAAATAAAAAGTGTTGTGATGCTGAAAATTTAGGTTATTTCAAATATCACAAGCAGCATTTCAAAAAAGCTAAAAAAAAAATTGTCCTTAAACTTCCTGTACATTTTCTTAAAACGTCCCTTCTTGACAACAACAAAAAAGTCATCCGATTGGCGTCAGATACTTGTTTTGTTTGACTCTCAGCAGGTATGTTTTTTTCACAGCGCAGAAACACAGTAAACATCTGCAGCCACGCAAAGGTTGAAGGCACCTATTAGAGCCTCTGCTAGAGCTGGGATTGCATCAGAGCTGTGGATGGGTGAGGAAAATGCAGGGCTGTGCTGGTGTTGCTGAAAACACAACAGAAAAAGTGAATTGAGAAAAGAATTTCTTAGAGCCTGGTCCTGTTTTTCCAAACTGCTTGTATCTAGGGAAACTGGTCCCTCAATAAACTGTTGCTATTCTCCATTACCGTATTTATTCTTATCACTCCTGACAAGCTGCAACATTATATTCTAATCAGAAATACAAAATGACTCTTTGAAATGATGCAGTGATTGTCTTCATTTACACATGAGCCATAAAGAAATCAATTAGCTTCTTGAATTATTTTAGCGATTGAGAAAAAAGGAAAAAAAAAATTCGGGATTTCTCATTTATTTTTTACTAAATGTTTAGAACACAACTTGTTATGCAAGGTCTTTTCATTTTGTCGTGAAACATTTGCTGCACTTTTGCTAAACATAATGCTCTGAGTGTGGTACTGTTGTGACTTGCGAAAATTAATGACTAAGGAGCACATTACGATTTTTTGAAGCTGTTCAGTGCACGCTGTTTAAAGTGTTTTGGGGGAACTGAAGTTGATGGTTATACAAGCAGACATGCCTTACCATTTTTTAAAAGACTAAAATGGATTGCTTATTCGGCTTTTGTTACACATTCTTGTATACAGAAAATATTACAATGGTAAAATAAACATTTTATTAAAAAACACATTTTGCCTGCCTCTTTTACTGTGTTGTGCATCAGAATTTAATTTATTTTTTGTAGAAATCTTGAATTTTAATTGTTCTTACTTTTATGAACTTAACATAAATGTATATTAAGGTCTCAGCTTAACATACATTTATGCATTTTGGTCTTTAAATGTACAAAATGCTGTCCAAGATCAAATGTTATCATTTAAGACATTCCCTGATTTGTCAGTAATGTGAAAAAGTAAATTGTTTCCTTGAAATATTCTGTGCTTCTGAACTATGATTTTTTTCTAATTGCTTTTCTCCATGTCTTTCTGGAATCACAGTTTTAAACAAAACACTTCTCCAAAAGATGAGAAGCAAACAGCCTTGGTGAGTTGTGATGATCAAGTTATTTAGATGACAGACTTTACCTGCAAAAGTTTCCGAAAAGTTGACCTTAATAAGAATTTTGGTAAAATTGCTGACTTTACTTTGTCTTAATAAGAAAATTGGAAAGCTTGGAAAAACATTTAATTCAGTTCAAATTAAGTGTGAACCTATTTTTTCTATGGTGTAGTTATATTAGTTTCTTGCTTGAAAGGTGATTGTGTAAAGAGTCTAAGATAGGTATTGTGGCAAGCATGACATTTTTTTAATCTCAAGAAGTCCTCTTGGGAAACAAATATGTTTGGCTAAGATGACACAGTTTTCACATAAGCCAAAATCTACTTCTGAGCAGTTCATCGGTGCCAAGTGATGACTCCTGCTCTGGATGCACATACTGTCACGGAGCTGAGCTGAGCTGGGACACACAAACTAACCTATAAAATCCATTAAGCATGAGATTCAATTATTGCAGACAGGACTGATCAACCTTAAGATCTGTTCACATTGGATACATTTTATTATGAACAAGTTGTGCAAGACTCTAGTTTTTCTTGTGCTCTTCACTTTGGATCACTTATGCAAACATACAGACTGTTTTGCTTTAAGCAACCAGTGCACCTTACCAATTAAAGATTAACCTTTATTAGACACAACTGCTGATTGTGCAGAACCCAGCTATCTCTAAATTTGAGAAAGACATAGGGGGGAGACCTGAAATAAGCTATTTCTGTGATTTAGTTTGGGTTCTAAAAGTTGCAGACCAAACCTGGTTTGCAGCCTTCCTTTCATCTCTCTTTTTACTTACTTTTTAAAGTAGGTATTAGAACTCTGAAATAGGCTGCAAATCCCCTGTTTGTATTATCTTGTCACTCTGCATACTGCTAAAAAAAAACCATGCTTGCATTTCGGGCTGAGAAGCAGGATTTCCTCCTGACACTCTGGACTATCTTGAATGACAATAAAATGCCAAGAAAAGGATTTGGCTTTCTAACATGTGCCATGACTTTCCCTGTCATAACTACACTTGTTTCAAGATGCCAGGCTGCAAAACGTCAGCCTTCCACAATGGCAGGAAGTGACACTTGAGAAATGCACAATGTGCTGCTATGACAAGTGATATGAGTTGGCATGCTCTTCATATGTGCTTTATGAGAGCAAGCTGACCCGGCTGACATGGTTCCTGGCATTGACAAATCTATCTGAGACTGATTTATTATACTTTCATCTGCACAGATGGATGGGGCATCTTCATTTGTTTAGCCAAGCTTAAACATTATTTTTTATTTATTTATTTATTTTTATCAGAAAATGAAATAAAAACTATGCATGAGAAAATTATTTGTTAATGCTTACACAATGTGCATTACATCAATAACTTTCTATAAGCAGTAAATAAAGGACATTCTATATCATTTGTCCAGCCACCGACTACTCCCTATAAACGCTCCAGCAAGGTCACTTAGAAGTCAAAGTCAAAAATGCTCAGTATTTTCAGATATTAAATCTACCACCAGTTGATCACAATTTTCTTTTTTAAACAAATAAAATGTATTTTGTTAATACCCAAAACTTCTAACTTAACCATCATGCCACAAATGAGGTGTTTTAAAACATTGTTTTTCCCATTCAAAAGTCAAGAGGATTTTCATTCTACTCGTGGTAACCTTGAGTTGAAAAGGGTCCTTTGTTCGTCAAATGTTTGTTTGCTTTTTTCCCCACAAGTGTTTCAGATTTACCAAACAGCTCACGTCTTCCTGTTTTCCTTTAGTAAAGTGACAATGATGTAGTGTCTTTTGTAGAAAGAGACGGAAGCCCTTCTCTTGCAGCTCTGATTTCATCTGAAACTCTGGAGATCAGTTCTTGACACAACATTCAACAAGGTAGTTCTTTGAATTGCTCACAATTCAGTTCTGAACTCCAATTCCTAGTAAGTCAATATGAGGTAAAACAAATACTTATTATTGACTATGTTACTCTTCCTATTGACATTAAATAATTGCATTATGTTGTGATTAGAAGTGAGTCAGATCCTACATAACTGGATCTGAATTAAACTACACAATAAGAATGTTCTAGAACAATCAAATTGATATGAATGGACTTTAGATCTAATTAGATTTTACATAGTTATATATTAAATTTTTCCATTCTGCAAACTGTTTCCAGGTTTAATTTAATTTCAATTAGTGCCTTATGAAATAACTTAACTGAAAGGTACTATAAACAGAAATGACAATGTCTTCTAATTGTCCTTCGTAACTTGCAAAACTCACTGATACCACAGAAAGTAGGGTGGTGCCTGTAAATATTGAGGTCTGAGGACATTGTTAATGGATTCTCTGATGACACATTTCATCTCGGCAAGGATTGTAATTGCTTTTTACATGACAAGTAATAGTGCAAGGGCTTTAGAGACGGTGAAACAAAATCCCTTGAAAATAGAGACCTATGAAATTAAACCTTGGATTTCAATTTTCTCTCCCACGAGGCTTGAGCAATTAAATGGGTTTAACCCAGTGCTGTATAATAAGACATAAATAAAGTGTGTCTGTTGCTGTGTGTGTGTCTATAACTTTCATTCATTGCAGATCTAATAAAGATATACTAATCTAGAGTGACATGAATAACTGGGGAGTCTGAACTTCATCTTCAGTAAGATATAAAAGTAATATGTAGGATGATTATATCTGAAATATTTTTCTGTCAGTCTCTATATATTGATCTGAAAAACATTGTAGTTTATGTCAAAAACTTGCTGTTTTCCAACCGTGTACAAACACACTTCTGTTTCTTTTTTCCACCTTCACACATTAGAGATCGTTTTCTGTCTCTCTTTCTCTCTTTAGATTTAGGATAAAGAGTGAATTTACACAGCAGAGCCGTCCTGGATAGCAGAGGCAGAGATTACCCTCCCTGATCTTTTCACAGACAAGAAATGGTTCAGTGCAAACCCTCCCTTAGGGCTTTGCCACCTCTGTACTGACAGTCTGTGCATTAGCATCCATCAGAGAAGAGGAAGAAAATGTTTTTATCCTGTTCGACCTATTGCTTACTCAAAAAAGAGAGGAATGAAGAAAGACAAAGTACTGGATGATATGCCTGTCACTATGGTGGATAATCTGTAAACACACTGCCAGGTCAGAGCCACACTGATGCAAAGCCAAAAGCTTTGTCTCTTTCTTCAAATGACAATAGAAACCACAGCTTAACTCTGAAACCACCGACGGTTTGTCATCCTTAAAAAATATTTAAGGGGCCAGTGCATCTGCTCCTGTTAGGCATTTATACACAAAAACACAGTAAAACCAATGGGTTAATATGATAACAGACACGATACAGTGAATGAGTGCTTACAAAATGAATATTCTGCTTCATACCTATAACTTACCATCTGCAATTTTTCTGAAGCTTAAAAGTTTTAGAAGAAATATTTCATTCAAGGCCTCAGGCGCTCTCGCAATATCACACATATTGCATTAAATTTTGCTTCAGGGCTCAGTAGGGCAACTGATCAGCAGCTAGTATTTAATATGTATCAGCATTCAAGTCATCCATCAAACACTAAATAATGTCCTGGTCACTTAGAAATATATTATTACCTGAAAGTGGTCACAAATTAAACTAATAATTTCAAAGTAATCTCCATTTGATAAGTATTAAAATGCTATGATCCCTTTAAAGGCTTAAGAATACCAGAACCTGTTGAAATCCATTGTATATGTATTCCTATGATAAATCCAACATATTGTAGGACTGGTCCAAGCATATTGAGTAAGCTGGAAATTCGTATTGCAAATGTCACTAAGCCATTATTTAGAAACAGATTCAGCACCTAAATCAATGGGACAACATCAAAGTTTGTTTTGCTGATTCCCATGATTTGCACACATCTGTATGTTTTTCTTTCTTTTGTAGTACATAATCATGATTCTCAGTTTATTCTGAAACTTCTCTCTAAACAGTTTCTCAGACAACAGGTTATCATCAGTCGTTCATCCTATCTTAGCTCTGAATAATGTTTTATGTAAAGTGTGCTGCTCTATTACCATTGAATAATATGTATATAAAGTTATATAGACAATATAAACAGTTAGAAATACATATATCAGATAAATTATGAGTGTACATGCTATACAATCGTGTGTTGTTCCAGACTGATTGCTCCCAAGCTTGAGTGAGGTCATCTATGCACAATTCACAGCTGGTGACAAAAATGGGATGATCTGGAAAACCAGACAGGAAAGTTAGCGAGGAAATGGGAGAAAACTTGAGTGTTTAGGCAACAGAGACTCTGAGAGATGCTACTGGGTAAATCTGGGAACCAGCACATTCACAGAAGAAAACAATTTCAGAATTACAAACCTACACTGAAACACAAATACTACAGACTGTGAACCAAGAAACAGTCAAAGAGTAAGAAACTAATAGCTATTAAATGTAACTATTGTTTACTAGTTGTAGCATATTAAAAAAAACATAAAAAGACTTGAGTACAGAACTAAACTACAGTAAAATTTAAAACTAAGAAATCCAGTGTGCAGCTGCTAAGTTGAGATAAAAGTTCAAGCCAAAACCTTGATGTGCAAGATGTCTTCTTATTTGGGTAAATGTTCTTTTGCTGTCTGATTAAGAGGGATACATTAAAGACTGAATTGTGTCAGAAATTGAGGTTGCAGTGCAGCTGCCCTGGGTGCAAACAGATGATGTGTCAGGCTCACTTTGAGCAGCACTCCCACAAATGCACAGGAGAACCGTGATGAAAAAAAAAGCCAGGATCAGAAAGACAGAACCATTGGTGGTGGAATATGGGTGAGTAGATATAACCATGACTTATGTGATCTGAAAATGTGAAATTTTGAAGGTTGACTTCCTTAGCAAATGGGTCACTGCACAAGTGGAGAGCTGGGGAGTCATGTTTTTAGGAAGCAGTTTTAACTAGGTCAAAATATAAAATGGAAATCTTCTCCTGAAAAATAATAGCAAACTATTGAATCAAATTCATGCCAAATTATCAGTCTGTTGTGTGCTTTACCCACAGCAATGCCTTGATGTTTAGTAGAGAACCCTTCCAGACGACACACAAGGTAACACCTGTTATACCAACTGAGCCGCCCAGGAACACAAACTCATTCATTTTCTAAACTCACCTCTAACCTACTATGTGCAGCTACTCTGAAGAATTTTCAAGCTGTTCACTATTAAAAATCTGTTGCTAAGCAAGCCTCTAACATCTCTTACTCTTTTTTTCTCATCAAACAGCAGGATCACTTGACACCTCAGCAGTACATCAAATATCATCCGCAAAACTATCAGGCAAGCACATGCATATTTCAGTCCTATTTATTGTCACTTGTTCTCACTCCTGAAACTAGATCTTTTGCTTTTGGAGACAAAATCCACCATGCAGCTAAAAAATTAATTATGGTTTCAGGTCAATGTGGTAGACACAAACTGTATGGCTGGTAATGTGAGGTAGATTTCACTGCTCCATAATTTACATTCTGACTTTTTATCTGCATATTGCATATTAAAACATCTATATTTTCAGCATTTCCCTAAATGACTAAAATAGCAAAATACTGAAGATGTAACTTCAACATCATTGGTTAGGAGAATAGGATTTTAAACAGTAAATCCGAGTGTATAGAAAGAATGATGAGTGAAGGAGGGATGCAGGGGATGAGGTGATTTATTGTAAAACCTGTGCTCTTGTTCTGTCTGATAATCTGGAAGCAGTAGGTGGCAAGACAGCAGAAAACACTATATTGATGAGACTGTTTACTCCCTGGTCAGAGAGAAAAATAACATGATTCCAGCAAAACAGAGCTTGGGTAAGACTGGGATTGTTTCTCCATGAGGGGAGGATTGTGGGTAATGAGTTGCGTTAAGTTTTCATTTACAATTATTATCTTTAAAATAGTATGAGGAAGCACAGAAACAGAGCAGCAGGGTGGGTCAGTTTCATGCTGAACGATGTCATCTGCCCTCTTTATGTCTGTGAACTAAAATCAATTATGAATAAAATGAAGCACAGACATACATAAATAAATGCAAGGCTTCAACCTTGGTATTGGATTTGAGCTGCAGTGTTGAGTAACATGAACCTCTGGTCAGAAAAAATGTGTTTGAATTTTTCTAACCTTGGCAGGTCGACAGCAGTACTTGACATGAACTCCACTTGCTTGTACTGGATCTACAGGCGCATGCTTTGCTTTGTAACAGTAATATATTTTATGTTCTCATTTGTCGTTGGCAGGTGGATGAGTGTGGGAGGGATTTACGTTAGAGTTCACAGAGCGCTGCAAACCGCACATCGACAAACACTGGAAGTGATGAAACAGATCAAAGCTTCAAACTAATGCCTGTAATTTTACAAGCTGTGCCTTCCTCACACAAGCATAAAAACACAACGTCTAGAACTGGTACCAGTATTTAACCACCCTAAAATGACTGGGATGTGGAAATAAAGAAAATTTTCATTACAGCTCAAATATGTGCAGTTAGGATTTAGTCCGATTTCAATTTCACCTTATAGCAGCTTTACATGATGATAATCTCTCACAAATTAGCATAATTCATTAATTAATGCAGACAAGTTGCTTAGCACCAGCAGATTAGTGTGAAGAGGTGAGCACAGTCCCTTAGAAAAGCTTAACACCTAATCTGAAAGCTTTTGTTCTAAATAAATATCTGATGAATGTAGTTGTATTTTTAGATACATGTTATGTCTCTCTTAGTGTTTTCACAGTGTGATTTCATACCCCAGTCTCAGTGTTTTTTTGTTGTTTTCTTTTTATTCCATACATCTTCTCATCAACTCTGACCATCTTTCCTACTTCTGCAGGAGACAGGCAGAGCTGTCATTCTGCCACCGCCAATGGTCTCTGCGGTGATGCTTTGCTCAGTAATGTGTTTTAATCATCTCCCACACAAAGCGTTCTGCACGTTTAATTGTGGTCTCATCTGACCAGAGCACCTTTTATCATGTTTTTTCTTCATGGCTTGATGCAAGCTGCAAATGGTACTTCCTGTATTTTTCAAACTTCCATGAAACCAAAGTGTGCAGATTACTCAACCAACAGCTGCCATGTCAATACATTTTCCCACCTCAGCTGTGCATCTTTACAGCACTTCGAGAGTTACATTGAATCTTTTGGCTTATTGACATTTTGACAGCTTGGAGATGAACAGTCATTTGCTGGTAGGTAGTATACTCTTTCCACCCAGATGATGGACTGAACAATGTGCTGTGAAATGCTTAAAGTATGGGATTTTGTTTTGTAACCAACCCTGTCTATCTGGTGGGTTTCTTAGTCTTCATGATGCTGTTTAATAATATTTTATATGTTTTTTCTTTCAGATTTGCATGGATGTGCTGCTTTATGGTGATCTTTGACATAAAATTCCTAAGATTACTGAGACATTTATGGTTGGAACATGCCAAAGTAAGAAAATCTTCAGTGGGTTTAAAATGGTATTTATTACATCAAGAAGATGCTGTCTATATTCTGCCACAAGTTTGTGATCCAGTAATGTTAATATAGCATAAAACATCTGGGGAATGATTCCTGATCCCTTCTAAAAATGTGCTATAATTAAACATTTGAGGTTAGAAAATTAACTTAACCTACAGGGTGTAATATTTAAGTACTAATGTGATCACTGGGTGAAAAGGTGAACCTCCTGTTGGCTTCAAATTAAAAATTCATGTGGATACCGTCCAATGGTTTTATATTACAAAGATCCAGAGTTAATGATTTTAACAAAAGTGGACAAATACATGACTATTGATGTTGGAATTTTAAACTTTGCATTTGAATAATTCAAAAAGGCATTCAGGAAAGTTTATTTAAAATGTATTGTGCAACATCGATTCTGATGCAAGTGGAATTTTGTTTTGTACAACACGTTTCTTTGACACACTCTGTGTACAGAATATTTAAAAAGAAAATAAGATCTTTGCCAGAAACAGAATTACAAATAAAACTGCATGTTTTCTGGGCCTGCACTGTGATGATTACTACATGAATTGAGGCTAAACGTTAGCTATTGTCAAGGTCACATTAATTGTCTTTAGTGAAACAGAAACCTTAATGGGAAAATGAAATGAATTTCTGTATACATTTAAGCATAGCTCACCGCAATTCTTCTTTGAAGGTCTCAAGAGTCTTTTTTCAGCATGCAGAGACAAAACACTAAAACCTCACAAGTATCTGAAGACAAAAATTAAAAGAGTAATAAGAGGCAAAGTTGTTAAAAAAATTACTCCCTAAATAGCTGAACTAACGTTAACAGCTTAACTGGTTTGCACATTCGTAACTATATTACCCCAAAACAGATATTTTCCAAAGAAAAAAAAAACTAATCTGTTGCTTGTCAAACAACAAATACTTAACTGTGATTTTACGTATATGAAGAGAAATAGAAAAAATGTGCCAATATTCACTTTAAGGTATTAAAAAGTTTAAGTCACATAAATCAATTATTTGTATCAAATATGATACTGCTGATGGGACTGCTGTAGACCTTCATGGCACATCGACACAACTGAGTTAAGATTTAGGTCTATAGATTTCTTGGTTGATAATCCATCAGTGAAAATATTCCTACCCTGACTACCTGAACAACTCAAGAAAAATGCTGGCATTGCCTCCTATTGTGAGATGGCTCCCATGTTAAATGATGTAGAATGTAAAAGCACACACCTCATCGATCATGTTAAATAACCCGAAACATGATTTCACTTCTTTGCTTTTTACCAAGTGGATTTTATCAAAGGTTTTATTTGTAAGTCTGCACAAAAGATGTCCAAATTCAAGATATAGACATTGACTATGAGTGGACTGCGCAGTCAGCTGAGCTGTTTAATCACAGATCTCTTTTTGTTTTCACCCTGTCTTTCATTCAGCTCTTCCCTCTGGTTGTGACTGCTCACTAAAGCGTGTGATCAGAGATTTAAGTGTCGGCATGAGGGCATAGTATGGTTCAAATCACTCAAACAATAGACAGCTATCTTTACAAAGAGAATAAAAACGGATTTTCTTTTACTTCACTGTTGCTAGTCATGAGTAGAACTTGTTCAAAAATCTTTGCTTTTGGATAATAAAAATAATAAATGTGTCATTAAATCTATTGAACCTCTCTATGAAGAAAAACAAAAACATTCACATTTGTTTATTGTAGTGGATTTGCACATTTTTCTAAGTATGTGAAATTATTATTTTTTTGTTCCAAACATAAGGTTAAATTCTAGATATTTGCTAAGGATGATTAATAGTCTGCATTTTTGCTGGATTACATCATATTGGACTTATAGGTCAAGTTACAAATTTCAGAGTTTACTGCTTTCTGGCTAAATAACTAAAATTAGAAGTCAATGCTTATATAACTGAAAACACCAAGTATTGTTCCTTTAAAGTTTGTAACAATCAGACTAAAATTTTATCTGCCTGCATTTTTTTTTGCAACATTAATAACACGCAATGGTTCTAATTAATGCAGCTGAAGAAACATCTTGATTTAGTACAAGCTAGATTGAGTTCTGCAAGTGCAGCTTAAGTTGTGACAAAAGTAATTTTATACAGAATATCTTTGTAAAAAAAAAAGTGTGCAAACAGAAGGGAAAAAACTCTTTCTAGTGTTTGCTTTGACAAATATCTGCTCAAAGATGATTTGGCATGTTTGGATGGAGGGTAACGCTTTCTGGGTGCAGTCTAATTAATGTGACAAAAATCTCCAGGATCCATCCTCTTTCTTAGTTTCTCTACAATTCAGTGATAAAAATCAAAAACTAAATCAAACTTTAATAATCAAACTTTAATAATCCTCTTTACTTCAGGTACAAAAGAAACACCATAGGCTCAGATCTATATTTAGCCTCTGAAAACCTTTGTCTCTGAGACTACTGGGTGTCAGCGGAGACTTAACACTGTTCTTTAGAGGTGTCATTACCCTGGCTGTTCAAAGTATAATACTGCTGACTACGAGGGTGGCAACTTGTGATATAATTGGTTTAGGGAAGAAGCAGTCACTTTTCCAGAAGTAACATTCTTAATTTAAGGTTCTTAACAAGTGAATATCACCATTTGGGAATTCGGTTTGATGAGAAAAGAAGCAGAGAAAAAGAGAAAAAGCAAAGCAAGTCATATGAATGAGCACTGAGATGGTAATTGGCACAACAGGTAGCACAAAAAGCTTTGACTGCTTTTCTTCTCCCTGAACTCCTCAATAGGTAAAAAAAAACAAAAAAAAGTTGATAATAATTATGACGTACAGATGCGCAGAAGTTTTTAATTTAAAATGCAATCAAGCAAAGCAGCTAAAACATGCAGTTGAAAAAAAGACTAATGTTAAAGTGAAAACCATTCATAAATCAGAGGATCAGCTGCAGAATGTAACTTCTATAAAAAAACATTTATGTATTTATTTATTATTTTTAAACTGGCATGACAATGAAATGAGCTCCTCTACCTTCTCCCAGTGCTAAACACAGAAAACTGCCATTCGTCAGAACAACCAATCAGAGCCAGCAGGACGGCCTTACCGCTGTCAGTCATGCTTGTGTTTACGCTTCTCACAATCTCCCCCTCACTCTATGGTATGCTACCAGTTTCTTCTCGGTAGCACAGCCTGCTTTGAATTCTTAGGCTAGTTAGCATGGCCACTGATGACAGCGGATAAACAATTTTCCTGTGAAGCTAAGTTGTTTCTCTGCTGTCAGCTCATTGAGCAGCATGTACATGAAATTGATTGACAGCACTAGTACTGTCCTCCAGACTGACTGGTTGTTTCTGATGGCGAGCATTGGATTTCTGCAGATGGCAGGAGGAACTTGATCTCTTCACATATTATCTATCACATTCTGTACTTTTACAGCATAGTGACAGTTTAAACAAATATGTAAAAATATTTTTTTTACCATGGTAACTTACTGCAGCTTCACTTTATCCTTCAGATTTGTTTGTTTGCTGTTATTTATCTACAATTTAGTTTT
Organism: Poeciliopsis prolifica; assembly: GCF_027474105.1. NCBI lineage: Eukaryota > Metazoa > Chordata > Actinopteri > Cyprinodontiformes > Poeciliidae > Poeciliopsis > Poeciliopsis prolifica. The sequence goes on from NW_026562396.1 coordinate 1,982,752, forward strand.
TTTAGTAGGCTACATGACTGTCAGGAAATAATTTTGCATCAAAAGCAGTTTTATTGGTTTTGTATATAATCTTTAGTTATATACAAAACCACTAGATTTGTAAGTATTTTTCTTTTTTGTACCATTACTGTATTCCTGAAGTTTATAAGAATACCTTAACAAATGCAATTGAAAGATGAAAACAGTAATGTTATAAACAACCCTTAAAGGTTGTTGTTTAACGGTTGAAACAACAACCTTTAAACACCTGGAAAGTCATTGTGGGATTTATATGACGATTTTCCTTGATTTTCTCAGGGTTTTAGGGATCACCAGGGGACACAAGCCTGAATTTGAGAAGTCAGACCTTAGCCCTAATGTAGCATAAGCTCAGCTCTTATTTTTCAAAAATAAGGGTTTAAATTTTTCAATTGAAACTATAAAGGCAAAACTAGGCTTAGGAGAATGGGTATGTACGTATACAAATCTGAGAAAAGTTGAAGGTTTCAGAGAAAAATTTGATGGAAATCTTCAGAAATCAACTTGAATTGCATGTTTGTAGCCATTTGTTCGTCACCACTAATGCAGTTTTAACTTGAGTGCAGTCAGACTGCCAGGAAAAAAGAAATTGTTTTTTCCTAAATCCATTTGTTGTTATCCTGAAGGCCAAAAAGAAAGATGCTCGAGACAGAAGTGCAATCCTTTGCTCATGTCCTGTTGAGACAAACATCATTTCACTAAGACTTGTTGCTGTTTGGTCCTGTTGTAAATGGCAGACTTCTCATCTTTAACTCATCTGGACTATTTGTCTTCCTTGGGGTTTTAAAATATCCATCATGTGTTCTTGTCCCATTGGAATAATGAGACTCGGAGTATAGCTGAAATATCTTTAACAGTTCAACAGCATAGCAAATTCTGACAACAGGCTCAGACAGTGTTCAATGAAAAATACACACAAAAAAAAACATTTGACTGAAGCCACATCCGAATCCAACTAAGTGAGAATCACTGGAGAGAGGATAATTAACATATTATATGTATTTTGTACAGGACATATTTTAACTTAAAATATCATGGAATAAAACAATAGATAAAAAACAAAATTTCAAGAACAAAAGGGCCTTAAATCTGTGATACACTTCTTTAAATCTATTTTTGCATATAGTAAAAATAACGCATCTAATTTTATTTGGAAAGTGCTCACTTCTGAAGTAATAAAAATACACTTTTTTACTACCATCAAGTGCTTTTCTCTCCCAGTCATTCACCAGGTGTGCATGGAAAACATGAAACAAGTCTTCGTTTACATTTATCGGCACAGTAATCTGTTAGCAACACACCAGTATTATGCAGTCAGGAAGCAAGTCGAAGCAATCAAATTTTTCCTCACTCCTGGCTCCTGGAGCTATCAGCCCCCCTCCAGGCCCATGAAGACACCGCTGGATTGAGTTTGAAAGATGATAATAGACTCCTGAGGAAACTAATCTATTTCTAAAGAAGAAAGGGGTATGAATTCTCGCACATGCACCCATCTCCACCTGTCCACTCTTCAGCAGTTTTCACCCTTGCAGTTGTATTACTGCGCAGTTGCTTGATTAAGCCATAAAGCATAATGTAATTTTGATTTTTAACAGTACAAAAGGGGAAAAAGGGTATTTCATACATACCTCAGTTTAGTGTGTTTTTATGCCCTTGCATAAAAAAGTAAATGCCAGTTTTAATACAGAGTAATTGTTATAACAGCCTTTTATAAAAACTCAATTTCACCATATACAAATATTGCAACGGCAGGAGAAACAGATAAAAAAAGAAAGACAATCTGTACTGTACTGGGAAGTATTGTACTTTGCAGAAGTACAATAATGCATAAATATTTACAGAGTATTTACTAAATGTACAGTAATACAGTTCATTTCAGACCAAACATTTACAGCACTGTCATTGTCTTATCTTTCTTATTATAAATAAGTCATTATTTTCTGTTTACCTTATCAAAAATAACTGCTGTTTTCAAGCCAGAATATGCAGTTTCACACTTAGCCCAGGAGAAGTTCTGTCCAAGTCATTATTATATTGTAATAATGACGTCCACTGTCTTCCTCATCTTGGGGAAAATAAGCTTAACATCTAAATTTAATGTTTAATGGAGCAAAAACGCAGCTGCTACAAGTCCAAGATCATGTGTACACTGTAAAAAAGGAACCTCAGGGGTTATCACATTAACAAAAGAATATCATGTACTGTTAACTAAATAATTGCGTGTTTGAGCCAAAAACATGATACATTCATGTTGCATAAACAAGATATTCCACAACTTCAACGTTTATAAAATTGAATCATGTTGAGCGAACATGATTCATTATAGTCAGACCGATCCTATGCTGAAGACCACGAGTGAGATCACGCGATATCACGCAAGTTCACGCAAGATTACGGGAAATCACGGGATATCACGCGAGAATACGCGAGACAATCTGTTTTTCTCGCAAATGGAATAAAATGTATTCAAGGTGAGATAACGTGATTCAATTACGTCAGCTAGATCTTCCGCCAAAAAAAAAAGAACGTCGGGGCGTATTACATTAACAAAAGAATATCATGTACCTTTCACACAATAATGTTGGGTTTGAAGCGAAAACGTGATAAAATCATGTTGGATAAACAAGATATTCCACGACTTCACATTTATAAAATTGAATCATGTTGAGCTAACATGATTCATTATAGTTAGACTGATATTGTGCTGACGACAACGAGTGAGATCACGGGATATCACGCGAGAACACGCGAGACAATCGGTTTTTTCTCTCAACTGGACTAACGTGATTGAATGACGTTATCTCAACTTGAATACATCTAATTCCTCAAGCTCCCAGGCGTCTACCAGAGGCCTGGGAGCGTCCTGCGCAGTATCTATATCTATATATCTATATCTATATCTATATATATATCTATATAGATATATATATAGATATAGATATATATCTATATCTATATATATATATATAGATATATAGATATATATCTATATCTATATATATATATATATCTATATCTATATCTATATATATATATATATATATATATATATAATATATATATATATATATATATATATATATATAGATATAGATATATATATAGATATAGATATAGATATATATATATATATATATATCTATATATATATATATATATATATATATATATATATATAGATATATATATATATATATATGTTTTTTTTTATTTTATTCAATATCAATATTTGTCAAAGTTAATCTAATAAAAAAAAACACAGTGACGTCAGTTCCAAAGCGCTATTGTGTCAGACTCATCTCCCGCTGAAGAGGATCCAGCGACATCAAGAGATTACGGAAAATCACGCGAGATAACTGGCTTGCACCTTGTTGGTTTTTTCAAGGGCAGAGGGGAGATTCCTGGCGTGCATCTACTTAATTTGAAGAAGGTAAGAGTCAAACTATTTTCATCTAAATCCATATAAAAATATGTAACTTAAAATTTCTCTACCATTTGCACCATTTTCTACTTGTTCCATACTTGTGTCACATTATTTCATGTTCTGTAGATTAAGTCGGTTAGGTTAAGGCAGATAGCTTTTTGTTTACATTTATCGCCGCACCATGTTAGGTACATTCTGTGCGAAAAAACTCTGCAGAGCCATATGTAGTGTAAGGGTCACAAAGCTGCTGCCAGAGACACAAATGGACCCCAGAAATGTCACAGTTTTGCTCCTCCTGAGCTCCCTGGAGGTTTAGTGGATTTTTAACACACGGATCTAACATCAGTCTATTTCTAACTATTTTAATTCTATTTCAGTAATGTTACTATGGAGGTAAATGTAGATACACACACACTTTGGTACCTTTCTATCATCATCGAGATTCTTAATTAATTATGGTAATAAAAAGTCCTACATTTCAGTCGGTGAAACCTGCAGAAAGCATTGCTTTCTGAGCTTTGTTAAATGTTCCTTAAATACCTGTTAGTTATGGATTTCTAGTATATTTTGTCAGGCTAAAACTCTCAATGGATTATCCATTATTACAGACTTGAGCTTTCTATTTTTTTTCTTTAAAATACATATTCCTCTGCTGTAAAGATGTTGGGTTTTTTTGGACTCTTCTTTGTTGTCCCCAAATAATTGTAGCTCAGAAACAATATTGAAGTTCATTGGTTTAATTTTGAAATGTTGATGTTTTTTTGTGTTGATTGTTTGTGCTCATTTTGACCTATGTTACTATTGCTTTCTACCATGTTCAATTCACCATTGTTCTGCACAAATGTGCTTGCATACAAGTGTCCAGTGGTTATATTCATGAGGCATTCAAGGGACTTGTACTAAAAGATAAAACTCAGTTCAGTATGAATTGCATATTTTAATGGCTGAAAATATATCTGATCTCTTTCAGAACATCACCTGATCACCTGTCTGTAATCCACCTGCGTAAGTACTGGTCAAGGGGCTCATCGGCTATCAAGTTATAGATTTCAGTGGCTAATAGTAAGTTTTGCCAGATCTAAAGTGACTGAATGTAGTGTTAGAGAGCTTATAAAGCTAGGGTTCAGCTAAACATTTATTTGGCCAGTCTGTTTTATTTGTCTTTATTTGCGTGGGGATGTGGAAATGTAAGGAGTGTAGTCTCTCTCTGTCTCGTAGATATGACCTGTTAAAACATTTTACACTTAAACACCGGCATATGCGACGTTATCCATGCCCACACATAGACTGTCCATGTACTTGTAAGACATGGAATGCTTTGCATATTCATTTAAGTAGAAGGATATAGACTGTGTTGACCATTCTGTACTTTTCACATATTTCTTTGGTGATATATTCATGTCTTTATTTAAACATCCAACAGCTTCAGTTAGATGTTTAAATGAGATGTTAAACTCAATTTTAGTCATGGCATAATGAAGGGATACTAACAATTTTAAATATCTTTCAAATAGACTGCAAGCCACTGATCACTTTTGTTGTGACTTCCTTTGAATGTAGCTATGTTTTCAAGTGTGTGAACCTATACTGCTGGAGTTTTGAGATTGTTCTCATTGTTTTTTGATCTGCATATTTAGGAAGACACTGCTGAGGTCAGACGAGAGTGCATCCTCAAAGGTCTGTGTGTACCTAAATGAAGATCCAGAGAAGCTGGTGAGGGAGTACATGGTATGTTAAATTCTCTTTGTGTTTACAATAGAACTCCTAAGAGTTGTTAAAATACTTTCACCAACTAAGGTCCATGAGTGACTCAATCAATGTCAGTCTAATTTATTTATTTAATTACATGTGAATTGTCTCCCCCCCCAATACCCTTCCCTAACTCCCTTAGGACGTTGATGAATGAAATGGCCAAAGCCGAGACTGTCCTCGGAATCGTCATTTGAGCAGAGGGTGCCGATCCTCATCTGGATGTTGGGATTGTCCTGGAGGGGGTGGAAGTTATGAACAGCTTGGGCAGTGTATCTTCTGCAATAGTGATGCTGCTGGGACTAATCTACGCACTAAACTTGAGCTACCCTCAAGTTTAGTGCGTTCAGCACTCAACTTGCTCAGTAACTCAAGCATACCTTTGAAGTAATACAGAAAATAATAATGAAATTGGATGGAAAGAACTTATCAAAGAAAGCACAAGTTCTCAATATGAAACTCGCTGCTAAGTTGAGTAAAGTTTCATATGGAAAATGAGTGTTTAAAGTCTGCAGTAGAAAAGATTTATATTGTTACAGTTCTCTTAAGTTGAGCAACTATACTGACATGTTTTATGTTGTAAAGAATTGGCTGGAAATGAAACTGTAACCTTTTGTAGTTGTTTTTTATTTCAATGTCCAACTCGGCTGTGTTTTGTGCTGTGTAAAAAAACAATGTATAACAATTTTGAAAATACAATTGTGTTGTACCTTTTCTAATTGTTGAGTGTTCTTCCTACACTTTCACCTAGTGCTATCTTAAAATGCTTGATTAACGCTTGAAAATATGTCTTTGAATTAACGTCATGAAATAATGGAAAGGATTTTCACATGATTAACGAGCTGTCTTTTAGCATGAAGCATATTTGTTGAGCTAACTTGCTTTTAGTGAGTTGGACCTACTGAATCAGGTAGTGTGAAGGTACCACTGTAAAATAAGGTGGTTTCAACTAGATTTACATTCATCTTAATGAAGTTACATCAATGATTTGGTCCTAAACATTGCAGATTAGTTGGGCGGGCTGTATTGCATTACACTGGGTCACGCTATAGTAACTGAGTTAAAGGAACCTTTAAAACATATGTTGAGCCAACACATTTCATTTGAATTTGAATAACCTTAATGAATGGAGTTGAGCCAACTCATTTGATTTACAATCATCCATTGCATTACCATAATTCTGGTTAAGCCAACATATTTGGTTTAAATTAGAACAACCTTAATGAATTATGTTTTGCCAACTCATTTTATTTATATAAGAATAACCACAATATATTACGTTGAGCCAACATGTTTGATTTAGAATCACCCATTGAATCACCATTGTAACAAGTTGAGCCAACACATTTGCTTTACATTGGAATAATCTTAATAAATTAGGTTGACCTAACACATTTGCTTTAAATAGGAGTAACACAAGTACATGGTGCTGAAATAAAGCAAAGTAATCAGGTGGAAATCCTTTCCATAATTTTTTTATGTTCATCCAATGACTTATTTTTTTCAGTGTAAGCAAGGCAATACTAGGACCCAGATGGCTCCAGTCAGTCTGAGGCTGTGAGATTTGCCATTTATTTCTGAGTCCTTGGCAGGTGGATGATGATAATGATGATGTTTGTAATCACTGGTCACATCTGGACTCACTGCAGAGAGAGAAGAGATGAAAATTACAGTTTGAAGGATGCACAGTAACAGCATGACATTAGGAGACATTGCAATTTTACATGTTAGAAGGACAAGGACGGTTTATTTTAGATTTTTTACATGTCAATAAACATAATAAAGAAACAGAGTCTGTCTTTCAGTCCGTCTTTGAAAGTCTTTCTTTTCTTCTCTATGAGAGATTGTTCAGGTATATGAAAACTGGGTTTCCTCCTAAGACATGAAAATACAAAAAAATCAAGAAAGAATAACATAAGAACGTTGTATGGTTATCACTCTATACCAGAAGGATTATTTGATCTTATTTTCTAAGGAACTTTATATCACAGCTGGAGAAGTAGCTCCTTTTTAAAACTATTGCTAACTGCTATCATTTCCATGCCCTAGAAACATATGTTAATGAAGCCATGTAAAATACTGTTTGCTTTTTCAATTAACCTTTATGTAAGCAGGAAAAAAGTGCATTGAAAAAAAATGACAAGGTATAAAATAAATTGGTGCATGTCATTAAATCAGGCTGGAGAACTTTTAGTTTGGAGGTAAGAAGAAGTCAGTGAGATTTATTCAGTTAATTTCAACATTTTCTGCAGCAAGTTCCAGGAAAAGGAAGCAGAATGAACAAAAGCCTTGTTACCCATTTCAGAGCAAATGGGACAGAAAGCAGCAGCAAGTTTTGTGAGCAAAAATATAGGAGTCAATATTTCTCAGTGCAATTCCAGTACAGACAAAGGCCAGCAGAAGTCTGAGTAATGCTTTGTAAATAAAAGTTAACCAATGGGAATTCTGTCGGGCAGCCAGACCATGCCGCTCCATCCATAATTATAATAACAATGGTTTACTGATATTGTGCAGTTTGTAATGAACTTCAGAGAAGAGGAGTAGACATGGTCAGAAATTCTTACTAGGTAAAAATGTTTTTGCTACTTAACTACATCCATTTGTTTCAGTTTAGGCTGGATAGTGGCATAGTTGTTGGCATGCCATGCAGGAAGAAACTCCTCAGTTTGAACTTTGACCTGAGTTTTTCTTTATATGTTCTCCTCATGCATAAATGGCTTTCTCGAGCTGTCAACAAATGTCAACAATAGGTTAACAGGCAACTCTACATTTCCACTCCACATTGAGACAACCCTAAGTCACTTGTAAAAGCATTCAAGGTCAAGGTTAAAATTTGAGTGAAGACAGCATTATATATTTGATCAAATCCCATACAAGGAATTCATGTGGCATTTGATGGAGCAACTTATGTTGGATAGTCATGTTTTTCATTTCCCTCTTAATTACAACTGAAGCAATAATGCCTCATACATCTTTTGCAGCTGCAATACATTAGCGCCCCTGTTAAACCATTAGGGGAGTGTGTTAATTTTCCACTACCCTATAAATAGCGAGCTGATGCAACCACAGGGCACCTTCATCCTCCATCTCATCCCCTGGAGATGTAGCAGAGAGCATCCTGGGTGCATCTTTGTGTCAACAGATACAGAGAGTTTATGGCAAGGTGTTAAAAGTGTTAAAGCCCATTCAATAGCCTCACAAACTAGAGTTGTGAAAGTAGTTCACGAGAAGAAGGACTCGTTGTCTTTTCTTCTGTGTAGAATCCACCTGTTTGTTTTTTTTTCTTAAACTAACAGAGTGAAAGTCAATGTCAAGTCATCATGACTGGTTTCCGTATAAACAGTTAAAAACAATGAGTCAATATCGCCTCCAGTTCTAACATTAGAGAACTACAATCAATACAACAATTCGATGCACAGATTTACTGTGACGTAGGAAAATGGATCAGGAAGCCTTAAACATAAACAGTAACCAATTCACTCATCTTTTTTTTTTTTTTTTTACTTTTGAAAATGATTCCCCGGATTGCCAGGCCATGAACTCAAACACATCCACGTCTTGATGTTTTTAAAATTAAACCTAAGCAGTCATCAAGACAGACAGCTGCACCACACCAGCAGTCAACATCCATCTTGTTGTTTACATGTCGTTGGAGGCCTTTAGGGCTGGAGGGGAGAAATTCTGTGTACCCTGCAGTGTGAAATAGAGCATCCTCTTTAACCCTGCTGATGAAGCCTCAGTCTTCATTGTGAATTTCTTCCCTCGGGGAAGGAGTGAGGTTGAACCCAAATAGATGACCAGCTGCTCAAGGATTCTGGAGTTTCTCGCTTAGGCCCAAGGGTCATAAGTCTGTCATGGGCTGAATTAGTCTCACCTACACCCTCCCAGCTCTCCTATCAAAGTTTATCTCAGTGGCAGAAAAATAAGACCAGCTGTAGATGCCATTTGTACTCTATGGATTCAATTCCACTTTTTATGGTGTGGCACAAATGGAGTGTAATTCCTTTACCAAGAACAGAATCCAAAGCAGTTACATGATTTTGTAAAGACAAAAAACAATCCTAAATATATGTGCTGTCATCTAATTCAGTGATTATGTAATTTAGATGATGTCAAAGAAATATTTATAAAGTGCCAAGTAAAGCAAACACACTCACACACACATACACATTTTTCACCAGATTTAATGTGTCATTTCTGCATGTATTATTTATTTAGAAAGATTTGTACCTCTTGTGAAAGCAGATGATCAGATCCGGTCAACTGCCTATTGATTGCATACCACAGAGCTCACAGGATAGCATACAGCTCACTGACAGGTTTTACACAAAAGCACTGAACTGAAGTCTTCACTAGGCTCCTCCCATTGAAGATACAATGTTTATAATGCAGGAACAAGCTGTAGACAGAATAGCTGAGTATCTGTGATGATGAATAAACTATGCAACTCACAGAGAATAATCTTATTTCAACTGCTTGACAGTTTGTGTGAACCTCAACAAAACCCATGAGCATGAGCTCTTAATTTAGAGTAGATAGAATAGAAATGTCCTTTATTGTTTGTTTCTCAGCCAGAAAATATTAGGTGTAGCAGCAGCAAAGTGACAGGCAAATGGAAACATGCAAATCCACGCAAGGTTAATTATAACAACAAAAACAAGACTGTATGGTGAAAGTAGGCTTTGAACATAACAAAAAATACCATACTGTTATTGAATTGAATACTCAGGTAGCCAATAAAACAGCAAATATTCAGCAACACGTTTGATAGTTAAATAAAAGACCAGGGAGTACAAATAAACAACAAAACAAAAACTACAAATTGTCATTCACAATAAATCAATTATAAAATGCATTAGATATATAACCACTCTAATTTACTTTCACTATCTGACTGAGGCACATAATAAGTCAGCTGCACAATGGAGATAATTTCTGAAGAATATTAACATTAAGCTCCTGAAACATTTTGTCCTTGCATGTTGGGAGCTTAAAAAAAAATGTATAGCCTGCATATTTTTTCCCCAGTTGTTAGCTGGGGTCAGGTCACTCTGCTGCTAGTCAGACCTTAATGATCTTATGTGTAGGTCATTAATTCTTGGTCAGACATTTCCACTTGCACCATATGTGGCATCTCAGTGTCGAAAGGCTCATGCAACACAGCCAAAATACTGTGTGACAGGCTGGGAGATGAAACTGTGCATGCTGCAGACATGGGAAGATAATACTGAAGCTACCTGCATATTTTCCAACATTACATTAGAAGGTGCCTTGTTGAACCCAAAGGCAGATGCAGATCTCATTATTAATCCCTGCTTGCACTTATTTATTAATAGAAAGTACTTAATTCAACAGTCCATTATAGCATTTGTGGTCTCTCTTTGAATCTGTCTTATTTTGACCACATTCAAATAGTTTCAACCATGATGACGCCTAAATCCTTCTTCTTGGGTGTTTTGAAATCATTGTTGAATTGAGTGGGCTCAAAAATAGTTTTACTTGAATGTCTCTAAGTATCTTCATAGATATTGATATGATGTAATCCATTTTGAAACAATGCAACCATCACAGTGGGAATTAGGGTAAACAAAAAGTAGGCAATTTTAAATTACACAAGATTATATATTTCTAGCATACAGTAGCTATAATGACAAAGGGTACAACCTACAAAGGTAAAGTCATTAGAAATAAAAACTGAAGATGTTCAATCCTCAAAAAATATTTCTCCAACAAACATTTTTTGTTGCAGGAAAAAATACCCATTTATGTTTTTCACACATAAATGGGTATTTTTTACCCATTTATGTGTGAAAAATAATGTTTAAACTCATAAAATAATTTCTCAAAATAACATAACAAATGCAGTCATTGTCATTTGGCAGGCACATACTTGATTACAAACAAATACATGTTACTTAATAGCTCTCTGACAAACACACACACACACGCGCGCACTCTATTGACTTTGCACTGCAGCTATTATTATACACAGCCATCAATGCAGACTGTTCTGGCTCTAAGTGGGTTGACTTTATAGATCATAATGACGGTCCAGACGAAGGAATATATTACCTCAATAAAAGAACAACTACATCCTCAATGTAATAACCCAGGAGAGGTAGAACTATGACTCATTAAATGGGGAATTTGGTCTCCAATCACTGAAAGCTGAAAACAGCTAAAATGACCTTGCTTTTTTTGACATCCAAGAATGAAAAATTTTAGAAATTGGTCTGTAATTATATGTTTTTGGTCAATTGGCTCCAGAGAGGTTAGGCTGTTTGAAAAGGTCCTCAGGCTGAGGAGAGACACGTGTCAGGAAGTGAATCCCTACAACAGAAGAAAAATCAATGCAAGCTGGATTCTGATGGCTTGGACCAACAATGATCAATAGCATGCTAACTGCTTCATGAAAAATGTCTAACTGCAGTGGCAGAAAATGTTACTGCAGATTTACACTATCATATTTTTAGTGTTTCTATATGAGTTTTAGAAATCACTTGCCAAACACACCCTCCCTTTCACTACTGAGTTTTATTATTGAGAAGAGTTATCCAACATGGAAACAGTCAGCTCATTACCCTTCTCTTTCAAAAGCTGCAGCTTGTTGTTGATCCAGTTGAATAAATTAAATGGCAGACTAATCAAGCCGCACAATAAATGACACGATAAAGGAAGTCTCACATTTGGAGCATGAAAAGTCATAGAGTTTTGTTGTAAATTCAACATAAATTATCTTATTTAATGGCATTTAAGAGTGTAATATTGCCACAACCCCAGTCTGAATTCCCTGTCTGAATATAATTACAAAAGCTTTGCAATGTTGATTTTACTGCAGATGCAGACATTTTATGAGTAGTGATTTATGTGGCTGTGACAGCAGCTACAAGCAGCAGACACTTTACAACAGGGACTTTTTGGGGGATTCATTATTAGAGAGTTCCAATTACCACCTCCATTTAGTGAAGAAAAACCCAAAGACAAATGGAAAGCTTATTTAACCAAAGCTACACAGTTTTTATTTTATAGATTTTTTTTCTAGCTTACCCTGGCTGTTACTTGGGATATCATTGTTAACATTTTCACCTTTATTCTGTAGAAATGCAAAGCAAAAAACACAGACAAATGAATGTAAGGCTGACACACTGGTAGGACCATAAAAAGCTTTCATTTTCTGAAATACAGGTGTCTTTGCACTGTTTCAGAAAGTAGACAGTCTATCTGTCTATTGGAAAACAGTAAGTAGACTTATCCAGTGTATTATACATACCTAGCTCTTCTAGAGTTTAAATATGGACCTAAGAAAAACATTACAAACACATGAAAATGCAGTGAATTGGAAAAGTCAGGTCTTGTATGTCTGTAAAAAACTATTATAAAAGAAAACCTAATAAGCTATTCTTTTTTATATGAGTCCCAGTTTTAGTCTTAAAACAAAGTAAACTGTTGTGACTTTTGGACAATGAATTTAATTGACAAGTCTTGTTGGAACTCTAACTTTTGCATGTTTTTCCCCGTATGTTAACTGAACTCTTTGTAAACACCTTTGGTCATCACTGGAAAAGGATGACTGCAGAACTTTTTCAAGACGACACATTGGCTTAATTGCAAGTCTGAACAGTAAAATCTTTCAAATGTAAGGGTAATAAAAAATGCTTTCATCACAAGTACAACATCCTCAATAGTTATGTTTATTGAGCACAAGACTAATAATCTTTTCCCAACAAAACCAAATCAAGTCTTTGTTTTAGTGACTTTTTTTTTTCTTTTTTAAGGTCAAGTTTATTCCCATCATTGACCTTTTTCAATATTATTCATGTAACAAAATAATACATTTTAGTTAATTAAGTAATAGGCCAATATAAATGACCAAATTCATATACATAGTTTTCAGCAGTTTTACAAATACAGATATGAAATGTGCTTGTATTCAGATCAAACAAGGCTTCGATCTAAAGCTTCACATTGTATAAATGGCAGAACATTGTTACTCAGGACAGTGAAGATCTATTCTCTAGTGTCAACTCTCTCAAAGCCTTAAGGAGTTTTTCTTTCAGGATTGTCGTGTATTGAGCTTTCAGATAAACGTTGATATGATTTCTGCTGTTCCTGATGTATAAAAAAGTCGTCAAAGCACGATGCCGCCATCAATATGTTTTACTCCAGAGGTGGAGTTTGCTTAGGGTGAAGTATACTGTTAGCTTTCGAGTTGTACATCTGAAACAAAAAGTTACAATGTGTCTCATTTGACGTTTTTTGACATGTTGCTGTGTCCATGTGGTTTTTCCATATTGGCCAGTATTGTGGTAATGATTGTCTGGTCAGGAGATTCTCTCACCTGATGTTTGGACACTGCAACTTCTCCAGATTTACTCAAAGGACCTTGGTCATTTTTCTCTTTGTCCAACCTGTCAGCTTAGGTGGAAGGCCTCAACTCGGTAGGTTTGTAATTGTAATACTCTGATGATGGACTGATTGTCTGTCAGGTCCCTGGTCTTTTTGATGCTCTTGTCTAATGTTCTCCAACAAACCTCTGAGGCCTTCACAAAGCACACTCTAACTAACCTTATTTTTAGGTCATCAGTGTGTGAAAGCAATTAGTAACACTGAGATTTATTTGGATTTATCAGAGTAAAAGGGGGCTGCAAGCAAATGCATTTGTTTTGTAATAATCTTGAAAACCACTTACATTTTCCCTTCTTCTTCACAGCTATGCATAGTTTTGTTCTAATTTAAAATACAAAATCCCACTAAAATACTGAAAGAATTGTGGTGGTAATGTCACAAAATATAAAAAGTGTGATGAATACTTACAATATCACTCATCAGCATAAAATTTTGCCTGATAATATTGAAAGATGCCCTCTGATGTGTTATCAATGAGAAACTACATGCAGTTTGAGTGTGCACAATATCAATGGGGTTCCTGCTTGTTCTCAGATGAGAAAATCATCTTCATTTAAATGATTTTAATTATAACTTGGAGACAGGTTTTGGACAAAATAAGCATTTGTATATGATCTAATGTTTTCCCTAATAAACCAGACAACTGAATCTTTTTAATATGATGTGAACAAGTAAAGTTGAAAGGATTAAGCCACAGAATTACAGAAAAGAGCAATCAAAAAGCAGTGATTCAGTTTTCTAATCCTTTTCTTCCAAAATGTTACAATGTACTTTGATGCTAAGCGGATGAGTAAACAATGGCTCAAACCAGTGGCTCAAAGGCGATTTATGAGTAAATATTAATCCAGAAAATGAATCCAAAATAAATTCTAACAGATGACAACTTGTGTTTTGAATAGAAGTTTTGTTAGCAATATCTTGAAAGAAGGTATTTCATCCTCTGACTTCAGTGTGAAAATTTGCATGTGGCAAAGTTACATTAATGCTTGTTAAACCTAAACTTGTTCCAATAGGTATGTAAAACCTTCATCTAAAGATATATAAAGAATAATCAATAATAGAAATCAAATGTATCCACACTGCATTGAAACTCTTGTTCAGATGAGCAGGTCTAGACAATGACAGAGTGACAGAATATGGCAGTATCTTGGCTGTGCCAAGGACTGCACATTTCTGGACTGAGATGTCTGATGTTGCTCCTGGGATCTGGGATATGAAGCCTAGGTGCAAATTCAAACTGGAAGACTCTTTAGCCCCACCTGCAGCATTCAGTCGGCGCATCCTGCTAATCACCGACGACCAATCATCACTGGACCAAGCCACGTCGCAGCCAATCACCGACCATGCCCCAGTTGATAAGGACGTTCATCCAAGTGGTCTTCCATTTCGCTGCTGCGCTCAACCCACCTCCACCCTTTCTCCACCTCCTCTGTCCACGCTCCCAGGCATACTTCATTCACCGACCTCCACCACCAGGATCGGGTCCCGGAGTTGACATTCCTATCAGCATCGGGAATGCTCATCCGAGCTTATCGGATCAGCTCGATGTCCTTAGCTAGACTTAATTTATGCATGTCAATAAACTTTTCTAATCGGTTTCTTTCTCTGTCTGAGTCTCTCCAGATTGAAATATATATATATTTTATAAATAAAATGAAAATGTCATATTTATATGGTTAGTATATAAACATGCAATTTGAGTTGTTCTGTGTGTGCTCTGGAACAAAGTGTTTTTAACTAGAAAATGTATTTATAAGGCTTTCAGAACTGTCATCAATGTACCACAACTATAAACACGAAAGATGCAAATAAAACGCTACATCCAGTTCTTTGATACAGACTGATTTCCTGTTGGAAACACCAGTTAGGTAAGTCTTTTTTTGTGTGTGTGTGTGTTTTATAATGGTTTTTAATGGCGGACATGTTCAAAGGGTGATGTGCACTGGGCGTCCATTGGACATGTCTGGAGTGCAGAGTGTCTGATCAGAAGGAGCCACATTTCTCCTAGTTCAAAGTATTTTCCTCTGGCATCTGCTCATGTTAAAAACTCACGTTTCACATGTATCATGAGTTTATGAGACGCAGATTTCTGTAAAATGTCCTGTTGACATTGTTTCTTTTTTCACTTTTTTACATAAAAATTGAGTGAATTATCTTCTAAAAACACTTTTTAGTATAAACAATTCTTTTTTTTTTTTTTACTTAAGAACTGACTATAATTATAAGTAGTCAGATAATGAGCAGATGCCTCTTAAAGCTCTGAAAGTGGAACAGACATTCAAAAGTATTGTGTGTCTTTCTTTGATACCATTTCTTCTGATTTATCCATTAAATAGTAAAATGTTTCTTTCATTATACTTTTGTACAATACTCTTTATTTCTGCCATGTTGTCAGTCTTATATCTGAATTTCATTTTGCATAGATTTATTATTATTATTTATTTATCTATCCCATTATCTTACTTTTTTACCCTCTTTGATCATGTATTTCCATTAGCATGTCAGCAAAGGGAAATACATGCACAAAAAAATGGCTTTTTTTCCTTATATATCTTGTATATTATTCAACAGTCTTATATGAATATATGTCAACATCACATCTCTAAGATATTCACATCTTGCTTCAATCCTAGATGATGTCAAAAAAAAAAAAAAAAATTCCCAACAATAAATAAGGGTTGCCACAATGTCAACCAGACAGGCAGACATGTTCCTCCATACAAAATAAAGACACCCCACGCCCCATCCTCCACACACACAAACACACACGCAGACAGGGTTTTAATCTGTGGTGTTAAGCTACTTCAGGGATCAGGGAAAAGCTGAATCTATAGAGCAATATAGAGCATGACAGCCAAGATACAAACATACATACAGACATGAATATTTCCCGGTTGTTTCTGCTTCAGTGGTTTTGTTTACAAAAGGAAAAAAAAATGAGCTGAAGAGAAAAGCAAGGCAAAGAGAAACCACCTGAGACCTTTTGAAGACAAAGCTCAGTGGTCCCATTCTCACACATTAATTCTATTCAGCTCTGAGCCGGGTGCCCTCTCAATTATACTCAGACACCCACAGACAACAGAATAAATTAAATCTTTATCAGCAAAAACCGCATCATTTTGTAACTCATTGTGAATTCATGCATCTATATTGTCTGTACAATTTCAGTGTTTAATAAATTACCAGTTTCTAATGATTGATCCACTGCAGTCGCTATTTTTCTCGATTCCCTTCCTCATTCTCTGTCTGAATGATGACACAATTAGGCTGTGTCATTTTTGCATTTCTGCCACCTCAATCAGAGCCAAAGGAGTCTTTAAGCTGAATTAAACCAAAACAGGATAACACAGACACACAAACCCGCACGCGCACACACACAGTAAAGCATTAAAATCTATGTACTGCAAGCACACAAACACACACACTTTAGAAGATAGCAAATTGCTTTGAGTTATTTAAAGAATATTGGGATTTATTAGACCTTTTTTTGCGTTATTATGTGAATTTTCCAATGGTAAAAATCATTTCACCACAACAACAAAGTCCTTTCGAAGGCAGAACAAACAGCTAATACAATAACAAATAAGAGACACATAACTTATAAAACTGTACTTTTGGTAAATTATTCAGTTATCTATAACTTGATTGAACTGGTTGTTCAGTGGTTGTTAATGTACCATCTCACAAGGCTTCTTACCTGATTGGATCATTGTTTGTGTTATAAAGGTGTAATTTGTCAATAATATACTCGGTTTAACAGTCAAAAGCTGCACTGATCATTATGTTTATGACAGCCTAGAAAAGGAGAGCAGATTTTACTTTTTTTTTCTCTTCAATCAACATAAATTTGTGTAATTAATTAAAACTGCTTTCACTTAATGCCCAATCTGCTTTGAGTGTTATGTTATGAACAAACTGAATAAGGTGATTGCAGTTGTAGTTTAATGTTTATTTGTTATCATAATCAGCATTTTTCTCAAAACACCTGAGTTATTTTTCTTTTTACAATTGTTTTAACAATGAATCTGTGCACCTTGTTATTGTCACCAAGCTGAAGATTAAGATATTTCTTATTGCTGCAAGATTTCCCATGAAATATTTTCATCAGTTCACTAATTCAGTCATAAAGCATCAAATATTTGCTCCATTATAATTGATCACAGGATGAACCCAAACATAATCATTAACATTGTCGTGTTTGGCAACAGATGCCAAACACGACAACATGTCTAGTTTAAAGTGATTCTAGTTGTTATTCATTGTCAAGTGTGTATAAAAACAATGTTTGCAGAACTTAAAATATAAATGCAAAAGAGAGTCTAGTAATACCACTAATTAGGATGACACAATGAAAAGCAATAAAAAATATGTTCTGCAGATTGGAGCCTGAGGAACTTTACCATATAAGAAATTAAAAATCAGTTTGAGGTTCCAAGAATTATTAGAATTGTTGAAGGTGATCATATTACATTTCTAAGAACATGACACAGATGTGGTTTAAAAGCTTTCTTATTGATATTTTGATATCTTCAGAGACTTTATTGTTGGATGAAATTGTAGAAAGCATGAAAATGTTTCCTGAATCAAAATGTGTAGGAAGTCTAATGGTAGACAAATTTGCTCTTGGAATAGAATTTGATATCTCAACACATCTGAACACATAGAAAGCTATAAAATAGTTTAATTGATAGTTTTATTAATACATTCTGTCACAAACTTCCCTTTGAGGACATTTATGATGTTGTTGTGTTCAAAATGAACATGAGTTTGACACCCTCTCTGTCAAACTGAGGTCATTTCAGATTAATTCAATACATTCCTCAACTGAATAGAATGAATTATTTGTAAGCTATACTTTTAAGAGTAAAACATATTTAGAGACCTACTTATTGAAGCTGATGCTTTTGTCTTGTCTTGATTTGATTCATGTATTTCAAACAGGTATTTCAAAAAGCAATCAGCAAGACAGAGAAAACATGTGCATACATAATCAAGAACAAAATAATTTGCTTTCCACTTCTTTTGTGTTTGAAAAGGAGTAGGAAGATAAGATGAGCTACGAAGCAAAACCAGTCCGAGACGAAATGTATTTTCTTCTAGACCCAATGTTCAGATAAAAATACATGGATTTTTCAAGCTTGTAGAAAAATGGTAAGAAATTAAGCAGATTTTTCAACAGACACACATGTCTTTACAGACCATACAGTGCAAGCTACATGTGTACAGATGATATGTGATATTATCATAGCAGATCTTTTTTTTGTGTGGTATATTTACCACATAGGCAAAAAAAAAAAAAAGTAAGTGTGTATGCATCTTTGCATTGGCATTAAGTTCAACAAAGACACATTTGTTCCCTCTTTAGAGAGAATGTCTATACACTCTTAAAAGCCAAATCACCTTATAGCGGCTCTAACTCTGTTTCACCTTATTTCCTCTACCTCTTATACTTAAAGCTAAAGTATTTCTAAATCTCTATTTTGACCTCCATTAAAACCAGCATCCATCCTGCTTGTGCTCGTATAGAGAAAAGCAGGATCAATGAGATCTAATTTAAGGCAGGAGCATTATTCTGAAAAAGAAGGCCTAGTGCCTCTCTGCATGGAGCCAGAGAAATGATTAAGTGCCCTGGTTTTATCCCATATGGCTCTGATCCACCCGCCACAGAAGAGGGTGTGCATGTCCAGGATCCCATCACCCCGAGCCTCTATTACATCCTCAGAGCAGTCAATACAGAGGCTCTGACCACCAGTCAGTCACTCTCATGTTGCACACACAGGCAGAATACAAATCAGCCTGGAAAAGCCAAAGCTCAGCATCCTCTCTGTGTCCACACCTTTACTTCACATCTTGTGTTTCAGAAAGCAAAGGTTTGTGCAAACAGGAGGCATGAGACTTAGGATCACAAGACAAGTGCAAAAAGAATTTTAGGTGAAACAAATTATTTTATATAAAAAATAAAGGAAACTTTTTTTAAAACTGCTAATAAACTCAAAGCTACATTACATAGAATCAATGGTGAAAATACATTTGCGCAGCAATTTCTTATGTCAGTCAGTTGTTAGATACAAAAAGAAAAAACTGTTTGGATAATAGATTAATTGCAAAGGGCAGAAGCAAGTTGCTGCATTGGTCTGTGCCTCTGGGAAATTATAAACAAATGTACTAGTTTGGCTTATTTTTATTACTCAAGATACACTAAGCAAAACACAAATAAAAAATAATATTGCTGGCCAACATAATGTTTTATCGTTATCCAAGTCCACAGAGAAAAGCCAAACCTCCAAAAAGCAAAAAACAAACAACATCCTTTGAGAATAATAAGCAATACTCAACCCACTTAATATTGTATCAGATAAAGTCAGACAGTGTTAACAAAAAGTGGGGATGTTCTAAATTTTTCATCCACGATTCCGTTTTTCCACAAAGGAAAAGAAACCATATGGAGCTGATCAAACTGACATGCTGGTAAAGGTCTCTGCAAACTTCCTCCTCTCGGTTTTGCCCTTCTTTTTGTAGCAAACATCAGCTCACATCCTCAGAATTAATCCTCATGGAAGTCAGCCTCCTGCAACAACAAACTAACCTCGGCTGCTTTTAAACAGCACAGGGTCATCCAGCTGTTTCATCTCTGGCTTCACAAAGAACTCCAACTATAAATGAGGGCATTAAAGGCTTCACAAACTTTTTCCTCAGTCACCCTCCTCACAACAAGACATTTCTGTGAGTACAAAGAAAACCTTACTTCACAACAACTTTGGAAAACTACTTAGTTGTGGAAACTGTGTAATTGACAATCTTTTTCAGTCAGTTCTTACAAATTCTTGGGAATTTAAAGAAGCAGCTGTGCCAAACATATCAGTCATAACAGCCGAGATGGAGGTAAAATAGGTGCAATTTTGTTGCGTTTGTGTGAACACGTTTGATCGTGTATCTGGTTACTTTATTTGTATGTGAGCTATTGCAACATCCAGATTGATTTAGAGTCACTTTCTAGGGTGGATTTATCCAGAAATATTGCAAAAACAATGTTTTCCACTCTGCTCAAAATTGATCACAATATTCCCCTGTTAGCTGATTGTAACATCCAATTTCTACCTTAAAGCAGTGCAAAACTATTGTTTTCCCTTATTTTTGTTGTCTTTTTAAAAGCTGCAGTATTTCTAGTGAATTTAGGCTGCAGGAGCCAAGAATGGCCATTCCACTTCTAAGTCAAGATGTGTGACTGAACACCTGAAGGTCAAGTTTGCAGTCGACTAGAAAACTACTCATGTGTAACATCTCCTTCATCTAGTGTTGAATTGCTTTTGTTGAAATTCTAACTTTAGTTTTCTACTAAATGGGATTTATAGCTCTGTGTTTCCTTTTGACACAATCCTTTCATGTTGAGTCCTTATAACTCAGTTCATAACTTAATGTTTCTGTCACTCATACTGTATATTTTTCATGATCTCAGATGAATTTGATTTACCTTTTGGTTCATCTCTTGCTTCACAAAGAGTTGTTTTTTGTTTGATCAAAAACCAAACACATGGATTTCTACCCAACTGATTATTATAAAATGTTTAGGTTGTTGAACAAAATGCAGTGAAGTTTGATTGTACAGTATCAATATAGAGTGTAGGATGTGTCATTCACATTTCTTAATTGACTAAAACTTATACACAGTATCAAAATGTAGAAATCTGAAGAAAACTGCAATAATGTCTTACGAAACCAAATCAGCCCAGAACGGCATTAAAACTTTAAAACTGGACACGTTTGTTATGCTTTTGTGGGCACCAAGTTAGTCATTTTCACAAACACATAAAACTGTTTCTCCCACTATGCTATTTCTCCTTAATGGTTGCATGATTGTATTTCTGATCTAAAAATTATCTGGTCATGCATGTGATTAAATACGTAAGCAGTGAAATTTATGAAACGCTCTGAATGTTGGGTAGAAGGTTAAAAGAAAACAAGACATAAAGATATATTTTTGACTTTGAAGTATTTTGAAACTTAACACCCATTACATACTAAAACTATATTTCACCATAGTAATATGTACATTTTATTTTCTATTTTCATATGTATCACAATTTCAAGGCTTTGCTGATCCACTTGAAAATCGCAGTGACTGCAGTCTGTTCGCGGCAGCATTATATTCAGGCTAGATGCTGAGCTCAGCATGGCGTTAAACGCATCGCCAGCCAATTGGAACACATTGCCCTCAGTTTAGATCGTCTGCATAATAAGATCTGCACAGACAGAAAGAAGAGATTAAAAAGGGAAGATGTTGCAAAGCCAGGCGTCTCACTGTCAGTTCAACAAGTATTAATGAGACACCTTAATCAAGCCCTATTTTACTGTCAGTGATCAGCTAATGTAAGCTTCAAAATGATATTATTGTTTCCTTACAAATTATACCTCAGAGGTGGTTCTGTTTAGACCAACGTGGAGACAATCTGCTAATTAGCACAGTCAAAATCATAAACCATATTACGCTTTTTAAAAAACATCATTTGCATAATAAGGTTTTGAATTTTCACTGCTCCCTGTCTTATTAACCTTCCATTAACCTTTAGATAAACATAGACAGCTCTGAGCATTAGTCGCAAGGATCAAACACCAAATGCCTTGGCTGAAATTTATCAGACCAGCTGTAGAATCGCTTCAGGGTGATTAGGACACTGATAGATGCTTGGCTCACTGAAGATGAAGATCACTTCCAAACCGCTTTAGAGCAAAGAACATCTGGAGCTCAGGGTCTACTTTTTTTTCCTGAACAAAAAGTAATGAAGTGCTATCATCTGGGAATTTCACATCAATGAAGAGTTCACACTGGTGCAAAAAACCCAAAATACAGTGGTTAAATTAAAAAATTGTCTTCAAACGTTTATGGGGAGAATACTGCCATAGTTCTTTACGGTGCAACTTTTTACAAGTATCAGCACCTTTTATAGCAGTTTTATGTGGGCATACTGACAGAGACTTCTTGCACAAACTTGGTGGTTTCTTTCAATACCTGAGAGCAGCAATATATCTGAATAACAAAACATTTGCCGGGTCCAGGTCAGACATTTGTGACATTTTGAATGCATAGAGAACTATCCTTCATCTTAAATTGCAACAACAAGTCAAACAAGCAAGTTATCTTATTTAATTGCTCATTGGATTTTGGATTTGTTCTTTCTTGAAGCAACCAATTGCAGCTGAATAAGGTCTCTGCAGCCTGATTTAATCCACTGCACTTCTTTCAATTAAACTGATGGAAACTAAACATGATGGCTTCATGTCTGAATGAACATTCTCATTACTTTTTAATGGAAGCCACACCAGCATTTTTACTGGGTCAGACCTACTGGCATCTAGTTATCACCTTTCCCACTGCTCGAGTTGGAGCTACTTGAAGTCACATTAACCAAATAACACACACAGTAGGGGTGGATGAATTTTACGTGTAATATGATTTTTTTTAAAGAGAAATGAGACAGATAATGCCAAACCGAAAAATTATAGAAGCATAGACATGGAGCTGCTGTAATGAGAACTTCCTGAAGCACATAATCAAATTAAAATAAAAAATTTTAAATTTGCAGGAGTTTTCTTACTATTTTATATTTTTTTTAAGATGCAATGACATTGAAGAGATAGCAAGTAGAAAAAACATGAACATTTTTGTAAGAACAACAGTAAAAGTCCTTGAGCAGTTCAACATGTCACCATGTGATTCTCCACTGTAAAGAAATAATTCAATAGGTATGTAAGAGTACGCATTATCTACTGTGTGACTGTAGTGCACGACAAGTCCAAATTAGGCTGTATATATTACAAAATGATATCATGAAATTAATTTTGCTTTTAGTTAAGAGAGTTGTGAATTAAGAGACTTGAACTTCAGGTGTCCTGTACAGACTGTGAAAACGAGGAATACTTATGTAGTCAAACTGTTAGTGAAGGTATGCAAAGATAAACACAATCTCTAATTGTAAAAATAAAACAAAAGTTCTATAAGATAAATAAGTATATGTTTTTGTATCTCTGATCTAAAGTACATGCATGATGTGTGTGTTTACATTTGACTATGTCCCAGAGGAGGTCAGTCAAATGTTTCATGTTTAGCACAGCTCTTCCTTTGGTAGATTGGCTTTGTGATCCATTAAGTGGCTCCGTCCCCTCAGCAGGGAGAGTGTGCCCTCCACCTTACACTCAGAGGATTAGGGGAATCCCTGAGACATCATCAAAGGAGCTCCAAGGTTAAAAGTGCAGACGGCTTTCTATGAAATGTCAGCGAAGAGTGCTGCACTTCTGCTGAACACCCGATTTCAAAAGCAGAAACTATATCAGGTCTGCAACAATATAACACTCAGATCCATTCAGAATATTTGGAGAGAAGAAAAAAACAGTTATTTTACATGGTTGCTTTATTGTCTTGTATTTTCCAGACTAAAAGTCCATCTGGAGGACTGACTTATAGTCAATAAGGGAAAAATATATTTAATTCACACTGGAGTTGCATTCATTGAAGCATGAATTCTTCAAAAAAAGGAGCATTTCTAAATGAAAAATCAAAAAAGTAGTTAATTTTATACTTTTGTTTGGTTACTGTATAATTAATAAAGTTACAAATCAATATAATTCCAGTAATTCGTCTTTGTCTGTCTTTGCACAAAACACAATAAGTTAAATCTATATGAGGGTTTTTTTTTTCTTTTTTCTCATAAGTTAAAATTTGTGGAGCCATGTAGTTTAAATCAAGAAAAAAAAATGTGTGAAGCTGCGAGACCACAAGTTTCATTTCAACACTCCCTCTGCAAGTACAGACAAGGTGTGAATGTGCCATGAAATGAGGTACAGAAGCAGGGCCAATTGATATTTAATTAATGTTAGGCCTGACTGGAAGGACTGGGCTCATCTGCTGCATGTCTTATCTAATATTCATCATTTACAAACAGGCTCCTGACCATGGCAAACTTCTCCTACAGTAAAAGACATGTGTGTGAGACACATGCTTGGGGTCCAGGAGTATACACTTTTAAGTCAAAGCAATGAGGAAATGAAATATTGACAACATAAAATAATGTCTGGATAAAGATTTCCATAAAAAAAGCCTTTGTAATTTAATTTGAAATATAAGTAAATAAGTAAAGCGCAGAATGCAGACCTTTCCTATTTTGAAAGCAAAAAATTTCTGAGTACGGTACACCTTTTCTCTTTAATTAAACTTATGTTTTATTAATGAACATATACTGCATTAATAAACTAAAATGAAAAGATACATGTTTGGAGGACTGACATAAGAGGATAGGATTCATGTTAACCCTTTTCGCTGTACTGAGAACAAGGTATCAAAAAAGAACAAAGTATTTTCAAAATATTATTTGAAAACAAGTTTTGTATGAAAATATAAAACATCACCTGGTAAAGACGTAACATTTGTCAAGTCTTAGGTTTGATAAATTAGATATGGTGGATAGTAACTAGCTACATTTACTCAGTTAGATAAGAGTTTCACTGTATCCTACGTTTTTCCTTAAGTTGAGTCATCATCCTGGAGAAATGTATTCTGAGTAGCATTTTTACTAAATATTTATATTAAGGTTCAAATGAAACAACTATTAAAAAATTAAGCAAAATTTAAAAAAAAACTGCATGTAAAAGTAGAGGATAAAAACATGAATTGTCCTTGCTACTCTGTAATATATTTTACTTCATTGGTCAAATAGTCAAAATTCATATCAATTTAACTAACAGCAGATTGGATAAAAGAACAAAGTAAAGCTTTTTTCCCCTTTTAACCAAAATAGTTTTTTTGGGTTTTTTTTTCTGAGAACATATTTGCTTTTCTGTTATCTTTATTTAAACAGGTGAGTCTCATTTCAACAGATGCTCTGTTATGAAACTGACTAAAATGTTTTGCATAAATCTAATCTTGCTCATTTTGGATCTTTTTGAAAATACTTGCCAATGAGGGGTTATGAGCAAATTCAGGAGGAGACAAAATATAAAAGACCAACAAAGGTTCCAGTCAAAGGCACACAATCGATATAATGAAACTATAAATTTAAGCTTCATTATTCTAAAGGTCCTATAGGCAGTTTGATTGAAACCATTTTAATCTGTAGCTTCTTTCATGTCCCTAAAAATTCAAACACAGAAAAAAAGCCTTCATTTCCGATTACATTTTAATCCCAACTGCAAGTTAAAAGCAGTAAACACCTTCCCAGGCTGCTGTCCAATGAATTATCATTTTTCCACCCTGGGCCATCTGTCAGGCCCCTACCTTTGCCCACGTTACATTAAATAAATGCCTGGCTTCTCTCAGGGGTCCAGAGCAGCGTTATTAAACTGCCTACCTGTGTTACAATGATAGATCTCTCCGAAAGTTTGGGCCCAAACAAGCCCTGGTTACCCATAAATGCAGAACATAAAAAGATTGCTGTTTGTGACAACCAGTAAAAGCAATGAAATAAGGCAGCACACAGCTGACTGGACTTTGAATTCTGAAAGAGGACAGCTGGAGCCGACTGAACGGTAAGCAGACAGTAGTTCAAGGACACGGTAGCATATGTATACAGGTTAACATAACCCAGCAGAGTACAGTTTAATATTAATACAAGATTCAGTATGTGATGCCTGTGCTTTTAAGTTTGCACAGGAATAAAAATAGAATGTTACATTTAAGCCAATAAAAAGGACTGCTGAAAAAAATGTCACATTCAGTTAGAGGAGAGATTCTTTTCAAAGGTTATTTAAAAATGTCCTAATTTAAAAATAAAAACAAAAGTTGGGAAGAACACACAATTAAGGCTAAAACTTGTATTCATAATTTAAGCTGGACATTGTGCGGCTGATGCCAGGCTAATACACACTCATGAAGCAGTGCTCACAGATATGCTCAGTGGCAACGGTTCTATACAGTCGAGGCTACAGCCAATTAATTATGCAGTAGCTTACTGACAGAAACAGGAGAGCCTTATTCTGCTTCTACCTCATAGTCACAATCATGTCTGCTTGCCAATTTCCCCACCAGGGGTAAGTGACAGGCCAGTGGATGTTGGGCGTGATAATAGATGGTTCTAATGGTCAAGCCTGGACCGCACATTAGGAATCGGGTCGATTCTTAGTAATGCACACAAGAAGTGCTGCCAGCAATCAATGCCAGGCTAATATGTGAAAAGGGGTGTGTTGAATGTCAGTGTTGCTGATCAATAACTATTCATTTTCAGCAACCACATTTCCACAAATAGGACACTTAATATTGTGCGATTGGATAATTACCACGCCCAATTAAGGGTGTGCGACACTAAGCAATAAATGGTTGATGGAAGACAACTGCCAAAAGGTGCTAATGGAGATGCACCCACACTCTGATCGACACTTGGGAGACGGATCTTGATGTCTGCAAACTGTGGGACGCCAGCTAAACCCGGCAGGAGTCAGATAATCCTCTCTCTACCTCCACGGCATCCGGGATAATAAATGTCCACTCTCAGATTCGGCTTCAAAAGGAATAAGTTGCTCCAGAGGAGAACGGGGTGCAAACACTGTTGCAAAACATCTTAAATGGATTTTCCCGTTTTCTTCACAATTCGATTCTTCTTCTTTTTTTATTTTTTGAAAATAAGTAAAAATTATTAATTGCAAAGGATGTCTTGAAAAATATCTGGCTATATACTTACAGAGACAGATCCCTGGTTGCCTCTTTTCCTAACAGCTGAGTAAAACATGTTTTGCTCAGCTGCAATAAAGATTATCTTGTTCAGGGGCAGACTGACATCTGTATCCCTCTCATTCCAAACCATGAAAATCCTGAAAACATATTCAAAAGTCCACAAAAATGCTTCATGCTAACATGGCAATCCTGCAGGAACACTCAAGCCATGAAGAAGAGGATTCACAGCAAGTAGTAAAGCCCATGCATGTCATGTTTTGCCCGTAATCCTCATTAAAAGTAGGGTTATACTTGGAAAAACTCATTACTTTATGTTATCTTCAAAGCTTCTTTTGAAATCCAAAAAAAAAACTATCTTGATCAGCAGATCAGTGCAGCCACATTCATGTGGTGTTAAAATTGTTTTTAAAAGCATAATTTACTTTTGATGTGGGCCCACATTTATCAAAGGATCTCCATCTTTTATTTCACCAATTCATCTTGATTTTTAATTTACATCATGTGAACTGTGCATTACAGACCAAAATTCCTGTACAAAAGAAACAGCATAAGGACAACTGTCCACAAGACGTATCTCAAACATTTGTGATAAGAATGTCTGAGGTTTTCCTTCATTTCAGTAAATTTACTCCCCACTGTTTACTCTTCACAAATGTTAAAATTGGCTTAGATGCAGGAGATGACTATTACTGAGACTGTGAGAGAGGAAGTGTTTTGATTTATCAGCATTGCCTCATTCCTTTATAAAGTTTTAATGCCCCTGTAGCATTGCTTAGATTTCCCTGTAAACAATTTGAACTTTATGGTGAAGAAAACACATATATCTTTACTGTGCATATTACGACAATAAATACACTGCACTGACAGTAAAAAGTACAACTTTTTTTGTATTCATGTCTAGAATTACTAAAAACTGAGGATATTATCAGTTTTGCCTTAATATCCCACTACTGGTTTAATTTATGTCCTTTTTTTTCCTTTTTCTTGCTTTAAAGGTTTATGCATAAATCTGTGTTTCGTAAATGTTCTTTCTGTTTTTGGAGTATTCAAAATTAATTCACATTAAAACGTACATACAAACTCTAACCCCAAAAGTTATTTTTGGGGGGCATTTAGCTTTAGAAATATATTCATTGCAAAAGCAGAGCGGTCATGAAAGTCCATTAACTTAAAACTTAATGTCTAAAATACTAATTTTTTTATGTCCCAGCATGAGTGTATAAAAAGTGAAATGTCAGCATGTTACAAATGATGAATAATAATTTATTGGCTATAAATTATTTTTAAACAAAAATGTATTTTCTCAAATACAAGTATAACAACATATTTGCTAAATAAAAGTCTCCATGGCAAAGTCGTCATGTCTCAAATAGGTATCTATCCATCCATATGCCCTGACTGCAGCTGGGCAGAAAACATGACAATTACAGATAAAGAAAAAAATACACTTTAAATATTCAGAATTAATAAGTACAATATGGCAGGTATGTTGTTCATAAGAAAGCAGAGTCCTAATCTGAGCTAATCATCTCTATTTATTTTGTGCAAAGGTTACATTTTCTAGGAAAAAAAATTCAGGGCTCTTTTCTACAAACCTACAAACAAATAAACCAATGAATGTTTCCATTATTTAGTCAGTGAAATCTGAAGAGTAAATCCAAAGCAGTTGTGAAGTTAATGGCCATCATTCTAATTTCATGCACACAAACATGAACACATCTACGTTGAAAAGTATGGAAACTTGCCCTCTTGTGTCTCTGTGCAGGACATCGTCTGTACATGTCATCAGTTAAGTGACTGTGGTTAGAAAGAAGTGAGACTGTTGAGACTCCGCGCGCCACACGCAGTGTTGTGACATTCAATCACTCGGACAAAGGAAAATGAGTAATTGCGGGTTTTGAGTGGGTAAAACCGGGGAAAAAAACGTGACTCCCAGATGGGGATCACAGATCACTGACACATATCTGCTCTCTGATATCTGACTGATAAGATCAGCCGGCTGCAATTCTGTTGACACTGTTACACTTTCCCCAGACAGGTTTTCCAGTCAAATGTTCAGGCCTGACTGTAGTCATCTGTCCAAAGTCTGTTATTATTTTTCTGGTTAATGCAATAAATAGTATTTAATTTCAAAGTTAGAATTATTTTGGCACAAATATTGGAGTGAATTATATCAAGAATGATACAGAGTTCAGGAATGCTTAACTTTTTTGTTAAATTCAACCATTAAACGGGAGCTCACATGGTGAAAAGCAGTATGACATCAGTGGCAATCTGCCGGCTGAAAACGTCTCGGCAGAAAGCGAGGTCAAAGAAAATTGGCGAGACCTGTTCGAAGTAGCAGGAATGTTGGGAGTTAATGAATAAAAGTGCTGTACAACAGCAAGGTATCCTGCAGGGAGCGTTCAGTGACGCATTTTATTGAACCTTGAAATGTCTGGGTCGCAACACCAAAGAGCCTGCAAGCTTTCTTTACTGTCTGGCATCACAAGAGAAATAAGGCCATGAACAGAAAATGTGCAGATGATAGACGAGAGGAAAGTGTATGATGTGTGTTGCATTATGTCAATGTGTGGCAATAATTAGTTGTCAATAGCATCTATTTAGCTTGTATCAAAGGCATGAGAGAGGGTGAGCTCATTCTGTTAGTGGTGTTTCTTGGCACACCTAAGGGCACTTAATGCCAACGGAGCATCATTAAAATGCTGCACCGTTCTCTCCAGATCACTAGCAGCATCCCTTCATTACTCCAGTCAACAATCGCGCTGAAAGGAATGTCCAGCTGCAAAATAAACAAGGCAGCTCCAAAAGCAGCCCTAAATACCTGAGCAAAAAGCATTTCAGACTGTCTCCATTTAATATAAGTGTCTGCAATGTTTGAACAATAAATGATGAGTCATTTTCATTTGTCATTTGTTCCAGTTTAATAGCAAAGCGGCATCTAAATGCTTAACTTAAAGCAGAAAAAATATCTGCAAAGATGTAATTAAATTTATTTTAAATTTATCATTTGTTGTACGATATATTACTATTTAGTACATCGTAGTGATGATTTATTCACAGGGAAAAAAAAAACAAAATAAAGCATGTAGAAAAGAAGCCTCTTTAATGTTTTACCATTAATACAACAATAGCTGATCTTGAAGAAAATTGGATGCGTTCCATACAAAGTGTCTGAGTCAAATAATTCATCATTTACAAAGAAATACTACTTTTTTTTCTGCTTTGGCTAAATGAAAGATCAAAGCTAAGGACATTAGAAAATCACACCAAAGAACCACAAAATGTGTTTACTTTTGTTTGAAAAACACCCAAATAGTGGCTCATTCTATAGTTCACCATATACATCAATGATAATGTACATGCTATTCAAATTAAAGATAAAAACAAAATTTTAATGTTACCATGATTTTAAGTGTATGCAAACATCACACAGTGAAATCACCTGCCATTTTAATTGAAATCTTTCAAAAAAATAAGCATTTGAAAACTGATATTTACCTGCATTTCAAAAAGTATAAAAAATCTTAATGTCATCTAAACCTTTCATGTTTTAGATCAGTTAAGATTGCAAAAATTATCTATTTGCTATATATATATATATATATATATATATATATATGTTAATCTCCAAAAATAGAGGAAAATATATATTTGTATTAATTTCTTCAAATTCAAAACAATTTGGGGACCTGCAGATGATAATCTTCTGATAAACTGATTTATAACATTAAAGGTAAGTGAAAGCACAACAGTAAATGTATTTTAAGGGAGAAACTCAAACACGTTGCTCTCTTGTCATTATGAAAATCAAATCAATCACCCAAGATGGACCTCCATAAGTCAAGATCATCCTTGGGCACAATTCCCAGATGCCTGACGGTACAAAAATCTTTTTCTCAAAAATGATGTGGAACTATTAGCAATGCTGGAATTTTCTGTCCCCTTACTATTCAAGAAGGAGAGAGATTTTGTGACCAAGAGATTACATTTTTTGTGTGTTTGAAATGTGGGTCTCCACCCCAGAACAAAATCAGCAGAAAAGTGTTTTCTTGTGGCACTCATCCACAATAAAACTAGTCCTGTACCAAGATGGGTTGAGAGGCCACTCAAAAAGAAAAAAAATAATTATTAAAAGACATCATAAAAAGGCAGATTATAGTTTGCTATGGCACTCAGGTACAAGAATCTACATTTTTGGAGATGTAGCTTCTAGTCTGATGAAAATTAATTTGCAGTGTTTCGCCATGATGACCATCTTGAAGCAAAAAGCGAAAAGTTAAAAAGTTAATCCCCAAAAACACCATGCTAAATGTGAAGTACCAGACTGGTTACGTCATGTTGTGTAGGTTATTTGCTGCAGAGGAACTGGTGCACTTCACAGAGTAGAAAACCTTGAAGAAAGAATGTCATGTGGAAATATTGAAGTAACATCTCAAAACATCAGCTGGAAAAGTCAACGGAAAATGTGTGCAAGGCAGCTTAACCTTGATTTGGACATTATTCTGTTTTCCAGTGAACTACTGGACACCAACAACAATGCACCCCAAAAGAAATCTTTCAATGTTTGTGAACCAAGAAAATAAGTCATGAAAGTGTCAACGTTTTTGAAGAAGTAAAACATGCAAAACAATAAATAACAATGACAATAAAAGACTAATGTAATGTTATGCCTGTTCGCTTCATTGCTGGTTCCAACATGAACCTTTCACCAGGTCTTATCTTTACATCAGCCTTTTCCACATCCTCATCCATCATCACTAAAGGTCAACAAAGAACATCAGCATGAGAAGATTCAAACACTGTTCATCTTGGACGACTAAGATTTTCACTAGTTCACCTGACATGTTTCTGCACCGTGTGGCCGTGCTCGTGTGTGTGTGTACGGATGCGGTTGTGGGTGTGCACACTATTGAAAGCGAGGGTGAGCTGAGGGCTTTTGCTGCAGACAGAGTTGTTTTTTGTTCTGCCTGGCAGGGCAGTCAAAC
The DNA here is from genome assembly GCF_027474105.1 of Poeciliopsis prolifica. Taxonomy (NCBI): domain Eukaryota; kingdom Metazoa; phylum Chordata; class Actinopteri; order Cyprinodontiformes; family Poeciliidae; genus Poeciliopsis; species Poeciliopsis prolifica. The sequence continues at coordinate 2,014,994 of NW_026562396.1, forward strand.
GGAGAGGGAGGATGATGGGAGAGTAGTGCGTGGGTCTGCCAGGGCCGCTGATGCACATCTGAGAATGACCTTGGAGGTCTGGAGATGAAGGCTGAGTGAAATTTTAAGAGGACATGAAAAGGAAGGAAACAAAACCTTTCTATCATGTCGCTATGCTGACAAGTGGTGTGAGTCATGAAAGCCTACTTTCATGTTGGCATAAGATGCAATACACAATTCTGTGTGGAATTGAAAGCATTACAAATGAAACCTGAATAACATATTACCTATAAGGACTTGTTGCAACACGAATAATTCATATTATCATAGCTGAACTAAGAGGTAACCCACTTGGTAACCACTTAAAAACATAAACCGGTGCTGCGGATCTGAATTTTATTACCATCAGGGCATTAGTCACACAGTAGACTGAATAAAACTGACGGCTCCAGACTTTGTAATAACAAAAATCATGTGCTTTGATTGTGTAGTGGATTGTCACTCACAAAGGAGTTGTGCTATGATGTAAAACCAATTTATAATCAAGTTATCTCTAAAGAGGGACAGATTTCACAAATGAGCAGAACAAATAAATTTGACTTTCCTGTGCCATAAATTTTAAATGTGCGAAAATAAAAACAAAGTCATAAACAAATTGTTTTTAGGCTTATTATGAAAATTTTAACAAACTTTTCACTTGTAAGAATTAATTGGAAGTCCCTTGAGACTAGAATTTCAACTTGCAAGGTTAAAAGTTTTACACAAAAAATCTAATATGGCAGCTCCACTTATAAAATACAGCGTTAACAGCAGAATTAAATATTTAATATGCACTTCTGATGTCTTATATTTCATTTTATAAGCCATTCTCACTACTGTGTCACATGCAGTTGTGTTCATTCACTGTTTTCTATGCACAAGAGACAAAACAATCAAATTGACAGAAAGCAGTTTGCCTGGCGGCTGAGCTCAACATTTTCTGACATTAAAGGATTATTCTGGATCCATCAGTAAACCATTCAAAATATAGCCAGGCTACGATCGTTGGTATTAGCTTCTGCAGCATCAGAAGTCATGCTTCTCAGTCTACTTGCATTAAATAATTTATAGGGTCAATAACAATAACAGGTAAAGAAACTATTGGGATACAGTTACCGAATATTGCAATGACAAAGTCAATTACAATCAACCCATATTTTCCTCACATCTTTCTTTTCCTTCGTCACTAACTCTGTGAGCTTTAGCATCTCCATCACTGACATTGTTAAAAGTATAGACAATCATGGCAGTGAATGTTTATCCAACAGAAATGATGTCATTCTGAATTTGCAAACATGGTAATTGAAATATCCTACAGAATAATGTCTTCACACAGTCCTTTGCAATTGCAATATTGCACATGTTGACATTAAGATGGCAAATGTTACCTGATATAATGTGCAGTTCTACTCATTTATTTAACTTTTGTTGACTAATTACAGAGGAAGCATAACGAAAACAGATGTTCAATAGAAGCTAACCACATTGCTACCTCAGCTCCTCTTCCAACTGAGTAAGTCTTAGACAAGAGTGTTCACTGGATTCACAAAGCCAAGCTCAGATCTACCCTTCAATGAAAAGGGCTGGGAGGAGTGGTGAGTGGCATCGAGAGAAACAACAGCAATGCTGGAGCAGATTGCTTAGCTATTGCAGAGTAAGTTGTTTAAATGAAACATTCAGCATCTTTGCTCATAGATGAAGCAGGCTTTTGGAAGATGGGTTGTGTGTCTGACAGCGAGCTGATTATTAAAACAATTCACACAATAATGTGCGCTTGCCCTTTTCATGGTTCATTAACACAATGAGATGTCCTTCCACATTCAAGCCGCAGCTCATTAAGCCAGCCATTAACTCATGCAAAGTCTGAGAAAATGTTTGAAATACGGGAATGTGCCATTGTAGATAATGACATCTTACTGTGGTTAAAACGCTATGCTTCAAAACCCACAAACACCTGGAAGGGAAATGATAAGGAAAATGCAAGGTTTTTATTATCTTATAATAAAATTGTCATCATGTTTACCGTGCCAAATCAAAAAGCAATTGCATTTCATTTTCATCCAGCCATGTTTGAGTTACAGCAGGCAAAGACATTTAAGGTCCACATGCAAGGTATGTATTTCATCAGAAAAATATCCAATCTGAGCTGTGAGCATTTGTTAACAGATATTAATCTGAATGTTTTTTATCTGCCTGGTTTGTAGCCCACTCATATTTCTATTTTTTGCAAAAAGCAATCTTTTCCCTATTCACTTCAAAATGAACATAAGGAAGAAAATGTTCTTGAATAATTGGAAGGTTGAGGGTTGTCTGGTCGCACAGCTTAAGTGTGATCCACAATGTGAAGTTGAGTCATATATCTTTACTAGTGAAATATAAGGAGTAGAAGGCAAATATAAAAATAAAGTGTGTAAAAGTTACATTTAATTTTAAATCCTATATATTAACTTGCCGATCACATCCTATCTGTTACTTTTTCTTGTTTAACACGACTTCTTTGATTTGTACATTGAATCGTTTTAGGCAGCCGGAACCAGACTGAGAAATACAAAACTACTCAATTAAATAATTAAGTTATATCAGCCAGCATAGAATGGGGGAAGCATTCATCATGAGTCACATGAGACATATTATATAAACAGATTTCATCTAAAACACAGAAGAGTCTGCGGATGAAGAGATGGAAATGGGGATAATATGTTGTTAGAGATAAGCAAGCGCTCAAGGACATTTGAAGTCTACGCTTACTGATGAAGCAACATCAGTAAGCAACATCAATATTAAAACGTGAGCACAAAACTAGACTTAACATTTGTGAAGGAAAAACCCAAACAAAAACTGAGTCATAGGTTTAAGTTTCGTGAGCAACTCAAGCCTGAAGCCTGAATTTGAGTGAGCAGAGATATTTGACCTAGCAGCTGAAAGAGCAATGAAAGAGTTTCAGACTTTGTCTACTTAAGAAGCAAATCTACACATTATAGCCAATAGTGCCTCAGATCAGCCAGTAGTATGTCAGCCAACAGCTGGGACATAAAAAAAATATTTCATAAGAAAGAAATTTATTTTACTGTGAAACAAGTCTGGAGGCTAATAAGATCAGGTCCTCAAATTGTCATTATTTTTTTTTTCTTTTCAAAAACAGTATCTATCTTCCTCTCAGCCAATTATCTAAATTCTAGGAAGTAGTCTTTTCAGAAAAAATCGTTTAGTCATTCATAATAAAAGAGAAACAAAAATTCTTGCCTTACCAAGGTAGAGAATGATGAATTCAATTATCAACAACTATCTTGTAATGAGCTCAAATATATTATTCTTAAAATTACACTTAAATTCCAAATGAATCTAAAAACAACTCAAAACCACCATTTTCAACTTTATAAATGAAAGGTTTTGTACTTAATTGCAACACGAAGGAATGCATAAACCTTCCCCAATAATAATAGTCCCTTCAGTCATGTTTCTTTTACTTCTCTCCTACTTCCCATGCACTCGTATGCAATATGAATGAGGACAAAGCTACTACAGACATGCATTCTTTTGGTAAAATGTTGATGTTTGTAGGAAATCCTGCTTTGACACACCATGTATGTTTTGGACAGATCAACAGAATCCTGGAGGATCTGTCAAACTTGGATCTCAGATCATTTATATACACACATTTATTTTCTGAGCTCTTAATTTAGACTGTGGTGTATGTGTGATTGTTTAAGATATGTGCTTCATTTTGCAGTTGCCATTTATAGTATGTATAACATTTATTAACTTCTGCTGTTTGTTGACTTATGAGACAGCAGTGGATACTTTCATTCTTTCATAAAAATTTCTTTCGTTCTCCTTTAACAGGCAATGCAATTTCCTTCAGTCCCTAATGATATGGCTTTCTCAGGCTTACAGTACAGTAGTTTCTAAACCTCCGCCCACTTCTCTCTGTGTCCAGAGACAAACAGCCTGCAGAGTCCAGCATAATCACTGTAATGAGACTTTGTGAAGAATGAAGGGGCTGCAATAACTAGAATGAGTCAGCATTATACATTTTGGTATATTTCTACCAAGATAGTCAGACAATAGTCTGTCAAAGACATGCAGATCATCTACACACATGATGATCTCTCTTTACATCTCAGTGTATAGATGATCTACATGTCTTTGAAACCTGCCAAGTTATACAAAAACATGTAACTCAGAGCTGGTCCTAGCTCACAATAATATTCACATCTAGAATTATTCTCCAAAGTAGTGGCACGGCCCACCACTGCACTATTTAATGACCAAAAGGTCTCTTAATGGAAAAATGTCATTCACCCTTTTACCTATACTTGCAAATTAAAGCACTGTGCATGAATGATACCAACTTTTCAAAAGTGCTGAATTAAGAATATACATCTCTGATCACATCATTTGCTGAATAAGCCTCCCTCATGGCAGATGGTGTCTTTCTCTAGTGATCTCCGGCAGCCACCTCATCTGTCAGACGATGACAGGAGCCATTTCACTAATGCACTCATGAATGCATTGTGTGTCATACTGTGTCCTTGACGTTCACCTTAATTGTCATCAGTGTCAGTGAAGTGTGATGAACATGAACGTAGAACTGTCAATAAAATGTAAAGATCTGTCTTTAAAATGATCATATTTATCTTAAATACTTATAAATTGCTCATATAATACTGTCTGAAAATACTCAGACTAAAGCCAATAGCATAGGTACAGTGCACAATGTTTCATTTATTTTTCTTGTTTGGAACTTTATGGTTTTTACAGCAATTTAATCTTCCGGTCAGGTGTCCACCACATTCCTACTATGAGTTGTTCCCCACTGGCATTTCAGTTCAACCAGGTCAATCGTCTCCATATAGAGGGTATGGTTGCTGTTAATTTTATCTCTAAAATGGATATAAAATATTCAAATTTGACTGAAATGGTAAAATGATAAAATGGAAAAGAACAAAATATAAGTTTTACGGTGCAGCTGAGAACTATGGCTAAATAACATTGTGGCAACATTATTTATCTTGCAGGAAGTGTGCAATATTGGTTACTAAAGAGTGTGTAACCATGGTATTACTGAAAATAAGTGCCGTGGCGTGCATCTAAATGTTATATTGGTCAGTAAAGAATTCGGAACAAGACCCTTTTCTGATGTTTATTTACTATTTTAATGTGTAGTAAACATTACTACACATTAAAACATTTGCATTTACTTCCATGTAAATTGCAACTTTGTTAGAGAGTTTCTGCTTGTCAGTAAGTATTTCCACTCTGCAGTGCTGTATTATTCGATTGCCTCTTCCAAGTCGATCTAATCCAGCCGGTGTTCAGGTTCATCTGTTCCAATGACAGCTCTGTCTTCAGCAGCTGGTGCTTTGGGCCTCTGGTGTTGTTTTCAATCCCCTGCTGCATTTTACTCCTGTATTGACACACATGTCTCTTCAGCTTCAAGACTGTGATGTCTGACAGGAATTTCTGTGTTGCGCAGTAGTCGGATGGAGCTGTTGCCTTGTCAAGATCATTCATGATCACTTGCGGCGTCCCTTGTGTTTGACAGTCTTGGAGTCTGCCGTTACTCAGTTAATTTGTGCTGTTCTGCTTTAATGCAGCATCGCTTAGATTCCTCTACCAGTGAGTGTGGATGATTTCAAACTCCATTTCCTATTATTATGGAGACTGGTTCCCACTGTTTCTGACTATGATTGTCTGGCGATGAACTTCCAGATGGTCACTTTCCCCCCTTTTGCAGCTTGTTTATACTTTTGTCAGAGTTTATGAATGCAGGTCTGAGTATCAAAAGGCTTAGCCACTCAATAGACTAAGTTACCCATTTAAGACACAGGCATTTCAGAGTATTATCTCTGCTGCAGAGTATCATCTCAGCTTCAATTATCTCTAAGCATAGAACAAAATCTGTATGAAAATTATATTGTGTGAACCTCAACTGTAAACACTCAACAAAATATAACTTTAAAATAAATAATTAATTACAGTCTCTATGACATGATATGCTCCAATATTAAATGGTCCAGTAGGTTAACGTATCTAGTAATAAAATCACAGAGGACTTCACACAGTAAAACTCATTGACCAAAAGCTTACAAGACACTGCAGTACAGTAAATGACTTTGATCTTATTATTTCTGGTGCAGAGAAGGGCAAGAGTCACAGCAGGTAAGTTAATTTGATCTCACAGAGTAATGAAGATAAAGATCTGTCTAATGGTCACAGCAGAGTGCTGTAGGGCCTGGTAGGAAAACTCTTAACAGCTTTCAATGATAGCCCTATTACTGTATATTTCCAACAAAGAGGCCATGATGTTATCATCCATGTCTTAGATCTCTTATTTAGAGGTGGATTAAACACAGCAAAAAATTATAATAAAAAATCTGGATTTGGTTATTTAGTATGGCTATGGCAATTATAATTTAAAATTGGAGCCAGAGACTCATTAGGAATAACTACATTCCTCTCTTTTTCTATAATAGATTAGAGCATTTGAATAAAACAGCTTTTGTTCATAAGAGTTGTGATAAAGGAGTCTATCCCCTCGCTCTCATTGTGCTTACCTGCAAGAAATCGATTTCTGTCTCTCCTGCTGCCACTCTGTCTGACAGACGTCTTTTGGCCATGCAGTACTCATGGTGCGAGCAGTCACAGTGTCTGCAGCTAAATGATGCCAGGCCTGATAAAAGTCATCAGGCTGCTGGCCAGGCAGGGTTGGAGCATGAAAAACCTCTTAGATGTTTACCACTATGGGCACTGCTGACAAGTAAAAGAAATCTAAGAATCCACTTGGATAAGAGGAAATTGAGAAAGATCTTGATTTTTTTTGTGTGTTTTCTAGAACACGTTGAATCAACAAGTAATTGGAAACTGTGTGGCAAAGACATTTTGTTATCCCCTTTTTTCTGCAAGGTGGCTAAAAAGAATGGGAGTGTGAGTGCTTGCTTCACAATACACTTTTCATCAACAACCTTTTACATAAAAAGGATTAGATTAAAGTGTTAAAACAGGTTTGCAAATTATATTAACTTGATTTAAGGAAAGTTCTTCAAATGTACTGTTCCAAGAAAAGGTTTCTGCACTTTTAGGCAGCATTTTAAATGTGTTTTTTTGGCATGGACCTGGCACTGGATTTGATTTAATTTATTCATTTATTTCAAACACGTTTTCAAAGTAAGAACTGCTAAAGCATATTCTTGACATCTTTTTACAGTATTGTAGGTAGGACTTTGGGAAGATTATTCCTAAAGCCCAATGTTCCCTGATTTTTTCATTAAAAATCAGTCTACTTGCTGAGATCATATTTTTTATATTTTCAACACCCAATTGTGTCTATCAATGAAATCTTCCACCTTAAATGAAAGAAAATGTATTAGGATGTTTAAGAACAACACAGTGAAGTGAGTTCAAATTCAACATGGACTGAGAAAGAGGAGCAAAATGTGCGCCTTGAAGATCAATAACAATTTGCACTTGACCACAAACAACAAAAAACCTTTCTGGAAAAGGTTTACAATCTAACGAGACAAAACCTAAGCTAATCAGCAGCCAAAACAAGGAGCATTGGGTATGTTTAGAGGAGTCCAATGAAGGGTTTTAATCCAGAAAACTATAGCAGCTGCAAACCAGAGGTGTGTAAGAAAAATGCTTGGAACTGTTATGTTGCAAAAAGTTGGACAAATATTATAGACAAAGAAGTAATTCCTAATTCCTCTATTTCCAGCTGAAGGTGGTTTGAACCTAGCTAATGTTAAACTTTGGTATGCCTGTACCTCAATCCTATTAGCATTTCTCTTCCTCCACAATTATGTAGAGTATTTCCTTCAGTTTAGCAGTGAAGTTGCTCATGTTATGGACAGGTGTGCCATTTATACTAATCTACATAACGTCATTAAAAGTGCTGGCTTTTAAAATGTGCACTGGCAACGAGCCAACTCATCCATTTATTCATTAGCACAAAAGGTTTTGGAAAGAAATTAAACAATTTGATTCATTAAGTGATATAACAGTTTTACACTTCTGTTTTAACCCATTTTATGAGGCTACTTTTTCAACTCCTCAATAGCATTGCGTAAGTTTTCCCTCAGGGCAGCATGATGTGAAAGAGAAACGTAAATAAGACCAAAAAACAGCAGCATTAGCAGCAGGGTTTACGGTGCCACTCAACCTCATTACGCACAACAACAAACCCTTCCTGTAGCTATCGAACAGCAGACAATGGGTGAAACATTATTCACAGATCATTAACGCAGACCAGAAGTTTTGTGGCGATTAATGTCATAGATGGATATCATCAATTCAGAAAAAAACATGATTCTGAGCATTCTTGATTATCTAAATTTACAAAAGGCTTTGTTTGTATTTACCACATCAAGGGTTGCAGAAAAACAACACACTAGCAATTACTAATAGTTTTATTTTAATGGTTGTACAAGAATAATTTCATTTTGTTGTAAAGCTCAGATATCTTTAAGTCATAAAACATTTTTTATTAAATGAACACGTCTTATTTACAAATTAAAGTCAAATGGGGACTGAAAGCCGACAGTATTTTTATTAAGAAGAGAGAATAATAACTAACAGTATTTACACAAAGCAGCAACTTAACTGACTTTATTTTCAAGCTAGTTTGAGTTTGGGGCAAAATGCAATTAGAGTCATAAAGCATGTGTGGCCAACCATTTATTTGCTGTCACATTTCAGGGGAAAATAAGTTTGGATGTCCCAGCTCTTTTAATTACATTCATTAGTTTTACATTTGCACTTTTGGCTTAATTTTCTCAAAAGCTTTTTATGGAATTAACATAAATGAGACTTCGAAATTTAGAGTGAAAACATAAATTTGCCTCAACCCACTAAAATGTCATTCGGTATTAATAAAGGTACAGCTGCTTCGAGTCATAAGTGACACTGTGTTCTTATGTAGCAATTAAGAACTAAAACTGGACATCTATGTATTAACATATGATTGTGGTATTCTGTTTTACTAATTTGCCAAGTTAACGACTTAATAAGCATTAAATATAATGTAAAATAGCTATTAACTGTCTCATAACTTCTTCTTAGAACCCTTTCTCCAGAGTTCACTGATGCATAAGAGCAAGCCTTCTTATGCGGTGAACCTGGATTCATGCTGAATTGATTTTCCCTTTGGATTTGTGTTTTCCGAGTCAATGTCACCCACTGAGCTGTGAGGAGTTCGTGCACCACCGTAATGAGCCTGATGATGTGAATCAATCTTCTGGTTTCTCTCTGTGCTTTCAAGTGTTTCTCTGAATTTCTGGAAGAATAATTAATTGTTTCAGTTACCATTCACTGAAAAAAAAAAAAAAAAAACAATTTGGACTGAAATGCAGAGAATGAAAAACAATACTATAGAAGCTGCTTGGCTTCAATAACTAAATATTTAATATCCAGGGAAAATCTCAGAAGCGCACACAGCTCATTTTGTTGCATCGATCACATGCATATGTAACGATTCTGTGCAACAATAATTCTGCTAAATAAGGATAATCCTTTAAATCAAGCTTGTATTGTCAGTATTGAGCTCATCTCATTTAAATTCTTTATCACACTGATCTATCATCTGCATGTTCTGCAGATAAATATCAAATGAGAGAGAGATTATGAATTATAGCAGACAAAGAAATCCAATTAAATTATACATGGTCTTTAGGCTTTGAATCTGATCATAAAATAGCACTATCACTGTAGGTAATCTGCTTTGACTGACTTGTAAGCTTGTGATGCATTTTATATGTCTTCCATAAAACACTTCTCTCTGTAAATGTTGTTTAAATCTTTGTGAGAACCACCACCGAATATTTCTTTTGCACAAGTCCTCTCTCAGACTCCCCTTGTTATTTAATTACTCATAGTTAATTGTGTGATTATATATTTTCACAGAACTATTTTTAGTCCAGTCCTTTTTGTTGCGTAAAAGTTTATTAATACAGTGGCTTTGATGCAAAATGCATAGTTTTTCTTGTGTCTGCCTCTTGTTTTGGATTCTATATTTTTGTCTCTGAGGTGTTCTGTTTTGAAGTTTTTGCACGTTCACTGCAAAAAACCTAACAGCGGTCATTAAAGCTGCATCTTCACCGCGGTGTTTTAACCTCAAGGTAGGCAATTAAGCAACTCTGTTTCCTAAGGAAGCTTTGGTAACTTCATGAAAATTCAAAGTCGTGTCACTGACAGCAAGCAAAATTAAATATTTCAATGTATGAAATAAAGTGCGAAAACAGGCAATACAGTTGACTGCAAGAGTTTGAGTCTTAATTAAGTTTTGCTGATTCACAAAGTCATACTTTGTAAATTAGGCTGATTTATAAGATTAAAAGTAAATTTTGAATATCATAACATTTTAGGCTGTATTAAAGATTGATCAGATTAACCAGTCTAATTTTTTAAAATACGCAGGGCTGCAATAAGCAAGATACAGACTTTCACACATCTCAGAAATATGGAGAGAGTCCTCCCCTCCGTTCTGAAAGTTTGGACTTGGAAATTTGTGCCTCTAATAATGTACAGACCCACCGATGGAAAAGCTATGTCAGATCTCATTTGGCAAATGTGTGTCCATGTCCCTTTTTGCACATTAACTCTTTCTTGGAAAGCACTTTTTTTAGACTTGAGGAACTTATTTTGTATTTTGCCATTTCCATCAGCCATTCCTAATATGAAACTTCGAAATGAGCATAAAAAATATTGATGGAAACTTTAAAAATGCATACAATGTTGCATAAAAGAAACTGCAAATAAGTAGATGAAAACTATTCAAATAATAAACAATAAAACTGACATTGTCCAACAATAAAAAAAAGAAACACCAAAGGGTTTATGTGCTTCATAATTCTCGCTAGAGCTGAACACAAAAGTTAATCAGTTGTTGATTTTCTTGATAATAATTTTATTTTAATAGTTTTACTATTAGACTTTAGAGAAAATGTAAACATTGAAATTGGAAATTTTTCTTAAATTGCTCATTCTTTTCCACACAACAATGACAAAACACTGAAAAATAGATAAATAAATAAATGTTTTGGTACAGTAGTCGCCACTAAATCCTGCAGGGACTGAGAAGAAGTCCCTCCCTGTTGTTTTGAGGGTCAGGCACCAGGGGACCGATGTTCAACAGAGGTCACAGCAGACAGCGGGTTATAAATATAGGAGGCAGCCTGATCTGGCCTATGACAAGGAAAGGGTGGCTCAGCTGTAATGGGTGATAAATGTCAGAGCCTCCCGACAGCTTCAGATGAGTGATCGTTAAGCAGCTTTCCTGAACCGCGGCGGCTGAAGCCCACAGTGAGGCTGACAAGCAGCAGAGGAAACATTTTCATGGGTAGAATGGTGAGTTTGGATGACCCTAGCTTCCTTTGAATCGCCATAGGCAAAGCGAGAGAGGTAATTAATCAGGTTGTTAGCATGTCTGATGGAGAGCAGAGGACCAAGAAGAGGGGAAATCTATAAGTGCTAAAAGAAAAGTGCAAAAGGTAAGAAAATGGAGAGGAGAGCTCTGCCGCTGTGATTCATTGAAGGTTGCTGAACCGCAGAGGAGCAATAATTTTTCGAGTTACAGGCCTTGATTGCAATAATGTCCCCATAGCAACTATTATCTTTAATGACTATTATTACGGCTGTCATAAAACGAGACTGGAGCCAGTCCTATTTAAAAGAATATATAGGTGCGTCTTTAAGTTTTTTTCACTGATAAAGAAAAAGAACTTTGTAAAATCTTGCCAATTTAAATGAAGATAACATTTAATACCTACCAATAACAGCTATATATAATACAATTATTTTGATACATTATGCTTTCTAAGCTCATTGATATCACTAATATAAGTTTACGATGTGTCTGCTAATTTGTTCAGACACATGTATTTGCCTTGAGACAAACACATCAACTAGAGATTTATTACCAATATCACACAATAGTTACTTACTTTTGGAGACTTTTCTGTTAAGCTCGCCGCCCCCTGACCCTGCACATCCATCCTCATCATCACAGTCACCGCTGTAATGTCCTTCTGAATCTCCACTTCCTGTTTCAATCTGGTCCAGTGATCCCAGTTTAGGGATGGTCTTTCCTTGCAACAACTGACAGTGGGGGGGAAAAAAAGACAGCATAAGAAAAATGATTAAAAATAAACAACTATTAAGATTAACAATTTTCACTCTGTATTTATGAGCTCACATTGCAGGCAGCGGGATGTGTATTCAAATTCAGATCAAAGCACTTTTTAATAGTAATGACAAAATAAAATATTTTTTTTTTGTTTCAAAAATAATAAAAAGACAAGAAAAAAACCAAGACAGAAACTCACACGCTTTCTCAGAAGATAGAAAAGCAATTAATTATTTTAGCTCAAAGTGTTTTGGCTTTTAAGCAACTGGCTGATTTTTGGTATTAAATGCTTTTTATTTGTAACAAACAAAACACAAAACTACACAAGCAATACATGTCTGAAGAACCAACAATGTGTTACAGTAAATACCCTGAACAACAGAACTATAAATGAATCCACAGTGTGATGCACATTGTTATTGGTCCCAGTGGCCCACAGGGCAGCTCGACGTTTTTGCTGTACTGCTGCGCTGTAGAATCTCAATCACACACTTGGTAAACTTGACATACCGGGGGAAATAAACACACTAATTGGCTCATTTAAATTCTTGTTGTATCATTGGAAACAAGAGAGAATGCCTTGTGTTGATCAGAAAAGGTAAGGACTATAGCAATTAGTCACCATTGTGGCTCAGAGTTGGCAGAGGCTGTGTGGCTGTAGCTAAACGGTGACCTGTTAGATGACGGACAGGCTGTCTCAAGCAGTCTGCTTCTGTATAGCTTCATTTCTAAATCAAAATGTTCAATGCATCTTGGAGAATATTGACTGTCTGCAATCCCCAGGTTTTGGATTTGCTTTTTTTAAAAGTAATAAGCAGCCTGAGTTTTAAGGTAATTGATTTATTTTTTCCCTGAGGTCAAAAAGTTGACTAACTGTGCAGGACATGTGCATAAAAAAGGCGAAAGAAGGAGCTGTGTTATTTCACACATTCACAGATGCATGTGTGAAAGTCGACTCTGAAGTATCATCGTCCTCTTAAAGGAACAAATATAAGAGAAGGAAACTCACAGGAGGGTTGCCTTGATGTCAGATCTGTCTCCTGTGAAACACTGATAGTCTTAAACAATTTCATCATGTCTGTTTGACCAAAAGGAGGTTTTCTGTTCTCAGTTTACATCTTGACGTCCATTTTTCTAATTAATTCATAATTAAAATAAGTACGCTAAAGATGTCATGCAAACAAGTTAGTTATTCATATCATTCTTTATAATGAAAGTAACTGAAACATAACAACCTTAACTTTTCAAAAAATATGTGGAAATCAATATTTTGTTTCTAACACTGCCAAAAGCAGATTCAACACAATCTCGGACATCTTTAAACAGAAAACTTTGTTCATCATCAATTTTCCTTCAGCAGGTTTTCTTTTGTTTTTAGAATACTTTATTTTTTATTTTTTAGTAACATCACAATTATGAACTGACAGGACAAAATTGGTTCAGGATCAAGCAAAAATCAAAGAATGAGACATATCTAAAGTAAAATATATTTACAATAATATAACGCAACAAGAAAAAGACAAGAAGGACTGGATGGGCGAGGGCAAAGTGTGGAGGAGAGCAATCAATAAGGATTAAATAAAAATGTATATGAATCAGAGATAGGGTGAGAGACCGATGGCATCAGTATCTCTCATAGATCTTGTTGAGTCCAGCTCAATTACAGAAGATCAATCAATCCAATGTGCAGGTAGGTTTAACATATACCTTAAAAATGTTTGCCATATTTTATGAAAAGTCAAATTAAACTTCTCTTTTAAATGAGGTAGTGATGTAAATACTTGAGTCTTAGAAGTTTTTAAACTCAGCTCAAAGACTTCACATACAGTAAATCATTTATTTAAATCGGGGGAAGAAAGCTGTGACCCAGTGGACAGCAAACCTGTTTCTGAATCAGCACTTGTGCAGAAGTATTTGACAGACAGTGGCAGCAAGTTTGGAAGCTGTTCAAGTCCATTTTCAACTTTACAAAGGTCCAGCTTGCTCATCCACACTGACAGAGGGCCATGCTCTAAGTGGAGCTCTGTGTCCATTAGTGAATAAGCACAAGTCCAGCCAGCTGCTATATTTGGAATCACTTTCATTTTTATCTGTCCAGATAAAATGCTTTGAGAAGATTTTTCTTCTAGCACAACCATGTCATTTTAACTTAAAATTCTTCATTTGTCCAGCTGTACTTACTTACCTAAGAGATGTCCGAGAGCATTCTGTAGTATATTTTCAAAAAATTAAAGTTGACGGAATTTCCTTAAAAGTGAGAGATAATGATATATAAACTAAGCTTAACTTTTCACCTCATTGTCACAGATTGGGGTGATCTAATCATAAAGTTACATTAAATGATTAGACCTAATCTGTTCTTCAGTAAATCCTGAAGTACAGGTGTGTGTTACAAGGAAAGTTTGACACTGTGGGTGTGTTTTTATTTTGTTTTGTTTTTGCTCATTAGCTGATTACTTTATTTGTGCCAAAGAGCAATGAATATGGAAAATGTAATAATATTTTCCAGCCACATTTTTGTCCCAAAGCTGCTGAAACATTTGTAACTTGTGATTAACCCTGTCAGTCAAGGCTCACAGTTATTTTTCTCCTTGGCAGGGGAAGTACCTCTTTAGTGTTTGGGTCGAGCAGCCACACTGTTCACGCAGACACACAGTGGAGTGTTACCTGACTGTTATTAGCCTCATCGCGTTGAATGACACAGGGTTTATGTGTAACCCTGGCTATGAGGCAGTTGCTTTGATTTGTTCTGACTCCAGACAGCCCCCAGCCCCTGAGCTAGCCTCTGGCTTTTACTGCAGTGTGTAGGGACTAGATAATGCCCAAATAAACCAATTACTCTGTTCATAAAAATAACCACGTATGTGCAGATAAAATTGATCTATACTTCACATTCTATATGATCCTCTGCCAATTGGGAATTTTCTGTTTCTTTTCAAATTAAGGCCTCAACATAGAGCTAACATGACTAGACATAATAATGAAGATTTTTTTCTGTACAATATATTTAGTGGTACACTTGGACAGGTCAACATTAGAGGATGTGCAACAGATAGTAACAAGTTTAGTCATGAACTGCCCTGAGCAGTAAAAAAAAAAAAAAAAAAAAAAGCATGGATTTAATGAAGAATGTTTCATCCCTGTGCCCTCGCATCACCTCATGTTCTGAGATATTCTGAGGACACACAGAAATTGTGGAAAGAAGATGACTGACAGAACATGCTTTGTGAATTTTGTCATGTAATTTGTCATGTCTGCTTTTAACTGTGAAAGAAAAGCTTCATCCTTTTGTCTATTTATTTCAATGAAGCTGATTCAATTAGATATTAGATAACCAGCTCTTAAACATCACTCAAAACTAAATTTTAGGATTTTCACATGATAACCACATATTCAATATCAACCAGAAAAATGGCATTACTTCCACTGGTGAGGTTTGAAGCCAGACTTATTGCTTTTAGTGCGATTCTGACTTTGACGAGAGGGAAAGTTGCAGTGGCAACAATTTACCTGTCAAGCATAATGCTAAGAAAAGGCTCAATGACACACAAGTAAAGAAACTCCTCTCTGTAAACTCCAGAAAAAAAAACTGTCTCACACAGCAAAACAATTCAAAGGAGGTTGATTGAAAATGCTGAAAAATACTGCAATTACTAAATGCGTCAGTCTTTTAGGTTGTCAGTGAGACCTTAACACTCTACATGTTCAAGTCAATGCCCAGTGGTTTGCACAAACACTAAATATATATTTGATTTATTCGGTAATTGCATCGTAAAATCTTATTTCGATATGCCAGTTGTGGGTTTCTGTAGTTTAGTGATGGGAATACAAAATAATAATGTCTAAGGTAAAGATTAATTCTTAAGAGTCAACCACTCTGCCAAATTCAACCTTCACTATGAAGCTATACAAGCTAGCTAAATTATTTAATCAGGATGCTTCACCTGAACACTTTTCTTGGACAGTATATTTGTCTAAAACAGATCATTACTGTCTTACCCACAACACAACAATGCAGTTTGAAGTTATTATGTTATCTTTTATAATTTGCAAATCAAGGACACATCAGTATTTCAATAATTGCTGTTAGACATAACAAGAAATACAGTAAAACATTTACTGACTACAATTATCGCCAACTGTTATGCCCCCAAGGTCTAGGAGTTCAGGGGCAAAAATGTGTCCAGAGAAAATAAGTGGAGTGTAAAATAATTTATTACAAAAAAGATGGTTTCACAAAACCAAAACACAAGACAATGTAACCCAATTAAAACAAAACAAAAAGGACTAACAAATTCAAGAATTTTTAGGTACAAATTGAATTACAAAATGTTCAATCAAGACAGTCTACAGTAAACTCAAAACGACCTAAAAGAAAGGACAAATGGAGCACCAAGCCTCCCAAACACAAGCTTCCAAGTCAAACCAGAGCAGTCAAACTGCTTAGCAGAACAAGCAAGAATAAAATGTCTCAAAACTCCCCAAAAGCCATTATAAGCACCAAAGGAGGGTGACAGCTGAACAAAACCTCTTCCTACAAGCTGCCCCCTCTGGAGGAATGACTTCAGGAGCCTTTTATAAGGTGCAGATGGGCCTCATCAGCATCTGATTGGCTTGACAATCCTCTGCTGGTCCAATGAGGTCGCTGCTCCTCTGCAGCCTTCATGCAGCCAATCAGGAAGGTGTGCCCTCACAGTTGAACCTGCATAAATAACAAAAAGAAGCCTGCACAGCCTCAAGAGGCCAGGGGCCATAGCACCAACCAATCACTAAAATAAAGCATTCCATTTTTCCAGGCTACAGTCTGCACTATTCACACTTTGCTCAAGTCAGGGGTTGAAAATGTTTTCATCTTCTTCCCCTCAAGGACATGCATCTTACCATACATCTGGTGCTTTTCTTTTGGAAGCCACTTTCATTATGATCAACCAGGTACATACAGGAGTTACATATTAATTTACTTTCTTATGTGTTGCTTTTTCTCATGTTTTTAGTCATTGCAATAAGCTGAAGGACTTATTGTTTTCCACAAGAGTATCAGAAGAGTATCATTGAAAAATGAACAGGGAAACAGAAAGTACAATGCAGCATTCAACATTCAGCCAAAGCCGCAGCTCTTTGGTTGAACATCACCTGACAATAGTTTTTATTTCTATATAACCTTTTTCTATTTTGTCACATTGCAATTAACTTTAAATGGGATTTTATGTGATAGACCAACACAAAGTAGTGCATAATTATGAAACTGGAACAAAAACAATATATACTAGATAAAACTAGTTACAAATAAAACTCTGAAAAATTTGGTATGTATATGTTTGTAGCTGCCTTGAGTCTTTATGTAAAAGGAACACATTTTGCTGCAACTATTCCTGCAAACCTTTCAAGGTAGTTCCTACCACCACACACACGTATTCATATATTGTGTCCATTCACTTTGAAATGTAGCACAAGCTTAGTAAGAACTTCAGTGATCAGCAATTGTAAAGTCTTTATGAATATTCTGAGTTGGATTTAAGTCTGGACTTTAAGAATAATAACCTTTATTTTACTAGATAAAAAACTCCTTGACAGAAAAAAATAAATGGCCTGATGTACCAAATATTACATCCAAATATAAAACAAATAGGAATTTCTCTAACTTATTTGATTATACCGTAACATTAATTATTATTTATTTATCATTATCAATATTTGTTTATCATTTTCAACTGCATTTATTTTTATCTACTGTCACTTTTTTACACATTGATTTATTTTCTCCTCATAAAATCACAAAATAATAAAATCAACCAATAAAAAACAATTGCAATTAATAAATGTATTTGCTGCCTTTCAGCATTGTATTTAGTTAGACAAGTGCATAATGCTCTGCCAATTTAGAGTCTTTTTGAAAATGATTGAATGTTGAATGCTGTGGACTATTTAACAAGGCAATACAACACAGGAATTTTTACTATGTTATATTTCTATATATTTTATGACAAGCTGCTCAAAACATAAGTTCTTTAAGCAGTTATCCTGGGAAGAGGATACTGTTGTGAAAACAGAAATTGCTGCATTAATACCTAATAATTGACCAGGCTCCAAATAAACCTGCATTTAGGTTTGAAAAAAGCTTTTTACTCTGATGAAAAAGCTTTCAGTGGGATAAATGTGAAAGCTTTTCAGACTTTTCTTTGAAAATAATTTTCAAAAATATCTATCACATTTCTTCCACTTTGCCATGCATTAGTCTATCACCTTGCATTTGTTGTTTTAATGTTATAAAATATGCAAAAAAATGCATATTTTTTTAACATTAAAATTCTTATAAAATAAAATATGAGCTTCTAATTATTTCTGTTAAATAATCAGAAGGTCATTGCTTAATATAATGAGCTTATGATTTCACAAGAAAGTGATCATTTCTGAGGCTGCAAAATGTATATATTTTTTATTTCCCTGTGGTTAATTACAAAACTGTCCCACTTTTGCTACTAAACCCTGAGGAATACAACCTTGAATGTTCATGGAGCATGAAATAAAAGTGTTTTATCATAACCACATAATCTGTGGCTCCCTTAGATCAATTCTTACAAATGTATGGCACATCCTGTAAAACAAAATGTAGTTTAGACAACATCTGAAATGCTGACTGTTACTGACAGTGCAGTAAATGCTCATATTCACTGGTTCTCTTCATCTAGATGAAGCATGTGAAATAATGAGGTAAAGTGGCAAATACCTAATTGACCTTGCTTTAACGGACTGATGAAGCCATTAACTTTACATACTTAGGAGGGGAAAAGTCTTATTATTGCTTTATAAATGCTGATTGGTTAACTGAGCCAATCCGAAGTTAAACTTCATTTAACAACTTTCCCTGAAAACTCCAGTCCAGAATAAATCAGATTTTTTTTTTTTTCTATTTACATCACATACTTTCAATACCAGATACTTCCATCACCAGCTCTGAAAATCATACAAAGGACTGCAGTTTGTGGCGTGTCTCAAAAGCTTTGGTATGAGAACTGAGGCTTGGCTCAAATATTATCACCGCACCATAAAATGTGGATGCTCACAGTCTGCATCACTGTACATGAATTAGTACTTTTCACTGTACTGTACAGGACTAGACCTGGAAACTGTCCCTGTCAAAGATTTACTGGCACAGACCTGCTGTGACTGTGTGATATCTTCATTACCGGCTGCAGAGGGAAATCCCAGAGCATAATCAAGGACACCAGTCATCCAGCCCACACACACACACACACACACACACGCACACACACACACACACACACACACACACACACCCACACACACACCCACACACACACACACACACACACACACACACATATTTTCGTCTCTCTTCTGCCATCTGGAAAATGCTACTGGAGCATTAAATCATGCAACACCCAAGTCAAAGGCAACTTTCCCCCACAGGTAGCTAAAATAATGAGTATTACGAACAAATATGGAAACATGTGCACACTTACACACAAATGAAAACATTCAATTTGTGCCTAAAAGTAAACATTTGGTTTGTTGTTGTTTGTTGTGTTCTTTTTGAAGTACCATTTAATGATACAGCCTGTGTTCTTCTTTGTTCACAGTTGAGAGCACCACAGTTCAAAAATTTTATTGGCACAGATATTGGCATCCATCACCGGAGCTAGCCAATGGGAGAAAGGAGAAATATAGCAATATGCTTGGCTTAATTGCTTTAGTCATTTAAAAAAAACTAAATCAAAATCCTGTGGCAAAAAACAGAGAACATGATCATGCTGCCGTCTAATGCTTTGCATTTTCACTCAGCTGACAGCTCCAATTTGCAGCATCACACTCTGCAGTGCATTTACAGCAATGTAACAATGTGACTGCGCCTCTGTAAATGCAAGGGGATCATCACTACTCATTCTGCAGATGCATGTTGTTCCACTGACATCTATCACATCTGGTTCCACAAACACAGAAAATAAGAAAAGGTTTCAGATGATCAGTGACAACTGAAAGCCCATATTTGTCTTCTATCTTTTATGGAAGGGAACAGATTCATCTGCCAAAAACGACTCATTCTTAGAGATCCAGGAGGAGGTTGGATAAAACTTTTGACAGCATTTTTACTTCTTTTAGTATTCTCTTTGAACCTGATCTAGTGTCCTTAGACTTGTGGGAGGAGAAGAGCTCTTACAATAATCATATTTGCCAGTCAGAGCAAAAAAAGTGTCAGGATACGTGTTGGCTCGCAAGATACCGACTGTCATTTTCCATTTTCCTCTTCATAGAACATGCATTGACAGTATAGTTATCCACACCAAGTGCATCAACTGGAAGAAAGCAGAAGTTCAGTGAGAACAGAAATTAGAATGGGATGAGAATGTAGCACCTGGATTTCCATCTTTAACAAATGTGCAATGCCACTGTCATATGAACGCTTCTTTTTAATTCAAGGCGAGAATATTGCAAAGTCTTACCATCATTCCACAAATGTAGTTAAAAAGATTTCAGCTCATCCAAAACACTGTAACAAGAGTTCTGATGAAAATTTTAAAAAAAGATCATAGTTCCCTAAATTTACCTTCTCTAAAATCCAGAAGAGCATTTAAAATTATCATTCCAACATATAAAGCCCTTATATGTCATCTGATTGTTCCATTGACACTTTGTTCCCAGATTGCAGGTGTATTGGTGTTCCTAAAGGTTTGAAAAGTAAAATTGGAGGTAAATCTTTTATTTATCACGCTTCTTTTATGTGGAACCAGCTCCCATACTTATTTCTTGTGTAATTACATATAATTTATGTGGTGCACTGATTTGCACTGATTTATTTGTGTGTAGTTTTGTAAGTACTTGGGCTGTTATTGACATCTGGTGTAAATTTCATATTATTAACCCCTATCAAAATATATATTTACTGAGAAAAACATGGGTCACGCCGTATATCACTAAATTGTTTCTAAATAAATACAGTGCACCTTCTCTTCCATTTCCTAATCTGTCAATTATTCAAAAATTATTTAATCAAGCTTCATGCAGCAAGTAGGAAATCACCTCATGTATTATTTACTTAAGAGTGCTGAGATCAAGATGTAAAAATAAAAATAAAACCCTTTTACACTTTTCTAAAGAAGTAACTGTAGAAAAGACAAATAAGTTAGGAAAGGGGTAATTAAGGTTAATTTGCTCAGTCTTGTGGCAAAAGACTAAGAAAAGGGAACAAGGCTACAAAGAGTTCTTAATTTTAAGAATGGAGGTCTGCTCCTTCCACAATCCCCTGAAGCAAATCGTATGTCAGAGGGTCATGGTGGTTCTGAGTTGGATCAATTCCAGCGGCTGAATTCTGCCACAGTAACGCCTGAAGCCAAACTTCTCTGAGCCGAGGCATTGCAGGTGCAAAAGAGAGATGAGGGCATTCCCAGAGTGGTAACATAATCGGTTAAGAAAGAAGGCAGTCAGAAGGTTCTTTCACTTGAGTCACATTTGCGTTTGGAGAACCACAAGTTCGGGCCGCTGTGCTGAATCTTAAAGACCGAGCGGCCTGACAGACAGCTGCATTAGCTCCGAAGTCGAGAAAGGAAGACTGTGTACTTCTGAGGATAATGATGTTCTTTTGTTGAACCACTTTTGTTTCTGCATCAGTGTTTAGTTAACCAGTTTGGAGATAATGAATGGTAAGAAAAGACATTTCAAACCAAGGAAATCAGATATTTAACACTTGATTCAAGAAAACAGTATGATTTTATTCGAACGTTTAGTAATACCAGTTCCATTACCAGTTTGAACACAGAAATATTCTACGTTTGACTTATTCAAATATCTTTTTTAACCAATATCCATTAACTCAATTATTAATAAGACATATCAGTACAACCTATTGAGAAAGAGATTTAGTTTTTCCTCATTACTTCTATTTGCATTGCATTTCCACAGACAGGCAGAATGGCAATATTTCCATTTTTGCTGAAAGGACGGAGTTGGAATGCCTCAAATTTTAGCAAATTGAACACAGAGGATTATGCTGTTGCTGCTGCAGCAGCCCAGACTGTAAGCACATGCAAGCACTTCAGATAAAGTTATCTACAGGTGTGCAGCTTAGCTGGATTTGTCCCCGAATGTTTTTATTCACTGTCCTTATCTCATGGTGTAATGGATGTCACAATGAGCATGGGTTAGACAAACAAACCAATCATTATGCAGCACACTGCTGTTTTCGATGCAGTGTCCCATGGGACTTTAATGCCGTCCTGGTGCCACATGTTTAGGGATTTGTTTCCCATAAGAATGCCTCTCAGAGACATGACATTCTGCACTATGGGAATTAACCAAACAAACTGTATTTGCGCGTTGCATTCAGCTGCTTATAACCCGATACGTCGTCAGACCTGGAACATGCTTATTAATAGGATTGTCTTTGCTCTCTGACTGGGTTTTTATAGCATTCAAATGCTGCGTTGTAGTATGCAAATTTAGTAGCAAAACACATAAACTGTGAATACATTTTGAGTGTTAATCCTTTGGACTAAGAGGAGAGGGGATATGAATAATTCACAAGCAAAACTGCTGGTCAACCACCACATCAATGAGTGGTAAATAATTCAGCCCGTAGACTGGGTGAGGAGCTGCTTGCCCCTGATTTTGATTGAGAGACACAGGAACCGGGCCTACTTATAGATTCTTGATGGGTTTTACCACATCAAGAGGCGAGGACAGGCAAAAAGGAGAGGAGCCAACAAATAATTCATACGAAAGAGCTGCTGATCAGGAAGATGATGAAATCCACAGTTTGTTCACTCGGATTGCATGATTGATTTGTCAATAGCCGCATTGCTGTTTTGTGTTTCTCCTGCAGCCTCGGCTGAGGAATAGTAATGATGCATTTCCATTTGGTCCAGGCGAAACTGGGTGGGAGCAGGTTCTGCACCTCGTCAAGGTCAGGGGCGAATAAATAGAAATCATAAAGAGCATTACTGATAGGCAGAAATGAATCCTGAAACATCAACATTTGCATAGAAGCATCATTCTTATCCTCATAAATAATGGCAAAACAGTTTCGTCATGAGCAAAATATCACCTTGTGCCTTCACCTGTATTTCTCTGTATTTTCTCCAGTTCCTTTTTAGCCATTCAAGCAGATTTGAGCAAGTAATTTCAGAGATTTTTCTTGATATTAATAAGTTGCACCAACATTATAGAAACTTGATACAGTGTAATGCGTAAGATGTGCATGTAGTCGCTCATGTGTACAATGGAATCAGTGTGTGCACTGGTTTATGTAATTGATGTTTTTGCAGGTCATAAACCTCAACTATGTGTTTATGTGCATATGTGTACAGACACATATGCACGTGTGCACACACACACACACACACACACACGCAAGCACGTACAGACAGTATGTATTTCTATCTTCACAAGGACTTTGCACTGACTTCAAGTGTTACTATATATCTTCAGTGTTCAAATTACTTATTAATTAGATGATTAAAAGTTCAGAAGGCACTATGTTGTGTATTACAATATAGCAATACCTCCTGAAAAAAAACTGAGGAAAAGTTTGGGGAAGATGCTGAAAAACAATCCAGGTCAGACATGCAGGCTCACACTTGTTCTGCACTTCAGTGGTTAGAGAGAGATGCCAGTCAGAGCTATTTGCAAATGAAATCCCAGTGAGATGATCATGCAAACTAGACTCAAGCACTGTGAACACAAGCTGCCTCTTGACTTGTGCCTGATGTGTATACAAAAGGGTTGCAACTCATAAGCATTACATTATTTGCAGAGTTTTATCCTCCACCATCAGTATTAAAACACAAGCAATTTCCAGCCTTTTTACAAACTTGCAGGTGAAACCAGACATTTAATAAGCCCTTTTAAGTAATTACTTACACTCTGTTCTCCAGTTTCATTGTCATACTGCAATAAATGATAGTTCTTCTTCCAAGAGCCTCTAATGATCTGCTATTATTAAAACAGAATAATAAATGGCACTGCTGCTCAGTAAGTTCTCACAACAAATTAAAAAATAATTATATTTATCTAATAAGGAACTCAAACAAAAGCAAGCTGATGTAAGCTTAAAAGTTCATTCATAGATAAAATTGTTATGTATGGCCAGTATTGCTCTTTAAGAAATAAGGAATGAGCCCATTCTCAGAATACCACAAGTTTATTAAATGTTCAAATAAACCTGCTTTATAGCAAGTGTTAGAATTAGTTGATTATATTGGACAAGATTTGAATTTAAATATGACGTTAAAAAGACATCATAATTATCTTTGTCACTTAGAACTGTAGATTCTCACATTTGAGAGACAAGAAGTGATTTTGATTAATTCAAATGCTCTTAGTTTAATCAGATAAAAGCATCATAACCCTAAGGTCATGGATATGCTGTTTGGTCAAAAATGTTTTGTATCTCTGTTAAATTGAACTTCTGAAATAGATTCAACAGTGGGGAATTGAATATAATATTGCTGCTGAATGATTTGGTATGGTGTCAGAAATAATTTTAGTTTATGTAGGTGAACACATTTCTATTCAAAGTTGTTTCTACAATAGCTGGAGACAGTGCTTACTTTGTAACAAGTTCATAAAGGTTTATAAAACAAGATATTAGAGTCCTCACTCTACTATCTGCTAGCAGCCCACAGCCTCTACTTTTAAGTAAAGGAAATAGAAATTATTCTAATTTCTATTAATGATCATTATTAATGATCTTTTTACTTATTAATGTCTTGTTAAGGACCAATCAATGTGACATATATAAGGCATGGAATATTATTAATACCTCTTGAATTATGGTATTTTACTCCCTAGAGTCAAGACTTTGCAAGCAAGTCTTCACCAGCCTTGCATATCATGAAAATAACTAAGTATTTTTTGGAAAACATCTTAGCTATTCAATCAAGAATATGCATGTGCTTTGGTCCAAACAATTCCATTGTTTTGATTGTATATACCAAGTTGTTGTCTCACTTTAAGATGAACCAGTTCCACAACCTTTGGTTTTTTGTGGTGTGTGGAAGGTTTCCTTTCAGGACTGCTGTGTATTTAACTTTCTTTTAATAATGGCTTTCTTCTTGCCCACTTCCATAAAGGCCTGATTTGTGGGTTGCAAACTAATGGTTCACCCATGAATAGATTCTCCAGATAAAGCTTCTCCAAAACAAAAGGCCTGTTTATTTAGGTACACAGGGATGTCCTCCCTACCACACTTTTCAGATTTATGTTTGTGAAAGATTTTTGAAAACCTTGGCTCATTTTCCTTCTGTTTTTGAAACACATTAAAGTTTGTCGTGGCAATATTTCAAAATAGGAAGAGGGTTGTGAGTGGAATTTGCAAGTCACGGTAGTTCCCCTACGAAATAGCAGGTATTCAGAAGCTGCGTAGGCAAAATGAGTGGAGAAAAGCTGCATCCACAGTTAAAAACAAAGGGTATTCAGTTTTAGTTTGACCTCACTGAAAATTCTTCTGCTTTTCTTGTTTCAAAAAAAAATTTTGTAGTATCAGAGCACATCCTTTTCTGTTTGTTTATACTGTGTGTTTCCTATTTGCATCAGCAACATGAAGAAAACATGCCCAGTAATGAATTACACTGCAAGTCAGAACATTATTAGTCAATATGAGGCTTACACCTATAGCTTGGCAAAAACTCTTCCCTTTGAGAATCAATTTGACCCAGCAGTACAGATCAATTAGACTTCAGTAAGTACATGTCTCTGCAATTGTTTATTTTGCTTGCAACTTGAATTTGTTGAAATGAAATCCAAACATTATCTCGAAATTCCCTTAGGCAGAGAAAGGCTTGTGGAGCATTGATCTGTGAGGTCTGCGTCGTGACTACATGCAAGAGAAGACATGGGTCACTGTTTTCCCTGCAGTCGTTTTTTTGTCTTCTTTGTCTGCTTGTGCTGGAGGCACTCCTGGCACACGCAATGAAGTCCTGGCAAAAAGTACTTGTGCAGGAGGGCAAATGTTGTTTCAACACGAGTTGGCTTTAACTACAAAATCACACAACTGAGAAATTTCTGTTGTGTGATTACATTCAAGATAGGAACCATAAATTGGATAGTTCACAGCAAAATGTTGAAACGAGAAGAACTGCGAATATTTTCAATTGTGGTTTAGTGGCTCATAGATATGCAATTTTCTCAAAAGAAATATATATCTTTATATATATATATATTTTTTTTTTAAGAAATTCACAGTAAACGATTCAGCTATGAGTATAAAAACACTTTTGTGCATTAAATGAAAGTATATTTGAAAAGCCCTCACTTAAACGATTCCAGAAATAAGTGGGGTTTGGGTTCTATGTTTCTGTATACTCTCTTATTTTTCCTCTCTATTGTATTTTGGGTCGATCAGCCCTGAACTCTGCTAAAGTGAGTTATAATACATACTTGTAACATTCAGGAGAAAACCAGGAGCAAGACACTAGCACAGAAATTAAATAAATAGATTTTAAAAAACACCTCTAACTCAGAAAATAGTGATACATTAGTTCAGATCATGAGGAAACAACTACATAGCAGTCTCAGAGGTTTTAAAATGGTAAACTTTGTCTTTGAATTCATCTTGCTTACAGAATAAATTCAGCCAATAAGATGCAAATGTGAAGAAAATACCTGGCTAACTAATATTGCCATCATAGCACCCTGAACCCAGGTTGGTAATGTGCTGTTAGAAATGTGATACTTCGGAGAGGACGACATCCAGCAGAGAAATACTGCTGAAAAAAAAAAAACAATACTAAAACTGCTTGTATGATTGGACATATTCATGTCTGCAGGAATAGTGTTTTTCATTCTCATGGAGTGACCCTCAGAACTTTTATTCCTTTTAGGATATTAAAAGTTGTGGCCAGAGGAATGAGCAGTGATGTGTGTCATGCTGATGAACTGCATCTTGTGGCTGGTGAAAATAAAATTAAATAATTGTTTACATCATATTTTCTTTGGGGTAAAAAATATTTTCTTGCATAACATGTTGTGTCTTTTATCTTCTGCTATTTTCTTGCCGAATTGTCAATAAGTCCAGGTAACTGATCAGATT
The DNA here is from genome assembly GCF_027474105.1 of Poeciliopsis prolifica. Classification (NCBI taxonomy): domain Eukaryota; kingdom Metazoa; phylum Chordata; class Actinopteri; order Cyprinodontiformes; family Poeciliidae; genus Poeciliopsis; species Poeciliopsis prolifica. The sequence goes on from NW_026562396.1 coordinate 2,042,176, forward strand.
CAGGAATAACTCTTTTAAAAAATTGAGGGCTTTTTTCTCCTTCATCTTGTTTAGAGTCCCAAAGCTTCTTCACTTTCTCATTTCTATGTGTTTGACATCATTATAAAGCTTCAAATCTACACTTTCAAAATCGGCAAACAACTCAAAAACCCCAAGGGGTAGAAACTTGTTCCTGTAGCAGTCGTGGCCAGTCACATTTACAATCCAATGAAAGCAGCAATGTGATGTTTGGAAATCTCCTGTAGAATCTTAATTACTTCATATACCACACATGTAAGGGCTAAAAGATTACAACAATCATACAACACAGATTCTTTTAATTAACAGAAACACTCTAACTCCCTGACATTTTACATTTGTGCTATTTGTATTTCCAGGGACTAATGAGGGCTCTGTATTAGTATGCCAGAGGGACATTTCTATTTCTAACTGTGGTTGATAGGCTTGCAACACCTTTGTTAAGGTTGTCCACATAGAAAAAGGGACATTAAGACTGCCATGCACGTCATGGTTGTTGTTTTTTTTTCCCTGACATGGAAAACAACAACAATAATGGGGGTAAGCAAAAACCGTCCCAGATCAGACATGTCTGAGGGAAAAAATATGTTATAATTAACCTTAGTGATCTGCCAAAAAACAAACACAATGATTTTATTTTTGCCTATTTTGAGCTGTCACATTTTTAAAAAATATTTCTTAAAACAATTATGCATTAATCAAATTTAGTGTTATAATTACACAAATGTCATTGTTTAAGTAGGAAGCAGAGTAATTTATGACAGATAAGAAACCTGCTCAGCCAGCTGAGCTTATTAAAAAAAAAAAACTAATAATCAACCATTCAGCAACTAGATAGCCAAGATTCCCTTATAACTGTTCAGTAAATTTGACTTCAAACTCTGAGAAGTAAAACTAAACAACTGATGATGATCCCATTTAGATCATCATCTAAATCATTAGATCATCAATTTAGAAGCTCAAATAGTAAAATATTATCTGCTTCAACTTAAGAACTCTGCTTACTAAAGATTATAGTGTGATATCATAGTCTACACACCTGGGCAAATACATTGTACAGAATAAACCTTTCTCTGTAGAATGTAATTGTAAATGTGTCTGTGGTTAATCTGCCAGATTTTTTGTGAATAAACCATATTTAAAATGATCAAAAGAAAACGCAGCTTGGGAAGCTGAAAAGGCCTGGCTTGAAATTTACTCCTGTCAATGAAAATTACTTTTAAGCTTTGTAAATATAGATATTACCCTCATTAAAGTCTAGACAAACAGTCATGGGAAAGTGTGAGAAAATCCTATCACCGCTTCTATGTTTCCTTAGCTTATTTGGACATATGAATATTTTATATTTATGTTAACAAAACTAAGTTTTATGTATTTTATATGAAGAAGAAAAACAAAAGACATCAAGCAATGTAATTCCCCACTCAAATGCTCCACATCCCACAGCGGCGTATCACTACCGTGGATTCTGAAGGAGGTTTGCTCAGATTAAAACCTCAGACATTCAGTTTGGTGACCTTCTGACTGTTGAAGAGAAAATGAACATCAAAAGAGTTTTCCAATGCTGCAGCAGCTTATGAGTCTCTCAAGGGTTTAAAATACCATGCAGGACCTACAGCAGGCTCTTGCTACTATTGATATGCAAGGGCTCAGTTGCACATGCATGTGTGACTATATATTATCTACCAGAGTAGAGGACATGTTTGGGAAGATCCAAAGAACCTCAAATAAAATGTGAAGCAAAAAGTCTAGCAATATTCTGAGCATCATATTAAGCATACTGGTCCAGTGGTTTTTTCCAGAACCTTCCCCACATATTTCACTCATGAATCCCCGTCTGAGTGAACAGAGTCATAAAAACCACACTAATATGCAACAACATCCCCAAAACAGCTTCATGGTTTGAAACACTGCGTGCCTTTTGGGGCAAATTGCTCACCTGTGTTGCTGCATGGAGCTCAGAAAGTCTGACCTGTGCAGCCTCTTTGGTCAAAACACAAAGTTAAATTAGGCGCATCAAATCCATTTTTATGACTGGTCAACTGGCCGTGTGTCTCTGGATTTGGCTCACTGATTCCCAATTATAGCTCAACCGTGTGCATCCAAGTGTATTCATCAAAAAAGGTAACTGACATTAAGTCTGTCAAATTGCAGTGCTTCATCACTGGTGTGCCTTTCTGTTATTTTTAGACATTACTGGTTTAATGAGGCCCCAAATCAGCAACTCACATCAGTCTAAGGGAAAATATTATAGAATAACAAGGGGAAACATTTTTTGTTAGAAGTAACAGTACTGTCAGTCTGCTTTGGTGCTTACATAAAACTTGTTAGGAACATAACCATTGTAAAAAAAATAGATAAATAGATAAACAGGAATATACAACAAGTATATTCCTAGAATCTAGTGCTTGTTGTGTGTGGACTTACTGAGTGGCAACAATATTTTATTTATTGGTATTTTTGAAGGAGAAAGCTTAATTAGTCCCACATTTTTTTCACTTACCTAATTTATTTAGCTGATGAAAAAAATAACTTATTCCAAGCCAAGGTGTGGCTTGGTAAAAATATTCTACATATTCTTCTCAAATTCTTTCAGAAAGACCACTGCATAGTTTTGCTAAAGATGTGTACGTACCAAGTGGAAAGCACTTTTAGAGCTTCTATCTGTTGTCACAGTTTAAGTTTTTTAAAATGTCTTTTTATTGTTGGTTGGTGAATAGATACAGTACGGTACTTATTTTATTGTAGTCATTCCAAGACTTGAAAAGCAACATACATCTGCCTTTCTTAAGTGGCATGTTCTCTTGTATTGTCTGTATTGCAGAGTAACTAGAAGAAAGAAGTTTCTGTGACACAACATATCTATGGCTCAACAAAACAAGAAGCCGAATGTTACTTAATGAAGTTTGAAAGTCTCTTGTCAAGATCACTTATTAAAAAAAAGTAATAATTAGATCTATTTCAAAGAGGTATATCCCAACTCAGTAAAAAAATATATTCAAAATACAGGTTGAGCATTTCTACATTTTCTGAAGTGAAAGTTGGCTACTGCAATGAAACATTGATTGCGTTTGAATCTATTATTCATCTTCATCAAGACAACCAATATGTGGAGAGAGCTGTAGTTAACTTTTCATCTACAGGTTAAGCTGCTGGCATGTGGATTTTAAAAGAGCTCCATCAGGGATTCGTCTTCAAATTATTTTTGTTACAGTAGAAGAGAGAGCAACAGAAGAACTCAAAATATAATGAGAGGCATATTTAAAATGTTCTGAAAATGTAAAATAGCATTGAATACAATAAACTATGTCAAACCAACAACTTGGAATGGAAAGAACAACATGGGATTTAAAATGACACTGGCTGAAATACTTGGTCTCAGCAGATTGTAGGTGATTATACAATCTGGGTAGAGCTCATAATCATAATCTGTTCCATAGTATTTAAAGTAAATCACATAAACCATTTCCAAATCAGATAAGCCATCCCTGAGTATTCAAGATTACAAAACAATCTTTCCTGCTGAAACTAAAAATGTACAGAACCAAAAGACACATGAGGAAATACAGTTAGGATGCAAAAAAGACACCGCACGCACAGTGAATGTCAGCCAGGCAGAACAGAGGCTCTCTGATGGTTATGATATAGATTTATGTGTTCTGACACCCCACAGATGGTGAGAATTAGTGAAGGAGGGGGTGCCAGTATGAGGTCAAGAGAGATGACCTGGCCTTCAGCCCGCCACTTGGGAACCCGAAGCAACAGACATCTGAAGCTGCCGCTGCAGCTCGACAGCCTAAATGCAGCCAGAGCAGCTGTTATTGAGGCGAGAGGAAAGAAAAGTGCTCCCGTAAACTGCTCTAATCTCATCATGCGGAGAGATAAACAGCACTGAGAGGTGCTATGGCAGCACACACGCACATAAAGGCAGACTGGCAGGTAGAAAAAGTCACATTGATTTTGACAAGAGCAAAAAAATAATAATTTTGTAAATACGAAGGCACATAAAGCAGACCAAATGGCTTTCTAAATGTGTAATGATTGATTTTTTTCATTCATTGCCTTAGAAATGATTCTGTATTTGAGACTATTTTCTCTTTGCTGGTACTTGCCAGGAATATAAAAGAGGGTAAAAAAGAATCATTTGATGAGAATTAAAGGTAAAGAGTGAAAGGTGTTATACACAAGAGGGCTCTCAATTTATGAAAAACTATCAAAGAAGCAAAGGGAATTAACAGATTTTCAATGGGCAAAGTTACCATATGTATGACAAATGAACCATGTAAATATAGGTTTGAAGAAAATGAGAGCAAAATCATGTAGTTCTCTATAAAATGCACACAGGATGAAAGAATCTCACCTGGTTGATGTGTTTTAATTTGTCGATGATCTGGTTTATTACAGGGTCTTCTCCTCTTACTTTGACTTCGGGGTTGGTACTCTGAGCTCTGACTCCATTTCCAACAACACGCCGCGTGTAGCTGTGAAGAGCACAAACAGGTGAACACATAAATAAATTTTTTCATGTGAACACCTGATATATTTAAAAAATATATAAAATATATATATTTTCTAAATTAAATATATATATATATATTCTAAATTTCTGACACAAAAAGAAATTGGACCCTAACATTTGACTCAAAGTGGTTTTACTCTTTAGAGGCACAGGATAACAAGCATTTGTAATAAAAAAATATTTATATTCACATGTTTCTGACTTAGAAACTGTGCATGACTTCAAACGTCTTTTCATGAAAATACATTTTTTAAACATTTTCTAAACTGTAATCATTTTACAAAGATTTCTTTCTTTACTTGTGCTTTTCATAAGATTAAAATAATATCAAAGGGAGTTATTCGCTTGCAGGGTAAGGTAACTGACCTTTCCGGAGCTCACGAAAGGCTGAAATAAAACTCTTAGTCTAAATGAGTTGAAAGGGGAGTCTGATGACAGGGAAGAGTAAAACCGAGTGAGGCTTTTTCTTCCTATATCAAAATTCTGCCAGGTTTGAGAATTAACAAAGAAATAGCAGAAATATTAAAATTGTAGTGTTTGTCTTATTTTGAAAGGGCAAAGCATCAATATATGTACAGCTGACATGAAATGTGTTCAGCAAATGTGAAGGAGCTGCACAAATTTCTGGTTGGTGTTTCTTGTTTCCTTTTTCTCTTTTTTTTCTCTTTTTTGTACATGCATCAACAACTCCCCATATTTTCCACATGGATTGGAAGACAGAAACATTTTGTTCCAAAGAAAATATTCTTGCTTGGCTGAAATCTCACAAAACCATGGGGGACAATATTTTATCATCTGATGAAGCCAGGCATGAACATTGGGCTATAATTCCTTCTTGCCTACAAGTCAAACAAGAATATCTACTGCAAGACATCGGGGAGGCAGCATCATGCTCAGGTGTTACTCAGTGGGTTGTTTAATAAAACAGATATAGGAGTGTAACACTGGACTAAGAAAACCTTGTTTAAATATTCAACCATAGAAATTGAAACATAGCAGGAAAATGATTCCATTTTCTAATAAAGCTTGTTTTTGGTATTACACATTGGTTTCTAATTGCCACCAGCTCTGTAGACTTGCCTCAGGAAATTGGCTTTGTTGTGCTCAAGACTTCATATTGTTTGCGAAATGTAGTTGGAAATAGAAACAGTGGTTGTTTAAAGAAAATAAGCTGTATTCAGGTTTCACACTGCTAGATTAATGATGTGCAAAAGATGCAACTCGCTTGGTTTTCAGCGCTAAACGTTAGCATTCAGTGTGAGGTTTAAAAATAAAACTATGCATCCAACAAGGTGGTGATTCTTCATGGAAGGAAAACGACTACCGGTAAGTGAGTGTATGCAACAAAGCCCACTTTGGGGTGAACTGTTGTTATAGGCTGGTAATGGACCTCTGTTTAGCTCAAGGACTCCCCAGTCTTTAGCTTTCCTTTTGTCTGCCAGGCATAATGACTGTGACCATGGCAGCAGGTGACTGAACACAATTCACTCACATCTCAATCTCTGCCGTATCATTTAAGTCATACAAGAGGATCAAGGTGAAGTCACTTATTGCTGAGATATTTCTTCTTTTTTGCTGATGCTGAGCACACGTGTTTGTGGAGGTTCTGAAAAAGAAGATGTTGGCCTTTCAACCTGAATATCTGAATGAGAATGTCGACATCATTTGCAACAAAAATAAGATGGTTTGCGGGAACAAGTACAAATTAGCTCTGACTATCAAAAAACTACAAAGTCGGAGAGAAAAGAAAAAACTATGAATAAATAAAATGCTGCAAGTGTGGAAGCTTAATTTATTCAAAACACAAGGTAGGTGGCAGAATTCAAACATAGCTTGTCTGGATCTTTGAGATGTAATTTTGAAGTTAATTTCCTGCAAATCAGACTCCACAAATGTGATTAGTTTTAGAAAAACATGCTCCACCTTCTATAAAAAGAAGAGTCTGTTATCACTGCCGCTTTTTTTATTACCAGCTCTTTTTTCTTGTTTTGCAGCCTTTTGTCTGTCGTCTTCGCCTCTGCAGCTCCGTTGTAGAAAATGAAAATTGAACTCAAGGTTTGAAGTGACTTTTAGGTTCCCATACTTTGGTAATTTACATATAAAGGCCAATGTATTTAAAAAAATACATTTCTATGTTAGATTTGCATAACATAGAAATGAAGTTTTTAAATTCATCAGTAACGACTTCTTGAAGTTTTTATGATTTGATGTAATCTACTGTGTTTTAAACTTTAAAACAACAAAGTCATGTCAATGAAAATAAATGATTTGATGACCTTTGATGTGTTCTTTGTTTAAGACAAGAAACTATTACACATTGAAAATAGTTCATGCACCGGCTATTCTAACGCAAAAGATACAATTCATAACTATACACAGTAAATGGCACAGAGGTGAATGTAGAAAATACTGCAGCCTGCCTGTGCGTGTTATATATAATTGATGGTTTCAAATATACCCTATGTAACTGCAGATGCATAAATAAGCTATGAGGCAAACATTTATGTCTAACGAAGGGGTTAAAGGTGTTTTATGTGGCCTGAACAACAATCACCTGCTGCTATCAAGATGTTCTTCAAGTGTTTGTCAGTATCAAAGCAATTTATTCCCCTTTCCCCATGAAACCAGTGTTGATTTTTCAAACAGAAGCATAGACTTAAAAAGCCTCATTGTACAGCTCAAAGCCTTCTCCTCACAGATTGGTGGAATACGAATCTTTTTTTACAAGAAGTGCAGTTTTATGTTTGATACTTAACAGAATTGAGCCATTAAATTGCATCTTATGTAATCAAGCAATTTGGGATTATTTTCAGCTTTCATTTAGTACTTTAAACATATTTTTTCCACATTTCTGTAGAAATACATGAACACTCCTTAAATTTATGAGGGGGTTGTTGCAGCCTTCAAACTATGCATATGCTGGATATCTCAAATTACCAATCATCAACTTTGTGGTGCCTGACATGTCCTGATGAATGTACTTTTAACATTTGTCATGAAACACATGAAAACTGTTTAATTTTAAAAAACGCTTTTTTGTTTTTTGTTTTCTTTTAATTCAACTGTTTTAAAGTAAAGATCTTGTGGCTTCATCAGCTGCATATTTTTAAGTGCATGCCAAGACAACCTTGGAGTTTGTATTATTTATTTTGAATAACCTGGCTTCAAGTGTGCATCCAAACCTACTGATTGCCCGAAACACAGGTGTGAAAGTCAAGGTCTTGTTTGCAAGATGCAGCAGGTGCCTGCGGCTAGAGGTCGAAGCGTCGGGAGGACTAAGCTGCATCTGAACCGTGTATGCCGGAGGAGCCACGTATGATGCACCTGCCTTCAGCTTTGCTTAATCCCCGGACACAACCACGGAGATTGAGATAGGTCTTTGTAAGAGCCGGAGTCAACACAGTCATCGCCACGTCAGGCTCTGCACAAAATTGCACATAAATAAGTAAATCAAATCCAAATTCCTCAAAGTTATTCATTGAGATGCTACAATTAAGATGAAGTTAAATGTAGATTAAATTATCTGTGCATTCACACAGAAACAGACACAAGCAACTCGTTTTGTATTCCAGAGCAGCGTTTGGATCTATATTTCGAAAAGCATACAATCTGTTGTAATGTGCTGCTGGGATGTCGATGCAACACAAAGCATCTCGGTGGCCTGTAGCACCAGAGAATAAGAATCTGCAACTTAAAAGGTGTTAGAGATGAAAACTCCTGATCACAGTCATCATACATTTTTCAAGGTGAGCAGGAAAGCAACACAGCGGCATCGAGCACCACCTACGAGAGGATATAAAGCAGCTGAGTGATTGCCCAGGGTCTCTGTGGACCGGCAACAGGATAATATAATCCATACAATTCTCCCCAAAGGGATGCTTGGTTTGCAGCTCATTCCTACTGTTCAGGCCCAGATTGAAAATTTCAATCATTTTATCCTTGGGTCTTATCCCATTCTTACTCCACCACAGTGTAAGTGCAAAATATTAAAGTCTGGAACAAAAGAAATCTGAAGCCCTTAATACTTTCTTCTTTGACTTCAGTATACAGACAGATAAGTACGTCAAAGTAATTTGCTCTAATGGCGTCACATACAGGGCCCCAATTCTCTCCAACACATTGTGAATAAAATGAGCTGTAATAGTACACTGACACCTAAACTCAGACACGGTCTTCTGTAAATTATTTCCTTAGTTTATTCATTGTGTTATTTTGGTCTCCACAGCCTCTCTTTGACAGGAGATACAGCAAGACAAGACAAAATTCATAAAAATATTTTTAAAAATTGCTCTGAGCACAGAACGTGAAAGTAAATAGTCTAAATGCTGGAGAGAAAAACTCCTTCAATTTGAAAAAGTCATCAGCATAAAAATAAAACCAGCTCTGTAACAAAAAACAAAGCCAAATGATGCCTGTTGCACCCTACGATTCTGTGGTTCATGTTGTTTGCGTGATGTATTCTTTTGTTTCCAGCTTTGCTTAATCTCAAGCAAATGACTGCATATTATAACAGTCTGCTCACTCTGTTGTGATTTCTAGACGGAGTTTAGTAATAGCTGCTGAACACTTAGAAGGTAATTCAAGCAGCAGGATGAATATGGCGGAAGAATATTCATTCTGTTAGCTCAAGTGTTCTGCTCCTGCTTTCCAAGCCTGAATAGTAATGAGAGTTTCTGCATCTGTCTTTTTGTTATCCATTCACACATGTACAGTGATTCTTGATTTTCACCCAATAAACATTACATTTGATATAAAGATGTGCATTGTTGATTTCTAATCACATATAAATCTACAGATGAGGGCTAAAGTTTAAACAGTGGTCTAATATTTTCAAAAACTATATTTAATTATGAATTTAGAAGCTCTGATTTCTTTTAGCATCTTTAAAATTTAATGGCTTCCATTTTTATTAGAGCCCCCTGGGAAAGATGTGCAAAAGCTAACGAATAAAGTCCCTTTTTATTGCAGTAAAAGAATCTAAGAATGAATGTAGAAATGAGCAACTTTCAATTTAAATATGTTATTCAGTGGTGAGAAAATGCTATTAAAACTTTTTTTTTTTCTCAAAATCACTGATTTGGTCACACCAAATGTCAATACTTTGTGAAATTCCCTTTTCACATAGGGGTAGTACTTAATCGTCTCTTTTAACATTTCACAATGTTGGAGCACACAGACAGAGAGCCCCTTGATAAATCCTCTTGGTATAATCTCCCTTAAAAATCCAGAGTTCTAGCTCCTCGCTAACATTTTCTATGGGATTTAGATTTAGGGACTGGAAAAAAACTTTACTTTGAGTATGGTGAACCATTTCATGTTAATTTGATCATATATTCAGCATCATGTCCAGCTGCAGGACACAACGACCACCCGCTGTTAGTTTTTATAGTAGAGACGAGCAGATGAACAAAGTTCATCATACATAATTTCAGACCCTCCAGTATTCATTTCCTTTCCAAATATTAATTCACACTTATTTTAGTATTATCTTCGCATTCAAGATTATGCAACTCAAACAAAAGATGGATTTATTGAAAGGTGTTTCCACTTCTTATTCTGGTGTTCCAATAAAAAATTTGTATATAATTTGTATATACACAAATTATAATCTTTTATAGCTCTATATATATTAAACTTTTTTAATATAAAGTAAGTTGTCTGGCCTCTACTTGTCTGGTGCATAATAAATCACATGGTATATTAATACATGGAAGAAGAAAGACAAAAAAAAAATTGTATTATTTGCCTTAAACCTGATAGCAAATAATTTACAGAGAAACAGCTAGTATGCTATGTGATAAATTATGTTATCTATATGCTTTCAACAGCTTCCTATTTGTTTGTTAAACAGTAAGTTTTAATTGAAGAATTAATTGGATTTTACCATTTATGAACAGAGCTTCCAGCTGGTCCTTGAGAAGAACACTGCATAGTTTCTAAAACTGTTTCTTTTCTCAAGTTTTTTTCTTTTTTTTTAATTAATACTGGGAACGAATTTGCATTAAGTCACCAAGATCTACAACTGTTTGTACATTTGGATATTTGCTTGTGTACTACATGTGGCGTGTCAATATCAAAGTACGTAAAACAACTTAGATTGAAAAGAAATACAGAAAAGCTTCCTGTATTTAGAAATCATCAAACGCTACACAGAGCTATTGCAGGTATGAAATTCTGGTGCCTTTATTATTAGAAAAATAACAATGTACAATGGTACAAGTGGGCTCCAATGAAAAGCAAATTGACAGGAAATAAGGTGAAGCAAGAGGGGGAAGACATGCAGCAAATGGCCCAAGACTGATAATCGAACCCAGGGCGACCAGATCCAGAACCATATCGTCTGCACAATGTGCACAGGCTCAACCAACTGAGCCACCCAGAGCCCCAGTGATCAAACTATTAATGGAGTAATTCATGGTTCATCAATTACCTCAAGTTGCTCAGATTCTGAAGCAGCAAAGCAGCCCCAGACATTCACACCAAGTTTTAGTGTCGGCAGGATGTTCTTTTTGTTAAATACCACGTTAGTTTCACCTCCTAAAAGATTAACTGCTGTCTTCGGTACACAGAGCATTTTCACAAAGTCGCCGAGGACCATCAAGAAGTTTTTTGGCAAATGTGAGACAGCTGCGTACGTTTTCTTAACGGTTTTTCTGGCACTTCATTTGCAGAAAATCAGGCAGAAAATAGGTAGAGTGAGAAGACGTGCAGCACAGCTCTCAGATTTGTAAATCTAACACGGGATGGCGGCATCGAGGACTAACAGCTTCTGTAAGTGCAACTGCCACTCCATCTCTGCCTCATGTTTTTTTTTTTCCTTTATCACACATTTTATTTTCCTTATTAAATTATTTTTTTTTTCTCAGAAACAGAACAAAAAGGAATAAAATGGAAAAAAAATAACTATATAGATACAGCGTTTATATTATTTTCTGTTGCATTTATGGCATCATAGAATTATTGAAACAGAAAAAAACAAATCTGTATTTGAGAAAAACAAAACAGGCAAGAGACAAACCTGTACAGTGAAGGTACAGAGAATAAACTGGGGTTTTTGTTGGCATTTATATCCACATGGATTGCCGTAAACTATTGAAGTATCCTGGTGTCAACCTATAGTCATTCAAATTATATTTTTCAATGGCTGAGTTAATCTAAGCATTTCACGTTTTTCCAACACAATTTCAAGAATGAAAAGACAAAACAGAACCTGGCAGTCTAAATACGTAAATGTATTTCTTCTGAGCGCAATTTTATCACACGGTTTTAGAGAGGGGAGTTTAACAGCTTGGGAGATGAAGAAGGTAGACGACGCACACTGTTCATGGTTGGCTGAGTGAGAAACAAAGCCAGCCTGCAGTTAGTAGGCAAAATGGAAATACCTGCCTTTTGAGTTGTCACTGAGGAAACAAAAGTCCTTCTGGCTCACTGCAAAAGGCAGAAAAAATAGGAAAATAGCAGAGCAGACCACCGATATGGAGTCTGTTCAATTAAGCTTAAAAGGACAGAAAATACCTGAGGCAAGACAATTAAACACATGCATTTTAATGTTCAAAATCAATAGAAGGACCACACTTCACAGAAATACCTGTGTGGTACAATGAACAAGAAATATTATGGTGATGAGAAAGCAAAGTGTATAAACAAAAAGCTTATTTAAAACAGCATAAATGTTTTCTCAAAATCAGGTTCAGAGTAAATATGTTTGGACAGGAAGTCACTGAGATTTTATAGAAATGTTTTATTTATAACTGACAGATGAATTAATTGACAAAACTTCCACAGACAGACTGTAATGAGGAATATTCATAAAGGATTATTATGATTAGGCTTACAAGGTTTGCCGGAGCATCTCAAGCTGTGCTCCTTTACTTAGAGGTGTGACAAAGAGGATAATATGACAGCAGTGAACTGTGCCTCTGGCAAAGATTTAGCTCTAAACATCGCTACTGCCGTGTTTGTTCCAATTACTAAGAAGCCCTGAGCCTTAAAGTTGTATTGACTTGTGCCAGCGAGAAACATGAAATTCATCAGACAGCGCTGCTGAAGCAGTGTGGCAGCTGTAATTAATGTGGTCTGGCATTGGGTTGGTGGTCACTGGGAATTGGTATTTACACTTTTACTGGGATTTTGAGGGTGGCTTGCACAAAGGAACATTAAGTACAGGAAGGTCTAAATACATAAACTACCAGAGAGTCACAGTTTAACTCTGTGCAGTCGAAGAGCAGCAACACAAAAAAAATTGGAGAAAATGGAAAATTATAAACAAAAAAAGCGGTATAGCACTTGTGTGATAGATCAGTTTTTCTTTTTTCAAAAATTGTATATATTAAATCTGATATATTATTAGTTTGTTTCTTTACCAGAGAATAAGCATTAGGTTTGACTTCGCATGTGGTGAAGAATCTGCTACAGATGTTTGGGGTAGAGAAGCTGTTTAGTCTGTGTAGTTTAATACATGTTTGTGTTTATTTGGTAGTCGCTTTAATCCAAAGTGACTTACAAAAGAGCTACTTAGCTCTTTTGCAAAGAGCTACTTAGAAGAACGCTAGCCAGACTCTGTTGGAGAAGAGGCAGCAGATAATACACCAGGTTAGATAATAAAAATGGTAAAAAAAAAAAATGTCTTTTGTTGGATTGTTTTTGTCTCTGTTAGTTTATAATTCTCATAGTAGTTAGATATGTTTCATTGTTGGAGAAAAAAATCTAATCTTACACATAACTCAATTTATTGTATATTATGATAAAACCAATAATAGTTCTGGACCACATTTTGTGACAGATTATGACCTCTTTAATAGATGCACTTTGTTTGAGTAGCATTTTTTTCTCTAAATAAATATAATTATTATTTAAAAACTACATTTGCTATTTACTCAGGATGTATTCGTCTGATATTAAAATTTATTTAATGATCTGAATTATCTAAGTGTGACTAAAAACATGAAGACAGTGGGGCAAGTACATTTTCTCAGCGTAGTTGATTCAAATACAGGAAAAAAAAATTGTATTTAATAATATAATATTGTTTTCTGATTATTATTTTTCTGATTAAGAAAGCTGTTTTAAAATTATATTAAAATATTCAAAAAGGGTTGGGGGGAAAGTGAAAACCTCTGACCTTTTTTGTTTCTAAATTTTATTTGGCAGAAGAACACAACAGCTGCTTGAAATAAGATCATTTCAGACAGCTTTTTGGTCACACATAGGAGAAAATGCAACATTTATCATGTTGAGTCAATGTCTGCCTTAAAAAAGGTGACAGGTCATAGTTTTGAGTTTAAGAGTAAATGCACTAAGTAGTATTGTAAATGAAAAATAGAGTAGTTTTAATCTAAATAGATTAAAGAAGTGGGTTTTAAAACCACATAGAAAAATTATGTCATCAAAGTAAAATAAGTAAAATAACATTGAAAGTGCTTTTAATTAATTACTGTGGTAAATTTGGTGTTATGAATGACAATACACTGACAGTCCTATAAATAAAATGACACTAATACTGCTGTAAATGAACTGAAGCAGTATTTTTGGTATAGTAAATAACATTGCAGAAGAAATTAAATTAAATATTTAAAAATATCTTACAGGCACCCATTAGCTGGTGAGTTACTTTAAAACTTAGAGAAACATTTCTACATTAGAATGAACCCGGCATTAAAAATTAACCAAGTGATTCCTTTTGTCCTGCAGTCCAAACTTTTTGTCCTGCAGTCCAAACTTTCATTAAAACCCAATGCTGCAAACAATTTTCTTGTGTTAAAGAAAACACTGCATGTCTAATGTCACACTGAATGATTGGTGGGTTAATCACATGTGCAACATTTCTTGTTGGGAGTTTTACAATAGAAATCTCAGAATGTTAGTGCACCCAGCAGGAAATTATACAGGCACAGTGTGACTGTTTTTTTTTTGTTTTTTTTTACTCCAAAAGGTGTAAAACCAGAACATAAAAGTTTTGAAAACAGAACATAAAAGTTTTGAAGAGCTGTTGTCAAAAACCACTGTGAAAGATTTCAGAAAAGTCTGAATCACTCAATGCAAACAATAAATAACTGAGAGATACTTCAAAGCTGTGGTCGGGTATAATATGATTGACTTGATTTAGACAATCCTTGTTGGCTCATGTATCAACATAAGACTTATTAGGTAATACACTTCTTTGATTACACTTCTGATGCATTTGCCTACAGGTTCTTGTGCCCCCTTGGTCTCTCAGGACAGCTTAGGAAATGTCCTTATATTTATTCATTGATCATTTTACAGCACACATTGCTTGGGGAATCTATGAAACAAGCTCTTCAAATGGCAGAGAGTCCCAAAGTCCCTGCCCAAGAGAAAACGGTGTGTCACCACCGCAGGCGTTAAGTCAATGAATTAATTTATTTATTCACCAAATTCCTTATTAGTGTCAGTGATTGTCCAAGACACCTTTCTGTAAACAGATATTTTATTGATATTATTATCAATGGATGAAATAACCATATCTAAAACAGCTTCAGAACGCTCTAGGCACTCTGGAGCAAAATCTGCGTTAATTATTTCTGAAGGATTATGTATATTTTTGGAAATAAGTGGCAACATGTGATGTGGCCAAATGAGATCAACCCTTACAATCAAGAAAATCCTTTATCACAGCTGTAAATGATGAGTTATATTGCACCAATGATATCCCTGCAAAGCTAAGTGGCTCTAAAAGTGCATGAGCAACTGCATCATGCACACAGTTAATGTCGAATAGATAACAAAAGTCCTCAAACAGCAATGTTCCCTCTCTAATACCTCCTAAATATTTGATTTTTATGGTAGATAATAAGGACAAATGGAAAACTTGGCTATCTGGGAGGCACAATGGCCTCATAAAAGCAGATGGTCACCAAAAGAGTGAAATTTTAGGGTTGTTAATGTCACATAAGGGCATTAATGCTCAGGATTTAACAGATGTCGAAGGAGCAGGGCGGACAATAAAAGACTCATCAGAGCTTTTATGATGTCATTGATCAACATACTCACATCCACAAGGATTTTCTGCTTAACACGGAATACTGAATCAGTTCTGTGAGAGTTTTTATTTCAGTGCAGAATGCCAACAAATGATCTGCACATTTTAACAGACTGATTTCTTGGTCTCAGTCCAGTGCAGATTATCAAAATCATCAATCTGATGAAAAGATTTCCCTCCCTCTTTGGCATAAATTTTAAGAGGCTTATGAAATCTTTGCCGTCTTCATAACCTGACCTCGGTGGCTTCAGATTTTAACACCTGCTATGTGGAGATGCAAAGGAACACAATGAAAGCGTGATTGTGAATTTATGAAGAGGTCTGTCAACATGCAAAAACAAACCAACGAGCCTGAAGAAACACCCTCATTCCTCTTGAGGCAGCGAGATTGTCAGGTTTAAAGTAAACACTCGAGCAGTGATTGGAGTTGCTCTCACAGAGCCACTGTTTCACAATCCAGCTGAGAGTTGAAGCCGAAGGAGCACAAAAACTGGAATACGGCTTGAAGTAGCTCACTGCAGCACTTTTGTGCTGAGATATTCAAGCAGGATATTAACATAAAGTGTTTCTGTCTGATGCATCCCTGCTCCAATGTTCACTGTTGATAAATGATCAGTAATTTACTATCGAGAAGCAGGAAGCACATGCTCAGCAGTAATTTATAATACATCATTATGAGCTCAGAGGGATCTTTACTTTCCAGCAGCATTAAATGTTTTTAATAGAACTGTTTAAGAGTTTGAATTAAAACATTTAAATATGATAAAAGCCAAAGTTTGACTCAATATAAATACAAACTCAAGCGTCAGCACATAGGCCTTAGATATAAAATACACCTAAAGTAAGATGCCAATATTAATGTACCAATGTATAGCTCAACCTCCTGTCAGACTACACAGAAACAGTCATTTCACATTTTTAAATGATTTGGTTTCATGAAAATAAAGCCAAGGCAGCGGTCACATGGGTTATGTTAGTGGTCCAGCTGGCACTCTTTGTGAAACCATGAAAAGTGATCACAAACGGTATCAGTGCCTGAAAAATGGCCACAGTGCTATACTTTAATATGTTTAAGTAAAAGTCAAACATATTAAAGTATGCATATTTTAAAAAAAATAATTCAGTAAATAAAAAAAATAAAAAACAATTGTCTCCCTACTGCGATCCATCATGTTTGCTCTGTTTTGGGAATCTGCACAATAAGTGATGTGACTTACGGGTTAGAGACATTGCCACTGACATTAGCAATAAATCTATAGAAGAACTGCTTCCATTTAAAGTCTGCTCTAAAATTGTTTTATTTAACTGTATTGGCAGAGACTATCAAAAGCTGTATTGTAGACTACAATAAATAATTGTATACATGCACAAGATGTTCTCAGAAAAATATTCATTTGAAATGTTGTTGCTTTATAAATTACTGATCTGTCCTGATTTTAAGTACAACTGGTATGTAGGCTTAAGGATTTCATTTCAGTTTGTTTAATTTAGTTTTGTTTTGTGACAGATCCAAAGACTAACAGGGACAGACAAATGCTTTGCCATTCTTTGCAACATGTACAGGCATGTTGTGATGCTCTTTAGATAATACTTAATTTGTGTTCTGTTTTACTTCTGAAAATAGTAAATTATTAAATATTACACATTTTCATGAGAACCCCTGGGAACCATAGCTTGATATTTTCTTTCAATATTGTCCTAAAATTAGCTTCAGACTCCATCTTTACATCAATTTTGACCTGCTTCTATGCCTGTGCTAACCATAAAGACTCCCATAGCATGATGCTGCCACTCCCCTGTTGCATTGTGGTTATTGTGAGTGGTGCATGATAAACTTTCTACCACACAGAGGCAGAGAACCTCCAATATGTTGTTTCAGTAACATACTAGAAAAACGAGGATTAACAAGCCAATCAAAGGCATCAGCTTTGCAAAGCCTCTGCTCACAGCGATCAACATACCCAGAGCTGGACAGTATTAGAAAAGTCAAAACTTCAGGTTTCTCTATTTCATAAAGTGTGAGAAAATGAGCAAACACATAGGAATTATCATGTTCAACCCATTCATCTGATGTTGTTATTGTGATATTTGTTTGACACCCCTCTGTTAATCATATTCTTTGCTGTAGGTGAATATAACCTCTTTTGTTAAGCCACTGTTCCATAACACCCTTCAAACTTTGTAGGGCACTAGTCGACATTTCTACAAGCGCATAAAGCCAAAAACCTCATATCAAAAGCACAAATACTGTGGGATTAACCATAGCAAGAAATAGACATTGATGTGTTTGTGCATTCGATCGTGTGCTGGCTAATAAAACAAGAGTTTTTGTTCTCCGTAACTCATTACATCCATGCTTCAGGGGGAATGGATGGGACTTTAATTCTCCTTAAACTCACAAAAATTGCCACCATGTTTCTCAGAGTCCAAGTCACATCAGTTCAAAAACATACAAGTCTCACTGAAGTATAAGTTGTATTTATTTAGAAACTGTCAACCGTGACCTCTATGTTGAAGATATGATCCGTTGACACGTTGTGTTCAGTTGATTTTCAACAAACTGTCAACACAGTTCTAGGGAATCTGCTGGCAGTCTCTGACATGCCAATGTCTGTGCTCTAAAATCATGGTGGTCATGAAAGCCGCCGCTCCACCGATGAAGCAAAGATGCGTACAGTAAATCTGGGGTGATAGAGAAGCGTTCACATTACATGAAGCAGTAACATCAAGAAAGCCTGCCAGAAATGTAATTTCTATTCATCTGCTTGACAACTGTGGCGTGGAAATGTAACTGCACCATCCACAAGTCTTTCCCAACAGGACTTCCCTTATGGGCCCAACTGTGGGCTCTTTCCTCCAGGTCTGGCTTTCTTGCCTTCAGTCTGTGATTAGCTTTCTTCGCAGTGGCAGATGGTGATGCTTAATCCTACTTTCATTTTGTCAGATCAGTCAAAACATCAGTCATCAGTCAAAAAGTGAGTCATGAAGAGAACTAAAAACATACATTCATTGCACCTACATTTAAAAGCAGCACCAGACAAACTTTGAAAAAAGTGTGACTTATAGTCTGGAAAACATGCTAATTTTTCAGAGATTTGTCAGATGTTGAGCATTTGAAACCAAATCTGCAGAAACCAAATGTTTCAGCTTGTTTATCACCATGTTCATGAAACCCAGTACAAAGTTTTACAGAGTTCCAGTTTTTAATCTCCAACCTCTAAGCCTCTTCCAGGCTTTTGTCATCAAATCTCATTGTTTTACAACGGGATGGAGGAACAAGTAGCCACATCTGCTGTCTCTCTGGCTATGGATAGTGAGATTCACAACAGTGTCACTTCACCTCTGAGGGAAAGAGCTAGTAAACACAACTCTGGCAAAAGGGAATGAAATACCAACAATCTAATTGCCCTGGTGAAGCTGTTTGTGGATATTTGCTCTCAGACCCAGTCTTCTCTCAGCTCAGTGTTGCAATAGGCCGAAAAGGAACGAAAAGGGGGGGGGGGGAATGCTGCCGATGGCAAAGAACCTCTTAAACCTCCCCCAGCTCTCAAAAAGCTCCAAGCAGAATGACGGCTGCAAAACACTAGCCAGAATGATTTGAGTGGTGTTCAGGGCTTCTTCAGATTAAGGAGCCTGTATGTCGACAAATTCAAAAGAATGACAGTCATCCTTGAAAGGCAAAGAAGTGCTGCAGCAGCAGATGCGACGGAAAGGGAAAAGCATTGCATTAACAGTTTCTCAGATAAATACTTGAAATAGCCGTTGAAACATCTCTCACATTCCAAAATTGTAATTTTGCACTCCTCAGTGAGCGTGTAAACACATGCTGTGGTGTATATCTTCAATTTTTTCAAAGCTTTTCTCCCTATTATAATGTCAGTGAACCTGCTTTATGCCCCTATGTGACCCAAAAGATGAATGCACCTGCAGTTTCACATGTTGACACACAGTAGCAATGGAAATAAAAGAAACGTTAAACAAAGCTCACTCATTTTTAGTCATTCAAGTTTATTTAAAAGACAAATAAGATAATAAACCAAAGAGTGGCTGTGTTCAGATGCTTTAAATATTAAAGAACAATTTACAGTCTCAGTAATGCTACATGAGCTGCCTCATTATCAGGACAGAATGCAAGAAATTGGTACTTGCTGCTAAGGGAAACTTCTAATTTTGATTTATATTGTTATTTCCTCCCATTAAAACAGCATCTGTATATCCTAATGATTATTTGTACTCCCCAACAATCTGCATTTATTTTCTGAACAATTCTAATATGCCATGCCTTTCATTGAAAAGGTTTATACAATAATTCCTGATTTTTTTGAGTTACTCTGTGGTTTATGTTGTAGGAAAATTGCCTCGTTGAAAGTCAATCTGCAATTCAATTCAATAGATAGCTTCATGAAATCTTTACGAATCATGAACATTTTACAAATACATCATTTATAAATGAAAACATTTTCAACTTCTCATATTCTTGACAAAAACTAAATAAATCATGCCTCACCGAGAGTGGAGTGTTAGTCCTATGCAGATCACAAAAGGCAACTTTTGTGACACAAAAGTTTCACTACGATCAAATTTAATTTGTAAAGTTATTGAAAAAAGGCAGATTTTAGCAAAAATGAGAGCTGAGCATCAAGACCTGCTGTGTTAACATGGATCAAATATGACTAATTTTCTCTAGATCAATATAGGCAGCTGACTGGAAATTTCTGTGTACTTCACAATTTCTGAAGTACACATGTTCATCAGCTTAAAGCATAAATAGTGAATCAGACAGTGAGACAATACATCACGCTTCAATAAACGGTAAGCATGTTTTGCTGAAGTTTAAACTAAACACTAGGATGTGGAAGAAATTGGCTTTATATTACTGTGACTGTGGCATGGTTGTTGGTGCCAGACAGGCTGGTTTGAGTCTTTTGGAAACTGTTGATCTGCTGCTGAGATTTTCTCTTGTAACAATCTCAAAGGTTTACAGAGGATTGTCAAAAAAAAATAAAAAAATAGAAAACCTGCAGTTATAGGAAGTTGTCCGGATAAAAATGTCTTGCTGATATCAGAGGTCAGAATGAGCAGTAGAACTGTCAAGTAAACCAGGGGGCCACTTCTACCAGTTAAAATCAGAAAACTAAAGTGATATGTTGCACTGGATCATAAAAACTGAATGACAACCAGTTTGAAAAATGCTTCCCGGTTCAATAAGTTTCGATTTCAACTGCAACATTTAGATGTTATGGTCAGAATTTAGCAGAGACTGCATGAAAGCCTGGGCCCATCTTGCCTTTTATCAACCAGAACAATTACTGACAGCTGAGCTTCAACTAAATCCCAGCCTGGCTAAATAATGTCACCATGTCCATCCCTTTATGATAACAACATATCCATCTTCAGATGCCTACTTTCTGCTCTAACTCACAAAACTTCAGTCATCTTAAACGTTAAGAGTTCACTGAAGATCACAGTTCAATAGAGCAATGCGGTACATGGATGAACAGGAGAGCTGCAGATGTACAAATTTACAGCAACTGCATAATCTTTTTTAAAAGACTTCTGAAGGTAAAAAGGGCTCAAAACCAGGTATTAACTAAAGTACCTAAGAGAGTGTCTGGTAAGATGACATAGTCTTTATTACATTTACTTTATTTGTCACATGCCAGTCTTTCTCAAACGACATTAAGAGTCAATTTTATAGATGGCTGAGTGAACACCTTAAGTCCCTGTCTTTATCCTCTAATTGGCTTATCTGTTTATTCTGCACAGTACTTACTGACACACACAGTGCGGCTAATCACAGGAGAATACTATTCCTAACACCACCTTTTACCCCTCATCTCACTCTTTAAACAACGGCTGCACTGCCCAAAGGTCCATCGCAATTAGACTCATCTCAGTCTTGATTTGATGCAAAGTCAGTCAATATGTTTCATCTCAGGTGGGTATCAGTTCAACTTTCCTTTAATTAAGGACATCTTCACAAACGTCTGCTTTGCACATGGATCTCACAGCTGCAGTGCTTTCAGTGTTTGGAAAAACAGCATAAACACATTTGTTTTTCTTTCAAGATGCATGAATGATAAACTTTAAGGCTCAAAAAACAAGTGGTGGTGCAAAAAGAAAGTTTGTACATTTTCAGTTTCCCCAAAATTAACACATTTCACACAAAAAAAACATTCACCAAAAAGCTTGAGTGATTTTGGAAGATGTCCCCCCATAGTTGTAGTCATTTAGTGAGACTGAAGTTTGATGTTTATTCAGTTGGATAACACAAATTGGTCTGATCCTTGTTAGTACAAGCTGCTATTTTTCCTTGTTGACTGTGATATGCTGCTTTGAATAAACAGGCAACTGTGCACAGTCTGAAGATCACACTAATTTATTCTCTGCCACGGCTTTAACTAAATCACAAGACACACCTAAATCGTGCTTGAGACAAACACATTCAAGAATATCTCATCGTGTCCTCACAGTGGATCCTTCTCTACCTCTGAGTCATTGCATCGTTTCTATTTTGCTTTAAAGGCATAAGTTCTCTATTTATGTATTAAATTGTGTTTCTTATATAACAGTAACGCCCCAGACCTTTGCCAGACAGTAATTTATTAAGACGTACCATGAGACTCTTTTAATACTAAGTTCACTTTAAATACAAAAAAAAAAAAAAAGTTTTCAGTTTTCTTTCATATTGAAGGACAAAGCAATTTGTCATGGAAATATAATTATTTCTCCATTTACGAGGCAGTCCCAAAGCATGAATTTAATTTCAGCACTGTGTTTATCTTTAGATTAAGTAATCACTTTAAGTCAGAAGGACAAGGCTACCCATCTGATTTTATAACCTTAATAAAACCCAGAGAGGAAGCCAGTTTGACAGACCATGCTCAATGATAAATAACAAAGGAGACACCAATTAAGGAGGTCAAAAGGGTTTTTTATAGAAGTTAATAGGAGATGGTGAAATAAAATATCTCAATTTGCTCTTTTCCCCTATCCGTTAGTCCAACCCATAAATGCATTCATAAAAGTAGATATCCTAATGCTTTACATATTAGGAGGTTAAAGGGTTTGTTCATTACAGGCCTTTCAAGGCATTTTTTATTTTTTTTTTATTTTTTTTTTTTGTGGAGAAAAATATAATTGGATGTATCCCTCCGAGTTATTATGATGTACATTTCTCTCCAATAAGAAAAACAAATTAATTAATTAATATAGTGCATTACACTATATTAATCGCAGAGGACGGAACATGGATTTGATTCTACTTATAAGTCAGAAAGTGATTGATACTTACTGAATGTTGTGAAAAACAATTACTATTAATATTTCTTTGTGTTTTGAACAATCAAACACCAAATAATTCTGCTTATAAAGAAATGATGTAATATATATTTAGCTTATAAATCTGATCATAAAGAGACTATGCAATATGTATTTAGCCATCAGAAAGACATAAGCTGTTTATATCTGGAACTTTTATTATATTTAAAAAGTCCAAATTGAAACTTCAGGGCCTGTTGCAGTCCATTTTGCAGACTTATAACCTAGAAACTCAAACTTTTCAACCTGTAACATTCCTTTTCAAATCAGCAACTTGATCAGCAACTTGAGTCCAAAGTCAACAAGGGTGAGATTTTAAAATCCTCTTCAGAAATTTAAATAACAAAATTTATGAAGGTGGAGAAAAATTATACAATAATGAATGTTAAATCTTGGCCAGTCTTACTTTATGGTTAATGGCTTGTAACTACTGGGAGGTAAATAAAGTATTTGCAGCTTTTCTGTTTGGAGGGTTTGGAACTGGAACATTGATTATTGTAGCCATTCAAAGCTGTGCTTGATAGTGTGTATTTACGTCAATGATGACACCCTGGTTGACCTTAGGCGTTGGCGGCTCTATTTCTAAAATGGCTCACGTTATGCTCTGCGTTCTTTTGTGATCTGCAACACAAGTCTTAAGGCACCTTCACAAAGGAAATCAAGGTGAGAATAAGCAACATTTTTGTCTTCTCTATGTGCTTTGTGAAAGAAGCAATCTGGCGAAGGAGCCACTGTTACGCCCCTGAATCAGCCCGAAGTCACGGCCCCCATCGGCTGACTTGTACATGAGTAAACCGACTTTGTGGCTTGCATATTGCTTTTGTTGATGTTACACAACACCTCGGGTTGTCCCATACGTATTGGCTAAATATTTTGTGAACTTTCAGCAGCAACAAATCTTGAGATTTGTAAATGGCCAGAGGAAACTTAAAGGTGGCTCATCTTCACAGGTTTATGACAGTAATATTTAGTGATATTTGTTCTTGGAGTAATTTGGTAAAATAGCAAATAAATCTCTCTTTTTTTCTTTTTTTTTTTTTTCAAAAAACTGTTAATTCATAATTTCTTAAGAATCAGGGTTATTTCTTCACATTTTTTCAAATCATCTATTTATTATGTTTGTCTGATATTAACACTTTGTTGATGATTTGATAACATATGGATGTGACAAAAAAGGCAAGAACAGGAGAAATGTGTAAGTACTTTTAAAAATACTTTTTCACAACAGTCTCAGAATGGCTTAAGGACATTGGGTTTGTGTTTTCTGTGTTTATTAAAATTAGTTTAAATTACTTTTGTTATAAGATAAATTAGGCACAAGAAGTCCTGCATCCATTGAGTCGGTGAATGATCCATTCTAAAAATATTATCTGGCCTTAAATAGAAATAATTATTCCTTCTCCTTCATCTGCTTTTCCCAAAGCATTAAATTTACCTTCTCTGGAATCTCCCTAATCATGTCTTTTATGGTTTCCTGACTCTATAATTTAAGATAACAAATTTTGTTTACTAGAAACTGAAGCAGCAACTTTGTACATGTGAAGGATTGAAACTAGCCTGCTGTTGGACAAGTGATCTCCTGAAATAACTCATAATTTTAGCTCCAAACAGGACCATAAATAAGGTTTTTAGCTCATAAAACATGCAATAAGACGTTTAACAGCTGTGGTTTCACCGGGACTCTCGACATTTTTCAGCTGAGCATCTTGTGCACCTCACTCAAAACACTAAAACAGACTTCAGCAGAAAGACAAAAAACAAAGCCAGTGGAAGAAGCCAGAGAACAATTCACACAGCTCCACTTCAGGTGTTATGAATGTGTTGTAATGAGAATTCGTCTTATTTTATAACACACATAAAAATGTTCCCCATGCAATCCTGTAAAAACGTCAGATTGACAAATGGCGCGCACTGTGCATTTGGGCTTCCTCGTTTTTTGACTGAAACAGGTTTCCAGGCTATGCGGCAAGAACCGGAGCTAATCTGCACAACCTCTTCACACTTCTTCAGCTTGTGTCAACAGCACTGTAAGTCAGTTAGCCATTCATATGCTGCTACAGATGGTCCCATCTCTCTTCTTCAGCTCTGTGGCTGACATGATTCATGGGGCTCTGTGTCTTGATTTAGGGTCTCTTTCATATTTCTACACGCCCACGGCAGAGGAGAATTTCTCTAAGACACCCCTGAGGCAATGACCCTGGTCTGCTCGGCCTGTCTGCCTGAGAGAAATATAAAGAGAGTTCACCTGAGCAAAACTGGGCTCAATACAAGAGTCTTGCGCATGCATGATGACACACACACACACACACACACACATACATATTTGTAAATGAAATTTCCTCTGGAGCGAACCTACTCACATAAAGTCAAACAAGGCAAAGTCTGTTTGTTTTTCTCAAAAGAAAAATGTGGTTTAAAGTCAACAACCAAATTATGAGTCAGGATTAAGTCAACAACTTGCAGTTTGAGTTGATGCAACAACCAAGCTCAACAAAGTAAAGCAAGCCCACTCTTCTCTTTTATTTCTGCTGCAGTCATTACCCTATTGTTATTTCCCCACCTGCAGCCAACTAAATACACAAATGAGAAAAATTAGATGTAATTGTTTACTCACTCACAGTTAGTTACATTTGTGCAACAATAACAACCTCATGGGTTTCCTTTCCCATCTGCAACAAAGACTTTCCTCCAATTTGCTCTCTGTGGGCTTCAGATTGCCTTGTCAGAAAGAACTATATCGCAAGACTTTGCACACCACTTCCTTATCGCTGCCAGTAAATTACCTCAGGATCAGATACAGGCTGCCAACTCGCCGAAACTCGACTCGGCAGACATGAAGAATAAGGGGAAAAATCGGGGTAAAAAAAAGAGAGAAAGAAAAGAAAAGTGTCAAGACATGACAAGGGCAGAAGAGTGGCCCCATAGAGACGGATTTCAGACGCTCTCAAAGGCCATCCGATGTTATCTAAAGATCATCTACAGTCACCAACTTTCGCCTTTTTACACTCCGCTCAACAGCTGGAGTCAAGCACCTGTCAGTCAAAACTTTAATAACCTGCAGGCACCGCAAAGAGGCTTTTTCTTCCAGATGTAATCAATCTGAAAGACAATTCCCAACAAAGTAAAGCCGGGCAGGAAATAAAGAGCCTTTTACTTTAAACAATATAGGAAAAATGGATGCTATGTGTCCAACAACACAATCATTTCTAGGAAGCTAAAATCTAATTAATCACCACTTCTGATAAGCATAAAGTAAACAAATGTTTTGTTTTGTTTTTTTGTTTTTTTTTTTAAGTCTGCAAATAATATAAAATTGATTAACTAAATAGAACTTTGGTGATAAAAACAGCACAAACAGAGGAAAGATCTGAAACTCAAAACTATAAAATATTTATCACTGGAGATGCACTAATCAGGCTTTTTCCTGACCAAAATCCAACTTCCTGTTTCCTTTGAGGTCTGAGTTTCTCTTTGACCAATACAATGGTATAAGTAATTCCAACAAAAACAAACTTATGGTTTATTCACATTTATGTATCAAAGCACATTTCTTTAACATCCACCAAACATTTAATAAACAGAACATCTTGTTGCTCAATGCATTTATAAACCAAAAAGGCAATAAATAAGTCTGGTTTACCTATGAATCGATTTCAGTTTCTGGCAATTGACTGGTGCAAACTCCAAATCTGATTTAGGTGAAACATAAGTTTTGTGATATTTTTTATTTATTTTTTTTTTTTCCCAGAAAACCCTTCAGTCTTATTTTTGGCCGAATGTATTGTGAATACAATATTTTACAGCTTCTTCAACATTTATTGGCACCACTGGTACGGAAGAGTAAAAATCCTTAAAAGAAATAGGTCTTTCAATCTTGCAGCAAAATTTTACAAAAAAAAAAAAGCCTCATCTGTAGTAGTGAGCATTAGATAATATTTTACCATCCTGGAAACTCTGTATGGTGGCCAGATATACACCTAATGCAGTATCTGCAGATACAGGTAGGGTTGGATATAACACAATTTTCTGATAGCCATTTCTTATTTAAAAACTAAATTCACAAAATAACACACAAGGTAGTAAAGAGCCAGTAAAGATTTAACATTAAATATAATATTATATTCCAGAGCTTTATTTCTTTACTATACATGTATTTATTTATGTTTGCCAAAGACAAATTTTCTTAAAAGTACTTTTGAAGTTTTGGTGTATTACTGTAACAGACTAAGCTTTCAAAACCACAATTTGAAAAAGACAACATTTAATAAACTAATATTTATTAATTTCAAGCTTGTAACCTGAAAAGTTAAAAATAAATATAATAATTAAAATAAAAATACCTGAAAAATACAATGCACAGATGGGAAAATTAATGCATGGCTTGTTTAATCAACACTGACATGTGTTACATGAGAAACAGGTGTTACTCAAAAGTTAGAGATTT
Source organism: Poeciliopsis prolifica (assembly GCF_027474105.1). Lineage (NCBI taxonomy): Eukaryota > Metazoa > Chordata > Actinopteri > Cyprinodontiformes > Poeciliidae > Poeciliopsis > Poeciliopsis prolifica. Next base: position 2,069,476 of record NW_026562396.1, read on the forward strand.
TTTTTTTTTTTTTTTTTTTTGCCACTGGTGACCACCATCTTATCATTCCACTGACTCACCCAACCTGTTCAGCAGATCTGAGAGAAGTGACCTCAGAGACTTGTCACTTTAATAGCTTTAGGGTACGAAGGTATGATTAAACTCGCAGCATGTCATCTGGATGCAGGCAGCGGGGCCTTTCACACGTGCCACAGGAAGCTCGCACCGCGCCGCCGACGTGCCTCGACTCCTCTCTGCTGCATTGTGAGGACTGCAAGCAGCTCCGCCGCGGTGGAACTGAGCAGATGGTGAACGTATGCGGCGCTCGTGCATGTCATCATCACCTTCATTAGCTGAAGGTGACATATGACATCATCTGGCCTGGGTGTGTAGTCGCGGTAAGAGTAGTTTGCTCTTTTTTTTCTTCTTTTTTTTTTATTGCAGCATGGTTCAAGGTTGTTTACGGGAGGTATTGTGAGTAATCACAGTAAGTTTCTACTCCTACACACCCGCCTTCCACCGGCTACCTCAAGCCTCCCTCATTCACACCTCCTCCCAACATTAAGGTAAATAAGGGCTTCCAGCAGAGAGCCAATGAGCACGGGCCACTGAGCAGAGATGCATGTTTGTGTTGCCTTCCTCCTAGGACCCGGCTCGTTTATCTTGGCTGTCAGGTAAAGGGCAGACTCGGAGAAGGTGAAACTTTTTTTTTTTTTTTTAATAAGGCCTGCTTGGTTTCTATAGAAACTGCAACACAACCTTACGGGGACATTGATAGGAGAGCAGAGTCTGATCTCGGGGCATCCTGTGACGTGCCACATTGCTGCCCAAGATATTTGTGTTTACATCCAAGAAATCACGAAGCCATTAAGATTCATTTTCAGGGACCCGCCAGGCTCAGACCTTTTACTGTGGGAGGTGAGATTAATGAGAACATATTCACACCCAGCTTTCAGCTTAGGTCAGGAGCTAAAAGGGAAGGTTTCACTTATAAAGAGGTGCTGACTCTTCTGTGGGTACAAATCCCTGATAAAGGCAGAAAAGACCTCCAGTGACTGCCAGGCTTTTTTCCCTGATAAGGAAATGATACTTCCTGAATGCACTGTTTGAAGAAAGAATGAACGATAAGGCTTAGATTTAGCAAACTGCTACTTTTTTGTGAGGTTAAAAAAAAAGCCTAAAACATTAAAGAGGAGTAAAACTACCACCTAAAGCTGCCACTATTTAAAATGAGAATTACCTCCATGAGCAGAACCTTTTTCAGGCCAAAAGTGTATAGAGAAGAAACAAATGACACTGGTAATGAAAACTTAATGACTACTACATTTTTCACTTTGTGGCAGTAAATGGGAAGCATGTGCAGTTAACAAATGAAAGGGAAAATTAAACCGGGAGAAGGTACAGCATGCTCTGTCAAAAGCCTGCAGCCAGCAGATAAACTAAGACAATGATACCAAGATACGGCAGCCATTGTTTTCGGCCACAGAGAGAAATTAAGTCTGTTCTGGAGCAGAACCCAACACAGACGTGGACGCCAAGCGGCCATAACGTCGACAGGAAGGCGGCCTTGATGAGACACCCCATCAGTCTAATTCATGTGCAGACAGGCAAATAGTTACTCTGGGTAAGTGCTGACTTCATTGTCAGGCTTTCAGCTTTTATTCTGTATTCATCTCAACATTTTGACTGCCTCGGTATAGCAGAGAAAAATATACACTAAGGCAAATCTCTATTTACCAAACAAAACAAGAAAATACATTCACAAGCTTTATTGTAGAGGTCCATTACTGAAATTGTTCTATTTGTCTGTTGTTTACTGGTTTGCAGCACTGCACTGTTGAAATTATTCCCGGTAAAATTGTGCAATAAAACCAATATTGCTGTGTCCTTGCAATCTAATCACAACTCTGGTCCTTTTTGTAAGTGTAATTTCTGTCAAAACAAATAGGGTTGGCTCCCTCTGAGTTTCCCATCACAGAATACATCCTCTCCCTTTAGGAGCATTAACTTCACAGCTTTCCCAACTCTTTGTTTTCCCAAGTTTCAGCGGGCTCTGATTTATGTCCAAGCTACAGAGGAGGACTGCTCCAAGGGGGGCCACGACCGAGCACTCATCACTGGATGGAGGCAGCCTGGTGTCGTTGCAGAAGGTGTGCTCTCTGACAGCTCAGCGGTGGACAATAAGGCCTTGGATGTTAATGTCCTGCTACCTGGCAAGCTGCAGGGCCACAATCTGCTCCAGATGCTGGAGGCAGACGTCCAACTCGAGGTGGCAGAAGTGTGGTGTGTGCGGGAATTGGTGTTCGAGAAGCAAAAGGGAGTGGAGTCACTGAAAAATGAATGGGACCAGACAGACGCACGCATATACATGCACCACCTGCCACCAGCCAGCTCTGAATTCACTGCCTCCCCGCTGCACAGTGCTCTCACTGGCAGTCACTGTAGCAACATCAGGGATAATATCTGAGCACAAATAAATGAAATCTCCCTTTTGCGGAGGGTGAGATTGAAAATTTATCTGTTCAGAGCAATCATGCATTATACAAGAACGTGGGGCTAAAGCAAGCTGGCGGACTTGTGCGTGCACAGGCTCACACATCCACTCGCTGGTACAAGAGGGACTTATGAACTCAATTTAGTCAGCCAGACAGAGTTCTTGATTCTGTCACTTGGGATAATCGTCAGGATGTGGCACTCTGACCAAACCCCTGCATCTAAAACCCAGGCAGGATATAAGGTCATGTTGGAGTGGAACTCTAGCCATGCAGCACCCGGACCTCAAGTGCTCCAGTGGTTTTGCGGTTATCTGCAGCAGCCAGCTGTCGCAATACAAAGCTTTTCAAGAACGTCCGTCCGCTCTGCTCTTCCTCTGCTTCTCGTCTTTCCCTCCTTTCTCTCAATCACAACTGTTCAATTAGCCCACCCACTTTGGTCCCGTTTAGAATGGCTTGACTTTGTACAATAATGTTTTGAATTTTATTTTTATATGTAGTACATACATATAAAAATGTCAAACTATTTATTGATACGCTTTGGAGTGAGGGGGAGAGCTCTCTATTAGTTTATAAAAAATGTTTTATCTCTTTATCATTTGTTGGAGAATAAAAAATCAACTCTCTTATATTCCTGCAAGAGCGTGACTAAGAGGATGGCTGTGCATAATATATCTGACAGTGAATGTTTAAAAGGTTATTACCTCTGTTTGAAATTAGGTCAGTTCATCACCGCAAAGAAAGGAGGTGGGGGAGACATGATGTTCTCTGTATCTGTTTATCACTTAAATTTTGTTTCCTGTCAGTCACTGTCAGGAACAACATGGATAAGAACAACCGCCGGACGGCATACATCACCAAAACAGATGCAGAGCAGCAGCAGAGCGATAGCAATCTGCCATGTGTCTGTGCCCCGTGAGTTTGAGCGTAACTCAAAGTGCAGAGCTCCACCTACTGGTACAAGAGGGTTGCAACAGGTCCTTTGCAGACCAGCAGACCAAGTGTGCGGATTTATGACTGTAATGACCACAGTCAATTCGCTGAATGTGGCACCGCAGCTTCCCCAGCAGGTTTATTAATAGATGAAGAGTCGGCATTCTGCTCGTGCTCAACAAACACAAGCAGCTGTGATCATGTTTATTTGAGGCTTTGCATCTGGAGGGCTCTCTGCATGGACACGTACTTTGGGTTTAACATAAGGCAATTATTTCTACCTGCAGTGTGTGGCTGAAAGAATTCACACAGCTCCTGCTGTTAGAAGTACATTAAAATAAATAGCAGCTTTATTACTCCAACATATTTTTTTCTTTGTGTTGGTAACTTCATAAAACTCAAATTGTAGGACATTTTTTGTAGCCGTATCTCATGTAATACAAAAAAAAGCATCAACAACATACTTGTTGATATTGTTTTTATACAAATCACAAAGACGTTGAACACAGAAAGATTTCTTACGCACAGATGATCAGCCATTTCTCTGGAGTCATGAAAAATTAGGTATTTGATGCCACCATCTTGATTTTTTGAAAAAGTGTGACACAGAAGTGTATATTTGAGTGTGTTTATATCTATAGACAGGAGGGCGGACGGACGGACGGATGGACGGACGGACGGACGGACGGACGGACGGACGGACGGACGGACGGACGGACGGAGGGACGGACGGACGGACGGACGGACGGACGGACGGACGGACGGACGGACAGACAGACAGACAGACAGACAGACAGACAGACAGACAGACAGACAGACAGACAGACAGACAGACAGACAGACAGACAGACAGACAGACAGATAGATAGATAGATAGATAGATAGATAGATAGATAGATAGATAGATAGATAGATAGATAGATAGATAGATAGATAGATAGATAGATAGATAGATAGATAGAAATGATACCCATGAAGAATTATAGAAAAGTGATGCAATCATTGAAATGTTTGAGAAAAAGGGCAGAACTGAATAAAATGAATAGCACAAATGAAAACAGCACCACAGACATTCATCCATAGATAGCATCAATTCATTTCTTCAGCTAACTGGCCGCACACTGAGAGGAGGCCTTCTCCTCAACTCCCGGGCTCCCATTACCATGTGATTAACCTCCACAGGATTAGCCGGGGCAGCGAAGACAAGGGAGAGGTCAAAGGTCAGAGCTCAGACAGCTCCAACAGCATAAAGGGTGGCCTATTAAACAAAAGGCCATGCTCAAATATGCCTCCCTGTCCTCTGGCATCTTTTTGAAGCATGCTGTTGGCATTCACCTCACTGGACTCATCACTACATGTTAAACTCAAACAGCGAGGTCTCATGACTTTCTATTGTGTTAATGATAAAAATATTGTATTCAATTAAGAAAGACAAGTTGAAAGCACAAACACGCTCCCAAACACATGGTGGGTGCTTGAAGCCGTGAGACAAAACACAGGTGGGGAGGACTTAAAGCGAGCCTACGCCAGAGGAGGTAATCATGAATAAACCATCACACTCTGGTTCTTGTGCGCGGCTGAGGCTTTTTAGCATCACTTCGACAGTATAAATCTGTTTTCACCAACTGGTAAAAAAAATGGGTGAAAAAAACACTAGGTTTTTCTTATTGAGTTTTATTTTAAAAAATCAGAATCTGTTGTTTCTCAGCTGGTTATCAAATAAAATCAGACTAATTTGATTCTTTACCCAAGTTTTACCCACCCCGACGTCTGCTGTGGTTTGGGTACTTTTTAAAAGCAGGTAGCTCATGGCAACCTGCCATTTGTGCTGTGTGACAGATGGGGGAAGTATGTGGGAATGTATTAACCTTTCCACCCAGACAAGGACAGTGTCTCCAACTTTGGCTATTTAAAGGAAGCTGGAGTTTTTTTCAACGTGTTTATTGATTTCATGACAAGCTGTCCGATGACATAAATCCTGAGACCTTTAAATTCTTTATTCATACCAGTTTACAAATAAAACCTGATAAGAATATAATTAAGAACTCTTTCAAGTAATGTCAGTGAATTTCTTTCTTGTCTGCTGTCACATAGAAATAACCTGCAGAAATATAATTTTCACAGCATTTCTGATTCACAGTGTTTTTATATCTCTGCTAATTGACTTCATGACCCACAACTGTTTTGAACAGAAAATACTCTAAGAGACAATGACAATACACAACATGCCCAGAACCTAAAGAGCATGAGGAAAGAGATGGATTTGAGCTGATGGTGGAAAGTCAACAAACCCTCATCTTAACCCTAATGATAGCTGCTGTTTATCTGCAGATAATCAGAAATGTGGTATGTTTAATTAAGTTTTAGTTAGAGCTATTATGTGTAAAATCACAAACATATTTATGTGTTTTTCTCCTGTCAACAGAAATAAACTACAGGCTTGTTCTAGAACAGTTCTGATGAATTGTAGAAATATGTTGGTTATATTTAGTTTATTCAATTTGTTGCTGTCTTCACTTTGATGACAAGATACCTCGAAATCTAATGTGCTGTTTTTAAATGTCTATAGTTTGATTTGTCTCAGAGAAAGAAATGGCGTCGCACCTGAGTTGAGTATGTTCTGGTTGGGCAAAAAGGAGCAATACAAGCTGATGGATGGGTGTACTAAATTATGTGCATTTAAACACTAAATTCAAGTTAATAAATAGAGGTTTCATGTGGGTTTCCTCAGGTTTCATGAGCTAAAAATCTTCAGAAGTCCAAAGTATGGTTTGTTAACTGTTGTGGCATATAAATGCCACAACATTTTACATGATGCACACTCATATTGGACAGTGAACTGCAGGTATACAATTTGCACAATCTTCTCTTTTAGAAAAAAAAAATGATAGACTGTATTTCCAAGTAGAAAATACGACAAGAGTACATGCAGAATGCAACATGAAATGCTGTTTGTAGATTGCTAACGGTGCCCCCTGGTGACCACAATGTAGAAAACATTCTGTCAATATTTCTTAACTTTACTGTTATTGTCACAGAATGATAGAGAAGCAGCAAGAACATCTCAAAATAAGAACCAGCTAAAGATGTTGGGTCATATTTTTATCAAAAACAGTTATTATTATTGACTATTGAATAGCTACACACAGTAAATCTCACCAAGTCACTCCTCTGAAAACAGTGACTATATAAAAACACCTTTTAATATTCAAGAACAAAGAACACAAAATATCTGAGACTATTCAATATATACATTCTGTTTTTCAGTACAGCATGCCAAAGCTGTGTGGAATTACTTCAGATCAAATTAATTGTGTCCTAATCTATGACACTAATTACAAGATTGCTTGTCTAATCTGTTTTTCTGCCAATATGAGTGAGTAAATGAAACGAGCCAAGCAGCAGCAGAAGAACAGAATGTTTTTTTCTCTCATACTGAAATAAAATCCAGCCATCAACATTCTCAGAGACAGTGGGATAAAAGCTGCTCGTGTTCTTCCTTTGTGATCTTATCTGATCGTTCTTTATCTCTTTACTTTATTTACCCAAAGACTCAAAAGAGAACATGCATTAAATCTCCCTTAAATCTGAGGCTCTTGAGAGCTTTTTGTGCTCACTCTTTTTATTAAAAAAGGCAAAGTTCTGGTTCAACTTTATGCTTCTTTTAGGCCATAAAACAATTTGTGCCAGAGCACATAAAACGATGCTATAAGAGGCATACATGTACACTGTTTCTCACACTCACACACACACACATCCACAGATGCAATCGCTTAGGGACTCTGAGACCTCAATAAGCTTCTGTAAATCAGACACCATCCAACAGCAAATTTTATCCCCCCTCTCTCAGTGGGTGTTGGGTTACGACCTGTAGGTAGGAGGTTATTTATTGCTTTTGTCTCAGCCAGTGTTGACTCCCAGCAACTCATCTATGGTTCTGGGGAAGCAGAAAGCAGCAAAGGATTGCAGATCTCCAGAAGCTGCAGAGATTCTCGGCTCGATACTCCCCTCAGAGGCCCGTTTCTTAATGTCTCTTAATTTCTACTTCTTCAGTAATGGCTGAACCGAAATGAATCCGACTGGACCTGAGGTGGAAGAATCCCTATCAATAAGTATAACTGTTAATGGGAAATAAAGAAAGGAAGCTTAAGCAGCTAAAAGATTCCCAGGACCATAAATATTTCCCAGAGGCTGCTGCAAGAGCCTGCAGTCTGTTGTCCTGCTTCTTCCAGCACATAATAAACAATGCTATTATCTGAGATGTTCACTCCTTTCCTAGAAAACGTCATGGCCCTATGGTGGGACACAGTAAAACATGCAAAATTTAAATGATCAGAGGTGGAGTGAAACTGAACTTTGACCATCTATCTTCATTTTTAATTATTTGCACCATCCCAATACTAATACATCCAGCTAAGAATGCTGTAAAATATATTTTTCCAGCTTTTCCCTGCTGTAATTCCCCATGTAATTGTCATCTTCTACAAAAGAAAATCTGTTGAAGTCCAAGCTGACAAAAACTAACCAGTCCACCTGCTATTTCTGTTCTTTTAAGAGCAGCTGACAGTTAAAAAGAACAACCCCCGACCGGGGATATGTGTAGGGGTCCTTGAGTGATGACAGGATGAGAAAGATCGAGAGCTGTGATGTAATGAAGACAAGGCCACTGACTGATACCATAAAAGAGGCCCGAGTATGCCTGTTCCAGTTCACAGCTATTCATTTCCCACATGCATGTCTGTGGGCACCAACGGCTGATAGATGAATCCTAAACCAGTATATATACAGTATATATGTTCTGATAAGTTTTCCACGGATTGCATTGCAGCACTTAGAAAACCCAGACTATTAAGTTTGAATTTAAGAAAAAAATACTGGCAAGCCTCCATGTAGACCGTTTTTTATCCACTGTAAATGTGAGGAAGTTTTGTAGTTGTCATATTGTAGTCATTTACTGACATTCATTCCCTTGTTTTTCCCATTTTATAGAGTGGCTAAGAGAAATGGTGTCTTAGCCAGTAGTCATATTTCTACTGACCTCCAGAGAAACAGGAAGTCATGGATGCCAAAATAAACTTTGAGGAAAGGCATCTGTACTAGGACAGACAAAAAGTGTGAAAAATTCAAACTTTTAACATGGGACGTAAACCATAATTAACTCAAGAAACTGTGCTGAGCATGTCTTCCCATTTTCCTCTTCTTCCTTCTGAAAGGCGGTTTGAATCAAGTAAACAAAACTAAAAACCAAAGTAAAAGAAGAAAAACAACATGAATTAATTAACTGATTGGGAAAAAGTTTGCCACGTTATTTACAAGTCATTTTATGCAGTGAACTTTAAAACCAAGTTTCTGACTACTCTTCATTTTACTTTTTTACTATCATTTCCAGATAGTTGCTCACGTGTTCAGATTAAGACATAAGGAAGGCTGTAACTCTGTATCACACCACCTCTATGGTTAATCAATGAATAAATCATGCATGTTTACATCTGTCCAAACAGAGTCGTAAAGGAAACATCTGAAAAACGAAACAAATTTGAGTCTCAGCAATAAAAGCATCTTCTGATGTTTGCCTCATTTGCTCTTATATTAAGCATCTGTGTTTTTCTTTAACATCTTTTGAAACAAACCTTTTCACAATGTTTGTTCCGTTCCAGCATGGCACCCCATCACCAGAAGAAAGTCCCTGCAAACACATCTGATCCGCCAGGCCACCGTAGAATGTGCTGAAGGTACGCAGGCTCTTCAGAAAGTCCCTAAAAAAAAAAGAGGTAGCCACAAGTAAGCATGCATGCATAGTGTTTACTTCTTGAAATCTAGTTAAAACTAACTATCTGATTATCTTGTGTGTGTATGCCTTTGACTTCCACCTACTTTCTCATGACAGAAAGTGAATCGTCCGACCGTCTGTTCAGAGCTTTGAGCGGGATGGAGACTCTGCTGTTCGCGTCCTGGATGCTGACCGACTGAGCTGGCCTCCTGATTGATGGGCTGCACAGCTTCTGAACCTAATGCACAGTAAAACAGCCACAAATGTAATTTTGAAACACAGAGGGAAGAATGTGTATTTTGAGAACTGGATAACCTTGTTAAACATTACTGGGGCCTCAACTATGAGATTTGTTTTAGATGGCTGAGTGATAACTATTTGTATTGCAGCCATTAGTGCAAGCTAAGGCTTTCAACTCCAATTTATCTCAATTTATGTCTGTCTGCCAAACAGCAGTTACTCATATCATCCACTAGATGGAGATGCGGCATCTTAATTAGTGCACTGGGACTCAGTGTAGCTCAGGAACAAACATCTGTGGAATTCAGTTTACAAAAAGATATAGAGCTTGGGAAAAAAAAAACATTTGAAAAGGGGCCTTTATTGTCCATCTTTTCTGGAAAGGTGAAGGAAAAAGACCACCTATAAAAGATGATAAATGGGTGGCACCTGAAGGAACGGTGGTTTTCTCCCTATATAGACCAAATCCTCCTGTATCTGTAGATTTATATACTTTTAGCTCCTTGCAGCAACCCGCACAGATATTTTTAAGGCAATTTACCCTTTCTTTCTTCAAACTATCTGTTTTGTACATACATGAGGAATTTATCTTTGGCCTAAAGACGCCATACCTCTCTAACACGGAGCAAGCAGCTCCATAATAAAAATTGCCCCAGGCAAGTGTGAAGCACTTTATTTTTTGTTTATCCAATCACAGCTGCGGGTGACAGTGGGTTCACCTTGTATAAAGAGCCCCAAGATACATTCAAATCTACCATCAAAAGCAATTTTACATCTCTGCTCATGATCTAAACCTGTGCCGAGAGGCGAGGTCCATTTTTCTGAGCGTGCCCGATAGCATCATGAAGCATATTGTGTGCTCCCAGAAGCACTTGCTCCAAATCCTGAGCTCCATGCATTCTTGCTGACAGGTTCTCCAGCGAGCGAACAAACTCCCTCCAGTGGGCGTCAATCTCTGCCATGCTCGCCAGGCACCCCCGCATTACGTTGAGGCAGTAGCCCATGCAGGGCTTGGAATGGGTGATGCCCTGTGGAGGGAAGTGCTCAGAGATTAGCGCTGCCAGTAATCATGCTTCATTGACTCAGATCAATAGACTTACATCACAGAAATGTGACCACACCTGACAATGAGGACAGTACAGCATCTTGAGCAGGGCCCGCCTACATTCACGACTCAGCTGTAAATGGTCCGTGGTGTTAATGACCTCGATGCCGAGGTGCAGAGCCTGAAGCAGCAGCTTCCCAGAGACCCCAGAGGTAGCAATCTGATCGGCGAAGAGATCCGGCACTGTACCAAATGGTTTGATAACGCGGTTGAGTGACCTCACACACTCAGCATAGCCTGGTGACGTGTCACCGACACCTGGGCTTATGTAGTGATTGTAGAGCAGCGGGAGGAGAGCGTCGAAGAAGCGCTGCACAAACTCATCAACGTTGAGCTCAGAACCCAGCAGGAAGAGACCGACGTCGGTGAAGAGTTCCCTCACTGAGCCGGCAGCAGGATCAGCTATTTTCTGATAAGACACCTGGAGGACGACGTTGGTGTGATTCTCCGCCTGCCTCATCAAAACCTCAAAGGTCTCTGTGGAATACAAAACAGCAGAGACAAATCAAGACGGAGAGATAAAAGAACGAGGAGATGCCGCAGCTAGTTTTGACATATCATCTTCAGCATCGGGCCTGCTCTGCTGCTTGTTGAGAGTTTCAGAAAAGAAAAAAAAGAGAGAGAGAGAGAAGTACAAAAGCTCAAAAGAAAAGACAAATGTGGAGAATAATGTTATTCCCTGTGGGGGCTGCAGCTCCCTGAGGTTTCTTCTTCTAGAAAGCAAGGAGCAAACATGTAGTGAAGCCATTTCTTCTCTAACCTAAGATTTTGCTGACAAAAACGGAAATTGAAGGGAACAAACTTCAGAGAAGAATCAGTGGTGATAAAATATATGTTTCAGTACAATGTAAATGTGCCATCTTCATAGCAGCACTCCAGTGAGATGCATGTACAACCACTGAAAACAGCAAGAAGTTGAAGGATAAGGCTGGGCTGGCCACCAATAACAAAGTGTGACATGGTGCTAAAAAGCTACGGTTGAAATGTCTTCTGGTGGTAAAAAGTCATTCAGATGAGGAACCATAAAATGATCTGGAGTAACCAGAGTTTTTTTTTTCCAGCTGTTTGGTGAATAGAGTAACACAGCACTGCCCCTTCCCCACCTGTTGCTTTGCACTACCAACCAAATGCTTAAAAGAAGACTGCACAACTTTTCCTTCACTGCACATATGGAAATATGCACATGTTTGGAACTATTTCTGGTTCTGATGATAATATATGAATAGTCAGAGTTTGGGAAATAAAGGAGCTTCTAGCATTACTCTTAATAAAGTGAAGCTGTTTTAAAACTATAGTTGTCAAACAGCTCTTAGAGGCTCTACCCATGCAGATAGCTCAATAATTTATCAATAAATATTAGTCATATTCAGAGTATCACTGGAAGAGGGGAATGTCAAAAAGGGATTGAATTTACCAGGTGTTTATTTTTTTTAACTCTGCTTGAGGGTATCTAAAGTAAAATAGCTTTTGTAACAGAAGTTTGTTTTAGATTCAATATTTCTGTACTGTGGAACTATGGCATTTCTACTCAAAGTTGCACCTTGAAAACCTCAAAAGGGCCCATTCCTAATGACAGGCAAAGCAAAAAAAATCAAATTACAAAAAAAATTACACTCTTGCCTTAGTTTGCACAACATTTGGCATGGTAATTATTCTACACTGAAATAAGCTGTAGTCATTAACAAGGAGCTAATTGGTTTATTTTAGGTCAAAGATGGAGGAAAATGTAAGATCTGGGAGAGTAAGCACCTCACCATCTGGTTTGGCAGCTTGTGTTTTTTCCACATAACAGACGACTTTTAAATGCGAGATTTAAAAAGAAATGTAAAGACCTTATCAAATCCTTGTAGAAGAATCATGATTTCTGATTTGAGAAATCTTCGGAGGCTCAATGAGTTTACGGTTTGTCTTTAACATTTAGGGGTGCGTGTTGCATGGATGCAGAGCACACCTTATCTAAAAGAGCCGATAAGTCTATGTAATTTAAAAGCCGCTTCAGGACACTCCTCCCCCTTGTCTCTGCTTCTTTTTCTGAGAATAAAGGTTATTACTGCTTATTTTACAACTTTGTAGATAAAAATAAACAGTAATTGTCCAAAGTTCTGCATTTCTGTAAAGACAGCAATTCTGGTGCAAATAACACATTTGTGCACCACTTGTGTCAGCAACACCCGAGAGACTATGTTTTGCTGGCTCTCCAAGACCTTTTTCACACAGTAAAGTGTAATTTAAGCACAAAAAAAAAAACTCACTGCAACAAGCTTGCTTTTATTCTTTTGTCACTCTTTGCTCACATTTATCTCAACTAATACCTGATCCACGGCTGTTTTCGGATCATGTGCTTGTCATGAGCTGTGAGGTGATAGACGGGGGCGAGCACCCGGAGCTGGCCAGGGCCTGAGTCTGAGATGAGGTCTTACACAGCCAAAACGCAGAGTAACATGCAATCATAAGGAAAGTCTGACCAAAAAGCCCCGCTTGTGAGGGCTACCACAAGGGGAAACAGAGAGGGGGTCTGTCATGCCTGCAGGCAACATCTCAGGCGGGTACATTAAACTTGGAGGTACCAGGAACCGAGTCTTATCATAGTCCCTCTGTAATCTTGCCTCAATGTGTTATGTCTAACAAGATCAGAGACTGAAAGAAGTGTTTTTGTGTGAAGACACAAAAAGAAATCAGCACCTCCTACACAACAAGCTTTGTGGTCACAGAGCAAAGCAAATATCAGATGAGGAATCTGCAAAAGCAGAAAGAAAAGCAAGAAAATCTGTTCATGTGTGAGTTGATGAAACAGAACGTCGCCTGACCCATGACACAGAGACACAATATGAGACCACAGAGATGCTGAGATTATTATGGACATTAGGAGCAGGATTCTGAACATCACATGTATATTATAAATGTTGTGGATCCCATCTGTTGAAATAAAGCATTTTTTGAGAGAAGATTGTTATATGCTCTCTCTTTGAAAACAGAAATGTTGTATTTAATAACAATAATGGATCTTATAAAACCTTCTTTAAAGGATTCAGTAAAAACAATTAACAAAAAAAGCAATGAATACAGTCATTAAATCATTATTTTTTGTAAATCAAAGCAAAAATAAATAAATCTGAAAAAACAGAAAAGGATTTCAACAAGTGCTATTTTTACATAAAATATGGATTTTTTATGTACTTTTTATTTTATTTATATTTTTATAATTGTTAATTTATAAAAACTTTATCAATGAAATTATGTGTCGTCTAATAATTTAAGAATCACTCTGAGTCCTTGTATAAGCACATCTAAAAAATTTACATACTGTGGAAAAAGATAATTTTTTGTCACTCACTTCAGAAAGAGAGTCTCATGTATGATATAGCTTTATTACACATAGAGTGAAATATTTGAAGCCCTTATTCCTTGTCATTTTAATGATTATGGCTTACAGAGAATGAAAACCCAAAACTCTGTGCCTCGTAAATTTAGAATACAAATATTACATTTGAATTAGAAATGCCAGGCTTCTGAAACCTTGTTCATTTCTACACACCCAGTAGCTCCTTTTGCATTAATTATTGCATCGAAGCAGCGTGGCATGGAGATAATCGCTCTTTGGTACAGCTGAGGTGACTTAGGCCCAGGTTGCTTTGATAGCAGGTCTGGTTTCTCTCATCTTCTTCTTTGGTCAATCAAGTACCAGGGACTGAACCAGCCTTTTTCTGACTTTAGCAGATGAAAAGTCCTGATCGAAAAAGAAATCAGTTTCTCTATAAATGTGTCAGCCATTATCCGTACAATAAATTTAACTTTTTCACGATATTCTAATTTTACAGCAGAGGACAGTGAGAAACAAAATCTGTTAGATTGAGGCCTCGACTAGTAGGCTTCAGGTGAACCCTGAGGACACAAATGCTATAAGGAGAAAGCCTAAAAAATACAGGAAAGAAGATTAGGTAGATTTTTTTTCAGCTGAAATAGTCAAGCCTGTCTAAAAAATCTTTTTATGTTCTGCATCCAACAGGCTTGAAAATGCAAGCAATTACTATACTTTCAGCTCAAAGTATATCAAAGTTTGCATATTTAGACCAACTATCACGCTTAATAACCTACCAGCAAAGAAAATAATACCGTATATCAGCTTAAATAAATGTCAATATTATTTCTTTAACACATTTAAAAACATAAAGCACTTTTTCTGAGTTTTTAAAAATATGGTAGAGAGAGTACAAATCAATTAAATAAGTACAAATAAACAGATTAAAGGCATAAATCAAACTACAAAACAACACAACAATATTAGCCTAAAAACAACTCCACAAGGAGACTCAAATTACAAGCCAAAAAGTGACAAGCAGACTGGTTGGACTCAGCAGTATGAATATCGAGAGGCAGGTTATTCCAGACTCTAAAGGCTTATAATTCCTCTGTGCTTCAGTTTTGACCTGTGCTGCCCTAACAGTCTGGCTGGACATTGTTATACCAGAAAATCGTGATATGCTGTGGAAGACAGACAAAAACCGCAATGAAATATAGAAAGAGACTTTTTTTTAAAGCCATTTTTCTTTCAAGGACATAAATATTACATTCTTTGTTCATTAGAAGGAGATTCATTAGAAAGCCAAACTCTCCTTCGCTTGTGGATTGTTTAGTGTCAAAGATCAGACTGATAAAAAGAGAAATGCTTGTGCTTCTGGTATGTGGAAGAACAGTGAGAGGAGGCTGAAACTTTACCAAAGTTTGTTAAACTTTTACTAAACTGGCTGTTTATTTCTGCATTTAGAAGCCTGTTTCATGCCCAGAGCATTTGACAGCCCATTAAAGGTTTAGACATTTTAATTGCTAAAAGTCTTAATTTGATAAATTAAAACTTTTAGCAATCATGAAAGGTTGGGGAGTGACACTGACATAGAATAGAGACATACCATGCAATTGTAGTATCATGTTTTCTTGCATGAGAAAGTACAGTAGAAATTATTAAGTGTTCAATGTTGCTTCTGCCACAAGAGGGCGATCTATTTCACCTTTTTTTCTATAGAGATTGAATGCGAGGAGGAAGGTGACATGAGATAGTTTTCAGTCCTGAGGAAGGTTGTATTGTTTAAATACATTTTTTTCCTCTTCCTCTTTCTGTATTGATCTACTCTGCATGTTTCTTTCAAAAGACCAAAACCTGACCATGGCTCATTCAGACTCGTATGTTTGTATTAGGATCAGGGTAGGCACACCTTTCCATGTTGGCAGTGGGAATCATTTACATGTGACTTGTTCTTTTCAAATCCCATTGGATTTGCTGTAGCTCCAAATCTTTAAAACTGGTGCTACAACTGGCTTAACAGGCATTTATGCTGGCACTGCTTATGTATATATTTGTATTCATAAATCTGTCACCGAGGTAGGGGATCAGTCAGCAGGAAGGTAAATACTACTTTGTAGTTCAAGACCCTTTCGACATAGACAAAAAAACCAAAAGCTCTTGCTCTCTCACACTCAATCTGAGTAAGCGCAGGGACGGCTGACACAGTGAGTGCTCTGACTGAGATGCATCCCTAAAAGTGGACTGCAATGCGTGAACAGAGCAGATCAACGTGAGCCGGTTTTGTTTGAAACTTGCCATGCTTTCAGGTTTCCAGTTCTCAAATGCCACCAGCTGACCTCAGACGAGCTGCCGAGCAACGCAAAGATGGCTTTTATTAATGTGATTCATCCTCTGGTGAATGGCTGTGACCACAACAGAGGAGCCCGGTGACATCTGATAGGCTGCAGAAAAGGCCATTCTCCATCTGGAGAGGATGAGTCAGTGGCGCTATGGGTTCAGCTCATCCCGAAGAAAAAAGAAAACATGCTCACAATGGAAGTCTATGACTTCCAGGGCCACACGGTTAGTTCAGGAAACAGGAAACTATGAGCTCTTTGTGACGTGTTAAAAGATGAAAATAAGGGGTTGTTTTATGACGAGGCCTGGTGTTTCAGTCGATATAATTGTAGTTAAAGTATATCAAGCAACTATGAAAGTAACTTTTAAAGTAGCTGGCTAGTATTTATTTCTTCCTTGTATGCAGTAGCAAAATATAAAACTATGGCATCATTTTTCTACTCTCATTTTCCTCAAGTGTTGCAGACAGATTCAATAATCACAGTGACAGAGTAACATACACTGATAATTGATTGCTCAGTTATGTCTAATATATGCTGTTGATAAATCATTATTTCATGTTAATAAATGAAGGGTATCAAAATATATTGACATTTTAAAATTTGTTTTACAAATTAAAAACATGGCTTTTGGGATTTTTTTTTTTTTTTCGCAAAGATATTTGGTTATGTAAGATGAAGAAGCATCCACCATTTTTTTTTAAATGTTTGCATGGCAGCATTTTCAGGTACCTGAGAAAAAAATGGTGACACATTGACAGACAGGATACGTAAGCACTGTGAAAAAAATATCACTCCTTGCTCTTCAGCCAATGCAAAAATGTGCCAATCCTGTATCATAAGCATCTGGAATGTTCAATTTATAAGGCCAGAAAGAGAAAGACAGGGAGCTACCAGCAGCTCTTTGGTTTGTTGAGGTGAATACAGCAAAAATCACTCATTCACTTCACCTGTTGGTAGATTTAAACCCCCTGTTTGAGCATCATCAATGAGGTGAGGCTGAGATCATTTGATATCAACCCAATTTTAATATAAAAGATGATGTAAATACTTTAGGGATATGTAAGGGATTAATATGTTTCCTGTCTCTGAATCAGACAAAGGGAACTTCAGAAAAACTACACTGAGAAACCAACAGCTTCTCGACAGACTGTTTTAGCTCCTCTTCTGAATCCTTTGAAATACAAAAGCAATTCTAAAGAGCAGCCAAGCAAAGAAGAGGATATTGCAAAATTGGCTTCTGTTAAAGATAAAGTTTAACAGAAGCCAATTTTGTTGCATCACTAATGGAGATGTTGGATATGAAGCTACAGTAAGTGTCACAAACAACAAAATAAATAAACATCATGTCTGTCAATTATGAATTTAAAGTCCAGAGTTTTAAAAGAAGAACAGCTGATACCCAGACTATCAGGCTGAGCATATTTTGTCTCATAGACTTCACTGTCTGACACGTCAGAACAGTTTCTGAAGGTGGGGCTGAAGAAGCAAAATGCTTCTCAGTAAATGCATTTTGAAACTTTATGTTATCTAAAGGCTTTACACCAACAGTACACAAAAAACACTTACTGTAAGGACAAGAGTGATAAGAATGTTTCTAAGCTAAAGACAAACAAAGAACTTTGATTTTAAACTATTTCACCAGATGTAAATCAAGAATTGTTTGTTTTTTCTACCTGCAGTCCCTGTAAGAAGCATTTAATTTTCAGAGCACCAATCACATTTGTGGAAAAAAAAACTACACCCTGAAGGACTGTCAGAGGACAGATAAGATTTTTATATGCTTCTTCTGCAATGGGCAAGATTCAATTTTACACAAGCGTACATATTTTAGATAAGTTTGAGACAACTTATCTAAAATAAGTTGTCTGAAAAAAGATAAAGCAGCATAATCAAAACAGACATCAAGACATGCAAACACGTGCGCCTTGTGAAAGCGTGCCAAGTGTTTCCAGGAGACTGAGGTGAGCTAGAATGGGTTCTCTAGAAAACATGAGTGAGTTCAGCATACCTGTTGCTCTGACTTAAAAAACAAACCACTGACTTAAAATCAATCTTTCATCTTCTGCGTGGGTCGGGATGTGCAGAGGCACGCAGGAGTAGGGGGGGTCCACAAATCTGATTTCTGTCTGAAAAAATGTTTCTCTGCACATTTTTTATTTTTTTTGACAAAACAACAGAACTCCCGCAAACAGCAACAGACTGAATGCTGTGACCTGCAGGTGTCAGGGATGGAAAAGAGTTTGAAAATCGGTATAAATAAGCTATTAGATGTTTTTCAGCCGTCTGTATTTGGTTTAAATAAAGGAAGTATTGTGTAGAACTGTGGTTGCCTGCTTAGAAGGGCTTCAGAAGTCTATTTTGATAAAAAGGACAAAGGAGAGGAGAGGAGAGGAGAGGAGAGGAGAGGAGAGGAGAGGAGAGGAGAGGAGAGGAGAGGAGAGGAGAGGAGAGGAGAGGAGAGGAGAGGAGAGGAGAGGAGAGGAGAGGAGAGGAGAGGAGAGGAGAGGAGAGGAGAGGAGAGGAGAGGAGAGGAGAGGAGAGGAGAGGAGAGGAGAGGAGAGGAGAGGAGAGGAGAGGAGAGGAGAGGAGAGGAGAGGAGAGGAGAGGAGAGGAGAGGAGAGGAGAGGAGAGGAGAGGAGAGGAGAGGAGAGGAGAGGAGAGGAGAGGAGAGGAGAGGAGAGGAGAGGAGAGGAGAGGAGAGGAGAGGAGAGGAGAGGAGAGGAGGAAATCTCTTATCTCTTTTCACTTCCTCTTCCACATCAATACACATCCTCCTCATATCGTACATTAGCATTTACCAAACAAAGATTCAGCCAAAGCAAACTTGGCCCTCGTGTAATAAATCTGCCTACCTTAGCTATAATAAACAGACGTTTCTTCCTGTCTTTCTGTCTGTTGTTTTTCTGTGTGAGTCATGTTTCTCTCCATCCATCTCTGCTCTCTCTTTTCCCCAGAAGGCTTAAAAGTCAATATTTGAGGATCTGTTGCAGCTCTTGAGCACTTCAAAGAGCACGGAGCTTGCAGTGAACACAGCCTTTAATATGTTGTTCAGGAAAAGAAGCATAAAGAGTCAATAAGCAGACAAAATGATCATGCGGGAAGCTGTACTTATGTGTATGTGGATTTTCACAACCCATGTTGCAGGGCCATGATTCTGTTTACACAGTCAAATGGCAATGACCTGGCTATAGAGACGTTTGAGATATAGCTAGAGCAAATGAATGCAAGACGTTCTTGAGAAATAAAAAACATGACTGTGTGCTGTTGTGCAGGGTTAAAGATCTTTTCATACATGCTGGAAAAACCACAGGTCAGTTGAGCAGTCCTTGACAATTTCTCACTGTGCACACAGAGAAAAAGGAGTCAGCTGTGATGGTTGAAAACCCTGAGTGAAAATAATAATATCATAATAAAGCTTTCATTAGCTTTCAAAGGTGTCTCTGTGTGAGGCTGTTAAAGGTTTCCTGTGGCTGACCTCAGTGAACTGCTGGAGGCCAGTGAAGGAGTACACTGAGCTTTCAAGAGCCTGAACAGAGGAACTGCAACACACAGCATGCCAGTGATTACTCTGCTGAGCTGGATAATTGCATTACTTGTGTGACATGGAGGCTCAAAAGTCAGATTCAAAATTTTCAGCCCAGATATATGTCCACTCTGCTACAGCGAACATTTCAAACGGGTCTATTTTATTTTTATTTTTTTATAGATGCAAGCTTTAATTATATTAATTTATCTTTAAATCTACTCAGACCTACTTAGTCTGCTCTCATACAAGCAGGTAGATATTTTATCTTAGACTGCCACTAAGTCATCCACAGTTCAAGCAGCAATAACTTTTCGCACACCTTTCTGGCAGGTTCAGACATCCCTATTTTTCAGAAGGCATTTTGCTCTTTTGATGTCTGATGCAATTCAAGGATCCTTCCAGATCACATTTTGTAGATGCTTAAAGTCAAAGTGAATTAACTTTGCTTGGCCTCATTATGATGAGCTGTTCTGAACATGAGCTGCTCCCTACACTCACATTATATTCAAGATATTTCGATAAAATGAACAGTAAAAAAAACTAGCTCATGTCTCTGTTACCTCTAGGCTTGAATATTGCAGTTTGATATAATATCGCTGTCCTGGCGTTCTCAAATGAAATCTACAGCTTATTCACATGAACAAATAACAGATACCAAATCCCTCCTGTGTCAATATGACAAACCAATAGGAGTCTTATCCTGGTATAAAGCTCTCTGAACTTCAAACAGCATGAATATGTAATTTGTCCCATAGAGATAGAGATGTGTGATGAGATGCTTCTAAAACACTGCTAATGATAATAAAAGTCAACTGTGATCAGTTTTAATGCATAAAAGAAGTTATTTTTAGTTTGATAAAACAGCTTGAGGTTGGTGTCATTATGTCTTAACATATTTTAAAATTTCAGAAATACTCTTTGCCCTGAATTATGGTGGGCTATGTTTTGTTTTAAAGCTCTGATTTTATGCAGGTACATTATGATAAAGTTGTGACAGCAATTTCCCTTTTTTTCTTTACTTTCACACCCTTATTCTACCACATCCCTGAGCTGCACTGACTGATAGACAGATGATCCATTTAGCCACATTTAAATACCTTTTATGTCCCATTTCATTGCTAAATTATCACATCTGGCATCTTAAAAAAGGACACTAGACGATGTCCAAATCGTTTTCTCTAGAATGTTGCATGGACAGCCCTACCCTTTGAAAATAATGTTGCCATGAATTAGTGATGTATTTATTGTGATTCTGTTTAGTTTGCACTACAGCATTTATAGCCTTATTTACTTGTTGCTCGACAGGCTTTTTAGACACGTAAAAGCCATAAAAAAGGTTAGACCAAGATGATAAAAACATAACACTCATCAATATTATACAAGAACCAATAAAGGACCCTAAGATAAACTCACCACAGTGAGTTTATCTATGGGTTATTCTAACCCTATTCCCAATGCTTGATGGTAAGCAAATTATTAATGTGTGTGGTCTATCCTAAAGATAAAACTACTTTCTTATGGGGTAACCATACTTAAAATGGGATTCAAATGTTTATATCACACAGCCTTATCAGACTCTGGACTCCCCGCTCTAAAAACAACATTCATTTGTCACTCATGCCAGCATATTAATGATAAGGAGAGCAATTACACCGTTATATAAGCCACGTAGCAGAGAAGGGCAAGGGAAGAGAGACAGAGCAGACAGAAGGCTTGGTGTATTTCTGTGTTTAGGATTTCATCGCCCAGTCGACTGCAGAGCCTAATCCCTGGAGACCTGGATCTTACTTAGTAAATACTTCCTGCCGTCTGACTGACAGAATTGATTTGTCCTCTGCAAGCATCTACAGTGTAACAGAGAAATGTAACATTGAAAAGGGAAGACTGAGTAAGCTTCAAATAGAAGTAACAGCAACAACAACAACAACAAAAAACATGACATTGATAAAAATCTGTATTCTTTTGGAAAATAAATTATTCATACTCTGGGATCAGTATTTATTTCAAGATGATTCTTGTTTAACTTTATGTCCAATCAATAAACATAAAACTAAAACATCATCAGCTTTACGTTTGGTTTGCATGCTCTTTAAGACCACAGATGTTTAACTCCAATGGCTGGGCTTTCATCTAAATAACATAATGTAGGTCTATGAAAAAGCAGGAAAAATATAGTTTAAATTTGTCCCGGAGACTTCCTGTTGAGCTGCAGTGTGCTGTATCGTCTCAAAAATGGCCTTAGGACAACAAGCAGTAGCCATAAATCTCCATTTCAAACAGGCACACAAGAGACAATGCAAAGTGCTGACAAGTCTGTGTATTTTTAGGGCTCATCTCTATGCAGCAAGTGGCTGCAGTGCAGTAGGAAGAAAATGTGTGAACTTCTAATGGCAAGAGACCGAAATGTAAGACAAAGAAAGTCATGTGGGCAGATTCCACTGATGTTCTCTGCTTATTAAGAGCTAGAGGATCTTCAGCACCTTACACAACTGCTGGTTTTCTGTGGAAAGTTGAAGACAAAATCCAGGAGGATTTATTAACTGAATGCTTATGAAATCACATGCCTGACCTAAAAATCTGATCAGACTTCTTCATACATGAAAAGTGGTGGAGGCTGCAGCTCTGAGCTTTTCTTAGTACTTCTGTCAGTTCTGTATAATTTAAATCTGCTGCACAGTAACAGCCATTGTCCCAATAACATATGAACCTATATTATGCAGTTGAGCCCAAAATTATTCATACTGAGGGGCAATATTAGGGATGTTTCAATTCTGCCAACAGTTTTCTTCTGACTGAATGTAACATCAAGGTTCGGCATAAGTCCTGAAACCGGAGCTTCAGGGGCCTGGAGCTAAACATTAAGGTGAAGGGATGGAGGCCTTCCAACCTCTAAAACTTCAAAACACCTGTAGAAACCTGGCAAAAGGGAAATAAAGTTTTGTTGTTGTTTTTTTCTTTGCTCTAAATATATATCAGCTAAAATACCAAGAAGTTACCCAACCAGTTAAAGAAATGCTTCGAATAACCCAGGTTCATGCACCTGTAGGTCATGTCCATTGTTATGCTTTGGCTGAATATTTGAACTAAGCTTGAACGTGTTAATTATTGAACATTTGCGGTTCAAGTGGACAAATTCTGTTACCCTTTACAGTCAGAGAACATGTTGAAGTTCAATCTATCACCTTTGAATAAAAGAGAGGTCACTTCTATTCATCCCCACCTTAATTTTATGTGGAATGTTTAAAAGCTCCTAGTTTGAAAATACAGAATTACTTCCCCTAAATATCCCAACATTTTATAAAAGTACAGACAACAGAAGATGATAAAAGAGTCACAAAAAGACCTCACAAAAAGACCTCACTAAGTACTTCAGACAGAAGATGTAAGAAATGAAAACAGCCACTTTGACTTTGTGGCAGTCCCACGTCTGGACTGCTGAAGGCTTTTGACTCTGAATAATCCTGCTTCCTTCTAAATCCTTATCCTCTGACTTCAAACACTGCGCAAAGACCTTTAACAGAATCTGGCATCCTCCCAGCCTTCTCTCGTTCAGCAGTTCAGTAATTCATTCTTTTTCTGTGCTTTCTTTCCCACTTTCTGTCCCTCCCTTGGATCAACTGTCCAGCCTTGAATCACAAAGCCAAGCCTGAATTCTGTGGGAATAGTGCAGTGAGGCCTCTGCAAAGCAAGATTGTGCACCCACATCAATACACACATTAATGCACCTCTGGTGAATAGTTAAACTGGAAAAAAAGAAATGTTTATGGACCTGTTGGTAAGGGAAAGACTCACATTGAAAAAAGCACAGACTAACTTGGAAAATATCTGATGTGTAGAATACAAAAACTGAAACAACTTTGGAGTGTCTTGCAAAAGTATTTACAGCCCTTAAAATTCAGCATGTTTCAGGTTAAACGCATCTGTATGTATTTTACCAGGACTGTTTTGTAATAGACATGTATTCGCTATAACTGTAAAGCGGATACACGGTTTTCAGCATTTCCTACAAACAAGCATCTGTAAAATGTGTCCAAACCTTTTAGAACCAACAGGAGTTGAAATTACAGTTGTTAGACCTTTTAGGTTTTGTCTCCATTGGTTGTGCAGATTAAGAAACAAAAAAAGGTTTACCCATTCTTCTATGTAAAATAGTTCAAGCTCCGTTATATTAGGCGGAGAATATATCTAAACAGAAATTGAACCTTTACAGCAGCACATTTTTGTGCCTTTTATCGGAATATCATCCTGCCCTGTAGCTCTTTTTATTTCCAGTTTTAAATAGAACCTGTTGCTGCGTTCACCTTCTCCATAGCTCCATGCCTTACCTGTGCCAGGTGTTCCTTGATTTATTATATCTAGAGTCAGCTGGTCACATAGAATTTCACTTGGGTGTATGAAAGTAAACATACAAATGCATGTTCCACCTTTTGAACATTTATTTGTAAAAAATAATATATAAATAATATATTTGTAAAAAATAATAATATATATTTGTTTTTTGTTTTTAATTGGATTGTGTGTAACTTCATATAATACTTTCAGGTTTCAGGTAGTTCAATATGAGAAAGCCTGAAATACCATGCAGGATTCTTTGGAGTAACATGAAGTCCATGTCTGACACAAAGCATGCAGAGTCCTATAAAAAGCAGCATATTTTCCTCGACTAAGGCAAGCAGCCAATTTGCGACCAACATAGAAATTTTACTGGAAGCAAAGAGTGCATTGCTGAAGTCAATGGTGCAGAGCCACCCGTGGTTGGTCACAGCGCAATATCTGTCTCAAGTAGGAAATTACTATTTTAGACGGTAAAATGTGAATTGCCAAGAAGTCGCCAGCTAAATGAATCGGCTGCTTTCACTCCACTTTTAGAACATTGTTTTGCATATTTCTTAGCAGGTCTTTGTAATCCCAATATAATAATAAAGTCCAAAAAAAGTGAGAAAACAAAACAAGATTGTAATTAAAATACCACATTTTATATTTTGTAGCTGCCACGGTCACTGCAATAAAATTAGTATTCTTATAATAAACTATAGTGGTTTCACCAACAAGAACAATTACGTGTATTTATAATTTTAAAAAAGGCATCTGTCAGAGCTGTTAACAACAGCAGGGTTAATTTGCCCTTTTCTGTGTTTTTAAATACTGACTTTAACAAAGAGATTGCTGTTGTCATTCTACAACATTTCAATTGAACTAAAGTCCAGATTTGACTTGCTGGTGTGCTTTTGATCACCGTCTTTCTGCGACACACAGGTCCTTAGAGGTGACCTGAAGACTGGATATTCTCCTTCAGGATTTTCACCAAGAAAGCAGAATTTGTCAAAGTCCAGAAGCAATAAAGCAGTCTGCACCATCACACTAACACCACCGTGTTTAATTGCAGTTTAACATTATTTTTCTGGAATGCAGTGTTTCACTATTCCATGAACATTGACCTTAGCTGAAGTGATTGAAGCCTTCAGTGCTTTAGATGTGATTTAGTTTGTTTTTGTAACTTCCTGAATGAGTCATTTAAGCATTCTTTGAGTAATTTTGGAAGGCCGGCCACTCCCAGGACGTTTCACTACTAGTCCATGTTTTCTCACTGGCTATTGCTGTGGTTCACTGGAGACCTAAAGCCTTAGAAATTACTCTTTCATTCAGATTGAGCCGTTGCTTTTGGGATCATTTAGTCTACTTCATGTTGTCAGTCCGGCTCTGTTTTGGTGACCTCTTGGTTGTAATAGTCAGACTTGAGTGTGACTAGAAAAGTTAAACTTAGCGCTCAAAACATTATGGTTAATCACAGTTAATTTAAGGTTTACCACATAATGTCAAGTTAGTTTAGACTGCTTTTGCCCGAAAATAAATGAAATAATCATTATACATATGCCTTTTGCATTTACTCAGATGATTTTTGTCTGAAATTACAGTCGGGTGATCTTATCGAAAGGACACAAGACATTTGCACAGGAGTGTAAAAGTAGATGTAACAAATACTGTCTGGAAGACTCTCTTTTACACTGCAGTTAATAATAAAAAGTAATCAAAAATCATCAGTACTGATGTTAATTAATGAAGTAATTTGAAGATTGCTTCAATTATTTTCTTAATGATTATTCAAAAGAGTATTATGAAATCTTTATTAAACAAAGTCCAATAGAAAACATGTGATGCAAAGGGTTTTGAGATCACATTTTCATGATGAATAATGAGTCAAAAAATGTGTTTCACTTGTTAAATCCACATTCTGTTCTTGTTCTGTTTGAAACATAGTGGTCATAAATCACCCAGACAGATACCTAAAACTTCTGCATCCTAATTTCTGGGTAATATAGAGGCCAGGCTAATATCTTCCTCTCTTTGTTGAAATGTTCTCACATAACACATAAAGTAGGACAAACTGTTCAGAAGAAAGACGAAACAAAGCAATTATTGGCAGCAAGAGTGTCAACATTACGTCGTTATGAGCTGATCAATGCTGTTCCTTTCAGCGTCAATGAGGAATCAGATTGCTGAGCAAGACTGTGATACAATTCATTAAAAAGCTACACTGAGTACAAACAGGGGAATTAAAAAGCCAAAGCTCTGGTGCCAAAGCAAAATCTGCTTTGTTCGCTGTTGGTGGTAGATATTACCATAAAAGACCAGCAGGAGGTCTGCAATAAATGATGCATTAACTGAGTGAAAATTTTGACTTTTAATCACCAAATTTTTTCAAGACAAACTAGGAGAATAGTCACACCCTTATGGAAGATTTACTACTTAATCTGGAGTCAATTCAGTTCATTTATACAGCACCAAATTACCTAAAGCACTTTACAAGACAAAGTGGTTGACTT
Organism: Poeciliopsis prolifica; assembly: GCF_027474105.1. Classification (NCBI taxonomy): domain Eukaryota; kingdom Metazoa; phylum Chordata; class Actinopteri; order Cyprinodontiformes; family Poeciliidae; genus Poeciliopsis; species Poeciliopsis prolifica. The sequence goes on from NW_026562396.1 coordinate 2,095,985, forward strand.
ATGCAAAATTTTAATTGGTTAATTTTGACTTCAGAGCGGTCCTGTTCAATCCAATACAATTCAGTCTGTAAGCATACAACCCAGTTGTACCGCACCGCAATAAAAGCCAGTTGATTATAAAATACCAAAAGGTAAAAATTGGACCAAGTGTGCCCTGAATGATTAACTCTGATAACTCTTAATTTTAGTAAAAGAAAATAAATAAATAAAAAGAAACAGAAAACAACAAAGCATTGCTTTGAATAAGATTAGTTCTGACATTTAATTAGCGTAATTTTGAACTGAACTGAACTTCACCACATTACAGAAATCCTGCAACATCAGGAGGACTTTTTTTTTCACATTCACCTCCTAAGCAGAATGTCTCAGTCAGAAACAATGCAAATAAAGAAATAAAAAAGCCTGTGTCTGTGCCCACTAATTTCCTCTGTCTCATGCTGACTTCATTTTTGTTCTTTCTAGACTCAAAACCAAAATGACATACTGACTGGAAGAAAGACCACAAGCCACAAAATCTTAATGGTCGCAGCAGTTTTATGCAGCAGACATTCAAGTAACAGCAGCATTAACCTTAAAACAGCCTGTTTCAACTTGCCCTCCAAGTGGTCATGTTGTACTTATGAAGGCTTCGAGCTGAATTATGGGTTAACAACCTCTGTCTGAATTGGTCTTCGGGTTGCATGTTCTGCTTTTTTTGCGCAGGAAAACCATTTTTCAGAGCACTCTATAGTTTGTATATTCCTAGCAATAAATCATTAGGTAATGTTCCCATCAGTCTTTTCAAGACAACAAAAACACTGTTGTGCTAAAACCACAAACATAAACCTAACAATGCAACTGCGTTTTTTTTTTTTTTTTTTTTTTCTGGTGAGAAAATCTCACCACAGGAATCTCAAAACAACTCCACAAATTTCCTTCAGGCATGAAATAAAATAAGGCGCAAATCATAACAATGGGCTTCAGTTTCGTACACTTTAATATGCAAGACTTATGTGAGTTTTTTGACATGATTTATGAGGTTCAGTCTACTCACCAAGCAGATTTCTTCAAATAAATCATTTTACTGATATTGTCAAGGGATTTTTTAGTGGCTGCACGTTTGTTTTACTGAATTCAGACTCGGTTGAGTTACGACAAAGTACTGTAGCAGCAGGGAGTTGTTGAGCATTCTTGTGTTATTCCTCTCAACACGCATCCACAGTTAGTGCAATACAAATCAGAGCTTCGGAAATGGTTCAACAAATCAACATTTTCCCAGAGGAGAACATTGCTTTGATGTGGTGCTTTTCAGACCGCTGTGCTATAATTTGCGCAGCCATCCTCAGACGTTCTCTCGGGCGTCTCAACAGCTGATTCATACTGCGCTCTGTTTGACTTTTATGTGACTCCTGGCCGACGGGGTGCCGGGATCACTTAGGTTGGTTGCCATGGATGTGAGGCAAACCTGTGCGGTATGAAGGAAAGAACTTCCCTGAAGGCCTACTCGACAGGCTGCATATTTGTGCATTGTGTGGACAAAGTGCAGAAACCTCACAAAAGCTGAAAGAAAGCAGGCAGTCCTGATAGACTTACTGACAGACGGGCAGCAAGGGAAAACACACAATTTGCTAAAGATTGCAGTAATATCTGCTAAAAGTATACAATTAACTTTAGGTTTGTTCCCTTTTTTCCTCCTTTCCTGGTGTTTGGTTATCTTTCTTTCAGCACAGTACCATTGAAAGAAAAGCATAGAGGTTCATGCTCAATTTGTGTATATTCAACTCATGAGAGGAATAAACCAACGTTTTAAAAAGAATTTCTATCAATTTATGTATTTATTTTGTGTCTCACATCAAATAAACCCATACATTAGGTTCTGTTGTCCGACTACATTTCACTAATGTCTTCATTCTGATACCCTCCCCTTCGCTGTGTCATATAAGGAGACATAATTGATGGCTGCGCAGAAGACAAATGACCACATTAGCTGGCCTCCTTTTATCTCATCCTTCTTCCCGTTCGTGATGTTATAACTCTGTTTGTTTGTTGATTTCTCTCAAATTACAGTGCCGACTGCCAATCATTACTGAATCTATGGGGCTTTTCTTTCCCGGTAAATTGTAAAGCTCCTGTTCACCAGAAAAGTCTTATTAATGCAACTGGCATTGAGTTTCGGCCAAAAATACTTCTGCAGAAATCTCACAAAACTAAAAGTATTCATCAACACTTCCTTAATAGATTTGAACAGCTGATGAAATGCTCGACTTCTGACAGGTTACATGTTAAACAATGTGGTTCTGTGACAACAGTGCTTAAAACATCTACTGTGAATTGCCTTGAGTGTATGAATTTGGTTTCTGACATGACTCGCAGTAAGTCTAATTCCATAGTAATTCAAATAATACCGATACGAATTAGACACAGTGTCCAAATATCTCACAAAGAAGAACATTATCTTCCATCCATGTTGGTGGTGAAAGCATACAAAAAACAGTCTTCTTTCAGTAAATTGGTTAACACAGCTGTTTTTATATCTGACTCTTTTTGTTAACTAAGTTATTTATTTACATAATCAAGTCTGTTTGAAGAGAGAAGATGTTTGGCTTGGAGCTGAAAGAACAACTCGTTTTAAAGTAATACAAAAACCGCTCGCTGTGTAATGTTGCAATGCTTTTAGTGAGCTTTACATAAGCAAACAATTTTGTGAAGGGAAGTTTATGTCATAGGTTTTACTAAACACAACTCTACATTTAGTGGCTTTCCTAAAAAAGAAGAAGAAACAAGAGAAGCTTGTAAAATATGAAAGGCCAAATATGGAAAAATGCAAGCACAATTGTGTCACATAAACATTTTAAAGTGATTTGGGACATGTCTGTATCTGCTTTGCACAGCTTGCAGATTTCATCTCTTTTGCAAGATAGCTTTTGCTCAGTCAGATTATATTTGGATTTTAGGTCTGGTCTTTGACTGAGCCATTCTACTTCTGTCCTGCTAAATAGTGAACCTCCACTTTCTTTGGGAGCCTCTAACAGGTTTTCTTCTCTGACTTTCTGGCATGTAGTTCAATCTATCTTATGTCAACTCTGAACAGCTTTTTTTTCTCAAAAGTCAAAAAGCATCCTTAAAGCATGATGCTGTCACTACCACATTACCTAATGGCAATGTGGTTCTGGATAATGTACATTGTTAGTTCTCCACATTTTTGATGAAGGCATAAACAATTACATTTTTGTCTTATCTGATCAGAGCACTTTTCCTCTACATCTTTGCTGCATCACCAATAAACAGAATTTTTTTTTAAGTTGGTCTAGTACTTATCTCAAATTTATTAAGCGTAGACTCCTATCTAAATACTAAATATCTGCAGGTTCTGCAGAACCTGCAGAGATTTACCTTGCATACATAAAGGTAAAAAAGTACCTTTATGTATGCAAGTTCAAACAGATTGTCACATCATAAGATTTGCAGATTTGACATAAGTTTGACAAAAGTGGCCAGTGAATTGTTGCACATTTTTTTTACAATTTTATCCATGAACTGTCTGCTGTGATTCTTGGTCTTAGTGATGCTATTTTTCATTAGTGTAAACTGGATGCCTGGGATTTCATTACATGTATCAAAGAAGTCAAGGGGACTGAATCAATTTTCAGATTGATACTTTCTAAATAATTTTGAAACTTGTGAAGCATTTTGTTGATCTGTGACATGGAGAGATTGTAGCAAAAAACAAAAGAATCATCAGCAGTTTTCTCATCCTTCACTGACTTCTTGTTTTGAAAGAGAAAAATAAAATAGTCAAAGTGATAAATGATCCAAATAATGGTTAATGTGTGAAACACATTTTCTCTGTATATCCAGAGCCAACAGAGTGCAACAGTGATCCTCACAAGCAAAAGAAAAATAACCGGAAGGTCTGTTGCCACTTGTCTTATGCAAGAAACGGCCGCCAGTGTTTGTTGACTAATGGGAGTTGATGTTGACGGGGAGCGTTGTTTGGTTTGGAAGGAGCGAACATTGCCTGCGATTCTCCAGATGAAACCATGTGAGTTTAGCGGGTACTTTCAAACGGTTATGAGCGCCACTCCTGCAACATTACTTGTGTTTTCTCCCGAACGGCCAAGAGAGCACGAGAACTTGAGAAGTAGGAGGGAAAAAAAATAAAAAAATCACACAAGTCCAAATTCAACTCAACAAAAAGTGGGTCCACTGAGGAGTTAGGGACAGCATCAGGGTCAATACATACTTAGAAAGAAGAAAGGAATATTGAGAATGACAATTTAATGTTTTCTGTAGCAACTAGCTGAAGTAGGAACCACATACGACTGGCTGAAAAGGTCCAATAACAGCAGCCTTGTTCTATACAGCATCAGTTATGCTTTGCCTCCTCAACTTTAAAATGTAATTTCATGTTCAAAGCCTGAACAAGCAGATGACACATTTACCAACAAAAATAGGGTATTGCCCCTCCAAACCTCAGCTAAAACACTGTAATCATGCGGGGCTTTCCTATAAATCACTGGCGTTTCAGGGGAGGATAACAGTCTGTCTTTAACCTGAAAGGCAGCATTACAGTGAACAACCTTAATGACATGTCTGAGGCTGCGTGTTCAAGTCATTCACTTTGGATCTCTTGCCCACCAGCCTCAGCCCTCATATATCGGCTATCAGCCGGAGTGAGAGAAAAAAAACCACACTAGATGGACAAAAGCAAGCAGACACACAAAGAGGCAAGTCGGTGCTTGCACGTCAAACCCTGAATGAAATGATGGAGAGGAATCAACACAAACACCCACCTGTGTGATGGGAATGCTCCCCCTCCAATTCTCTAAAAAAATATGGTTTCATTCTACAAAAGGATACAAAGTGTTGGGGAGAGCTTGCAAAGGAAAGGATGTAAGTAGAAGGAGCTCTGTTTATCCCTACAGCCCATGCCTTCAGCAGCAAAAACCTTCAGCAGCAAAAACCAACAAATCTGAGCTGCAGATCTGTTGCAAACGCTATAGATCTCTGAGTGGGACTTATCTGTTTCATCTGATGCACACGCACACACACGACTCATCTGTATCTTAACGACACCCACACAAACATCTGCACATAAACACTAAAGGATAAACATTTGCACTCAACTCGTGTTCACAAGGCTACAGCTGTGACGCCTAAACACACACAAGCAATTACCTTGAAAGGCGGCCACGTTGCGCGACAGGAGCATCTTGAGTCTGGAGCTGTAGGTCTGCAGGAGGTTTTGGACATCCCGCCGGGCCGCCACCTGGTACTTCTCCTCCATCTTTTTGGTGCAACACGTTGAGCCTTTGGACGTGCACACCTGGAGATCGGCACCTGAAAGCAGCCGGCATCACGTGTGAGGATATTAAAATGTCATACAAGTGCATAAACAAAATAAAAGATAAAGTAAACGTAAAGTAAAAGTGGTTCTATAGTTGCTGCCTTCGACAATTTCAAAGAAGGACATAACAAAGCTCTGTTTTATTGACATATAACAAAAATCAATGTAACTAAACTTTTTCCTGTAACAACAAATAATTTAATGCTACAAACTGCTCTCAGAACAAATACAGCTCCTATTAAGCACCTTTGTCTTCAGAAATCCAAGCCTTACACATTAAAGATATAAACTGGGGATAAGCATGTTGCCTTTAAGTTAATCCATGTAAACTCCGCTTTAAGACAAACAAATCTGGTGGATTTGCCACCCGAAACTGACCAGATTCATGAAAAGAATGTGCAAAGAATAACACTTTGACCTTCGTCAGACTAAAACTATAGCAATATTTACACAAACTGGAAAATTGACACATAAAATTGTAAAAAAAAAAAAAGTTGTAAGGAGTGTAAGTGTTGGTCTTAAAGAAGCTATCCTTTTCAGTGCCTTGTAAATGTCTAAATATCACTTAAACATTTTGTGTGTTGCGACCGCAAACCTTAATTCTATTTTAGCAAGATTACAACATTGTGACATGGCAGGAAAATTAGAAATCTGTGCACATGTATTCTACCCACTTCACTCTGATCCAGCTAATAAAACCCAGTGGAGCTCTCAAGGGTCACACCTTTGTTGAGCACAGTGTATCTGCGCATTAATAAATCTTAGTAAAACACACAGCTACTCTGTGAAGGCTTCTGAAAGTTTTTAGAAAACTTTTGAAACAAATCCCAAGAAGATTAAAGATCACACCAGACAGGTCCGGGCTAACATAGCTTTGAACATCTCACAGAGCACATCTAAAAATTTAGATAGTAGTAGACAACTGTAAATGTATTTAGACATGGTCCAACTACACTCCATGTAGCGAGCAAAGCCAATAATAGCTATAATCGCAAGGAAAGATGATTCTATGAAATGTTAACTCAAAGGAGTTGAATACAAATATATGGCACAGTTTCAGGATTTGTATTTGTTCAACAATTGCAAACTATGCAAAACATGTCCTTCCTTTTCACAATCAAGTATCTATTACTGCTCTTCAGTAATGCCAACAGTGAAACTCCTAAAGTTTGCACATTCGGACAAGCCAGGTTGTGGTATTGCAATATGCTGATTTTATTATATTTTATTTGTTTATTACACTGAAAAAAAATAATAAAATTCAAATTTATTGAATAAGACATCAGCATACCGTTTGGTGTTGCATGTATCTTTTATTTTCTTTACAGTTTATGTATTTATAGTTAATGTCTGTACACTGGGAGCATGAAGTCAAATGTCTTGTTTTTGTTAAAAGGATATAAACACAAAGGACTGTAACTTCAAACATTACAGATGTTTATCAAACAGCTAAATTTAATTTAGAAAACCAAGTGTCTCGGAAATCAAAAGTCTCTCCGAATAAAACAGTTACTGACTGAAACAGATGAAGTCTTGGATTTCCTTGTAGAAACAGATACAAGCCAGCGTACACCAGATACAGGACAATCAAAACATCCCAAAGGAGACCCAAAATGCTGCAAAAGCCTCCACGACAAGCCCAGACAGAGTTTGCAGACTGTTGTCAGACGCTATTAACTCCCTGCGAGGTCTGATGGTGAGCAGAGCTAAGATGGCATACGTACTGGAATTCAAAGTCTTTCAGATAAGACTGCATGAAAGACTTGCTTTTTTTCCCCCACCTAAATGCATGCTGGGGTCTTATTCCACCTTCTTCCAGATATGACTTGCAACTTGCTATGCTTTGACCCAGACTGAATTATGCTTGTTGCTTGTTTTTATTGTCAAATATAGATACATTTTTTCTCTGTCTGCGGATATTCCTGCAGGCTGTTATTCACAAACCGAGACTCTGTTTTCGATAAGTGCTGATATCATTCTGGCCCACCAACAATAAAAGCTACTATCTACCATTTGTTGTACTTCGGAACATCAAGCTGAACCCATCAAGAAAGCGATCTGTATCTTTCAGCTGGCTTGATGGATGTAGATGTGGCAAGGTGATAAGAAAACGGTCAGCTGTGACGTATTTCACAACAGTAGCGAGCGTTTTTACAGGGTCTTATCATCTCTTAAACTACTGAACACCGCACTGCAAACAATTTATCCAAGAGAAAATAAATTTTAGCTCCAGCTATGACACAGACCAGCCACAGAGGCTTATTTAAGGAGAGGATATGTGCCACTATAAGGGGAGGTTAGGAAGTTGTTGAGGGTTTTCTGTCAATTCTGTCAGGAGCCATGGAGTTTATAGGCTACATTTTGTGGCACGGCGGCAGTCAACACCATTTAGCTTTACTTTTCTGAAAATGAGAACAGAGTTCAGCAGGAGCACCAGCAACAGGCCATCCAGTCAATGACAGTCCACTAAGGACACCCACACCCACAATTCCTCCCAAATTTTGCAGATAATTACCATGGGTGGCATTCAGAAAGCCAAGTTTACCTAGCCTTAAACAAAATCACTCCTATTTATCCCTGAAAGCCACTTATCTGTAGTAAACACCCAACGGGGAGGGGATTTCTGTGCATTTCAATCAAGTAATCTCAGATGCTTTTGTTGCTGGAGTCACAAGGTTAAGACAGCATGATTTACACCAGCAGATTCACAAATACAGCACATGCTGCTTAAACCTGTTATTGTCCTTCTGTATTTTAAGTTTAAAAAAGTGAAATAGTGCTAACTCTTGCATGCATTCATGTGTACTCGCATTTAATAGGATATAAACAAAGAGTTTGTAATTAACTCAAGGGCTCAGCATCCAGGTTGTTCAGCCCAAACCAGCAAGCCTGCATTTCTTTGACAATTGAAGATGCTTTTTTACATTACTGTGATATTACTATAATTACTATATTCAACTAAAAAGCTGAGCTTTTTCAGCGTTTGTTTAGAGGGACTGGTTTTATAAGTCGTGTGTGTTCTTCGAGTTCAGTAGTTTACTGAAATAAAATAGCTTCATAATTCAAATGTGTTGAATAGGACTGTGCATGTGCACAGTCCTCTAGCTTGGAGATCAGAAGACTCATTTGAATCATTTCCACTCAGGATGGACCAGTTTGTTTGTTTGTTTTAGTTGCATTGCTGCCGATTCAAAGTTCAAAGCTGAAATGAAATAAATGCCAGTTCATCAGCAGCGACTGACTGGTTCACATCACACTGGTTTAATAAGGCTGAACCTTAGAACATTTAAGAAGTTTGTTATGGAAATACTCCCCCAGTAATGTTTGTTTTGCAAAAAAAAAAAAAAAAAAAAAAAAAAAAAAAAGAATAACCATGTCCTATTATTGTCCTTCTGTATCATTTATGCGATATGATGAACCTGAAAAACCACTTAATCTATAAATGTAGGTCCAAAAGATTTTTTTAAAAAAAAGAAAGAAAATAGCGAACGGTCTAACTACCACCTTAATTTTTGGAGGGGCGGGGGGGTTAAATCACATTAACTAGAAAGCAGATTTGGGTTCTGTGATATACCCGACTCCTCCACTTACCTGATCTGGGACTTGAAGGCAGAACCTGATTTGGTCCGATTTGCCTGAGTTGAAAAACTTTGTGCACCTCGCTGCATGTGTCCATCTCTCCGAGTCCTGATCCGCACAAACATAGAAAAACGCAGCACCTCAAAAGCGCACTCATTTTAGAAAATATCCTTATTCATCCAGAGAACGTGGAGCTTCTTGGAAGTCAGGGGTCCGTCTTCACACATACGCCGGCAGGTAGCGGAAGAGTACGCATTTCAGGTTCCAGACTTAAACCGCGATAGAGATGGTTTCTGTGCGACTCAAGACTTAAATCCAGAAAACGATTCAAAGTTTCTGCGGACTCTGAAATCGCACGCTGTCCAAGTTGGCTGGACAGACAGCGGAGGCGGTACCACCGGGTTACCTGCGCAGAAGCGGGTCGCTGAGTCTAATAGCGCCATCTAGTGGACACCAGGTTTTAAGTTTCCCCATTGCACAAATCCATCTACATGAATAATGTCAAATTATCGGCTTTAAGACATAAAACCCACAGAACAAACGCCTCGATTTAAGCCAACACCTAGTCTGCACATTTTCTAACATGTTTGCCATTTTAAGAGTAATAAACTTTTGTGATTGCTAAAAATCAAAGTTACAATTTAAATCAAACTAATAGTTAAGTGTTTAACATAAAAACCATAAATGTGAAGATGGCAAAGTTGGACACATTTATGTTAAAAATACTGCTACTTTTCACAGTAAAGGTAGATTAAAGTAAAGCAACTTTAAAAGCATTAACAGGACATGGAAGAAATCAGGACAGTTTAAAATGTTTTTTTATTTTTTTATTTTTAAGACCACACAAACATCTGCGTAAAAACAGCATTGCAAAGAGGAAACATGCATATAGCCCATACAGACTACAGAAATGCACAGGACATAACAGTTATGCAGCAGTTTGGCTAAATCGAGGTCTGCTCAGCTCATCTCCCAGTTCCTTTACAGGCCGGGACAAGTGCAATACCTACAGAACAACAGCATTGCCACCGATCCCCACCTGAATAGGACAGGACATCTCAACAAACCCAAGCAGGACAGCAAGCGGTTTCCCTCAGAAGAACGTGACCCGTCAACGTAATCAGTTTTGCATGGATTTGCACAGCACACATCTGTTAAAGCTGAATGCAAACCAGCAAAACTGACCAAGCGACGAACAGATTTGACGTCGACTACACAACCCAGGCTGCGAGAATATACAGTTGGAAATACTTCAAGTGCTTACATTGCAGTAGATATGGGGACAAACACTACCTGCACTATAAGCACTTTAGTACTGCAGAAACTGTGGTCAGTGGATGAGAACCAGCAAGCAATCCTTGTGCTTCTTATTAACTGTTTGCTTCATACTGTGCAATGATGCTCTTGATGTTGACACCCTAAAAATCATGGATTTGTAAACAGGTGTAGAGCAAGCAGGCCATCATCAGTTTTGCATAGATTTGCACAACTCATCTATTCTTGTAGTGCAACTATGCAAAACTAGCAGTGAACTGCAAGATATTTTTGCCCAATTAGTAATTAGTACTGACTTGGCGGTGCATATTACAGCCCCTTATGCCAGAAGGAGCACTTAGGGCAGTAGGTGCTAGTCTATTTCACTATCTGCACTAGATGCACCTTAGCACAAAGACAGTACTTCAAGTGACATTGTAGCAAAACAAAATTTACAAACAAGTGTCTGTGTATTGCTGTAAGTGCCTCCACTGCAGTAGATATCACATATTACTACCTGCACTGTAAGCACTTTGACAATGCACAGACTGCATCACTGCTCCCCAGCAAAACTGAGAAGCTCCTAACTGTCCACAGCGTGGGCTTCAGCGCCTCGTGGTAGATCTGAAACAGGAAAGTGAAACAAAGAACACAATTAGGACAACTCGGATTTTAAGGCGACGCAACAGGAAACCTATGGGGACACGTGTAAAAGGAACAACAAGGTCTAAACGCCATCACAGGCAGCGGTGTTTTGACTGTTGTAGACGAGGAGCAACACGAGGTCGCCGAAAACATGAATGAGCAGCACCGCTGCTGCGCCTGCGCGGAGAGCCAAAGCCGTTCACCCCTCCCCCACATCTTCTAACATGGCGCCTCGAAGTGCGCCAACGTTAGCACTTCAAACGACTTCAAATCAGGCGAGCTAATATAGCATTTTGTGTTAAAAGTATGAAAATTACTTCACTGCTCCGTGCTGTTCACGTACTGACCAAAACGTGGGTTGTGGTTTTTCGGTCGCCATGAGGAAAAATCATAAACAAAACAAGGCTGTGGTTCGTGTCGGAGCAGCACCCGCAGGTAGCTTAGCTGCTACGAAATGCCGTTTGCTTGATTAAAGGAAAAAAATACCTTCCAACATCCATTGTAGCTACAAATGGAAGTGGTGCGGGGTGATGTGTGGTATTAGAGAAAATAAACTGGTTATCCTAATATTAAGACAGCCAGAGTTTAAACACGAATTAGCCGCTACTGAACTAGCAAACACGTTTAAAAATAAACCAAAAACCACGTGTGCCCTTTCCAGATTTGTATGGTCGTCCTTACTCTGCATTATGTATCAACTTCTACCTTCGAAGTGAAGGATTTTAGATGATCGGGAACTTTACTGGTGTACTGATGCGCACGGGCTAGGCTAGCTAAGCTAAATCGCGCGGCCTAGAGCTGCCCCATGTGCTGCTGCTTTGTTCTGGGGGGCACTTTAACTCACACACCACTGCACTCGACACTCAGCCGCAATTTGAGCACATTTTCACAAACTAACTTAATACACGCCGCACTTGTGTCTTTGAGTGCATTCTGCTCTAACAGAAAGGCCGGGTATTTTTCCACGCCGCTCGCAGCCGAGAAAGCTCCACGCCGCTTTTTCAAATCTCCCTCATTCCCTCAATGGTGGAGCTGAGGGGGCTGCCATGCGCCTCACGCTACTCTGTTTTCATCGCCAACACGCCATTTAGACTGTGTGTTTGTACTTACACAACACCACAAGCAAGAAAAAACGAGTAGAAGGACCGCAGTGCACAACACCGGGGATTTATTTCACGAAAACACGCGCTCAGACCCGACTTCCTCACCGATAAACATGCGCTCCACTCACCAGCCGAAATCCACCATCTTCGCTCACTTGCTCGGGCTGCCGTGCTGGTCTCACGCCGACAAAAGAGGCGAATAAAACCGCTGCTATCCCGAAACTTTTTAAACAGCGGACAAAAACGAAACGTAAAGTACGGTCGGTGCCGACATAGAGCACATTTGGAGCCCAGAGATGCTTCTTAGAAATGATTGCGGGGTTAAGAAAGTGGCGCGAAGGCGACCAGTTGGTAACCATGTGGGTGAATGAAGGGCGGCTCCCACTGAACGTAAATATCTAGCTACAACCCCCAACTCCCCCTATTAGCATACATAAACTACGGCACTTCCGACATATCTCAGCCAAACAGGCTCTTTTCTGAAGGAGGCAGAGAGGAACGGACAGGAATAAAACATCTCTGTTGGAAAGCTTTTAATTAACAATAAAAAAAAAAAAGAAAGTAAACTCAGTACGCATTTCGACGGATATTTAAACTCCACTGAAAAAAAAAAACATATGCAATCTTATTTTTAGAATTTCATTTGATTTAAAGCAAATATTACAGGATGCTGAAACTAATTAGAGCGTATTTAGTTCTTCAGCTGCCGTGTGTGCAACTGGAAAACCAAAACAATTAATTAACCTGTTGCTGTTGGCCACTGATTATAATTACCCAACACTGAGTTATTGTTGCACATAACACAATGCTGCTCATAAATCAGTTACAGACTTTCAGCCTCAAACGGAGACAAAAACTGTATTTGGTTATTTTATTATGAAGTTTTGTTTTTTGTCTTTTTTCTGCAAGTTATTTTATTGAGATTTACAACGTTTGCTTAGTCGTTATTATATGTATATTTTCTGTTCTTGATTGAGGGAAAATCTGTGCAGTACCTAAACTAAGGATAAAAAGTTGTATTAAATAAACCAGCGTTTCGTTAGATGATGATAAAACCGCATTTTTTAAAATAATCTGAGGCCCAGGTACGAATATTAATATTTTACATGTGCATATGTTTGCATGTTTATGTCTCTGTGTTTCTAAATGTGATTTCACTACTCAAGGCTTGTTTTACCAACTTGCAGTTTTTCTGCACCATTACCCAAAAATAAAAACCATTGATCAGAGCAATTGATCTGATTAATACTCAATTATACTGATTCTGAGAGTATGCACTGAAACAAATTGTAATGTTGTTTTATATATTTTTTAAATAAAGGTAAAACAGAATAAAAGTGATTTTTAGATTTTTTTTAAAAATCTAACTTTCAAGAAAAACACACACACACACACACACACACACACACACACACACACACACACACATATATATATATATATATATATATATATATATATATATATATATATATATATATATATATATATATATATATATATATATAAATCAAATATATTGTACAAAAGAATAAGAAATTTACATAAATAGGAGGAGAAGCTGTCAATTTGTTCAGTCTGCTTAGTTTAAGCACCAAAACAAAATGTCTGCAAAACTGTTCTGTAAAATTTCAAAGAAAAAAAAAATCAACTTTGAAAATGAGAATTTGTGGAAAACAATTAATTTAAGCTAACAGAAGTTACATTTCTCTGTGTTGAGTTTAGTTTTTGTTGAGGGTTTTTAATTTCTTCTTCAGAAACCTTCAAAGTAATTTCCACACAATAAAACTAACACATTTGTTTGTATCATTAATGATCGAAATATTTTTAAAGATAATTTCAAAATGTAAAACATGGTAGAACTCATAGAGAAATTCAGACAATTCTGACTTTTCTCCAGTTAAAACAAACAAGCTTGATGTTTCAGAGGTTTCACAAGCAAAGGCGTCAAACCACTTCACAAGCAAATACTGCACTAAATCCTGTACTGATGCTTTCACATTCAAAAACAAATATTTGTGTTTATGTCAACAAATTATTTTTGTCAATATTAGAGGTCTTTGAGAAATAAAATAATTGTTTACAGTAAGTATTTGTAGTTATGAATTGTTTGAATTATCTGAATGTGTGGGGAATGTTAACTCTGAGCTCTTTACCTTTATTCAAATTCTGTTAAACTAAATGAAAATAGAGTGATCCTGATTCAAATTACATCTTTAAAGTCCACTCAACCGCATGAAGACCGTTTTCGACATTTAGAAAATGCAAAAGAAGTATACCTCATCCACATTTCATTGCAGTTACTTCAGTAGCCACTGAAGTAAGTAACCAATGCAGAAGAAGAATAGTAAATTGCAATCTCTCATGGTGTTAAGCAACAATTTTCTTCTGCTGTATGGAAGTCGTAACATTTTACTGACTTAGTTCATACATTTATCAGGGGATTATTTTATGTTATCTTTTAAAAATTTGGATAAATAATCTACAGTTTCACTGAAGAAAACCTCTCCTAGGCCTAAAGAAGCCATTTGGCCGTAACTTTTACTTCAATCGTAAATATGAATATTTAGATGTGTCCTTCCACCAACAGAAACTACAGGTAACACCCTGGTGTGCTAGTAAAGTAGTGTGTCTAAAGATGTCTTTCATAAATTTGGAAACAACCAAATAAATAACAAAAATAATTATTTTCACAGGAGTTGAGTATCAAAGAAGTCACAGATGACCAAATTACCGCCACATACCGTCCATAATCCCCCCGTTCAGCAGAACCACAGGGAGATTATTATCATAATAGTGGTTGGATGAAATGCATTAGAGAGATTTCACTTGGACAGGAAGTGTTTGCGAGGATGTGTTGTGTGTGTGTTGTACTTCAGACTTCATGTTTTATAAATAAGCAAGCAACAAAATATTCTGCAAGAAAAGGCCTGCAGCTCAAGGTTTCTGCTACTGAGGCTTGTTGAATTATGAATTAAATCTTTAAAAAGAATTAACATATTACAGTATATAATGTGGCCAGCAGAGGGAACCATCAAACTAAATACTGTAATGACACGAATATTGTGAACAGTAAGAGGAAATTCTTGTTTCCCTATAGCTGAGGTTTCTGTTGTTTCAAATTGGTTCATTTTGCCGCAGTGGTCAGCAAAGGAAATAAAAAAGCAGGTGCCGGGCCGTGTGCCACGGGTCTTATATTCCCCATGCAACACGGGCTGGTGGTCAATTAGGTACGATAAAGGCCGATCACAAGATTCGGTCGACTTTATAGAGAAGTCTGCGTTAAACTCTAATCCCCAGTCACCTGACACTGACAGAGAACTGGACAGCAGCTCGCCCCGACTGCTCTTCTCCACTCCACACTGTGGGAGTGGGAGCGCTCAGTCATGACCCCCAACCCCCCACACAAAGCCAGTAGTTCCTCTGCATATGGAAGTGAGGTGGGGGGTGGGTGGACACGGGGAGGTTGTAGACTTCACATCGTCCCATGGGGTCAGATAAAAGCTTACAGCTCTCCTTCTTTAGACCTCCCCCTCTGCCCTGAGCTCCGGCTGCTCTGCACAAGTGCTGTAAAAGATTTATCGGCAAACTCGGTAACAAACCCTAAAGCAACTTTTCAAGATAGTTTAAATGTACTTAATGCAAGTAGCACCGTCAGACAAGACATGATATTTATGATATCGATATATTTACATAAAAAAATAAATAAAATTAACAAAGAGTGTTTTTTTTTTATTTCCAGGTGTGAAAGTCAACCAAAAAACAGTTAACAGTTTTCAATGCAAGTATGTACTTGATATCCAAAACATCCCCTCAGATAGCTTGAGCACTTCTTCCCTCCATTCTAAAATGGCTCACCACATAAGCCCCTCCCACATCAGGGGCCGTGAGCCCGGGGGTCTCTGTTTTGTTCTTCCTATAGAAGCCTGACCACTATTGTCTCAGCGCGACCCTGGGGTCAACTGAACTCACCTCGCTCGGCCACGACCCATTCAGATGTGAAGCTTCACATGGGATAAAACCAGCTCTAAAAGGATCCTTTAAGGCGAGGGGGTGGTCAGATACTGGCACACACACACACACACACACACACACACACACACACATGTTCACATAAAACACACCACCTTGGATCAAATGTGTTGCTTTAGTGTATAAAGAAAAGCAATGTTCAATTCACTCACTTGACCAGTTCAGATTAAATAATCTGATAAAATAATTGCAAATAGAGCAAGACTTTTAAAGTGGCTGCAACAGGGAAGGTTGTTAGAGGAAGTCATAATGAAGTCATCTTTGACACATTTTTTCTTCTGTTCATTCAGATACATCACCTTTAAGAGGGGAAAATTATATTTTGCTTCAGAAGAAGAATGAGGCCATGCCAGTCAGCTGCAGCTTTCTAGTTCACTGTTTATGGTTCCTATGCAGCCTGCAGGGCTGGAATCGTGTTTCAGTATTTTCTCGATATTGACTTCTATGAAAAAAGTATGGATCAATTGAAAATTATTTGTTTCCAGACTTTGGTCCCATTATTTGTCCTTCCTTCCTTCTGTCCTTTGTTCCTTCCTTCTTTCCTAGCTTCCTTCCCAGCTTCCTTCTTTCCTTCCTTCCTTCCTTCCTTCCTTCATTCATTCATTCATTCATTCTTTCCTTCATTCCTTCCTTTCTCTCTTCCTTCCTTCATTCCTTCCTTCCTTTCTTCCTCCCTCCCTTCCTTCCTTCCTTCTATCTTTTGTTCCTTCTTTCCTTCATTCCTTCTATCTTTTGTTTCTTCTTTTCTTCCTTCCTTCTATTCTTCCTTCCTTCTTTCCTTGCTTTCTTCCTTCCTTTTATCAGTCCTTCCTTCCTTACTTTCTTACATTTCTTCCCTTCTTTATTTCCTTCCCTTCTTCTTTTCATCCTTTCTTTCTTCCATCCTTCATTTCTTCCTTCCTTCTTTCCTTGCTTCCTTCCTTCTTTCCTTTTATCAGTCCTTCCTTCCTTACTTTCTTACATTTCTTTCCTTCTTTATTTCCTTCCTTTCTTCTTTTCATCCTTTCTTTCTTCCATCCTTCTCTTCTTCCTTCCTTCTTTTCTTCCTTCCTTTCTTCCCTCCTTCCTTCCTTCCTTCCTTCCTTTCTTTCTTCCTTCCTTCCATTCATCCTCCCTTCGTGTTGATGTTAAATCTATGAAAGCATGGATCTTCTACATGATCACCGGAACCCTGTCTGTGCTCAAAAATTTACAGCTGCACAATAAATTTAATAAATAAATTGAATACAAAGTAAGATTTTATGTCTGAACAGAAACAGCTGAGTTCAGCACAAAGTGTCTCCTGTTTTGGCGTCTTGCTGTCAGAGACAACAGTGTCCCCGGTGGAGGGGAAACTCATGGAGGCTGACAGGTTGAAAATGTGCGCCATGATGTGGCTGAAGGAGCATGAAACATGTTCACTCATGAGCGCCTCGCACATCGCCACAGGAGACAGAGCGACAGTTAAATGAGTGTTTTTACATAAATATGTTTTCTTTATGTGAGCTTGTGGTTCGAGAGCTTTTAGGCACAACACACACACACGTGCTGCTCTGCCAAGAAAGCACTTCAATTGTTCAATTCAGTCAAGAGTGAAAAAGTTAAATGAGAACAGGAAAACATTTTCTTTCCCTCTCATATTGCACAATTTTGTCTCTTTTTCTTAAAATTGCTCCAACTAGTGAGGCGAAGAAGCTTTCCAGGCAATATTTCACTGATTTACACTGAACTGCAGTTGTTTTCAAATTTTTACCTGTTGAAAACTATTCAAAATTATAATTTTGACTACAAGACGGTAAAGCACCTTTTGATGAATAAGAGACTTTTTTCAGTTTCTAATTTAATCAATATTTCCCAAGAAATTATTCACAGAAATAATAGAACCAACTGTGCAAAAGTTTAATTATTTTTTTTTTTTAATCGCTCCTCAGCAGGCAAACATCTTTTTAATATTTTAGAAACAGTCTTGTTCAAGCTTTCTCCAGGATACCTAAAAGTCTTGGAGTCTTTGGAGTTTTGTTTTGTGTCACTCTTGATATGTCCACTTCCTACTTTCAGATAAATAATTTGTTTTGTTTTTTTAACAAATTAACTTTTCATACTTATTCATAATTTCATAACTGCTTACAACCTGTTGTTTAGTTCTCTGTTGCAAGAAAAAAAATGGTGATGTGACTCTAGTAAATGTTATCAACCTTGTTTTGGTTTGATCCCAAAACCTCTGAATGAATGGAAGCAATGCCACTGCAATATAAAACCTTCACAAAGATTTTATATCTTTGTGAAGATGTAAAATCTCGTCTTAAATTTACTGAAATTATGCATTTTGTGAATATTTTGATATTTGATATTGATATATTTATTAAAATATTTAGGAGAAACAGAAAGATAAATCAGAAGCCATCAATCAACTTTAAAAAGGCTTTTAATTTAAAGGATTTAGTGCTGAGTTTAACCTTCTTGAAACCTCATACAATTCAACAACAACATTTAGACACATTTAGACATTGTGTAAACAACAATCTTTCAGAAGAACATTTTTTCCTGTCCCAATAGAATGAAAAGTGCTAAAGAAAAAACAATTTGACTGAAAAAAAAAACGTTTTTAGTGTCAACAAGGTGATTTTCTGAAGCGCTGTTGAATATAGACCAGCTGAGGAATGACAGATCCCTTGTTCTTTTGTTTCTTTTTACATCTGATATATCTTCTTTTGTGCAATCTATAGTATTTTGTCATGGTAAAAGGACTGACTTGATCAGAACTGAACTGAACTAAACAAGTTACCGTGAAGAAGTTTAAAAGACCTCCAGAAACTGCCCATGACCTTTAGGCCACTTTGACAGATTATTATAAAGTCTGGCCTCTCAGGTTCAATCTATAAGAAAAACATGTTTTCTGAAACAACAGTCCTTATAAAAGCAGTGCTGGGGCTTTTACTCTGAATGTGAATATTATTGGCCTCCAAAACGATGGATGAGTTGGGTAATGCATTGTCGTATATAACATTCATAATCCAAACATCTTGTTAATTTTGTGAGCACCAGAAAAGGAATGTCCTGCAACTTCTGCTCTAATTTATGTTTTCATGTTATTTTTATCACGTGTTTACACAGACAGAGGAGAGAGCTGGAAAATTCACAAACTTAATTATTAATGTAAAGACAGATTTCTAATTTACTTCATTAAAGAATTATACTTTTCGGTTCACTTCACAGCTTTTCAGACAGGTTTACACAAAATGTTGGCGAAAAGAAAATGAAACGTAGCATGTTGGAGTGCAATATTCTTCTCTCGATATACATTTATCATAAAGTGAAATAAAACACAGTTAAACCTGACACAAATAGTGACAGTAAAAAAAAACATATTATAATAAATAAATCTGTTTACTCTGTTAACCATATCTAAGGGACTACATCTACTGAATGATATGCTGAGAGCTGTCTTCTGCTCAGATTGTCTCAAATCCTTCCACAGTATTTTGTGCATTTGTTCCAGTGTTGCTAAGCAAAAGGACAGGTGTCTCTGCAGGGCATAAAAACAGTGCAATCCTGCTTTTAACACACAGAACTCACATTAGCTCAAACTTGTCAGCTGGAGTAGTGTTGTATTTCAGAAGAAGTCATTAGAGGAGCTTATTAGACCTTGTAGTAGACATTGGTGGGGCTCTGAGGCATTATCTCCTGAACTATATACACAGGAGGGCCATATTCACCACTCACACGCTCGTAGTGACGGCAGATCATACTTTCAGAAGGCCGCAGAGGGAAGACAACCTCGCTGCGGTCTGAGCCATCATTGTCGCTGCTAAAGCTATCCCGCTTCGGCACAGCCAAAGTGCTCAGGGATACAGAGGCAGGCGGCGGCTGCTGCTGCTGCTGCTGCAGCTGCTGCCGCCGCTGGCGGTCAGGAACACGGCGACGTCGGTGGTGCCTCCACAGCACCACTAAAACAACTACAATGACCAGCAGGAGGCTCAAGCTGCAGGGAATGACCCACACAATGATTCCTGGCCCGGACGTGTCAGTCTGTCCGGCTTCAGAACCCACATCTACCATGGGGCATGGAGAAGAGACGAGAAAAACAAATACATCAGAGGGAGAGCATGTGTGAAGCAGAAGTTTCAGGATTTTACTTTATTCACCCCCAAAAATAAACACGACACGTTAATAACACCAAAGGTTAAAGGTCTCAATAGTTTTTGTTTGATAATTAAACCAAAAGCAAATTGGTTTTGACAACTTTCAGAAAATGGAGCTTGGTGTCTGGAGTTCAGTGAAAGTCAGATAAAATGTGGGACCCATGCTGCATTTCTGCTGGATTCATAAATGGCACCTCTAATTAGTCTCTGTTATTACAGCTGAACTCTGATAAAATGTGATGATTGTAATAAAGCCACAACTGGATATTTTAGTCACTTCAGAGTTGAATTTAGGTATGGGTTTATCGCAGCTCCATTAGAACTGAGCATCATAAGAAACAAGTGACTCTAAACTGCTCTGACCATTTTATCAAGTAACTCAGTTTTAAAGAAAGACTGAACTGGGGATTATTGTTTATTGTTTAGGCTTACCTGGATTACTATAATTATTTCTTTATCTGTTTTCACAAATCAGTTTTAATTCCACCTCAGATTCAGACAAGTGAGTCCACTTCACTCCAGTTTTTGCTTTTTTGCAAATGTTAGCACAACATTTTAGGGTTCTAAATGGATAATCTCTGTAATATATAGTTGTCTTAGAGTCTCTTGAACTCTTGAATCTTTCCTCTTTCTCACACACTGGCTGCCCTGCAGGGTTTGAGCCTTCATGTTACTGGCACCTACCTCTATCTATTCAAAGAAAAGACACTGGCATAAAAAGTAGCTGCTGTAATCTCATATTTATATCCTCAGTGTTTCTGAATTTCAAAATCACTTTGAATAATTTGTGTGTTGATTTTAATCATATTATTCTCTTATTTTGTGTGCATTACTTTTGTGCTTTTATCTGTGGAAAGTACATTGTAAATAATTCTTATCTTTACTTCCAAGCGAAAGTTGGTATCAGCCAGTAAAAAGCTATTTTTTTTTTGCATCTCTAATTGATAAAGTACACTTTCAAACTGATTTGATTTACATATCTGAGACTTTGCTGCAAAATACATTTATTACACTGTCTACATTCTTGCCTTTTGAGAAGATGTCCTTAGTCTTGGTCTTTGGTGGTGCAGGTGGGAACCTGGTTGGTGACTCCTGAAGGGTTAAAAGTGAATCAGAGGAGTCTGGAATATAAAGCACATCACATGGAGCACATTAGAAAGAGCACTCACGTCTTCAGACGCACCGTGTAGGTGGGTTCATGTCACGTAATGAGTCAGTGAACATCACTGAAACCACAGTGATGTCATTCCTGTGGTTAGTCATTATTGTTTCACGTCAGTGTGTAAGTATGAAAAAAAACCTAAAAGAAGTAAATGCAGATTTGGGTCAAATAGAAGTGGAAAAAAAGATTCTCTAACCCAATCAAGCCACAGCAAAGTTCTGCTTTGAGTCATTTAATTTTTCTTGCCTGGAAAAATTAAATTTTAAACAGCGATACAAGAATAGGATAGATGGCAAAATGAAACCTGCTCTGATGTGACTTAAATTACATGACGTTTTTATAGAATCAACATAAAATAATGTGTTTCTAAAATAAAATAAATGTTATTGTGCCCAAAAGCAGACAAAGGTCAATTTGTTTAAAGGTCCAAATGGATTTCTAAAGCTAAAATTACAAAGGTTGCTAATTATATAACAAGCAAGAAAAGAAGAAAGAAGGAAAAAAAGAATGTGGACACAAATAATAAAACACAAAATGAAGAAAAGTACTGACCAGAATGGGATGTTTACACTAATATGCATCTAAGTTAACAAAATTACAGAAATGTTTTAAACATGAGAACAAAAAAAATCCCTAAAATAGTTTAACCATTTTATAACTGCAAAGCTGGGACCATTTAAAATCTTTGCAAATCATGTTCAGCATCCGGTTGACTTATTTTTTTGTTTTGTTTCGATTCCTGCTGAGGCTGGTTTTACTCACCACACCTGGAATAAAGCATTCAACACAAAGTCACTTTTACAAAAGAAAGCTTTGAAAATGTTAAATTTTTCTTTAACTTCACAAGGTTGCCTTTGGACTGGTTATGATCTAAACATATGGAAAATACAGTAAAATCTTAAAGCCCCAAATAACCATTTAAAGGTTAATTTGTTCCATCAGTGGAGCTTCTGACAGTAGAAGAAAATAATCAGTCAATATTCAGGTCATTATTTTTGTATGACTAAGCAAACAGAAACATATATTACATGGTTTTTTTTTGTTTATTTTTTAGCCAAATAAACCGAGACATCTCACAGAAAACCAGTCAGTAATTCTGGAGTTTCCATTTATTTATTATTGTTTATTTATAGTGCTGTAAATACATTTCATATTTCTTCTAATTTTGCTCTCTTTTTACTCTTATGTGTGTTTGATCTTCAAACAAACTACTATACCACACAAAAATAACCCAAACACAAAAAGTATTTTGTGTTAATGATTTCATTCTTTGAGGAAAATGCCTTTAACCCCTCCCAGCCTGATTAATTATTTTGTGACCTCTTTCTAGGTTTCTAAAAATCAGCGCATGTTTTGCTTTTGAGATCTTTTTGTCTGCTTCATGATGCCTGACAGAGTCTGTTGAATGATTTCTTAATTTTACATTAACCAAGCTTGTGTGTGGTTGGTGAAACTGAACCAGCTTGATAAAAAATAAATAACAAGAGATGCAACTACTTTTTCAAACTGAGCCAGTTTGGATTTCTGTTTTCTCCAGTCAAATAGCTTTCTCTTATAAAAGCTGCTTTTTGTGTTTACTCAAGTTTTGTTTATCTGACATTGATATTTTTTGAGAATATAAAACATTTAAATGTGACAAAACGTAAAATGTTTAAGGGAGCAAATGCCTTTTTACAGCTCTGTACAGAACATGTTGGTTCTGTACAACATGTACAGAACCAACAAAAAAGATTTGCTGCAAAATACATTTTGCAGCAAAATACAACCTAGTTTACCACTTCAAAACAATAAAACCTTTTTAAAAAATCCATGAATTGTGCTGTTATTTTGTCATTTGTAGAATGAACAAAACATTATGACTACTAGTTAACATCGGTACATTGTTGTAAGTTAGAAGGATGATTGTTAGTTGGTGTAATCCATACAATATAACAAATAACTTACTTCTCTTTAATATTTAATGCCATTAAAAAATTTTTGCATATTTTCACTAGTTTGAGAAACTGAAAGCTAATTTACATGTGGCTCACAGAACCGGTAGCTGTTTCCTCTAAAACAACAGAGCTGATAATGCATGATGTATCTTATTTGCACAAAAACAGAAAACATGGAGTGAGTAAAATGTTCGGTCTATTTCAGAAACGCATAAGCTGTACTGGAGTGTTTTGAAGGGGCTCCTTTAGGACCTCAATGCTCTGACATTTACAAAAAAGCACCAATTAAAAGCAGGAAGAAAAAAACATCAAGTCATTGTGAACGACCTTGTCTTTTACAATTTGATGAAAATATTTAAAAGAAACAATAATGTGTCTCCGAGATGTTTATGCAGTTTTAATAAAGGGTGGGTATTTGTTTTTACACCCCTGCAGCAACTTCAACCTGCAGCAAGAGGAAGAATGAGAGCCCAAAAGCCTCTATATGTAAATCAATGCATGAGGCTCTGAGCATTTCCTTAAACATAAATCTATATTATGACCTTTGCATGAACAGCAAATAAAGTGAAACAGAATATTCTGATTTATTTCCATTATAGATTTCTGATTTCCGCCTCCATGAGTCAACATTTCGGTTGCAGTAAGATAACCATGCACCCTGTTAGGTCTCGCTTCAGCGAATTATTATTAATTCACCACTGACTCTTATTTAAACTTCCCAAGCACACATTTTTATATTCACTTGCGACGTAGCCACTCGAACATGTCTGAGTTTCAGTTTTACACGCACCATATGCTCAAACAAATCCAGGACATTCGTGACGGCGTCCAAACCACTTTACATGACTCGCAACACGGCTAGAGATTAAAAACAAGATTTCAACTAAATCTGAGCTGTTAAACTTCTTTTTTTTGCAATAAAAAAAGGTTTGTTTACACAAGTAATGTTTATAAACACAGCATGAAATATTTTTGAGTTATCATCAGCACAAGAAGCACATGAAAAGCTGATTTCTCATCTCTAATGCTGATTAAATGAATAATTTATACAAATAACACTTCATATACCAGGGATAAAATAAAAAAAACAGGACAGAAAAATATACAGAAAGCTTGCATCTGTTTAATATCTAAGTAAGCGGTTTTCATGCAGCACAAGCATTTATACTGAAATATTTCTTTACATATACTCTTTTCTGATGAAAGTATGCCAATATGAAACAAGGTGCTTTACTGTGAACAATTCCTGACACAGTGAATTTAAAGTTAGCAGAGACATATGATGTGAGCCTATTTTCTTATTATTTTTTATTCAAAGCATGTGGCAAGAGCATAGATTCACACAACTTAAATGGTTATCTATTTTGGAATTAATATGAGGAGGAGAAATAGAAAAAGAAGAGATTTGACTGTAATTTCAAATGAGGGATAATACTGATAGCAGTAAGCTGCTCCTGGTTTAAAAAAAAAAACTCTGATTCATGTTGACAATCTGAGAGAATGGTCCCCTGATCAGATTATCGGAAATCAAACAGAGATGATATGATTGCATTACCAGTGTAACCTTTGAGAGCAAAACAACTGTTGCCATTTATTCGTTGGACTGCACAAATTCGGATCTATGCACGTGCGTGAAAGTGTGTGTGTGTGCATCTTTGCCCGTGAACACTAAACTCAACCCATGCTGCTTACTCTGGCCGACTCTCAGCACCAGTTTCATGGATTTGGTCCTGCACACCCCTCCTTTGGTATTATCCAGCCCTCTCAGAGATCCTGTGGAGGTGGCTGGAGAGCAAAACCAAGAGACAAATGTTCAGTCAACTCAAATGAATAAGCATAAGACACGACTTAAAGCCAATTGATTGTTCCAGGGCAGTTTTGTGTGATTTCCACACAAGTAAGATGGTAGTTAGATGAAAAGCCACGTTTTGCAAACACCCTGACCCCAATAGTGATTAAATATGTCTCAAGATATTCCAAGACAGTATGTAGAATTGAAATTTTAATGCAGAACTGCAGCATTAGGCTGCATTACTTTGAGCTGTGTGCAGCTAATAAAGTGGAAACTGAGGGTAATATTCTCATTAAACCGACTAACCAATGACTTCTGCTCTACGCGCAGCCTTGGCATAAAAAATTAGATGAATAAAACATTAATTCAGCCTTTCTTAAGAAGCAACTCTCATTGCAGAAACCCAACTTCCATTGAAAAAAAAACTCCTCTCTTAACACACACACACACACTCCAAGAACTCTGTTTCACCCCTGTCACTCACACACACATAGACTTGTTAGGAGCATTTAGGTCAGATAACATTTCACAGGCTACAAGCCACGTTGCAGTGAAAGCTCCCATCAAATCTGCCTGATGCTGTAAAAGCCTTGAGTGATTTGGGGCATGTAAGCCCCTGGAATCACACGGGCCTCCCAGAGCCAAGTCTGGGGTAGGAGCGTGGCACGGTGGTGGGCGAGGCTACATGGTCGGGTTTGCTTTCTATCTCATGCATCACTTGCCACTGAGATGCAGCCTTAACCGACAGCGGTCCAATAATGAGGCCACGATGGTTTACTTTTCTTTTCTTTTCTCTTTTTTTTTTGATCCTCACTCAAAGTGACAAACTAAGAGGGAGAGATGAGTATGATGTCCTCATCACACCCTGGAAATGAAAAAAAAAACAAAAAGAAATGCTCTCGGACTGCTTGAAGTGGCATTCCACCTGTAGGAGCCTCACATCTCCTTGACTTACAGGTGATGTAATAGTCCCTCCCCTTGAGGAACTCCAGGCCCCAGAGGTTTGGGCTGAACTCCTGAAACTTGAATGTGAACTTGACGTCCTGGTCAGGTTTGTCACAGTTCAGCAAGGGCGTGTCAGTCTTGGCCACGCCGCAGCTTTCCATCTGACTTTTGGTCACCAGGTAGACTTTGTAGAACTCCTCTGTCCTCCCTGAGGAGGGGTCAACCCGGGGGCACACGATGTCCATCTTGTCCCCAATCTGAGGGTAGAGCACCAAACCCTGACCGGGAATGAATCTGGGAAGGTAAGAAGCAAAGAGATGTACTTTAACTCAAGATGAATTTTAAAAAGGCCGACTTTGATATAAAATTCTTTGCTCAGACTAATGAATCATACAGTAGGGAGGCTTTTAGCAGGACATCAACAGCCGAAGATCCATTTTTTTGCAAGTTCTTAAATGAACCAATAACTTAGAATCCTGAGATTCTTGATTTTATTTAGATCAGAAGTGTTTTTTTTTTTTTTCCTAATTTTAAAGCATGATTGAGTTGCGGAAAGTTTAGTTCTAAGAAATCATTTGAGTTTTCTCTAAACTTCTGATGAGGGTCTTCTACTGAAAAGTTACAGAAGCAAACCATATATCTGCAGAATCAAAGAACTAAATCATGACCCAGAATAGTTTTTATTATCAGATGCAACCATGTTTTTGCAGTCAAATTTCACCCCTCAAAGTGCATACAACAACAACAACAACAACAACAACAACAAAATCTTGATAGTAGCTAATAATAATAATTGCACAGAGAGGCAACACGCGCGTCTCATCTTCCTACTTTGAGTTGGAGCTGCTCCAGTGGATCGACTCCAGCGTGACGCCCCTGCAGGAGCAAACGACGGCGAGCAGGATCACGGCGCCGCAGCTCCGTGCGCATCCCCCCATCCCGGGAAAGGCACCGGCGGGCAGACTATCATAAAAAGCGGCGAAAACTGTCCGGCATCCGTCGCCTCTGCTGCATGCCTCCCGTGGATCCAGGTGAGCGCGGAGGACAGCACATACCTGAGGACAGCCCCGCCGACTTACGAGTCTCCTTCTCCTCACAGCTGAGCGAGATGCTGAACATTGCGCGTAACTCTGGCCACAAAGTCATTCATGTGACGAGATGTGCGTAAAGTGAGGCGGGAGACTGTGCGAAGTGTTGGAGTTTTACCGACCGGGCCACCTTTACACACACACACCCTCTCTCTCTCACACACACACACCTACACACACGCTCGCGCGCGCGCAAACACACACACACACACACACACAGCGTGAGAGGATAAGGGGGGAGTGTTTAACTATCGGTCAATTTATTGACAAAGTCAGTGGAAGATTATGAAGTAGCGTTTCAAAAGTAACACAGGGTTGTTTCGTTAAGCTCTAAAACACTTAGACTTTATTATTAATTAATTAATAATTAATTATTGAATTAATTATTATTATTATCAAGATTTCAAAAAAAAAAAAAAGAACAATCAATTTTTAGGTAATCTTTCAAACTTCCCTCTGGTGATTGGACCAGCAGGCTGCAGACACTGACACACTGAATTTATCTTTGTCTTCATCAAATCTAAGATTGCTACACTTTTTGGTGTATATATGCATTACCACCATTGTCTACTCCGATGCACTTTCAAAAAACAAACAAATAAACAAATAAACAAAAGAAACTAATGCATATAAAGTCAGAGATGGAGATGGAGCTTCACAGATTGTCTCCATCACACCTGATAGAGCTTCAGAAGAGCTGCGTACAAACAGCCTAAACACAGATGAGCTGAGCTTGTGGCACCATATTAAAAAGACTCGAGGCTGAACTTGCTGATAATTATGTTAATGTGATTTCTTGGTTTTTCTCATTTTAATACATTTGCAAGATACTCAAGAAAAATTCCACATTGTCATGATGGGGTATTTGTGTATAAGATTTTGAGAAACGATTTAATTTGGAATAAGATTGCAACATCACAAAATGTAGAGAATGATCAATTTCCGGATACACTATGTATTTATATCAATGGATTTTTATATCAATGGATTTTTATCAAAAATACATGTATATAAGTAAAAATATTTCCAGCTGTTTGCTGCAATTACATGTGCAGGCCGCTAGGGGTTGTACATCTTATTCACTTCCAGAGACTGAGATTTTTCTATTTGCAAAATTACTAAAACTCTGTCACATTTGAACTTTTAAATCTAATCACAGATTGGATTTGTGTCGGAACTTGACCAGACCATTTAAAACCATGTCAAAATTCAACAAAAGATATGTTGCAAATATTTCTGCATATATATTTTGTTTTTATAGCTGATCAACAATAAACTAAATGTTAATGTTATTGTTAGATGAATAAAGTAGTAGTGATTTTTAGTAAAGAGCCAAAACAGAGAACAGAATTTTTGGCCTGATGTTTCTGTAAAAATACAACAAAGATGAGTTTATATCATCATCATTGGACATTTACTCTTTATTTTTTTATTTATAAACCTTACATCAAATCTATTTTTGTCATTTAAAATCTACTTTATGGACTTGTCTTGGCAAATTGTACCATTCTGCATTCTAGTTTATGTCCAATTTCAAGGCCAAGAAACTTTGGACATCTCTGTAATCCCAACAATAATCCAGTAACAAAATCTGTTCAAAAAAGAGCCTCTAAAATGTTGATAGGTGAAATTTAATCCTGTTCAATTTTGTAAAGTTTGTGGTGGTTATGCACCTAAATTTGAAAAAAAAAAAAAAAAATATCTCTAGAAATAAAGATACACAGTGAAAAACAGGCTTTTAACATTTTTAGCTTAGAAATACTCTCTTCCTCTAAAAAAAAAAAAGATTTTAAAAATCCATGAATTGAAATTTTACTAAGAGTTTTATCGTCTTTTTTCACAGATCAATGCATGGAGAGTCTTTGTTAAAAGGATTGATTGGAACTGGGTGAATTTTTTAAAGTCCACTCTATTCTCCATGTTACCAGTCAAGACGGTAATCCTCTCATTTTCAGGGAGGGTAGACTAATGACACAGTGGTTTAAGAGATTACAAGGGACTTCTGTCACAAGACTAAAGCTGCCCACACAGCGGCTGAGCAGCACAGAAATGTCTCCAGTTTCTGTCAGGATGGACTGGGCTGCATGTGCTCTAACATTTCATATATATATTTCATATATATATATATATATATATATATATATATATATATATATATATATATGCATATATATATATATATATATATATATATATATATATATATATATATATATATATATACATATATATACATAGTTAAATCTCAACAGGCAGAACAGATGCAGAAATGTTTCCTCATGCAAACACAAAACTAAAATTTCAGACTCTCAAACACCAGAAAGATTTTTTTTTTTTTTTGTAAACTTTGGTTCTATGCAGAGATATTCAAAACATAAGTCTCATAGATGAATACCAGTCTAAATAAACCCTTGTTAAAAACATTCTTAGTTAAACTTTTCAGAAAAAGCAAACTAAAAAGTACAGACAGTAATTACAATGGGAAAGAAATCCTTGTAAATACTTTATTTTTAAAAAAGTACATTTCATGCAGCTGCAGAAGAAGATATGCTTTCTTTTTTTTTCTGCATAGTGTCCACTCAGCAAATATTTTCTATATGGGAGTCAATTAATTCAACGGGTTTATGATGATTGATTTGGTCATTAAATCAAAAATCTGAGGGTATATGATCCAAACCAAAGCAGACAAATGTGGTACAAGGATGATTAAAAGACTGCAGAAGACTTATGATTTAATTTCTCACGTGTTTTGAGGTTTTAAGAGTAATTGAGAGTGGTGATTTAAAATTGCAGTTTTAAAAACAAAAACAAAAACTTTTCTACATAATGCTGCAGATAATGCTGCAATCCACTCATGGCCAATTTTGAGAACACATTATGGTTTTTCATTGACATGGAAATATAAATTGAAGTGTCATCAGCATACTGTATGCATAATGAAAGTGGGCTGAGAATGAAGCCTTGAGGAACTCCATATTGTATCCTTTTGTTTCTTCTTCCACTTGCCAAATGACACAAAGTAGTTCAGTGTGCCAAGAAAGATCTGAACTAACTTTGCAAACAATGCCATCCACCTTTCCAGTGGCTTTCAGTCTGAGTTTCACTGAGAGCTGGCAAAATTATGACAAGGACTTTTGATGTTTTGTTAGGACATGTCTAAATGGAAGGAGGGTGTGGGGCCATATGTTGAAAATTAACAACAAACAACAAGAAGAAGAAATGCTTAAACATGTTGAAATGTTCACTGATAAGACAGAACGGTCCCTAAGGGATGCTATAGAAGAAGAGCATCGGCGTAATCCTGGACAAAAGTTGGCCAAGAGCCTAATCTTGATGTGTTCAAATGGAATATGACAAAACAAGTTTGAAATAAATATAATCAGGTCATAAAAACACCTCAGTTGCCAAGAGGGAAATACATAATAAAAGCAAGTGTTTCTTTATCTTGATGTTTGCACTCTTTGACATTTAGGATGTCAATTTAGAGAAACAGTGAACCAAGACTTTTACGAATCGGATCAGAAAATGTCCAGTGCAATAAAGTTGATTACTTGTTTTTATCCGCATAAGAAACACCTGCACCTGGTCGAGGTAAGGTATATAGATTATACCTCTCCTTTATAAATGAGATTTTTAAAAAATTAAAATGAAGTTTGATGTCCAGACTGGAACACTGTGTGACAAAATGAGGCAAATAAAATAGTTTGAAGTTTGAAAAAAAATTTTTTGAAAAGAAGAAAATTTCCCAAATGAAGTTTTAAGTTTCTAACAGTCAAGTTGAATTGAAGCTTCATTATTAAACATCCACACGTTATATTCCTCCTCTGCGTCATGTCTGTGGTCTCCAGTCATTTTACGGTGAAAATCTCCCAGGGTAAAGATAATGCTACCATGTTAGGTGTCAGGTAATAGACAACCCCTATCACGATTAGCATTAACCTCAACCTGGGACTGTCCTCAGAGGTGGTTTCAGTTCCATCACCGATAGTGATGGAATATGTCCTGCAGGGGGCGACAGAAGGAAGCATTAGTGGTTCAGTTCAAGATTATTTCATGGAATTGAGTGAAATTCATTCTCCTCAAAAAGAAGAGACTCGCACTCAAATTTCTAGGTTTCAGCTGAGACAGATAAAGGCTCTCCATTCAACTTCCTGAAAGAATAGTATATTAAAAGTATATTTTAAAAATGTCTTTAATTAACAACAATTTTGAAAGTTAAAAAAACAAAATTTGATCTGAAAATGTGTGATTTCTGTCACTGTTTAAATATCAGATCTGAAATATGATTCAAATGGGCAACTTTTCAAGCAACAGTCACTGTATTTCTGTTTAGTAAAATTGTTCGCTCTAAGTTTCAGCTGTTTGTCACCGGGATGGTAGATGACAACGGCCATAAGTTGCCTGGACTTGATTACAGAGTCTGAAAAAGCAACTAGAATGGAGCAACGAGAGCTGGCCGTAAAGTTTTGTAAATGCTTAGCAGCAACAGGATGTAACAGGTACTGTTATGTCGACTCTAGCTGATAAATGAGGAACTAATCGGTGACTTACTGCCAGGAAGAACGTCTGCGTGTGCAAAGCTATACAGACCTGTCTCTACATCTGCACCGCTTCCTCTCACTGCTCAGCCGTCGCTCCTCTGTCGTTTCTCCACCTTCTGTAATTGGCAGTCTCATTTTATATACTTGAGTGACTCATGGAGAAATCCCCAATGCTGTTTCGCTTAAAAAAAAAATCCTGTATAAAATCAGACAGATGTGACATCATTTATGTAAATGCAACCTACTAAAAAATGTACAGGGTCTTCTTATTCATGCAACAATAAGAGCAGTAAAAATAACTTTCACAATCGTGACAGCAGTTTGACTGAGTCAGTTTTTAACTTATTACAAGTGTCACACATTAAATAGAAAAAAAACTCATTACAAGACTAGTTAAGAGTTTTCCTAGCATATGCAAACTGTCACCATTTCAATAAAATGTTAATGCAGTTTTTATGTGAATGGCTTGACATGCCAACAGAAATCTATTTCAATCATTTTAAACATAACTGTGGAAGATTATGCATGATTATATGACAAGCGATAAACACATTCCTTTCCAGTGAAGAAGTATTTGCCTTTGTTTTTGCTGTTATTATTACACTTAAATTCTTAAAACTGTCATACAAATTTTAATGCAACTCAGTCATAGTAAAAGTAAATGAAGACTTCATTGAAAGAAAGGATGCTTAGCAAAACTGCTCTGGAAAGCTTTCTGTTTGTGATTTTGTGGCCCTTGGCAGCAACAGTTACACTCAAGCTTTTTTTAAATATGTATTTTATGTCGTTTGATACACTTAGTCTTGCTAAATTGTTCATCCTGACACATTAGTCACCATGTTTCACTGTCACTATGATACGTAAAACGCTTTTAGTTTAATGCCAGATGTAGCACAAGCCACACCTTCCAAAAATGGCCACTTTCGTCTTGAAACAGAATAGTTTTCTAAAAGGCTTGAGAATCATCAACATATTTTGTTTTGGGTAGTTTGTTGCTGGCCAACAGTGTTTTTTTTTCCTAGTTCTGTGTTGTTTTTACCAAGGAGCTGTCACATGAAATGTAATTTTCCCTGGTCCCTTTTTTATGATTCATTCATTGTGCCTGAACTTAACTGATGTAATTGAAAGCTGCAGTGTTTTAGATGTTGCTCCAGGTTTTTCTGTGATGTTCTGGATAAGTCGTTGCCGTGCTGTAGTTTTTAATTTAGTGGGAAAGCCACTCATGTGAAGACTCACCCCCTTTCTCCAGACTAATATGTCATTGACAATGTTTCTGATCTGCTTTATAGCTTTCTTTTTTCAGCTTGGTATGATGTGGTGCTTCTTGAAATTTTCTTTGCCTCCTTTCTGTTGTCAGGTTAGTTCTATTTAGCAAATCTATCGATTTAACAGGCCAGGCATTAACCTGATCCGAGTGTTGTTAGAGAAACTGGTCCAAATAAATGTGGCTATGCACAATCAATACACAATCTCACATAATTTCCTATGAGAAAACATAATCCTATATATTAACATAGGGTCAGGTTATATTAGCTTAAACACCATAATTCACAAAATCACAATATAAAAATAACTTTTTACACTTATTTATGATGTAAAAATTTCTTTCTTAAATTTGTAAGACTTGAATGCGACAAAAAACAATCTAAATAAAACAACAACAAAACAGATGGTGTAAGTGAGAAAATACTTTGTGCCACTTTGATTGTTTCATTGGGAACAAGAATCAGTTGGAGTTCTCGTTGGAAATCTGCTTCAAAGTTGGCACATTTCTTAATTTTTATTTATTTTTTATTTTCTTAGGAATGTTAGTGTTCAACCGACTAAAGAAGGAAAATCAACATACAAACGTCAGGTCAGAACAAATCTCTATAAATTAATGATTGTGTGTTATCTTTTTCCATCCTATTGCAAGTGTTTTTATTACTTCCTCATAAACTGTGAAACTGTCTCAATGTTTTCGTCAGAAATTGTACCAATTTAAATAATTCTTTCAACAATTTATTTGATATCGGATTTTGTAAACGGATTAATAGAAATTAAATCAAGGTGAAGACCAGATCAAATTAAAACCCAGCAGTTGCCTTTATTTATCTGTTGTGCTCATTATGCAGTGGAAACATACAGGAGACAGTCAATGGCCATCCTTTGATTTGGTAATCATGAATCAGGTAATGGGGTGTGAAAATACACACCAAAATACACCAAAGCACAATTTAAACAGATCAAATGATTTTTTTATTCATGATCAAGTACAGACCCTTTGAACCCAAACATTTAGCTTCTCGTGGTTTGACAGTGATTCCAGTGGCTTTTAACAAATTCCCAGCAGACTGATGTGTTGCTTTTAGAGAAGGTCTGACTTTTCCAGCAATGCACTGATGTCATGTTCTTCACTGAGATGCTGTGATCTTTGCACCCTGGATCTCACTGCTTTAACTTCTCAAGTTTCAAAGAGTCCTGACGTGATTCCTAAAATGTTTTACGTTGAAATCATTGTTACCAAACCTCAAACATCCAAAAGGAAAATATTTCACAATAAAAGGAGGAGGTCATTATATTTCTATCCATATTTCTGTAAACCCTCTGTCCGTAGTTTCAGTAATAACATGTTTCAGGTTTTATTGATTGGATCTCTTCTGCTTCACCAGCAGAAGAGATTGACTGAAGAAAGTTTTCCACTTTTCCATGGAGCTTTGAAAGCAGCATTGAAATTCAAGCTGATGTACTTTGAGTTGCACTTCACCAAAACATATCATGGAGGTTTTATTAAGATCACAGAAATTTCTCATGAGGTCCACAGCACTCATGAATACATAACTAAAGAGCTCTGATGGAAAAGATGTGGATCAGAGATCAGTGATTATTGCCAGAGTAGAATAGAATAGAACAGAATAGAATAGAATAGAACAGAATAGAATAGAATAGAATAGAATAGAATAGAATAGAATAGAATAGAATAGAATAGAATAGAATAGAATAGAATAGAATAGAATAGAATAGAATATCTTTCATTGTCTCTCACTAGGAAAATTCAAATAAATCAGTGAGAAGAAAACCCCAATATATATATATATATATTTTTAAGAAAAGTTAAAACATGAAATATTTGGGATTGGACTAACATTTCAGTATAGAGAGTTTGGTTTCTACCATCCAGCTTGTTCTATTCCATGACGTGGCTTTTCTTACCTGGTTAATGAAACGCTTTAAAAAAGCAACAGTTCAGTTGCAACTCTGGTCTCCTCAATTCACTATTTCAATGCTAATGAGCCCGAAACAGATATGAAAATCTTGCTTCTTGGCTTGAAGCTAAAGATTCGGTTTCTGAAGTGGGGAGTATGTCTTTGTTGTGAGACGGGGCAAGAAATCACAAGCTGTGTTAACTCAAACCGAAAGTTTGTTTCCTGAAATGTGTTTCCTTGACGAGAACAGCAAAAGAGCAACAGTTAATTGATGCCGACATTTTCTTTTTTTCTTCAAACATGACTCAAATGAATCCTATTCATTGTGTGTTGAGCTGCATTCATCTTCCTGTCTTAAAGATGCTTTTCAAAAATTAAACATGGCCCACTTTAACCCCACCAG
This sequence comes from Poeciliopsis prolifica, assembly GCF_027474105.1. Lineage (NCBI taxonomy): Eukaryota > Metazoa > Chordata > Actinopteri > Cyprinodontiformes > Poeciliidae > Poeciliopsis > Poeciliopsis prolifica. The sequence goes on from NW_026562396.1 coordinate 2,131,095, forward strand.
ACAACAACTTTGACTGTTACAATTTAGGACTGCTAATAATTAATGCTTTTGTACTCTGTTTTCTTTCTGGCACGACTACATAGACAGAAATATTTTATTTTTCATAACATGCAAACAGCTCCTTGTGCATTAAAATGGGCAAGAAGAACTCACAGAAAATCAGCCACTTATTCTTTCTGGTTCACTTTCATACATCTCTATGACTTTAGCTAAAGAAGAGTAGAGCTCTCTTTAATGTATTGTTGTTGTTTTTCTTCTAGCACTTCTGTCCCCTGGTTTTCCATATTTGCTGTGTGCATAACCCCACACTCTCACTGGGAGTGTTGTCGTCTCTGTGGGCAGGCAGAGTTAGTCACTAAAGTCTGGGCTGCACTTAGATATTGGCGTGGAGATATGATGAAATTGGCTAAAGAGTTGATATCAATTATAGGTCAGGAAATGACTAAATATAGCTCATGCCCCCGTAGGTCCGGTGGAGGATCAATGATGCTGTGGGCTGGTTTCTATCCTAAAGACCATGGCGTCCTTGTTGGACTGCATGATGCAATAGCACAAAAGCTGTTCTAGCTTTTGTGATATTCAAAAGCTAGAATAGCACAAATAAACTTACGAAAACTGAAAATGGCTCCTTATTTTGTTTTTCGTAAGGTTAATGATCAATCAATCCAGTTTATTTGTATAGCTCATTTAAGCAACAAGGGCGTTCAAGGTCCTTTAGAATAGCTTTCATTGTCTCTCACAATTGAAGCATTGCATTTTGTCAAGTGCCATCGTTACACATCAGAACCTTAATGTGCAATTTATGGTGTTTCTAAAGCAACTCTAAACAGGTGGCTTTTTAGTCTAGATTAAAGGAACCCAGTGAACAAATCGACACAGAAATTGCTCTCCAGCTCAATGTTATCCTCACTCCTTGTGTATCTCAGCTCCTGGAACAAAATGCTATAGGAACGTGTACACTGTATGCTTCTAAGTCTGCATTCAGACCTTATTAGTTACCCTTGATTTAAAACGACTCACTTTCACGTTTTCATTTTTACTCACATGTACACAGAAGACCCATTTCTCACCAAGCCACCTATGTATTGAACATTATGACTTAGACCTGAGATGAACCGGGTCTCTGTTTGACAGTTATAGGAGTGTCACCTGTGGGGAATTTGAACAAGACCCTTTTTTTTTCCACTAAATGACTAGAGGAATCCTCAGAGCAAATCTAAGGTGGCAAGTTGTCCTGAATCAAACTGCCCCGCGCTGTTTGTTGTGGTAGCTGAGTCATAGTGATCCTCTTCTCAGAAGGAAGGTGCCTCCCCTTCCTGTTCTCGCCGCCCTGGGCAACTCACCAGTTGATCCTGAGCAACGACAGCGGCGCCATTAGAAACGCCACGCTGCAGACTTTACCTTCATACAGCGCGGCTTTCTTTCTTTCTGTCTGTCTTCCTTTTTAGTCTGACCCAGTGAACGTCTGTCGTACACATCGCATTCCTGCTCGTGTGTCGGAAGAGGAAGCATGAATCAATGACATAGAATTGAAAAGGGAAAACACTGAAAGTACACAACGAGGCGGGGAATAAGCCCAGATGGCGCCGGGGACCCCCCCTCTTCATGTTCTGGAAATTCACAGCATTTCAAGCACAAAAGCATTTTTTTTGACTGTCTCGTCTTTCAGATTACAAATTTAGGACGAATGTCTTTTTTTTCAAAGTTTTTCCATTCAAAAGGGATCCGGGATGGTGATGTTTGTACTGGAGCTCAAAACGAGTCTGTTGTGCGTGTCGGTGGGAGTTTGGGGCCTAAAGCAGCTCGATCACAAGAAGCCGGTCTCAATCAGCCGATTTTCTTCAATGGGAGAGTTTAAGAGAGCTCCACAACCTCACGCACTTTCAGTCGTCTGTGAGCGACAACATAGGAAGTCAGAATCGAAAGCCCCTCCGACTGCGTATTCACAAGAAACAGAGAAAAAAGGTGAATCTCTCTGCGCGTCTGCAGAGATCCGTTTCCACGTGGGCCTGACTGCACTCTGTTTTCCTGTCATACGTGGGATATGCATGAGGCCTTGATAGACACACAGCTGATACGATCACATATCATTTCCAGCTCTCGATGACGTCATCCCCCCGTCGTCTCTCGCTCCACTCAGTGAAACGTGTGGCGGCCGCTGGGAAAGAAAAAAAAATGTCGCACAAATCCAGCGGACTTACAATAGTCAGAAGACACGTGTTTGGTTTGCTTTGTTGTGTTTTGGTAGACCAACGGCGGCCTTTGTTTCTCACTGTGCGATGGACTCCACTCCTGCTCTTTGCACAGAAACACGGTGACATTTGTTTCCCCCGATCAAAAGTCCCAGCCAGCACACCTAGGTGGGCCCCATATGGGATATAAGTGGGCAGGCAATATGGGTCCCAAAAGGGTTTGTCCACGGTTTCCATGGTGGCCCCACATGGGTTTGCCCAAGTAGATTTCAATGGGTGCTAACTGGGTTTTCAGTGGGTCCCACATGGTTAACTTACATGAGGCCCATCTGTGGCCCACTAGGGTGCTGTCAAGAATATTTACGTGGGTCCCAATTGGGTCTGAACTGGGCTAGAATATGGGTACCAAGTGGGTTTGTCCACGGTTTCCATGGTGGCCCCACATGGGTTTGCCCAAGTAGATTTCAATGGGTGCTAACTGGGTTTTCAGTGGGTCCCACATGGTTAACTTACATGAGGCCCATCTGTGGCCCACTAGGGTGCTGTCAAGAATATTTACGTGGGTCCAATTGGGTCTGAACTGGGCTAGAATATGGGTACCAAGTGGGTTTGTCCACGGTTTCCATGGTGGCCCCACATGGGTTTGCCCAAGTAAATTTTTATGGGTGCTAACTGGGTTTTCAGTGGGGCCCATGTGGTTAACTCACATGAGGCCCATCTGTGGCCCACTAGGGTGCTGTCAGGAATATTTACCTGGGTCCCAATTGGGTCTGAACTGGGCTAGAATATGGGTACCAAGTGGGTTTGTCCACGGTTTCCATGGTGGCCCCACATGGGTTTGCCCAGGTTGATTTCAATGGGTGCTAACTGGGTTTTCAGTGGGTCCCACATGGTTAACTCACATGAGGCCCATCTGTGGCCCACTAGGGTGCTGTCAAGAATATTTACGTGGGTCCCTATTGGGTCTGAACTGGGCTAGAATATGGGTAACAAGTGGGTTTGTCCACGGTTTCCATGGTGGCCCCACATGGGTTTGCCCAGGTTGATTTCAATGGGTGCTGACTGGGCTTTCAGCGGGACCCAGATGCCTTAATCCTGTAGGAACAATTCTCATCTAACCTGGATGTGAATTACATTCATAGATATGCAATCTTGATCAACAATCCAAAGTCCAGCTTAAAACGTGTTCAAATAAAAAATAAAAAAAAAAGAGATGAAAAATTTATTTTGCTCAAGGCTTTTATTTAGTAATTTAAAATATTGTCAGGAGTTATTTTTTACCTCACTACAGCAATTATTAGAACTTCATTAATACTCAGGGAATGGTGCCACAAAAAGAAATCTGCAATTATTCACGACATCTTTGAAAATAACAGAAGCTAGTTTACTATAACAAACTTATAAACAGATCTATAAATATATATCTATAGATGCACACAAATAAAGACACCTACATATTTTCCTACAGGTCTATAAATGTATACATCTAAATACTATCTATATAACTTTATACACGTATATTCACATTGATACACACAATGTGAATATACACACCTATATAGATCTTTCACAATACATTTTTGTTAAACATTTTTAAAAATAACCTACATGCCATATGCATGCTTAAATTTGAAATCTCTCATACTTTACTGAAACTGTCCATCTTGAAAGACCTCCCCAACCTGAGTTTGAACTGGCAGTCTCTCTATTCTATTTCCACTTCCACTCGGGCTCCAGTAAACCACTTCGAGAGTCTTTGCTGTATGCTTGTGTGATTCTGTAGATGGATAATTTCTTTTAAGTCCCCTGAAATAACAAGCAAAGGTAGAAATTGTATTAGTGTTTCATTTTAGCACAATGTAACATTCATGAGATTTGCATCTCCCCCTTCATGGGGCAAAAATGCTTGCAGAAATATGCCATAATCAAAAGGACTCTTGAGTCATCATTATTATGTACAGAAACTATATTCTTACTGTAAATTTAAATATATCCATCTATATAAATCAACTACTAGGTTCTATCGTGGTTTTGTGGTTATTTTAATATTGTTTGAAATGCAAACAATATTACCTTCAAATTTTTAAGTTCTTAACAACAGTGAAAGAATACTGTTCAAATAAAACCAAAAATTGAAGACTCAATTTTTAACCTAAAAACATTACTAAAAATAACAAACAAAAGCATAAAACAACCAAAATAAATTAACATATGTTTAAGAAAGAAAAGTGAAAAAAAAAAGTTACTCTGACAATAAAAAACTGATATTTACCATACAAAACATCAAAGAGACGCAGGTCCAAGAGCTTGTTTCCAATGTTGGCCAAAAAGGTTGAACTGGACTTCCAGTTCATGGGACATGAGGAATCGCACAGTTGGTTGTATTGTGTCATCTAAGGATGCTCCTCCAATTTCTGTAGCCATGGCAACCTTAAGTACAATGACAATAACAGGACAACATTTTGTTTTTGTTCATCAATTTGTCATTATATCACTCTTATGTGCTTAATTTTACTAACATATTAATCTACCTTTTTCAAATCATTATAAAGTGATCTTCACACGCTGATCCTCTTGAAGCCTGCAAAAATATATATTTTATTAGTGCAATATAACATTTAGACTTTTCAAAAAAATAAAAAAATTAAGGCAAAACAGCCTTTGTATAGATTAACTACTGAAGCCTTATATTGTAAACACTGAACAGTTTTGCAATTATCCTAATTTCTTTGTTAACGTGACAGGACTAAGACAGTAGTATTACTCTTAAGAGAAGTTTAGAAATCACTATAAATGTAACTAATAAAGCCTAAAACATTGTACATATAAAAAAATTAGAGCTACAATTAAATATAAGTACATTTCACATAACTGCTAGCTAAATATTGCAAAAATATCAAAAAGAATTTCTTCATCTTTCAATATTTGTTTCAGGCTTGGCCACTGATTGACATGATGGGTTTCAATTTACGGACCCACATGCAGTAACCACACGTTGGATAGGGATGAGTGAGTGATTTATTTACAACAGGACAAAATAAAATCTATTTCCCGGACATCAGCGGAAGGGTGAGGACCACTCGACCAGGTTGGCCTGAAACGAGAAACTTAGTTATGACGGGCTTAGAATGAGTGATCGGAGGGGAAACAGGAACAGGCTTACTTCGGTGCGGGTCTTTCGAGGCGTGGGTGTGAGATGCCAGGTTCCTGAGAGGGTGTGCAGCGGTTCCGAAGGTAAATGCGAGGTGGGAATGGAAGAGAGCTGGAACCTTGAAGGGTGGAGTGGAGGCAGTGGAATCGGCCGAGCGAACAGGCAGGTATTCACTGGTGAGTTCTCGAATGAGGCGACAAAACCCCTAGGATCGAAACAAACACAGAGACCAGGTGACTTCTAGTAGACACAGAAACGTTCTCAGAAAACTGTTCACAACAGGAGAGGCCAGAGTGACTACCGGTGTATGCAACCATCTAGCATACACCAGTAGAATCTTCAGTCAATCTAGCGTAGACTGAAGATTCTGCTGCTCCTCCACCTGTGCCAAGCTCCACGGGGTCCTCACAAAGATCCTCGCTGAAATAAGATGCGACACTCACATACACACACAGGAACCCTGACACTGATGACTACTCTAGACCAACACAATAGCGGCAGATTGAAAAACTCTGACATAACAAAACGCTTTAAAGTGTCACACAACAATTAAAAAAAGAATTTAAAAATATGAACTACAATGCCTTCATCCTATTTACAAAAACCTTTTAGGCCCAATATACTGAAACCACATGGGCCCCATATAGTGTTCCCATTTCTGTCCCATGCCCAGTTAGCCCACGTTAATGCTGAATTGGGCCCATACATTAACCCAATTGAGCCAACAATATGAGTCCCATTTCGGTTAACCTTTTGAGCCTCACGCAGTTGGCCCAGATAAAACCCATGCCCTCTTATCATACCTATATAGCCCAAAGCTAAACGATTCAATGCAGTTTTATTGAAAAAACGACAATAATAATCTTGCATCGGTCCCAGCCAAACCAGCCTGAATCCATACATGAGACCCACCCGTGCATGCTGATGTGACTGTGAGAAAGATTATTAAAAGCCCAAGTACATAGAATGAAAGCACAATAGTTACTCTTTTTAAATCATACAAATGGTTTTATTGTGTCCAGACACTTTGTAACAACCTCTGCTAGCAACATAGATTCTTCAGTGAACCGATTTCATTCTGCCTCGTTGGCGCTCAAATGAACCAATGGCAGCTCAACAAATAGAATGGCGGCGGTATTTGAAAATGGTTTGGCCCACAACGCTGCGTTTGAAATCGGTCTGCACTAAAATCTGCTTATTGTGTGTAGCTGTGTGTGTTAGCAATATCAGAAAAAGTATCACCCTAAAGAAAAGCAAAAATAACAATAACAATTAAGTCTCTTTTGGGATACTGTCGTCCGATTTGTTACGAGCAACAATTTTTTTAAAAAGCGATTTAAAATCTCTCCCTAAAATTTGGTACTAGGTAAAACAGAAGAAATGTACTTACAGATTTCGTAGATCAGCCAACAGGCAGACTCCGCGCCAACGGACTGATGAAGAGAACAGGCTTGATTTTGAAACCGCATATCCATCCGCGGGTCATTTTACGTTAAGAAACACAAGATTAATTTTTGAGAGTGCTACATCGGTTTAACAAATGTAAAACCGATGTAGCAAAAGTTCTCAATGTAAATAAATACATTTCGTTGTCCTCCTTATTCAAATATGTTTTGGAACTATTTTCTTCAGTGGATGTGTAAAGTGCCTACCGGTGCTTCAATTCAACCTTTATTGGCAACGGCCTCAGAGCAAACAATGAACAAAAAGGTAATTGGAACCAAATGAATCATTAACAGAAATGTTACGTTTTTATTATTTTTTTTTATTTATACTGATGACTTGGAAAATGTTTGCAAATATATGAAAAAACAGATGCTCAAAATTTTACTCTTGTCTCTCACTTGCTAATGAGTTTTGTTTATTTTCTAAACATTTGTGATACTTTTCACAATGGTCTGATCTGAACTATTTGTCCAAATAAAAATTTAAATCTTGCTGCGAACAGGCTGCAGTAAACTCTATGGATGTCTAAACATCCAATTGATAAAAAATAATAATAAAAATAAAATAAAAAAGTTATTATTATTAAAAATAAAACAAGGACTAAAGCTCAACCATGACCACTCTGTGCTTAATTTTGAGTAAGCACCAGAATATGAGTTTACGTATATATTTCAAACAGATTATTTCAAAAAAATGTTTTAAGACATTCAGATTGCAATAATAAAATGAAAAAAAAAGTTAGGGGTTCAAAGTGTAGCAAGAGCAATACTGAACTGGCTTGCTTTGACATACAGTGAAAAGTTTGAAAGTGACAGGGTAACCACATTGTCGATTAAAATGTTCTACAATTTGTCCCATTTAGACCATGAAAAAAAGTACTAGGGGCTACATTTTCCTGCCCAGGTCCAACCCATGTATGGTTAGCCCATGCTCATGTCATGTTAGTTTAATGTGGACAGCCCACATTGGGCTTCTCATGTGGGGCCCATGATACTGAAACCACATGGGCCCCAAATAGTGTTGCCCATTTCTGTCCCATTTCCAGTTAGCCCACATTGTTGCTGAATAGGGCCCATACATTTAGCCCAAATGGGCCAGCCCATAGGGGTCCCATTTTAGTTAACCATATGTATCCCATGAGGTTTGCCCAGATAAAACCCATGACCACTCATTACCCATATGGCCTACTACAAACCCAAGGGGGGCCCACTCATGCGTACTGGCTTGGAGACTGGACTGGACTGTTCTAGCATAAAATAATAACATGAAAAATGTTAAGGGTTCAAAGTGTGGCTAGAGCAATACTGAACTGGTTTAAAAAAATAAAGCATTGTAGAATTATTTTTAATGTTTTAATATCCTGGTCCTCTGGAAGCCTAGTGTTTGTAAATGAGCCAGGCATAGATATCACACAGTGAACATGTTTTAGGTTCAAACATTAGGAAGACATGGATGTTCTGTTCTATCAGCAAAATATATCCTTGGGTGATCTCCAAGACGAGGTCACCTTCGTCCTGGAGACCTCGACAATGGTCAAGGTCACCAACCTTTACTATCGTCGAGGTTTCCTACAAGGAAAAAATTAAATTCTACAATTTACCTTACATCAACTCCATTAGAGGCCAGCTTGCCTTGGCAAAGACTATAAAGCTGACATCTCGGGTAATTCTTTCCAAGTTTTGAGAATCTTGCTCTTGCAGCTTTTGCTTTGACATACAGTCAAAATTTTGAAAGTGACAGGTTAACTACAGGGGTTGGACAATGAAACTGAAACACCTGGTTTTAGACCACAATAACTTATTAGCGTGGTGTAGGGCCTCCTTTTGAGGCCAATACAGCATCAATTCGTCTTGGACAAGTATGGGGCCAAGGGAATGCCATGATATGGCAGCCCACACCATCAATGATCCACCCCCATGCTTCACTCTGGCATACAACACTCTGGCTGGAATGCATCTTTGGGGCTTCTCCACACCGTAACTCTCCCGGATGTGGGGAAAACAGTAAAGGTAGACTCATCAGAGAACAATACATGTTTCACATTGTCCACAGCACAAGATTTTCGCTCCTTGCACCATTGAAACCGACGTTTGGCATTGATACGAGTGACCAAAAGTTTGGCTATAGCAGCCCGGCTGTGTATATTGACCATGTGGAGCTCCCGACGGACAGTTTTGGTGGAAACAGGAGAGTTGAGGTGCACATTTAATTCTACCGTGATTTGGGCACCGTGGTTTTATGTTTTTGGGATACAATCCGGGTTAGCACCCAAACATCTCTTTGAGACAGCTTCGTCTTGCATCCACAGTTAATCCTGTTAGATGTGGTTCGTCATTCTTGGTGGTATGCTGACATTACCCTGGATACTGTGGCTCTTGATAATCACAAAGACTTGCTGTCTTGGTGAACAATTTGCCCTCTTTTGAACTCCAGTATGTCCCAAATAATGTTATGTGCATTGCAATATTTTGAGCAAAACTGTGCTCTTACCCTGCTAATTGGACCTTCACACTCTGCTCTTACTGTTGCAATGTGCAATTCATGAAGATTGGCCACCAGGCTAGTCCAATTCAGGCATGAAACCTCCCACACTAAAATGAGAGGTGTTTCAGTTTCATTGTCCAACCCCTGTACATTGTTCTACAATTTTGTCTCATTTAGCCCACTTAAAAAAGGACTGGGGTCTACATATCCACACCCAGGTCCAACCAGGGCGTGGATATGTACTGACCACACTGAACCCACAGTGGGTTCAGTGTGGTCAGCCCACATGGTCTCCCCATGTTGGGCCCATGACATGAGCCCATGCTCATGTCATGTGGGTTCAGTGTGGTCAGCCCACATGGTCTCCCCATGTTGGGCCCATGATACTGAAACCACATGGGCCCCACATAGTTTTGCCCAGTTCTATCCCATTCCCAGTTAGCCCAATTAAAAAAGGACTGGGGCCTACATATCCACACCCAGGTCTAACCCATATATGGTCAGCCCATGCTGATGTCATGTGGGTTTAATGTGGTCTGCCCACATGGGCTTCCCATGTTGGGCCCATGATACTGAAACCACATGGGCCCCACATACTGTTGCCCAGTACTATCCCATTCCCAGATAGCCCACTTAAAAAAGGACTGGGGCCTACATATCCACACCCAAGTCTAACCCATATATGGTCAGCCCATGCTGATGTCATGTGGGTTCAATGTGGTCAGCCCACATGGGCTTTCCATGTTGGGCCCATGATACTAGAACCACATGGGCCCCACATACTGTTGCCCAGTACTATCCCATTCCCAGATAGCCCACTTAAAAAAGGACTGGGGCCCACATATCCACACCCAGGTCTAACCCATATATGGTCAGCCCATGCTGATGTCATGTGGGTTCAATGTGGTCTGCCCACATGGGCTTCCCATGTTGGGCCCATGATACTGAAACCACATGGGCCCCATATACTGTTGCCCAGTACTATCCCATTCCCAGATAGCCCACTTAAAAAAGGACTGGGGCCTACATATCCACACCCAGGTCTAACCCATATATGGTCAGCCCATGCTGATGTCATGTGGGTTCAATGTGGTCAGCCCACATGGGCTTCCCATGTTGGGCCCATGATACTAGAACCACATGGGCCCCACATACTGTTGCCCAGTACTATCCCATTCCCATAAAGCCCACTTAAAAAAGGACTGGGGCCTACATATCCACACCCAGGTCTAACCCATATATGGTCAGCCCATGCTGATGTCATGTGGGTTCAATGTGGTCTGCCCACATGGGCTTCCCATGTTGGGCCCATGATACTGAAACCACATGGGCCCCACATACTGTTGCCCAGTACTATCCAATTCCCAGATAGCCCACTTAAAAAAGGACTGGGGCCTACATATCCACACCCAAGTCTAACCCATATATGGTCAGCCCATGCTGATGTCATGTGGGTTCAATGTGGTCAGCCCACATGGGCTTTCCATGCTGGGCCCATGATACTAGAACCACATGGGCCCCACATACTGTTGCCCAGTACTATCCCATTCCCAGATAGCCCACTTAAAAAAGGACTGGGCCCACATATCCACACCCAGGTCTAACCCATATATGGTCAGCCCATGCTGATGTCATGTGGGTTCAATGTGGTCTGCCCACATGGGCTTCCCATGTTGGGCCCATGATACTGAAACCACATGGGCCCCATATACTGTTGCCCAGTTACATCCCAGATAGCCCACTTAAAAAAGGACTGGGGCCTACATATCCACACCCAGGTCTAACCCATATATGGTCAGCCCATGCTGATGTCATGTGGGTTCAATGTGGTCAGCCCACATGGGCTTCCCATGTTGGGCCCATGATACTAGAACCACATGGGCCCCACATACTGTTGCCCAGTACTATCCCATTCCCATAAAGCCCACTTAAAAAAGGACTGGGGCCCACATATCCACACCCAGGTCTAACCCATATATGGTCAGCCCATGCTGATGTCATGTGGGTTCAATGTGGTCTGCCCACATGGGCTTCCCATGTTGGGCCCATGATACTGAAACCACATGGGCCCCATATACTGTTGCCCAGTACTATCCCATTCCCAGATAGCCCACTTAAAAAAGGACTGGGGCCTACATATCCACACCCAGGTCTAACCCATACATGGTCAGCCCATGCTGATGTCATGTGGGTTCAATGTGGTCAGCCCACATGGGCTTCCCATGTTGGGCCCATGATACTGAAACCACATGGGCCCCATATACTGTTGCCCAGTACTATCCCATTCCCATATAGCCCACTTAAAAAAGGACTGGGGCCCACATATCCACACCCAGGTCTAACCCATATATGGTCAGCCCATGCTGATGTCATGTGGGTTCAATGTGGTCAGCCCACATGGGCTTCCCATGTTGGGCCCATGATACTAGAACCACATGGGCCCCACATACTGTTGCCCAGTACTATCCCATTCCCAGATAGCCCACTTAAAAAAAGGACTGGGGCCTACATATCCACACCCAGGTCTAACCCATATATGGTCAGCCCATGCTGATGTCATGTGGGTTCAATGTGGTCAGCCCACATGGGCTTCCCATGTTGGGCCCATGATACTGAAACCACATGGGCCCCATATACTGTTGCCCAGTACTATCCCATTCCCAGATAGCCCACTTAAAAAAGGACTGGGGCCCACATATCCACACCCAGGTCTAACCCATATATGGTCAGCCCATGCTGATGTCATGTGGGTTCAATGTGGTCAGCCCACATGGGCTTCCCATGTTGGGCCCATGATACTGAAACCACATGGGCCCCATATACTGTTGCCCAGTACTATCCCATTCCCAGATAGCCCACTTAAAAAAGGACTGGGGCCTACATATCCACACCCAGGTCTAACCCATATATGGTCAGCCCATGCTGATGTCATGTGGGTTCAATGTGGTCAGCCCACATGGGCTTCCCATGTTGGGCCCATGATACTAGAACCACATGGGCCCCACATACTGTTGCCCAGTACCATCCCATTCCCAGATAGCCCACTTAAAAAAGGACTGGGGCCCACATATCCACAACCAGGTCTAACCCATATATGGTCAGCCCATGCTGATGTCATGTGGGCAATGTGGTCAGCCCACATGGGCTTCCCATGTTGGGCCCATGAAACTAGAACCACATGGGCCCCACATACTGTTGCCCAGTACTATCCCATTCCCAGATAGCCCACTTAAAAAAGGACTGGGGCCCACATATCCACACCCAGGTCTAACCCATATATGGTCAGCAGATGCTGATGTCATGTGGGTTCAATGTGGTCAGCCCACATGGGCTTCCCATGTTGGGCCCATGATACTAGAACCACATGGGCCCCACATACTGTTGCCCAGTACTATCCCATTCCCAGATAGCCCACTTAAAAAAGGACTGGGGCCTACATATCCACACCCAAGTCTAACCCATATATGGTCAGCCCATGCTGATGTCATGTGGGTTCAATGTGGTCAGCCCACATGGGCTTCCCATGTTGGGCCCATGATACTAGAACCACATGGGCCCCACATACTGTTGCCCAGTACTATCCCATTCCCAGATAGCCCACTTAAAAAAGGACTGGGGCCTACATATCCACACCCAGGTCTAACCCATATATGGTCAGCCCATGCTGATGTCATGTGGGTTCAATGTGGTCAGCCCACATGGGCTTCCCATGTTGGGATGATACTGAAACCACATGGGCCATATACTGTTTGCCCAGTACTATCCCATTCCCAGATAGCCCACTTAAAAAAGGACTGGGGCCCACATATCCACACCCAGGTCTAACCCATATATGGTCAGCCCATGATGTCATGTGGGTTCAATGTGGTCAGCCCACATGGGCTTCCCATGTTGGGCCCATGAAACTAGAACCACATGGGCCCCATATACTGTTGCCCAGTACTATCCCATTCCCAGATAGCCCACTTAAAAAAGGACTGGGGCCCACATATCCACACCCAGGTCTAACCCATATATGGTCAGCCCATGCTGATGTCAGGTGGGTTCAATGTGGTCAGCCCACATGGGCTTCCCATGTTGGGCCCATGATACTGAAACCACATGGGCCCCATATAGTGTTGCCCAGTACTATCCCATTCCCAGATAGCCCACCTAGTTGCTGAATAGGGCCCATGCATTTAGCCCATATGGGCCAGCCCATATGGGTCTCATTTTAGGTTAACCATATGTGTCCCATGCAGTTCGCCCAGATAAAACCCATGCCCACTCATTACCCATGTAGCCCACATCAAACACAAGTGGGGCCCACTCATGTGCTGGCTGGGGTCCTGGGTCTAAAATTAGCTGGTTTAAAGGAAACGTGGGTGCAGCGTCAGAAGCGGAAAGACCGACGCTGGTTAAAATTTAATCCCACAAACCACCTTGAATATACACACAGACACCTTAACTCTTTATCTACTTAAATCACTTTGCCTGCTGTATGAGGGCAGCAGAACTAGGTTCTGAATACGACAAACAAACAAAGTCTTTCATTTCATTTGAACTGTATTTTCTTAAAATTAACAGAAGTTTTTGTTTCAACTTCAGGTTCTTTGGGAAGCAGCTGTTCCCATTTCTTGGTTTTGGTTAGTGACAAATAGAAAGATTTTTTTTTCTTTTTCTTCAAGCTTGTAGGGTGATTTCCATCAAGTTCTAATTATTCATTACACTGTATAATCTTACATTTTTATGGAAACTAAACTTGTGGGGAGAAAAACAAGAACTGTCAGGCCTAAAAGAACCTATAATCCACAAAACTTGTTTGAAAGTCTCTTGTTTCAGAAGAAAATGGAAAAACCCAGCAAGTGACCATCGAAGCACTACAGAAAGCTCTCCTGCGTTAAAGAAATCAGGACATGATTTGTGAAATCAAAAGATGAGAATACTTTTTTATGGGTCAAATTGTATTAGTCTTGTAAAAGAAACATGAGCAAATGAAGTGTCTAAACATACAACTTGCCTCATTTCTCCCAACTATCTTGGCTTTAACCCTTGTTTTGGTTTATGGTTTGGAAAATACTCCTACTTCAGTTCTTCTATTTATTTTGGGTGTGTATGCTCTGTCTTTTCAAGCCCCTGGTCGGTCGTGGCATATGATTGTTTGCTGGAAGTTTCAATCTCGTTAACGGGGAGTTTTTCCTCTCCACTGTCACTACATGCATGCCTTGCATGGACGATTGCTGTGAAGTCAACGACACAACTCAACCACCTGTGGGAATCCTTACGTATAAACTTTTCAAACAGATGTTAAAAATGAAATAAATTTGACAGCACTGTTAAATAATTAGAATCATTGGATTGAAGTTACTTTTTTTTTTGTTAAGTGCTTCAAGATGACTTGTTCTGAATTGGAGCAATGTAAATAAACTAAAATGAATTTTATAAAAATGAACAAGGCTGACGATTAAGTGTGGAGACACCTAAAAGGAACAGCAGGAAGAAGAAGAAGAAAAAGAAACAAAATCCAAAAGAGTAAACACCACCAATATGTATGCGATTAAATTAAGATTGTGTTAAACTCTGAAATCCAGACGTGCATTTCATTCAATATTATTCCATATGAACACCTTTATTACAAAAAGGTCTTATAAGGAAAGTTTGTTTACATTCTCAGATTCCCCCTGAGTCTAAAGTACATGGCAGGAAAACAACAGTCAGTTCTGTCTGTCTGCCACAAGGTGATGATCGCAGTTCTCTAAGGTCCACCTCTGATTGGTCGATCAGGCCCGATTGGCAACTTCTTTCTACAGAAATTCTCCTCCTCACCACTACATTTTGAGAAACATGCAAACGGAACCCAAGAGCCAGAAGTCTGAATGACTTGCAACATTGTGTTGCGATAAATGTTTTTAATTGCATCATACACTGGGCTACATTCGTCTATGTTGAGTAAAATTTCAGCAAAGGTTTTGTTTTTTGTTTCCTTAAATTGATTCTGAACACAAAGTGAGGAACTTTGAGAAAACCGTAAATGCGAACACAATCAGTAACCAGAACCACATTCTTTTCCAAGTGACCAATTCTAAGTTGCAAAACATGTCTGTCTGGACCACAAAGTCTCTGGAATGGTTTGAGAAGCTGATAGATAAAAGGTGATTCCAACTTTGGTTTTCTAATCCTAATTTTAATCTGTCCAATACTCTCCCCTTCAAATACATGCTGGAGAATGCATGTTCCTCAGCCATGAAAACCTTTTTTATTATTATTATTTATGGTTATCATTAATACATAAAGATAAAATTAAATTACCTTATGTTTTTTTCTAATCGGTGTGGTCTTTTTGATGTCGAATAAGTTTTACTCTTGGAAATTTACACTACATCCTTCCTTACTTATATTCATCATGTAAATTGATTAAAGGAAAGATGAAAACTTTATCCTTTACAACTGATTTTTGATTTCATGACAATGGTTCATATATCTTCCCAATGATAGCTTAGCCTAGTTAGTAAGTGCTACAAATTCTATGATTTTATATGTTTCAAAATACAAAAACAAAGTTGATGGAATCCCATAGAAACCAAATTAGTTAGTGTAGTATTTAGAGCTTTTTGTTCATAAAATAATATTTTATAGTTTTGTTTTTTACAAGAAAAAAGTCTTGAAATAACTTTAAAACAATAAAAATAATTTTGCATATTTAAAGAGACATTTTTGTGTTTGTTTGGGTTTTTTTTTTTTTTTTTCTTACATTTTCAAAAATAAAACTCGGGAAGAATTTTCCTTACTTGCAATGCAATTTGATCAGTTAAAAATAACAAAAATGTCAGCCAACCCAGTAACTATATGAAACCCAATCTGTTTTATTGTCAGCATTATCATACAAATAAATACCATTCCATAATGTGGCGATGAATATATTTGACAATTCTCTAGAGGCAGCTGTAATGTTATACTTATGTTTTCAAATCAAAAAGGTACACAAGAATTTCAAAACCTTTCAATGTAATTCATAGATGTTTTAAAATGCCAAATTCTTTTCAGAACAAAATCAGCAAATTTCCCCAACCTTTTTTGTCTTATAAGAAATTAAATTGAATAAGGTCTACAAATAAAAATATCTGTTTGCAACCTTTACTTTGCTTCCCTAATCTGGACCTGGAACAAGAAATCTTCATAAAAATACTGATTAAATGTCCATTCAGCTTACAATACGAGCAACGTCGCCATCTGGTGATGTGAGCAAACTACTGCATCGAAGGCATTGCTTTGTAATCACAGTGAAAAGTGTGAGTGAAGTGTTCAAACGATTTTTGCTGCGAATGGGATTGAGGGTTCAATTTTGCAAACCATAGTTTTTAAAAGGTCACATATTCTATTGCTTGCAGGTGTTTGGACTTTCTGAAGCACAGCAAAATAATTCTGAAGTGAGTTTTAATCTTACGTCAAACCTAAAGCAGCCACTCGTTGCTGCTTTAGGTTTGAGGTCGTTTTATGCAGAGGTACTTAGCTAATTAACATTTGAGGAAATATCTGATGAAAAGGCTAAGAGTATATTCAATCAGCCTGATCAGTTAGTTTATTTCGCTTACATTGCATTCATTAAATGTGCAGAGCTGTTATCAGTGTCAATTGGGACATTTGAGACAATGTCAGGTACAGAGAGAGGATAAGAGTTTGATGGTCCAGACTTTGCACTGAATTCTCCACTTTTAGTTTGGCTCGGATTTTTATTTGCATGGTTGACTAAGAAAGAAACTTTATTTCTTGTAACTTTGAAGATGAGTGTTTGGTCCTCCAAGATAATAATAATAATAATTTCACATTTTGAACAAAGAAATCTGATTAATTAATGATTGATAATTCAGAATCAGTAGCTGGGCATGTGTTTGCATCCTCTAAAAAATGTTGTAAATTGATGACCTCAATCAAAGGTAAGCATATGCATCATCTGACTATCTAACATGTATTCTGTCCTCTTCTCTATGTTCATACGAACTGTATTTTACAGTGTTTAAATTATCAAAATACCTGCCCTCATTCACAAATTTGAATGCTATGGTTGTATGAAAATAATGCTGAAACTTTGCACAGTGGTTTAAAGAAGTGCTTAACAAGAAAAACCACAGTTCTCTCATGCACACCGGACGTCATGTTAGCATCTCGTGGGTGCCAGAATAGTAGCCAATCAGGAAACGTCCACAAACTCCGATTACCACACAATGGTTGCAGAAGAATATCTCATTTCGTTAAAACACAAAAACACATCTGATAAAGACATACAAAAACAAGCTAAATTATATCTCTTGTCTAATTTCACATTATCCTTTTATGCTCTGGCTCCACAACAAATAAATCAAACTGTTATAAAGAAATCAGCGACACCTAGAAATTCAGCAGGTGTCAGCTGGTTGTCAGACCAGATACCTGCATGCTCACGTTCTTCGGAAAGCAGGAAGTAGTGCTCCATTGATCAACAACTGTTATCAGTAGTTTTGTGACACCAACACAGCAAGCATTATGAACGACAGCGAGAAAACAAAGAAAAGAAAATGGAATTAAACACACAAACTCAAATACAAATTCATATTCTGAATGAGTGGGCAAAGTACTGTTCTTACATCCTACTACAACAACTCCTACACTACTACTACTAATAATAATAATAATAATGATAAGAATAATAATATATAACAAAAAATTCTGTGTGTAAACCTTAAGTTTCAGTCACTTCATGACTGTGTCATAAAAGTGCATTGTGACTGATGTGTGACCTGCAAAGTGACATTTGCATGTAAAATGTCATACATTTGGCTATAGAAACCTCCCTGAATACATCCCTTTCAACTACGAGGTTTCTGCAGAACCATGAAGAGACCATCACTTCGGCTTCTTAAAACTGAAATATAATGCTATCAGAGAGCAAATAGTTTAAAATATCTGTATTTGAAATAGTTTGTTTCAAATACAGATTTAGATATTCCTAGAAACCTGAAGGTAAAACTTTGTTGCTTTTCACTTGAGATTTTATAACCCTGTGATGGACACATTTGTTCACTGAGCCATTTTATACCCAAATGCATGTTTGCGCAACAAAAGCATCAGATAAAATTGTTTGAACAAAGAGCAAATGCCTTTTACGCTCTACATGTTAAGATTGTTTGTCTCTTTTGCAGATATTACTGGAAATAGAAATGAATGTTGCAATCACACACAGGAAAGAGAGAGAGCAAGAGAGAGAGAGAGTGAGAGAGAGAGAGAGAGAGAGAGAGAGAGAGAGAGAGAGAGAGAGAGATGTTAAAATAGCAAGCAGGAACTCCCTCTCCTAGGTGTCGCTCCATTTCTTCCACACTTGAGGAACACTGAAAAGGTAAGCAACCGACTCTTTAATTAAATGGATGGCTTTTATTCCTCAGGTTTTAAATTGTCTTTAATTGACATTAGTTACTGTGGATTCTAGTGAAAAAACCAGTTATTGGTATGAGCTTGTAATCTCAGCTACAATCATAACTTTGCTGCGGGTGAAGATAAAGTGTTCATTAACATGGGAGTCATTGCATGCAGCAACACAAACAGGTCTGAATGCAGGTTTGTGCAGAACCCTCAGGCTTACTGAATGTACTACTAATAGATTCCTTTCACCTTAATCACTTGTGCGGCTACGCCTACTGTGTGCAGTTGTTTATTCATAATAGATTATTGTGGGGGGAGAAAAAAACACAAATAATTGGTTCACATAATGTTTGAGCCCTTTAGGTTGCTAAAGGGCTAGTATAGTTGTTCTTGTACAAAACAGCAGAGGATGACAGAAAGGAAGTATGTGGTTTCAGTCTGGTTTGAGTTTAGGACATCGACTTTTTCTTCATTTTAGACAACATATGTGCAATCGTTCTCCTTGTGTCTTTGCAGAGTTAAGGACGGGTGTTGTTTTTTTTCTTGCTCCACATCACCTCCATGGCTAATGAAAACACAACACAGACCTCTGCTAACTCTAGCAGCCAATTGCAGGGTGATGCGTCCAGAGGAGTCCAAATTACAGTCACTCTGCTTATTTTTCTGGTAAGAAATGTTCCACCTGCAGTTATTTACAAAACCATAATATGCATGACTGAAAATGCTTATTTTCTTTGAGTTTCAGGAATGAAAAATGCACTAGTTGTTGCTCACTGGCTGACTGTGTCCGTTACATTTATGATGAAAACTGTTTGATGGGCGAAAGCCAAAGAGAAATCAGGCATGATATGTTTAATTGGAAAATCAACATTTCTTTCTTCTCTGCTTGGTTCCTGTAGGTGGGCGTGCCTCTGAATGGGTTGGTGGTCTGGGCACTTGGTCTACGGGGCAGGCGTCACCTGATACGCAGAGGCAGCACTGAGGAAACGCGCGCTGCCAGCAGTTTCAGAGTCTACGTCCTGAACCTGGCCGTGGCTGACCTTATCTTGCTCCTGCGGACTCCTCTCATGGTTGGCTACATTATAAACAACTACAGTTGGCCATTTGGAAGTGAATTCTGTCACCTGGTAATGTTCCTGCGATGTCTGGGGCTGTACGCCTCCGCTTTCCTCCTTTGTGCTGTGGCTCTGGAGCGTTGCTTGTGTCTACTCAGGCCTGTGTGGGCTCGACTGAAACGACCCGCCTGGGCTGTTCCTCTGGTATGTGGAGTCCTATGGCTGATGGCCTTCATCTTTTCTATCCCCTACATCTACTTTGCTGAACTGAAGACTGTGTACGGCAAATACCATTGCGTGGAGAGCGGAAACTTTAATCTAGGATTGTTTCTGACAGAAACAATAGCTGGCTTCATATTGCCTCTCATGGTATTTGTGGCAAGTAACTTGGCTGTTTTGCTCACCATTAACAAAGCCATGCCTTCAACACCCAATGGCACAACGCCATCAATGGCACGCAAGATGACCAGGATGTACCATGTGCTCTTTTCCACCATGGTCCTCTTTCTCACCTGCTGGGTGCCCTACTTTGTCTGTCGCTTTGTGCAAGCCCTGGCAGAGGAGAAGTCTGATTTGTACTACTCAGCAAAGAAGGCCGTATACATCTCGCTGTTTCTGGTGTACATCAAAAGTGCTCTTAATCCTGTGCTGTACGTGTTTGCTGCCAGAGGCCTGGGCCGTGCCATCAAAAATTCACTCGTCTCCACAATCGAAAGACTTTTCAATGAGGAATCCTATGAGTCCATACGAAGGAAGTCACTCAAGAGCTCCCAGATCTAATCTAGATGTTTAAGGAATGTTTTGACATAAATACTTATTGACAACCTCGTCCATCCATGTTCTAGCCATGCCCAGGAGGAGCTCCAGCAGCCAAGGGGCAAGAGAAAGGGCAGGTCACCAGAACTACACATGGCAACAATGTACAACTTAAACCCAAGAGCAGTTTAGAGTGACTGATTAACCTAATTGCTATTTTTGGACCATGAGAGGCCACCAAAATACCTGGAGTGAAATCTACAAAGAAAGGACATTTGAGCCCAGGACTTTCTGTGAAGCTTTGGTTATTTTTATTTTTTTTTAATTTGTAAAATTTCTTGTCCTTCCCTTAGACCTTTCCTGCCTCCCTCAATATGAATATTGTAAATAAAATCTAAGGAATGTAACTGTGAAGCACTTTATGTCAATGTTCTTTGATGTGTATAGGAGACAGAGGAATATGTTTTTGGGAATGTATAAAATGTGTTTTGAAATTGTGTGTTTTTGAAGCTATTAATAAAGATTGTTTTGTTCCAATTTTTTTGTTGGTATTTAGTGTGAATGTACATATAAGTAGTCCCTTAAAAATGATTTAAATACCCCAGAATTTTTCCACTCTCCAAACTTAGTGCTTTTGAATGGGACCTTTATGTTACAGATTATAACAAGATAGTTTGCAATTGTGTAAACTTTTTTTTTTTTTACAATAGTTTGCACAATTTGTTGCGCAAACTACAATAGTTTTTACAAATACAAATCAAATAAGTATGACACTCCGATTAAAGATCTCCTGGCCCATTTTAAATGGAGTTTAGATAATATGCAAAATAACGAGGGAGATTTTATTATATTTGCAAGGCATTTTATGGAAAGGTACCAGCATATAATATGCTGGTACCCAGATTTCTTTTTGAGTGAGCATATTTTTTAAACTCATGGTAAATTCCTCTCACAATCATATTCTACATCAGTCAAAAGCTGTTAATGTCTTTTTCACGCTAACAGAAAAGTGAAAATATATTTATTCATCCTCCATGTCTGTATAGATACATCAAAAGAAAAAACTTATAGATTTTAACAAAAGGAAACACTGAGTCTACATTCAGCAGCTTTTCTCAAGTTCAGGACTTTAAGCAATTCATTTCAAAACTCAGTATTGCCAAATCATTTCCCTGAACAAGATGACTTCTCTTTTTGTCTGCTTCTGCTGAATACATCTTCTGTATTATTCCTTCTATATATTTAGATTGACTGGAAACTTATTTTACCAAAGAGCATGGCATCATTTATGAATATACCAAATACATTTCAACTAAAAGGAAGCCCGATCTGACTAAAGGAAAAAATATTCAAAATTTTAAAAAGATGCAACAGCATGGTTATTGAAGTGTGCACATCTCTATATACTTTCTTCAAACACCTTTTTGTTCTACTTTGGCATTCAGTCTTGAGATGTACTTGTCACCTCTCACTGCAGGCTCTGGTTGTATCAGAGATGGACAAGAAGCTGAGTAAAAGATCTGGTGGATCTCCTCTTCAATGTAAATAAAACAAATGAAAGGATTTTTGAAACAGATCAGACCCTATTTCCTTCATGTGAGAAGAAATGATGGTGGTTGAGGAATATAAATACCTCGGTGTTCATCTGGACAACAGACTGGACTGGAGATTCAACAGTGAAGTGTCTATAAGAAGGAATATTGCAGACTTTCATTACCAAGCAAGTTTTAAGTCCTTAAAGTCTTGCAGCACTATGCTGAATATTCAGTTGTGGAGATTGTACTTTCTTCTCCATCATCTGTTGGGGAGCAGCGTCAGAGCCAAGGACTGAAACAGCAACCTGATAAAGAAGGATGGTTTTATTCTGGGGATTTCTGTGGAACCTCTGGAGATGATGAGGAATATTTTTATGAAGAGGAATTCTTCATAAAAATTAAAAAAAACCCTGAAAATTCTCTTCATAAAACTGTTATACAACAATGGTGTCTTCAGTCTGAGGGTTCTTCAGATTTGCTTTAACACATAGAGCTGCAGGAGATTCTTTCTGCGCACAGTCATCAGCATCTGAGTCATTAAATGTTGCAACTCATATTGTCTAATATGAGTTGCAACATTTAATTTACTTTTCTCAGGCCTTGTCACATTTTTCAACAAAAGTCTTCTGTCTCACCTCTGTTTGGACATATGGAGGTACAGATGTTGTCACATGTGGATCTAACCAGTATAAGTTTGAGATTGTTGCAACTCCTTCAGTGTTACTGTAAAAGTCTTTTCAGGACCAGATTCTGGATTGTTACTTTTTATTAGTTATTTAGAAAGATCCAGCTTTAATACAATCCTTGTTGCTCTACATTTTCTCCAGGTATTGATGATCATCTTAATTATGACCCAAGATATAGATATTTCTCTAGATTATTTTTGTATCCTTCTCCTGGCTTATACCTTTGTACCGTGAGGCCACACGGTACAAATCTCTAAAGGATGAAAAGGAGCAAATGTGAAAAAAAAACTGACAGACTTTAATTATGGTTTATCAGATTCTCTATATCTGATGACAGATGTGTTCACAGAAAGATGTAAAATTAATACATATGGTGGACCAATAAAGACTTAGTTTAATCAGGTTATTGTAGCTTTAATATATTTTTTTAAACATTCCCCTCAAGCATATCTGCTTGTTTTTCAATTTAACTTTTCAAATTGTACATCACATTACAGTTAATTATTTCTCATGTTCTTGTGTTTTACTATACCACAAACAGCTGGCATTTTAACAGAAGTGTGTAGACGTTTTAATGTTCTCTGTGTTTGATCCTTTTTCTTCTCTGCTTGTACTCAGATTCCTGATTTTCAAGATCTTCTGGATATGTCCTTTTGGCTGTTATATGATCGGGGTTAGTGAGGATAACAGGGGATTTGCAGCAACAACCCCAAGACATTGGAGCATTCTTCAGTTGAGAAGAAAGTGTCACTCTTCCACATGGATCGTTTTGTCAATCTTGCTTTTGGTGATTGGAGATTTCCTCCAGGTTGGATTTATTTTTTGAGTTGACTTTTCAGGAAAAAAGCAAAATGACTTATGGAATAGCTAGCTACCTTTCATCAGAGGACACATTCCTGCCTGTGTTCAGGCTTGCAATTGGCCAGGGCGTGATTAGATATTAATTCATGATGCATCTTGCCTGCACATTCATGACACTCGGATAAGACATGGAGGCAAAAATACCTAACTCAATATCTTGCCTCAAGGGAAACAGTTATATGGATTCCAGCCAGCATCACATCACTATGCTAGAATGCAGTTGTGCTCAAAAGGAAGTGATACCATAGTATAACTATGTTTAAAGAAGTGATAATATTGTGCTGAATTAATACTTTCAGTTGGGGAAAAAAAAAGTTTCAGTTCACATAACTAGTGGTAACGTCTGATAACCTCTTAGATGCAGAGATTTACAAACTTCTTAACTGCCTTGGAAACAGCTGACTATGCAATTTTTTAAATTAAAAAAATTAACTAAAAAACTATACAGCTATTGACTCACTCTCATTGGCATGGATTTAGTCATCAGTGTAAATTTAGAGAATCATGGTGTCATGATAGAGCAAGGTGTATCCTAATTTAAACTCCTTGCTCCTGCTACTCTCTGATCTGTAATATTTCCAACTATTCCTGCTAGTCTGATTCTTAGTTCTCTGTTCCTTGTTTTCAGCCCAATGCTTCTGTGTTTAGATATCACGTTTCTGAACAAACTCATTACTGGCTCCCGGTTTTCTCCCGGCTCTCGCCTTAACCTAGAAAGCTATTGCGGTCATTAACTACTTGGGCTTGCTTTAGTTTTTCTCTAAACAAAAAAACACTCCTGGGTCAGTGCTTCCTTGTTTTTTTATCCTTTGTTTTGTTTGTTGCTTTGTTAAGCCAGGTTAAGAATAGTATCGCTTTTCTTCTTTTAAATAAACCTGTTCCTTTCCAATGTGGCTCACTCAGAATGGGGAATCGCTGCACAGTAAATCAGCAGGGATTCTTAGACATATGTTTTTACCAGCTGTCATTACACAATCAATTGGATTTGACTGCTTTGGTACAAGTGGGTAATGAATATCTGTATCTGGAAAAGAACAACATAATATAATTTTACGAGAATAATTTTTACTTTTTTACATTTGTGTTGCATTGGATTCTATACAGTTAGATATACAAAAAATGCATTTCTCTAGTCAATTAGTCATTTCTAGAGATGTAAATTAAGATATACAATCTCCTTATGTGACTGTCGACTCATCTAAAAAAAAACTTGTTTTAAAACCGTAAACATTTTCACATTTTTTAAAGAAACACGTTTGACTTCCGTTCCTATTGCCGAGTGAAACTTTATTTGAAAGTAATACAGTATTTTAGTGACGTATATAAATGTAACGCAAGGCTAGACAGACAAAAGTCAAATATATCTTATGTTTCAAAAGTAACAATTATAATTTTGAAATAAATGGATCAGAAAGCAAAAACAAGTTAGAAAGCAAAAACAGTTAAGTTGTTTTTGCAAGATAAATCTAACCACAACAATAAAAAAAAAAAGAAAAAACATTTTCTGCATAAAAACCTTTAAGAAAAATGTGTTTCTGCTTCATCTTCTTAAGTAGCACCACTGCTCAGTGAGGGGAAAAGCTGATCAGCATGTTTCTGTGCCTGTAGTAAGAGGACGTGGGCATCCTGAGTGGTCGCTGGTTTCTGCAGAATGATCCCCAACTTCTGAGCTGTTATCTCACAATCACACTCTGGTAATATTTTCCGTAAACGAGACTGAAATAAAAAGAATATGCAGGGGTCTCTGTGGTGCTCCAAGACTGGGTTTTGTGCACATGCACAAAATGTGATCATTTTGTGCATGTGCACAAAATGACTGCATGCAACTCTCACAAGTTAATATGTGCAATGAGATTTTAAAGAATGTTGCAATAGCTAAAAGGCGTTTCACCACAAAGGGCATCCTCAATATTTCCTGTTAAATTTCATAGGAACTGCACATGCACAATATTTCACATGTTATTAAAAGAAGTGACAAGATAACCAATAAGTGTTCAGAGTGAAAAGACACACAGACAGTAAAGGAGATTTTTGTACAGTTTCAAAACTCACCTCTAATGTGATTTCCTCTTTTTGTGGCAGAAGACACGGAAGCTTGAGAACAGATTGATCAGTTATTTCTAAAATCTGTAGGCAGGAAATAATTGCTCACATTAGTGTTTTTTACCGCAAGCTCAGATCTCAAAATCTCAGCCATCTTTTGTTGATTTCCTGTACTTTCAGACATGTTTTCATGAGATCTTCTGAACAGAAGTGAGAGCTCTAAATCCCCACATGTAAAACAAAGTTTTAGACAACAGTGATTCACTTCATCTCTTTCATAATCACTGCAATTTTGAAATATCCCATTCAAGTAGAAGGTTCAACGTCTGTGTGCAACCAAGAAGATTTTTTTTTTTTTTTGAAATATGCTGAAAACGTCTTGGAACTCAAGACATAATGTTCGAACGTTCAATTAAAAGAAATTGAATGGGTTAAAACAAATCTAAAGAATGAAATACTCAAAGTTGCCATAAATCAAAATAAATAGATTTATATATGGATAATGGCTCTTTTTGCTTTCACCTGTTTTGCTTTCTTTTCTTCTTCCTCCAACTCATCTCTCAGCTTTGAGCATGTCTGCTGTAAAGACACAGTCTGCTCCTCTGTCCTTTCCAGAACGCTGACAACAGCCTGCAAGTCTTCCTGAACAACCAAAATACACATTCATATTCTGTGAAACAAACACATTAAAGCATACGTGTAGATCAGAAGGAACATTATGACTGCTAAAAGGCCGACATCTGACTGTTAGGGGGAGGACACAAAGCAGAAAATGAACATGTTGTCCTTGGAGTTCATGTCTTTGACACACAAGCCCATGGGGACTTGAGCAAACCTGACAAGGGACAAATCTCTAAAGTTACAATATTATCTGATGTCAAAGTCTACCAACACATGGTAGGTGAAGAAAAACAATTATCCAGAGAGATTGCTATGGCAGACAAAGGATCACTTATCCATACAGGAAGTGAAGACCATGTAGTTCCACATAAGTGGAACTAGCATTCCGCACATTGAAGGTTTTTGTTTTGGGTAAATATGATAAATTAGGGAGTCTGTGCCAGCACTTGTACTATCTTCGCACATTTCAGGAACACATACACAAACAAATTAAGATGTTTTCTATGGTCTCCAATATTTTTCTAAATCTAAGTCACACGCAGGAGGATGTGGTGGATGTGCCGCACAAACAGTTCGCTTAGGAAAGCTACAACCTCAGTCAGCTTGATTACAAAGCAGGGACTCAACTGAGACTTAAAGGGTCAACTATTACCTCATGATTCTTTAAAGCATGCTTTGTTTCTTTAAATTACCTAAAAATCAGCAGATATTACTTGTAAAAAGTAATATCTGCTGATATTGCTTCTTATTTCTGTAGTAACAGAAAAGGCTACCACAATTGAAAAATAGCTGACGTGTTGCCACAAATAGGCTCTAACCTCTACAGGAAACATCTGCGTAAGCTGCTTTTTCGTTTTTTTTTTCTTTCTTGACTACAGCAGTGGTTGTGGCAGTGAAATGTGGTAACAGATAGCAGCAAAATGTTGAGTTTCGACCTTGTTAAACAACAATTTTTTTATTCATATCAATCTACACCCTAAATATGACTCTGAAAACACTCATGGAGACTGAAGATAAAGCAAACAAAACATACTTTGAACATGTCTAGATTTATTTTGTTAACATTTATTTTGTTAACATTATTCTCACCTTCAGGGAGTTCAGCATCCTCTTTCCGAGCTCAGACTTCTTTGTCTCCTCCTGGTGGCGTTGAGATGAATGAATCAAATCTCCCCGTTTCTGTGCTGGAACCTTGAGTTGTGCACAATGAGCTAGAAATCTGAAAAGATTTACAGAAAACATATCATTCAGATTGCATAAGAAGTGGTTGATGTCTCACAACCACACTGGATTCTATACCCTGAAATAACTTGATGCATGCTTATCAGTAAAAACTGATAAGCATGCATGAACAGGCAACGTATGAATTCACAGGAGCAGCACCTTTCTGCTTGATAAGTGTCTTATCATCCACATAGGAACCCAAATGTCACAAAATTATTTATTTCAGTTGCTTTTGATGTCACATCGACCTGAAACTCCCTAATAGCGTTTAGGTAAATAAATCTTTGACGAAATACAGTAGAATGAAATTGAATAATCCTGTATGTCTTAAACATGGAAAATTCATAAGGTGTGCGTTTCACATATGACTTATTTGATTTATTTAGACTGAAATGTTAGATACTCACTTATTTTTGATGATGTTTAGATGTTCCTGGCTCTCTTTCTTCCCTGTCCGCTTTAAAACAAGTGTTGCTCTGTCAATAAAAAGATAAGGGCTTATTTTCATTTTTCATGCATAGTAATCAGTTAGCTAAGCAGTCCATGTAGACTTTTGTGATATTGAAATTGCAAGCAGGGACAACATTGATTTGTTATATTTAGCTCTATGAGTTCTGGAATAGTTGCTGAAGATGGATTTAAGCTTGAGCTGCACAGCCTATCAAATGGCAATTATCATTGCAATCAATTTGTACAGTACGCCAACTGTTTGCATATTATATGTGATACTTAACAGGATACTGTAATTAGAAAAAGCAAAGAATAAGAGATAGGAAAATATGGGTTGTTTGTAATTGATACTGCACTGTTTAGCAACAGCATGATAATTATGTATCTTGATATGACGAAGCCCTAGTTTAATTCAACTTACAGTGAATGTATCATAAGTGTAGATACGTTTACACTTTTAACTTGTGTAAACATTGCTATGAAAAATGCATGCAAAAATTACCATTGTTTAATTTTTAACAGAGACAGGTTAAATTAAAAGTAAATTAACTGTAGACCTTATCTTGGGATAGAAATCAGAAAAAAAAGGGGGAAAAAAGGAACGTGTTTTTTTATTACATGTGATTTGATAATATTTTCACTGCATGGTTTTCTAATATCTTGGTGTGCTAATACACACCCTCATGGTCAGATGATTTTAAAAAAAGCTTAATAGTTTGCATATTGAAAAATCATCAGTGTGAATCTCACAGTATGGACAAGTCCAATATGTTCTCCAGAGCATTGATGGTGGACGGGGGCATCGGCCTCCAGCTCTCCTGAATGGTCATTTTCTTTGACGTTGAAGGTGAATCTCCCTTAGCTTTCAGGAACAAGAACAAAGAAATATCACATTAACAGCCAATCTGTTTCCTGTACCTGAACAGCAGAGTAAAGAAGCAGATTTTACCTTTTCTCCTCTTCAGTGGTTTTGAGAGGGGGATCTTCTCATTGTCACCTTGCTCCTGATCCTAAAATAAGTGATTATAGTAAATTTACCCGCGAAACAAAGCAGTATATAAAACAGCTGTGTGTTTACAATGTCTCGCCTCTTTTGCAGAAAACCCTTGCGCCTTTTCTTTTTTCTTTTTCGGGTTGGGGGTTTTTGTTGGAGGCCGTTTTGAGCCTCTTGACGGCTTCATGGTGTTACAGAAACAGCTAGCTAAATAGCTAACTGCCTACGCCTTAAAGCTTAGATAGTATTAATAAGTTGAAAATTGCTTTGACCAATACGTTTGGACTAAATATGGTTTAAGACACAAACGAAACGGCAGAAAAAGAGCAACAAAATCTCCAAACCGAGGTACCGGTGTGTTATAATCACCTGTCGACCTTTATTTTCGCGCTGTTGTTTTCGAACGTTTAGACTCAGAGCGCATGCGTCACACTTGGGTAGCTGTACCCAGAGTTATAGTTGCCAGGCAGCACGTTCTGGTTACAGTACCATGCATGAGATGACTTCATATACATCTACTGATCATGACGGATATAAAAACAGTCTAGTTATTTCGCTGTACGAATTTATGATACTCCCGCAGGGCTCAGATATGGCAACAGGAAGCCTGTAAGACAAAACACGGGTGGAAAACTATACGATGACCATAAAACCTCTCAAACCATCAAATAACTTTAAAAGCGTTTTTACTATTTAAAAAAACTACTCTGCATACAGTGTTTCGTCATATTCTGTCACTGCCGTAAATGGCAAATCATATTTCTCTTGGATTTATAGTTTTAAAGGAGCGTTATGTATTTTCCAGGCACACGGAAAATACATAACGGTATTATAACACAATCAAGGTACTATGTCACTTCACTTGTTATAAAAATGCTGTATATGTGCAACATAATTTCAAAGAAGTGTTGGCCCTCCTCTTTAAGAAGCTCCTACTCTTTCTGACACTCCACCTTCAGCACCTCATCACAATGCCTTTCTATTATGCCCTTTACAACTGTTGTAATCTGCATAAACTCAGCAGATTTGCAATTCCATCGGGTGTTTTTTAATTGCTGCTAATGCTAGTCTGAAGGTGTGTGGGGGGAGAAATGCTCTGTAAGGTGGAAGCTCAGCTGGAGACTGCAGCTCCAAGAGCTTCGTGAAAGTAGGTGTACATTGTAGAGTTAGCCTTTAGGCACCACCAAACGGTTCAAGGATTCCTGAACCATGCATAAAAGAATTAAAGTAACAACCCAGGTATGTTTTTGATTAGCTAATAACATTATAACATAATATAAAGATTTTTTTAAAAATGTTTTAAGAAGCACCAATGACTGAGAAATACTCATTGGTGAGGTTAAAAGACGAGGCAAAAGTACCTTTGGACTGACTTACCGTCATTATTTGAATAATAATTTGAATATATTTAAGGAGTAATCAAAGTAGATAAATACAGGTTCATTTTGTTTTTGCTACAACAGATATTTCACTGCAGATATGCAAGGAAACAACTTATATCTGCACTATGAAACTTGCAACATTTTTATGTTAAGCTATCAAAAACATCAACTGCTTTCATTCATATATCTGTATTTGTACAAATATTTTTGGGGAAAAAAAAATAAAACATGTATTTTCTGTTATTTATGTGCAATATAGAATGAAAGTTACCACAAAACACACTGATTACATATCAGTAATCAGATTAACCTACCTTTTCATATTTTCATTAGCTTTGTATTTTTCTATGAATTAAGTGAGATGTTATTTGTTTTCACTTATCCCATGTTTTATTTGCTGATTATGACTCAGAACCAAGTAGCTCGATAGTAATAAACACAAGTCACTGGTTTACATAAGCAAAACAAACAACAAAAGACTTAACAAAATGCGTCATTGAAAAAAGAAAGTTGTTTCTGAAAGTGAAGGCGTAACAAAATTCAGGTTGAGTCTTCAGACATGTGGTCTGGATGATGTTGGCTGTTCCCCAGGTCCCTCACACTCTCCACGGAAAGTGAAATTTGCCTTCAAAGCGTCCATTGTTGCGCAGGTCAAATGGACTAAGCACCTTCCTGAGACCCATCATGTTGCCTTGGGCTATCTGGTTGAAGGTCCAGGGATTCTGGTTGTTCTCCTCCATCTCTTTCTGCTTTCTGTGCATTTCTTCCAGACTCTCTCGGCTCATTATCTGAAATAATAAAGGCAAAGCACTGCTGTATTATGAGAAAACCAACTGTAAAATAAACCAAAAATGTTGTTTTCAATCACTTTTACTTTTGTGATGTTAAAAGATGGCTTACAATACTCAGAATATGAATTGCTTGTTAAAAACAAACAAAATAGATACATTTGTTCTCAGAATTTAGGTTTTTTTCTGATCTATTTTCTTTTTTCAATGTGTCTAATAAAAATAAGAATGGAAAGAAATATGTACAAAACAATAGCAAGACCAGCAACGCTGTTTCGCTTAGACAGTGCCAATGAGAAAAGGCCAAGAAATGGAGGTTGCAGAGGAAGGAAGGAGGCAGCTGCACCATGTTTTAGAGTCCTGTACATCAGCTGAAATTATTTAATGGTTTTTCTTTGAATCCTGAGCAGTTGTTCGGCCACCAGTTGAAATTATGTGGGGCTGCCTGACTGCAGATTGTTTTTGAACAGAATCTTTAATTTTCCACTCCTTACTTTGAGCTTAAACACTGCTTATTGGCAATGTTCAATCAATTTCAATACCGTATTTCATTTGAAATAATATTCAAGCAGTTTAACAGATCCACTGATAATAGTCAAGTTTCCTTTGAGGCAGAGTCCAGTAAAATCAGTGCAGCACTGAATGAAAAATGGCAAGATGGTTACTTTTAAAGCCTTACACAGAAACTAATGAGCCCTTTACTAAGTGAAAATGTCCAGGCTATATCAAGTTTTGGTCTGAGGCATTTAGGCAGTGATTATGATTAAAACAGAGCAAACAATTATTTGATGATATATAACTTCAATGAATCACTAACCATGTGAAAATAATAGTTCTTGTATCATTCTTATACTCAAAAAATTGTTGAAAAAAATTGGAAATTCTGCTAGGGCATGTGAACTTATCACCACAGCTGTAAATGCACCCCAGTTTGGTTTCTTTTTGCCTTTGTATTGAAACAGCAACTGGAACAGAACACACTGGGATCCCACCTTAGCAGGGAAGGGCAGCTTCTTGGCCACTTCAGTCAAGACACGCTCAATCTCCCCCAACTCCACCTTTCCTCCCAGCTCCACGATCAAACGTCCATAGCGGACCGGTGTCACGTAGTGGTCAATGGCTCCTTTACCGCCGCCCATGCGTTGGCCCAGGCCTTTACGCGTGATTGGCTTGTACGGGGCATTAATACGCCACCGGGCAAATGTTGTGTGGGCATCTATTTTTCGGTTAATTGTCAGACGGATCATCTCCAAATGACCCCAGTGCAGGTAGCCTCCGCCCATGGCCTGAAATATAAAGCAGCAGTGTTACTTTGATATTTAATGCTCAAACTCAGCCATTTAATTGTGCAAAAATAAAGTTAAAACCTGTGGAGAAATGTCATTAAATGTCATAAAAAAATGATAAAATTATACTGTGGTACAGCTGTATATGTAACAGGCAATTTCAGCTGTCAGAAAATCATCAATAGATCACTCACAACAATTGCATACTGCCCAGTAGTGAAGGTATTTGCTGCCTTGGACGGTCCTTGGATGTCCCGGAGCTTCTTTCTCTCTTTCTTTGCCTTTTTTAGGTTGGGCACCTTGTTCAAAAACTTCAGTTTGGGTTTCTCTGGCAGCACAACATCTTTAAGAGAGGAATACGGACAAAATATTAAGATGAGAAACGATCTGAGGAACCCGAAAACCTGCATCCATGAAGAGGAACACAAGGCATATATGAAATACTGTACCACATACAGGAATGCTCGAAATTATTTACCGTCCGCCCTGACAGTTTAAAATTTTCCAACATGATTACCAGACAATCTATGGAGCCTTAAATTAGATAAAAAGTTAAAAACATCTGTGGAAACGTGTACAAATCTTGTTAGTAACTATAAGACTTTTGAAATTTGAATAAAGAAGCTTAAATCATGTAATGGCAAGATTTTTTTTATTGATTACTGAGGAAGCAATAAATCTCTTTTGAGTTAAATGTATATAACATTTCTTTTATTTTATGATCTCTTGACTGAGGGATGTCTGTCCTCTTTCCCATTAGTAACAAACTTTTTAGATGAATAACAGTAAGTTTACATGAAAAATCAGACATCAGAATAACTTTCAACCAAACTGTAGAAGGTGTGTGCATAATTATCAAAAGAAGTCTCATATGAATGAGAAGAAGATGAAAGCTTACTGCTGTAGTCTGGAGTGACTGGAAATGTCTTCAGCCCAGCAACGCAGATTTTCAAATGGCTGTGCAGAGGAGCTGTGGAGTAAATACAAAGTGCAATTTGATAAAACGACAGATTGTGATTGCCTGCGACTCAAAACCCCCCAAAAGGTCTTGGTGAAGTTTAGGGTTGCATTTGCATTAAATTTTGCATAACACCCGAGTTAGCATAACACTGAATCAATTTTTGGTTTCCAGTTTTATGAGATATAAAGACAATCAATTGTGTGCTTCGTATGTTCATCTTCATTTGTTAATCGGTAACTGAGAATTCCCAAGTGTCCAAATGCATCATTGCTAACACAAGCCTCATTACCTTGCTGGAGACCGTGAGTTCTGCAGATGACCTCCAGGCCGCCGACAGCAGCTTTAACGAGGGAGATCATTTTGTACAAACCGATACTAAAAAACAGTAATTTTTATTTCGTTTGATTCATACATCGGCATTTTAGAAATACTAGCAAAATACTGTTTTAGGAACGCCGCACGCTGAGCAAGGTCGCTGCCATTTCTGCGCAAAATACTTCCGCCAAGATGAGGTAGACACTTCCTGTTCAAAGTGACTTTCAAAATAAGAGGAGCTTTAATTTCGATCACTTTTCTGAAAAATTCTGCAGAGTGATTCTTTGGCACATTCGGAATTTCCTTGAGTAGCCTCAAGGATCAAATAAGCGACATATTTGAAAACAGAAACTTGTGAAATGTCATAGTTGTTAAAATATTGAACTCGTTTGACATTTAAATTCCCTTTTTAAAAGCTTTTATCTGATAAATAGGTGAAGTGAAATTAAATTTTAACTTTTTTCAAATGAGAAATTAAGTGTAATTCGGTCTTCCAGGTTTCTAATAATGAGAATTAGCTAAGTCGATAATTGAACTTAATGCATTTATTCAAAATGACCAAATGTCATATCAACATCTTTGAACATCATGCACGTTTTTTTTTGATAAAACTAGTAATTTGTGTTGAGCATGGGTCTAATATACAGTCTATGAATGATCCAACTTGCTGACACTTGATGCATTCAGAAGAAAAGTTAATCAACCACTCGTGCAAACCCTCACACCTTTAACTAGCTTTGAACCCAACATTTTATGAAAAACAATAAGACAATCAGCAAAAAGACAGGACTTTGGAGGTGCTTTTGGTTTTATTGTCAGAGGAAGGTTTTGACATTTCACATAAACATCGGTTTCTCCAGCAGGTATGTGGCAGTTTTCCATGGGAAACATAATTTCTGCCTCTAAGGTCATCCACAAACAAAATGATGTTGTTACTTACAAAATACATGTTAATTTATAGTTGAAAAAAAAAAGTCTTAAATAAAATAAGCATAAAGAACACACTGTCGATTTTTCTTTTCCAAGAATAAGGTTTCAAATCGAGAACACTTTTTTTAAAACTTCTTCACACAACTTCTAGGTGGCTAAATGCCAGGAGAATTTGGCAATTTTCTTAGTCAATAAAAATACATGTCACTTTGATGTAGTTTTGACAGAGACATTCGTGAAGATGCTAAATCCCATGGTAGAGAAGGTCATATTTCGGAATATTCTGAGGATCTATTGGACTCTGGACTATCATTTTCCCCCTCATGGCTCCTCTGTAAATCACCTCGATTAGGTCGATGAAGTCCTGCTTGGTTTTAAAGCTGCCAACAAATTTAGTGTGATCTGGAGACCTGAAAGAACATTAAAAACACATAATAAATACCACTGTAAAGTAGCTATATATATATATATATATATATATATATATATATATATATATATATATATATATATATATATATATATATATATATATGAGCAAAGCATACTCACTTGTCACTTCATGAGGCACACCTCACTAGTATTTGGCTGCCTTTAGCACTGCCTTTATTTT
This sequence comes from Poeciliopsis prolifica, assembly GCF_027474105.1. NCBI lineage: Eukaryota > Metazoa > Chordata > Actinopteri > Cyprinodontiformes > Poeciliidae > Poeciliopsis > Poeciliopsis prolifica. The sequence goes on from NW_026562396.1 coordinate 2,166,240, forward strand.
GTTCTATAATAACAATATAGTATCCCTAATTTTGGTTGATCAGTGGTACAGAATGGGTAAATGCATTACACTGCTGTAATGTGACTGGATGATTTTCAACTGAGCAGGTGTGCCTGCTATAGTTGCTGGTGAGTATATTTGCTGTGAAATATTCTCACAATTTAAAGAAAACAGCAATGACCAGGAAATAATGTAAAATTAGAGAGTTTTCTCGTAAAGCCAATATCCATAGTTTTAACTTGTTTGAGTAGAAATTAAAGATTTCAGCTTTTCTGAATTTTATTATTGGTTTGGATACATTTTTGGAGTTGAAAAGATTGATTCTTAAATAATTCCCTTATTTTAAGTTCATTATACCTGCAGCTAACTGTACTTTTAATCTGTCTATAAATTGATTTGCATTTTCTTTTTACATCCCCTACTAATTTTTTATTTGTTGCAGTTTTTAATAACCTTATTATAAATTCTCTAAATTAAATGCAGATTTTTGTTCAAACTAAAATTTTACCTTTTTCATATTGGTGTTTATTTTTTTCTCTTACAACTACTTATTAATAAAAGGTAGTTGTCTTTTTTTCCCCTCATTGTTTTATCTGTTTTAACTGACTTTGTTCTGTCCGTTTGGTGTTTGGAAAGTGCTCAAAATGTATTTGAAATTCTTCATAATGACGACTTCTGTGTCGATTTAACTTAGCTGTTAATTAAATTGTTGATCTAATTGTTACCAACGTTCGATGTAAAAAGCGTCTTGATTAAATGTGTTTCATGAACTTACCCATAATCAACTTTCATGTGCTGCCCGTTGAAAAAGAAGACAGTGGATGGGATGTAGCTGATGTCAAAGTATCTCGTGTAAATGGGAGATTTGTCCACATCGACGATATAGATGGACGCCATGTTACTCAAATCGTGTGCGGTTTTTGACAGCTGCAACGACACGGGAGGTGAGGGAATTACGAACAAGAGGCATTTTCTGATCAGATGTTTTGTCGTTAAAGTCACTTACTATCTCGTCGAGCTGGAGACAAACCGAGTCATCGTCTCTCCCGAACCTCAGCACCAAAACCTTCTCCGCCACGCCTTTGATAACTTCGTCGATGTCTCTTTTGGTTGATAATTTTGGTAAGAAGAAGCTCATTTTCGGATGCTAACACGTTAGCTTCCCTGCTGTCGGCAAAAGCAGGAAGTTGCGTCATTTTGTTGTTGTGGAAACCCGGTTAAGTTACCCGCTAGAAACGTGAAACGTAATTCAAATATCTTTAAGCATTATATTAAACAGTTTTAGTTTTCAACAATAGTTATAAATTGGGTTTCTTTTCATAAGGCAACATCTTACTTTGATAAACATATGATTTTATTCTCTCCTTTAACTGAAACGTTTCTCACGTTTTAGTACGACACAATATGACGTGACACCGTGTAACAACGTGACCTTCCATCAAATTTTCTTGAAGGAAGTCTGAAAAACACGTGTGGACGAGGATTTCTCATTCCATGAGGTATAACAGAATGAATATTCTTGTCGTGATCATTTGATGAAAAACGAGCGGTAAATAATATCGCCAATGATATTTATTGGGTCGTGCAAAGGAAGCTAAGTTTGACGGTCCGGTTGAGGGAGTGAACTGTTTTTGTCACAATGCTGCGACTCTTCTCAGCCACATGCTGCAATTTGCTGTTGAAAAGAACATTTTTGACATCCACGAACAAACCAGCCTTTGCTACCAGACCTTACAGAGAGTCCATCCTCGTCAGTCACTTCTGCACAGGTCACACTGTGAAGAAGGATGGCCTCGACATTAAAGAAGTCCTATCCGAGGAAAAAGAAGCACTAGATCTTGACAGATGGAAGTCTGTAATGACGTCACAAGCTGCATTTCAGGAGCAAAAACTTTCTCGTGGAGTGGAAGCCGAGGAGGATGATGATGGTGACACAGACAGTACAGGTGATGATGTGAAGGACAGCTCCTCATTGGAGGCAACTCGTGAACTGGTTTCCATGTGGCGTCAAGCTGGGAGACTGGTACCTCAGGAAATGACCGAGGAGGACTTGTGGACGCTGGCAGGCCTCACCACCAAGTCCTCCCGTAAAAAGTACCTGAAGTACCTGGCTGTCAAGGAGGGTTACAAACAGATCCGCAAGGAGAAGCAGCAGAAGAAAAAGGCTGACAAAGAGGCTTCAATGAAGCAGAGAAAGGAGTTGGAAAACAGTGAAGAAGACGAAGAAGGCAATCAAGATGGACGCAAACTAAAAAACACAATGTTTCTCCAGTTCTGGGACCGCAGCCTGGACAAACTGTTGGCCTGGAGGACCGCTCAGGCAATGCGGTTTGGTCAACCAATTGTTTTTGACTTGAGCTATGCATCCAACATGTCCAGGCGGGAGATAGAGAACACAGTGTCTCAGCTGATGGAGGTGGAAGCGTGGAACCGGCGTGCAACAGACCCCTTTCACCTTCACTTTTGCAACCTGCAGCCAGACAGCCTCTACAAGAAGGAGCTAATTAAGCGTTACGGCACAGAGGCCTGGGACCGCTTGCTCATCACCAGCACTGAACAACATTATATCGATATGTTCCCCAGGGAACAGCTCGTTTACCTCACTGCAGACTCTCCCAACGTCCTGCGCAGCTTCGATCACTCCAAGGTCTACATCATCGGAGCCATGGTGGACAAGTCCATCCAGTGCGGAGTGTCACTAGCCAATGCCAAGCGCCTGAAACTAGCAACAGCTCGCTTACCCCTTGATGAGTTTCTTTGTTGGGAAATGGGAGCCAAAAATTTGACTCTGGACCAGATGATTCGCATCATGCTGACAATCAAAGACACGGGGAAATGGGAAGAAGCCTTACAGTTTGTGCCACAGCGGAAGCACGATGGCTTCTATCAACGGCAGACACAAACAGCGGTTTCAAATGACAGCCCCAGAATTGTGAAAAAACGCGCTCCGAGAATGAGTGGTGATGTGTTCATGAGGTCTGAGGCAAAAGACACTGGGCAAACATTTAAGAACCAGACGGTTTATAAATCCAATCATGATGGAATGACTGAACAGAACGGCACCAGAAACATTTCTCCAGCTGCAACTAAAGTGCGTACATCGTTAAAAAGCCAGATGGAAGCAAGAAAAACAGGAAACAAGCCAAGGATGTGGCGGCATGAGTAACAGAAAATAACTAGTGTGTGTTAGAAAGTATCAATGTAAGAAGTGGTGTGGAAATTGTTCTAATATCCACTTTGTTTTCACACTGGGTGACCCTGGGTGAAAACAAAGATCAGTTTTGTCTGTACAAATGACAAGAATATGATTTCTTTAAAAGGTAGAAACTTCTTTGGTCTTTATTTTAATCTGACAGAAAACAAGATGCTTAAATAACATTTTGACAGTTTTAGAGCAAATAAAAGTATACCCATTACTGTAAAGTTTTCTATACAGATGAAATACAATATATAGAGCCTGTCTGTTTTGTTCTTAAATACTGTATCATGTAAGTAGCTTCATAGTATATTCTAAGCAACAACAAAAAAAAAGATGAAAATAGAATCTCACACTGGTAAAATTCAAGCAGGGTTTTCTTTTCAAACAAAACTGCACAATACTTATCACAGTACTGTCAATTCACTTTCACCAATGCGTTTACAGTACATAAAATAAAATATATTCCTGAAGTGAAAAAAGCACCATAAATGGGAAAAAAACCCTCCTGAATTAAAAGAGGCAACTATGCTTCTTTAATGTCTGACTTCCTGTCATCTGTGTTACTACCTAATTATTCTCTGCAGTATGAAAGTAGAAACTGGTTAAATAAAAACACTATGCACATGAGTAATGCGTTCCATTAGAACTAATAAACTCGTCCAGTGTAGCACTGGACTCTGATCTCACATCTCAGCGGTAAACATGATTTACATATCAGTCCACAATGGAGTTGAAATGCTTTCTTAATTCCAGACTAGTGTTTGGTGTTTTCCAAGAGCTTAATAAGTTAAGCAACACATTTAAAACTATTAAACTGAAATGACAGCAAATAAACAGTCATGGTTTCTGCTACAGCTCCAGCTTGCCATCTTTATTTTTTAAAATATAAAAAAAGGCTAATCCTCTCTGTATCAAATGAGGATGACCTATAGAACTATAATGTCGCCAGTGCATCGTTCGCAGCAGTTGAAGGTTATGTTCTCGTAGCGGGTGTAAGGGTGAAACCTGCCGATGCTTTTCTTGCTGCTCAGAAAGTTCGGGGATGTGGAGTCACTGAGCGCAGGTTCTGCCTTGCTTTCTGAACAAGAGATTGGATTCAAAACCTTCAACACCTAGAGCAAGTAAATTGAATAAAGAAAAAACATTGTTCAGTTGCTGGGTTCTAAAACTAGCAGAACACATTAGGGAAAGAAAAACAGGTAACATTTAACATAAACTTGATACCTTCTCAGCCATCTTCTCAGCCGGTGTGCTGCAGAGATGTTCGGCTGGTGCACTACTGCCCTTCGACACAGTGCTGTTGGCGTTGTTTTTGCCCAACAGATGAGAGTTGATAGCATCTGCTAGCTTGTGATTGGCTGCAGCCAGCTCTCCGATGCTGAGAGGCTGAGCACTGGGATAATAAGTCTGCTGTCTGCCCCACTGCAAAGACACTAGGAGCTGTTCCAGGGACCTGGCAACACAAAGACAATGTAACAGCTCCACAATCATTTCAAAACATATCTAGTATGTATCTAAATGTATCTAAATCTAGTATCTAAATCTCTTGTTTTTGAGTAAAACACTTCCAAAAGGAACCAATGCAACAAGAAGCAAGGCTGAATGAATCAGTTATTCGAAAAACAGAAACAGATGTAGTCAAAGAGCTGAACAAAATTATTACAGGGACACAAAAAGCATTAAAGACATGAAACTAACATGCATATGAAAAGAAAAAAAAGAAGTTTTAATTTCAAGAATGAAGCGAAACAAATTTTAAATATGCATCTGGCATCTGACTGCCAGCATATACTTTGATACTGTAATACTTTAAAATCAGTCCAAATGCCATAGGAACAAAACGCTATGAATATTAAACAGGAGTTGTTTTAAGAGCTTTAATATCCAAGCTGAAGCGTTTGTACAAGCTTCTCTGATGCACTTTCTAGTCTAGAAAACAACACATAAAAAGTCCATACAAAAACACATGAACATTTTTGTCTAGTTCAATCAATAGTACAACAGAATTACAAAACACCAGGCATTGAACCTTGGGGAGCCTCACTAGGTAAAGAATATAATTTCTACAGAAAAGTAGTCACTAACTTTTATATAAGACAACCTAATAGGAGGAAACCCACTGTTATCACAATTAGGGTAGGTTTTGGAGTGTTGGATGCTTTTGTCAAACATTCTAATTAGCATGTAGGACTGACCCACTTTAACAGAATCTGAGTGCTTCTTAGACTCAACTTGAACATTTGAGAGGAGTCGGTAATTATTGATCAGTGTGGTGTTACCTGTGACTGAGCACCATGTCCCTGGAGAACTCCTCTCGCTCCAACAGCAGGTCTTGAATCGCTCCTTGGGCCTCTCTGATCTGCCTCTGCAGAGCAGCTCTGGCATTTGTCAGTTCCTCTGCCATGACTCTGAAGTAACAACAGTTTTTTAATACATGTCAACGTGACGGTTATGTTGTGTTTATGAAGCATGGTTTTTTAAACTGAAAGCATCCTTCTTTTGATTGTAAATGTCACTCCCTTTGAAACTAAGAAGATGATCTTAAACTTTTCAACCAATTAAAATGAAGACAAAATTAAGTGGAGCATTTCCCACCTGCTGGCGAGGAATTTGCTCCTCCAGACGTCACACTGGATACTCATACGTTCCAGCTGCTCCGCTGTGTGTGAAAGGCTTCGGCCTAAAGCCTCGTTCTCCAGAATGAGCTGGTTTTTCTCTCGTGCAAGACGTTCAAACTGGTACTCGAGGTCATCGCCTATCGAGGCTACCAACAGCTTCTTCAGTTCGCGGTTTACCTGCCACAGTTTAGAAACAAGATTACAATAAATGTAAAGTAGTTTTATACTCAAATTATACATAAACTCTGATATGTAAGATACAATAACTAAAAGGAATCAACATTTCAGATAACTATTATGTAATATAATTACTCTCTGCAGATTGTTTTTACACTGAAATCTGTGAATTTCATTTTGCTCGTGCCTTACCTCTGTCTGCACACGGAGTTGATTGGAAAGGCCCTCTTTGTCTTGCAGGAGCCGGCGTTCAGAGTTCTGTAGCTTCTCCAGCTGTCCTCTCCAGTCCTCCACAAGCGGAGGAGAGCCCTGCTCCTCGGCCTGCTGCCCGGCCTCGCCTTTCCCCTCAGGGGGTCCCGCCCGGCTACTCCGGGTGATAGCAGCTCTGGGCACAATAATCCTCACGGCTTCCACTTCTGTACACGCTTCTCTATTCACTTTGCCTAGGTGAAGCACGCCGAGAAGCTGTGGGGTAACAGGGGGGGTGACATGTGGAGATTTTGGGCTGTGCTTTGGGTTTGCTGCTTTAAGGAGAGGAACTTCAGATAAAAACGGTGGCGGGGCGTCAGTGATGACCTCCAGTGTGACTGGTGGTTTTTCAGTTTCCATGCCATCACCGGGTCCTCGAATAGGCACAGTGGCAGAACCTAGAAGAAAACAATAAGAAAAGTAAGAGCAGTTATTTTTAAACACTTCTGCCTAAAAATCAAATATGTTTATTGATCTGTCCAATGCAGTGTCCTGTCTTAATGCCTTTTCAGAATAACCTGGGCTATCGGGTCTGTAAACTATCACAATGTATTCTGATTACTATTATTTTACTATTTTCTACTACACGTTCTTGTTTTCTTCTCAAGACCGAAATCCATTTTAAGATCAATTTTAAAATATATGTTGCAATCCTATTACAATGCATCAACATAATTTCCAATATTGTGTGAAGCAGATATATTCAGCTAAATGTACTTAACCTGCAACAATTTGCAACGTACGTCACTCTTAGGCACGTAACAGGACAAACAGTGGGACTTTATACCAATGAAGGCAACACAAAGGGCCCTGGTTACTGTTAAAAATTGAATTAACATTAATTGACGTACACAACTATAGTTTTCAGGAACCTGTTTAAAAAAACATAAGATGTTTTACATCCATACAGCTAATGCTTGAACAATAGATCAAGCATGGATGATGCAGTTTTATTTAAAAAAAGAGGATAAACGAACATGCTACGTACCTCTTACAACTGCTGCAGCAGCCATGGCGGCGGAGGAGACGCAGCTTTAGCTTAAACCGGGTAATTCTGTCGTAATTCACAGGAAAGACGGCATTATTTGGCAACAATTACAGCACTATTTGTTTATGAAAGAAATGCGTTGCTCATAGTTCACCTTTTATCAGCTTGGTGCTGATAAGGTTACATATTAAGGGAAGCTAGTCGTTGAGCTAGGTGTTAGCAAAAGTAAGAACTTCATCAGCACGAGCTACAGCAGTCAGCTCTTCTTTACTGAGAGAATTTATCAGAAATGTTTACTGCGACTTAAATCCTAAGCCTTAAAGTGGAAATATTATGTACTAACATACCAGGTAAAAATGAATTTGACCTCCTCCTCGGTTCTAAGTCGTGTCAGCTGTTTGTTTTGCCAACCGGACACGGTTGGTCTGTCGTGAGCGCACGTAGTGTTTTCTTCCCCGTGATTGAACTTCCAGGCAAAACTTCCTGTCAAAACAATTTTTTTATCTAAATAAAACTGGATTAAAGGAAGTTTCTCTCGATCAATTTTTAGAAAAAAAATTATAACGCGAAAGTAAATTTTTACCCCGATCACAAATTTGCTTTATTTACTAAATAAGGCAGCGCAGTAGCAGATAACCTGACGAATTACTCCGCGTTGCTGAACAGCGGAACCTTCGTGTCTTCTCGGAGTTGCAGTACGGAGTTCAGAAATGCTGCAAAAACACTTTGGCTCCATTTGTCTTATTCCATTGTTAAAATTGCCAGAAGTCTTGGTAAGTCCACCCTTCTGCACTTTACTTTGGCAGGGTGTGTGCCTTGAGTTGCTGTCATGGGAGTGCACGGACTTTGGAGACTCCTGGAGAGTACAGGCAAACCCATCAACCCCGAGACACTGGAAGGAAAGATTCTCGCTGTTGGTATCCTAACCTTTAATTTGATCTGTTTATTCTTCCTAGTTTTTTAGATGTTTTTTTCTTTCATCTATGAAACGCATTTATCGATTCCGACTCATGCGTCATAAAGATAACCTTAACCAGCGCTCCTCAGACATCAGTATATGGCTGAACCAGGCAGTGAAGGGGGTGAGAGACCGTGAAGGCAACAGCGTCCAGAACGCCCACCTCCTCACTCTGTTCAACCGCATCTGCAAGCTGCTGTTCTTTCGCATTAGACCGGTGTTTGTGTTCGACGGAGATGCTCCCTTGCTGAAGAAGCAGACCCTGGTGAGACCATCCCAGAGGATCACTGTTGTGGGTGTAATAAATGCCGACACCGAACTTTCCGTTTACAAACACCCTTCTCTTGCAGGCTCTGAGGAGGCAGAGGAAAGAGGAGGTGACCACTCAGTCCAAACAGACCAATGAGAAACTTCTGAAGACCTTCCTGAAGAGACAAGCTATCAAAGCTGCACTTGGAGATCATAGGTGAGCAGGAGGAGGCAGAATGGTGGCATTTTGTACATGCTCTATCTGCTATATTCTTTACATTTTTGTCTGAAATATTCCACAGTAAGGACCCTCTACCAAGCCTCTCCAGCGTGAAAAGAAGTGAAGTGGACGACATGTATGTCCTACCCGCCCTTCCACCCACAGAGGAAAAGGAAAGAAGCAGGTCAGAGTCAAGAAGTGTTATTGCTGTCTGGTTAAATGATTTATTGCACCCTCAACATTTGCTTAATTTATGATTAATTTATTGGGGTTTGATGTGATCAACGGACACTTTGTGAATTGTTGTTTGGTGTTAGAAAAATAGCAATCTAAACAGGAGCCACTTTACTCTGAAACCCTTAAAGAAAATGGAGAGGAACCAGCTGCGTAAGTAGTCATCTAATTAGCATTTCTTATCTGGTATGTAATTTAACCTAAGTATAAATACACCAAGGTACTGAGTGTATGAGAAAGTAAATAACATGCAACGTATTACTTTAGAAGAACTGACTACTGAAGAGTGCTTTTGGATTTAGAAACAAAAGGACAAATTAATTGAATATGGTTAAATAATTACTGGTGTCATTTAAAAAAAATATCCTAATTAGCTTTCAATCAAAAACAACACTGTCATAAATGTATACTTTGGTGTAGATAGTAATATGTAGTCATGACAGATGATTTGTTTTTTCTCCTTGCAGCTCAGAAGAGGATGAGGAGGGGAAAGACAGTGACGAAATGGTCGAAACATACCAGGTAAAAATAAAGGCATTAATAAACACAAAACGTATTCAGATTTAAATCTCGAGGTACTTTGCTACAGAAATAAGTTCAGTTAACTTCAAATGAATCCAATTTATTTCAGTCTATCCAGCGGCCTTCGTGTACAGATTATTCTAATCCAAATTACAATATTTTTACATTACAATACGATTAATAAAGAGTTTTCTATTTTAATTTCTTGGGGTCTTTTTAAGTGAGTGTCTGACTGTTAAACATTACTGAGCGAAGTCGTTCCAAAATGTATTCTGGCTACCTTTTCTTTCTGTTTTGCATGTCTCCTCCCAAATAAATGTCAAACTTTTTTTCTTTGACAATTCACCTTCAAAGCCAGATTCCTAATTTTGTTTCAGGAAGAACTGTATGAGAACCCAAACTCTGTGGACATAAACTCAGAGGATTTTACCGCCCTGCCTCCTGAGATGAAACACGAGATACTCAAAGAGATGAAAGAATTTTGCAAAAGACGTCGGACCATGTTTAACAAACCTCCTGAGGTACATCTAAGCCTCAAATACACTCCAGTCTCCTCTATTCTTTCCACTACTAACTCCTTTGTATTTTCCTTCTCTTCTAGCGTTCCGGAGACTTTTCGCAGTACCAACTGGCTGGCCTGCTGCAGAGGAACCGGCTGAACCAGCGTCTGGAGGGAGTTGAGAAGGAGATGAGCCAGTGCAGTGCCGGCAGCGCTCCACAACTCGGTCAGCAGGATGAGGATCAGCAGAATCGCAGCGTGGAGTCAAAGCGGCTGGTTTCAGAAGACAACTCGCACTATATACTTATAAAAGGTGAGGCAGATGTAGCATTATGTTAATAATACTTATGCACAATACCTGATTCTAGATGGAAGTATGTCTTTAATTTATATATATATATATATATATATATATATATATATATATATATATATATATATATCTATATATATATATATATATAGATATATATATATATATATATATATATATATATATATTAGCTCACATTTAAATTTCTTTTAAGGATCAGGGTCTAAATCTGTAAATTTTATTGGCTCCATGGCCAGTTTTAGATTTACTTAGATATAACTGTTGTACTTTCCCATAGAACTGATACAATTAATCGTGTTCAATCAATTATTGACATAATTGTTAATTAGTTTAGTAATTGATCAATTGCTAATTGGCATATACTAAATAAAATATAAAATTTTCTGTAAAAAACACAGCATTCTCTGAGTAGAAATGAAGCCAAAACTCTTAAAAAATGTTGCCTTTAATATAAAAACAATTCTTTGTCTGTAAATATTTTCTACCCAGAACTCCTCAAGTGTTAAAGTTTTAGATTCAGCTGGTTGAGATTCTGTAAAATTCTCCTATTTGGTACCTTTTGCTTTCCAATTATTAATTGGTTAATCGAAAAAATAATCAAGAGATCATTATTCTGTCTACTACACTGTACTAATGTTGTACTGATGTTGAGTGAAGCAAAACGGGCTTATGTCTTTTAATTTCTGTAAAAATCAACTCTTTACTCTCTTCACCTATAGGTTCCAAAAAAAATGAAACAGCCTCACAGAGCCAACCTGCAGCTGCACCCTGGACAAGTTCTAGAAAAAGGAAAGCTGACAAACCCGAGCCTCTCTGGCGACCCATCACTGAAGAAGACAACGACGAAGAAGAGGATGTACGACCTACCTGCTCAGACACCGTCAACCCGCCTGTGTCAAAACCATCCCAGCTAGACACGTCTCCGCCTTCGCCTCGGACACTCAAGGCAATCCAGGCTGCTATGAGTGACAGCTCAGACGAAGAGAAGCTGAATCCAGATAGCAAGGATGGCAAAGTGTCTCCACGGACACTCCTCGCAATCCAGCAGGCATTAACTGAGGATGAAGTAAGTGTCTCACCGTCCAAACGGCAGACAAGTCCCCAGTGTCCTGTGCGGCGAGTGGTAATCAGTAGCTCTGATGAGGAGACAAAGCCTTCCCTTAAGGAAGAGTCAGACTTCAGTCAAAGCGCCACACGCCAAAGTTCACACATCGAAGACAGTTTGCTGGGCAGTAGCTCTGGAGATGAGCTGGAGGAAGTGATTGGAGAGAGAAATAAAGCTTTTCGCTCTGCGGCGCTTCAAAAAAGTCCCACAACAGCAACGGAGTCAGAGGTGGAGCGCGTCCGGGAAGCGGAGAAACAAAAAGAGCTGGAGCCGAGAGAACCTGAGCACAAGCTGCACGCTTCTCAATCCAGTCAGGAGTTATCCATCAGCTCTCCTTCGCTTCCAAGTGGAAAACAGGCCAGCACAGAGACAGAGCAGAGACTCCCAGATAAGAGCAAGGATGGACTCACCGCTGGCCTGGCAAAAACTGACGGAGACGACATCAAGTCAGAGAACAGCCAGCAGGAAAGCGACTCAGAAGGTAAAACTCCAATAATTTTTAGACTCAACTGTTTGTTTTATCATTCAAATGTAAAATGGTTGTGTTTCACAGAGAGCTTCATTGAGGTGTCCGAGGAGGAATTTAAGCAGGAGGATGCAAATGATTCAGCAGGAGAAAAGAGGATTTTAGAAGAGGTCCAGGAAGATGAGGCAAAAACTGAAGAAGAGTCAGAGGAAAGTTTGACTCAGGTTGTTGGTCATCCAGCTCTGAGCTCAGACAAGGAGAATGAGGAGGAGGGAGAGCAAAGGAAAGCTCAGGAAAAAGAGGGGAAGGACGACATGAAATCCAAACCAACAGCAGAAAACAACGAGTGGGAACACCTCGACATGGTTGGTATTTCTCCATCAAACCAGAAGCTCTTCGTCTCATACTGTAATAAGCTGAAACAATTTATTAGATTTTTTTTTTACCTAGGCGAGTCAAAATATTATTGTTAATATTATAACTAGCCTCCTGCTAATGTGTCAATTGGTTGATGTAATTCACAAGTTATATGATGATTATGACAAAGGCTCAACATAAACACCTTTAAGTTGTTTAGACTCATTCAATTTTAAATAGGGAAAATTGCCAACAACCAAAATAGTATTTCTAGTCTAATGCAGCGGTTTCCGATGCCGTTTTATTTTCAAAACAAATAATTCATCCTAACATTTGTTTCTCCCTATTATAAATCCCTGAGAGTATATTTACTAATTTAGTGAAGTTATCTTTTGACCTTCAAGAGATATCTGAAATCTCTTGAAGCTGAAAAGCTTGCTCTCTTCAAAATGAGTTTAAGATTATGTTCTGCAGCAAAGTAGCTCTATTTAAATATTTCCTTGCTATCATAACTTTAACGTCGACATCTTTAGGTGGCATCTGAACTACTTGATTTCAGATGAACCTGCTCAGCAGATCAGTGTGCTTGTAGAGTAACGTGTTTGTTGCGCTGCAGGACGAGCTGCAGGCTCTGGAGACCTCGCTGCAGCTGGAGCAGAGCAACCTGAGGGAGCAGAAGCAGCAGCAGGAGCGGATGGCGAACACAGTCACGGGGCAGATGTACCTGGAGAGCCAGGTGAACGAGACGAGCTGTGTAATTGGATCCGGTCTAACGGCGAGCAAACGTTCCTTACGCAATCTGACTTGCGCTTATGAATTTAAACTTTCTGTGACGGTGACCTGACAGCTGATCATTCACAGCAGGTGCAGGAGCTCCGTGAGGGAGGGGGAGGGTTGCATTTGCCAAAACACACAGCTCGACTTGCGTTGGCTGCTGCGATTTTAATTTACAGCGTGTTCAGTTTACACATATTTGTGTTTATGTTTATGATCAGAATTTTCCTGTACTAACTGTATCACAAAATCAGCACTGGTGTATACCTGTCAGAGTGGAATGATCTTCATTAATGCTTTCAGCTGTTTTGATAATGAGCTGCTAAGAGCAAAGGGATTCCTCACATGACAACAAAAGCTCCCTGGAGAAACGCATTGCTGTCATCTTAAAAGCACACACTCTGAGAGTTATAGAAAAAACAACAGCGACATTAAGGTATCAGAAGAACATTTAAGTAGAAACTATATGTGTTAAAATTATGATGTCATCCTGCAGTACTGTCAAGGGCCACAAGTGTTGCAATACAGTAGATAAAAAGTCCTGCAAGAACTGTTGTATATATTTATTTAAACAACACTGGAAATACATACATTAAATAAATAACAAATGTTTCTGTAGTTATTTAAATTGTATTTATATTTCAAGCTAATGTTTCAATGTAATTAGGAAAACCTACATGAAATATTTATTGTTATCATTCATTTTTTATTGGTCAGCCTCACCCATCAAAGTCAGAGAGGCGGGGCTAAAAGGGCTGATGAGACCTATGGGTTCTTCAATTGGCTAAGGGGTTAATCAATTAGATGCTGTGGTGCATTTAATGAGTCATAATTTGAGTTTATTATTATTACTGTTGACTGCAGCACAGACAATCTAAAATAATTAAATTATATACAATTTTAAAAGGCAATGACTAAATTACTTTACATTAAACTTAATTGTGGTTATACCTACATCATAAATTAGTTTAATGTATATATTATAGTTTTTATCAAAACAATAATTAACAAAATCATTTATTTTGGATTATGGCACGTTTGTCTCTCAGTACTGACTGTTTGCTATAATTAGCAACTATAAACCCTGAAGCATTTTCCAGTCTGTGGTTTTATTTTTTTATTCTTTGTTTTGCTTTGTAAAACGATGAGTGTTTTGAACGCAGGAGCTGCTGCGGCTGTTCGGCGTGCCGTTTCTGGTGGCTCCCATGGAGGCCGAGGCTCAGTGCGCGGCGTTGGACCGCGCCGACCAGACAAACGGGACCATCACAGACGACTCTGACGTGTGGCTGTTTGGAGGACGACACGTTTACAGGAACTTCTTCAGCCAGAACAAATATGTTGAGCACTACCAGTTCAGCGATCTGCAGAGCCAGTTAGGTCAGTGACTGCTGTCATTTTGTGCTGTGTTTTGGGGAGAGCCTAAAGTGAAAGAATAGAGGAATGACAGAGATTAAATTGATGAGCTCATGAACACATTGGAGAATGTAACAATTTTTTGGGTAAAGCTAGATAATCTATCAGTTTTCCTTCTGATGAAGTGCGATGGCGCCTGTCTTTGCCAGGTCTGGACAGAACAAAGATGATCAATCTGGCTTATCTGCTTGGAAGTGACTACACAGAGGGTGTTGCAGGAGTGGGATATGTTACTGGCATGGAGATATTGAATGAGTTTCCAGGGCCAGGACTGGAGCCACTAATACAGCTTAGGTTTGTTTGTTTGTTTGTTTTTTTTTTTAGCTCTAACAAACTGCAGGAACACATTAATATTAAAGAGCAACTATATTCTCCATTTTTGTCCCTGTAGTAAGTGGTGGTGTGAGGCTCAGGAGAAGAAGCGTCTGACTGATAATCCCAGAGATACGAAGGTGAAGAAGAAGTTGAGGGAACTGAAACTTCAGCCTGGCTTCCCCAACCCTGCGGTGGCTCAGGCTTACCTTCAGCCTGCTGTTGATCAGTCCCAGGCCTCCTTCAGCTGGGGCCGCCCGCAACTCGACATGATCAAAGAATATCCTTTTGTTTCTGCAGCCGTTTTACAGTGAAGCTGCAAAGGAACATTTTTTTAATAAGATAATATCTTGTATTTCTGTTTTCTTTGTGATCTTTTCTTTGACCTCTTCGTCACGTTCTGTCTCAGTCGTTTTGGTTGGAGCAGCAGAAAGACGGAGGAGACGCTCCAACCTGTGATCAAACAGCTCAACAACCAACAGGTCTCTGAGAGACTTTACCCACCTTGACGGGGTTACCACCATGTTTGATTGCTTTATCGTCAGTAATGTAGCTGTTTCTGCTGATATGACATGAGACTCACGCTCCTGCCACTACGCTCCTGCCACTACTTTCTGAAACTATAAGTAGGGTTTATATAAGTAATGATTAAGTTGTGCTCAAAGTTTGAACAAAGTTTACAACTCTTTCATTGATCCTGTAAAGCAGGATCAGTGGAGGTATTAGCTAGCATTTTGCTAATAAGAAGCTAAGAATCAACTCCTTAAGTAGCAGATTGTCCTATTTGCCATCTAGACAGGGCTAAAGGTAATTCCAATGTTTGGAAGGTTAAACAGCTGGGAGGGAATTAAAAAGGGCCAAAAGCATAAAGGGCTAAAAAATGACAAATTTACTGTCATAAATAACTGTTTTTAAAAGTAATAAATAATTTAAAAGAAATATTTAACTTTGACATCTTTAGTTTCTGAAATATATTTGTGCATAACTTTGGCTGTACTTACACAAAATGCATGAAATTAACCATTTGCTTCATATTTTGAAATACATTTTGCATAATGCATATTTTCTTGCAACATTTTGTGGAATAATCATTCCCATTCAGTTCTCATCTGTTTTAAAACCAATTAAAATATTGTTTTCCATTAGGTAACAATATGCTCTCATGTATTGTAAATTTACCGTAAATGGACATATGTGGTATGAGAATAAAAATCTATTTGCAAAAAATCAGGAATCACCATTGATGCTATTTGTTTGGTTCTCTTGGACTCTGACAAAGAACCCAAATAGAAAGATAATCAATTTCTTGTGTTTTACTATAAAAAAAACAGACTTGTTTTAATCGATTCAATTGACATTTTAATATGTAAATATGTCTTATATTATGTAAAGGGTGAAGTTAAGGAATGTATCAAACCCCCCCCCCCCCCCTTTTTTTTTTTCTTTTTAGACTCAGCTCCGAATTGACTCATTCTTCCGCTTGGAGCAGCAGGAAAAGCAGGCGATCCGCAGCCAGCGACTCCGCCGAGCCGTCACCTGCATGAAGAGAAAGGAGAGGGAAGGAGGAGACGATGAAAGTAGTGAAGAAGAACTGCCTTCTCCATCCAAATCCAGGAAAGGAAATCTAAAAAACACAGAAGGACAGACAGAAGAGGAGCCCCCTGTAGCAGGTGGAGGTTTCTTAGCTCCAAAGTCGAATTCTGAATCTCCTTTTACATCCCTCAGGGATTTCTGTAGTCCAGGTGAGGAATCCTTCACAGCAACACCTGCTCACCAGTCTACCAAAAAACTACCTCAGAAATCCAGCAGGAAGAGCAGCAGCAGCAGCTCCAGTGAAGACAGCGACGAAGGCAGGGCCGTTGCGATGGTTACAGCCCGATCTGTGTTTGAGACCAACAGACGAGGCCGAGGAGGAAAACGCACAAGAGGAAGAGGAAAGAAGCTTTAAGACGCTCCACTTTTACATAAAAGTTGAAACTTGTGATACTAAATGTGAAACCAGCTGGAAATTTCTGAAAATAAATTAACTGAGAGTTTTCTGTAATATGCATTGTTTTTTTTTTTTGTTTTTTTATAAACACTGAAGCTACTGGGAATATTTTTTATTTGCAGATAGGAGGCATGCTTGTCTGCATTAAAAAAAAAAAATTTTTCCCTAAGTATGTGTCCAGTGTAATTTCTTTTTCTGCTATATCAACACTAACAACAGTTCAAGTGAAATGTATTATACTGATCTAACCTCATTATCCATACACCTTAAACACATTTACAGTCAGACACATCTCAATATGTAAAATGCCTGTATACACAAACAAGTTTTCAAATAAAGAATAAATAATCCATCCCTGATGTAGAAATCAAGGTGAATATATAGGCTATATATTGTTTTATATTTATATTTCATTGAGCCCCTTATAATCAAAACATGCCACCACCCATCTTTCCTGTCCAACAACAGCACAGCTACAGCTGCTGCTGTCAGTCAGCTTTCTGCTTTAAGCTTGACCGGAGGGAACTCGAAATATGGGCAGGATCTTTGGCTCTGCATGGGATTGTCAGACGAGGACATTTTAAACACTTTGTGTGTAACCCAAAACCACAGAGGGTTAGAAATAAAAGCCCCTTGGAGATCAACATTCACAGTGACCCACATCTGAAAGAGCTTCACCTTTGATCACAAGACAACTTACTGTTGTTGGCTCGTGCACAGGAGCATGTCCTGTTAAGGGCGTGCTTTTCCTCCTTCAGACATGGACGCTCAGCAGCCCAAAGCCATGGAGGACTCCAGCTCCAAACAAGGTGGTAAGAATTTGGACTTGTGTTCAGAACCCTTTATTTATTTATTTGCTCTCTGTCTAGTTCCACTTCATATGCTGTAAATTAACTACAAGCGGTTCTTTCTGGAGAACCAGTTGTGCTGAAGCTGGAATTTTCTGCAATCATCTCTGTGTGAAGAGGGTTTGTAAGCTCTCCACAAGCTTGGCATTGTCACAGTGGGCTTTCCTGACCTTTTATATAAACCAGCATTGCATAACGCAAAGTTGTGGGTTGGATGCTCTCATGCAGCCAACGCAGCTCAGAGGGCGATGACGAGCCTCTGTGTGATTCACAGAGCAAAGAGTCGAACTTTATAAAAATAAAAAAGTATAGAAAAAACATCAATGTGGTTTTTCTGATTAAAGTTTGTGGTACTTTTGCACCTCTTTTATCTGACATACATCCCTTGAAATGTTGAAGGACAAATGTACCTAATGCACAGAAATCCTCCTATCACATGTTTTTTGGAATGCTGTCATCACTTTAGTAGGTTAGACTATTCATGCTCAGGTGCTGATGTGTTAAGCCTTTTGTGCAGCTAAAGGAGAAAATTCACATCTTACTAACAATGAAATAAAGTCAAAAATATTATTAATACCCCTTGAACTTTTTCAGACCTTATTTTATTAGAACAAAACATGCCAATGCAAGAGGGTTATGGATAAGATGTTGATACTTTTGGAAGGTGCTGTATAACACTAAGCAGGAAATCTTAACCTGCAGGAAGAAACAAAAAAAGCTTGAACAGGATGTTACACAGTTAAAGGTTTTAACGAGTCAGCAAATTACATAGCAAATTTTTATTGCTTGTAAAATCTATGAAAGTGGATACCAACAAATTCAGTCACTGCTAATGTGATTACTTGTACTCTTCTCATCCTGTGTTATTTGACTATGAGCATGTCTATTCCTCTCTTTCTTGTTCATTGTTGTCATCATGACATCGTGGTTTGACCATGATAATTTAAGAAAGATACTTGTCTTTACAGACGCCAAAGAGCATGTCACTGAGGATGCAGAGCTGGCCAAAGCCATCATGTCCCGGCAATTCCACCCGTCTGCCATCGGTCCTGAGACATGGGAGGGATACATCTTCTCTGATCAGCAGATACGGATCAAAGAATCCACAGACATCTATGGAGCCATACTCTGGCCCTCGGTGAGATCTTACCCTCAGTACAGTAACACTGGATAAGAAACAAAATATTTAGTTAATCTAAAAGAAGGGTTCACATATTCATCTGTAATATTTATCTCTGGGAAAAGAAACCAATTTATTACTCACCACCCAAAAAAAAAAGACTTTTTTTTAGCAAAATGAAGGATGTCAACACAAATGTGTATTCTGAGGAAAATGTGTTTTGGTTTCCAAATAACTGCATTTTAGACTAATGTGTCCAAAAATATATATTAAAAAATCCAGGACTTCATTTTTATTTTATCTGTAAAACGTCATCTTGCCTTAATATTTTTCTTAAAGAGCAAAAGTTTTGTACTTCCTCACCTTCCATAGAAGCTATAAAGTTAAAAGTCACGAAAGTCTCTGAAATATTGACAAGAGTCTTTCTGTTCAGTCTCACCATGTTTTCCCACTTCAGTAGTCAGGAACACGCTGAATGTCACCAAACTAAACGTTTGAGGTTTAAACATGCAGACTTATTCTTGCTGATGACTCCTCATATTAAATCG
Organism: Poeciliopsis prolifica; assembly: GCF_027474105.1. Classification (NCBI taxonomy): domain Eukaryota; kingdom Metazoa; phylum Chordata; class Actinopteri; order Cyprinodontiformes; family Poeciliidae; genus Poeciliopsis; species Poeciliopsis prolifica. The sequence goes on from NW_026562396.1 coordinate 2,185,420, forward strand.
AAATGTATTCTCCTCCACCAGGCCATGGTGCTGTGCCATTTCCTGGAGACCAACCAAGACAAATACAACCTGGCCCATAAGAATGTGATTGAACTGGGAGCTGGAACTGGGCTTGTCACCATTGTTTCCAGTCTGTTAGGTACTCCAACAAAAATCTGATCATTTGCATGGATGTGATCGTGCTTTCAATTGATCTTGTAATTACTTTCATTGTGTCTCAGGTGCTAAAGTAACATCCACAGATCTGCCAGATGTGCTGGGGAACCTCCAGTACAATGTTACACGCAACACCAAGGGCAGATGCAAATACATCCCTCTGGTACAATTTGTTTTTGACACAGTTATAACACTGTTAAATTACCTCATGCGAGTTTAATTTACAACTTGAGAAAATAAAAGCAGATGTAAAATGAAACTCAGTCTATTTAGGAATCTTTCAAATCATTCAGATATTTTAGTGCAAATAAAATAAATCTTTAAAGCATTGCAACAAATACATTTTTGGCTATCGATTGTTTAACAGGTTTAATGACTCTCTCCAGGTCATGGAGCTCATCTGGGGTCAGAACGTGGCTGAGCGTTTTCCTCGTGCTACGCATCGTTTTGACTACATTCTGGCAGCTGACGTGGTGTATGCGCATCCTTACCTGAATGAGCTCATGGAGACCTTCGACTACCTCTGTCAGGACGGCACTCAGATACTGTGGGCCATGCGTTTCCGGCTGGACCCGGAGAACAGCTTTGTGGAGCGCTTTCAGCAGCGTTTCCACCTTGAGGAGCTGTATGACCTGCCCAGTCTGAGTATAAAACTGTACCGAGCCTGGAGGAAGGACAGCGGGGCCAAGGACCAAACGGAGGCCGCGTGAGATGAAGAACTCATGGAGCACTGAATACTTACTATGAATCTGGGGCTCAAAAATCATATTAAACGTCAGCAACAGCAATTGTTTGTGCGTTTGCAGGCCTACCAAAAAAAAAGAAAAGACGGACATCTGCAATTAACTGTTTACAATGTTCTCAGCAGATAGGTCAAGCTGCTTTATTTAATTTGGAAATCAAAGGGTATAAATATGTAAATAACTACTTTCTCAAATATATTCTGCGACTTTGTATGTTGTTCTGTGTAATTTGTGAAGAGATTCATCCTAGTGGGGTTAAGTTTGGCGTCTCTGTGTCGCCCGTTTCACTACAAATTCACTGCATCGTCAATGCACAAATTCAACAAGCTGGTTTGTTCTATGACTGGTCAATCATCTAGTTAATTTATTCAACGGTTGCTGGTTGCTGCTGCAATACCCAAGTGCTTACAGTCAAACTGATGGACAGAGGTTCTACTTCAGGACTTTCTGGTAAATACTAGAACTCATGGTTCCATTCATTCATTTTCTGAGATTCTTCTGGGTTTCTGAAGCAGCAAAGCAACCCCAGGTCATCACTCTATTTTTTGTTCTGGAATGCAGGATTAGTTTTGTAACAAGTAGAGCAGTTTTTAAAAAGTTCTCCTCTTGTCTTTTTAGTTTAACATGTATTTTTTACAAAATTTTATTTTATCAAGATTGAACTGGTAGTCCTGTTGCTTGAGCTGAACAGTGACGCAGTTAGAAGTACTATTGCATTACAGCAGGAAGGTTCTGGCTTGAAACACAGCCTGGAGTTTGCATGTTCTCCCTAAGAGTGCACAGGTTCTCCCCAGCTTCTCTAGTTTCCTCCCACAGTCCAAAAACATCACTGTTAGGCTCTGTCTAAGGTTTATTATCCCTAGATGTGTGTGTGTTATGTGTGCATGTGTGTGTGTGTGTGGGTGTGTGTGTGTGTGTGTGTGTGTGTGTGGGTGTGTGTGTGTGTGTGTGTGTGTGTGTGTGTGTGTGTGTGTGTGTGTACATGGCTGTTTTTTCTGTGTTGGACTGGTGGCATGTCCAGCCTCTTGCCCCATGACCACCAGAGATATGAACGGAGACAGTGATGTGTAAAAACACAACTTTGACAAAACACATGAATTATTTTGAGATCAAGTGTTATTCCTGAAGTTATTTTTGAGTTTTTCTATTAGTCGATTAAAGTGTTAAAGGTCATAGTTTAGCAGCTCAACACTTTTAAGAGGTCAAATTATTATGCTTTTATTTTGCTCTAAGTATGGTACTTCAGTAACTTGAACACCAACGCTCTGCCCAATTTCTTCCACATTTTGGAAACTCACCAGTTAGTTTATTATATTGGGAAGAGCAAGTTTGAGTCAGCCTCTATAAATGTAACCGCTTAAATCTGATACGTTAATGATTCCAAATCCTCCAAGGTTTTCGGGGTCTCTTTCTGTTCCGGTGGATGTGTGTCTCTGCAACGTCAGGAGTGTTGAAGAGCTGGATTAAAGGGCATCTAAGCAGGTGGACAGTAAATACCTCCGTCTTTGTAAAGACAAATAAATACCCAACAGCTGAAGCCTGCATGTGGCCTCAGAGGAATATCTCTTCACTTCATCTCTCTCTCTTCACAGCCTGTTAATCCTAAAAATCCTCTCCCAGCGACACAACACTGGAATTCTGCTTGTCATCATGCTAAATAAAACTTCTAATGTTTTATCAAACTTAGCCTGCAAAACAAAATTAGCCACTTCACAACATCAACAACACAACAACCAAAATCCAGGATCAAAAAAAAGATTTATCTTACAATTTATGATCCTAGCACATGACGCGGTGAGGTGTGTCTGATGTTGTCAATATTAGAGCCCCCTTATTTTCTCCAGAGCTTGATACGTGCAGGATGCAGTCCAGCCTGATCCTGTTACCCTCTACCTCTGCTGAAGCAATTGAGGCCATTGCAGGAAAAGCAAGCAAGAGGCATGAAGACGTCCCAGACGACGTGACTAATTTTAAATAGACTATTTCTTTGAACCGCTGACCCACCCGTGTGTCAGGGCATCGTTGAAAAAATAAATGTTTATTACTGACAGAGATTAAAGTTACTCTGCACTTTTTTTTTTGATATGGGAAATGTTTCTTACTTTAAAAAAAAACAACAACATAAAAATGAATTGCTTTTTCTGTCACAAGTAACAGTTTTAAATTACGCTTTGAAGGTGTCGGTTTTCCATGAAGGACGAGTTCATGCGATTGTCATCATAGCACAATAACGCAGGTAACGTCTTCTATCATGACATACTGGGTGTATCTCAGTCTCTGCTTCTGGGTGTCAAATGGAGTCAACAGGTCAGTGACGACATCCACTCTCTGCCAAGATGCTATCATGTCAAACACAAATCATATCCTGGGTTGGTTTTCTGCACAGTGAAAACCTGTGCTGTGTCTTTCTGTGTTTTTCTATTAGACAGAGTCAACCGATTAAAACTGTTGCACCACCATAATTTATTCGGACTGTTCTGAACCTTAAAAACCGGCATTTTTTTTGTAGATGTAGCAATCCTCCTTTTTTTAAATCCGGTTACTTTAAGCAGAGAACCGCTGTCTGGTTCTCTGCAGATGGACCAGCAGACGCGTCCTGAAGCAAAGACTCAGCTTTCTTGACCTGCCCTTCTTCCTATTCGCTCCTCTTCCATCTCCTCTTTGTTTGTGCATTTGAAACTTTGTGCCCTCTGCTCCTCCACGAGGTTTATTCCTAATGAGCGCAGCTCTAAAAATATCCTTCTGCCCTTGTAATGATGATGGGAGTGTCCTGTTGGATGCTGAGCCTCTATAACATCCCAGTCGATCGTATCCAGACACAGTTGAGGTGCTCGTTCATGAAAAGTAAAGCAGGATTGGGTCACAACTAACAGGTAGGAAACCAGAATAAAACATGTTCTTATTTTTAAAAGAGCAGTGATTATAAATACAGCTTAGCTCAAGAAAAGAGAAACTAATTTAACAGTTTTAATCATAGTTATGTTTACTCTCAAAATAAGTACAAATTCAAATGAAATAAAAACTACCTTCTTTCTAACAACACAAAGGATTTTATATGGAAACGTCGTGTTCACCATTTGTGGAAGAAACAAGCTTCACCAGAACAGAGGATGAAGATGAGGCTGAAGAAAATGAAGAGGAGGATAAAGGTAACTGCAACCAATGTGGTCTCTGTGTTTGACTCACTCCACATTAGATCTGAAACTATCTCACTTTTAACTTCTTTCTTTATTTATTTATTTTAAATGATGCACAAACAGAGGAATCAGCTGACAGGAAGCAACGACTGGCAGCCTGGGCTCCGTCTTTTTACTGCAGAATGGGCAAAGAGGTGTACAGCTACGCTGGCCATGAGATTGTTATCGAAGAGGGTCTTGACTCATATGCAGGCATGATATGGCCTGGGGTGAGTGTGCTGGTGCTGGTTCTGAGGTTTTATTTTTTTTTATAAAACCTGACCTACTGTGGAGAAGTACAGGCCAGCCATGCTTCCCTTTCGAAACACCACAGAGAGTTAAAGGGATCTGACAGGTTCAGCTTTTTTTCCACTTAATGTTCATTGTAGAGCCAGTTAGGGTTATCCACTCTGCACCGTGGCGTTCCAAAATGTTCAGAAATGTTTTATTGAAAAAGCCGTGAGTACCTCGTCAATTCTCAGGATCCCAGTGTAGATTTTTGTCTTTAACACAGAAAAAGAAAAATCTACAATTTATACTTCCTTTTCTACATTAAGTTTGAGGACTATAATGTCATGTTTGGCAGTAACGTACTTGCAGAAGGAAGTTATTTATGCTATAATGGACATTTGGGTGCTTGCCACATTACATGTTTTACTTTGCACACTGACAGTGGGAATATTGCTGTTTCTCCCAGGCTTTGGCTCTCTGTCGCTATCTTGAAACTCACCGTGACCAACTGAATCTCATGGACAAACCCATCCTGGAGATTGGAGCAGGAACTGGTCTTGTGTCTGTGGTGGCGACACTTCTCGGTACGAGTGAACGTGAGTCAGTCTGCTTTGACTGAAAATGAACACATGCGATTGCTTTGACGGGTCTGTTTTGTCAGGTGGTTGGGTCACAGCGACAGACCTTCCAGAGGTTCTGAGCAACACGAGAGCCAACCTGTGCAGGAACACCAGGGGCCTCTGCAGACACACACCCCAGGTGGCACCTCTGCCCTGGGGCTACAACCTGGAGAGCACCTACCCTTCGACCGTCTACAAGTACCACTACGTCCTGGCAGCCGACGTGGTTTACCATCATGACTTCCTGGATGAGCTCTTGGTCACCATGAAGCATTTCTGCAAACCAGGAACAACATTGATCTGGGCCAACAAGGTCCGATTTGAGTCCGACCTGGTGTTCACGGAGAACTTTAAGAAAGCCTTCCACACAAGTCTGCTGGTCGAAGAAGGAGAGATGAAGATCTTCATGGCAACGAGTAGGGAAGGAGATGATGAAGTAGATCGGGGGCTGAAAATCCAAGATCTGTTGGGAGAAGAGGATGGAAAGACTGTGGAGGAAGAAAGCAACAAAGACAACGGTGAAGGCAAACCTTCATGTGCCTGTAAAGAGGTGAGAGGTGATACACTGGACAATTACAATGAGGAGGAAGAAGACAATAAGTTTGAAAGTGATGTGGAGGAAGAGGAAATTGTGACCTCCAAAAATGTTGAGCACAATGAGATTGTTGCAAGTAATGACAACATTTCTGGTAAGTTATCTTCACACACAAATACGTTAAGTACCAAAGGATGTGCCAGCACTGTTTGCATATTACAGATGTGCAACAAGCCCAACTTTAGCCTGAAAAAAGAAAGTCAATCACAGGAATAATTTATTCCATACAAAACAGGTCTGGATCTTGAGTTAGGTCTCGGTTGTGTTTAAAATGCTGTTCTTCTCTAGACTGGTGTGTTAGTTTGCCAGCAGACTATAAAATGAAACAAACAGCCTTAATGAGAATGTCAGGAGTGCTGCAAACTAAATCTGAGATTCAAGAGAAGGCCAAAACATAGCAAAGCCAAGAGTATAACTGGCTGTCCTGAGATAGCACAGAGGGTTGGGTTGCTGGGCCTGCTGGTGTAGAGTATCTCAAGGAAGAGATGGAGACTGTTTTTTAATGGCAATGAGCTTATTTAGTCAAAAACAATGTCATATTATGGGCATTTATATGTTGCAATTGCCCATATCAAAATCTTAAATGTTTTCATACTCTGCAGTTAAGCCTTATGTTTTGTTTCATGCTTTCTGAGCTACACCACGTGTCTGTTGGTCCTTGCAGAACAGGAGTGTTCGGACCAGACGGATGTAAAGCAGAAATGGGTTCCAAACATCATTTGCCACGTTAACAAAGACATCTACCATTACGTAGGGAAGGACATTGTCATTTATGAATCCATAGATTCATTTGGAGCAATGATGTGGCCAGCTGTGAGTGTTTCTGATAACTGTTTGCTACAATAAAAAATAAATAAATAAATCACATCACCTTTAGCATAATGTGACATCAGCAGTGTTTTTTTTTTTTTTTTCAATTTGCAGGCATTGGCTTTGTGCTCCTTTCTTGACAACAACAGGGACACAGTGGACCTGCGAGGGAAGAGGGTGCTGGAACTGGGAGCAGGAACAGGATTGGTAGCCATTGTGGCCAGTCTACTGGGTGAGCAGTCACTAGACTCATCATGGTGTTAAACATAAACAGGACACAATGAACAGAATCATAATATTTTACAAATGACATTCCTTTCTTTCTGTATCAACAGGAGCATCAGTCACAGCCACAGATCTTCCAGAGATATTAGGGAACCTTCAAGCCAACTTAATGAGGAACACCAGGGGCCTCTGCAGACACACACCCCAGGTGGCACCTCTGCCCTGGGGCTACGACCTGGAGAGCACCTACCCTTCGTCCGTCTACAAGTACGACTACGTCCTGGCAGCCGACGTGGTTTACCATCATGACTTCCTGGATGAGCTCTTGGTCACCATGAAGCATTTCTGCAAACCAGGAACAACATTGATCTGGGCCAACAAGGTCCGATTTGAGTCCGACCTGGTGTTCACGGAGAACTTTAAGAAAGCCTTCCACACAAGTCTGCTGATCGAAGAAGGAGAGATGAAGATCTTCATGGCAACGAGTAGGGAAGGAGATGAAGGTGACCGGACCAGACTGGGTAGGCCTACAGGATGCAGGATCAAGGCCTAATTTAAAGGACTTAATGTTGAACTATTTTTTGTGATTTTTTTCCCCCCCAAATGTTATCAGATACCCACAAACTTTCTTAAAGGTTGTCTGACATGCAAGATCAGTTTAAAAATGTTTTGCTCGAGACTCAGTATGGAAGACATGTTTAGGTTATTTACCTGAGAAACGTTTAAATGTCAGTTCAGTATCAAAATATTTATAATAGTGGTCTTGGCAAGCTTCACTTTGGCTGGTCTAACTTCAATCAAGAAAAATTGGGACAAGTAATTAACTGTTTCTGGGGTGATTTTGGCTCACTCTCACAATACACAACTTTTTTAATACTTCTGCTGTTTTGGTTCTGCCAAGGCATTTCAAGCCAATTGAAGTCTAGGCTTTGTATATGCCACTGCAACAACTGGAGCATATGCTTCTCTGCTGGTACAAGATGTTTGTAATGATATGCTGCACTGGGTTTTTACCAAACAAGGTCTACTGTGGTCTCATCTGTCCAATGGATAGGCCTTGTGGTACGAGACGCAACTTTACAAACACAACTTGTTGTAATTTCTTTAAAGCAGAAGTTGTTTTACTAGAAACCAACATTTGAGTTCATCCTGAAGTGAATTTGCTGGGATGTCTTAAATGATTTCCACTTGTGAATTACTGAATTGATTGGAAATAGCCTTAAAATCTAGACTGATGCACATCGACAGATGTAGCTTTCATGGTGACGTTGTGACACACATCTGTGTCCTCCAAACAACCAGACCTTCTGGTCTTATAGGAGGTGGACAGACTTGCTGAGTATCAGATAAATAGGAGGATATACTTTCCCTTTTCCGGCTAAATCTTATTGAAGATGATATGGTCTAGTTGCAACAATGAAGTTCATTGTATTGGGGAAACCCATTTTAGAAATCCATGTCCATTTGGTGGTTCAATGCCTTTTTGTTTAACAAACTACTTTTAATGGATCAAGAAATGTGGACAATGTGGATTCTTCTCGTCTTCTGTATTTTTCCACACTCGTAATACAGAGAAGTGACATGTGAACCCGTTTTAAATATTTTTATTCAGTGAACTTTCTTGTTTGTGACTTTTCTTGTGAGCACAAAATAGTTTAACAGTGGCTCAGGTCTTTTCCCACATGATCCAGAAAGGATATAAAATGATATAGAGAATACAGCTTTAACTCATAACATTCTGTGATGAAATAAGATTTTTATGGCTATAAATATAAACAACATCCACAGCATCCATAGCAAGCATTCGTGAAGTTCTTATGAGCACCAGCGGCGCAAACTGCAGTAGATATGTGTGGTGCCAGAGGTCGGAGGTGAAGTCTTGTGGTGAAAACTTAAGGCCATTTTTGGAGAGACTGTAATTGGCAACGCATGCTGCTGTGCACAGCATATGTTCAAACAGGAAACGCAATGGAGAGGGAAATTAATGAAGAGGCTAACTCTCACAAAGGATTCCTTCCAAGAGCTTGATGTGGTCTGTGCTGCGAATAATGCAGAAAGTGAAGCCGTTTCAAGCTAAACAGAAACGCAAGAATCTCGCGCCGTTGATTCACCATCAGACTCCAGAAGACAAGACGCCCTAAAGCAGATAGTTTACATTCTTAGGCATCAGCTTTCCAGCCAGAGAGCTAAAAACAATGAAAGATAAAACCAAAGCCTTTATTTATACTACTAGTTTATAAAAAAAAAAAATTTTGAAATTATTTTCCCCCCCCCATCTAATAAATATTTTTTCTTTCATTTAACATACTGATATTGAATCCAGCTTAACAAGACAAATTTTCTTTGGTTACACAAAGAAAAGGGGGAAAAAAGTTAACACTTCTGCTTTTAGGACTATAAAGCAAAGAGGATCATCAACATGAAAATTAAATTGAATCACATAGCCCTCATCTGTTAACTTCAGGTGAGACATTTCCAGAAGAACCAAACCAGTGTTAAGTTCAGACAAATCAAAAACATCTGTATATTCTCTGCTTTTAAAATAATTTCTTCTAACTGTTAAGGGTCAAAGAGTAAATATTTTATACATTTTAGGCTTTCAATATCTCTTTCAACGTATGAAGGAAAGTGCAACAGTTTTTTTGAAGCTTTGAAGGCAATTGAATCAAATCTGAAGTTGAAAGCATCAAAACTCTCAAGTCGCAATTGTCAAAAGTGAGCATTTCTAATGCGAAGTATATTATGGGAGACAATTATTCAAAATAGGCTGAAACTACTGGTGTGGTCCTTTTGAATAGCAAGGATCCCATTGAGAAGAATGCTGTCTCACTTGTGCAGGGAGAAATGTTCACGTGGACAACACAGGTTCACAAATACACGCAAAATTCTTCAAACACACACACACACACACACTCATCAACCACTGACATTTCTCCAAAGCATAATTCACAGGGAGAGGGGGAAAAAAATATGTCAAGTTGAAAGAAACTAAAATCCGATTCCTCATCAAAACTAACTTTTCATACACCTTAGAATACATGCATATATGCAAAATACATCGATTAAGATAGATTCTGTTATATCCCTATTGCATCTTTATATTTTCATGGTACGAGTGTATTTACATTACTTTATGACACTGTGTACACGTGCAGCATTCTGAATGCTGCGGAGTGAAAATTTGATTGTGTAACCTGTTCCTAACATCCCACCGCTGCCCAAAAACCGCATCATTCTGAGAATGAGGTCCGGTGAAAATGGAGGCTAAATGTGGCGCTCGGGAAGTGTCAAGCCTGCACAGGGTGCGGGGATGATTCATGCGGTTTGACTCAGAGAAGCTGATGAGTGAAACGACTGTGAGGGCGGACGGATGCTACAAACTCTGCAGCTTCCCCTGCACAAAACTCTGCCACCGTTCATTAAGCTCCATCTTGAAAGGTAAGGTACGTTGAAGAAAGGCACCGTGACATTTTTTGTGTTCAAAGACAGATAGGACCGACTTGTCAACTCAGGATTGTTGGAGAGCTATTTAAGAAAAGAAAAAAAATGGGCTTGTGATCAGTCCAATCCCTGCTTTTCATTTGGGATCATCAGGAGAGTTTCTGCAGCAGCAAGTCTGACTTTCCTCTTATCGAAGTAATTTAACGGACTTTTACAGTTTTCTGCTCTGATTTCCGATGCATCCCTGGAGCCCACAATGCCGGTTTTTACGGTATTTACACATGAAGAGAGGTTTTAAATGCAATGAGTTAAGAACGCTGGGGAGGAAGGGATATTTAAGCCTCTGAATTTGTAGCTGACACAGGGAAAACAAAACACAGGACAGATTACAGTTCTCCATATTTTTCTGTTGGAGCGGATTCCAAATTTCTGATTTGACTGGTTTTACAACCCATCGCCTCACAAAATTTGGCATGCATGATAATATTGACGCTCTGGGTCAGCTCCTAGTTTGACGTCTTAAAAAGAAAAAGTCTCAGGAGGCAGCTGGTTGGTCAGATGCATAGACCATATGACCCTGAGGGACACGTCCTCAAATTCGTCCTGTCATGGACTTTTGGAGGTCATGCCGTCCCATGCATGTGCCTGTTTGTGCTTAGAACGGTAAATAATCTGCGGGGTACATGACGGGGAGCCAGTTCTCACTGAAGGCAGTGCAGTGCATCCAGCCGAGGTGACGCATGAGCTGCAAAACAAAACCCAGGAGATGATTTTATTTTATTTTATTTTTTTTTTTTACACCAACAGACACCGACAGAAAACCTGTTTTTTCAACATAAGCATCGATCGCTGATACTCTCATACCTGGATGCAGTTCTTCATGTTCTCCTTGCTGGGCTTCTCCTCAACCATTTTGGAGGCGTATTTTAGGGCTCGGCCGTACATCTTGTTTGCCAGGGCGTGTTTGTATGAAAACGTCAAAACCTTAAAAAAACAAACAAACAAACAAAAAGAAAAACACAAACAAAGAGTGTTAGATAAAATGTTTTATGAACTAGCTTCAAGCTCCAGTTCAATCAACAAAATAATTTTGGATCAGCTTTCAGAATGTTTGGTTTTTCTTTCACTGTTGAGCAAGTGACAAGTTCATCACAAAAAAGAAAATTAGTAGGGAGAGGCGTGAATCATTTCTGAATTTACCTACATATCCATCAACATCTTTCTGTTGATAGATGTTGATGAAATGTCAAATGTCTGTTGACATTTCTGTATGTCAACAGAAAATTATATACTTATCAAAGCACTGATTTACTTTGAGTTTAACAAATCAGTGACTATTAAACTTTCCCAAAAATGACACATAAAATAGCAGTAATGTGTCTAAATTACAAAAATCTCACCTTGATTGCTGTATTTTTGAAGCACGATAGTGCATCAACCTAACATGATGGTTTTAAGATTAATCCAATAGTTCATCTTTATAAATTGATCAAATGAAGATGTATTCAGTCTTCCCGTTAGGCACAGTGGGCAGTGGATTGTTAGGGTCGGGTAGTTTCCTGAATATTCTCCCTGCTTTTCATAACCTTATTTGAGTTCTGCATTACATTGTAGAACAACAACTGCTTTTCAGCTGGTTGCCACGGCATCTGTTTTGTCCTCTTGCCCCAAATTCACACATAAAAGTCAAGAAAAAGAATACATAATTTGCCCCAAACAACCCGTTTGATTTATTTAAAATTCTCACCTTTGAGTCAGTTAGCTCCGCCCACTTCTGCACCTCCCAGAATGTGTCCATCAGGGCATTTAAAGTGTTGTCCAGGGGGTCATCAGAGCTGCTGGCCAGCTGCTCCCCGACCTCCTCCTCTCCTGCTGCAGCTTGCTCTGTAGCAACGGCTCCAGCGCCGCTCTGCAGCGTGGACGGCACCAGGAGCTGGTCGGCCAAAGCGCAGCCTTTTCTACACAGGGCGTCCAGAAGAGACGACTTCTGCTTCTCCATGTCACTGAAAAACAAAATGTTTTATAGATGAGGCGGGTTCAGACTGCCCCATCAATCCAGCCTTTGTCAAAAACCTGTGTGAAAGTGATGCCTACGTTTTGATGGAGGCGGCGTCTGGCCGAGGGTCTGTCTTCATGGTGAAATACACAGCCAGCGCCGTTTGGTCGATGTGGGACATGACGACCTCTGCTGCAGACACCACCTCTCTGAGGCGCTTCACTCGTTCCTTCACAGAAACAGGGAGAGACTCCGTACGAGGATTCTGCACAGCTTTGATGCAACTATCTACCAAAACCGTCTCCTGTCGCCGTTTACCTTCTCTGAGTCCAGCTGATGGAGTCTTTGCACGTGAAGTGGAAGGTAATCCGAGTAGTTTTCCCTCAGCTCATCGTAGATGGAGCTAGAGTCCAACCTGAAGAGCCAAAAACGACAGATAAATTACAGAGAAATAAAGAGGCCATGTGGTATGAAACCAGAGAGAAACGTAGCTTACTTTGTCATCCACTGAATCTTTAGATCCCTCATAGCTTCTGCAAACTCTTCCTTCAAATCCTTCTCTTTGTCTCCATCCTTGTCCTTCTCCTTCCCACCGTTCTTCGATTTGTTTGGGGCGGGGATTAGATGGTAGATGACTGGAACGATGTCCTACACCAAGACACAAACAAACGAAGTCTGATTGTATGATAGAATACATCTCTTCAACTTCTCAAATACTCTCTCTTGCTGCCAATGTCATGTCCTCAAGTAGTCTTTGCTCCATAGATCACTGAAGTGAAAATGGCTTTTAAATTACCCAGTAGTGAAGGTTTAAGGTAGTACTATCAATACTTTACAGACCACCAGAAAACCTAGTAAGTAGTTCATAAAAACAGCTTTAACACTTGTGTATATTTCCTAACACATTAACATGCTTTGACATGATAGATGAAGATGTTTTACAGAAAATAAGTCATTTCCCAAAGTAAGGAGAGCAGCAGGCGCTCTGTGGTTCAGTGCTTCTAACTTGTCCAGTACCTTTTTAAATTTTCCTTGTCGTTTTGCAGAGGCCTGCCCCTGGTGGTCAAAATAACACACAGTAAGGAACAGGTAACACAAACACCAACCAAAAAGGATGTTTTCATTCGTCTTTCATCCTCAACCAGAGACCCGGGGTCTCATTGCTAAAGATATAACTCAAACAGTACAAATATAATACAATTTACTCTAATCTTTGCCGTTTCTCCTAATCATGTCTAATAAAACTGTTTATTTTCATTACGACACAAATAAAAGTTACAGAATATTTAAAAAAAATAAAAATAAATAGAGTTGGCAGCCCAAAGGCAATAGGAAAAAGTAGGAAAAAGGATGAAAGATTAATTTTTGTTGTTGATCGAATATTTTGTGAACAGAAGCCAATAAACCATAAGGGTGCAACCAATATATATCCCCCAATTGTTTGTAAAACAAAATGAAAATACAAAAACTAGAGGAAGGTGAAAAATTTTACATAAAAATGATTTAATATATCAATTTAAATCAGTCGATAAAACAGTCACAAAAAATGCAGCTAGATCCAAAACAAGCCAACTCTGGTAAGGTCCGTTTCCACTGCAGGATCAGGGGTAATTCTCTGGGGCAGATTAGCTCCCCCTGGACCAACGCAGACTGAAACAGGTTGCAGTCTAACCTCCCTGGTAGGGAGGGAGGAGTTTTCAGACCGACTCTGAACTGAAGGCAGAGCTTCTCACATTTTCTGTTAACAGCAGTTCTGTATTTTTTTGTGCAAACAAAAACATTTTATGGAATTTGAATTCGCCTACATGAACCCACTACAGCTGTCCAGGGTTGTTAATCATCCGCAGGTTTTAAATTTGAATGGAGCAATGCTGCTGCAGGGTACGAACAGGAGACACACCTAACAATATTTAATTATCAAAAATCTATAGATTACCTCAAACCTCTGAGTCAGAAGAGACTTTAATTCAGTTTTAGAGCTTAAACATTGATATTGTTAGAAATGATTACTTTAGATAGGCAGTAAGTTGTGATCTCAACTGGAGCCACGTTAAGTTCAGTCCAATGTGCTAATAATCCAATGCAGCGACTCTTTTTCACACAGGTTATAGTGGTAATCTGTGACCACTATGAAACAGTTTCAAATTAATTCATACAGTCTGAATATTTTAGAATCACATCCTGGACTCTGCTGTTGTAACGGCTGGACCCACGACCCGCTCAGTAACAGGGGATGAAACCTACATAAACCGCCTGGCTTTCTGGGAAATGTACTCAGAAAAAGTCAAGTTAAATTCAAAGTTACAGAAAGTTCAGGAGACAAAACTACAATTTCCAGGATCCCTCAGTCCAAACATATTTTTAGTTTCATTTGCTGGGTTTACAACTAGAGCAACTTCCCAAACTCAAAAAATGTATCAATTCCTAGGAATGGCCGATTACCATTATCGAGGTATACTGACAAAAAATAAATTAATAAATCAAGCATTGAAAAAAAAAGAACTGGAGGTCAGATTCTTTCTAATGTCTCAAGGCCGAACCTGCTGCTGTGCACTGCTGGTGAACTGACAGAAAGAACGTTGCTACATTTTTGTCTCGCTTACAAAAACCAGATCTAGCTGTGTGAAAACTCATCACTTCTATTAATGTGAGCCTGCTTTAAAAGCAGCATCAGACGAGCACAAACCCGACAGAAGAAGACATGACTAATTAACCAACAATTATCAAGCTGGTAGGTGAGCAGCTGGTGAGTAAGTCGACCAAAATTTGCAAGGAATTCTGCCAATAAAAATAAGAAATCTCATAACTACAATAACCAATACAATATTTTAGAAGTGGTGAGAATAATGAGCCCTCAATGCTACGACATCCTGGTATTTCTATTCAAGGTTATTATATCATGAAACTTGACCCAAAGAAAACAAAAAAAACAAACTCAAAGTGCACGAGTGAGAAGAAAACGGAAACAGGTGACAGTGGTGGTCAGTCTGGTTCTTCAGGACACTTCCTGACGCCGGTCCATTCTGAACACTTCTCAAACATAGTCTTGTCTCACATTTCCATCTATAATAACCATTTGAATAATCTTTAATATGAGCTACAACGTCATTTCAGTTCTCTTTTTGAATCCATTTTTGATTTTAATTGAAATGGAAACTCAACGTAACATTTTGGTCCTGAAGAGCACAACTGACCATTTGAAGCAAAAAAAAAAAAAAAAAAAAAAATCAAGAATGGAGCCACTCACTGCTTTCTTGCCATACTCGCTCTTGGGCACAATGAGAGAGCCTGATAGGTAGCATCCTGGACTCGTGCCTTTAGGGATCCTGAGGGATGAAGGGGGATGAACAGCAATGGGAATAAAAAAGAAAATGTGACAACTGGTCCTACTAATATTAGAAAACTGAGATACTTTTCTTAGGAACAAAAAATAAGCGTCACAGGAATATTGTGTTCATTGAAAATAAAGATGTAATACAGCCATATGTCAACAACTAGTAAAGAGCTCATCTCCTTCTGTTAGAAATGTGAATGGAAACTCTCGAGTGTGACTCACTTGTCGTCTGGAAGGGTGGTGACATAGAAAGGCTGTGTAGCCCCTGGACACAGAGTAACAGAGTTGGCCTTCTTCTTTGCCATGAGGGCGGCACGGTGTGACTCATACACATCCAGACTGAGAGTGTTGGAGAGACGATGGGAAACCACGAATGGCAAATCCTTTAGGCGCTCCAGCTCACTGGACTGCTCGTGTCGGACCTGCAGACGGACCGTGTAATCCCCCTTTTCTAACTTCAGGGAATACTGGAGAGAAAAGAAACGTGATTAATCCCTATAACAGTCAGAGATCATGTGTAATTTTTACTATTATTTTCTTTAGTAGAAGGGGCAATTCTACAGATGTCCAACCTGGTGTGGGTAAGCGTCCCCTGAGCCCAGCAGTCTCTTGTTCTGGTCAAACAGCATCCACAGCTGACTGTCAAACTCAGACTCGTACAGAAGCTCGCACAGCGTCGGGCAGCTGGGCGTAACCTCTCCACTCTTTGGCTGAGGACAGAGCAACACACGATTATGCATCCACACGACAGATTGATCGGCTCTGATGGGCAGAAAGTTGGCCAATACCTGGTGAAAGCTATAGGTGAGGATAATTTCATAGAGCTGCCTGTTATTAGGCAGAATGTCCCGAACTCCCAAAGCTTTAATCTTTGAATTTAGAGGCCTGAGAAAAACACCAAGATGGGAAATAATTAAAAAACAGCACTTTAATACATGGAACAAGTTGTTTGTGTGTGTGTGAACTCACCGCAAAGGCTGAACCCATGACTTCAGGGTGACAGTGGGGGATACCTCCTCATATCTCATGGGTGATGACACGTCAAAACTCGTCACTCCCTCTGAGGCGTGCTGCAGAGACACAAAACAGAGTCAGAAACAAGAGAACAATGCCTGTTCTGATAGTACCGGTGTGTGTGTGTGTCTGAACTATTCTCACAATGTGTAGAGGAGAAGGAGAAGTGCTGAGGCCGTGAAAGGAGATGCTGTAGTCCACCGTCACGTCGCCCAGGCTCGCCCACCAGCGGGCTACACAGAACTCCACAACCCGACCCGACTGCAGAGGAGGCAGGAAAAACACAGAAAATAAAACAGAGGTTTTCTGCTGATTCTGGTGTTTTTACCTGATTGTAATGTCTACATACCAGCACTGCAAAAGCCTCTGTTAGAGAACCTCTTTCTAGCAGTGAGGAGAACTTGTAGAACTCGTTGGCTCTGTAGGCTTTCTGCTTGACCAGGTGAACGGCATGAAGAACAAACTTCGATGACACGTCTCCAGAATGGGAGGTCAGAGTGATCTCTGTGGGGGAAACCAGGAAAAATGAAAATTATGACACAGTAAAAACCACTGTGTTTCTGTCCTGCAACCTTTTAATAGGAATTTTGAATGTACAATTTTTTATTTTATCAGGACTCGTTTGACTTCAAAATCCTTTAAAACTAAATGCAAAATAAATATCTAGTTGGGTTTTATTTTCTGTACTCAAAAAACCCTGAAGCAACACTGAAGTTGGCTTCTGATTCAACATTGTGGTAAAGATACATTTTACTTTTTTTAACTTTATGTACCAAATAACAGTTGCTCCATTGAATATATCTATCATAGCTACCAGAACTGTGGATTAGCACAAACTTCATCCTAGATTCAGAATTTGTTAAATCTATTCTACCAACAAATATTCATGTTTTTTGAACCATAACCACTGTAAAACAATCTGAGATTAATGTAGTATTGGTCTGACTCGTCCAGGCATTCTGGATCTGGTTCCTATAGGAGGAGTCACTCCTAGCGTCAGCAACATACACAATGTCCCAAATTATTATGCAAGTGATATTTTCTCTGATTTTCTTAAATGGCCAATGCAAATGATGCTCAGTATAATTTTCAAATCATGAATTATTACAGTATAAATTAAATTTTACTGAACAAAGCTTTCGTCAGCAGTGAGATCCTTTCTCTTTTCCATATTGCTTTAAACCTGTGGCCTGCTTAATAATGTGGAACATCCTTCTTAAGTAGATTTCCTTTAATTGAGCTCAGACAAACTCATCAACCCACCCCTAGGAAATTAATGATAGAGATTCAAAGAGCCCTGACATATAATACCATCTATAAATTTAATAGCACAACAAAAAATTTAATCTTTATGACACTTAAATCCAATTTGCATAATAATTTGGAACACGGTGTAATCTACATCAACAGGTGGGTTGATGTTTCAAAGGTGGAAACAGACATGCAGCTCCACATTTGTAACAGAAACTGGACGGCTTGACTAAAAAGCAGGATCAAATTTAACACCGATCTCATGTGAAATTGTAGACTTTTAATATCTACCAGCAATGTTATACTCTCCCATCATAAACACTTTCATTTTGTGTTTAAGCTCCATCTACCTTGTATGCTTCCAGAACAACCGCACATATTAACTCCACCTTAAAGAATCTACAAGACTAGAATATTGGACTTTTTTTTTTTAACTTTGAAGAAAATCCTGGATTATAATCAGCTTTTTCTTCTTATACTACAAACCATGTTATTTATCTTCAGCAACATGTCTTGGAAAGTATGAGAGTGACCAGCAACTTCCATTGGTCAGACATATTCTCAGCTGCCACCACGGAGCAACCGACCTGCCCAGGAGGCTCCCTGAGGAACAGTGACGAAGTGACGTCTGATCTGTCCAGATCTGAAATGGACGTCTGAGAATCGCACCTCTTGATTACGACCATCAGTCACCCTGTTGGTGCAAAGAGGGAGAAACGAGTAAGAGCCAAAACTACGTCAGAAAAACCAAGACTACACATTGTGAGAACGTACTTGGCAGGGATGATAACTGTAATAGGAACTCTGAATAATGGGCCACAGGTGGGGGCTGCTGTATCATAACCACAAACCTGAAAAACAATTAAAAACAATTTAATAAACAAGACACAATTTATTAAGCTTCATTCGTTCCACTTTGCCTTCTGCGCACCTCGGTATAGTGGACTCCCTCTCTCAGTCCTACGGGATCGATCCGGACGTTAATGTGCCGACACTGGTTCATCAGTTCCAGATGGGAGGGACACTGGACCCACGTGGCTGCACATGTTAGCGCCAAGTGTAGCTGCAAGGAAATTCGCTCCGAGTTTTCTGTTTGGCAAAAAGAGCAGATTTAAAACATATGGAAACTACAGATAAAATTATGTAAAACTAAATCCAACCACTCAGTTGTGGTACCTGTGTTCTCTGGGAAGATGGGCTCGATTCCGACCCCGTGATCTGAAGGTGCAAGAACTTGGGCTGGTTCCCTGAGGTAGATGCCTCTCTGTGAACCCACGCTGACCGAGAAGCCCAGGCGGCTGGTGGGTAATGAGGCGTGCTGAGTGAGGTAGTCTAAAGCCTTGTCCACCTGAGAAACAAAGCAATTACTTCACTATGAAAAAATACAATTAGTTAAAAAAAGATATGATAAAAAAAAAACCTACCTGGATTATTCCATGACCCTGTGCAAACACTTCAATGTCGTCGACCTTCTGAGCGGTGTTCTCCAGCGCTCTCCTCACAGCAGGAACAGAGGGAGGGATCCCGCTCTGCTTCAGGCCTTTTTTATTGATTAAAAGTTAATCACACAGAACCTTCAGTTCTGAAATCACTTACTTCTAATGACGTTACCAATCAACTACAAGCCCTGCAATCCAGAACACACCTGACAGAACGAGTGCGATGCCTCCGCAGGCGTTTGGCGAGGACATCGACGTGCCGTTCATCAGCTGGGTGCCACGGAGCGTCCAGTTGGGTACGGATGCAATGGCACCGCCTGGAGCGCTGATGCTGACCCCGAGGGCTCCGTCGGTACTGGGACCCCTGGATGACCATGTGTACTGGTTGGGGGGCAGCTTCTCTCTCAGGGAATACTCGGCCACCATCATGTCTGGAGTCACGTATGCGCCAACTCCTGCAGGGACGACAGCAGCAATTAGAGGAAAAGTAAAGAAAATTCCAAGACTTCTTTTAGCACGTTTAGAGAACGTACCGATAACGCTGCTGGTGGTTCCTCCTGGGCAGCCGACCGTAGAGAGGCAGGGGCCGTTATTTCCTGCACTCGACACAAAAATCACGTTGTGCTTCTGCACGGCCTCTGTGATCACTTCACAAATCCTCCTGAAAGGCAAGTGGTCCACGACACTTAGCAACAGCATGCTAAAACAAAACACATGGCAGAAAATTGGAGACCCTCTCTGCTATTCTTACCCTGAATTAGGCCAGTGGGTGGCTTCCCCGTAGCTGTAGTTAACCAGGTCACACTTGTAGTTGATTACTTCAATCATCTTTCAGACACAAAGGGACAGAGACCAGAAATAAACTTGTGCAAAAAAAGTCAGTTAATGTATACATTATGTAGGTCTGCACAATATTAGAAAAACATATAACCAGTATTTAGTCACTATAAAGAAATTTGTTGTAATTAAATAAGATTTTTCTTATAAAGCTAAATTATTAAGAACAACAAGAGCCCATCAAATACACCAAATTTATTGTGAATTTATGAAATCTTGGAATTTAAAAAATGTAATTTTTTTTCTGTCTCGATTTTGATGCATCGCGCAGTTTTAATGTTGAGCTATCTTTTTGAAGGAATACCGCTCGGATGAGTCCGGTGCCAGTTTCCATGGTGCTGAGTCGAGTGTCTCCGATCTTCAGAGCCAGAATTTGGGCACCAGGAGCCACGCCGTTTCTTTCTGGTTCCTCTGGGAAGTAACCTGCCGCAATGCTCGCCACGTGGGTCCCATGAGCCCCTTCAAGAGCACACAGAGTCAGATTGGAAGTAGAAAACTTGGAGTCAACATCATGCTCAATTAACTGCTTACATCTAGAGCTAAACCGAGAAATTAGCTCATTTTCATCTTCGTGCACCCTGACCATCCAGACAAACTCAAAATTCATATCATCTTTCAATCACTAAATGCACCACACAAAATTGCTGCAGGGTCACACAAACCTTAATATTTGGACAAAAACTCAAGTTTTTTTTTTCTTTCAGTATTAGTGAGTCACTTAAAAATTATGTCAGGCTAATCACAAAAGCTAGACGAAGCTTTTAAAAAGTAAATAAAGTTATTTATTGTAGTATGTCAGCTGATAACACAGAGTTATGAAATATCGGTCGACTTCATCAGATGCTGGCAGTTCTTTCATTTAAGGGTTTTGTTAGGATTAACTGTGATAAATCTATTGAGCATTTAAACTGACTGAAAGGTACAAAGACTTCTGATATTCTGCTTTGGGGTAACTCACCTCCACTGGTAACGATGCAGAGTGTGTTTCCTTCGTCGTATATGTTAACAGAATAGTTAAGCATCTCAGCATTTCCTAAAGTGGCATATTCTTGTTTCTCTTTGTATGAGCCCAGGACAGTGCACTGGGACAGTTCTCCACACTCTGATGTGTCCACTACCGCCCTGAAAACAACAAAAACAGTTTTAGACAATGGAAATGATAGACATGCTATTTGTGCATACCAGTAAATAATGAGGAGGGCACATAAACAAGAGCCGACTTACTTCCACGTGACGCCATCGTGCCAAAGCACGCAGTCATACACTGGACCGGGATCACTGTACTTCTTCTCTAGAGATGCCAGCAGCTCTGACTGACACTGCAGGTCTTCCTTCTGCAGCTTTTCCAACTGAGGAGAGAAGATGAAGGATGTGTCAAAGCCAGACATGAGAATCATCACACTAAGCAGAGGCATGTCGCTGCAAGCAGGACCTTTGGGTTCAGAGTTTGTGTTGTGGATCTGACCTGAGAGGGCGTGGGATGAGCGAGGTCAAACTCCTCTGTTTTGCGACAGACCTCAGCGAGGGCTGCTCTGTGCGCTGGGTCCCACATCTTTTCTTTTCGCTCTTTCTAAAAGGGAGAAATGTGCAAAGATGTCAGATTTAGCAAGAAGCTTACTAAACCAAATCCCTTCTGGTAATATTTACTCAAATGTAGAAATCCAAATTCAAATCAGAACTTTTTTTCCCCATGCACAGCCTTTTCTAACCAGCTAAAATAACACCAACGTTTGTGCCTGTGCCACGACTCCCTGCCACGACTCCCTGCGTGTTTGATGTTGTGCTTTCTGCACATCAAAAGTAATAAAACATCAAATCTCTGACGGAACTAGAGCAGCAATCATCGTCACATCTCCCTACCTGTATCCTTTCCTTAAGAGCCTTGGGGAAGAACTCATAGCCATTTTTAACTCCGATGCGAAACTTCCCTGATGGGTTGACCCAGGCAGGAGGGATCTGAGAGACAAAATAAGACGCAGCGAGAGACGAGATCACCAAAAAGTGAACTTGGATGTAGGACACTATGTGAGACAGAAAATTTCACAGTTGACAGTGGTTATGAATTCAAATTATAAAAATATGGACATCATCATGGTGTTTCCCCAACCTTGAGCGTTCTTCCAGAAAGGCCAGTGATTGTCCCATCTTTGGGCTCCACTGCTGTGGTCATGTTCACGTCACCACTGCCTGTTGTATCAATGATGTCCACAATCTTTGGTTTCCCCTCAGTGGTGACCTAAAGATGCAGTTCAAAACGCAGAGTAAATAGATCCAGAAATTCAGACAAGTCCTTGTTCATCAACAAACTAGCATAAAAGAGTAATGTGATCTAAGCAAAAAAAAAAAAAAACAACATGAAATAAACTATTTGTTTATTGGCTGAGTTAACCATTCAAAGACCAGCTATAATTTTGGGTTTTATTTAAATGACCAAAATGCTTGATCATATTTAAATGACTACAATTTTCATCCATCCAAATATTAGTTCATTGTTTTAATTTGCAGGTTTCATTGTAAATAAAAACCTGCATGAGAAAAGATGTGTTCCAATTTCTTGTAATATTGAGGGGGGAGTGAGTGTCAAATACAGTTCATCTCAACTCAGTTGAGAGTTTACTGTTCAAATATAGAAAGCACATCATTTGTTTTTAAGAAAAAAAGATGAAATTTTTATGGGTTTTTAAAGGAACCTGCTATGTATTTGACCATACATACTTTAAAATAATTAGACATCGCTATGGTGCAGCTGTGATATTTGTGATAAACAATGGTGCTTTTGCGTCTTGAACACATTAAACCAGATCCACCTGGTAAACAATACTCAAACCTGTATGATTCTGCAGTCATTGTATTCTTTTAAACACTTCATGGTCAGTTCCTTAGCTTCAAGGTAACCTTCAGGTCTGACATCAAGACTACAATGATTAGATTGTACCTGATCTAATGTGGTTTCAATGGGACATGTAGTTTCACATAAAACATCATAATCCTACAATTAAAGTACCGAAGTGGCCAATTTACTTGTTGTTTCCAATTTTAAAGAACATGTAATCAGTGCAGACAGGTTCACGGGTTTG
Organism: Poeciliopsis prolifica; assembly: GCF_027474105.1. NCBI lineage: Eukaryota > Metazoa > Chordata > Actinopteri > Cyprinodontiformes > Poeciliidae > Poeciliopsis > Poeciliopsis prolifica. The sequence continues at coordinate 2,208,365 of NW_026562396.1, forward strand.
ATTTTTCAAAGTGTGTTCAGTAGCTTTCACTTTGGATCCCATTTTAGGTCGTCAAATGCAAGAACACATAAAGCAATACATCCTGTTCAGTGATGTCACAACTACATTAAGTTTGGCAGATCTCAAATTATTGTACACGTGTTCTTCCTTTGTATACAATAATCCAGGCCATCTTAGAAAAGTACTTTGGACTTTGAGCCGGAGCTGATTTAAGGTGCTCCACAAACAAAACAAAAAAAGCTCTAAGTGGTTTTGAAAGCTACGATTCGGACACCAACTTCAACTCCGTGAGAACAACCGTTGCTAGCTACCCGGTTAGCATTTATGCTCAATTAATAAATGTAAAGATAGTTCAAAGCCCGCTTGTGTAGCTCTGAAACAAAATGTAAAAGCACAAGAAAACAATTGTCATAACAGACTTTAAATGCGCTTGGCTGTCATAAAATATATTTGCCAGTTGTCATAATAGAGCTATTTAGGAACGCCGGCCTTTAGCATTGCTAGCTCCGACCATCTCGGTGTTCGCTAGCACGAGGCGGCCGGACAGATTCACCTGCATGCCGGGGGCTCCGGGGTCCACGCCGGTGTCGAGGATCGCGATGAGCACCCCTCGCCCGTCATAGTCGGGGAACCTGGTGAGGTAAGAGGCAGCGCCGGTTTCTTTCTTGGGGAGAAGCCCGTGGAAAGGGAACGGTTCGTCGGTAGAATGAGCAGCCATGATCCAAATTTTAAAAAAAAGGAGCGAGAATGAAAACAAAGAAGCGAAATGGGGAAGAGACAAGAGAGCAACACGGCGAGCGAGGCGAGGAGGAGAGCTGATTAAAGGCGCAGTGCTTGCTGTTTTCTGCACCACACTGGGGAACACCGCCAGAACTTAGAGATTCTTATCATGCTTGAGCCAACCAGAACTAACCCCATGTTATTTTTGAGCATATTTCTTTAATATGTCCACAATGTCTGTTTTATACAGCAAACAGTCTGAATGTGTGGATATTGTGTGACTCACAAACATAGTTTGATCAGAAGGGAGGAGATCATTATTATAACTCCCACAAGGGCAAAGTGATCATCAGCTTTCAACATCAAAGCAGCCTGAGAAAAAAAAGAGATGTCTAATTTGTTGGGATCAGAAACTTCACATAATCAAAGCGAAGCTCTTCATTCTGCCTTTAATGTGGAAGCTCACACAGGGGATTTGACTGAAAGATGGGATTAAAGTCTTAGTGGACTTTTTTGGTTACAGGGACTTTTTCAGGGTGTTTTTTTAAAACTATGTTTCTGCTTCATCTAATATTTTAGAAAAGATGGCATATGGGCTAAATGTGGAGAAGCTGTTAAATAATCATAAGTTATGCATAGAACACCTGGTTGTAGTGCTGCTGGTGTTCGCTCTCATTTGCTTCAAAAGTAAATAAGCAGAAAGTCTGCAATACCCCACCCTTTTCTCACTTTTTTTCATTTGCAAGAACTGGGGTCAAAATATTGACTAAGCTAGAAATTTGATCCACAAAATATCTTAGAAGGGAGATGTTGGATTTTATATAACAATAGGAAGAGTTTTAACCTTCTATAGTTAATATTTCCTGTTAATGTTAAGATGTATGTGAAACGACATTCTGGATCACATAGTTAGAACATTTTTACAAATTGTCTCCTCTGATGTTTTACTCTTTTGTTTTTAGATTCAGAATCCTAGTTTTAGTTTATTCTGCTATGAAAAAAAAACAATATGTCTGGCAACATTTTTCTTGTTAGATGTCTCTGTTTGGGCTATGCTTTTGTAAGCTGTTGTGAACCAACAATATTTGCTGAACGGAAATGTTCATTATTGACCAAAAACTTTAAAAAGACATGTTTCAGTGGTAAAACACAGTCTGTGCTATCTAAATAGCAAAAATATATAAAGACAAACAATCTGAGTGAACAGCTGAACATGGCATACTGTTATTCCCAATATGAAATAAGTGAAAACCTCATTTTAGAAATATTTTTCAAGCTATATTGAAGTTAATCATAACTGAAAATTGAAATTTTTGAGCTTGGTGAAGCCAAAACCACATAATGAAAAATAAAAATTACCTGAAGTCAGCTCCAATACATAACTGGTGATACATGATAATGTGTAATTATTGTTTTTTTCTTTAAAAGTCAAGCAGTATTAATGCTTATCTTCCATGTAATGCAAGAGTTCTTTCCAAAAAGGGTCTCCATGTTGAAATGCCTTCATTCTACACATTTATCAAACTTTTTAAGACATTTTTATACATATAGCACTTCCACAAACTACTTTGCATAAAACCACTTGACACAATTAAAATGATAAAACTAAGTAAGAAGTAAAAAAAAAAAAGCTAATAACATTTAAAATAATGCAACAAGGAGTTAAAAAAGAGGAATGGATTGTCATGAGTATTTAACATTAAAAACGTTCAGTCAAGACATATCTAACTCTACTACAGTGAGCGCACATTAGGTGGTGCTGTAACTCTGCCATACAAGTTTTGTGGCTGAACGTTTTAGTTGTTGCAGTTTGAGGTCAGGCATTCACAAATCAAAGTAAATCAAACTCTTACTATGGTTCATGTATATCTGTGTGCTTATTTCATAACCAGTAACAATTTTATCAAACAAAAAGCTAATCTAACCAGCTAATATTGGAAACATTCTCACTTAGGTCCCTTCACTGGTCACAAATGAAAACTGTTGTATTGTCATACTATAGAACGATGATGCTGCTTGTGTGCTTTCTATGTTTTCAAACCATTTATACTAGGGATGAAAGCACACAAAGTCAGTGATGGAATTTAAATGTCAAATGTTTTTATTCTTTATGCCGCTAATCCATTATGGGCTGGTCCTACGTTTTCCGGCTTAAGACACCTTCCAAGTCTGTGTGTATGCAGATATGGCGTTGGAGACACTGCTGTGGCTCGAAAGGACGAGTTGGAACCAACATTACTGCAGACATCAAATGTGATCAACATGGACACTTCACGTTTGTTTGTGCTGGGTTGCACCAGCGCAACAGTGTATCCGTGCCAGATTAAAATACCGCCAGCCTCATTTTACAAGACAAATTACATACAATCTGATTTGATTCATACATTCATAAAGCTTTTGTCTTCTCCGTAATGCCAGGATTATGTTTGTCCATCCAGTCGCCATCTGTTCAACTCAATATTCTCTCCTTTCCACACACATACGCAAACACATATATTATACTTTGCGTACAACATAGTTTACAGTAAGTGATTGTTCAGTGAAAAAAGCACAAGCAACAGTGGGGAGGGTTGGTGGTACGTTTACAGTTATTTGAAATGAGCCAACGCCCTCAAACCCAGCTCCCCCAGCTTTCTTGTGCAAAATAAACCACCACTGAGCATCCTTTCACTAATCTGCTGATAATCAGCTTCTGCCCCCTCTTCCTCATCCTTTCACCAACATTGCTTCATTGCACACTTATGCATAGTCTCTTCAAATAAGTCTTTGTGCAAATGTATTTGATCTGCTGGCGTTTCAGCATAAGCGTTGACTGTATTTATTTGTGTCTCTCAGCAAACACGTGCATTAAGTTAGAGTGGTACAGTTGTGGTTTACCACGGGGCGTTGTCTCGAGTATAACTGAAGCTGCACCATGTCACAGTCACCTTTTAAAACTTTATTTCACTATGTGATGCCATGCATGCAGCCTCAAAGAACTGGCCTCTTCACCTCTACTGCTTTGGGTTGTGTGTCATGATAGTGGTATCTTGTGACTCCTGCACTGTAATCTAATGTGGTCATTTGACTGCTGTTAGATTGTGTGCAAGAACATTTATAGAGGGCAGTTTTCAGCTAGAGTTTTATCTCAATAGAATGTAAATTTACAATTGGGTCATCATTGGTTTGTTCTTGTAAAAAGCTGCAAAAAATGAACAGCTGGCAGGATGTGGCCACTGTAGAGGAACTGTAATTGATTACTTCTTTCCTCTCATGTCAGCATGTTGCTTTCTCTTCAATATCTACTTGTGTTGAGTGGTTACTGACACAACGTTGGTAATACCATGATTATTATCTATGAAAAGAGTCACAGGGTTTTAGCGCTGAGAGCCAAAGACGCACAGACCCTGTTGGCATTGTAATTATGTCAGTGACATGAAGCCATGGGGCGACTGCTTTTTTGCACCGTTTGCACTTTTAGTAGGCAGAAAAAAAGATGATCTTTCTAGTGAAAGTCAGCTAGTTTTAATTTGTTTGTTTACAAGTCAATTCTAAATGATTTCAAAGCTCAGTTTTGAAACTGAAGCTCATAAAAATGCCAGTCATTCAAACTGTACACATAATTGGGCTGTTTTATCATAGCATATTGATTATTATAGCTTATATTCTTAACCTGGTATGTTTGATTAGATAATGTCCCACCTGCATCTGCTGAGATTACAATATAAAGAAATTCATATTTTTTAGTCCTGTCTGTTGAAAGTATAAAGCTGACTTATTTGACTTCACAGTTGACATTCTTGGTTGTTTTAAGACAAGAGATGCGCCAAACTTTGCACAGTCAATAAAGAAGATTAAATTTCATATACTTATCCTATGACAAATTACATGTAGTTTGTTTATTCATTTATTCACTAATTTCTTCATTTATATAGTTTGTATTCATGCTAAACTCTGCACCATCACGCACAGGGTTTCCCCCAGAAAACTTTCTAAGCGCAGTGGTAGGAGCAGTAGGGCAGCAGTGCAGAGTCTACCATGTTTTGGGGTTAAAGATTAAAAATAGACTTACCCTGGCACAAATAAAGTCTGGTTGTAGCACATTGGAGGAAACCTTGACACATATACGCTTATACCATGCATAGATACATTTAAGTGTCTAACAGTTATACTTAAGTGTCTTTTAGCCGACAGCAACACCGACTGACATCTGCAGAAACCACAGAGGGAATCTATAAGTTTTTTACACAAAGTGTTTTGACAGTACTAAAAGTATGAAATTATGTTATTGCGTGAGTCACATTGGTGCAGTGGTCTGCAGCAGAAAGGCTTCTTTATGAAGGAGTATGCTTTCTCTTTATGACTGGGGCACAGAGTGGGATGACGAGACATATAGTCTAATTAGATTTAGAGCTGTTCTAAAAGAGTCCAGATAATCCCAGCACATTGCGGCCAGCAGCAGGGTTACCGCAGTTAAACGTCGTTGCACAGTTGTGACGTAGAGAGGCGTCACAACTGTTTTTTTTTCTTTCCTCCATTATACATCTCTATTGGTTGGACTGGAGGGTTTATAGGAGAGTTCCAGACCTGGGTCTGGCTATTCTTAGTAATGTGGTCTTAGTGGCCTCTGACGTGTGGTCCAATGGGCTTGAGTGTGGGCTGGTGATGCAACATTCACCTGAATGAATCTTAAAGCCTGTCCAGCTATTACTCAACATTTGGGACAGTGCTGAGCTATATTTTCCTTCTATCTGCTTTACTGTTAAAAGGGATTTAATGACCGCTTGCTCCTTTCACACCACAAGTCCTCCAGTGACTCTTTGCTCTGCAATAGAAACCAGGATTTCTACTGCCTCTCTTCTAAATTCATAGATATGAGATTACATGTGAATTCTCTACTAATGATTACATTTTTATGTTTATATAAATCTACCCCTCTGCAGAATTTATTTCAAAAGTTCATTTATTTTAGAGAAAATAATGGTAACAAAACAGAATACACCAGAAGTTTACGTACACCTGATAAAAAAATGCATACACCTTTGTTTCTCACTGCTAAATCAGACCAAACCTCTTTTGTTTTATGTCAGTTCAAATTACCAAAAAATATTTTTATTTGCTAAATGCCAGTAATTTTCTTCTAATTCGGAAGTTTACTAACCTTAAGCAATCCAATTTGGGTCAAACCTTTTAGGTTTAACTTCAGACAATAAGAAAAAACTGTGTGTGTATTTTTATTCCATGTACCGGTATGTATATTGATTACATTACTGCTAATTAAAGCAACAATAAAGAATAAAATTATTCACTTTAGAAGGCCAGCATAGTGGCATGGAGGTATGCTCACTTTCATTCCAAAAAATCTTAGTGAAGGTTCACATTCAGAAACATAAACTGTTATCAATTCAATTCAAGCTTTTGGAGGTGAAAGGATGACAGTCAATTTGACTTGCAAAACGCTAAACGTAAAATCCATGACGCACAGGGGACTGTAAAATTGCACACAGTGTCCTGTGTTCTAGGTACGACTCTACAATGCAGTTATAAAAAGAGTGCCTTGTATTCTTAAGTGGTCCAAACATGCAATGACTTCACTCCAAGTGGATACCTAAACATGTGAGATGAATGGGAAAATCCCTGTCTTTTATTTAGAAAACAGCCACAATATCACTGAGCAACAGTACACAATTTCTTGTTTAAACTTGTTTTTCCCTCTGATTTTTGCATATCAAGCCGGTTTTAGGAAGGAAATGGTAGGCGGTACTGGAAGGGAGGCACCTGGTCCTACAAGGTGTAATGCTTTCAAAGATGCGGAGGAGACTAATTGTAGGCTGTTGTAGGTAGACCCATTGAGAATTTACATTGTAGTCATTTATGTGACAGTTTGAAACAAAACATGTAGAAGCGGATACCAAAAGCTGCAAACATGGCTTTTATGAGCTACACGTTGTAACTAATGGCAGCTGGTGGTGGTGAAATATTTGCATCCAAACCTGTATCGCTTTCTATTTGTACTGAGTTGAGAATGCAACAAGGCCATGAGTCAGAAATGTGCCCGGAAAAGGCAGAGGTTGACAAGCAGCTATAAGTCCAGTATTTAATATGGTTCACATGCATATTCATTAAAACATGGTGAAAGTTTGTATAAGAAATTTATTAGCACTTCTAATTTTTGATTTCATTAAACCATTGGTGCACCCAGTATTTTACACCTACTTCTGGACATACTCCTTCAGTCTTTGAACTTGTAAATTGACTAAAAGAAGCGCAGAGAAACTGTCAAATTCCACTGGTCTTCTCATTTTCAGCTAGACAACACTAAACTTGAATATAATGTCATTCCCAGATCTGAACTTCAATTTCTGAGCCAAATCAAACGCAGCAGTAATGCAAAACATCCTGCATCCGTTTCACTCTAAACATGAATTCTTAAACACAGCTTCTCCATAAAATATCAAAGTAACTTATTAAAGATCTGAAACACGCTTTGAAAAAACTGAAAACAAACCCATTTAGCTGGTGACAGATGTCCTTGATAAAGTTTGTTTAATAAGGTTCCATATAGCACAGGGAAAAAGTCACGAGAAAAAGATTTGTTGATCTCGGAAGTTAGAGGAGACAGCCCAGAATGTTTTAAGTAGACAAAAAAGTGAACTTAAATAATCACTGATTGCATTGAAGTTAGGCTGATATCATACATAGTTATAATATCTCAATGCAGGTGAGCTAATTACAGCGGACGGTCACACCAGGTACTGTCTCTGTCAGCTAAGAACCAAAAATAATTCAAACTTTTGCATAGGCTCACCAAAATTGGATTGTGATTGCGGTAGTATGTAACTTTTTTTAAAAAAAAAAAAATATATATATATATATATATATATGTATTTTTCACATATCTGTTAAAACCGTCACCATGTCATGACTGTATACTATGAGACAGATAACCTGTGAAAAGACTGAGCTCCTCCAAGTCTTGCCTGAGCGACTATTAATGTCTAAAGAAATGCATTGCTCCCAGTCAAGACACTCCTCCAGAACCAGGAGGAGTGTCTTAGTGCTGTCAAAAAACCTCACGTACCTGCTGCTCAGGGATGGGGAAGCAACTTAATGTTACAGGAAAGTCATCATCAGTGGCCATGCTAACTAGCCTGAGCATCAGTGACAGGCCTGTGCTAGTTGCAGCATAGTGGGAGAGCAAGTGAGGGAGGCAGAGGGGCCAAGTGATCTGTCTAATAACATACAGTCAGGACATTTAGTGACACTTTTAGCAAATAAGTAAGAAAATATTCTTTAAAAAGTTACACACTGCTGCTGCATACTTGTCGCTAATTCATTGCTTCCTTTCTTCCTGCCATTTCTTCATTAGTTCAAGGTACTGCAGTCTCAGCAGCACTTATACTCTGTGAGAAACTCTCCAATAAACAAGACGTTGTTTGACTAGAAATAAAAATGATGCTTTTCCTTCTACACTTTGCCTTTCCCTGGGAAGCAGTGCTCGAAATCCGCCGCATGGACTGCGTTTCCTCTGCACCGCCCCTGCAGGGCACGGATTACCCTCCATAGCCTCGGTATGGGCGGTGTTTGTGTGGAGCCACTCCTTCACCGCTGCTGCTGCTGCTGCTGCTGCTGCCGCGGGGGGCTGGAGCTCAACCCGCTCACTAGATCTCAGGCAAACAGCAGGAGCAGCGGTCGGGACCGGAGAATGGTCGCTGTCCGCAGAACATAGATGTGCAAAGCCCCCCGGAATATCCGACCGCTGGAGAGGCCAGAAACAACAGCCGTGGAGGACAACCTTCATTTGAGCGTCAAAAGGGAAAGACCTACGGTGAAGCCATGGCGGTAGAAGAAGAGGGTCTTCGGGTTTTCCAGAGCGTAAAAATAAAAATAGGTAAGAAGAAGGGGGGAGTTGGTGGGGGTGATTTTAAAAATCCCTACCCCCAGTCTGATCGCCTCAATGGATGGCTCCCTATTTGCAGGGAGAGCAGGCAGGCGGGATGTGAGGGGCTGGAGACTGAACGGGCTCCTGATCGGTGTTGTTCTGCTTGTTATTGTAATTCAGATCACACTGGAGCCCCTCCGCGCAACGATCAGTAACAGCAAATAATTCAACAAAACAAGCGAGAAAGTAAACAGAAACTGCAGCAGGATTGAAAGGCGTGTGGGAGAATGTGGGAATTTGGCAGCTGGCGTTTGGATCCAGATAATGCGTGTTAAACTTGAACCGATGTGAGCAGACTCTAACAGACAGAAAGGCTCCACAGCTGCACGTTTCCAGATGCTGTGCTGCACATTTTAGGACCATAGATACAGTTATTACCTCTTAACTACAAGCAGCCAGTCTTTTCTTTTTCTTTTTTTTTTTTCAATTGGAAACCCCCTTTACAGAAAAAAATCTGCTTCAACTATAAGCATGGATGGCTGTCTGATTGTTAATCCATCTTTTTTTATGTTTGAACATAGCTTTTCACTTTATACTTCTTTGAGGATGTGGCCTATTCCATGTTTAACTTGTGAATGTAGCAGTGAGAAACCAGAGTTGATATAATGACAGCATTGTACCTCACAGCTTTTAAATTCAGCTGTTTGTAATGTTCACTCTTTAAGAAAACGGCCTAAATATATTTTTTTGCACCAATAACGTGCTAATAATCAGTTTTTTTAATGAGATGTGCTGTGCTTCCTATTAAGTAATTAACAATGTTTATATGATCAGAACCCGAGTCATTAAACATTACAAACATTTATCTAAAAAGCAGAACAGATAACATTTTCGTATATTTTCCTCTTTTTTTTATGTCATTTTATTTGAAGCAGACAGTCATTTCCTGTGCTTGGTGTAAAGGTCATCTTAGGTCATGACTGATGTCTGGCACCCAGTCCATCCTGTCCAGTTTGGAGTCCAAACATGCGAGAGAGAGGATGGACTAAAACTAAAAAAGCAAACAAAAAAATAAAGATAAAAGCAACAAACATCTTTGCAAGCTGTGAGGCTTCATGGCACTGCCAGCTGCTCTTGGAGAGTGAACAACACACGTGACGTGATCCCCTTTTTTTCTAATATTTTAAAGATGTTACCTGTGCAGACTGTTTATCCGGAAAAGCCGTACCGTGAAAACCAAAATTGTCTTGTGAATTTGCTCCTGCTCATCGCTCCTGTGAATGAAAGGTAAACAACCCGAGGACATTTGTGCCGCCTTAAACGCACATCTTGTTTTCAGATGAAAACAAATGCTCTGAATTATTGTCCATAAAACCAGTGCGGATAAATGATTCCTAGTTTGTTGTGATTATTACGTTGTGATGTAGCCGAATTACCAAACTGCGGTGCTGGATTATTTTATGATGTAACTCGTATACTGAGAACAATCGTTTGATCGACAGTAAACTAATCCGAAGCTCTTTTTATGCCGTGCATCCATTGTGTAAAGTACTTTTTCCAAGAAATGGTATGAAAAAAAGGAACTGGTGATTAGAAATATTCACTTTAAGATGGTCTCTGCTCTGATCTTGGATGTGGAGGGAGTTTGGGGGGTTGGTGGGTGGATTTCTGCTGAGTTTGCATGTTTGCATGTACACTGGTGCATTGATTTTCTCCAGATACGCTGGTTTCCTACTGTCTGAAATTGTGCATGTCAGGTTAAGATGCAGTTCTTAGATCGTCTTAGGTGAAAAACTTTGTGCAAGCATGGTTGATTGTCTTCTTAATCTTCTTTGTGGCCCCTGTAATGGGTGGAAAATTTATCTATTTCAAACCTCAAAGGTTTCTTACCTTTCTAGAGCCAGGACTCTCTTAAGCCAAGCAGGAAAATCAATTATTTTTACAACCAAATCGAGCACCTTTTAAATTCAAAGATACTAATACTAAACAACATGTTAAACAGTAGCTGACATATTGTAAAAACCCAAAGTTTTCACCCTCTTGGTTTCAGTTTTTGCTCTTTTTTTCTCTCCAAGAGAACATCGATGATGTTACAAGTACCATGATCATGACAATTTTACTTTGTTGTGTTGTATCAGAAAAATTAGGAAAAAACTATTATTTAATTATGGCCTTCAATTTTACTCTGAAACTTAAATTTCCATATTTGTGTCGGGAACATTTTACAGATTGGCCTGTAGAAGTCATGATCTAGTATGGCTGCCTTACACATAACAATTTGTAATAGTTGCGCTTCTGATGCTATATATGTCCTTTAGTCTTTAACACATGCAGCACCATGTTAGACTTTATCCTTTATTGAACATGTTGCGGCATTTGAAAGTTTGAAACTGCTGCGAAATATAATTGTAGGCCTGCATTGCTAACAGTTGACAAATTTCAGTCAATAATAGAACTGCTTACACCTTCACTTTAATGACAATGCACATTTCAGATGACATATTTTAATAATGCAAATTGTGGTACAAGTACTATTGGTAGTAGTTGTGTTACCTGTTTTTGGCAATGTCAGTCTTAATTTGTTGCAAACAGGCTTGTGCCTGTATGGGATTCTCACCTGATTAGAACCACAAGTAAAAATGGTTACATTGATAAAAAATAATACAATACCCCAGAAAAACAAGGTCCTAATGAGTTTGCACCAGCTACTGACTTTAAGAAATTATGTTGTCATTACTTTGAAGGCCTTGGCTGAAGTTCTTCATAATGCTATTTTGTGACGACAGCAGAGTTTACGCTCTGCTGCTACCAAGCAGCAGACATACTTTCTGTCAGTCTGATCCTTGCAACGCTCTGCTCCCAGTACCGTCTATGAACCGCTTGCATCACATTGTTTTCATCAGAGCCTGTCCTTTGGCATGAGGCTGCGGTTGGCCGATGACTCAGAGGCGAAAACCCGCCACACACTCTTATTATTCACGTAATGATAAGAGTGCTTATTATTGCGGCCTGCCAGGTGATGACTCCCCTCGTCTTCCTGGAGGAGCGAATGAATATCGGAAACCCAACCGGACTACTGGATCCGAGCATGTACCGTCTGGGGTGAAACACAGGAAACAGGAAACTGCCCCCTATTTGCTTCCTGATTGGCTGGAATAGACTACAAAAGGATTGTTTTTTCCTGCATGGCAACGAGTTAATACAAAGCAGATGTAGAGAGATGCATATTGGGGTGCTGGTGGGGGCGGGTGGGAGAGTTGGGTAAGGCGGTAGTGTCTCACAGATGAAGCAGACTGTGCTTCATCTGTCAGCGACTCGGCGAGATGGGAATTCTCAGTGGCACAGCTGGAGTCGGGACTAATTAACGGCAACATATGTGCGTTTGGCCTCTCTGGCACAGTGAGAAACATTGTTTGACAAACACGGCGACACACATGAAACATCATAATGATGCACATTACTGAGCATCCTCTTACACAGATGTGCAAAGTGGGTTAAAATCTTTTAACTCGGCGTCTAACAGGTCAGATCCTGACCAGCAGTAGCACATTGTTTTAAAAGTGGACTAATAAAAGTATCCTTGCATAGAGGCCCTCAGAAACACCAACAAACATGCAGTCATTAGACGCACTAATACAGAAAAGAGAGATGTACAGCTGAGATAAGAAAGTGAAATATACCACAGCATATATTTGTACATGCTCCTGGTATCGACAGCCATCGACATTCACTCACTGCTAACTGAAAGGATAGCCAAAAATCTTTGAAGTCCAGTACTGTTTCCCCATATGCCATTTAAATTTCTCTTTAGTATGGAATGTAATCTTTTATGTTTGTTTTTTTTTGCAGTTGTTGCTGCTGTGATCGAAATTGGACAAATATAAAACAGATAGGAACAAAGATGCATAAGAAAAGCTGCACACCTGTCCCTTTTTGCTCACCAGCTGTCCACCTCTTGGCCCATATGGTGTTTCGTTTCAGGTATATGTGGCTCGACTGTAGTTTTCTTTTCCTAAAACAACCAGAATATCCTGATGTGAGCACCGAAACGCAACCAAAACAGAAAATAGGTGGGCCGTTGGTTACAAAAGCACCAAAAGTCACTGTCCTTCTGTGGATTTGTTATGAGTGGTTCCCTCATGGAGATTTGTTTTATTGTTTATATAAATGTATTCGTTTCAGAGGCATTAGAGAGACCGGCTATAGGGAAATTTTAAAGCTCACTGGTCAAACAAAGTATATTCTATGTTAGAGACAGCATGCCGTCAGTGGGAAAAAAAAAGATTACATAACCAAATTGGTTGTTAGTTATGCATTTTCGAATATTTCAATTTTGTGGCTGTAAGCTGCTATTTCATTCAAATATGAGAGGTTAGACTTTCACAGTGCAGTCAGTGTCTGATTCTTAGGAAGGTTGATCGTTGATCAACCGTTTATCCTCTTTATTAACTGCCCGACATTAACTAATTTTATGGGCTCTGCTGTGTTGGCACAGCACAAATCTTTTACTGTTTAATGGTGTTATAACATGAGTATAATTTTGGATGAAGTGAAAATAAGCGTCTAATACACACTGGAAGGAATACTAGGTTGCTCATTGTTTGTAAAGGATCTCAAGTGCTTGTGGTCCAGGAAATAAGAGTGGGTGGCTCAATTCAGGCGACTGGAGCTGAAAGGGAAAAATTTGGTCACAGTGACTGAGACCTTCGTCCTTCACTTGGCGGCCGGCCAGCGGAGATTTCCACATTTCTTCCCGTCGACAACTAACAGGAGCCATGTGGCCCTGTTTGAGAGGAGGGCGGCTTGAAATTCTGGCTCACAGGTTCAATTTATAGAAATAACAAGTGCATGCCAAGTTCTCCATTTTGTCCTAGAAGGCGAGGTTGTCCTGGAGGTTTCTTATAAACATGCGTGTTGACTGTTGATCCGCAGCTTGAGGCTGGTGAAATAATCCGGGTTGTTCTCCTTGTGTCACTAATGTGTCCTCAATGAGAGCACAGTACCAGGAACACTGGGAAGTATGGCCATAGGCCCAGCATGCAGGGTCAGCAGAGGTAAATAAAGGGCTGTAGGGCTCGCCCACAGTGCCGTTCCTTCCGCATGTCCTTCACGCGACCTCTACTTGCGAGTAATGACACGTGAAGGAACGTAATTCATAAATAAATGGGAAAAAGAAAGAAGCTTGAGACGCTGAAAGCACTCTTGAAGAGTGACTTCAGTGAGTGGTTAGGAAATGGCCACGTGGACGCTGGTTAAATATGGTTTTGCAGTAGCGTTTCCATACGCGGGGCAAAACCAGCAATGCCAGCTTACCACATGCAAGAATTTATACCCAGCACATGCTCTGTTCTCTGTGCTTGCAAAAGACATCACAACATCTCAGCTATGTGTCTGCTAAGCTTGACTTAGAGGTTACAAAGCAGAGTGGAATGAGAGGGTTGACCTCTCCTTTTTTTTTTCTTTTTGTTCTTGTTGTCTTTAAATGTTCTTTTTCCAGAACACAGAAAACAAGAACAAAGTCTTCTGAGAATTATGTAAATGTGCCTGAAGCCTGGAGGCAGTTTTGGGATTAAACTGCATCCTGACCAGGACGTGGAGCTCAGCCTCTCTCCTTCTAACTGCGCCGGTGACACCTTGCTGAAAGGTCACCGTCCTCCATTCATGGGCTTCAACCTCAACGAGACATTTTGGAAAGCTGCTCCTCCTGCAGGGTCGTATTGCGCATAAAGATAGAAGTGTGTGTTGTTTATTTCTGTTTCGCTCAGGTTTTCCATTGAGACCAACGACCTGGTGTGAACATTAGCTCTAGGCGGCTCTCAAGCAAAGAGGGAGTTTGATCAGTAACCATATGCTGGTTTATCACAGAGATGGCGGTGTACAGTCTTTAACCAGAGCCTCTCTCCGTTCCAGCTCTCATTCTCCACATGCTGCGCTCATAACTGCTGGGTTTGTGTGGAAAGCTCCGCTCATTAGGCCAGTTCTTCTTCATCATGAAGGATAGTTTGTCGTTGCTACCGCTGATCAGAAATCAGCTCCCAGATCAGTGAAATTCATCATTTTTTTGTTTCAGCTGGGAGAATCACACAGCTGACTATTTTACTGCCATGTATTATTCATTTTACAGATGAATTCACTGATTCATTGAAAGAAGGCTAAATGTGGATTTTACTCACAGTCCCAAACTGCCTAAGGATTCATAATACGCTCAACTTTTAAATGGATCCATGCTCCCGTCAAAATGTAGCTTTTTTCGGCTTAAATGCTTTAGTTTATAGAAGCTCAGCACAGTGGCAAACAAACAGCAGTAGTGCTGTATTGCTGAAAAGCATTTGACATATTTTCATTTTTTCTTGATCAACCAATCTGAGCCTCATAGTGGTGTGAAGGTTTTCCTTATAGTAAACAAAGGAGAGACAAGAAGTGTGAGCATAAGTTAAAAAAAGAACAAAAAAATGAACAGAAAAACCACATTAACCATATTTACGAAGGTCATTTTTCATATTTATTAAGTTAGTGTCACAAATAGATAAAGAAACAACATGCATTGCATACGAATAGACTACCTGGTGATCTCATATTTAAATCGTGGCGTCTTTCCACAAAGAGTCTGCATGTTCTCCCTGTGCATGCATGGGTTCTCTCTGGGTACTCCAGCATCCCCCCATAGTGCAAAAAACTTGAATAACCTCGGTTAATATGTCTCTGTAAATTGTTCGTAGGTGCGAGAATGCGCATGGTTGACCCTGAACGGATGAGCGGTTTGTGGATGGATGGATGAATAGCAATTCTGCTAAAAATAGAAGTAATGCTAACAGCCTGAAGTATTTCCAATAATAACATTACAATACAAATAAAGTGTGTTTATTGAAGTAAATATCCAGAACAGCACTTTCAACCACAGTACATTTCTTGTAGCATTTTAAAACATGCTTGTCTTCTTCAGTCAGGACCTCCAAACACACTCTGGAAACAGAATTGTTGGTGATGTCTTGAAATTTTTAGGAGGAAATTCATTTAATGATATATTTAGCATGAGTCTTGAGCATGACATTACCTTATGAATAAGTTGTTTGTTGCCCTATATTCAGCGACAAGTCCTGCAGGATTAACGCCCCGGCTGTGGATGTCCTTTCGGAGGGCCTTTGCGTGTTGCGTGTCGGTGAATGTTTTTATGTGTAGTCATATTGAGAAAGACAGTAATGACTTCCAGTTTGGTTTCAGTTCTTGTTATGGGTCTCTACCTACAAACATCAAAGTGACGAGCAGCACCAGTGGGAGAATATAAGACAGTTTCACTCCTTGTTTCCATGCTCATGGTGATCTCTCACCGACACTATGTTTCCCCCCGCATTCACACTCTCTCAGGGGTGACTGGGTTGTTCTCGCTGCTTTTAAACTTCGCCTTGGATCCAGTTGAAATTCCTTTCTCCTCATCTCATTTCCTGTTGCAGCGTTCTCCAAAGAGAACTGCTCTCCAGTTTTCTATCTGGCTGACTTTTTCTCTTTCTGCAGTCTTTCCCATCTCTTACACTCGATTGAGTACACTGCTTGTAATTTTGTGTGTGTGTGTGTGTGTGTGCATGTGTGACAACCTTGCCTTCCCCCCTCATTCCCTTTCTTCAACTCTGTGGTCCCCAGACCTGCTAGTTGAGTTGAAAGCATTCACGCCTGTGTATCCTCGAATGTGTTCATGTCAGACAAGATTAGAGTAACGGGTCGAACAGCACGTCTGTAACTGTACAACAGAGGCAGAGGAAGGAAAGGAGCAAAGCTACATTCTCTACATCCATGGCGTTCATACAATCACTCGCATTTCCTCGTTTCTTCTCTTCTTGGTGGTTTTTCACCAGCCGCGCTGACGAGGGGAGTCAAGCATGTCATTTCGCCCCTGCTCCTGTCGTCGTTGCTTTTCTGCATGCCCTCATGTTTGTTGTGTGCGCGTACAGTCGTGTCAAATGTTTGTCTTGGCCTGTTTTGTTCAGATACCGTGGTAAGATATTCTCCAGGGACAGCTGCATCGGTGGTTGATGAAAAACAAAAACGCTGCTGTTCTTGTTCGAGTGTCTGTTTAGCTGCATGATGGAGAAAGAGGTGAAAAAGGGAAGCTGCAGAAATTACAAGAAAGTGAAATCCGTTTTTTTTGGTAATAGAAAATGAAAGCAGGAACAGAGAAGGTTTTATGCTAGAAAACAGCTAGCTGATAAACTCTTGCAAGTTACAATATTCTTTAATTATTTATTGATTTTCTTTTTTTTTTTCTTTACAAACTCCTGTGCCTTCATGCATGAGTGCACACAGATAAACAAAGCTAAAACTCGAACCATCCACCCTCTTGTATTCAGAAACATTCTGTGACATTTTCCACAACATTAAATTGTAACATGGCAACATGTGTCTGCGTAGAGAGGTAAAGCCTGTATTCAATTTACATGACATAGTTTTTAAATATCTTTTTTTTATTATGTTGAAAACCTAAAACATATCTGATTACCACTCTAATTTACATAATGTGTTCAATGAATTTAGTAGCAATCAAAATTAGACAATGACAATAGATAGATAAAATCAAATTAATTGTCTGTTGTCCTGTGTCTCATAGCTCTTTCTGACTCATACTGTCTTTTGGCCTTTTATTCATGGATTATAAATATAGTAAGTTGCTTCTGAGAAAGGCAACTCATCTTAAAAACCTAGAATGATATATGCTGCTTGACTCCGAGTTGAGTCCCTGTGTCCTCGTCCTCAACCCACCATCTACCCCCCTTTTATTATTTTTATAACACCTTAAATTGAGTCACTAAAAGCATGCAGAAGTGAGAAAGTGGTGGTAAACCCATGACATTTGGGATGACCCGGATGGTTGCAATCCAATCAAGGCATCTCACAAATCATGAATAAGCGTTGGTCGGAGGGGAAAGAACAAAAAAAAAAACCTCCGGTTAAAGGGAATTTGAGAGCATAGAATGAATGAGAGGGATTAACTTGTTGGAGAATAAAAATTGGAAAACAGATGAAAGAAAAGCAGAGATGACGAGGATCTAAAAACAGGGAAATGAAGAGGTGAAGCAGAGATAAGAGAGAGTAACGTCATCTCCCACGTAAGAGCTGCAGTCTGCAAGTTGAAGCAATGAAGTGTGTGTCACGCTGCGCAGCTCAGGTGTCCGGTTCATTTGTGAATGACTGTTGTTCAGGAACTGTTGTGTAATAATTCGCCCGGGGCTTTACTCAGCCTCCAGGGAAGCCATCATAATGCTCAGAGCGCAGTTTATCCCCTCCGTTTCTCTCACTTTGGTTTCACGTTTGTCTACTGCGCTGTATTCTGTAAACAATGCGTCTTGTCGGTCTGATTGCATTATCTCTTTCTGTTCTGTTTTGTCATTTTAGCGAATGTGAAACTAACAATAGAAATTTTATCTTGTTAAAGGTGTTTTGTCAGCCTGGAACTAATATGTAAATAAACCCCGGGTTTTATCCAAACCCTTAAAATGATGTGTTGCGTTTCCACATATGAAACTACTCACCTCCGTCCTTGGACGTGTTTTACCTCATCTCTGAAGGATTCAACCGGTACTGTGATAACATGCAAGACACAGAAAATCCTAAACTAAAATATCATAGCATATTAAAAGACTGGCGGAACATGTCTAATAAAAGATCTTTAATTTGTCTCTATGAGTTTGCAAAGTGATTGAAAAGTCCAATGGATCCGATAAATCAGAGTGTAGGACAAATTACTTCTATAATCCATGAGCAGATTGTCTGTCTTGGTTTTTCACAGCGGGCTCTCCAGTGTCAAATGTAAACTTTTCCCCCTCCTTTCCACTTTGGTTTCAGCTGCTGGGGCCTGCAACTGAGTCCAGGCCCACTGTTTCCTGTTGCAACAACCGAATATTTTTCTTAGCAAACCGGTTTAATGTTTTTGCCTTGCTTTGTTTGCTTGCAGGACACAAGATAGGGGCTCATAGGTTTATCTGTGGCCATTGTTTTCAAAATAGGATTCAACTAACTATACATCTGTCACCAGTGCATGCCACATTTTTAAAGTTAGTTTCAAAAAGGCAAAAATAAGTCATTTCCGTGAGACAACAGGGAACATGTTGAAGTGGAAGATGTTTTATCTTGTATTGGCTGCACACTCCAGACTAGCTAGCAGAAAGAACAATGCTAAAACTTCCCCCTGAATATAAAAAAAAACCACACTATTTTGGAATAATTTTATGCCATACTGTTTTTCCTTTTGTTGCTCCGCAGTAAACTTATTACAGAGCAATAAGAACATTTACATGAAAACAGATACTAAAACTAACCTGAGCTCAAGTCTGTGTTAATTGTTTCCAACAAAAATAATTAGATTTGTTTGAAATCATCGTGTTAATATGGTGAAGCGGTGGTGTCTTTGCTCACTGAATTAAAATGATTAGGTTATTTAACTTTTTTCACTATTCCACATTAAGCCTCCGTAGCTTTGGGGTAGCTGAGTCGGCTGAATGTATGATTAAAAGAAGAAGAAATGATCTGAATATTAGAATCGTTTATGATCCCTGAGTGTTTGGTTCCTTTCTGTCTCTGTTGTTCTTTAAGTCTTTTAACGGCAAAAGTAAGATGGCGAGACAAAGCTGCATCGGATTCCTGTCCAGATGGCGCGTTATTGGAGCAAACACTGACATGGTTAGTTAACACATGTGTAACTAAAGACTGCAGAGTCCTGTGGGTCTTCAGGGCGAAGAGAAACACAACAAGGAGTAGAGCACTGGGACCGCAGCTTCATGGAGCAGAATATATTGGTCCTGCAGGACTGCGGCACCACCTTTGCGTTGTGTGTGTGTGCATATGTCTGTCGCAGTGGGTGGCAGGACAGCATTTTTGTAAAAGGGAGTGCTGTCTGTCACACATGTCTGACGAGCAGATTGAGACCGAAGATTTCAGGAAATGTCCCACGCAGATTCCTTCATTCACAGATCTGAGCAGCGCAGCGGAAACTCACGCCTGTTCACGTGTCCTTCTGCTCGCTGCGTCTCTGGGAGACCCTGGTATGATATGTGTGTGAGATGTAAAAGGAGCCACCTTGGCAGAGGTAATCTCATTTATCGTGCTGCCAGGTTTGGTGGTGGGATTGAAAAAAGATCCGATCACACACACACACACACACACACACACACACGCACGCACGCACGCACACACACACACACACACACACACGCACGCACACACACACACGCACACACACACACGCACGCACGCACACCCCCACACACACGCACACACGCACACACACACACACACACATGCACACACGCACACACACACGCACGCACACACACACACACGCGCACACTCACTCTTGTAGCATGAATAGGTGTGAACTTGCATAATTCCATTTATTTTTTATGCTTTGTTTGCTTTTAGTGTTCTGAAAATGAGTTATCATGGGAAGCCTGAATAAACACATTATCTTTGCCTCTACGGCACATAAATGAATCTCACTCGATCTCTTTTTGTTTGTGCAGGGGAAGCAAAAAACATTCCTCCATATCCAGGACCCAACAGGATGAGGGACTGCTACTGCACCGTCAACCTGGACCAAGAAGAGGTCTTCAGGACCAAAATTGTGGAAAAGTCACTTTGGTGCGTTCAAATCTTTCTTTTAATTATGCAAAAATAATTAAGAAAAATAAATTTTTTTCATATAAATGCAAGAAAAAAATAGGACAATAGAATAGCATGGCATTGCCATCCCGACAATAATTGGGATGTAGTTTTGTCACTTAATTTAATTATATTTAATTAAGGTTTGCTAATATTTATGAACTCGATTTTCTTAGATCAAAAGATGCACCAAACGGTTCTGTTTTTGTATCGTGCAACAAAGGGATTTCAATACTTGGTATCTGAACTCAAACAAAGAGTTGTTACAGCAACATCTA
This sequence comes from Poeciliopsis prolifica, assembly GCF_027474105.1. Taxonomy (NCBI): domain Eukaryota; kingdom Metazoa; phylum Chordata; class Actinopteri; order Cyprinodontiformes; family Poeciliidae; genus Poeciliopsis; species Poeciliopsis prolifica. The sequence goes on from NW_026562396.1 coordinate 2,228,870, forward strand.
AAGGTTATTTTATTAGAAATCTGCCTCCCAGGATATTGGCCTAATCAACAGAGAGCAGGAGATGCAAGAAGTAGAAAACTTTCCAGCTAAAAAGCTGACAGAAACTGTAGCAGCGCAGAAACTGAATCACATGTTAGATTGCCATCATCTTCATGCATCACAAGCTTTAAATCCAGCGAGCTCTGAATCTGCTCACACTTTCACTGTGTGCTGGGCTGCAGCTGCTCTGTGTTTCTGTTGTTTGAAACTGTAATCATTTTTAAATTATGAAGTACATCCTCCCATCTTCTCTGAAGCTAGATGGAGGATACTGTGGAAACTTTTGAGAGCAATAAAAGCAGCACTTTGGTTTTGGTGTTTATAAACGTTGTGATTTAATTAGTGTTGGGTCAGTATGAAATTCCCACAATGCTAAGGTTTGATGGCAAAACCCCGCCATCAAACTCACTGTTCTGCTCATGATGCGGTAATGATGGGAGTTGATACATTTGCCGTGTAATAAGTCAGGCTATCAGCAGTGACGTGCGGTGAGATTCAGAACTGGTGAGGCACTGACTTAATCACAATCATATTTACAAATATAGACCCCCTGCATGTTATTGTTTTTATAGCTAAATTTTGCTCATCCGGACAACGCTGGGGCGCAAAAAGACTATTCTTCTACATGTGATGCTTAGCTGCGCTGCCGCCACAGAATCATTCTGTTAAGAAAGAAGAAAGTAGAGACTTTATACACAAACGTAACAAGACATCAAATTTTTCTCGTGATCAGTTACATTTTCAGCTCATGTTTTCTAACAGTGAATGATACACACTTACATGTTATAACTTCATTATTACCATTAGCATGTTGTTATTATTAATACCGCTGTTAAGAGTTAAATTGACCATGAGGATACAGCAATAGTGTTAGTCCAAAATTACAGTAAAATCGCCCTTTTAGTCTTTTGGTGCGCATTGCTTAGTGTGGTCGATACAGAAAAAAGTCAAAGTCAAAGTAGCAGAAAGCTTGGATTATATTTCTGGAATCTTTTTATTATTTGACTCAATAGTAAAATATGCAAGTCTTTAATAAAGTGAAAAACAAAAAACAGTTGTCAAAACAGATGATGAACATGAGCTTTTTCAGGTATCTCTTAGAGAAAATGAAATAAAATGGCCAAATAGCAAGAGTTCCAATGCATTTAATTGCTAGATCATTGATAAGTGTAGTCATGCTCCTTCCCATTCACTCATCTTCTCCTCTCTCTGTCTTCACGTCCGCCATGCAGCGGAAGACATCGATAATTAGCAACAGCAGCTGCCCCGAGGGCTTGGCTCACGAGATCCTTATTGCTGTGATTTCTGCGGTTGTCATTCATGTGAGGCGCTGAGCCTTCCAGCCAGCAGTGACAAACAGGCAAACAGGCTGAAAAATCCCTTTTCTTCCTACTGATTCTTTTAAAGACATACCTGTGGGCATCATTTTTCACGTAGGAGGTGATTAATTGACCGAATCAATCATGTCCGAATGTTGACAAGGATGTGGTTGGGGTGTTTACACAAAAGTGAAAGTGTACCGACACCCTGAATGCTAGCTGAGGGCACTCCCACTCACCAGGATGGGAAGAAAATGTTACAGACGCAGGAGCTGTTTACAGATTAACCTGGTGATTCTTGACTGAACTTTAACTGACGAGACTCGGCCACTTGTGTTTGATGGCAGAAATACGATTTTTCTCCTTTTGAAGGACGTGAATAGATTTCTTGGGTTTCGCTTCTCCCTCCTTCATTTCCTGGTCCTGATTCCACCACAGGAACCAGCACCAAATAAAAGTGGAAAAAAAAATCTACCCCAAAAACATCCCTGTTTGGGAGGAAGGACCTTTGGAATGAACTAAATGTGCAGTTTTGTAGTAGGGGGGGAAACCAAACATTTCTCATGTCTCAGCATCTTATCCTCAGCTCTGTGCTCATCTGCTTGTCATAATACCTGTTATCTTTAAATTACACAATTTGCAAACACAGTAGTTTCATCCTACAATGCTTGCTGAAAAACATATCAGCGTTTTTCAACCGAATTATCCAAATTTGTCAACCTACGTGGACATATTGAAGACTTCTGTTATCATTGTAAAATTTTGCAGCATTGGTGTTCTGAAATATCGTTTTTCAGATTGTTTTATGTGAACGACTGACTGTCAAGGGTTGCTCATCACACACCAGCTTTCCGCCTGCAGTCACTGTAGCATTTTAAGATTAATGCTGCATCACGCTGATTTTGTTGTTTTTCGTTGCGACATGGACGTTACTGTTGTGGTGGACAGAGGCATGTGTCGCCCTTCACCCAGTAAAAAAGACCTGTTCCGAAAACGCAGATGAAAAACTCCTGGTTAGATCAAATGTTTCAGGAAGTTAAAAAAATAATAAATGATGGTAGTCATAGCGGAAACAGCCTGTAATGAATAAGGTACGGGTGCACAATTTAAGTAAAACATATCACAATATTGTTGCTGAATATCGCAATGATAAAAGCAATTATTATTAAGCCACATCACAAAGCATTGCATCAGATGACGGCTTTTAAATTGGCCAAATTTATTATTGACATGTAGATTGTGAAAGTGCGGCACCTGACATCCTTCAAAACTATTGCATGCAATCAGTTCTTTGGGATTATATGATTGCACACATTAAAATTGAGACGATGATTCAATAAAACGTGCTGCTCCAGTGTTTACTCATCTCATGAATGAAATGAATGAGTCTCATTACTTGTTAAAATGATCTGAAGGACAAATGTCCTTTCTGGGATCATAGAACGTTTCTTAACCAAGGAACAAATTAGGTTTTGTATATCAATCAAAAATAAACAACAATAACGCAACTTAGTATTAGAGCTTGCCACTGGAATAATTTCCTTAATAATGAAAACAATATTACCAAATTTGACCATATTAAACAAATACAAAAAAGAACAGAACTACACAGAAAGTAATGAGAGTAAAACTATGAGGCATTGAGTGATCATGATATTCTGAATAAAGTCCTTTTTTACACAACAGTGTGTCGGTCTCTCTGTGCTTTAAAGAAAGTGGTTTCCAACTAAATTTGAAATTAAATCTGAAGGAATAATTTATTCTGAGTGAGAAAACCGTCTCTGGGTCTGTGGTTCACATGCGCGTCTCCCAGCTCAATTGACAGGAAAAACTTCCACATAACGGCAGTTCCAAATCACCACCATTATCTTCATTTTGGTTTGTTTTCAATTGTTTGTTTAAACTTTGGTCTTAAAAACTTTTGAAAAGATAAGATTAAACATACCAAGCTGTGCTACTTTCTGGAAACTGCAGCTTCTCATTCAAGATGTCACACAGCAAACATTGTAAGAGGAAGAACGACGTTAACTCACTGATTGCTCTTTAATAAAGTCATAAGTTGTACGAGTTTCTGACCCCGGTCTGTCTCTTTCCTGCAGTCCTTTCTACGGGGAGGATTTCTACTGCGAGATCCCGCGCAGCTTCAGACATCTCTCCTTCTACATTTTCGACAGGGACGTATTCAGGAGGGACTCCAGCATTGGTGAGGCATAAGCTCATCTCTCCGTTTAATGCCCTCCTTTTCAGCCCCTTTATCATCTAATGCCCAGCTTGAAAATCGACTTGCAGTGAAGAATCACTCTAGTCGTAGATGATTGTGTTTTGTAGCAGCTAAAGCTAAAAATGGCGATTTTTTTTTCTTCTAGTAGGACACAAAAAATGAATCAACTCATTAAACACAACGTAATCCCCTTCTTATTTAATTGATTTTTATTTCAGAATATTTTATAGTATGAGTTTTATTCACTCATCACATGCGATCACCCCTCGGCCCTGAGAATAATCACTGCCAATAATTACACCCTGTCTGACCGAGTCAGGCTTCTCTTCTTGAGAACTGATTGGCTGCCAACAGGTGTTTACACCCAGACGAGATCTAATTGGACGCCGGCCTCTGTCCTCATGGCAGCACGCTGAGTCAAAGATGTTTCATTGCTGGAATGGGGCTAAAAATAAAAGACGTCTGGAGGTTTACAGTCTCGTCGCTCAGAGGTTCCTGCAGTCGCTCACGTTTCTCTTTGTTCAGGATCCAACTGATGTCAGTATACTGGAGGCATTGCACCCTCAGCAGCTCCTACCAGTGCTAACAAGCTCGAAACTTTAAATTCTCTAGCCTCACAGTACCTCTCATTAAAGCAGCCAACCTGAGTCAGCAAGACGGCTGCAAGCACAGTTGTGAGCTTTGGTTTCTCTCCAGCAAACCATGTGCAGACATGACATAGTGGAGTTCGCAAAATAAAAATAAAAATTCTTTCGGGTAAGCAGGAAGAAAATGACAAGATTCCAACCAAGATGATATTTAACTTTTAGAGAGGTTAATAGTTTTGTTTTTTGTTTTTGTCTGGTACAGTTTCATGATGCAGAAAAAAGCAGAACTGGGAGATAGCTTTAGCTTGATTGGCCTTCTGTGATGACATATTGAAATTTGTTTCAATTTTAATGTCAATGCCAATTTTCTTGATGTAGCACAGGTTTAAAATTGCACCAAAGTGCTGCATAAAAATAAGAACACAATGAATTAGGTAGAAGAAAAGAGAAAGAGAGAAAAAATAATATTACAAAAAATAGTAGTAATAAGTAAATAGAATAAAAAAGTTGAAAAGCTGAAAGATTATATAGTATCAGGCTTCAATTAAATGCCATAAAATAAAAATAAGTTTCAAAAAGTGACTTAAAATGATCTAAAAGTGTTTAGTTAAAGTTTTTGACTTTCCAAGCACTACATCATCTCCCACATTTACTGTTACTTTGGTTTTGTTGTGATGTCATGGGTAAAACATACATCTAAGATGTATTATTTTATACTGAAAAAATAGGAAAACATGCTATATTTGGTGTAAAAATAAATTTTGTTTATTTGTAAGGTTGATCAGTGTGTCTAGGAATTTTTAAATACTAAAACTTGTAGCTTCCATTGGGTGTACTTATGGTGTGTCACTTTTAAAAATGGGGAAAAACATGAGAACATATGTACAAGTCAATGAAGGCAGATTTGCCTTGATGTTTAGAAAACAGCAAGAAGAAAATCCAGTAAGTACTCAACTATACAACTGGAACTGGAAAACGAAAAGCTCAGTAAATAGCCAAAATGATAATACCTCCATGAAACACTGCAGCTAATTTTCCGGTGTTTATCTCTCCCACTGCAATAATAGAGGAATAATAATTTACCAGTTGATTTTTCTGTGTGACCTTTGACCTGTCATTGCTCTGTTATATTAATAATCCCTGTGTGTTTGCGATGAGTGGACGTTTCTCAGTGGTTTCGGGCGTGTCGGTGTGACTCTAGGAATCTAAGTGGGTTTGATCACTTACCGCAAGCTGACATATCTTCACAACTCCGCCCTGACTGTGTGTGAGCTGTGAATGATTGCAGGTGGTACGATTTACTTCCTGGGGTTATCTCCAGGCCACCACAGTGCATGTTTGTGTGTATTTCTTCTTCAGGTGGCTGTTTGGGTTACGCAGAGATGGATGGATGGATGTGTGAGGATTTACAGAGCGTGAGCAGACATGTGAGCGCTGTGCGTGGGCCTTTGTCGAGCTTTTGCTGTAGATTAAATCTGAACACGTAGGCCGTTTTGGAAAGCATAAAGTGAGTCGCGTTTGGAGCCCATTTGTCTTTCTTTGCTGACGTATGTGCATGTGTGTGTGTGTGTGTGTAGGCAAAGTTGCTGTGAAGAAAGAGGACCTGCAAAAATACCATGGGAAAGACACCTGGTTCCAGCTGCAGCCTGTCAGCGCTGACTCAGAAGTGCAGGTCAGTACAGAGAGAAAACAGAATCAAGCTTTCCAAACACCGACTTTTTCCTCTTTGTTTTTCCTATCACAAAGAATCCATGGTTGTTTTTTTTATACTTGGATGGAAAAGTATGACATTAATATGTCAAATGTATTCACTCCTGTAGTTTTTGACCAGCGTTTTTCAGTGAACACCAAGTGCATGATCTCTGTGTAAAATCTCTGAGTCTGAAATTTACTTTTATTTTACTTCTGAGTCCCTAGGCTTTCCTGCACTTATGTGGTGTTCATCATGATATATGGAAGATTTTTTGCGTACTTTGGCAGATTTTTCTTTCATTTTTTTGTCTTTAACCTGACAATTTTCGACATTTCTTTCACACAGCTACATTTGTAACTATGACAAAAAAAAAAGTCGTTCTAAAAAACACATCCAAAGACAGCTGTCAAGTAAATTGTAGCTGACAAAACATCATAAAAAAATACAAATAGCACACATCTGAAGAAAGGAAAGAACTAGTGTTAAGTCATGTTGGCAAAGAACTCGTTTTAAGCGGGATCTTTAGGTGCTTTGTTACCGTCAGCCTGTGATGATCACAGTGATCATCACACTGCTGATGACTGACAACAGAGGCTAAAGCTCCGGATACAGCAGCAGCCAACCAAAACTTAACTGGCACATCCTCCTGTTTCATGATTTCTAGTCGCCGGGTTCCAGTGAAAGTCACAGTTGATCTAAACTGCATTATTATCATGCAGCGCTTTGGGCCTGCTTACATGACAGATTTGTATTTCTGCTGCTTTTGATTTTTTTTTCAATTATCCTTCCAGCTTCTCTGTTAAACTTCCATTAGAAAAAAGGCTCCTGAGGTTGTCACTCCTTAACTTTGGAGAAATCTTTCGTTTCTTTAAAATAGCTGGAGAAGAGCAATTTATTCAACTGAACTTTATTCTTAACTGGGCCATGTGCTTGTAGCGTATTTATAAAGCTATAAATTCACCTCATGTCATTTTAAAGTGACTTTCTGTTATCAGAAAGTCACTTTAAACATCGCAAAAAAAAAAAAAAAGCTAAAATATTTCACACAACTCAAACAATTTCTTCTGAATTTCCCATATCAGAGCAGGAATCACTCAGTGCCTCGCCCTGGATATGCATGTGTGTATTTGTACGACACTGTGTCTGTGTTTGTTAATGTTGGGAGTCGGGACAGAACCCAAACAAACACAGTCTGTGTGCACCTGAAACATTCAAACCTGCAGGGTCAAAGTCACCTGGATCTCTGTGTTTTCTGTGGAAATAATAATTAAAAAAAAAAAAACATCCACTGACCTTTGTCACTTTCTGTTCATGAGTAGAAGAGGAAACATGCAAAACCTTCTGGATAGATGATCTTGAAAGAGGCCAAGTTTATATCCTTTTCCATTCAGAGAGATCTGATTACAACCAAATTAGAATTTGTTAGAATGTAACATTCAAACCAGTCTTGAACTGCATATTGAACTCCAGCCTTTGCTGTCATGCTGAACAAAAAGACATCGTAAAGCCTCAGACATCTCTGTAGCTGTTGGTAACGCAGCATCAGTAGGAGGAAATTTCAGTATTTTTGCATCTTCCTCCAACCGTATCCTGTTTTTCTACCTTCGCAAAATAAAAACTAAAACTATTCAAGTATGTGATTTGATCCAATTGTAGTTGTTTGCAATAAGGATTAAATAATAGTATAAATACATAACTCTCCTTTTTGGTCCAACAGCTGGTAAAGTGCAATGTTGTTGAGAAATTTATGTCTATAAACAAGCAGCCCACCTTCTGCACACACACACACACATACGCTGTAATAACACTCAGTAGAAATGACTACCTGACTCAGAGGACATGAACTTTGAAATAAACATAAATACAAAATTGCAAATTTCAATATGTTAACAAGTGTTAACTGTGCAAACCTGTAATTTAAGAACAGGCAAGATATTCAAACTCAACAATATTGTGTGACATGTTCGGAAAACGAGTACAAACCAAGTAGTGCACATAAGTAGGAGGTTACGTTGTACTTTTGCACTCCGTCGTGGGCTTTTGGGAGCTGTGCTGGTTGTAAGTCCGAGCATTGAAAGGACAAAAGGCTTTCAGCAAAAATAAAAGGACATTTTTTTTCTGATTAAATATTTTTTCCAAACATTAAACTGGCTACATTTTGAACAATTGCCATTGTTTTTTTTTATTTTTTATTGTATTTAATTTTTTTTGGGCGAATTAAGGTTTAATTTGCAGATAAATCGTCTGGGGTTAAACTATCTTGGTCTTAAACCAAAATGCAACCCATAAATTGGTTTTAAACATAAAAAAATACCTCCCAAAAAACAATTAAGACGACACATGTGCTTGCAGCTTCCAAAAAACTCTTCAAGTTATGAAGTGCTGAGTGCCTTTTCGCCACTTTCATTCATCGTGCTTTGTTGGCTGCGTGTGCAACATTTTCTGCCATTCACTATTCAGCACTGTCAGTCACCCGCACTCGCAGACACACAGAGTGAACAGTGAGCAGTAACATCTGCAGACAGATGGGTGTGTGTAGCCCCAGAGCAGCAATCTGAAACAGAGACACATTCATCCGTGGAGCTGGGGAAGAGGAAGGATGCGTGAGAGACACACAGCTCTGAGAGAAAAGCGAAGGACATGGATCAAATGAAGTAGGAAGATAGAGTGTCTCTCTTCTCTCTTCAATAGAGGACGCATTGTTTGGCCTGTGCATGCGTGCGTGTGTGTGTGTTTATTCCCTCCGTTTGAATCTCCCAGAAGCAGTAACGCCTGTGAGTTTGCATACTGATGCTGTTAATTAATGGAGCTTTTCTAGACAGCTGCACCACTACACTGTCATTATGTCATTAATCCAATCACTTCAGAAGGAAAATATCTCCAGCATGATGACCAGCCACAGTTATTCTGCTCCACTGTCAGGGGGGGGGATTACCGCTTGTTTACAGCTGAGTAGCTTTGATTAATAAAGAACCAAACAGAGACTCACAAGTCTTGAGAGTAGAAATATTATCTGGAGGCGTGTTAAATGATTTCTTCATCAGCATGACAGCGCGCTTCGCGGTGTTTTATGACAAGCTTAAAACTGTGTTTAATTGAGCGCCTCACAACATGAAAACAAGTCTGTAGATTAGAAAATGCTGCATGGTGTTATTAGATTCGATGATAATAAATATCAATGCTGTGCCACAATTATTGGCATGCTTTGTAGGGATGTAGAAAGAATAAAAATAAATTAAAATCAGGACATTTTCAGAACAAAAATTTTAGATATGCATCGCAGTTAACTGTGAATTTATTCTGTAATTCAGTAAAATAAAATGTTGGACAATAGCAGCAAAGAGTGGCACTTTAAATAAATAAAAACCATGATACGACATCTGCTACATGCTCCGCTTATTTGGGTAAATATGCAATGAAAATGCCATTTCTATCCTACCATCACAAATGTAAACATGTGGTATTTGACAAATGCTGCTTGAACTTTAACATGACCTTTGGTAAAATTAGCTTGATTTTTGACCTTTTTGAGAATAAATACTAAAGGTAGATCTAGTGTGAAACATAAGATGAAAGTGTTCATACAAGCTGTTCATTTTGGTGGAGGATCTATCATGCTGTGGGCCTGCTGATTTCCTAAAGGTCCTGAAAGTGTTGCTATAGCGTATAGCATAATGGACCCTGTAAAACAGCTGGACATTATACATAAAAATTTTATTTTCTCTACAAAAAAAATGGATCAACAGGGTAATGATCCAGTCCAAAATGGCCGTCTGTCAGAACTAAATCCTTTTAGGGTGATCTGAAGAGAAGAGGGTCCTGGACTCAGGATGTCTTCTTTGTGTGCTTCCAGGTCCAATGTTGTGTTAAAATACTGATAGTAAAGGGGACAATAAGAGCAGTGCAGGAGACAAAAAGGTTCAAAAAGGGGTTGAGGATGTTATCTGGATATTCAAAGTCTATTTCTGCCTCACATGCCTTACAACATGAACTAATTTAGAAGTTGGATTGTGTTTGTGTGTCTTACAGGGAAAAGTACACCTTGAGCTGCGGCTGAGTGAAGTTATCACCGACAGTGGAGTGGTCAATCATAAACTGGCCACACGGTGAGTCCACACACATAAAAAACATTCTCATTCTTTGTCATACTGTCTCTGTTTTATTACTTAGCAATTGTTTAAAATATAATTTTGTTAATTTTTAAAACATAAGTCGCAATTTTTTTAACAGTCCAGTTCAGTCACATTGAACCCCCAGTTCTCTGCATTGCAATACCATTTTATCATTACATTTTGATTTTCTTACCACTGTTATTGCTCATAATGGAAAATTGAAGGCAACAATGCAAGATCCGAGTGCGGTCTTCCAGCTCCTCGTGTTTCTGTAAGGTTCCCAGCAGTGATTTATGCTTGCTGTGCTGCATATAGTGATGCTTGAAACAGCAAGCTTTGGATTTGCTGCAGAACGTTTTATTTTGCTTTTGCACTGCATGGCCTTATGACTGGAAATTGGGATTGGGAATAATTATAAGACTTCAACGTTTTTTAAAATGTGTTGTTTAGAAATCACAAATGTGCTCTGTGTGTGCGTAAGGTGTGATTGTTTATTTGTATATTCCAGAGGAACTGGGATGAATGGGATGAATGACACAGCCATTGATGGGTTATTGTGTGTTAGTGTGTGCTTCTGCAACAAGCAGTAAAGAGGTTTGATGATGAGCCAGTGTGGCTCTGCTCCCAGATGAGATATTGGTAAGGAGCTTAGAGCGAAGAGCAGCAGGTCATCTCGTCAGATTTCTCTAGGAAGACACGTGAGAGCGAGGCGAAAGAGCTGCTTCGAGCATTCAGCTCCACAAACCAAAGAAATCATTCACACATGTGGGCTCATTCAGAACTGAATCAGCCACAGACGTGATGTCTTCAACATTTGATTGTCACATTTGCATATTTAGATTCGTTTTCTCTTAATAGAAATAATACCTTTACTCTTTGAAGCCACATTGAGGAATTATTTTGGGATATGCAAATTACCAATGCTTAGAATATCTCTAATGTCTGCCAACTTTGAGTCTGGTGATTATGATTTTGTCTTGGTGCTTTAGAAATGTTTGTTCATGCTGTTAAAAAGAGCAACATTAATGTTTGTGAAGCTTTACCACTGCATTTTTTGTTGTCTTAATGATTAGAAAGGGCCAAACAGAGACTATCAAAGTGAAAATAATTATAAAGTATTTATGTCCTGTTTTTAAACTTTATGAGCATATAAATCTTTGAAGATTGAACTTTTGAAATTGAACATTTTGAGCATTTATCCAAATCCAAATGGGAATTGGATAAACAACCACCCTCCAGCACAGCGTTAATGAAAGGAACATTTTCTCAACATGGCTGCCTTTCTCAAGCCATTAGACAAAATATAGCAATATTTCAGTTTATATCACTATTCCCTTTCAAGATGTGTTCATAATTGAAAAATATTTTTTTAAAGGTAACAGTGGTTGCTTCGGGTTTGGGGCGTTTGTTAGCACAAACGCATGTAAATCAAGCATTAACCGATTTGAGAAACCACAACCGCAGCAGCAGCAGCAGCAGCAGCGCAGCAGCAGCAGCAGCAGCAGCAGCAGTTGTTTCTCGTTTTGAAATAAGTGCTGTGTGTTAAGCTTTGATATTATAGCACAGTGTCAGAGCTGTACAACAAATGAACTTCACTACAATATCAGTGTATAGTTTGCTAATCACTACAGACTACAGTCCCTCCAACACTACAGTTGGAGGGACTAATTCAGTGAAGGGAGCCTTATGACAATAAACATAAGGAGATGCTGAGAAAAACTGGGGAAAATGTAGGTTTATATATTGCAGTGTTCAACAGTAGTATCTCAGTTGCATGTTTTCCTAATTGTGCAGCCATCAAACGTACCATTTAGCCATTGCCCTGTCAAACATTGAATTCCATGTATGAAAAATGATCATATCTAATTGTTCATAATACACTTTTGACTTTTTATGTTACATATTTGATTTTCAGGCAATACGTAAACTTACTTTGGCAAAAACTTCTTAATGCAAAATGCAGAAAAACATACCTGAAAAGTCATTGTTAATGATACGTCATGAAACAGTGAGTGACATTTTCGCTTGGTGTTATTTTCATCTTTGTGCTTTGAATGTTTCAGGCTCTGAGAAATTTCAAGGTCCCCTTGAATGAAGGAGTCTTCGTTTGTTTTTTTTTTTAGTATAGCTTCACTGCTTAAACCAATGTTGTTGTGAATTTATAAAGAAAACCTGAAGCCAATTTTTTAAATTCAATTCATTCTACCAAGCTATTTATCAGTAAGTTAAAAAACAGTGCTAGAAGTCTCCAAAGCCTCCCAAAAAACAAAACTGTACTGGATTTGGCAGCACAACTGAGAAGACCTCTTGTCAGTACCATCAGTGTACTGTCAAGAAATGACTGAAAAGCCTAATTTTGATTTCTTTCAGACTAATTACCTTAACATCTGGATCAGATAAAGAACATTCTGCTTGTCTTTAGAAGCAGTTTCAATCATTTGTCAGCTTCAACATCTCTTGCTTCTATTTCTCCTTTTTGCATTTTGAAGTTAGACTTTCAAGTGATGGATAAAGATTTTGATTTTCCAGTATATAAAATGTGTCTTGTCTTTCTCTTTTCTTGATGAGTTACAGTATGGTGCTGATTTTTCAAGCCTCGTCATAGTTTGGATCTTAGTGTCTTGTGAGTTTCGTTTACTGTAGATTGCTTTAGATTTCGTTTTCGTTTTCCAACTCTCAACCACAAATGTCACTGACTCAACTAAGTTCCCCTTCCTGCTGAGGTTTTTGCTTCAGTCTTCTGCCCTGTCGCCCCCACCGAAAAAAAATAATAACTTTCTCCAGCATTTACTTCTTGTGTTTTGCTGCTAAATAATAATTTTTAAAAAGTGATACATGAAAAAAAGATCTATGTGCTGGAGGTTGCTGCTCTCATGAATGTGACATGGCGACACTGACCCATTATCAAGCGTTCTTTATAATTGCTGGTTTGTTGAAAGTAGCTGAGAAGCTATAAAGTAATTCTTCACCTCTTTTTTTTTTCTTCTTTGAGTAATTGTCTCTGACAGGAACTGTGGGTGCAGAAGCACATTAGCCTCGAATGAGTAATGTTGACTATAACAAACAAGTCTGCTTGGCTGTCTGGTCTGTCAGAGCTCACGGCCGTGATGACAGAAAGAGGAGGCTGCATGTATTGTAGGCCAAGCAGGGGTTATATAAACCAGCTTACTGGACAGGAAGTGCTCCAGCAATAGCCAAGCTTAACCAGGCACACACCTTCCTCCTTATTACAGACGTGTGTGTGCGTGTGCGTGTGTGTGTGTGTGTGTGTGTGTGTGTGTGTGTGCGGGGGTGGGTGTGTGTGTGTGTGTGTGTGTGTGTGTGCCAGGAGGAGTGTCCAAGCTGCTCATGTGTGTCAGTTCAGCTCTGGGAAGCTCTGTAATTTGCTGTTTAATTCGTCATGTTGTGTGACTCGTGGTGCCAGTGACACACAGGAAGTGATTGGCCCTCCGGGGTGCCCTGTTTGAGCGCTAATCCCCTTACAGCATGATGTCAGGGTGCAGCAGGTCAACCTCTATACAGACAGGCAGACACTCAAAGTATTTGTGACACATGCATAGAAGTGAAAGATGGGTATTTTTACAACAACATAAGGCTGCATAGCATTAAGTAAAAAAATTTAAATCAGTGCCGTCAAAAAGCTTTTTTTTCTAAACGTGTTACATGCTTGAAGTGAGACGAATGCAGACGAGTGGATATAATAGTCTCTCGAAGCCTCCAGATTATTTTTTTTGTTGTTGTATTAATTGAGAAAGGAAGCAGTTTTTTCTTCTCTCCTGCAGACACATAGTGACGTTGTTAGTCACTGTTTGCTTGTCCAGCATTGTCTTTGAGGAGGTTGGACTGCACAAAGTTAAGGCCCTTTTTTGTAACTGGGGGCCGATTCTAGTCTCGCTTTAAGTACTTTTGAATTGTGTTGCCATTGTGAGTGACTGTGGGATTTATCCAGACTCAATTTTATCAGGATTTTACATAATAAAGCTGAGTTAAGCCATTTTTAGCACATGAACTCACCACAGCTCCAGTGTTATCTATTAATAAAGTGATTATACACCAGTCTTCAGAGCAGACAGTGTAAGATTGGAAGCTCACAGCTCTAATCTATCTCTTCGCTGCACAGATAGCAGGGACTTTGTTATCATCTTGTTTCCTGTCACGATATTCTGTCTTCTGCTGTACAAGAGGATTGATGGAAGTACAGAGATCATATGTGGGAGCCAGGGAGCCAAAAAGCTCTGCAGAAGGCCATGATTCGCCTTTAATTCCCAGTGGAAACTGCACAGCCCATTACTGTTTCATCATACTTTTAACTGTGTAATAATATGAAATTAAATATTGATTTAAGGGTCTTCAGGAGGAATTCTGAACCACTTAACCCGCTAAGATCTGATGCAGACAACGTGAGACTAGTGTTGTGCTGATGTGTTAACATCTATTTTTAACAGAGTGTTGGAGTGCCAAGGCCTTCCAATCGTCAATGGACAGTGTGATCCCTACGCTGCTGTATCCTTACTCGGTCCTTCAAGGTGAGCCTGGCTGTAGTTTTATATTTATCACTGGTCTGAATTGGGAGAGCAATGTTTTATGTGTTTCTTTGCATTTGTTCTGTAACTCAGGTCAGAGGCCAAGAAGACCAAGGTTAAGAGGAAAACCAACAATCCCCAGTTTGAAGAAACTTTCTACTTTGAGGTAGGTTAAGATAAATTTGCTCTTTACAGGTCCAGAAACCCTGAGTAAAAATAACAAGTTTCATTGCAGTGACACAAGAATTTAAAACAAAAATGTTGGACTTGCTGTTTAATTCGTCATGTTGGACCCAGTCTATGGGTCACTTTTCCATTGTAGAAGCGATCCAGACAACTGACCGCACCCCTCCTGGGTCAAACAACCCAGCCAACCGATTGGGGGATACATTACTGTGATGCCACATTAGGCGTAGGCCCAATGTTTTTTTTTTATTTTAGTTTTTTTTTTCACACTTTAGAAAAAAATTAGGTCACTTTAAAACATTGTGAACTAGATAATTTGCATTTCTTTGTGTCTCTACAACAGTATCTAAGATTTAAGAGTTTTAAATTGACCGTAACCCTGTCCTTGAACAGCACATTAATATTTGGCTCGTCTTAGGTTCATTGTATGCATTGCTTTGGTGTGGAGAACTTCACACTGTATCTTTCATTTTTCTCTTCTGCAACATAACACAATATAAAGACAGAGATCAGACAGAAAGACAGAGAAAGACAGAAATGCTGAAGCACATCTGTACTGTGCTCCAGTATTTCACAATATGAGACGCTGATGTGGTCATACAAAAAAATTAGTAGGTCTTAACGACTGTTGTAGCAACTATGAAGAAAATACAAATACATTTTAAATGATTAAGTCTTTAATGTGGAAAACATTCAGTTTGAAATTAAAGTCATGATAAAAAATCTGCATAAAGGATTTCGTTTTACAAAAAGTAGTTATATTTATTTTTATGTTTCTGCATAATACATTAAATACTGTTATATTCACTCTGTCCCTGTTGACCCTTGCTTGCTGCAGTGCTGCACTGACATTTTTCTTCTGCTCCGCCCTCTGGCCTCCGCGCTGCAGCTCCAGCTGGACAAGAGAATGATTGATTCAGACAAACCAAACAATCTGGCCCATTGATTACTAACAAGACCATCTTATTTCTTTCTAATTGCCACATGTACAGATCTACAGATGTTTTCTGATCAAATCCTCTCTTCTGTGTCTCACCGATGCAGATATGCAGCCCATCTCTAATCTTTGTATCCCTTAACTATGCTTTTTTTTTTTTTTTGCTGTTTTATCAACGTGGATCATGACAAAAGTCTTATCTGACATGTTTAGACTTCCTGAATCTCTCAAATGTAGTGGTTGATCTTTGGATCTTAATTTGATGCATGTTTGTAGGTTACGCGGCCACTGAGCTACACGAAGAGACAGTTTGATGTTGAAGAGGAGGACGTCGACAAACTGGCTCTGAGGTGAGCCTTTTGCTGTCGTGATGTATTTAAACAAGACTTTTCACTTTGAGTTCCAGGAACAACATATTGCTTGTGTTCAGGGTGGATCTGTGGAATGCCAGCAACCTGAAGTTTGGGGACGAGTTCCTGGGTGGGGTGCGAGTCCCTCTGCGGGTTTTGGGCCAAGCTGGAGTGCATGATGCCTGGTGAGACGGACAAATTTCTATCACTCTGAGTCCATATGATGCATTTATTGATTTGGTTTTATGTCTAAGACTCGATTGAAAAATTCGCTAATTGCTTTTATTTAAAATAAAAGAGCAGCCATAGAAAACACTGGTGACTAGGACTTTATCTAAGTCTTTAAACTAGAAGAATGGGATGATGAAAGTTTTTGCAGTCTAGCTTTTTTAGTTGCATGTATACCTTGACACCAAAAACTGACAATTGTTCTGAAAGATGTTCTGTCCTAAAGAACACATTCAAGACCTCAAATGTTATAGTCAACACTAATAATAGGAGCAGAGTCCCTTTTAATAGCATTAAAAGTCAGATTTATTTTTTAATGTTAATAATTTGAGATCAATTTCAAAATCAGAACAAAGAGGATAGAAATTTGGATTTGATTTTAGCTCATTTTTTAGGTCTAAACCATGTGCATCTGTCGCTAAAACTCTGGATGTACCACAGTTTGGTACTAACTGTGGTTGATGACCTTTTCCACAAATCACTGAGGAAACAATCTGGTGTGATGAGCTTCAAGTGAAAAACTACAACACTTGTAATGAATTTCTCCTTTGTTCAAATGCTCACCAGCCATCATTAAACATGATTAAAGGGCTCAACAAAAGTCCTATGAGCCTGCCTGCCTCAAAAACTGACTGTTTTTGAGGCAGGCAGCTTGTAAAATGGAGCCTAAAATCCAGTGTAGAAATATTAAAACAGAGACTGGTTTGAGTCTTGGGTTTTATCACATTTCAGATTTACAGTAAGTGGCCTAAAAAGAGCTGTACAAACTGTCCTCAGGTAAATGGACTGGAAAAGCCTCCAGAAAGCTTTAAACAATTTTATTTTGACTCATCAGTGTGGTTTTCATGTCATGACTCGGGTTTTATTTTAATTCCTGCCCTTCAGGTACTTTCTGCTACCCAGGGAGAACGGAGGAAAGTCCGTTAAAGTGGAAGACCTCGGCTCTCTGCGTCTAAACATCGTTTACACCGAGGACCACGTCTTCCCCTCCGAACACTACACTCCCCTCAGAGATCTGCTGCTGCAGTCTGCTAACGTGGAGGTACGTGAACGCCGCCTCCCGCCCAACTCTGTCCCGTCCGTCTGTGTTTTAATCCCGCTGTCTTGTTTTCTGAACCCCTGCGACGTGTCTCTGTCCAGCCTGTGTCAGCGTCCACCGCACACGTTCTGGGGGAAGTGTGTCGAGAGAAGCAGGAAGCCGCCATCCCGCTCGTGCGTCTCTTTCTTCATTACGGCAAAATAGTGCCTTTCATCAGTGCCATTGCTCATGCAGAAATCAACCGCACACAGTGAGTGATTTCAATACAAACAGCAGGAACTCAATACCACTCATCATCCTCCAGCTTTATGATTTGCTTGCAAAAAATATCGCTGCATCTATTCAGAAAACCCAAGGTTGTATGTTGAGGATTTGCAATTCATTTTGTGTCAACACGTTTAATCACAGAGGTGGTAGAAATCCACCTCTGTGTATGTAGGGAAAGTTTTTTTTTTTTCTGCCAAAATATTTCCACCGTAATAAGATTTTACCTTGAATATTAAATTACTACATGGTTTATTTCTCCTTGTTTTTGTACTCTGTAAAAAAAAACAACCAAACAAAAAAGAAAACAGCGTTTCCCCTTTCTTTTATATGAATAGGGATCCAAACACCATTTTCCGGGGAAACTCGCTGACTTCGAAGTGTATCGATGAGACCATGAAGCTGGCTGGGATGCACTATCTGCAAGTCACACTGAAACCGATCATAGATGAGGTACTAAAACGCCTTTCTCCTTTCTTTGTGGTTTTACTGTCTCTTCCAAAAGTAATTGAAAAGACATTTTAAAGTGAAAATCTTTTCACAAATCTGCTGCACTGCATTTTTTTTTTTTTTTTGATGTTTCACTGGTACAGAACCTGAGAAGCTAATTAAAACAATTCAATCAGCTGTGTTGGAGCAGCAACATGGCTAAAACATGCAGGACCAGGAGACCTTGAGAAGCAGGTCTCCTGGTTTAGATCAAAGCATATTCCTGTGTTACAGTGGCCCAGTCAAAGTCCAGACCTAAATGCAGGATCTATAATAAGACTTAAAAAATGTTTTGGATACTTTCTTTCCAAGCTGACTATTAAAAGGAAGAATAGGCAAAAATGGTCGAATAGTTTCCACCTTCTCGCAGGTATGCAGTACTTTAGGGCTGATCTATTGTATAAAACCCCAGAGAAATTCACTGACCTTTATGTTTGTAATGTGAAAAAGTGCGTAGACGTTTAAGGTATGAAAACATCTTTCTTTTTCAGGTTTACATGTCTGAATATCTGTCTTAATAGCATACCAATACTCTTTCCCACAGATTTGCGCAGAACACAAATCTTGCGAAATCGACCCTGTCAAGCTGAAGGAGTCGGAGAACTTGGAGACAAACAGAGTAGGAACTCTAATTTGAAGCAGTCTGTCTGTCTGCACTTCATCGCTTTGTTATCCGGCCACTCTGACCCAACTGTTCCTCCTCAGGAAAACCTTCGGCAGTATGTGGACCGCATCTTCAATGTCATCACCACTTCTGGTGTCCGCTGTCCCACCGTCATGTGCGACATCTTCTTCTCCCTTAGGGAGTCGGCTGCCATTAGGTTTCAAGGTAAACTCACTTCATATCGACTTCTGAGAGATGCAGGAAAACTGAGAATAAGCAACGGGAAATTCAGGGTAGTAAATAGCAGGAAGTGGAAGATTTACAAGGACACTAAGTGTACATGCAGTGGGTAACGAGAAGTACTTTCATGTTTGCTCTCTGTCCCAAAACCACTCAGATGTATCAGGAAAATTATTGAATCATTTCATTGGACTCTGGTGCCTCCTGTTGGCCGTCATGAGCCACTGCAGTCGCAGGAGAAACAGTTGTTTCTGTCTCCAACTGTAGTTCGTTTGTGCTGCTTAAGTACGTCATAAATTTAGGAAAGCTCTCAAAGAGACAGGATACAATTCATGTTTGTTTTTTATAAACTAAACCTGCAAAATTTAATGTTTTATGTGTAGCCGGTATGCTCCATAGTCACTAGAAACACGATCTGTTTCCAGTAAACAAAGCATCACACAGTTCGCAGCACGTTCCTTCTCTTGACACTGACGGAAACGTGCGTAAAACCTGCTTGCTGTTGTTTCCTCTCCTATCCAGTTGACCAAGATGTCCGATACACAGCCGTCAGCAGCTTCATCTTCCTGCGATTCTTTGCGCCAGCCATCCTCTCACCAAACTTGTTTCACCTACGGCCCCATCACCCCGTGAGTAGCATATTTACTGCCAACACGAGCTCTGTTTACACTGGCATCTACACCTGAAGCGAGCGCCGGCGAAAGTGTTTGCCAAAAAGCAAAGGATTTGACATATTTCTTTGATGTTGCGGACCCAAGTTGAGGACACAATTTAAGTGAACTGTGAGTCAGGTATTTTTCCTACCTGACTCACAGTTAGGTAGGAAAAATAATCATTTGTGTTTTTGTGTCTGTAGGATCCCGCCACTTCAAGAACCCTCACCCTCATCTCCAAGACAATACAGACTCTTGGAAGTCTCGCCAAGTCTAAATCTGTGAGTTGCATCAACCTGGTTCTGTCTAACACTCTAAGCTATTCAGCTCAAAATAAAGATACCAGCTTCTTACTTCCTGTCTCCTTTTTATCCCCTTTTCTTTTCTTTTCAAGGCCAATTTCAAAGAGTCCTACATGGCTGCGTTTTACGACTACTTCAATGAACAGAAATATGCAGATGCTGTAAAGAATGTGAGTGTCTGCTTCTTCTCACTGACACTTGGCAGACTGTTCAATGACACTGGCTTTTTATGTGGGATGAGTGAGAAGAAAAACAGTTAGATGGGAAATGATCTGCATTTTTAAAAACATGTCCACGATGTGAAGGAGTAGCAGGGGTTCTTGGTGGAAAAGCAATAAATTTCTCTGAATAAGTGTGGAGCAAGAAAAAAAAGAGCTTGGAAAAGAGGTTTATTTATGGAGTTTGTTACTCATCATATTGTCCAAACATTTTATCCATGCATAGAACTATATCTTCCATTAATTACGCAGTAAGGTTTTCTATTTACTCTTTAAGGGTTGGCTAAAAAAAAAAAAGACTGAAAAGATTTTAACTTTGGAAATAATGCTAGTTATTATATATATTTGTTAATATATATAATAAAGATATTTATTATAAAGATATAATATATCTTTATGTCAAGATATATTATATCTTGACATAAAATATAAGAAAGGAGCGTTGGGAATATCTGGACTTTGACCGAATGCATCCTTCACTTACCTTCACAGTTTCTGGACCTGATCTCCACTTCTGGCAAATGGGATCAGAAAAGCATCGAAACCCCAATCATGCTCAAAGAGGGGTAAGGAGTCGCATTAATGTTGTTTTTGATGTGACTTTTATGAAAGCATTATAAATACATATGTCAGATGTAACTATAAGACATGAAGCTGTTGTAAAATTGTTTCTTTAGACACAATAGAGAAAATCAGTGGAAACATGGAGCACAGCAGAGTTTAGCTCTGAAACATGACCCTTGACATAGTGGATTTTGCACCATAAAGATCCTTCTGAGGCAAAACAGCAATCCTCTTCCATCAGCACTTCCACTAGCTGTTGATTTGTAATCACTTACAAGGTCAGAACCTGACTCATCAACAACCCCACCCTCTTGTTTTTCTGCTCCCGGCCATAGGAGTGTAAAAGTCACTATAAAGAGGGTTGATGGGAAGGGGCCTAAAGCCCCAAAGGGCAGGTAAGAGCTTCTACATGTAAAGGCTTAGCCTTGGTGACCCCTCCCCCCGCCTCTTGTGTTTGCGCTGTGACTTCCCCCAAAATCATTTGTCTCCCACCATCATTATGTCCAAACTGTTGACACTTGATATCCCTTTGTAGACAAGAAACTATTGAAAGTGTTGTTGGATTTCCTGATGTGGTGACGGTTCAGAGTGCGATTCGGTAACGCCACTGTGCTTGTGTGACGTAACGCGTCAGCCTTTAGTCCCGCTTGCCTTGTCGGTGTTAATGCTGCAGATTGGCCCGTCCCATTCCTCCTGACATGCCTGGTGTGACGACGACAGCCAGACTTGGTTAACTCACAAGCATTTCCACGATCTGATGTCTGCCCACATCCCCAACTCCTCACTCTATGCATCCGCAGCGTGACCACGTCACTGCCTAAAACAGAGGATTTACATAGGATCTGTGAAATAGTGAGAAATTTAGGGTTTACATTCCTGCAGATTTCTGTTCCTTGTATTCCTGTAGAAAGTCATCCTGCTCTTCACTCTCCTTTATGCTGTCATGCCCAGTGGTTTTACATGTTTTTACCAACAACAACAAGCATACTATCAAACTGGAGACACTTATGGGTATTCATAAAAAGCTGCTCCAGCACCCTCAACGTAGGTGTTTCCTTCTTTAAACTGGAAGATTATGCATGTACTAGTGCGCATGTAGTTACTGATTTAAAAAAGGTGCAAACTGTGAAACACTGATTAATAAATGTCACACAATGAATAAAATAAGCGAGATTTGTAACTGCAGTTTATTATTTGCTATTTGAGGACTTTTACCTGTTGGGCTTTCAGTTGCTTTATTAAAGTTTTATGGATATAAAGTGCTGCATTACATGCTGTTTTTCAGAAAAGGAGAAAAATGACTCCCATCAAGGATTTTACGGCTCATACAAATTTCAAGTTTTCTTTAAAGTCTGATTTTCTTTTGGCAGAATTACCTCTTAGCTGAATGTAAGCATTAAACGTTAGAAAATATGAAAGCAGTGTGTTGCAGGTTTCCTTAAAAGATGTAGGAGTTTAAAATGACCAGTTTAGACCACTGGTTGAGTGATTAGTAGATGTCTAAGAAATATTGCTCTAAGTCAATTTTTACTTCAGTAGTAAGGAAATGAAACAGAAGTCATTTTTACACCAATAAGGAAAATGTATAATTTATGAAACTTTATTGATTCGGGTACAAAATATGGAAAACCACTATAGATTTTGATCAGCTGACCTGTCTGCTTTGTCTGACTTATTGACTGATTTGTAAAATGGTATTCTTCTGCTTCAGCTGTGAATATTATATGTAAAGAATGAGGAACTCTGAACACGGAAATATCTCAAATCAGGTCAAAAGTTCCTCCAAAAGGTTTATGTCAAATCTCTTTAGAGGTTTTTTCACACATAGATGAAGCAATATTTAGGCCCCGCAGACGAGACCTTTATTTGCATTTTGTTTAAGAAACTGCTAAATCTAACACTTGAGCTTAATTTTTGTGTTTTTGTTCCGCTCTCATTTTTCTGCAGATTTATGATAAAGAGAGCTCAGGGCAGAAACCGGTTTGGGATAAAGAACTTCAAGAAAAGATGGTTCCGTCTCACCAACCATGAGTTCACCTATCACAAAACCAAAGGTGGGCTCAGCGAGTTCCCCGGAGAGATCCGACTACGCTACGTTATGCTACGTTTACGTCTTGGTGGGCGCTTCTGTTTGACTCAGCAGAAGAGGGGGTGGGAATGTGCAGAGTGTGCACACTCATCCCGCAGCACATGTGGTGCAGATTTAAGTCACTCGGCAGGCAGCAAGTTTGTGCACCCTGACTACTGACTGAAGCTAATCTGAAATTCTTTATTTAGAGTTGTATTTTTAGCACATGTTGCAGATATTTTGCAGACAATATTCTACAAACCAAAGATACTGAAAAGCCAACTTGCAGACGTTTTGGAAAATAATGTGTTTTGGGATTATGATCCCAAAATCAAGATCCAAAATATGGTTACATAAAAATATCTGATAGTTGCAATTAAGTCCCATAATTGTTACATAAAATAGGAAACTGATTCATTATACATTTGTTTGATTGGCTCCTCAGCATTATTTGCATTCTTTACAAAACTTTTTTTATTTATTTTAGATGAGTTTGCGTTTCTTCTGTCTGATTGTGCTACCTGCTTCCTCCAGGAGAGGGCGCCCTGTGCAGCATTCCAATAGAGAACATCTTGGCTGTGGAGAGGCTAGAAGAGGAGTCGTTCAAGATGAAAAATGTGAGGACTGCTCCTCCCGAGATAATGCTCCAAAGAATTTTCTGCAAGTGCTTAAAATTTCTGCTTACTTGCTACTTTTGCCCCTTCCTCCAGATGTTCCAGGTTATTCAGCCGGAGCGAGCGCTTTACATCCAAGCCAACAACTGTGTGGAGGCCCGAGACTGGATAGACATCCTGACCAAAGTCAGCCAGTGCAACCGCAAACGCCTGAGCACCTACCACCCTTCAGCCTACCTCAACGGCCACTGGCTCTGCTGCAAGCTGTCCGCAGACACAGCGCCGGGGTGTACGCCCTGCACTGGGTACACGGAGCCTTCAAAGCATGTCCACAATCAGCTTCTACTTACTTTCCACCTCTTCCTCTCATCGTATGCATGTGTTCACCTAATTTCAGCGGCTTACCTGCAAACATCCAGCTTGACGTGGACGGAGACAGAGAGACTGAGAGGATTTACTCCCTCTTCGGCACGTACATGACCAAACTGATCAAAATGCAAGGTCAGACACCGGCGACTCTGCCTCACGCACTGTTTTCTACGTGTGTGTGTTTTCACTTCATCTCCTCTTTTCTGCATACTTCCCATGCAGAGGCCTGTGGAAGTAAGTCCGTGTATGACGGGCCCGAACAAGAGGAGTATTCTACCTTTGTCATCGACGACCCCCAGGAGACGTACAAAACCCTGAAGCAGATCATTTCGGCTGTGCAGACGTTGGAGCAGCAGCACACCAAGTACAAACGGGACAAGTTCAAGAAGACAAAGATAGGCAGCCAGTAAGTGCTTCTGATATGATACATTTACAATGTAAAGTCACATGTAAAGTGCCCTTCACATTCACTACCCCTTCTGGTAAAGCTATGTAGACATCTTTAAAATAAACCAACCAGTAGAATACTAAAGATCTTAACAAGTGGCTGCAGGAAGGTAGCAACTCACCTAAACTTGCCACCAGAGTAACGATTATAAGCAGCTAAAACTGCTGTATGAGGATCCAGGTTAATCTCGCCTCGATACATAAAAAGGGAAACGTCAAGGGAGGTTAAAAAAATTCAAAACAAAGAATGGAGTCTTAGGGTTTCTCAAAATTTCCATCACAATTTTAGTTAGAACTTATGTACTAATTGTTTTGGGGGGTTTTGGGTGTCAAAAAAGACCATGCAGGAAATTTACAGCCGTAAGTTTTTATGTGGTTCCTTAGAGCCTTAGAAGAGAATAGAATATAATTTTATTAATCAAACCACTGAAGTTTTACCTGTATTCAGCCAAATTACATCCATATGAAAAGTTGTGTAATATCTATGTTCAAGAGGTTCTCATCAAATGCATATTTTAACAGCTTGTTAATAGGAAGTTTTACTTTCTGCCTTTGAAGACATTCGTCATCTTGATGTGCCACAAAATTAAAATGAGTCTCCAGGTCATTAGAGTAGCTGCCGTTGTTGGCCAGCGAGTGGTAGAATCGCACAACTAAATTCTGGTGAACTTAAATCTCTGAGAATGAAGTCACGTCGGTTGTGGATAACGTCAGACTTTTGTGCATGTTTTGACCTCCGACATCTCCACCTGAAACCTCACACCAGCTTTTTTTGTGTGTGTCCTCTCAGGGAGCATCCGATCGGAGACAAGAGCTTTCAGTGCTACATTCGCCAGCAGTCTGAGAACACCACCTACTCTATCTAGCAGCAGCCCTGCATATCTTTCTCTCTCTTCTGCCCAGAACCAGCATATTTTGTTTCTTTACTGCAAGAAAGCCAGACTCTGAAGCAGCCCAGCGTGTTCTGTTGAGTCGTAAATCTGTCTTTTTCTTTTTCTAGATAAGATGAAAAAGAACAGCGTCCAAGCCAAATAATTTTCTGAGGTAACTCATGAGCTGGTTTGGCAACAGGGATCCCCTGATTTACTGATTTGTTCAGTTGTTAAGGAAACCCGATGCCAGACTTTAAGAGCTGTGTTGTGTCGGTTGGACCACACAGCAGCGTCTCTGAACGTATTCCACAAAAATTGGAGAAACAAACGTCAGATCGGTGCGAAGAAAGAAGGGACGTAAAAGCTGAGCTATTCACACCACGAAGGGACAGCCCTGATGTCCCTTCTGCGAGAGAATAAACTAAGCTTTTTCACTGGACACTTTTCATGGTGACCAACACGCACTTTAATTGCCTCCAGATCCTTGGATGAACAAGCCTCACAGCACACTTTGAACATCTTCTGTTGTCTACTTAAGTGTATTTTTTTTCTTAATGATTGGTGAAATGTTTTACTGCATTTTGCCTCCGACAGACCAAACTTAAGAAGGAAGAAAGGACTTTGTTCCTATGCACTTGTGTGCGTGTGCGTGTGTGAGTGTTTTTTTTTTTATTATTATTCTGTCTTGTCCCAGTTCCCCTCTCGTGCGGCTGCAAGTGTCAAGGGGACAAAAGAAGGGATCACTGGGACCAAGGAAATCTGAAAGTAGCTCAATGTTAGCTGTAAATTCTCACTCCGCGCACAATTTAATGTTTCTTTTTCACTGTTATCATCAGCTCGGTAAGCCTGGCTTAGTTTCTCACATACATTTGTGATCTGTGTAGAGGATAGAAAGAGAAGATTGCAGGTGTCATTAGCTGCTTACACAGAGTCTTTGTGTGCTCTAACATGATTTGACTGCATCCACAAAGTCCCAGGTCCTCTCGACTCCAACAAAGTTGGTCTGGAGCCTGTAGTGTTGGTTGAATTGGTGACACGTCAGATAACAAACCAATTTATTTTAGAGTTTGGCTCTCATGTCATAATGCAACTTCTTGCCAGTTTAGAGCCATTTCGAGCCATTCTCAGTAGAGTTCTGGTTATTTCACCACACCGTTTTGTGGACAACTCAGAGAAAAATAGGAGACACTCTTCCCATCTACCTTTTGATTATTTTGTACTTGTTTTAAAAAAAAAATGTCATACAAAATCAGTTTCTGTTGTGTAATCCACTGTGAGGAAATGTGGTTATCTACCAGCTGGAGGACTCTTTGGGTCATTTTGGTCCAGTCGGGGAGTATTAGCGCTCATATTTCAAGTAGCCTAAACAGGGATTAGAAACAGAAATAGTGGAAATAGTGTTATATAAATTCTTTAAAAATCCAATTATAAATAAATGGAAAAAAAAATTGGTAAAAGCCGAATACAAATTTGGCAAAATAGCGGTTTGTTTTTAATCTACGAACGCAGCTGTATTAGAGGCGCTTCAACAGGAAGTAAAAGACATGAAGGCACATCGGTGAATATTAAATAAATCAGTCCCTGGAAGCTTTTAAGCACCTGTGGATCTGGAGTCCCGACTTCTTAGGCACATAAACATTTATTTATTTATTTTTATTAACTTTGAAATGCCGCTTTCACACTAAAGTAGCTGTTGTTTAATACCAAAACTGAGAAACAAAATTTTACAAGCTAAAATTTCAAGTTTTTGAAGATTTTTTTAAAACTCTGTGTAGGTGGCTAAAGTCACTTTACGTATTTCATTGATATGCAGAGTGTTAGAAAAAAAACCATTGCAAAGATTTCTTTTCCTTCCTACTATTCCATTTAATGTAACACAAGCTGTATTTTTGACATGGCTTGTGTGGAGCTGACTTGCGTTGCCATAAAGGTGCAGTCCTTGTGTCCGATGGGTTCTCTTGGAGAACTCACCTCCTCTTCCCCTCTTCGTGTTGTGAAGTATCTTATTTTTGTGCATTCCTCTGAGAAGCTGTCCGCTGTGAATCTTACCGGACGCCGGCTCAGAATCCGTTGAAGGTACAGGGTTTATTGTTCTTGCTTGGTTCCTTTTGTCCCTTCACTCTTTCCAAAGGCAGCCGCTCTGACTTAAGCTCTGCAAACCAGTGCATGTGAAGTGTAGCTGTAGCCCCGATGGACTCTGGAAAACAAAAGAAGAAGCAAGTTTTGTATTTTCTAAAACTCAGCTCAATGTCTATTTAGCCTCACAGGTGTTCCTGTGAAAACAGGATCCCGACCAGTGCCAGTCATGATTTTTCTAAAATCAACTTTTTAAAAAGCAATCGAAAAAAAAAAAAAAACTATTTAGAGATGTATTTTTTGTCTAACTCAGTCTGAACTGTTTTCAAAAGAAGCTGAGCGCTTATTCAAACAACATTCTTCTCGTCTTTGATGACTGTGGTGAATTTTATCGAAGCTTCTTGTTTTCTATCTTGTCATACGCAAACCTTGAACCGAATGACTGGAGTAAGTGTGTGCGTGTGTGTTTGTGTGTGTGTATTGTTGTGGTGTTTTGATGATGGATTTTATCGACAATTAATTTAAACTTTTCAGGCCATGTATTGAAAACAACCACTGCCCACTGTCATGCTAAGGACACCGTTTCCCCACTTTGGCCTGATTTATTGCTCCCCTTATAAATATCCTTTATTCCTCTTTAGAAAAAGAAAGAAATTCTTTCCTAGTAAATTATCATTTGTGAATTATTAAGAAAACAGTGTTGCTTTGACTTCTGAACACTTTTTTTTTCTCTCTCTCTCTTAAGTTGCTAATTTTCCTCAGGCGTATGAGACTGATATTTATTATGATTTTCCAGAAAAAGAGTCTCCTGAGGTGGTGCAGCGATGGCAGTTAAGGTAAAAGCACCTCCTCCATCCCAAAAGCCCCCAATTAAAGAGGGACTGAATTATGCAATAAAGACAATATGCAATAACGCCACAAATCAACAGTTCACGTCTGCTGACCTTTTGCAGGAAAATGCCTCTAAAAGCAGAGAGATGGTATAAAGGGAGAACAGTGTATTTTGTACAAATATTTTAAAAGTATTAAAATAAGTGTGTTAAAATGTGTACATAGAACAGCTGAATGAACGGTGCAAATGTGATGTGTTTTTTTTTTGTTTTGTTTTTTTCCTGAATAACTAAATGAATACAATATTAATGTAAATCTGGTGTATGTGTCATTTGTTCTTAAAGTCCCTCAAGAGGTGTTAGTTTTGTTTGTTTTTTTTATTGGAAACAAGGTTATAGAGATATTTAAGCCAAGCAAAGTGTTAATTGTGACAAGCTATGTTTCACAGTTATGCCACCAATACCTTTTTTCTTAATTTTTTCTATATTTTTCTGTATCTGGGGAATAATGAACTGAAAATATGTCAGTTTTACTGCGATCAACAAAACAGGGGAGTTTTTATTTAAAAAACAGATCTGTAAATTATGCAAAAGGTCTTAAGAGAGGCCCACAGTTTTAGCCTTTTGTCAATAGATTTTCTTATTGATGAACTAAGATTTACTTTTGAGAAAAAATTAGCTCCACGTTTGTGGTTCTAGTTGGTCCAAAATTAAGATGAATGCAAAAACTTTCTTAATGCAAATATGTTTTTTGCACATTCGGGTTGTTTTTTTCCCCCCAAGATGTTACCTATCTGTGAAAAACGTTCTCTAAAAGATGGAAAAAAAAATATCCACCCGCATCAACCACCTGTGCTGGCCATATTTGCTCCATTCCAGATCTGAACTCTGGGGGCCGTCCAAACTCCTTTAGATGGCCGTAAAATGGCCCACGAGCCGCCCCTTGGACACCCGTTGATTCAGGAGATAAATCGATTTCATCCTTGTTTAACTTGGACATTAATATATATTTTTAAAGACTCTTAAAATATGCAATATTGCGTATCGGTTGAGTTCTCAGTGGGCTGTGGGACCCCTGTCCCGCATTGTGTCCCGCATTGTGTTCAGCTACTTTCCGCCTGAGTTCAGCCACGTTGAGTAAACAAAAGCCAGAGAGCGTCAATAGCGTGTCAGCAGCGCTGCCTTCCTCCCTCCCTCTCCTTTTTTTTTTTTTTTTTTTTCGTTCACAAAAACACTTTCGGGAAAAATAAAGTTTGCCCCCTCGGCTCCCCCTCCTCCTCCTCCTCCTCAGCGACCTGCTCTCGGTGCGTCTCAGCCAAACCGTGGCCTGTAGCTGCAAGAACGGCTCGACTATGTGGAGGCTGAAGCGGGCTCTTGGGAAACCCTTGGCTTGTCTCGCATTACTCGTGGCGCTCGCCGATGCTTATCGATGTAAGTACGATCGCTGCCTTTTGCGGGGTTTTTCTGTTCTTTTTTTTTTTTTTGCTGACATTAACGGGGCAGGCTCGTCAGGGCGCATTGAGACTCAAACCGTGGCCCCCCAAGATTGAGCTTCCAGTCTGCATGAAACCAGCTGGGAAGTTTGCAGGTCTTTTACATATATATGAAAAAAACAAACAAACAAAGACAATCAGAGGGAGGGTCATGACTCTCATGCACCGTGAAACAAAAAGCCTGGACAACATGAGCGGCTTACAACAACTAGGGGGGCTATTTCTGGGAAATAACGGTTTCGCAATGAACTCTTCATTGCCAAATCATAGAAAAACAATTAGGTTAGTCCAGAAACATATGGGCCAGCTGTCATGAGGGAAGAGTCTTCTCAGCTGCATTCCTGCGGGGATCAGTCAGGCTCTGTTGTATTTCTATATTGCATTAATCACTAAAGGAACCTACAAATCAGCAAATCTCCTGTTGTCTTTACACAAAGAAGCTGTGGGTGTTTTGGAGCTTGTTTCTGAACCAGGCTGTCTGTGTTAGTCCTGAACCAGAATACAGCTTCCCAGTTCCTGAGCAGGCAGCGGAGGGCCAACTCTCTGTTCGAGGAGAGCAAGAAGGGCAACCTGGAGAGGGAGTGCATCGAGGAGGTGTGCAACAAGGAGGAGGCGAGGGAGATCTTCGAGAACCACCCGGAGACGGTAGGGGTCCCCCGGGGGTTAGATCAGATGCTGCTGCATTTGCAGGATATGTCAGATTTTGAAGCCAGCTTCAGCAGAAAATAAAGGAGAGGAAAATCAGGAACGGGAATGAAACGTAATATGAGCGAGCACTGGAAGAACACGCAAGCAGCGAAGATGGAAGAAGTGTACGGCAAAAAGCCTCCAGCTTCACTAGAGGTTGAATTTGCAGATCATGCGTGAAAATTTTAGAAAACTTTGAGAGAAGCTTAAGTCCACATCTTCAACTGTGTTTTAGGTCGTTTGTTTAAATCATCAAAAGAAAAGCAACACAAATACCAGATGAATAAAAAGTGGGTCAACTCCTGATTGTTCATACTTTAACTCGTGCCACGTTTATTTACTAAAATCCAAGAGTCCATGAAGCCCTGTGAACTAAAAAGGATCCGCAGGCCTTTGGAATAGAAAGCAGCCCACAGCATTACAGTCCCTCCACCATGCAATAGAACTTAAATTATTTTTCTGTCTTCAGACGCTCCTGGAGGGTTTGTCGTTGTAAATATTATCTTATTATTATCTAATATTATGTTTTGGAGACTTGGTGATGGTAAAGATGTCCCTCTTTACCTACAGCCCTTTAACAAAGACTTTTATTTTACCTCCTGTTCCATCCTGCTCCTGTTGCCTATTGGAGGGATAAACACCATTTAAAAGTGGATTGTTAATTAAAGGTTCACCGAAAGCCTGATCAACCTAAAAGAAATGTCAATAAAAACTCAGACACTGATTCAGATACTTTAACTTTGGACAAATGCTACAGATCCCAATAATTGTAGCACTGGTGATTTAAATAATTAATTCTTCAGAAAAACTGGTATGAAACATCTAACATTTGTCACATTTGTTTTGCAGGAATACTTCTACCCCAAATATGTCTGTGAGTTTACTATTTTCACTTTTAATTATTTTTTGCTGTTTTCAGCATCTCGTGCTTTCGTACCCGTGACTCATTTTCTTCTTTCTGCAGTGTGCTTGGGCTCCCACCGCGTCGGCATCAACAACCACAACTCGCAGTCAAATATCCCGCCTGACCTTCGAACCTGCGTAACGGGTGAGATTTTAACACAGGGTCTGCTTTTGCTGTGACTTGCTGCCAGCGTCATGCCCTGTGGGTCGGTGTGTCCTTAACCAGAGCTCAGTAACCAGTGCAAACCATACCCGTGCTACAAGGAGGGCTCGGAGCGCTGCGTCGACGGTCAGGCCTCCTTCACGTGTGTGTGCAAGCCGGGCTGGAAGGGGAGGCGCTGTGAGGATGGTCAGTTATCATTCGTCGGCTCGTCTTTTGTTGGATTTTTAAGCACGAGTGTTTACTTTAATGGCGCTTTTAAACTTTGACTGAGAATAATTTTAAGCCCTTTAGTGACTAGACATTGCTTGGTCTTGGCTGTTGGTTCCTGCAGATATTGACGAGTGCTCAGATCCTGAGTTTCCAGCAGGATGCAACCAAAAATGCCACAACATACCAGGGAGTTTTCACTGCTTGTGTGATGAAGGCTTCACCATCAATGACAAGATCAACTGTGTTGGTAAGATCTGTTTTTTTTTGGTATGTTTTTTGTTTTTTTTTATGATTTCTGGCAGGTTTTTACAACTTCACGGTCAAAAAAACCTTCAACTCAACAGCTGAGCACACAGACAGTTTGTTTTTCATTCTGATACTTTTCTTGCTATTTATTCATGTGGATAGTTGAACCCTTCATGCCTTAAATCACAAATTCTGCTCCCCCAGCTGTTGCCCTCAGGGAGCACATCATTCCGCTGAAAACACCAAAACAGCCCAATAGCTCCAGGCTATTTGAAATAGCATACGGTTTTAAGATGTCCACTGTCCCATATTTGGTCTCCTGGACATTTCCTGTTTTGTTCTGTGTGGGGAGCTCACTGTTTATCTTTGAGCGGTGTCCAGTACAAAGTCTTCACAAACATTAACTCAGGCGGCCTGACGATTTGGCTTTCTGTTTTCATTTGATGGGCTACAGGAAGCGAGTAAGCCGCTCTGCTGTTCCATAGTGTGCATGTGAGCGTCATGTGGAGTTTCTGCTGTTATCCACTGTTCCTATGAACCGATTCTAATCTAATTCTCATGACAGTTTAAGGTGTCACATAAATTCCCAAATAAGATGCTTTTTTTTCCTTCCTTTTTTTTTTTTTTTTACCAGAAATGATATACATTTGATTCGTCTTGCAAACCCTATAAATATTCCTTAAGCAGTTTATATATTGATGTCTAACAAGACTGTTATTGTATTTCTTTCCAGATATCAATGAGTGCCTGTTGTTCCCCAGTATTTGTGAACAACCAGCTAAATGTGTCAACACACCGGGCATGTATGAGTGTCAGTGTCCCCTCGGATTTAAATACAACTTCACTTCCAGGACCTGTGATGGTGAGATCTTTACCCTTCCAGGCTCTGCCTCACCTGACACGCACAGAATGTCATTTTAGGTCTTGAATGCATTAGTGACTCTCAACCTTCTTCACTTTTTGCTTGTTGTTTTGTGTTCCAGTTGTTGTTTTTCTATTGTTATTCTACCTCTAAGGCTATCTCCACGTGTATTTCACCAAGCTATCCGAATGTCTTTTAAAATTTTCCTCTCATTGCTGCAGACGTGGATGAGTGCGAGACACATTCGTGTGACGGGACGTGTCAAAACACGGTGGGAAGCTACGCGTGCCACTGCGACGGCCGTCGGGGGTTACAGCTGGCGGCAGACAAGCGATACTGCGAGAGAATCCCCGTTTGCGTGGACCTGAAGGACTTTAAACACCCTGAGATGCTTTACCTGGGGGAGCAGTTTGCTGGCTTTCCAGTCATCTACCTGCGCTTTCGCCTTCCTGAAAACACAAAGTAGGTGTTTAACAAGCATGTGCTGATGAGTGTAACTATGCTTCAGTCTTTTTTCAATTACTGAACATTTTTGAGACTGCGGATGTATTCTACACAAGAAACAAAATTCCCTTGCTCCCTAGCAAAAAGTTCCATCACCTTTGGGTTTTGATATAGTTTTCTGTTCCTTTTTTTCACCTGTATATCTTGGTTTGTTTTAGGGAATATTGGATTTTATTATTGTAACTGTCTTAGCACTTTAATGATTTGAATACATGACTGGTTAAATTTGGTTTCTTGATGATTCAATTCTTTATTATTATTTTTTTTTGTATTGTCTTGTTGGTGGAATTTGTGATTTAGCAGCACTTTTGGTTTTATTGGTTTTATACCACATTGACAAGGAGGACAACAATGATCATTTACATATTGGACTTTTATAAAAATAAAATTGTCTGAAAATTTAAGCCCAGATGGGATGGTCCACATGAATTATTGGTGTGTTAGATTTTCAGAATATGTTGCTTCGTTTTGTCAGTTGACATTATATTCTAACAAAAACCATAATAAACACCTTTTAGACATAAAACCTACAAAGGATGTCCCACTGGTTTTGCCCACATGATCTGCGTTTTGTCAACTCAAATGGGTTTCATACATTAGGCTATTCCTGAGTACTCTCCCAGCCTTAGCGAATGTCTTTTAGGGCCCTGATTTGTTAGTTGAGAAGTACTGAGCAATCAATGATGGTGCAATAGCCAGTTATTCAAATACTTCATCCATCTCAAACACCGGGATAAAAACAGTGTGCTTCTTTTTTTTTTCTTGATGTGAATTACACTGAAGTCTCTGTAGCATAATAAGATATGCTGAAGATACTGTTAACATGACTACATGATAGTCATGATTGCACAGAAGTTCACTTCATCTTTCTGTGTCTTCGTCCTGACAGATTCGCGGCCGAGTTTGACTTCCGAACCTTTGACCCAGAGGGAGTTGTTCTGTATGCCGAGTCTGCCCCGGACTCGTGGTTCATGTTGGGACTAAGAGGTGGCCAGATTGAAGTCCAGTTTAAAAACCAGCACACCTACAAGGTTACAAGTGGAGGAAAAGCCATCAATGACGGACAGTGGCATGTGGTAAGGTAGTGCGACACTTCAGTGAATTGCTGTACACAGAAAAAGCAGGTTCCTTCCTTCTAGCTGACGGAGAGATTGCTGATGTCTTGATCGATAAACTGAACTGATTACAGAGGTTCTGCTCTGAAAGCTGTAAGGCGTCAGCAGTGTGATATTGTGTGTGTGGTACACAGATCTCGGTGGACGAGCTGGAAAGCAGCATCAGCGTGAAGATCAGTAAGGAGGCAGTGATGAGCATCAATAGCCCCGAGAATCTCTTCACTTCAGTCAACGGCAAACTGGAGACCAAGGTGTACATCGCTGGACTGCCCAACCGCACAGACAACGTCATGAAGCCTGTAAGATGGCCCAGTCACAGCAGAGAAATAACTATCACAGACGGGGCTAAATGGAAGTGTTTGACAGATAAAATCCAAACTGCTCTCTGCTCTTCTATCAGATCAATCCCCGACTCGATGGCTGCATCCGTGGCTGGAACCTAATGAACCAGGGGGCCTCCGGAGTCAAAGAGGTCATTCAGGAGAAGGAGAGCAAACACTGCTTCATCTACGTGGAAAGAGGGTCTTTTTTCTCAGGGGGCGGACTGGCACACTTCAACATAGACTACAGTGAGTAAGTTAAGTCATGCTTTCTTAATCCCTGTGGGAAAGCTTTGAGGCGCTGCAGCAGGACTGACAGTAGAGTTGAATATGCTCTCTTAGTTTTAAGAAAGCAATAATACAGTATAAAGAGAAACAATATATTTGAATCAATTTCTGCTTGGAAAAAGAAAACCCTCAGGCTTCAGTGTAAACCTGGCACAGACTCAAATGGAAATCAGAGGTGAACTTCGGCCCAAGGTAAATACTTGAACTCTGCAGAGTGCCGCTTTCCAAATGGCTTAGTACTTGGTTCCATAGTTCTAAAACTTAGCTTCATGTTGACAAAGAACACCGATTTCACTGATTTCCAACAAACATCAGATTCTTTACCACTAATTGAACATGTATTATAATTGGAGCTTATGAATTTAAGTATAAATTTGAAGGTAGCTGAATCTTCCTGTTTAATCTGAACAGTAGTGATGTATTTTTTTTATTTTTATTTTTTGCATAAATAGGTGATTCTAGTAGCTGGAAGGTGGATATAACAATGAACATCCGTCCATCAAGGAGCACAGGTGTCCTCCTTGCTCTTGTCTACAACAACACAGTCCCCCTGTCGGTTGCTGTGGTAACAAAGGACGAAGAAGACGCAGTGAGTTAATTGATACTGATATTGGACATAAACTCATGTTCACATTAGATCAAACTTTTGTAACTTTAAGTGCATTTGCTCTCCAGAACCTGCAAGTGTTCCTGGACGGCGTCTCTGTGGCCACGCTGGAATCGCTTATGTTGTGTTACCCTGATCGGTTGACGGTGCAGCTGAACGTGACTCCGACAGAAATCCAGATCTCTGCAAACTCCTCCACTGTTGGCTACGTAAAGTCTGAAACCCTGCAGAAGGCCCTGGAGCAGCTCAACACCACCATGCAGAACCCTATAAGCACATACATTGGCGGGATACCATGTAAGTTAAAGAACAAAGGGTAAGATGCCATGTTTATGTCTAATAGAAGCCCAGACCTGAATCTTAAGGAGGAAATGTAAGTTAGGAATGTGGTGCATCTGCTAAAGCTTACACATTTCAACCTCAGGGTGGGGCTGTTGCACTGCCAAGAGAAAACAGATACTTTAGGGTGGCAACACTTAGTAGAGTATACAATTTTTTTTTTTTTTTTGCTTTAATCAACACAACCAGTTGTTTGAGCTTCTGTCAAGTGATGCATTTTTCACTAGCGAATGTTCACTGGTAGTAAAAACACGGCTGGGTAATGAAGAATGGATTCCCACTGCAGGATTTTACTGCATTTTTCTGAAGTGCATTGAAGCAAAAAATAAATAAATAAATACACTGCCAATTCTAATTTTTGTGTCACAAGAGGAATAAAAATTTAGCTACTTATCAAACATTAGTGTAAATACTATACACACTATAAGAATTTAATTAAAAACAAGAAGAAAGAACAAAATATATTCAAAAAAAACAAAAACAAGAAAGAACAAAAGGTATTCAAGTTGACATATTGAAAAGATTAGTTGTCATTTACTTCATGTGATGTCACAGAAAGGAGCATATAAGGAGGGAAGCTTATTTTGGGAAATGTAGACTTTATCCTGATTAAATAACATTTTACAACAACAAAAACAAAACACATGTGACGTGTTTTATGCATGTAACTTGTTTTTCTGACATTAATTCAAAACAAATGTTTGCTGTTTTTGGTTGGTTAGTTACCAAACTTATTCCTATCTGCTTAATGCCGGAATGGTGAGTTAGAGGAAAGAAAATACACCAGCAGAAATATCAGGAAGAGGACTGTGGACCTCAACATGCGTTTGAATTCTTGTGCACAACTTAAAATTCCTAAAAGTGATATATTCATACGAAGGTATACACACCACGAGAATGTCTAGCCTTCACACTGTTCTGGAGGAAGATTTGCAAATGTGTCCCAGAACAAAACCAAAAGGTGCCATGAGGGTTACTGAAGCCAGTAAGAGAATGCCATTATCCACAGTGAAGAAAGTCAGGAACTGAAATGAGCTGAAAGGTCAATTGTTGAGGAAGAAGCTCAAAAAGCAAGATGAGAAGGTTAAA
Source organism: Poeciliopsis prolifica (assembly GCF_027474105.1). Classification (NCBI taxonomy): domain Eukaryota; kingdom Metazoa; phylum Chordata; class Actinopteri; order Cyprinodontiformes; family Poeciliidae; genus Poeciliopsis; species Poeciliopsis prolifica. The sequence goes on from NW_026562396.1 coordinate 2,265,540, forward strand.
GAGGAAATGCAAAGGTTGTTTGATCCAAGTTATGTAGATGAAAGGTTTCAGTAAAGAGTTGATAAAGACTTCTCAAATTTTTTTGTTGTTTTTGAAAATGCTACACAAATACAATTTTGGTTATTCTAAAACAGGAAACCCTCCCATTCCAATGTTTAGTCGTCGGACAGGGAGGGAAAATTATAAGTCAATTGTGGACTTTTTGTTTTATACATAAAGACAAGTTAAATAATTTTACAAAAAGCGCAGTAACTTTAAAGACTTCACTGATGTGTATGTCCATTCATGAGGAATTTTTTTTCCAACTCTCTTTCTTTAAGCTGACGTCCCTTTGCCTGCCACCCCTGTGTCAGCCTTTTACCACGGCTGTATGGACATCAGCATAAATGGCAAACAGCTGGACTTTGACGAAGCCCTGAGTAAACACAACAGCATAAAGTCTCATTCCTGTCCTCCTGTCAGTGACCCAGGACACCCTGATGTACATCCCCCTGCATAGGAAGTGACCTTAATTGGCAAACCATTAAAAAAACCCTCCTCAAATTAGCCAACACCCCACATGGGACACCTCTGGGGATATGGCAGGTAGATAATGGGGTTTTAAGTGCTGTCCTTCATTCATGCTGTGCAACTTTGTTCACCCTTTTTATTCCGGATTTTTTTTTGTTTTTGGTTTTAGCTTCAGCAAAAGCTGGACATTATGGTTGTAGCAGTTTGTTGCAATAAATGTACAATTTTTCAAGATATTTTGACAGAAAGAGTTGCATTCTGCAGTAGCAGTTTGTATTGAGCAACATACGGTTGCCTTTGTGTAGATAAATAAACAAATGGTCACTGTTGGCCAGGCTCTGATAGTCACGTTCCTATCTGTGCCTGTCTCAGAAAAAGAGGCAGAACCTGGAGGCCTCCGACTCATGTGTCTTTGAATCTACAATGCTGATCTGGGTCACACATCAAAACTTTGGGTCTCCAGCTTGGTTGATAATATTATGGCTGCACAATTCAAAATGTATATAAAAGACAAACCGCGTGTAGTTCTTTCTGGTGTATTTTTTTTTTCAATGTTTATTTTAATAAAAACTGAATTGAAGCAATGGTTCTTAGATTTTATTAATTCTGTCCTCTTGCCTCAAATAATACCGAGTTAAAATTCAAACTCAATAGATTCAGGTAGGAGAGATCAATTAAACAGAATAGGATCAGGTATTGACTGATTAAAATGATGCTGTCATGTGCATGAAATGTGACAGCAGCACAGATGCAAACAGTAGAAATTTGCTCATTTAATAGTAAGCACTTTTTTCATAGGTGACTAAGTTTTGAAATTTATTCTGTAGATTCTGAGGAAATTTGGCTGATTTATAGAACCTATGTTGCAGATTAGCTTGCATTGCTCAGGTCTGGCTCCATATTCAACAAATCTGTTTTTTTCCCCAATTTTTTGTGCCAAAATAACACTAATTCTGTTTATCAATTTGACATATAAAAAATACATCAAACCAAAGTGAAATATTCCCCTTTATAGAGTCAAGTGTGTACTGAAAACATTCTCTGTTTTTAGTACACACTTGAAAAGAAAAAGTCAAATTGAAAAACCTTTATGGACGTTTTATTTCTATTTCACTAAAATGCTGAAAACTTTTCAAGCTATAGCTTAAAAGTTAGGTTCAATCTGAATTAGAGCACAAATCTTATTCAAAATTCTCACTAGAACTGTGTTCGCCTGGTAGATGGGTACGGAAACCTTTTGACAGTGTTTCAATACCAAAAAATCATGGGAGCAGAAATGAAAACTAAAAAGATGTAACTGAAAAAAGGGATGATAGTTGTGTACAGTATCTGGAATATGAAATTGAAACTGTTTTGCATCTAATTTACAGTAAAGGAGACAAACTAAAAATGATTTCTCGGGAAAAAGATTTGGCAAGAGTGAGGCTTTCTGAGTTACGCAACAGTATTTCCACTGCGTCACTGGACCAGAAATGGCAGCACTTATATGAAAGTAAAAATACAATTTTGAACCGCCATTAAGAAAAAAAAAAGTTTCAGAAAACGTGACTTTTCTTGTTAATGGATAAAATAATTTATGTCTCACAAAACAGTTCAGTCAAAATGATTCAAACCCTTGGCAGATAAACTAAATTATTTTCATTCAACCATTTTTTTCCCTGATAGAAAATTATATTGACATTTCTCAAAAACAATAGTAAAATGTAAACAGAGTATGAATTTCGAAACTATAAACTCTTTCAACAGTCTATTAATTATTCATATGTCCAATTATGACCTCTACTCAGCACTGTTGGTGGCAATCTCCAGCGGCAATTGAATATAATTTAGACAGATTTCCAGTTCATCACATTTTCTTAATAGCAATGTCAATATCTGTATTTGCATTACAGTAAACAATCTCTTCTTACCACCGCTGATCTGCTTTCAACTTGTTCTGACAATTTATCTGTGGTGTGGACTCCCAAGTCTTTGAGGTTGGTAGGCCTCCTTGCCATTACCCTAATCTTTGGCTCCCTCCACAGATAATCTGGCAGACTCAAGGTAGGATACTGTTTTACTTATTCCAAACACTATTTTCAGTCAGAAGCAACATGCTAAAATTTACAGACTTCAATATTAAAGGGGACATGAATAATTCAGTGCTTAACCACATAATAACCCACAATGACCCCCAATTAGGTCATCCCACAAAACAACAACAAAAACAAAACTTATATTCAGTGTTAACATTACGGAGAGCCACATTCCTCAAACTTGAGCAGAAGCACCGCATCACTTGTCTGCATTGCAATCCATCTAAGCCAATAGCTGAAGTGAGGTGAAATCAGTTTTTCCCAGTGTATAATGGGGTGGCCGCGCACACTCGCTGAGAAGGAGAGGGAGGGAGGGATGGAGCTGCGTGGAGAGCTGCATCATTACAAACTCCTCAGAGCGACTCCCCCTCCAGAAGCAGCACCGTAACCTGCAACAAGGGCTGAGGCGCGCAGTCTTTCTCTGCAGACCCACACCGGTACACAGAGGACGAAGCAGGGAGAGGAAAGTGCAGCCAGACCGCAATGGGGACGAGCTGAACCGCAGACACGAGACAGGCTCGGCTGTTTTTATTCTGTGCGCGTGCTGTTTGAAAGAGCAACGTTTAGTTCCTCGAGGCGACAGAGACGTCGGAAGCTGCTAACGGACGGAGACGGTGGAGGTTACCTGAATACCTGCAGCGTTTCACACCGACGTTAGCTCGGACAGAGACGGTACTCCGAGACCACCACACGGGACAGGAGAAAGTTTCCCAAGCTTAGCGCCACCTTTAGCGGCTAAACAATGTGGCTGACCCCGACAAAGTCCGTCTCGTCGTCCGTTGCCCTGCTAATCCTGCTGGTCGTCCGCTGGTCCCACAGCGGTAAGTAAACAGTTGCGTGCTACGGCAGGCTAGCTAGCTCGCTAATTTCAATTTAATATGAAGCGTTGCTTTTTTTTATACGCGTCACAGTCCTCATTACAATAATTGTTTTGACGGTTAACCTGGGGTATGTCGCAATATTTTTCTCGTTCCCATTTGGTTAGACATGTCTTCGTTAAAGGGCGCATTTTGCTTTCCTTTTAGTTTTAATCTCTCCCCAAGAGGCGAACCAGTTTTTGAGAAGACACAGGCGAGCAAATCAAGTTTTTGAGGAGACGAAGCAAGGGCACTTGGAGAGGGAGTGTGTGGAGGAAAGGTGCACCAAGGAGGAGGCTAGAGAGGTTTTTGAAAACGACCCAGAGACGGTGAGAATCTAAAATTTGTTGGACTTTTCAAGCTTGTTTTCACTTCCATCAGTGGCATTATTTACATGTGTACATACATATATGCGCGATGCCTTGTTTACATCATGATGTCGTTTACTTTAAACTGATGACTGCAAGTGACACCAGACCAGTGATTCATTGTCTGGGCTTTGAGTGCTTTTGATCTATTGGGTTCTGTGATCTGTTAGCTGTCATCACTGTCCTCATGCTGGGGCCCTGACATGTTGTTGTCTGTCCTATTGTGTCTGATCAACTTTGAGTCATCTTATTAACGAAGCTTCAGCTTATTTCCAGTTTTTACAATAACACCTCTGTCTTTAAACTCACTCCTCACCACTTTGTGCACAGAAAGACATGCATCTAGTTGTATGACTGGTATTGGCATCTGCTTGGCTTATGTTTTTGCCAAATATGAGAAACACATGGATAATCTCTGCCTCCATGTATGTCAGACTGGCTCACAAATGCAAGTCAAAGTTGTAAACAAACCCTTACTGAAGTGACTAATAAAGAAAGTAAACCGAAGGTGAGAAACTTTTTTTTCTACGTATTGCATCACTAAACTACAGGCACACCTTGTTTTTGTCGCTTGACATTTAGCCACAAAATAAAACAAGGTGGTGTGTGATGAGATTATGTTCCGTAAGCTTCTTATGTTCTACATGTGATGAATATGTAGACAAGCATCAAAGATAATCAAATTTAATCTTAACCTATGCAGAGACTTTGGCAACATATTTCTGAACACTGGTTGTTTCAGGTGTCAGTATATACAAGATGCTTTTAGAATGTTTTTTTCTTGATATTTTGAATACATTTTCAGATTAATAATGACTGAAAACAGTGAGGGGTTGGTATTTTGCAGCATTAATGGAGTAATCCTTTGGCCTTTAACTAACACTTGTGAGAATTTGACATAGAGAATTGAGGATACTTAAATGTGTTAATCTATGACTCACAGATTATTGATTAGATTAGCAAATCAGAGAGACTTGAAGACTGAAAGAGGGACAAAATAAAGAGGATTGAACTCATAAGTAAAGTAAATGTCAGATAAAATATAATTGGTAAAGAGGTAAATATTTAGTGATATAAAGCTGCAGTCTCATTCAAAGCTACATTATTCATTCAGAAGGTTCCCATTTCTGACTCTGCATTTTCTTCCTGCTGCAGCTTTTTATCTCTGCAGGGACCAAACAATATCTTCTATGGCATTATACATACTCGCATCAAGTTCCTTGAGGGTGACTCAAGTACCTAACATCAGTATTAAGTTTAGAAACAGCCTAGAATTTGGCAAATCATTTGGTGCATGAAATAATCTGCCTTATATTTATTGTAATTGTCCAAAAGTGATGGTTTCCTAAAAAAAGAAAAAAAAAAGCCTGGCTCTTTAACTTGGTGCATTGGTTCTCTCTGCAGCAAGTCTCTGTGCCTCGAGGACTATTCTTTTTGCTAGTTTTCTGAAGATTTTGACCTACATGTGGCTGAGTACTGCAGCCTTGAGGAATATTATGGCTATTAGGAATGCAGAATTTTTTTTTAGGAAGCCTCTGAAGAAGGAGTGTGCAGATTAGTTGTGTTTTTTTTTAGCTAGAACAGATGAGGGTAAAAGAAGCAGTATAGAAGTGACTCCATATCTTAAAAACTATCATGTGTTACAAAGATTTCCCTTTTAATTGTGAGTCTATATTCAGAAGTTGTTCAGATTTTAGTTTTTATGCATAGTAAGCTGAGTAACTAAAACTTCTTTCTTTTCTTTCTGACTCAGGACTACTTCTATCCCAAGTACATATGTAAGTTCTTTTTTGCCTAAAACACAAAATCCTCACTCTCTCCATTGGTTTGATTTGCAATTTCTTCATAGTGCTGTCTGTTCTTTGTCTTTGTTCAGCTTGTGTGGAGAAATTTGGGGACTCTGAAAAGAAAAAGCAGGATCTGATCACATGTGTGCATAGTAAGTTTGATTTTGAAATGTTACTTATAACTGATCTTTCCTTATTGTTTCTTCAAACTTTCTTTCTCTTTAAAGTTTCACTTGCATGCAATGCTACACTTGGAGGAGATCGTCTCATTGTGCTGCCCGGTTGTGCTGCACTGCAGTGACATTGCTCTGCATCACTCTGAGGGATCTTTTTCTTGCTGGAGCAGAAGTTATCTGTACCCAATTTCTTTGTCAAATCTAGTCTGTTTTTTTTTCTGGAATGATGCTCAGGTATTTGTGAGTTACGTTGCAGCACCATAGTCGTGCTGCACATTGGTCGATGGAGGACACACCCCTTCATTCGTCACATACTCGCTCTCTGCAGTTGCTTCTTCGTGAGCTGAACCAGTGAAGGAGTGACGTAAATAAAAAAAAGAAATGTCTGACGTAAAATGAGGACAGGATTTTTCTGCTGCATCAGGGTAGAGGAGACGTGGAGCCACCCGGCTTTTACGCTATTGGCTGTAGAGTCTCCGGGTGGGTGCTGTGATTCAGCTGCATCACTGAGGCACTTAAAGATACGGCAGTGCTTTCAGCAATGACTGCCTACACGCAATGTCTTCTGCATCACATTTTTTTTTTTTTCGTGTCCAATTCATCCAGTCTCTCCTCCCTGTACTGCAGAATAGTGACTCTTTGGAGTGGTTTGATCAGTTCAGCCCTCACAATTAACTTAATGTTACATTTTCATAAACGTCAAACTAATAATAGCTGTTTATAGAAAGTATGACACCATTTAATCCATGTGAAATTAATGTGTGACTAACATAATTACTTATATTTAAACAAATTATCCACAGATGTTTCGTCCTTTTTGGTTTCATTTTGTTCTCTTCCAGATGCATGGTTGCAACTAACAATTATTTTAATTACCGATTATTCTATTGATTAGTCAATTAATCAGAAAAAACTTAGTACATTTTGCAGTTTTTTCATTTACGCACTTAAACTGTTTTTTTACATTAGAAATACAAGAAAAATAAACATTTTATTTACTAGAATGGGATAGCATAGCAATACTTTAGAGAATTTGCTGCCAAGAATCTTCATGGTCTGAGTCAATGTTGTTTCTGAGTAATGATTTGAAAAGCATCTCTCGTTCTTTCAGGAATGTAGTCCGACTGTCTTTTGAATCATTTTTGTGAACTTTTCAGAGATCAAACATTCAGAACATGAATCTATTCAAATCTATTGCTTGCAATGAATGCTGTTGTTTCAAAGTCCTAAATGTGAAGGTGAGGGAAATGGAAACCACGGCACATTTATAAAATAGGCATAATAGGCATGCTTGTTAAGTTGATTCTTTGTGTTTCATGAACTTGTTTCTGTTTTTCCTTCTTCAGACTGTGTCCTTTTCTGTCACTTGCTGAGCTGGAGCTGACATGCCCAGACATGTCAAGCATTCAGACTCCACTGCTATGATAACTGTAGCAGAAGAAACGAGATTTGCACTCTCTTACACAAGCCTAAGATGACATAGAGGACTTAGGAAGAAGTATACATTGGAAAAGCAAAGTAAACTCATTAAAATGCAGTTGGTATCAGTTTGATCTTTTCTATTCAAAGCTACAGCTCTCGTATTGTGGGAAAACCTGGATAGGGCATATTCAGGAGGATAGGTTACCTGCATTAGGCTATTTATACTGAATTCCTGATTTGCAGAATATGAGATTTGTCCTTCCTCTACGTTCTCTGCTTCACAGTTGCATGCAGTGTGTGAATGACACACACTTTCTTCTGTATCACCTTTATCAGGTAACTAATAACATCTATTACCTCCTGTTTTTCAAACTCTTAAGACATTCCAGACCAGTGCTCTCCTTCTCCCTGTAATGCCAGAGGTACGGTGCGCTGCGAGGACAAAAAGGGTGATTTCCACTGTCACTGCTTTACAGGCTGGACAGGAGCCAGTTGTGAGAAAGGTATGGTCATCATCACATGACTCGACTTTGTGAGCTGGATCCCAGCAGAGGTTGAATTTATGCAGTGTCACCCAGAGTCGGTGCAGACAACTCACCACTCTGACCTTGGTTCTGACAGCTGCAGCCTGTCCTACCCACAGATGAAAAAATCTGGCTCAAAAGATCTTTTTATTTGGGTTTAAAGTTGTATCTTAGTAAGGTGAAAGTAACTAGTTTCTTTCTATTTCACTTATGTCTTTCTACTTAAGCTGTTTATGACGGGAATATGATTATCCAACTGCTGATACAGTTATTATTCATGTGGGGGAGGATGGTTAGAGTCCTGAATGGCATTAACTGGAACTAGAGTTCAAAACAAGAATGTTTCTTTCTACAGAGATCAGCATCATTTAAAGGAATATTGCGGAACAAGCAAGAACTGGAAAACATACTTAAGTGAAATCCAGATTCAATGGGAGGGAGAGAGAGGAACATTTCCACTGTGACTCATCCCACCACCTTACTGTGAGAGGAAAACTGTAACAGATTTAATTTGACTCGGGCCAAACCTTTTCCAGAACATGACAAGTTTGCTCCTTAAACCTCTGCTGCAATCCTCAGCCACAGTGACAGAGTGCCATAGTTATTTTTAAGGACTTTAAGAAAGTAAGAATTCAATTCATTAGGATTAAGAAGTCCTGCACTGTTCAGAAGCTTAGAATTTACTTTACAAATTATTCTTACGGTAAACGTATTATTCAGGTACCACTTCCTGCTGCGCAGGTACAGATTGGTTGTTATTTCATACTATGTTGACAGTAGTTTCGGTTTTTCTGCAGATGTCAACGAGTGCACCAGAAGTAATGGAGGTTGTGAACATAAGTGCAACAACACTATTGGAAGTTACCGCTGCTCCTGTCATGATGGTTTCATGCTGGTGGGTCGCCACATGTGTAATGGTAAGCCACAAACCACTGAACCATTTATTCTAACAGCTGGGGTCCCGTCACAGCTGCAGCTGCAAATAACCGTTTGTTACTGAGGTTCCTTTCTCCTTTCAATCCACTTTAGACCTAGTAAATATCAAAACTACTTTTCGATAAAGGTTGTAATTAAGTTACAATGCTAAATTGCTTTGTTAATTCAATTTAATTATGCCTCCATAACACTTATGTAATGTCTACAAAAACGTGAAGAGTAACAAGCTCACTTTATAAAGGTTTAATTAAAGTTATTGTGATGAACACAAACTGCTTTAATTGATTGATGTAATTACTTTAATGTCGTTAACTAGATTTACCAGTTCTTCAAAGTCAGATCAATCTCATGATTGATTTGATTTCATCTGAAGCATGTACTACACCTTTCTGTCAAGTTTTTAAAAACTACACTAAAAAAGAAGAAGAGATTTTATTTTCATGGTTATTTGTCTGAAGAACAAACACAAAAAAGTTTGAGACTTTACCAAGGATTATAGGGAAAAATATAATGTCTGATTTTACAGAATTAAGGTTTTGTTGCTACTTTAAAAGACAAATAATTATTTTGAAACTATACACTTGATTTATAATAGATTATATTCATTTTGAGATTTAAGTCTTATTTCTAAGTTAAGGAAGAATCTCATCACAAACTTTCTCAGGTGAAAACGATGAAAGATTTTCTTTGCTAAACTTCTAAAATGTCTGCTGAGAGTTGCTTTTTACATCTAAGTTGTATTTTAGATATACATTGTTAAATGTATCATTTAACAAGATAAAAGCATATTACATTCAGTATTTTGTAATTTTGCTAAGTATTCGACTTTCTCATGTATTGTTTTAGTTAGAAAGTAATGAAATTGGTAACTTTCATAATCTCTTGTTTTAACTAATCTCTTTGAGACTAATACCACTGTAAATGGCATTCACATACTCAGAATGGCAATTTAGAGGTCTTAAAAACGCATAACTTTGAGAAACAAGCTTACTGTTTTTCAGAAAAAACTTTATTTTGTCTGACTTACACATTATTATTGACTAAAAAAAATCCAATTTTGCTGACAGTTTGAAATCAGGGAGAGAGCAAAGTCAATGGAGGTAATAGGAGAAACTCCAACGATTGCATCACGTTATTTACAATATCATCTATAAATAAATTGTCAGTTTTTCAGGTAACTAAGGATGAGGATACATCTGATTATGTTTTGCTGTTGATTACAACAACAACAAAACATAACACAACACAATTTGATAAATTAAATTGTACATTTAATTGATCAAATTTAATTGATAAATTAAATTTAATTGATACATTTAATTTATCAAATTAAATGTACAATTTGATAAAATCTCACTTTGACATGAACCTCACCAAGCTGAACACACACTTTGTTTGATTTTTCAGATATCGACGAATGTCAGGATGCAAGTGTGTGTGGAACAGCTCTTTGTCAGAATAACCAGGGCAGCTATGATTGTTTGTGTGAGGACGGCTACGTCTACGACAACAAAACCAAAAGCTGTGTTGGTGAGTCTGTGCAGCCATTCACAATAAGAGAAACTGGGGCAGTTTTATTTGATCTGGCACGCGAACAATGTTATCCTCAGCAGGCGCCTGATGTAGCACTGCTGTAGGTCCTGAAAAGAAAGCAAAACATATTTTGAAGAAATGCTGCACAATTAGGTAACAGTTCACTCTTGTCCAAACAGTGTTTTTGAATATTTTAGTTTATCCCACCGAAAAAAATTTGAAGCACACATGCAAATTAGCCAAAGTTCTTTTCGCAAGACCCACGAATTTTGGTTCTCTGAAGAACTCCAAATATGGATTCATAGATGAAGACATTTTAAAAACATAAAGATAGCCATTCAGCTAATTACATGTTTAATGATTAAATATATCTTTAAAGTTTAATGTGTTTGTTTGATCTGCTGTGTGTTTTCCAAGATATGCAATAAAATGCTATTAAGAACACATTTTATCTCGACTGTTGTTATAAGTTGAAGCAACAACAGAATCAAATGATGGAAATATAGAACGAAAGCCAACAATGACTTGGTGAGAACCAGACTTTTCATAACCTCGGTGTCCCTCCTCAGAGGATTGGAGTTTATTTAAGCCAATCTTTTCATGGCCATGTAAGGTTGTACGTGAAGCTCCAAAGTACTGCCTTGGCCAATGTCAGTGACCACTTTGCTCAAGTGTTGTATGCATTCCTTCTGTGTCGAAATACTCTTTCTTTCAGTTTTGTCAAGTATTTCTGTGTGTGTGTGTTTGTAGTTCTTGGAAGTTGTGTTTTCCCTGAAAATGATGATGTGCCTTTGCTAAGATCATGAACTCTCTGCTTCCCTGTAATCTTCGCCCCACAACCATTCTTCTCTTTAATCCATTCAACCTCTGTTATCACTTGCAGATGTGGATGAGTGCCAGTCTGGTGTTTGCGAGGAGGAGTGTTTGAACATTCCCGGGAGTTTCCGTTGCTTCTGTGACGGTCGTCAGGGCAGGAAGCTGGGTCGTGATCTGAGGAGCTGTAAGGTAGTTGTATCAGGTTCTGTTTTTGTTGGAAACCAAGAATTAAAATCTACTTACTGTGTTATAACATTTAGGTTAAATGGTTTACAAGTGCATCTGAGAGCCCATAAAAATAATTAAAACCTTTTACTCATAATAAAAAAGCAAACTGCAGAGATATAATAATCTCTGCAGGTTTTCAGTTGCACTTTGATGCTTTGTTTGGTAGAACTGGTACATTTCTAAAAGGTATTAAAGCATCAATAACTCAAGCCTTCAGACAGTCTTGATGCTTGTGTACTTTTATTATTTCATAAACTACCTCATTGTGCCTGATAATGTCATTGTTTTGGTTTGTTCTCCAGCCTATAACGCCGTGTATGTCGCCTTCCCTGAAGAGAAATCCTCGTTCTCTTTATTTGGGCCGCATGTTCAGCGCCGTGCCCGTGGTGCGACTGCGTTTCCGCCGCAGGGTCCACACTGGGTAAGAAAATGTTCCTCATGCTTATCACCAGCAGTGTGTGAGACTGTCCCTATATTTATACACTATTTCATGAAGTAATGGTACCAGCTGTAGTTCAGATAATGTGGATGTGTCTGGCTGTCTTCAGTTTGAGCCAAGGATGTAATTTATTTTCTATCAACAAACTCAAATGTTATAGTTTAAACTCTTGAGATATGAAGGATATCTTCAGGGTATGGCATTGCAGAGTAATTGTTAGCCAAAGAACAAAAACACCTGATTTGGGTTTGATTAGGACCAGTTTTTAGACTAATTTATGAATTTTTTTTATGTTATTTTTCTGCACTATAGAAAAAAATCTACTCTTTTAGCTTCTACTGTGTTTCATTTCTTTCCATTCTTTTTTTTTCCTGCCTTCATCAGTTTCTCTGCAGAGTTTGACTTCCGCACCTTTGATGATGAGGGGGTGATCTTCTTCGCAGGAGGCCACCTCAACAGCTCCTGGATTGTCCTCGCAATGCATCAGGGGAAACTGGAGCTGCAGCTCAAGTACGGCGCTGTCAGCAGAGTCACCAGCAGCGGGTCCCTCGTCAACGATGGCCAGTGGAGAAAGGTTCCTGCTCAGAAGCTTGAAAAGCAGCTACACATGACGTAAAGAATTTGAACTTACTGAAAACACCTGGGATGTGTTGTCACAGATCTCAGTGGAGGAGCAGGGCCGCAGTCTGGTGATAAAGATCGACAGGGAGGCTGTCATGAAGATCGCTGTAAACGGTGACCTGTTCACGCTGAAGAAAGGCATGCACGAACTTAACCTCACTGTCGGAGGAGTTCCTTTCAGGGAGGATGGCCTCATCAATCAGGTGTTTATTTGTCAGCTTTCCTGATCCACACCGAGGTTAGATCCTGTTCAGATGTTTTCCAACCGTCCTGACTTTGATGCGTAGATAAATCCCCGGCTGGACGGCTGTATGATGGAGTGGCGCTGGCTGACGGGTGAAGACACCTCAATCCAAGAAACCATTCGGTCCAATGACAACATGCAGTGTTTTAGCTCACAGGTTCCTGGAGCTTATTACCCTGGATCAGGCTTCGCTCTCTTCAACATCAGCTATGGTGATTACTCTATCCTCCAGACAGTTAGAGAAAACGCAGAATGATTGGACTTTAAACAAAGCAGTATTACAAAAAATCTAGCAGTTTGAAACTATACCTTTTTAAAACTTTGGTAGTCTTTAATAACATATCCAGGTCCATCCTAAGTACGTACAGTTGTCCAGAAGCATTGGACATTGCACAACAAAGTGTAATTTGTCATTCCTGACTCAAGTTCACTGTTAGGCTTGTTGTGATGACTGTAAGTTGACTTTCACTGACTCTTTCAGTGTATTCTCTACCTTCCTGTTCTCTAGAGTCCAAGAACCTGAGCGTCCAGATGACCCTCCGCCCACTTTCTGGTATCGGAGTGCTGTTTGCGCTGGTTCACCAGGATAAAGTGCCTCTCTCTATCGCTCTGTCTGACTACAATCCCACCACAGAAGAGTGGAGAGACGTGAGTGATTCATAACCCAGCTTTCTCACACATTCATCTTCTTTCCCTGTAAAAACTGATCTTGTGTTTGTTTTTCAGTTCATCCTGGTTTCCGTAGGTGACGTGGTTATCGCCAGCTATCCAGCACCCCTCTGCGACGGCGAGAGCCACAACATCCAGGTGACCATCTCAGGTAACCAGACTCTCCTTGTGGTCGACGGTCAGCCTGGACGAAGCGAAGAATCCGAGTACACCACAGATGTCTTCTCACATTCAAGCACCTTTATAGGAGGTCTCCCAGGTAACGACTAACTCTGTTTTTTCACTTATAAAGTTGATAAAGTCAATATTCTGCATGATCTTAGCGTCATCAAACCTTGTCTCCAGTACTTTCTAGAACAAAGTGTTGATCAGCTGCCAAAACATCACCTTACTAAATAAAACCAGTTTTATTTTGTTTCTAATCATAGTTGCTCCATTTCTGAGCCGTAAATAAAACCCACTGTTTTAAGATGAGAGTAGCTCAGAGCCTCTAATCGTACATGAGAGCAGTAATTAACACTGGCTTGTGTGGCGGGGTTGGGCTCTTGTTTGCTAAGTGGCAGATTCAACACCGGGAGTAAAACTTTTGGTGTTGCTGACTCACATGTTGTCATTTCCTCTCTCAGATGTCTCCCTGGTGTCCACGCTGGTGTCGGCGGCCTACAGCGGTTGCTTGGACGTCGCAGTGAACGGACAGTCTCTGGACCTGGACAAGGCCATCCACAAACACAACGACATCCGTTCTCACTCCTGCCCCCTCCTGAACTCTCAGCTGTGAGAAGAAGCGGTCTATGAGTAGGTCTTTGTCTTGATGGGGGGAAAATGTCCACTAAAATTCCAAAAGCTTTGACTCATTGGGAGATGGCTTAGATCGAAAAAAGAATAAAACACACATTTTTTATGTAAAATCTGCTACATAAATGGCTGGGGATTTCTACCCTAGCATGTCGGATGGCAACTGAGCAGGAAAATCCATCGAATCCAGCAAATACATGGCAATATATTTTGTATTTTATGTCAGCTGCCAATGTATTACAGGCTTATTAGCCCTTAAGAACACAGGAGATGATTTTCAAAGCAGTTTTAAATGGTTAGAGCCTGATGGTCGGAGTTCTGAACATCCTACCTTTGTTGAAATACAGATTTATTTTAATGTCTTTGCTGGTATTTCCAAAACTTGATTAAAGGGAGTGCTAACAAATGTTAAAAAAACAAACAAACTAGAACTCTCCACTCCCCTGCTCAGAGAAAGTGTCATCATCTGGTGCTTAAACGTCTCTGAGTGTTTGGTGCATAACAACGTGTTGATTGTGAACCGAGACTCGTATTTGCCCTTAAAATGCTGAATCTCCTCTTGAGCCACAGCATCGAAAACACAGCTTTGTGTTTTGCTGATGACCTTGCACATCGTTACAGGCAGAAATGGACTGCAGCCTGGAGCCATTTTTATGATCTCCTCTCGATTGCGAAATCACTTCATGTCTGCCTGCAACCTTAAAAATCAACCATGTGCCTAGAAAACAACAACCCAAACTTGTCAACCGCTCCCCTCCGATCGGGTGAACCGTTTTTTTTGCAATGGTGCAGTACTGTAACAACTCAAATTTTCAGCCTGTGCATTTTCCGGGTGGATTCTGATCCTTTGAAGCACTGAGCTGATTGTTGAGGTTTAGTCACTGACTTCATCGCAGACTCCCCTTCTTTTCCCGAGAGTCACTCAGTCACAGTTAAAACCTGCCACATACCAACCTGACGGCCACAGAAGCACAGGGAGACGGGTCGGGGCGCTGGTCGTGAGCGCCGGACAAAGCACTGCATCAATCGCACCACACAAGCTACTGAGAACAAGAAGAGTGCGCTGTACTATACTGTGTGTAAATAATGTTACTGTAAAATGCTTTAGAAATGACAGAAAGCAAACACTACCTTCTGCTGCAATATTTTTGGATCGTTTCAACAACAACCAAAAAAAAAAACAGACACAAAAGCCTCTGAGTCTGAGGAAAGCTTTGGCAATAAGTTTGTTCGCTTGACACAGAAACAGTCTTTAGGAGCTCGTTTTTAATTTATCGGTGCTGAGCAAATCAAAACACGTTTCAAAGCTGAGAATGTCAGAGGAGCATTTTGACTTGAAACGCCAAAAGGGCTCCGGAGTTATTTTACATCCCTGTCATTTTATAGTTCTCTTATGAATGAATGCAAGTGTATCAAGTTTGACCTTCTATTGTATTTTTTTTTTAATCATGTGTTGTATCTTGAATTTTCCCTTATTTTTATTTTCACTTTAAACTGCCAGTATGTGTACAATGCTGCAAGATGTCTGCCTTTTGAGTTTTAACTTCCCCTGAACCTATTTAAAAATAAAATCAGCTGTATGAACATTATATTATAGAGTAAAATTGTATTTTCAAAAAAAAAAAAAAAAAAGATTTGTGTGTGTGTGGTCTTTGTTATAGTCATGTCCTAAATTTTGGCTGCACTTACTTTGAGTTATTTTTATTACAGATAAAGCACTAGATTTCTGTTCAAGTTGATGTTGTTTGTTTTGGTCTCAACATTTTCAGCATGAGAGAATTTAAAACATGTAGTTGGAGATATGCAGTCTAATGGACGAGGTTAATTAAAAAGAATAAAAACCAGCGGATCTTGAGTAAACTGAGTTTAGGACCTTAAGTTTCCCCCTCTCCCTGGAGAGTAAACACTATACATTTAAAATGAAGTTGAGAAACATGCTTGTAGAAAGTGTGCTTATGTAACAGACTGCTGTGGCCCTTCAAAACGCAACGTCAGCACTAGAGGACATTTATACAGTCGGGTTTATAGGAAAACATGTTGAAATGGGCTGCTTGAGACTTCTGATTTGGCCCGACAGAACAGCTGAAGCAGAGGGAGTTGCAGAACCACATTTTATTGTTTTTTACTTAAACAAGATATTTAAATTCTCCTTTTTTTTTTAAACGTACAGCAACTGCAGTTATACAGTGAAGTCACCGAGTAGTCTCGAGTCTGTTCAGTTGAATCTTCCAAGGAAAAAAAGACATTTCTGGGAAATACACATTTTTCTCACATGAAGGCAGATCATTAAACGCCAGGGTTTGTGTTTACGTAAGGTTGATTTTAAATTTTTTTTTTCTGATCGTCATAGCATCTCTTTTCCACTTGTTTTCAACAAAGACTCTTCGGGACATGCTTCTTTTTTTTCCACTTATATTTTGGTTGCCACTGTATGCACCACTCAAACATGAATGTTGCAAAAATGGACATAGTTTCCAAAACCTATTGTTTGATGTTCTTTCAAAGCCCTTGCAGCACAAATATATAGGTCAAAGATCAAAACAGTATGAATTTCATAGCAGCAGATACTGAATCCCAACAGTTTACACACATCATCAATAATGCACACAGTATATTGACTTTAAGTGCACATTAAATAACACGAAGATTAAATAAGAGCAACATGAATATCATCTAATGTCCTTTTCACATTTTAAGAAAGCCCTTTTTAATTTAAATGAAGATGATCTACACATCTATTATCTAAATGAGACAGTAGATCAGTACATTGTCCTAATATCACACTGTACATTCATAGCGTCCATCAGCAACTGAGACGTAAATTACTGAGTACTTTGGAAATCTGCTTACTTTTGAAGTTTAACACAGACAATATTTTTAGATTGATAAATGTTGGCTAGCAGATCTCCTCTGCAAACCCACAGTCTTAAAATAAACGAGAGAAAAAGGGATTCATTTACTAAATCCTGACGAACAGAAATGCTACTTCAGACATTTACTGTTCTCCTTTGTTTGGTTTTAAAGTCTCATACCTTGACTAATCTTAAACTGTTGTTGAGATCATGGCTGGAACGTTGGACTCCGAACATGTGGTGAAGTGAATTGTAGCGATCCTCCATAAATAAAATCCCATATTTTAGTGTCAGCTTGAGCCTGTGAGGAGTTTGCTTTCTCCCTTTACTTGCTTGCGTCTGATCGACTAAACCAGCTGCAGGAGTAAGCGTGTATCCTTCTGTTTTTGAAATACTGACGAGGCAAGTTGCTGTTTAGGGGTGGTACATTTGATTGGTTTTAGACTCTTTATGAGAGACGAATTCTAATCTTATGTTGAAAATCGGATAACTGAGCTGATTTCCTCAAGTAACCACAGGAAACATAAAGATACACATCTATCAGTCTGTGATCAGTTAAAACCCATAAGACAGAACTGAAATGTAGTGAGTTTTCTCTCCACAAAGACAACCTACAAAAAGTCTTGTGCTGCACCAGGTGAAGACATCCTCCTCCACTTCCTTGCGTGTGCGTGTCGGGGCTCAGCAGGCATACGGTGGGGGCTTCTCGAAGGGGCTGTAAGTGGATCCGTACAGGATGGGAGCATTGGGGGTCAGCATGTAGCCTCCGGGGTCCTGAGTGGCTCCCTGAGACAGTGGCTGGGTGGGCATGTGGGCAGGCTGCTGGCTCTGGCTCTCCTCAGAGGGGTTGGCGCCAGAGCCTCCGTCAGGGATCATCTGGGGGGTGGCAGGTGCTTGGAAGCTGCTGGTATGCTGGCAGAGGAGAAACGGTATTTGGTATTTTTTTTAGGAGAAATGTGCTTTTCATTTCTTTGATCTTTGTAGTGTGGCCAAAAAAAACGTCAACCAAGATTCATCAAAAAAAAAAATCACCTTAAATCATCAGGAGCACCAGGACAACACACAACATCTCAATCACAGCTATGCTTTGGTACCTGCATGGGTGTGGGGTAGTTTGGGTAGGCGGGCAGAGCCTGGCCTGACGGGCAGAAGCCCGAGTAGGAGAGCATGTGCTGGGTCGGGTTGTAGAGGATATGGGGTGGAGGCGCGGGGCTCGGAGCAATCTGAGCAGAGGGCTTCTGCTGCAGGAAGGATGAGAATAATCATTTCAATCAAGGAAAAAGTGAGATATGCAACTATTAAGTTGCACCTGTTACCTAATAGTTAGAACTTTCCCAAAAATGTGTTTCACTAAATCAATTCAACCAGTGAAACTCAACTGTTTAGTGTAATACTTAATGTACAAAGTGACGTAAGGACTTATTTCTGTAGGAACTCTGATGATTTTGATAAACATCCCAAATTCAGTTTCTCGAAAAATTTCAATATCGCATAAGACCAATAGAAAAAGTTTTAAAACATGAAATCAGTGCTATGGCCATGATATGTCTTGACAAATATCAAGAGGAAGATGAGAATCTCCTCATCTGAGCTGAAGGTCACGACTGAAGCAATAGGACGTCTTATTTATTTATTTATTCACATGTTTGCTTCCAGTGAGCCAGATTTTTGTGCAAACTATTAAAATAGTTTTAATCAAAAGTTTTCTATTCCTTCTTAAACTCTTTCTATGGACATTGGCTAGTGTTGAAGACATGGGCGTTAGCTGTTTCTCTGTTTTAGGCCTGACACTCATACTTTTGTCCACCTCATTGATTTTCCTTGAACACAACGTACAGTATGGTGTCAGCAACAAGAGCTCGACAGAAAATGAGCCAGGCGCATCTCTAAGTTAGGCATCATTTCACTCAGCTGAGTTCTCTGAGACACGCGGCGAGCTTATTAAAATAATATATTAGCCACGCAATAATCATAGAGGAGCAGATGTCTGGAGTTCGTTTTCTTCAAAGCCTGCAGGCTGTTAAAGCAGTGTTTCATAAAACTCCAACCACATGGGATATCACACACATTTCATTTTAATCTGGAGTAAGATCACCTTTACATTTTTTTCTTTTTTTACTATTTCTGTGGCTTTATTTTTTCCTGCCCATTCAAATGACTTTTTCATTTTTTCTTGCAATTCTCCTGGACCTGCTGCTCACCAAATCCTTGTATGCTCCAAGGATGGCGGCGTCGATGATGCCCAGGAACATGGCGATCACGTTCAGCACCACGGAGGCCCACAGCAGTCGGTACAGGTGGATGGCGTCGAAGCAGCCGCTGACCCCCGTGAACTCGTAGTATTGGGGGTGGTAGTCTGAGCTGGAACAGGAGGAGGGCAGCTGTGAGTCGTGAAGGACTTGTAGTGTTTTCAGTCTTGCTGTTATGAGCACCGAGGATTTCTACACCCGTTAACATTGACTGGTTCACTGTTGACAAGTCGCTTTTACAGAATCTATTATTTGAAATTAGTTTGCAATATATTGTATTGTAAAAAAAACAACAACAAAAAATAAATCCTGCATGCAACACATTGTAAGCCATGTGTTACACAAACTCTTCGCCTTTTAATCAATCTAAAAGATCATCTCTGTTCATATTTCAGGAGAATGTGGTTCATGATATGTGGCTATTATAATGATGTTTCTCATTTTAAAAAACAAATTTTCAATTAAATAAAAAATTAAATAAATTTTATGTATCACTGCCATCAGGCCTGTTCGACCTGACCAAAAGACGTGCGTGTCAAAGGTCACCCGTTGTTCAAAAAGTACAATATAAACATTTTATAATCACTGTTGAGCAATAAGGTTAGGCCTCATCGGTTATTAGATTTTACTTATGCAGTCGCTCAAGAAGAATTTTTATTTGGTTTTCCTTCAGCTCAACTGCAAGCCAGTATTTACCTAAAGCACTCACTCCTGCAGCCCATTTACTAGGCAAGCAAATGATCAGCTTACAACAGATGGATAACTTTGATTTTCTCAAGCACTCAGGTCTCAAGCTGCATCCTCTGCGCTGTCGCAAGTCAAATTTAAACCCACATGCAATATGAGTTTTAACAATGTGAAGCCAGTTGCCAAAGTGCTTGCTGAATGTCTGATGCTCTCACCTCTCACAGTAAAGGTAGCAGCAGTAGCAGGTGTTGCTCCGAACTCTAAGCGAGCAGGCTTTATTGAACGAGCGGCACGCCACCTGCTGGGACAGTAGGGAAGTTCACCAGGCTTAGAATTGTGTGGGTTTAGATAAGTTGTTCAGGCAAACAGATGTAAATGTAACGTGTGCAAATCGTTTCCAAAACCAGGGGAAAAAATCCAGAAAGTTTTTAGGAGGAGCAGGATCACTGAATCCGAGCTCAATAACTGGATTTCATATATGTAGTAACGCCTTTGTGCCACTAGATGTCACCGCAATACTTTATAAAACATTCAATGGGATTGGTGCTTTTACTGTTTTCTAAGAAAAGTCAGTGTGTGTAGGTGTGTGCGTGCGTGTGTGTACATAGGTGTGTGTGTGTGTGTTTGTGTGTGGGAGTGTGTGTGTGTTTGGGTGTGTGTGGGGGTGTGTTTGTGTCTTGCATGGATAAATGTAAGAGAATAAACCTCAGTAAAGTAGTTATCGTAGGCGTAACCTGATCCACTGCTGTAATAGTTACACATGTTCTGCTCCAAAGGCCGTACGTCCTGAAACAGGCAAAAATATTTAAACAATTAAAAGTGTGAGACACATCATGCAAAATCTGAGCATCCTCCCCCAATCCACCAACATACAGTAAATTTACATTAAATGTGAAAAGCGATGCGCTTCGTGTTGTTATTCTGCCTCTGTGTGCCGCGGAGGCTGCAGAGGTTTACAACATGCATCTGCTCATTTCTGCCCACTGCACTGGTTCTGCAGAAGCCAGCCCATTATTCTTCACTGCACTTTATGCAGCACCAAAGGTAATAAAAGTCATTTTACTTTCCAAGGCCTGAATGTGCAATAGATATGACTTTTACTGCATGAGAACCAAATACATATATCTGTGGAGACCAGATAATATTGGTGATCAATATTAGGAGCTCAGTGCAGCTTTTAGGATGTCATTAAGAGCAGCTGCCTCTGTTGCCCACAGGGGAGGCTGTGATGATCTTATTAGCCCTGTGTTTGCTTGCCTAGAGGTATTCCGGGGTAAAATGTGCATATACTCCTTTAGTTTGTGCATTAACACATTTTCCCTCCTTGATTCCTTGTAGTTAACAGAAGTAATTTGGGGATTTGATTTATTTCGTGACATTCCAATCGGGATAAAAGCTGAAGAAACCCTCTCCACAGGTCAAGGTGAGATCAGGACGTTCGATACGACCCGATCAGTGTGTCTGTGTGAGTCTCGACATGGATTCCAGCAGAAAATCCTGCCTGATTTGTGGGGAATGAGATTTTCTTTGTAAACACTTGCCTGATTTCTTTTTCAGACAAAAAAAAAAAAAAAAACATTTTTATTTATGTTTTTTCAAGAGAAATCTGTGCAATACTTACAATGAACTCTGAAGCAATAATCCCATCCACAATGGCACACAAGAAAGACGTAATAACTCCGATGCTGATGAAGATTATTGCAGCCACAACCTTAAGGAGAGACGGAGACAGAAATAAGAATAAAATACTAATAGACATTTGTAGAATATCACACCATAAACATGTAATATTAAATGTTTGGTTTTCCCTGATAACCAGAGCTTATGGCTTGGCAACCTAATAAGCAAACGCATTGACATAAACACACAGAAATGTACGTCTTAATTTCCTTAAAAATAATTTTAGAATAATTTGTAACCTTAAATTGGCTGTGTTTGAATCATCAGTGTCAAGGTTTAATTTTTCTGATCATGCGTCTGTCTAATTTCAGATCAATGATTGCCCAATGCTGAAAGCCAAAGTTGGCATTTTCCCATCGCACCAAACACACACACGCACCCAAACACACGCAAGCAGGTAATCTTCTCATCCCCGGTGGTATTCATCCTGATTGGTTGTCTGCAGCGTCTGGGCTGCAGGATGATAAAGGAAATGTATGGCTCCTTCGTCTGCCAACATGTTGTGGCTGATTTACAAGCCGGCCCCGGTGGTGACCGCGAGGTCAATCTAATTCCCTCTAATCTGCCACACACACACGCAAAACCACAGTGTTCTCTGTTCCCGATCACTGATCAATAACCTCTACCTTCAGCTTTTTTTTTTTCACTCTTTTTTTTAAGACAAGGTGATCTAACTCACATATCCGCCCGAGTCTTTTACACGGTACGGCACGGCCATTTTGTGATTTCACACCCTCAGCCCTGCAGACGCAGCTGGCAGACCACAGATGTCTGGTAATAAAATTTACTAATCAGCATCAGCCACTGACGTTTAAATCGCCCCGCAGGACGGAAACAACTTTTTTTTCTCCAGAACGTCGGCCTCAACTTGTAATTTTCCTGATTGGTAGCTGGGATAGTCACAGAGATCTATTTCATTTAGGTTATTGGAATGTTTCAACAAAGACTGTGAGAAACTCAAGTCAGACTTTAAATCTGTGAGAAACCTCTGTATTTATTATTCATCTGTAATCTTATTAGAGATTAATGGAGTTTACTCATCTATTTTTAATCATTGTAAGGCAGACAACATTTAACAGACATAAATATGAAGAATTAGAACAAAACATCATAATACAATTTTTATAGGTAACTACACATACTAGCAGGTTGACTTATAACCTTGTAACTTAGTAAATTGCTCAAGATCACCTGGAATATTTTTGCTGTAATTTTGTCATTGCATTAAGAAAGATCTAAAAAAAAAAAAAACAACAACAACAAAAACAGCATTTTTGCTCAAAGTCATCTTTTCAGAAGAAAGTACATTTTTTAATTATGAAATCAAAGTCCCAACCAGAGAAGAGAGACACAGAATCCACGTTGCTTCCAGTCCAGTCGGATCAAAGTCAGTGATGGTTTGGGTTGCCATGTCATCTACTGGTGTTGGTTCACTGTCTTCCGCCAAGCAGGAAGTTTTACAGAATGTCATGTTTCCTTCTGCAGAAAAGCTTCATGGAGATCCTGAGTTCATTTTCCAGCTGTCCTCAGTGCTACAGGTACCAAACGTTGGTTCAGGGATGTCACTGAACTTGATTGAGCTCATGAAGGCTCAAGAACTTTTCAGAAGCTTGACTTTTTGTTCATTTGATTTTATATAAAATCCAAATTTTAATAATCTGTGAGCAAAAATAATGAGACATAGCTGTGTGAATATTTTTACTCTGCATGTACAGTAATAAATATATAAGATGTAGGAGTTTTATTTTCTGAAATAAGTGGCAAAACATACAGAATCTTTCCACATTATTTTTAGATGTATCTGAAGAACGCCTTGCTTTAATCTTCTTACAGCTTTTTCCTACTTTACAATCCCAGCTAAGGTCTTCTTTTTCTTTTTCACTTTCATATCAAACATTTGTCTTATCACCATATTGCAATAAAATTTCCTCAGCTCAATCAATTTGATCACTTCATTTAGATAAGTTGCAGTCGTGCAGCAAAACAAATTCATTTCTTAAGCTGTCTAAACTCTGCTTGCATCTCTCTAGTGAGAACATATTTCCAAGCAAACAACGATTTGTAATTCTGAGAACTAGAACAACAAATTTTGCTCCTTCAACCCTTCATGATGCCCGACCTCTTCACTCTCACTGACGTTTGCAGTTAATTACAGGACTGTTTCACTTTTCCTCTTTGCAGAAAAAAAACCCCATAATAATTAAAACAGAATTCAAATTGTCATTTTCTTCTTGTTTTAGAGTATAGATAAAAAGTGAACGATTTCGCTTTTCAAAATGGCGCAAACATTGTCAAGCATGTTTGAAAATGAGCAAGAAATCTGAAAAAAAAAGAGAAAAAAGATACTTCTAACAAGATTCTGAAATTAATTTTCATCAGCGATGTGAATAAAGAACCGGGCTGAGGAAATGAGCTCTTTCTGGACGGCTTTATCTGCCACTGGTCCAGACTCTCCACTTCATTAGCGGCTCAAATGACTTCGCTTTTATGGGCTGCAAGTGGGAGATGAAGCCATGAAGCCAGCGGCCGAGACAATAGAGCCTGACAACTGCATTACTTCAGATTACCTTGGCCACAGCTGCCAGCACATAAAACATATTCACTGTTCAATTCACTAACATTATTCCCCCAAAGGTCCAGTTGAACTGAATAATCATATTCTGTTTAAGATTAAAGACACACACACACATCTGGTGCAGATGGATGATCTACTCTTGAGATCTCGCTCTACTTCCCTTTAAAGCAACTCTGCAAACTTCAGGTGTGACCTGAACATTTTTCTCTAAAATGGTCCCACTTTAATATCTTAGATCAACATTTTAACACCAGACAAAAACAACCTTTGCAAATCAGCTGTCAGACAATTCAAAAATATCGTTTAAGTAATAAAAATATAATGTCCCTTAAAACATAATAATTGGTGCTGTGATGGTCAGCAGAGGAACTTCAGCCCGATCTTCTGCTCAGAAAAGGCTGAATGTGGCCGCGTTGAATGAAGAGCCGTGCTTCGTGCGTCGTCACAGCGTCTCGGTCGGTTTGAGATTCAACTTTGACGAGACCGCCTCGCTCAGAGGAGGACCTGCTGTTGTCCTTTTGTTCATAGCACTGCTAAATAAGCTGGTTTTCTTTAGCCGATAGGGTGAGAAACTGAAAGTCGGATCTTTTCCTTCAAGGCTTTCTATGAGTGGGAATACAATTTAGCACACACACGTTTTACAGTCACCTAAAAGTTGTTGATAGCTTATTTATTTATGCATCCATCCATCTCCATAACTGTTTATATTTTGTAAGTATTTTTGAAATATAGAAGATTATCCACTTTTATGAAATAAAGGCCAGTTTTCAGCCAGCAGGTTGTTAGATCACTTTATCTTTATAATGTCTCATCAGTTGATCTAATTAGATCCTTTTAAACCTTTTAACCTCTGTAACATTTGTGTCACTTTGTTATTAACAATAAGTCTATAGCTAATAATGACAGAGATGCCTTTATGATCTGCTTCAACAACCTTTTAGTGGGAAACATGCTGCGTGTTTCCACGTGTCTGTTTCCATTACGAAAGCATGGTGGGACATGCACTTTCCAGCTTATGCTAACTGTAGATTTGCGTGAAATGCAACTGGACTTTTTGTATTTTAAAGATATTTATTCTTTTCTTCTCAAGCTCAGTGACTGTAGTGTAGGTAAACTCACAAATCACCATCAGTGTTTTGGTCTGTGTTGAGAAACTTCTACAAAATCTGAAACCCAAAGAAGCATTTTGATACAACTTTCAGAGTGGAGCACTAATGACAAATGGATAAAGACACAAAGAGGAATTTTACTGCCCCTGCAAAGATAACTATCAGGTTATGCAACTAAAATCGCTGACCGCTGCAAGGTCTTCCTCCGCTGATTGGTCGACGATCGTCCAATTGTGACCACAGCTGGCCGCGCTGGCAATAAGAAGTGATTGTGCCGTGGCCTGTTGGGTAAAATACGGCCCGTTTAAAGGCGCTTCTCTCTGAACTGCAAGGTGACCAGGCAGGCAGGCTGCAGTGTGGGAGACACGGGCGGTAAGTAAAGGAGATGTGGCTTTAGGAGAGAACACGAGCTACACGAAGCGTTCAGTCATAAAGAAATCTCTCGGCACATCGGGGCGGTGAGGCCTGTTATCAGAGTGGCTCTGATGACCAGACAGAGAAGCAGTTTTTCATCTTCCTTTCACAGGGAACGCTGCACGCTCCGACAAGTTCCTATAAGATTTCTCCATAAAATATATGGCGGCAGAGTACAAGAAATTAAGACACTGAAGTTTTACTTTGCACATATAACTGAGTGCTGTTTGAGCTGTGACGATAGACCCATCTGTCTCTGGAGCGATGAGGTACAAGTTTCAAGTCTCAATCTAAATGTTCTCTGATGTCAATGAAAAATGTAAATGTCCAAAATGTGGATCTTGCAATTCAACTCTTTCTTGCAAAAGATAGAAAACAAATAAAGGGAAAATGTAACATTTTAGTGACTTCAATTTACAGCTATATTATAAAAAAAAGGAAAAAAAAAGAACAAAACTCTGGTAACACTTCATTTGGTCACACAACACTGTCATAAACGTGACATAACACCTGTCCTGAAGATGAAGGAGCCTTTATGAATGTTTATGACTGTTGTCATGAAGTGCCGTTTGGTAAACAAAGACACTGTCAATGCAAACTCCATTACCAAGAAACTCTCGTCTTTAAACCGAAACATTACAACAAGTAACAACTTGGAATGTTGCTGCATTCAAAAATAACCCAACGAATTAAAACTCTGGTTAAATAAGAGACAGCGTGCAGCTGTCGTCATCGCCTGCCTCTGAATAAGCTCAGGTAAAGTCCAGACGTCTCAATTAGTTTCCTGCAGAAACTAACTAATCTGCAGAGAGCTTCCAGATCATCACATGGATCTCCTGGTCAAAATTGGTTGGTTGGGGGGGAAAAAAATCAACTCTACACGTTACAAAGCATGCCGTTCCCACACTGAAGCATGGTGATGGCAGCATCGTGCTTTGGTACAGTTTCCTTTTCACCTGGAAATGAGACCTACATGGTGGGTGGAGCAGTCTCATAGATTTCATGTGACTGGAAAGGCCAGTAATTTCCGGTCAAAATGTGCCGAGCCGACAGAATCCGA
Source organism: Poeciliopsis prolifica (assembly GCF_027474105.1). NCBI lineage: Eukaryota > Metazoa > Chordata > Actinopteri > Cyprinodontiformes > Poeciliidae > Poeciliopsis > Poeciliopsis prolifica. The sequence goes on from NW_026562396.1 coordinate 2,292,166, forward strand.
CCTAAAAAGAATGAAGGCTTTAAAATCAAAAGGAGCTTCAACAAAGTCTTAGTTGAGGGGCTAAAAACGTTTTTTCTTCATTTTCTCCCCAAAAGATTTCAGTTTGTTTTAGAGATGAGTTGTACTGCTCACACCACAGAAACCAGGCATTTCACCAGGCGTGTGTAGACGTCTACTTTGCTTTCCTTGTGTGTAGTATGGCTTTTTTTATTTTTTATTTCTCTATATTTTGTAAATGTTATTTCGCCTTGCAGTTGAAGAGATGCCTGTTCAACTTTGAAACATAATCTGTAAATCAATGGTACGAATATAAAAAAAAAAACAAAAAACAAAAAACTGATTACAATAGATTGGTTGTTTTATTGAGTTCATAATTTTTTCCAGGGAAGCAGGAAGCGCATGTTTGGCCCCTGCAGATAAACTCATCACTTCTCTCCTTGTTTACATTTCGGGCCATACCAACACCTCCATCTGCTGCTTTATGAGGTCAGAGTACCAAAAGGGTCGGCCCAATCAGGAAACGAGAACTTCGGGGCTCTCAGGTATCCGAAACATTGTGCTCGGGATAATTGTTCTTCTCTGCCGTGCCAACCAGCTCTCGCGTTACCGCGATGGCATCAGATGGAGGAGAGAAGAATTAGACACCCGTGTGGGAGCGAACATCGTGCCTCAGAGGAGACACTGTAGACCAGTGTTGGCGTGGCAGCGATCACACCATTAAAGTTTAAAAGCACAGAGGCGGGGGGAGGGGGGGAGCGATGCCAGAGCCAGACAAGACGCCGCAGCTCGCCGTCTTTGTTCACACGTTTAAGCAACAAAGTTGACGACGCGAAACCCGAGTCAAAACTCAAGAAAACCGACTGAAAATATGACCTGATGACCCTTTGTACAGATGCTTTGTCACAGAGTGTGCTGTGGGTGTCTGAACGGCAGCAGGAGGAGCATCTATGACGCGGACATGGTACGCTGTCTCACAAAGTAAGCCAACGTGATCCGAGCAGGCATGCAACACCCCGGACGCTCCATGAAATATTCACGTGGGCCTCAGTCAAGTTGAAAGGCACAGCGGACACGCCTGCATCATGCCTGCATCATGCCTGCATCACGCCTGCATCACGCCTGCATCACGCCTGCATCACGCCTGTATCATGCCTTGACAATCTATAATGAAACTGCTGATCTGTGCTTTGTTGTAATGTAAGGATTTGAACAGAAACTGGTTTTCTTTTTCTTTTCTTTTTTTTTTTTTACAGAACTTAAAAAAAGATGAATACGATAATCGTTAGAATTAGGATTATGAATGTGGTTCAGATGTTGCTATTTGTTTATGGTAAAATGCTCATGGCAAGCGTGATAGCTTTGAAAATTAAAAATAAAAGGGTTTATATCGCGTTCCAAATTATTATGCAAGTGATATTTTCTCAGATTTTCTTAAATGGCCGATGCAAATGATGCTCAGTATAATTTTCAAATCATAAACTATTACAGCATAAATCACATTTTACTGAACAAAGCTCCCCATGAGGACAGTATTTTTATTTCAAAAATAAAAACTCAAAATGCACTGTTCCAAATTATTATGCACAGCAGATTTTCTAAACATTTTATGGATTATAAAGAACTGCAAAACGGTTATTCTCTGATAACCTTCATTCTGAAATTAGATGTTACAATGAGTAAAGGAGTTATGCAATTGATTTTCTTTTGTTTTGTTCTGTATTTTTGTGTCATTCCTCATAATGCAGAAATAAATCAGGAACGTGGTTTTAAAAAACGTACAACTGTATTTATTGTTTATCATTATGACTACTGTTAGGTATTTGGAGTTCATTGATCAGTTTAAAAACAGCAAGTTATTATTATGTTTGGAGGTTATGAAACTGATTTATGATATGTGTTTGTGCAAAGAACCAAATCTCCTCTCCATACATTTTCACAGTTTTTTGTTCACAGAGATTAGACGGATTAGACAATAGAATCTTTTTCTTAAAGGGAAAAATAGGAAGAGCGACAAAAATACAATAGCGACATTAAAGCAAAGAGGAGAAAACTAGGCATGATTAGCTCTTTTTAGTGTGTGGATTAGAATAATTAGGGGAAAATGAAACATCAAGCAAAAAGGTTTGTAAGTCATCGGAGTCCCGTTCAGTGGTGCTGGGTATCATGCTGAGCTTCAAGTGCTGTTAACTCGATACTGACAATTAAATGTCATGTAACACCTTCTGTGCTTTTGGTTTTGTAGCTGCAACGTATTTGACCGTCTCTAGACTTTTATAACAAACTGGTTTGAACTGGCTTCTGGCCGATTCTGACCCAGTTCAGCAGCGGGTTCTTCCCAAATCTAAAACTTCTGATTTAGAGTTGGGATTTGGGAGTCGTGGATATAACCTTTTTTTTTTTTTAATTTTTATTATTATTACCTTTTGGGGTTTTTTTTGTTTGTTTTGTTTTATGCAAGGAGATGTCGGTGTTGTCTGTGTTCCTGTCCAGAATAAAGGATCTCTGCCAGCAACTGGCCAATACTAATGCAATTTTCCCTCTTGTCATTGAAGTCTGGAGACAAATTTTCTCCGACCACAAATCCAGCCATGTACTCTGACCTGAGCATGAGGAACATGAACTCATTACGCTGCCATTGAGTAATTTGATTTGTCTCTTGCTCACAACACAACAATTTCCCGCAAAACAGTTTAGCAGATTTGCACAGTCTGTAATGTAATCCTATAATTTATGTTATATATGTCTTGTTTTCCTGGAACACGGCCTCGTTTATAGATGACAATTCTAGTGAAGCACAGAAAGCAATAACTCACCTGGATGCAAAACAAGGAAATATTGCACAAGTGAAGTTTTCAGTATCACAAATTTAGATTTTGTTTGAAAAACTTGAAATCATGAAACATTGCTGTATCCTATTTTATTTGTGCGATATATCACATTATAGCCTCTTTATGGGGTTCTTGAGTAACTAAATCTGAGTTGAAATAGACCACGAAACACTGGATGTGTGACTAAGATGAAGAATATCTACAGTGACAGTTTGGTGTCTCTTTCCAGCGACCATCGGGTCAGTGGCAGGATACTCTGGACAGGTCACCAGTCCATCACTGGGCTATTTCAATCATTTCTCAAGTCATCAAACTAATTGTAATGTCAGACAAAGATAACCTGAATAAATACCAAATGCAGTTTTCAAATGATGAGGCTAAAAAGTCCATCCAAACCAATCTGGCTCTACGGTAAAGGTCATTTTATTTATATTGCACATTTTCAGCAACAAGGCAAAACAAAGTGCTTTACATGAATTAAAAGGAAATACAAACAAAATAACAAACCAAAGGAAAGAGCAAAAGAAGAAAAAGCTAATAATGTTGATCCAAAGTGAATAAACTAGATAAGTAAACTACCTTTACCTTGAACGTCTCTAAAAACAATGTATCCCTGACAAAACACACAAAACCATGGGTGTTGTGTCTATCTCACCATGTTAGACACAAACAGAAACTCACCATGGGTCTGCGGTTTTCCACCAGGTGGATGCCAACAATTCCCAGAAACGCTCCAAAACTGAGCTGAAGAAACAAAAGAAATGTTTGTGTTAGTAATTTAAAACCCACCAGGTCACCTTATAACTTTTTTTAAATATAAAAAAAAAAGAAATGTTTCACTCACAGTGATGCCGGGGTAATATCCAGACACGGACACGTTGTCAGTGCGTGTGGCCGAGACGAGACCGACGGTGAGGACCACCAAAGACAACGCCAGCAGAGACACGGTCACCCACAGAGCCGTCCTCCTTCTGCGGACATAGAGACCTGAAAGACAGGGAGAAGAATCAGAATGAAACAGATAAAGACGGATGTCCAGATTCTGACATAAATGTGGCTAAATATAGTGAAAATATTTCTGCACAAATCATGGAAAATAGATATGTGACATGCATTATAAGTATTGATCAACATAATATGATATTCTATGCAACTAAAGCACCCAGTGTTGTTACGTAATAGTTTTCAATTTTACAAACATTTATGCATGTGATTCACTGATTGTTGCATTTGATTCACCGTGCAAAAGAATAGAGATTTGACTCCCATTGCTTTTTAAACTCTTCTACTTGCTGACAACTCGCTGTAATCATTTTTTGCAACCGTTATGGGAATTATTGAGCTCTTCCTTTCATTAAACAAACTTATAAAAGTGATTGCTCCTTCTGCCCAGCAGGAGATAATGAAGATGTACCTCCTCAAGTATTTAGTTCATTCTGCTCCCTTTTTTCACTTGAATAATTTAGAGTTTTTGTCTTCCTCCCAAACCTAAAGGTGCATTTGTTAACACAACAACAATATCAACTTGAAGAAGGCTGATGATCAGTTTCACGGTGAAAATGAAGAAACATGCTGAACAGTGTGAATGATGCTCATTTTTAAAGTTACCTGCAGAATCCTGAGTTTCTGTGGTTGTTTGCTGACTGCTCTGTTGCGTTTCGGGCTGCTGCATGTTGCTTCAATCAGGATGAATTCAGTCTAAAATAAATAACAATAAAAAACACAGTCCAGGTGGTTTCTCTTCAACTAACGCTAATTTGCTTCAAAATAGTGTCCTCATCCTGCACGGAGTGACGCGACCGGGTCCCGTGTTTCCAGTCCAAAGAGGTGCAGGACGATCAGAGGAGGTTTCAGACAGCTGACTGTGAAAGGTCCGAAGGGTTCAACTTTACTTGTAGCCTGAGAGGAAGGGAGTCACACAGAGAGAGGAGGAAGAAGAAGCCAATCAGCTCCCTGTGTTTCCCCCCCCCAAGTGGTGAATCACTCAAATATTTATCTTACATAAGTTTTATACAGCTTCAGATGGATTGCTGTGGAAATTATTTACAGTTCTGAGGCTAATGATGCATAAAATGAGGTTTTATGAGCTTTTCATGACTATGGGAAAGAATCATTTCAATGAGTACAGCGCCCTCTACTGGAGAGCAATGTATAGGATCTCTAATGAACTGCTGCTGAAGCTGTATTGAACTGACAAACATCCCATAACAAATACATTGAAACAAGAAAAGTTGAAATAAAAGTAACCTACATTCTATTTTAAAAAAATTATTTTAAAGCGTTTTTTTTTTTTTTTTTTTTGCAGCATCTCACAGTGAAATTTTTAATTATAATTCATCAGCCATCCATTATTTTCAGTTTCATTTTTTCCAAAATCTCTGCGGTCATCCTTCTCACCCCCAGAAATTCCTGTAAAAATGGCGTAAACTGAAAAACGCCTACCTTGGTTTTTCAGGCAATCAGATTGTTTGGGAACTTTTGTTATCCTTAACAATTCATTATCGTTGGGTGTAAAAGTAATCTGACACAAAGCATTAACAGAATGGGAAAAAGAAGAGAACGTCCCTTTAAATGGAGGTAAATTTGTGCTGACCTTTAAAAGTATTGAATGTGCGAGGGCAACATAATGAAACTTTTTAAATATGTGCGAAAGAGTAAAATTATAATCTTAGGATTAATTCACCTTCATAACAACCATTCAATTTAAGGTTTTTATTCACATTTTTCAGAGGGATTTTATTAATATTTAACATATTCAAATAATTATTTACAATGATTGACACATTGTCACCGTTTTTGTTTCGGCAAAAAGAGATGATTATGGTGGAATTTGAAAAAATGAATGAATACTTTGTAAATGCATAAACTAGAATATTAAACATTAACCTCCAACATGATAGGCTTGAAAAAATGTTAAACTAAAATAAAGGACTTATGAAACTTCACTTTTTTTTTACTCCTAAGTAGAACTGTTACATTGAGAAAGAAATCTGTATATTTTGCAAAAAAATAAAGAAAAATGTTTTTAAAGAAGCCTGATGAAAGATCAAATAGCTACGCAAACTGTTGAGTAATTTCTTACTCTGGAGTAAAGTTGTTAAAAAGCACAATAATCCTATAAATATCCTTACATTATGCAGTTCTTGAAATACAACAACAACAAAAAAAGAATCATCGATGACATGAATTTTCCTTCGCTGACTTCTTGCTTGAAAAGTGCTCAGTTCTCATGACAGTCCCTGTACAATCGCTCTCATAGAGAAGAGAGGTTTCATGTTGAACTCTCAGCACAGCGCGCAGGTGGAGGACTTGGGCGGCTGCTCCAGGATGGATTCACGCCGCAGGTCGTTGGGCAGGGTGCCGCCGGGGCCCCACACGTTGAGCTCTCCGTAGATCCCGGTCTCTATCATCTCCTCCTGCCAGGGGATGGGGATGTTCCCTGTGGCGAACTCATCGAAAAATTCCTTGTCTACGTCTTCCAGAGCCACGCCTTTCACCGTGGAGAAGGCGCCGACGTTATCCAGGTCCTTGGCGTACACCGTCTTAGAGTCTGGCACGAAAGGGGGAGGGAGGATTCCTGAAGGGGACAGAAGGTGAAAGAGTTTGTCTGAAATAGTTTGATGTTGGAGACATTGGTGTTATAAGATTCTCATCAGCAACAAGATATCTAATGTTCTGGTGTTTTACTTTGGTGAGCGATCCACTTAATATTTTACTTTCACAAAGGTTTAGCACAGTAAAATGTTTCAACTGATTTAGTTTGGTCTACTTTTCAATAAAACCAAGGCTTTTAGAACAATATTTGGACTTGTTGACGGTCCAAACAGGGTTGGTCAAAGCTGTGAAAGCACTGGGAAATGATCAGAACCTTGTGAGTTTTAAAACTTGATAATAAAATGGCACAATAACAGTTAAATAGCTACAACAAAAGTGTATCCACCCTGTTTGGAGAGGTTCTGGTCAACTGCCTCTGCATTTGTTTACATGGGAAAACAGTGAACAGAACAATGAAGGTAAATTGTTTCTATTTATTAAAAATAAAACTTTACTCTATTAGTGTAATATGGAAAAAGGATCCAATGAACTACAAAATGGACCTGAACTCATGAGACTGACATCTTTGCACGTTTGCCATCAGCTTTGTTTCTGTCTCAAACCGACCTGCGTTCAGTTTCCTCCAGTTGATATCCTGGAAGAAGGGGTGAGCCCTCAGCTCGTCGCACGAGCCGTCCTTGAACCCGAACCTCTTGTCGACCTCCTTGCACAGCAGACCCTCGCAGATGGACCGGGCGCTCTCGCTGAACTTTTCGGGATAGGTTACGGGATCGTTCAGAATCCGTTTCTTCACCACCTTGTTCTCCACCTGACACGACAAAATGTAACTTTTGCTCAAACTCCAAAATCAAGGGTGTGTTTATTAACGCACGCTTTCTTTTCTATATACCTTCTCTCCGCGACTCCTGAAAGGTCCCTTAGCAGCCAGGAACTCATAGAGTGTGACTCCCAGAGTGAAATAATCCACAGAGTAATCGTACTCTTCGCCTTTAAGAAGCTCGGGAGCCATAAAACCTGAACAGGAGAATAAGAAGTTGTCAGTGTTTACACTGGAGCATCAATTTAGATCTGATGTCATGAATGAAACAAAACAAAAAAAAAAACAAACATTTATGTCACAAATATTCTGTTTAGTGTCTCAGTCAATCTGTTATCTGAAATCTGTTAATGAAAAATAAGCAAATCAATCTTGAATCTAATTATTTTCCTTGTAATTTAGTTTTCTTGATTTAAGATCATGTCTCTTTAAGGCAGTGGTTCCCAAATATATAAAACCTGATTCTGTGACATTAGATAAGAATTGACTGTATTGCTCTCACACATTCAGTTGAAGCCAAAAGCCTCGGTTCAAAGAGGAATTTCTTACTCTCTCTGTGTAAATGTTTTGTCTGTACCTGGGGTTCCAGCGTAGCCCTTGATTTTGAACTGATCATCTGCCAGCTCCACGGCGAGACCCAGATCAGAGATTCGTACGTTACCTGTGAGAAAACCCCCCAAAAACAAAACGGCACAGAGATGTCAAAGAGTGCACTCTCTAACAAACTTTATTTGCTATTAAAAAATAACTATCAACTCTACATGTAGTGTGACAACACAAAACCATCTGTTTAGTGTGTTTTTGAATCCTTGCAGATCTAAGAGAAAAAGCTTAACTCTCCCCAGTTAAGCTCTCATTATGTGCTTGTAAGTGTGCAGAAATTCAGTGCCTTGCAAAAGTTTTCATACTCCTTGAACTTTAAAAGGTGGTAAAACACAAATGTAAGCCACAAGTTTCATATTTTTAATTATATAAAACAAACAAAAATCAAAGCATGTGCCTTTTTCTTCTGCTGTTCAACTTTGCTTTGCTCTGTCACGTAAACCACTGAAGTAACATGACACAATAATTCAACAGGTAAAAAGACTTCCGTTAGGTTATGGATATTTAATAATCTTGGGCAGATTTGATTTATGAAATTTATTTTGCAAGACAGAATTTCACTTTCTACCCTTCTGCCATGTTTACAAAGCAATGGCACTTCATTCCCTATCAGTAAATGTTTCACTTAACCAAACTCAACCCTGGGTTTTAGTCATTGGCTTAAACCTTTGGATAATAAGGGGAAAACTAGCTTATTCTGATGAGTTAGCTGCATTTCAAGTTTTTCCCTTCAGTTGAGTGCATGCGTTTCTGACCCTCATTGTCCAGCAACACGTTCTCTGGCTTCAGGTCTCTATAAATGATCCTCTTCTGGTGGAGGTGCTCCATGCCCTGGATAATCTGTGCCGTATAGTAACAGGCCCGCGGCTCATCAAAGCCTGGGTTGTTCTCATCCACATTGTAAATGTGATACCTGGAAGCAAAGTTATTGATCAGGGACAGGGAGGAAGACATTGTGTAATTTGAACTAATCTGAAGATGATATGAAACAAACAATAATAATAATAAGTGTAAAAGTGTTGATTGAAGTTTTAACCTCAGGTCTCCTCCATTCATGATGGTCATGACCAGACATAACTCGATTTTTGTCTGGAAGGCATAAGCCAAGGAGACAATGAACCTGCTGTGAACTCGGGCGAGGATCCTTTTCTCCACCATCGCTCCCTAGAGGCAGAAGAAGGTAGTAGTCGTGAGTGAACCGCCCTGGCCATCTTCATTCACAGGCTTCTTCCTGATCTCCAGTCGAGCTTTTGAGGAAGTGTTGTGGTTGCTGCTTCTACTATATTGTCAGATTTCATGGTTTCCCTGAAAGCCACTAGCTCAGCTGACCTGATCACACAGTGTGTTTTTATCAGCTCTCAGTTTGTGCACCTTCTATAATTAAAAAGTTTTTTAAAAAGTAAAATTGTGAAGACAAACGCATTTCTCTAACTTACTGTGTCTGGCAGTTGTGTGGAGAGTATTTCGATATAGACTCAGTAAATATTAGTAAAGCCAGTTTAATCAAGCTTCCACTGAAAATGATCATTTATTTTGGGAGTGACTTGTAGAGACAGCGTGCCTGAAATTTGACTCCAGCACATCAACAATCGACAACGTTTAACACGGTTAGAAAATTATTTTCCTTTTGTATGATTGCAACTGGTTTGATATGTCTTTCTAATCCTGCATGTCAGTAGATTTGGAAGCTCTTTTAAGGTTATTACACCTTTATTATTACTGAACACAGCTTGCACCGCATCAACAGAATCTCTTACCTCATAACCTTTTCTTTTCTTTAACCTTTTCTTGTTGAGCTTTTTGCAGGCGTACAGTTTTCCCGTGCCTTTCATCTGACAGGCGGACACTTCCCCAAAGCCACCTTTACCTAAAACGCGGAAATCCAAAAACCAGTCCTCTCCCACCGGCTGCGTCTCCAGCCACTTCCACTGCAGGAACCTCTTCAGATACATGCTCTCCATGAAGAAAGTGTAGGGCACTTCTTTGAGGAAGTCCATGACGCTGTCCAAGGTCTCATTGAAAAGATCGTCGCCGGCTTCCTGATGTTTCTCCTTGACCTTTGTGATGCCATTCTCCGGCAGAAAGGGGCAGTAATACTTGGCATCGGGCTCCATGTACCGAGACAGGATCTTGCTGGCTTTACTGGCTCTGTCCTCGTCCTCAGCCATGTTATATTCCTCGATATCCTTCCAAAGACGGCAGGGGCCTTTGTACTCGCTGTTGGAGTCCAAGAACTCCTGGAAAAGCCGTTTGCCGATGGGCTGCTCCACGCAGACAGTGTTGAAGCCCAGATCCAAGGTTTCACGCAGACCTTCACAGACGGTGATGTGAGGCAGCTTCAGGCGGGCGCGGAACTTCTTGTCTCGGTTGACGGCTGGATTGGCGGTGCCATCGAAGCTCCCACGGGCAGAGATGTAGGCAGAGTTGGCCACCACTGTGGTCAAGCCACCAATATCCATGGTGATACAGAAAAGAAACAAAAAAAAAAACTATTCAAAGAGGTTTTAGCTGAAAGTCTGTAAAGGAGGAAGCCCAAAACAAGAAGGAGGATGTAGGGATTTATTCTTCCCTTAGGGATTTCAGAGGCAAAGTTTATCAGCCACCTATCATCCGCTCACAGCAGAGACCTCAGTGAGGTGATCACTGAAGCTCACAGCTTCTTCTCACTCCTTCACACACATGCAGACACATGCAGATCGGCCTGACTCATCACCTTTCTCCAAAGGGATTTATCCGCTCCGTTATCTCTCTAATGCTATATCCTGTGCTTAGCCCATGTGCTCCCTGCAAGAGACAAGGAGGTTGAAAACAACGCAAGGAAAAGACAAGGGAGGCGAAAGAGAAGCAAGAATACACCAAAGTTCATTACTTTCCAGACAAAATAATATGCATTTTTATGATTTTCTCATATATTTCGTCAGAGCTTATTTTAGTCAAAATTTGTACAGGCCTTATAATGGTCTTAATGGTTTGCTTTGGTTTTTGGTGTTTTTTTCTCTGATTCTGTATAACTAACCTATTATCAGTTTGTAAAAGATTTAAGAAAGTGTACAGGAGGAGAGCATAAAACAGGTTTAAAACCCTCTGTGGAACATATTAAATGTTTCTGTATTTTATATCTTAAGAAAACAGAAGAGGAGGAGATCCCAAATCGAGGACCTGAAAGTGAGATCATCCTACATTTGATCATCGACACGAGGTGATTCTTTAAATTCAGGAGGTTTGCCATGCCTCAGTAATTCAAAAATCAAAGTTAAATGGCAAATATTCCTCTGACAAAGGTCAGATACAGAAACACTGACAGAGAAAGACGAAACACGACCAACTTCTCAAAAACCTACATGTGATGAAGCCTATTGTAATAAATCTCTTTGCAACATTAAATCCTAAAACTCTCAGCATACTTAACTGAAAATAAATGTCCAAAACTGTTTCAACTTTTTTAGAACTGCTTTTATTCTGGCCAGATGTCAACTGATAGAATTTAAACATGTATTTTTTTTTTTTTACGTTTATTGAACATACAATAAACATTGATTTGAATGGATGCAACATGAGAAAGTTTCACCTTAAAATAAGATTTTATCATCATTACTGTTATAGCTCACTACTTTACTTTAGGAAATGTCCTAACAAACAATGCGCCTGTACTTGTAATGGCAAGCAAAATCTGTGTTCCTATAAAGATGCGGCCACACATGTAAAAATGTCTATCAGTGAACATCTCCTCCCTCTAATAGGATGAAGTCTTTCAGAGATGTGCTGACCGCAAAGTTTGTAGGTTATCAGCTTATGCAGGTCTGCTCGCATGTTTGCACACACACTCAACACACAACGACACGTGCGGAGCCGTCGCATTCACAGCTGAGCGTCGCGCCGATGTTAGACAGGGTTTCCAGGTAACCAGAATGGGCCATCACGTGGATTGATGCATGTGAAGCTGCTCCGTTGCACGCTTCTGAAGTGCAAAACGTGAGAAACGGTGTCATTACAATTCATTTTTCTTCATTCGAGTCCTCGTTTGTTTCATTCTCGTGAAAAGTGCTACATATGTAAATTATTTAAATCTTAAATTCGGAGCCTGAAATCAGGAATGTTGATTTTCATTAATATTGTGAAGCCAAAGATGAACACTTTATTCAGACAAACAAATAAAGTTCAAAGAAAATAACATTTGTCATCTTATTTTACTAAAGATATATAAATCCAAGTAAGTGCAAAACATATGACAGTCTGAATAAAAAATTTTAATGACAGCAGAAATAAAATACAAACTTCAATTTAAAAAAAAAACCTTCACACAAATAGAACACATGGAACTAATAAATATCAACAGTATTGTCTGATGGTGATACATATTAACATTGCACATGTTTTCATACATTTACATTTCAGTGTAAAAGCTCTTCCATCATTTTTGACATTCAGAGGACGAGTGCTGGCATTTTTTCTTCAGATAACACCGGTGAATAATAATAAATTATCAAACGTAATTCTACTGAAACATTTGCATTGCCTTTGTTGTTTTAGTGCATTACAAAGTAGCAAACAAAACAACCCAAAACTTGATTTCTGGGCAGATTTAGTCAGTTTTTCTGAAACTCTCAGTAAGAAAAGGATGATATTAAACCAAAGTACCATTAACGTTAATCAGGAGAGATCTTTGACTTCAGCCTGAGGCAGGGTCTGAAACCATTGATCACTGTTTGTAATTTCACAACAGAGAAATCACAAACAGTAATGTCAGCATTTATAAAGAAAAACTATAAATAAGCAAACATTTATGTGGAGAACTGTTAAGATTTGGTCCATGGATTTTCAAAGTTAATGTGCAAAATGAGACGATTTTGAGCTCAGCATCATAAAATGTAATAAAAAACATTCTGTAGAGACATGAATAACAGTCTAAGTATTAAAGAAAACATCTTCCAGTGGAATTATTTTAAGAATTTCTCTTTTTTATTTACTATTATGGTCAGCAGTAGTGTTGGATGAGAGATTAGAAGCAGATGAAATCCAGCTAAAAAAAAAGTAAAAGTAAGAGTTCATGTGATATTGCAACCAGCTCTAGTAAAGTCACAGAGAGATGTTTTTTTTTTCAACCCTGATATTGGTGTGGTCACGTGACCGTTTTGCGTTCGGGGCGAGGAACCCATTTGTGTGTCGTGATTCTCCACAGCAGCGGAGCCAGCAGCAAGCTGAGGGTGGTGACGCTGAGGACCAGCAGGTACACCTGAACAGAGGCAGGCAGTTTTACTCTCAGCATTTGCGGTTCAGTTGTTAACATTGCTTTAAATGCTCGAAGGCTGACCTCCTGCATTTGGAGTGCATCTACACAGTGATCAACCACAGAAAAGAGAAAGAACGAGGAAATCCATCCTCAACTTTAACTCGGATATAAATTCATCCTCTAACATTTACAGAGTTCTACTCTTAATCACTTTAATTGAGTAAAGACACGCATTATATAGCAAGACGTTCACATGTTAACATTTTAAGTACCAGCACGACTTTTAAAGCTAATTAAATTCATAAAACCATGTATTAGTTGATCTAAACATATCATCTAAATTTTGAATTGATACTTTCAGGTGTTGCATTTTACTAACTTTGTTGTTATTAACAGATTAGTGCAAGTTCACACTTGAATCCACGTTGTAAAGATTCAGCTCACACAGATTAAAACTGAAATAATTCATGTTTGTGAATTATTTCAGTTTTATAATTCACATACTGTAAAACATAATAAAAAATGCATCAGCTGGCATTATTTAAATGATGCAAAAAATAAAAGTCTTGTGACAAGTCTTGTTAAATACCGGCAGATTAAATTATGCCTCAACATTAATATATTATTTTGCTGACAGAAACTAAGAAAAGCATAAAAATCATAAATGAAATGTAGTCTGCAAAGAAAAAGACTACCTGTGGTCATTTTCTAAGCACTAAAGTTGTTTTTGTTGTCTACACTTATCAGACAGAAAACTTTTTAAAAAAGCACAATGTTTTCAAGTTTCCTTTCAGCTGATTTGTTGGATGTTTTCTGTACAGAGTGAGCTCTGGACTCACTCTGTGCCAGGAATTGACAATTTTCTGTTTACCTACTTACAGTCTTTAGAATTAAAAATAAGTCTAAACTGGCCGAGAAAAACCTGACGCAATTCTCCTAAACAGACCGGAATTTCATCCAGCTCATCACTCACCTCTCTGGAGATGATGCCGGCTCGACGTGCGCGGCTCCCCAAGACGAAGGAGAACTCGCTGACCTGCGCCAGACCAGCTGAGACGATCCACCGGATGTGTCGGGAACTCGGAGGCAAGATGGTGGACAGCACCAACACGGCCATGACAAACTGGAGCAAAATGAGAGAAGTCAGGAGATGAGGAAACTTCATCAGGACAGACTGAAAACAAAAACAAGGAATTGCTGAACCTTCATGATGACGAGTGTGAGCGTCAGCACCAGCAAGATGGTGAGCTCATACAACACAAACGTAGGGAACACGTGAAGGCCTGCAGCATCAAACAGACAAAAGAGGAGGATTCAGCACAGTCTATATGTGAAAATTATAAAAAAATGAAGCAAATATCACAGAAAGATCATAATATTCAGCCTAACCAATAGAGGCAAAGAAGATGATGGCGAGAAAGTCTCTGATTGGCTCGATGCATCCCATGATCTCGGCTGTGACCATATGACCTTGCGATGAAAGCAAAGCTCCAGCCAAGAAGCAGCCCAACTCCATGGAAACATCCAGAAACTCTGTAACCTAAAATACCAAACAAATCAGCCTCTGGACTTCAAGTTGACGATCGTACAAAAGAAGTCACACCAAATTTCTTTGAATCGTACCGTCAGCATGAAAAAGACAAACGCTGTCATCCCCAGTACCAGGATCTCCTTGTTGCCTTTGCTCTCAGCGTGGAGTTTCTTATAATACGGACCAATCAGGAAGGATCTGAGCACCAAACAAAGCAAAAAAACTGCAGCCAGCGACACCAGGACATGAGCCAGGAGCTTCAGCACTCGCAGACCTCCAAACAGAAAGCTGGTTCGAACAGAGGAATCAAAACATTTACAGGATTGTAAGTTTGAGAAGGAGGAATTTATGATGAGGAAACAATAAATTACAACTTCCTTACCTGTCCAAGTCTCCACTCTGTGCCTGGATCAGAGTGGGCATGACAGCAATGAAGAGGCCAAGCTGGACATCCTGCATCACCAACATCCCGAGGAGAACGCTGCTGTACTCAAGGTCACCTGTCAAACACACACACGCACGCACGCACACACACGCATACCACTGTTTAAAACATTGAATCAGTCAGTAACTAGAGGAAATAATTTCTGAGTTGATGATGTCAAACTTTCTCTATTAGCTTTGTGGCTCTATATTTTAAAGTCATCAGAAAAAAACTAGAATATAAAGAGAATTTTATTAGCTGTCCAAGTCAAAATTACCCATGTGAAATAGATTGTACCAGCTGCGAAAAACCATTAAAGCTTAACAGTGGAACAGGATTTCGCAAATTCAAAGGATTTAAATACGTCCTATATGGTCAACAGGTCAGCCTTTTTCTCCAACCCTTTGTTGACAATTTCATATAAAAGTATGCAGCAAATAATAATAATAAAAAAAAGACATTTCTACAAACCTTCTCTTTCCACCCGGCTTCCCCCTGCCAGGAATCGTGACACCAGTGGAGTGCTGGACAGGGACAGACAGGTGGAGACAAAGACCGTCTGGGTGGGGCGAATATGGAGAAGCTGACCCCATAACAACCCGGCCGCCACCATCAGCAGGCTCAGGTAGCATGACCCCTGAACTGAGGTCTTCCATACCTAAACACACATAACAAAAGAAGAAGTCATCTTCTTTCAAACGCCAAAACAGACAGCTAACAGTACTTCTCTACTTTAAAGGAATTTCTTCTAATATATTTCAATTCCTCATTTAATGAGAACTTGTATTTGTCTTTATATAAAGTACGTTCATTTCTATAATATTCCAATGTTCTGGGCAAAAATTACATTCTCTAGATCCACAAAGCTGGTCCGGACATACTCTAAATAACACTACAAGGTGCTACAAAATTTTGACTCACCTGGCTAAACAAACATTTTTCAGCTTTTCAGCTTTTTATTTAGAAAACAAATTAAAACAACTCCAAAATGTATTCATAAAACTACTTTTTTCACTCTCGCATAAAATACTGACTTTGATGTGTAGTTCATTATGATATATTTATGTTACCAGATGACACAATGTTAATGTTATGACATAAAACTAGCATCGCTGCAGATGCAACATCTTGCTTATCATTGTTCAAGAATAATCGGCAGTAAGTAAAACAACTGAAGAAAGCAATCATCACCATCAGGTTTTGGTCCAAACTCTTTCTCATTTACCTTTTGAAGGCGCTCAGGTGAAAACTCCAGTCCCACCACAAAGAGAGTGAAGAACACTCCCAACTCCCCCAGAGTCTCCACCTGAACTATGGACTGCAAGAAGAAAAGCCAGTCGTGATTTTACAGCTCAGCAAAAAGACATTGTTCTTTAGGCTACTGTAGACGTGACGCACAGACACAAACCTTGATGCTGTTGAGTCCAGAAGGGCCGAGCAGGACCCCACAGATGATATATCCAAACATAGGCGGAAGACCCACCAGAGTGCAAATCCAGCCACAAGGCAGAGAGAGCATCACCACTGAAACCAGGTCCTGTTGATAAATTCATTTAAAACCAATGAATGCAGTCTTTCTACTTCTTCTACAGCCTGGGTAAAACCAGGATCATTAGAGGAGAAAACAGCGACTAACCTTGATGAAGTGATGGTCTGCTCTGGGCATCGTGGAGTCTCGTGGTTTGGTCAGAACATACTGGTTATTCTGAGAGTCGATGAGCATGCTGAGCCCCAAGTCATCCTCCACCTCTTTCTGTGTGGATTTGTTCTTCGTTTTCCCTCCTTTTTCCTCATCCTCTTCCACTCTTAGCACTGCTTCGACATTCACTCCCTTCATCTACACGAAGTAGAGTGTATATGCATAACTATTGGTTCTGGGTATAACAATAACTGAGTCTGCACGTTCTCTGAAACTTAGCAGCCAAACTGAGCAGACCTGTTTGTTGTTGTCAAAGGCATGCTCTTCAATCTCCTCCTCCAGGCGGTCTGCTGCCTTCCTGACATCCTCTAAGATCTCCTCCAAGATGGACAGAGTCTTGTTCTGGGCCAAAGCGCTCTTAAGAGCTTCTTGCTGATGCTTCTCTGCAGCCACCAGCTCCATGTACTCCTGTTCTTCCTGAAATATAACAGCACAGCCCAACAAACACACTAATTTATAGGCAAAAAAGACTGAAGAATCAAAGTTCTTTTCATGTCGCGAGTAGATGTTTAAAAAAACTTGATCCGCCTGATTGCAACACATTATTCTACTGAATTTCAGAAACACATATATTAAAAGTGAACTTCAAATGAGTTCAGACTTTTTTGTTGCGGGCAAATCTGCCACATTTTCTGTAATCTAATGCTGTATTTGTGCTCATCTTTAGAGAAAAAACAACCAAAAGGAAAACATGTGGACTAAGCATACAGAAAAATAAAGCTTTATTTCAACTTTCATCTGATTAAAAACATCTAAAACAAAATTATCTTTATGTGTTTATGATGCAAAATGCTTGCAACTTCTGACACTAGTAATGTTCTATCTATTTTTGAAATGAGAAAAGTGATCATATCTTGTTTTTGTTTTTTTCAACTGAGACGACAAAGTCTTTTAAATTTGGCGAACTCACACATTTTTGCATTGATCACAAAGAAAATGTGGAATGTTGTTTTCACCTTGTCTTTGGCTTGTTAGGCTGCAGCGTAGATAGATGGCTGCCATGCCGTTAGGAAAGTCAACCAGAAGCAATATGCATTTACTTGCAACTAAAGGATCCATAAAACTCTGCAGACTTTACTTTACCTTTATGGCTGCCTCTCTGAGGGCCTCCAGCCTCTGTCTGCTGCTCTCCTTCATGTTGACCACATCCCTGTAGTCTCCCTGCAGCGCCCTCTGCAGGCCGTGCACCGCCTGGAACACCAGGTGCTCGCTCTCATTCAGCTCCTTCTGAAAAACCTCCAGAGTGTGAACCTAAATGCAAATGAGTAAAGATAAAAAAAAGAGAGAAGAAAATCATAAACTAATGTCATTCTACATGATCTTGATGTGGTACGTTTCATGAATAGGATATCTAGATATTAATCTTAAAATATATCAATTCAACATACAAGTCAAAAAGGCTATTTGGCCAGTTATAAACAAATAAAATAAGCAAATTAATAACATTTGTCACCAAATTTTCAGAAAAAAAAATATTGATATGTAGAAATACATTTACTTTTTTTTCTAGACTTTTTGGACATTTGAAACATCAGTTAGCTAGAGATAATTTCATGTGATTGTGAAGTCATTCTACAGAAAAAGTTTTCCTAATAAACAAAGAGTTTATTAGGAAAAACTAATAAACGCTTCTGGTCAGATAGAGCTCTGATCAAGTCATTTGAGTAAATGTAAACATTAAAACAACAGCAGAGATTTTTCACACATCTGCCAGGAAAAAGTAGCTTCACTTTATTCCTTGACTCAGAAATAAAGTTGTGGTTTCCATTTTATAACATGTTTTACCTAACTGACTTTAAGGTATGCTTACTTCTTCTGCTATGAAATGAATGGGCATGTGATATTTCAACATAGTGCCAAGCCCCTCCCTTGTATTGACTGTCTAACAGGTTATTATCTCGGCTTAATTCCTGCTTCGGTTGCTTATATACATGAGTGTTTAGTCTGCTTTGTTTTGCTATCCATCCTCCTTCAGCCTCGACTAAAACAAAGACTAAGGAGTGTTGAAAACAAGCTGAATACATTTTAATTCCAACATGATTATGACGTCAATAATAATAATAATAAAAAAGGACCATCCAGTGGTTCGTAGAGTGATACCTGGAAGTGCTTCTCTGGCTCTGAAAGGCTTTGGTCTTTCCCAACCACCGCCGCAGCGGCAGCCAGCTTGTTGATGGCCACATTCTTCTGCCGCATCAGACCCACCAGCCGCTTGCAGTTGTTGGTCACCCAGCTGTGGCCCTGCGCCGGCGCTTTGCTCCGATAGAGCTTGACGGCATGCCGGGCCACCTGCTCCTTTGGCAGCACAGCGAGTGCCTCAGTCAGGCCGAGGCACAGCAGCCAACACAGAACCTGCATCCAAACTGCTTCACTACGGTCAGGCGTTTGAGGAGAAATGCCAGACCTAAGAAAGGGAGAGAGCGGCACAGAGTGCACAGTGCTGAAAGCATTAGAAGCAAAATCCTACTCATCACACTGATAGTGGAAGCTTCATGTTTGCATCTGCTACACATTGTGTTTTCAAATACAGCCCAGATTTTTCACAGTTCATCCTACTTCAATTTAGATTTTAAAGGCTGCTTAGTAGAAACACATGATGTTCCTGAAATATCATTTTCAGAGACAGTTTTTAGTATAAGTTGCAATATTATATGTTGTATATTTTCAGGTATTACAAACATACACCAATAACAAAAGTATAAGTATTCCGTATCTTTAAATCAATTTCCATCATCAACTGCAACAGTAAAATCAGATGCAGTTTGAGAAATTTTAAATAACACAAGGTTGTTTTTTTTAGCATTTCTGACTATTCTTTAAATGGGTGTTTTCAAAAGAACACAGAAGGTGGATGTGCATCTCCTGTCACACCATATCCACACTTTTTTGAAGGTGTGGCCACAACAAAAATGATAGCAAACAGTGCAGTGATGTGACAGGACACCTTACCTGTTTACATTCCAGTGCTACCTGTCTTTCCACGAATTCCTAAATTGACAAAACAAGAAGAATACTAAACATGAGAGGCAGTTTATGATTATATTGGTCAATCATTAACATTTAGCTGAATGCATTAAACTCAGTTGATTTTTACCTAAACAGCATGAGTCAAGCTGACATTTTCTAACTTTCAGAATCCCTCCTCTTCTCCTCCTTCTGTCAATTGAACTGCTGCCGCTTTCATGGAGTTGCTGGAGATCAGGAGCACCGTTGTTCAGATGTGGACTGCAGATTGAAAAAACATCAGAGCACAAACATGTCACTTCAGGTTTTAGTAGTGTCATGTGCAATGAAACATATTATGATTGTGAAAAGGAAAATACGCTACAAAAACATATTTTCAACAATACTCCTCAAAATCTGATTTGATCTTTATCAGTGTTTCCTTATTTATTTATTTGGCATTTATTCACTTGCTTCCGGCTCACTAAATATGTGACAAGAAACCATAGCAGAAAACATAATGCAATAAAACAAGCGACTCACTTGTTTTATTGCCTGTCAGTGTGGCAAGTACATCTTGTGTTGCTTTGTTAGTCAATCAGACAGCAACACAGAGACAAACAGGACAAATCACACATGTAAATGTGTTGAATTCAAAATATCCATATATATATATATATATATATATATATATATATATATATATATATATATATATATATATATATATATATATATATATATTCAATATATACAGAATATCCAGTGTATGGAGCATAAATATTAATCACTAATACAGTATCTTCATGTGATTGAAAATATTTTTTTTAATCACAGTTTGATTAAATGGTGAAGAAAAACATTGATAAGGTCAGTTATAAATGAAATTTCACAGTTCTTTGGTGCAAATCCTTACACGTCAATGGCACATTTGCTTTGAAATAAATGTTTCACAAATCACAAACTGCGTCTTTAACTCATTCTTACTCAGAGTCCCTATTGTGATGGATGCTGCACTGCTGGAACAGGAGCTGGTGAAAAGAAGCTACGACAGGAGGTCTTTAGTTTGCTGATAAAACTTTAACGACAGAAGTTAGCCGAGACATTAAGAAGCAGATACATTCAAACCCGCCATAGATATAAATTAGACATACCAGAAGACACAGTCCGTCAGTTTGACGTGTCGTACGGACGATTAAAGTAGAGCTGCAACTATCACGGAAGAGAGTCCTAGTTCTTGCCTCTCGGCAGAGGAAGAAGTAGACGAGAACAATCGCGTGGTTGTGCCGCACCGACACCGACGGAGACACCCCTCCCCTGCCACATAGCTCGAGCCAGCGTCGGCACAAGCGCTCCCTGCTCCTACTTCATGTTTTGACTCCGACCTCCTCCAGTCCTGCCGCTCGTGACGGTGTTCCGGAGCACCCAGGGGGGGGGGCGAACCGACGGTGAGTTTGACCCGTCTCTGAGACAACTTCAACAAACCCCCCTTGGATAAAAGTTGGGCTTTCTGGCCTGGAGTTTGTCAAATCCTGACCATTAGTTCTTTACTGATTTAACGTCGGAGCTGTCAGTCCAGCTCTAACCAGCTGGGTTCACCCTCTTCTTTCTCACGGTGACATAGCGTTGCCGCTGCTAACACTTGCTTTGCTAATAATAGCAGACTAAACCGTACAATGTTGGAAACAACTTATTTCGGTAGAGTTCGACTTAAATGCACCTTAGCCGAAACAGCAGTTGTTTCTTTACGTTTCTAACATCAATTTCTCGTCGTAAGTTCGATGCAACCATCAGATTACTTCCGAAACATCTTTATCAGTCGTAGTGAAAGTGGGAGTTGTAGTTTTTTCTGGTGTGTCAGTTACTTCGCTGGTGACGTTCATGCCTTTTCAAACTCTGACAGCTAACGTTATTCTAATCCTTGCGCGAGACTATTTTTTTTTAAACGACAACACAATTTGAACTAAAACAACTCCGCTTTGCGTCAACTATGCCTTGGAGAGTAGTGTTTTAGAAGTAGGTATTGTCGGCGGTGTTCGGGGCGTTTATTAGACAGCAACAAAGTGCTTTGTTGCTAAGTGTTATTTATTATCACATAAACATGTTTTGTAAGTTTCCAAAGTAAACGGCCTGTTGACTTCTCCGGAACTACATTTCCCAATATTTTTTGGTCTGGATCGTATTTCTTCTTGCTCATGCGCACTATGAGATCGTGGATATTAAGTTGGCCAAAACAGCTGGTGATAAAATGGTAGGTAATATTTAAAAAAAAAAAAAAAAAAAAAAAAGACAAACCGAGTGAGAGACAGAGTGTTGTAAAGCCCCCGTTCAACATGTCGAGGGTCGTTGTCACTAATGTTTACGGTGCAGCACCATGTGAGGGATCAGGCTGTCCTCAGCGTCGCGTTGCCAGTCAGTGTGATGTGAGAGTAATGGAAGGTCAGTTGCTGGTATTTTGAGATCGGACACCTGCACTCGCTCTTCGTCTCTTTCCTCTTTTGGTTGGTGGCCCGGCTGGGTTGCTGTTGCTGCTGCGGGTCAGGAGAGCCTGTGAGATCTAACGCCCCCTACCCAGGAGAATCTGGGTCACAGAGAACCTGCCGTCTGATCATCCGGTGGGTTACTTCCACCGAGATGTGCAATCTGTTAGAGATTACCAAAATATGATGGGGTTATTTATGTGCTGCTTTTTGGAAGTAATTTTCTTACAACTCTAACTTGGAAGTGTTTGAACCCTTGGTTTGAGTTTTAGGCATGCATTGTTAACACTTAAAAATTATCAGACTTAATAGTTTACTGTATGTTTAGATTTGATTAGAAATCAGATCTTTGCAAGCAACTGCACCAGGAACTTCAAATGCATGTCCACAGTAACGCTGGGTGTTAATTATAATCATTTACTTTTTGTATATGGTTCTTCATTAATGCTCTTCTAGCATGATAGAATGTAGAAAACTCTGTGTCCCTGAGTTAAAACCAGTTTTTGTGTCCCACCCATACAATATCTTTTTACACATGCAGTTTTACAAAAGATTGTTCAATGTATGTGAAGTTTTAACATTGTTTGTGTTTGTATATTTTCTCTTCTTAAACAGTTTTGTTTAAAAAAAACAAACAAAAAAAACTTGTAGGAATGTTTTCATTTAAACAGAAATTACCTGAACTTTTATGGTAACCATGCCAAATCAATATGTGGCAAAGTAACATAGTCACTGAAAAGAACCTATGCATGAAGATTGCATTTAAAGCAGATTTGGACTATACCAAAATCTCATCCCCTTTCAAAAGCTTGGCACAGACAGTAAATATATTTAAGTATTTATTTCTTTGTGTGTTTACTTCCCTGGCAGCACAAGTTGAAATCATCACAGAAGGACAAGGTTCGCCACTTTATCTCTGTCACGCAAGCAGGGGACAAAACAGCTGTACATTGCCTGACTCAGAATGACTGGAAACTAGAAATTGCCATTGACAATTATTTCCAGAACCCAGACTTGTACTATAAAGAACCCATGAAAACCTCAGTGGACCGCAAGAAGCTTGAACAGCTCTACAACAGATACAAAGGCAAGTGTTAGGCAGACTCGCACACTATTTCGTCCCCTAAAAATGTACACTTTTTCTCTCTGTTTAACTAAGCTCCCTCTGTCTTTTTTGCAGACCCCCACGATGAAAACAAGATAGGCATCGATGGGATCCAGCAGTTCTGTGATGACTTAAATCTGGACCCAGCCAGCATAAGCATACTTGTAGTGGCTTGGAAGTTCAGAGCAGCAACGCAGTGCGAGTTTAGCAGGAAGGAATTCTTTGATGGGATGGTGGAGCTCGGGTAAAAGCCATGTCAAAAATGTCAATATTTGACTTAGTAATGAAGTGCTCATTATATGAACACCTTTAGTATTTACGGTAATTTATCTTTGTTGCGCTATTCAGCTGTGATAGTCCGGAAAAACTCAAGGCCATCCTTCCCAGGCTAGAACAAGATCTGAAAGACAATGGAAAATTTAAAGATTTCTACCAGTTTACGTTCAGCTTTGCCAAGAACCCGGGCCAGAAAGGTTTAGGTAAGCAGATGATGTTGGAAAATATCCCAAAATGTCACATTTTCTGTCATAAATCTAAAATACTTGTAAATACCTTTTTTTTCTTTCCAGAACTAGAAATGGCTGTGGCTTACTGGAATCTAGTTCTCACAGATCGATTCAAGTTCTTAGATCTATGGATCCGCTTCTTGCAAGTAAGTTTTAAAGATTAGCTTTTTTGTCCCCCCAGTAGTAATTAAGGTTTTTGCAGTTTATGGGAGTGCCTTAGCTGTGCACTGTAATTAATTGTCTTAATTAACTGTAATTAAGAAGTGCCATGTAATTAATTTTGTTTTTCACTAAAAAAAGAAGAAAAAAAATCCAATGGTAGGTGTTTGATGCAATCCATTGATTATTTCCCCACGCATAGTATATACTTCTTGTTTGGAAATGTGAACAAGAGAGGGTTACCCTGTCGTCTCCCTGTCCTCTATTCAGGAGCATCACAAGCGCTCAATTCCTAAAGACACCTGGAACCTCCTCCTGGACTTTGGCAACATGATTGCAGATGATATGTCTAACTATGATGAAGAAGGTGAGTCTCAAATCACTACTGGAAAGATTGTTTAAGAGGGTGCTGTGGCATCATTTATCTGTCTAATACAAGCATTGAAACCATATGGATGGATCCCTGATACTAAAGGGTTATTATACACTTGAAGCAACCTTGTGAAGGAGCAAAGTAGTGCTGATACTTGTATTTGCAATAACACCCTGAAAATGTTCAGCTTTAAAAAAAAAGTTAATCTCAGATAATATAATACAGATGATAAGACAGATGTCTTTGTTCACTAACCACAGACTTCAAAATATTCATTTTATTTCTATATAAAATTGGTCAACATGTAATTGGACGAGAAATGTTTTAAAAATCTGATCTTGTGCAACTATTTGTCTTCGAAAGTCGCCTTGTTGGTAGAGTCCTCCTCTGTGTAGTCTATGTTTATACATTTGTTGGTCGCTTTTATCCAAAGCGACTGAGAAATAATTTATTTAATCTCAGTATGAACACAGATGTCCTCAGGGTGTTGGAGAACATGAGGACCTTTAACAGAAAAAGAAAGATGAAGGCACTAACCAATGGCACGGCTACAAACGTACCAATAAATGGTGATATATTTGAACTGGGAGGCAAGGGAAGTAAAGGATTATTCTGAGAAAATGATAATTTTTCATTCTATGTGAATATATTGAAGTTTGTGATAGTTGTAAAATGCGAGAAAGTTCAAGAGGTATTAACAAGACACTGCATTTTTTTAGTAATAGTATTCCACTTGTCAAACTGATACTTTTAGATGTCAACTAATATTATCCTTTTTGTCTGCTCAGGTGCCTGGCCTGTCCTCATCGATGACTTTGTGGAGTTTGCTCGGCCAATTGTAGCAGGAAATAAACGCAACATGACGTAATATTTGCCGCATCTTCACCAAATGGAGGATGGCGTTTTCTTTCTTCCATCTTTTTCTATTTATTAATGAGATTATGATACATGGTAGCCTAAAGAAACAGGTTCTAAGTAGGTTGGCCTGCAGATTTTCAATAATTATTCTGCTGCTAAGAGGCCTTTGAAGAGGAGAAGCAAAACAGTGCAAAAAGCGACACCAAAAGAAGAGGGAAGTGTTTTGTTTTTACTTTCTGCTGTTGTGGACAGATGCTGGAAATGTTTCATGAAACTGATGAGTTAACTGATACTCATCCCTTACACTTGCAATGGTGGTAGATTTGAACTGCCACTGTAGACTCATTTCAAAGCACGCTCAGCAAAGCAGGCAGCCAGACTAAAATGGGCTTTTAAGGTCCTGTGGGTGTGAATGAAACATTGTGATAAGGTTTGGCTGATCTGTCAGTTAGTATGAAGCTGGTTGATGTAGTCGAGGTTATCAAAATTTGAGAATATGTGTTTGTCACCGTACAAGTGCGTTGGGTGGAGGTAAAATATGTCGCCTTCTGCACAAAAGCTGTTTTTTTGCTTTGAGATGTCACATAGTCAACATTCACCTTCACCAAGTGAGAGTGAAAATGTTCAGATACACTATTTACACCCAGTCCGATGACTGGATGAAGCATCACTTTTTCTGATCTCAGCACCAGCATAAAGGTCGCCACAATGACTAAAATCCAGCTCACATCAAAATGAGAATCTAGATGAGATCTTCACATTGCTTGCACAAGACAGGTAATGGCATTTAGAATCTAAATGTTCACACAAAGCTTTTTCTGTTTTCCATTTGGAACATGAAAAAAGCTTTACACAATTTAGGGTTGGCGTTGCAGTGCCTAAGAGCTTGAATTTCAACCTGCATGTGGACTGTTTTCAGTTACCCAGGTGAAGCCTTGTCACCTCTTCAAACTGCACTGATAAACACTTTTACAAGTACAGAGCTATTCAGTTTACATTACAGTAAGTTCAACTTTTTTAAAATATGGTTCGCACACCCAAGAGTGTTTTAAATGTACGTTTACACTGAGGTTTGCGCTGCCTCATATCAAAAGGTCATTGGGTTGTTGGACTGCCATCTAGTGGTGGTTGAGGTTTATAGCATTTTTAATTGTGCTATAGGCAAATTCTACATAGGATTTTGGGGTTTGGGGGTTTTTGTTTGTTTTTTTGTTTATTGCAGTTAGAGCAACACTGCATTATCAGATTTACTGATGCATATGGTAAATGCAGTGTTACAGGATGCAGAGCTCAGGGACCAGCACTGTGTGTCGTCCTGTTCTTATATCAGAGCTCACCCAGTTCCATCTTTTACAGGTTACTGCTGTCACCACAACATAACCTTTGCCATACTTTGTCAATGAGGATTATGCATTATTTTATAGCAGAGCACCTATGCACTGTAAAGTAGTTAAGTTTTAGGTTACGTTCAAAAATAGTTTGAGTGAAATTATAGATATTAGTCCAAACGATTGAATTTATTCCACATTAAATCCAAATCAAGTGCCATATTTTTCATCACATCAGCTGACCAAGAGTTGATCCAATGAAACATTGTTTAAAAAAGACAAAAAACAAATGTAACTTATTTAGACCAGTCAGAAATATGAAACTGGAGATATGAAAACATCTGTTCGCAATCAGTACAATACGTATGTATTTTATGGTACACATGTATTGTACTCGTGGTGGCTCATCGGTACATTGTCTTTGTCAAATGTGTCGCTGAATCTTCTTATTTAAACAGTGTTATTTTGGCTGTGAAAAAAAGTAGCTCTTAATGGATCAAAAGCATTTCTCAGTTGCAATGGTAATAAAATTTTTTAAAAAAGTCAATATAGTGTGTTTTTCTTTTTGCTATAGATGTGCATTGTCACTGCACTTGCACTATCAGTGATCTGCGTCCATACATGCCACGTATGAAATCAAGTGGCATGAGATTTTGGCTCACTCTTTGCATCTTTCCCTATGGCTTTGAATCATGTGTACATGACTCTTTGAACATTCATGCTTTTTTGAGGTCAGACACTGACCTAGGTTACAGTGGCTGCTCGAATTCATCCTTCATGTTTAATTGAGAGCAGGGCCACTCTACTGGCCAATCAGGTTTTTCCACACCATGGTCAGAAAGAAAGAGAAAGTCCCCAAACTTTTCCAACAAATTTGGAAGCAATATATTGTCTGAAATAATTTGATATGTAGAAGCATGAAGCATACCTTGTGGAACTAAACCTTTGGCCTAGCACACTTTATATGTGTATTTTTAGATTTGTGTTGTGTATAAAAGAGAGAACCTAAACTGTCCGGTAAAACAGAACTTGCAGCCCAACTATTTTCCGTGATCTGTAGTATATGAGCAACGTTGTGTTTGGAAAGATGTAAAACTGAACTGTGTGGCCGCCTTGTGCTGTATGCAAACATTGTTCCATTGCAGATCTAAAGCGACAGCAGGTGTCTGTTCAGGTCGAACAAAGTTGGATGTAAATTACACAACAGCAGTGAATGTGACGGAGGAAAAAAACTGATTCCACATAATCACAGCTCTCTGGTACGCCAGCAGAGAGCTGCTCAACTTGACACCAGTTGTCGCTTATCAAGTTGCATTCTTGCTACATATCATCGCCATCAGCTCTTAGTAAAGCTATGTCTGAATATAGGCTTAGAACAAAGTAAACCAACAAATATGCACATAAAAAGCATATTACTTGTATGTGTGAGACACAAAAGTAATTAAATTAGAATAATGTTGAATACACTAATTCATAAATCAGTTGATTGGATTTAATTTGTTTTTTGAAGGTGAGTTGTTGTGTGTGAGGGTGCATTGTCCTCTCACAGGACAGGTGAGACGTCGATAAGCTCTAGCACCAGCTGCTGGACGTGCTTGCGCTCAGGCCCAGCAGCACATTAGCATCTCTTCCACCCTGTGTCCACCCCTGATTACTGCTCCAAAGCCTGTCATCCAGCGTTCAAGCTTTGGGACCACAGGGATTGCCTTTTTAGGAGATGCATGGACACAGCTGAGCTCACCGATGCCCAGGACAAAGAAGCCGAGGATGATAATGCAGTGCTTTCATGTTTGCGCGTGTGTGTGCCCAGCCTTGCTATTCAAAGTGAGTTGGGTAAACTAATAGGAGAACCTCGAAGATGGAACGTAAGCAGAGCTGTGATGTAGCAGATATGGAGAAAAGGGCTGGAAGGGTTTGAAATTCAAAAGACTTTTGGTCTCCCTTCATTGTCCCATGATCGTTCACCTGTTAAAGGTGGAAGGAAGACCTACAAGGAGATTCATTCAGGAGGGTATAATTATCTTAACTTGAGCTGGGTGTGCCATTAAGAGAACAATCCAGCAGCATGGAGAAGTTTAAAGCAGCCATGGTTCTCGGTGCCGTTGGTGATGCTTTGGGCTACAGGAAGGGTCGCTGGGAAAGCTGCACGTCAGGCAAGAAGATCCAAGAAGAGCTGGCGTCTCTGGGGGGACTGGAGTCCCTGAAGCTGGACCCTGACAACTGGCCCCTGAGTGATGCAGTGCTGATGCACATGACCACAGCTGAAGCCCTCATAACAGGTATGTGAAGAATTAATTTAAATAAGGATGGTGGTATTTTTGTTTGTGTCAACACTGAGAAAGCTGTAGCAGCAAAACGCACTTACACCTTCACACAAACACACACAACTTCACGTTGTTAGAAACATCCAAGCACATTGGATTGGATTAAGGATACTTCAACTCACTCCTTTGAACATATAAATATACTTTACTACTGTTCTTATTTTGTTTTGTTTGCTTTTGTTTTAAATTTATTTTGTTTGTATATAATTTTTTTTTTTATTGCACTACATTCAGCATAGTCAAACTCCGTTAGTTAGAACAATCTAGAAAGACTAAGTAAAACGCCATCATTCATCATTGCAACCGAGCATCGAAGTCTTTGGAAAAAACATGACACGGTCTTGGTATATAGTATATTACTGGGCCGAGAGTCCAAAAAGTCCAAAATAGACTACTTTGGAAAAGTCGATCCTCTAAACAATGGCGGATCAGTGGCCTCTGTAATCTACTGCTATCATGTTTGGCTGTACATGCAGCCAATAGGTAGCCACAATAGTTCTGAGAAAAAATAGTGATGACATATTTCAAGATTAGGCATCCCTATTTAGCAACCATCCAGCTTGTATAGACACCAACTGGATAGACAACAATTTATAGAGAGGAATGAATCATGCTTTTGTTTTTAGTCACACCCCTCAAAGTTCAGATTTCTGAAATGTGAACATTTATACTAAAACAAGAAAATCTTTTTTTTCTCATTTCTAGCTGATGAACAGTTTAACTTTATCAAAGAACAAATGAATCATCTCATCATTCAAGCAGTTCCTTTGGACCGTTAAATGTGATGATGCAACTCAAACATGGAAGTAATTGACTATTTTCCAAATCACCAAACGTGAACCGGTCAGTAACTTCGTAGATTATTTCTTCCATGCAAAGATCACAGATACAATGTTCAAGGACAATTCAAAGTTTGCTGAAGTGATAGTTTTTTGACCACAGTTATTCTGGTCCTAATCTGTGTTGTGGTGGAGTGGGGCTAAACTTAGCTCATTGCAGCCCCTCTTATCTTTCCCTGCATGCCAGTCATGAATGACTCCTAACCACTGTGTGTATGTGTGTGTCTAGATTACTGGTGTCTGGAGGACTTGTACAGGGAGACGGTGCGTCTCTATGTGGAAGCCATGGTCTCTCTCCAGGGACGAGCTCCTGATCCAGGCACTGTGGAGCCTTGCGTTCACCTAAAACCTCATAACTTCCTGCTCGCTTGGCATACACCTTTCAATGAAAAGGGTAGGTTAAGATCAAGATTTAGGAAGCTTTGTGTGGTATAAACTAAACATGAATACAGTTTAAAAAAAATGTCTGTCCGTCTCCAGGGTCTGGATTTGGAGCAGCAGCTAAAGCCATGTGTGTTGGTATGAGATACTGGCAGCCTGAGAGACTGGATAACTTGGTGGAGGTCAGCATTGAGATCGGCAGAATGACCCATAACCACCCAACAGGTGATGTGCTGGCAATTTCAAACTTCCAATGAACCAGCAATGATAGGCCAAATATTGTGTTGCTGGTTGACTGTTTGGTAGATCTACTTTTGTTGATTCTGTTTCCCAAAATCTCGCTTGAACCTACAACATGAGCTGTTCAACCTGCTCCTTGAAACTGCACTGCACTGGCCTTCAGAGACAATGAGTCCGCTCTTCTGAACTCTTCTTGTCCAGCTTCTTTTCTATGCATAACATAATCCTTTTAACATGCTGAGTAGTTTCTCTACTTAGCATGAGCATCATTTACTTTTACACACTCATCCTTTGTTTCAAAACCTACGCAAAGATCCACTTGAAAACAAATCTTTTAATCTCAGTCGAACTAGACCAAAGCACATGGTTCCATTTTCTTTTGTAATATCAGAAGAGCAAACACTTTTTCCGACAAGCCTTGCAAATAGCCGGTCTGCATATGGAAATGATTGTTATGGCGACTTAGTGAACCAGTTCTCTTAAGATACAGTTTTAATTACTGTATTATCTTCCTGTTTGTGTGCGGCATCAAGACAAACTAGGATTGTAATCTAACCTTATTTGTCACAGTTCCAGCTGTGCAAAACATTTTAAATTAGAGCTACGACTGATACGATGATTATGTTTAGGCAAACAGTCATTTATTGCCGTGTCGTGACACATAACAATGACTGCAAATCTGCTCTACTTGAAAAGCAGTGTCCACTTGTCTTTCCCACTCTGATTAGTGGTTGATAGAAATTCAATTTTTTTTTGTGACTTCATTTTTATACCTCATAAAAAGAAGCCACAAATTAAAGGTTTTTGGAATCTGACCATAAAAAAAAGAATAAAAAAGTGAAAACGTAAAAGAAAAAAAGAGAAAAAAATCAGGTAGATTTAAGTAAATGAATAATTGTGAAGGTGCTGAAATATTCTTTGACTACAGTCTGAAGTGCCAAAGTCACTTTTGATGTGTCTCTCTTCTCTTGGCTTAAGGCTTCCTCGGCTCCCTGACAACAGCATTATTTGCATCCTTTGCAATCCAAGGGAAGCCTCTTGTGACTTGGGGCCGGGAGCTCATGGAGGTCATCCCCCGAGCAGAGGAGTACTGCAAGAAGACAATACGACACATGGCGGGTTGGACTCTGGCTCAGTCTTAATCTTTTTAAATACCAAATTCTAAAACATGCATTAAAAAAAAAACATCAGAATATGTTGTTAGAAAAAAAAAGTGATCCCAGAAGTACATTTTCTACATTTGTTCACACAGAATACCAGGAAAACTGGTTTTATTTTGAGGCTAAGTGGCAGTTTTACCTCGAAGAGCGAAAGATTGACAAGGAAGGACAAAACAAACCATCATTTCCTGATGGCTATGATGCAGAGGAGACTGATAAAGTATGTCCTTTGGGGTTCTTTATTTCTCATACTATCAAATCAACAGATTACAACCCTTTTCAGAGACAGGCCCTTTTTTTCCCCCTCAAAGCAGATGTACAAGCGGTGGAGTTCAGAGGGTCGGGCAGGGCGGAGAGGTCATGATGCTCCCATGATTGCCTACGATGCACTTCTGGCCTCAGGAAGCAGCTGGGCGGAGCTGTGCAAACGAGCCATGTTTCATGGAGGTGAGAAACTTTGACTTGCAGACCAGTATGTTTTACAGAATTGTCCAGAAAAAGCAAAACAATATAAAAATTTTTCATTTTAGCTGGCTCTAAATAACTTCCGCTGCATTTCCAATTGATACAATACAGTATTGTGAAGACAGAAGAACAATGTGAGTTAAGGAACTCTGTAAACATGTTGTTTTAGGTGAGAGCGAAGCCACGGGCCTCATTGCAGGCTGCCTCTATGGCCTCATGAACGGCCTGAGCCAGGTTCCTCAGAACCTCCACCGGGATTTGGACAAAAGAGAGCGGCTGGAGGAGTTGGGAGAAGCACTCTATAATGCTGCTTCTGCAGAGAAATGCACAGAGAAGTAATCCTGATCTTCACTTAGCTGAACTCTACTGGCTGTCAGAGGAACTGAGCGCGACTCCTCACTGTGCCCAACACCCTCCTTCATTCCCCTGACTTGTTTTCTGAGTCATGCTGTCCTCTTCTCACTGCTCATTCCTTGCTCTCTTTGATTTTTTCTGTCCACTATCCACACATCTGTCAAAGGTTTTATAAAAAGGTTTAATTACATCTCACCAAAGATGCGTAGCAACATTAAAAGAAAGGACTTAGCCAGACTTTTTTCCTTTGAATATCTTACTTATGATTCATATGTAATCAGTTTTCATAAATCCAGATATCATGCTGTTTGCTGAAAAGAACTGTTGTCTTGATTTGCCAGTGACAGAGTTGTGGGGAAAGAAAAAACCTTCTGCTTTTTTAACTTTAGTAACTTGGAGATGGAGGAAGGTAGATCTTTCCTTTCTCTGACTGATGCATTTTTTCTAAACCTAACTTTTATTAACATGAAGCACAAAGAGAAAATAATTAAATCTAATCAGCTCACAGTTTGAGCAAGTGCTGTCGTTGAAGGTGTGAGAAAACCTGCTTCAGCAGCTGGTTTTTGCATACCAAATTTTCTTTTGAACCAAAAATTTTCAGAAAAAAATTCAAATATACAAGTTTAACTTTTCACCTTTTACCTATCCGTAGCTTAATGGTGCAATTTGGATTGGTTTAAAATTAATAAAACTGTTGGGAATGTCGAGTTGTGATTATGTACTGTGTTAAAATATTTGCACAATACTAGTAATTACTGTTCTAAACCACAGAAATGTTAAAAATTTATAAAAAAAAATAAAATAAAAAAATCCTGTATCAGCCAGGATGGGATTCTCAGAGTGTAATACTCAAAATTCAATGGTCTCTTGGCAATTGGCCTATATGATTAGAATATTATTTTGGGTGTTTTGCTCTTAGAGTTTAGCAAATTGATGGGAAGTATATTTCTATTAAAATATTCTAAAAAAGTTAAATTCTTCAATTTTTTTAAGCCAGCAGAAAAAGTCAGTCAGCTGACCTGCAGTGTGCAGCAACAGCTACTTTATGCTCCACAGAGACAGAGAAAACTCCAGTCAATGAATTACTTTCCATTTCTTACACTGCAGGACCAGAATGACAGAAGAGCTTTGCGGTTTTTAACGCATAACTTCTTAAAACCTTGGTATTCCTTGATACTGGTAACCAGCCCACCCCTAATTAAAACAAATTGAACTGACTGACTGTGTCTCACTCTCTTAACATATATTT
This sequence comes from Poeciliopsis prolifica, assembly GCF_027474105.1. Lineage (NCBI taxonomy): Eukaryota > Metazoa > Chordata > Actinopteri > Cyprinodontiformes > Poeciliidae > Poeciliopsis > Poeciliopsis prolifica. The sequence goes on from NW_026562396.1 coordinate 2,325,617, forward strand.
CAAGCTTGCTTTTTTGATTTTCAAGCAAAGTTGTTTGCCTTGTTTGGTAGCTCCTCACCGCAGTTCAAAGAACTGTAGTCTGGGACATTTGATCAGCTTCAAATGTGATCTAAATCCTAAATTCTTGCTTTTGCTGCGGTAATAAGAGAACTAATGAAATTGACGGTTCAAAGAGGGCAGAGATTTTCACTGACTGATTAACAAAGTTAATTACAGCAAGTGAAGTCAAAAATTTTTCCTTTTAAAGTTTAGAGAAATTAAAACTGCTTTGCTCTAAAAGTCACTTCCCAATTTGCTGCTAAGGATGTTGGTGTCGGTTTCAAAAAGTCTTGCATGTCCTCTATTCTCCATAGACCAGATTGTTGGAAACCCGGAATCAGCCCTGATGTTGGTGCGTTGAGGAGGCTGCTTAGAGACCCCAAATGCCGACCAGTACTCCGAGAGATTTTGGAGAGTCTCCTGCATTATCTAATGCACGATGTGCTCAAGAGGAGGAAGGATAATACAAGCATGGAGACGCCAGAGTCGAGCACCGCATCACAAATTCACACAAGAAACACTGTCAAATCTGATCTGCAGAAGGCAAAAAAAACTGTTCCAGAAACCGAAAGCAGTTCCAACGCTTCTGAAAGGTGCAATGTCAATCAAAGTCAATCAAAAGCAGAATTGCCATCTCGGCGCCTTACCACATTCCAGCTTCTCCAATCTAAGTTCTTAAGGTCTTCGCCCAAACCTTTCAGCACCAATCAGAGGGCGGTAGGAATTCTATCTACCAACAGGGGAGTGCAAGGTCAAGATAACCTTATTAAAAGCAGAAATCACAACACAGACTCCAGGAACAAAAGACTAAAAAGACATGGTAGTGTGAAAGAAATTGTTGCCAAATTTGCCCTGGCTGAGCAAAAACAACAGGGATCTAAAACTTTGAAGGAAGAGCCGATCAAACATGGACACATTGGTAGAGGAATCCTCCTAAATTCCTTAATGACGAGATTTGAAAACGTAGCCATTGCATTTAGGAAAAGTGATCTATTTTTATCTCACAAGCAGGCTTGTGGGGGAGACAGGGTTGCATGTCAAGTAAAAGAAAAAGTAGCTGTTATTGAAGGAGGGAAACACCAGGTGACTGATCAAACATTCAACAAGCAGAACCCAGGGGAGAGCCAGCAGTGTTACTCTGTTGTGCAAGAATCAAAAAGTAATAAAATTACAAGTGAACAACAGCAAAAGCCAGGTCTGGAGGCAGACATTTTAACGAAAGCAAATTCACACAAAGATGAGAGTCATCTGAGAGCAACAGAGTCCTTGGATCAAGAGATTTGCTTTTCACTAGACCAAATGAAAGGTGAAGTTCATGATGTTGATATTGAGGATAAAGGCTCAGAACAATTCAGCCAAATCTCAGTCATAGAGGCTGAACTTCTGCAAAGAGTTGAATTTGCAGAGATAGAAGTACTTCCTTTAATTTCTGTGTCTGAATGGTCACTTCCGCAGCCCTGCAAAGTTCTTCCTCAGGAGGAAATCCCAGTAAACTGGCAAAGAGCCACAGTTGTAATCTGCTCCCTTGTCAGGTCCACGTGTATAGATTTCTCTCCTGAACAATCTATGAGGGAAATTAAATCGGAGGTTTATGAAAACTGGGAACAGGACAAGATATCAGAGGAAACCCTAGGAAATCTGTTGGGAAACCTAGAATGTTCTTCCATCAATTTAGAGGGAGGTGAATCCAAAAAAACAGACAGTGTAGACGACTCGAAAACCAAGCCATATTCTTTGGAATATACCAATGCGGAGATCAATCTCCAAAGACCAAAGCATATTCAAGAAACGTTTTCCAGGTCTGTCATTCCATCTATTTTCAGATTCTGCGGTGAAAATAATCAGATTGAGTCAAGCCCACATCCAAAACCTAAAACTCCTCTCTCTGAAAATCAGCTGTCATACGCATCTTTGATTCATCAAGGAAATGATGTGTCACGTTCAACGGAAGATCTTGAAGACAAGGACGGATGTCCTCAAGTCACTAGTCTTCCCGCTGTGACAACCAGGACATCAAAGGGTGGAGCTGAAGCAACACACAAAGAAGCCTTTGAAGAAAGAAATGAAGATGGAAAACTATCAGAAAAAAATCATATTGGAAAGCCAGGAAATTGTAGCCATTTGGAAGAGACTGCCAACAAGGAGGCATTTGCAGACAGCGAGAGAGATAACGCAAAACAGAGGCCAAAGTACAAAACCATCAATTACGCAGATTCTTCAGTGAAACAAACATATAAGCCTAAAATAATACGATTTATGGACACCTTCACTTTTTAGGTTTAATGACCCAAGTCAGAATCTGCTAAAACTAAATAGCTACTGCTAATGTTGGCTAACCTTCTTGTTACATAGAGATCTTTGGGTTGTAAAAGAAGTGTGAAAATGAAATATATACATATATATATATTCAAAGTGAATAAATGTATGTGAAGCCTGAATAACAGTAAACTACCTCAATCTGTGCAGTTATATTTTGTGTAAATGAGTGTTGTCAAGAAGAATTTTATGGTCTGTGGGGTATGTCGTTTTAAATATTGCACATCTTCTTTATGACACAATATTGTCCAGCCTTGATTATTCATGCTTTAAAAATAAAATAGCTAATTCCTGTTGATATCTAAAACCCACAGAGTTACAAGTATCTTTACAAGGCTGTTTACAAAGAAGACAGTTCTTTTCTTTTGACCTCGTCTTGTTACGACTCTCATTCTTTTCCATGTGATGTTACAATATTGCAGCCACCAGACACATCTCAGCTGCGCCTAAACTGGGACAAAGTGAGATTTGTTCAGAGTAGATAAGCGCTCGCACCACAGAGCCAAACATGTCCACAGTTGGAAGTGAAGCTGCTGATACAAACACCTGCAGGCAGGATCACACCACCATATGATCGTCTGAATATCAACGTGTCCCTGCAGTTTTACTAGAGAACAACACAAACTAAGGACATAAAAAATTTGCATTCTCAAAGATGTTTAATTCAAGAAGAAATTGTGAGGGGAAAAGCCTATATAGCTGTGTTAAAATGGAAGGATTTTGAGAGACTTTTCTTCACTTTTAATGTGACGTTTAAATTGTATAGCTCAAATGAAAAACAAACAAATTTGACAAAGGGACAAATATAAAAAGTAATAAAGCTTCAAAACCTTGGTTGCATGGCAAACATACATGTTAAGAAGTCACCTTTTGCATTCAGTTTTCTCTGGTAAGAATCCGTCAACATCCCACTTCCTGCCTTGGCTACAGTGTATACCCACTCAGCCTTCTCCAAATCTTTCTGACTAAAAACATTTGCTGTCCTCAGGCCTCTTTATGTAACCTCACATATTTTCTGTCCCCTTTAACTCTGGACTCTGTCTCATTCCAAACATTTTTTTATGTCTTGTGGTTTCATCTGTTGATGTTAACACAGACTCACTGTGATGCTAATAAATAAATTATTATTATTTTTTACCTTCAGCCTCGGGTCAAAACAGATGAACAGTTATTTCATGCTCCTAGACAGAAAGAAATGCCAAATTTCACTGTGAGTGTGGGGTTCTTTTATTGATGTGCGGTTTCAATAAGTGGTTTGTTCACACACACATTTTGAAATTACTGCCAAAAGTTGAATTTTTCTTATGGAGAGATGTTAGATTTTATTAGTGGCAAAAAATAAAAAATAAATAAATAAATAAATAAATAAATAAATAAATAAACGTTTGCAGGCGAGACATTTTTGCTGCATTTTAGTGCTTTTGGTGATATACGATTAAGTGTCTGTTGAGAAGCGTAGCTTATTGTGATCGCATTGTTTTTAAAAGATAACATTTTGTATTGTTCGAACCAGTAATTTATTTATTTATTTTTCTATCTGATAAACAGATCACAGGCAATAAAATAAACCTAAATTAATAATAATGCGTGTATTTTATTTTAGGAAGTTATTCTAAAAAGTGTTTAACATTTTAGACCTGGTGAAGCGTGTGTTTATATTTTCTTACAAATGCCGAGGACATTAAAAGTAGTGATCTGAACAGCAACAACAAAAACTTTTCACTTCTCCTCAAAAGCCCCGTGAACGCATCCGGAGTCCCTTTTAAACACTCGGGAGTCTCTGAGTTACGACGTTGCCGTGAATCCCGTGAAGGCAGCATTAGATCTGATTTAGTTTGTTTGTCCCTGTTCCAAATCCTCGGTTCAACTGCCCGCGCAGGAGGAGGGAGACTAATTGGATAAACGTCCAGGAACATAACAGTGGGTGGGATCGCTTTGGGGCTGGTTCTGGATCTTTTTTATTTGCTCTACAGAACAAGTTAGGTTAGCTCAACGAGAGCCCGAGGACAAGCGGGAGCAGGTGCTTGTGGATGGCGATAAAAAAAAAAAAAACTGAGGAAAACTCCAGATTCCCGACACGGCTGACTGCGGCTGTATCGATATAATACAAGTTTAGTAATTTACCTGGAAAGGGCTTCGGGGACAGTCCTTACGGATTTTTGGGATTCTAGAGTAAATTAATCTGAAGGGAGCGCGAGCGGCGTCCCGCCCCGTCCCTCCGCGCTCCGACATGGAGAGAGTGAGCCTCCAGCAGCTCCTGCCTCAACTTCACCCTGCGTCCATTCGGTTGTAAAACTTTTGGCGAGGGGGGAAAACACAGCGACGCGCAAATGCTGGAATCCTAGGTCGGGTTTTCGTCGTTTTTACTGGAGCGAAGGCGGGCAGCGGGGGACGCGGACCGAAGAGACGCATTATCCACCATGAACCAGAGTACGGCTAAAGACAGAGTGGACAGGTAAAGCCGGCGGACCTGACGTTAAACACGGTTCAAATGTTATTTTATACACAACGAGACTTCGAGAGTCACTAAACTTTTCAGAAGAAAAGAAAACAAGAGCTGCGAGATTATTCTGGTCCTCTCGTTCTGTATATTGGTGAAAATGTCTGAATGTTGGTAATCTAGTCGTTAGCCATTCACTGGTTACATTAATACGTTTGTAAAAATAACGGTTGTTCCTCTTTCTTCTTCTTCATATTTTTTAAATATCAGTTTTATTCTGAAAGCGTATATTTAAACTGCAGTCTGTTTGCATTGAGGGATTATAGCTTCCAAGCTCTTGTTAAATGTTTTATAGTCATTTTAAGTTAAAGATTTACTCCATTGAGAAGCTACCTCCTCATCCAGCCTGCTATGTTTGTAGGACTCTGTTTGAACTTTATTCAGCACTTGATTAAAATGACATTTCGCTGCTTTCAAAATGTCTGAAGTATGTTGATCTTTATCTGTTCACTTCCAGACAAAGAGTGGTCCGTATCAAGAATTAAAAATAAATTTTAAAAAAAGTGGTTGTGGTAAAAAGGACACAACCATCCCAAAACCAACAAACAATTATTCAGTTATGTTAGACCAGCTCCAGTTGAAAATCTCAAATATTCCAAACATCCTCTATTTTAGTGCTTTTGTTTTACGGCTGTATTGGTGAATGTGAAACCAGGTCTAAAGCCTCAACACTTGCACAAAACAACACAAACTTAGATATTCTAAATTTTACCATTCTCATTGAGCTTTAGCATCTTTTTCAGCATCGTTTTTAGCATTTGGAATGTAACCAATTTAAACTTTCTTTAGGTTTTCTCTAATGGAAATACCTTATGGAAAGCATCTCGTTTGCATCAGAGCAGGAACAATGTAGATTATTCTGATGAAAGAAATGGCTATCACATTTATGCACCTTAAATGCAATGACTTAAAACATTAATAACTGACACCAGTTTATAGGTTTGCTGCCTTTTATATGGACACTAAGTCAAATGTCCTTTGCAAACTATAGCTTTGTTTTGTTAAATGTTCCACTCACAAATCTTAGATACAGTCTTTACATATTTCTAGTTTTATTTTAATTCATTGTTTGGGTCATGTCTTGATTTTATGTCGCACTTCAGTTTGTGGACACGCAGACTCAAAACAAACACATCACATTTATCAGCCGATGGTTTGTTAATGCAGTAGTTCCTCAGGAATGACTTTGCCCTTTGGGAAGGTTAAGCAGTAGGAAGATTAGCATGTTACCTAAGGCATTAGCTGAAGCTACCTACACCCACACTTCATCTTCTAGGAAAGAAAGATATGCCTGCCATGCCTAAATTAGTACAATGTAATCAGTGGTTGTCTACTTATCACAAATATCAATACTAGGATACTGGGACAAGAGTAAAAGGACGACATTGGAACTAGTTCTCTTGATTGTATTGAGACAAGTTGAGTTTGACTACGGTCTAATGGAATTCTGAAAACAATCCCTCCAGTTGCTCTTCAAAATTAGTTTGAAACATTTTTCTTTTTGGCTCAGAATTGATCCGTATGGCTTCGAGCGCTCGGAGGACTTTGACTTTGAATCCTACGAGGAGCTCATGTCCGAGTATCTCATCATCTGCACCCGACGTTCCATCAAGTGGTCCAGATTGCTGAAAGATACCGGCAAGGTGCAAAGGAATGTGAAATGTAAGTGAGAGAACCACGCACACCCATAGAATAAATGAATGCCTGCGCCAAAACTCAAGCCAGATGTAAACGTTCTCCTTGTCGTTCAGTAAAGCGCTACGTACGCAAGGGGATCCCCAATGAGCACCGCGCTTTTATCTGGATGACAGCCAGCGGGGCTCAAGAGCAGCTGGAGAAGAACCCAGGATACTACCAGTCCATGCTGGTGACCCACAATGACTCCAAACTGGTGGAGACCATCAGAACAGGTCAGGCTTTAGCGGCTGCTTCTTCACTCTGAAGTCCTCTCCTTTATAGGGCTTGTGCCGAGAGGTGAACTGCCATCCCAAGCACATTTTTGGCTGCATTCACTCTTCTCTTAATTCAGATCAGTCCCTGCTGTTGAGAAACACACAAACAGACACAGCATAATGTTGCTGCATTTTTTTTTCACTTCAGGAAAGGCTTTAACCAGATGAGCTTTTCCTGGTTTTGTCTCACTTGTGCTCCTTGGATCTCTTTAAATGGCATTGATTTTGCTTGTTTGACCAGAGATATATATATATATATTTCTTAATCATTCTCAAGTTTTTTTTATAAGGATGAAAGAAACTTTATTAAAATACAGTGTTTAAAATGCTATTCTCTGCTTTAAAAGTAATCAATTTCCTGCTTGTGTTTAATTATGTCACTTTTATCCATATTTGCACCCACAAACCTGTAGAAAGCACCATCAGCTTGTTTTGTGTCTTCCAGACTTGAACAGAACGTTTCCAGACAACGTCCTGTTCCGCAAGTCTTCAGATCCGTGTCTGCAAAAATCTCTGTTCAATGTGCTGCTGGCCTATGGTTACCATAACCCATCTGTGGGCTACTGCCAGGTACTGCTCGCCTTCTTAAAACCAAGCTAAAACTGATTTTTTTATACATATATCTTCATTTTAATTCGCAATATTTGCAGTTGAGAAAAATAACACGTCAACATTATTAACTAGATCTGTCGCTACTATTGGTAAAATATATATATATATATATATTCCCATGCTGTTGCATAGGTGTTGTAGAATAACTGAAAACCAATAGAACTAACAATCATGACATGGATTCTGCTGATTTGTTGAAACCGAATCAGAAGAGTCGTGATCAAAAGTCATTCTTTTTCAGAAAAAAAAAAAGAGTGGGTTTATTTTTGGAGATGTTTCACAAATATATGCTTGTTGTAGTTCTGAAAAGTCAAGTATGCTGTCAGAGGTGTTGCTCAAGAAAACTTTAATCGAAAGGTTGTTTAGAAAGTCAAAAATAATTTAACCTGAAACGCTTCAAAATGGGAAGCAGAAAGTGAGAACTGAAAAGTAGGATTCCAACAACTTCAAGAAGAGCCAGAAATAATTGGCCATTCATCAACTTCAGATAAGATGAACAATTACCAGTGAATGCTGTAATAACTGGAAAATAGTAGGAAAACTAAATTAGACAGCATATACTTTTTTTTCTGATTATTTAAAGCCGAAATCTATGTTGGAATGCCTACTATTTCAATCTGGCGTGCTTTTATACTCTTGACCACAATTTCGAATAAAAATAAAAATTTTTTTAGGAACAGCTTTTGTAGCATTTTACGCAAGTGTTCAAAAAGAGGCCGGTGTGTCGACTTAATGCGCCTTTTTGTTTGTTTATTAGAATTTGAAAGGCAAATATCCACCAAAATGCAGCTGGCTTGAAATTCAAACAGGTCTTCAGAGTATAAACAGATTCCATTCATCCCAACTGAAACCGTTGTGGTTTCATTTGGGTTGTTCGTGTGTGCTCTTTTTTTTTTTTTTTTTTTTCCACGTCTTGCATTGTTGTACCTGTAGTTTGGAAACCCCGTCACACCTGGAGGGTTGCTATCATTTTCAGGACATGCAAATAGTTTTTACATATTTTATAGTAAAGGCCAAAGTATCAGATTGGTAAAATATTTTCAGTTTTTAAATAGACTTTTTAATAGTCATTCAAGTCAAAATGCTCTTTTCTATGATGAAATGTATGAATGCCTTATTCAAGTCTTTTTTTATATATATATCTGCAGGGCATGAACTTTATTGCTGGTTATTTACTCATCATCACTAAAGATGAAGAAAAGTCTTTCTGGCTGATGGATGCACTGATTGGGAGAATTTTGCCAGGTTTGTTCGTGAATCGATTTTCTTGTCATTGTTCGTCTCTCTGCTCTGGTCTGGTGATCGGGTCACAAATCCTGATGAGAGTTTTTTTTTTTTTTTACGTGGAAAAAAATAATTACAAAAAAAAATGTACACTGGAAAAAGCTGTGGTACAAAACACAGTACTTCTCCTTTAATATCTATGATTTTTTTTGTATTGTATTTAAAGTCATAGTTAGTAAGGTCGCATTTACCCTGTAATTTTTACACAAAAGCAAACCTTTGTCCACCCAAATCAGGTTTGTATTTATTTCTTACACCTGGCAAAATGCAACAGATGTTTTCAGAGATTGACTTAAATCCTGCATTTGTAAAAATAGACTTTTTTTTCTAACTCAAAGCAATGTGCAAACTGGATACCTCCATTTTAAAGAGGTAAATGACAAACCTGTTCTAAATTTTGGCTCTGCTATGATTTGCATATCCTGTTCCTACAAAAAACATACATCTTCCTGGTTATCCCACAAGTGCTTCTGAGTAGGGTTTTTTATTTTTTTATTTTATTTTGGTCCATGTAACAAAACGTTTTGAGTAAAACTCTCACTGTTTGGTGGTAGACTACTACAGTCCCGCTATGCTGGGGCTGAAGACGGACCAGGAGGTGCTGGGGGAGCTGGTGAAACTAAAAATCCCCCGGGTGTGGGAGGTGATGGTGAAACACAACGTGATGTGGACCCTGGTGGTCTCTCGCTGGTTCATCTGTCTTTACATTGACATTCTTCCTGTGGAGGTGAGCATGTGTATATTTTTTAATACTTTGACATTTAAAAAAAAGGTCAGCACATTTTCTAATTCATTTTTTTTCCCTTTCCAGTATTTTTTTTTTAAATATTGATTGTTATAATACAAACATGTGGTTTGATGGTGTTTAGTAAAAGCAGCAAAATCTTTCCCTCAGGTTTTGTACTTTACATACACGATGTAAAGTGTTGTAAAGTACACAGGTAGATTTTCATCTACCGGTTGGTTTTAGATGAAAATGTGGTTTTGTTTTATTCCTCAGTTCTGATGGTGAAGTTTCTCCTACATTACACAAGTTGTTGTTGCCCTTCTCCCTCTGTTTGAGTTGAAACGATGTTGGCTCCACTGTTTGTTCTCCAAATATGGGAGGAACTTTTACCAGGCAGTAACAGATGGAGACGTTCACACCGTTTTCTCAGAAGTAGATCTGAACACAAACACTGCACATTAGTGCGACTTTTCACATATTCTTCCCTTACAAGGATGTTTTAGGAGAATATAGAACAAGGGAGCATTTGTAGAAACCTTAATTTGAAGGTGACAATATTTTTTATATAAAGAGAATAGATTTTTTTTTTTCTTACAGATTGTTTGTATTTCTAACAGCATTCAGCTTTTGTAGTTAAATTACAGATTTTTGATTTTTACATGAAGCATTACATTTTGGTTGTTTTCCCTCAGACTGTTATGCGGATTTGGGATTGCCTTTTCTATGAAGGTTCAAAAATCCTGTTCCGTGTCGCTCTTACACTGATCCATCACAACCAGGCTCTGATAGAACAGGCCAAATCCCTGCCAGACGTCTGCCAGGCCTTCAAAGACATCGCCCAGGGACCATTTGTTGAAGATTGCCACCCTTTCATGCAGGTAAGAGGACGGTGGGCGGCAGTGCATCCCATCTTTGCTCTGGAAGGGAGTAGTTTCACTAGAGGAGCTCACTCAGAATAGAGGAGCTTTCTGTTTTATTTCTGCTTCTGTAATCCCATAATCCTGGTGTTTCTTGCCTTTCCAAGAAAATCTTCACCGAACCAGGAAGTCTCTCCATGGCAACCCTGACTAAGCTCCGTGCGACATGCCGTGGTCGAGTCGGTGAAGGAGTATCCTGACCTGGACTTCCAAGAACGTCCGCCGATGCATTCCAGAGAGCCGAGCGCCCAGCAGCTCGTTTCCACCCGAGTCGCTTTACACTGAACTTTGTCTTAAAGCATAAATTGAGACAATCAAAGCTGACATGTTGTGCTTTATGACCCGATGATTCCATTTTATGCCATGATGTTTGTCTTAAATTAAGTTTCACATTTTTTGCACTTTCATCCGTGATGACAAAAGCTAAATAGAAAAACCTGAATGAAAACAATGTTGTTCCCTTAAAGCACAGCCAGGAATAAAATGTCCACTGCATTTCACATCTTTGTCAAAAATTTAAATAACACTAATTGTTGTTTTTAGGTGATGAGTTGAATGATGAAATATATTGATTCTATATTTTTGTGGCGTTCGTGTTAAACTAGTTGTTTAAGTGAAACTGTCCATTATCAGAGATGTGGGCTTAGTTTACACACTGTATTTCAATCAAGATGTCCTGGTGATCCAATACAAGCACAACCAAAACAGCTGCTCTGGCTGCGTTTTATAAACCGGGAATGACTCCAACATGGACTCTAAATATTTTTATTACATTACAGGAAAATGCATCATAGAAAATAGAATTTTTCTTTAAAAAAAAAAAGCATTGTTATTTTTTTTGTAAGACAGAAAAAAAAGAAGATGGAAACCAATTCATTTGGTACTTGACCAATGAGTTGTTACAGTAGAATACTGTAGAATTCTACTATAACAACTCAGATTTAAATCTGAGTCACAAAAAAACAAGAAATCAATTCAGAAAACAAGCATTTGCGTCCCCAAAACATTTCACCAAACGGACATTTAAGGTTAGATTTTTCTGGAATCCCATTCTTGAGTTCTTGGGAGGCAAGTTATCAAAGAGAAGAACCCAGAAGGAAAATACAAGTGTAGTTTATTTTAGTAGAAACTGTCATTTTGACCAGAATAAATGTCGAAATGGAGAGGATTGCTTCCTGTGTTTTAATACAATCTTCACTTATAGCCCCTGGTTCTTGCTTTAAATTTGAGAAGGTTCTCAAATTTCTGGATCGTTAAATAAATACACAATTTACATCCAAAGAGGGGAAACATTACATCAGCCTGAGAAATCTGAGAATCTCCTCTTGGCTGTGCTGCATTAGAGATTTCCCTTTTCATCAAGGATCATAAAGGAGAAAAAAAAATCCACAACAAAATCTGGCACAAGATTTTAAGAGATCTTACAGAGTTTGATTCATTTTCCTATCATAGCTAATCACATGGCTACAAAAAAAAAAAGCAATTCAAGCGATGTGTCCACCTGTCAATATAAGCTCAGAGCTGAACAGTTGAGCAGACTTGCTCTTCACCAGCTTCAACGTGATAAACATTGTCTAAAGTCAGCAAGTAGTTCATGTTCCATCACCCGCACAAGAAGTCAAAGGGGAAAAAAATATCCAGAGGACATGCAGAGAACAACTTTCACTCACTCAAACTTTTCCTTCATTTACTCCCATCCTCCCTCCCCGCCCCCATTTTCTGCCAGCTCTCAGTCTGTAAGGTTCAAGTTAAACCAAGCATCCTCTCAGATGGTCTGGTACCCAGCATGGCTCCTCTTCCTGCCTATTAGATACGCGACGAGGATGATCAGCACCAGACCAGCCAGTGCTGCTCCAACGATGATGGGGATCAACATCTGGTCCTGGTCCAACTGGCATTCCTCCGCTGCACAGAGCAGGTTTACAAAATGAATAAAGTGCTTTGGATCTCAATTTCTTCAGTTCTGAAAATGGAAAATAAACCCCAACAATACCTGCTGCAAACTGGCTGTCTGTGACTCCAAACGGCTGCACCTGCAGTCTGAATGTGTTGAGAGAGAAAGCTGGGACCACGAGCAGAGTCTGCTCCGTGTTGCACATGTAGGAGCGTCCCAGTGTGCTCTGGAGATAGTCCAAACTGGAGTTACTGGCTGAGAAAGGCGCTGGGAAGAGAACGCACCAGAAATTAGTCCAAGCAAACGTTAGCATTCAGAGCAAAGACATTCAAAACCAGCGACCTACCAGTCATGTCGGACCAGTTAGCCAACAGATTTATTCCACTCAGATGATACTTGCTAGTTGTTGAGTTCTGCAAATAGAAAAACAATGCTCACCTCTTGTAATATTTGCACGTTAATGGAAATGGAGAGGAAATCCAGAAGTTACCATGGTGAAGGTCAAATGAAGCATGGTGGTTTGTTGTGTTAAAACTAAGCTGGCAGTGGTGCCTCCACATGATCCTGATGTCACCGTCAGATTGGGGTTCACGTTGACTAATTCCTGAACAGTCTGGCAATGGAGAAGACCATTTTTTAAAAAATACTTTGTACCATAGCGCTAAATGATAATGCGCAAGCTTCATGCTGACCTTATTTTGAGACTGAGAGACATAGGAGACATTGAGCTGCAGACCCATTTTGGCAAGGAGACAAACGGAACCGCTGCTGTTGGTCACAGAGAACTCTCCGGTCTCGGGCGTTCCTGGTGGAGTTGGTGCTGGAGCTGCTGTTGTAGTTGGAGTAGGGGGCGCTGTGGTGGTGGTTTGATCTGCCACGCACACACTTTCTGTGACAGGACACAACAGAATGCCTGGTCAGTTTTGATGCAATAATAATAATAATAAATTGTTTAAAAGTGATCTAGTAAGAAGAAATGTACGTAACCTGCTGGGCTGAGGTCATTATCTGGCATGTACGCCTCCAGCCTCATAGCAGAGAAAGTGACGGCAGCTCCTCCCGCTCTGATGGTGGTGGGGCTCGCACAGCGGTAGGTGGTGTTGATCGGAGCCCAGATCCCAACCGAGGAACTCACCACAGTCACTACGCCTATAGAACACAAGCACACAGGCAGTGAATTAGTTGTAAACATAAATATATAAGATAAGATAAACATAAATATATTAAGATATAAATAGTATTCTATTTATATCTTAATGATCCCTATCTTTGTGTGATTGCTACTATGTTAAGAACTTTTGTGAATGTTTTTGCTAGAGTGAGGTCTGAGTTTTGTCAATCTGTCTGTCTCATACCATGCTTTCACAACATGACAGCTTATGTAAATAAAAAAAATACATATTTTTTATAAAAGTTAAATACTGCAGCTTTAAAACTGATAGTAAACTTGAGGCGGGAAAACCTTAAAGCACGTTCTCACCAGAGCCGTTAGACTGAGGGAACAGCGAAGTGTCGCTCAGGTTGTACTGGAGCGTCAGGTTGGTGACGCTATAAAAACTCCCGTTGGTAGCAAAGCTGAGGCCGAGCGTGTGACCCGACCCGAACACCGCCACCAGCCACGGCGGGCGGCCTGCCGCTCCACAGGAGCTACTTGCTGCGTCGACCGAGGTGGAGTCAGGCAGCGAGGTGGAAACGTTACTCTGAGGAGAGAATACAAGCGAGTTCAGAAGGTGATACAGTAAAGTGCTGATTGTATGTAAGCAGAGTATTGAGCACTTACCGTGCTGTTGAAGGTGCTGTATGTGATGAAGAGCAATGCAGACAGCTCGGCTTTGATGCAGGTTGAGTTCCCTTCCTTCACCTCAAGAGTGACTGCCTGAGTGCAACCTGCAAATGAGGACACAATGAAGGAACCGGAAACAGCTACGCAACATTTTATATCAATTCAATTCAATTGAAAGACTCAGACATGTTTACTTAAGTTGTTTTTCATATAAGCACATTACTAGATTTATGTAAACCTGAGTACGGAGTATGAATATAAAGAACTACCACTACTGCTAGGAAATACAAATTCACTCATATTTTTCACAAATTTAAAAAAACAATTACTAGAACTAACTTTTATTAAGCAATCACCAGCTTTATATTATTATTATTATGTTTTACAAAACTGTCTTTTTTTAGTAGAGCTCAGAATAGTTTATTGCAAATATTCCCAGTATGCTACAAGTCATTTATTCTTAGTTACCGGTTCAATAAAAATATTTTTCACAGTTTCTTCACGGTCCTTGCACGTTGCTACAAAGACCTCTGAACATTATATAAACATAATGTTCTACTTATTATTTTTTTACACCACAGAAAATAAAAGGTTAAATTGGCAGGGTCCAATGTGACTCCCTGCTGACACCTATCTACAAAAAGAAGAATGACAGTTGACACAGACTGCCACTAGAGGTCGCAACAAACGGAAAACTTGGGGACAAAGAACAAACTTAATCTCAGATCTCAGATTAAGTTTGTGAAGCACAAATTGTCCTGCTGCTCCAAGTTTTTTTCCAGAGCTATTTATGCAGACTTATACAAACTAAGAATGTAGAAAATTACACGGAAAGCTGTTTATACGTTATTCATTCTGTGAAACCTGCCAAATTACTGTTCCCTGGCTGTAGGTGTGCACAGTCCTGGTTTCAAACATTAACAGTGAACATCCTGAACCTGAATCACCACCGGTTAGCAGACTTGCATATTTACACATCATTTTACAGTATTTTATAACACAGACTTTATTACAGCCGCCCCAAGAACCTATAAAAAAGTGAAATTACAAAATTATTAAAAAACTTGAATTAAAGTACTTAATTCCTTGCATTGCTTTTTTGCTGTTGTTTGTTTATATATATATATATACATATATATATATATTTTCTGCCTGAGTCATGATGCTCTGCAGTTTTATTTATCAATCAGCTTCTCCTGATTTCTGTCAGCTGAAATGATCCAATTGTTGGGAGCAGTCTCAGTTTCAGGCGTCTCCCTACCTCTGCCAGTCCCTCAGGTCACCTCTGTTTAAAGTGTAAACGCGCGGCAGACAGCTTACACAACGCTACAATCCTTGTCATGAGGTCAGCTGCAGTGTGCACAAAGTATAAAGCGGCTGTTTTAATGTCCGACAGGAAGCTATCCCAGACTGCAGGTTGAGCACACCGGAAAATATTGGAGCAGGAATTCATCGATTCAGAAGAAAAACTGCAAACAGTCTTGCAATTAAAAACTGCCAAGTTTATGTCGAAAGAATGAACATCATAAATGAAAATATCCAACACTATTCAGACTATTAATGATCTGCTGTTTTTTTCCCCCGGCATCAGCAGCACTGCGTGCCTGTGTGTTTGTCAGGACCTCACCGGTTCTAAACTAACACCGTCTGTGGGCCCCTGCAGACCTCTGAGCAGCACAAAGCCATTGTGGCAGTCATGTGAAGCTCTCAGATGAAACAACAATGAGGCCGATCTGTCGGTCCACAACATTCACAATGCAAGGGCTTTATATCAGTATCAAATACAAAACAAAAAAAGGCTTTATATCAGTATCAAAACAAAAAAAAACCCACAAAGCATGTTGACTTCCTGAAACTACAGTCAGGATTTTCAAAGACAGCGAAAACCTTGAAAGGTTCTGAAATCAAAGATATTGATCCCTTTTTCGGGCAAAGCTTCCTTCAGTAGCTTTTACCATAAAGATTTCTAGTTTATTTCACCAGTGTTTATTCATTTAAGTACATCTGTACCATGTTTGCATCAATGTTAAATCAATTTATTAGGGAAAAAAATCTAAACTTTTATGAGATTCAATAAATAGTAAATTGAACCTCTCATCTCTACATGAGGTTATCACTTGAAGCACTTTGAATTGATAGCATATCATTTTAAAAATAAACTAACCAATGGACATAGAAATCCATCTACTCAAACTACATATTTGCAAAATTCTTGTAATTTACAGAAATTGCACATGCTGGAGCAGGTTCAATTTACTGAACGACTAAATAAACAGAACAATAAAAATATTGTGCATGGGTCCAGATTATTTTTCTCTGCACATTTAATACGAGAACAAAAACAACATGAAGTGCTAGATTTATTTGCATTTATATTCGATCAGCAGTGGCATCCCTTGTTTGACGTTGTGATATTAATCTCAAAGTACAAACATGTTTATTTAGATTAGTACCAGCCATGCAGGTGATGCAGCAGTTTTTGGTTTTTCCACACCTGATGCTTTCAATGAGCGACGGACATTTTAAACGTGACTCCAGAAGTTTATTTAAAAGGGTTTTTCAGGACGTGGGGGTCCATGTCGGTGGAAGGTCCAAGGGAAATTTTGCAACCTACGTCGGTAGCTAAATGAAGGGGGTCCAGCTTCCTCTGGGTCTGGGGTCTCAACTCCAGAACACCGTCACAACTGTGACGTCGTCCAGGCTAACGGTGATAGCAAAGACACTCACCTAAAATCCCCAGACAGGCGACGAAAAGCGGGGCTAAGCTCCCCGGGACTTTCATCGTAGAAGTGGAGCCCGGGCACAGGTTTCCTCCTTCGTAAAAAAAAAAAAAAAAAAGGTGGAGAATTGCTCCCCCCCTCTCCCTCAAGGAGGTCGTTTCTCCACGGCAGGTGGGTCAGCTGCTGCTGCTGCTGCTGCTGCTTCCTGCACTTGTCTTCGCGGACAGTTAGCTGGAGGCGAAGCGGCGGCTGTTTATCTGCTGGCCGAAGATGGAGAGCGCGGCGTGGGGAGGGAGCGCTGTTCAGGACCTGCAAATCAACTCCTGCGGACGGAGAAGCATCGATAATCGTGGCTAGGTCGATCTTAGTCGCGCAGTGTGATTAAACTGCGTCTGTCACGAGAGCTGGCAGCTTTCAGGGCGACCCAGTCACGTGAGACCACCCCTCTTCCTGCTGCCCCCCCCCTCCCCCAGCTTCTTCTTCTTCTGCTGCTGCTGAGCTCATCGGGGCTCCAAACACAAACAAACAAACAAATAAATAAGAACACAAAAAAGTGCTCTGTTGATGTTGAGAAGTAAAACACAAACCGCAGAAAAGACTAATGACTTGGAATATAGTACAATAGCTGCAACCTTTTGTGAAAAATTATTATAATAATACGTCTTAGTATTATGGTTACGTCATTTGAGCGCGAGATGGCGGGGTTGACGGTGCCTTATGTTTTTTTCCTTCCTGTTTATTAATGCTACACAATCAGAAGAGCGCCATAAGGCAACAGAAGTGGCGGAGGGTCTGCACGGTCTGCGCTTTGCAAGCTGCAGTGTGCTTGACTTGTGGTCAGTCAGCTGACATCCTCATCAGTTCACGAGGCTTTGCTAAAGCCCAAGGGGAACAGAGAGGCAGCTTTCATACTACTCCCCACCACTTAGCAGCTGCCTGGCACATTCTCACTGCGTAGTTGAGTTTGTTTTAACTTTACACAGATTTCCTCGGATTACACTATGATTTTAGGCACCAGACTTTCATTATCACTTCAATGGAACCATAAAAACTGATCTCAAAACACTTTTTAATTTCACTTCAATGAACTTGCTAAGTGAAATTCAGAAGTTTCAGAATTGGTAAAACTAACTTGGGTAATAAATGTTTTTTTTTCTGACTTTGAAAATGTAGTTGTCGCTCAAAGTCAGATGTATAAAAACCTGCCTAAAGATGTTAGGGAAAGAGAGTGAACCTAGACAATTTGCGTCACTGTTACGATGTGCAATACTTCATGAATCAAAACAGATTTTCAGTATTTTCTGTATTAACCAAACAAATTTTACCCAAAGAGGAAGTTTTAAACCACTGGTTCAACAGTGAAAGAAAGTGGCACATGCATGTTAGACTGAAATAAGAAAGCACTCCCATCAGATACAAGGCATTATTTAACTCAATCATTAAATACTCATTTATTCAGATTCACCTTTTGCACTCACAGTCCGACCTACAAAAACATCAGCATCAGCACGTGACATTGAACATTTTGGTCAAACATAAAAGAAACTGAAAAGAGAAATACACAAATGGCTGGCCATTCAGCTTTTGTGTAAAACACAATGAGCCCAACCACATTGGCCAACGTTTTTCCCAAGACTCGGTTTCACACAGGCAGCTGCTTCTCTGACCAGTCAAACAACCAAACCAGTCAAGTTGACACTCAGTAGTTAGCACAACCAATTAAAGGGAGAACACCTCAAGAAAAGAAGAAGAAATGAAAATCCAAAAACTTGTGACAAACAAGCTGCAAAATACAAAGAGTGATTTATAACGTGATGTAAGAAGGAAAACCCAATCGCTCTCTCTCAAAAAAAAAGAAAAAACAAAACAAAGAAAAGTGCTAGTTATTTTGAGTTGAATTTCACACTAGCAGATTTGTTAGTCATAACCAACCATCAACAACCCAATCCACGTATGCAGCCCAGTCTCAGAGTCCCATGAAGGATATTGCAGAATGGGCAACAGCGCAGCCAAGTCTCTTGTCTCTCTGCGTCTCCTGAACACTGCGTCCAGGATTGTGAATGTGAAGGACAAGATGGGCACCAGAGGAGAGTCAGGTGGCTGAGGGACTGTAGTCCTGTGCAGTTGGGCCAGCTGTGTGTTTGCTGTGGGACACAGCACTGCAGCTACAGCGGCGTTCCCTCAGGCGACATAGTGATACTGGTTGGGAATCTCCTTGTCACGCTCCATGTAGTCTCTGTCTATGAGCGACTCGATGCGCTTCTTCAGGTCTCCCGGCTGCGCAGAGGTCAGCAAAAAAAACAACAACAAAAACAACAATGAGATTTGGGTGTAAATGTAGGAAAGAATGAAACTGAAGACAAGTGGTTTAACACATCACCTTGACAGGAAACTTGAGCTGGTTGTAGAGCTCTGACACCAGCAGGTTATGACTCAGGGTTTTCCTCATCTTCATAATGCGCACAACAGCTGCATCGATCTGATACTGCCTGTCCTGAAAGACGCGCTCTGTGGTGCTTACCTGTTCCTCAACCTGTAGGAAATATGACAAGTTAAAAAAACAAAAAAAACAACAACAAACAAACCGATTCCTCTGTTTAGAAAGGGATATATTAGTTGAAAGCTTGTGGTTAGTTAACAGGAAATAAAATGCATATTAAAAAAGAGAGGAAGTATTGAATTCACAAGAGAAATTTACCGTTTCCTTCATTTGAATCTGGTTGATCTTGATGCGGAACAGTTTGTGTTTAAAGTCATAGTTAAAATTGAAGCGATCTCCATCTTCCACGTCTTTCCCCCGAGGGTTCTTGTTGAGGACGCGGGCTTTCCCACAGGCCAGGGACTGCAGGGTTCGCCTGAGCTCTCCCTCCTCTGTGCAACACGACAAACAACAACAGTTAAAGCCACACACGGCTCTCTCACATCACTATGGTTGCTGCATATTTTAAGACATGTGTAACCTATTCCGGTAGCAGCACGGATCTCCTCCATGCTGAATTCCTCCCCTTCGTTGAACATGAGCAGCACCAGCGTTTGGAACAGGGAAACCTGCAGCTCCTTCTTGCCCTGTAGGACAAAATGGTTTCTGTAAAAGTAGGCTGAGTGATTGTAAATCTCAGAGCTCCGGTGAGATGCATCAAGCTCTCACCTCTTTAAATTCTGCCTTCAGTACAGCATGGCCCAGTGTGGGCTGCCACTGCAGTTTCCTTCCACTGTGCTTCCCAAGGTAGAACAGCTTGAACACTTCCTGGAGTTTCACCATCTACCAAGAAGTTACAGCAGCAGCATGTGATTGGCTGGCCATGTTAAAGCCATGCACTCTCGTCATTCTCACTACCTCTGATGGAAGGTGAACCTCCATAGGTGTGTATGAAGGCCAGTAGCCCATGGTGAGGATGTTTACAGTGAGTTCTATGTTGCTTGGCTCACTCTGGTTCTGCATATACTGAATTGCAAAAGTTAAACACATAAATATGTCATTAGCACTGCAGTGCTTTTGAGTCCATGTGCTGGGAATATTTCTGGTACCTGTTTGAACTGGATCATGATGTCTTTAGACAGCTCCATGTCCTTAAACATCCCCTCAAGCTTACTGGTGAAGGCTGCGCCACATTCTGCAAACGCACAAACATCACAGCTGACATGTCCCCATGCTCTACCAACACACACACAGACTACTTTGGGATTTAGCAACTCAATTTATTAATTTGGCTTAATAAAACTGATGGTTACAGTGATACAGTATGTATTATTTTACAATTAAAACCCAACTTTTCTGTTAGATTCTATACACAGTGCCTTAGGAAAATATTCATACGCTTAGTTTTTTTTGCACAACTTGAATGACTTTAACATTATATTTTTTGCAAACTGAAGAGAATTTGTATTTCAATTAAATTCAGAAATGTCGTCTTGAGTTATTTTACAAAAAAAAAAATTCAACAAGTTTGATCACTTGAATCAGTTGATTCAAGTTATTAAAGAAAGTAAGCTCAGTTAATTATTCAAATAGTTTAAAAAGTTTCCATCTAAGGAAACCCAGCAGATTGCAGAATATTTAATTATTTTAACAACTGCAAATTTTTGGGGCTATGCTTTTACTGGTTTTGCAAATATAGACACTAATATTCTTACCCTTCTTTGCAAAAACACTTCAATCTGACTATTTAGAGAACATCTTTGAACATCAGTTTGTAAGTCCTTCCACAAATTCTGGACTCTGGATGGTACAAAGTAAGACACGAATAGTTTTTGATTTAAACTACAACATTGTAGCTCTGAGGAACTTCGTGGTTGCCCAGCCTGTCAGTTTTGGTCAACAGACTTTCTATTTGTAAAACATAGATTTTGTAAAAACAAGAAACTCACCATGTTTCAGTTTGGACAGCATGGACTTTTCAGCATCAACAGAGGCACTCTTCCCAACCAGCAGACGCTTAGCCAAATCTTTCTTGTAAAAAGCTTCAAACACGTCTTTTCCTGCATGGACGAAAGCAGTCATTGTTACTTTAGAACAGGTCTGACAATCCCAACGAAGCATGATGAAAAGGTTCATTCCTCATCCGTGTAGAGGTGTAACAGACCGTGAATGAAGCGGAAGATTATCATGATCTTGTCCAGGATTCTCTCCAGTTCCTCCTCTGTCGCCTCCTTGTTTCCAGCTCTTAACTTGGAGTCCACGTATTTAGCTAAACAAGAAGCAGTAGCCAGAAAACATGTAATCATAGGCTGGAACTAATGCAGGATCAAAACTAAATGGAAGTTAATGGGGCTAAACATGATGGTAAACGACTGTTACTCGCTTGACCTACCAATGAGTTCAGCAGGCTTGTTGGGCCTCTTGTTGATGAAGGTTTCAAAGGCCTCCTTCATGGCGTTGATGAACGCCTCGTTGCGTGCAAAGCAGCTCTGCACAACATTGTCCATCTTGTCCTTGAAGTCCAAAAGATCTTGAACCATGTCCTTGTCCTTCTCTGGTGTGCAAACAATCTCCCCACCGAATGACTGCAACCAGAAGGTTTATTCAGGCTTTTCTGACATGTAACAGGACTAAAACATACATCTCTAACAGGTCATATATGTGTTTAGCATGTTTACCTTGATATAGTCCCTCCAAAACTGCAGCAGCGTGGGCAGTCCTGCTTTTACCTTACTGAAGAGCTGGTAGAGGAGGGCCAGCTCAGTAACACGGTTCTCATCTAGGAGATTGCTCAGACCTAACATAAAATGAACATCCAGACTCATGTTAAAGTCACAGTTTAAACTATTATATCTACTAAAACAAACGCGGTTCACTTCCAGAGTCTCAAATATTGCTACATGCATTACATTGATATTTCACATGAGCATTATACTTTGGAAAAACTTTATTTTTTCACTAATAGGAGAAAAAAACAGTAACATTATATGGGACATGTAATCCTTTTTCTATGGACATCCAGCTGTGTCTTGTGTAGAAGGGGAAATCTGGTATTTTTACCACACAACTATACCACAGCTCCAAAGAAAGTGATTATATTAATTATGAGAAATGTAAATAAATTAAAACAGACACACCTTTTTGTAGAACTGCATTCATATGCTCTCCTAAAAGTTGTTTCTCGACACAGCAGATGAGAGGCTTCCTGTGAAATGACGAAAAGTAAAAAATACGAATGAAAAATTTGACAAAAACTGAGAATTTGAATATGAAAACTACAATATATAAATGTATAATATGCTAGCTATTTGGTTTAGAAGAATACCTACATGTAATCTTCTTCTTTCAAAGCACTCTCCCAATTTAAAGAGCACATACAGTTCTATGCAAGTTCAAAATGTTTAATAAAAGAAGCTTATGGGGTTTAATATTATATGTTTTAATTAAGTTATAACAATTCAACATCAACTCTTGCTCCCTTTCATTTTGTAATGCTATGCTTTTCCTCTGATATTTTCACTCAAAAATGAACTTCTGTTAATACCTGAGGCTTTTACACCTGTTAACAGCCAGAAGCGAGGAAACTTGTAGACATTTTTTTTCTACCTCTTGGTTGAAAGTAGATCATTTCTTAGCCTAATGTGGAGACATGAGTGGTCGCAGCTCTACCAGAACTCACTCAATCTACAACTCGATCTGTAATAGAAGAAATGTTTTCCCTGCTCCTCTAATCAGATTTACACGACTGTATCATTTTGTGCATGGGTTCAGCCTATTTAAGAAAGGGTCTCTTAAATAAACTGAAACAAACTTTGGGAATTCTATTATTCGTTTTCACTTTTCAGTGAAAACGTTTCACTCTTGTTGATGAAGGTTTCAACAAGAGGTCATCGAGAGATGATTCAACAACAACATTCTGAATCTTACTGAGTGCTCTGGTCGAGGTAGCTCACAATTCGATCATTCTCCTCTTCTAAACGGCGAGCAACATGGTGCAGGTATTCAGGCACCTAAACACAAAAACAGTATAGTCTAAGACACCGATGATGGACTTGACCTCATAACCCCAGGATCTATTAGGAGTTTCCCTCACGTCTCTCTCCTGCATCAGCCGCTGTCCTTCAGCTGCATAGAGACGATTTGTTTCTGTCAAAAATCTCTCCTCGAAGGAGTCTTTGTAAACCTTTGAAGAAAAGAGAAGTAAAACGCAGTCTTTATGTGAAGCAAAATGACCCCCGCAGCCTGGTGCCTGTTACTACCAGATAGATACCTGCAGGTCTGACAGCATGCCCAGCAGGCTCCGCAGCAGACTGCGATCGACAGTCTCTCCATTTCGCTCCAGTTCTATCTGCTCCAAAATGCCTTCCACCGTTCGCTTCTGAACTGCACTGTCGCTCACAATGTGTGTGCGGAACAGCTCCAGCCCAGTATCCCTGCGGCGTACAAACCAGCATCAGCTTCCTGAACGCATCACTGGAAGCACAACCGAGCCGACGGAACCTCACCAGATGGAGGGCAGCAGAGAGTTCTGAAGCACATACGTTCGATCCAGGAAGAGAAAGATGCTTCGGATCATTATCTGGAAAGAGGGGAATCGTTAGCTCGTCACAGAGTAAGTGAACACTCTTGAAAGTTATAGGGCTGAAGCTCATCTCTTACAGTTTGCCTGCAGTGGTCCTGCCAGCAGCGATTCATTCGCTTCAGGAAGGAAAGGTTATCCATCGACTCTGTGAGCTCCAGGTTAAAGGGAAAACCACAAACAAGCACCATCACAACAACAACTTCTAATTTTACTGGGTAAAATGTCACAAAGCTTTTAGCTCTTAACTCCAAAATTATTGAAAACAAAACATTGACTGTTAAAGAAACAAATTCATCAACACAGTCGCCGTCTCACTGCCGTTGAGCTTCGTAAAGGTTTCTCCTGGTTTGGCTGAATAGGTTGTGGACAAATGAAAGGATATTCTCTGAACTGATGAATCTGTGCCCGCACATGATCCTCGCAAACCTGCCGCAGCTGCTTGTACAGCGTGGGGGAGACTTTGTACGAACACAAGTTCTCCACGGCCTTTCAGGCGTTTCAGCGAATCATTTGATAGGAGTCCCAGGAAAAAGACAAGACAAGAAACACATGAGAAAGTGAAGTCTTCGGACACGACTCCAGCCTTCTCCAAAGGAGATGTACTTAAGCAACTTGAATATTTATGCAAAACTGATTTCCAGAGTCAGAACTCGGAAATCCGGCTCTGGATTTGAGCTTTCAGATTTGAGCTTGACGTTTAACTGCACCGACCTGATAGAGCTCTTCCAGGTTGTACTTGATGGAGGTGCTGTTTTGGATGGCACCCACTGCATCTCGAAGCTTCAGCCACGTGTCTTCTGTGTAGTTCTCTGCTAGTTTTGGCCTATCTGTTGAAACACAACAATAAACAGGATCAAACAAGTTGCTGATATGATTCACAAAAACAGGGGGAAAACAAAGTTTTCGCTACCAGTCAAAGGTGAGGTGACAACTGTTCGTTCATTTAATGCTCCCAAACATTTAACTGCACTTTTTAAAAACATCAACTTAGACGTTTTAGTTCACCAATATATATTATTAATCTTCTATGCTTTCCACAGAAATCTCCAACCTTTATAATGTGTTTATTAAAGACCCACAGCGATTTTTATTGCTTTCTGATTTCAAAAGAACAAAAGTTTCCTACTTGTTGAGACTTTTTTCTGACAAACTGCAGGTAGAGTATTTTCTACAGCCGAAACTTTGGACCCACAAAACATTTACTGATAATAAAAACAAAACCAACATGGGGGAAATTCCAAAAAGTGTTTTTGGTTCAAATTGTTTTTCTGCTTTTTTTTTTTTGAGAACTTTTTGTTTTTGCTATTTTAACAATTCTTATATTTTTTATCTACTTTTTGCAAAATCTGCATACATTTATCTGACATTTGCAAAATACATATTTACAGATTTAAAGTTTGACGAGAAATTGAATTCTTTAAACACATGGATATATTCTGCTGCTGAAACATTAAAAAACATTAGCAGGTCTGAGTTTCTCACAGTAACCCAGAGTAAAAAAAATTATGGTACAACTTGTTGTTTTTTAATAATATTAGAACTGTATGTAAATTCTGTAAAAAATGTTTTTTCTTCTTTTAGCTGGCTGAAAGGCAGTGTGCAGGAACAAGTGGGGGAGGGGCAGTATTGGACTAGTCTATTCCTACAGCAGCCAGAAAAAATCTCTGATTACTCTGGCACTTTCCCCGTCTTCTCAGTGAAAGGATTTTAAATAGGACTGAAAATATAAAATGTTTTAAAACCTTGTTACCTTGGTACTGACAATTGGCCTATTTGAATTTAATATTGTTGTATAAACCATGTGAAGGGCTTAAAGTCACAACTACATTATTGCTTTATTGGAGTAAACGTTTACCCAGGGAAGTGGCCTACATAGTTAAAGCACCATAAGTTGTGAAGCTGTGATCTCTCTCAGCTGAGATCCATAGATAGACAAATGCACTTTTTAGTGAGCCTGCTTTACCAAGACACGGGGGATTCTGCATGAGAAGTGGGAATTTCAGGAGGAAATAACACAACTAATCACTTCAACATATGAAGACAAAATAAAACTACTGCATTATTTGAAAGCGTGAGGAAGTTGGTTGGTTTTAAAATAGCAGGCTTTAAGGAGCAAATTGTTATTTTCAAGTAAAACAACAAAGAAAATCACTTTCACACACAATCTTCTGCAGCCTGACTTGAGACCTCCATCCTTCCCTCTTGCTGATGCAGTGGGGGTAAAAAGCACCACATTGACAGTACCTTTGAAGTTTTTGATCACTAATTTCCTTGAGGCGCCTGTTTTGCCTGAAGTCCTGGCCATCCCGTTGGTGCTGTGCTCGGTCAGAGCCGAGAAGCTGGCCCTCTTGTCCTGTCGGGTGTCCTCTGCCATTATCAGATTAGCGCTTTGGCTTACCGCTGTGTGCTTCAAAGTGTTTTTGCTATGTTTCTGCTGGATTGTCCTGTTGCCTGTTTTGTTCGCTTCCAGCAATGCGGTCCCTCTTCGTTGAACTAGATTGTCTCTGGATGGCACCGCAGGAAGTCTATTTAAAGTACATGATGTTGCAAAAACTTGAAAAACACAACGCTAGGTGAGCATAAGAAAAATAAACTAGAGACAGCGAAGTAAACACATAGCTAGCTAACGGAGTGTTATCTAAAACTGTAGCACACTTTTCGTCCCATTCGCCACTTTTCTTTTTAGCTTTGTAGGCTAGTCCATGTCAATGCAGACTACATAAGAATTTTAACTAGCTCAGTTAATGTGTTGGGCAAAAGAAAAGAGGAGCTCCAACGCGACTTAGTTAGCGTTGACATGTTCGATTCATGTTGTTGGTAGCTGTCTTTACCATTTAGCTAGCTAGCATAACAAAATGGCTTTTCTCAGACGGGCTCCCTTGGACAGGTGCGTTCAAGAGTGGCTCGGATTTTCACCTTTTATAAGGCTTGTCTGTACTTTGACAGTAGATTCGAAACTTTTTATTCCACTTACCATACACATATGTATTAACATGTTAAGTCTCTCAAGAACTAAAGTGAAATAACAAGCACTTCAGTTCTTATTGTTGTTACATGACACTAAAAAAACAGTACCCAACTGAGATTGTGTGATATCTGTATTTTTTTTTCAGTTGTGTTTATTATAACTTTAAAAGTACTCATAAACTTTATGCATTATATTTACAGTGGTAAGGAAGTATAAATATGGCGTACTTATAATTACTTGCTTCATTGATACTGCAAGTAAAGCTTTATATATAAAAAAACTTGTTAGATTTGATCAAGTCTGATCAAATGTTAACTGTCTCCATGTGTTTTTTGTTCGTTTGTTTGGGGTTTTTTGTGTGTGCTTTCTTTCGCTTTTTAAATAATCTTTGCAGATTTCCACCCCTCCCGGATGGTCTTGAACGCACCTGCGTTCCACCTGCAGTCAGCGGAGGTTCATATGTGAGGCTGTTTTACTTTGGATCGGACCCGAACAGTAAAAACGGACATTTTCCTCAGTGTGGTTCGGTGCCTTCTTGGAAACCATGGCTAGAATGATGTGTATTTTTACAAACGTCCCATGACGGCTGCCTCCAGAGCAATAGGGCTCGCCTTTTGGTGCTGATTCGGCCTCTCTGCAGCGGTAGGTACCGTGGCTGCTAACGCCGACAACTCCACCACAAACTCGGCAGGGAGTTGGTCCGCCGAGCATCAGATCAAGAGATGAGTGATTGACTGGATTCCTGGATTTTTTGTTTGTTTGTTTCAAGCAGACACGCATATGAAACAGCAAACCAGCTTAGCTGTTTTGAACTCACACTGAATATCTTCCATTTCAGTCACATAATTGGAAATCCAAGAACTATATATATATAAAAAAATTCTGTTAGCTTTAGCCTGGCTAGAACGGTGTAAGCTAATGGTAGCTTCCCCAGTGAGATTCCCACGGGTTTTTTAAGAAAGCGAGAACCCATTTCAATGTTCACTGAATGATGTCGGCATGTAAACAGGCTGCCCTGTTTCCCGACAGTCGGTTTTACCTCGGAGGGAACTTTTCCTGCCGTTTTTTGGGGCGCTTGGCTTGGGAAGCTAACAGGCAGCTAAAGCCAAACCCTAAAGCATGAAAGGGAAAGTCTCCATTTCCTTCCCTCTTTTCTTCTCTCCAATATTTGTATACGTGCTTAAGAATCCGTACATGTATATTTCATTTAAATGTCTATATATTAATGATTTAACGGCCCAGGAAGTACAGAGTCACGTGCTTCATGCACGGCTGTGTTGAAATCTGCAGTCATCGCCATGTGATGCCATTTGAAACAGTTGGTATGGAAAAGCGTTTCAGGAAGTATTGATCACTAGCATTGACTTCTGGAACGACTTTAAAACAACCATTAACTCGACTTTATTTTAATTGTGATCAGATTGCATTAAATAATCTCAATAAACGCAACTTGACCCTCAGGGAGTATTTTGTTGTTCTCCTGGGAAAAATAAAAATATTCTAAAAGTAAAGACAGCCAAAATGCAAACAGAAATATGTCCCCCTGTAAAGGCTATAACTAGGGGTGGGGAATTGTTGTTTATCGGTATTGTAAAATTCTTCTAATCGTCATGAGATTTTGAGTTGTTGTGAGAGTGATCATCTTGACTTGATGATGTTTGCAGAACTCCTCTTCGCCCCACAGCCCATCCCAAAAAATATGTCCAAGCTTTGGTCTACACGAACTGCAACAAACGGCACTGTCTTTCAAAATAGGATTAGATTTGCTTGTTGTTTGCCGTTTAGCAATAGAACTGCATTACCTATGTACTAATGGGTCCTAACATTGTCTATAAATATATTTTTTCCTAAGTGCAGTCCTTAGGTGTTTGTGGGCTTTGGCTGCAGGAAGGTGCAGTCCCGCCATGAAGTCTGTTGCTAAAAAAGACTGCAGTGGTTTCTTTTTATGACTTCCTATCATCATTTTTTTTTATCAGCAAACTAAATACCACAAGATATTAGGATGAACTCCATATTGATTCAAAAGTCTATGAAGCCCATTTGTATCTGTAATGGATGATTATTATTATTATGTGATCTCAACAAGATTAGTAAGATTGTCTCCATTTATACCTCAAAACATATGCTTTGAGGTATTAATGCAAAAAGCACATCAAAAGATGTGCTTTTTGCACTGTCTCTTGATTTAGACAGTGGGAACATTTTGCAAATCTTTTGAGTGTTTCATCTACCTGATCATCATTCAGAGTTGATTTGTTTTTTGTTTATTTTTTATTGCCATTAGGCTAAATCCTAATACCAGTAAGTGAAAGTATTTTTATTATAAATCCTGTGTCATGTTTAATAAAGTGTATTCAATTGTAGAGAGTTTAAATTAATCAGTTAAGGGCGTACTTAATTTTTTTTTTTATGGAGCTGAGTGGATTGTGATGCTTCCACAAAATAAAAAAAAACAAATAAAGGTCTAAACTGACCTTTTGTACATTTCCAGGGTTGAATGTATTTCTTGGAGCAATTATACTGTGAAAGACTCACCCCTCTTCTTATCGCTGGGTTAATGTTAAAAGGGTGTGTCTGACAGTAACATTTATTCTCATTAAATTAACCACTCTCTCCATCCGTCTTTGTGCAGTTTTGCTGACGCTTGTCTTCTGCTGTTTAGTCTAGATGCCTTGGCTGAGATGAGTGTGAAGGCTTTTGAGCTTGTTCCCGCCGTGGAGCGCGACCTCCTCATGGGCGACAAGGCTCGCATCAACATCGAGTGCATCGAATGCTGCGGGAAGCACTTGTACGTGGGCACCAACGACTGCTTCATCCACCACTTTCTCCTGGACGAGGTCACTTCCCCCAAAGGCAAGCTGAGCTACTCGACCCAGAAGCTGCTTCACAAATACCTCGGCCTCAAGAAACCTGTCGCCGAGCTGCGTGCCGCTTCCGCTCTGGAGCGTCTCATAGTGCTTTGCGATGGAATAGTGTTCCTTGTTGACATGGTGACTCTGGAGTCGGTTCCCTCAGCAGCTGGCGGCGGGGTCAAAATCCGAGGCGTGACCGCGTTCTGCGTCAACGAGAACCCCGTCAACGGGGACCCGTTCTGCGTGGAGATGGGCGTGCTGTCGTCCAAGAGGCGGACAGTTCAGGTTTACATGGTCTACGAGGACAGAGTGCAGTTGGTCAAAGAGGTGAATACTCCGGAGCAGCCATGCGCCGTCAGTATCGATGGGTACTTCCTGTGCTTGGCCCTCACAACGCAGTACATGATCCTTAACTACAACACAGGAGCGTCGCAGGACCTCTTCCCTTACAACAGCGAGGAGAGGAGACCCATTGTGAAGAGGATCAGCCGGGAGGAGTTCCTCCTCGCCGCTCCTGGCGGCCTCGGTGAGTTTATCATCGGCGGCTCAAAAAGTTGGGAGTTCTGCCGAGAACAAAAGCTGCTCATATCCACCGACAAGAATCGGCTTTGCACCTTGTAGTGAAGCTAATTTTTCTCTTGTTTTAGGTTGTAGAACTAGTTTGCTTACATGCTCTAAGCTACAGTATTTGTTATGTAGTCAGTGATGAGTCCAGCTTTCCCAGTTGTAGTTCTTTATAAAGTTTGAAAGGTTTTAACTACCTTTTTGTGCTCAGTAAAAAACGTAATTTTCCCCTCTCTTCATCCAGGGATGTTTGCCAACTCAGAGGGAGCGTCTCAGCGGGCTCCCGTTAACTGGTCAGAGAGCGTGATTGCTGCCGCTGTGTGTTTTCCGTATGTGGTGGCTTTGGACGAAAACTTCATCACCATCCACAGCATGTTGGACCAACAGCTGAAACAAACTCTTTCGTTCAGGAATGGACGCGTTCTGCAAGATTTTGAAGGTGTGCTCGCATCCTCTGGATTTCACATGTGATAAAAAACATTTCTGTGGTTAAAATATGGAGATGATCATTTTTTACAGCCACGCAAATTATTGCTATAGTGTTTCTGTTTAGTTTGTAAGTTTCAAAGCTTCAGAAAGTCTAAAAGCTGCAATCCCACAGGTTGAAAACCTTTGCAAGGCTCTATAAAAAAATCCTAATATAAATTCTTCTTGTTTTCCAAATGTTGATTAGATATAATAACAAAGTGATCTCATTTTAGAGCTGGACACTTTTTAAAGGCTGATTTGAATAACAGTGGATTAAAGGGAGGATGAGTCGACTGGTTCTTTGTAAAACAGATACATGCGCAGTCACAATCTGAGTGTGTGAGCGTTGTGTGTGTTTTAGGTAAAGTCATGCTGGCTTCCACGAAGTCTGTTTACGTCCTGGTTCCTCTGCCACTGGAGAGACAGATTCAAGACTTACTGGCCAGCCACAGAGTGGAGGAAGCACTGGTCTTAACCGAGGGAGCTCAGAGAAATATTCCCAAAGACAAGTTCCAGGTAAATATCAGCAGGTCATTTTAATAGAAAGGCAAAATACAAGGCCTAAAAGAACTATTGATGCCAGGCTGATGGAATCTGAATGTCTTAGGGTACAAATATGCCCAAAGAGAAACAGAAACTTTTAATCAATTTATGGTACTATGATTATAGGACACACACCAAATCCTGTTAGCACAGAAGGTAAAAACAACTTTCTGTTTGTCTGGATTTAATGAAGCAAAATGTAAATAAACAAGCATTTCAAACGTTTGTTTCTATGTACACCAGCGTTGTGGACTTGAGTCATGAGACTTTGAAGCAGAGTCAGACTCGAGTCAAAATGTGGACCTTTCTTTGTCTCTTTTTTTTGTTGTTGTTTTATATGTCACAAATGTTATGTCTTCAGAAATTTGAATGTACAGTAGTGAGACTTGTTTTGGGTAAATTAGACTTTTAGTCCCGTGCTGGTCTAAAAGTATAGTTGAGGGATTTAGGACATTTTTCAGTTTCCATACACACTTGGGAAAAGATTTAGTGGAAATGTAGAATCTAATTTACTTTCACAAATGAAAAGACAATCAAAAGAAACATATTTCTGGAAGTGACATCTGGGCTAAGATATTTTAAATCATCGCTTTGTTATAAAATTACATATTTGGTCAATTACCTTGCTCTGGTTTGAAAAACTTCATGTTGTATTTGGCGTACTTTGTTATTTCTGTAGTTACATTTTTCTTTCCATTGTTGCCACTTTCTTCAGGTTTTGCACAGAAGAATCCTTCAGCAGGCAGGGTTCATAAAGTTTGGCCAGCTTCAGTTCCTGGAGGCTAAAGAACACTTTAGGTAACAGCTGGAGTTGCTTTTTCTTGACATCTCGGCCCTTTTCGAAACCCTTCACAAGAACCATCTGATTCTTGTGAATTTTTCTTCTCTTTTGCATCTCATTCAATTTAATCATTGCTTTAAAGGTTTATGTAACATATCTCGTTTCCTTAGGGTACCATGTTACTCCTGTCATTGCTGACGATTTTTTTTTATATTTCAAAAACTTACAGATTTTAATAATGACCATATTCAATAATTTGACAAAAGTTGTGATGTTTAGTTTCTTATATTGTTTTCTACATCTTTGTCTTTTTACTGACGAATTTGATAAATGTGCCGGTCTTGCATGAGAAATATCAGTCTTTTTTTTTTTTTCTTTTGATATGTCATATGAAATGTCTTGAATTTTTCCAGGAAGGGTGAGCTGGATGTGCGGGAGCTCATCTCTCTCTACCCTTTGCTGCTACCAGCTTCCTCCTCGTTCATGCGCTGCCACCCTCCTCTTCACGAGTTTGCAGATCTCAACCATCTGGCACAAGGAGACCAGGAGAAAGTGCTGCGATGCAAGAAATTCCTCATCAGCTATTTAGGAGAGGTAACCGGGTTAAAACAGCCTGGTAAGCCAGCAGCGTGTTGTGTGGCTTCAATTTGCGCTTTTCCTCCTCCCGCTCAGGTTCGCAACACAGACGTGGTGAACGGCTGCAGAGACGACGTGGACACAGCTCTGCTGAAGCTCTACGCCGAGCAGGATCACGACAGCCTGCTGGACCTGCTGGCCTCGGACAATTCCTGCGTGCTCACAGATAGCGTTCCGTGGCTGGAGAAGTATCATAAGTGTGTATGCTGCTATGATTATTCATCTGGTTTAAAGCAGGGCTGATTACTCGCAATGAGTCGATTGTTGGAGTGATCGTCAACTAATTAAGTAATCGATTAGTCGATAGCTAGAGTGTACAGACTCAAAAAAGGCTGAAAGATCAACACAGTCCAATCAGTAATTAAGCCAAAACTGTATACAAATATATACATTTTGCATTTAAGATCAAATAAAAAAACAGTAAATATGTTCTATTCAGAAATCCTATAGGGACATAGTTTTAGCTTTAACCGGTTAATCTAAATTTGAATCATCAGATTAGCCTGTCATTGTATTGAAGCTAAGTCAAACAAAGGGCTGAGCTTTTCCCGTGTTGATGTTTGAAATATTTTTTTAGCTGCATCTTTTACTGCAGATGATCAGGAGCACACTAAATAAATGTGTACTACTTTCTTCTTTTAAGAAATGAACAGAATTATTTGTTTTATCTCTTAATGCATTTCTAATATTGCACAAAATGAGACATACGGGTTTTAAATGAAACATCTGCAGAATGTGTCTATTTTTTAGATCAAATTAATCCATAGAATAATCAATTACTAAAATAACAATTAGTTGCAGCCTGAGTTAAATGATATAATTTGGTTGGCATGGTGTCGGGGACTGGAAAAAGAAAATGAAGCACAGAAAAAACAGCAGCATTCTCCTGCTGTACTGCATCCGACTGGATGGAAACACACAACCCTCACACACTCAAAGTGTGCATTAAACATAAACATTTGTTGTAAACTCTGTTGTCTTTTGTATTTAGGCTTTAAGAAATGGGTTTAAACTGGACTGAGAATTTGTGATGGTGATTTTTGTCATAAGTGTGTGTTGGAACCCTGCCAAATAAAAAATGTAGATTCCTTATTAAAATGTCCATTTACTCACAGCAGATTAAGACACAAATATTATGCTGTGATTTCTTTATCGGCTCTATAAGAAGCAAGAACTTTCAATTATTAATCTCAGCGATTCTGTTTTAAACTCTGAGCAAATTGGCATGTCGAGTTAGAATAGAGGATTACTGTGGGAATCGGTATGATTTTCATTAATTATTCCAGTGATGAAATTGACCAATTCCTTCAGGATTGTCTGAGGCGAGCCTTTGTTGGGTAAATACTGCTCATTGTCCCGTGCCGTTAATTAACTTCCTGATGAAGCTGTTAAATCCGTGTCCGGTTCAGCCAAGCCAGTTTAATTACTCGGCACAGAAATGTAATTATGTTTTTGAAGCTCGACTCAATCCGCTCTTGTATTTCTCTCAGATATTTTGCACTCGGGCTTCTCTATCACTTTAATGGTCAGGATGCAGCAGCGCTAAAGGTTTGTATTCCTACAATTTAAAAAACATAAATAAATAGAACCTGCACCAGATCAGTAACGCCCTCTCTTGTCTGTTTTTTTTGGGTTTTTTTAGTTGTGGATGCGCATTGTAGATGGCGAACTGCAGGACTCCACTAGATCCGATCTGTACGAGTACATTGTGGACTTTCTCTGCTGCTCTTCCAGTATGGAGATCGTGTGGAAGTATGCAGACTGGGCTTTGCGGAAGGATTCCACTGTAAGTTCCCCAAAAATGTAACTCTGATGTCTGACTTTTGGTGCAGCTTTGACCCAAATATTATCTTCTTCAACATTTGTTTCTGGGAAGATCCAACTTCCCACTTTCCATGGCTACAGTATATTTACTCTCTTCCTCATTCATAATATTTGCTGCTTATTCTCTTCAGCAAACTGCCATGTAATTGAATGTGTTTTTTTAACTGAAAAAACAAAACGAGTTTACTTTTCTGTTGCATATGGCCGTAAAATCTGCAAATAAAGTATTTAGGAACTTCCACAGACCTTGTGGTTCTCTTCAAACAGATGTTTTTGATCATTTTACAGACTTTTCATTTGTTTTTTTTCTTAATAGACAGGTATTCGGATCTTTACTAAGAGGCCTGTCGGCAAAGATCGAGCAGAGGTGAACCCAGATGAAGTCATCACTTACCTGGCGAAACACAGCCAGGCTCTGCTTCTCTACTTGGAGCACCTGGTGTTGGAGAGAAAAATACAGGTTAGATATAGCCGTTCTTTGGGGATGCAGTTGAAAAATGCAAGAAAATATCTTGAGCTTACAAGTCCCACAACCAGGACTTGTAAGCTCTTTGAATCAAATAAATGTGATCTGAATTCACAAATCCTGCGGCAGAAGTGCTACTGCTTGTGAAAATTGGTGGTTGCATTGCTACCTAGCCAGACCCAACCACAGTAACATGTTATTATTTAGATGGATTTGACTGTTTCTGGGGTCGTTTTTCCCTTCTTGTTGTGCAGAAAGAGAAGTTCCACACACACCTCGTTGTGTTGTACCTGGACAGGGTCATGCTGTTGCTGTCAGAGTCGTCGGCTGATGAGGGTCAGCTGACCAGAGCCAGGGAGAAGCTTCAAGCCATGCTCAGGGAGTCCGACTTATACCGTGTACAGTTTGTTTTAGGTAACACAAACCATCCAGTGCAACAGGAATATTTATTTTAGAGTCATTGAGATCAATTTTCAGATTGAAGCTCATTTTTTCAAATTCTGTTTCAACCCGGGTTAGGTAAAATGGAGAGCTGTGACAAGCTGCTGCAAGAGCGTGCAACACTACACGGGAAATTGGAGGAGCACGACCAAGCGCTGCACATCCTGGTCCACAAACTCAGAGACTTCCCGTCCGCCGAGGCGTTCTGCATCTGGGCCTCGTCCAATCGAGATCCAGCATATCGACAGCGGTTGTTCCACCTCCTCCTGGGGGTCTATTTAGACGGCAAAGGTCAAGCAGCTGGCGGCGAGATGGAGATGGCGGCCGTGGATCTGTTAAACAGACACGGCGAGGTGTTCGACGCCGTCCGCGTCCTACGGATGCTTCCGGAGAGCTGGTCGCTGCAGCTACTGAGGCCTTTCTTGAACCGAGCCGTCAGGGCCAGCATGCACGCCGGCCGGACCGCCCAGATCGCTTTGGGACTCGCCCGCTCTGAGAACGTCCAGCTGCTGCATGACAGGGTGAGCAAACCTGCTTTCCTAAACCCCCCACTTATTTATTCATGAATATATATATATATTTTTAACCAAATGTTGGTTAAAATTGATGGACCAGCTAATTAATCTGTGGGCTTTGACTTTGTTGTTTCTTATGTGTCGGTAGGTGTTCACCTTTGTTAAGGCTAGGCCAGTTTCTACAGAAGTGTTTAATGGACTGAGATTGGGAATTAATTCAGGAACATTAAGTGTCTTTTTACAACAAGATTGTTTTTCATTTAAACAACACAGAAAAAAACTTAGAACAAGATGCAAAACTTGCTAAAATTAGAAAGGTTCTCATTTTAACAAAAATCTTTCTCGTTTAGCGAGTTTTGCATCGCATGAGATTTTTTTTTCTTTAAGGGAAAAACATTGCTCATTTTAACAAGATGTGAAAATACTTGAGAAGGTGTAAAGTGGCTCGCCATGACTTCTCTTCCTCTCACCGTGGCATCATAAGATGTTACAGCCTTTCTTATTTAAGAAAATATGTTTTGGTTTTAATGAGATGTCAAAATTACATTTTTAACAGATTATTTTTTAATGGCAAAAACTCTTTTTAATGAGTTTTGCATGTCATTATGACAAAGTTTTCTCATTAAAATGAAATACTGCTCCTGCATTTATTTTCAAGCCCTGGGAATTAAATGCTTCCATATGTTGGTTTTAAATTAACTTAAACCTATTTTTATTTGTAACTAACAATAAAAATCTAAATAAACTGAGGCACATAATCACAAAGTCTGATCAGACAGTATTCTTGCTCCTTCTTATGGATAGTTGACACTTGATTTTGAAAAAAAAAAAAAGAAGAAAGTTTCAGTTTTGATTTGTTAGAACTCGTGTTTCCTTCCTCTACAGTTAAAAGAGCAGAGGAAACCTATCATTGTGTCGGAGAAGAAGGGATGCCACCTGTGCCACAACACCTTCAGTGAGCCCAGCGTGGTCTGTCTGCCCGGAGGAGTACCTGTCCACGTCCACTGCGCCGCACAGAGAGTAAGAGACTCTCCCACAAAGAGACAGTTAGCTAATAGCAGTAACCATACGTGAGACTAAACATTTCCCACTGCTGTCTGATGTGCGACCGGAGGCTGCAGCCTTGTTGGGAGAACAAGAGGCACAGACGGGCATCCAGTTTCAGCTGTGGCGTGAACGCCACAAAGGAAGCCGGCTCAGTGCCACTGTGTTCAGCTGTTCGTTCATGTGCTCCACTTGTGCAGATTTAGGAATTCCAGCTCGGTTTCTTTCTCTATCTGTCCCGTCTTCGCCCAAAAAGGTGAAACCCCGAATTGGATAAACAAATTTGACAACAGATGATTTTCTTTTTCTTATTTTTAGTCCTGTTTCAAATATTTCTGAAGCATGGAATAATACCAAGACTCCTCCGGTTCTTGTCCTGTCAGTTTGTGTTATTCTGTCCTGACGTGGCCTCTGCACGCTAGGTTTAATGTGAAATACTACAAAGGCACTTTCTTTGTGTGTGTCTTTTACTGGAGCTGGTGTCTCTGTTGGTGTCATCAGTGTTTCACATGACGACACTTTGATCCGACCTATTACTATGTTTTGATTATAATCCAAGTAAAAAACTTGGTGACTATGAGGAAAAGACATGTGGAGAAACGTACATCTGAATAGAACTTCAGATGCAAATAAGGAAATTAAAAGAAAATGAATTAAATGTACAATGAATTCAATGTTATACCTCCATTGAAAATATGGGGAAAAGTCTTACTGTCTGGCTTTGACTAATAAAAAATGGTTTCCATTCTGCTTTCAGCCTCTGTTACACTCAAGATGCTTTTACAAATGAAGCGCACTCCAGTTCAAATGAAATCAAATTTCACCTCATTGTCAACAGCAGTGTCTTTGATCTCCAACTCATGACTCTCCCACCTCAAGACGCTGCCTCGCAGAACCATATTGTCATATTAGCAAAAAATAACAAAAGCTTTTCAAAATAAACAGGTTTCATTTACTTTGTAAATGCCTTTTGTTAGTCGAATGAAATGCACAGATGGATTGGGCAGAAAGCGATATAGACAGTGAATAATCATCCGTGCTCTGAAGATTACAGTTTCATGTTGGGGAAAAATAGCTCTCAGGGTCATATTGTTTTCTGTCATTAATCCCGAACAAACATCACACAAGAGAGAAGAAAATGAAAGGCAATCTTGAACAACCTTCAAGTACTTTTAAGTGGGAACATGAATAATTAAGACAATTTTTTCAGCGTTACTAACAGGAGCACAGAACAGGAAAACAAGAAACAATTTCACATGTAATTTCTTCAGGCTGTAAATGTGGAAAAATAATAAAATAAAGATACCTTAAAAGGGACAGCTTGGCTAAACCTTCAGGTTAGATTTTGGAGGCTCTGCGTTATGCAAACATTAAATGTTCCCCTCAAGCCTCACACTAGAAATATGAGGCACGTTTAAATAATTTGCGTAGCTTAAAAGCTCGCTGAAATGTGGCAAATGTTAAATTTTTTTAAAAACCTAAGTTCCAATTAATAATTGGATTCAGTCTAATTAATCATTAATGAAGGCAATTTCTCCGGTTTTTAGTACTATAATTGTTTTGGTGCGATTGTTTAATCTGCGAAAATAAATTTGGTCACACGATGGCAGTATTGTGTAACATTTTAACGAAAGCAACGTGCAGGTCTTCAGAATGGCTACCTCTAACATGAATCTACATTTCAAATAACTAAGTATGTTCTCTTCATTTATTACAGATATTATTTTTGCACTGCAGAGAGTAATAGATGGTTATATTTGACTCAGACTGTTGACGCCCCACTTGACCTAAGAGCATCCGACACTCATAGAGGATGGGTTTCTAATGAAATATTTTCTCTTCCCTTGGAAATTGTGGGTAAAAAAAAAAAGTGTCATCATGAACTGCTTTGATGGTCCAAGAACATACCTGAAAGGTTTAATACGTCTTAGCTTTCAAAGTTGCCTGCTTCAGAAGCCTGGAGTTACGGTTTTAACCTTTGTGCTGTGACACCCCTGTGGAAAATGGAGAGAGATGGAAGTCAGCGGTTTTCTATCAATTTCTTAACAGGCTTGTCATCAGAGCAAAGTACCTCAAGCTTCAAGCTTCTTTCTAAATGATAACAACGAGGTGTGCCTTGAACGTCATAAATAATACTTTTTCAGTCTGGCAAGGTGCATTTATTCAGCTGATCTGTGTGGACTTACTTCATCAGAGCCATATTACTTGTATAACATATTTGTCTTCAGAAAACCTTGTCAGAACGTGCATTAAATGAAAATGACACCAAAAGGCTGATACTATTGAAACCACTGTCCAGTTCTGCGTTTCTAAAGCTTTTGTTGTCCAAAGACTTTAACTGTAGCTTGTTGGAAAGGCCTCTGCACCGTGACTTCAAATCACATAAGAAAATTCTGCAAAGTTGTGTGAAAAGTTGCAATTGTATTTTATAAATATGTGTATAGTGGTGTGTAAATACTGCATTTGTATGTGTTTGTTGCTTTCTAAATCGATGCCACTGTGGATGGAGTGTGAAAAACTGCTAATCCGTCCCATTTTAATAAACATATGTTTCAGCTCCGACTCAAACGTTTGGTTGTACTTGCCTTCATTTCTGGTAGTTGGGCTTGACTGTGCTTTCTTCTGGTAAGTTCTCTTGTTAAACTCTGACCACTAAATCACAAGGTCGTATTACGAGTCTCTTGAAAAGAGACACAGCATCCAAGAGCGTTACCAAAACAGACACAGAAATGCGAGTGAACATATTTCGGAAATGTTTTACGTGAGTTTGAGCTGATCTGCTCTGTCACTACTGTCATGAATCA
Source organism: Poeciliopsis prolifica (assembly GCF_027474105.1). Lineage (NCBI taxonomy): Eukaryota > Metazoa > Chordata > Actinopteri > Cyprinodontiformes > Poeciliidae > Poeciliopsis > Poeciliopsis prolifica. Next base: position 2,365,268 of record NW_026562396.1, read on the forward strand.
TTCTTTAGAAATCATGGTCTTAAACTAATTGAGAAGAGAGGTTTTGTGCATTAAAATAGCATACATGTAAAGATTTTCACTATCGCTAGAAATATTCAGCTGTGAAAACTGAATCACAAAAACAAAGGCCTTAATTTAATTCAGTGTCCCTGCAAACTCTTTTTTTTTCACACTGAAACTTTTGAATTGATTATCAGAAAACTTAAACTTTTGGTAACAAGATGTCTTTTACCAGAGTATTCTGGGCAAGAAATACATGTTGCAGTTAAAATATCAATAGCTGTAACGTGCACATGTGGAAAATGAAAAAGCAAAGCATATATCTCAGATGAAACCAGCAACAAAGATGTACAAAGTAAATGTTGGGTAATCCTAATAAGTGGTGTCATACATTGATGCCCAGATGTTTGTGTATTTAAAGCATTTAGCAATTGTTAAATGCCCTCAATGAGATGAGCTGCCTAGGATGGATTTCTGCTCGGCTTAATTTTCATGTTTTGGTTCATCCACCCACATGGATACAGATCTGCAGCTTTATGCTTCATGTGCATTCAAATTATGGGGAAACCATGCTTTTCTTTGTGAACTCTGTGCCGTGTTTAAAGTTTTTCCCTCTGTTGTGGTCTTATGTCCTTGATAATAATTGGCAGTGGTTGTATTTTAATCTTCTGCACCTGTTTTATCATTACAAAAAAAACTTTTGACTGATCATTACCAACAAGCATGGGTGGGTTTGAATTGATAAGTTAGGAATAAAGTAGGGCGAGAAAAACATGCCAAGTACCTTGACTTCATAAGCTCTATAAATGAATTTCATTGTTTAGACAGTTCATTCTTTAGTCTTTATCTTGATTTGATTTGTCAGTTCCTAGTAAAACCGTAGCAGTTGAACCGTTGTTGCCTTGGAACTCGCATTTGGGTGAAACTGCTCCCCCTCTCGGCTGCTCACTGTAACTACAGCGCTCTGATCCGCACAGCAACACAAACGCCATCTTTAGCCGACAAAGTGCGGTGCCGAGGCAGAGTTGTGGGATCGAAACTAGGTCAGGCGCCTGGAAAACTCGAAGACCTTCGGAGATCTGTCGTCGGAAGCCTCCTGGGTTGGTGTCCAGAGACCCCCGGCCGCACCGCACTGTCGCATGGTCCAATGTGTTTGATCGCTCGGCCAGCCAGCACGCAGTTTTATTTTGTCGGTCCAGGTTGAGGTTGAAAGTGAGCCTCTGCAAATAAACAACCAACGGTGGAGCTGAAAGCCAGGTGAGATAAACAGACAGAAGCCAAACTTAGAAATTAAATTTGTTTTAAGTCGACTGGTTTTAGTCGCCAGTTACAACTTGCTAATAATTGCCAGCTTGACCCCCAGCGTGGCTAAATGAAGCTAAGCTAACTATTGATCTGTGTTTGTTTTTAACCACAGTCTTTTGACATTTGTGCACATTAGTGCTAACTTAAAGCCACTTTAGCCATCGCTTTGATGCCAATGCCTTTACAACATGTTAGTTTGACATATGTGTTGATCGTTAAAATAGAGGGAGGCGTGACCTATGAGTACAAATGTTTTCATTGTGAGCTAGAAAGACTGGGTCTGCACCATTCACACACCGGCGTGCTTGGCGGCGCCACGAGTGGTGATCAAGGTGAAAGAGCCCATCAGTGTCCAGTGATTTCACTTACGGCCGAATGCAATCATTTTTTCCCCAAAGCATTCGCAGGCCACTAACCGAATATGAACTTACGTGTTAATTATTGGATCGCAAATGAAATGACTGGGTTCTTCCAATGCTCAGGGTGTACATTAAACTCCTTCTTCTCCTCTGCTAGGATGAAACGAGCTCTCCAAGACAATGAGCAGGAGGAAGGAGGAGGGCCCAGCGGGGGGTATCAGAAGAGTATCAAATGGTCAACTGAGCAGGATGGAGAGAAAGAACTGGAAGAACAAGGAGTCAGCTGGGAGTGTTTGCCGCAGGAGATCCTGCTTCACATTTTCCAGTACCTCCCACTGCTGGACAGAGCTTACGCTTCTCTGGTATCCTAAAAGCACTGATTACATGTCAATTGTACTCTTAATGGGACTGTGTGAAATGACGATGGAGGGCTTCTCATTTCAATTATTTATTATTAGCATTATCGCAAAATTATTCACTCCCATAAACCTTGTCCTGTTTTGGCGAGTTCTATATAATTATTCACGTCTGTGCTTTGGTCTTTCACATGAGATTCCAGTAAGATGCTTTGGATAGCACATCACAGAGGGGTGTAAATACTTCTGCAATGCACTTTACATTCGAGGGATGGTGCCGAGTCGAACAGAACAGACGGTTTTATCAGGGAATTAAAGCCAACATGCAGTTTCAGACCATTCACACCACCTCCACTTCTAGCTGATTTCTGAAAGTTAGAAGATTAATTGCCACTAATTAATCATTAGCAACCTGCTTGTTAGTCTGGATTTGATTAATTTTTAAGATGGAGACATGTGATCACACCTTTATTTACTGGCTATACAGTACAGCAGAGCCAGTTTTGATGGTTAAGCATGTTTCATCATTTATGGCTTGGCAAACATTCTTTATTACCTTACCTTAAGGTGGCTTAAGGTCACAGACTCAATTTAGCCACTCTTGTAGCGTAGCTGGTGTTGGCTACACACATATCCTTCTTCCAACAAGTTTGACAGTCTTTTGGTGTAAAGGTTGATGTTTCTCTCCCTCACAGTCTCAGTCTGTTATTTTACTGTGTATGTATTTTTTTTTTTAAATCACTCCATTTCTTATATGAAGTTTGTTGGGTAATTTCTCTAGGTGTGCCGGTGCTGGAATCAGGCCTTCCACATGCCAGAGCTGTGGCGCTGCTTTGAGTTTGAGCTGAACCAGCCGGCCAGCTCCTACCTGAAGGCCACACACCCGGAGCTCATCAAGCAGATCATCAAAAAGCACTCCAACCACCTCCAGTACGTCAGCTTCAAGGTGAGACAGGCGGGCGGCTTGTGTTTGAAAACTGAAGTGGATTCACCTCTTCCGTATAAAAAGAGGGTTTGATTTTCTGCGTCGGACTCGCAGGTGGACAGCAGCAGAGAGTCTGCGGAGGCGGCGTGCGACATCCTGTCTCAGCTGGTGAATTGTTCTTTGAAAACCCTGGGACTCATATCCACAGCCAGGCCCAGCTTCATGGAGATGCCAAAGGTAACCCTGAAGGGCAGCGATAACTCAGCCGCCCGAACTTCAGATTTTTGATGAATGGATGAAATGAGGTTGTCCTAATTGATGCCATGTGCCCACGGGAAGGTCTAAGGCCTGGAAAACGCTCAAGTTTATGGATTAAAATGTCACTTGTTGTGTTTATTTTGATCTTTGAGAGGAGGTCACAGCTTGGATTTTCTTTTAGGCTTTATTAAGTTTTTATACTGTCCTGATATAAAAGGAAACCTTATAAGTTCAACAACTTTGATAAGCCTTGCAGGTCGAGTATTTTCACGAACAATCTTCTTGTTTTTCATGGATTCGGTTTGTTGGTTGACTGTGCCAAGTGGTCAATTAATTAATTAATCAATCTATGAGCCCTTCCTGGCCATGCCCTTCTCAGCACACTTCCTATCACTTAAACCATCAGTTATTTTTTTATATTTTTATTTTTTTATATACCTAGTTTAAGTTGTAAACTTTGACCATTTATTACAATGCTGGACATGCAGTCTAATAATGAACCAAGGAGCCACATTCATGTACCAAAGGAGGGAAGTAGAAATGCAGTTATTGTTATAATAATAATAATAATAAAAACTTACTTCATATAAAAGCAAGATTGACTATATAAAAGTTTATTTTGTTTTTAAAAGCAAAGGTAGATTTCTGTTATTCATTTCTGAAATTATTATTTTTTGTCTGTCATGTTGAAGCTTTAAGTCTCGTGTCTTATAAAGACGCGGGCCTTAAGCTTTCTTTGGGAATCACTGGAGTTTGTGAAAATGCCCCAGTTATTTGACACGAGCTCACAGTGTAGAACCTCGTGATTGGATCCGATTGGTCATTGGCAGGCCACCATATTCTAAAGATATGGGATCCATACTTGGACTAATAAAGGGGATACTTTTGTAATTCCATTAGTTTCTGTTGGGTATAAAACTGTTACCTCTATCTAAGGAGATATAGAACTTTTTTTCCTTCCTTGGTACAGTTATAATGGTGTTATGTCACACCGGTTATCTCATTTTGAGCCATTAAATGTGTTTCATTCTGTTTTCCTTCTACAGTCTCACTTCATCTCCGCTCTGACGGTTGTTTTCGTCAACTCCAAATCTCTGTCCTCCCTGAAAATCGACGACACCCCTGTGGATGATCCCTCCCTCAAAGTCCTGGTGGCCAACAACAGCGACACTCTCAAGCTGCTGAAAATGAGCAGCTGCCCTCATGTTTCACCTGCCGGTACTAAACACAACGCATGATTTATGGCACGGCTGTTAATAACCGACTCATTATCCTTGAGAAGCTCATTTCTCACAAAGATAAATTCAGTTTTAGGTTTTCTAGATTGCACCAGTTCACAGTGTTCTTCATATTAAACAGATGGCATGTAGAGGAAATCCATGCAGTCCAGATAAATATAACTGTATTAAATTTCATACAGTTTGGCTGCAAATACAAACACTGACTTCTGGCATCTTTTTCATTTAGTTTACTTTATTATTATTATTATTATTTTTATTTCACGTCCATGAGAAATTATTCTAAAAATGGGTTAAAAAAAAGCTTTCTATTATAGAAGTGAAAGAACACTCATTCATATTTTGTTACAAATTAAATTCCAAAAATTCTGGAGCTCGTCAATATTCATCCTCCATAAATCAGTACTTTGTGGAACGACCTTTTGCATGAGTCTAGCACATAATATCAGAGCAATGTACACTGGAGGTTGGAGTTTCAATGTGATAAAATGTGAAAAACCTCAGGTTGTATAAGACTATTTATTTTTTTGCGCCTTAGTTCCCGATTCACTGTGTTCTCCTGTTTGCAGGCATCATGTGCGTGGCCGATCAGTGCCACGGCCTGAGAGAGCTGGCTCTGAACTACCACTTGCTGAGCGACGAACTCCTCATCGCGCTCTCCTCGGAGAAGCACGTTCACCTGGAGCACCTTCGCATCGACGTGGTCAGCGAGAACCCAGGCCAGCAGTTCCACACCATCAAGAAGAGCAGCTGGGACGCCATGGTGCGCCACTCCCCCAAATTCAACCTCGTGATGTACTTCTACCTTTACGAGGAGGAGTTCGACCCTTTCTTCCGCGACGAAATCCCCGTCACGCACCTGTACTTTGGCCGCTCAGTCAGCAAAGACGTTTTGGGCCGCGTCGGGCTCACCTGCCCGCGTCTGGTGGAGCTGGTGGTGTGCGCCAACGGGCTGCGGCCTCTCGACGAGGAGCTCATCCGCATCGCCCAGCGCTGCACGCAGCTGTCCGCCATCGGCCTGGGAGAGTGCGAAGTGTCCTGCAGCGCCTTCGTGGAGTTCGTGAAGATGTGCGGAGACAGACTGAAGCAGCTGTCCATTATGGAGGAAGTGCTGGTTCCGGATCACCGTTACGAGCTGGATGACATTCACTGGGAGGTATCGAAGCATTTGGGTCGGGTCTGGTTCCCTGACATGATGCCGACATGGTAGAGTTTGGTGAGGGGCAAATTTTTTTTATTTAATTTTTTTTGTGTACAGATTCTTATTTTTACTGGTACAACAGAAGAAATTAATTTTTTTGATCTTACTTTGTTTTTAATTTGATGTAGCTGATGCATTTCTGTAATTTAATCACTTATATTGTTTAACATTTTCTTCCTCTGAGCCCTTCAGACTTGTCATTGTTATTTACACGTCAATTAGTTGCGTGAACTGATGGGTGTATCTGGAATCTATTGGGAATTTGAGGAATTATGCTCAAGACAGAAGTTGCTCCACATCTGTGTTGGCGACATGCAGACAGATATTTTTTTGTATATACGGTAAATTATATATTTTTTGCCTTGTATGGGCATAACTACAATCCTTTTAATAAAAGGCAGTAACTTTACAGAGATAAATTTTACAAAGACAAGTATGATTGTTGTCGTCACACTAAATGCACAGTGTGTGTGAAATCAGTTTGTGTAATCATCTTCGTCGTGGATTAAAGGTAAATACAGTACATAAATTTGACAGCGTGATCAGCATGATAAGCTAGGAGGTTTTTGGTTAATCGCTTTGCAACCGTTTGTGGATTTTTTTTTAATTTACGTTGTTGTCTATGCGTAAGTGCTAACAGGTCTTTGCAAAGAGGCTTTGTGTGGCCCAGACTGGGTGGTGGTCATGAGACAGCAGTCTGGTATGCAGCAGTTTATGAGGTGGATTCTGTCTTGAAATTATGTTTTTGTTTCTTCTAACCTCTCCAGGTTTCCCTCACAAAGCCACTATTCCCTGTCGACTGACTCACTACCACTTGTCATTTTTGTGTTCTTCTATCCAAGTGGAAAAGCCCAAGGATAGTCTGTCCCCTCTTTGAAACATTAACTGGCTGGCCATGATGAGCTTGTAAATATCTCTTAAGTTGCACCACGTTTTTTCTCTTTCCTATATTGTACGACAAATTATCCCGTTGGAACTGTAAAAAAGTGTTAATATTTGAAAGCATATACATGAAAGAAACCCTAATTAAAGACATTAATATCCAGCATACTTGTACATACAACATATAACTTTAAAGCACTTTTTCTCTAATGAAGGTCCCCAAGCTTGGCAAAGTAAACCCATGCAGCCACAGAGGTAATTTCTTTCAGTTGTCACAAACTCTCTTTGTAAATTACTTGAATTTCTGCTTCTTCTTTTTTTTAAGATTTTTTTTTATTTTTAACATTCTAAGTCTAATGAATAGAACAGATTATTTACTATATGAGGAGAAAATCCCTTTACAAAGAGAAACTTACCTAACAACACTATCATAGAATGTGCTACTATAATACAAACTTCTATCTAAGAAGGATTTTATATTTAGTTTTGCAGTCTGTGTTGCAATATCTAATGTGTTTAATATTGGTAAAGAAAATAAAAAAGTAGACTGTATCACAAATCACTGACGAGATGGATGGTTGTAGTTAAATTCCAGAGATAAACATATATAATTATTAGTCTTGGTGATGTCACTTAAATTTGTAATTAGAAAAAAAAAAGCAAATATTGTGGGTTTGAATCACTGAATTGCAAGGTTACAATCATTTAATTACCTCCAATAAACTGAATATCTACAGCAGTTAAAATTTGCAATTGAGCATTCAGTCAAAAAAGAAGGCTTGTTGAGAAGCTGTTGCTTCTGACTGAGTGACCAAGATGCTGGCTGACATAATGTAAAGCACTAATAACATTTTTAAAAACTGAAAATGTTATGAAAACAAAGTGAGAAGAATGACTACGTGTGGCTCATTTTTTAAATGTGATTTTTCTCAGTCCCATGAGAATAATAATAATTAATAACACATATTATTACTTGGACTATCATCCTTTCGCTGATATAAAATGATGCTGTTCCACATAGTGAAACAGAAAAATGTTCAAGTCCTGATCCAAATGAATATTGTTTAACCGTTTTTCATTTAACATTGGTTGGGTATTATTGTTATATTAACTGGAGTTAAATTTGTAAAAACTTCAAATTTAATAGCCTGCTGCTCTGTTAATAGACCCATCCTGTCTTTATGTGTTTTCTTTCCTTTTATGATTCATCCCGTTTGTTTGAAAACCGAATGACTTTATTTTATTTTTTGTAAATAGACGCCATCTGCTGGTTAGTGTGGTTAACTGCATTTCTTGTCACCTGTGCATGAAGATGATTATTGTAATCTAAGCATGGGATGGAGAGCTGATCTTTCTTCTGAAACAGTTCATCTGCTGTTAAGTTATATTTTCTCTTACAAAAGCTGTATAATACTGAGATTTATTTGAAAATAACTTGTATTTTTTTTCCCCAAAGTTATACAATATTTTAGTTTATAGTCATTAAAAACGCTTGTTTAAAAAATATATCTATGGCTGTTGAATTTGTATTTCTTTGCATTTACATTGAATACCCTACATATTTATATTGCGCACTTACGCAATATATAAATATGTGTACTTATGCATTATTGCAACCTAATAATGCGTATGAACTGTACTTCATAAATATGAAGTACAGTCTATTTTATATTTAGTGGGCACATGCATAATCTTTATATCAACTGAACAGAAACAATTGTAATTCTGCTCCTATCTGTCTTCTTAATTTCGTTTGTATTGAATAGTTAAGAATGTAAATGATATTTATTAAGAGTATATTGAACACATGGTATAGGTTTGACACGTATATATGTAATCCATAATATTCATACAACTTCACTATTATTTGATTAGCCTTCCATTAGCGAGTGACAGTCTCTGCACATGCTTTCAGACTATCGGGGCACTGCACCAGGGAGTAGCAACATGCCACACATCTCTGTTGTCTGCTGGTAGTACTGGTGCATTACACAAGGTGAATCGAATAATAAGGAATACATCATTTTCAATTTCTCCTTAAATTAAGAAAGAAAGGGTCAAATGTGGACATACTTGGGTGTTTAATACTCCCAAACACACTTCCGAATTTGCTCTGGCAATAATAAAGAATGTCAATATTAATGCTTTCTGAAAACCCTGACTTCAGCAAGTTTATGCTGAAAATGTATCAACGAACCTAGTTTTTACACACTATCTTATACTTCTGTATTATACTTTTCATATAGATAGATATAGAGATAGGGAGATAGATAGATTTTATTACAGACTTAACGTCCAAAGTACATTAAAAAAAACAATCAAACACAATAAAAGAATAAAAACTACAATAAAAAAAAGGCTCCTAACCATTCAGGAGGCAGTCTTACCAATGTCTCCAAAGAACAGATGAATATTTTCCTGCACTATATTTAACATTAATCAACAGTTGGATAATTCTACTATTAGATTCGGTTAGACGACAAATAAATACATATTTTTAGAAAAGAAAAATGAACACCCGATTTGTCTCATAGGGATTTAATGATGTAATTCTAGCGGAAACGCAAACACACAAATTGTTGTAGAAACACAGAAACACAGATAGCAATCACTATTTCAAATGGGTGGCCTATTGCATTCCCCCCTCCTTCTGGGTTAATGACCAGCCTCCCATTTTCCGCATTAAAACTTTGTTTTAATTTTTTTCTCAGCATGAAACATGAACATTCTGGTTCCTCTGAAGCCAGGAAACGTGCAACTTTCTAAGACTAACAGACATTTTTAACAGATCTGTCGAAAACTGCAGGTTAGAATGAGTTATCCACAGCATTAGTTTTTCTGTGTTATTTGACCTTTAACAAGCAGACCCGTATTTCTGCGCTCGCGGCCCACATTGGGTCAGCGACCCTCCGGTTCGTTTCTGACTCTCGGACACTCCCCGCTGCTGCCGACTCGTTCACCTTACGTTTTCGCGTCGGACGGGGGACTTTCAAGTCCACACAACTTTGTCATTCTGAAAATAATCAAAACCACGGCGTTTTGTGAGCCGTTTCCCCCTCAGGCTGGTGTTTAAGGAGGTGATGCTGGGAGTAGCCGGGATGACGGGCAGGTACGGACGGTTAAATCCTTCATGGGAACGCTGCTAGCTTTGCTAAAGCTAACGTCACGTTAGCTTTAGCAACGTAACTGACCTCAGAACAAAGTAACCTCAGTTCAGTAAACTGGCTCAGCTACAACGTAACTAGTTTGGAGTCATTTATCGACCTACTTTAATTTTCATTTCGGTTCCTTCAGAATTTGTTTTCTTAAGTGAAAAATGTGTCCAGTCCCTCGCTTATGCGAAGTTGTAATATTAGCTTGGTAGTTGCTTGGCTGTTGGCGTTTATTGTTACATTTTTTATACGTTCTACTTTGTGAAAGTTTTGGGTGATATTAGTGTTGCTTTGCTCGTTTCATTGTGACAATTTTCTCAGCTATAAATGTCACTCAAAGCAGCTTTTGATAATTAAAGGCTTGTAGATGAAGCTAATACGAGTTGAGAATTTAGCTGCCCTTGTGTTCATTGTTACTGTTTTTGTTTAGATCTCAGCCCATGTCACTGCATAAGTATACAAAATACAAAGCATAACTTGAGAAAATACAAAATGCTTTTTTTTCATTTATTATGAAAGAAAAACAAACCAACATGGCCCTATAAGAATCGCCCCAGATAATCATAACTATTAAGTAATTGTCAGTTAAGTGTAATATTTTTTTTTGCCGTCCACTGTCATCAGGTCTTTTGAATAACTGGCAATGATATTGAGTGAATGAGTTTTGTCCCATTCTTTGTTTTAACTAAGCACAACTAAAGTTTTTTTGTTGTTGTTTTTTGCAAATAATAATCCTGCTTAAGGTAATGTCACAGTAACTTAGCTGAGATTAAATCCTGACTTTAACTAGGCCTATCTGAAACCATTTCTAAGTCGGGACTGGCATGCATGGCAGCTCCTGTCCTCAAGGACTGGTGTGCTACTGGTTTTTGATGTCGCCAACACAGCTTACCCGCATTGTCCAACTACCTCATCAGCATGTCAGAAATCTGCAGAGGCTTGCTAAGGAACCGTTATTTGATTAGGTGTATTGAACCAGGGAAATAAAGAAAGCATGTAGAATACCATAGCTTCAAGTCTGACTTTCTCTTTCTTTCTGACAGATCATAAACACCGACATTAAGTAAAGCAAGTGAAGCGTCTCATGTTGTTTGAGGTTATTTTGTTGCATGGAAGCACTCTTGAAGTAAATTCAGGAGGATGATCGCACCTAATTTCAGTAGAGATATGAGCCATCTGAGAAATGATAAACACCGGTCTCAGCCAAGGGGAGAAATGAGCGCATGTTTTATTTTTATTTTTTTCTCCTCCTGTAACAGCTTTGCGAATGCCCTGGTTAGCGCAGTCTGTGAGCGGTGTAAAAGTGGCTTTGCTCCAACTGAGAAAATTGTCAACAGTAATGGAGAGCTTTACCACGAGCAGTGCTTTGTCTGCGCCCAGTGTTTCCAGCAGTTTCCAGAAGGACTCTTCTATGAGGTAATGCATTTAACATGATGGTGCTCATTTTGAACGTCACAAATCAACACAACATCGAACCATACCGAGTGCACAGAAAATCATTGACTCTCTTTAACAAATGTTTCCAATGTTTCCCTTATACAGTTTGAAGGCAGGAAATACTGTGAGCATGACTTCCAGATGCTCTTCGCTCCTTGCTGCCACCAGTGTGGTGAGTGTTGACTGGCCTCAAATTTTAGTATTGGGCATGTTTTGTGTGGATTCAGAAAACTAAATTGTTAGTAGCTATTTGAGAAGTGGCAACTGGAATATTCTTTTAGGTATGTAATCTATTCGAATCAAAATGAAAAGTGATATTTGATTTTTTTCAACGTACCTGCTGACAGCCTAATTGTTGCAGTGTTTCTTTGTCTTATCCGTATTATGTGTTATTGTCTTATGCCTGGTCTGCCGAGTTGATTGTCATATGATTTTTTTAAATTTATTTTTTCTTCCAGGGGAGTTCATCATTGGACGTGTCATTAAGGCCATGAACAACAGTTGGCATCCTGACTGCTTCTGCTGCGATATTTGTCAGGCAGTACTTGCAGATGTGGGGTTTGTCAAAAATGCTGGCAGGTTAGTAATCCCGGCTTTTCACAGTCTAGCAAATAACAGCGTGGCAGCCGTTTGAACAGGTGGTGTCACCTGCCAAGCCTGTGACTCTCTTTGCATTTGAGCAAATAATGGAATTTTAAGCAGCTGTGATGGAGTGTGTCACGAAATCTGTAGAAATGCTTTTTGTTTCCCTCAGGCACTTGTGTCGTCCATGCCATAATCGGGAGAAGGCTCGGGGCCTAGGCAAGTACATCTGCCAGAAGTGCCATGCTATTATTGAAGAGCAGCCGCTGATCTTTAAGAATGATCCATATCACCCTGACCACTTCAACTGTAACAACTGCGGGTCGGTGCCAAAACCTTCAGCTTTTTCTCATATTTCCACACATTCTACTCAGGACAGGGTCACAAGCCAACAATCTGTTTAAATTTTATTTATATATATATTTTTTTTACCTAGAAAAGAGTTAACTGCTGATGCAAGAGAACTGAAAGGGGAGCTCTTCTGTTTGCCCTGCCATGATAAGATGGGTGTGCCAATCTGTGGCGCCTGCAGGAGGCCCATTGAGGGACGTGTGGTCAACGCCATGGGCAAGCAGTGGCATGTGGAGGTTTGTGAATGCTTCAGTCCTGGGTTTTCTTGGAAATATTTATAACACTTCAATGCGAAATGGCTCATATTGTCTTTCAGTCTAAAAATGTTTTCTAATTTAAAAAACACAATATGTTCAAATATTTTGACCAGAATAAAAGTAGTATAAATCAGATATTCTTCATAAATTTTCAGGCACAAAACCCTTTTTTTCCCCCCTTTCTATACAGATGGACATGTATTTGGTCCAAATCATGAATACATCCTTGGTCTTATTCAGATCTCTCTGCACTGCAGTTAGACTTGGGTAGAATATAAAAACATTCAATAAATTATGCATGTTGTCAAGATATATGAACTTGAAAATGAAGGAAAAGGTATTTGGACCTAAAACGCTCTAAGCTAGTTGGAATGTTTCTGACGGGCCTGAGAGTTTGGAAAAGCCGAATTCTCCAGAGGTCAAGCAAGGCAGATGAAATGATGGATTCATGTGACTGAAGGCTGCTGCATTTCATACTCTTTAAAGTATGAAATACTCTTTACTGACAGTGTTCAACAGGTGGTGTAATGCTGAAGATGTTAATTGGCAGCAAGTAGTTTTGCATGGAACCACTTCAGAAATGTGTATGATGGACATGATGCTTTTTTATTATTAGTTACAACATGAGTGCTCTGTGTTATGGGATGTATTACATGGGTGCACAACAAGAAGAGACGAAATACAAACTGCACTGTTTTTTGAAGTTCCAGACATTTTACTTGTAAATGTTCTTATTCAACAGCCATGTTTACATGTTTACATTGAAACCAGATTCTCTTCAGTTTGATCAATATTTGATTTTCATTAGAAATGCATCTTTTCCTTAGTAACAACAATTTTTTTACAGCACTTTGTTTGTGCCAAATGTGAAAAACCTTTCCTCGGTCACCGCCATTACGAGAGAAAAGGTTTGGCTTACTGTGAGACGCATTACAATCAGGTAAGAAGCTAAACCTTGGCATTGAATGACATGACTAACATCACAATGCAGGAAGACAATAAAGGAATTTGTTTGCTTTCTCTCCTTGTTTCTGTGTGGTTAAGCTCTTTGGGGACGTGTGTTATCACTGCAACCGTGTGATTGAAGGCGATGGTGAGCATCAGTGTGATAAAACACATAATTAGGATCTTCTTTGGTTCAGTAATTAAAAAGGTTCTATGGTTCAGTAATGAACAAAGTGTTGCTTTCAGTGACAACAGCTGAATCTTCTGTTTTTCTTTATTTTTTCTGCGCTCTCTCAGTTGTGTCTGCTCTCAACAAAGCCTGGTGTGTCAGTTGTTTCTCCTGCTCCACCTGCAACACCAAGCTCACTCTCAAGTAAGTCTTCATAAGTTCACTGACGCAAACCATAAAATCTAGTCACATGCAACTCTTCCACCTCATGTTTGTTGTGCTCTTACTGTTCTTTAACACTTCTCATTATTAATAGGTGTGTTTTTTTGTGATTCTCCAACACTGCTTCTTTTTTATTTCCTGTTCTCCTCCTGTGTCTTCTTTTCCATGCCTCAATTGGTGTGTTTATGACAACTCAGAGATAAGTTTGTTGAAATTGACCTGAAACCAGTGTGTAAGCATTGCTATGAGCACTTGCCTGAAGAGCTGAAACGCAGACTTGCTCGGCGTGAACGTGATGCCAAAGATCGCAGGAAAAAGCCGGCAGTGTGCCTGTAGCTTCACCACTCCATTCATGGATTGGTGCTGTCGCTGCCTTCCTCTCTTCCTGTGGTTGTTCTTGTTAACTTATTTGGCTCTGTAGCATGTCATTATTTTTACAATTTATTTTCTAGCGTCGTGGTTTGTGTTGGTGGCATGAATCTAAAACATGTAGATGCATGTTAAACAAAAGCTGAGCTCGATTGGCTGAATAAATTCAGATACCTGGTAATTACTTTAGTTGGTCAGACAGAAAAAGCTTGGTGCAATGTGTTGCATTCAGAGGTTTGGTAATGTAATCAACAACATAACACCCAAAATACTCCAGTGGTTTTATTCCTGTTTTCCTCTTTGCAGGAACAAGTTTGTTGAGTTTGACATGAAGCCTGTTTGTAAAAAGTGTTATGAGAAGTTTCCGCTTGAGCTCAAGAAAAGGCTCAAGAAGCTGGCGGAGTCATTGGGACGCAAGTGAGCTGCTGTCTGATAATCACCTGGATGGGCTTCTGCTGTGGTAAAATATCCAGGGAAGATGGATATTTTACCACTTTATGGTGAAACATAAAGCCATTTTGGAGAAATAGAATGAAGGAAAATGTTATCTCTAGATCAATACCAGGAAACCTGATAAAGTGAAGGTTTATCAGATTTGCTGAAATCCATCTGTTTACAAATCGACATTGACCCAAATGGTGAAATTCATTGAAAAATATGCATTTACACAAATATATTCAACTATTTCAACTCATACCCATCTTTTTTTTTGTTTTAAAGTTTTTATGTTTTGTTTGTACATTCCTAAATTCTTATATTTTTCTGTGGAGTGTTTCAATGTTTAAGTCTATTCTCCCTCTACTATTACCATGTTTAGCTGTTAGTGTGCCTGCCAGAATATAGAGTTTAATATGACTCTTAATTACTTATATGCCTTAAAAACAAGAACTTTTTAAATGGGAATGGCTTCGATATTACAACTTGCATCTTTACTCATTATATGTCCGATGTATGGTTTCAAATTTTTTGAAAAATCTTCCAAGTTTTCAAAATACTGTGTAAAATTTATATTCTCAATGAATAAATATTCCATATCAAATTGTGAAATTAATGGCCGTGTCAAATTCATGCACCCAGCATGAGTCCTGTTCTTATATTTTAAAATCTAATAATGTATGCTGTCTCAATGTGGTTATGTATTTCAAATGCCTGGAATTGTTGGATATTTCTGGATTAATTAACATTTAAAACATTCAAAGGTGAACGGCTAATAGGAAAGCAGAACTGTTTTATTGCTAGTATTTTAACTTGTTCAATGTGAAAATATCTCTAACAAACCTAATTGCTTTGATTATTTATAAACTTGAATGTGTTTTGAAATGACAGCCACACAAAATAATCTTTTTGTGATAATTTTACTATTGGAAGACTTTGTTTACATTTCAGTTGTGAGCTTGCATTTTATTAGCGTGGAATTGAAAATTTGAGTTTATTGCATCTTATGTACAGCGCTTCATGAAAGATCAATAAAGTATTCTGAACACATAATGTTGAACTTGAGTTTACAGGAATTTATAAATCTGAGCTTATTACATATGTTTTTTCCTCCGCAACACAACTTCAATGTTTCGTGGTGTTAAATTTCCCAGAGTTTAAACCCATAGCTGTAAGAGGAGTTTGTCTAATATCCTTGTACTTGCATAAATATAAATATTTATCTCCCTTGACATATTTGGCTTTATCACAGTCCTATTCATTTGATCTCAATGTGACTCGTTCATAAATTCTTAAGTTCCACTTATGAATAAACCGCTATCAATTAAAGTTTGAAAAATATCCGCTATAAATAACTTGCATGCTAAACTCTGTAAACACACCTTTAGTGACTTGGCAAAGTTTAGTAGATAATCTTGCAAACTAAGACTGATTTTTGTTTTTACTTAAATTGTTATGAACTGCAATAACAAACACTTCCAGTAGGGTTCTACTGGAAGTGTCTTTGAGCTGCTGTAGTTTAGCTGTAAATTAATATTTTTATACAGTGGATAAAAAATGTTGCTCTCTGGGACTTGAGTCCATATCCTGGAAGCCAGAACCAACAGTTGAATGAAAACATATCTAAACTCTTACAACACATCTGCTTATTAAAGCTATACAATCATGGGAAAGGATTTAAAAAAAGATTAGGAGCACTCAGTGTACCTCAGCACTCTCAGTGTATTTAATTATGTTACAAAAGGCAACTGTTAACACAGGCTGGTGGTAGATGAGTAATTATCTCTTCACTGCATACTGGAGCAACTTGGACAGGTGGTTTTTGGCAGGTAATGGCAGCATGTTCTCGTGCTGTGGCTGGATGGGTGAGCCAAAACTCAAGAAGTGCTGTTTGAAAGTTGCCCATTCACCAAATGTCATACCCAGGAGGGCTTTCAGGTCTTCTTTGTCACCAAAGACCAGAGCAGAGCCATTGAGTTTATGTTTTTCCACTGTTTCCCTGTACGTACTGTCCAATTTCATCCTCTCCATCTGAAAATAAAAGATAATATATGTAAAACACAATGATGTTGGTGTTCCTGTTAGGAATGTTAGGTCAATTAGTAAGGCTGAGAAATGTCAAAATATTTTATCAGCGCTTAAAAGTACACAAAAATGGATAAAGGAATGCGTAAAACTGCTACCACTACAAAATTATAAAATGATGGAAAAATGTCGAACAAGATCAATTTCTGACAAACCATCTCTACAGATTTAAATCTAAAAGTTAAAACAAAAAACTAGATAGCTTTAGAACAAAAATATCCAATGGAAATAAATGAATTAATGTCCAAAATATACTAAAAGTGCATAAGTCAAACAAACTAAATTGGTCTGAACTCACCTCTTCACATATGTCGTCTGTGGTCATTTTGATAAGACTTGTGACTGGAAGAGGAGCTATGTTCTTCATCCAACCAGAATCTTCCAGCCTGCAAGTCCCTCTGATAAGAGCCAGTTCCCTCTTGATTGACTGATCCAGATTCACCATCCCTACCTGAAAGATCTCCAGGTTCTTCAAGGTGAACTCAAACTCATCATCTTTGAGTAATGCTTCAAACACTTCAGGATCTCCGTCCTGCTCGAGGAGGTCCTCGATGTGTGTCCGCATCACGTATAGCTCCTCCCTGAACTCCCTGAAGACCTCCCAAAGGGTCTTTGAATCATCAAAGGTCATGTTCGGTTGATCAATCGCTGCTCTCTGCTTTTCATCCTCCACACACAGGAGGATCCAGCTGAATCGACAGGGCCACTGGTTGGCTAGAACCACCCATGCTGCAGTGTGCTCTGGGTCAGGAAACTCTTTCTTCAGTAACTTCAGTATTATGACCGTTACCCAGACAGAGCTGATCGTCCTCTTCATTGAGATGGCATCATCTAGCATGTACTTGTTCAGCTTTTTTTCACCTTTGCTAAGAGTCTTCTGAACTATTTTCTCCAATTCATTTTCTTTCATTTCTAAAGTATCTTCTAAGGACTCAGTTGATTCCCCAATTGCCACCACTATCGGCTCTATAACAGATGTCTTTCTCCTGTGTCTGTTCCACCTCAAGGGGAAATCTTCAGAGAATCCTGGAGTGTTGTTAAGGCTGTGAAACAACCTGTGCTTTAAACTTTCAGACATTGTTGGGACTGTGAAGGGCAGTGTGACTATGCGGTTCAGCAGCCCGTGAGCTCTGTCCTCTTTACAGATGGAGTTTTCTGCAAATTTCACCTTTTCTAATAAAACATTTGGATCTGCAGCCAGGATGGAAAGCACTGGGCTTTCCTCATCTGAGAGTAAAATATTGATGGCCCCCAGGACTGCAACAATTTTCTTGGGGGAGCAACGGTCCAGATGAGTGATTTTCAACACAATACGAATCCTCCTCCTTTCAAACACCTCCATGAACTTGATGAATTGAGTCAGAAACCACATCTCTTTCCTGACTTCATTCATGAATCCCAATCGTTTGCTGAGCCGTTCATTGTCCATTACTTTCTTAATGTTATGAGCTTGGCTGTAGACGAGGCTATTGGCCATCTGAAAGGCAAACCTGAATCCTGTTACTGCTGGGACTCCAAAGGATGCTATAGCAAAGCCCTCCAGTAGATTAATCTCACTACTTGCTTTAGTCCCCTGCTCCTCTGGTTTTGTCTCAGCATTAGGAAGAACCCAAACAAATAAGACAACGAGGAGAACTACTGGGGCAACAATGAAGCCCATGAGGACAAACCACACGGGGCAGCCTAAAACCGTCTTGTATGCCCAGTTATCGAGGCTGTCCTTGACCTCCTGAAGTGAAAAGAAGCAACCCAAGGAGAAAAAATGGTTACCAATCACTGCTGTGCACTGTGTATGTTACAAATATAAATGCATTGTTTCTGCAAATTCAATCCCCATAATGCAGATCTCATGTTGACTTTGATCACATCCCCTTAAAGTGATTCTTAATTAGCTTCAGCTTTTCCTCATGGAGGTTTGCATAATATTTGGACTCTCAATGTGACCAGTCCCATCAATATAGCAGGTTAGATTTGACGATATCAACTGAGAAAACTAAAAAATATGTAAAAGTATTAATTTGTTGTTAATGTGTTATTAATGTATTGCACACTGAATAAGTGAAAGACCAAAAAGACACTAGTGAGCTGGCTAACGAGGCACTTAAAGTGCTTTGCAGAATTTTTTTCAATATTTTTTTGTGACCAAGAAAAACACAACATAAAAAGAATGACCACTAAAATGTTTTTAGGCCATAGAAAAGCCCCAAAAAACCTCACCTTTTCCTTTAGTTCCTCCTTTTCATCATATTGAGTAACACGATAGAGTGCGAGTTGCAGTTTCCCAAAATTCATCTGCATAGCATGAAACAATCGTATGGCTATCCCAGCCCATAGCATGTCACTGCCAGCAAAATGCCAGGCACTGAAATTCACATAAAGGAACCTGACATTATGGCGATTCTGGTTCTCTGTAGTCCAGACTGGTGTGTAGAAGAGCAGCCTCACAATGAGAAGCAACAAGTCTTTGACAGAAAGTTTGACTGCAAGGGGCTTTTGTCCTTTGTCAGATTTCTGCTCAATCCTCAAAGACTCCCGATTTGTGTACACTGAAAAACAACAATTAAAATATTTACATTGAGGATGTAGGTAGTTTGAATCCATATGATTGTATTAGAAAATGTGGATGAACAATATCATCATCATATCTTCTGCAATGATAAAAAAAGGCATCTGTGACCAAGTCTCAGAGAAGCAGAATAAAATATGTATTTTAATATATTTGCCATGGATGATTTGTTTAGTAACTCACCTCAAGTAGAAACAAAGACAGAAGAAAAACGTAAAAAGCATTTTAATCAAAAATTTAATATTGTTCATCCAACCTCTAAAATCAAGGAATTGAGATAATTCTCTGGTAAACATTTTAAATTTTATTGATTTTACCTATTTGGCTTTCAATAAAATACACTTAAGCAAAGAACTAAATCCAATACTTTCTCCAGGAAAACAATCAACGTCTCAGAGCCTCATTATTCTGTGAATTTTATTATCTAAGTTGAAGTTTCATTTGAAATGTACAATAAATCTGCCAAAGTTTAAAAGAAAACTAATAATTCCTGTTGCAGCAGAACCTTCAGCAGCAACACTTTTCTTTTCCGTGGAGGCCTGTCACCACTCAGACTAGTTGACATGACTTGTCTTTGTAATATTTCAAAACATTGAATGAACAGGGTGAATTCATATGTGCAGCTTGACTTGTTATTTTTTATCTGTACTTTGTTTATTCTTACAACTCTCCAGAATTTTGTTGACCTTGCTTTTGAAAAGAAGCATCTTTTTAAAAGATATAAGGACAACTTAGGCGACTCAGTGAAATGCTAAAAAAAATGTCCCTTTTTAAATGCATCCAGTCAGTTTTTCAGATATTATTAAGACCTTTGTGTGTAACTGGATATGTTTGAACATAATATGTTGTAATATTCTGTCACCATGATATTATCATGGACAGGTGCAGTTTGCGCAGTCACAGCATCACAGTTTCACACGTCTCTGTCATGTTCACAGCTCACACAGCAGATAAAGAGACAGTATCATAAACGCTGCAAACATGCAGATCATCTGATGCAGAAAGTAGTCATCAGTGTCACACAGAGTAAACCCGGACAGGGTTAAGTGGTTGTTTGAGAAACAATCTGCTTGTACTTTTCACACCACTTACCTCCCATTTGATCGAGAATCACATACAGTCGGTCCTGGCAAGAAGAGTAGAGTCCCACTGTTGCCGGTGATGAACCTTCGTTAGCGTCTTGGACAGAGCGTATGCATAGATATTATCTGAAAGCAGATTTATGTGAACAGTTGACTTGGCTAACTCACTATAATGCAGGTAATATTGCTATTGAATAGAGATACATTCTTCTCTGCAGACAATATCAAATGCAGTCAAATTATCTAATTATCCTCAAACATTAATTTACTCTCACCGCATGATTGGATTTAGGTCAAGCCTTTGACAGAACCACTATATTCTGAATATGCTTCGATCTAAATCACTTCATCAGAGATCTTGAAGAGTTTCATTGTCTTAACTGGATGTTGTTTCGAAGCCTTAAATTTCCATGTAAAAAATATTCTGGCTAACTGTGGTGTTTGACCAAGAGATATTTATTCCCTTTACTCAACAATTTTTATTTAGATTGTTACAGAAAAAGAAATATTAAATTTTTTTAAATATTTGCCATCATAATGTTAGTAACAATGTTACTATGTACAGGATATCTGCAGTATATGTTCACTGGTGTTTGCATGTTCTGTGCATGCGTGGGTTCTCTCTGGGTACCCCGGCTTCCTCACACAGTCCAAAAACATGACTGTCAGGTTAATTGACAGGAGGTAAATTCTCCTTCGGTGTGAGTGTGTGTGTGGTTGTTTGTCTTGTCTGTCTCTGTGTTGCCCTGCGACAGACTGGCGACCTGTCCAGGGTGACCCTGCCTCTCGCCCAGAACGTTAGCTGGAGATAGGCAGCAGCACTTTCCGACCTCACTAAGGACAAGGGTGTAAGAAAATGGATGGATGGATGTTCACTGGTTTATCAGACATTGCAAAAATTATAAAGTGTGGCTATATTCTTAAATTGACTAAATTTTGAATGATTTATCTTCAGTTAACATGCACAGCGTATATTATTTTCTAAGATGGATATTCATTGGCACGTACATTTTCATTAGGCTCTCACTGTGAAATTATTTTCAGGCACAGTTAGAGTTGGACTCAGCAGATTTAACCACAGGAAGGTAAAGCACATCAGTTGTTTGGATGTGAAATTTCTTGGTACAAACAACAGTGATCTTTCAATGTTTTTACAACAAATTGTGTCAGGAATTGCAGGAGCTGCTTATGTAGCATGAGAGAGATAGGGGGACTATGTCCTCTCCCATCTATCATTGAATTAGCTCCGTTGTGATTCTGTTGTCTTGAAATTTTCAGAAAGACAAGACTTGTGCAATAGCAGCTACTGAAAATGCTCTCAAACTCCTTCTTGTGTTTGCTCCTGATACTCTGTTCCCCTCCAGACTTTCAAACACCTTATGGCTGCTGTTCATTAATTTAGCCCAGACAGGCACTGTTCCCATCAAACAGGATAGAAATCAGAGTCTGAACTCACACAGAGCCACCACTGATCCACATAATAATGTTTGCGAAGTGTGTTAGGCAGAATTCATTTGCACCCTGAAACAGAGTGAAAATAGAGTCTTTCTGAGGAGAAGGG
This sequence comes from Poeciliopsis prolifica, assembly GCF_027474105.1. Classification (NCBI taxonomy): domain Eukaryota; kingdom Metazoa; phylum Chordata; class Actinopteri; order Cyprinodontiformes; family Poeciliidae; genus Poeciliopsis; species Poeciliopsis prolifica. Next base: position 2,387,005 of record NW_026562396.1, read on the forward strand.
AAGTGCTCTTCTACATGCACATTCATTTCTTGTGGAATAACTTACCTGTTGTTACCTCCTTCATCATGGCTGTAGGATGGACACACAGCTGTCAAAGAAAACACCTTTGATCTGCGAAAAATAAGAAACAGCAAGGCTCTCAGCTTGGGACACTTTGGAGACATTTCTGCAGCCATGTGTAATCTGTTAAGGTCCAGCTCTCTCCTCACTTCCCTCATCTAACACCTCTTCCTCTCCTCAAACCTTTAAGGGATTCATACATATCATTGCATTTATATTTTTATCGATCACTCGTAAAGACTTCTGGATAAATTTCATGAAGGATATTAATTGTTAACACAACATTTATTGATGTAAGCCAAACGCTTTATAAACAGCGAATGGTAACTTTAATTCTGAGCAGAAAATGTATGGGGAAATGTTTGTAACGTTAACAGTAAGGAATTATCAGCAACATTTAGGTTTATTTAGACTGTAATAGAGAAAGAGAAAAAGTGGGAGTTAATTTTTCAAAAACTAATTTTCATCATGGTATCGATATATTTAGAAATGTCAGAGTTTCAAAGTAAATTCACTTGTTCCTACATCCTTCAGATTGTTAAGTAAACATATCATGTTTTGTCATGCTTCTGACAGTCTGGTCTCATATGTTGATTTGGTTACTCGTATAATTTGCAAACTAAATATTTAGGCTAAATAAAGCTAATATTAAAACTAAATCTTATTTAGTTGAGAAGCTTCATATTTAGTTTCTTTAAACTAAATATTTATTTACTAACTAAAAGTTTAAGTTCCAAACTAAACATTTACAAACTAAATATTTAGATATAAATTAAATATTTATTTTGCTAAGAAAATATTTAGTTTCAAACCATATACTTATTGTCCAAACTAAACATTTAGTTTTCAACCTTAGCATTAAGCCTTGTACTTGTTTCATTGCCGTTGCTCGCGAAAGTGAATTTGGCAACAAAATGTCATTGCTTAGCTACCAGAGCAAATATTGAAAAACTATAAACTTTTTAAAATTAATATTCTACCGCTAACTAAATATTAAGGTTTAGTTATCTGTTAGCTAAACAAATGATAAAGTCTTTTTCGTTATTGGTTTAGTTGTAAACCTATAAACCAAATGAAGGGCGTCATTTAGCTCGGACCTCAAAGTTTAGATACGAGCTAACTTAGTTTTCATGCAAATTTGCTTACCGAGAAGCGGAACTGGAATATCACAATAAAAGCTGGGTTTTGCAGACCTCTTCACTTATGGCGGCACTGAATCGCTCCAGTCGTTGCTCAGCGAACGTTGTACCATTGATATGATCGATTCTTTCCCTTTTTACATGTCCAAATTGTAATTTAAACGTTAAACGTAGGTTTTGTCATGTTTCTATAGCAACAGTGTCTGCATCGACGTCTCCCACTTCGGTCAGGCCACAACACTTCCGGTTCATGATGCTTTAGAACTGCTAACTACTTTTTTTTTTTTTTACACAAACAATATTACACAATCAAAGATCTATGATTTTCAAAGAAATCATTTTGTTTTACGACTGAATGAACAGGAAGTCTTAAAGGTTGATAGGTTTAAAACAAATATTTTGGCCAGAATGAAAGTGAATTAAAATTAAAGATGTAAGAATGTTGTTTTATCATATTTTAATTCTTATAATTTTTTTGTCTGATTTGATCCTGACTTCAGATATTCTTCATAAAATGTCTGGCACAAAAATCTTTTATTTTTGTTTTTATACAGATGGACATATTTGGTCCAAATCATGAATACATCCTCGGTCTTATTCAGATCTCTCTGCACTGCAGTTAGACTTGGGTAGAATATAAAAACATTCAATAAATTATGCATGTTGTCAAGATATATGAACTTGAAAATGAAGGAAAGGTATTTGGACCTAAAACGCTCTAAGCTAGTTGGAATGTTTCTGACGGGCCTGAGAGTTTGGAAAAGCCGAATTCTCCAGAGGTCAAGCAAGGCAGATGAAATGATGGATTCATGTGACTGAAGGCTGCTGCATTTCATACTCTTTAAAGTATGAAATACTCTTTACTGACAGCGTTCAACAGGTGGTGTAATGCTGAAGATGTTAATTGGCAGCAAGTAGTTTTGCATGGAACCACTTCAGAAATGTGTATGATGGACATGATGCTTTTTTATTATTAGTTACAACATGAGTGCTCTGTGTTATGGGATGTATTACATGGGTGCACAACAAGAAGAGACTAAATAAAAACTGCACTGTTTTTTGAAGTTCCAGAAATTTTACTTGTAAATGTTCTTATTCAACAGCCAGATTTACACCATGTTTACATGTTTACATTGAAACCAGATTCTCTTCAGTTTGATCAATATTTGATTTTCATTAGAAATGCATCTTTTCCTTAGTAACAACAATTTTTTTTACAGCACTTTGTTTGTGCCAAATGTGAGAAACCTTTCCTCGGTCACCGCCATTACGAGAGAAAAGGTTTGGCTTACTGTGAGACGCATTACAATCAGGTAAGAAGCTAAACCTTGGCATTGAATGACATGAGTAACATCACAATGCAGGAAGACAATAAAGGAATTTGTTTGCTTTCTCTCCTTGTTTCTGTGCGGTTAAGCTCTTTGGGGACGTGTGTTATCACTGCAACCGTGTGATTGAAGGCGATGGTGAGCATCAGTGTGATAAAACACATAATTAGGATCTTCTTTGGTTCAGTAATTAAAAAGGTTCTATGGTTCAGTAATGAACAAAGTGTTGCTTTCAGTGACAACAGCTGAATCTTCTGTTTTTCTTTATTTTTTCTGCGCTCTCAGTTGTGTCTGCTCTCAACAAAGCCTGGTGTGTCAGTTGTTTCTCCTGCTCCACCTGCAACACCAAGCTCACTCTCAAGTAAGTCTTCATAAGTTCACTGACGCAAACCATAAAATCTAGTCACATGCAACTCTTCCACCTCGTGTTTGTTGTGCTCTTACTGTTCTTTAACACTTCTGAAGTTAACAGTGGTGTAAAATTCATGCCCCTGACATGGTTCCTGTTCTTATATTTTAAAATCTAATAATGTATTCTGTTTGAATGTGGTTGTGTATTGTAAATGCCTAGAATTGCTGAATATTTCTAAATTAATTGACATAACATTCAAAGATGGACGACTAACAGAAAAGCAAATCGAACAGTTTTTAAGCTAGTATTTTAACTTGTTTGATGAAAATGCCACTAACGAACGCTCAAGTTGCTTTGAATATTTTTGAACTTGAGTGTGTTTTGAAATGACAGCCACACAAAATAAGGTTTCTGCAATATTTTTACTATTGGAACACCTTATTTACATTTCATTTGACTTGGCATTTAATTAGGATGGAGTGAACTACATCTTATGGACAGTGTTGAGCTGCTTCATTAAAGATCAGTATCTTAAGTTTACAGGAATTAATAATTATGAGCTTATGATCAATCTTTTTTCCCCACAACATAACTTCAGTGCTCTGTGGTGTTAAGTTTCTTAGAGGTCATAATGGGACTGTTTTACTTACGACTGAACTCTTATTCATTAATGTTTAAAAATTTTGAGCTATAAATCTCTTGTGTGGTAAATACCGGAAACTCTTTTTTGACCTGGTAATGTTTAGTAGATAATCAAGTTTCCATCATTGCAAACTCAAACTGAATTTTTGTGTTTTATTTGTTAAATGGTTTTGAACTACAAGTACATTAAAAGAAGCATGCACATGCTAAACACTTCCAGTAGAAGTCAAATGACTCACTAACACACTTGAGTTGTAGTTCAGCTGTGAATTAATATATTTATACAGTGGGTGAAAAATGTTGCACTTTGGGACTTGAGTCCATATCCTGGAAGCCAGAAGCAACAGCTGAGGTGTAATGAAAACATATTTCAACACTTGATCAACACATCTGCTCATCAAAGCCATACAAACATGGAAAAGGGTTACAAAAAAAAAAAAGATTTGTAGCACTCAGTGTACCTCAGCACTCTCAATGTATTTAATTATGTTACAAAAGGCAACTGTTAACACAGGCTGGTGGTAGATGAGTAATTATCTCTTCACTGCATACTGGAGCAACTTGGACAGGTGGTTTTTGGCAGGTAATGGCAGCATGTTTCTCGTGCTGTGGCTGGATGGGTGAGCCAAAACTCAAGAAGTGCTGTTTGAAAGTTGCCCATTCACCAAATGTCATACCCAGGAGGGCTTTCAGGTCTTCTTTGTCACCAAAGACCAGAGCAGAGCCATTGAGTTTATGTTTTTTCACTGTTTCCCTGTACGTACTGTCCAATTTCATCCTCTCCATCTAAACAAAAGAATATAAAATACAATGGGGATAAGTTAGGTCAATGAGTAAGACTGAGAAATGTTCTAAAATATTTAATCACAAAATTCAAATGTGCACAAGTATCACAGTATAAACTTAAAGTTATGGAAAAATGTCCATCAGTATCTCTTTCTGAAAAACTGTAACTACAATTTTAAATCTGAAAGCTTTTTAAAAATGAGCTAAAAAGATCCAGACAGATCTTTAAGGAACAATATCCAATGGATATAAATGTAATTTATATCCAAGCTATGCTAAAAGTGCATAAGTCAAACAAACTAAATTGGTCTGAACTCACCTCTTCACATATGTCGTCTGTGGTCATTTTGATAAGACTTGTGACTGGAAGAGGAGCTATGTTCTTCATCCAACCAGAATCTTCCAGCCTGCAAGTCCCTCTGATAAGAGCCAGTTCCCTCTTGATTGACTGATCCAGATTCACCATCCCTACCTGAAAGATCTCCAGGTTCTTCAAGGTGAACTCAAACTCATCATCCTTGAGTAACGCTTCAAACACTTCAGGATCTCCGTCCTGCTCGAGGAGGTCCTCGATGTGTGTCCGCATCACGTATAGCTCCTCCCTGAACTCCCTGAAGACCTCCCAAAGGGTCTTTGAATCATCAAAGGTCATGTTCGGTTGATCAATCGCTGCTCTCTGCTTTTCATCCTCCACACACTGGAGGATCCAGCTGAATCGACAGGGCCACTGGTTGGCTAGAACCACCCATGCTGCAGTGTGCTCTGGGTCAGGAAACTCTTTCTTCAGTAACTTCAGTATTATGACCGTTACCCAGACAGAGCTGATCGTCCTCTTCATTGAGATGGCATCATCTAGCATGTACTTGTTCAGCTTTTTTTCAGCATTGCAAAGTATTGTCTGAACCATTTTCTCCAATTCATCCTCCTTCACATCTAAACTATCTCTATTTGTGTTGGTCAGAGGATATAACTCCTTTGATTCCCCAATTGCCACCACAGACAGATCTATTGAAGATGTCTTTCTCCTGTGTCTGTTCCATCTGGAAAAGGAATCTTCAGAGATGCCTGGAGTGTTGTTAAGACTATTAAATAAGCTGCGCTTTGAATTTTCACACATTGGTGGGACTGTGAAGGCCAATGTGACTATGCGCTTCAGCAGTGCGTGAGCTCTGTCCTCTTTGCAGAAGCAGCTTTCTGCAAATTTCACCTTTTCTAATAAAACATTTGGATCTGCAGCCAGAATGGAAAGCACTGGGCTTTCCTCATCTGAGAGTAAAATATTGATGGCCTCCAGGACTCCAACAATTTTCTTGGGGGAGCAACGGTCCAGATGAGTGATTTTCAACACAATACGAATCCTCCTCCTTTCAAACACCTCCATGAACTTGATGAATTGAGTCAGAAACCACATCTCTTTCCTGACTTCATTCATGAATCCTAATTGGTTGCTGATCCGTTCATTGTCCATTCGTCTCTTGATGTTCTGTTCTTGACTGAAAATGAGGTTCTTGACCATCTGAAAGGCAAACCTGAGTCCTGTCACTGCTGGGACTCCTAAGGATGCTATAGCAAAGCCCTCCAGTAGATTCATCTCACTACTTGCTTCAGTCCCCTGCTCCTCTGGTTTTATCTCAGCATTAGGAAGAACCCAAACAAAAAAGACAACGAGGAGAACTACTGGGACAACAATGATTAACAGTAGGAAAAACCACACGGGGCAGCAGCAAACCTTCTTGGATATCCAGTTGTTAGGGATGTCCTTCACCTCCTGAAGTGAAAAAAGTAACCCAAGAAGAAAAAGTGGTTACCAATCACTAGTGTGTGTTAGGGACATGTGTGTACATAGAAAATGTTGACTTTCTATCAGTTTGTTGACCACTTTTGTTTGGAAACCACTAAGTAGTTGGAAGATAACTTGGTAAAATAAATACATTGTTCCTGCAGATTTAATCCCTATAATGCAAATGTAATGTTGAGTTTGAACTCAACATGAGATCAATATTTAATGAGTAGATGCAGTTGAGTAAAATTATTGTTACTTTTTTGAAAAGCCAATGAACAGCGGCTTAGTATCTTACACATTGAACGAAAATACCGGAAAGACACAAACTGGCTGTCCAAGAAGGACAGCCACCTTTATTCTGCAAAGGTGAAATCCTTTGCAGAATATTTTTAAATAATATTTTCTAAATATGTTCTTAAGGCAAATAAAAAGCAAACAAAAAACTCACCTTTGCCTTTACTTCATCTTCTTCATCATATTGAGTAACACGATAGAGTGCGAGTTGCAGTTTCCCAAAATTCATCTGCATAGCATGAAACAATCGTATGGCTATCCCAGCCCATAGCATGTCACTGCCAGCAAAATGCCAGGCACTGAAATTCACATAAAGGAACCTGACATTATGGCGATTCTGGTTCTCTGTAGTCCAGACTGGTGTGTAGAAGAGCAGCCTCACAATGAGAAGCAACAAGTCTTTGACAGAAAGTTTGACTGCAAGGGGCTTTTGTCCTTTGTCAGATTTCTGCTCAATCCTCAAACTCCCGATTTGTGTACACTGAAAAACAACAATTAAAATATTTACATTGAGGATGTAGGTAGTTTGAATCCATATGATTGTATTAGAAATGTGGATGAACAATATCATCATCATATCTTCTGCAATGATAAAAAAAGGCATCTGTGACCAAGTCTCAGAGAAGCAGAATAAAATATGTATTTTAATATATTTGCCATGGATGATTTGTTTAGTAACTCACCTCAAGTAGAAACAAAGACAGAAGAAAAACGTAAAAAGCATTTTAATCAAAAATTTAATATTGTTCATCCAACCTCTAAAATCAAGGAATTGAGATAATTCTCTGGTAAACATTTTAAATTTTATTGATTTTACCTATTTGGCTTTCAATAAATACACTTAAGCAAAGAACTAAATCCAATACTTTCTCCAGGAAAACAATCAACGTCTCAGAGCCTCATTATTCTGTGAATTTTATTATCTAAGTTGAAGTTTCATTTGAAATGTACAATAAATCTGCCAAAGTTAAAAGAAAACTAATAATTCCTGTTGCAGCAGAACCTTCAGCAGCAACACTTTTCTTTTCCGTGGAGGCCTGTCACCACTCAGACTAGTTGACATGACTTGTCTTTGTAATATATTTCAAAACATTGAATGAACAGGGTGAATTCATATATGCAGCTTGACTTGTTATTTTTTATCTGTACTTTGTTTATTCCTACAACTCTCCAGAATTTTGTTGACCTTGCTTTTTAAAAGAAGCATCTTTTTAAAAGATATAAGGACAACTTAGGCGACTCAGTAAAATGCTAAAAAAATGTCCCTTTTTAAATGCATCCAGTCAGTTTATAAGATATTATTAAGACCTTTGTGTGTAACTGGATATGTTTGAGCATAATATGTTGTAATATTCTGTCACCATGATATTATCATGGACAGGTGCAGTTTGCGCAGTCACAGCATCACAGTTTCACACGTCTCTGTCATGTTCACAGCTCACACAGCAGATAAAGAGACGGTATCATAAACGCTGCAAACATGCAGATTATCTGATGCAGAAAGTAGTCATCAGTGTCACACAGAGTAAACCCGGACAGGCTTAAGTGGTTGTTTTAGAAACAATCTGCTTGTACTTTTCACACCACTTACCTCCCATTTGATCGAGAATCACATACAGTCGGTCCTGGCAAGAAGAGTAGAGTCCCACTGTTGCCGGTGATGAAACCTTCGTTAGCGTCTTGGACAGAGCGTATGCATAGATATTATCTGAAAGCAGATTTATGTGAACAGTTGACTTGGCTAACTCACTATAATGCAGGTAATATTGATATTGAATTAACATACATTCTTCTCTGCAGACAATATCAAATGCAGTCAAATTATCTAATTATCCTCAAACATTAATTTACTCTCACCACATGATTGGATTTAGGTCAAGCCTTTGACAAAACTACTATATTCTGAATATGCTTCGATCTAAATCACTTCATCAGAGATCTTGAAGAGTTTCATTGTCTTAACTGGATGTTATTTTTAAGCCTTAAACAGAGTTTCTTCCTGTATTTAACTCTATTTATTTCCCAATCAACCTCAACTGTCATCCCTACAAAATGATGCTGCTACCATCATGTTGAATGATAGTGAACATGTTTATGGAGGCCCCGCCTCTCACCCAGAAAGAAAGATGGATGGATGTCTTTTTTATGTTGGCATGAAGGTCCAACATTCATTCCTAACAATAAATTTCTTTTCCTCCACTCTTTTATACAAAAAAAAAAGAAATATGAAAAAAAATTGAATGTTTTCCATCACAATGCCAGTAACAATGTTACTATGTACAAGATATCTGCAGTATATGTTCACTGGTTATCACACATTGCAAAAATTTAAAAGTGTGGCTATATTCTTAAATTTTCACAGTTAGAGTTGGACTCAGTAGATTTAACCACAGGAAGGTAAAGCACATCAGTTGTTTGGATGTGAAATTTCTTGGTACAAACAACAGTGATCTTTCAATGTTTTTACAACAATTGTGTCAGGAATTGCAGGAGCTGCTTATGTAGCATGAGAGAGATAGGGGGACTATGTCCTCTCCCATCTATCATTGAATTAGCTCCGTTGTGATTCTGTTGTCTTGAAATTTTCAGAAAGACAAGACTTGTGCAATAGCAGCTACTGAAAATGCTCTCAAACTCCTTCTTGTGTTTGCTCCTGCTACTCTTTTCTCCTCCAGACTTTCAAACACCTTATGGCTGCTGTTCATTAATTTAGCCCAGACAGGCACTGTTCCCATCAAACAGGATAGAAATCAGAGTCTGAACTCACACAGAGCCACCACTGATCCACATAATAATGTTTGCGAAGTGTGTTAGGCAGAATTCATTTGCACCCTGAAACAGAGTGAAAATAGAGTCTTTCTGAGGAGAAGGGAAGTGCTCTTCTACATGCACATTCATTTCTTGTGGAATAACTTACCTGTTGTTACCTCCTTCATCATGACTGTAGGATGGACACACAGCTGTCAGAAAACAAATTTGATCTGTAAAAAATAAGAAACAGCAAGGCTCTCAGCTTGGGACACTTTGGAGACATTTCTGCAGCCATGTGTAATCTGTTAAGGTCCAGCTCTCTCCTCACTTCCCTCATCTAACACGTCTTCCTCTCCTCAAACCTTTAAGGGATTCATACATATCATTGCATTTATATTTTTATCGATCACTCGTAAAGGTTTAATGCAGGATTTAGGAAGGACATTGTTAATACAATATTTACTACTAGCTCATATGTCCAATGTTGAAAAACAAGTGATGGTATATTTAATTCTGAAAAATGGGCTTTATGTTTATTTACCTGTTTTAAATGTACCTTAACACAGCCGTTCAATAATTATGTCAAAGGGTTTGAATATTTAATGATTTATTAACATTTACAGCCATTTAAACTGACATTGTTTGCATTCATAAAGCATTATTGCCAAAAGTTTTAATAGGCTTCGTTTTCTGATGTTCAGGGACCAATAAAATGTTAATATATTCCTTTTAAACCTATAAATTAATCAGCTAGCATTTACTACATTGTCATCTATGTTCCTAATTCCAATAAGGGCTGACAACACGTTACTGAACTCTGCAATTGCTTGCACCGGAGAATTAGTGCGAAAAAAAAAGAAAAAAAGATTCCACAAAAGAACCATCATTATGTATTTGCAGTTGTAACTCGATGATGAAGATTTCTGCACCATTTATTTCATCTTCATCTATGTCTTCATCCTGGTAGAACAGCTTTGATCAAATTCTGTTAGTGAATCCTACTGGGCCGACTCAGCCAAATTAGAAAGTGAGTTATTCCCTTTTTAACAACTGTGTCGTTAATTTAATTAGGTGCTTATTTGCGATTTATTGTCATGGTCACCCATCCTCTTTGGTCTGACATAGCCTGGTGCAGTGTGCTTCTGTAAGGCTTGTTGATGCAATTTTAAATTAGTTGCCTCTCAGCGTGTTTCAAAGCATCCTTCAGCCAAAGGACATGATCGATTCTCAATAGAATTAATTTGGGATATTGGTATGCAGACATGTTTCATTTCCTATTGTGGTTTTTATTGTTCTTTAATACGTGCTGTTTTTCCCCTCTCTAAGCTTAATAATTGCAACCTGCTGATATGCTTCACTGTCTTTTTAAAAGGTAGTAAATTAAATTAGCTCACATTAAAGGCCAGTAAAAAGTAGTAAAAGGTAACAAATAGAATTTGACTTGGTAGTAGCCTACATTTTTCATGACCCTTTCAATATATTTAGAATTTCACGTTGATGCTGACCTTTTTTCTTTTTTCTTTTTTTGCTTTAAGTTCGTATTACGGAGCCCCTTAGGGGACATGGGGGGACTTTTTTTTCCTTATGCGTTTTGCGCACCAACAAACACGCAAAACAGACCGAATGGTCTGTTTTGAGTGGGAACCGTTTAAGTGGGATGAAGTGTTTGTTGCCTTACCTGGGCCATCATGTTACATGAGTCAGTGCTGTGAATTCATTATATGGGCCGATCGCGGTTTTCTGGTCGATCGCTGATTACAGATCTTTAAAAAGCCTGACCTGCTGATTCCGATTTTGCTCTACACCATTTTTTTTTTGTATGAAATGTCACTAAAAAAGTGTTTTTTGGCAACAGAGGGGTGATTATTAACTACAACGTGCAGACGTGATCTGGCGGGCCAGTCTGTCAGTTAAATCTCTCTCGCAGCAGAGCAGAAGAGGGCGCTGGCTGATTTTCAGACATTTGCTCAGGTCGATAAGATTGGCTTCACATGTATTTTCCGATCACCGATCTCCCAAAATTAAGGAAATCTGTGCTGATAAATCAACAGCAATCGGTGCACCTGAAACCTTTTTAATTATAATCGCTGAGCATCAGCTCTGCGTTGTGGGAATACGGGGCCAGGAGACAGGATGAGATGAAATGTGGTTTGTCTGTAAACAGAAGATGGAATAATCAGGAACCAGGTTCATCACAGGCACAGCATCGTGTCAGCATCAAACTAACAGAACATTTTACCGGATCGTGACAATGTTCTCAGTGAACCTACCTCCCGCCCATCTCTCATGATCTGGCACCGAGATGTCTGAGTTCACTGTGTTTAACACTGCAAACCACCAGGAGGGGGCGCTGTTTCACCCATTACACACCCCGAGAATTCACCGCTCTCCCAAAAGAGACTCGATTTTTGTATTGGTAGTAAAAATATTTGAAACACCTTTAGGATTTTCTCAAGTACCTTAAAAAGGGATTCATTTTTTTTTTCATTCATTGGTTGTCAAGGCAATACATATTTCTGGAGAATGACAGACTTTGTCTCTAATCAAAGCTTTTTTAAGATGCTATGGGCTCCTCTACAGCCTGAGGTTGATCTATCCTATTAACCTCAGATTTTTTTTTTAATTATAGACAAATATTCTAATTTTTATAGGATTTTTTTCAATTTGTTAGAGTACTAATTTTGTCATTGATAACCTCTTTCCTCAATTCAGGGTGTGGTCTGCCTTTAAACAAACTGTGGTGCTGCCACTTTTCGAGCTAAAAGATTTAAGTCCTTCTGCTTGTGGAATCTGGGCTTTATTTCTTAGTTCGGATCTGGGAGGGGTGTTCCACGGCGAGCTCCATCCAGTCCCTCTGCTGCTGCTGTTCTTGTCCGACCTCCAACCCCTCTACTCGGCTGCCTTCATCTTGTTACTCATCCGGAAACAACAGTTCTCCATCTCGGCTCCATCTGTGCCGCAGACTCACCTGCTGGATTCTAACACTAAACACCTGCAGCGAGTCAAGACTGTTGCTCCGTGGCGCCCTCATGAGGACGACCACGCGAACTGCAACAAAGGGTGAAACACGCAGACACCTCCCAGATCCAAACAGAAGTCGCCTTTTCTTTCCCACGTTCTTTTACAAAATTATTCTTATTATTTCTTCTTGCCCCAGCTGGAAGTGTTTTTAGAAGAGAATTGTGTTCATGAAAAGTTTCAGTCTGGCTTTAAAACGTTTCACAGCACTAAAACTGCTATCCTAAAGTTTTTAATGACCTGGTTATAGCTGTTTTTGAAAATCCTTGTTTGTCTTACTCTTTGTTTGACATTAGATTATTCCATCCTTTAATCAAGGCTTGAGTGTTGTGTGGGGTTGGAAGAAATTGTGCTAATTGGTATAAGTCTTTAATGAGGGTGGGGGAGGGGGCGGTGGAGGAAGCTTCTCCTTCCAGGTGGACACGTATTCTTCAGCTGCAACACTTATTACTTGGGGTATTCTGCAATGATTCATTCAAGGGCTGGTCTTTCTTTTCCTTATGGTACACTTAGGGCCTGTTTCTATAAAATATTGCTTTCCACTGCTTTGTTGATGGCATTCAACACTATCTGTTTACAAAAAACAGTTCTGTGATGGCATTATTGCAATGTCTTCCTGATATAAAAGCGTGAATGAACTCAAGATTCCTCCTCCTCAACCATCATACAACAGAGGTTATGGTATCTTGGAGATTAGATCTTTCAAATCTCATTTTCGAACGCTCTGTGAAGACTCACAATGTATTCTTTGACTACTTATTTCACAAAGCATTCAGTTGTCAAGATGATACTTTTTCCCCAGCTATGTTTTGTTACTAAAGCAATGCTTTAAGGACATTAGAAGTGCTTGTTTTAAGATAAATTTGTTTAGATTACTGTAATTCATTTTGTCAGTTTAGACCAGTCAACCTGTTGCTTGACAAAATGAAACTGATCGCCTGTTAACAAGAACTAGAAAACACGTAATTCCAGTTCTGGTTTGCTATTTTTACATCTTTCCAGGACTCATTTTGAAATGTTGCTACTGGTTTTGAACAGTTTTAATGGTCTCTAATCTTACAAAATGCCATCCATCCACAGGAAGACGGAGGTCAAATCTGATATTCTCAAGCCTGGGCAGAAGATGATTGTACCTTCGCTGCTGCTGCTCCAGAACTACCAATCCATGTAACAGCCGTGCACAATCTCAAGGTTTTAAGTGCTTTTAAAGAACCAGCTCTTCACCTTGCCTTTTCATTTATAAAGGGTCAATATCTCAAATGTTTTTCATTTTGAAGTAAAAATTCCATTTATTTTGCCTGATTATGTTATTGCTGAGCTGCATAATCAGGCAGTAATGCCTGATTTTCCATTACTCAGGTGGAACGCGTTTGCCGTACAGTGCAAAAGTTGACACAGACATTTTATTGCCACTGTTATGTCAACAGGTTTATCCCTGTTAATGATTGCTGTTCACTTCACCTTTCCTCTTTTAGCAACATATTTTCAAACCTTGTCAGAACTTGCCTGAGAGAGTCTTACTCGCAGACATGAAAGTTCTGCTGAAATTTGATAACGTTTCATGGTCCAAGTTCTGATCAACGTGAACGAACCATACTTTTAAATCTTCTGTATAACTTAATCCTCTGACTTCAGGATAGAGACATGATTTCAATCCAACAGGCTTACCTGGATGACGGGAGTTGGTCTTTTCTTCAGGTCGTTTCTTATCAATGCTTTTAAAACACTACAAACCACAGAAAGCCAGCAGCAGCTGCAGGTAAAGTAAAAGGTGTGGCGGTGCTCAGGACATATTTTATAGCGCGAAAAGGAAAGGGAGGGGAGGGGGGGACAAAAAAGTATCTGATAACTACAGGCTTTCCATAGGCTTAACGCTTTCCAGGAAGTGAAGTCATAAAAAAGATTTAAATCCGCCATGCCTTACACTTAAAGCTGTGCATTATCTTATTTTTCCTTTTCTCAGCTGGTATTTTTTGTCTACTTCACCAATCACAGGATAGGGGTCTGTCGTGTTGGGCAGTGCCTGAAACCATCACACCATAGAAAATCTCCTGTTCTCCAAACAGCTTCTGGCAACAACTGTCCAACATTTTCTGTCTGTGGAAAAATGGAACAAATGAGTGATTTTTTATTTATTTATTTTTTTTACTTCAGAGCTGTTGGGTCTGCATGATTCATGAACCACATGTTCTGACTTTGGGAGTCCCTCAGGTGGAGATTGACTGGATCGTTTTGCTCGGCATAATCTGACATGTGAAACAGTTAAGATGCCAAAACAGCAGCACCAAAGCTTGTTTTTTCTTTTCTTTTTTTTCTTTCTTTTGCCTAAAGTAGAATTTGTTTTGACACAACTGGTTAGTCAAGCTTTCAGAAACAAGCCAAAGGCCTAATTTCCCTTGACATATTTACTTTATTTTCTTTAGCATTTATTTATTTATTTCCATGAGGTTAGCCATGCTGGGTTGTCACAGCACGGTCTGCAGCAGAACTCTTTCATGCACTATGCAAATGATTTCAAAGCGGGTGCTTCAAACTTACAAAAGAGCATCCGTTCTACGTTAAATGCGGGTCATAAACGAGATGACAGTCATTTTTAAGCCGTGCATTTTCACATCTTTGCAGAAAGTATGCGCCATTTCATGCATTGTCTAGTATGTTTGAAGCACATTTCACAAAAAATGCTAATGGCAAAAGTGAAGTCCCAAGTCACGAGACAAAGCGGACACTATGTATATTTAACAAGCAAATGATGAACATAACTAGATCTATTTTCTTTCTTTTTTGTCAAAGCAATCCTACCGATTGGTGTCATTTGTGTTGATAACTTTAATCGCAACGCTCAAAGAGTGAAAGGCTAAATCTTTAGGCAATTTGCAAAAGTTTAATTAATGTATTTAATTTGTACTAAAACCGCTGGGCCTGAGGGTGACTGATTATTTTTACTTTCTGCAGGAAGTTGATTGTTCAACTACTTTAATTAACTTTGTTGTTGTAGAAATAAAGTAAGATTGAGCGTGACAGACAGTTCTCACTTATTGCTTGGCCAGAAGTCTTTTGCAGATGAATACAGAATAAACTGGATATCATCACCCAGTCTGCACACCTTCAACACACCTTGCCCTCTCACCGAATAGACTTTGTGATTAAGGTGAATAAATTCTTTTAGATGACTAATCCGAGATAAGCATCAAGGAGAGATAATGTGCTGCTCAACACTGGGGAAAATTCTGAAGATTTGCTCCCTAAAATAAGGGGAAATGAAACGAATGTAGTCATATGTCAGGTTCGTGGAACAGGCAGCTATAATTGTGAGAGGTGGGGGCTCACTGGTCCATTTGCATGAGCTGATGGGTAAACAGGTCTGAGGATGTGAGGCTTTTTAAAGTCCTGTTGGAATCCAACAGAGGGTGCTAAAGCATTGTACATGAAAACAGGATGGTGGCATTTGATCAACATCCCTTCATGTATCTTCTCTGTTTAGTATGGGAGAGCAGCACTGACACTAAGGGAGGCATTTGAAAATTGGGTGCGGCTTAAGGATTAGGACTTGCTGGACTTATTCTTGGAAAGTGGTGATAGTCATTTATTGTACAGTTTACGCAACAGTTTTAAACCACCTTTTGCTTCTTTATGGTTTCACTGCAAATAGCCAGATTTTCTTGTAAACTTTCAAGTGGTCAGTCTCAATAACACTCATAATAATAAGGTTATTTTCATCTTTTGTCTCTGACCTTTTTATCCTTTGGTTATGTACTTAAACTTGAGGGAGATAGAAAAACAGAGTACATAAATGAAGTGTGAAGTCTAACTGCCCAGAGCAGATGATTTGTATCTTAATGTTATCCTATGAAGGAAGACAGAAAAATGCATCATCCACAGCCAATCATCTACTATAAGGCGAGTTTTAATATAGTAGCTCTTTGGGAATGAACTTATTGGCACTAAAATTTCATTATCGCTGTCAAACAGTGTTTTGCTTTTGCCGAGTTAAGGAAATTGGAACAAATTGTGTTGCTGTGATGGACTGCTGCTAATAAAATGCCTAAATATCAAATTTAATACATGCTTCTGCTGAGTAGACTCTAGGTAAGGAGCTTTTCATGCCTGAATGATTCATAGGTCAGAGTTAGGTGGCTTAGCAAACAACAACAATAAGAAAAGAACATCTCTCTAAAAATGGCCAGGTACTGAACATAATGGACTAATAATGTACAAAGTGAAAAATAACTTTGGAATGCCTGAAACATGTTGGTTCTAAATATTGAGGAGCCAGTAATGAATGAAGATCAGTCTGTCTGTATGTTCTCACCCACCCACCTTCAATAAACAGAAACCTAACCATCCTGTGCAGCTGTCTTTGATGGGCTAACCATAATCATAATCCAGTCATCTCTGACTGTAGCCTTAACCTTACAACAGCAAGCCTCTGACTTTTAAGGGCAGCAAAAATTAGACACCCTCATTATTTAAGGAATGAAATCCTACATGGTTTCCAACTGGGTCCAGAAGAGGGAACAAAGCCAGTATCTAGTATCACTTCGTTTCTTTTACTCTTTTTTTTCCGTGTTTCTTAAGAGTTGACAAGCTTGAGTATCGACACAGAGTCTTACAAAAGCTTGGCCCTGAGCCTGCTTGCCTGGCCTAATTGGCCTCAGGACCTCTTGTTGGTGCGGGCTATTGATCAGTCTCGGTGCAGATGCTGCTAAGTCACAGGCAGAGGACAGAGAAATGGCCAGATATAGTGAAAGTAAGTGCTGCAAAATCTGGGCATGATTTCTTAAGCCTTGTCATTCGCTGTGCAGAGCTGCACGGCAAGCAAAGATGATAGGATCCTCACCTCGAAGCACAGGGGTCCACATTCTTGCCACAAGCTGATTCAGACTCACTGATTGTCCTTTATTGTTACCACAGGGCTGATGGTGCCAACAAATGGAGGTTTCTGAATACTGTGACCTCCACAGATCTATAGACAGCGTCTACTTTAACAATCCCACCAGAGACAACGAGATGAAACCCCACCAACACTTGCAAAACCCACTTTTTTCGTTGAAAAAACCTCTGCGGCAAATATTAGGAGAAAGGAAAAAAAAAAGGCGGTGATGAGATTGCCACTGAAGAGCCCTTGTGGGGCAGGGGTGAGAGGAATGGGGATGCATGCTGATCTTGTATCTATCAGTACAAACATTCTATACGCCATTATTTTTCTGTCTGCACCTTCAACCTCTTTTCTATTCACATTCAGAACCTGGATCGCATCATTCCGTTCTCATATTTTCCCATTTTGACTTCTTCTACTTCGTTGTCTTCCCTCAAAGTCATTTCAATGTAAATAGTGCCTGTGCTTATCTGCCTCTTAAGCCTCCTTCATCATTCCGTAAGACTTTTTCAATTCTCAGAAAAGCTCATAAAAGAAACATGCATATGTTTATGAGGCCTGCCACGCAATATGTCCTCCACAACCTCATAAAACACATTCTTCTTTATGTGGAGCCCAAATTTCTATTCTCTGCAGCACGTGAAGGCTACATTCCCATATGGTAATGCATTTATGATGCATGACAAGGCTCGCAATTCTCAATCTCCTCTGCAGCACGGCGCGAGTAACCAGAACTGTCCAAAAGCCATAGCCGTGACAACGCGGATCATTATACATTTTTCTT
This sequence comes from Poeciliopsis prolifica, assembly GCF_027474105.1. Classification (NCBI taxonomy): domain Eukaryota; kingdom Metazoa; phylum Chordata; class Actinopteri; order Cyprinodontiformes; family Poeciliidae; genus Poeciliopsis; species Poeciliopsis prolifica. The sequence continues at coordinate 2,404,818 of NW_026562396.1, forward strand.
TCTGTGCTCTCGTCTCTCTGTATTCCTCCCCATGTCTCTCTGCAATCCACTTTCATCCCTTTGGTGCAAAAGCGCAGCCACCAGGTGCACACAGAGCTCTTCGTTGGGTGGCAGTGTTGGAGTGAGTGTCCACTCCCGGACCTTTTCAGCGGCACTGAAAACCTACACGCATGTCTGCACACATTCACGGCAACCTGCTGATCCCGCCGCCTGTTTTATTGTCAATATCAGTCGGCTCAGGGGCTGTAGAGGTTGATGGCTGTTGACAGGGGCTGGATTGTGGCGGTAAAGACGATGGCAGCTCTCGCAGAGATAGAATGGCTGTATCTTGAGACCTCTTGGAGGGTGTTATTGGGCTGTTACGAAATCTGCCCCCTATCAGAGGTAAGAGGGAGGATATAGGCAAGATGCACTGCAGAATACAAGTGTTGACTCTCTGCTTTCCTCCTATGGCTTCGTCTTATCTCCACCTCCAATTCATTCTCTTGCACACACACATTTCTCCTGAGAGTCTTAACACCTATACCCGAGTTTTTCAATCAGCATAGCCTGCAGCCTCCCCTGCACACTTGTGAGTAGGAAAGGCAGACTAACGGTTTCAAGGTATTACCAAGGTTGTAAAAGTTGTGCTTTCAAAGCCACACGCAAAAAAACATGTTAACCCTCCAATGGTTTAAAGTCCTTTTGATGAAACGGAGTGACCAGGCTCTATGGAGAACAGAGGTTTCTGCATTTTTCTCTTGCTAACAAAAAAGAAAAGTATCATCTGTTTGGGGACATCTTTGTAAAAATCCCAGAGTCAAGCTGTGAGCAACATACTGTTAAGCAGCTGAATGGAGGCTCTACCCTCGCTGTAAAAAAAGTCACTGGAGAATTTACAGCAACTTTCTGGCAGCAGGGTTACCAGTAAGTTGCTGTAATTTTTATGGAAAAGAAATTACAGTAATTTCAGAGAACCCTACAGTAGCCTTACTGTAATTCTATTAGTTTAACTGTAATTTTATTGCAGGTTTACTGTAATTTTTATTATTATCTTACTGTAATTTGATTAGTTTTACTGTAATTTTTTAAAAAAATAGCACAGTACATATTTAACATGGTTAATGTGATTTGATCACATTTTTATCATAATAAAATTACCGTAGTCCCATAGTAGAATAACAAAACGTTGTCATTTTACAGGAGTTGATGAAACTACAAACGTTGTTACCTTTTAAACGTTTAAATGCAAACTTGCAACTTAATTTACTGAACTCTCAATTTTTGTAATTTTTATAGTTAAAAACAAATATATCTGTATTTTAAAATCACTTTACTTTAATTTCAATTTAAATCTGACAAACTGAAGCAAAACAAAATAAAGTATTTTGCAGCAGCAATATTTTGTCGAATGAAAGATGAAAGATAGGTTTGCCACACCTTGGGCTTCGCCAAAAATAGGTTAAATAGGTTCAGATCAAGTCATTGGGGAAAAAAAGTAAATGAGAATGGAAATCTCCTCCTCCTCCTCTTCAGGTAATTGCAGCAGAAAAGTTCACCATCAATAACAGAAATAAAGTGAGTTATAGTATACACATCCAGGAACTGAAAGAAAAACGGTTTCTTGCTGTTATTTAAAGCTATTATAACAGATCCTTCTAAATAGGAAAATACTCAGCACATTTCCTATTAGAAAATAGGAAATGTTAGTCATAAGACAAACAAGTTTAGTCCCAGTTTCGTATGAATACATACCAGCGGACTCTGTGCCATTTATTTTTAAGATTAATTTTAAGCTGTTATGTTTTTTTAGATAATAAAATTTCTGATATGTTCAACATCCAAACACAAAAATTACAGTTAAAAGTCATTTATTGCTCTTTATTGGCAACTTGAGTAAAATTTTCATTATCTTTCCCTTGTATTTTATGTTTAGTTTCTGGGTTGTTTGTTTTTTCAGCTTCCTGTTTCTTTGGTCTGAAGTCAGACATATTGATGCTTCCCATCAGGTCTTGGAGTGATCTTATGGTACAATATTTCATGAATGTGTTTCCTGCTAAAATGTTCCTGTGCAGCTGATTGGGACAAATCAGATGTGGTTTTTAAGTGCATTTTTAGATAATAATGTGCTCTGACATTGATAAATTAAACACATGTACTTGATTTAAAAGCATCAACACTCTCTGTTGAGGTACAGGGTCATTGTGGACCACGGTGGTTCGGGCTGTTGAGCTGCACCCCAGAATGGAGGGGACCACCTCATGGGTTCAGGTCATGGTTGCTTTTGGTGACGTCATTACCTGGACGTGGGAGTACAGCGTGTGTACAGGAGGCGTAAGTGTGTGTGCAACATTAATTCTTGTGTGTGTTTACTTACAGTGTGTGGATGTGAGCGTCTGAGGCTGTGCGCATGAGGGTGGGAACATGAATATGACTGTGTCTGTGTTGGGTCGCGCTGGGAAAGCAGAAAGCCATGAAGTACTAATTAAAACCTCACACAAACTCAAACTTAAAAATGTGCATGCAAGAAATTGTGGTTCATTACATTTGATTTATTTAATTTGTTGCAGGTGATAATAAGTTTGCGTTTGCTTTCGACATGTAATTTTTAGTTTGACTCCCAAACGCACACACGCACGAATAAATGTTCTCAAATGAAATATCGTCAACTGAGGAGTTAACTTCATTCCAATTTTTGTTCAGTGATATGCTGCTGCAGTGAATGCATTTATTTCAAGAACTCTTAAACATATTCATCGGGCAGCATATTTGTTTCTTTCATTGTGACTCCTAATTTGTATGAATTCATCCAATAATCGAGATTCTTTTAAACCCGACTTACCTTTCATTTTGTTGGGTTATGATTTTAAATGCCGTTTGCTCATGCTTGAACTCAACTTAAAAATAAATGGTGCAATAAACATGATTTGTTGCAGTGTTATCGATGTTTAGTCCAAAATAAGAGCAACTACCTGTAACATTAACTACAAAAAGTTCCTACAGACTTTTTTTTTGTTGTTGTTCTGTAAAAATATATTTTTTTCAGTATTCTTTATTTTCAAACATCCAAGCTGTGACAAAGGCAAAATATGGACACATGCTTATATTATTCACTGTGAAAATGAATCAAGGATTTGAGACAAGAATCTTTTTGGAAGCCTCTTCTCAACTGGCTCTGTCAGCTGTGAGAGAGTCCGCTCTAATCCATTGTTACTTGTTGGATAAATTTGCATAATTCCACTATTGTTGCATCTCAGATCTTCCTCCATCGCCCTCTTTACCAAACCAGAGAAAGGGGGGGGGGTGGAAAAAAAAAAAGAGCCAACGCTCTCAAACCTCTGCTACTTGTTGCTTTGGCAACACGGCCCCGGAAAAGCGAACAGAAGTACAGTGAGGCAAGAATAAGAGAGCTTGGCAGGAGAGAAAGGACTCAGTGGTGCACGGGTGTGGAGATGAAGAGGGTGTGAGGATGGAGATATGATGAACAGCGAGCAGAAAAAAAAAATAGGAGGGGAAAAACGCGGCAAAGAAAGAGGGAAGACGGAGCGAGAGAAGAGGGGAAACTAGTGTTCAGTGAATGGAACATAGAGCAATTTTCTGTTGCTTAAAAAGTCATTTATCTGTGTCGACAGTCTATTAGTCATGTATTCGAGTGTAACCCCCCTCCCTCCCTCCTGGTCTACTCCCGTTCACACCCTCAGTGTGTGTTTGTGCACAATTGTGTAACATTTGATGTGTTATGTGTCTGCGCGGTACGTATGATGAGACTGTACTCTCACACTCCAGGGATCAGAGCTGGAGGCAAGAGAGGTAGTTTTTAAATTGCACAGATAAGATCAATATGTAGTTAAGGGTGGAGCTGAACCTTTTAGAGTTAACATTGTGCTGTCTTGTATTAGCCCTACACAGGGTGAAGTAAATTATTCTTCGGGAGGTGATGTAGAGAACTCACGTGTCAAACTAAGAAGTGTTTTTGGAAAATCACGTTTCTGTTCAGTTATTTGATTTCTAAGTAAAATGACATAAAATCTATCCAGCACATATATTTAAGCTGCTTTGCAATATACTTTCATCTCTTTTTTGAAGCACTGTTGTCTTCCATTTTCACCCTCCTAATTTCATCAGGATAGAAAGAGTCACGTCAAGTGTGCCTTTGAGTCATTTTCTCTGAATGCTGTCGAGCTCCCATGCATGAGATGGTGGGACATTATTTTGCTTAAAACACTGTCATCACTGTTCATTATTCCTAACCTTGTGATTATTGTAAGAATTGGCTTGGTAATGGAGGTAGCACACGAGACGGCATGCATGGACAAATAACATTCAGCCCCCTAAGTATGGAAATTCACAGGTCCTGCTTGAAAGAACAACATGAGCTAGTTTTGAAGAGTCTGAATGCAAAAGTGACAAAGAACAATGCAATAACAATAGCAACAACAACAATAATAATAAGCTCCTAAACATATCACCCATAACATGATTTATGCATAAAAGTAAAGTTTAAAACAGGCTGAAGAACACACTTATGTTTGCAGATTTATAACAACGATTTAATCTTTTTATCAATTTATTTATCTATGCTCTCTGGCCAGTTTATTAGGCCGACCTGTTCAGTTCATCTGATTATAAGACAGCCTTGCTTCTGTTGCTGCGTCCACAATGTATCTCAACACCATAGGTGGTGATATACCTTGTGTGAATGATGGGTGAATGACTGAATGCCATGTAAAGTGTTTTGTCATCCTCTGGACTTGATAAAGTGCCATATACATATATAATTTACTAATTTCAGATGTCTGAAACCCAAGTTGTCAAAGGCTGAGTTCTTACAGTTGTACATGCTTATCACACCTGACTCAAATTGGTTGACCATGAGCAGAACTCTGTACAGCCTGACTGTATTCTGAGGTGAGATTTATCATTTAATTCAGGTGCAGGACTGGGAACATATTCATTTGTTGCAGGACACTGGCCCTTGAGTACATAAAAAATAATACAAAGTTGTGGGAGCCAAAAACTCAAAGACCTGTGAATCATGACAGTGGTGAAGTTGAATGGCTGAAGAATAAAAAGGAAAAGGAAAGTGACTTTGAATGTTCAATTGCTGTGTCACCTGGGTTCATCAAACTACAGTATTTCAGAAACTGTTGATGTACTGGAACTTTCTCGCATCATCAGCAGAAAAACCTTTAACCTTGCAGCAAATGGGCCAAAGCAGCTGAAAGCCACAGCAGGTGCCATTCCCGTTCCAAACTTTAGGTACGGATTTATCAATTCTACTGACAGCTCGATCACAAAGATTTTCACACAAACTAAGATTTAACAGCATGATTGGTGAGGATTAAAAACAAATGGCCTTTTTATTTTTCTTCTTGTTCTAAGGGCATTAATTGCAGGAGAGATGGCGGTTTGTTCATGTTGATCGCTTACCTGGAATCCTAACCTGCTCTGGACTAGGAGGCCCCTGAGACAGTCCAGCACAGAACAGCAGGGTGTAAGATACTGGCAGGGAAAGCCTACATGGAACGACATAAAAAGTTTTTTGTTTTTTTTTTCTCATCACTAAGAGCTGTTGAACAAATACAATAATTATCTTAAATCCAGAAACAGGATTGACACACCAGATGCCTGGCTTACAAGAACAAGCCCTCAATGTTTCATAATCACTTACAATGGAGCCTCTGGCTTCTCAGAAAGACATGCGAGGTGAATGTTGGGGCACCGGCTGCTGCAATATGAAAGGCCAAGAATGAATGCCTGACATTCTGGTGTGTTACACATGAACAGATGACAGCCTGGTACATACATGAATTTGAATTGAATTTAAGTCCAGTTTAGGACTAACATGTTCACCCGCCCATCCATCATTGCTCTGGCGTGTCTTCCAGGTGGGATGCCTCTGAAGTGTTTCTCTGGAAGGCATCTGGCTTTACCTTTTCAGCTGTTGCCTCATAATGTGGAAGAGCAATGAATCTATTCTAAACTCCTGCTTGGCCAAACTCCTCAGTGTGCCCTCAATGATTCCACTCTGATGGAAATTTGTTTGTTTATTTAGACCTTAGAAATCTGATTGACTTTCAGAGTGACCCTGCAAAAGTATTTCACTTAAGGTTTTTATATTCCAACAAAAAACTTCTATGTTTGTTATTATGACTTTATTTGAGCCTCAGAAAGGAGTGTATAAGTGAGAAATGAAAGAAAAATTACAAAGAAAAATCATAAAAGTGTATGCTTGTGAGAAAACTTTATTTATGTTCTACCCTTTTACAACTAAAGAAAATCCAGCAGCACCAATTGTCTTCAGAAGTCATACCTAGTCAGAATAAAAAAGTGTGTAACTGTGTGATTACAATTGTTCAATGAAGGCCTCAATGGTTGTTGAACACTTTAGATGAAGTGGAAAAGTTTAAAACAATACGTTTTAAACTTTAAAAGTTAAGCTTTGAGCTTTTCATGGATTTACGCTCTATCCATCCTCGAAGACAATGAAAAGAAGTCATAAATGTAAACTTACCAGGTCATGAACATCTACCTAAACTTACAATCTTGGCAATCAGAAAATCATCCTACAGGTGTGTGGAGTCGCAAAGATCAGTAGTTGTTGGAGAATCTTTTGACAGGTTAACCTCATGCCTCCACTAATCCAGCCTTCATGGTAGAGTGCTAAGAAGTGGTCTATCAGAGGTCCCATATGAATACATGGTGACCACATGAAAACATGAATACATGTGAAACAAGATAATCTGGTCAAATGAGACCAAATAAACAAAACAAAACAAAACAAAACATGTTGGTGGCAGCATTATCCTGTCAGGTTGTTAGCTTTGTGAAGTTTATTGACGTTACAGTTAAATCTGTGACCAAGAAAACCCCCTGATACACTGAAACACACCAGAAACAAATTGGGCTCATTTAAGTCAATATTCTGACTTGATTACTTTCAGTTTTCTTGGTCAAAGTAAAGAGTCAAATAAACACTTTTCATACATTTGAAGCTTAACATTATGACAATGTGCTGCATCCTGAAAAAAGAGATATGACCAAAAATAATTGGAAGCTCTTTCAGCAAACCATTGGTGATGCATCATTTAAACAGAAACAGATTAGCAGCTAAATAAAAGCTCTTATAATATAGGTAGAAAGTGCCAAAGTGGTTTCCAATAATAAAAACTAATAAAAAATGAGTGTTTCTTGGCCCAAGCTTAGAAACCACATGTAAACTGAAGCATGTGGTGCAAACTCCACCGTGTCATGTCCTCTGACTCCTCTGTCGCCTGTCTCTCTTTGAGCTTTCTAACTTTCTTAATAAGCATGTCCTGCTGTAATCACCATGATATATTAAGCATAATCAGGTGTGCTAATGAGGTCGTAATTATAATAATTCACGCATTAATTAGCTAATATTTCTCTGTCAGCGTATAACTCTAACCAGCCAGCATAATTTGTAATGGCGGAACCAAAATCACACACACCTGTGCCAGGGAAAAGTGGAAGCAGCACTGCCTTTGTGAGGCTTTGGTAAAGGATCATGGTTATGGTTCATTCATCATCTAATGATCATGGTGACACTCTTGCAAAAATGTGTATGGAGTGCAATCATCATGCTGGAACTTAGACGTCAAAATTTACTGGGTTCGGAGTACAAGGAAATTATAGGTGATATATTCTTTGCAGTATAAAATGTGCTCCATATTACTTTCTGTTTAAGTGAGATACTGAAGTGTTTGGATGAATGTGATGTCAGTGTTCTAATTAAATGTTTCCACTCTTCCCAGATGGTGGATAAACACTTAATTGTATGTTTTAACCACAGCAAAGTTGTGTTATTACCATCCTCTGGCGTTCATGGGTTAGTGTTTATCCCACCCAGCATGAATGTAAGCTACTGTTTGCTCCTTTCTAGCCATTATGACTTGATTGGTCTAACCACTCCATCTGGGTGGGGTAAACTCTACATTCACATCGACGCATCTTACAGACTAATGGATTCACACCGTGGTTTTCTCTTAACTGGATCAAATTTTATGCAGATTGATATTTGCCAATGTTGTGCTGAAAAAAAAATATTGTTCAGCCATTCAGCTCCTTACGACTGGCATCATAAGGTTGATTATGCAAATCTGAGTGTGCCCAACACTGATTGGCTCTTGAAGACCACAGGCGGCGGCTTGGTGGCCTGCAGGAGATGATGGCTACGAAAGACACTGACGCAAACAATGTGACTCTCCCAAACAGCCACAGTGTTTGTTGTCCCTTGTTAACACCCTTCCTTGCAAAAGTTTATTGGAGTGAATTGCCTTTTATTTTTGCTCTTTTCTCATGTTTATTTTATTGAGAGAGGAAGATTTTTGTCCTTTTATTTACTTTCAAATAGGTACGTTTCAGTGAATATTTCATTCTTTAGATAAATCTATTTATAAGATGTTCAAAACTGTGTGTGTTGGCCCCTTAGATCTGAGGAGGATGGATCCTTCATGCTATTATCTGGCCACCCATAGGCAGGGCTTAAAACACTGCAGAACTCAACATGACTATTAAAAGTTAGCAATAAACAACAGCAAAAAATGTTTATACATTTTCTAGAAAAGATAGAAATACTGAGATATTTTATTATGTTTTAAAACTTGGAAAACACCTGAAACATACCTTGGAGGAGTAGCTTGATGAAGTTAATCAATATAATTGAGAACAACCGTTTAAAATATTTTCCTTTAGCTGTGAGGGGATTATCTTGTTGCTAAAACACAATAATCTGTGTCTGAAAATGTATTGTTCCTGTTCCATTTTTGCTTTCAAAGTAAGCTGTTTTCTCATAGCGCTTTTGTCATGTTGAGAGGTTTACCAGGACTCAAAGAAAAGCAACAACTACGGACACCAAAAGCAGTGTTAAGAAATTTATTTAATCAAGTACTATGGAGAGAGGGTAGAGAGGCATTGATCTGCAGCAGCAGGGAGGAACCAGGCCAGAGGAGGAACTGACAAAAGGTGAGTGGTTAGACAGGGGAGGAATGAAGGGAGAGATGGTGTAACCTGGTGATGGCTTACGGTCTGAGATTTGAGATAAGTGGGGCTGAGTATGTTGGTTTCCCAGGAGTTGGTGCAGTGTGAAGATGGACAGGCAGCAGCTGGGTGGTGGCCGTGGAGGTATCCCAGGCAAGGTCTAGTGGAACAGCATGGATCAAGTAATGCCACACCAGAGAAAGGTCAGAGCAGGATCACTGTGAAGCAGAACCATCTGGCATCTGCCTCAGGAAAGCAGCTCCTATTTAAGCTCCTTGCTGATTGGTGATGAAGAGCCCCAGCTGGATCCCATCAGCCTGCCAACCTGTAAATGTAGAGAAACCATACCCCTGCAGAACCCGACAACTTTTTGGTGCCATTTATTCCCATTTATTCCACAGGCAATGGCCATGTGATGTGGACAAAAGTTTGACTGATCTTCTGCGATAGCACAAACACACACAACAAACTGTGGCAGATTTATTTCTCACACCTTTTTTCTCAGAACCAGCATTGACTTCTTCTGAAATTTGAGCAACAGCAGCTCACCAGTTGGCCATCTGGTCTTTGGAAGCTGGTCAGAAAATGACTGGACAGAATACTGGATGAAAAGATTTATAGCATCCAAGAACAAACATTACATACGTGTCAGAAAGCCTGGGGAACTACTGATGTTCACTTTTCAAAGTGCACAAGAAAGTTGGGTTCCTTGGAAGCAATTTTATATAAAGCGATTAAACCCATGCATACTATAATTGTGACTGTGTTTGTCTTCCACATAAAGTCTATCATTTCTAATTAAAATACAGAACATTTGTCATTCAGTAAATAATCATGTTTTCAGAAGAGTACACAGAGTACAAAGGGAGCAAGAATCATGTGTGACATCTGATGTGCTCCTTTTTCAGCAATGTCTCACATTCAGACACTAATCCCTGCAAGCTGGCCAGCACAACGACAGCCCCAAAGCGTTGGCCAACACACGGACAAGATTTGGTTTTCATGTGGGCCTCGCCTTTGGGAGAAGCTCAACCGGAAAATCAATTTCTCATAATTACGAGAGAGAATTAATGTCCATAGTTCACTGAGCGGAGCTATAAGACACAGACTGTGAAAGGCCTGATAAGCCTTTGCAGCGCTGTCGATTGAAACTATTGATTAGGTGTTTACATACATTTCATAACTCCTCTGTTTTGTATAGTATGGATACCAGGGGGCTGACAATAAACTCAAGGCCCTAAGAAAGGGAGAAAGGTGTAGTTGCTTGTGGTTTTCTGAATTTGTTTTCACCTGGGACAGAAAAATCCATGGTTCAAAAATGTAAATCCTGAAACATCAATAGTGAGCCATGACTCCATCTCCTCGGAGCAGTAACTATAATCAGATTAGATTTTTCCAGTTACATTTTTTAATCTCATCTCATTACAGAATCAAAGGTTTGCATTCAAAATGTCTGCAGCAAACATCAGATCCATGTTTATTCATGTGAGCCCTGAGCCAAACCGAATGGGCCATCGATCAACACTCTTCAGACAGCCATGTCTGTCTTCTCTGTCTTCTCTCTTTTTTTTTTTTTCTCGTTGCCCAACACCTCTTACCTCCACCAGAGAGCAGAGTGCGTTTGCTGATGCACAAAGCCACAAAGGGGCTCCACAGAAAACAAGCGCTGCCACCCCACAACTCTTGTTGCTGCTGTCATGGATCATCAAGAATTCATCGTTGTTACTTCCCCTGTTACACTCAATAATGGAGCAGACGGGGGTGCTGGATTTGATTGGTAGTTAAGACACATTGTGCTCAGAACACCTGCTGACTTATAATTGTGCAAACTTTGCAAGACCGATACAATCGTGCTTTGTTGCTGTGCTGCGTGCTCACTGACACATGTGCAGTCAGTCACGGTTAGAGAGACGGACACGCACACACGAGTGCGCCGTAATGGGCCAGTGTGTGGTTTAGATTCCCTTTGATGCCGTGGATACCCCCTGCAGTTCACCATATTACTCTGCACAGATCAAACAGGTTGTTCTTGTAAGAAAAAGGGACATGATGACAAGACCATGGCTCACTATTGAGCTCGTCCTAATGCTGGGCTTTTTCTCCAAATAGAAATTGCTTCCTCTCCTTTTTGTCGGCATCTATTTAGTCCGTTTTTGTGGCTTACTTTTCACCCTCCTTTTTATATACCTCTTCGTCTAAAAATCAAACCCTCCTTTTTCCTTTTTCCTTTCTTCTCTTGGATGGCTTGAATATGTTGTCTATCCCTCCGCCCCGCTCTTCTGTCCGATTTCCCTGCAAATCTTCCTGTTTGTGCTCTGTACACGTCCGTGTTTTTCTTGCCATTTGTTTTGTTCTCACTAACTGACATCCCCTGCCAGTCTCTTTTTGAGACACCTAAAGCCTGTCGCAGCATGCCCCTCCATCATCGCTGGCCATCCAGACGATGTCAGCGTGAGCCGCAGTTCACAGATGATAATGACCTGGGCGAGCTGTTCTATAAGTAGGGGGGCGCCAGGCTCCCTCTCACCTCCGATCTAGTGGATGTGTGCCTGTGCATGTCTATCTCAGGATACTTGAAAATGTGCTTTTTACAAATTTGCCATAAGCCGAATAGAGTGTGTAATAATAATAATAATAAAAATATATAATTCTACCTGCAATTCTACCTGTGTTGATTTTTGTGACTGAAGTGGTGATTTGCATGGTGATGTCTGTGCATGAACCTATTGGTATGGGCAGTGTGACATGATCTTGAGTGTGATCTGTGTTCAGTGCATCCCAATCAGCCCCTCCCATCCTATAGTTCCTCAGCTGCCGCCAAAGCCCCTGTAACCTTTCTCCTCCACATCCATCTGTCAATCATGCTCATTGCAGCATAGCAACATGGACACTGAGTTCAACATCTAGACTGTCTCACTTTAAACAAGAACAAACCAACATCACTTTCCTGTAATTTCTGAGCTGAACCTTTGCAGTGATATTAGTAATCGCAACAAACAAATCAGGTAAGAGTTGGTGACTTAAAAAAGGTTTGGAGAAACAAGACACAAACACCTCATATTGCTCTGCATGCAAATCATTTTTCCCACCTTACTTGCACAGCTCATATGTTTGACTTCCAAAAATCGACGCTTTTTCTTGTGACCTTTCTTGAACTTTTAATCCTTTTTTGCTACTTTATTATCCCAACTTTGTACTTTTCTATATGAAAAAGGATGGGTTGAATAAGGACATTTCCTCAAGTATTTGGGAGCAATGCCTTTGAATTGTATGTTGTCAAACATTTTGATATTTTTACACAAATTTCTCACAACAGTTTGCTTGAGTTTTGGTCCATTCCTCCTAACAGAACTGGTGGAACTGGATTTGGTTTTGAGTAAATAGAGATATATACTGAATATTTTGTATTTCTAATTTACCAAAAGTTTGGTGTGATTTAACTTCAAACATAATGGATGACTTAAATCTTTTTCACAGATTTATGTGAATGGGCCAGATTTTAAAGACTGTTCGGATAAACATATATTTTTTTTTTACTAAAAATAAAAGTCACACATATCTGAGGTGTCCAGGAGATGATTTTGAGCTCATGTACAAAATCATTAGGACCTCACTTTTTAAAGTCCTGCGTGTTTATAGTCACTGGCCACTTTATTAGGCACAATTGCTTAATTGCTTGTTTCGACATTTAGACATAGAAGTGATGAAAATGTTTTAAACCAAGCAAGATGAATTAGGTAACTTTGAATCCTCACTGTTGGTAATAGACAAACTGGTCTTAATATTACAGAAACTGATGATTGTCTGCTTTTTCACATAGAGGTGGTTCGAGGTAGTAAGGTCAGAACATGGTGTCAACAACATGAAAACTTTGATCCATGTTGTATTGTTCTGGTTTGAGTTGAAGAGCAACGGTGTGGGCAACATTTTGTTGGCACATTTAGGGGCCCTTATCATTAACATTATTCAAATACCACTGCCTACCAGAGTATTGTTGCTTGCCATGTTTATTACTTTATGACCACATCCCATCAGGACAATGCATAATATATGTGAATGGCCTTCACAATCAACATGTCTCTCTCTGTGGGATGTGGTGGAAAGGCCGATTGGTACATGCAAGGATTTATTAATTGAGATATTAATTGATATATCCCAACCAGTTTTGCAAGTAATTGCCTTGACATAATGGCGTCAAGTCAATGAGGACTAAAATAGAAGGTTTTATTTATTTCTTTATTTTTTTTTTTACTGTCACTGAAGATGGCCAGTGAAAATTTTAGTACAAAAGAAAACATTTTCAACCCCAAATCCCAGGATGGTTGAGGAAACCCGTTGAGGGTGTTTCTGTTAAAAGCTTGTTCTCTTACTCCTCCTGTTCAGCATGTAGTTCTTCCTCTAATGGTATCTCTAAGCTTCAGAAATGGTGCTAGCTGGTGCATCTCACAACTGGGAGAGTGGACTGGCTGCTGTTTGACATTTTCTGTAACTATTTGACATTGGAAATTTGAAAAGCATTGACAATGTTTGCAGAGGTGGGGACATCCATTGTGTGTTTTCATCATCTGAAGCTGTTTTAGTATCCTCTCTCAACTTTTTACTTCAGGGACATTCGACTGAGAATAACACCATGACTTTCCACCTCCAGAAAATTTGTGTCCACATTCCAACAAGCTATTGTGAAGTGACATACAAGAGACAAGGAAGCAGACAGATGCAGAAATCAGAACTGAAATCAAAAGTTCAACATTTTTTGGGGAAAAGATTTGTATGGATCGTCAATTTATTGCAGACATTTAATGAAACGAGATGTCATGTGGAAGCATTGACAAAACCAATTTGAAAGTTAACAGGACTTTCAATGCCAGTTTCTAAAAGTATAACATATTACATCCAATTGTACTTGAATCAGTTTTTGATTGAATGCATTTGATTTTAAGCAGTCTACGATTCCTCTGTAACATAAGCTTATAAAATTACTCTGACATCTTTATTGCTTCTCCCATCAAATTTCCAGACTCGTAATATTCATAGTTTCAAACAGCGCTTTTTCAATTTGAGCCTTTCAATGATAGATCATGTTCTGTGTAAAACTGCAACACCAGATGGAGTCCAACCAGTTTTGCAAGTGATTGCCTTGATTTATCCAAATGTCTTAAAAATTAAAGCAATACATAACTCAAGTTTTTAGGATAATGAATAGTGTTTATTAGTTTAAAGCAGAGCCTTGCACCATCTTGCATCATGTATGGTACAATATGGGGCATCAATTCCATGCAATACACTGAAATAACAAACGATGCTGTTCTGAGACAGGAGTGTGTTGTTGGCACACTTTGGATGCTCATGCAGCAATTGATGACAAAGTCATTAATTGATGGGCTTACGGGGTTCCCTGTTCTGTCACTGTCTTGAATCAATTCACTGTAGAAAGCGAAGACTTCTTCCTCACAAACAGCCATTTCTATCTTGCAAGAGAGCCTTGTGCAGGGATCAGACTGCAATCAATTAACTCTCTGTGTCATTACAGGATTAGTTCTATCCACAGCATGGGCCCAAACAATTGGAAGAGTGCCAAATAATGGGCAGGTAATAGAGCACTGGCTGGATACCCTCGGGGAGGATTAGTGGTTCATGTCCCATATTAAGTTAAACACTGGAGAATACCAACAAGAATGTCAACAAAGTCTACTGTAAGAGAACCTTAACATGAGCAGTTACAGAAGTTTGCATTCATTCATTAAGTGCACACTTAATGTATGAATACAATTAAGTGTGCTACGTTGGTTCCAAAATGTAGTGTATCTGAGGATTATTTGACAACACTCTGTGGACCGACCAACTCAAGTAAAAACAGTAATCCCAACATTAATTCTAATATACCTATGTATATATATATATATGTGGAAATGTGGATGCATTAGTATGTATATTTATATATGTATATACATATGTGCTCATATGCATAATTATAATTATGTTGGCTGAACAAAGGGGCAATGAGATGTGCTTCTATTCACTCCTTTTTGAATATCCCAGCTATTCTCTTTGGTTATAATGTTCTATAGTTATTGTGTTTTTATTTGCTACTGTGAGATGCATCATCGTAAGTAACAAGTGGGAAGCTAGGTATTTGCATGTTCAAAATATACAATAATAAAAATATGTGACAGACATGCACGATATAAGGAAAAAAACACACTGTTAAAAAAAGGGTGAAAAGAGTGATGTGCATCTGTACCAACCCCTTTTTACCCTGTTAACCTCAGATAAAACTCAATACAACTAATGGTATTTTGGAGGCAGACCTCAGGGTAGTTAATCTAAGTATAAATTCAATTATTCTGGGAAAGCCTTCAGAGGTTTGTTTGTTTACCAAAAAAACCTCATAAAAGACTGATGAACAAAACTGACTAGTCAGTGATGCAGTTCTGGAAAAGTTTAAAGCAGAGTTAGGTTGCTCAACAATATCCCAAACAATAAGCTTCTCATGAAGCATTTTTAGCCATCATCTGAAAATGGGAAGAATATAGCAAAAATGTCCCACATACCTGGCCTTCATAGAAGATTGATGATGATTTTTTTTTTTTAACAAAAGACTGAAAAAGTCCTATGAACACGTAATTGGAAGAATTTTAACTGGTCAGATCACACAAAAAAAACATAAACAAAATTATTTTGACAACTAATCCTGCATATCACACTGATCACACTATCCTCATAGTGACTCATGTCATAATTTGAGACATAGGTGGAGGCTCACACTCCAGCAAACAACATCAAAACATAATGGAATGGTTGCATGCATCTGAGTGGCCCAGTCAAAGTCCAGACAGAAATCTAGATGGGATTAAAATTTCTCTGTCTGTGCTATGACTTGAGTTATTTTGAAGAACTGGAAACTCTGGAAATAGTTTCTAAATATCTTACCACAGAGGGAATTGCAGTGTAAACTGGTCTTACAAAGTATTTAATTGAGGATGCTAAAAACCAATGCGCACCACCACAAATTTCAGATTTTACTTTACACAAACTAAAACAATGAGCTATCTTCTTTTCACCTCTCAGTGTGCACTACTTTGTGTTGATCCACCACATAAAATCCCAACAAACTACACAGAAGTTTGAAGATGTAATGTCACAAAATGTGAAAATGTTCTTGCCAGGTACTGCTGATCCTGTGCAGCTGATGTCAGATGATCATGTGAACGATGTAGACATGCATGGCATTGGAGAGTGAAATGCTCTTTGCCTTCCCCTTATTTGTCAAAGTTCAGGTTTAGACAAATGTAATTTCACACCAGTATCCTATGATTTAAAGGGAAAATCAAGAACTTGGTTTTTACTCTTTATGTCTCATTTCTAGCTGCACCTTTGATAAACTCAAGTCGTCATTTTGTGCATTTGTGGAGAAGTTTGCTGAAACATTTTTGTTGAAATGATGGTTTGAGCAATTTCACATTTAATAAACAGATATAAATTACTTTGGCAGTTCAGAACCTGTTTTGAGTAAACGTGCACACATTTCAGGTATGTTAAAAAAAGAAGACAAGAATGTAAGTCGAGACCTTCCAGCTGCCCTCTGACCATCCGTCAGGTTGTTTTAGCATCAAGAGAACCGACTTTTAAATATATGTGCTAGTAAAGCCCAGAGTATAAAAATCATGTGTGCTGAGACCCAGGGAAGCGAAGTTGCCAAATCTTCCAATTACACATACTTAAGGGCTTTTGGATAAAACTTACTGAAGAAACTTGAAGGCAGATTGTGCAGGTCTGTCAAAGAAAAGTGCTAAACCAGTGCCTCCCATTACTTTCTAAATGTTAAGAATAACTGGAAATCTCCACAAAAATAGATTTTGGCTCTTTTGCCTCAGAGAAACAACACGACATGTGCTAAATCTACCTGTGACTGCTGCTACTGCTTCCTACCCATCTGTCCAACTTAGCAACCAGGATTTGAAAGGGAAGCAAAGATACAAAACAATAACTTTTTTGTTGGTTGGAAGCTTACCGATTTTTTTATTGCTTTTATGCCATTAATTAGGAGCTCCTCCTGTGTGCCGCTGACAACAGGAAGAGTAGCTGACTTGCTTTGTGAGGAAATCCACACAGAATTTAATCCTGCCCAGAATCTCAGATGATTCATGTGAGAACATACACTGATATTATCATACATTGAGAAGTGCTCAAAGTGATTTTAGCATGACCAGAAAAGCCATCCATTTACCGTTTTTGGCTAATGCTCTGGTTCAATACATAATACATTTGGATAGGATCTCTACCCCATAGCAGAAAAGTTCATCATGAAAATGTGGCCTAAGATATCCTGATGACAAAAGCAAATATTTACACCCTTTACACATGGTGTCTGCTATGACAGGAACAGAAGACCAATAAAAAAACATCACTCAGACAACAGACTCAGCCATAACACATGGGTGTCCAAACTGCGGCCCGCGAGCCGAAGTCCAGTTTTTATTGGCCCGCATCAAATTCTGAAAGTATAATTGAATATGGCCCACACAAGAAGCTTGAGCTCAACTTTGTTGCACTTCTGTGTTTCAACTCTAGATGGAGCCAGCCACAGAAACGAAAGTAAGCGAAGAAAAACTTTCACCGCGCGTCACCAGAAATGGCAGCACCGAAGAAATGCAAAATATCAAGAGAGTGTAGGAGATTTCAAAGACGGTGGGAAACTGAGCATTTTTTCAAAGAAATCAATGGAAAGTGTGTCTGTTTGGTTGGCAATGAAGATGTTGCTGTGATGAAAGAGTATAATGTCTGTCGGCCTCAGAGCGACACATTGTACACTGGTGCCGAACAAACACAGAAAGTCAAGCAGTTGGCAGCTAGCCTGCAAGCTCAGCGGGAGTTTTTTTTTGTGTGTTAACAAAATTCAGAAAAACAGCACAACAGCAAGTTATGAAGTCGCTAAACTTTGTAACACGGCAAACCGTTTTCAGACAGTGATTTCATAAAGCGGTGCCTAGTCAAAGTCATCAAAATAATGTGCCCAGAAAAAGTGCCTGATTTCAACGATGTGAGCTTGTCCAGAAATACAGTGGAGCGGAGAATCGAGGACTTGTCAGCTAACTTGAAACTTGAGACAAAGCTTGTGCTTTCGAATTTTACTCAACAGCACGCGATGAGAGCACAGACGCCACAGACACCGTGCAGCTGTTAATTTTTTTTCTGGGATCATTTTTGCTGTTCGGAGGAGCTGCTTGATACGATGAGCCTAAAAGGCACAAGGATGGGAAAATATATTTTTGAAGCAGTTGAAAAGATGGGGCTTAAATGGGACAGGTTCTGTGGAGAAACAAGGGATGGAGCTCCGGCCATGATGGGCGAATGCAAAGGAAAGGCATCTTTGGTGTAAAAGAGAGCAGAGGTGAGGCTGTTAGGATGGACTGTACAATCCACCAAGAAGCACTGTGTGCCAAGACTGTCCAGCTGGGCGATGTGATGAACACTGTTATAACAACTGTCCACATAATTCAAGCTAGAGGACTGTACCACAGAGAATTTCTGATGTGGATGCTGAATACTCTACCACTCTGATGTGCGCTGGCTCAGCTGCAGCGGTTTTATTCACTGAGATTAGAAATTGACCAGTTTTTAAAAGAGAAGGGCCGACCTCTTCATGGACGAAGTGACCCTCTGTGGCTGGCAGACCTGGCATTTTTAGGTGATCTTACACATCATCTGAATACGCCGAACAAGAACCTACGAGGCAAACAACGTCTGGTGCTGCACCTGTATGCGCATGTGAAAGCCTTCTGCATAAAGCTCGGTCTGTTTGAGACACAACTATGAGGCTTTAATGCTGCACACTTACTGTGCTGTCTGAAATCAAGTCTGAAACCAACGTTTCCAAGATTTTTCTGTCATTGAAAAACAAATTAGGCTGTTCTCGACCCCCTTCCTGGTGGATGCAGAAGAAGTGGAAGAGAGTCTGCAGTTAGAACTGATTGAAATGCAATGTGATGATTCTCTGAAGAGTCAACATCATTTTCTCTCTCTCCCTGAATTCTTGCAGAGTTTTGAATAATGCAAAACTCTGATAGACGCCACGCAAAAAGAATGATGAGCCTGTTCGGCTCAACATACATACGTGAACAAACATTTTCTGTTAAATCAGAACAAAAGCAGAATGAGAACCAGAATGACCGATAGCCATCTCTGTAAAGTCCTTCGTGTCTCAACCACCAAGCTTTCTCCTGAAAGGGGTGTCCAAACTAAAAAAGGTTTGGACACCCCTGCCATAACCCCACATGCAGGCAGAGGGAGATCACCCTCTGATTCACTTGTCCCAGCAGTCTTGTTGCCCCCCATTATGGGGTATGATAAATATGCTCACTCCTGCCCAGTTCCTCTCAACAGGGACAACTCCAGAGTCAAAGAGTGTCCAACCCCTCTCAAGGTGACTGGGTTCAGAGTCAGAGTCAAGCATCCAGGTGAGTCCAACTATTTCTAGCCGGAACCTTTCCACTTCACACACCAGCTCAGGGTCCCTTGTACATATATAAACACACAAAATCTCCTTATGTGATTGTTCTGTTCCCCTCCAAGACATGTCAAAATCAATGAGTAAGGATAGTAATATTTTCATCAGTCGTACAGCTTGTGACAGTTGGATTTAACCCAAAGGAGCTTCAGTAAAATAAGGCATGGCTTAGAAAACTTTCCTTTGTAACTTTTTAATAATCCATGACAGACCATGAAGGGAATCATACCCTCTCCACCATCTGTATAGGTAAAACCGTCTGGGGTGAAATAGAAAAATAAAAAAATAAAAATGTCAGAGAGAGCTGTGAATATTTATAAGAGAGAGACTCATCGAAATGCACTGTCACTCTGCACTGTCATAGACAGATGGATAGAAGCCAGCTAGCAGACGCCTTCGTAAAAACTAAAAAGCAGCTTTTAAGGATTGCCCGTTGAGAATGATATTTGTCCTACTCCATCTCTGAACTTAAATAATCCCATTGCTCTCAATAGTTCATCATTATCCAGCCTGCTGATGCTTGAGCTTGACTGATTGTTCATAAAACATGCATGACCCTCATGATTTATTGTGAGGGAACATCCAATAAATTGTTTTAGATGGCTTATTACAACAACGTTACTGGCCTGGCATATTAAATTATTTGCAATCCTGTAAATCTCTGAGGTGATTTGAAAAGAACCCATTAACGACGTCACGGTGACATTTCTGCACGCTCTTCCTGCAACATAACTATTTCTGTCACAGCTCTTTTTAATCACAAGGAAATTTTGTCATCAATCACTTTCCATTAGGACTTTAATAAGACAGAGACAGAATCTGGGGAGATGCATCTGGAGGAATCGGCTGGGTTGGGAGGATAGGTTTATGAATATCATCAGGTTCACAATGATTAATGTCACTCGTTTATAAATACATGAATTCAGCCGTCTTATTACAAAACACAATTGTATAATCAAGTAAGCACAGTGAAAAAATAGGATAAAGAAATCAAACTTAGAAAATCAATGTAATTTTTTCACACAATATTACATTTCACAGATTTTAGGCAGAATCTGTTCAAGAAAATGAGTTATTAAATCAAGAAGACTATTTGAAAAACTTTGGTTGTTATAGAGTTTATTTCAGTCAATAATGTTACTGCTTCATCCATCATCCCATTTCTCCTGTGCTATATAAGTATTTAAACTATTTCTAACTTCCATATATTTTGCTTCCAGGAAACCAGGCTTTCTAAACTTTTAAAGTTTTTTTTATGGATGCACTCAAACTGAAACTGATGCTTTAGTGAGGCACCGGCTGACTCAGTTTCATCGTACAGTGTACTTGAGTCCACACCTGCCATTACATTACAGTTGACATAAATTTCCTGCTTGACTTTTAAACATTTACACCATTTACATATCCATGCATTCATAGAGTTTATTCAGATTCTGTTGTGTGTGCCTGACAGCAGTCTTTAATAGTCTAGATTAAGGTATTGGGTTGCAAGAATTTTCTTCCAAGGAAAACCATCCGGCCTGGATAAAATCGGTAAAATTCCCGATGGACAAAGTCTCATAATGTGATGAAAACTTTTCTCTCTCTCCAACAAAACTAACAGTGAAACATGGTGGGGGCAGCATTCATGCCTCAGAGTTAATTTTAGATGGCGCTGAGATTTATGACCAAGTGGAGAAAATACTAAACAGCTCCAAATATCAGCCACGGTTTGATCCAAAGTCTTTATGCGTCTGCTGAAAAGTTTTGACTTTCAGCATCACACAGAGGATATAATCCCCCTTAAGGAAGGTATTAAAGTTTTGCAATGGTGTCCTGAACCAAATCTAACAGAGAAACTGTGGTTGGTCACTGGAATAGTCTGAGCAAAATATGATCTCTCCATATGAGAGATTTGGAGAAGTTTTGTGAGGTAGAGACAGAAAATATTACAAAGCCAAGATGTAGCATCCTGATAGACTCTTCCCAAGAAGACTAAATTGCCTTTATAATGTATTACTATGAAAGTGTGCACACCTTATTGGTAACCATTTGCTTTTTCTGTTAAATTGTGCAGAGAGAACGCCACATTTTATATAGCAAATTATTTGATATTGTTCATCATAGTCTAATTTTTTGAAATGACAAAAGCCAGTTTAACAGGAGCGCATACACTTTCCAGAACCACTGCGGTAATATCGAGACACAATCATAAAAACAAATTTCTAAGCTTCTGTCATTGAAATAGGTGAAAAGATTCCACGACTCGTACAAAAGCTCTGAAAGACCTTCGGAAAACCTGAAGAGTTGTATTAAAAGATAGAAAAAACTCCCACTCATTGGTTGCAGAAAGTAAAGAAATGACAAATGACTCAAGACTTTGGCACAATGGTTGCATCTGCATTGAAAACCTAAGCTCAGTGAGAATGTAGATTTTGATATAAAAGCACAAGCATAGAGTTGACCATGCGTTTAAGGTTTAGTGACCCTCCTTCACCTTTCTCTGTGTCCCACGGGTGAAGTGATGAGACAGGAGCAAGAGAAAAAGAAGCCAGAGGGGACGGTCGCCCTGCAGCCTGTGACCTTCAGATCCCAGGGGGACACGAGTCCAACTTGAAGAATGAAGTTGAAGGACTGCGTGACTTTCATAGCAGAACAACAGACTTTTTCAATGCAACAGACCTTCTGAATGCAAGGGTTTATTTTAGGCCTATGGATAATAGAATGTGTCATTCGAATTGCATTTTCATGCAACATTTTCAAGTGTTGTGCAAATATCTCATCATCGTTGATAAAAAAAATGTTTTCCTCTGATGTGAAGCAAACTGATTTGGGGTGGCTGATGTGAACAGGCACTGCTGCAGCTGCACAGGAGACTGTTCTGAAAAGCCTGCCAGCTTTGAAGGTCCACCGAGTTTTCACACACTTTATCCAACTCAAGCCTCGAAATCAAATGGATTTATTTTATTTAAGACACGTGGTCAAGTATTGCTTTAGGATCTGGTTCCAACATCTCGTTTATTTGAACTGCAATTTCATTTGATTTGAGCTCATTAATCCACATTAAGATTCAAGTGTTGCAGCGAAATGTGGCTTCTGGAGGCACGGACATGAAAAGGGCCACAGATGAAGGGAGCAGAGCCACGCAGAGACTGCTGTGTACTACCTGCAACTGCTGCGTTTGATCCATACCCCACGCCTTTGAAGTGTGAAGGTCTTTGTGGCGGGCCAAATCGGGAGTCTCAGTATGCATGTTGGGAGAAAAAAGAAAAAAAAAGAAAAACTCACCACACCTGCACAGAAGTGATGTCATCATCCACACACGCACACACACGCATACGCACACAGATGCACAAATGTGCAGATTTAGTTGCCAGTGCATCTGTCACTCGGACAAATTACTGATTTTATTTGTTTACCTGTATTTATATCTTTGTTTTGATGTTGCTGTTTTTATTGCTCAGTTTTATGATGCGTTTTAGATTGCTCTTATAGCTGTGCTTGGTTTTATTTACATGCTCTTATCTTGAAATGTGGTTGTTGTCTAAGCCGGTGTTAATGTGCAGTTTCATGCTTTCCTGCCGTTGCTGTGCATACGAATGTGAATGCTTTACCTGCACCTTTGGTTTCCTTATTTGAAAAGCAACGTGACCACATGTTTTGCTCCAAAGTCGTGAAAAAGTTTTCTCGCCTTGTTGCGCACAATCCCCCGCTGCAGCATATTAATAAAGGGTGTTTATACCTTCCACATCTGCAATCTTGTTTATGTTAAAGGCACATCTGATTGACGTTGGAATGTGTTGCCACATTTGATCAGATTTCATCCAGTTTATGTCTTCACGCTGAATAATATGATGAGTAATTGCAGCTAGGAGGGGAAACATCTGGAACATGAAGACACGAGACAGAAGGAAAGTCTGAGAAGTGCGACTGGAGAACGTGTGCTGAAGAGGAAAGAAAAGGATGAACAAGGGGAGAGAAGTTGGAGCAGACAGAAAGAGCCTGACCTGTGGGCTTCTTTGGGGTTGGCTGTGTCGTGTTTGTCTGCCAGAGCCGATTATGTCCTCTTCTGATAAAGCTGGTGATCCTTCAAGATACGCAGCAACTTGTTTCAGAAGGGTTTCAGTAGCACTAATAATAACAATAATACCACAATATAAAATACCTCCTGAAGCACTCGTGTTACTTTGAAGAACTGAGCAGACATCTAACATCCATCATGTGCTGAACAAATAACTTCATGTAAAGCTGTCAACAGTCAGTCATTGTTTATCACAGCTATTTGCTGCACTACTCTGTCTGTCAAGCTCTCTTTTAGAAGACTTTGACATGAAATAAGCAATAACACACAGAGCCACACAGTGTAGCGGTGAGCGCAGCAAGAAGGTCCTCATATGTTTTCTGTGTGTAGTTTGCATGAATGATGATCTGGGCGTGCTCCTCCTTTGCCCCCGGTTTGCTTTCAGAACTCTACTTTAAAGAAAGGAAACTTGTTCAAGGTAGAAGTTATTATTTTTTAACCTTGTGGTGCCGCCATGGGTAGAGTGACATACCGCCTCTATTGATCCCTCCCGCTGGAGGTTTTCTCCTGATTCTTTTGGTACTCCTCCCAGAGTCTAATAACATGGATGTTATGTCATAGTCTGATTCCGAATTAGCTTTTGCAATATTTCCAGAGCAGCACCTCTTCATGTTCCCGCTGAAAAGTGGCAGTTCAAAGCCGGTTCCCATCCTTTCACCGCAGATAGTGTGGACAGTCCATGTCCATTTCTGTGAACTGCAGAGTTTTATCCTTATACCTAAAATAAAACAAGAAAGAAAACTGTCTTTGTACTTTTACTTAAGGGGAATTTTTGGGGACAATGTTGAAACTGTTTTAATTCTGACAAGACATGACAGTTTTTTTTTCTGCTCCAGCCATTACAATAAATCATTTCACTCACCTTTGAGTCTGCAACTCTCTAGTTGCCCTATGTTGCTCTCCACCTTGACGAAAGAAAGCCTAAAATTCAATTCCGCTTCATTTTTTACACAGCCACGCACATAGGTGAAATATCAGATATGGAAAAATAAATAGAAAAATGTTTCCATCACCTCAAAATTGTAAATGACTGACTTCAAACTTTACCAGAGACTATTCTGTCTTCATAGAGGATGGAATATCTGAAAATGTAATGCAAATATTCATCTTATCAGATGGCACTATGTAATGCTAGGAAAAAAAACTAAAATAAACAAATGTAAAGTCATCCAAATGACATGACTTTACAAAGTAATATTCTCACCGAAACTTCAATCTATGCATAATATGCTGACGAGAGATTGCAGAGATTTATCATTTGGCCAAATCTGACTGAACTTAGTGAGGCAGGCGGATGGAAATGAACTTCTGTATAACCCTCCATCTGCAGCTTTTACAACCTTCAGTTTTAAGCAATGGTTGTTTTAGTGCATTACATAACAGAACAGCCAAAAAGGGTTTTTAAATGTCCATTCAGAGAAGTAGTTCATCTGTTGAATTCAGTCATGGTTTTCATCATACTTGTCTTTATGATGAATTAAAATAAAAAAAACTAAGATTTTTATTTATCCAAAATCTTACTACAAAAGTACTAATAGTAAAAAATAAGATTTTCATGTTGGTGCCAATTTGTAGCAGCCACAGTTTTAATTGCTGGAATAAGCTTGTGTTGAATGCACTTTTCAGCTGTTTCATTTCAAATCTCATGTGAACTGCGTCTTGACAGCACAAAGCTGTTGTTTCTTAGTGTTGATCCAATTTCAAGATGTTTTTATATATTTTCCTCTTCAAAATAAATAACATCAACACCACAAAAAAACCAATGTATTCAAACAGAAAGTTTGTGAGAAAATGAGAATTTTGATTGATGATCTTTTCCATACTTTTATTGAACAAATCAAATCAGGACTCTTCTGAATCCAACCAGTTAATCTTTTTGACCATTGTTTCATCCATTTCATACCTGTCAGGAAGCCATTTTGCATCCATCTCATTTTATGTCAGTCAGTGTTGTCCCTAATTTTTTAGATGCATGTGATTTACTTGCATAAGCTATTTACTCCAAAGCTTTTATGTCAGGGTTAGTTTCTCTTCTTGTCAGCTTTCTTAATTTTGCATATGTGGAGGTATATTAGTGAGGTGAATGAACAGAAATGAACCGCAGCATAACACTTCATCAACAGCTTGTGTAAACTAATAAATTGAAATATAATTGAAAATTGAATTTTTTCAATGACTCACTCAAAAATGAAAAACAGGACAAGGAAAACTGTCAGAAATATTTTTTTTCAAATTTTTTTGTAAGTGGAACTACTGTATAGTTTTCCAATGTTGCTACACAGACTGTTTCACACGTTACACAGCAAAAGTCAGCAGCTCCATGGTGGCATGATGATCTCTATCTATCTATCTATCTATCTATCTATCTATCTATCTATCTATCTATCTATCTATCTATCTATCTATCTATCTATCTATCTATCTATCTGTCTGTCTGTCTGTCTGTCTGTCTGTCTGTCTGTCTGTCTGTCTGTCTGTCTGTCTGTCTGTCTGTCTGTCTGTCTGTCTGTCTGTCTGTCTGTCTGTCTGTCTGTCTGTCTGTCTGTCTGTCTGTCTGTCTGTCTGTCTGTCTGTCTGTCTGTCTGTCTGTCTGTCTATCTATCTATCTATCTATCTATCTATCTATCTATCTATCTATCTATCTATCTATCTATCTATCTATCTATCTATCTATATTGCTCTGTCTGTCTGCAAACAAAAGGCCATCAAAAGTAGTAGCTTTCTTCTTTCTTCTTTTTTTTAATCTCTTTTTCTATAAGGTTATTCACACAAGAAGTTTTGAACTTTCACTTTGCAACTCTTTAAATAAAATCTCGTTAATAATTTGGAAAATTATGAAATTTATAGATTGAAAACACACTAAAGAGTGCAATAAAGAGTGCAAAAAAGAGTGCAATAAAACCTGTGGAGTTTTACTTCCAGGTCTTCAGCATATCGACCGGCAGGCTGATACTGCTGAAGTCTGTACAACTGCAGATATCATCAGGGATGCAGCAAGAGAACCTGCTGCTGACCAGAGAAAGACAGAGCATTTTATACTCACTCTGTCTGAAGTGGATGACATTTTGTCCTTGGTAGATGAAGAAATGTCCAATAACTAAGTGATATGATTTCCCAGTGGACCTTCAGTTCTGGACTAATATTTTTTGCCATACACACACTTTGACTTGTCTCTTTCTTCTCAATTTGTTAAAGGTCCAGTTTGGGGGGCTTGTGTACCTTCCATTGCGTTCCCATTTCCTGTCAATTGCGCTTTTAAGAAGTACTTTTTTGGCCAAAACTGCACATCTACAAGTACTCTTACGGGTGCTCTTAAAAAGTGAACAAATCAATGACTTCACGAGCTCTCTTTCTGAATTACTGTAATTTTGAGAAAGCCACTTTGATGCTTCTGCAGATTTGGCTGTTCCATGTCATGTTCTGCAGTAACAGGACTAATCCTCAACTAATTGATTTATTAAAAAAGATGAACTTACTCTGACATAATATAACATGCAAATCCCTCATTATACCATGCAGATTGATATTTCTTGTCTATTGTACTTCAGAGCAGCACACATAATATTAGAAATATAGAAGAGACGCATGATGCAACACAAACACAACTATTTGATGACAGAAAAAGTCTCAAGCTTTTAACTAAAGGTGAAGTAAAGACACAATCTGCAGGTGGATTGTCTGGCTTTTTTGCAGATTCAGGTTATTGTTTGCTTTGTGTGTGGCACTTTCATGGTGATGAATCTTGGCTGTAAATTAGGCAGATACAAGTATACTTTGTGGGTTATAAAGAAATGAAAGAGATTTAAGAGATTTAATTCAGCACAGCATTGCTGTCTGTGACCAGCTGTTACTAAATAAATCACAATGAAGCCTGCTGAATTTCAATTAGGTGTGCAAAATTTTCCAAAATAAGGCGCCGTTTGTTCTGAAGACTACAGTCATTTTCCCTCTGCACTGCAAAACATGACACCACAATAGTTTCATTTCATCTTCCGTAAAAACAAGGACAAGAAAAAAAAAAAAAAACCCACAAAAAACTGAACTTAACTTGATCTCCCATCCCAAAGCAATCTTTGGTCTGAATACTAAGAAATGTCTTCTCCATGGTTGACTGCTTTTATCAACATACTATATGTTTCACATAAACAGAGCATTGGACTGTAAAATAGGAAATATAATCGGGCTCTTCAGTAAAAAGCT
Organism: Poeciliopsis prolifica; assembly: GCF_027474105.1. NCBI lineage: Eukaryota > Metazoa > Chordata > Actinopteri > Cyprinodontiformes > Poeciliidae > Poeciliopsis > Poeciliopsis prolifica. Next base: position 2,432,564 of record NW_026562396.1, read on the forward strand.
TCCTGTTGTGAAGTTAACTGTCAGACGACAGAAAAACAACAAGGGGAGGAGATGAGCATTGAGGAATAACTGGAAACCATGGGAGCTGAGGAACTGTCAATCACATTCTGGGCTCTCCCGGTTTAATTTCTCTTTCCCATGCACTTGTCTAAACCTCCTCCTCATCAGCTGTCACAGGGTGCCAGCTAGATGTCACTTTTACTCTGCATCCCTAGCTCACGACAGAGGAACTGAAGGTCAAATCACTAACAGCGAACTCAGCGTATAATGGGACTGAACATAAACCCTTGATAGTCTTAAAATGCACTCAACAGCTGAGTCGTTTCAGTGAATTGATCATGTTTATCAGAGTCTGCTGCACATCCTGCACAGCCCCTTTTAATCATTATGTATAATGTAGAGGAAGATAAGCTTTATGGGAATTTACTTCTCGTTGACACTGTAGCATAAATAGGCAGCGCAGGTGAGATATGACAAGAGCTGTGGCACACTTTATCTGGTAATGAATAATACAAGGAACAGTCTAAGCCATAATAACTGTGCAACCTTGTTTAAGCTGCTGCACTTGTCATGATGTGGCGTTTGGATCTGTCATTTTTTCTAAGGCAGGTCAACAAATGCCCAGGATTGCTATACAGGGGCAACATTATATAAAATAGATTTTCGATATAGCTTCATGACATGCTTTTATGTTATTCCCACATCATAATAACATGATTTGTTTTTGTTTTTGATGACTGTTGCCTTGATACTTTCATGCAAGTTTAAGGAATCCTTGAATCTCCTGTGGCAACCATTCATGGTATCTAAATGCTTGCAACCACCAAGCTGTTGTGTTGCCTTTACAGCACAGCTCCTTCTACAAAAGTGCTAGAGCACACCTAGCACCTCCTGCTAGCTCCACCAGGTTAGCTGCAATTAGCAAACACCTGGTGGAACTGCATGTCTGCTGAGCTCATCATACAAGCTACTTCTCAGTGAAACAATGGTAAAAATGATCTTGGAGGCTTAATGGTTTAATTCTTGTGATGATGTGTGGAAGGCGGTATAGGAAAGAACAGGAGCTTCTTAAAGAGACAGAGACCCAATTTCAAGGCATTTAATTGTGTCTTTTCAGTTGTTTTTAATTAAGCATTTTCATGTTACACTGCTGGGAACATGGTAACTTGATTGCACTTTTCAGGCACCATATGCCTGAAAAGTGTGAAACACTGCCTCTGTAAGTGTAGCCCTGATGCATTTTTATAACAAGACCCAATGAATGTGCGTAAAAAGGTTTCTAATTGTGACAAAGCTGCAGAACATTTTCTGAAAACCACCTTTGGCCCACTCTTTCTGAATATGTCTATGATTTTCCGTGCTGTGAGGAGTCATTACGGACATTCTGGCTGCACTCAACTTTGGTTTCAGCAACATTTTCACCACAAACACAGAAACATCAGCCTTCATTCAGACTTGTTCCTTCAGTTTGAGTAAAAAGACAGAAACCATCTCACTGCCACGCAAATGCTTTTTGGCAGGTAAGAATATGACAACCACAATCATACCTCCAGGACCTCCATCAAGCAACATTTATTGTTGCAGTCATTTATTAAATCCAAGTGATGTGGTGGTCTCTGATGTGCTCCTATTATGACCAATGATAAAATGATTCTAAAAATGATTCTAAAAATGGATTTTTGATTTAGATGGGAAGCTCGATGAGAACAAGCTGTGTATAACTGACATTACAGTGAGACATCTGTAATCACCCAGGCAAAGTGAGAGAGAGAGTGTGTGCGTGTGTTTGTGTGTTTGTGTGTGTGTGTGTTTGTGTGTGTGCCATTTCTTGTTCAGCGTGGGTGAGAGTGTGCATTTGAGAGTAGGGTCACACTTTGTGCAATATCAGAAAAGCAATATTTCTTCAAACTGATCCGTGTTGAAAAAGAAGCAAATCACAGCGGGAAGAAAGGGATTGAAGGATCTTGCATTTACAGTCGTCTGTTTTCTGTACTGCAACTCTCTTCTTGAGGCACATGTTTGAATATTCAGATTGAATTATTTCTGTAGTGCTAAGATGGCAGCTCATTGTGAAACGTGACCATCCACCGAAGCCCTTAAAGGTCAATTACCCCATTAACTGGACTCTCTGTTCTCTGGTGTGGCAAAAATCACCCAAAAATGTTTTGAATGACCAAAAATAAAAATATAGGTAAGCTCATCTTCAAATGCATTTTGTCAACTGGAAAGTGAATTCATTTCATACTGACACAGAGGAAGAGATACCCGATCATGTAAAAACAGCAAATTCCGGTTTTAATCTTGACAAATATTGGAAACATAGGAACTGAATATGTAAGCTACATTTACTCAAGCAAAAGTGTCAAACACACTAGAGATGAAAAAACATTGTTTAGACTGGTTCATGCTGATCAAAACATCTCATTTAACTCAATTATCAAATAAATTTGCCGGGATCAAGGTCCGCAGAACCTTGAGGCAGATGGAGCCCTGGCAGCTGGAGACCACAACACTGTCATTAAAGATTCTGAAATTGACGGTACAATTTGTGCAAGCGCACCAAAAAATTGGATAATGGAAAATTTTAAAGCAGGTTTAAACCTGTAATTCTGCAAATGCACAGTCAGGGTGGACATGATCGCACAACAGAACCTCTTATAGCTGTTTCACACAGAAAAAGTTGGCAATATCTAAGCTCTCAAATCATAAAGGGTTATGGAGTTTTCAGTACTTATTTCCTACTGACATGCATCTTTAGCTTTGTGATGCTCCGTGGGTCACAAAGTCATAAAGTTGGGGCTATTAATAGGGTGTGGACAGTCCTGGAGGCAATCATAAGCGGGAGCTTTTAAGATGTTAAGTAGCAAAATTGTTAATTACAATAAAGACCATGTCAGATCACTTTCCGCCACGAGGAATAACTGACTGTGACATATGGTTTATTGTTGCAAATAAATTTTTATTCAAAATAATTGTCCAAAGAGATCTTGGCAGTAGTTTTAAGGGTTAGTAAAAAATATTCACATTATATATATATATATATATATATATATATATATATATATATATATATATATATATATATATATATATATATATTATATATATATATAATATATATATATATATATATATATATATATATATATATATATATATATCAAGTCTTCCTTGATATATATATATATATATATATATCAAGTCTTCCTTTTTCCTTTGCCCTGCTCTGACAAGGTGGAAAACTGATCTTTGCTATATTAGAAATGCAGCATGCAACTTTAGTTTAAAAAAAAAAAAAAAAAAAAAAAAAAAAAAGTTAAAACTGTCATTATTGTGTAACTAGATTGAAAAAGAGTAACTCCTCTGCATTCTCTCAGTGCTCCCAGGGCTATCTACAGAAATACACCATTCGGTCAGAAACAACCAATCAGAGCCAGGAGGAAGGTCTCAGCCTGTCAATCATGCTTATGTATGCAGTGTTCACGACCTGCTCCTGGTTCGCCTGGCCACTGATGATGGTAAATAGCTTCCTTTAACGATATGTTGTTTCTCCAACATTAGGACATAGAGCACAGCATACACGAGGGTGATTGACAGCCCTAAGGCCCTCCTCCTGGCTCTGATTGGTTGTTTCTGACCACGATTGTTGCATTTCTTCAGATGGCAGTGGTAGCACTGGGAGGAGGTAAGAATTATATGATTATACCACCAGGATATAGTGACAGTTTTAATAAATATGCGAAAAACAAATTTTTTCATAAAAGTTACACACTGCAGCTTTAAGCAAGAGAGGTTATAACCTCAGCTGGTCATAACCTCTAATCAGAATCTCACTTTAGCAAATAAAAATAATTTGAACCATCCCTTTCCAGCTGCTAATCATGATTTAAATATTTCGATCGACTGATTATGTTTGAAGACTGTGTGGATCCCGTTGTGATCTTGAAATATCCATCCAATGATTACGTTTAGTGAGACCATGATGTTCAGAGCAATTTAGATTAGTCTTTTTAATTGTGACACTTGCTTCATTTTACTCATTTATGTTCAAAATCATCGGATCTCAGTCTAGTTAAAAAGTTCTACAGAGCATTTTAGAAAACTGGCCTATGAAAGGTTCCCTTTGTAAGTCTGCAGCTTAAATACAGAGCAGAGTTATCAGCACCTCTCAAAGAAAAAAGGTATTTCACCTCAGAATGATAAAAATAACAGAGCTTTAATGTCTTATCCGAAAATGTAACAAAATAAATCAGGGCTAAGAGAGCTGGTTGACTCATGCCCCATGTACAATGTTGACTTTTACCAATTACATAGCGTCTGTGGAGAACAAGGTTGAAAAGAAAACAGCTGAGAAGTAGTGATTTAACATAATTGCCAGCAGATTTTATCACTGTATATGCTGTAACTCTCAGGGACTTGTTGAAAAATATAACAAACTAATCTGTTGTAAGGAAGAATCAAGGCTGCACTTTATCTTGAAAATGAAGCCTCCAAGCAACTTTTCGGGCTTGGAATGAGATGCCAGTCAAGCAATTAGAGCCCTGAGTGCTGGCTGAGCATCCAGTAATTCACTTCAAGGCTGTGTTGAGAGCAAATGTGTGTTAAGTACATATATTTTCTCTGTATTATATCTTGCGCGTACCTATTCATTACCATCATCACAGTTATTTCCATCAATGGCTTTCATTTTCCAAATTATTGTCATGGCTGTGACTGATTGCATTCAAATGTACTTAAGGCTCCATACAGGCTTTTAAAGCTCCCAGCAGGTGGTCGTGCCGCAGCATATGCTGTGTTTGAACTGCTTTCTAAGGACGTGGTAAGGCAAAAGGAAGCAATTTTAGTTTCTTCCAAAATTGTAAAGGTTTCTGTCTGAATGAAGGTGTTCTTTTATTTTTTATTTTTCTTGCAGTTATTTTTTTGATACTCTGCTGAATTTGTCTTGAACAAACAAACAGTAACCATCTTGTGGCTTCCCAAACAAATTCGGGAAGCAACAAGATGTTCACTGTGGCCTTGTGTTAGTAGACACGAGCATGTTGCTGTGTGGCTAACTAAAAAAAAAAATTATTAATTAAAATGGAAAATAATTTTTTTAATAACTTAAGAGTCATTTAATAGTTTGAGGTTTCTATTGAAGTACTAATGCTGCTCTTACGTGTTACATTGATACATGGTACCAGTTCAGGGTATATGCAAAGCAGCTTTGGAGAACTGACTGAAACAGAGTGACAATGAGTGTAATCTGGGTATTTTTTACAGTTTTGAAGGAATGTTAGGAAAGTTTGTTTCAATATCTGGGAAACTTTAATGGATGGAAAGCAGCATGATCAGCTGCTCGGGCAACAGCCAGCTGATTGAGTGATTTCTAGGAGGGTGGGCAGCAGAGCCGAACCCAAAGGACTGATTATTTATAGTGCAGACAATTTCCAAGTACACTTATTAAATGTACACCTGTTCTGGATCTGGATCTTATTTGGACCTTGTTTTTTGTCTTGCCTTTTTTCAGGTGCTGCTTAGCAACAGGCACAAGCCGGCTACTTATTTCTGCTTTTCAACAGAGGAGCTGAAGATTTTTAAAGGGAAAATACTGAGGGTCTAACTATAAGTCCTAAATAACTCACTTTATTATTAACTCTGCTTAACAACTCAATTCCTGGCAAAAATCCACAAATCTTACATTTGAAAAAAATGAGTAAAAACGCGACATATTTTCATTTTAGGCACTATCAGAAGATAGTGATTTTATCTGTTGCACATTTGCAAAGTTTTCACTCTTCTTCAAGTTTGAATTGTAATACGTTCTACAATATCAAGACATCTTTCTATAATGTCTTGAGAATGAAGGGAATTCAAGTATTTTAGTAACTTTATTGGCAGCAGTACAAATATTGTTCTGTTGCAAGATATAGAAAACACAAGCACAGCGTGACATCATTGATCACAATTGGCTTTTATGTTGAACATAGCAAGTCTATCACATAAAAGCAATCATATTTCATATTTCAACTGGTTCATACTTCACTTGGCCTTGGATTTTATGCCATTAAGTTTGTATTTATCATAAGTAATTAAGCCATATTTATTCTATTGACCAAATAATATTTCTTGTCCAGCGTACCCTGCAAAGAGATTATAAACTACTTTGACTGGGTTTATTTCTGTAAAGCTATAGTGCAATTACTGTTACATCAACTTTAATTTTGGCTCAAAAATACAAAAATAATACCTGGAAAGCAAATGTGAGTAAGTGTTTTAGCATGGCTAACCTTTTTTTAATTTTTTGGTATTAAATGAATGCTCTGATAAGAAGAAAAATACCTTTCTGTCACTGGCTGGTGGTGTGGTTCTTTCACATTCACTTTGTCAAACTTCGAGCATCAGGGTTCATCATGATAGAGCAAGAGTTTGGCAGAGCTCTGAATAACACAGTGAGCTTATTTCTGTAAGATTTAAATGCACACACCACAAATTTTTGCTTGTTTACATAATGCACTGAGATCATCTTCACTTCGGTTGCACAAATATAACTAGACAACATTTTTTTGTGGCCTATACCAAGGACCAGCTGTGTTCACCAATATTGACTCCACAGAACATTTTACTTTCATCAAAGCAATGCAAACATTAAAAACCGCTGAACCCCGTCAAAAATAATTATTTTATTTCACATAATTGTTGCCAGATTGCAAAAATCAACAATCAAAACACTCCCACAACATTCAAAGCATTATCTCCTGGAAGTACAAGCTGTTAATTTTTTCTTCCTGCAACAGTATCGCAAGAGAAACACCAGATTGCATACAAGTAAGACAAATGTGTGAAGACATATTATACATGTTGAAGATTTAGTTTTAGATATTATATTTTTCATGGTATTTCTTTGCTACTGTTTTACAGTTGTAACAGTCCCTCTGTTTTTGTTATTTTTTCGCCTTTTACCAAAAATGATTTGCTTGTTTTTGTAAACTACTAATTGGAATATATCTTCGTCACCAAATATTGTATTATGATTATTTGTCACAACTTAAAAAATGCAAAAGCTCTTCATCCGTTTCTCAGTTAAAGAAGGCATTAACTGTTTTCCCAAAAGTTTTAAAGTGCCATCTTCCATTCTAGTTTTACTTTTGTATTCAGAGTTCAAAAGAACGTTATTGTTGTTGTGAGAACATGGGGGTAAAACAGTGGAGGAGAGCAGTGAGCCCGTCTGTTTAGATGTTTACCTTCTTCATTTTAATGCACAAGGTGTGTGTGAAATATGACAAGGATTGGGTGGTGCGGACGTGTTTGGATATGCGCATGCTTCTGTGCGTGTTCTAACTGAGGGAAAGCAAAGGGAGAGGCAGAGGATGAACATGCTTTATGACAGTAGTAAAATTCTCCATGGTCCGTCTGCTTGGGAAGAGCCAAGGGCAGAATGTTTATGGCTCCCAAACATTATAAACTACCCCTGTGCATTTACCTCAAGCTGCTGTGTTTGGCCAGCCATGTCCTTCTGTAGCAGAATGGGCAACTGAGTGGTGTGTCTCTTCATGAATACTAACTATACCTGTGTTTCACTATCATTAAATAAATCTTTGCCATTTCCAGCTGCACCTCGTACTCCAGTAATGTCTGGAGCATTGAGGTCTGATTTCATGTGGTGAACAACAACTGGTACAACATCCAGACTGGTGTGTTATTTTAAACAAAGCATGTCTCCTTTAGAACTCACACATTTATAGACAAACAACAAGCCTAAGTAAGTTCTAATAATTGGGAACAGTATTAAGAAATGCCTCACATAGTGTCTGGCCAAAGGTTATCTGACAGACTGCGATGACCTACAAGAAGAAGGTCATCTCTTAAGAAACACATCTTGTTTAATTCATGCTCACCCCTTATGTGGGACCTGAAGAAATCTGTTTTATTTATTCATTTTTTAAAATTCTGTTTGTTTAGTTGTGTTTTTAGCATGGCGTTATTCTTTTTCAATGCAGAAAATATTTGATCTCAAGTTTGATGTATAACATATTGGCAAAATATTTCAAAAGGAATAAATATGAGCAAATTTGAATGAAGAAAAAAAAAACATTACAATGTGTGTTTTAACAACATTCCGGTTTTTATTTAAATTAATTTCTAAAAATTAGTTTACTGCATTTGCTCTATTGAATAATGATAAGCTTGCTAATGTGTTTTTCTTTAGATTCAAAACTATTTCGTGTGATTCAAATATTAGCATGTTTACATATTTATAGGTATTGGCTTTGTGCCTATGTATTTGTTTTATGCTGAATCTTTAGGAATTGAGGTTGTTTAGACTGGAGCATTTGCTCCTGTTTGCTTTGAAATTTCTCTCACACATTAACTTTGCACTGGTTGAAGTGTCTGACATGGGCAGAGGACTTGAGTCAAAGAAAATCCTTCTAATTGCATATATTTGTCAAATCCATTCATTTAGCAGCTTCTTGTTCATCTATTTCAGCTGAATCCTTATAGAAATGCATCTTTGAATCTATGTGTGGTCTGTGAACAGAGGGAAATAAAAACAATAAATATAAATTGTGTAAATTTAACTGCTAAATAAGCAACAGCACACATGTGTAACAAATACATCAGAAATTATTCGCAACAAATGGGCAACTTTGCCATAATATGTACAGAATCCACTATTATGCATAACAGCAAGACATAATGTGGTGCAATTTATAGTCATTGGAGGGAACAGCGTGGTAACAGGAAATGAACACCTCACTACATTCAGATGCAAACAATAATACCATGTGGCTTCAATTGACTCTACACATCAATGCAGTTTAATTCACCAGTTTATTTATTTACTTCAACAGAACTAGAGAAAATATAGTTAGAAGAGTAGATAACTATTAGATAACTTGCCCACGTGAATGCACAAAATCACTAACCGGACCAGGTGGAAAGAGTAATTAACTATTTTCTGCCATCTGATGTTGACTGACATTTTGTTCTGCAGGACAGCATACTTTGTTTTGTTTCAGCATACTTTGTTTCAACATTGGGTCAAGTTAGTTTGAGAATATTCTAGCAACACTTCAAGTAAAATACATCCATCTTCATGCATCTATGGTCATCATAGAAATCACGTCTTGATGTGAAAGAGTGTAAGAAAAACTTTTTGGTTTGGTTATTTTAGTCTGAACCTTTGTGCAACTGTTGTGTTCAAATTTAGAAAAACAAAATAGTCCAAACTTGCCTTGAGGCCAATTTGCAATAGGAGACAAAGCAAGGAGATCAATGAAGTTTGAAAATCAGTTATGGTTTATGAATGATTAGCATTCATGTCCTCTGATTGATGTATATGGTTTTGCCAAAAGGGTGTAAAATGATGTACACTCCTATTTCACTGGTGATTGGTGATGCCATCCTGCAAAACATTTAAAAGTTTTATCTTCTGGTACAGTTAAGCGTTTTTAACGAGATCTGTGCCCTTTTTGCTGTTTTTTCCTGAATTAAAAAACAGGAACTAAAGAAGCTCTTGTAGCCGTTATCAGCAATAAAACTGATTGTATTAAAAAAAAACTCCTAATGAAGCAAATTAACAAAAAAGTGGGGGCTAACAATTGCTTTGATGTGGAAATGAAAGAGGATTTGAATCAAGAGGTTATCAGTAATATCCAAAGGTTTTGTGCCTCAAGAGTATTTAGCGCTTGATTCAGACTCTATTGATACAAATCAGAGTTGCAAAAGTTTTATGCTTTTGTGTAGAACGTAAAACCTATCTTGCTGATACTTTGTGTAATTTCTGTTTCTCACGCAACACTTCCTGATGTAAATTGGTGCTTGAAAGATAAAGCATCTGTCCATCAGCCGGAGAGAGAGAGCGTTGCTGCTCCTCTGGTCCACATGGTGAAGTGCTCCCAGCCAGGCTGCTGAACTCCGCATTCCCACTGATGTGCTCATTGGTGTGAGTATGAAAAATGTGCTACTTGTTTATGAAAAGGATGTATCATGTGAAGGCTTTGGAGTGATCATTAAGCCTACAGGCATTTTATAAATGCAGTTCATTTAACTCTTGCCTCATAGGTCCTTCTCAGCTTGTGGTGGATTGTAACTAAGTACATTTATAGAAGCACTTGTAAGGAGTAATTAATCCACAATAAAAATAGCCCTAGACTGCAACCCTCTTAGAAAAAACTATTAAACTGTTAACACTTAAAGTGCTCAACCTAACAGTATTAGAAGTAGTCTAATACTGTCTGATATATGGTGTTTTGTGCTCAATTTGTTCACTAAGACCAGAAATTCAGTCTGTAAATGCATTCCGGTTACTTCTGCACCACTGCTCCTAGCCGGTTTAATCAGCTTGATATTAATTTGGCATTTCATCCCCTGGTCAAGATGTTCATCACTTACAATACATAAAGGCCTGTTCATTTGGTGTAAACAGTTGATATATAAATATCAGAGACATCCAGTAGCTCCAAAAAAAAAGCCAAATCAGTCAATTTCCAACATCAAACCACAGAATCCATTGATCCTCTCTTTATAGATGTGCATGATGTACTTTACCCACTAAGTCCTGCTGCACTCCATCTGAATCCTAACACCATTTTCAGACTCTGAAAGCTCCTGTCAAGGGATATAAGATTTATTTGCCTGTAATTGCCTAATTTTGCCTTTCCTGCAGGCTCAGAGGGAGCTACAGCCCACCAATAGACAGTCTAACCTTGCCTACTGAGAAACAGTCCAAGGATGTAATACTGTCAGCGTCACATAGTCCTCGCTGGTGATTTATCATCAATGCCTCCCTCGCTTCCTTCCTTCCCTGCCTCCCTCCTTCTGCGCTTTACTTCTCCCCACCTTCTGCTTGAACAAACAGCGTCTTGTTACGGCTTCGCTCACTGAACTCCGCGGAGTGTTTACGCTGCATCGCAAAGCATGGATCTGTTGATAGAGGTAACTTGGAACTAACATAAGAGAGATGTCTTGAATGACTGCAACACACTGGATGGGCAGTTTGTTGGGATCAATAGAGCAGTCTGAACAAGCAAGCAAAGGAAGTGCCTTTGTTGTTCCAGGGTGGTTTCAGGTCAATGATTATGAGTGTTTACTCTTGTGAGGCTCTGGAAATGAAAGCACTTGTGGGGTGATCTGCAGTTTCAAGGCTTTATGGCAGTCCTATACTAGTGGTATTGTGATGTGCTGTGATCAGATTTGCAGAATTGTTCCTTTTTTTTTTTTAGAGGACCTTGGATTGTTTTAACTTTAAATACACCAAGGCAACATGATCACACAGTTCAAGTGTGTGATCATGATTATTAGCTTTGCATTTATGCATTATGGATTTTGTAGTTTGTTAATAACAAAAAAAGGAAGGTAAAGACACAAAGAGACACAAGATTAATAAATAAAGACATAAGGCATGTGAGAACATGAGGTTGTTTCTGGCGTTGTGGGAAATTTGCTTGGCCACAAATCCTTTTTGCTGAAATGTGAATTATTGTAAAAATAGAGCAAATTATGGGAGATAATAGAGCAAATTATGGGAGAATTCACAGTTAAGTGTGAAGTATGGTTGTAAAAGTAGAATACTCTAATGATATAATGCATAAATGTAAAGCTAATAATCTGGTTTCTGCTAGTTATTAATACTAAGCAGACTGTGAGAGGATGAATCTAACAACAAGAAGCCCCTGAACAGCATGTGATATTATTCTCCCCCAAATAAATTAATCATTTGAATAAAGAAATCAGTTTTAATAGATTGTACTTTAATAAAAATAATATTACAAGCCTCCATAATAACAGTAGTGAGTGATGCAGCAGACATTGCTCACATTAAACATTTTGATTTCTTGCGGCTGGGAAACCGCAGGCTCCACTAATGATATTAATAATGACTCTGTTCCATGCGTGTGTCCCAGTGGGCCATTACCAGTGAGCAAACATACACACAACCAGATTGCTGGAAGAGACATTAAAATTGGATACATTGTTTTTTAGTTTTATTAATTATATGTTTGCCTGACAAACGATCTGCAGTGAAAAAACATGCTTTTGACCTGTGTACACTCATAAAACACCCACGCTTATCTCTCCTAACGACATGTCTTTCTAGGATCTGGTACGAATGTGTACATTGTGTGCAATTAACTCATCTCACTGCTGCCAAAGTAAAGAATATTTCACCTTTATAGATCTATTTCTCCACAGTGCTTCTGAATTAAACCCTCCATACATTTCTCTAACTTTGTCTCGCCTAGGGATTGTGTGAGGGATGAGGCCTTTCTCAGCAGTCGAGATGTTGAAGTCACTGTGAAGCACAGACAGGTCGCCTCGCAATTACAGAGCCTTAAAGACACGGATCCGGCTTTTTGAAGTGAGATTTTCTGAAGTTGCCATCAATGATAAGTGGACATGTAGCAGACAGGGTTATAACACCGGGAATATTTATATCCATAGGCTGCAAGACTGCATTGGTTTTGTGTTTTGTGCATCTTTCTGTATAGCATAGCATGCACAGAAGCTTGTTGCCCAAATGTTGCAAGAATTTTTTTGCTAAAAAAAGTGTACTTTCAGATGGAATCCTGATGATTGAGTTTATTAAGACAAGATTGCAATGTTTTATTGGTTGACATAATCCATCAACAAGCTCACATGTTTTAATTTCACTTCAGGAAACTAAAAAAAAATGCACATGAATAACTTTAATGCTATCAAATAAAATGGTAAAGGGATTAATTGAAGACAATTGAATCCTACTCATGGAGGAGTAAACATACACCTTTGATTTACAATGGTACTCTTGGTAAAGTGAGAGCAATGCTCTTAAAGCCTTCACAAGCAGTTTTAACTAAGAAAGTCAGAATAAACTGTTTAAGTTCTAAAATACATATTACAGCAACAGCAGGTGGCCAGGGTTATTGATCTCACTGATTTTAAGTTTGGCTGAAGTATGTGTGTTACTGCAGGAGATGCATCTTTCATGCTTCAATTATTGAAGATTTATGGAATATTAGAAATTTACCTGAAGCCTGATTCTATGCCAGTTTTGGAGTTTATCAGCTATAAAATTGTCTTAAATCATATCTTCACACTGATGGGTAAAACCACAATTGGAGCTCTTGTTTTACTTTTTTCTTCTACTTTTGAATATGGGAAGACAAGAAGACATCAAAAACAAATAAGGCAGATGTGTGTTATGATCTTCAGAAATAAAGACATGGATGCAAGAAAATAACTACTGGCCTAAACTTGCCTACGCCTGCAGTACGAGCAATAATTAAAAAGTTTAAAACAAGTGAAACTGTAACTAACAATGCTGCACCAAGATCCATACATCCACAGTGATGAAGACAGTTCTGAAGATAAAAATAAATCTTAAAATCACCCAAGTACTGAAGTAAACAGCGACCTCTTGGTATTACCAAGTTTTCACAAAAATATTTATCTTGAACTATTTCTGCACATTATTGCTAGGAGTTCCAGTAACTGTAACAACACATTTTAATCTGAAATTGATAAACTTGTTCAATCACCATACTTTCAATACAGCATCAATTTCAATGGGAGAAATCACATACAGTTCACATCCTCAAAGGATACCTGGTTGGGTCACCAGCCATTGCAGGATCAACACAAACACTAACAGAGAGTCAATTAAGAGTCACTTATCTTTAATGTCTTTGGACTCTTGGAAAACCCACACCTGGTAGGAAAAAACATAATCATATTATTTAAGGAATGAATCTATCATATTGGAACACGGTGCTGAAAAACCATTTTGAAAGTGTCCCGCTGAGTTGAAATCTGACACTAAAGGTCTCCTGCTGAGCTGATTTTATATTATAGGATTCTAACTAGACATTTGTGACACAATTAAAGTGACACAAATTGGTACATGAAGTACATGAATACTATTTTTTTTATGTTAACTTGATTTTCCTGATTTTTTATGTCCTTTGGGAATGACTTTGTAGTAGTTGTTAAAAGCAAACATCCCCTATAATAGAATAGAAAGTCGCTACTTTCTATTCTTATGAGCCTTTGTGACCTTGCACATTCTGCTGGATGCAGTAGGTCAGCCAACCACAAAGGTCTAATTATCAAGAATATCTGAAAACACGCATCCTGTTCTTCAGTGTTACTATGTGCATGCAATTTTTTCTTTATAGTTCAATCACAAGTTTTTGGGTCAGATCAGATGTAATTTTAAATGTCCTTTGAACACAATGAGGAGTGTGCAGACTTTATGTTGTGCACTGTGTGTGTAATAACATGCACTTTTTGCAGTTGTGTGCCACCCCTCATGGTTCACAGTGGGTATGTGTTTGACTGCTTTTTGAGGTGAATCAGGGTCAGAATATTCCTGGATTAACTTCAACCCCCTCAGTCCGTACTGAGGCTTTCAGTTTATTGCAAGGTGTAATAAATGTGTAGATTACAAAATTAAATCACTTGAAAGGAGATCTGAAACAGAAAGAAACAAAGTCCCTTAAATAATTTTTCTTAACGAGGCATGCAACGTTTATGAAAAAATTATGTTAATTAATAAAAAAAGGAAGAAAAATGCTATATTTGTGTAGTTTATGCTACTTTATGTGTCCAGTTTTCACTGAGATATTAGTAGAATTAATGAAGTAGGAAAAATTACCATCGGAATCGTGTTTGTACTGAATAATCTATAATTGGATCCCATTTTATTTTTTGGCAAATATGCCACATAATTAATTAAAAGTTAACAAAACACTTTAAAACGTGAATAAATTTATGACACTGTTGGACTCATCATTTTCAGCTGAAGTGATTTTTATATTTTATTTTTAAATATAGAAAAGAAAGTCAGGCTGCGCTTTATGTTGTAAATATGCTGGTATACTTTAGCATCAGTGCTTTATTGCTATTTGTTTTGAAACAATTATAAAAAAAAGGCTGTGTGGAAAAAAATAGTTCAAATAGTTTTGGTTTTAACACAAAGTGACTCAGTATGTTACAATACAGCCTATGTAGAAGATTACATTTGTCAGAAATTTCAATAAATGTTACAATTTGGCTGGAATATTTCAGAAAAGCAACTTTTGGGATGGGTGTCACTTTTGATGTATCAACAGCACCCGCAGTATTTGCTGCCTTATTGTGAACTGAGGCATTTTGAGCTTGTTTTTGCAACAAAATGTTACTTGGAAATATTGGCAGCTTAGCTGTTTGTCTGGGCTCATAGTCAAAATGTGGTTGGTCTTCACAGCTTTGTTTTAGTTCACCTGCTTAATACAGAGAAAACAAAAACAGCCAGACAAAGTGAAATAAAAGCTGCCAATTATGACTAAATGCTGCCTGGCTCAAGGATCTGCTGAAACTGTTGTCTGCATCTCTCCTGTTCATAAGTCTAAATCCACGAGCATAATTTAAGTAATTGAAAGAGAGCGGAAGGAGAACTGATCTCAAAAAAGACATTGCAAAGACTCTTACTTTAACCAGACATTAACATGACTTTTGAATACATAAGGCTCTCTGGAGAAATGTGGGCATCAGGTATTTGAGCTCACGTATAGATTTTTTACCAAGTGTTCACTCTTGTATTTGTCTTGAGAAGTTAGGAGATATCCCACTGAATTAGTTACATGAAGAGGCACTCGGATTGGCAATGGCCTTTCAAAGACCCTGAACGTTCCTAAGAGCTGTACCTGTACACCTACACACATGTAAAAAGAGAAAAAAGAGGGGACTTCCTAAGGAATATTTACATACAAAATGACAAGGTTTATTCAATGCTGTCGCCAGCGACAAAAAAGTTTGTTGAACTATTAATTGCTTCAACTTCTAGCCTGGACTACATAGGGAGTCTTTTTTTTTTTTTTTTTTTAGAAATTCATTTAATTTTTTCACATATTAAATTGGTCTTAGGAGACTTTCCATTATTGTCAATGATGCGTCACCAAATCCGGTTGCTGTGGAATGTATTTTATTTTTTATTTTTTTATGTTTGTCCTCAGGAACACTGCCCTGCATGTTTTAAATGTTTCCTTGCCTCGACACACCTAATTTAAATTAATGGGTCATTAACAAATTTCTGCTGAGCTTGATGACATGCTGAGGTGGTAATTCATTCAGTCATTTGAATCCTGTGGAGCAGAGTGTCTAAAACACGCAGGGCAGTGGGTCCTGAAGACTCTGCTGTGCACTAAAATGTGGAAACAATTATTTTCTTTTGCCAAGATCAAAATGTTTTCTTAAATTAATGACAAATACAATGCATGTCACAATGAGCACTTTGTGTGTGTTTTTTAATTTTTTGTTTTTATTAAAACCCTTTAGATTGTTCGTGTGATATGTTGATGTGTTTTAAACAACTTTTTTCCTACAATAAAAACATGCCTAAACACCCCGGCCTCTGATCATTGCCTCATACTATCAAATGGAAACGGAGCAGGTCCGGCGCTTTATACAGTTAGGGACAGAAATATTTGGACAGTAACACAATATTTGTGAGTTGGGCTCTGCATGCCACCGCATTGGATTTGAAATGAAACCGCTACAACAAAATTCAAGTGCAGATTGTAACGTTTAATTTAAAGGGTTGAACAAAAATATGTGATAGAAAATGTAGGAATTGTACACATTTGTTTACAAACACTCCACATTTTAGGAGCTCAAAAGTAATTGGACATAACCCAAACATAACCCAAACAAAAAAGTTTTTTCTCAATATTTTGTTGTGAATCCTTTGGAGGCAATCACTGCCTTAAGTCTGGAACCCATGGACATCACCAAACGCTGGGTTTCCTCCTTCTTAATGCTTTGCCAGGCCTTTACAGCCGCAGCCTTCAGGTCTTGCTTGTTAGTGGGTCTTTCTGTCTGAAGTCTGGATTTGAGCAAGTGAAATGCATGCTCAATTGGGTTAAGATCTGGTGATTGACTTGGCCATTGCAGAATATTCCACCTTTTTGCTCTCATGAACTCCTGGGTAGCTTTGGCTGTATGCTTGGGGTCATTATCCATCTGTACTGTGAAGCGCCGTCCGATCAACTTTGCAGCATTTGGCTGAATCTGGGCTGACAGTATATCCCGGTACACTTCAGAATTCATCCGGCTACTCTTGTCTGCTGTTATGTCATCAATAAACACAAGTGACCCAGTGCCATTGAAAGCCATGCATGCCCATGCCATCACGTTGCCTCCACCATGTTTTACAGAGGATGTGGTGTGCCTTGGATCATGTGCCGTTCCCTTTCTTCTCCAAACTTTTTCTTCCATCATTCTGGTACAGGTTGATCTTTGTCTCATCTGTCCATAGAATACTTTTCCAGAACTGGGCTGGCTTCTTGAGGTGTTTTTGGGCAAATTTAACTCTGGCCTGTCTATTTTTGGAATTGATGAATGGTTTGCATCTACATGTGAACCATTGTAGATGTATTTGCTTTCATTCAGTCTTCTCTTTACTGTTGACTTAGAGACAGATACACCTACTTCTCTGAGAGTGTTCTGGACCTCAGTTGATGTTGTGAACGGGTCCTTCTTCACCAAAGAAAGTATGCGGCGATCATCCACCACCGTTGTCTTCAGTGGACGCCCAGGCCTTTTGAGTTCCCAAGCTCACCAGTCAATTCCTTTTTCCTCAGAATGTACCAGACTGTTGATTTTGCTACTCCAAGCATGTCTGCTATCTCTCTGATGGATTTTTTCTTTTTTTTCAGCCTCAGGATGTTCTGCTTCACCTCAATTGAGAGCTCCTTTGACCGCATGTTGTCTGGTCACAGCAACAGCTTCCAAATGCAAAACCACACACCTGGAAACAACCCCAGACCTTTTAACTACTTACTTGATTACAGGTTAACGAGGGAAAGGCCTTTTGAGTTACTTGCAGCCTTTGGAGTCCATTGTCCAATTACTTTTGGTCCCTTGAAAAAGAGGAGCTATGACTTCTAAACCCTTTCTCTGATTTGGATGTGGAAACTCTCATATTGCAGCTGGGAGTGTGCACTTTCAGCCCATACTATATATAAATTGTATTTCTGAACATATTTTTGTCAACAGCTAAAATAACAAAACCTGTGTCACTGTCCAAATATTTCTGGCCCTAACTGTAAGTGTGGAAGCTGACACAATATCTGAAAGATTTACACCTCCTGAGAAAAACAAAAACTAATTCACCGATAAGAAATGATCAACTGGTGTTCTCGATTCATCACTTCAGAGAGGAGTAGCTAGTTTGAATTTCTCTACATATTTATTTTTCTAGTACTCAGAATAAATCTGTGGGTTGATGACGTGATTTATGTCAGAGGGGAAAAAAAAGGAAAGCATAACATTGTAATAAATAAGTTAACCTTTTGCTTTTTAGGATTTTATCTCCCATATTTGATTTATGATGAGATAAACAGAAAACTTTTATCAAAATGTAACCTTGTAAAAAATTTTTAGAGAGAAAAATCTGTTTACTGAAGTTATTAATAGCCATTTCCTTTTGCCGATTCGGTGTCTAAAAGAAAACAGTTGGCCATTAGTTACAGAGTTTTACATTTGCCAGATTTATTTTGTACACATTTTTTAAGTCTCTTTAGAGCCTTTGATAATTTAAGGGTTGGGGAAAAATTTTGCATAAACACGTAAAGCTTTTTTATGCACTGACCTTCAGTGACCTCTTCCTTTGGAATATAATTTCATCTCTGATGCAGAAATGCACATCTCCACTTTGTGAAAACATCTGAGACTGCAGTTTTTTAAAGTTGCTTGTTGCTTCTGCGAGTTCTGAAAACCGCTTCATCTCGTCGAGAGCTTCTTTGAGACCTCAGGCAAAGTCTGAAAGCTCATTCCTATCACCTGCATCTAATCTCCAGTGTCCCTACCCTGCAGATAGTCAAAAGGCAGCTTGGTAGCTCAGAAACTAAACTTTATTTTGAAACAAAACTTGAGGTTCAGGAAGCTTTTAATATCTCTAAAACTCTGTGTTCATATAACTTATTTTGTACTCCCAGGCAAATGTATCCAAGTAGAAATAAAATTGCAAATATGTGACGAACAGCATCCTTTTTATCCCTGACTTTTAGAAAGTGCTGCTTCTATAAAAAGTCAGCCATAGTAGCTGCTGGCAGAGTTAACACCTTTTGAATTCAAACCAATCTACTTTGAGATCAGGCTTCGGGACATTTTGTTTTCCTTCAAAACTAAACCCAACTATTTATCATAACGCTAGACTCTAAGTATATTTGACAGACAATACTGTTTTAAAGAATATTGCCTTTTAGCCATTAAACTTATCAGACTTGCTTCAAGAATGCCTAGCCCCTAAAAGTACTTTAAAACTTACATAAAACATTGTTGAACACCAAAGCAGAGACCTTGTGTTGAATTGAACAAAACATCTTTTTGCAAAAAGATGCTCCGAGTGGTAGTAAAAAAAAAATCAATGAACTGAAGGTGTTTCCCATAAAAATGAGAATAAAAGCTATTCACAAAGCAGGTTAACCCTTGAAAGAGTTTCCAAGGTAATAAAGCATTATGAGCAGGTAGAAGTGCTTTCATCAGGCAATTTCTTTTGTGAAAGTTAGGTGGGAAGAAAAATAAAGAGAAAATATTTATTTCAATCATTGTAAGAATGTGAGCTTTAAAAACTCTGACGATGGAAAAGGATAATATTCATCATTGACCCTTTTACAGATGTGCTAAAAATATTGAATAGCCCATGTACACCTTGAGTTTTAAAGTGAATATATTTTAAAATTTGCACTTTTTAGAATGAAAACTTGAATGGGTGGTATTAACAGCCCTGTTAATACCTTAAAGAGGCAGTGTTATTTATCTTCCTTGCATATTTTGCCATTTTACAGCCCAATCAAGTTTCTAAATTATCTAAAAATGTTGTATACATCAAAAATAGAAAGAATTTTGACTTTGCAATTTGATGCCTTGAAATTGGCCATCTTTGTGATGCTCTGCTTTCAGCATGGCCCCACAACAAAGCTTCTCCATTATGCCATTTACAACTGTTCCTGGGAATGTTTGAGTCAGAGGTAGTTTGCCTCATGAGCTCAACAGGGTTGCAGCTCCACCAGGTGTTTGCTAATTGCTGCTTCAACTTGTCTGAAACAGTTGAGGGGCGGAAACTCTGCTGGAGACCGCAGCTCCAAGGAGGAGCTTTGTGAAAATAGGCACTGATATGAATTAGTAGGCGTTTAGGCACCCCCTATTGGCTGCTACGGAGGATTCAAGGATTTCTTGAACACATGAAAGAATGAAAGCAACACTCCAGGTATGTTTTTAATGAGGGAATGACAACATGACATGAAGCTCCAAAAAGTCGATTTTACATAATGCTCCCCTTTAAAAGCCAAGATCTTATTAAAAATGAACATTGTGACAGTTTAAAAATGATTGTTATTACAAATGTCGTCAAAATGGAGTGTATTTTTTTTTTTTTTGACAAAATTTCACTCATTGTACTTTCTGCCAATGAAAGCATTAAATATGGGTAGGAGTAGACATTTTTGGAAATCAGACATTGGAAAATACAAATTATGTAAGCAACAGGATAGGTCAACTATGAACATAAATTTATTTATTGTAACCTGGCTGAAATTAATTTATTTCTAGATCTTGTTCAAGGAAAACTAGAACAATCCAAAAATAAATATAAGCAAAATATATTGGAACAAGCACATAAATCAGTGGGATTTTTTTTCCCAAAATAAGAATCCTAATTGATTCTTGAGTCCTGTAATTCAAATACAGCAGCAGACAACCCTATATAAATGTGATTGTGTACCTTTTCCCCTAATGAGGATGACAGTAAGAAAAAAATTGCTGGCATGCTCAGAGAGCTCAGACAGGCATACATATTGACTTCCTTTACTTAATGTAGAGTTTAATATCAGATCAATCATTTTACAAATTTACAAGAACATACAGCAGCGTAATTTGAGCTTAATTTAGTTCTTTAAATGAACAGATCCAACTCAATACCAGATATACAAAGTCTATTTAGTCTAATCATCTGTAATCCAAACAGAGTCATGTTATAACATTTTGAAAACTATGGTCAAATGAGTCACTCACCAGAGCTTGCTACAGCTGACGATTTTATCAAAGAAAAAGAAATCTGTAAAAATTAAAGCTCTTAGTTGGTCTTTAATCATTTTCATACTGTTTCCCCTTGTTCAGACTCTAACTAAAATAAAATGCTTTCCTAAAAGGAATCTTAAAACTTTTGAATTCAACCCCTGGTACTCATTCTGAGATTCATGTTGGTTAATCAAAACTCCTTTGTTTATTGTGACTGTGAAGTGGATTAGTTTGCACATTTCACATTGTATGACTAATGTCCAAAATGCTCTCTCTCTATCTGCCTCTCTCTCTCTCTCTTTCCCTCATCCTCTTTTGTATAAGTGCCAGCATGATTTTAATTTTGGCTATGATTTGTGATGTTAATGACTACATGCTACCTTAAAAAGCTAAAAGTTCCAGATGTACTTGTGCAAAAGAGATTTGTCAGTTTAGCAGGCAAAGCCTTTTAACTTAGACAAGAAAGCCTCTTGCTCTGGACTGCATAAGTTGAATGCCAGCCATGTCTGGGAGCATTTATCACAAGGAAAGACATTTTAAACTGCGTTCAGCTACTCCAGGATTTTAAAGTTGAATCCTTCAATACATATTACCTTTCTCAGAGTGGAATACGACATGCATCTATGGGAATGGAAGAAAGAGTCGTGTGATTGGGCACAGCATGTCTCTCTACGTTCACCATGAAGCAAGGCGATTCAAAGTGGTTATAATGACAGCCCAAACGGGGAGCCTTGTCTGGGAATGAAGATAAGGCCGGGCTGTAAGTGTGTGTGCTGGGGTACAAGGAGGGTTACATGGGAACAGACGGGAAGGCGAGCAGGCAAGACAGATGGACAGAGAGAGGGGACAGAGACAGATGGAGGTAAAGAGGAGGAGGAGAGAGAGATTGCATAATAACACCAAAATGGCCATGATTGCTCACTGTGGCATACTTCAAAGCATGGCACCCATCACAATTTATCTCCTCCCCTTTCTCTTTTTTAATCAAACTTTTTACTCATTCCCTGTCTTCTCCCTCTGTTTCACAAAAAAGACATTTATTTTCAGAACACTTTAACGAGAACAGCCACATAATGCAGATTAAAAATAGGGAAAGAAAAAAAGACTTCACAAAAAGTTTTTTATTCCTCTTAAACTTCAACTATTAAAACCAAAAAGTCACACTGTGCTAAATGAGGGAGAACACTTAGATAAAAGGTCTTTAATTTATCAAGCAGCTGAATGTGGTTGTTGCTGGAGCAAACTGTGGACTGTTTTGTGAACATGAAAGGGAAAATGCATCTCTAAAACTGTGTGAAAATTTGTGTTGCAGTGTAAGGGTAGTTGTATAAGCAAACTGCCTTTGGAGTGGAAATGATGTTTTTGTGTGTGCAATAGATATCCCTCTTCCCACTTTCATTAGGATTGCACCATAACATTAAAAATCAAACAGATCACAGGTGTTCTTGACAGGGACTTTCAGTTGTGCATCCAGAATACACGCCACTCCGTCATAGGGCATGAGAGATCATACACATAAATCTCTTGAGCTTGCACTTTGATGAGATTGTGGTGTTTCATTAGCATAGTGGCAGCATGACTGTGTCCTGCGTTCATTGTGGAAGAGCTTGACAGTTTCGAAGCAAGTCTAACCATGACGTTAGATCCATGAGCAGTATACCATAGTTCTATATCCTTGCATTCACATCAGAGCCAATGCTTACAAAAGTTATTAAAGCTCTCACATACATCTCTCTGAGGAACTGCAACGAATAATACACAATCTTTGTACCAACAAATAACATTTCATGGCCAAGGAATGCTTGTACAAAAATTTGGTGGAGCCCTGACTGGAAGAGGCACACATCTCCAAAATGGTTCTTTGCGGGGCAGAGGTTTGGACATTTTTAAGCTACAGTTTAAATGCAAATGGTATTTGTCACGTAGTCTAAAAGACATTGTAGTTTTTCATTTGGTAATAAAAAGGGACTATAGGAAGATGAAAAAGTGTAAGCAATGGTTCATTGGACTCAACTTAATTTTTTACAGAAATTAGCAAAACAAATCTACTTGATTAAGTTATAAATGTATCAATATCTCACATAAATAGTGAAGCAGCTTATTGGTTGGGCTGTCAATTCATCATGTGATGAGTGGAGTCACATTGACTCAGAACAAACTACTATTGTCATCAAGTGTGGGGTGTGGGAGTCCTTTCTCCATCATAAAAAACATTCACACAGACGCCCCCTCAGGATGTGTTCCCACCCCACTCTTTTCTTCTCTCTGTTCAGAAATGACTGCACTTCAGCGGAGTAGTCTGTGAAATTTCTTAAATCCTACTATGATTCATTGCATTTGGTTCCTAGAAAGGACTCTTCCTGGTGACCTGGCATGACCCACTCACTCCAGGTGAGAGATCTGTCCTGACGTCGTCTATCACTTTGACCCATCCACAAAGCAGAATAGGTCCAATCTGTATTGAACAATCATCAAGGTCTCTGTCCAGGACTCTAGGATCAGGATAAGAGCTACTAAAGTCTTTGGAGACCCAACATATCTCGGACACAAGCTGCTTAGACTTTTCCTTCAGGTCTGCTGAAACGAGAGCTATTTGCTTATTGAGCAGCCAAAGAAACTGTTTCTTATCCCAGTCGCTGACAAACACATACACATTTTTTATGTCTTTAGGTGTTGTATTGAGTTCCTGGTTCCAGTAACATTAACCTATCATTACTTACCATCATCTCTGGATGTCCTATCAAGCTTAAAATGTGAATTTTGATTGCCACCTGTGATGTTATCTACAATAGGCCTTTGTCAGAGTCTCTGCACATCATCAGAGTTTTGTTTTAAATAAAATGTTACATACTTTAAGTAAGATTGTATGGAATAACTCGACACTTATTCTTTAGGTGATTGTGTAACAAATATAAAACATACAAATATAATCTTATCTTATTATTATTATTATCATTATAGTGTTGAATCCACCCGTAGGTCCCATATTAAATCCTCCTATATGTCCACTAAACACTAAAAATGCGAGGCAGCCACACATATGCACTATGAGCCAATATTGGATAACCCATAATAGCAACTGTTTTGATAATAGTAACTGTCATGTCCCCAAGCAAAGCTCCTGAAGATGCATGACTCCTTCGCAGAGACATAAATATTAAGTCTTTGCAGCAATCTATTATAACACTGAAGGGTTAATGAGCACATGAAATGTCCTTGTTATGCGTCTTAATGTAATGAAAATGGCAGATATAATCGTATTTAACATATTGCATAATATTTCACCTCCACAATTGAATCTTAGAGGCTTGAATTTGTGAACACAGCAGTCCTGTACAACATAGTGATTAAAATAAAGTCTAAACCATTTATCTCTTCATAGTGAATTAAAAAAAAATGCTTAGATTTACAACCAAAAGTTCCTTCATAAACCTTGTTTTGTATTCTGTAACCAAATATCTTGATTGGTCAGGACTTCATCCCTCAGCAGGCACTGATACTGTGGCAAAAAAGCACCTGATAGTTTCAGGCAGAGTCTGAGAGAAGCTGTGCAAGGCCTGGTGTTGAGTGGTCAGGGCAAAGGCTGGGGCTGGACCTATAGGTGGATATTATAATTCATTCAGCTCTGCACACTGGCCAGGGATAAGCTCACCTCAAGGTCAGGAGCTGTGAGTGGAATACTCATTGGGAAGTCTGGGCTTATTTTTCACATCTCTGCAGATTCCTCTCTATCTCTTCACAAATGAGGGAAGATTGTGTGATGTGTGTTGAAGCCAGTGTGTTTTAGAAACATTGCCAAGAATTGGAAATCTGCCCATTTGAGTTGTCTATTGTGAAAGCAGGCTAAATTGGCAGAAATAATTGAATTTTACTCTTGAACATGTTTAAATTTTCTGTTTAACTGCAATTGAAAGCTGCCTTTTCACTCTTAATTTATATGAACATATTTCAATTCTCAAGGTTTCTGGCTATGAAGGCAATTTTTGTTTCAAAATACTCTCCCTGCAATATTTTTTCAGTAGAAGTCAAATGTGGGAGTCTCATAGGCTATTTAGCATTTCACATGAACATTGAATGATACAATGTGAACAATGCTCTCTGTAAGCCCAACACATTCATGGTGACATTATACCCACATGAAGAAATTCTCAGAAAGAAACAAAAGCAGATCCCACGGAGCACCAGCAAATGTTCTTTATCTCACTCTTGCAAAGTGTGAGGTGAAATGACACATAAACACTATATTATATGTTGATAAAAACATAAACAAAAAACAAAGTGATGCGGTTCATTTTTAATCTTGTTTATTTTGACTGTGACTGATTAGAGCTACGCAAGTGAAAAAGGTCTGGGCAGAATACTAAAAAGGTCTGCTGCTTCAGTACTTTAGTGGTATTAACATATTTAGCTGACGGAGCTAAAGTCAAGACATTTTTAAAAGAAAACCTGTCAAAAAGTCTCAGCATTTACCTTTAAATGTGGAAAAAGACTGTTCTACATGCTGCGGTGCCGCTGCAGAATAATTACATTAACTCAATCAAACTTGAAAATGTAGGTATTATTAATTTCATGCTGTGCTTCACAGCAAAGGGGGAAACCTTTAAAGTACAACTCAAAACCTCTTCTTTCAGCCTGTTGCACTAGTATGGTTTTAGGTTTAATGTTTATTTTGCGATCCTTTATACCTGATTGCTGTGGTAAGAGGAGAAAACCATAAATATATTGCTGCACTTGACTTTACTGTATGGCAAGCTCGCTGTTACTGTCTCTTACTCTGTAGTTGTGAAGTCACAATGTCTGGGATCATGAGCGCCCCCTGCCACGAGGCAGGAGAACTACCTGCCTCACCTCGAATCTGTTGTCTGACGTTTATGATTGCTCCTCTGCACACAAAACATGTTACACACACAGTTGGTTGCCTTAACCAACAGGTTGGAAAAAAAAAAAATTAAATCATGCAAATTTTATCACATACATTTTACAATAGATTTATAGTCAGAGTGCCCACTGAATGGCAATGAGACCCATGACACAAATAATGCAGTGAATGAGCAACTTAAAAACAGATCAACTCAGTTGTGGTTGAATTACTGTGCAATAAATGAAGTGATGTTTAAAGAGACTTTGTCAAACTAAATCTTCATGTCTCAAGGAAAGGAAAGAAATAAATCACTGTCACAAAAAACTTAAATCCTGGAGCAGAATTGCAAATATGAGTGAGTACTTTGTGCTCAGTTATTCAGTTTTGGGGTTAAAAGATCTTTTTTGTGATGATTTGCAAAACAGTAGGTTAGATATACCTTGCCAATTTATTGTGTTTGTACACCTAATCATCTACTAAGATATATTAGAACTCTGTGAAGTGGTTCAAGGTTAAATGCTTCCTATGAAAAATCATCATAAAATTGATTATTGTTTTTAGGAAGTAAACAGTCTTTAACCTATCTAAAAGTTATTATTGTGTCTTTTTGATCAATTATGATCTGAAAAGTGTGGCATGCATTTCTATTCAGCCCCCTTA
The DNA here is from genome assembly GCF_027474105.1 of Poeciliopsis prolifica. Classification (NCBI taxonomy): domain Eukaryota; kingdom Metazoa; phylum Chordata; class Actinopteri; order Cyprinodontiformes; family Poeciliidae; genus Poeciliopsis; species Poeciliopsis prolifica. Next base: position 2,459,103 of record NW_026562396.1, read on the forward strand.
TCTCTGATACCTCTAAAGAAAGTCTTATGCAATTAATTAATTTTATTACCACCAGAGTTTAATTTTAACCTGCTTTTGGGCTTTGATTTCAAAATTCAAAGCCCAAATTTTCTTTGGTTGGTTGCAATAGACCAACATACATTAATTAATAATGAATTATTTAAACAATGGCTCCATCAACTAATAGTGGGAACCAAGCTGAGTGTTTTGCCACTCAGGGCGCACATACACGATGCACAACTCAGAAAAATGATGCAACTGCTCTGTAATCACTTCTTATCTATTTTTTTCTATGTGAAGTCCTACTGATCACACACACATTTCACCGTTCTATTTTGATTTATTATCAACCACTTGCTGAGATTATATTTACTTTCCCTCTTAATTGAAAATTGCTTTTTCCCCTGTAGCTTTTATATAGTGTCAACAAATAAACGCTGATATTTTTCAAGATAATAGAACAATTACTGATGAAGGAGTTAAAAAGATCGAGAACTATGCATTTAAAGTAGGAGATAAATAATGACAGATGTCATAGTCTATCAGAAGTTTCAGCTTTTAACAGGATGCTCAGAAAGTTTCTGAGTTCTTGACAATGACCATCACTGAGTGGATGAAAATACTTTATCTTCACCACAGTGAGTCAGAGCCTTACTGGGGAAAAAGAGGAATTAATCATAGACTGATCCAGTTGTTCTGTTATAACTGGTACTGGTGAGCTCTACGTATGGACAGTTCACTTCACAGATTGGTTTTAAAAATAGCCAGTGATATTTTTATTATTGTAGCTGCAAATTCAGGAAGATGGAAGAGTCCAAATGTCCTGGCCAAAGATGCAGACCCAATATCCCATGCAAAGTACAGCAGTAAAGATTCCCTTACACTCGTCTCGTGTTTGACAACAGCACACTACAGCCCATGAGGGATCGCGCTTTGGGCGAGGCATATTGACAGCGTAGTGACAGCTCATGGGATCTGACAATGAATGAGCTGAAAATATTTGTAGCCATGTCCATGGAGGACTCAGGCTACAAATAAGAAAAAAATGAATGTGGACAGCATGTGGTTTCAAAACCCTGGGATTTTCATTTTTCAAAGAAAACTACGGACAAGTATAATTTCGGCTAAATGAGATTTCTTTCTTTTGATAACATAAAAATAAGCTGCATATTTGAGTGAACTTAACCAAATTTGCTCTAGAATTCTTTATTTAAAAGCAGCAACAACAAAAAACATAGTCCTGATATTTCAATAAAAGAGGTGTTGTTTCTCACCAAGCAGCAATGCAACTTTTGATCATTGGGAATAGGCCTGATGAGTTTAGCAGCAAAATGTGTCTGGCTGCGGATGTGACGCTGGACTGGAGGATACATGGAGCAGAGGTCAGCTCATGGGAGAGGAGCTTTGACCAAAGCTGACAGCCATTAGTAAGAAATAATACAACAGTATATTCTTTTCCTTCAAAAAGAACACTGGTTTGAAGCCAGAGAAGATCAGGCTTTTTTGACTGGCTGAGCAAATGTGGAAGTGGAGCCATTCTGCATGAAGCTGCTAAAATGTGAAAGTGTGACCCCCACTGTCTGTTGATGAAGTAGATGATGAATGAGCACATTCATAACATCTCACATACCAGCATATAATTGGCCAAAGAACAAATCAGGCTAATTTCTATTTTTAAGCTGTTTTGCCCCCATCAAAAATGTGACTTTTTTTTTCAGTCTGGGGATAAAGTGGTTCAGTTCCTTTTAGGAATGTAACATGTAACTCTGAGAAACATAAGAGCCAGAACCCAACACTCAGCCAAAACAAGGAAAATTTATTAGATAAGTCAATTAGATGGTGGTAGCTGCTTGGATCAGGTTACACTGGTCCAAGCAGCTACCGGAACACACAAAGAGAAATAAATGATGTGATTGGATGAGAACCAGGAAGCAAGAGAGTGGGTTAAAAAGAAAGAAGTTGTGGCACAATCGCCTTATCATTCTGTGCAACAGCTAACAAAGAAGTTTAGGGTTGCTGCATCAGGTAGAGTCCGGTTAAACCCAGCCATTAGTCCTAGGCTTTTATTTATTTTTTGTTGAGATTTCAAATTTTGTCTAGTTACTAAATTTTGGCCATGATATATGTAATTGCATCAGATCAGCTCTCTGAAGCTGCCAAAGATTGCCTGCACTACAAGCAACCATCCTTCACTGCAAAGAGAGAAGTGAAGAGTCTAACTAGATGGGTGTTAATGTTAATTCAATATTTGTAAGCGTGACCAGAATGGACTGAATGGCTTTGTTCACTTCCTCCACTGTCTAAAAGAACAAGCAGACTGCAGTTCTGAAATAGCACTGAAAATCAACATCATTGTTCACTTCTCCTCTGTTAGCTGATGGACCCGGTAGATATTCTACGGGAGGAATTCAAGTAAATGGGAGAAAGCCCAGACTGTCTGCAAAGCGAGAGCTTAATCGAGCGGAATTGCACAAGAAGGCAACGGCCAGGCCACATCAGGTCACAGTTCGACGCAGAAGCAAGCTCTTCCTTTTAGCTGCAGTCGACATCAGTGGAACTACTGGAACAAAAAGAACAAAAAACTAAAAACCTCACATCTGTTGATATGATTTATTTGTGCAGGAAAATAATGACCATTGAATTCTTGACTAGCATGAATATAAAATATTTAATCAAACCTGTGCCTGATGACGATAATGAAGGTATTACATATTTAAACTTCATAGTTGCATGGTTATCATCTTTGCTCTTTTATGATTGTTTCTGGCATTTTTATGATTTCCTTTAATAAATTATTTATGACTATTAAACAGATAACTTTGATCATATTCAATATGCATACTCAATATTGTTGTGTAATTATTCACAACAGGACAGTGTTTATCTGTATTCTTTGTTTTTAGAGACTCAAATCTTGATTACTTGCAGGGATATCATGTAATTGTTTGTCACTGTGTATGTGTTGTGTGTCTAAAGTGTGCGAAGAAGACCACCTGCTGCGGTTATAGTTACCTATTTTGTTTAAGAAAGTAATTTGGCTTTAATCCACTGCTTTAATTTTGTACCCCACTGATTACAATTCCCCTCCTACAGTGTTACTCTGGAGAAGAGGATGATGTGTATAAAAGACTGAGCTGAGGAAGCTTTCTTTGTTCTGAATTCATTTTGGGACACAAGCTGGATGGTTTGTTTGGCAAATGTGGTAGTAATGTTTAACTGAGAAAGGAAATTTTACAAATATAATTTTTGGAGAATAGATAGCCTCCTTTTACAACTAGGATTTATGCTGGTCGTTATTCCTGCAAAACAAGAACAACACAAACATTTTGTAGTTAATACTTCATTTGAGACCGCCTTCAATTAAAACAATGATTTATTTTCCCAATTCAATTGTCCTACACTTAATGCCATCTCATAGACATGAAGTGAGCTTTCATCAGGGTATAAATCTGTTGTGACACATTTAGCAAGCAACAGTTTATAAGAAATACATTTAACTTTGCTGACCTTCATAAGTCTGGAAATGTCTTTTCTGTATCTCCACTATGTTCAACTGGGCAGGTTGGCTAACCTACACGGCAACTCAGTAGCAGATCAATAACTATGAAATTAATTAAATTGAATTGATTTATCTTTCATTTCTAAACATGTTTTTGTGACTTGTTTAGGTTTCAAGCTCCAAATGAGCCAAACCGTGCAGTAGTATCATTTCTATTTCTCTGTAATGTGTCTACTAGGTGTCACCTTCCAAACCAAATACATCTCTGCTGGCTTGAATCACAGGTTTTAAATACCAACATCTTAAGCTATTTATTTGTTTGACATGTTTAAAACTGTGATTTAATCACTGAATTAACCTTTACATTCATCCAACACATACAAATCAAGTCAAACCTAGTCTCTTAAAAATATGAATACAAACATTTTTGGTTTAAAAATACTACTGAGCTACAATTATCACTATTTCAAGACTCTCAATGGTGGTCAGAGTAAAAGAGTAAAAATCTTTGCAAATAATATGGAATGACTCATTTTCAAAAGTAATGTTTTGAAACCTTCAATGCAACAAATTGATTTGAACATTTTCTATTCATCGTTAGTGCTCAGTACCACCACTCAGACAATTATCACACCATGGATAAACATGGATAAACATACATCCTTTTGCTGTTTGAAAGATTTTTTCTCATTCTTCTACTAAAGATTTGTATCCCTGGAAAATGCTCAGTCTATCTGAGGGCTATTTTGAAATGTATTGACAATGTTTTGAGCTAAGAACTTCAACTGGATCATTCATGAGAAATTTACAACCCTAGAAAAAATAACTTTTTGAATTTTCCTTTGAAAGAAATTATTTTGTGTCTTTTTTTAAAATTCATTCTCTTTTCAGGGTAGATGTGAATTTCTTGATATTTTGAATAAAAGTGATAAAATGTTTGCCAGAAAAACTACTGCTCTTGTTTCTCAAATGACATACGTAAGAAAGTTTGATAACGTGCTCACGTTTGTGAAGCTAAAAATGTCAGAAATTTCTGTTGTGAAAAATATTTCTTATTCTAAAATGCAAAGCTGAAATATTTAGAAACATTAATCATCACATGCCAGGGTGACAGCAGGAGAATATTGCCTTCTGCAGCATTGTTCCATCAACATTTTTTCAATGAAAGCTGAAGAAATTGTGTACTCCTTTTAACTGTTTTTTATTCACGATTCCACAAATTATGAATCTATTAGCAGCTCACATTTCCTCCATTATTTAATAATTTTTGAGGTGCAGAAAAGTGCTGCAAAATCACATTTGATGAGCAAATGATAGCAGAAAAAAAAATCACGTCAAGAACCGAGATACTTTGATAAGTTGTTTGGTGAATGCTGGCTAGATTAGAGCTGACAGTCTCCTTGGTGGAAGGCAGCTTACAACAGCTATCCAGCTGTGCTGCTAAAATCTTTACCACTAGTTTTCTGTTCTGGTTTTTGAAGCATGAATTAGTCGTGAAGAAAATATCTTTCTTCACATGAAATAAAACCAGAAATCTTTCAGATCTTTGAAAACATACTTCTTAAGAAACTAAAATACAACTAAAACATTTCGCTTCCAGTGAATTTAGGCTTTTGAAGCTTTGTTGTTTGGTGTGAACACAAACGTCAGCTGTTTGCTGATATTTAGGTGAAACGGGAAAGTCCATACGTCTTTTGTCTGATCACATGCAATGTCAGCCCTTTGCAGTCTCTTCCTCTCTTTACAGCTGATTTATCTGAAGCTCAGAATTTGCCATAAATAGACATCAAGTACAGAAGACATGACAAATTCTGCTGCAAAGTGAAATGTCAGTTTTCCCAGATCGGCAACACATAGATGTAAGTGTGCCTGGGGAAAAATAGATTATGCATCTGTATCATGCTGAGCATGTCCAAGGTTGACATGGCTTAAAAAGGAGGATAAAATGACTCCACAAGTCCACTAGGGGACTGAGTGTCTCATGCAGAGTTGTGCTCTGTCGATTTTAAGTGTCGCAGGCTTTCTTGATCTCTTTATAAGTGTTTTGTCTTTGTTTGATTAATCAATCAAAATCAGATGCTGTCTACATTTCTAATCTTGTTTAAATATTTTTGTTTCATTAACTATGACAGGAAAATCATCTTATCTGTTCCCTTAAATTGACAGTTCCATGGCTACGAGGCTGCAGGTTGTCAGTATTAGAAGACTCTGCTGAGAGAAATAAATATCAGAAAACATGTTTTAGGCTACCATAACATACAGCTTCTCTTCAAAAAAAATCTTAAATTAGCAATGAAAGAATATCTTGGCTTCTCTCCTACGATCATTTTGCATATGATCCCAAATGACAATAAAACCGTCTTATTATTCCATCTTTCTGGCCTATTTAGTAAAACAGACAGAGAAATCTAGCACGTACAGGTACAATTTGTTTGTGTTGAAACGCTTTATTCTTTATGACTTGTAAATTGTTAAAGGTGCAGCAACAAACAATCAAATATTGGGTAATATGATGCAACACTGATGCAGAAAACTCACATCATTTTAGATGCTGAAGCTTTAACGGTGTTGTTCCTGTTATATTTCCTGATGCACAACACAAAACTGACCTCATAAATAAAACAATAGAGCTGACTCTTTGTTCAAACACTTCACTTGACATACGCCTCCATTTTTCTGACAGGGGCCTTACATGGCTGTGTAAATAATGATGTTAGGAAATAAAAATGGAGGGGCATGAGAGTGTGTTTCTAGCCCATTGGTGTAACTTTTTAGACATGACCACAATTTCAACAATGCAGTTGCCATTTGGAAAATGTTTGGATTTCTTGAAATTTGTTAAACACATATAGAACATCTTGAAATTTGTTAAACACATATAGAACATATCTTTTTATTTGTTTGAAAATCCCTGTTAACACAATCACACACCATAGTCACTTGCCAGTATTATTTGAAGATATGCAGCCCAGAATTTTGTACACATTTTTCAAAAAAGGTTTGATGATCCAATTCAAATCAGATATATTTTAATTATCCCTGAGGGAAACTAAATGTTGTAACTCATTTAATTTTCATCATCTGTCCTCAAAGGTCCTTTCATGCATTTTGGCTCAAATGTCACAAAGTCTAGGATTTCTTTTTTGCCAACTTTTGGTGTGGACAAATATTCACCAGAATGACCTCATAACTCACCCCAGATCTCATCACAGAACACTTTGGGTTTCCCAACCCTGCCCTCTAGTTCAAAAATGTTATTTGGAAACTGAAAAAACAACATAACGTTGCTCTTGATTTGGTCATGCTTTGCTGCAAATTTTGTTTTTGGATAAATAAGCTGAAAAGGATGTTTTAAAGGTCATATTCACATGCTTCCAAAACTGACAAAGACACAGTGGATGAGATAAAGGAGGCTGAGGCATATTTCAAATTTTTTGTACAATGGTTTTTCTAATACTGCATCTTTATTTATAATTGGTAATAGGTATTTATCTAGTTGAAGGGCTGGGTTTTATCTCGTGTTTGTTTAGAACAAAAATAAATTTGACTTTGACTTCAACCAACAGGATTGACATTATGTGACTCTGAGACATGAGAGAAGAGTTAAGATGCTACATTCACAAACCATAAGTTCTTAGGAAGTATTCATTTAGTGACAGTAAACTGAGAGGAAATGCATACAGGACAAAGTTGCAAATGAAAAAGAGTGAAAGAATACTCTAATTGTCATCTGTGTAACCCTGATCTGCAGACCTGCGGCTAATTCCCTCATCAGCTTTTCTTCTGTGAAATAGGATTTGTGTGTCAGGAAGGCTAATACTGGTTTGGCCATTTAGTGACAGAGCTGGGAGATGGTTTGCTGTATGCAAATGAGCAAACCCTGCAGATGAAATCTGGTCTCAATTTTGGTTATGTTTTCATTTCAGAGGTTATTATAGAGTAAGACATTTCTTTGTCACAAGTGAGTCCTTAAAAATGCCTGTTATTATAGGTCAACCTGCTGTATTTTGTTTGAGAAAACCAGGTTGTTGTCACATCAATTAGACTTGTTACATATTTTGCTCCTCAACACATGCTACTACAAAAAGTTTGGAAGTCATTCAAGCGAAACATGAAAGTGAAAATAAAATTTAATTCGAAAAACTTTTTGAAAAAACATTTGGACTGGATGCCATACAAAATGAATTTGGATGTGAAAAAGTATAATTACCGGCTTGAATCCATTCAGTCATAATTGCTTCATACAACAAGGATGAGTCTAAAACTGTCACGGTATAAAAATGCACTTTCAACACATTAATTTGATGCAACACACAACAGTTGGCTGGTAATAGTCAGAAATATCCATGTCATAATTGATGTGGCAGTGGCACTGAAAAGCCTTTTACTCATACAAATTAATAGCTAGTCATCCATGCTGGCTCTGGCTGAAAACGCTGTATTGATTTCTGGCTTATTGGTGCAAAAATTCCTTCAGTGTTTTAGTGTGCAATTAAAGCCCATCTTATAACGACTAGCTCACTTTGAACCTGTGCTGATTACAGGGTAACTAGAATTTTTGAGATACTTTTGATTGTGAAATGCAGTTTGTAGAAATGCAAAGCTCCCAGTCAGAAACAACCAATCTGAGCCAGGGGGAAGATCTTAGCGTTGTCAATCAATGTGTGCTAAATTATAAATAATAAATAATAAAACAACTTGCCATTACAGAAAAACTGTTAGCATGACCGCCGTCTTCAGTAGTCATGCTAACTAGCTGGTCTGCTAACAGGGAGAAGCTGTAGTGTAGCAGAGACCAGGAGGGGATCTAAGGAGGAAAAGGCTATGAGCAGTGTGTACACAAACTTGATTGACAGTGCCAGATCCTTCCCGTGGCTCTGATTGCTTGTTTCTAGTTCACAGATTATCTGCCTCATACCATACTGTAACAACACATAGTTTCAACAAATAGGTAGTACTGCAACTTTACGATACAACATGTATTCACAGATGAATCATTTTGGTTTAATAACAGGAAATATTAAAGTCACTTAGGACTGAAACAGATGACAAAAAGTAAGCACTTATACCCGCACTATCAATGAAAACCAAGCATACTGACATTGATTCAAATAAAAATTATTCTGCAACCATTCTCAATGTCATTCAATTATTAATTTCACTACCCAGTGATGGTAAGTTTGACTTTTTTCAGCATGAAAGTTCTTAGCTTAATATAGCTATCTCGACTCATAAATTAGCTTAAAATTCATACTTGGTAAATATGATTAATTTTGTCGGTTAAAAAATCCTTTAGCATTTAGTGTTTTTATGACAAGCCTTATATTTGACAAATTTTATTCTGTTGATTAATATTTTTGATCAAATTTGTAAATGTTATGTAACAAAAAACAAATAAAAAAATCACCCTGTTCAAATTGACTGAACAGAACCTTAACAGAAACAGAATCAGAATCACTAACCACACCGCGTCTTCAGTGTGGGTTGGCATTCAAAACAATCAAAAGCTTCAGCTTTGATGGGCTGAGACGGTCTCACCTCCTAGTTAGTATTTGCCCTGTTTTTGAGAACAATCTCTCAGAAAGAGACAAGCCGCCATGCTGCCAATCAAAACAAAGTTCTGCTGTGAGCAGCGTGGAGCCGCTGAGTGAGAACTGAACAGCGAAAAGAAAAAGACGAGAGACTTCCGATTCGTCATGGGATTCAACAACCCATGAGAACTGCAGTTACTGGACATTGTTGGCTAAACTGTGTTAAAAAATAGTGTGTATCTCAAATACGCAGTATTATCAAATTATCAAAAACTGCATTTGATAATTTCATGTCTTTCACTCAGATAGCAAGTTTAAGCTTCGAAGTGTAGAGAGCAAACTTTTTGGGCAGTTATGCTTTGCTTGTTTACAGACTTTCCAAAGGAGAGTACGAGATGAGAATGGGTAATGGGTGAAGAAGATTTGGGGTAGGCGTTTAGTAATGATGGTGGGAATGCAGCTTAGGTTCTTTTCCTTTCTCGTCCTACGTAGTTGCTTTTTTTACTGCTGTTTATCCGCCTCACATTCTGTGGTAGAGTTTCAGAAGGTGGGATTACAGAGGCTTTATAGAGTCAGATCTGACAACAGTAATGCTAGTAATTAGATCTTTCTGGAAGAAGATGATTAAAGGGGTATGAACAAATTCTGTTCCACAGAACTGTATGACTTGTTATGTACTTAAGAGTCAGTGAAAGCTAATATCTGCTGAAAAATCTGAACTGCATCTCAGTGCATTCCTTCTGCAAAAAAATGTGTGCTATAAATGAGATTAGAAAAACAAAAGCTTCCTTTTACAGGGTTTGATTTTATTTGTTTTTACATAATGTAACCTAATCACCTAAACTCAATCAATCAATCAATAGTTGCTTCACTTTTCATACTGGCACTGGGGTTAAACAAATAAATACAAATAAAACCATTAAAGAGAGAGAAACCTAAATTAAGCAATTACAGAGAAAATAGAACAGATTGTTAAGGACACTGGACATATATACATAAATTTATGATTGTGCCCTGCATGGCAAGATTTTCAAAAGTTTAAGGAACATGGGTCCTCTGGAACAGGATTTATTTGCACACTCAGGGAGGGTAGTATAATTTGTGTTAAATATGACTGGTACTCTGAATGCCTCTATGTTACAAAGACAGACAGGAGGTGGTTCGGGAGAGGAAGCGGGTGGCCTCAGGGTAGAAACAGTGGGTCCAGAGACTCTGGGCAGTGGCAGAAAGGCATTGTTCAAAGAGCGTGGATGTTGAATCTTATCTCCAAGAGTGTAATGCCAGTGACCAGCAACACTCCTCACCACTGACTTGTAGAACGACTCAAACGTATGTCCCGTGCAGAAATTCTGCCGTGACCCCGTCATTGAGGGATATATCAGGCAAGGGTGAACAGCAGAGCTTAGTGAAGACCTCTGTGGCATGTGGCAGGTCAAACTAGAACTTTACGTCATCAAAGATAAGCAGCTGGTCCTCGATTTCTGCTGCGCATGGAATCCTTCAGAAACCATGATATTGGTGGAAAAAGAAGTGAAGATGTTTCATTCTTGCAAGTCTGCATATGAACATGAAACTGGATTAGTCATCTGATGGGAATCAGAATTTCTGCTTTGCCTATGTAATAAAGAATAATCATGATTAATAATTTAATATTAATTAGTCTTTTAATAAGGTTAAAGTTTCCCTAGTTGAATTGGGGAACCATTTCCAGTATAGAGTGTCTGGTTCCATTAAAACATGCCATTCAAAATGTGGAGTCTGTATTTTGAAAATGCACTTTACTGTAGAGCTGTGGACATATGTTTTCATCCATTCACAAAGAATGATGGAATTTGACAAAAACTGACTTATGAAATAAATATGGAAACAAACAAAAAAACAAAAAACCCCCCCAAAAAATAAGGCACATGATATTTTGGCTGAAATAACAGCTTGTTTGGGAAATAACAGCCAAAATATCATGTGCAAATTGATAAAAACACTTTTTAAATAAGTAAGAACAAAATGAAAGTAGTAAATGTAAAACATATTAATTCAATATAGGCTGTTGTAATTTCACATTCTCATGTTCCCTTACATGTTCAGGAAGTCAGAAAGCTGCACAGGTGTTACAAGATTAGAAAACTGTACACAAAGTAATCCAGGTTCAATTCAAAGTTAAAAAAATGACTTTAACTCAGAGTATTGGTAATGGCCTAATTTCTATTGTTACCTTATGTGGCTTTTTTAAGAGCCTTGACTAATAGCAATTTTATGTTACTTTTGTAAATCTATGTGTCACAGATACTGACATAAAAATAGGACACAGTACAAAAAACCCTGCCTACTGGGAAGGGATTAGCTGTGTGAATTAAAGCACAGAATGGGAGCAGCATCCAGTTCTCTGTGCTCTGTTTTTGCTTCAAGTTGGGTCTTTCACAGCCTTCATTTGTTAATTGTGTGTTTAGAGGTGTGATTCAATGATGCCACTTTGGCTTTCAAGGCCACATTTCTAAGACCATTTATGTTGATTTGTCTCACAAGAGCCGCAATTAAGGAACACCCTTCATTGGCAGTTTGACTTACATCCACTTAACTGCAGTATCTGCTCTTCTGTCACCTCGCTGTTGCTTTAGATTTGTCAACGTAAGGCCATCAGTGCCAAGGAGAAAGAAAAGAATGGGGGAACAAGACCTGTGAATTAAGAGTATAATCATCAATATCCAGAAGCACTGACTCATCCTGTGCTACAAAACGAATGGGCTGTCTTTTTCTCTTAGAAAGTTAATTTTAGGTTGCCCTTGTCCCTTTCTGATCAAAAAAACCATTAAACCTGCAGCTTGACTCTGACTTCCACAGTTATTTGTCCAGCAGTAGGAGATGTGTTTAAAGTTCAAATGAAGCAAATGAAAATGGGGAAACTGTAAATTTCAACCTTGTTGTAGATAATTCATATAAAAACTACATGGTAAAATAGCTGGTAAAAAGATTGTTGAAACAAGTAAAAGAGGGGTCACTTTCTGAACTCAAAAGGAGATGGTGTCTATGTAAATACTGCTGTTTAACATTTTCCTTACTAATGCAACACTGAAAGTCTCATCAGCCCCTGTTGGGCAGGCTGCTGAGGTCAGCATCCACTACACGACAGGTCCCGCTGCCCGTCTCCTTTCGGGGCACGACATTACCATATAAATTTTGTTAATGACCTTGTCATTTACACAACTTAATTACCAGGGATGTGTCCCTTGAACATCTTCCCATATGAATTATACATCAGGAAGGTGGTTTCAGATGAGAGCTGCAGGAGGGACTAAAGTTATGCCTACTCAGAAGATTAACTTAGTTACAAAGCCAGTATAACAAATGTAAGCCCACTGACAGGGAAACTGTGTTTGGGTTTTTTCCTAAACATCATTTTAAAGCAACATATTTGCAAAAAAAAAAAAAAGAAAGAAAGAATTGTAACTACAAGATTTTTGGGATGTGACTTTTATTCTCACATGTAGGATTTATTGAGTCAAATTAACATCATAAAAACAGTTAAATTGTAACTAATCCACCTGTGAAGGCAAAGCCTAGCCCTGATGAATTTAGATAAATTCCAGTGAAGAAGACGAAGCCAAGAGACACTGAGAGGCCAGGCCGAGTGTGAGGATGCATGGAGGGGGTGAGCATCATTTCAGCCCTTTTCCTGCAAACTCATAAACTTTGTCACTTTAGTTTATAAGTTTCCAGACTCCTCTGAAGGCTTTTAATATATATATATATATATTATATATATATATATATATATATTTTTTTTTTTTTCTTTGTCTTTGTTTTCCTGTGTTGGAGTATTCAGTTACTTGGATACCATTCTGTAATATTTTGCTCTTTGGGCAAAAATATTGCAGAACTACAATTTATACAAAAATGTCACACATACATTTTGTTCAAATCTTTATTTAGAAAACATCCTAAATAACCTATTTATACAGTAAATATCATGTGAGCTTTAAATGAGACAGTCTACCAGTCTTGTGGTATTTTCTAATCACTGCCTTTTATTTTGAACCATTTAACCTAACTCTTTGTATGACAAAAATGTCTTAAATATATTACATTTTATTCTCTGTATCTTTCTAAGACAGTACAATATTTTGGGAAGATAGCTCAGATGCAGTGCTACAATCAGTAAACCCTTTCAGGTAAAATCTGAATATGTTCTTTGTTTGAGCATACAGTTTTTAGTACACTGCTTCCTTTTGACAAATATAATATCTGCCGTATTTCTGGAAGTGTTTGCAAATTCTGGCAAGATAGTAAATGTTACATTGAATCCAAGTTGTTAACCTAATCAAAGAAAAAAGAGATTTTTACTGCATACAGTGGATTGTTTTTCATTTGCTACCAATGAAAGAAAAGTCAGGATAAATGTGGAAAAAGAAACACTTTGCATTTTTCTTCTATTCATTTTATCAGCTGGTTCAGCTGCTGCTGGTGAAGGAACCTTGACTTTGAAAATAATTAGCATCAATAATAGGAAAACATCAAGTACAATTTTGTTTTTGAGAAAAAAAAAAGTTTAATAATCATTCAGAATTCATCCTTAACTTTTCTCGAATCTATTGTCATCCAGAAATAGCAAATTGACACTTAAAAAGTCAAATGCACAATAAATAAATTTTCAGCAACTTCATTTCACTCTGTGTCCAAAGCAATGCAACTGAGAGACTGAGAGAGCCGCAAAATTATTGGAAATCAGAGTGTATTTATTCAGGTTCTCTTCCCAATCTGTGAATGATAAAAGAAATAACTTTGATTCACCCGAATCTCAAATGTAAATCTTCATATTCTCAAATGTTTTGATCCATATCTGCTCTGCAAAAGGTAATTTGCTTACATGGAAGAATGTTGGTACAAAAGTCAAGTACAGAATTCACAAAAGAAGTTTCTCTTTGAATATGATTAAGTCAAATAGTTCAATTAATAATTGTTTTTTTTTTTAATCTGATGGAATAAATTCTCAGATCCTGTACACAAGTAGAACATAAAAACTCTTAATTGGGATTTAAACCCAGAATATTTCCCTGAGAGACAAAAATAAATGCTCATATTAAGCAACAATTTGCAAAGGAAAAATAGATGTGACGGACCACGATTAAGAAAAATCAGAAATTCACAGAGAAAGATTCACTTGAACATTGAAAATAAAATATAAAAATTATACCTTAAACTGTTGGTGGGGATGTACTGCCTGCAGGATAGCAAGAATGGTAAAAAAAAAAAAGAAAAAAGACAAAAGTGCGACTGTAATGGCTAAAATCAGAGAGGATATCCCCTTATGTCTTCCCCCAACAGCGCTGCCTGTGGGGGTCCTGGATGGCTGAGAGCTCAGACCTGATAATGCGCAGGGCTGACTTGACCACTCTCTGAGCTTTGTAGTCTGGAGCATTACATCTCCCTTCCCAATCTGTGATACAGCCAGACAGAATGCTCTCGATGGGGTTTCTGTAAAAGTCGGTAAGTGTTTTGGAGACCATTGTGAAATTCCACAGCTGCTAAAGAAAGAGGACGCTCTTTCTTGTTGCTTTTATGATCACATGTTCCCTGCTCAGATTTCTTACCAATGTTCAACTCTAATAAGAGAGCACACAGTGAGAAAAGCTATCTTGGTTTTTCATATAGTTTGGGTGTGAGTCATGCACTTTGTGAACCAAATCATGAAAAATTTTTAATTGTTTGTGTGTACGAGGTTTTTGTTGGAGTACGTAGCTTCTCATTTAGTTACTTTTGCAGTTTGACAAAAATTTAAAAATGTAAAATCTTTGTTTTGTAATCAGCTTTATTAGAAACTCTATTCCAACTTTCAGTGACAATTAAATCTTCATGAGAAATCCTACATTTCAAAGTATATTCATAAAGGCAGGATCAGTGACAAGCTTGGGGACCATTACAATTATTTTGAGATATCATTTGGGGAACAAGAATGTCTTTTTAAAAGGTAATTCGTTTAACTAATGATGACATCTCTCAGTTCAGACCAAATTATTCAAAAGACTGATTGCCATTGCCGCTGGGGAGGTTAACACTTATGGAGGGTGTTGGTTTAAAACTGAGTCGAGCTGAGCTCTGCTGCCTTTAAAAATCTTCTTTGTTCAGAAACAAGAACAGGATTGATCATGCTTATCACCTAAAATACAATATATGATTAAATAAAAATGCTTTGATTTGCTTTAATGCTTGAAATAGACAAAATGTGCATCCTCTGCTGTCAACCTGGTTATTATTCTGACTGCGTAGCACTCTTCTTTTAACATGTATGACAGAGTTTGACGTTTCTTTTTTGGGTTTGAAAGAAATGTTGACTGGTTCCCCAGATGCATAGAACTTACTGGTGAAAAGGTCACAGCACTCTAAATAGTCAATGTATACGGAGCCATTCCCATGATAAAACTGCTGATAACTCTGTAAAATAAAATCTATCTATCCTTGTGATGCATTGGTGTTTCACTGCCACTGGCGTTAATTCATTACACAAGAACCAGGCAGAGATTACAGCTTTGTATTCCTTGACAATGTCACACCGGCCTGCTCCATCCAGATAATTATGAGTCGAGAGCTGCGGCCTCAGAATGAGAAAGCTCTCTGAGCTCATCTCATTCTTCTGAATGGGCCTCTGTCTGATACTGACAATGAGTGACCTTGTGCTTGGAAAATCGCGCTGAATTAACCATGGAGCAGATATCACTTATAAAGCCCGGCTGCTTTCCTCTTGAGGGGCCGAGAGTCATCTTTCAAAAGTGAATCAACTTAACTGCCTAAATTAACCCCCTCCGTCATCTCCCACCCTATGTGCCACACAACACAGAGATCCTAATGTTTCTTACGCCACGTCCTTTTCGGCGATGCGTTTGAAACCGGAAAGGGTGCGATTGTCATCAGTATGGATAATTGATTCTGAAACTGTGGTGGTTATTATTGAGACATTAGGGTATAATCTTTGCAAAGTCTGAAGATGAAAATGCTATAATGCTTGACTTGTTCTTAACCCCTGCTGTCAGTTCTTGATTTATTTTACGTGCAATGATTTTGTAACATTTGTGTTTGTATTTGAAATGTTTTCATCAGTGAAGAGCAAAAATATTCAGAGCTAAAAAAATAACAGTGTTTTTGATGAATATTAATAAGCTGTATAGATTAAACCTTGTCAGCAGAGTTCTCGTAACTCTAACCTCACTGTCATACATCAGTGTGGGTGTAATAACCGCCCTCTGAGGTTCAACTTTTCTCCAAAACAGTTTTGTTTGTATGAGAAATAGGTTTTACATTTTAAACCCAGCAAGTGGAAATTTAGCTTAAAACTAAATACAGTGCTTTACCATTCTGTGCACAGCATTGTCCATTAACAGGGTTTGCTGATTGGACCACATCTTATGGTACCCCATCTCCAAATCCCTCAGCCTCTACTACTTCTTCTTCAAGCTCAATATTTGGGGTCACAATGTACAAATCACTAAAGCAGAGATTGTACACAAGATTGCATGCTGTTATAAAAAAAAAAAAAAAAAAAATATATATATATATATATATATATATATATATATATATATATATATATATATATCATTTAGTTTTTACTGATGCACTGGTAGTTTAAAATATATGTAAATATAAATAATTTGTGTTGTGATTATATCCAGTACACAAAATAATTTGCAAATTAATATTGGAAAATGTTCCACTGTTTGTACTGTAGTATCCATAAATTGATGATATTTAATTTCTGAAAGCTTGAAGATTGAATAATGACATCTTTACCAAGATATGATTATCTTTCCACCTGAGATATAAAACATACCAGCTACAGCAGTAAACATGGTTGTCTGGTGACAAGAATGCGATTCCATCCAAATTCATAGCCACTCACTTCCGGATTTTGCTATTGACAGCCTACGTTGACTGGGAAGGCCGTGCCCTTCGAAGGATGCTCCCCCATTGGGGCACTCCTGTCATCGTTCAACGCTCAGTGTGACCTTTAACAAATCTTCACAGTGCTCCATGCATAATGTTTGTAATTTTGACAGCTTCAAACTCAAAGATTTGCACTCATACATTTGTCTTCTGTGCCTGTCACAAAGTTGCAACTTTGTGACTTGAATTTTTAACTTCTAAACTTGTATTCTCACCAATAAGGCCTCTGGTTTCACGTATGAGTTGAAAAAACGAGAAACTAATACAAATCTCAAATTTATGCACATTTATTGATTTAAATTTACAAATTTAGACTCTTACACATACATTTTTATTGACAGCAACTTTGCCACATAATGGATGACAGAGGAGACGAGAGTGTATGTCGCATGTTAATTTAGATTTTTTTTTTCCCATTCGGTCAACTGACTGAACAGCCATTCATAGCAATTTCTCTTGCTGTCAGAACTAACGTCCCAGTGAAAGGTTTTTACGCAGAGCTCAGAAGTAATGTGCACCAAACTATATCCCCATGAATTCATCCATACTTCTGACGTTTCCAGCTTGGTGTCTGAGCCCACTTGAAGGACTCACGAGAGGAGGTAATCTCCCTTCAAGACCTCTCCATTTATACAGAGAAATTATTTTGTTTTGACTGTATCCTGTTGCACAATCATGAAAACAAAATAAGAATAGTCTTGTCTCATACTGCCTTTTGTGTATCAAGAAAGTTGGAGCTCAAACAGGAGTATAAGTCTGTTACTGAGTTTAGATTGATGAGTGCAGTCTCTGAACTCCCTCACAGAGACAGTATTACCTTGCTAGATGTGATTGTGGCCACCTATAAATTGTCAGTGAATATCAGATGTAACAACTCTTTTTGCTTTTTGTTTGATTTGCAGTTGAGATCTGGATCTTCTTTTGGGTTTTCCCTACTAACGTTCAGAGATCTGCAGTAATAGATGCCAGAGCCATCTGGATAACTTGATAAGATTCCTGCAACAGCTGAATGATACTTTTGTTCTCTCCAATCTCTGCCACATCTTTAATTGCTCGCACTTTAACTGCTTTCTAACTCAGAAAAAAAAAAAAGAAAATAATCCAAATCAGCGCAGCCCACATTTAACACACTGACCGTTTATGACAAGCTGTTGGAGGCTGCTTAATGAAACCTGCTTGAACAAAATACAAATTGAGATTATTGCTCAATTGAACAGTCAATAACAACTGTGGTCATTAATTTGTTGGTTTATTGTTTCTCTGTATTTCTTTTGTGTGGTCATGTGTGAAAGATTCAAACATCTCTCTCCAAGTCAAGTAATTACTCTCACAGTAGCAGATTTAATGGAATTATTTTCTCATATGTTTCTCTCTGTGCAGGCGAGTGTGTGTCCGGTGGTTGCTGCAGTGTGTCACAGGTCTTTTTATTATTTAAAGCAGGATAAACGCAAGAAGTCATCCCTTTTTAATCAAAATCGCAAGTGAAGTGCTTATAAAAACATTTCTGAAATGTATACTTTAAGATACATTTTGCAATAAGTTTAAGCTTACGTTGTGGAGCTGCACAGTGGTGCGGCTGGTTGCACTTTTGCCTTGCAGCTTCCTGGGTTTGACTCTGGCATGGGGTCTTTCTGTATGTAAAAAGAGAGCATCTCCAATGCTCTCTTTTTACATGCGTGGATTCTCTTAGGGGTATGTTAGCGTATTCCTCTGTCCAAAAACACGACTCTTGGGTTAATTAGCCTCTGAAAGTTCTTAGGTGTGAGAGTTTGAATGGTTGCTTGCCCTGTGTGTCTCTATCCTGGTCAATCTGATCAACCCTGCCTTTGACCACTGGAGATTAGTACCAGTGGTACCATTAGCAACTCTCCAAGAGTAAGTGGATTGATGGTTCAAGTAGGATGTATATGCTGCTCAAGATTGCCAGATTGCTGTACCTGTGATAATGGAAGAGAAACAACCTAAGATTACAGAAAAACTGTTAAACTGTTAAGGTAGCCATGCTTAGTGGCTTGAGCTGTCATGGTAGGCACCACTTTGGGGAGGAGCAATAGCACCAAAGAGAGCAGGGGGAAGGGTGGGAATAGCGCATACATGAGCATGATTAACCCTACTGATATGGCAGTAGGACAATTGGGAGGAGCCGGAGGAACTTGATTATTTTTGACATATCATCTGTCTCATTTTATACTGTCATGGCTGGTGACAGTTTAAACAAAATATGTTGAAAAAATACTTGATCATTTTAATAAAAGTTACTTACGTGCAGCTTTAATGAGTGGACGTTACGCAGCATGAAAAACCATGATCAAGAGACAAACCTGTTTTTTCTAGACTTAATGTGTGCAGGTTTGTTCAGCAGCTTCTTTTAATCACTGAAGTTTGAACTAAGATAAAATCAATACATTTCTGGGATTGATTACACATAACTCTTAATTAGTAATCTATTGCTT
Organism: Poeciliopsis prolifica; assembly: GCF_027474105.1. Lineage (NCBI taxonomy): Eukaryota > Metazoa > Chordata > Actinopteri > Cyprinodontiformes > Poeciliidae > Poeciliopsis > Poeciliopsis prolifica. The sequence continues at coordinate 2,478,518 of NW_026562396.1, forward strand.
TTTGTTTATCCAAATATGTCAAAGTACAGATATTCACATTTCTTAGTCCATAGCTACTGGGTTGAAATAGATTATGTAGGGTGCTGTGGGGTAAAGCACAACCTATGTATGGAGTCCTTGGTCCTCAACACAGCTGTCACGGGTTCAAATCCCAGCCCTCCCCCTCTCTCATTAATCACTTTGCTCTCTGATCACTCTTAAATAAAGGCCAATAAAATAAACGGTCTGTTTATTTTGCCAGAGAGAATAATGAAGCAAAGAGTGCAGGAAATTATCTAGAACAAAGGGGATTTGAGAGAATGACTGATGAAGAAATGTGCTAAAGATGAGAACCCTCTCAGTGTATTCTACAAACTTGTAAAATGTCATAGAAGATGACATGATGGTTTAACATCATTGACAGAAACCTTGAAAAAAAGAGTCATAAGCTCAAACTGATGAAAGACAGCAGAGCAAGGGGCTGAGACAGAAGGGTCAACTCACGAGAGTGACCAAAAGTAAGTGGCCCATAAAGTGGTGATCCAAAATGGTAGACTGAAAATAAAATAAAAAAAATAAAAAAACAACATACTGATTAAAATGACTACCTAATAAAATATTGATAAGAGACATTTAGCAGTTTAGAAATGTAAGCAACGTATAATTAGACTGGAGAGCACCTTACAGTTTCCATCTGGCATAAATCACATCCTGCCAACTTTGATGCAGATCATAAATATAGAGCTTCATTCATTTAGAGAAAAAAAGGTGGAATGCCATCCAGCAAGGGATTATGCTGCACCTTAAATGGGATTGGGAAAACAATTAAGTTGTATAGAAATGTAATTTCAGGGTTGAGCGTGCAGGTGTACTTTGCATGCAACCTTCCATGTTAAATGCTCTTCCTCTGAGTGAATTAGACGATAACTGAGCAACGTCTGCTTTGTTTGTCTCAAGGTAATAATCTAAGTTTTCCCTCTAAAATCTGAAGAGTGCAGCTGTGTGCTCATGTGAAATAAAAAAAAAAAAACCTTTCAGAATTTTGCATGTGGGTGGATTCAACAGGTAAGGAGAAGCAGTTTTCTCTTCCTGTCATCTCTATAAATCAGGAATATCAACCTTCTAACTCAGCTGAGATAATCCAATAACTGCCTGGAGCACACACAAACAACTGAGGTGGAACCATTTTCTTACTCATCATGTGTGGCCACCGACAGCTTAGCTCTTCAGATTTGTGGAATGCTGTTACCTTATTTTGAGTTATTTTAATTTTATTGACCATGTTCATACACATATGGACGATTTATGTGCATGTACAGTGAAGGTGTTGCTGCATTTTTCTCTGAACAATGATGGACAGCATGCATTTACCCATAACTACACAGCTTCTTTAACTTGTATTCACTTTGCAGTGATGCATCCAAAAGTACACAATAATTCTGATGTCCAAGGTCAAGCTTTTCATTTGCAAAACAAGTAATTCTTTAAATAGATAAGGTGTGCACAAACTTATTCTGCTCTCAGTGGCTTTAATGAACAAAGCACAAATATGTTTTGCATCATTATTCACACCTGGGCTACAGCAGTCAGGTGCTAACATCTGCACTATACAGTGAATTTTATTATTTTTGCACTCTATGGAATACATCAAGACAGGGCTGCCAGCATCAAGAGAACCTCATTTTTTCTGTGCTTTCTGCTTTGTTGCCTGCTTAACAAAACAGGTGATGTGAAAAAAAGTAACTTTTTTCACATCTGAGTACTGCTGCTAATTTTCACGCTCAGTTTGTGGAACCAAAACAGCTTTGAGTATGAATGTGAAAGTACAGAAAAATGATTAGTAGTGCCTAAAAATAAAAACTTGGGTCCTACGCTGTTGAACAAGAAGGTAGATTTTACTCTAACAAATGTCACATGTATTCATGTTTGACAGCAACAAGTGGAAAGACAAGCCTTCCGGTTGTAATCAAAGCCAATTATTTGGGCAAGGATGTCAGTCTGTTCCCTGTAAATGAAGACATTTAAAGAAATTGAGCACTCAGGGAATTTTATAAAAGCCCTAACAAAGGGCAGGCATGGAGTTACTGTCTGAATGAGCAATTGGATTGCTCTGTGTTTCTCCCAAGGCTTGTGCACCAAAAACTTCAAAAATATGAGAGTGGTAATAAATAAGGCTGGTCTTAAACTGCTTCTTTTAGGTAACTAACGAAAGAAAGTCTCATAAAACACAGTGGTAATCTTGCTGTAAGATGTTTTATTCATTCATTTAACCCATCGACAGCTCACTAAGACAACATCAAAGATAGATAGAAACATGCAATAAATGAAACAGAATTCAAACGAGTTGCAGGGTTTGAACGGTATATTGCACAAATTAGATATGCCCTTTCAGTGAAACATCGTGTGCCACGAATTACAAGAATAACCATCTTTTGTGTTAAAAATCACATCTTACTTTGGCTGAAAATCATTACAATAGACTTCCAAACCTAATGTGTAGCCTCTGTTCAATTATTGTTTTGATGTGCCACGAAAATAGTGTTGTATCTTAAACAACAAAAACAACACGCCATTGTTACCTGCACATTTATTCTTTTTAAATTTTTTTCTTATGACTTTATAAAATTATAGTGAAATATTGTGTGCCTGGTTGCTCAGATCATTCTGTTCCACCCACATAAATTGCTGAGGTCTTCTGTCTCATTGGTATTTAATATTCTGCCCAAGCTGGTAGATGCTTAGGTTTTATTTTAGATTTCATTTTGACAGAGAAATTTAAGTAAGTTAAATGGCAGTATGAGAAGTCTGGGGAACATTTAAAGGTCATGTTAACAAAATACTTAGTACAGAGAACAGCATTCATTAGCAACCCCTTGACCCAATGTTTAAGAACCAAAGATGCATTATTCACGGCTGCTAAACATGACTTTAGTTTTTGAAGAGCATGCCACTTACGCCATTCCCATGGTCTGTATTAGTATAAATTGACATTGTAATACATTTGTTTTACATTATTAAGATGTAAATTTAACTGTGTTGAGTATTTATTTTGATGTTGTCTTCTTTGGCCTTCTTGGTCAATATTAAGAAATCGGCAATGGAACTTAACTTTATTGTTTTTCTTTGCTTGCTACTCTTTGTTGTGTGCTGCTATTGTCTTCCCCACCTGTCTCCTTGTTATGGAGACACTGCTACTTGATTCTTCCACTACAGGATGCCTCCTGCAGAAAGTAATGTTGGAATGTGGTACTGTACAACCTGGGTGGCAGGTGAGGGACGAGGCCTTTCTGGACATCATAACTTGGCTTTAGGGATATGGAATGTCATCTCCCTGGAGGGTGAGGAGCCACAGCGCTTGTACAAGTTTGAGCCATTTAGTTGCTCCATTTGGAAATTTTCCAACTATATCAAACTGAGAGGAGACTCCGGCAAAGAGCCAGAACTTGTTGGAGAGATTATGTGTCCCATTTGGCTTGGGAATGTTTTTGGATCCCCCAAGAAGATGAGCTGGAAGATGACACTGGATGTCTCTGTGACCCCATCTCAGAAAAGAGGAAGACAATGGATGGATCTCATATTGTTTTCATATGCCATCCTCTCATTCTCAAAGGTGTCAGATTTGAAATAGCTATGCCACCTAATTTTCCTAAAATGTCAAGCACAATCCTGTATGTTTGTAATTTCAGTAATCACTGACCTAGAAATTCATATTTCACTGAAAATTCATATTTCACAGTTTATTTTTTCTGTCTGAAAGAAGAAAAAGGCTAAAAATCAGTGAAAGAAAGAAAAATTGCTCAATACTTTTTACATGCGTGGATGCATTTACATCATTTGTAATGCCGAATTGCAGTTCTGTAAGTTCTACAAAGTGCTTACATCAATGCATCCAGTTTATGCACATAATATTTTTCTCTACACTGACAAACCATCATTTTCAGAACATACTACTTAGATTCTGGGTACAACAGGAGGGTTTTTGTTCATAAACATCTAATAGAGCAGTGAATCCTCACTTTACATTGGATATAAATGTCTACAAACCAAACAATTGCAGCTCTTTGTGATGTAAAAAGAGGAAAATATTTAGATCTTCTCCACCTTTAATGTGACATCTCTTGTGAATTATTTGATTGAAAAAAAGCTCTTGGTGGAAGCATTAATGATAATAAATCAAAACCTGATATATCCTGTTCAGGCTGAGGTGGGAACATTCTTAAACCAATACCTTGCTGAACCAGCGTTTGATTTAATTCAACCATTCAGCTTGCTTTGCTACTCTTATGTCATCAGTTATGGTGAACCTGATCCACTGTAAATAAAGTTGACATTTGCTCATTTGCAACCTTTGGCTCGATGTTTCTCCATAATTGTTCAAAAGACAGAGCATAGTCCAAGAAGTTGCCAAGACAAGAACACTGACAGAGCTGCAGGGATTTCTGGTTTTGTTCTGCCTTCTTAGTTGCAGAGCTTGGATATTTGTACAAAAGGGTTGTTTCAGGTTTTCATTTTTGTATTTTTCCTTCTTGAGGATTTGGTTATTTGTCAATAGAATTGTTTACAATAAGCAACAAAGGTAGAAACAGTCATTAAATAATTGAGCATGGTCATATTTTTTGTTACAAAAACCTCCAATTTTTATAAACATCTGTAAATAAAATTGGTTGTTTGAGTTGGTTTGGAGTTTTGTTAAATTCTCTGTTCCTTAGTTCCTTTTCTTTGGTCAGTTTTGTTTCTGTTTTAGTTTAATTCAGTCCTTCCTTAGTCATTTTTGTTTATGATGTTTCTTTCTTATGTCATATGCCAAGTTGTTCTTTCTTACTCTACTTTAATTATGTCTCTTTGGTCTAGTTATTTATTTCCTAGCCCTCTGTGTATTCTCCCTTGCCACCTGTGCCACTTTCTCTCTGTTTCTGCTCAGTCTGCTTTCTGTGGGCTCCCCTCACACCTGTAACTCGTTTCTAATCAGCCATCTGGTCCTTGTTCAGTAATCAACCTCCCCAGTATGTATACAACTCATTCTCAGTTCCTCCTTACTGGTTCCCCTTGATTAACCCTGTTTCTACCCTGTTTTAACCTGTGTTTCCCTTGGCTTAGCACATTTGTTCTGAAACAAAAATCACATCATCACTCCCTCCCTTGCCTAAAATCCTATGACACATAAACTTAATTGGAGAGTATATATATGGTGGGACTGAGCAATTCTGCATAAAAGTACATTCATATTTTTCTGACAATTTATTTGATCATAGTTTTAGCGCAATTGCTATTCTGTTTTTTTTTGTTGTTGTTTTTTTTAGTTAGACTTGAGGCAAGTGTTTCCAATTTTTCAGGTTTATATAGTGTGTGAAAAAAATATCTAAATGCCTTTTGACTTTTTAAAATTAAATCTACAGGGAGTTTTTATTTTAAGAAGCCTAAAGGGTGTGTGGAGGGTAATCAATTCCAGATCCATGAAGAGGTTTCAGCAAATGCTGAAAATCTGGCCCCCTGACTACACTTTTAGAAAACGTAGCCGTGTTGCTCACCTTTATAATGCACAAGGTTAGAAGGTCACAGTGGGATTTCCATTTCTGTAAGCTTTAAGACAGTGGCAACATAGAGAAAGAAATCTACAGCAATTACTTTGAGTCCCAATGGATCTCTTAAATTCAACTAGATAAAAATGTGATATTTTTCTGTGTGTGTGAGTGTGTGTGTGTGTGGGGGGCTGTTTTTTTTTAAATTGATGACCTCTTCTTACATACCTGCAGACTACTTACTTTATGAATGGTACTAGATTTCAGTTTAAATAAAATTGTGTTTTCTTCCACTTGATGTTTATCTGTTTAGGATGATCATCAACAGATTTTGCAATAACTTACATAACAACAACATGAGTGATTAGAAATAGGTGATAATGGTGCTGAAATGTTCTAAGCTTAAGAACATTTCAGCACTAATTTCAATTCAAATTTTCTTCAAAGAAAAATTTGTATTTTCCTTTGAGGAAAAATTTAAATCCCCAACTGAATTTCTAAACAGACAGTGTAATTTAAATATTGCTTCATTTCTTTCATGTGTTGAATTATTTATGACAGGGGTTCCTGACAGATCAAGCAATACACTCAAAGTCATCCCGATATAAACTGCAGAGAGCTGCAACCACCAAATATCCACAGAAAAACAAACGGTTAATATGCATAATATTGCTAGTGTTACGGGTGAGTAACTTTCCTGCACAAACTGTATGAGCATGGCAGGGTAAAAAATAAAATAAAAACAACAACAAAACCCATTTAATATGATGTAACATGGCACAAGGGAGAGATGTTACATATTCTTCAAGGCTTTGAGTGAAAGCTGTAATAGAGGCATTAAAAGTATCTGTTACATGACATTTTGTCAGCAGATTTTGTCAGATTGTCCTAGGGGAGTCTTTTCGTGATCATCTCAGTTAGAAAGCCGTGAAGCGATCTTACGTGCAGAATCAATTGTTTTTGTGAAACCTTGCTTGGATATTTAGATTTAAACTTTCCAAGTTGCTCCATTTTTTTTAAAGAGTCTTACTGAAGGTTCAAGGATAAGCTGTGGATAAAAAATGTATTAATTATTGAAATGATCTAATTTTTTCCTAACTTTTCTGCTCTCTAAGGATCCGTTTCTTCAAGTAGTTTTCAGCACACAGAGACACAAATCAGGCATTTTTTGAAGTTTATTATGTTATTAGGGCACACCAACTGACCTTGATGTTTCCTTGGAACATTTAACCAACCCCAAGGTGGCTATTACTGTGATGAATATTCGGCACTGCTGACAGCGCCATGGCTTATTTATTTACCCAGCGAGAGGTAGCTCGCTACCTCACCATGACCTCATGCTGTGTCTTCCTCCCTCATTTGTCAACTTACACCTCCTCTGGTGGCCATGCGGCGCCATCGAAGAGAGGGGTGTGAACGTAACGTGTAACTGTGCAACTGAGCGAGGTAGCTCTAATGCACACGAGACACAAATAAACAAAGGTAGAATGCTGATGTGGCTAATTATTCCAAAACCTCTTAATCCTTCAGCTTCGTTTCACTTTTCATGTTTGCCAGCATGAGGTGTTGATGGATTTGTGTCTTTTTTAACTGTATTTCCCTGGATGAAAAAACACTCAAACACCCACAACAACTTCAAAAGAGGAGGCATCTAAGATCTTTGTGTGGGAGTCACAGTAGGATCAATTAATTGTACATCTTTTTATGCTAAAGGTAATAATTACATACAGTTAGTTTTTGGAGTAAACTGCAGCAACGTCCTTCCTTGTAGAAGTGTGAAAAAAAAACAAAAAACATGAAGCAACATGACAAGTGGATAGCTGGATTTTAAACAAAATCAGCTGTTTCAAAAACCTCCTGATTGTTGAGTAATAATCAATGAAAATATGCCATTGCCTTGCAACCCCAGTCGAGCCCAGCCTGTCACCTAGCAGCCCAGAAGCAACTTGCTGCATTCTTGTTGGTTGTGCAGGATGTTTTACTTCTTATTTTCAAAGATGCATACTTGGGCTTCTGTTTGCAGCCATTTTCATGTGTGAGTGTAAACATTGAATTGAGAAAGCACCCAGAAGCTTAAAATCACAAGAGGCCCTAAAACAGAGGAGCTCAAAATAGAGGACAGAACCAGAGTATAATCTTATTAAATAAGAATGAGTTTGTGCACAAAAATGTAATGATCATGTTTTGTAAAAGCCAAATATCTATCCTTACCTGTTCAACAAAGAATAATTTAAACTTTAGATTACCTGCACTGCCTTTAGCTCCCTGTTATAAAGACAGGCTACTTAAACATCCGGGTCTCCTATTAAGTTTCAGAAATTGTTTTTTTCACCTGCTGTTTCCTTTTCTTATTTAATTTTCATATATATATAGTTTATTTGCCTTTTCATCCACACTTATGATTTCAATCTCGTCGTAGAATACAAACAGAAAGTACACCAAGTAAAAAAAAAAAAAGACTTGTTAAAATATAAGCTCTTAAGGTGCTGGAGTAAAATATTTCTGAAAAGGATCAAAGTTTTCAGGGTTTATGAAGAGCTGTATCCAAGGAGGCATTGAAACTTCTTTTTCCCTTAGGGATTTTTATTTTTCAGCTCTAACAAGTCCTTCAATCCATGTTTTTCTCCACTTTAAATGTTCCTTATACAGATTCTCTTTAGGCAGGAGTGAAGAGGTGATAAGTCTCTCATCTTTCTTTACTGATCTCTGTAGGGAGCTTTTAGGCAGAGACAGCTGAGCTAACATATTAAACTGAGATGATGCAGTGCATTATGTTTTCTTTACTGCCTCTACAATCTATCTAATATGTGATAAAGTCAGTTGAGTATAGTTTTTTTCAAAGGGCTGTTGTTCCTCTTTGGATAAGGGGTTGGTGTCGGTTGTCCATAAAAACTCTTTGAGGATGCCTGTCGGACTATGAAGATGAAGTGACAAGTGACATAATCAGTGCTCTTCTACAGGTCTGTTTATATGTAATGAGTTATTTCTTTTATGGATTGGGTTGTGCTGGGAAAAGTTTCAAATCATCAGTTTAAACAGCGAGTGACTTTGAACACAGCCTGCCTCCTTCAAAACCAGACTGTAAGGCATTGGACACAGATTTTCTCAAGGTGGTTGGTTAACCTTTACAACCTTGAGCTGATCTTTTCCACATGGGATACTAATTCATGATCAATAAACAATCAGAAGCTTGTCTCCATGCTTTGGCCATCAAACATGTTTTCATAGAAAGCAATCACTTTGCAAATCATTGTTTTATTTGCCTTCATATAACCTTAACGTGACCCACATCAAGGTTTCAGGTTGCTTGTGTAAAATCCATTTAATTAACCTTTCAGCACTTTATGCATTTTTATTGGGTTGAAGAAGGTTCATTGTATTGATTATTTTGCTTGCATACTGGCACCGAACACAAGCTGGATGCTGTGTAAAAATAAACTGTTTTTAAACTATTTTTAATTTGAATAATTACTTTAAAATCTTCTGATATTTGCCTTGATTTTCTAAGTTTGTAGAGCATCTTAACAATTCTAAAAATTTTTGTGAACCCATTTCAACCTCAAAATCTCGGAGGACAACAAATAAAAAAGATCAGTCAAGCAATCCCACAAAGATTAACCCTGTTGTAGATATTTTAATATTTGGCATTCACATAAAATCTGAGCAGCACATGACATTCTGCTCTAATCTAGCTGCTGCAGAATAGGATTCATGGATTGTTAAATCAAAGAATGTCTGAGCTGAAACCAGGCTCAAAATGTCATGTTCCTGCAATAGAGACATAATAAAAGGATTCGGCATTCTTCCAGGCCTTTCTCCAGATTGCTTCTCGAGAGCATAAAACTGATCCATGTCAATTACTTTGAGCTTCAAAATGCCAACAGCAACTACAAAAAAAGCCAGAACATGTAGTGGCTTGATTAATTGTTTTTGATTCAAACTTCAAAAGTTGAAGATTTTTGATTTCTTTCTTAATCTCTGCAAGAAAAAAAAATAGGGATCTCTTTTAATAAGAGACATCTCGTAAAAGGTATTTTCTTTGGAATTAAATAACTCTATCCTGTACTTGCTATTCTACTCATTTGGTGATAAAATCCTGTTCTTTGCAGTTAAGGTCTGACTTTAATCTTTTAAGAGATTAAAAGTAAGAATTCTGAGAAAATTGTCAGAATTCATTTTTTCTCACCAGTGGCCTCCTTAATTGTCTTTAAAAAGGACAATGACCCTTAGCATGCACTCGATTTAGTCACAAAAAAACTCAAAGATAAAAAAAAATTCTATGTTCTGAAGTGGCCATGAAAAAGCCCTTCCTTCTATTAAAAAAAAAATGTAGGCAGATCTGAAAAATGTTGTGGCCTTAAAACCTTAGACCCCATTCACATGGGAACAATGTATCTGTAAAAGCTTTTTGCTCTGAATGTTGGCAGTCTTGGGAGATTAGAAACGATAATTTTTGGTTGTAGGGTTGATACATTTCAGAATCCATTTCCATGTTCCCGTTTGGACATGATGACGTCAAAGCTCCATCTCTGTCCAGCATGCACCTCACTCACAGGTAACAAATATGGCGTCATTCTATATTTTTTGTGTTGTTCTCTGATAATGTTAGAGCGCTGCTGATTGGCCTGGCGTACGTACTGAATCTTTTTCTGGGAAGCTGCATCCTGTCATGCCGGAGCACATTTTTCTTAATCATCATGATACATATTTTGTTAGACAGGTAACACAATATCATTCCCAGATCAGGCTACTTTATTGTGACATTGTTTAATATAAATTTGTACATCACTCACAGAAATATTGATTATCATGTAACAGAAGTCAGACACAACCACTCAAAATGTAAGACCCAATCAATCAAAATGTAACTTCATAGACAACTGCTTTATGAAGTTTTATTCCACAAAATGCAAGTCACCTCTATCAGATCTTAAATTCAGCTTTAGTTTTAATCAAAACTATAGAAAAAAAACAAACAAAACAAAACAAAAAAAAAAAAACAACAACACACACACACACACACCTAAACACACAGTTTAGAAAAATCTGATGCAATCCAAGGCACCCAATACCTTGAAAAAGCCTATTAAAATATTAACTTCACAAAGCACAGGCAGCTTCTTACTGAGTCTACCAATTGATTTCTGCTTTATATGCTTAAATTCAAAGCCAAGAGGGATTGTTACTTTTGCTGTAAATCTTTTGGAATCAGCAAGTCCATGAGGATAATACATAGAGACATTTGTCGAGGTTAACAAATCAGTGTTGTTTTTATAGTTCTCACACACAACATAAAAAAAGCATGTGAAGAAAAAACATATTTCAGCACTTTTATATTTTGTTTGCATTTCAAAAACAAACAAACAAACAAACAAAAAAAAACATTAGGATACAGTGATTTCAGTTACACATTAAAGTCAAATTTGGAAGAAAGATATGTTACTCTGAAAAAGGGTGACCCAGATTAAAAGACTTAATGAAAATTTAGGCTGGATGTCTTTGTGTTGAAAGTCTGTTTTTAGGAACACCCTACTTTACAGTTTCATTTGAAGTAAGCCAGTCAGTAGAACAAGATGTTTTGAGTCTGTCTTTTGAGCCTTTTCTCCTTAATGTTTTCCAGGCTAGGTTTTGTACCAAATATATTGACCTAAATATTCACTTTATGAGCATAAAGCAACACTCACACAGTCTGTCACAGGGTGGGGGGACAGGAGCTCATTAATATGTAAATTCAACCACTCCTCCAACATCTGTAGCTTGAATGTAGTAAACGGAGGCATTTTATCAAGATTTGATATGCAAATTGTTGTACAACTACGGATTCAAAATTACTTAAAAACTTTAAAAGACAAGTTTGTTGTTCAAAGTCCTCATTTAAAACACAAGCTGAAGAAATGGCACAATTTAACACTTTGTATGCATAAAAACTGAGACTGTGTTTCATATTTTTTCCATATATTCCTTTTCAATTGCTATGACCCTCTTCTCATTTTTTGATAGCAGTTCAGTGCGACTTGCTCCATTTATTAGGAACTCTTTACCAAGCTGCCGAAACTCAATAAATTATTCTGTCAGATTGCTGCATTTGAATTTCAGCTCCCTCTTCTCTCACTTTCAGATATCTTCTTTTCGGTGCCAAGCTTTCGCTCTCTCCACCATTGCAGCACTTTCTTAGTCTCTCATTCACTCGCTCTCCTGCTTCACACAAATTCCAATTTCTCATGGCAGGCAGCAGGTAATATTCAAAGGTACTTAAACATAGTTTGATAGTTGGTGTGGCCTAAAGTGAAGGCTGGATTGCTCCAAAATAGCATCAAAAAACCTTAGTAATGGTAGGCAGGGGAAAACAGGACGACTGGTTCCATTTCAAATCGAGTCGGTGTGGAAACTTATTGGCAAACACATTACTTTAAGTCTCCTTTTCTCAATCAATTCACTGGAAAGCTAAAAACCAATCTGGAGCATGACAGCTCCCACGAGGGCTGATTGATGAGTCAGAGTGGGAATGTGCATATCCAAGCAAGGTTTGGTTTATATGTCCTCAAATTCCATTGGGTGGAAAATGTGGATTGAGTGAGGCCGTCATGGATTTGGCATCGCTAACTTTGGGGCAGATTGCAGAGAGTGAATTGATGTTCAGTGGAGGGAATGTGACAGTTCATCTGAAGGAAGAATGGAAGTGAGAGGAAAAAAAAACAAACAGGAAGATCTGTTTAAAGACTGACAGTGCCACAAGCGTGAATGACCTACAGGATATAAGGACTGATTAATGTTACGTCATTGTTTTATTGTCATGAAGTCCTTCCTTTCTCATGCAGACACATTTAATGAGCTCATTGATCAGTTTATTTTCTGAAAACACAGGTTGAGAGTGGACTAGGCACATAAAGGTATTTATAAAAAGACAAAGATGATTTTCAAGAAATCAGCGCTATATGTATTTTAGAGTGTGAAAAGGAAGTGGTTTCATTTCCTTTTCTTTATCTGTATTTCAGATTGGTGTACAATATTCTTAATTTGTTTAAATGCAATATATTGTTTTGCAAACCCATTCACCTTGAACCTTTTCATATTCTGTCACATTACAGAATATGAATATGACACTATTTTCTAACTTGCTTCAGATGCTGGTTTGAAACAAGAATTTTGTTCAAGTCCTGTGATCTCTTTAAAGTATGTCTAATGCTTTTTATGTGCCCGCTTGTGAAAGCTCCATGTATACTGGAATCAATGCAACTAGATTCAAAGTGTCTTGTTGTGCACTTAACAGTCAGATTGTTTATATGTGATGTCCCTGTTTCATTTTGTTAATGTTTGAATAGCAAAGAATCAGGTGACCAGATGGGAAATACATTTCAGTGCTCCATGAGTACTCCTAAGCCGAAGTGTTGTCATCCTGTAATTTTTGCGACGTTCCAATCTCTTTTCCATTGATTATGTTAATTTAAAATTATGTAGTAGCTGTGATGTATTCTATATTATGATTTTACATGACATGTGAGGGCTGCAGATTTCATGTGGTGGAATATTTCAACATGTCCAAAGGCTGATTATATCTTCTAATCAAATTGCACATGACGCTACATAAATTTGCTTCAGGACACTCTACCAAAATTGCCAAAGAAGGCATTCTTGTTGTATTTCCATTGGTCAACGTCGGAGTCACAAAGTTGTGGAGATGTTTAAAGCAGATGTCCGTTAGGCTGTACATTATCCAAAGATTTGAAACATGAAGAGAGCACAAAAAGTCACCCACCCCAAAATACAGAGTAAGTCCATTAATCAGAAAAGCAGTAAATAGAAACTTGGCAATTGTGGGAGAGCTGCTGAGATCCAACACTCGGGTGAGAGAATTTGTTTTTTACTGGACCTTTATGAAAACGTAGCAAGAAGAAAGTGAAACACGTTGGTTCCTGCATTACACTGTGGGCATACATTTTTTTTCCCACAGGGATAAGGAAGATGGTGAGAGTTGATGGGAAGATGGATGAAGCTTAATACAGGGAACAGCTGGAAGAAAATCTTTAAGGATGAAAAAGAATTTCGAGTGGGGTTGATGTTCACTGTCTGGCACGGCAGCAACTCTAAAAGGAGCTGCAGTGAAATGGCTTTGATCAAAGCATAATAATGTTTTAGAATGGCCTTGTAAAAACTCAGACCTAAAAAAATAATTAAAATCTATGGTGAGGCTTAAAAAAAATGCAGTTTACAATCCATTTTCATACAGTAAAATTCAATAGTGGCTAATTTGCAAAGATGAAAAGCCAAAGTTTTCATTCTCTGGTCTTGCAAAAGCAGATGAAGATGTCACATCAAAACGTTTTGCAGTGGAAGTAATTATTCAGGTAAGTTAATATAGCATGAGGTTTGTTTTCTTTGCTTGAAGGCCATTTTATTTAAACAAAGAGAAAAATGTAAGATGAGATTAGTTTTGTGAGAATACCAAATATTGGGGAGTATTTCATTTACATATATTATGTAGGAAAAAATTTTTTCTCTTTCTGTCATATACACCAGCAGTACACCAAGGAAAGAGGTTTTGTGGTTAATTCAGTTATGTACATACAGAGTGATGGACACAAAAGAAGAGAAATAAGAAGTGCTGAATTTTGTGAGCAGAAAAGATGCTTTGCTGCCAATATTTTTAATCAATATTTCATTATTTTTATTTTATTTTATTTAAATATTCCAAATATTTGACAAGCAATGGCATCTTCAATTGCATCTGTACCTCCAGGTTGCCACAGTGACCTCACATAATTTTGTTTGACAGTTTTTTCAAACATGCTAAATATAGATGCAAAATCAGCACCTGCAATCTTCAGGTTTAATAAATTGCATTGTGGGTGATAAGTCACCTACCTAGTCATTAATTATGCATATCCTCCTCTCATTATTTAGCCCTGTCTGATTGTCAACATATGTTTTGCACATTCCTGAAGGGAGAAAACCTGAATGTTTTCTGTCTGCTATTCTCCTCATTTTTCTATTCGCAGTATTGCTTATAGTTTAGGTTACATATCCAGCACCTGTTTTAATACCTGCAAGTGTTACACTAAATACAAACGCAGGCCAGATTTTTCAGATTTGATGTTTTAAGGAAAAAAAAAATACACTTGTGAATTATTTTTTATTGGTTCGTCACATAAAATCAATTTGTCATTATTTTATGGTTGTAACTTGGAAAAAAAACTGAATACTTTTATAAAAAAATTATTATGTGGTGATTGAACAGAATATTTTACAAACTCCTATTCATGCATAGGAGCTTAAAGAAGGCTCATATCTCACTTGTGTGCCAACAGTGCCACTGGCATTGCTACAGCTCTTACTGTAAGCAAATGAAGTCCTGCCAAGTATCAAGGACAGCGGGTGGAGTGGCAGATGTGGGCACAGCGAAAAAAGGAATACGTCTGCTTTTGCTAACTGTTGTATCTATTCGAGCAGTGTAGGTGTAATGGAGAAGCAGAGAACGGTTTGTTGAGCCCCTTATGGGAGACAAATGGAGCTGGACAGGAACATGATTTTATGTGTTAACAATTTAGAACCTGATAAAAAGGCTTTCAGCCTTACTGGAAATTCCTCAGGTTCCCTAATTAAGACACTAAATACTGAATGTTTTTCAAAACCCATTTTTGATTTCAGCTCAACAATTTGAAGACCTGAAGGGTTTGACGAAACATATCAACGTTTTACATTTTTTTAATCTAGATAAACACAGAGGAAGGTTATACTTACAGTTAGTCTTTTGATTCATAATAGATTGCACTATAAAATACAGATGCACTTACAGGTCTGAATTTATTAATCACTGTATAGTAGACCTGCGGTGAGACCTTCATCAATGAGAAATATGCCATCTTTCTCAATGTTCTTGTACAGAAGTATGGCAATAAGCTGGGCGTAATGAATAATTAAAAAAAGTACATTTGTGTGCAAGTAAGCCTGCTGTAGAGAAAGTGGAGAAGTGACTGCACTAATCAGTGGGAAGTCCTCAGGGATTGTGCTGCCAGGACAAGGACTTCTGAATGAGAGAGAGCCAAAAAGAAAGGGCAGACTGACAGGAAGGGGAAAGGAAGAAAAACCTAAAACAATGTATTAAAAAAAAACATTGGCATGAAAGTCTAAATAATAAAATGATAGTGCAAGCAAGGGAGAACGTCAGAGGCAGAGGGAGATAACAAAATTGAAAGACAAAGAAGCAGTGTGGAGGCACATTTCATGGATGGCATCTTAAGTGAGAGGTTTGAGCATAAGGACTGAATAATGAAACAAAGATTTGGTATTAGGTATGCCAGGTAGGTCTTCGTTGGAGGGCTCTTAGAAATATTTAAAAAGGTTAGTGTATGAATAAACATTGCTCATCAAGGTCCTTTAACACAGAGGGAAGAAAGAGGTCCTAATGAATAATAAAGAGTCACTGTGACAGCGGAGCTAGCCTTGCGCTGTGAAGCCATCCCCCCTCATCCACCTCCACACCATAACACAGTAATGGAACACTTCCTACAGGACTTTCTCGCACAAAGGACAAAGGCATAATCATTAAAATGGGGAGCGGGGAGGAGTCAATATCGCAAAGAGCAGTTGTTTTTCATTGTGGAGGCTACAGATGGACTGCATATTAGGATCTTGGTGTTCCCATTAGAGATTCCACTGACACATGTTCGCACAGCCCTATTCAACTGCTCCCAAGGTCTCTGTTACATTTCTGTCACACTCATGTAGGACACTGAAACAGTGAGAAGAACAGAGATGGAGATATGAAGGAGCCTCTGTTGACTCTGAGGAGATGGTTCTTGCATACTTTTATGAGCCATTATTCACATGACGAAATGGATTGTGACATGCATCTTAATTGTTCACTGTTGCACAGAAGTAACACAGAAGTGAATTTGTCAGTGGCAATCAGTGTAGCATCATGGCTTGGTTTTCTAAGGAGACCCAATTTATAGCAGCATTTCAGAGGGTTATTTCCAGTTGTTAGCTGATGCAACGTATTTTCAGTCTGGCCTTTTACAGGTTAAATTCAACCTTCTAAAACTTAGAAATACCTGCTGGCTTATATTGAAGCCAGGAAAACTGACTATTTGATAAAGTATATTGAATGTGAATACCCGTATTAGTCCATGTGTCATATTTTCAAGTGCATTGGACTCTGATTGGGTCTTCTAGGCAAATCTTTTGGTAGAGTAGTGTTCACACTGATAGCATAATAGTGATTCTAGGATTCTAAGAGGGTGAAGCCATCCCTTATTAGATAGACTGGTTCATCATCAGAAAAACCAGGGCTCAGAAAAAGTTCACAGATGAGTGCCTGGTGTTTGAGTCTTAGGTATGAGAACTCATCCACGCCAAACCTGAAAGACTAACAGGATCCCCTCCATCCGGGCTGAAAGGATTTACAGAAGAATTGACTTTCAGGTGTGTCAGATGGAATCAGAGGGCAAAAGTCTGAAAATGCTAATTGGGACCTGTGATAGCAATGAATGGAGTCAGTCAAACTAACAAATATAGGTTCACTCCAGTTCAGGTTTATTACTTGGGAGTCAGGATCAAAGCTTATGCCCATCATTAAACATAGCACAATACATTTAACTAACAGCAATGTTCTTTTAGTTCTGGTGTTACACTCATAGTTCCCCACTGTGTGGCAGGAAAGACCCCTGACAATGATCATTAAGTGTGTGAGCAACATAAGCACACAGAGAAAAGGAAGCTGTTATAGAGAGGAACTGCCATAAATCAGACAGTACTTGTTGTAGCTGCTAAAAATAACCAAAACGGAAAAAAAAACTAACACAATTTGTACAATGGACTTTAAGGGTGAAAAGATTGTGGTAAAATAAGCCATTTACCATCTAATCTGACAAAAACACATAGTTCCCTTTTCTGTCACAGTAGAGTTTAGCAAACATTACATATTTACATTATTGATAGTGGGACAGAAAATAATTTTTTTTTGGCCTCAGTCCCAAACAGATGAATGTTTCATGGTGCTAATGGTGGTTCTGGACTTAGCTGAGTCGAGATGTTTGTTTTCTGCTCTACATTAGCAGTGATTGTTTGAGACTGTTTTACCATTCCAGCCCAATAGCTTATGACTAAAAGAAATATGATCATGTATCAGATCATATGGACACTCAAGTGAAGCACAAAGTCATGGATTACTAATTGAAAGTTCCTAGAAAGTTTAATCAACTTAAAAAAGTATAGTGAAAGTAAATGAAGGCCTAATTTTTTGGACTGTTTATGATAGCAATAATCATGCCATCAACATACATCATGCAACACAGTCATCCTGGTGGTGTCACAAAGGGAGCTGGTGCCTACATCCAGCAGTCAGCGGGTAAAAGGTGGGGTACATTCTGGACAGGTCTATCACAGTATGCCATCAATAAATTTGTTGAAAACATTTATTTACAATACTTTTTTCCTAAGCCTTCTCCACGTCTTTACCAGGGTTGCCAAAGGTGTCAACTTCTGTGACTATGCCTGCAAAATCTCATTTGCTGCTTCGTAGATATAATGCAATTTATCCATAAGATGTAAAAATAAAATTGTTTGTATGAACTTGTTCTTCCACCTGTTCTTGTCACTTGAAAAAGTGTTAATATAATATGTTGTGCTTTTCAATCCAGTCAGACATCAATGCATTTAATAGCCTTCAGACTTTGGTTCACAAATTTATTTTCAGTGTATAAATATATTTTAAAAATTTACTTGATTTTAAAGTCTGCCTGTACTTTGTAGCAAAATTCACTTGCTATAATCTAACTTAACCAACCGAAGGGTGGAAAATATGCTGGACATTTTACTCCGATTGGATGGACCAGACATGAAAATGACAACTGCACAACATCTCGAGGCAAAGGTGTTAAAAAAAGGTCTAAAGATAAAGTTGAGGCATATGTTTAGAGAAATGTGTCTGGAAACACAAATTAATTTAGGATTAGAAGGTTTCAGCCTCTTGGAAAGTAGCAAGGTGCCATAGCTGAAGCCATTTGAGAGAATAGAGAAAATTCAGTTTTAGTTGACCTGCATGTTCTGTGGAGTCTATGAATCACTTCCAGCCTGAGGGGTGATCTTCCTCAATATGTGGTTGTTTATCCATTGCCAAAGGTGCCCTTGACAGTCTTCAGTGCTCATACAGTATTTCTTTCTCCTCTCACCTGACAGGAGTGTTAACCTTGCAACAGAGAAAAAAAACCTAGAAAGGGTACAATGGGTGAAACAATGATGTTTAAAAAACAAAAGCAAATCAATGACTCACTATATTTGTTTTCCTTTCTACCTCCTGAAATATTGGCGGATAGGTTTCATGAGGTAGCGACAGTGAAAACAGTGCGTCTTCATCAGACACTAATATACAATTCCAATGAATGAGAATACATCGTGGATGACAGCCAGAATTTATATTTAATGACTTGCTGAGGTGCAGCGAGAGATTGGTTTAGGGATACGTTTCTCACTGCCACTGTTTTTTGGTTTGCTACACTCCAGACTTTGAAGCCAAAATTATTTTTTACTTCTGAATGTGCAACTGCTTGTTTTTACTTTAAGGAAAACAAGTGTGCTGAATGAAAAATCTAACTTCTAATTACTACTTTAATGAAAATCTGTTGCATGTTTGGATAGCAGCAAACCAAGTGTTTTTCGTCACTCTTTGCACAAGCCAACACCAGTCTTATTATCTTGCTAATATAAATGAAAACATTCTTTAAAAACAAAACAAATGGTTCTGTGTCTAATAAGAAATGGCTTCCTGAACTATTTATTTAACAGCATCTTTACCTTGTTGCCATAGTTTTAGGCAGGATTTTTCTGTTTCTAACAATAACTGGCAGAGAAGTAGTCATAATCATCCTCAAACACGACTGAATCTGCCCCCCTCAAATAATATGATCAAATGTTTGTTTCTTCCAAAAAGTCTTTTTGCTACCCATTCTCGTATGATTTGCCTTCACCACAGTTTTTCTGGATTGGATAGCCTGCAGTTTTAGACATGATCAACTCACCACTGGATAGAGACGCACCATAAACTCTCTGGACATCTGATGCCAAAAGATGAACGGAGCTGTACTAGAACAGTATTTACCATCAACTCTAGCAGGAAGAGAGACAGACAAGTGTACGTAAAGAAGTTCTTAAAAGAGACAACAAATTTAATTTAATTTATAAAAAAGACAATGCAAAAATATATATATATATATATATATATATATATATATATATATCATATCATATCATATATATATATATATATCATATCATATCATCTTATATATATATATATCATATCATATCATCTTATATATATATATATATATATATATCTATATATATCATATCATCTTATATATATATATATATATATATATATATATATATATATATATATATATATATATATATATATATATATATATATATATATATATATATATATATATATATATATATATATATATATATATATATATCATATCATCTTATATATATATATATATATATATATATATATATATATATATATATATATATATATATATATATATATATATATATATATATATATATATATATATAGTGTTAACTTGTGTATAGTTTCAAACAGTTCACTCTTGAAAATGAGACCCCATGTCTGAATTATATTCTTCTCTATAAATAAAGACTAAGTAAAGAAAGTTAAATGAAAACAAAATTTGACACAAAGAATCTCATAGCATCACAGAATTGTGACTCAAAATAGCAACAATGTGACATTAGTAACACTGCCTAATTTCACACTATGCCATGCAGTGAAACTGAGGTTTGACAATTAATTGGCAGCTAGAGGGCACAATAATAGCTTTGAAATGTAATTTCTTCACTTAAAGAAATGCCACTAAAACAGTGACATCACAGCAAAAAAAGGCACCTATCCAAATGCAGCAAAACATTGACAGTGGAAACATTCCACCCTGTTCATCTTAGTATGCATGCATTAATTAGAAGGAGAGTGAGTCAAAAACAGAAGACATGCTTTTATGTCACGATACCACTTGCCAGCAGTTATAGATAGAAAACAGTGTGACTGAAGCTTTTGGGTGATTACAAGGTGGGGCCTTTAGGTTGGGTTCAGTATTAGATGCCAACCACTAATTAGATCTTGTCAGGCTCACAAATTTGTAGGAATGTAAAATGGAAATATGTGTTACTTCGGAGGTGCAATCTGATAGTTATTTGCAAAGAATTGTAATGTCTTGTCCCTTAAAACTCAAGTGCTACTCTATAAATACTGCAAGAAAATCATTGATAGCATATTAAATTATATTTATCTTGGCAAAGTATTATATAATCTCTTAAGAATTTTGATTATGTCATATATCTTGTTAGTAAGAATTAATAGTTGGACATGTGCTTCATTATCAAACATTCTCACACAACTTTGTTGTTTGCAAATATGAATACTGCATACCTGCTTTGTGCAAAATGAAATGTCTACAATCCACAGTAGCTAATCTCTTCAGTCTTTTGCTAATATATCCATTACATGACTGATGCTTCCATAAGCCAGCCCAAGTCGGTAAATAATTCTGGTTAATTAAAGCCAAGACATCCATCTTTGCCACAGCTTTGTGTGCAGGCTCTGCAGAAAGTGTGTTCTATTAATAAAACAGTGGTTATCACTGCTTTTGATGTAGTTTCAAACATGTTAATTAGACTACAGATTTCAAATGCAAATTAATAGCCAATAATTCATCAGAAGGTGGGAAATGACATTTTTTTTTCTTGAATGGATTGATGGAGAAGCCATCACCCAGAGAGTTTGAATTTAACAGACACTGTATTTACAAGATGTTTGAGCTCTAATTTTCACCAAAGGAAATTGCTTGTTAATGACACCAAAAAGCAGAATTTGAGCAAACTTAAAAAAATAAAAAATAAAATAGAAAAAAGAAATCACTTTGAAAGAAAAACAACTAAATGGATGAAATGTCTGTGATGGACTAGCGACTTTTCCAGGGTGTACCCTGCTTCTCACAAGTTGAATGCTGGAAGTACGCACCAGCACTCCTTGAGACTCCACCAGGGATAAGCATGTTGGACGATGGATGGATGGATGGATGGATGGATGGATGGATGCATAAATGTGCCAGTACAATTTATGTATTGTTATATAGTTTAATAAAAACCAACAGTTTGTCACGTCTGACACAGTATAAACTTGTTTATTTTGTAAAACATATGGTCGTACGAAAATAAATTCTATATTCATTCTTTTCATATCCACTGTGGCTCTTCAATCTAAAAATCAGAACAGAACCTGTTAAAAACAGTGTGGGGTTTTTTTTGTGAAGCCCTAAAATCTCTTTTAAATGTAGATTCCAAGGAGGTTTCATATAAAAGGAAAGTCTTATTATGAAACAATATCTCTGTGTGTGACTGCAATCAGCAATTTGAAAATGTCAGTATATCTTCAAATTAGAAGCCATTTTTTCATGCTGACGACATTCTCCACAGGGAAGATGCTGCTAATGGAGGTTTGGGCAGGACGCCTTTGTAATAGTTATGCAAACATCTTGTAAAGTGGTGAAAGCTATTCACTTTCCCTTTAAGCTGCCGCTTAAGAATTGTGCTTTAGTGTTTTCCAAGATGTAACAAAAGGTGGAGAAAAAGCTTGATTTTTATAAAATATTTTGTAAGCTGATGAGTTTCTTTAGATGTGAAGCTACAACTTGATCAACAATTCAGTGTTATAGTAGGATTTGCCAGCCTGAACAATCTAGCATTTCTATAAATTCTTGTTGGACTCTTCCGACCGATTTTTCATCATGTTGAAGGACTGGACATAAGTGTCAATGCCTCAAATACAGGCAAAAAAATTTAACAAAAAATGAACAGCAATGAATGATTATGAAGAGTTACAAAAAGCACTGCATCTGATCAAGGCGTCCAGAAGTGCTTTAAAACTGTGACCACATGGGGGACGCTGATAATCTCAAGGAGGTAATCCTAAACCAGAATCCATATTTAAATAGCTGCTAACAGCTGGAGAGCTTGTGGAGAAGCAGCAACCAGTTGCACGATGTGGACAAAGTGAAGGAAATGATCATTGACTTTTGTTGGTCACAATCTGAGTGCCCACACATCAGCATTAATAGCCTTGCAATAGCGATAGAGGATAGTGTTAAGTTCCTCAAATTACAGATGTCTGATACCATGGATTATAAATCACACCCAGCAGAGACTGCATTTTTAGAGTAAACAAGTGAAATAAGCATAGCCTTTGAAGGTACGCTGAAGATCTGCCTGAGAGTGAGTTCAATCCACTCATTCTCAGCAGGATACGCAGCTGCAATTTCAAACAGAACAACATCAAAAACAAAACCACCAAACTGACACAGAGTTATTTCAACACACACCTGTTCAACTGCTTATAAAGCAGCCAGGCACATAGCAGGTCACTGCATTTTGACATTTAGACGTTCTTAAAAAGACCTGTTGAATTTCAAAGTGAACATCAGGAATGGAAATTTGATCCAAGTAAATTTCTTGGTGATAGATGAGCTGGTCTTAGTATTTTGGAAGTTGGTGATCTGCTGAATACACACACACACACAAAAAAAGAAAAAGCAAAACATGACAAACCTTGAAGAAGATTGGCTACAGACATGTTAACCAACAATTGAAAACGGTCCATAACTCAGATAAACTAAGTGGATTATAACAGATTGAAAAAATATCACCTGCTCTTGTGACTTTGTTTCAGCAGCAGTGTGTTTTTTCAGGAGTTGATTTCAAACTGCTGGCCTAGATAAAAAAAAAAAAGTCAGCATAAGGCATTTGTATATGGCAGACTTATAAGGAAAAGACTTTACAAAACCCCGAATAAGTAAACAACATAAAAATAAATATATAGGTAGATGTTGAATACACTGGCACTTATGTTTCTTATTAAATTGATATACATAAAAAGTAGATTGAGGACAGAAGAATGTCCAGCCAAAGGGTGAAGTGAGGGTCAGCAAATTTATCAAGGTGCCCATTACGTTGCTATTACCTATCAACTTTAGATATATTTAAGCACACTCTCCTGTAAGAGGATAAATGACCTATATAATAAAGAGACATGTATGAATAGTCAGCCAT
The DNA here is from genome assembly GCF_027474105.1 of Poeciliopsis prolifica. Classification (NCBI taxonomy): domain Eukaryota; kingdom Metazoa; phylum Chordata; class Actinopteri; order Cyprinodontiformes; family Poeciliidae; genus Poeciliopsis; species Poeciliopsis prolifica. Next base: position 2,502,148 of record NW_026562396.1, read on the forward strand.
ATTTAGCTGACCTTCAAAATGAACCTGTAATGAACCATCACATATTTTCTGGTGCCTTACATCAGAAAGTAAGGATTACTCAGTATGAAGTAATTTTTTTTAACAAACTACTGTCTGGTCTGATAGAACAGACAGTAGTTTGTCTTGGACGTCACTCTTTGAAATGCTCATCAGAGGTTATTCAGAATCAGGTATACTCTATACTACCTTCAACAAATTATTCACAGGAATGTACATGCGTCATTTCTTCCAGTCTACTATTGGGTTTAACATTTGCCATCCTTCCAAATATTCACATTCATGTTAGGCAGAGCAGTCGGGACACTTTTTCGAGCACTGACTAATGGCCATCAGTTGACTGGCTGTATCTCACAGGTACAAATTTGGTTTTCTGGGTTTATTTTTGTTTGTCTGTTTTTTTATGTGATAAAATAAGTTGACTCGTTATCTTAAAAATAATGATTTCCAGTTTCTCAAGAACACAGGACAATTATTGAGAACTCAGTCCCTGTCGTAGCTTGTGGAGCAATAGCTGAAAGCATAGTCTTGGCATCAAGTGAGGTTAAAAATCTCATTCTTCTGTACTTCAGTCCTCATCTACTTAAATCAAGCCTGATGGTAGATGTGACAGCTAAAGATATCAGGCCATCTCTGTGTGCCATCTGACATTTTCATCTTTAATCAGTTGCTGATATTGTCAAGATGCCATCTCCGCATGTATTGTACTCGTGATCTCAGATAATCAGAAGAGGAAATGCTTTTGTTTTCTTTTGATTACAAAATAATTACCCTCTTCTCTGAACAAAATGAACTATGTTGTCTTAAGATAATGAGATACTTAACTTTTGATCTCCAGAGGACTGCGTTAAAAACTAAATTCAAGTAATGACATTCACAGCTGATGTAGTGCTGGACCAAATCTTCAGATGCTTTTTTTAACAGGACAAAGACTGGCAAAATTCTTGATATTATTGGTCTGGGATTACATTTTTTTTAATTATTATTTTTGTCTGTCTTTCTGCTTTTGTGCAGCTCTCCAGAAATGTTAACAAATCATTCTGATTCAAGTCATTTATTGTAAAAACTAACATTTTCACATCAAATGCATGTGATTTAGTCTGCCTTCCTTCTTTCCAGTCATTTGGAAAATCCCAAGGCGATCCCAGACCAGCCAAGAAACATAATTTCTCTAGGGTGTCTTCATCTGGGTCTCCTCTTGGTGTGATGCTCCCAGAACACCATTTTTTGGTGTAGTGGTTTTCTCTGTTCTGAATGCATTATCGCACCAAGACTAGGTGATTTATGCTTTTATTATTGTGTAGGTCTATTCCATGGAAAGTTACCCAAAAGGTGACGTTAGGGCCAAGTTTGAGGTATGCAATCTTGTGATTGGTAGTAGCATTCCCTTTCCACCTTGGAAAAACTCAAGAATGAGTTGCAATGCAGAAGGAAATCTACCGTTAACTTTTCATTGACAGCAAGGCATGCTGAAACATTATTGCTTCTGTAGAAACTGTCATCATCCCCCACAATTATATAGTATTGGAAGAACAGTCTTATTAAACATCTATTGTGTTTCGATGTCAGGTCTCTAAATTGTCTTTTAGACAAGCAAGAAAAGGCAGACGCTTTAAGGCCTATTGTATGAAATGGAAAGCACTCTAATATTACTACCCTGCAGCTGCTTGGTTGTCCTGTGAGATGGCCAGATTAAACCTGCCAGGGTATGTTTGTGTTTTATCTTTCAGAAAATATTCATTTACTGTCACATGGCAGGTAATTTGCCACACTGTCATTTTGAGTCTTAGAGGTTAAAGAAAGCAATTGATCATTATGCAAACTGTAACCAACAACACATTTGCCTGGACAGATGAAAAAAAAACAAACTTGATTTAAACCTTTTTTTCCCCCAAATTATTTTTATAATATTTTTGATGCTTGAAAAACCAAGCTGTGAAAAAGCATGTTTTACAATGAAGGAAGAAAATAGTTCTCAGAAGCTAGTTAGCAAAAATTGGTGGCCATCACGTTTGTGTAAACAGGTTTTTAGCCAAACTAAGTGAATATTGCTTGCAGCTGATGTTTGGGTGTTGAATGTCTCGCCCCCTTGATGCACAAAGCTGTTTTGCCAAGGGGCTTTGACAGTTTCTTCCATTCTAGTGACACTCATGATATAGACGCTTTTTCAAGACTGACAGCTACTGCTAAATGGCTTTCAAACATTTTATGATTTACTGGTTGGGGAAATGTTTTTATTACATTGTTATATGTACATTAAAAATGATGAACTATCTGTATGGTTTTTTTTAGAAAACATTTGGCAGTTTATTACAAGAGAAAGCCAAAAGAGCTGCAAACTGCTCTTTAATGAACCCTCCACCCTCATGCTGTTTTGTTATGATTGCTTCATTTAACTTAGACACTGTCTCCATTGCCCTTTAACCTTTAATGGCCAAGGATGATACTGCTAAATTGCCCCCATTCTGCCCTGTATCTGCCACCCACAAGGCCTGACTGTGTTTTTCACTTCATTTACCTTTGAGCTGTGCTACTCTGCCAGATCAGGAGGGCCAATGACTAAAACAGAGGCACACGCACACCCGCAAGGTGGCACATCTTGGGATTAAAGCAGGCAAATGTTTCTTGCAGTTTGACAGTGTGTTTTTAATTCCACCTGATATCACAGGCTTGTTCAAGTGCTCCCTGCAGACCTATGTCTAGCATGACCTGTCACTGCCATATGGTCACAGTTCCCAGGGCTGATGGACCTATTGGCTCTGAAAGAATCATTTAACTTTTGTTCTGTTAAAGGAAAGGAAGATTCTGCTAAATTAAGGTCTCATTGTACTCTGTACTCATTGCTTACTGCCTCCTGTTTTAACTGTCACATTGTTGACACTCCTGCTGAGGGCCTTTTCTGTTTTTTGGTGTTATATACACCAAATTATTCAGGAGACAATAGACACTATAGCACAGCAGCACATTCTCATTTCCAGCTTGTCACATAAAGACACTTGGTCATGAGTCCTTGGCATAACTTTCCAATGCACAAAATGGCCCTCAGGTGTAATTTTTCAATGTGAAGGGAAGTCTTTTAGACTTAAATAGAAGTCCCTGAATGTCTGAAATAGATGCCCTAGGATCGCAGTTAAATGTTCTTTGCCTGTGAGGTTAACCCAGAAAGTGTAGCTGAAGCTTGTTTTAGATCAATGTAAGTAAAAGTAAATGTGGATAAAAACATAAAAACATATATTTTATTCCTTAATTATTCACATTTAGAGACAACATATAAACAATAATAATTATATAACAATTTTCTTATAAATTTCATTCTTTTTTAATCAAAAGTTGTTCTTTTTTAATCTCAAAGATAAATGAAACAATTAATCTCAAAGGTAAGAACAGGAAACACTCTGCTTGAGTTTCACATCCATAGTTCATATATAATCCCTACTTTGAGGTTTTGATTTTAATACTTTTGAAATCTGTTAAAGACATAAATCTTTGAAACTGTGACATGAATTAAAAAAATAGGAACATACTATGAAAACCAGAATTTTATTAACGTCTTTGACAAATGGATAATTATTACAAATTTTAACAGTAATGAAAAATAAATGAAAAATAACCATGCAATTAGGCTGAACAAAATGACTTTTAAAACTTTTTGTGAAATTTAATAAAAAATCTATTTCTGGTGGCGAATAAATTATTTATACATCAGCTACATAAAATGGCCAAAATCACACTGAGACATATCAAATAAGGTTTACATGATTGGAACATCTGTCATTGTTCTGCTTTTGGAAGAATTTTTCTAGTTTGAATTGCGGACATATAGTTTCATTTGCTCCTGATTGTTGAGGTGAGTGTGAACACCATGGTGACATTGAGCAAATTATTTTAAGTCCATCACTTGTACTAAAATCTGAGTGACAAATACATCCAAGTAGATGTGCTAGTTGAATCAGTATAACAAAATATGAATTTTGTGATGTAGTTTCTGACCCACATACACACAGAGAACAACTTTGTTATTAAGGCAGAGTTAATTATAAAGGTATTAATCACAGCAGCACTTAAGGTCTGCTCTGCTTATTTTTTTTGCAGTATTGCTGCATCCACCGCTCACCTAAAAGCTACACTGCTGTCAGCTCCCATCGCTGCCATCAATGTTTTAAACTCAACTGACTGCAGATTTAGCCTGATTGTGTAATGCAAAGGAGTGTTAAATGAGTGAATTATAAAATGCATTATTCTGCCTTATGAAGGATCAGGATTTTTTAAAAGCTGCATTAGTTAAAATTTTATATATATTTAATATATCTTTTCAGATACTGAAGTTCAAATTTGGACATGTGCCTAATACTAGATCCATAAATTATATTGGAGTTTAGCAGTAGGATTTTTTTTTTTTTGACACAACAGGAGACTTTTTGGGCTATGAATAACTATAAATAATTGCTTAAGGCAATTATTAAAACCAGTGATTTAGATCAAAATTACTCAGTGAGGACATCTTCTTGGTGATCAAGTCAATAACCACCTTTCTGAAGAATAAATATACTAAATATATAAAATTTTAGCATTCTTGAGAATACTTGAAGCCAGACTAATCATCAGTAGGATTATTTAATAAATTTTGTGCTTAATGTATTTTAAATGTAATTAAATTGTAGAAAACCACAAGTTGAAGTGTACCAAGTGTACTGTCACATGGTTTTTGGAACATCTCAAGGTACACTTTTTTAATTATAAGGCTTTTAATGTAAGATAAACATGCCTAATTAATATTTTAAGTGTACAATTTTGTGATCGAATTACATTTAAAATATATTTAGAATGTCTTCTGAATACATGAGTGTTATATATTTTCTATATTTGAAGTGTGATCACAGTTAAACTCCAGTTAAACTTTTGGTTTCTTTCAATTGCTAATGAAGTACACTTTTTAGTTACTTAATGTTTCTTATTATTCTTTGCCACTTTATACATCACATGCTTGCTACACAGAAAACATATCAGGCTACCAGGACACAGAAGGATCAATCAAAACTCACTTTCCAGTTGAAACAAATTCCTTTGAGTATTGAATATGTTCACATTTTTCAAGAGTACATTGTCAATATACTATCACAGAATTGTACAAACTGTCAGTATATTAAAGGTATATCTCATGACATATTACTATGAAATATGTTATATCTCATAGAAATATGTTATATCTCATAGTAATGAGATAAAATATGAGTACTGACATTATTTAATCAACAAACTTAGCTAGTAACCTGTGATGGAAACACCAGTGTTAAATGACAAATGTAGACCTTCTCACTGATTTTCACACTCTGCACTTATGTGAGTGTGAACTGCAGAGCAACCAATCAAAAATGGAGACGAACAAAAAACAACAGCAAAAAAACAAAGAAAAAAAAAAAACATTCAAAGCAAATATGCTCCCAGGAGTGATTTCTTTCCAGTACATAAATTATGAAGAACGCAACAAAAAAAGTGCAATATGCAAAACATGCAAAAAGAAAATCACAGGCAGAGATCGATCAACTTCCAACTTTGTCTGTTACCAATAACAATGTTGAAATGGATCTATAGATCCATCAGAGGATAGATTACATATTTGATGTGCACTGGGAAATCATATTGAGAATAAATGATTGTTCACTGTAGTCAGTGAATAAAGTCTGTTCTGCTTTTGCATTTTTTTACTGTTTATTCTGAAAATCATTGTGTGAAGGAAGACTATTCTTGCAGGCAAATTTAATTGAACTGTCCAACATAGAGGCACAATTTTAGAATGACTGTTTTATGCTTTCTGAGTTCAGCTGTACATATTTCATCATGATTTGCAATAAATACAAATAATAATAATAAAAAAAACATGTGATCTATTATCTACATTTAACATATAATTGCAGCAGTGTTTAAAAAAATTGCTCAACAGGGCCTGAAATTTCTAGTTTGAAACTTGACTTAACTGACTTAACTTGAAACTTGAATCGGGACTTAATATGTACTTGCAAAACAATGACTTGGTCCCACCTCTGGGTCCAACAGATGGATCAAGGAGTCCTTACAGTCTGATTCAAGCTGCACCATGCTCATCCTCAGAACAAACTGATCCATATGGTGTTACTCACCTGCTGTCATGCTGCGATAATGACTGAAAGGAAGAGATTGCATGCTCCAAGCCATTCATTAAAGGTTTTAATTGTTTGCTGTGAAACTCACTGTTTCAGTCTGCTGCTGCATATCAGGTGGTCTGGTAAGTTTAGATTAATTCCTAAAGCTTTTATTAGATTCATATTTAGATCCATGTGCATGTAGGAAAACAGCCACACACTCCATGGCCTGCAACTAAGACACAAATAATCCTATTTCTGAGAACTTATGTTCAGGTGTTAGAGAAAAATGGCTATATGGAATTACATTATTACTATCTTGGTGTGCTTTGCACAGTTTTCATCAAACTTGTGTGACCTTTCCTCATGTCTAAGTCACACTAACATGAGGCTGATTGTTTTGTTCACGCTTTTGAACACTTCTTGAAAGTTACAGAGCTGCTCACAGGAACTGCTGACAGCATTGCTCGAGGAACAGCCCCCTGCCTAGCCTCTGATGAAGGGTCTTTGCATTTTAAATTGCAGTTATTTTCATTATGCCCTTATTTTAATTCAATCTAATTATGCAAATTAATTGAGAAGGGGTGGTTGACATGTTAATAAACATGTTGCATCCTTGGTCAAGGGAAAGACAATTACTGTGGAATAATATTTGTATACTAATCTAGTTTACAGCTATCACTTCTTTACCAGGTTTCTTTTGCTAGTGTTTCCCCTTCTATAAATTTTGCTTGCTGAACTTTTATGAAGGAGCTGTCTGTAGTATGCAGCAGCTTCAATTCCCAAGAAGTAACAAATATCAAGTAAAAGATCTTAACAACCCAGTCAAAAAGCTTGGAAAGTGATGAGATTGATATATGTTACTTGCGTCACTCTTGAACACATGAAGATTTATTTAGGTGCATAGCATTTGCAATCAGATGTTGCACCACATACTGAGCTAGTGTTGGTTGTTCATGATTTTGTTTTTCTTTACCAAAATTCATCAACAAAAAGTGCAACTGAACTCATTGTAATTTAAGTGAAGAATAAATCTAAATTGGTCTGTTTTCACTTCAGCGAAGCAGCAGAGCAGACCACTTGGGATAAGAACAAGGACCTCTTAGCCTTCTTAATATTTACTAATAAACGCAATAATCCAGGAGTCCCAAAAAAAATAAAAGCACAATCTGCTCTAACAAAAAGAAATGCCTATTTTGATTCTGCTGTCTGTTTTTAATTAGCTAGTTTGTTAGAAACTCAATCGATCTATTCTGCTTTTCGGAATGGACTGAATGCCATTCTGAGAAGCATGGAGTGTGTGACTGTTATCCTACATACACATGGATCTAATCAAAAATGTTTTTATTTTTATTTTTCACAGAAGCTGTGATATAATGTTGATAACATAATTCAAACTGTTTATTTTTCAATGCCATTTTGGATTAGAAAAACATAACTGTTGTTGTCATATAAATTTCATTGACATTTTTGGGGAATTCATTCACAAAATAAGAAAAGATTACTCTCAGCCATGCTCTGCAAGAGAAAAGGAAGTGGGCCAAAGCTTTCATTTATTTATTTATTTTTTATGCTTGCAATAAAGTGGACATTTTCAAAAGAAGAAAAAAAAAATCTAACTTACTTTAAACACAAAGACATCATTTGGCATGCTTGGATCAACCCAATCTGTATGCCTCTCCATTCTGAATTGAAACTGGGGAACAGGTGGGAATATTCTTCGAACAGAATATAAATCTGTTTTTGACAAAAACACAGGACTCAATAAATATTTGGAGAAATTTGTTGGTACACATCTCACAGCACACAAACAGAATAAATATTGATTAGGTTCAATATTTTATTAAATTGAACTAATACATTTGGAATGGACGAAACAGACGGTACCATTAATTTAGTTATTTGTGACCAGCATCCTTTGAACAATCACTGCCAACAAAAAATTTCTGTACTTCAAAATGTAATCTGCATTTCAGGTCTATGGTTGTTCAACTCTTCATGGACCAACAATCCAATCCATGAAAATTAAACTTTTCAAGTCTGAAAGATTTCTTCTCCCAAATGCAAATTTTAAATCTTTCCATATGATCTTGTGAAATCATAGCTACTAATAGATAGTACAATGCTTGGTTGACAGATTTTAGGTGCATAGTTTGCACCAATTTCCATGCTATGCAATAGGTTTTGCTCTGGTATTATATTGTGTGCGCCACATTGTCCAATGCATCCGACCGATTTGCTACAAAATTAAGCTAAGCCTTTTCCACTTTCCACACTTGGTAAGATGATTTTTTTTTTCTTAAGATCCCTGAGTAATCAAAGAGATAGTATGACAAAAAATCTGTAGTTTTCTCTCAGTTTTGGAGAATGTCAATATGCCTTCTCGTGAATTCTGTTTTGGTATTTCTGTGTTTCTTTTAGTAGAACACCATGTAGGGGAGGCACAGCAGAGACTGGAGACCGGGCCGGTCAGGAGACTGATTTCTTTCTTTCCATGAGTAAACAAAAGTTTTCTGAATCTATTAATTTGCTTTGCACATTTTTATTTTTTAAGAGGTAACTGGAAAAGAGAATCAAATTTTGCAACTCAACTGTTAACAAGAATAGGAAGGTAAAAATACAATTGTATTCTAAAGTGATCATTTTAAAACACTGAAAACATGTTAGTTATGTATTTGACTGTTTTTTAAACAGGAATTTTTTGCTGTAGGCAGAAAAGCTTTGATAACTTCAAAAACACTCATTAAAGCTAAAAAACAGATCTGACTTCATACTAGCAGTACGGTTGATCCTTTTTCAAAGCTGACACTTCTTGTCTTCTGCACTACTGTGGGGTAATAATTTTCCACTGTGAGGTTTTTATTGACAAAGTGAAAGCAGAAAATTTGCTGATTTTTCAGGGGCCACCAAAAATGTGTTTTTTCAACCATCTTTAACATTTGACTGCTGGTAAGCAAGATAAAATAATCCTCTCACAAGTTGTTGTCCTTTCAGCGTTTCACACCCAGTGTTGCCACAGCAGAGTAGGCTTGCCCACGCCACACCTGCATACACATGGACTTGGCAGATGATTTGTGTCAGATGCCTTTCCTGTTGCAAACCTCCAGATTCTCTTCCCTAAGGAAGGGGCAGGATTCAAACCAGGAACCTCCAGGGCTGTGGGCGCTTGTTCGACCACCCAAACCACTGCCAAGCCCAATCCACTTAACAGAAGAATTATTGAATTTCAATTAAGATGGACTAAACTAATGATGCCACAAATTCGGCTTCATCTGATTATACGTAGGCGCAGCTGTGAACAGTACAGGAAGTTATGCATCATCATGGCAGAGGTTCATAGATTCCCCGAGTGTGTATCATATTCATTCCAGAACAAAAAGTGCTGCTTTTTTTCCAGTTTACATATTTTTTTCATTATTTCTATGAATGCTGATTTTTTTTTTTCTTAAATCGCAACAATAATACTTCCTTGAGAAAGTCTTTATCCCCAGAAACATTAAGGATTTTATACATTTATTTATCTTTTAAATTTTTCCTCACTAAGCACAAGGGGACAAAAAAAAATCAGCTTTCTGGTTCTGATCCGGGTGGCGCAGTATGTAGTACTGTTACCTTGCAGCAAGACAGTCCTGGGTTTGATTCCCAGTTTGCATGTTCTCCCTGTGCATGTGTAGGTTCTCTTCAGCTTCCCCCCACAGTCCTAAAACCTGACTGGTTGATTGATCACTCTAAATTCTCCCTAGGTACGTGGAAGATTGTTTGTCTGTCTCTGTGTTGCCCTGAGATGGACTGACTTCCTGCACAGGGTGACCCCACCTTTTGCCAGAATGACCACTGAAGATAGGCAGCAGCACATCTGGTGACCGCACTAGGGCTAAGGGTGACAGATAATGAATGGATGGTTCTGATCTTCCTGCTATCTTTTTTAGTTCAAATGTACCACATACCAAACATGTTTATCTCACAAAAATAAACTTGCTTTGTGAAATATAATTGCCAAATCTTTGGGTATTGATTTACAACACTAAAGCACCTGAATTTTTTTTTTCCAATTTAAATCAGAGCAGGGTAAACACTATTGAAAAACATGATTTGATTTACAAGTCAGGCTCATGAATGTCATTGTCAGGCATTAAACTTCCCACCAAGAAAGGCTTTGAAATATAAGTGTGCCAGTCTGTTTTGTGTGTAATACATTTTCTATCCCATTGCAAATTCTGCCCCAGGCTTACCTGAGCTCTCAGTCTTCTAAAATTAATTTAGCTTGTTTTGACGATAAAGGAGAAAACTCGGTGGTAAAGCACTATGCATATTGTTATAGATGTTTACCATCTTTTAAAGTCATACCAAGCTATCGTCTTTTGAAAATTCTCTACAAGGTCACCCGTGAAATGGTATTCATCGCATTCCGTCACCGGAGCATTCACTTCTTGGCGTGGGACATAAACTGTGTGTGACACCGAGCACATTTCATTTTGTGGTGCGAGTACAAAAAAGGGGTTTTCGCATATCACATCACTACTTTCTCTAAATCTGCAATGACAACTGAAAAGCACATAAACATGTGCCCACACACCAACATGTCATCAAAGTATAATGCATTCACCAACAAATACTCGTGCAGGCAAGTGTACACAGATTCATACACACGAGCCTCCCACTCACCTGCCCACATGTGAAAAAACAATTAAAAGACACCAAAACCAACATGCCAAATGTACCAAAACTCAGTTCAATTACTTTCCATCTACCTCTATACAGTTAGTGATTCTGATATTTTAGCAAATCACCCCTTATCCACACTTCATGATTTCAAGTGGAAACAAAGACAAATTATCTTATTATAGCTTAGTACAATCTGTTATGTTTTTAACTCTAATTTTACCGTTGAAACTAGGTATTCACGCAGACTGTTTACAGATAGGAACATGCAGCAATTTACCCTAACTATGAGTCTTCTATTAAAATTGGATTATTAAACCAATTTGTATTTTATAAATTATGACAGGGGGGGAAATTTTTTTCTTAGATATTCTTATAATTACTTTCTCCAAGTTTACTTTCAACAAGATTACTGTAGAAAGATTTTGGAAAGGTCAAATGAGGATGTCACAGCTTTGTAAGATTCTAAAACATGTAATTTACTCTAATTTTACTGTTGAAACTAGGTATTCACGCAGACTGTTTACAAATAGGAACATGCAGCATGTTACAGCACTCAAGTCAAATGGAGGCACTTCCTACAGTTGGAAAATGAAAACAAATTAACCATTTAGAAAGAGAACCAGGGGTCTCAGTTACAATGCCTATGTATGTGCAAAGCGGGATCTGAAACTGGGTTATGTCTAATTCCATACAAAGGTTGTGATCTGGGAAATATACAGTTCCTCATGCCAACTCCAAAGCATGCGTGCTGCAAACGCTTGTTTTGGAGACAGGGACAAATACTGATACAGATAGTGATTTAGAGAATTGAAACCACGCTGCATCATGATGCCCTCAGATCTTTAGTGACATATCAAACTTTAACCATAGAGCGACAAAAACCCAAGGTGATATATTTTTGCATTGGTGAGCCATAACTACACAAAGGCCCATGATGCAGTCTCAATCCTAAACCAATGTCCGCACTATATTTAACTGTTTTTTCTCCTTCACTTTTCTCTCCTCTATTTCTCTCTACCACCGATTAATTTACAGTGATTGTTGTAAACATCTACATGCTTTTGTAACACCCATGTGTAATGCAGTGCGATGGATGCATTGGCACTAATATAAGACATCAAGAAGAAAATAAAGGGAACATGTTCTCATTTCTTCTAGTCCATGATGTCTGGCTTAGGAGCCAAATTGCACTCTATAAAGAACATGTGCCAAACTCAAGTTCTGGGGGCCAAATCTGTCCCACTATAGATTTTCATGTGGCCCTCTAGACTCCAAAAAACTTCCAAGGTAAAAGTTGAATGCTTATTTTTGTCTGTATGCTGTCAAATTACATCAATGTGAAAAGATTTTAAATATTTTATGTGTTTGTTAATTTATACTTTTATCAATACATTCTGCCACAATCAACCCCTTGAGGACATTTGTGATCTTGATATGGTCCAGAATGAAAATGAGTTTGACACCCCTGTCCGAGAGGATTGGTGTTGGATCTGTCTGCTTAATTAGTTCCAGTATCCAAGTTTGCCAGAACCACACCATCCATGTCCAATAGCAGGTTTTAACCACTCTAGGGTTCCTGGCAACCAGCTCTTACCACCCCAAACTAGCAGACAGCAATGGGTTTGAATTAATCAACAATTAAGTGACTCTCTGCCCAAAGCAAGAACAACATAAATCTGTGAAGTTATCCATACCTTCGGGATATCAAAAAGTGAGTGAGTTTTGATCCTTTGTAGTTTATCGAACACTGAAAAGTTTGCCCGACTGCTGCAAATTTTCACGGCAGGTAAAAATTTGCCATATGATTATGGAAACTTTCACCCCATGTTCCATTTTATACATGGTGATTTGTGAATGAAATATTGCACCGCAAAGGTTTTTGTGTGCATGCATAAAGCACTGGGGCCTCATGAGAAAAGCATGAGGCCCCAGTGCTTTGTGCGTCAGATTCAGTAATTGTTACAGTCTTCCCAGAAATGTATTTCCCTTCAAAAACACAGGCTTAAATATATATATATATATATATCTAAATAAATCTTAAAATAGTAAAATATGAAGTATATATCATAAGTACATGTAATAATAATAAAAATCTTGAGATTTGGTTACTTTTTAAGCATTCAGGCTTCAAAGAATGACACTGCAACCACCTGGTTTTCTTTGTCCTACCACAGATGTTCTAGATCTTGATCCTTCGACTCAGTCGACATGCTTTTTGGTGATCTACTTGCTGGCACAGTTTTCCGCCACCTATTCTTCTCAGTCACAGTGTTTGTTCCTTCTGTTGCCCAGGATCCTTTTTTCCCTTCACGTGCTTAAGCAACTCGATCAATATGTGATATTGTTTGTATAGTTACATGGTAAAAGTTAACAGCTATTTCAATTAAATTTCTGTATCTAAACAGGAGAGAGAGAGAGAGAGAAAAAAGGGAGGTTTAATTTTTTCAGTCATTTTCACGATAACCTGTAATGCAAAAATTGAGTCATTGTTATTTCAGTCATAGTTGGACTGATTCTCTAGCTGCTTTAATGTGAGATTTACAAAATATCTGAGAACTTCCACACTCATGTAGCTGAGTTTCTTGCCATTTCTATAAAATCCATCAGCCTGTCTTATGTAGCAATCAAAGTGTAAAAACGATAGCGTTAAATGAGTAGTAAAACACAATGCTTTCCACTGACATTCAAATTAAAGGCTGACGCTAAATATGTGAAAGATATCTATAGCACCACCTCTCTTATTATATGGTGCCACATAGAAATGTTCAATCTACTAGTTGTGCAAAAGCAATCAATATCAACTGTAATGTGTTCAATCAGTCCTGTAGCACACACCAATGAAAACTGAATAGCTGTCCCCCTCACTTTACTCTTACTCTGATCAGCAACTACCCTGAGTACCAGTGCTGCACAGATTGGACGTCTGCTCTGGTTGGTTTTTAACTTGTGCTGTATATTTGATCTTTTTTTGCAATTCCTGTAAAATGTGAACAGCTCAAAATGGTCACAAAGAAAGTTTGATCAGCAGGAGACTGGTCTGCATTTGGAGTAGTGCTGCTGGTCAGCACTGGGCCCAGCTAGCCATTTATTTAACTTGACGCATTTCAACATCACCTAGGGAGCGAGGTCGTGGCTGCGCACCCACACCCAAACGCTCGCATGCAAGTATGCAGGCAATGACTGAAGTTAGGCTTCACTCTTTACATGATTGGACATCCCTGCTGCTTTTCTCAAGGAAAGCAACATCTCTTTAAATCCTGAAGGGCAACATGTTTTTAATTATTGACATTCTGGTGAAGATTACCATTTTGTGCCCCGTGACCCTGTAGACATGAGTGGCAGTTGGCTGACTGTGGAGGAGGACGGCTGACTGGGGGACGGTAATTTTTCAGGGACAAAGAGCCCACTGAGGAGGTGGAGGAATGGGCTGGGGAGGTGGAGGTTCAGTGATTCACATGCAGTGCAGGAGGCCTCTCTGTATTACCCACACCCCTCCCCTAAATCCCGGGAGGGCAAGGGGGGATTGATGAAACGAGAAGGAAGGCCTAATTAAAGGCTCTCAGCTCAAACGCATTGATGTATTACATCTATTATGCCACAGTTCGATAGGTCTGCCAGGCCGGGGCTGCAGCGGCTACTGAGTCCCGCCAAACAAACTGAATAAATAATAGCAGCTGAGAGGGAGAGAAGGAGAGATAAGTTCAACAGGCAAAGTTGTGATAAAGCCTTCTATGGCCATATTCATACCCCGCAGGCTCTGTGATTGATATTATGTGTGAAAAACATCATTTGCAGTCCATACACTAGAAGTAGCAAGTGGAAAATGAAAGGTATAAAACAGCATTAGGAGCCAAAGCCAATCATTTAGAGTTAGCTTTATTGATACAAACTTCAGCATGTTTTATTTATTAACAATAACTATAGATTATGGGATTGAAAATGTGCTGTTAAGTACAAACTGTTGACAAATTATGGGAAAAATCAACTCTCGGTTTCGAAGTGAGCCTCCAGAGGCGTTGGAGTGTGCCCCAACATTGATTGCCGAAGTCCCCTCTGGTAAAAAATGTTTTCTAACCCAACAGTCACAAATCTCCCAGCTGGGTTGAGATCTGGTGACTGCAGAGACATCATATGATTTACATAATTTTCATGCTCATCAAACCATGCCGTTATCACATGTGCCTTGTGGATGGTGTCATCCTGGAACAGACCACCCGCATCATGAGAGAAATTTGGGATTATAAATATCCCTCAGGAGAAAACTTTGTATTTATTTCAAATCATTCCAAAATTGCTCCACACAATTTAACAGACTGATCTTGCATGAAGGTCCGGGTCCCTTTTTAGTGTTTTACTTGTTTGTTGAGCAAAAATATTTTCAATTCATTAAGATTTTTCAATTTCAAATTAAGGTCAGTTTAATCAGCACCAAATGTTGTGTTGATTAATGTGCAACCTTGCTTGGATAGTTCATTTATACTAATTGTCTAGCACATGTCTGGCCCTGAGATCAGAGGTCAAAAACACTTTCTCAGCTGCTTAAAAATATTAGCAGACCTAGTAATAGAAGGTAGGGTTGAATTATGCTTTTAGGTTCATTAAGGAGGACTGCTATTGAGCAGAGTGCCTGTGTTGGGATGTGCAGGAGACAAATGTGCTTATGTTAAATAAGGTGGATGCAGGTGCAGTGCAGAGAAAATGAAAAAGCATTAAATTGAGTTTTATGTAAATGTAGGTTTGTAGGAGAGTCAAGCAACATACAGTGAACAGAAGGTGCTTTTGAAAGAAATATATTTAGTACTCTGCAAAACTTTAACATCACACCTAATTTTTTTCACACTTTGTATAGGAGGAACAAAACTTACACATAAAAAATGAGGATCATGAACACATTGGTTTTTAGTTCTGTGGCCTTGCAGCAAGAACTTCCTGAACATTTTACCTTGTGCATGTATGGACTCTTTCCATGTACTCTGGTTTCTCTCCCATGGTCCAGTAGCACACCTGTTCAGGTAACACAGCATGGTGTGACAGCAGATAGACACAAGCCTTTGTTGAGGCTCGGACAAGATCGGTTTACTTGTAAAATTGTCTTAGACGGCATTAAAGGTATTTCTGTGAAAAACATGTCATCAATAATTGACTTTCAATGACTTATGTAATGTAATCATCTCAAACATACATGAAGGTAGCAGAATTTTATTCCACAGAACAATTCCACATTATTATTGTGCACTAGAAACATTGGAATAGAATACTCATGAGAATCAAAATATTCAACTGCAATGGCAAAGTTTAAGTTAATGTTTTATCTGAGCTCTGCTTTCTCCTTCAAACCATCTTCCTGTCCAGCAAAAAAAAAACAAAAGAACTTTAAAGTTTGTTTTCTACTAAGCACATATTTTATTTTCAGCTAGAACAAACAGAGCTAGTTTATTCCAAACTTTTAAATAATGTATTTATGTTTTCTTAAGTCTATTTCAGGGCTCCTACATAGTCTTAAAATATTTAAATCTATATAACTGCATTTGGCATTTTGCAGCTCTGGAGCAGTATGGGAAAAAACAAAACCGCGTATAGACTAATAAAAATTCTTTTTATGCTCCTCTCCATTGTTAAACACATAGGTGAGCATGCTAAATCATTAAACACCTAAAACAGAAAATAGGTGTTCAGATAAATTTTTTATCAAATATTGACATAGCCTTTTGGTTTGCACCTCGTCAGTCAATATATTTTGTGAATAACTGAGTGAGAACTAAAAGCCACGTTTGACCATAGAGCTTAACAGCTGGCATTTTTATCAATGGAAAGCAGATGAAATAATTTCTGTGCAAAGAATTATAAATAAGAATTATCACAAAATGCCCCCAAATTATTGGAAAACTTGATAACTGCGATACGTGAAAACAACCTGCAATTTTGAAATGGAAATTTGTAAGAACCCTTCATTATGTTGAGTTTGTGCACTAATTTTAAACATCTGGTTGACTGACGCTGAAAATCTTTCATTAAAACAAGTTCTATTCATTTTTATTTTTATGATAAAAGAGAGTTATAAGTTCAAAGTTTCTGTTTTGAAATTATGTGCAGGGTAAGAAAACAAAAGTCTGTTAATTCCCATCATTTATTACAGCTCATAATTTTCACTGCAGTTTTACTTGCCACAGTAAAAGGAGGCTTTAAGCAGAATAGAAACAAATGATCAGAGAACACATCAACCACAGAAACAGGCACTGTAAAGGAAGGCATGCTCATATCCATCCATCTAAAACATTTTAATGGAGTTTTGTGGGGACAGTCTCTGCCAAATTGGATTATTCTTTTTACCATTATAATAAAACCACATTAGTTAAAATTTGTCTACAGCTCATATTTACTATTCACTTCAACTGTAGCAGATTTTACATTTGTAATGTCTGTGAAACTAGAGGAACTAACCCATCCAGTCACAGTGGTATTTCAGGGTTTAGTATGACCACACATAAAACAACCACAAACCCTCTCAACTTCAAAAAAAATAATCTTATAACAGCAATTTTTTTTTTATGTATGTGCTTAATGCTCCAGAAGGACAGCCTTCATTTATTCAAATCTGAGTCCTGCAGACCTTCTCTGACTTTGAAGTGATCTTAGGTCCAAATCAGGGTGGCAACACTGCTTAGGTAATAAACATTAAATTACAATCCTGGCCATGGCTCTGTCTCCTCTCCTTTTTTCTTGCTTCCAGAGAAACAAAACAAAAAGACAGCATCAGCAAATTCAATTGAGATTTTATTACAGGTATTTTTGTTTTTAGCGGTAGACTTTGCAGAGAATTTACACAAGTTGGAGAGTGTTACAGCCGTATTATAGTTTTAAATCTGGCTATTTGAATTAAATTTATTTGGACTATAATTGGTTCAAGAACATTTGGATTCAGATGATTTGTATAAATTTTACATGAACAGAATCTCTTGTCTCATGCTTGTAGGAAGTGCCTGTAGATTACTTTTTGTTATAAATTTCCTCTTTGAAAACTGACTTGAATTAAACTGTATTATGTCTATGACCTTCTTCAAAAGTGTCCGCCTTTCCTCACTGATATAAACTGCAGTCTGTGAGTGGTGTACACCCTTAGACACTGACCTTTGTCAGTATGTCTATACTTTGACATCAACATTTCCTGGAAGTTATTATCCAGCAGGCACAGCAAATTTTACCTTGAAGAACTGAGCTGTCAAAAAGCGTAGCATTTGCCAGGAGGGGTTGTAAAAGAAAGCACCAACAGACAGTTTGGTTTTACAGGATTGGGAATGTGGTGCAAATATTTTACTAAGTCAAGACCTACAAGTTAACCTGTAAAGTAACCACAAAAGTAAAAACTTTAATAAGAAAATTAGCAGAATTAAACTGCAGAAAAAGCAGCTGACAACTATCATTAATCCAGAAATTAATGATAGTTCAACTCACACAACATTGCTTGCCTTTCTGCATGTAAGACAATTTTTTTAAACTTATTATATATCCCAAAAATAACACAAACAAGTTTCTCTTCCTGAGGATGTGCGGTGAGCCCATAAAGTCCCAAGAAGACAATAAGCCCAGCAAACATGAATGACATGAGCTGGATTCTGTCCCTGTGCATCCAGCATCCAGCTACATCGAGAGTAGGATATAAAAAGCAGGACAGTGACAAATTCACTGGTGTTTTTTTTGGCTTTGGCAGCAAGGATAAAGAATTTTGCGTGTGTGTGTGTGTGTGTGTGTGTACCGTTGTATGTGTAAATATATGTCTTTGCTTGCTGAGCACACGGAGGAGCAGATTTGGGAGACAAGCTCGAGCAGTTGCCTTCACAGCAGTGGTGAGATTGGAAGCAAGTGATTTTTGAGCCAGTGTGACTGATGGCGTCTGTTAGCAGCGACGGCCGCAGAGAGGATGTCTTGTAGAGGCGGCGAGAGGAAGCCGAGGCTTCCGGAGCGACGCCGCACTCAGAGTCTGCTGAAATGACAGGACAAGCAGGGCCAGTGTTTCCATTCACAGTCCTCTCAACCCTCTGACACTTTTCTCGCTTCCACCTCTCACTTATTATGACGCCCCTTAACACTCCGTACATTCCATGTCTGCCTTCTTCTATCACCTCCTTAACATGCTGCCTCTGTCACAAACAGACGACAGACCTCACAGTCAACAGCTGACAAAAAACTTCTGTCCTATGCAGGTTACGCTCATATGTAAAAAAAAATTCAAAAGGCATTTTTTCTTCCTTATTAAATGCTGGTGTCTTTAACCTCTAATTAGATGTCAGATAAAATAATTGTTTTCCATTTATAAATCAGATTGCTACTGCATGCATTTGTTGAAAAACAGTGGTTGGCTGATATTGATTGTCAGTGTTTTGCAGCTTCATTAAGCACTAATGATCATAATGAGGTTACAGAGGAGAAGATAGGTATTTCACACGATTTTAGCAAAGCAAACATATTCTTAAACCATTGCAAATGAAGCGACTGTGGAAAAAATCACAGAAGCAAATGACGATCTGGAGATATGCAGGATGCAAAGGTTCTTGAAAACGCTCCTTTCTTTTACCTACCATGAGATGCTACTTTTGCATTTAGCTTGGAATAAACCAGATGATAAAATTTGAAGATTTGAGATTGTTTTCTAAATATGAATGTTTTTTTTTTTTCTTGGCTTTCGCTAACATTTTGCTCTTCCTTTTATTCATCTATCCACTACATAATCATTTTTGCCATTCCATTATGTTGGACAAATGTTAGTGCATGCATTTAGTTTTGATTTCTATGTCAGTGTGGATTACTTGGTTGGCTGGGCATCTGATTTGAAATTAATTTCAACAGCCACAATAGAGCAACATTTACATATTTGATCGGCATTTAATTTCCCCCTACTTAATATGTTGCATCCAAATTGTTCTGTAAAAAGGTAAAATGTTTAAGCATATTATATATATATATATATATATATATATATATATATATATATATATATATATATGCAACTCTTTTGACAACTTTTCTTAAACTTTTTAAAAAATGTCCCTTACTTGAGGTGTGCATCACCACATGTTAAGCTGTCAAATAATTTTTTGAGGAACGCTGATAAGCAGAAGAGTGGCAGTTATGGAAAAACATCAAAACTATTTCCCATCGGGAGTGCTGCTGCAGCTGGTGTCATAATACAACACATGGCACATCCCTGCCTGCTGAAGATTTGCTTCAGTGGAGTATCTGACATCTCCACAACTATTGCCTTAATTGATGTTGTTAAGTGTGCACCCGGCATCTCTGAATTGTAAGTACCTGCCGTAATGTAGTGTAAAATTATTATTCCAGCATCAAGAAACAACCGTAATTTGCAGCTGTGAGTTCTGTTGCATCTTAATTTTGCAAATGCGCTGTTGTTTAGGAGCAAGTAAATGGAAAGTATTCCACTGTTTCCCACCGTAAAACATTAACAGCCTCACCTGTTAGGTTTAGGCTCAGCTTATTTTGACTTGGTGAAATCTATTCAGTACAGATCTTTCTGTTCTCAAATGTTACCTCATTTAAATTCTTCAGTCGCCTCATGTCTAAAAATCCAATGTGAACTTTTCAATGTCAGTTTATTGATAGTATGTTAACCTTCAAAACAGAAGTCTTTCATCACAGAGGACAGGTGTAGGAAGGGAATGATAGAGAGGAATGGACTATTAAAAATAGGTTAAGCTTGTCTCTGCACTATTTCTAACAGCCTCGGTTTGTTCCCCGCGGGCTCTCAGTGATTTGGAGTGTGACCCTGACCCTTTGCTTCTTTACAAAGGCGAGAACGCTTGCACACACACACATACACAAACACACATTTACAAAGACGCTCTGAACACCGGAGTGCACTTCAATGCGACTAAATCATATTGAATGTTCTTGTTGTCTCCACTGGACCTGCAGAGGGATTTGTGAAGCTTTATTATTTCACTGTAAAGAACAATGAATTTAGTATCACAGACAGACTGAAGACATTTAGATGAGAGACAGGTGTTACCTGGCTGACATGACCTCAGTCTCCAAGACCTTGTCAAACACAGAGAAATGAAATAACTATAGATAATGACTAAAATATGGGCACGTTATTAAGTTCAATTGATATTCCCTGTAAGTCTGAGGTACAATAGGGCACTGAGGAACTGAAAATATAGTAAAGCACTTCTATTATGAATCAGAAGTTCTCACATTGTGTCTGTAGTTTTCCCCCAGCGAACAGTAAAACAGAAATTGAAATTCAAATCACTTTGATTTTCCCTCATATCTAACTCCAACTGGTGATTTAAGCTTAAATATTAATCCAAATACTGTTTTATCTCCAATGTCAATGTTAGTAGTAGTTCAGGTTTTGGAGTAAAAAAAGACAGACAATGTCACAGAACCCATTCTGTTATTAGGAAGAGGTTGTAGACCAGAACTTTCATTCTGGTTGATTTGGAGGTGGTTGGGTATTTCTGGCATAATTTGATTTTATCCTCCAGTGGTCTTAGCATGACACTCAGAAGGAGTGCGGCAAATGTCACTGTTGGACAGCGGGAAAGCAGGGGGTTGTCCCATCAGACCATCAGTTCCCAAAACCACACCAAACAAAAACCTCATAAAACCTTTTGGGGCCCAAATGACCCTGTCTCTTAAGACTGTGGGAGGGTTCAAAAAAGTACTTTCTAGAAACTCCCCTTTTAAATCCAAACATCGTATTGGAGTCATCATTAGGCTTTGAGTTACACTATTTCCTGTTCTTTTTTTCCTTTGTTTAAAAAAACATTTCTAAAATTAAAAAATATGGTCTCCAGAGTTGACCTAGAAAAAATTATTAATGCGTTTATGCCATTTTTCACTTGCCTGGACAAATCTTCAATTTCGCATCTACAATTAATACAGAACACAAAAGCCAGACTTCTCAATAAATCCAGTAAATTCAGTCATGTCACTCCGGTTCAATATTCACTACACCGACTGATCTTTTAATGACTGGGTTCCTGATTCTCTTTATCAGATTTTAACTCAGTACTCTGCTGCTCCTGACCTTCATTCCCAAACAACAATCTCTTGGTTGTTGCATTTACACGGGTGAAAACTAAAGGAGACAGGACCTTTCAGTCAGAGGCCCCAAAGCTGTGGAACAGTTTTCCCCTGCAGCTTGTTTTTTTTTTCTGATTTTATGAAGGTTTTCATAAAGGAGCTGAAATTGCTTGTTTTCCAAGCTTTCATCACAGACAGACTGTGATTCAATTTATGCTCGTTTTACTCTTCAGTTTAAGGTTGATTTTATTGTACAGCACTTTATAATTTTACGTTTGTGAAAAGCATTTTATAAATAAACTTTGCTCTCTTCTCTTACTCGCGTTTGGTTGATTGCAAGCTCAGTCTTTTGAAACAAACTTTGCACAACGGCTTTGAAGGTAACTTTGCCCTTACTTTTGAGCCCACCATAAATAAATATCCCTGTGTAGATAGATAAGTAGGTTAATACTCAAGATGGACATTAAAAATGGAACAGTGCAGGAGGAGATGAGTTTCACTCTTCAAACTCATGAAAGCCTGGAGATTTGAAATCCTCCCAAAGTTAACACTCGGACCAAAACATTTCCAGCGGAATGTCATATTAATATTGATGATACAGTTTACTATGACTTAAACCACAAAGTTTGTGAGTGTACTCGGAAACATCAGACTGCTTTTCAATATAGTCTGACAGAACAAACATGTAGACTGGAGCTTTCATTCTGGATATGAGTATGTTTTATTTTATCTTTTATTTTTACAGAGTATGTGATGGTGTAAAAATTACTGATAGTACAATTGATACAAACTGGAAAGTCTTTACTACGCTAAGCAGTTTTAATTTTAAGATTTGTAGAAGCAACTGCTAACGAGGGCACATCAACTATAATGTGAAGAGATAAAGACCTGTTCATTTTGAGCCAGTCTTTCCCTTGTCTCGGTTTATGACTGTTAGATATATTGTCAGTTCTCATCTTCATGTTCACTGGGTGATATTTCCCTCACTAACAACCATTTGATTTACTCTGCAAATTGCTATAACATATATATAACATATAGTGTAACAAAGTAATGTCAGACTATATGTCTTCAATTTGCATTTGATGAGACAAAAATGTTGTACTATAAATTAGCTACACTCTACAAAATTAGCTCCATGCTCACCTTTTCATGGGCTGCTGCGCAGATGTGACAACTACATTTAGCATATATCCAACCTCTCTGACTTGATCACCCTTCAAGACAGATCTTTAACCTAAGACCTCTTGTAAGATGAGATGTTACCAGCTTCAGCAAAGGAAACAATTTGGTCAGTCTAAGTACACAAGTACAGAAAATGAGTAAATCTTTAATCACAACATATTACAAAAAACAGGGGTTATTCAGCATTGTTGCCATATCTCTTGTTCAAATTTTAAAGAACAAAACTGAAAATTACATCTGTGAGTTGAACAATGTGCATCAGTCATGATCAATATCAATCATTTCATGCAACTGAAGTGGAGTTTTAATAGGGGAAGCTTGGCATTTTGAATTTCAAATGTTATTCTCTTACACAGTTGGAACTGAAAGAAAATCTGTCAATATATTTTCGGCTTGGTTTATGTGTTCTACATTGTGTGCGGCTAACAAGCTTCCTTATAAGTAACTGTATCTTGGAATGAAAAAATAAATATATGTGTATAAATATATTGCTTAACACATACAGGCTAATGACTAGATTCTGTAAGGATATCTATTCTGTCCATTGTGTCTTTCTGTTCTCCAGCAGTGGTCAACACTGTTCAAATTATTTTTATCGTCTTACCTCCACACACTGGTTAGGTGCAGTTGTCTGCACAGCAGGACACACAGATGATGTTCATCCAAAATAGGGAAACATTGGAGCAACATGAAAAAAATCAGCAGGCCACAGGAAAGGAAATGCAAATCATGAGTCTGTGGGTGTATGGTTATCCCCACAGTACCAAACTTCCAGCGCTAATGATGTAACCCTTTGCTCACTGAAAAATTGTCATTTTAAAACTTGTATGTGCAATTTAAGTTGACATCTGCTCAAAGATTTATATTTTTATTTATTTATTTTTTTTAACCAAATTAACGTTGAGATGGATGTCACCAGAGTCCTGCTGCAATCAGATTTGAATGATTCAGAAGATTATGGTTGGGGTGAAAGCTTCCAAATGGGTTTGATACGGACTCGTCCAATAATTACAGGAATACATTTGCACTCCATCAACACATATTTTTGTTTTTGTGCCAGGGTAATATAAAAGATAAAAGGCCCAATTACAAATCAACTAAGAATGAGTGAAATCCTACCAGCAGAGAAGACAGAGCTCAGCAGACTGAAAGCAAAAGACAGATGGCATGCAGACTCTCCATCACTGTTGCTCTGCAGAGTGTAACATGCTCTTTGTTTGTGTGCTTTTGCTAATATGTGTGTCCAGCACAAAGAGGGATCCTGCTTCATCATGTAATTTGATTTCAGATCTTTCACACCCACAGATAGCCTCCTGAAACTAGATGTAACTATGAGGTTTGGGTGATAAATATGTGGACTACCACTGCTATTATTTGATTTTACCTTCATAATGACATTACTTAGGTGTCTGGAGTCAAAACTTGTAAATGTATGATTGCTGGGCTGTTGCTGTGCAGAGCACAGAAAGCCATCATTTACTCTGTTATCAATGCATGAGCTTTGCAAATGCAAACAGTTGGGTCAACAATTTGATGCTGTAAAATCCCCTTCACATGTCCATTTAATGAGGGACTGGAACAGCAGAGTTCCACTTTCCTTCTGCCCACAGGGTGATCTGCATGACAAATAGGAGGATCCAGCACAGTTGTCACTGGTATTGCTCTCCAATTGTATTTCTCCCTAATGAAGAATTCCTATATAACTAGGAACCACATTTTTAGACTTTAAACTGTAATTTAAATGGGCGAAATGGCCAATTTGGATGCTCACTTGTATGACCTTTCCCAGAGCTAGTGCTTTGCAAAAGTTCAAAATCATTTCTAGTGTCAGACTTTTAAAAAATCATATAAAGCAAATACCCAGTGTCTGAAGGTCACCATTTAAAGTGATGGAGAAAAGAAACCCAGCAAACACCTGGCAGAGGACCTGGCACATTGCTCACCAGCTGATTGGTCTGTTCACTGTAATGAGTTTTCAGTTCATATATCTTTGGTAATATCAGTATTATTTGCTGCCTTTGGTAAAAATAATAATAAACAACAGTTGGACAATAAGTGTGTCCAACTGTTGTTTTTGTCTATTTTCTGAGATGCCGTGTAACAACAAAGTGCAAATAAGACTCTTTTTCAGAGCAACTGCATAGATCCAATGTCCTGTAAAAATCATTCTTTGTTAAATTGTCTGTTCTATGTAAATAAAACACTTGAATTTAGGGACTCGAATGTTGAATGACGGCTTAAGCAAACAAACAAAAAATGGTTAGGAGCTGAACTTGTTTTTTAAGCTCAGCTTGAGCTGACAAAACTTGTTTTGCATGTCAGCCAGCAATTATCATAACTACTACCAAGTGAAAGGTTTGTTAACTATGTGTTATTAACAATCCTTATTATCTCTTCAATGTTAAAATACAGCTACTTTTACTTAATTTTCATCTCTTTATTTGGGCTGACTAAATGGTTTAAGTCCAACAGCTATGATCTAGTCTAATTTATGGAACTGCTTAAAATTACATTAGTCTATTTTGTTTTTTAAATGAAATTGTTGAATAATTGTTTGTCTAAGTCAAGAAAGTCTAAAACAATATCTGAAGCTAACATACTACTAGTTACAAAATCCAAGAGCAACATTTTGTGAGTATTAAATAGAGAACAAACACAGAGTACCAACAAGCGAGCAGCTGGTACGTTTGATGAGTTCTTCTGTTGTAACATGATTGTGAGTTTTTTTTTTCTCTTTATTTTTTGTCATAGTTTCAATAAATCCAACTT
This sequence comes from Poeciliopsis prolifica, assembly GCF_027474105.1. Lineage (NCBI taxonomy): Eukaryota > Metazoa > Chordata > Actinopteri > Cyprinodontiformes > Poeciliidae > Poeciliopsis > Poeciliopsis prolifica. Next base: position 2,527,950 of record NW_026562396.1, read on the forward strand.
TGGCACAGTTTTTTCTTTACTTTTCCTTGATTTGTTTATGATTCTTTTGGAAACAGTCACAGGTTGCGTCTTTTTTATTCATCAAATAAAAGAAAGCTCGTAATAGTAACAAAAACAAGTAATTTATCGTGAAAATGTTGGAGGATAATAATGAAAGTCGTTTCATACATCAAGTGAGAGAGACACGTGCAAAACCTGACACATCAACCTGAAAACCAAGCAGCAAAGGGAACTTGTCCCCACAAAAAATCTGTTCAACTCCACAGATAGCAATGTCAGTTCAACAGCCTGTGTTTAACATCCTTGGTAATCAAAAATTATACAGGCTGATGGGTGATAAACTCCACAACTCTTATTACTGCTTTGAGATTAAATTCAGATATTCAGGACAGCATTGAGATGCCTGTTTTGCAGTGAACCTGCCACTAAGACAAAGACAAAGTGGTCTCTTCCTCAATGCATATGATCTTGAAGCTGTAAATAATCCAGAAGAATGGAAAAGAAGTAGTGTACTTTGCAGTTAAGCTGTAAGACCTGCTAATGGGTTTGCTGTGCAGCTTCTGTCTTCATGCACATCACATTCTCACTTGGTCAGCTGGTAGGCTCCTCTGCAGTTAGTCATGCATGTTTTCTTCCCACATCCTTATCTTTTTGAGAGGCTATTGTTGTGTTGCGCTGTTATGTGAAAAGGGCACAAAGAAAGACCCAGGAAAGCAATTGTTTACCATGCTTTTTCAGATCTCAACTCTTGAGATGACCTTCATGCAAACTTATGTCCACTCAACTTCATTTATGGATGGCAGGTTGCTGATGCCTGTATGACATATTTGTATATTTGATCTAGGATATACTGCCATGCTCATGACACATTATTTATTGCTGGCATTCTCTTGCGTCAGGTGGAGGTTGCTGAGATAGACAGTGTTAAGGAGAGTTTGCAAGGAACTTACACAAGAGAAAGAGCATATTTCCAATTATTAACCCCAACAAAGCATTGTGCTGTACATGTGCAGTATCGATGCACACTACAGACTCACACCTACAGCATGTGGTATATCTGACCCTTAATCCAAATTTAGGACTTCCATTTGGTCGTTGCTAAGGTTTATCTATTGACGGACAAACAGTTTATCCCTTCTCATAAATTTTCTAAACAAGAATCCAAGTTCTCATTAAACAGTTTTAACTGTCTTCTCAATACAGTGTCCTCACAACCTCTTTCCGATAATGGCTGTCGTGGGAGCTACATCACAGCTACCGCCTGCCTATCTGTTGTGTAAGGGCTCTCTGAGGTATTGAAATATGTGACGGGGCCTTGTGCAGGGACTGTTGATGAAAATGCATGAGAGAGGTTTTGTCCTTCACTTATCAAACTTAGTACATTGAACTGTGTGCTGAATCACACGAGTGGGAGCTCAAATGTTTATCAGCTTAGAATTTAATCTGGCCACGGGAAGAAAATGTTTCACTTTGTTCCTTTGTGAAACCAACTTTCTAGTATAAAGAGCGTTTTCACAAGTTTTATATAATTTGGTAGGGCTCAGTTCAGTCAATATCCTTTCTTCCACAGTCTCTCACACACTTGTACAAGCAAGTGTGTGAAGTTCATCAGTTAAATATATAGAATTAACAGCTTTAAATTTACATTGCCCAACATGCATAACAAATGGAAAGAGGTATCATTTACATTTAAATTGTATGACTGCAGCTGTTGAAACATCTTTTCAACATTTCTCCTTGTGCTTGGTGGATCCTTAAGAACAGCGTTGCTCTAATACATCATACCATCACGATAATGCTCTCCAATTATCTTGAGTCCATTCAGGGAATTAAATGGGGAAAAGGGACAAAGATCAGGCTGTCCTCATGAGTGCAAAGCTGTCAAACCACAGTGCTAAGCACTCTTATGTCTTTGAAGTGAGTTCAAAAGGCAAGGGCTGTGGTTCAAAACTCTTTTCAGTCAACTGTTAATGTGTCCTAAAATTATGGCACCTCCACTCATTTCAGCATGACCTCTGGAAGCAAAATGTCTTTTCATTTTAAGGTCCACTAATGGTACCATTTAGGATGAGTTGTTCTTAGCATGTAGTCAACTGATTCTTACACACTTTAAAGATATTGGAGTTTCTGTGTTGATTTTCCAGAATAAAAGTGTTTCACTGATGTTTGAACATGATGAGGGTAAGTATATAACCTTAAAAAATTGTAAAACATAAAGAAAAAAATCTATGCAATGAAATGTCCCTTTTAGTGTTCCTAATACCAGAAATCTTAAGCAGCTTTTAGCTTATGCCATATTAGATTATGACGGTGCAGCTTATCTTTACCTAAATCAATTTCAGTGGATAAAGTGGGAAAGAGAACAATGCAATTTAATCTCTGACAAAAGAAAATGGATGTTTGGTGTAAAGCACTAGAGATGACACATGCTTTCTTTCCACAGTCTCTCAGGAAATAACTGCAGATAAAAAAAAGATAGTCATAAAGAACTTTCAAGATGGTAACTTGAATTATTTTCTGTCATTTTTAAGTTGTTGGAAATGCAAGCAACAAGACCGTTATTACTGAACCCCAAGTTATATGAAAGTTGAAAGCTGAGCTGCAGAGTTTTTACACTTCGGATGTGTGCGCATGCTGCAAAATATTAAGACAATATTCATAAATTTTGAGAAATGTAACAATAATCATGTAATTTGTCATAAGTAAACACATAGTTTAAAAGTCTTAACGTGTTGCTGTTTTAGGTTGATAGAAAACATAGACCCCAGATAATGAGGAATCTATCCAACCTATTGCAAATTAAAAATAAACAACAACAAAAAAAGCTATGATTTTGTGGAAAAAGTTGCTTCTGACCAATGATCTCTCGTGTGTTTCCATGGCTTAATCAGTATGATACATCTTACTATGATGAATGATATATACATTTACTTCATAATGACAATGACTATTTTCTTGTTCATTATTGTTTTAAGTGTGGATTAATTTTAATTAAAAGAAATCACAATCCTAAAATTCTGAAGAAGTCCCCTTGCTTCGATAACAAAAAGAATTGATCATTTAAATATATTTTTGGTAGAATGTGAGACTCACTGGTTTATAAATGTCGACAAAATTTAATGTACATAGCATAATTATGCTACATATTAAAAAAGAGAGGAAACGAAAGAAAGAAACAAACAAACAAAAATAAAAAAACGTTAGCTCTGAATCTTTAATTCTATTTCTTTCTATGGGTTGAAAATCCAGTATTAGAATTATTCTATCAATTTCCAAACTAAAAAATGTAGATTTTGTTAATTTTTTATGCATATATTAAGCCGTAAATGGCCAAACACATCATTGTTCTCTCAAAAACATTCATAAAACATTTTTGGGCTAAAAAGAAAAATTAAATACACCATAAAGAAATATCACACTTCATTAGATAATGTAAAATGTTATGAACTTGTAAGAGTAGCAATGTTCTTCACATTCGAAGGTATACACCCACACTGACTGCATGAACAGAAGCCATAAACATGCATTAAGCTAATCAGTGCAGTGTAAAATGAGAAAAATGAGAAGGGATAAAGAGATGGCAATATGGACTGGGAAAGCCCATCCAGGACATCAGAACCACTTAATGAAGTCCATGGCAGCTAAACAATTAATACAAACCCACACTTTATTAAATATGCAATAAAGGCTATTATGGCTGAGTGTGGAAATAACAGCCATTCTAGCAAGCATTAAAGTGTCTAGCTCCATTTGAGGCTCATTTATGGAACCTCTCCCATTAAGGCTACATTAATACTGCAGGCACAGTTGAAGGGCATTGGAAAGTACTCAACTAAATATTAAAGATGGCTGTCACAAGAAAAATATGTTGTCAGCAGGCTGAAGAATTAGGGCTATGTAAATTTCATCACATGCCCTCACTTAATGACAAAGCAGAGATCAAAATGTCACGAAGGACAAAAAAGCTTCCCATACCTGATTTAAACAAAGTCAGACACACGATTATTATTTAATGACTGCCTATGTTCTAGGTGAAGCACACACACAGGAGAAACCTCAAATACTTGTTTCGTTAATATTTTATTATTAAACTCTATGTATCCAAATCCACAAAACTTTTTTTTTAAAGCTTTTTTAAAGTATTCAGGAAATCTTAGTGAAGTTAAAATGGAAGCATGCACATGCACGACCTTATGAATGAACTTTGCACTTCCAGTTTTCACCTAGAGAAGCCTGGAAGCACTGAGAGAATGAAACCATAGTGTTTGATTTCTCCAGTGCTCTACTCTTACGCGGAAAAACATTTTGACAATTCCTTCAATAAAAAGGCATTTTTCTGTTAAAGCTTTCCTAAAGTATTCACAAAATCTTTTTAAAGACAAAGAATAAGCTTGTGCACTCCTAACCTCATGGATGAACTTTCCACCTTCAGTTTTGCTGGAAGAACTTATTTTCAACATGAACACACTGTCCATTCACTAATTTTTCCAATATTGAAATAAAAAAAGCATTGATAGTCCAATGTGGGTGGGTGAGTAATGAATGTTTGCTCTGTACAGTGATGTGAAGAAAGTGTTTGCCCCCTATTGATTTGCATTTGTCACACTTAAGAGTTTCACAACATCAAACCAGTCTAAATACAAGTCTAAAACAACATAAGTGATCATAGAATGTTTTAAATAAAGCATTTGTTAAGGGAGAGAAAATCCAAAACCTACACAATCTTCTTTTTAATTTGTCAAAAGTGTCTGATTTCAATTATCCAATCCTGGGTTGACATTATACAGTAGTACAGCTTTTGGTCCTTTTGCCTTAATGAAGAAAACACTGGGATTGCATTGTAGCTGGCGTCTTTCTTGATGGAGTGTGCATGTTCTCCCTGTGCATGTGTGGACTAGAAAAAAAACATTTATTTCTTAAGACATTTTAGAGAGGGACATTAATAAGATGTCACACTTCTAAAAAGTATGATGGTGTGCAGATTTTGTAAACATCTTTTTCTTATTTTAGTTTTCCTTGCAGCTCCAGACAGTAATGTTCACTCCTTGGTATATGGACATCAGTATGAATTAACACATCAGGGAGAAGAAAAAGACATAAGTTGCATCTGACTACAAGGGTGAATTCACACCAACCCTGTTTAGTACACTTTAATTGAATTCTTGTCTGCTTGTCTGGAAGGTCTGATTTGTTTGGGGAGACAAAAAATCCTAGCTCTCGGTTTGAAAAAAGTGAACTCTGGCGCAATTTGAATGCTTGTGTGAATGCAACGGCACCGGAGACCACTCCAAAAACAGAAAGAGAACTGTAGTGCAGCACATTCACTAGCAATAGGGGGAGAAATGTCTCATGATCATTCACCAAAGACAAAAGAGAATTCCTGCAACTCCAACAATTTGACCCTATTATATATATATATTTTTTTTCCATTTTGTGAAGAAGGAAGTTGAGCTCATGTTTTTGTCCCAACAGGAGTTTTGACATGACAGTTTTTCCAGGAGTTGAAAACCTCACCTGCTGGAAATGTCGACATCTCATTCATTGCACCCACTGCAGTTTGTCTTCCAGCCTGGCATCAGAGAGGTTGACGCCATCATCTATTTTCTCCACACATCTCTGACCCACCTGGAGAAGCCTGGAAGCACTGTGAGGATCATGTTATTTGATTTCTCCAGTTTTGAAGCTCTCAGGAGTGAACCATCATTTGTCCCATTGGATACGGGACTACCTGACCAGAGCCAATGTGGACACTGTGCTGTTTCTCCAACGGGCTGGTCTGGAATAGGCTTGTAGGGAACAGTGTAATCACTATTCCTTTTCATTCTTTAAAATGTAGATTTCTCCATCAACTCCCCACTCTGCCACCTACAAATGTTCTCAAATGACACCTAAAGTACTCTCTAAAATAAACAATATACATTTTTTTGATTGTTTTGTATTGTACTGAATAACGTTATTCATTATACACTTCACATTGGTTCATATTTATAACTATATTTTTATATATAAATTATTTTTTGAGTGCCTTTTAAATTGGCAAGATAAGTTTCAAATTAGGTTAGTTTTTGATTGGCAGATGTAGACATCAAAAGGATGTGGACATCAAAAGCATTTTTTCCATGTGTGGATGCCAGTTCTTTTCAAGTTCATCAATTCACTTCTCCTTTGGTCTGACATTATTATTAAAATGCAACATGAAGTCAAATCATAATTATCATCACTGCTTGTTCGCGGCACGTCTTCTAGTGGAAGCATATCATTGGAACTGCCATAAATAACGGCGGCAAAGTATAATTGAGTTTGATCAATAATCTTCATCTTTCACCATCACTTAGACTTTTCCTGGAAGAAGAGAAAATGTTGAACTCATCTTTCAACAATCCAGTGAAGAATATTCAAAAAGAAGAATTCCAAATTACCAGATGTGACCAACTCTAAAGCACTGGAGATCCTCAAGGGCCAGAGACACAACTATGTATATTAAATGCTTTTTTTTACTCAATTCTAGAACACTGTCACAATTACCCTGACAAAAACTTCCCAGTTGAGCTCATTTATTTTAAGACACAGAAGCAAAAGTTCACAAAAAGCAAAAGCATGTGCTTGATTTATTAGGAGGATGGGAAACAATTACTTTCTGTTTTACACTTTAAGGTTTTGAGGTAAATGTCATGGGCTCAGCAGGAGAAAAGCAAAAAGGATCTGAGTTATGGGTTTCAGATTCATGTCCAGCCCCCATCTCGTCCAAAACAAAACAAAATAATTGATTTATTATAATTTAGTTAAATTATACAAGATACAAACTAAGTAGAGCAAAAATGTTGTGCACATCTATGTAAATGCTTATAATGCAGATAGATTGAGACACAGTGATGTACTGTTTTAAACTTAAGGCATCTTTCATTTCCTGATGGAAAATTATAGTGGTACAGTAATAAATTATTAAGGAGGGGAAAAGTCTTCAATTAACAAGAAGGGAAAAAAATAAAGATTTGCCAAGATTCGTCCTTACAAATTGAAGGTTAATAATTTTCAGCGGAAAAATAAAGCCTTGACATTCTCTGTTTAAATGAATAGTTTGTCTTTTTCAGCCTGTCTTCGTCTGAGTTTTGTCCGCTGCTCACTTTGTGAGAAATAAAAGGGAACACATTTTAGGAAGTCCTTCCATGTAGATGTAAAAATAATAACTCATAGGTCTATGTCTCCTAAAACACACAGCCAAAAGATTTTTTCTCAGGGTTCACATGACAGACATAACATCAGCAGCTGAAATGGAGCCGCTTTAATTAACGCAAGTTTTTAAATAAAAAAAATAAATAAAACTAGAAATTTGTACTGCAGTTTTATTTGACAATATATATGAAAATGTATCTAAAGCAGTATTAATTCAAAAATAAAGATAATGTCATTGCTTCACTAGACATGTGAACAATGGTTTAATATTAAAAGGACTTAATGCCTTTGCTAAGTGCCAAGAATAAAGAGCAGGACAAAAAAAAAAAAAAAAAAAACATTTTCTTTTAGAGCTCAGCTTGTGCACATCAACTGGCAACTAGTAGGGCATTGCTTGTCAGTAGATCATGTGGAAATGAGCATGCATTTTCTGCACAATAAAATAAAAACCAAAAGAATCACAGACATAACCTTCTATGAGCCCCTTTGAAATGTTAAAGCTCTTCAAATAAAATCCACAAAGGATACACCTGTGTATTATCACCTATAGCTCCTCCGCTTCACATGCATCACAGCTATTGAAACATCCTTCAAGATTTCGCGCTGTGATCAATTTCCAGGTCACAGGCAGGAGGACGGATGAGAAAGGAGATGAGGGGGCAGGAAACAGGGAACAGATGAAAAGAGCCTGTTGTGTGCACCTTAGGTTTGCATCAGTCCCAGCTGCTCTGCATCTCTTTGATTAATCCCCAGCTGCTGCTGAATGTTCTAGAGTATTTAAAGCAAAGACACCTTTCTTTCCACTTTCTCAATTTGTCTGATTGTTTTAACAACTGTGCAATTTTCAAGACATGCATGCAGCTTTCGTTTTTGAGGTTTTTCACTCCTTTTTAGTTCCCCTGGCGTTGGCCAGCTCCTTCTGTAGTCTATCAATTTCCAACCTGTGTGTCTCTGTTACCCTGTGGTTTTTCACTGGCCAGTGTTCTCAAAATTCAGACCTGAACTCTTCAGTTGCCCACAGTTTTTCCCAGCAGTGTGCTTGTTCTTCCTTGTCTTTAGAAAACTGCCTGCTGATCCTTTACTGTTTAGCTCCAAACTCATCTATTTCAAAGCTCCTCAGTTCTTACAGTTAAGTCCAGTTGATATAATCCCTTCCAATGGACTTCTGGCTTCTGGAAAAATGTAATTAAAAACTGGAGTTCTATGCTCATTTACAAGTTTATTTTGTGAGGTTTTATTTAGTACAATTAAAGTTTACTTATTTTTAATTTTTAGTTTGACAATATTTTGACCTTTCTCTGTATGTAAACTAGCTAAAAATATCATTTTATAAACATTTTTTAACTTTATTCAATTTTAAAGCTGGAGTATAGATCCAAGCCACTGCATCACATGCATTATTAATTTCTCATTGCTACCTGCTGATTAAGAACAAAATTGTTTTTGCAATAGCAAAAACAATTATCTTTTTACTCAATGTAGTTTGTGAGAAAAATGATGTATACATATGAGGACAGTTTTAAATGTCAATAGAACACAGTAAAATCACAATTGAATAATGATACGCAAAACTTTTTATTTAGTGCTTGTACACACCAGCATATTTCCTGAATTCAAAAACAAAATGTTAAACAACAATTGTGCCTTTTGAGCAATATGGCTGATTTTAAGTTCTGCTAACAGCTGCAGGAATGCATATGTCTGTAACAAAATAATAAATAAAAATCCTCTCAACATTTTGATTGCTTCAGTTCTAACTGTTAAATTAAATTTCTGAACATGCCATCAAACATTTCAAGGGGCATTTCCAGGGAAAAAGCATGCAAGGGACTTGCACAACAAATGGCCGCAACAAGTCTATGTGTGAAGGGCTTTGTAACAGTTCCAATCTGCCTTTAAGCAGAGGAACACCTTGCATGTAAAACATTGCACTCCAACCTTCCCTGGGCAGCCTTTCACTCTGCAGTGTGCTGATTTTGTTAAAGTTTACTGCCTTTGGGTGATGGGCATTAGACCTCCTTCTGTCTGACATGGGGGATACTGCATGCACTTGCTGCTTTTTCCCTTGGACTAAGACGTCTGAGTCATTTTACTGCTCTGAAAAGTCAGAGAGGGTGTTGTCATACAGAGCCATAAAGAGCTTGGCCACTTCCACCTGAAGTGCAAAAAACTACAAGATGTTTGTCCTTGGTGTGCCACCTACAGTGAGGTCTTGGCAGTGCAGTAGCCAGCTTTTGGCTAAAGCCAGACCCATAAAGACTTTGGATGGATGTGAAAAACCTATCAAAGTAAACCTTTTGTATTAGGATGCAGAGTTTGAGACAGACAACCTACCACCAACCCTCCCAAGCCCAGATCATTTGGTTCTTCAACGTACTCAAGTAGTGCCTCTGCACCTTGATAAGTGTCAAAGTCTGGCACAATCCCATCTGATGCTGCACAAAGAGTTTTGTATACCAACGGGGTTTGGTTTTATCGGCAGATATTGTCGACATGGACAAGCTCTTTTGAATGGAATCATCTGTTCATCAATACAAACACATTCTGGTTGAGCCTGAGATCTGCAGCCTTTCAGAACACAGTTCAGAAATCGCCTTCCAAAATTTATCTCACTCTCTCAGATCCTTTGGAACAGCATCACCAATGAGCACTTTGAGTGATTGCCTCAGTTTGAAAAATCTGACACGTGTGAACTTTTCAGTGAAGAAAGGGAATCTCAAGGCTTTGGACCAACATATCCAGGATGTGTTGGTCGAGTTAGTGATGAAGCATTAGATCAATCTGCAATAATTTTCATCAAATCTTTGTCAAGATACTGTTCTATGTAATCCAGTGGAGTCCAGCCCTTTCTTTCCTGCACATTATCCCTCATGCTCAAACTGAGCATAATTCAGTGTTAGTGGAGTCACCCACTAACACATCCTATCCCCTTTCTCGACTTGTTCTTGACGGCTTGGTCTAGGTGTTGTGTATTCAAGGACATTGTCAAAGGCATCACCCTCTTCTGGCAAAATTACAATCTAAACAAAATCCTTCATAATCATCACGAGGACATTTATGCCCCCAATAAGACTGGAGAGCTGTGGAATGGGGTCTTCACTACTGTCCTCCCCACTGCTGCGTGGCTGTTATTATGGGGTTTATATTCAGCATTCCCCACTGGATCATTGGTGTCTTCCACCTCTGAGTTGTCTCTGCCAATTAACCCCAGTAACTACATTACATGACATCAAATCATGAGAAAAATTGTACAAAAATTTGCCTTTTCTGTTGTTAGAAAGTACTGAAATCAACTCAAAATATATATTTTTTCTTACATTTTTTTGCTAGCATCTATGATAACACAAAAATATTTTCCACAAAACTAAGTCCCGCTGTCAGATGTGGACATCATGTTTAGCGACAAAGTAATTCTGCAAAATTTGTTTTCAATAATAAACAATAAACACTTTCATAAATGTCTGAACAAGGATCAACCATAAAACTTTATTTAATTTTTTTGCCTGGTCTCGGTTTGGAGTGGGAGATGACGTGTGGTTCTGGGTGTATTGTCAGCCATCTTGTAACTAGTAATGTGTTATGCTCTTCTGCTAACACTAAGTGGCAGTATAATGACCTTGTATGTGGAAACCAGGCCCCAGGTAGAACAAGACTTAGTAATGTTTAGGCAGCCCAAAATGTGACGTCCACATATGTGGCTGCAGGGTCTTAGGAGGATAAAGTAAGTAATCCTCCTACACCTAAGTAATGTCTACACAAACAGATTGTACAGACTATGTGTCCACCTGGTTAAATGGTTACACCAACAACAATGTATTTTTGTTTATAATCAAAGCAGCCATATTAAATTTAGAGTTGGCTGGAATCTCAACTTTGTTTTTAGTTTTCTGTTTTTAAGCCTTTTCTTACTGGAATAATGAATGTCTGATTTTGAAATGCAAATTTTACATCCTATATGCAAAAAGCATGGAGGTGGTGCCTATTTCCAGGAGTCATGGACATATTGTCATTTTATCACATGGAAACATAGAGACACTCTGGATGTAGAGATTCCAATTAAACATTCATGTTTATGGACTGTGGGAAGAAGCCAGCGCACCCACACCTGCACACACAGACCACTCAAACTATAATAAGACAGACTCAAACTGGAATTTGAATGCAAGACCTTTTTGCTGCAAGTCAGCACTGATACCAACAGGAATCTTGGGCATCCTCACCTAATGAAACATTAGATTGTAATATGTGAAACTGGTGACATATTCAAACGCTAGCATGGTCAGAAAATCTGCCAGAACGTTCCAACTAGTAATTTACTAATGATCAAAATGAGAAATGGAAACCATTAGAAAGATCTGAGGATGAAACATTGCAGTCAAAGTCAGAATCTGTTATCTCAAGCAATGGTGAAGTTTGACTAATATTTCCAGCTTAACATTTATAACATTTATGTTAGGATAAGAGTTTCCATACGGTATTTTTCTTTCTTTCTTATTTTTATGTTATTCTAATGGACTGAGATTTAGCAATTCAGTGTATTAATCACGGCTACAGTCACAGGCTTTTTGCCACTGCAAAATACATTTGAACATTTATTCTTGTTTTTATTCTTATTTGTCATAAGACAATAACTAAATGCACAAGCACATTCGAGTTGTTTCACTTTTCTATACTGACAGACTGCAGTGTTAAATAATGAGTGAACTTATCAGTTATAAATAAAGTGAAATCTTCAGTTGAATCATTTGAGATTTGATCAATGGTGTAGGCTCTTAGCACTGTTGGGAACCAGTTTACTAAAAAGAGAACATAGTGTCTTATTACCACAGTCTTACCTTCTGCCACTGTCACATAATGGTGTAATCTGTCGAGAGGTGGAGAGAGTAATATGGCCACATATCTCAGGAGGTTTCAAAATACTGTTCCTCTGAAATCCCAAAATTGGACTGATTTCATGGCGCATCACCCCAGATATGCCAATGGAGCGTGAAATTGAGTCACTCAATGAGAAAAAATGAAGAAAAAAATTCTGTTTTTTTTTTTTTCTTTTCCATTCCTCTGCAGAGAAGCGTGTAGAGATCCTTTTTTTTATTTCACCCATATGCAGGCACTGCTTTGGTCTTTCATTTCCAAACAACTGAGTGAAACAAACCCGTATATTATTGACAAAAACAACCATCTTACATGAAGAAAGTACCCTTTCACAGCTAATCAGCAAATACATGACAATGAATAATGGTGTTCCCCAGGCATGCTGGCAAAAAAGAAATCATGTTTGATGGATAGATTTGATATTAGAAGTAAGCTTACTGCAACAGGTGTGATTAAAGTTGAATATTCAGTTGTGATTTCTCATAAACCAAATTACATAACTTCCCTGCAATGTGACAACAAGTACAAAATGACACGCATACATTTGTCAAAGATATGTTTCCTTAAGTGAGCTACTCCTAAGAGGGCAGTTCCTGAAGTGCCTGGAAACAGGTCTGCAGCAAAACCGACGCTTTGATATTTACCTTATTTTTAACTCCTACATAGTGTTGCTAAAATTACGTTGTGATTCAATTCCAGTGTACAGAATTTACAATTTGTTTGTAGTAGTTATAATGTCAGAAGCAGGATATTATATGCGGAGAACAAAAACATGTAGAATCCATATTTAGAAATAACTAGTTCATAAAAAATCATGCTCTTAATTTTGGTCAGGTGGGAAATCTTTCCTGCAAACATTGTATCAGGAAACCACCCACGTTGTGCTCTGTTACTGCATTCATGTCATAGACCCTATATACTCTCATTTAAATATTTTAAAATATCACCATCTGCTCTGCGTTTTTTTGTTTTTCATATGATAGGCGATCTTTGGATGTAGATTCACTACTTCTTTACAATTTTAACTGACGCTTCTGTCTGCTCCAGCCAACGTTTACACTATTTCCACATTTTCCACATTTTCCTCTACTTAAACAACAAGCAAAAACCGACTTGAATGTCACAAATTGAAATCCCACTCTCTAAATGGCTTGCCTGCAGAACACGGGCTCAACACATGAAGCTTCATTTGCTATAAACTGAATATGTTAGTACCTGACATTTTGAATGTATTTTATTCTTTCAGAGTAGAATCACATCCACACAACTGTGCATGCATTTGCGTATGTGTGTGTGTATACACACATGTTCTTTTAAAAAGACTAAAATGTAACCAGTAAGGTGTGTTTACTTCTTATTCCACAAATCAATCCTCACCAAGTCATCTTTGGCAGAAATTCTCACCGTTTTCACAATCAAAACTAAAGAAGTTTTAAGGGTTGGAAAACATCAATAATCATATGCTCATATAGTCCCACATATAGTCACATACAGTGATACAGGCCTTGCATGAATTAAATCTTTCTCAGTAATAGCAAGAAATGATATCTGCACTCAAATCTGTCTGCGAAACATCAGCCTCTGTAAAAATTAATGTAATAATTATTGAAAAAAAAAATTTTTTTTCTCTTTTTTTGTCTGTTTTCACATACAAGGCAGTAAACTTCATGTAAAAGTCAAACTGTGTTTTCACACTGTGAAATTACGAGTGTGAATTTTGACCCCATCTTTATATCACAAATGGATTGGGTGCTGACAGCTCAATCTGGTAATCAAACTGTCAAATCAAAGGGCAGGCGATTTTGTTCCCTTCAACTCTGTAGCAGGTCGCGAAGGTGAAATTTGCAGGGATGCAGTAATAGGCTTTTGGGAGTGTAGTTGATATCCAAAGTCAGCTCTAATAGATTTCAGATGATTGAAAAAGAAACTTAATTAGGAATATAAACAAGGCAGCAAATGGAAATCAGAGATTACAAATGACTCAAGGACAAACAGGAGAAAAAAGTATGTTCTCTATTTTGATCCAGTGCGAAACATAAAAAGATACATCATCCTGCATTGAATCATACCTTGGAGTGGGGTCACTTTCTTTCATCTGTGGATCTTTTAAACTAATGTAGTATTGAGGCAATGTCCTGGTCCTGGTTTGTATGATGGATTGCAGGTTTTAATGTTTTGATATATTTGTTCAGAACAACCACAACTTGAGGTGACAGTGTAAAAATGCCTTAGCTTTGAGAGCAAAATATTTGAATGATATCAGACACAATCTCTAATAACCCCTTTTGTTATTTTCTGTAGCTTTCATAAAATACATAAATGTTATATGAAGATTTCATTGGATGGAGGTTCCAAGTACATTTTTTCTTCACTTTTTCTCTCATACACAACAGTAAGGACATTTGTACTATTTTCTTACATATATCTGTGATAGTATGAGGTGCAGCTATAGATACAGTTATAGTGTAAGACTTTCCCATAGATATCATTCAATCCCTCAATTCATCATCGAATGCCATAATCAATCAAGTCAAGGACTGAACTTAGGTCAAGCACAGTGCCCAAAGCAATCTCTATTCATCAGACCTAACCTTGGAATGGCCATCTTCTCAGCTGCTTTTTTCCAGTGACACGTTTAATGCATAAGAGACGTAACATTAGCTCTGTGACGGACTGAGACTGGATCACAGATCAAAGCTTAAAGGATGGCATTTGTTATATCTGCAGTGTGGTACTTTTAAATACAGTGTGATAGCCGAGACTACTAGTTGAAAACCTGTTCTTTGGATGACTCAGTTTTTGTTACAGACTGGAAAAATGTTTTGCAATTACCGTAAAATTTTTTAGAACTTAGAAACTATAGCTAAACTCAAGTGAGCACAACCCAAACATTGAGATACAAAAAGCAAAACAACTTGAAATGAAGAATGTGTAGCATAGAATCTATCTATTCCAAGCCCATCAAAAGGACTAAATATAAGACAAAAACTCGCAGAGTCTTTGCCGCTCAAATTGTGGGCGCAATTTGAGCAGCTTTAACTGATTCTGTCCCCATCCGCCTCAGACAGATTAATCTCCATTAGCAGATGCTGTGCGACTCTTTTCTGTTTTTCGGAATCACTTCAGAGGTAGTACAAGCCATGGATTGTGTGCCTGTGATTTGATTGAAAGTAGACTGCATTTGTTGATTTACATCACTGCCTACTCCAAAAAACCCCAAAATTTCAACCACCCAGGTAAACTGACAGAACCACAAGTCTATCATAGAGCTGCTCAGTGTGGAGGAGCATAAGTATGACTTGAATCAGAATGACTGGGATTTTGCTGCTCTGCAAACATGGTTCTCTGAAGAACAGGAATGCAATTAAGAGGTGAGGAACTGCGCAGCTCTGGTCAAAGATCTGTTGCAGGCCGTTGTGAAACATTGGAACTACATAATATTAGTTTGGCTTTACACTTGTTATATTGTTGTTTTAGTTTAAATAAAGTGCAGGTTTTCCAAAGCAAAACAAACAGAAAATAAAAGATACGACAAGAAAAAAATGCAGTGAGTCCGGTGTAACTGATTCAGTTTATACACCCAGGACTGCACTGAAACTGAGCTTTCACAAGTTTTTTGGGATGCAGCATTGCATCACAACCAGAAGGTATTCTGAAAAAGTTTGCAATACATATACAAGTTCTACATTTTTTATGAAGTCTGTGGTTAAATAGTTTAAATAAAGTGCAGGTTTTGGCACGTCTCTAGCTTTAATCAAGTCTGTTGCTTGCAAGTTATTGTGTATCGGATAAGACACGTATAAAAGAATTGGAGGGAGGAAATTTAAAAGCAGATAGGAAAATTGATTTTTCTTGTACTTATTTACAAGGCAAGCTGCAGACAATCAAATCAACCAACTTCAGGTCCAATGTAAAAATTTGATAATGGATTTTGTCATGCTGAAAAGTAAGTCTATTCCAAATGTTCACTTGAATTAGCAAAAAAAAAAATAAATAAATAAATAAACTTGCTTGAGTGAAAATGTTTTAAATTTTTTGTGAAAACATTCAAATCCATAATAAATTGGTCTTTTCTTCATCCTGTATCATTCTCTGAGGGCACTGGAACTCCTTAAAAACAAAACACTGGAGTAGCAATACATTATATCTGCCACTGAAACCTCTCTGATTTACATTACTCTGCTCAGTGTGGGGACCCCTTAAAATAGATACCAACAGATGGTCACAGCAGACAACTTGGCCTCTTTCTGCAAAAGAGTGGAAAAAATTATGAAAAACATGATTTCATTGCTGTTATTTGGCAAAGACAAATTGGCAAATGTTCCTTTGGGTCGTTTTAGATTTTAGTATCATGTTTAGGTCAGGGGTGTTGATTATTGACAAAAACAACATGCAATTTTTTTCATCTTCATGTGTTAGAGCTATGACTATTTTATAATGATGGAATATATCTTTTTGACAAGCAATGCTATTGCTTCAGGGTTCACTGGCTTGCTTAAAACTCCTATTACTGACACAGTGTTGTCATTGTTTTATAAATACCAGCTTATACAGCAAAGCAAATGTCTCTGCTATGGAGTTAAGAGCAAATATTGCCTGTAAAATGCATGAATACTTGACATGTGATATAAATGGAGCATTTAGGGTTATGCAACCAGGACAGAAAAGCCCTTGACCATGAGCCTTCATCTTTCCCCAGTGTTTTAACTTGACTTTTAACATTTTACACACTTGGTCACTGTTTCATAATAACTGCCATATAAAAGTTGTGATCCAGTGACAAGGCTGAACATAATGAGATTCTGCTTGTGGATTTATTGCAGCTGACAGGAGTTTTTACTCTGGCTAGACACAGTTTGGTGACCTCCACCTAAAGATTTAATTTAAACCTTATTTTGTGAAAGATGTGGACAATATTTTTGGTCTTGTACCTCTATGTAAATGCATTTGAACATAAACAATAAAAAAGCACACCTTAAAAAAAATAAAATAAAAAAATCAGACGTACATAGAATTTTAATGAGAAAATATAATCAGTGATTATTATCCTTCTGGTGAGAATTTCAGAATTTCTTTGAAAGCCTTATCAGCTTGGAATGCTTATCTGTGTGACTCTATTGATTGTTCGATGCTCTAACCAAGGTGTATATAGAACGGCACTCAAAGAACAGGAAGGCACTGCTTGTATCTACAGTACAGATACCCAGGTGTCATCTCTGAATTACAGATGGGTATCAGCTGTCTGTCTCATCCTTTTGTTAACTGTATGCTATTTCTTTTTTCTTCAAGCTGCCTCCAGCCAAGGACCTAAATAGGTCGCCAAGAAGCTTCTTAAATGTGGATGAAGCTAGGAAATTCACTTCTATTGTCCAACTGAGAATACTTAAAAGAATGAGTAAAATTTTATAACTTATCATCATCTTTAATAAATCAAATGTCCGTCGTTTTCTGAATTGCAGATGACACATTCCTTCTGCGACTCTTAATCTTGTAAGCATATTACAGAGAATGTGCCTGAGCCAATTACACATGATGAGAAAAGGATGTCTGAGTTCTGTCTTGTCGCATTACAAATCTAATACTTCACACGAATCATTTACATGTGACCCCTGTCTCACCTCCTAAGTTTTGCTATCTGAGGTTCACTGTCCCCTGTCGCCATGACACGTCACTAAACTTATTACATTTCCACGCGACAGACTAATGTTTAGAGAAGTTAATTTATGGATCTGTTTTATATTGCATGCATTTAGTGGGAGACAGAGAACCATGTAAACTCGGGCATTAGAGGAACATTTTATAATAACTTAGCAGATGGAGGTGTGCAAACAGAAATATGACAGACAGTCAAGGGACAGACATTTCTGGCAATCAGTTTGCATTCCAGAAAGTATGGACTTTTTGGCATCTTAAAGAGGATTACTGATGATCAAACAAGGATATTAATATTTTAAAAGCCCTCTCTCTTTTACTACTGCCAGCTATTCACCAAATAGGAGGTTAAATCATCAATCATGTCTACCATTAAATAAATCATGAACAGTTTTTCTTCTTGAAATTGGCTCTTTTCAAGTGGATTTGTTGAATGTGGTTGCTTAAAAAAATCCTTGTGTGAACTGCTTCCACTTCATTTGCTCAATCAAGAGGTACATTTATTGCACTTGAAGCCGTAATCCCAGTGATCACAAAAGCTCCCATCTCTCTGCACTCCCCTATCATATTGTCAACATATCTGATATTGACCAAGTGCTTCTTCATTTCCCACAATCCAGAGGTCTACTCAAACCAAACGGAGTGGGTGCGCTCTGGTTACAGTTGCAATATGGGGCAGGATAAAAGAGCTAAAATAAATACACATCTAATACAATTATAGTTCATTATTTCTGAATTGTTTCTCAAAAAAGCCATTATTTCCTCGGGCTTGCCACACTTGACATGACAATGCAGGAAAACCAATATCATTTTACTCCTTAGCTACTACAATTAATAATATTCTCTCTGGAACGCATGCCTGAAGAGTGATTTGTCCCATAGCGGACAAGCAGATGTAATTATTTTTCTTAATTAGTGGTCTAAAAGTATAGCTGATTAAGTTGTGAGATGGGACTTTGACTAATTCAATTCGGGCCACACTCAGAACCAGTTTGAAAGCACCGCTGAAAATAACAATTCCTGCTATGCAGCCAAGAATAAAACACCCAGACTTTTAGATTTTACCTCTGAGATTAAAGCAGGTGATCAGACTGTTCATCAGCCTCTGTTACATAGCTGAATTTGGCTATCAGACATGATAAGGTTTTGGCTTGTTTAGTGGAATGTCACCATTGTAATTTAGACCTGGCCAACCACCATCACACCTTATATCGCTGTGTAATTATTTGATTAGCATCTCTCAGAAAAAAACCTTTAATTTCTATTAGATTTAATAAAAAACAGGGTGATTAATCAATTCGAAAGCTCACTGTTTATCAGCTCTGGCTGAACATGCCTATGTGACTGAACTTATAAAAACTAAGCAAATTCATCATTCAGAGAATGATTTTCAAATATTCTCTCTGTTGGATAGCCATACTGCTTTTGACTAAATGTAGGGTTTTGTTCTAATTAACAGAGATGTACCAGTCAAAACTTGGGACAGATGTTCAGTATTTTTAGAGCTGTGACCTGAGAATACAGATTTTGACCAGTTAAATTTCCTCCTAAACAACTATAATGTAAATATGAAAAAAAAAGCTTTCTAAAATATTCTTGCTGTGATTAGTGCCTAATTATTTGTCTTGTGAGAGACAAATAGTAATTACTCTGTTTTCCAGAATAATTACTGAAAAACAAGGCTTTCCTATTTTTTAAAATATGGACAAATTGATTGTGAAGTTGACATTTTAAATTGTTGTTAGGATCAAATGTTAGAAATATGCACCACATGTATCTAATATGTAATATAGATTATTATCTTGTTGAAACAATGACTTATAAAAGCCTACAATTTTTAAAATCCAAAAGTAACTATCCCATCCAGGCTATGCTTTTAGCCCTGCTTTCTCTTTGTCTTACAGTTTGAATGAATCACAAATCCATATCTTGACATGGCACATTAAATTATTGTGTTATAGACATAGTTATAGTTTACGCACATAGAGGTTATGGTAAGGCAATACAACAAGACAACACTTTGAAGCAATTTTGTCATTTTATTGTAGAATCTAAGCATAACAATAATTAGTTGGACCATGGTGAGTAAGGCTGAAATTATTTTTTTTAATGAATGCTGCAATCAATTCTGCTTGAAAATACTTCCTGGTTCTTTTTAAGGTTAAACTACTTTGTTCAAAAAAACTATTTGATTAGTACAAAGTTAATAGTAATTCCTAAATTACATTGTTGTCACAATGCTGTCATCATATCAAAGGATGCTTTTTGTACTCATTAACAAACTATCTTTCTTAGGGTGTGAAGCAAAGAAATCAGTTTTTAAAATGTTTGAGTTTACACGGTTAGATGCTCATACTACTTACTCAGTGAGTTCTGTTACTGTTGCTTTGAAAGTACATACACTTAATATTTTTTTTATTATGTGTCATTTTAATAATCATCCACCACAATTTTCAAATCATCTCTAAACTGTCTGATAACAGTAAAGCAAAAATAAAGCACATTTTGCCAAGCTACACTGTATGTCCAGGAGAAATGATTTTGAACATTCATGGTTTCATTAGCAGCATTTTCTGAGGCTTTGAGTTTGAATTTGATTCACAGAAATTCAGTAGAATTTGCTCTCGGATCTACATAAAGCTGTCTGCACTGCTGCTTGTTGACTCACAGCTTTGTAACTCCAGAGGATGCATAGTTCATTTTGCACAATCCTCTCAAAACTTTACTGGAACTGATGGCAAAATGAGATTTTTGTCCTGCTGTCTGTGCTCTGTGTATCATGTTTGCTAAATATCTGAACAAAACAGTTTGCCACATTACTGACAGTGGTGTGTACATATATATAGCTTAGTGTTTCATTTGTATTATCAATTAAGTAAAGATGCGCTGTTTTGTCTCCATGCCTATCCTATCTCTGACATTCCTTGTGTTAAAAAGCAGTGCTGCATTATAAAATACCAGAACTCTAGGGGAATCTCCTTATTCACAGACATAAAGCTCATGACCTAAGTGCCCTTAGTTGAGAAGTTTACAGATTTAGGTATCAACAACAATAGGTTTCTGTGTCAGTTCATATTTTTTGATGAACTCAAAATTGCATTAACCTTCCACCTTCACTCACAGATGTAGCAAGACACTTGTGAGTCCCTAAAGGTCCAAAAAATAATTAAAATAAAAGGAGTAGCAGAAGTCTGTGAGTAAAAAAACATAACGTGTTATGCACAGGAAATTGCTTTAAGCCAAAAGTATGAAGGTCAAGGATATATTATACATTGGAGTGTAACTTTGAAAAAGGTAAACAATTTGTGATTCATTCTGAAGTTCTCAAATCAAGGTGAGACACCTGCCAATACCTTTCATTGAGTTGTAAGAAGTGGACCTTCATTAATCCAGATCGAATATTGTCAGGGACATTTGACATGATTTTTGGATGCCTGTAAACACGGTTACACAATATATTATAGATGTATTGCAAACACACAAACAACTTTGTAATTTGCATATTGTGAAGAAGTAGCTAGACAACGAAAAGTGTTGGACAACTATTTAAGCACCAGGCAATCAGAGTCAAAGCAGAATAAGCTTTAAAATGTGAAGTAAGGTAAGGTAGCTACGTTTCTGAGATACATCAACTATGTTGTTTTAGAGAAAAATGGCACGAAGCAAGTTCATCAATAAAACAATATTTTTGAGGTAGAAATATTTATTTTTTTCGGTAGCAGGTTTAGACTAGCCTTTAATTGGGGTCTGTTGGCTATAAAACAACAACAAAAAGATTTTTTTGTACATTTATATTTTGCAACTCTTATTAACAATGCAGCATTAATCAATATCATTGCATATTACATGCCTTTGGTGCAACCATATTTATAATGCCTACTTGTAATTAATGGTTACCATTTTTTTTAGCTAAATCTATTTTCTTAAGACTCACATTTAACTGTAATTTTGGTTTATATTTTGTCAGATTTTGCTGTTTCTTTGTTAATATTTTTGACCATCTGTGGTCACTGGAATACCTTGGTTTTTATTCACAATGAATAAGCAGAAATGAAAACAGACAAAAACAATAGCCTCCTTGATCAAAGGTTATATCAACAAAGACAGGGATCAGCAGAGTGCTCAACTGTAATGAAGATGGACTGCAGATAGCTTCAGGGAGCTGTGATTTTATTGAAGCCATTGTGACTCTACAATATCACCTTTTCTTAGGAATGAATGATTCGACTTTTTATATCTAGATGGCAGTTCTAACAAAAGCAAACTGGTTTCATTCACATTTAATCTTCTCTTGCATCTCTCCCAAATTGGGCAAAATAAGGGCTAGTATTTTTGAGTGCAGATTTGGTCTTTTCTCCTTTTATCGTTAATGAATTAAATGGCTGGCACAGAGCATGGCATGGTCATTTGCCCTTTGTGATCTTCCAGACAGGCACTATTAACAGCCAAATGCCCTTCTACCCTCCATTCATTTATGTGTTGAAACTCACCCTCACCTTCCCTGCACTGCCCTGCTACAGAGGGTGAAAGTCATGGACCCGATCACAGGTTAATCGTTTAATGTTTCAGGGAGGACAGGCAGGAAATGCTGTGAAGGCGATGCATGAAAACGGGTGAGACCATGAAAAACATCTTGAGGTCTGGCTGTCCTGTCTGCACTGTCCTTGTCAAATCTTCAAAAAACTGTGATATTTGTTTTTATTGATAATCTATTCAGTAAACTGCAAACAGGGTGATAAATGTAGAATTTTGCTTTTAAAACATACACTGAAAAATAATTGGCACAGTAGTTGAATGTGTTTTTAAAGGGCATTAACCAAAAAAATTTCAGTGAGGTCAAAAACTGATGAAAATCTGATCCCTCATGTTAAGGACATAGAAAAGAAGAAAACTTATCTCTGATATCAGTGTCTGTGTTCAGAATCAAAATTCAATTTCTACAACATATTACAAGAAAATACCATGCTAAATAAAAACAACAAAATAAAATTGACCAAAATAAGATTTACAGCATGCACTTATGTCGTGGTATATTTTAGATAAAACAAAATTTATAGCTATGTTTTGGGAAGACTGACACAACTGTGTACATTGATATAATGGGTTTAAATGTCTGGAAGTGTGTGCAAATGGTACTTTTCAGAGTGTTGTGTAATATTTTAAAGTGATATTTGAATGTTTGGCAAGCACGACTACATCTTAACACCAACGGTAAAGCCTAATGAAAAAGGAAATATTTTCTGGCTGAATTTTCCAATTGTGAACTGTGCTCCAACTTTGTAAAATAATAAAACAAGATTTTTCTTTAAGCTAATATCTTTCATAATATGCCATATTATTCATCCTCTAAATGTGGTGTGGTTTTAACATTTTTCTTTTCATTAATATTTGACACTGGTTTGCTGCTCTAATTAATTCTTCATTTATGTGGGTAATTAAACAAGTTTCTATGAATACTGCCGAGAAACCTTTGGTGGTTGTAAGGTGAGCATAATAATTTGACCTTTGGCTAAACATTTCAATTAAAGAATAAGGATAAATTCCTTCTCTGTCGATGAAAGAAATGAGCGAAGGACAGAACTTTACTGCTCTATATCATGTTTAATGTTTCTTATGCCTAGTTTGTCTGAACTTAGCCTTTTCCTTACACTGAAAAAAATAAGTCATTGGATGAACATAAAAAAATTATGGAAAGGATTTCCACCTGATTACTTTGCTTTATTTCAGCACCATGTACTTGTGTTACTCCTATTTAAAGCAAATGTGTTAGGTCAACCTAATTTATTAAGATTATTCCAATGTAAAGCAAATGTGTTGGCTCAACTTGTTACAATGGTGATTCAATGGGTGATTCTAAATCAAACATGTTGGCTCAACGTAATATATTGTGGTTATTCTTATATAAATAAAATGAGTTGGCAAAACATAATTCATTAAGGTTGTTCTAATTTAAACCAAATATGTTGGCTTAACCAGAATTATGGTAAGGCAATGGATGATTGTAAATCAAATGAGTTGGCTCAACTCCATTCATTAAGGTTATTCAAATTCAAATGAAATGTGTTGGCTCAACATATGTTTTAAAGGTTCCTTTAACTCAGTTACTATAGTGTGACCCAGTGTAATGTAATACAGCCCGCCCAACTAATCTGCAATGTTTAGGACCAAATCATTGATGTAACTTCATTAAGATGAATGTAAATCTAGTTGAAACCACCTTATTTTACAGTGGTACCTTCACACTACCTGATTCAGTAGGTCCAACTCACTAAAAGCAAGTTAGCTCAACAAATATGCTTCATGCTAAAAGACAGCTAGTTAATCGTGTGGAAATCCTTTCCATTATTTCATGACGTTAATTCAAAGACATATTTTCAAGCGTTAATCAAGCATTTTAAGATAGCACTAGGTGAAAGTGTAGGAAGAACACTCAACAATTAGAAAAGGTACAACACAATTATATTTTCAGAATTGTTATACATCGTTTTTTACACAGCACAAAACACAGCTGAGTTGGACATTGAAATAAAAAAACAACTACAAAAAGGTTACAGTTTCATTTCCCAGCCAATTCTTTACAACATAAAACATGTCAGTATAGTTGCTCAACTTAGAGAACTGTAACAATATAAATCTTTTCTACTGCAGACTTTAAACACTCATTTTCCATATGAAACTACTCAACTTAGCGGTGAGTTTCATATTGAGAACTTGTGCTTTCTTTGATAAGTTCTTTCCATCCAATTTCATTATTATTTCCTGTATTACTTCAAAGGTATGCTTGAGTTACTGAGCAAGTTGAGTGCTGAACGCACTAAACTTGAGGGTAGCTCAAGTTTAGTGCGTAGATTAGTCCCAGCAGCATCACTATTGCAGAAGATACACTGCCCAAGCTGTTCATAACTTCCACCTCCTCCAGGACAATCCCAACATCCAGATGTGCATCGGCAGCCTCTGCACCCTCTGCTCAAATGACGATTCCGAGGACAGCCTCGGCTTTGGCCATTTCTGCGCATTCATCAACGTCCTAAGGGAGTTAGGGAAGGGTATTGGGGGAGAGACAATTCACATGTAATTAAATAAATAAATTAAGACTGACATTGATTGAGTCACTCATGGACCTTAGTTGGTGAAAGTATTTTAACAACTCTTAGGAGTTCTATTGTAAACACAAAGAGAATTTAACATACCATGTACTCCCTCACCAGCTTCTCTGGATCTTCATTTAGGTACACACAGACATTTGAGGATGCACTCTCGTCTGACCTCAGCAGTGTCTTCCTAAATATGCAGATCAAAAAACAATGAGAACAATCTCAAAACTCCAGCAGTATAGGTTCACACACTTGAAAACATAGCTGCATTCAAAGGAAGTCACAACAAAAGTGATCAGTGGCTTGCAGTCTATTTGAAAGATATTTAAAATTGTTAGTATCCCTTCATTATGCCATGACTAAAATGGAGTTTAACATCTCATTTAAACATCTAACTGAAGCTGTTAGAGGTTTAAATAAAGACATGAATATATCACCAAAGAAATATGTGAAAAGTACAGAATGGTCAACACAGTCTATATCCTTCTACTTAAATGAATATGCAAAGCATTCCATGTCTTACAAGTACATGGACAGTCTATGTGTGGGCATGGATAACGTCGCATATGCCGATGTTTAAGTGTAAAATGTTTTAACAGGTCATATCTACGAGACAGAGAGAGACTACACTCCTTACATTTCCACATCCCCACGCAAATAAAGACAAATAAAACAGACTGGCCAAATTAATGTTTAGCTGAACTCTAGCTCTATAAGCTCTCTAACACTACATTCAGTCACTTTAGATCTGGCAAAACTTACTATTAGCCACTGAAATCTATAACTTGATAGCCGATGAGCCCCTTGACCAGTACTTACGCAGGTGGATTACAGACAGGTGATGTTCTGAAAGAGATCAGATATATTTTCAGCCATTAAAATATGCAATTCATACTGAACTGAGTTGTATCTTTTAGTACAAGTCCCTTGAATGCCTCATGAATATAACCACTGGACACTTGTATGCAAGCACATATGTGCAGAACAATGGTGAATTGAACATGGTAGAAAGCAATAGTAACAAAGGTCAAAATGAGCACAAACAATCAACACAAAAAACATCAACATTTCAAAATTAAACCAATGAACTTCAATATTGTTTCTGAGCTACAATTATTTGGGGACAACAAAGAAGAGTCCAAAAAACCCCAACATCTTTACAGCAGAGGAATATGTATTTTAAAGAAAAAAATAGAAAGCTCAAGTCTGTAATAATGGATAATCCATTGAGAGTTTTAGCCTGACAAAATATACTAGAAATCCATAACTAACAGGTATTTTAGGAACATTTAACAAAGCTCAGAAAGCAATGCTTTCTGCAGGTTTCACCGACTGAAATGTAGGACTTTTTATTACCATAATTAATTAAGAATCTCGATGATGATAGAAAGGTACCAAAGTGTGTGTGTGTGTATCTACATTTACCTCCATAGTAACATTACTGAAATAGAATTAAATTAAAGCTGCAAGCAGCCTCGAACGGCCCTCGCAGCCAAGCGCCGCTCCGGCCTATTGCCACCGCGGGGTACGAGCAACCACCGCCTCACGCCAGCCACCACAGAAGCTCTCACGCAGTTTTCAGCTCCTCTGCCCGCACCGCGGAAGCTGTTGCTCAGTTTCCATCAACGCTGACCACGTGCTAACACAGAAGTTGTTGCGCAGTTTCCGCGCCCGTCCACCAGGCGGTACGCACTGATGCGTTCGGAGGCGCTCCTTGACGATTCAAAAAATGTGGTGCAGATTCATTGGTTTAGCGAGGAAATATAGCTGGCGGATTAATGTAGGACGCGCAGTGGAGTCAAAATATATTTCAATGCTGTTGTTCTCTTTAGAGGTCAACAAAGGTCATACGTATCCAATTTGGCGTCAGTCGGATGATCCACGTGTCATTTACAGCCGATCATATGCACATGGCGAAGTACTGCAGTTCGTCATTTTTCATCATTTTTTTCAGCTGTGTTTCTAAAGCACTCTATTTCATTGTTGGAGTAATACTTACTCAGAGTGGCGAATTACTGAAATGGTTTGTAAGAAGTAAGAAAACGCTACATTTACTGCATGATTTAATTAAAAAAAAAATTATCTGAGACATTTCTATCCTTTTAGAAATTTCATGGCAACGCTCTCACAAAGTTTTCACGCCCATCCGCCCGTGGATCTGTTTGTCATTGGTGGAGGAACACTGACACCTACTGGCGAAATACTGATATTGTTCTTCATCCTTTTTATCTGCTGTTTCATTTGTGGAGCAATACTGACCCCAAGTGGCGAATTACTGAAATGGTTTATAAACGCCAAAAATGGGATCAAAATCTGAACTTCAATCTAAAATGGCCGACTTCCTCTGGGATTTAGACCATGGCTCCAAGAGACTTTTTTTTAAGTCCTGACATGGTACACACGTGTACAAAGTTTCGTAATTGTAGGTTAAAGCTTGGCTTGGGGCTGATCATTTAAAGTTTTCTAGGGGGCGCTATAGATAAATTAGGCCACACCCTACAAATATTGTGATGGATTCCTGTCGGGGAGTGGATGAAGATCCATCCTTGTGAGTTTGGAGCAGCTGTGCCCAAAAATGTGGAATTGAGAGCCAAACGTATGGCGATGGCGTTACAGGTCACTTCGCCACGCCGCCACGCCCAGCTGCTCCATCGAAGCTGGTCGGGGTTGGAATCCTCAACACACCAACATGTCTTCTGTGTCTGGGCACAGTTTCATGTTGATGAGGTCAAAGGGGTCAGATAGCGACCATTCAGAGTAAAACATGACACTTCCTTTTCTCAGGGGGCGTGGCCTAAGTGATGTCATCATTCCACCATAGGGTATTGTAGGACACCCGATGATGATCAATCCCAGAAACTTTGGTGCCTCTGTGAGTTTCTGTGTAGGAGATATAGCAGTTTCTTTTTTTACGGCGAGTAGGTGAACTTTGACCCCGGCTAACCCCCCTTCAGCATACTCAAAAACTCACCATTTTGATAACTTTAGATGGGACATGCCTTATGAGCAGACTGACCGAGTTTGAAGCCGATCAATCGAAATCTCTAGGAGGAGTTCGATCAAATAGGAAGGCTGTAAACGGCAATAATGGGGTCAAAATCTGAACTTCAATCCAAAATGGCCGACTTCCTGTGGGGTTTAGACCATGGCTCCAAGAGACTTTCTTTTAAGTCCTGACATGATACAAATGTGTACAAAGTTTCGTAATTGTAGGTTAAAGCATGGCTTGGGGCTGATCATTTAAAATTTTCTAGGGGGCGCTATAGAGAAATTAGGCCACGCCCACCAAATATTGTGATTGATTCCTGTAGGGGAGTAGATGAGGGACCATCCTTGTGAGTTTGGAGTAGCTGGGCCTGAAAATGTGGAATTGAGAGCCAAACGTATGGCGATGGCGTTACAGGTCACTTCGCCACGCCGCCACGCCCACCTGCTCCATCAAAGCTGGTCGGGGTTGGAATCCTCAATACACCAACATGTCTTCTGTGTCTGGTCACAGTTTCATGTTGATGAGGTCAAAAGGGTCAGATAGCGACCGTTCACAGTAAAACATGACACTTCCTGTTCTCAGGGGGCGTGGCCTAAGTGATGTCATCACTCGACCATAGGATGTTGTAGGACACCCGATGATGATCAATCACTGAAACTTTGGTGCCTTTGTGAGTTTCTGTGTAGGAGATATAGCAGTTTATTTTTTTATGGCGAGTAGGTGAACTTTGACCCCTGCTAACCCCCCTTCAGCATACTCAAAAACTCACCGTTTTGATAACTTTAGATGGGACATGCCTTATGAACAGACTGACCGAATTTGAAGCCGATCAATCGAAATCCCTAGGAGGAGTTCGATCAAATGCGAAGGCTGTAAACGGCAAAAATGGCCTCAAAATTGGACCTTCAATCCAAAATGGCCGACTTCCTGTGATACTTGCACTATGACATTAATTGTAAATTTTGAGCGTCCTGGGGAGCTCTACAAGTGTACCAAATTTCATGTCTCTAGGATAAAGTAAGTGAATAGCAAAGGGTCTTTTGAAAATTTCAAGGTGGCGCTATTGAGCCATTTCTTGTGGGATTTTTGTGATGACCTTAAAAATCAAAATTTTTAAACAGGCTTAAGGCCTCCGCCAAGTTTGGTGAGTTTTCCAATATGATAAGGCCCCCAAAAAGCCCCCCAAAGAGGTGGGAAGAAAAATAATAATAATAATAATAATAATAAACAGTACAGAAACAATAGGCCTTCGCAGCGCTTAGCTGCTCGGGCCTAAATAGTTAGAAATAGACTGATGTTAGATCAGTGTGTTAAAAATCCACTAAACCTCCAGGGAGCTCAGGAGGAGCAAAACTGTGACATTTCCGGGGTCCATTTGTGTCTCTGGCAGCAGCTTTGTGACCCTTACACTACATATGGCTCTGCAGAGTTTTTTCGCACAGAATGTACCTAACATGGTGCGGCGATAAATGTAAACAAAAAGCTATCTGCCTTAACCTAACCGACTTAATCTACAGAACATGAAATAATGTGACACAAGTATGGAACAAGTAGAAAATGGTGCAAATGGTAGAGAAATTTTAAGTTACATATTTTTATATGGATTTAGATGAAAATAGTTTAACTCTTACCTTCTTCAAATTAAGTAGATGCACGCCAGGAATCTCCCTCTGCCCTTGAAAAAACCCAACAAGGTGCGAGCCAGTTATCTCGCGTGATTTTCCGTAATCTCTTGATGTCGCTGGATCCTCTTCAGCGGGAGATGAGTCTGACACAATAGCGCTTTGGAACTGACGTCACTGTGTTTTTTTTTATTAGATTAACTTTGACAAATATTGATATTGAATAAAATAAAAAAAAAAACATATATATATATATGTTTAAAAAAAAAAAATATATATATATATATATAAATATATATATATATATATATATATATATATATATATATATATATATAATATATATATATATATTATATATATATATATATATATATATATATATATATATATATATATATATATATATATATAATATATATATATATATTATATATATATATATATATATATATATATATATATATATATATATATATATATATATATATCTTGGCACAGCCAAGATACTGCGCAGGACCCTCAAGCTCCCAGGCCTCTGGTAGAGGCCTGGGAGCTTGAGGAATTAGATGTATTCAAGTTGAGATAACGTCATTCAATCACGTTAGTTCAGTTGAGAGAAAAAACCGATTGTCTCGCGTGTTCTCGCGTGATATCCCGTGATCTCACTCGTTGTCGTCAGCACAATATCAGTCTAACTATAATGAATCATGTTAGCTCAACATGATTCAATTTTATAAATGTGAAGTCGTGGAATATCTTGTTTATCCAACATGATTTTATCACGTTTTCGCTTCAAACCCAACATTATTGTGTGAAAGGTACATGATATTTTTTTGTTAATGTAATACGCCCCGACGTTCTTTTTTTTTTGGCGGAAGATCTAGCTGACGTAATTGAATCACGTTATCTCACCTTGAATACATTTTATTCCATTTGCGAGAAAAAACCGATTGTCTCGCGTATTCTCGCGTGATATCCCGTGATTTCCCGTAATCTTGCGTGAACTTGCGTGATATCGCGTGATCTCACTCGTGGTCTTCAGCATAGGATCGGTCTGACTATAATGAATCATGTTCGCTCAACATGATTCAATTTTATAAACGTTGAAGTTGTGGAATATCTTGTTTATGCAACATGATTGTATCATGTTTTTGGCTGAAACATGCAATTATTTAGTTAACAGTACATGATATTCTTTTGTTAATGTGATAACCCCTGAGGTTCCTTTTTTACAGTGTATCTTTCTCTTTCAATCTGGATTGGCCATGTGCACACAATAAAACAGGATGTTTCTATTGACTCATACGCTTTATGCTTCTCTCATCTCTCACAGATGTTTCTCCTCCACCTTACTGACATGGCAAAAGACAATCTGTGGTTCTTCATTCCCTCTGCAGGGGCCCTTGCTGACCCCCAAGCTGTAATTTTAGACTTCATGTCAGTGGTGCTGGAGAGCCAGCCCGCACTAATTCAAGGTCGTCCCAGTTTTTATTAATCTGTTTTGGAAAATACAAGCCAATATGCTCTCAGGCACCACGCCATGTTTGAGAAAGCTGGAACATTTTGATCTTTTTGTGATCATCATTTTAATGTTAACCCATATGTTTTTTGTCTTAGCTCTGGTTTGCGATGCAATAAACCAATCTCACTGGTTGTTAAAAATCACTGATGAAAAACATGAATTAAAGACGCACTGAAAAATAATATTTTAAAATGGTATAATTAATATTTCTTAAAATAATTAAACATGAAAGATTTAGCAACTTACTAAAAAAAAAACACATCTATCAAAAAAGTTAGAGTTGTCAAGAAAATGCTAATTTGATGGCACGAGTTTACAAATGGTTTAATAGAAAACGTACAGTAAAAAGGAAATGTCTGGATTTCTGACTTGGCTGGAAAAACTAGATGACCTATCTAATTTTACTATTGGCCTCTGATGGCCCTTTTTAAGCAAGAGCAAAAGATGCTCCAGCTTCAGCTGTGGCCCCACATTCGCCGGGGTCACATCTGCAAAGATGGGGCTGGCTTTTCCTGGTAGCAACCTTTGGGATGTCAGGAGGCTCTTCACTTTTTTACTCAGAATCTGGTGGCAAACCTGAAGAAAGTCACTGAGAGATGCTGACTAAAGCAAAGCTTTGTGGAGTTTATGCACAAATTCCACACATAAATAAGAATAAAAGTCTGCATACCAAGAGGTAAAAAGCTATATTTATTTAGGTTTTTCACATGATGGCTTCTCCTGATTGGATAAGCATTTGAGGTCAACTGCAAGAAGACTTGCAAAAATTCTCATAGGGAATTCCAATGTCTCTCCTGATGGCTGAGTAACGTTGTTTTGTCCTTAAATGTACAATATTTGAAACCCCAGCTTATGTTAAGGAAAAAAAAAGCCATTGTATCAGCTGAGCCAGCAGAATAAGCTGAACACCTAGTTCTAGTCCTCTCTCGAGACAATAGTCCCTTAGAGAGGAAAATGCAACCTTAGAGGTTTGTTCATTCTACCGTAATGCAAATTAAACGTACAAGGACAAACTAATATGACAGAAATGGCAGCAAATCTGGGGTTAGTAGAATAAAACAGGACAGAGCCAAAGGTCTTCCTGCCATCAGGAGTAGGATAGAGGTGCCAGTTATCAACCACTTTCCTGTAGGCAGTCATGTTCGACATGTTGGTGTAAATGCTGTCAGGTTGTCACATACTGCTCATTGTCACACTGTCAGAAAATGAAGTGTGTCTGTGAAATCTGTTGAGACAGCTTTGGTGTTGCTAACCATCCCAAACGCATCACTCTTCGGCAGACACTGTGGTCGCGGTGTAAACCTCTGAAGTGATCTCATGAAGCCACGTCAAAACAGAGTGCTTACCTATTTTTATTTGTATCAATGCTTACACTGTATTCAAGTCTAAGATTCAGATCCAGGCAAACAAGCATTGCAGCAGATTGCAAAAATAAAATTATGTTTAGTAAGTAGAAAAACATGCACTGTAGTTAATTTACCTGTTAGCAATACATTAATATCATGTTGAATTACATAAACATGTTTCACCTATAAAATGTATTTAGATTCATAATTGATGTGCCGTTCCAAGGAGATTATTTCTGTTCTGACAGCTTATGATGTTTGTTTTTGAAAACACTCCAAGTAGAACAACATTTTTATTAAGTTATTCCCCTGTGGGGCTATGCATCAGACTGTTTTTATTTATTTAAAATGTTGTTTCTGAATGACTGATGTGGGCTTGTTGCTCCTGCAAAGCTGAGCACTGTTAAACTCCACACACAACTTGTGGAGATCGATTTCCTTTTCCCCCACTTCCAAGGGATCACATCATTAGATTTGCCTGGTTAGGTGACACCTACACGTCTGATGGGTGATGGATGTTTTATATATAGAGACCAAATGAAATCCCCCTTTCCCGTTCCCCAACTCCCCATACACGCGCATACATGTACGCACACATTCCTCCCCATCCAACATGCACACACTCTGATGTTCTTCCTATCATCTTCTATCAGAGAGGCAAGATAACCTCAGAGCCAATGACAAACTTTGACAAATGGCTTGTCTCCAAGCACCTGCAAGAAGATGGAACTGACAGACTCTTTCACCTTTCCTCTTCCTCCAAGCCTTGGGCTGTTCAAAGCAGCCATAAGTGATATACTGTAGGACATGGCTGAGTGTAAGTCATGCGCCTTCCGTTTCCTCCAGATTGTAAGGGTCTCCATCTATCATTGTCATTCATCTCCTCTCTCTCTCTTTGCCTCTGTCCATCTCATCCTGTCTGTCTGTCCTATGAGCCTTGCCACTTTACTTATTTACCCAAAGGTCAATCTTCCATTCTTCCATCTCCAATGTTTCCCCTTTTTGCCACTGGAGCAGTCTGCAGATATCTATAGCACTGTACAGATGGCTGGTAATCTGCCCTAGGGTCATTATGAATCTTGGCCAGGACCCTGACCGATGGCTACTCTCCCCCGTCTGTTAGTCCATCTTTGCAAACGTAGCCTAACATGAGCAATTCATCTCAATTTCCAGACATTTGGTGTTTTTGGCAAATATCTCTCACTTATTCTGCCCTGAAAATCCATGTCCAAGTCCGTGTGTTTCCTCATGCAAAGTAAGATGAACATTGACTTAGTTGTTGATGTACAATGCATACACCAATAAAGCAAGAGAAAAAAAAATGTGGTAAGGGCATCAGCAATGCCACTCTTGAAAATTTATATTTTTGAATAAAATTGCACAAAGAAAAAAAAATCTGAAACATGTTGATGTTTCACTTTAACTGTAGCAAAAATCAGGCAGGAATCATTTTATATATCTTACAAGGCGTCCCTCTTTTCTTCCCAAAGCTTTCTGTTATTTTATCCTCCCACCCTTAAGGGAGTTATCTGCTGTTTTCTACCATGTGCTGTGTAACTCAGCCAATCACAAGTATTTGCTGTCATTACCTTGCATCCTCTGGTTGTCTCCACACATCTTATGTTGTTCATCACCATGCGACATAGCTGACCTTCACCAGGCACTGTTTCCATTAGTCTGGGAAATTTTGTGCACCAGATAAGCTTTTTTGACGTGCTGATGTAGAAACTGCACTGAACATATTCATCATACTAAATCTGCTGGTGGAAATCAAGGGACAAGTTAGAGATCAGTAATCAGATCAAGTTAAATGATTACTGCTGTTAGCAACATTGAGAGCAGTTGTAGTTTGTGTTGAACACTGTTCAGACTATGAACATACATATTTTTTGGTCGAGCTGTTTTGATGATTTTAATTTTACTCTTGGATAGAAAGGGACTAGTACAGGGAGAGAAAATGTTATCAGTTCCTGAAAAAAACAAAAATAAGTCTTCTTGAAGTATCAAAGAGCAAAATTGTCAGATTGAAATGCTTCTTTTATATCTGGATAGACAGTGATGTCAGTACGATTAAAGGTTCACGTGGTTGTGAAAGACTAAGGAGAAGTATGAAATTGCATATGATGGACAGCAGAACGCTGAGGTCACCTTCTTGGTTCAACATATATAGCTTCCTTCAGTTTTCCTCAAACCTTTTGTGTTTTATTTCCACCTGCACTTCACCATTTTGAAAGGAATGTTCTTTCTTTCTGAAATTTACGAGGAAAGATTAGATTTGACATGAAAAACCGTCTGTTCTTATTTTGTGAATTGCACTTGTAAAATTGTGTACCTTCCCCTATATGAAGGAGCTCAGCACTGGACCCACACACTCACACAACACTGGCTAGCTTTTGTTTGAGACTGTCAGAGAAAATCCTTTAAAAGGTTTCTGGCAGCCCTGTCACCTGAGCCAAAATGTGTTTGTGTTTTTGGATATCTTCACTATACACAGAACATTAATGAGAGCCGATCAGCATCGATAGCATACATTCATAAATAATGAATGTGCTTAATCAATTAAAATCAATCCATATTGTCTTACTAGAAAAAAGGTACACGTTTATTCATTGCAACAACAACAAAAAGACACTTTAGGTGAAAGTTTGTGCTCACAGCTACAAAGATAACATCTGAATGGACTAAGGTTGTTGTAAATAATTATTTTAGTGATCGAGTGATCTGGCAAATAATGGAGTAATCAAAAAAAGTTAAATATTAGTAAAAACTGCAATAGCAGAAATGTTAATATTGGATACCAACATTTTCAATTTCTTTCACCTCTAGCAATTATTTTTCTGTTATTTAAAAAAATAAACCCATAACAATACTAGCTCAATTTTTAAGTTAAGCTAGACAAAAATAATTTAATAGGTGATCTGTTATTTTCCCCAGCCATCTTTAACTTTTGTGACTATGTAGGAGTAGAGCTTTGGGCGACATAAATAATCACGGTGAGCTAATATTAAAACACACTTTAGAAAAACTTCACAGCAAAACTAATTTGCCTTGAGAAATGTATTAATTAATGTACTAGAATCATTTGAGAAAATGAGACATCCCTAGAAAATACAGACGATACAACAAGTTGTCTATTTTGTCTTATTTTCATATTGTATTTGTGTTATAACACTATGTGTTATTGCAGAGTTTACCTCTGCTGTTACAGCAGAGGTAGCATTGTCAGGATTGGGTTATTAGGTCTTTCCAGGTTATGTTAACATCATACAATCAAATGACTGTAGTCCAAAACTTGGCTCTTTGACAGCCAAAAATACTCTAAAATGTATTGATTCCCCTTCTTGATGTAACACGTCTGCACAGCTTAGGACGTTGTTTTTTCTTTTATTTGTTTGTTTGTTCCAAGCGACACCGAGGATGAAGAGTTCATTGCGTTTAGTGATTTGGAGAGACACGGATGGTTTGGTAAATTTGTTAGCATGTTATTTATGCTATAGTTATCTGAATAACTCTTAATATGTTATGTTAACTTACCAGGCATGTTCTCAGTTACATGCGTCATGTAACATTAGCATACAGTACAATTATTCAGCCTGTTGTTGCCTCTATTCTATTTTTATTGCCTTTCAAGATGACATGTCTGTTCTTAGTGTTGGATTTTATCAAATAAATTTCCCTCAAAAATGCAACTTATACTCTGGAGCAACTTACAGTCCAGAAAATACGGTACTTTTTCTGGGTAACCACATCTGCAGTGTTGTCATGTTTGTGTTCTGCTATAACCACTGGAAAAATGGTGGTTTTGAGCTGCTAAATTTACCTTGTATTTTTCTTTCCATCAATTACAACATTTGTACCCTTTCAGGCACCAGTTGCATTGTATCGTGGAAAACCATTTGGTTGCTTTGTATTCAAGCATTTAGGAGAGTCATGACCTGGATGAAAAAGAACATACAATTTACCCATGTAATGCGGTTTACAAAAGGACAATTTCTCTTCTTGGAGTCCTGTCCAAATGCTGGGATATATTTAATGTCATGTAAAAAGAAAGATGCATTACATTTTAGAAAGAAAACAATGTCTTTCAGATTATGTTGGAGTCCATATATAATAACCACAAAACCAATTCAATCCACATTGGCAATTTGTTTTTCTGCCGCACTAAAAGAAAAATTCGCTCTGGTGGAAGTTTTGTAGGCAGATAAAAGCTAAATCTCTCTTATTTTTTGCTACATAGAGCAACATTCCTAGAAAAGTGTTTTTGTTTGCGTGAAAGTCAAGATTCTGTGGATCTTGGGAGAGAAAACTGGTTGTGTCATTCTCAGCATGGATGAGAGAGGATGTAAGGCTGCCCACAGAAGTGGTATAAGCCCAATGAACAGATGACCCAGTGATAAGACACTTTAATTAGTGTTTCTCTATGCATGGAGTGGGATTTTTGGCAACACTATGAGAAAACATTTTACTTAGCAGTTTGCTGCTGCTGGTGAATCACATATTTTAATCTCATCTTCACTGTGAGTCATTTTCTATTTGATTAGCTTTCTTAAATAGTCAAAGTACCGCTATAGCCACTTTTAATAGCGGTAATGAATTAACAGCAATGTGTCAACTTTAAATGTATTAAATTGACAGTAATTACATGAGCTATGCAGCATAACATAGCTCATTCTAAATGTCCATTCTTTTTGTAGCTTTTAGAGAAAATAAAAACAAGCTCTCTTACAAAAGACAAAAAAAAGACTGTTTATTTGTTTATTTTTTGTGTCAAGGACAGTTTGAGAAAGTAAAATGGGGTTCTACAGTTTTTTCTGTGATTCCTCAGGGCAATATGTTTTAAGGGTTTACATCTTTTTTGTCTTCCAATATGTCCTCCTCTTGTACAACTGAAGAAACTTCTCTCATGATCAGTCCAAAATTGCAAAAGGCAAGGTTGTGACTTCTGAATCCTACTGCCTATCCTTCCTCCAAGCAGAAGCATGATCTTAATGCAGAAAGACAAAGAAAACAGCTTTACTTACATTTGAGCCAGAATGTGTAAGCAAGCCTGGCCTTTTGTTTTAGCCCCCCACCCCTCCCTCAGTCCTCCTCACTCCCCCTTTTTAACTCTATAGGAAATGCATTTCAGAAAAAACTATTCTTTTACTTTTAAACAATGATTTTTTTTTTTTACTGGGACAAGAAAGGTTTTAGCTGCTTAACCTCTCAGGTCAAGCTAGGCAAAGTTGGTGGCATAAATAGGGCTATGCTCACACTTTAGATTGAATTGACCCAAATTTTATTTTATTTTTTTGTTTTGTTTTGTTTTTTTTTTTACCAATGTCTAACCTGTATCAGATTTTTTTTCTATGAAAATCTGGCCAACACAGAACAAATTTTTACAAATGCAACTCAGGCCACTTTGTCTTAATTATCTTTTCAAATGTGACGTGTGTATGACATATGGTCATTGATACTCGACAAATGTCACTATTCAGATGCACAGAAGTGGAAAGAAAAGCAACTTAATAGTCATTATCATGACCAAATGATAATGACTATTAAGTTGATAATGTGCTGGCTCCGTTTCGACAACAACTATAAAATTGTAAGATATGCTCCACCTTTACCATCCATGTTTACTTCTGCAAACGTTGAGAACGTAACATTATTTCATCCTCTACTGCACATCCAGCATACTTTTAAGTTGTTTGCGGTTCACACGGGAAATTGCATTTAAGTCACATATATTTGGAAATGTAACTGACCACAAACACCCAAAAAAATTAACAGATTTTACAAAAAGTTGGAACTCAGCATGAAGGCGAGCACTGTCAATGTAGCTTAAGACCAAAAACTAATCAATAATATCAGCAGTTATGGATATACATAATTTAAAAACCTGAGATTAACTTTTCCTAACCTACATAAAAAACATATTGTAACGTCAACTCAGGAAGTAAAAAAAGCAGTTTTTTACGAACACCAACAGAACTTCTTATGATACTCGTTTTGCAGAAACCAAAATACTTTTGATTATCTCTACATTTTGGAAAAGACAAATCATATCCTGTAAACAAAAACAGATTTTCTGACTTACCAGGTTACCACACATACACACTCACACCAGTATAAGTCTTCCATGCACGTATGCAGATACTCATGTGCGTGTCTTGAACAAATACGTTGAACAAACATCTTTTCTTGCTGCTTAGTTTGAGATGCTGTGAGTCATTGTTGATAATCATACAGCACTAATTTTTGTATGCTTTACAGGACAGTAGCAACCTTTTGTTTGTGTTTTGCTGAAAGAGAACTCCAGCACAGATGAGAACTGCGACAAAGTTTTGTTAGCAGCATAATTCAGAACCTGGTATCAGCTAACACAAGGTACCTGTCATTATCTAAGACCCCAGATTTCCCTTGAGGTACGTTCAAAGCGGCAGCGCTCTCCCAGGCTTGCTTTCTCTATCTTTCTTCACCCCCCACTCAGATGCCTCTACATTACACACTATAATTCATTTTAAGAAACAGTGATGCAATTGTTAAGCTATGCAGCGTTCTGAAGTGAATGAACAGCGCATTTCAAATCTCCAGGGAACTTGTTTGTTATCTGTGTACGTTGTTAGAGGTATGTGCTCATAAGGCTATTATAAACTCAAAGCTTGTTTGTGTGAGTGTGTATTTCTGTGCCACGGTGCACACTTGTGTGTGTCTAGATACGCGTGTCTGGGATAAGAAACCTTTTCCACTCAGTATTCCTAAAAACTAATCAATAATGATTAGTAAGTTGTGGCTTAAAATATGGATTCTATTCTTAACACAAAAGCCCCCAGAAAATCTCCTGCTGTAAATGATTAAAGAAAAATTCTGACACCTCACATTAGGGTGATTGTTAAAGGTTCAGAGACCAGCTATTTTCTGAGCAGGCTGTAATATGCTTCTATTTAGGATGCTGTTTTTCTTTTCCTCTTGTATCCCCTCTCTCCCTCTGTGATCCATATCATTGTTCCCCGGAGAGGTAAGAAAGGTGACAAACAAACCTATTTATCATCAGCCGGTTCTCCTGGCTAAACTGTTATCTGAGCTGAACTCTCTAAACTTTTCCCAGTGGCCTATTGTTTACGGCTGCATCCTCTAAATTTACACCCACCGCTTGTTTTATGAAGTGTCCATGGAGGGTAAGAAAAGCAAATAGAAGCCTGATGTCAGCATATTTCCCTGTCCGGCATCTAAACTGTGATATATGGTTAAACGGAGTTTCTGTTTGAGGTCTCCTTCTCAATTATTTTTTTACATGGTGCTATTGTTTTATGCCACTTTGTTTTAGAAATACAGCATCACCACATTACTGAGTTCTCTGTGGAGGGCTTAGGGTAAATGATTGGAGGTTATTCACAGTGCTAGAGTGGAGAGAAGTGATTTGGAGGAAGGAATAGAGAGAGAGAAAAGTGCAAAGCCTTTACACTATATTGGAACCCTGAGATAAACAATATTATTATATCAACCCTGCACAAACTCCTACATTTAATCTAATGAAGCTGCTGTCTAACTCCTGCTATTTAGGGTTAGTACATAATGTATAATTGTCTTTTTCTTATTTTAATTTCTTACGACTGACTGAGATAAATTATTCTGTTTATACCACTGAAGCCAAATATTTGCATGTGCCATATAAAAGGACATAAAAAGTATCTTATTTATGCAGACAAATCATGGATGGAGGCAAGCTACTACAATGTAGCCACAGCTGCCTCAGGCCAGTCTGTTAGAAGCGACAAAGGTTGAAAGATTTTTGTTTTGTATCTCGTAGAATTGGTTTTAGAAATTGTTAATCGTGGAACAGGTTCTTCCTCACTGAGTCAGGTTTCTAAACTCTTTCCTGAGCATCCTGAATGGCTGCCTTGAGAGATTAATGAATTCCTTAAACATCCATGAATGAGTAAAACAACACTGTTTTTCATTAATTAATGATGTTATAACGTGATACAAAGCTACTAATCACACCCCACTTAACTCTAAAAAAAATAAATTAATCACATTCATTTTGTTGTGAATAATTAACCTTCTAAGTCATTTGTCAGCATGCTTGAGGTCACTGTCCATTTGGAAGAGTCTCTTGTATCCAAGCTTAACT
This sequence comes from Poeciliopsis prolifica, assembly GCF_027474105.1. Taxonomy (NCBI): domain Eukaryota; kingdom Metazoa; phylum Chordata; class Actinopteri; order Cyprinodontiformes; family Poeciliidae; genus Poeciliopsis; species Poeciliopsis prolifica. Next base: position 2,568,339 of record NW_026562396.1, read on the forward strand.
GTCTCGGCTGATGTCTTGAGATGTTGCTTCAATGTGTTCAGATTATGCCACTTCCTCATCTTGTCTTTAAGTTTGTACAAATATTGGCCTTTCAGCTAATATTTTTGCTGATTTTTTTTTTTTGTAATGCATAATCATGTTCTCTTGCCAGCTTCAGTCAATATCTTCACACAAAGTTTAGCATTTTGCACTAGAGTTGACACACCCTTCACATAAGATATGTGATAGGCCACAGGAAAAGGATGACTAGTCACTCAAGCATAAACAGAGAAAAAGCAAAAAGGAAAGATTAATTTCTGGGAAAATAAGAAATTATGCTTTTTTTGCTGGATATACTAGTTGAAGTCATGAAGAAACCTCCCTTTAAATAACAACTTCTGAGGTTTTTAGCTTTTGAATCAAAAGAAGATGAAGTGGAAGAATGAGACTAGCTGAGCCTGTAGGAAGAGGAACAATTAGATTTGCAGCGGACGAACTTCAAGTCTGGGGCATCCGGATGGTTTTCTTTGATAAAAAATTGCAGAGTTTTCATAGTTTTTCAGAGGACCAATAGACATACTTAAATTGACTGTGATGCCTGGAATACAACAGCCTTTATTTTATATGACGCGCTCCTTGAGCTGCAGCCAAGTAGATGGTTTTTTAACCGTTCACAGACGGAACAGATAGCGAGCTGCTTCACAGTGCAGCAGCTGATGATTACAAGATGCTTTATTAACTGTGAAATAAGTTTCCTTCATACAGCCCCAGTCAGAACAACTGGGTAAGAGCAGGACATATATTTGTGTTTCTGCAGTTCTTCTCTCTTCTTGATGTATTAGCTGCTTTGTTAAGAATTTCCGATGATGTCACTCATGGAAACCGAGAGTTAGCATTTAGCTCAGATGTTGTGAATTAACTTGTAGAAGCTTACAAAGCGGTGACATCATTATTTCACTCACTTTTCAGAGCCTTTGTAGTTTTAGTGCATGTAGAGTTAGGAGTTATAAGAAAGTATTAGAACATTGTGTACACAATCCTGATTCTTTAATTTAGGAAAGATAAAATTATTGCTGAAGGAACTGGTCTACATTGGAACAAGTTTTGCAGATAATGAGGGAAAAAATACAGAAAGTCTTTTTGTACATTTAATGTAAACATTGTGTTTTATCTGTGTTCACCAGACATCCCATTCACAGCGCCAACATTAACAATAGTTTGCTGGAAAATCAGAGAATGTTTTCACACATGATATTAAAATGTTTCTAACAATCCTAGCTCTGCAAATGGCTAACAAAAACTGATGATATATTTTACAATAACATACCTTTAAACAAGGCATCATAGCTGCTGTCATCAGGTCTTTGGTAATCAATGTTGAAAATGTCATAGAGAAGAATTGAATTAATTACATTTTTGCTCCTTCTGAGTGACAAGATTCCATAATGCTCACGGTCAGGCTCTCTGCATATCACATTACAGCCAGATGTATCCATGTGTTTTTCTGAAACATAAGCAGTGGTGTGACTGAATGATTCATTGCAAGCTGAAGCATAAGATGACATAGCCATGAATCCAAACTCTGTTGTGTTTTGTGTTCCCTGTACTTTGATGTATATCTGTTAGGCTTAAAAATGTAAAATGACTAGCATAAATGCTCTATAAATGTAATCAATCCACTGAATCAAAGAGTATTGTTGTTTATTTTTAACCATCTCACACCTAAAACAAAGTGAAGAAAACCAAATCTAAAATCCTTATTTAGTTTATGGTAATTCAACTGAAGCTGTTCTGCAAACCCTGACAAAAACATTGCTGCCCAATAAAGTCTACAATAAATAAGATTACTTGCAATTTTGTCATCCTTTTTTTTTTTGGATAACATATTGAAAAGTATCTTTACAACTACTCAACAAACTCACTATTTACTTGTCTGTTCATTTGACTTTTTTCAACTGTTTTTGACTACTGCTGAGGCCTTCACACAACAGCTGTATTTAAATTCAATTCCCACTTCAGTGGAGGGAAACCCAATTTACGGATTTGGTGACTTCTGACTCCAGTCATTTCAAATGGATTTTATTTAGTGTATTCATGTAAAGACGGCTTAAGGTATATGTTTCCCATAGTTTTCAAGTTTTTATTTGTAAATAATTGTCGGTGTTTAATTTTTCTTCCAACTTCCAGCTATGTCATTTGAATTGTTGCATCAGAAAAAATGTCAATGAAATACACTGAAGTTTTGTGGCTTCAATAAGAGTATTAGTATTGCATTAATATTCTTCTATTTAGTAGAATATTCTTCTATTTAGTAGAATATGATTAATTTAGTAGAATATTATTCTACTAAAGAGTAGAATATTAATACAAGATTGAAGCCTAAATCTGCTCCATTTATTGCTTTAGCAGTATCACATGAAACTAGAAGCAAGTACAAAGCAATCACAGATCCATGTTGCATTTGCCAAAGATGAGTTTTTCCTCTCATTATAATTCTGCTATATTTCTGTCATGCTGTAATGAATTCAGTCATCTTCATGACCTTATCCATCAGAAAACTGCCAGACAGGAAAAAAAAAAAACACTGCTGAAAATTTTAACACACTTCTTTTTCATCTGCATCTTTCCATCTGTTATTTCTTGCTTCCTTCTTTTAAAGCACCAATGCACTAAATACCTCTGGAGTATCAGACGTGATGAGCTCAGCCATCTAAAATGGTATTTTACTATGAATCTGCCAGCTGCTGCTACAGTAAATGCTCACAGGACTTGCTTGATATGTCTCTCCAGATGTTTTTGAAGGGACAGCGGCACATTAGCAAATCTTTATCTTGTTATCCAGAAGTGAAACGTCACATTGTTTCTTGGTCAACAAAGAAGTAAAGCAGTATTTTAAAAAAATTCCTACATTTGTGAAGTTTTTGCTTTTCATTTTCAAGAACCCTAAATATTTTCACACTGAATGTATGCTGGACTGTCATTCTCTGTGTCTGTCAATGCTGAAAGGTTGTTAACTCCAGAGATGCGTCTGTCTTTTTTTAAAAAGCTGCTCTGCATACACGACTGCTTTGAAGGGCTTATACCTTGTGGCAACCTTTCTGCTGATGTCGTAGTATTGCAGACAGATGCAGGGGTTACTCAACTCAAACAGGGTCAACATCTCCCCTGTGGTGCTTTAGTGTCCAGCCACCACGAGGGAGCAGGGAGGCAGAAAAAAACAGCAACAGCATGTGCGGGTGTGTTTGTGTGCAGAGGATCAAGGTAACACATTGCGCGGAGGCCTTGTTGACATGGCTCTTTTGCAATTATTAGCCAAAACACATGCTTTAGAGAAAACACAATTTGCAGCTATTAAATGTACAAAACTGTAACAGAGCATTTTCCATACAGTATAAAATGACATGGAATTGTGTGCATGCCCCTCCAGAGAGCCAGTGTGCAGCAGTTGGTGTTGTTGGAGCCTGACCTTTCGCTGACAGGGTTGGAGAGGGAAAAAAAAGTGCAGTCCCCAGCTGCTATGACACACTCATGCCCACAAGCTTTTACAAGGGCTATTCAGCCTGTGGGAACCAGCAGGGGGCAGGGCGAAGGGCTCCAGATGTGTGAATACCCCTTAGTGATGCATCAATGGCGGCCTCTGATGACATGACCTACCCTTTGGGTAGGACATTTCTGCACTGGTGGCTTTGGATGGCGCTGTAAAGAATTTTTTGAGAAAATCTCTCCTGCGAATCTTCATCTTAATCGTGATTGGATGTGTTTGTGTGGCTTGGCATGAATATAGTATATAGTTCTGAGGCAGAAGTTAGTTTATCACAGTGAGGTTCTGTGAGGTGCTCAAGACCAGTTTGACTGTTGGTAGTGCTCTGTATCTTATGAGATACAGTACTCCATTAGAGATGGAGATTGCTTTTTAAACGGTATCAGTATAGAGTACACTGTTTAATCTGAGGAGATTTATGGGAGGCAATCACCCAAGTAAAAATTGTAGATGCCATTTATCAGGTGGAGTGGAAATTGCAGCCATAATTTTCACAACTGGACACAGATGAGACCTTATAACCACATAAACCCCCTTCAGGTCCCCAAGCTCATTTTTAATGTTCCTTCGCTGTGTTAGTGTGACCAGGAGGAGGGACTGGCTGACTTGTTACTCACCCCTTTCTCAGACATCTGGATATCTCACTTCTATTTTTTCAAAGTTTTACAATGTGAAAGTATCTGATCTATGCACAAGGACACAGGCTGGTGGGTTGCTGTGATAAAACCCAGAGTAAGATGGCACATCTGCTCATTTTTCTATTTTTTCATAAACTATTGACAAATGTAAATATTTTTTATACCACAAATGCATCCCTGGTGTTTCATCACAAATGGAGGATGTAAGATTACTTGTAAGGATGTAAGTGAAAAGTGACTATGGGAGAGTATGAAAGTTAGAGATGTGTTGCGGTGAGGTTCCTTCTTTCCCAACCCTTTCAAAATCCTTGTTTGCCGCCATTGTGTCTTCTCCCTGATGAATAACCACATCACACAAAAAATGGATGTTTCAAGTAAAAGCACCCCGAAAATGCGGTTTAGAACAGCACAGCAGATGAAATAGGCTGTAAAATGGACCATCCATCATATGTCTAACGAAAAGTGACACATGGGGAAGGGGTTTAAGGCACTTTTCATTAGGCTTCTGCAGCCCTGGCTATCCAGATCACAAGACTAAATAATGACCTCTGCACCAAAAGTGTTTTCAAACGAATAGGAGACAGAAGACATACTGTAGTCCATACTCTCTCCATCTTATCCACACACCCTCTCTCTCCCTGCAGGAAATAAAATGCCATCTATTTTCTCTCTGCTTGTCTGCCTGTTCTTTATATAAATCCCGGCTCTTTGGCCAAAGACAGTGAATGATATAGATTGTTCTTGGAAATGTGCAGAACCACAGGTCTGGAAGAGAATTTCCACAAAAAAAAGTCCCCTGTGCTTGAAATGTATTGAAAATCATTCCCTCAAAAATATTTTTTTGATTGTGGAAAAGGAATTAGTTTAATTAATCCACCAGGAAACAACAGGGCTCCATGTGTGCTGATATATAATTACGATGAAATGATAGAATATTAATTAAGTGTGCAAAATATCAAAACAAACTTAGTATGAGCTATCTGCAGTTTCTGCACATTAAATAACTTCACCACCTGCCATGTTTACATACTTTGGATGTATTTGTTGTAGATCACAGAGAAATTAATCTTGTTTGATAACCTTAGCAGCTGCTTATTCCTGATCATTCTTGAGGCATAATCTTCTTGAGAGTTAGGTTAGGTTAATAAAATACTGCAAATAAGAAAAAAATATTGATTAATTTAACAGCCAGACAGGCACATTAACAGAGTTTATGCTCTCCCTTATTAAATTCTCCATCACAACTTGTCCTTAACAGTCCAATTCTTTTACTGCTTTGTGTTTTTAATGTTATTATTGTCAACTATGGTTTTTAGGGCCTAATTCTAAATATTACTAATTTATCTTTCACCCAATGATGACTTTTCTTTAGTATATTTTTTTTTCAGTCACACCATGCAAAAAATTAATGTTTGGCAGGTGTTCCTTGTGATTTTAATGCTAAAACGTAAAGACTAGACCAATATTTGAATTACTCACATTCAAAAGATATAGGAGATGATTCAAGTACATTTGTGTAGGTTTCTATATGTGATGACACATTTTATGAATACATTTGCACTTTTGACACTTCAACAACATTTGAATAAAGACATTTTAGCTTATACTACATATTTCCTCGTCTTTCCCTGTTTGATACAGCTATTCCAACCTGTGGCTACAACTGTCATCATAAGCTGTTTGTCCACTAGATAGCCTTTAACTGGTCCTGCCCCAGTCCGTTCTGGCCATCTCCTTTACCAGACGATACCCTTTTTCTTAGTGGCACCAAAAGCTGCACCAGGCTGTGTATTGCGCACAAGGGACTTGATTGACACTAGACTGCACTCGTGGGTTGGCCCGTGATTTACGTCACTGCAATCTCCAAACAACATTTCAACCACCGAAGTGGACCGGCAGACATGCCGTCTACTATCAGAGAGCTGCACAGTGTGGAGGAGCGTAATTATGACTTTAATCTTGAGCAACGCCAGGAGCACATTCGTCAACTTTTGGAGTGGAATGATCATTATTTCACAGCCCTGCAAGCAGCTCGTCTCAGAATAACGGGCATGCAATGAAGAACCTAAAAACTGTTCTGTTGGAGCTATAGTTTTGTGCTGACCAGAGTGAAACTCCAGAACCACATAATGTTAGTTTGACGTGCTGTGCATGTTATTCTTCATTTAGAATTTTCTTTTAAATAAAGTTCATGCGTGGATATTGATTTCTGTCATTTGACTGCACTACCTACTGTAAATCCAAAAGGTTGAAAATGTTTATAAAAGTATAATTTTAAGTACCACTATACATATAATTTCAAAATAAAAAAACAAACTCAAATTGTTATTGTTAGCAATAAATTCCTAAGATAAAGTGAAAAATCAGGGTTTAGTTGAGTTAATCAAATTTAGGTGTTTGGGGTTCTCTATTGTGACGCCACAAATATTATCAGAGAAACAAGTACAACTCTTCTGTATGCACAGCTCTCCCAATGTGGAAGAATGGGAATGGAGAATTATCTTTCTACTCTGAAATACAAGAAAATATAACCCATAGACTGAAAGGAAAGTTTTCAAACCTCAGAGCCTATAGTTATTCATAGCTGATGTAGTTTTAGTTATTTATTATACTGGGCCCAATTCAGTGTAGTTGGGCCCAGTATAGTACACCAACTAGTTATCAACTCAAAAACTCAAGGTTCTTGAGTTGGTAATAACAGATATCCATGTATGCAAAGGAAGGTAGTACAATGTACATTTTTATTATGTGCTCCCTTCAAGAAAATATGTCCTGTAGATTATGTTTTTTTTTGTTTGTTTTTGTAGATGACTGACATGCTGATTGTAATAGGTCTAAGTTGTGTTCTCTTATTCAGCTCCTGTGAAGACCATAAATGCTCAGTGTGCCCTCGCCACTGTAATGTCTTCAGTATAATTGGGGTCAATTACAATCTCATTTTCCACTTTCTGTAGGGGGCTTAAGACCTCTTTTCCTACAAGGGTTTTTACAGCCTCTGACAGAACCATATAGATCTTTGTGATCTATGTTTTTATAAATGAAAACATATTCAGGTGTAATAAATATCTCACTCAATAAGAGTTTTGGATTCTAGTGTGTTTGTCTATACGGAGCAACCCTGCACATCAGAAGTCTATGATTGTTTTGTTTTACAAAGAAAATATATATCCATTGATCTGCAGATCATGTAAACTCAGTGGTACTGTTTTAGGGTTGCGCTGTTTAGTTGTAATACAAATAGGACATTGGCCATCCATCTGGAAACAGCTACATTTTTTTGTCTTTCTTTCCAAAAAAAAAAAATAGAGAAACCTTCCAATGAGCAACAGCTGTTTGTACATAAATGCCTTCTTGAAGTGAGATGAGATTGATTAAGAATGGTTCAGAAAAATACAAATTAACTTAAGAAAGACTACCTCTTAATTCATGTGGTCTGAACATACGATATGTGGAACCTTGAAGCAGATGGGTCAGAGCAGCATAAGAACAAAATTACTGCCATGCCATTAGCTGAAAATTGAGAATATAGTTTGTTCACAATCGCCAAAATCGGACAATAACGGTGACAACATTTTGTCAAGTCTTTTGAGACTCAAATTCAGCTTGAATCTAAACATGACTCTAGAAAATATTAATCCATCCTTCAGTTCAGACTGAGTGTGGGGGTTTAATGGTTTGGGAGGTATTTTATTTTCACACTTTAGACCAATTATTGTTAGCTGGACAGCATTTAAGTGCCACTGCCCGCCTGAGTCTTGTTGCTGACTGTACCCTCCCTTGATGACCAAAATATTCCTGCCTTCCGATGGATACTTTAAGCAGAACAACGCCCCATGTCACAAAGCTCAAATTATATCAACCTCTTTTGTACTGAAATGGCTCCCATAGTTGGGTCCAATAAACCCCGGTCCTCAGGGCCCACTGTGCTGCCTGTTTTGGATGTCTCCCTCTTGCTGTCAACCTAACTTAAATGAGTGGATAATTAACAGGCCAATGCAGGACCTGATTGCAAGCTGAGGAGATAATGCAACCATTTGAATGGTCCTTCTTGTACTAAGTAGGGCAGGAAGGAAATATGTTAATATTTATATGGATAAAATTAATATACATGAAAACATAATGCTGATGGGACCCAGCAGAATTGAGTCAGTGTTTCTTCTGCATAATGAAATCCCACCCTTGTATTCACTGACATGAGAACTGTGCCAGCATTTTGTCTTCAAAGCACTTATCAAATATGTCAATGAGAGGGAGAATCAGTTGTGCTGGAGCAGGGAGATATCTACAACAGGCAGAGTACTTGACCTTGATAACTCAGGGCGGATTATCAACAGAGTGACCTTGTTATTTGGTTAATACATGCTGCATGATCCAGTAACATCAAAATGAACCAAAATCCCAGGGAAATGTTTCCGACACCTAGAAGCATTTCCTAGGTTACAACTTGCAGGAAGAATCCAGGTTGTAAGAAACATGTAAGCTGTCCCTTATTCATTACGTTTTAGACTGAAAGGTACTGGAAGACATATTTACAACAATGAAAGGAACAGTGTAAGAGAAAGGTAAACACATTGATTAATCAAGATTTAGAAACTGTGTTAAATAAGAATTTTAATTATGCTTTGCTGCACAGAATGATTGCAACAAAGACAAGTATTACAATGAGTGGAGACAAGCTACCTGACTTAAATGAAGTGGATTTTGCTTTGTGATGAGAGTGATGGGATTGGGTGTGTCAGTTAGATTGTCAGGGAGGTGGTAGCCACGCCTGCAGGAGCACAGGGGGCAAGAGGCACACAAAGAGCACAGACACACTCTCATGCACACACACAATGAAGAGGAGAACAAATGCACAGACAACTCCATCTGTCAGAACTGAAAAAATCACAGGGCAGCCTTTATGTCCATGCCAATCAACCACAAATTAGTTTTCATCATCGGAAATACCAAAATAAAATAAAGAAAAATATAATGCATTGAACATTTTGCTAAAATAAATACACTTTAGGTATATTGCATTCCTTATATATATACATGTGTGTGTATAAAGAATTATTCAAGGTCACAATTTTCAGTTTTGTGAGATGAGCTGGTGGATGTCAGAGACAACAAGCTGACAATTCTTCACTCACTGATTTATGAAATGAAGAAGACTAATTACAAACGGAATAAATGAACTGTGGAGAACGTGGAACATTTGCATTTAGCTTTTTTTAAAGAGAAAAGACAATCCTGCTCGTGTGAATTCGGGTGCACACATAAGTTTCAATGGGAAGTGCAAGGGAATACGCATGGTATTTCTTGCATCCTCTTTGTCTTGCCCTGATCCATTTCAGGTCCAGTGTCAGTTTGATTTATGTGGCGCTACACTTGCATCTCCCTACAATGTCAGCCCTATGAAAAATATATGCAGCTGTTCATATAATGTGTGATGATATCAATGCTCTGACGAATGCTTTCAGTTCGATCTCCTTAAGTAAGATGACTTCTATCCTAGTCATACCACCAGCCATTAGCAAGCCGAGCAGCATGCCTGGAATGTTAATAGGATTAGCATTAGCATTTCATTCAGGGCTCCTACCTGTCTAGAATTACGGCTTTGATCTGATCACACAGAGAATGGATGGGAAGCTTTTAACAAGGGGCTAACATGTGTCTTCGCTCCTTCTGGTACTAAGTAGGACAGGAAAGAGAGATGTTAATATTTATATGGTTAAAATTTATACACGTAAAAACATAATCCTGATGGGTCCGTGCAGACAAAGAAATGAACCAGTGTTTCTTCTGTAAGATGATGTCATTTCTGCATAGAGAAACCACACCTTCACATGCACTGACACAAGAACTACACAATCCTTTTGTCTTCAAAGCACTTATCAAACATGTCACGAGAAGGTGACTTTGATGTTAGGTAAGCATTTGCCTGGATTTGGTGGTAAAGAGGAACATCAGGTGTCTCACATTCATATTATGTACATATCATCAGTAAAGCATAGAGGAGAACATATTCACAGGTAGGAGTTAACTCAGTGTAAATAAAAGATGAAAGCTTTTTTTCTGAAAGTGAACAATTGATGCAGCTGTGACCAGCAGCTAAAGCTACATAGATTAGTCATGAGATTAACTGCTGCTCTCTGGCAGAATACTTAGCAGAGGAGAACTTGAATCAGTCTAAGCATTTTCAATTGGCTGTTAAGACAAATAGCTTGGGGTGGGCAGTGAGGTCTGGAAACTTGTGTGCAGTGTCTCTTGTCAGGCATTTTGCAAACTGGCACTTGTCTAAATAGGACAATGTGAGCAGTTCCAAGGTGAGACTTTAGGTCAGTTGTCACATGAAATGACAGTAGGGAGTTAGATGAAGCCATGCAAAGGCTTGATCACTAGATGTAGCCAGGGCAACTTCTGTCACTGTAAATGACAATTTGCCTTAGCTAATATGCAAAAAGGAAAACAGTCCGGCTGCTTTGAAGGAAGTCGAGGAGTATTTGGTTAAAGGAAAATATGCAGGTGGCGGGTCAATTAGACAGCAAAAGTGACTGAAGTCTGTGTATTTTTATAAAGAAAGTGGCTTTACCTTGCTGCAGGCTCATCGTCTTGGCAGAATCCCCCTCACATGCAGGGTGATTGCCAGATGTCAGTGTCCGGAGACTGTGGTAACTTAAGCAAAACTGACAGTAACGCTCCCAGCCCTGCTTCGTACTGAAGAGCCATGGCTACTTCTGGCCTCTTCTTAGAGTGAGGCTTATTCAACTTTCTATGGGCCTGCTGTCAGAATTAATATTTACTCATTTAAATGTGATCACTTTAGACAATTATGATAGTGTCTACATGTATGTCAGGATTGTCTTTATTCATTTGCTACAAGAGCAATTTATGAGTTGAAGTAAAATATCATTTATTTTTTATTTTACATTTTTAGTAACTGTTATAACCATGGCATCTAAAGTGAATGTGAATAACCAAAGAAATAAGTACACAAGATTGGAACAGTAAAGGTTTACATTCTAGTAACTTTTACTTCATGCTGGATTTGTGGATGTTCTCACATAAAGAATCACATTTGTCTTTCATATCCTCAGATACATCCTCAGGGCTTAAAAGTATCATTGTATCTTGAATAATTTTTATTTAATTGCTGTAATATAATGATGCATTTTCTTGAGTCACATTGAAATACGATGGAAATGCATAAACAGTAAATATAAGTCAATGCCAAACCTACTCCTTGATAAGTCTGAGGGTACCCTTGTTAATTTTCTCCAATTAATGCAAATGCAGGTATTTGAAATTAGTTGTTATGACTAGATATCTGAATGCAGGATTTTATAAACAAAACAACTGTTTTGACCATTTTCCAAGGAAAGAAGCTTGTGCTAACACTTCCATTCTTCTTCTTCTTATTATTATTATTTTACAATTTAGCTCATATCATGCGCTAGAATGCAAATGGTGCAGCTTTTCACACACACACTCGGCATATCACATAGCACACATTTACTATCCCACTTTGTCTTTTGTCACTCCATCTCCCACATGGGGAAGACGCTCTGTCTTCACTCTCCTTAATCTCATGCCTGCTGATGAGGGCTTGAGAGAACCGTGGAGGGGTAGAGGAGGTGGGATGATTTGACCTGCAGGTGTTTCCCCGTGAGCACAAAGACCTCTCCACAGGTCGATAATGCACACACTAATGGCTGCAAAGTGACTGGCTAGGAATGAGAAATAGCCCTCATCAGTTAGGGTAATGGTGTCCCTGGGCCCTCTCAGCCCATTCACAGGGAACACTGTCAGATTTGCAAGCTTTCTGTGTGTACCTGCTCATTTTAATTACAGATACCAGCAGACAGTCTGGTGTTTCATAGGACCAACCCGTTGGCCGTTTATCATCCTTATGATGGTTGCAGCAATGGGTGAGAATTAAGAAAATGACAGGGAAACTATATACGTCGACACATCTTAGAGGCTTACTAATTCATTGAATTTCTGCAACATCTATGAGGATTCTCGTCCTTGTTAAAACTTCCGAAGAGTGATGAGTTGGCTCTTTGTTTCAGGCCAAGTCCTCTTGTGTATATCTTACAGAATTTGCAATGCATGATATAGTTTGAGCACGTACCACAAGATTAACAGCTAAGCACAACCTTATTCATCTTCTCTCTTCCAAAATCATTCCATGCAAGTTAGCATCCACTGAGTTTCAAAGAATCGCTAGCGTACATCTATCAGCAAAGGGGGTCATAGTTGAAGATGGATAAAAGAAGAATCTGTTTAAAAAATGTGCTTGATTCTCAAACAGCTCCCACATTTTTTACATTGTCCTGCTGACTGCTGCAGCAGAGCCACAAATCAATGCCGATGAAATGTATGCTTGTTTTTTTTCCTTTAAGTATTCTCTCTTTGATTGTCTCTTAAAAATTGCTGCAGTTTAATTTTAAGGACTGTTTTTGATACCTTTAAATGGACTTGGTCATGGGTGAATGGAACCAACAGAGTGTAATTTCAATAAAACTGCTCACCTTCTCCAACCCTTCATCAACTTCAGATTGCCAACAGACATTCACAGCTTGGTGCTGTTCTAAAGATGGCATCACAGGTTGAGCTCATCTCTGCACATGTTATAAGACGTTGTCTATTTCCGTGAGCCATCTTATTTTTGGCACCAAGGCCAGATGCTGCGTTTTCATGAGATACTTCTCAGGAAGAAGAACAATGACTCCTTTGTTGTAAATGTACAGTATATATAACTGTGTGTGTTTATGAAGAAACTGTCCCACTCACTGCCCACAGTTGGGGACTTAGTGGCTTGGTGAGTCAGATAATTGAATGACTCAGCTGTGACGACTCAGGCAGTCAGGTTGAAGATGAATCTCTGCTCTACTTACAAAGAGATGATGTCAAATGGAGAAAGAACAGGTTTGCTTTGCATTTAGCAAACAATATTAACAGTATCAGCCTGTGCATTGAACAATTTTGTTTTGAATGCACAATGATGTTTTAAGGCAACAAATTATTATTTTCTTATGATCTCCATCAAAATAGCAGATGCAATGGAGTTAATTACAAGTAAGAGCTCTGCACAGCGCACCACCCATAATAAGAAATACCACAAGTTCATGGAAGGTGGTGCTAAAAAATATAGAGTCATATGGAGTTTGAAGCCTAATGAAGGGAGTTGCACTCATGTACTGATAGTCTTGAAACTAAATTAGAATTCAGATCAATACATAATTTTCTCTGGCTTAATTGCACTTATTTAATTTGCATGACTTTAAGTAGATTTTGCTGCTTTTAATTATGCCTAGCCGTAAACATTCGATATGCACTTCAGTTTAATTGATGAGGAGTGGTACATTTTGCAGCTGCACATCCGTTTTAGCATGGAAATTACATATTCAAAATCCAATGTCTACCAAAATTACTAAAACGATTAATCAGTTGGTCTTTTTCTACACTAGGCATCCTGCTGATTAATCTTACATTTATGGACAATCACCATGTTATTACTCTACAGATCACTGTGGCTGTATGCTGAGAATCAATTCAAATCTGCAATTTGAATTGTTAGTTTGAAGAATATGTGGTCTGAGAGTGACCAGGTGTGATGTGTAAAGTAGTATCAGTAAACAAAATGCAGGCCCTATTTATGTTTTGTTACCCTGATCATTCAGTGTTATTATGTAAAGCTAACCATGAATTGATAATGTGCTGTTTTATTGCTCCACCATAGCCCAGAAGTAAAATAAGCAATTGTCATACTTAAAGCAGTACCCCATAGTTGAAAGCCCTCTCCACCTCCTGCCTGTTTAAGAGGGCTTTGTGGCTTATTAAAGGAAACACCTGTGAATTATGTTTCCTCTGATGCGGAAACACTCATATCAGCTATATTTGCAGGACCTAAAAGCTCCAAAATGGTCATTTAGCTGTAAGGTCTGCAATACCAATGTTCCTTGTAGGACCCCTGGTTTATTGGAAGCTCCTATGGGTACTTAAGGGTATAAACAAGCGACCTATAAGATCGGTCGTAAATTTTGTCTGGATCTCAGTCTCTGAATTGTGCACTTCACAATTTGGAGGACTTGTGAGTGAGATTTTATGCATTCACTCGTCCTTGAACGTTTGCAGGAATGATACAGAAAACAATACATTTAGACTATGTTTGTATATATACAAATTCAGATCAATGCGATATATATACTATGTTTGTATATATATATACAAACATAGTATATATACAACAATTCAAAGTGTCAAACCCTACGTGAAAATGTTCACATTACTGGTCTGCTTACCTGTATCAAAAACTGAAGGAGATAGGTCAGTTTTAAATCAAACAACTAAAAAATTCACTGAGAACATCCAAGAGTAAGAAACTGCTTTTGGCACTTTCTTTGATGCCCGCTGAGTCAGAGCTGCTGAGAGAGTTGTTTTTTTCAGGTCTTGATAACCCAGTTTGCAAAGGCAAAGTCAAGGAAGGAGAACTTGTCAATTGTGTGTATTTCCACATCCCTAGCTCTCTTTGATGTGATGCTGCATGTATATAGCAGTTTCATAAGATCCTCTCAAAAGGCATGTTGTCCATATGTGGTCCTATTAGCATTTTTTGAAGCAATAGAAACCTGCTGTCAGGTTTGATGGATGGTTTTGGCAGTTACACGGTGCTTCATTTTCAGAGTGCTGGCCATCTTGGAACACCAGATGGTCTTGTGTGTCGTATTGTGCGTACTTTACATGACGCTGCTGTACCAAAGGTTTAGTTGTAATTTAGCTAAGAAATTCTACAGACCTTTGGAGTATAAGGTGGTAAAAACATGCTAAAAATTCAACAAATAATGAAATTTGTCTACAATTACCATTTTCTTTGTACAATTGTTTTTAAATTTACAAAATATATTGTATTATTGTTGCATTGGCAATCAATGGTGGAAAATGCAATATATATTCCATTTTTCCCTTTTCATAAAACTTTTTTCTCTAAAACTGCATGTTTTTGATTTTTTTTTATCACATTAAAATAGATTGAATGTAATTCTTCGCCATAAACTCTTTAGCCCATTTGAATTTATGGATATGCAAATAGGCACTACCTCTATCTCCATTACCGACCCGACAGCAGCTGCTCAACCTCAGTTCTGCTCAGACACTCAACCCCTCGCCTTGGCCACATCATCAAACAACTACTAATGTGATAGCACATGTTGGATAAATCTGGCTCCTGATTATGGTGTGATCCATCAGTCTGTCTGTCTGAGTTTTAAGGTGTTATATGAGGTAATTCCATTTTCGTTTGATTCATGAATGATGATTGAATGAAACCATTTGGATTCATGAAGATAATTACACAGAACCATTACAAGTATGAAAGATGTGATGACCTGACATGGTATTTAACACAGTCTCCTGCTTGTGTGTGATGGTTAATAAAGAGTTCTAACTATATTCCAGGAGGAAAATATCCATAATGCATGGTTGGAAAGATGCTTTTATACTGATCACTCCAGGAAATACTTTTCCAATTCTCAATTTACATTAATTTTCTTTGAATAGTTACACTTTCATTATTTCATACAAATCCAATACAATATGATTCTCTCTTGTGTGTCTAATCCACATTTGACTTTATTAGAAACACAGACATTTCCCTTCAGCTACAAAACCGCCCATTAATGGAAAACGATCAGCCACACATGGCACTGCATTTTTAGAGGGATACATCCATGAAATTGGATCTGCGTCTCACACTTTCATCCGAGCCCATTGTTAATATTCTATATCATCTGCACATTGTCTGTGCAGCATATTCTATACTGTTTAGTAGTCTTGGAAGAAAGAACAACATTCCTTTTTATAAATTACGCAATTAAATTATATGTTACAATAATGTGCTTTACAATAGTCATTTCAGTGAGCCGTTTCTAAAGCATCTACAACTGCAGCTACTGTATTTGAAATAATAGCTTTTATGTGAAGTATATCTGAACATTAGAACAGCAGACTGTGGGAACAAATGCACAAGTGGGAGAGACTGAGTGGAGAGCAGAAGACAGATTCGGGATTTAACACCTGGGTTACACATGCATGTGCAATCAAGGGTATGAAGGTTGCATTTGATGGAAACTTGTTATGTAAGGAAATGACTAACTTTGACTAACCTTTGTCAGTGAAGGTTATCTATACTTTTCATTATTTCTTAGCATGGATCTAAGAAATCCATGCTATTACAGCAATCAAGGCTGTTTGTTTGCAGTAATTTACACATGTAGAAATGTTTTACAATATTGCAATTGTAAAACATTGCAATATTTGCAATGTTTTACTTAGGTAAAACATTGCAAATAGTGGTTTCTATTTGTGTCAGCTTCAGATATAATTTTTAGATTCCAATATTCCAGCTTCAAATGTTTATGTGAAAAATGTTGAGCTTGTAAAAGCTACTACATGGAAAAATCTGAAAAGTAATCAGCAAAAAAATGTGCCCCATAGCATTTTTTTTTCTGGCTAATTCAGAAAAACTCAAGATTTAAGATTAATGAATTTGAAGTTTTAAACTGTATGCCAGTGGTGGATGATCATGTCTATGGTTTGACTTACTTTTCTTCTTTTCCTCTCTCACAGGGTGTGTAATTTCTTACCACATTTTTGTTGTTGCGACAATATGTGAATAAAAGGCAAACATCTTCATTTGTTATACAATTCTTACAGCCAATTCAGAATGCTCAAAGGTTTTCCGTTCTTTTGAAACTCATGCAAAAATCAATAAGGCCAAACAGAGCTATTAAGTTTTTTAATCCTTTGATGCATAAGTGTGACCTTTTTGACCCGGTGAGGTCATCTTTATGCAATATCTTTGTAGTGAAAAGTTTGCATCACTTCATATTCCAGGTATTCCTCAAAAAATATTACTGACATCATGCAATTCAATTTTTTAACTTACCTTTTATATATTTAAGAAATAAAATAATTTACAAATTATGATTAAAGATTAAAAATTGTAGTTAAATGGCTACGAGTAGCAATACTTGACAAGCATTGGCATATTATAAATATAATAAAATAGTCATGTTTTCAGCTGAGCCCATGTTTTATTGAGATCATATCTGTGGGCAAAATATATTGTATGAAATATTTTTACATAAATAAACATATTACTTGCAGACACTTGACAAAAAATTAGCAAATTTATATTAAAAAACATCATGGAATTTTTCCTCACTTTTTTGTTCTTGCTATTATTTGCATAAGTTATTTGTCCATTCTGCTAGGACTGCAAAGCATAATTTCAAATTATTGTTATTTTTTTTCAAACTTGTATCCGCACAATAACAGTAGTCAGCCATAATTACAAACTGTTTACAAAACTTCACACATTGGAGACAATGGACAAAAAGAAGTAACATATTGGAAGTAAAGATATGTTTCCATAAAGAATAGACATAAAAAGCATGTCTCCCATCACCATCTCTATTATTTACATGGTGACTGAACAGGGGGCCAATTACATGCTGTGTCAAACTGTCAATCATTTTGAACTAATTCATAGAAATAAAACAGTAAAGTGTGACAGTGATTTTATCAGGTGCTGAGGACAGAGAAAAGATGTTCCTCAAGCCCCAATTAATGGAAGAATATGTGCTGCTAAGGATGAATGCAGTCAGTATTGACTCCAAAACTCCAGGAATATGGAATGAAAACCAAACAACAATTCTGTATTTTCTTCACCTCTTCAATATTCCATGTTGCTGAGAAAACATACAGTTTAATCTACAAAAAAAAAAAAAAACATCTTTCACTGCTATAGCTTATATAGGTCCATTACACTTTACATTAGTGAAGGTTGCAGGTTTTTTAGAGATGTGTGGAGAAGCTTGCTGGGGAGAAAGAGAGAGAAAAAGCTCAGGACGATGCATCAAAACTGTCAAAACAGAGTCCTTGGTCAAAGATGATGTCTTCGGAGAGACCATGGTGAATTATTAACTAAGCTGTTTCCTGGACAGTTGCAAGTTCAGAAAAGAAAAGAAATTAACATTGACAAAAAATTTGATCTGTGTAACTCATTAAACTGGTTTTGTTCCTAATCGGCTTCTACCTTATGTTTTTTTTTTGTTGCTTTTCTCTGCATTCTGCCAGTGTGTGTTTGATTCACTGCTTGCTGTTGAACGTGACTCACTGACTTACTCCATTGTTTTATCTACTAGTCATATCTACTCTCACTGCCCTTCATCATGCATCTGATTACTGACTTAAGGTGAATATACTACTCCATTTACACTCTCATAATTTTCTGATACTCCTCCTCAGTACATCTGCTGACTACTTACATCCATCTGTTGGTTGCTAGCTGTGCTTCAGTTCTTTAGAAGTGTTTGAAATCCATTCAGAGGTTGGCAGGTGCACTTATTACAGCAATCAAGGCTGTTTGTTTGCAGTAATTTACACATGTAGAAACCGCTTGGATCGTTGTCAGTCCGTGAGTCTTGTTGCTTCCATTTGCGACTGTCCTGATCATCTGTCGAAATAAGCTCATCTTTTTTCCACTTAAGTCACCATTGCCTGTGTGTGTCTGTGTCTGACTGATGAGTGAGCTGTGTGGTTCGAAAGATGAAGTAGGAAAAGATCAAAAGCTCGGTTTTATGAAAAAGCATCCCAGCAATGATAACTCTCTCCATGTGTGAATAAGAGAAACAATGAAAGAAATGTACAAGCTATGAGAACATGGATTTGGTGGCGGGTGTATGTATGCATGATTGTATGTGTGTATTTTCTCATGTGCTGCCGCGGTTGAGTTTATGTCCTAATGCTGCGCAGCATCATGATTTTCTCCAGTGTACCCTGTTTACTTTGTTCTTCCATCTTTCCTGTACTGTGCAGGCTGCTCTCTCATCTGGCACCATTCCAAGAAGAACAGCTTCCAATATTAGTGTGCTCGAATGCACACAGACACCCAGGCTTTCACATGCTTATACACACACATCCTTTGAAATTGATCCTTAGACAATATTACTAAGTCTGGTGAAAGTGAAATTGGCTTGGGGACAGCTACCCTAAAATTGTGATACTGCCAATGGAAGTTTCTCAATTTCTTCAACTTCTTGAACCAATGTAATATAACAGCGCTGTACTAATTTTGACATTGGAAAGAAAACATACTGCTAAATCGGTCATTGCTTAAACAATGACAAATCAACAAACCAATTATGAACAAACCAATTATTCCTAACATAAAGCAAACACACACCTCTAAATTGTTCAAACTTAAAAAAGAAAAAAAAAACTAATTTGTTATTTCATGGAGGTAAAAAAAATATCTTTAGTTTTATATTCTGTTTTCAATTAAACAGCAGATGATTTTTTGATATAGGTAAACTTGTCTAGGATTTAGTGATTCAGGGAGTGTGGGATTTCTTCTTGTAGTTCTCCTTTACTAATTCTGTACTGTAGTTTATCCTATTCAAAATCATGTTGTGTTGGAGCCTGTTAAAAAAAGTATAACATACAATATGTAATTGACATTTTAGATAGAAGCGCATCTGTGTGTCAGCACTATGTGTTTATTTTAAATAATCTTGACATCAGATGAACAATAGTTGCATGTCAAGGTGCTTTATTTATAAAGCACAACATAAGCAAGTAAAGCCAAATTCTCATTACAATCATTTAAAAAATTGTGAACAGACCCTTGTAAGAATACATAAATAAAAATTACAAAATTTTGTGCGACAAAACAATTAGTTCATTAAATGAACAGGCTATGAATTTATTTTTTCAAAATTGCTGCTTGCTTGGGTTTGAGTTGATTTGTTTCGTAGTCACTATAGGCAGACGTTTGGCCTATTAATCCTAATTTTTTGCACCACCGCCTTCACGTCAAAAAAAAACAAACAAACAAAAAAACATGCATCAGTCATTGACAATGATTTAGTAAAAATATTTATTTATTTATTACAATTATTTGGTTAAATGTATGGTGTCATTTACTTGGGCCAAATGTTTTTGTTAGTTATAAAACTAATATTTAAGTCAGTAAAACACAGATTTCCATATAGTGTATTTGTACTTACAAAAAGCAAAATAGGTTAATAATGATTATAACAGAATCTGTCTTATTTACACAAAATGATATTCACATTGTTAGCTGACCAAAATGTACGGTTCTATTAATGCAGACTACACTGCTCTGCACTCTGTGCCAAAACCTCCCTCAAGCCCTGTGCAATCACTTATTCTGTTTACTCTTGGGATAAAAAGGCAGTTTGCAGAAGGCTCATGGTTAGTCACTGTTATAATGAACTGTAAGACTCATAAGTCAGCAGTAGAAATGTATTTTGTGTTCAGTGGATTTTTTTGAAATGCTCTTCCAGTTTTGGTCATAAATATAAGGCCCCAAAGTCTTTGAGGAAACAATTGCAAAACTTTCATATAACAACTGTTAAGGGCATTAATCATCCTCTTTAATCCCCTGTTGTGCACACACTGATAGGAATCATGTCCTTTCCCAAGTAATAAAAGCGATGCCCTCTGTGCTCTTTTTAGGCCTATGGGAGTCGATGTGACACTGGGATAGAATGAATTGTTTCTCTGCCTGTTATTTTAAAACCAATGAAAAGAGAAAAGCAACTTTTCCCCTTTTTTAAAAAAACCCAAACGAATTTGCTTCCATGAATCTTATTTCTTAAGATTGATTTGTGTGTGTGTGTATTTTTTTTATCATTTCTACCTTGAAAGGCAGGTCAGTTTTCCAACAAACACTGACTGCTCCTTATAAGTACCAAAGCCGAGGCTCAACCATCCTGTAATGTTTAGATGAATCCTTGCTTCCACACACCTGAATCCAATGAATGACTCAGTACTAGACTTTTGCAAAGCTAAAAGATGCTGATGAAGAAATTCAGTCATTTGATTGTGCTGGAGTTGGTATGCAATAAAACAGTTACAGGATGATTGAACTCAAGCGTTGGAGTCAGACACCAATAATCTATGGTGCCTTACTTTTTTTTTTTACTTATTAAGCATCTATAAGTTTCACAGCTTTTTCAGATGATATTTCAAATGACAAATGACATCGACACTGCTAGAGCAAAATCAAGGCATGAGATATAAGCAAACTAGTGGAGCTCTGTTTTCATTTACAGAAATATAAAAAAAGTTATTCAGAAACATTAAATGAAAACTGGTTTTGTAAATCACTTAGCTATGGCTATTGGGAAACCACCCCCAAAACAAATGGGTTTCCTAAATTGACTAACTTTCTGCAGAAATCCAAATATAAGAGAATATTGTTGTTGTCAAAGGGCACCTAAAAATTACGGCAACTGGCCCATATAAACCAGAGAAAAGAAATGAAACATTTTTGATCTGTGGCATCTGTCTACAAGCACTCTACAATCAAATGACTGGAAAGACAGCAGATAAAAAGAGACTCACTTTAATCAGGAGAAGTCTCAAGAAACAATGATTTGATTGTAGTAGGCTGTGATCTTTACTGGTACGATCTGTACAAGTAAGAAAATAGGCAAACTAGAAAGCCCTGCCGAAGGTTGAAGGGTATTACATGGCCTAAAATATGTTACTGGACAAAATTCAATGGAAAATAAACCTCATGCCTCATACAGCTTCAGGCATTTTTTTGGTTGCATTAAAATTGGTTTATTTCATAAAATTGCAACAGACACACTTTTTTCATGTGATCAACAACCGGATGTTACCATGAAGAAGAAGACAATAGAAAGTGGTAGGAAGACAATGGCTCAACAAGTGTTTTAACGGCTTATCACAAACTTTTTTTGGGAGATTTTTATTGTGTTATTTGATGGAAGCATGGCAATCGTGAAATTGTGTTTTTCCAATATTAGCAGAATACTGACAAAGTTATGCGCACATTTGTAATGGAAGCCCATCTACTGCAGTTTGCCTTGTTCTGTGAATCTTCTGTTGTTTTCAATTTTTTTATGTGACCAAATGGCACATCTTATTGTTACTGCACTTGCAGGCTGACTAGCTCTAGTACAGATGAAAACCATTTAATTTTTCTCCCATTTACCTCTTTGATGTAAATCCAGTACAAAAGTTTTATTGTTTTAGAACTCTGACTTTTTTCAACAAATAAAGGAAGCATAAGAGTAAAAACTTGTGGAGCAGCTATGATTTTTTCTGTGGATGATTGCCTACTTTGCCTAAATACTAAGTCCACTTTCTGGTTTGTCATTCAGTCTGACTGGTGTCTAGGTTTCCAGTTAGAAAGTATAACAGCTAGGTAGTACAAATATTTTTCCCATACAGCCAACAGACTTCTAAACTTTATATAAATGAGCAAGTTTATATGTACGTGATTTCTCTATTGATTGTTTTGAGAATATAGACTGTGCAAAATTATTGACCTGCTTTTGTTTGTTCGGTGTACCTAATGTGTGCAGCAGGCACATGTATCTGCACCACTCTTAGATTTGAAATAGGATGTTTTCCTGCAACATGTTGGCCAATTGATTTTGAAGAATTTCCAATATATTTAAAAATGTGAACAAAGAGCAGAGGAATGTGGAATGCAGCACTATTTAGAAAAGAATAAATAAATTAAATAAATGTAAAAATCTCTTCTAATGGAAAATATTTTTATATTTTTTTTGTCTTCTAGTTGTTACTTTTATTCATTTTGGCAGAAAGATAGAACCGACAGTAAAAAGCTTCAACTTTGATTTTGTATTCCAGTTTGTCTCTGACGTACAGCACAGGTTTTTTTTTTGTTTGAACGGTTTAATTTGCGTCAATAAGACACTACACTATGTCGATGCATGGATTAATGTGAAGAACAAGCGTATTTCTAAACCTTGCTGTTGTTCAATAAATTTTAAAGTGCATAGAGTATTTCAAACAAAGTCTGAAAAATGTTGCAAACCGTACACATTGCAAATTGAATAAAGCTTATCACAGCTACAGAACAGCACAAGAAATTGATGCTAACACTTCCAAGAGCACTTTGTCAAGGCTGCAGTGACAGCAAGGCAGCTCAGTCCTGTTTGCTTTATGATCTAAATAGGAATAACTTTTGCAATGCACACTGTATAACAATGCACTAGTCTTAAAGCAGAGGAAAACACTTAAAATATGCTCTTTATATTGTTATTCAGAAAAGACCACGTGGGATACTGTATATGTGTATGTCATATACACACACAAACACAGTGCAGGTAACTTGTAAGGTTTTAAAGCTTTGTATATGCAAATTTCTTAATCTGAGACTGCCAGGAAGGATATGCAATGAACCTCCCTTCCCCGTTTATATTAAGCATGAAACATTGACAAAGCCGAGATATAGGTGCTATGCTTGGAACTTTATCAGCAATGCACCTTGAACTAAAATGAATGAAATCCCTCAGCTGTGGCCCGAGGGTCTGAAAAACAATCTGGACCTCACAGGTGACAGACCATGGATAAATAATGTAAATACTTATAGACAACCTTTTATTGAAGTTTTTCTGTGTGTGTGTGAGGCGACTATGAATGACTGTAGTGAACAGTAAAGTGCCGTCACTGCACAGAGTGAGAGGCCCTCTGTGACATTTGTCCATGAGACTGACTAGCCTTCCAAATGAAGCGTATAACCTTTATGAAATGATAATCAATCATGTTTCATCTTTTTTTCTCAGCATGAGAAGTTTAACCACAACAAACACTGTGGTAATAGTAATAGGAGAAGAAAATAGACATTTGCAATCTTGTGTACTTTATGTCAGATTGGAATATTACATATAAAGACTATAAGCAATGAAGCTCTAAATGTGTAGATTTTCAATTTCCCACCATTAAATGAAACAACATGAAACATGTTCAACCTGAGCTGATGTTGGTTAGAAAATAATTAGAAGGTTCCAACTTTGAATTTGAATTAGTCTAGCTTTTGTTGATCAAAAACATGCATATGTTTCTTATGATTGGGTGTAAAATAGTATAACAAAAGAATTGCATATTGTGTCCTTACCTTTAGGAAATTGTCATGAACAGTATTTTTGTTTAATTTCTGCACTGAAAACTCCCCTGAGTCTACTGTCTGTAATCCATGAGTCCAAGATCCGCACCCTTAATTGAACCTAGATAAAACCAGTGGAGGTTTACCTGGCCTCACTCCAGTATGTCCTACAATGAGTCAAACAAAAGAAAACATGACAGTGGTAGCCTTAAGTAGAACGCGTAGCTTGAACTGACCTAAACTGTAGTTTAAAAGTTTAAGTTTTAGGAAGAAAGGTTGGAAAGGAATTTACATTTTAATTAAGAACATTTGGAAAAGAGAGGGTGGCATGAAAATCATCATCAATCTTGTTTTTAAAACTGTAGGCTGACATGGTGTCTTGAGCCATCTATTCTGTCAGATTTTAACAGAAATGATTTAATTAGTTCCTTTGCAAATGAAACTAAAGAGTAGGATAATTAATCATGTCTGCTCCAACAGCGATAAATAAAATGTCAGTCACAGCTCCTTTTAAAACAACTCCATGATTCACTTTTTGTTTGGATTGGTTCTACCTAGTAATGCTGTGTTAACTACATTAGCAGGTCATTAGACCCCCATCCCAACTGTACAACTTGACAAAGCTTCACCCCTAAATTGGCACATTCAAATTTAATCAGATCAAACTAAGTGTATTAACAAGCAATGCTTCACAGGTGCTACCGCGCAAATTGAACATAAAAGTACTGAATGGGATGTAGAGTAAGTAATTAATTACAAAAAAGATAATTGATGGTGATGGTGCCAAGGTTAGAGTTTCCTGAACTGACTTGAGAGACTTGTTAGCCTGTAGGAAGAGATACAGGCTATAGAGTCTGGCAGACTGTCAAAGTTTGGTGTTTGTGTTCAGCAGACGGAGAACGGACAGACTTCATAAACTGATGAGACAGGAAACCAAGTGTATAAGAAGGGTGAACGGATTGTATGAACAGTAAATACAGACACAAGAGCTTCCACTACCACTGCAGATTATTTTGCAGTGGCCATTAACATTCTCCTATTTTTGAGAGTTGATCACATAACTAGGACTGGATATGATGCTGAGTAGACATATATCCTAGAGATTCTGACTAATAAAACAAACATTTCAACAAGAAGCAGTTCTTCAGAAAAAGGAAGAGGCAGACAGTGAGTATCATAAGAGCAAGAGACAAACAGGTCAAATGTACAACAAAGCTTAATTAAGATATACTTTTAGATTAAATGACATTTATCCATGTTTTATGAACTACAGTTTTTGTTAATAAAATATTGGTGTAGTAATTTTTTCATATTTGTTACCATTTTAATTTATATGAATAGAAAATCTAAGAAAAATGTGACAGTTTTCTGGTAAAAAAAAAAAAAAAAAAGAAGAAATAAAAGGTGTTTTTATACTTACAGAATTCTTTGCACAGAACATAATGTATTTGGTTTTTAGTTAATCTTTGTATTTACAGCCACTACACTGCAAATTTAGCAAACATTGGAGAGTTTGGTGAGCTTAAAATACCCAGTTGAATGATTTTTAAAAGTTTGTTTAAGGTTGTCTTGACTTTAATGGGCTTTATTTGAGAGTGTAATGAGATAAGGTGAAAATATGAGATAAGGTGAAAATATGCTGCAAAGGTCATCAGACTGGGACTCAATCTGACGGCCACGTTGAGGACTAAGGCCTCGGTGCATGAGATGTGCTTTATCCTTACACCACTACAGCAACCCAAGTGGAATGACTTTTGCAAATTTTGCCATTAGTCATAACCAAATTATTTTAGATTTATGTTACTCCTCAGTTCTTGCTGATGAGCATCACACAACAGACAAAACCAGACATTTGGCCACCAAGAACCTGGTTATGTTCAAGGTTCTTCCAGTAAGGTTTTTCTCTAAAAGGCTTAATCAATGCCCTAATAATGTTTAAGTTGTAATTTACCAACTTCGAGAAAAAAAGTTTTAAGTAAATGGTCACTGTAACATTAGCTGATGAATAAAAGCCTGTGGGCAATTAATGATTGTTAGTCACATTTTTTGTAAATGCATATACATATATATTTATGTGTGTGATTTCCTGCACAGGTTATAGTCCCTGTGCAGACTGACTCCTCTCAGGAGCACAAACTCCTGAGAGGAGGTGAAGAGTGGAGTCTGCAAGTGTGTTAAGGAAAACAACCCAAATGTCACAGTCCAACAAACATGGTTGAATTTTTTGAGGACACAATCAGGAAAAGGCATAGTGCAAACTATAACTTAACTAATTGGAAGAACTTAGTGATAAAAAAAATATATATGTATAATAAATATGTATAATCTTGGATGTTAGATTAAGAAAAATAAGCAATAAAGGGCATTTTTGAAACAAAATAATCAAGTTCTTAATTTAGAGAGATGATATGTTTTAATGCAATATTTTATATGTAAAATATTGCATATAAAGTTATTTATTATAAATGCTTAATGTTTATTTGCACAATCCAGCTGAAACATAAAAATTTCCAACTATTTATAGTCAGGAACATTTTAAAATTCACCTTGCCTCGAATGTTCTATCTCGTCATAATTCTGCCCATTTCTGCGATTTTTTTTTCCACTATGCCATGGGATGACTCCTACTAAACATTAATGCCTTTATTAAAATAAACCATGCTGTTTTGATTTATGTGAAATATTAATTACATTTTGTTCACTGCCAGTGCAGATTGGCCATTTAAAAGACAAACGACACAAATGTTTTGTCTTCTTTCCAACGAGCTGACAGACACAGAATTTAGATATTATTAAAAACTGTAAAAATCTACTGTGTATACATGCATTATACAAACATAAGCAATTTAAAAAACATAAGCATTTTATTAGATGAGTCTTATTGTCTATGTAAATCATCTCCGTTACATAATAATTACCTTTTAAGCAAAACCTCCTTAGTCAATGTATTCTTCATGAAAACAATTATAATAGGTCAGCTAGACTGCTTGTATATTATTGCTCGCCATTTAGTTGTAGCATTAATCGAGAGATAACTGGACAATCTCATTTGTGGTTACTAAGTCAAATCAATGTATTCTTCTGTGATCCCTGGATGTTTTCAGAGAAAAGCTTCAAAGGAAACCAGTTCCAACAAGAAAGGACATGTCATCCTGAGCCATTTTATTGAGGGCAAAGATCCCATTCATACTACAATGGTGAGAACCAATTTCAATTCTTCAAATAGGTCTTTGGTTGTAAATTATGCTGCTCACAATGGGAAAAAAATTCTCAAGGTATACTTGGGAATAACAAATGAACCATCCATTTAGATAAATGGACTTACTAGTAAATTCCTCTCTACATAATTGTACTGGGACACTTATTGTTACACTGACTTGTTGAGTAGGATTTAGCTTTGCCTCTGGAGATACCACTGATTTAAATGAACCCTGCTGAGTGCCTGTCTTCATTTGTTTTTAGACAGAGGTTGTCCTGATGCCAGGTCATTTTAACTTTCTTTTTTCATAACATTCTGTGAACTAATGGCAGCTTAGTTTATTCAGATGTAGAGCTTCAGTGGGACTGATTTTACTGCTCAAGGCTAGTATGCAGGCTAAATAATTCATGAACTTAATTTGGAGTTCGGAAATGTTCACACACACTAATACCATCAGCCTTGTTTGGAGACATGAGACAGGATGCTTTTATTAAATCCACTCGAACTTTTTTTAGTTTCTTTGTTCACTTTTTTTTTCTGTTGTTTCACATTACAATGCCTGTTGCAAACCAAACTTCATTGGTTAGAGAAACATCTAAAGTGCTACACAGGACCTTTTACAATTTAGTTACAAAATAAAATTAAGTCTAAATACCTGTAATTTGAATTTGTAATTCTATAAACTGGGAAGTGATTTTTGTGAATATTTTGCTAGATGCAAAGATTAAGAGGGAGGAAGTAACAAAGTAAATGTTTAAAATCTAAACCTCCATCTATTGTTTGACCCCCATTCTCAGGTCATGAGGCATCACCTTTCACAAATAAGGAGCTCTTCCTCTTTCTAGCTACCAATTTCAGCTCATCAAGGGGAAACAAAATTCTCAATGGTTCCGCCTCTAGGCCTCCTCAAAGTTGGACATTTTGTAAACACTTCACTAGAAAGGCCTTGAGAAGGCATTCCTACACACTGCCTCAAAAGATTCCAGAAAATTGGTTCCAGAACCCTTTCTGTTTACACAAGTAGCCAGACAAGAACTTTTATCACCAGCAGGACAATGGCTCGCTTGTTTTGGCAACCAGTAATTAAACCTCCAACGCTTCTACTGCTTCACCCAAAAGACGTCTACCAGTTATCTTAGATGTAAAGCGAAACCACTGACTTTACAGTTTTAACAGGAACATCTATTGACAATATAGCTGAAGCAGCACCTTATTGAATTCATTTGAACAGGACTAAGTTACTCTTGTAGATCAAATTCAGTGTTGTACACCATATACATGGTGATGAACACATTCTATGTTTTAAGAAGTCTCTTCAGAGCTTTAAAAAATTACTAGTGTTTACTATTTTTTAAACTACAGAATAATTCCACCAGTGAGGTACAAAGTGTCACTGTGACTTGTAGAACAACCTCTGAACTTGTGTGGAAGGAAAATGACATAAAGTTTTGAAATTATTTTTGACCAATAAAATCTGAAAAATGTTAGACTTATCAAAACTGCTATTTGTTTCAGTTACTTCTGCAACAATTTTGTTTCACTTTGCAATTACAGACTTCTTTGTTTTAGCCTGGCCTTAATAAGTCCTGATATTAATAGTCATTGTAATTTTAATTCTTCATCATGTAATCAAATAGCAAGCTCATAAGTTATGGTTTTGCAAGACACTATGTATAGTTGCACATCTGTAGTTCTTCAATCCTCATTATTATTACCTTTGCTGCTGTGTTGGACTTAAGTAACCATGTGTGAGGTACAGAAGAAACACACCATCTGCCCTGAACTGCAGATTTTCCTCAGAATGATGCAGTGTTCCACCGTTGTATGTTCCAGCCAATCCAGCTAACAAGAAAATTATATAATTTCCTTCAAGGCCACTTTCTATTTGTTGAGCAATTGTCGTCATGCTTCACTGATTGGCATAACTATTTTAAAGTGATGATATCAGTGCTGTTGCTGGCTAAGAGGAAATTCATTAATCGCCAAACCATCTCATTTGTATTCTACTATGGGCAGCCCTTTTGCACGTTGCACAGCTGCACCCACGAGCTGTAAAATAACTGGTGCACTTAAAAATGCCCACACACTCCACCCTGGTGCACTTTACTGGGTTAAAAAGAGCCCTTTTCCTTTCATCACACTACATTTTTCAGCATTTAATGTTCATTTATTTTTTGAAGAAATGCTTGTCGTCACTGAAGAATGCATTATTTTATATCAAATAAAATACAGTTATCTGACTCTTTTAAATAGCTCAGCAATATGTAAAAGTGTCTCAGGAAACATTTGCTCAAAAAAAAAAAAGACAGGAAATGCTGTGCTCCTTAAAACTACAAGAGCAAAAAAGAAAGGTAAAGATGTTTTTCATACTGAGAACTGGAGGCCAGGTTAGTTACTAAATGACAATGTTTCTCAACATTTTCAAGACACATCTTGCTGATAATTACCAAAATGTTCATACTTGTATGTAAAGTGTATCTGAATGTATACCCAATATTATTTTAACCTTCAGCTCAAACGTAGACCAAGAATTGTTTGGCAAATCTGTTAGACACAAGAATTAAAAAAAGAAATATGCAGACAGAAGTAGACCCGTTAGGTTTAGGACAAATACTTTGACTGACAGGTGATTTACAGGTAAAACTAATGAAAACAATGGCCATGTTTGATTGATAAAGACCAAAATTGGAAAACTGTAAATGCTGAATTTTATCATTGGACAAAAGGTTTATACTTGACAGGATCCGAAGATGAGTCTTACTATTCCTTTCTGAATGGAACAATAAAAGAGTAATATTCTGTGAGTGAGTGAATGATGTTAATGTAAAAGAAAGCAATTGAATTAGTTCTACAACAAGAAAGCAGAAAGTATCCAGAATTAATTTAGCTCTTGCGCAAAGTATTTTTGATTTGATCATCAAACTGCCACTCAAATAAAGGTAGAACAAACAACTTCATAGAACTCTCTCAGTCTCAAAAATGTCTTCCTGAAGTTCATGTTGTTAAAAGTTTCAGGAATGAGCTTCGTGAATGTGTGGCTGTTGAACCAATCACGGCAGTTTTTAACGCAGGAGGGACTTTTACTCCTGCGTTCAAAATTATAGATACAAAACATGATTTGATGCAATAAAGTGTGATAAGTATAATTTTTAATAGCGTGGTGTCAACTAAAGCATTTAATTCCAGTAAATATATTTTGAATGCCTTGTGGCTAAGTGGGTCGAATCCAGTGAAGGTATTGCAGTGAAGGGAATTATTTAAAAAAAAAATCAGTTTGGTGAACAAGATCCTGTCTCTAAAAACTGACAAACTGCAGTTTGTTAGTTTTGCTATTAAAAAAGGAACAATATTGTAAGAGGCCTTCAAATATAGTGTTGCCTTGTAATGAGGACCATGTAATATTTGTTACACTCATGTTCCCTGGACCTTGTGACACTTAATGGTTCACTTAACATTTGCTCATGCAACACAAGTCCTGTTTAATCCAGCTCTTCCTTTTGTGTGATGCTCTAAATTGCAGAACAAATCCTGTGTGCATTTTATGTGATGCATTGAGTGAGAGAACTCTTCAAATAACATTTCTAGCACACATGGCCACAAACAGCCTAAGCAAGAGAATATGCATCAGAAACTCTTAACCTGAGTGGGTTTCCTTCTCTCTGTTGTTGTTGGGTTGTTTCAACAGACTCATAATTAGCTGTGTGAACAGGTCTAACATTTGTACGTCTGTGACAAAATCTGGACAATGCCAAAATTACATCTCTTTAAACCTGATACATTTGAAATGCACTGGATAAAATACTGTAGTGCCTGCTGTTATTTATATTCAAACTTGACTGCAATTTCTAGGCTTCCAATTAAATGTCAGAGAAGCTTCATTTATTAATGAATATGCATTTTCAAACCCCCCAAAAAATCCCAAAATGTACAGTTACAGTTTAACTCAGGAAGAGACAAACTGTAAAAATTCTGGATGATGGATAATAGGAATGACTAAATCTCAGTATATTGCAGTCAGTTTTATTAGATCCCTTTTATAACTGACCCTGACAATTAGGAAACTAAGTACGTTTAACATCTCTAGTCACCTGTTATATAAAGATTACTTTGACCTTTTTCACTGCAATTGATGGGGACCGAAAACAGTAGTGAAAAAGTATATAAGATAGATATGCTTTAATACTTCCTGCTTTAATGCTTCTTCATTGATGTGACAGCAAGATTTTCCATAGTCATTGCGTTGGGTAGTCATGAAAGAAGATGGCTGCAGGAAAACAACTATTCTGTCAAACTTGTCCACATTATAAGCCAGAGCAATAATTTAAAGCTTACAACATTTGAAACTGTGACAAACAAGGTTAAGTGACCCATATATTTCTTGACTCCAGCTACTATATGGAGGCTGGTAAGGAAGATACAAATCTACAAAGCTCCAATGATTTTATTACTTCCATATATTTTAGGGATTTAAATTCACCTCTTCAGTCCATTCATGCTGCAATCATTCTGTTACTGTGACATTTGTACAATTTTTTTGTATTACTGTAAATCCTACAACGTTGTAATGAACCATAATTTTTGTGCTGAGTTATTTCAGCAAATCAATTAACTATATGCAAAAATAACACGTTTAAGGCATTTATAAAAACACATGTAGGAATAAAATATTACATTAGATCAATAAAATAAAACATTTTAATACATAAATGTGGGCTAATACCTACTGTAAAAGCATTTTTTTCAAAAGGTGCCCTTTAATCTGACAATCCAGCTTCTTCAAAATGCATATTTTAATTTATTGAATATGACCGTGTATATTAGCTCCCATCCCAAAGGGGACGTACAAAAGAATTGCTAAAAACTTGATCCAGCAATGTAATGATGACTGAGATTAGATTAATGGTGAAAAGCCATCAGAGACAAAGTCCTTCTGCTTCAACACTTTATCTGCTGTACTGTTATGGGCCAATAATTTAAATGAAATACAATCTGTAATACATCAACTGCAACTTTCTTGGAATGATTTAATTTGAACATTTTATTAGAGTGCAGAAATGTAAGAGTTAAATGTAAGAGTTTCCATTTCAGTCTAAGGACAGTTATTTGGCATAATTAATTTCTGCATTAATGAATACAACTAGTACATTAAAAATTATTTTTTTTGAGGAATACAGTGAAACTTTCATGAGATTGTGGTAATGCTTTGCCAAAACCTTCCAGGGAACACACTGTAGTTTGACTTTTAAGGAATAACTGAATGCGTGGAAAGAACTGAGTTCGTTTCAATGGTGAAATGTAAAAGCATTCATTACCTTTATTTCAAAGCAGATGCAATGATGAACCTATTGTCTCAGAGGCAAGTCATTTAACCTCCCTTTACCCTTTGCCCGCAGTTTGTCATTGCACAGTCATGAGTTGGCTGCATTAGAGGATAGCTCGGGGGATGAATGTCAAATGAAAGTCAATGGACAGAAATGAATAAAGATAACACTTCAAGATGAGTTTTCTACAATAGAGTTTGTGATTAGAAGGAATTATAAAGCACTTGATAATTGTGGACATAATCACACGGAAAATACAGGGAATTATGATGAAGAGAAAAGGAGAGAGAAGACAAAAGAATGAAACATTTTCAGAGGAAAACTTTCCAGCGCATTATGACATATCCTAAATGAGCAGATTCTCTGACAGCATAGCAGTAAACATTGAAAGGCTTTCATGGCATTGTTACATTATGACACTTTCATTCCCAGATATCAGCTTTGATGGAGATGATGCTGAATTATGCTTATCATGACAATAGAAAAATTATATTCTTAACAAATGAAAGTAAATTGAAAACCTAAGAATGAAAGGTGAACTCAGGATAGATGGAGGATAATGTATTCTATGTAAAAAGAAATATCATTGACATCTACATTGTCAAGTACATGTTGAGCTGTGGTACTCTTTTACAACTGATATATTTGATAGATTGAAAAAAATGAAAAATAATTCCAGCCAAGCTAATCTGATCATCAATTTGTGTACACTATAGAGTCAAATGCTTAGTCAACCCTTGTTGGAGCATTAATATTCCTGTAATGTTACACCAAAACACAATAGCTTGATGTGGTTGCATTTATGTGTATGGGTGTGTGTGTGTAAAAACATCACCTTTAAAATGTCATTAAGAAAAAGGAAATTTGCATGCAATGTCATTTTTAGATGTAAATTTCTTGGTCATTTTTCTTTTTTTTTAAACAAGTTGGTTTTTATCATTTAAATTCTACAACTTACCACGCTGTTTCAAGAAGGGCAGCATCAGCAACAAACAATTATCAGTCCACTCAGTGAAGAGAAGCTGTAGGAGAATGAACACATTAATCATTGTTATCCTGTCTCCAACTAGTATCAGTTCACAAGAGCATGTGGGCTGAATTAATGTGAGTAGTGCTGTGGGTGTACTGTATTTGTGGAAAGAGATCCACAATGTATTAAATAAGCAGGTTCAGAAGAGAAGAGGTGCAACTTTCTCGACATGCATTTAAAGATTATTTTGTTTATTCTGTATGTTATTTTGATAACTAGGCTAAACTTAAAAAAATAATAATAAAAATAGAGTTTTGGGGGATGTTAAATGAAAACAAACTTGTGAATTATTCATCATCATCACAGCAATGATGCAATAAGATCATGCAAAGGAAAATACCCTTGGTTAGAATCTCAACCCCCTCACATCTCACATCCTGGTGTATCAGAAAACTGGAATGGGATCAGTAGCTACCCGAAAGAGTTGAGGAGAAGCCTGAGGCTATACTTTTAAGAGAAACCAAAGTGTTGTCTGAAACCACTCCAACAGGCACAGCCTTTGATATTTAATGTTTAGAGTTTCTTTATTTTTCTATCATCCATCTTGCATCATCATTATTTTTTTTTCTCATAGAATTTTGATTTTTACAAAAAAAAAATGTATGTCTGGTGTTGTCTTACTTCTGGATTACTCAGACTTGACAGTATCAGACTTAGCAGGCAAGTGCATAAATCAGCATTTTCATCAAAATCATAATCAAATTTTACAAAAGGTCATCACAGATTTTGCCGTCATGTATTGTGTCAGAAAAAATACAAATATATCTTTCTAGTCCATCTTGATATTCAATCTCTTGCGTTTTGGTATGTGAATTTTCTTATAATTATTAATAAGAAGATGAAGATTATGTATGCCTGCTTATCTTTGCAGAATGTTGATAGTGCACCTGTTGGTTATTGGGAGAGAGAGAGAGGCTTTTATCAAAAGCATACTTATGGCATGATTTTGTAAAAAAATGAAATGTAAATGCTAATCTTCAGATATTTTTTCTGATGTTTGGGAGTGTAGTGATACATTTAATCCCTCTGTGCTTTGAAGCATTTTAGTCTTTAAAGATATTTGTACACCTGTAATTTCATTCTGATCAAAGAAGAGAGCACTGAGTGAACTATTCACCACAAAAAACTAATAAATGCCACTCACCAAAAAAGCAATTTTTATCTCTAAATGTGGATTTCTTCTGTAGCTCAGTCATGAACAGTGGTTAAAAAAATCCACCTTTTGGAAACTGTTTTTATATAAGAAAAAAATCTTTGATATTTGCATGGGAACTATAAACTATATAAATACAAAACACAAATTTCTATTAATGGGAGGGTCCAACCTGTTGTCCAGTGAATATTATCAAAATAATAAAGCTAAGTTTTACACTTAATCCAATGACTGTTCAAATCTCTCCACTTAATTATGAAAGAAAATTAATCTTGTTTTCAAAAAAAATCCTTCAATCATATGAATCAAACCTTCTTCAAATTCATCCTCCCAAGTGCAGCTAATTATTCTATTTTCTATTTTCCAACTTGGAGAATAAACCTTCCTATATGTAATAATAAACTTTAAAATAAAGGGCTTTGATTACTCTGTATGTGTAGGAAAAAATAGCAAGATGTGAATTCAAAGTTATTCAAGGGACATAAAGAAAGCCATTACAAATAAATGAAAGGTCATGTGATAGGTGTCTCATAAAATGTGATGGAATACATGCATACAATACTGTATACATGTCTTTAATTATATGAACCCACATTACCTTCAAGGTCTTTGCTGCTCTATGTAGTAGTCTGTATTCAAAAGCTCACAATGGCTCTAAGATACAGATTCAGCATTTATTGTGTCATTAAAATGTATATGCTATGGGCAAGGTCACTTGTTTTTAAATATTGCTTCAAAGAGGTCATGAAAAACTCTCAGTCAGGGTCATTAAAATTTAATCAAGTTCCAATTCTTACAGGCACCACAAAAATGTAATTAACCCCTACATACAGCCACATAAATAGCCACACAAATGTGATGCCGTTATGGATCTTTTCATTTGAGTTGTTTGTGATGGGAGATTCCTGCCTCAGGTAAGTTGTGGTCATGACCATGGGCTTGAGGTAAATATGTCTTAATGTTCAGACTGTCATTGCCAGAATAAAACATGTTCGTCATTTTTATTGTTGATCAAATTCTTAATGAAAACCTGCACGATCAAATCAGCTTCAGATAATTACTATTGAATGTGTGTTTTTATTTTTGTTTGTTTGTTTCCTCTTTTTACTGACTTTTCTTTAATTTCATCCAAAAAAAAAAGATGCTTAAATACACATTTGTGCAGATACTGGATTTACCCATCACGTTCACACTTCAGGTCAATCCGTCTAGTTTCAATTAGGTCTAAAAATGAAGAGTGCTGTGGCAAGGTGTGGGAGTGAAACAAGCACTGCTCTGAAAGTCTTCTATAGCCTGCTGATCATGTTCACACTCATCATCTATGGGAACCCCTACCTCCCATATTCAAACATGTGCACTGAATTACATCATGTTGAGATTTGTGCTTGGATTTGTGAAACAAAAACAACCTAAAATGTTGGGGGGGTTTCTCTCTAGAGAGTGAACTGTGGGGAAAAATAATCAGAAAGTGACCAAACATCACATAATTTTGTTTATCTGTAATTATTTTTATCACTCCTTTCTTTTGCCTTTAGTTGCTGTTTTGAATATAAGAGATTAGGAAACTTGATTAAACAAAAACAAAACTGAAAACTCTCAGTGACTTCCTGACCAAAAACAATATTTAAAGGAGTCACATGAATAAATTGTCTTACAAGAAACTACCACTACTACTGAAAACTTACTTTCCAATTTTCAAAGTCAATAAATGTTTGGTTCAAAATGTTCGGTGGCAACCAGCTCCAAGAAACACTCTAAAAGTACAAAGTGGTGATGGAGCAAAATGAACAACACCCAAAACTGAATCCCTTCCCTGTGGAGTTTTAGAAAATAGTCATTATCATCATCAGCAGTCACTAATCTCTAAAACCCTAATCTCCCAAATATACTTGATCTGAGAATAATCTTTAACAGCAACTATTGAACCAGTGTATTGATCCTCTTCAAATCTTCCTGAGTCCAGCTGCGTTTTAGAAATTAGGACATTCAGAGATGATCCCTAAAACTAAGGCTGCTTCACTAATACTGGGTAGGTGCCTCTTTCAGATGCAAAACAACTTAAAAGTGTCAGATCTTAAAAAGGGGATACTAATAGACAATGGTGGCCCTGTGATTTGTGTGACAGGATTTGTTTTGTTTGGACTTTATACCTACAATAACAATCTGATTAGTGACAAGGAGACTTTCCCCATTGTTTTAAAATTATTAGGACTTTTTGTTGCATTTGTACTCTTTACATTTTTTTTTTTTATCTAGTAACTGATCCATGTCATTTTTACCTAGTTCCTGTTATTGCATTTCTGCAGATGTTACTTTGTGTTCTTTTGTGAGCCCCTGAATAGGTCTTAGGTGTACTTTCAGAATAATGTATCTAAGAGCAGCCTGGGAAGGTTCTCCACTGTCCCATTTCACCTCAAGTTTCGAATAAAAGCTCTCACTAATACATTTCTAAGACTTTTTATAATCTGTTCTTAATTATTCTTTACAATCAGCATACAAATGTTGCTTTTTAAGACTTTTTAGGCTACTTTAGATTGCCTGACTCTTTCAATTTAGATGATTTCTGGCAATGATCAGACCTTGGTGTGGGTAATAAAATGGGAAAGAAAAACAAACAAAAAACATTGCTTGATCACAGGTTAGTCACGTTTTACGAATGGAGGCAAACAATGCTTTCACACCTAGGGTCAAGATGGATTTCACAACATATTTTAATTGGTATATAGAAGTAAATGTCAAAGAGAACCCTATTTCTTTCCCAAAACTACAGTCTGTCGTATTTCTTTAACTGATACCATCACACTTATGTAATGTTTACTGTGCTTTTGTTTTTTATGATTTGAACTAGAGATGTTCCTTGTGACTTTGCGATTTCTGCGACTAAAGTATTCTCCCTTTACTTGAGTGCAACTCCCTTTGGTACAAACATTTGATTTTAAATGTGTGACATTTTCTCTCGCACTTTTCATAGCAACTTCTGGGAAAGCTAACAATACAAGAAAATTACACAAATATTCACTGCTGCACATATACTAATTTTGTTTAGCTTTGGGCTACTCATTTAAATCTATTAGATTACACTAACACCGACTGATGCAGCAGTTTGCTATGTTGCAGTGACTCATCAACTAGGGAATTCTCTTTTTTGATTCAGGTGCAGGCAATGCTTTTAAGCACTCAGCAGAATGTCCTCTCATCGCTGTGTCTTACCCGTGTCCAACTGTGATATGTGGTTTGGCCTGTTAACCATGCTGTGCAGAAATGCTCATTTGATGAAGGCAATGCTCTCATCATTAACCTTATTTTCCTAAGGTGTCATGTTGTGTTATGTTTTGACATGCAGGCCACCAGATGATGTTCTATCAGGTAGGTCCACCTTTTTTCAGGAATTAGACCTATTGTCTAATCTATGGTAACCTCATCTGTGAGGTTATCATAGTCTTGAGGATGTTCAGCATAAGAACATCCATGAAGGGTTCTTCATCTTATGTTCAACACCTTATGTTGAGGAGAAGATGTTCTTATGTTGAATATATCATAATTATGAGACACAACATAAGACCTGATGTTAAATTGTTCACAAAATTAAGCAACATTTTGTTTTCTTGTTTTACGGGAGGTATGTTTTTAATTCACTTACAAAAAAATATTAAGAAATGAACTGTTGACGAAAAATTCCAAATTGTTGACTTTTTGTTCCCTTTCAGTATAATTAATTCATAAGTAATAACTTCACACTTATATAATTACAATAATAAAACCTTTTTGTGTAAAAGAAAACTGTTACAACACTTAGTTTATGGTATTGGAAACAAAAGTACATGATGAATAATTAAGTCAAATTGATAAATAGCAGATTGTTTAATCCTCCAAAATAGATTTTGGATTTAAAATTCAATTAAATTGCTTTATTTTGGGGTTTTTGTTAGGGTAGGTCATTTTTGACCCACAAGAAAAGGGGAGTGAACAGAATGTTAGGATCACAGAAGGGTTAAACTGTATGCGTATTACACATCTGTGTTGGTATGCCAAGTAGAATCACAATAAATTCTGCTCAAAATTTTGGTTTTAACTTCATATTATGAAAAACGACAAAGCATAGTCATATTTTCATAAGTCACTTAAAACATAATGTGGGAATTTTGGAACACAGCTATTATTGGAACTGCTACGGTTTACTTTCTGTTAAAAAAAATGCTCAGACAAGCAAATAAGACACAAAATTGAGCTAAAAAAAACTGAAAAACTAGATACTGACACTATCACAAGCCTGCCTATTTTTTCTACGAAAGTGACTCAACACATTGATTTCATCAAAACAAGATGGCAAGCAAGTACATCCTGAGCCTGAATTGGTTCACAGAGCGTCGCCAGACAAATTTGTCAGTGTGCAGGAATCTGTACATGCTCATGCAACCAAATCCAGCGGAAAGAGAAAGAGTAATGCGTGGCCTCGCTCAGTCTCTATTGATCTTCTCCCTAGATGAGGGCAAGGTGAAGGACACAGTCATCAAATGAATATGAGGAAGACGCCTGAAAGTGGTGGAGGATGATGACAGATAGGGGTAAAGTGTTGCAGGAGGTGAAGCAAGTGGTGATTGTGCAAAATAACAGAGAGAGATGTGAAACCGCATATCCAGAGGGAAAATAGTCATCTTAAAATAAACCATCACAATCCTAGATGAAATGTGACAGGGAAGTGTTTTGGTTAAATCCCCGTGTTCACCACTGATTTAAGTTATAAAGTTACCGAACTTCAAGTCCAAACAGGTATTATTAAATCCACTGCTCCAGCTGAACATCTGCACCAACAAAAGTGGACTTTATTGATGGTAAAGGCTCATCTCTATGCTCCAGAGTGTCGGGGCATCAATGAAAATACATCACGGAAAGGAAGCAGTCAACTTCAGCCTCCACATTGACAATAAATCTAAGGGCGAGGGGGCCTTGTAGGAAATGTGAAAAAACCTTGTTCTCGCTGATGAGAAAGGTATGTGACGCAAAAGGACACTCCATCTAAAATAGGCTTCTGTCAATACAGAATTGGAAGAGATGGAGCAGCAGGAGAAGGGAGAGAAGGAGAGGAGGAGTGGATATGAGAAGAACAGATGAGCTGTTGTCTTGACAGCAGAATTATTTTCTGTAAGCTGTCGACAAGACTTGGAGAACACAGTTGGGCTAAAGAAAGGATTTAAAAAGGTATGGGGAGCTGTACAATTGAGAAAGAGGCCGAGGTGTAGAAAAATAAAATTTTAAGAATTGAGTAACTGCAGGAGAAATCACTCCTTCTATTCCTGATATAAAAAGGTACAAAGGATGCTGGGAATAACCTTCGCGATGAATTTCTTTTGGTTTGAGCTCTGCAGGCAATCTAAGACTTTCCTGACTCCCTCATGTCTTACCTGACTATTGTATTTGTTATAGTCTTTAAAGTCATTTCTACTAGCTGTTTCTCTTTGCCAAAGCCTATCAAACATATCTTAAAAGTAAATTGATAATAAATTCTGTAATATTTACACTTTGCTCAGTAATTTGATAATTAAACAGCCACAGATGAAGTTACAGAAAGATAAATCTAGAAGCAAAGTAAATGTTACAATAAACATTCAGCAAGGCAACATTGTCAGGTGTTCTATTTTGAGAAAAAATTAAAATTTTATGTTTTACATGCAGTCAAGCAATAGAAATTTGGCACAGATGAACAGGTTGATGGAAATAAATCTTCTGCACAGTACATTGCAGACAATCAGAATATCCAATTAAACATTTGATTTTCAGCTTATGTCAGAATTCAATTTCTGATTGATCAAAGACTAGTTACACACAGTTTTTACCTTTTTTGGCTCCATATAATGGTGGATTTTATCTAAATAATTTCATAACCTCATAAAAACCTCATTATGTGCTAAAATCCTTGAACTAACACATGGTGTACCTCTTTTTAGAGTTTTTTTATATATAATGTCTGATGACTTTTCTTAATGCTGTTTCTGGCAACAGAAATAAAGGAACTACAACATATAGTACACTAAACATCAGGATTCTTATCTAAATTAAATAGTTAAAATAAATACCTCAAAGGACATGGGAAGTTGTTTATAAATTAAACTTCATTCAAAAACTCTCCAAAGTGCTCCTGTTTGTGAACCTTTCCAGGAGAAAGATGGTGAGAAGCAGATTCTCCACCTGCGAGCCATTTTCCTGCAGTCATGTCACAAAGCTCCCTGGGCATCCAGTGATTTGTAATTTGTAATTACAAGGATTGATTAAAATGACCCTAGTGGGTAACCATTTATAGAAAAAACCTGAAATCCAATTACTAAACCATTGATGCCTTTTCTGTCACTTTGAGAATCTGCAATATATATCTGGGAGAAGAACATTTTATTCCAGAGGTGAGAGGTGAACAAAACATGGTTAATTTCTATGCATCTCCAAGATCATCATGTATGCAGTCAAAATACATACTAATAGTGCCTGGATCTTGGGTTGTTAGTTTGTTTTGGGTTTTGCTATTTGCGTTCCTTAGTTTCTTACATCAATTAATAAAGCCTTGCTTCTATTTTCACTTCAGCTCCTTTTTAGAAATTCTATGTATGTTTATTTCTTGTCTCTAGTCTGTTCTTTCTGTGTCTAGGTATCTTGTTAAATTTATTTTCCAGGTCCCATTGAACTCTCACATGCCCCCTGTGCCACCTTTCTCTCACTTTCTTCAGATTGCCTCCACTCTGTCCCAACTCCTGCCATCAGTTAGCCCATCAGCTCAGGCCCAGGTATGAGCATTGAGCCACGCAGTTCTTAAGCACTGCTTTCTCAATCACTCCTTGCTGGTTCCTTCCAATATGTTCCAGTTTTACCCTGTCTTCTCCTCGTGTCTCTTTTGGGGTTTTCTTTTTAGATTTATGGTTTGTGTTCTGCCCTGGCTCCCCGTGTTTTTTGTAAGTTTTGTTCTTTCTTTTTATTAAATATCTTCACCTATTCCACCCCTCTGCAATTCTGCATTTGGGTCCACCACAAGGGATGCAAATAGGGTGATAAAAGCAGGATTTTGTCATTTTTTGCCATGGTTAAACCTCTGCATTAATCTTTTTAAGCAAGAAGACACAGAATAAAGCTATTTTCTTCACAAAACAATAGGAAATGGCACTCAACACATCAGCTTCTCAATAAATTTCAAAATGTTGATCCTTTAGCTTTTTATCACATCCTGCCCTACATGCAGTTCTAACAGTCTCTCATTTTGGTGTCAGGCTGACTTGCCCCTAATTTATATAATGAACGCTTTTCCTCTGTTAGTATACCTAATACATCCACATTAAAATTTACATATCACCATTAAGGACAAGATTAATTGTGGAGCTTTTACACCGCAGAGTTAATTTTGAAAAAATGTGTGTTTTGTCAGTTGATGCTATCTTTCTTAGTCTTAAGGAGTAATTAGATTATCACTTAACTGATGGGGTTCC
The DNA here is from genome assembly GCF_027474105.1 of Poeciliopsis prolifica. Classification (NCBI taxonomy): domain Eukaryota; kingdom Metazoa; phylum Chordata; class Actinopteri; order Cyprinodontiformes; family Poeciliidae; genus Poeciliopsis; species Poeciliopsis prolifica. The sequence goes on from NW_026562396.1 coordinate 2,610,623, forward strand.
ATCACATTACTTCACATTTACTGAACCACAGCAAACACACAACCACACACGCATAGGGTATGTTTTTCTATACTTACTGGGACTTTGCACTGACTTCAATTCATGTTTTTATTCATTTCTGTAGCCTAACCCGGAATCTTTACTCTGAGACTTGGGCTGAATAAGGAGCAGTCAGTCCCCAAAATGTAATATGTAATAGGAAAATGGACTTCACAAAGTAATAAATGCAATCCACCCCATATCCCAACCTATGTCACCATGTACACACACGCACACACACACACCCCTACACACACACACACCCTCTACATTTTTCTTAAGCAGAAGTTGCATTCAGAAGCAGCAGGACAGAATGTCCAACACCCAAAACAAGTCACATAAATCTTAGTTATTTATCTGTAAAAAAAACAAACAAACAAATCTTCACATGAAGACATGTTTCAAACGTTGTTCAATTTATTTGATAATTATTTAAAAACTTTCAAAGAAGCCCTTAGTTGTGCTCAGTTTGATGCTTTGAGCAAGCAGGAACAGAAGGAGGCCAGAAACAGAAAAAGAACATTCAAAACAGAGCAACATATTCTGTTTCTTTAAGACGCTAAGACCATATGTTGATGAGTCACTCTAACCTTCAGGTTTATATGATGTAAACTTTAGCAACCAGGTGAAACCATTAAATAAGGAATAATTGTAACTTTTGTTTATTTATATTTTAATCAGAATCAGAGAGATAAAGATTCCTTTTGTTTCCACGAATGCAACAAAGATCTTGAACGCACTGAATGTACAGTTCTGTGCAAAGATATTTCTAACCTTTGCATTTTTCATGTTACAATCTAGAGATCAGTGCTTTTCATCAGGTCTTCATGTGAGATCCTTCAGTTAGTTTAGGTTATATTGGCAAAGTTTGCACTACTTTGTGCTGGTCTGTGAAAAAATCCTGTTAAAATATCATCATCAACATCATCATTGTCGTTATCATTATCATAATCCCTTTATTCCAGACACATAAGAAAGTTCATGTGCTTTATGGAAAATATATTTCAGTTTGTCTAATAATTTGATAAGATGTGAAAAAGGATTGAGGGAGCTGAGAACTTTTGCATGGCACTTACTAAATCTTTCTGTATTCAAAATTCTGCTTAAGAGAGAAACCATGTTGAAAATGTCAATCTCCCTTTTACATGATTGTATCAAAAGATTATCTAAAGCTCTCTACGGAATATTCAGTAAAGATTTTACATTTACGCCAGGAAATGGGGGCTAGCTCACTAGCCCCATTTCTAGGGGCCATAATGCAAGAAGAAAAATCTTTGACTAAAAGGTCGTTGCTTGGAGATAAAACTTGAAAGCAAGATTGTATTTGAAGCAAAGAAAAGAAAGAACACTCGTGATCAAGAAACTATAATCTGATCTCTTTAGAAGCAGAGAAGAATCAGGGATTGAACTGCATTTTTCTTTGCCAAGCTTTAAGGTCTGATCCGAGTATGTAACTTATTCAGGACATCATCCCCGCTTCACAGCTGGCTTCCAAAACAATCTATCTTCAAACATCCGTCATTCTCTCACGCCTTTTCATGCTATTCTGCACAAACAAGTGAAAGGAAAAGCTGGGCAGAGGGGAGTAACACATTAGAAAGAGAGATTAGGAAGATGTTATCTACATCTGTGCATACCCCTATCCAAACTATTAATCAAAGTTTCATTTTCTCCTTCATCATGAGGACTGCTAAGTCCTTTAGGAGATGAGAGAATTACTACGTCCTTACCTCTGTAAGCTCTTCATTTCTGCAGATTTAAAACGGCATTGTGTCAAAGCTCACAACGGGCCGGCAGCCTCACTTTGTTCTAAAAGCATTAGTCTCCTAATCTCTTCGTTTTTGTGTGTGGTAGAAGGAACGTTGAAACGAAGCCACAGCTGCTCAAAGTTGAAATGGTGAATAAATCAAATCTGCTCAAGCAGATTATATGTGTGGCAAGATTAGGGCAAAGGACATATCAGTAAGGGTTCACTTTTGCTTGTTTCTCAAAGCGTGAGAGAGTTGTTTTATTGTAATTTTGTTTGAACTTCCCAAACAACTCTCAGTATTTAATGATTCCTGGGCAGTGGGTGCTGTTGGTGCAATGATAAACAGGTGCTCTTCCCACTTTTTAAACAGAACAAATCCAGAGCGGCTGTTTTCAGTTTAATTATTAAACCCATCTTTGCTGGAGTAAATCTATAAACCTGCTGTGTTATTTCTACAATGCAGCGCATTTGTTAACAACGTTTGAATCATTCTGTGTGCTGAGCTAATAATTGCCAATAGCAATAGTGCTGGTTGGGAGCACCTTGAAAGTGATTGTTTTAGTTACAAAGTGTGATATGACTCTGTTTACATGTCAGTTCCACAGACAAGGACAATTACTTGTATTGTCCGGGTCCATATGGGGCAGTTAGTCGACCAATTACAAATGAGCGCCTCTGTCCTAGATCTTGAAGGATAATAGAGACAGTAATTATGATGTGTTCATTTTAATGTGCTTTTATTGACAAGCAGAGTAGCAGTCCAGCCTTTGCCCCCCGCCCTCCCCACTCCCAATTGTAACTGCTTGTGAAAGCAGCTTTGCAACTCAATTAGCTTTGACATTGTATTTGACTCTAATAGATCCAGGTAAAAGTCAAATGATACTACGCGGTGTAGCAGTTTTAAATAGACCACACTAGATAAAAGAATAGCATTTCTATTTTTGTGTTATTGATTGATACTTCATATTTTTTTACATTTGTGTGACTTTCATCAGCATCCCTCAATGAAGAATTATAATATTAATCCAAGATATGGAGCCGAGTCTTTTCATTTACCTTTTCCCCTCCTTGCTTATGCTTCTTATTAACCTCTTTATTGAGACTATTATTGATCTGGAACTCTCTTTATCACTGCACTTCACTCTGGACAGTTAGTCTTTAACAATCCTTTTATAATGCATTTTTCTTCTCTGTCCTTTTCTTGTCCTTTAGATCTTTTTAGTTTTATTACTCAGTCTTTATTCTAGGAATGTCTTTCTCCCCTCACTTGCATCCTTTTTCTTTCCTCTCTCTTCCTCTGACACTTTAGGTCATAGTCGGCCTTTATAACCATGTGCCTTAAATGCTGTTTAACCTTATCTCTGCCCATTTTATGGGTTCCTTATGAATGATGACATAAAACCCTCAGCACTCTCCTGCAGCTCCTACAACAAAGCAGCTCAGTTTTTCTTTCTGCTTCTGCTTCTGCTTCCTCTTCTAAAAGGTGCACTAGCCACGCAGTACATCAAGTAGCAATCCCACTTCTCAACATACAGGTACATTACAGCTGAGTTGCTGACAAATAGAGACAAGGATGCCCAGTCACATGACTAAGTCAGCCCACGTCCCGTGTGCTCTGTCTCAAAGGACACTGACGTCATGTGCAGAACCAGAGCTGGTGCAATGACTGTGTCAATGTCACCTTATGTTCTGCTTAGCTGTTAGCATCGTGTGATACTGCTCTCACCATCACTAGCCCCACCGCCCAGAGTGTGGCAAGGTGGAGGCAGCAGAGTGGGTGACAACTCATCCTAAACCACCACTGCTGGAGCTAACGATGTGTATCTTAAAGTGGCATGAGTGTTAGTCTATTTGTGTGGGTCTGTTCAGATGTTGAGTGCTTGAGCGCCGTTGCCTCTGTGGGTGTCATTTTTAATGTGTTTTCATTTAGTCTGGCAGTAAAGACATTGTCCATTAACCTCTTAATATGATTCTAATCTATTTTAACCCTTTGGTAAAGGTGAGATCACAAGAATAACCTAAGCAATGAACAAACAATGTTTAGCATGCTCTTTGTACGCCGTTGTATGAATGCCATCTATTTGGTACTGTGTGTCATATTAGAGAGGCTGTTCAAAATTATTTAGCTGAAAGGAGAAGGATCTGTGTATGTTCAGGGACAGTTATGACTTCATGGATATTATCAGTGTGTCTTAAATCAGAAGATTTACATATTTCCAGTTCATTATAGGGAAAGATGCAAATAAAGACTCCTTGCTCTCTGAGCTGCATATATTTTAGTAAGCATAAAGTCTTTTGAACCTTATGTTTATAAGTCAAGAATATTATAAACATAAGTTCATTATGTATCAAAATACTATTGGGCTAAAGCATATGAAAATTCCTCTTTAATTTAGAAAAGACAGGCCAAAGATCTTCCACCAACAATTAAGTTTCTTATATTTTATTTTCATGAGTGTAAGTCTAAACTTTACATTGACAACACACATTTTTTTGTTCTATAACTGCCAGGTGTGTAGAATCAGTTTGAAAAAAAATAAAATAAAATAAAAAATGATCAGCCCGTACCTTAATGCTCACTTTGGGTTTTGTATATATTTGGACAGTTTTTTTATTATTTATTTTGTTTTTTGTTTTATTAAAAATGACCAAAGCTGTTTAATGAAAATAAGGAAATAATAATAATCATGTGTTTACATATGATTATTTAAATTTATTCAATGTAATTGTTTTCTCCTTTTTTTTACTTCTAACAGCAATAGCCAAGTGCTTTTGAAAATAAAGTGTGATATACACTTTATTGGCAAGAGCACTCATTCATCACAAATGAACCAATTTCCTTGCCAATGTCACACTGTTGCATAACAATGCTTTTAGGAATGTTTTTTAGTGATCATAGGTTTGCTCAACTCCATGAGCACAGGCGAGAGAGGAAGAAATAAGTAGTGCCTGAACTAACACTTTACCGTTGTGGAAATACCAAATAGCATCAGCGGAAAACCTTCGAGCCATTGTCAAAATTATCTTTTGCAGTGAGTCCCCATAGCCTTGTAGGGAGGTATGAACAGCCTGTGGGCTGGACTGTCAGTGGTAGCTCTGCTTGGAACTTCGACAAATCGTCTCATCACAAAGTTGCAAAACTGCTACGGTGCAGATGCTGAATAAATAAGTACATCAACAGCATCAAAGTAAAAAAAATAAATAAATACTTCTGGCACAGTGCCTAAGCTTCTTTTTCCTTGTGTCTTTTTATTTATGGATTGTCATATGCAGTTGCCAGGATACGACTCCTGTAGTACACGATCCTAATTGTTTTGACTGAGTAACAAGCTGTTTATAATAGGCACCTTGTTCAGTGTTGTTATTCGAGTCATGCAAAAGCCCGGTGGATTAATTTGTGTGTGTATGTGTGTGTTTTTGCTTGGGCTTTTTTTGTGGGTGGGGGCATAAGGGAGGCCAAAGGGGTTTGTGATGTCGAGATGAATGCCAAACTATGGTGACAGTGACAGAGCATTTATTCTAATTTATTCCAGTTTATGCCTCTTAACTTCTATCAGCTATTGTTGAATTTACAAAAGAATGTAGGATTTATGTGTCTAAGCAGAATATTTTTTGATATGACACAAGTACAGAACTTGTGTCATACCAAGTTCTGTATGATTAAATCAGATTAATCAGATTATAATTTTAACATTTAAATAATGTAGTTGAAGATACGGCAAGTATGTTATATCAGCAGCGTTAGTCCTGGTAATTTGATATACTACAATTGAAAGTGCTCGTCAATAACAAGTGAACCTTTAACCATCATTATAATTAACAGTGGAGTGTAAAGTTTAAGTACAGTATTACTGCCAGAGATGAAACATGACAACCAAGCTACTCAAAAGGTTACTGCCCAGGGGAAAGTCTTTCTTGTGAACTTTAAAGGAACCTTATAGGAGAGATACGCTTTTATATGAAGTCTAAATGCAAAAGGACTAGTGCCTTTCTCTAACATTCGTTGGAGGTGAAATGATAAGTGATCTGTACTTGTGTAATGCTTTATCAAGTGTACCCATTCACACACACGTACACACCGATGACGGTAAGCTGAGGCAATATAGTATGAGCCTGTAGCTTTGTTTTTCAGTTGCCTCAGCCTGGGGTGTCCAAAGTCAGGCCTCAAAGGTCAGTATCCTGCATGTTTTAGTTCTTCTCTCCATGGCTCAAACGATGGCACGATAGAAGTCCTCTGCAGAACATTGACATATCGAGGAGGTAGTAACTATTACTAGGAGGAGAACCGAAACCTGCAGGATATGCTAGTGTCTCAGTGTTGCATGATCTCCCAACAGATAGAAAATATTTGGCATCCTTCACTCACAGCTTTTTAAATTGTTCCCATTTTTAGATTTTACTCTTTGTGGAGTCATGGCCTTTAAACTGTACATGTTTTTAAGGTCGCCTTAGTCAAGCTTCGTGTCAACAACAGCAACTGGATGTTTCTTAGCTTTTCAGTGTAACCAATTTTTTTTATTTTTAACTAAATACAGGTGGAGGCTAAAACATCAAGCATTCCTGTAAAGTCTAATGAAAATCAAGTGTATTCATCAAGGTCTTAACTCAAGGCATGTAAAAGGATAAAGCTCAAACAGAATTTACTTATTGTCATATTGAAATTATTTCTTTGAATAATTTATTAGCAGATTCATTTGTTAAAATTATAATCTTTTGACAGCCTTTATTTATAGTCTTTTTAATTAACCTACAGGCTACCAGTAATTATAGCAATATTAACATCATTAAATTGCCATTATATTAATTTGCTTCTATTAAGCTCAGTTCAGATAATCGCTAAAGGAAAAAAAAAAGAGTGACTTTTTTATGGCTCTGCAACACTTGTAATAATGATCATGGTGTTTCTCAAACCCTGGAAATAACACAAGAGGCTTGCTTACAGAGGCAGATTGTTGTCTGGTCGCAATTCAGAATTAATGACTGTGGGAGTGTCCGGTTCTGCATCCAAGATTTCCAAACTGCACTGATATTCATCCACAGGCACAACCAGATCATTTTAATAATGACCAAATCAGTCTGCCCGGAGAAGCACAGATTAGCAAAGAGTCACAAACAAATGGACATGTTCATAATCAGGAGTCTGTAATACAAACAAGAAACAGCTGTTACTCATTGCAATAACAATAACAAGGGTCGCAAAAGTACGAACCCGATTCACCCTGCGCCATTGGGTCCATTTTGCAAAATAACTTCTGATTTCGGCAATTCTTTTTTCAAAGGTTTTAATGTTCTAAGATCTAATTTTAAATACAACTCCCTCCATACTTTTTAGTTTTTTGCAAAGAATGTATTAAAAGTCCTAACATTTCACAAATAAATTTGAAACATCAGTAAAATGCAGAATCAAAGAGTTAGATAATTCCACACAAACCAAGGGAGAAGTCTAAAAATAAAAGGGTTCATATTTTATATGATTCAAGAATTGGTAATGAGAGTTTTTTTTTTCTTTTCATAATGTTGATGTTGTTATTGCTGGCATGTGATGTGACAAGTGCAGTTGCATCAACTCATTATTGTGTTTTACCATTGTTTAATCATGACAGCAAGTGCAGTGTAAAAGGGTTGCAAAAAAAGAAGAGCAGCCTCTGTGGAAAAAATATATATTTCATCAAAACCAAAAGAATTGAAAAACACAAAGTTCAAATTGATGGTGTCATTGTAACAAATCTCCAAGCATACTGTAATACAGTTTTGACTTTGTAGAAAAAGTAAAACAGAATTAGCTTGGAAGCAACCCAGCTAAGAATGGAAAGGATTAGATAAAGAATGAGTGAAAAACTTGATTTTATGTACAACAAAGAACACAGAAGACAAAGACAAAATCTAAGTAAATTAAATCTACCATGCATCAGATTTTGTGCTAAGTAACTCAGTGCTGAAGCTTGTGAAAACATAATTAGTTATACAGGATAAAAAAACAGCCACCAACTGTTAGAGCTTACCAGAACTGAGAGAGAATTATAATGTTCTCTCTTCGACACTGAATGATGAAAAATGAACCAGAACCCATGGATAAAATGAAAGACATGAACTGACAGGAGCTACATATTTCTTAATGTTTGCCACACACAGTAAGAATTTTATTTTTTACAACTGTAATGTGCCAAATGTCTATTGTAGTTATATTTTGAATTTAGAAATCATTCTGCATCCACTTTATGATTTTTTTTTCTACATACAGCATTCAAGAACCATCTGCTTTAAATTGCTGCTGCCGTGCTAAAGCTCTGGTCAAAATATTTGGAAAAAGCTGATATGTAGTCTTCATTTCTCATTTTGTTGCTGTTTTGTCTGTACTTTGCTGTTTCCCACCAAATGCACAAATCACAGAGGTAAAAAATTTGCTTTGCAGTGATAATTTAGAATGAATTGTTTAAATTAGCCTCTAAATAAAACATCTTAACTTGAGAAATGTTGATTTTTTTCCTCTACTGAAGAAAATTATGTTTCTACCTTTAAATTTAGCCCCTAAGATTGGAAAATTAACAAAGTTGATTATTTTAATTTAATAAAAGTATTTCCAATGACTACGTAACTTATTACTTTAAACTAAAAAAAATCTAAGGGTCACCACAAATACCACAAGGTACACGGTAGATACTTGGTAGATGTATTTACATGGTTTTCAATATTTCTATAGCTGTTTCTTTTACTTTAGGTTCGCTAAAAAACTATGGAGGAACTTCACAAGTCTCCAAATTGGAGTCAACCTGTGTGAATGTTTTTTTTTTTTATTTTTATTATTTCAGAATTCATGATGTTATAATTAATTCCCCAAAACTTATTCTGAGGTAATCAAACATTAGATCATAAAATTGTTTTTACTGGCCAGTGATCCTGAATTTCTAAAGCCCTTCAGACTGGATGAAGGAGCAACAAAGACACTTCAGTCAGCATGCATGCATTTCAGGATTCCTCTCTCATCTCTCTCTCAAAATTAAAACTAAGTAATGACATTCATTGCCGTGGGCTACTTAAAGACATTGAAGTCACAGAGGAGATTGAAACAACTTTACATACACTGTTCTTTCAATAGAAAATTACTTCCTGTTTATACTTGTCAGTCAATTTGAGCATGAGGGAGGCAAGTATGAGTTTTGCATGCAAATACCTCTTCCTGGGGCCCAGGAAAGCATCCAGTTTATTTAGAATGCAACTCAGACTCAGTGGAATGTACACAAACATGAAGTTATTGTTGATGAGCTGAGCACTGTCCTTCAATTGAATCCGAGCCAGCCGGCGTGTGACAGGATTACCAACTTTGCCCTTTCCAAGTCAGACCCTTTGTTCTTTTATGTAACTTTGCGAAGCTGATCCCTTTTTATGTCTTTCTAAACTATTTTTTGTGACGGCATGAAGAGCAAATACATAAAGAAAAAACACACCTGTTAAAAAGACAGTGATGAATGATTTTAAATATTTTTTCCAGATTTAAAGAGACAAATTAAATCCATCCATCCATTTTCTATTCACTCTTATCTCTAGTTGAGTCAGGAGGTACTGGTGCCTATCTCCAGCTACGTTCCGGGCGAGAGGCGGGGTACACCTCTTTGAATTTAGAAAGAGGTGACCTGCGACAGTCTGGACAGGTCGCCAGCCTGTCGCAGAGAAATTAAATCAACTGTACAATTTAAATGAAGAAATAAACATGTCTGTTGAAAATACAGAAGTATTTAAAACTGTCTCAATGTGCACACTCCTAAACTATTCCTTTGTTGAAGAAGTAGTTCAGTATCCCACATCTTGACTTGGCAACATTTCTCCATTCTACCCTGTAAAAGTTCTCTTGTTATCAACTTTTCTCTGGTAAATTTTCCCTTTTTTCAGATAGGGAAAATTTTGTTTCCTATCAGAATCAACTTTTGAAGTTAAATATAATCTGCCATGTGAATGAATAATTTTCAGCTCATTTGGATATATAAGCTAAGGAAATGTGGAACTGGTTACTTATTTGTCATCATTTGCCTGGAATCATTTGCCGGCCACCAGCTTGGTCAAACATGTTAGTATCATGTATCTCATGTTTCGACAAGTTTTGTCTCACGTCAGCCAGTAAGGTTGTGTATATGACACTCCGTCCAACCTAATCCCACAACTATTGAGAAGTAAAGGTCCTGGAGTCAGGAATTTGTTCTGGGTTGAGTGTTGTGATCTTGATGGATAGAGATTTGCCAATAAGGGTTGAGAGATGTCATTTCAAATGGTGGCAGAATCTCCAAACCTACTACAGCTTTATTATTGTTCACATTTGTCTGTCTCACTTTCTCTTTCAGTTGACATATACAGGATGTGTTATGGTATAAAAGGTTGAGAAATTATTTTCAAATTTTTTTTATAACACACACCCCTGGGAATCTATAAAGGGCAAATAAACTTTTAATATCCACAACAGTTTTCTTTCACTGATGCTTGAAATATTAAGAATCCAGTTACACAGACATTAATCCGTTTTTAAGGAATAAGTCTGAAGTTTTTTATTAAAAAGACTAAAATTTTGATCAAATGGATCTTTGTTAAAGAGTTATATCATTTAAGTTATTATTAAAGATAAAAATGCAATTCATTTGCCAGCTGAATTGTCCATTTAGCTGGATAATTTTTAACATATCCAGCTAAATGATTTTAGTATTGTTTATGAATAGAATTTATGCTTTGCAGCAATGAGTAAAAAATATCTTTTTTTTCTTTCCAAGGTCCATAGACCTTCTGTTCATGACACACAGTTTCAGAGCCTTTGTTAAATTCAGCCTTGAGCCACAGGTAACATCATTTTCAGCAAGATAGTTTTCAATGTATGTTTTCACTGACTAGATTTCTCTTTGAACCTGTGATTCGTGATCATTTTATGATTGAAAAGAAATTACCTTGCTTTTATTTATTTTGAAATGAGTTAAATACTGTCCATTGCTGGTGTTAATTTTCCACAAGAAGACTGCAGATTTCTTGTTTATATTTTTCAAAGGCTTGCTGTAATGTTTTCCTAATGCCACTTCTGAGTTTTCGTTATGGTAAGGTTTGACCTCTCTGGTGTAAAAAATGTAAACATATTTCATAGCAAGCGATGAGCACGCTGGAAAAACTAATTTCTTCTAAAATTGCTCTGCATATTTCTCTTCTGTCTTGGCCATTATATTAGCTCCACTTCCTGCTCTGATTGCTGAAACACATGCCCAACCAATAATGCTGCCATTTTCAAATTTGACTGTAGGGAGCCTATTAATGAGCTGGTCCCCAATGTCTGGTTTCTTGCACACATTCTGTTGGGAACTTTGGCTAAGTAGCTCAGTGACTGTTTCACCAGATCAGGGGACATTACTTCTCAAACTCAATGAGTCATTAGTAATCCTGGCAAGTTGTCAGCACTTGTTACTGTGAAAACCTAATTTGATAGGATTTTGAAAAGTTCAAGCATGGTCTACATAACTATTGTTATTGGAAGAGGTAGTTGACAAGTCGTGATTTTTGGTGCTTGAGTTTGGATTGAAATCAAAAAGAGCCCAACAGATGTGTACAGATGCTTGACTAAAACTGAATTTTCACACAGTTGTTGAAATTTGGTACAAGAGCTGGAGAAAGGGAAAAGATTGATCAGTTTTTTTTAATTTTCTACATTAAAAGTGCAGTTCTAACATATAATTTGGATTTCTTTAAACTCACTCAGATTTGTAGTATTAGTGACAACTGTATTGAAAACTAGTAAAGATTTGCACTCCATATTGTGTACTGCACTTATACACAATGTTATGCATCAACATATTGATTACTGCAGGAATATCTTATTTACTTAACAAACATTGTTTACTGTATCGCTGTTGCACCAGCTCCTTGGAATCACGAACATTCTTCTGCGTTTGATCATATTTTGCTTCAAGAAAGCTTGTACCAAATAATGAATTTTAAAATTAATCACAGCCATCCAAATCCATGATAGAAATCCACCCATCAGTGGCATTGGCAATACTTTAGAACTCATTCTGAGATTCCAGGATGTTTCCAGGCCAGAAGGGTTATATAGTCCCTCCAACGTGTCTGCTATGGGGCTTCCTCCTCACAGACCTGAAAAACCTACAAAGAGAGGTGCTCATGCTGATCAGACGCCCTTTTGATGTGGATATATGGGGACTTTACTCCAAGCCTCCCCCGGATGAAGGAACCGCTTCACTATATTCCCAAGGCTAAGTTCGCAGGACATTCATTTCTCCTGCAAGTATCCAGGATCTCATATCAGTCGTAATTCATATCTCATCACAGTGGGTGAGGCTTGGAACTTAGACAGGCAGTAAATTGAGAACTTTGTCTATTTTTTCTAAGATTTTTTTTTTTATCATCACAACAGGCTGGAGAAGCACCTGCATTAAAGCTGATGAAGCCTTGTCAGTCTGTCTCCTGTTCCATCCTACCATCGCTCATAAAAGTCAGGATACTTGAAGTGCTTTATGTCACTCCAATATTTTTTAGCTGAGAACAATGGCCCTGCTACAAACCGAGCCAGGCCTGTGGAAACGCGTTCACTCCAAATTAGAGCGGAGCTGAGCTAGGCTGCTGAAGTAGAGACAGAGGAAAAGGGATAATAGTAATACCTACTTGCCACTCATTTGCTTCAGTGCCAACTGGAGGTCATGAGCAGAAGATTCAACCACATCATCTGCAAAATGGAAATATACGACCATGAGGTTCGCAAACCAGACAAATTCATCTGCATGACTTTGAATACACAGCACCTGCTGGGAATATATTGTAATATTTAAATTTTTGTTATCGCCTCTATTGATTTTATTCTGTTCTCTACACCTAAAGTATGTGAAAACATAGAACTTTACAAGGCAAAGCAATATTTATTTTAAGTTTACTATATGACAAAGAATAAAAACAACACCAAACAAAACTCTGCATAATACCAAACTTTTTCTCAGCAAAGGGTAATCCAGTGAGAGCCTAGATGAGCTAAAGAACATCCTTGCAGCAGGCCACTTCTGCCTTTGAAAGCGACATGGAGATTACAGCAATCCAAACACCTGCCTTCTCAATGTGGGGAGGGACAAATATAAATCAGCAGAGGTCTTTTTTAAAGATGCTTTTTTTCCAGTTCTACCATAAACAACCATTTTTAATGGCGTGAAACCAGAGAATGTGTATTTATGCTTTCCGGTTTCTTTTGTTGTAAACCCTCTAAACCTTCAGAAAATGTGGCGGTTGGTGAAGAGTTTTACAGTGTAAACAAAAAAGGAAGGAGCAATGAATGACAGCTGGTGGGGGTCTGTCACAACAGACTGAAGCTTGACCACTTGTGCGCTCAAGGTTTATGTGGGTTCTTCCGGGATTCAAACCCCTCACTGAGCAGCTTCAGATAATCACATCAGGATGAGAAATTTCTAAAATGGGTGATGTTGATGTGTATGCAGTATTACATCACTGGCCAAGTTTATAAATGCAACATGGCAATGGTTCAATACTTTAATTTTAAGTGGTTAGTAAATCATTTTTGAAACAAATGATAGAATTTAGTAGGCTTAAGGTTGGTTTTTGAAAGACCAATGTGTTGTACTGAATCAACTTTCTGCCAGTTTCACAAAGAGAAACCAAAGTTGATTTTTTCAAACCTAAGCATTTTCAAACCTAAGCAAATTAATACAAGTTTCATAAATAAAACCTACTTTTTTCAATGGCTTTATGACCTAATCTAACTTTTCCTAAATGTATTGTAGGCCAGCAAATCTATTTAGTCATGAATATTAAACGGTCCAGAAGCAAGCTGTGAGAAGGCTTAATGAATAAAGTGTTGGATTAAAAATGTCCTCAGCTTTAGCCAGACCCTGAGTTGCAGACTGATACTAATTGGAGCTGGCCTTTAATGAGAAGTTCTAGTGTTTGTAAGTGGCTGTGTCAAGAAAGGAAAAAGCAGATTGGAAAGTCAATGGTTATGGCTGCTCACCTCTCTGGGCTTTGTTCTTCATCACCATTGTCTTATACAGTGTTAATGGTCCAGTCCGCATTATTCTCAGACATCAAAGATGAGACTCATTTTCTGACTCTCTTGCTGAAGACCTGATGAAACAGAAGCTGAAGAGGAGCATGTGCCTTTTTTGAGTGAGAGAGGGAATGATGTGGTAGAGGGATAATGTGTTTTTTGTTGCTAAGGAACTGTCTGCAAACCAGAAGGAGAGAAAATGATCAACATTATAACACTTTATAGGATCTTGTACAATTGGAAAGGATTCTTAGAGAAATCTGCAGAACTAAGTTGTGCATGATTGAATGAAATAAAAGTGTACTCTGTTGAAGGTTGTGATCACTTTGAAACACAATAAATTGTTAAAACGGAAAGGAGATTGCTGTTGGGTTCAGCTGGAAAAGCAAAACAAAACCAAAAAAACAACACTTTTGTTATGGTTATCATTTTGTCTTATATACATAGAAAGTTATAAAAGTATTAGCATTGCCTTTAATCAATAACAACTGGAAAATCTTTAGTTTTAGTCTGGATTTCTTATTTATTATGTTTTTTTTTTTATCATCTGAAATTGTTTGAATTTCCTTGTTCCTGGATTGCTACACAAATAAACTTGACGATGACAATGATTTATGTAGATGAAGATGAAGATGTCACTGATTGACTTTTAACAACAAATGAGATCAGTCTGATTTAGTGCCATGTATATAAGGATGGCACAATCAGGTGACATCCTAGAACTGAACACAGTTCTAAACCAATATATGTCTAGAGATTCGGTGAAGACACACAAACTGTTCTGCAAGCGAGTGCGAGCAACTGAAGTTACGTTTGGGCAGCCATGTGAAGTTCAGTGAATAACGAAGTGACTTGTGCCCTTTTTGATCAATCAAACATCAAATACTCTTTCTCAGTTTTTGATCTTTTAGAGAACTCATAGCAAATAGTGACAGACCCGAGGTACTAATTGAGGATCCAAAATATCAATAAATTTGCAAAAATGAAAATATGTTACAAAATTTGTTGTAATGTATTGTGTGAAGACAGGTATAATAGTATGGTTATGACTGCAATTCATTATCATAGTAAAATTGAATACAAAGTTTAGCATAGTGTGAAGTCTGTACACTAATGCCATATTGAATGTTCATGCTACCAAATTTATGTGCTAGAAGATGTAGCAGTTAGCTGTAGTATTAGTGCACATAATTTTTTGGATTATTAATTTGAGATGAAAGTATGGTGTTACCAGATGATTCTGGAACAAAGCCCCGCCCCCAAGACATGTTTAGAAAGTAAAACATTTCAATGGATTTTGGACTGTTTTTGTGGAGAAACATTTGTATAATGTGCCACCAAAGACCTTCAGAGAGATTCGTCCAAACACTCTTTTGTGGGAGTTTTGCTTAGTTTTACTTCCACATATGTCAGCAACTTCCTAACTTAAAATAGCCCTGAGCTATTCGGGTGATAACATGACCCTTGTTACTCATGATGAACTGATGTTTAAGCTTTTGCTGTCTTGCATGTTTCCAAAGTAATCACTCCCATTATGAACAGTGCATTCATAGCCTGTTTTAAAAGTCAGTTTGTTTATTATGTTGATTATAAACTTGGAACTTCCTAAAAATCTGTTCCTTTTTAACTTGCCCGGGGCATATTCATTTTGTTCTGATGGGGGGAAACAGACTCGGACAGAATTTCAGTGGCTAATCTTGGCACAAGCTCATTACGTTATATATTATGGCAGTTCATAAAATCATTCGATTTTTGTTTTTTTTGAAACGGGAGAAAAGGGGTGTCTGTTTCAGTGACATCAAAGACAAAGCAAACAAATATTCTTTCATTCTGGTCACCAGAGGGCCATCTTCTATAATTAAGAAATTAAAATGGATGGTTAACTCTGATTATATTAATTACTGTTAACAATATCATTGTCTTTCTCTATTAATCTTTAAGGCAGTTCTATAGATAAAGTCTGCTACAATTCAGTAACTCCAAAAACATCAATAAAACATATCCGGCATATAAGGAACTGTTATGTGCAGGAACATTAATGAGGATACTTGAGAAACCAAATATTTACATACACCCTCAATCAGAAATATAAAACACACAGAACCTTTTTTTCTCATCATTTGTAATTAAATCAGACAAAATGTTTAATTTCTTAGGTCAGCCAGGCTTACCTAAATCATCTTTATTGATAGAATAATAGGGGACATATTTTCATGGGCTACTTTGTAACTATATTCCAACTCAAAAGATTAGCTTATCCATTATTCGCACACAAAACTCTCCCAAATATTTGTGGATCTTTTGACTAGTTACCTGGAAACAAATCATGCAACTGAATGAGGAGGCTTGTAACTCTTTTGCTCAAACATTTCTTTAATGTTCTGTCCACAAATTTATGTGGAGCTGAGACAATGGACCTATGATGGAAATCCCAAAATACTGATTTTGCTCACATTTTAGACTGTCTATTGCCTTCCTACACTATTCTATTCGATTCAAATCTTTAGACAGACTGTTAAAGAGAGTAAGCACTACTCTCTGGTAGTGCTTTAAGCACAGTCTGTTTGATCAACGAACAGAAGGAGAAGTTGTGAATAATATTGATTTTCTTTGCTTTTTTACAATTGTAGTTTCATCAATGGCAGCATAGGAAAAGCGCAATGCTGTTCAGTCCGTGTTGGTCACCCTTCTTGGCACTTCCCTTTTTGAATTGACAGATAGTTGTTTACAGTGCAGGCAGTTTCTGGTAAACTTCATGGCGTCAGTCTGGCACATTGGATACATCATAGGCAAACATTAGCGATTGGCTATAATTTCAACCTCAACAGAGTTCACGGTTCAAGGAAGCAATTATTTCTTGATAGCCGAGAACCCAGACTCTTTGTACTACACAAAGTGTAGAGCAAGGGGCTGGTACTGACGAGGCACCTCACTCCAATTTGTAACTAGTGACAGCATGGCTACCTTTGAAAAGTAACTTGATTACTGATTGCTGGTTATTCCTTGAAAATGTAATCTACTTATTTAACTGACTACTAGATCTAAAAAGCAATCAAGTTACATTACAAGTTTCTTCATTAGTACTTACACAGCCCATAACATAAAATTGACAATCAGGGTAAGACAACTGGATTCCAGGGCAGCACTTCTTCTATTTCTTTCTGTCTGACTAACTTCAGTTCCTACTGGTTGTGTACTGAAAATCAGGTTTTGCTGTTTGGGTGGATGAATTCCTCTTGCATTTTAGTTCCAGCTTTCTGCTTCAGTGCGACTTGCTCTGTGCCATGCTGAGACTCCAGGTGCTTCTTCAAATTTGATGAAATATTTTTGAAGCCAGATAGTTTGATAGGTTAGAAGGCTATTATTGCAGGACAAAAAGATTATGTTCAGGTTTTATAAATTGAGTTCAAACAGTAATCTCCCTCCTCCCCAAGAAAAAAAAAAAAAAAAAACAGCAAAAACATTCATTGTAAAAAAAGAAAGAATTTTTTTTTACAATAAATATCAATCATTTGCTGACAAACCATAAAATATAGCAAAATACAATTTGTTGAAAAGTTATTTTTTCATGTAATAATGTAAATTGGCATTTTATTAAATCACTCCTCTTTCTGTTTTCTGTATTGTCAAGAGTGTAACAATTGCACTTTACCAGCAAAGAGGGAACCTTAAGCAAACATTAATATTATCATTAGCTGATACAAACTAAAAAAGATGCTTGAATTTCCAGCTAAAAATGTGTATGTCTCTCGTCCCTCCATTGTTTGAATTCATGGCCAAAAAACAACAACATCAAAACAATATGATGCTGCCACTGATACTTAGAAGTTCTGATAATGTTCTCAGATTTACAAGCTTCTCCGCTCCAAATGTAATCAATCAATCAATCAATCAATCAATCAATCAATCAATCAATCAATCAATCAATCAATCAATCAATCAATCAATCAATCAATCAATCAATCAATCAATCAATCAATCAAATTTTATTTGTATAGCACATTTCAGCAAGGCATTTCAAAGTGCTTTACATCATAAACACAAGAACACAAAGTCATGCAACATATAATAGACAATACATTGTTACATATTACATTTCAAAAACAATTCTAAACAGGTGTGTTTTTAATTGCGATTTAAAAGAAGTCAGGGTTTCCGCTGTTTTACAGTTGTCTGGAAGTTTGTTCCAAAGTTTTGGTGCATAGATGCTGAAAGCTGCTTCTTCTCTCTTGGTTCTGGTTCTGGGGTTGCAGAGCAGACCAGAACCAGAAGACCTGAGAGGTCGGGAAGGTTGATACAACAACAGCAGATCTTTGATGTATTGTGGCGCTAAACCGTTCAGTGATTTGTAAACTAACAACAGTATTTTAAAATCTATTCTTTGAGCTGCAGGGAGCCAGTGGAGGGACTTTAAAACTGGTGCTATGTCTCTATCTTCCTGGTTTTAGTGAGAACGCGAGCAGCAGCGTTCTGGATCAACTGCAGCTGTTTGATTGATTTATTGGACAGACCTGTGAAGACACTGGTCGCATTGATTGACACAATAATCAATGCGACTAAAGATAAACGCAAGATAAAGATAAAGTCAAGTCTAAGTCTAAGTCTATGAAAGAGTTTCTCTAGATCTGGCTGAGACATTAGTCCTCTAATCCCGGAGATGTTCTTCAGGTGACAGAAGGCTGACTTTGTAACTGTCTTTATGTGGCTCTGAAGGTTCAAGTCTGAGTCCATCACTACTCCCAGGTTTCGGGCTGATCGCTAGTTTTTAGTTGTAATAACTGAAGCTGTGCATTGACTTTAGATCGTTCCTCTTTAGGTCCAAAAATAATGACTTCAGTTTTGTTTTTGTTCAGCTGGAGAAAGTTTTGGCACATCCACACATTTATCTGTTCTAAACATTTATTCAGTGATTGGATGGGTTCAGAGTCACCTGGTGACATTGTAATGTAGAGCTGAGTATCATCTGCATAGTTATGGTAGCTAATATTATTTCCTGTTATAACCTGAGCTAGCAGGAGAATATAAATATTAAATAAGAGGGGTCCTAATGGTGATCACTCTATCAAACACTTCAGTTTTAGATTCAGCAGCTCACAGGAGACCCCTCTAAAAATGAAGGTCTA
This sequence comes from Poeciliopsis prolifica, assembly GCF_027474105.1. Classification (NCBI taxonomy): domain Eukaryota; kingdom Metazoa; phylum Chordata; class Actinopteri; order Cyprinodontiformes; family Poeciliidae; genus Poeciliopsis; species Poeciliopsis prolifica. The sequence continues at coordinate 2,629,563 of NW_026562396.1, forward strand.
TCTCTCTGAGAGCCCTTGTAAGCTGGACATGTTTCACTGGGCATAATAACGCTCTCCTACTTATTTGAGCCAGCATCTTTTCTCAAGATTTTTTTTTTTTTTTTTTAAGGTTGACACATTTCACATCAAAACATTTCTTCTGTATCTCAGATACTGTTCATCTGGGTTAGAGAACCCATCCATTCATCCATCCATCCATCCATCCATCCATCCATCCATCCATCCATCCATCCATCCATCCATCCATCCATCCATCCATCCATCCATCCATCCATCCATCCATCCATCCATCCATCCATCCATTCATCCATCCATCCATCCATCCATCCATCCATCCATCCATCCATCCATCCATCCATCCATCCATCCATCCATCCATCCATCCATCCATCCATCTTCTGCACACCCTTGTCCTTAGTGGGGTCAGAAGGGATGCAGGTGCCAGCGAACGTTTCGGGCGAGAGCCATAGTACACCCTGGACAGGTCGCCAGTCCAACGCAAAGGTTCCAGAACCCTTTCTTCCAAAATACTGTGATGACATATTTTGTATATTCTTGCATACAATTATTTGTATGCAAATAATTCTTTCCTCTTTCCTTCAACATCATAAGCATAACATGCTTATGGTGTTACCTGAAAACACACCCGCAGTTGTGTGTCCATTTAACTCAAATGCCATGCATGAATCAACACCTTACAAACGCTATTGTTGCCAGAGCTTTCCTAAATAGGCTAAAGGCATAATAATTTTAATGTATGTAAAACTCTAACTTTGAAGAAAGTGAAACAATATTCTCTGAAAAGATATTTATATGATTATACTGGCATTTAGCAGAAACCTTATGAAAATTCTAAGCCTGAAAGTGAATCCATGGCAATAGCAGAGGTCATTGAGTCAGCTACAAAGGTCAAAGGTGGCAGAGCAGCAGGCGTGGATAAGATTCACATCAGATGCTGAAGGCTCTGGACAAGGTTGGCTCTTGGCATGGAGCACATAGGGGGTTGGTTACACCAAAGGGCAACCTTGGTTACAGCAACTCTAACACTAACACACACAAAATGCCATATTTTTAAAGGAAAAGTTGCTGATATGTGTTCCAGTTGATGTTTTCTTCTAGTTGTAATGTCAACTTTGCAGTAAATAGTTTCATAGCTGCAAATTATTTAGAAAAATATCATCCATTTCGATATGTATTTATCTATTTATCTATTATCTAAAATGATGACTGTCTCTTGATTATATGATGTAGTTTTCATGTCCCAGAATGTGGATTTCCCGCTGTGAAAAAGAGGGGGAAAAGAGCTATTAATGTTCAATTAAAGACAAATCTGTGCTGTATTATTGAAAACCGCAAAATATTCAGTGTAAAATCATTATGGGTCTTTCCAAAAACCAATTAAAAATGCAATGACTACGTAATTTCTAAGTGGTAGTTTAACTTGTGTTAAAAAAGGCTTGCATGTGGATGTTCAGTGTTTGGTGTGGCAGTCTGACTAAAAATTGCTTTTCTTAGTATTCTCAAACTAACAAATCTGAATACACACAGTTAGAACTACACCAGGACCCATAATACTTAGGTTTCCTCTCTCTTTCCTTCAACCATTTTATTAAATTTGGTTACAATGACAAGCTGGGGAAAAGAATGATTGGGGTCGGCACTGTCGCAAACAGATTTGGCAATTATAATGCTGAAATTCTGTCCGCTTGTAGCTTTAACAGACACAAATCAAATTTTAACACAGGCCTTGCAAATGGAATTACCCTCCCATTTAAGAAAACATCTATGTTGTCATGACAAACACAAATTAGATTTTTTTTTTACAAACCACAGGTAAAGAATCTCTAGCATGCATGGACGCTATTTAGAGATTGGTTCATAACTTTCATGAGCAAAACTTATTAACAGTCTTCACATGCTTGGCTAAATGTTAGATCTTTTTCATGAATATCATGAGCTGGCACTTTCACAAAGGTAAAAGGATGTTTTCTGAGAGGACACATTTGAAGATGATTTCAGGAACACTGTAGAAGTGCATATATAATTTAGTTGACATTCAGATTTTTTTTATTATTATTATACTGGCTAATTAGCTGGAGTATGAGTTTTTCCCTAATTAAGATACTTGATCTGTAGGGCATAATAACACTATGTCTGAAAAAAAAATTCCAGTTATTATCTGAAAAGTAAATGGTGATAGACAGACAGACAGACAGACAGACAGACAGACAGACAGACAGACAGACAGACAGACAGACAGATAGATAGATAGATAGATAGATAGATAGATAGATAGATAGATAGATAGATAGATAGATAGATAGATAGATAGATAGATAGATAGATAGATAGATAGATTTTACAATAAAACCTCTGAGGTGCAGAAAATCTCTTTTAAACTCGCCACTAGATGGTGCTAATGTGTTTGTCACCCCATTCGTCTTAACACACAGGTGCCTCTTGTGACACTGACACAAACTCATAAAATAGGGTTAATAGTTTTAGAAATCAAGCTTAAACAAAAGCGGATTCCAGTAAACAAATAAAATTAGGACAGTCTGGAACTGTGAATCTGTGTATGCCACCAAGATGCAGTAAGGGAGAAACAGTGCCTGTGGTTGCGATAGATAGCACACTGTTTAAATAAAGGTGCAAACGGAAAAGTCTTATTTCCTACTCTGATTTAGTTTTTTATTTGTGTGGATTTACACACTGCTAGAAATAATTAGTTGGAGAAATAGGAATGGGCAAAGCAAACAACTCAAATTGAGAACACCTTATCACAACAAACTTTTTTTAGTTTATAAATAATAAGAAAACCAAAAACGACATTTCAAAAACATTAAAAAAATAATACAATGGATGGTGCCTATGGAAAATGCATACAGAGTGTAAAATCTGCAGTTCATGTTATGTTGTGTGTGTGCAACAAGACTCAATTGTTCTCCGCAGGGTTTCTATATAGAGTCAGAACGTTGTTTCTGTGTGTTGTGTATATCTAATCATGATGAGCACAACCCTTATGCATACTTCAAGGCCCTGGGAGTGTACAGAGTCTTGCTTCAGTTCTGAGGGAATCAGGTGCTGCACTTTTGTAGTGATACACATTTGAGCATCAGCACCACACTGCTCTACAGGGATGGCTTGAAGTCTTTGTTTTGCTCTCAATTCCTTTGATATGTCTTTGTGGGAAGACAAAGGGGGGTCAGATGTTTGCAAATAGGTTAAGCCGAAAAACACAAAAATGAGGAAAAGGAAAGAAAGGCAGACAAGGCAGGAGGTTGGGTCAATCATGGTTAATGAGAACTAAAATAATAATGAAAAAATCTTCCTTGTTTTGCCCCTGCTGTCCCAGGGCCACAAAGGATTGTACAGTACATGTGTTAGCCTGCTATTATTTATACTCTGCAGGAAACAATAGAAGGTGACATCATGAATGAAAAGAAGATACAGTCTCCCTGTTACTGTAAAAATAGAACATTGAACTCCACTAGCGAGACCACATTATAAACCTCAAGAGCTTGTAATTGCATCTAGTGACATTTAATCCTAATTCCTGCGCCAGAGATGTGTTCTCTGCTACACCGTTTCAGTTTCAGTGTACAGTGGATATTTTTCAAAGCACTTAAAATCAATATATATATCTTACATTAAAAATGCTTCAAATATTTGGATAAATTGAAATTGGTTTCTTGGGTTAGTGTGGCACCAAAAATACAATTACAGCTCTGTGATCCAATCATACACTATTTCAATTTTTTTTTCAGCAACTTTTGTTTCAATACCACTGCAAATTCTATGTTTTTAATTTCACCAAAATTTGATTTTAATGACTGTACACACAAGGCTCTAAATTAATAAATAGCTTGTTAAAACAAACAAACCTAGGAGCTACTTTTTGTAAATCCTAAGGATTTACAAATCCTCAGGATTTGTCTGAGAGTCAATATATATATATTTTTTTCAAAAGTAGATTATACTTATCTTTATCATTATTAAATTTTAAATAATTTGGAAAAAAATGTGGGCTCCATATGTATTCATCCACCCCAACCTCCTCTTTAATATTTTGAAGAACTACCTTTTACAGTATTTGAAGGTGAAAGTAATTGGATTTAGATTAGAGCCATGACTGGGCCACCAACGTGTCAATATGCTTTGTTCTAAACATTCTTACTGCAGCTCTGACTGAAAGTCTAGAGTCGCTGTCCTGTTGGAAAGTGAACATTCACATTTGTCTCAAGTCAGAATCCTCTGACAGATTTTCTTCGTGGATTGGTAGGTTACAGTAGGTTTATGTTCTTTAACAAGACTGTCACAGAAGAAGTTTGCTAATAATAACTAGGGTAACATACAGACAGACTCCATTTTACAATCTGAAATATAGCTACACTGGATGTTATTTAGGGGTATCAGATTAAAGAGGGGTACAATTCTCAAATTTTCATTTATGAAAGCATTTGAAAACCATGTACATTTTTGCCTCCAGTTCACAATTATGTTCTCCTTTGCTATTTTTTGTAAAATAAAAAAATAGCTTAGTGAGGCTCAAAATTTACTAGATATATTAACGTTGTTGGGGAAATTTTTACAAAATTGATTAAACACAACAAAACCTTTATTGCTGTCCTTCCAGATAGTAGTAACAGGAAATGCATTTGCAATATTTATTCAATACAGAGAATACAAAACTTTAAAATTTAGTTCATATGTTCAGGTTCTGCTTAATCTTATATAGGGTTGTGTGTGTGCGTGGTAGGGGGAGGTCTGTATTTTTTCAACGGTCAGAAGTTAAAAGGTGGTACATGCTGAACAGGTCTTTATGTAAATGCAAGGAATAGTAGAGGACATTATTTTGATGATGTTGTGAAGTAATGTGGGATCACGATGGATGCTATCTCCCAATCACATAGTATTTACCCACAAAGAGCTGAATATTATGCTCAGTCATTTCCCATTAATCTCCACATGACTTAATTAGAAATATAAAGCCATTCTGAACTCAGTGTAACCTCCCTAACTTTTATAGAAAATAGGGAAGGTTAAACTCTATTTAGACGTTTGTCTGCAGTTTTACTCCCTGACATGCGAGAGGACCGGAGTGACCGTGGACCAGATGGACCCTGATGGGGATGGCTTGATCAAGTGGAGCGTTATCAGACCACCCACTCCAGCTGACATAAGCTGTGAGAGCTAAGCGTATTAGGAGGCAGGGGGTCCATGGGGACCATGAAGCCACTTCAGAGTAATATACTCATCAGGAGAGAGACAGATACACCTGTTCACTACAGGGTGACTGAAGCAGAGGTCACAGAGAGGGAAAAAGAGAAGGAGTGGCTGGTGGAGGGAATGAAGAAAATAGCTATTGGGGAGGTGGAGTGAAGTGGGAAGTGTAAAGAGAAAAAGACAGGCATGTTAAGCAACAGAGACCATCTCCTGAGTCAAAATTGCTATTGACAACTAAGCTGCTCCAGTTGAGGCCAAGTAAAGCAAAACAGGTGTTTACTGCTGCATTCTTCAAATCCAATGAATGCAGCAGTTTGTTTCCAAACTTTACATAGAGATGTTTTCAAGAATATCGGTTTTAAAGCATCTGCTGAGAGGTTTCTACAACTTCATCAGACCTTATAAATAACTACACTCAAAGTGTAATTCAACATTGACAGACATGTGTTGCCAGTCCAGTCTAGAGTGAACTGCTGCAGAGAACAGAGGTGATAAAGGCCAGTTAAACCGAGATTGGATTGGAAATAGTAGGAAGGACAAATCTACTCCTTCCACATACAATAAACCCAGTGCAAGACAAATATAGACACTCTGCTGGGTCAACTATATAAAATTGGTTGGTAATTTTCTACAGTCCTACAACACTCATTCTTACTGAATTGCCAGAAATAATGCAGTGACCCATGTGATTCTACCTCCTCTGTAGAAAATCACTTTGACCTACTTTGATGTAAAGTAGTCCATGTTCTTATTTTTGTCCTTTATCATACAAAAAGGAAGGAGCAGACAAGGTACTGAACTAGGTCTGGACAAAGCCTTGCATGGGATTGGATGATTTTGTCATGCAATAAAGTGGGAAATTGACCACAAATAAAAAAACAATTATGCTTAGACTGTCCTGAATTGTGTTATAGGTGAACAAAATTTTAGGGTTCTTTTGTGACTTTTAACAAAGGCTTACTTTTTGAATTTTGTGAGAAAAAAAAAACGTTTTTCAGCCTCTGTACTTGTTCATAGCTTACAAGTTAATTTATTTTTATTAATGCCAGAGTTATGATTTTTGTTTGGTTTTATTTACCCCCCAAAAATAAAGAAAAGCTGATTTGTGGTGTTTGTGGTGCAGGCGAAGAGGAACATATTGGAATGTATAAAGTTGTTGTATTATTTTAACATGTTTTCCTCCAGCAAAATCTTCTAGGTGTTAGATTTTTGAGCAATTATCAATTATTTTGAAAACATCAGATTTTGTTTTGTGTAAATTTTTTTATGAATTTTTAAAATATACATGCATTAGCCGTCCTTGGTTTATTAAACTTTTGTAAAAGTAAATTCAAATCAATCATTTTGGTTTTCCTGAATGAGACAAATCCATTACTCAAATCAATAATTGTGATAAAAAACCTGAATGAGACATTTTCTTTAGTAATTTTCTCGCACTGATTTCATGAGACTGAGAATAGTTATTTTGTTCTCCACTATTTATTCATATATAACTATATAGACATTTTCATTGGCTTCCCAATCATAATTACACCTGGGTAGATCTGAGAACTTAAAAGTTGTCAATTCAGTCTTTTTCATTCTCAGTCAATAATTATAAACACACAATTTTTCTTTTAGATTTTGTCCATCTTAGGCTCTTTTGTATTTTTTAACCATCCGCAATTATAAATAATACAGAAATAAATTAGACTGTAAAAAATGTGTTTCAATTGTGTGTATCAATATCAGGTCTATTGCTAATTGCATTGTTGTGAGATGATATCTTTCAGTGAAAACAAGCAACATAGACATAAATCTGCAGTGGGAGTAGTAAAACAAAATGTACAATCTCATTTATAGTTCTAAGAAGACAATTTTTCTGTCAAGACTACCCATCTCTAAACTCCACTTGATGGGCAAATTTTAATGGGTAACTGTTGGTGTGTCATTTGATGTTGGGCTAGCATTTAAAAGCAGGCCCATACCAAAGAACTCAGTTGGTCTCATCTCCTTGTCTCAGCATGGTTCCTGGCTCTGCAAGGAGAAGTAATTATTTGCACCTCAGGGTGAATAAAAATCATTCCATCGGGCGAGCCTCACATTGCTCCACCAATATTCTGTGTCCAGCCTCAGCTGACCGAATGTGATTAAAATCTTTGTGGGCAATACTTGATGCTTAGAAACTGTGGGGGATAACTACAATTAATGTGCCTTGCATGTTCTGTTAGAAGACAGGAAAATTATTCTTCTCAAAGCAATCCAGAGGCTTTATTATATGCATCAAATAGGGCTTTTATTTAAAAGATTTAGAGAAGCAGTTTTCTGTGTTCATGTCTACCCATGAAAAAATATGAGACCAATTAATCAAATTTTTGCTACCACAAACAACAGTCCATAAACATCTAAACATCTCTCACAGCTGATAAAAGGGCTCTTTGATGAGAGGCAGAACTTGCTAAAACACAATCACTGACTGACATCTTGGAATGTGCAAAGCATTAACATGTGGTTAAAAAAAATATTCACAGGAAAACAGGTTCAAAGAAATTCAAATGGAGCTTGACCATTAAGCTTGTCCTTTTCCTAAACTCTCTGATAGAAGCGTACATTAGCCTTTGTGAAGACAAATTAGAAATCAACATATTGACATTACACACTGTCCTGATACATACATCAGACAAAAACTGACACAGAGTGACACATTCACAATGCACAGTACATTTGGGCAAGCATCTTGTCTGTCAAGCTATTTTAAAAAATTGTTTGCCTTGAGACTTCCTTTTGGCATATGCAAACCCAGGACTGGATCAGTTTCTGTTGCAAACAGATACTGCACAGAGAGCATATACAGAAGTATACATTGACAGATTCCCATGGTGAAAACTGTTGTTAAATGGGTTAAAGCAGCACTGGGAGTATTTCTGAATCGATCAGTGCATTGACATCTGGCCTGCCATCAAAACTCTCCTTCTCACCTGACTGTGAAAGAGGATAGGGCACAACTCTTCTTTGTCGTCAGAGATGAAAAAGAAATGTAAGAAGTGTAAACTTTCACATGTAGCTTTTGTTTTTTTTCACTCTCTCAGTGGCTTTCTATGAGGACAGGCTTTCTGAATGTCCGCGCTGTTTAGCCATTTGCATATAGTATAAATATTAAATATTTGATTGTTTTCTCGGCAGTGACTTCTACCTTAAACTACAATTAAATACCAATGAAATTAGCAGGCAACACATCTCCTTTTACTGAAATCAGATCATCTGAAAGTTAGCTGCAGCAAACACCATCTCAGAGCAGGGAGACTGTTGCTACTCACATATAGTAAGAGCATCTGTTACCATCTCTGGGAACATAGAAGTTTGACATTACACAATTTTAATTCAGGAACTTCAGGAACACTGTGACATGGTTTTGTACAGGCCGAGTTCTTGTCCATTCACCAGTGGAACTAAAAACTGAACAACACTGAGTGGAAGTGCCAACGAATTGTGGAAAACATTGTGTGTGACTCATCTTAAACTAGCAATCCTTTATGTGAGAGTCTGCAGACTCCTGCTTTCCTCCTAACAAGCAATTTGCTGGAGTGAAGAGTGTCAGTCTTCACTTCATCAAGTAGCAGCACGTACCAAAAAGTTTAACTGTGCAGCATCACATAGTGAAAAGTATGCTGCGGCTCATAGGGAAAGTGAATGAAGACAACTCACACAGTGTATGCTCTAGTATTTATTTCGGGGGTACCAGCTTTAGTGGGGAGCTTGGAGTGAGACTAATATTCGAGCAGCATCAATATAAAAAAAGTTGGGTCAAATGAAAGTCAGTTTTGTATTAGGTGTCACACAAAAGAAAATAAAGTGAGTGGTTAAAAGTCAAAAGACTTTTGGTATGACCCATGCTCTAAGAAAAGGGAACAAAACTATTAGTTATACTTAAATTTCACTCAAAAAGACAAAGAAAACACAACAAGCAACTATTTAGATTTTGTGATTACCATGGAATTATTACACTTAAATTCACATCTGATTAAACATTGGTACATTATTTCAAGTTTGATATTCTTGATGAATTGTGCTGATACTTTGATGAAAAAATATCAAAAACTTATAAGAACTTCTAAACAGATTAAAACAAATGTAGTCACCAAGTTGTGGTGATATATTCTTTGATTGTTGCAATGACGTATCATGCTAATTTTACACTTTTATGTATTAAAAGTTGTATAATATGAATATTCAAATATGTAAGTTGTAGTTCCCCCTTTTTTAGTACAATAAATCACAAATAGCAACATGGGAAATAATAGTTTCAATACATGGACTTTCCTTGGAGCGATACTTTTTCATGGCAGAACAATTCAGAACAATATAGAAAACAGATTATGACAGAGTAAGAGTTAGGAACTCTGCTCTACTTTGACATTACATATTGTTGAAATTGGGATTATTGTAAGGTGCTTTTGCACCAAGACAGTTTGATCTGCTTTCACACCTACCCAAAAAGGCCAACTGGTTCACTTGAATTTCAAGTGAGTCTGTTTTCTGCACCACTTAGTTATCCTACTTGTGAGAGGCATTATAACGGTTCACTTTGTTAGAATGCAAGCAGACTACACAGTAGACCAAATATAGAAAGGAAAATAAAGATATGAGATTGATGCATGGCTTCCAGACATATCGCAACGTATACCCCCTTTATAGATTTATTAGATTCCCTAATATGTTTCTTATTTAATAAAAGTGATATTACTGTTTTACACAGAGCCAGAGTCTCAAAATGAATCTGCTAAAAAATTTGTGGAGGATGCTAAAGATTAGAGCGTTGTGATGGAGGCCTTCCAACCTCGAAGGAACTCATTGCCAAAAAATAAATCCTGAAAATAGCAGTGAAAATATGGAAAAAGCTGGATAGCAATTTTAAGAAGGGTGTGTTTGCTGTAATGCAAATAAATGCTTTTTTACTGAATATGGAGAAGATTATTCAAGTTTTTTGATTAGTTGATTTATTGTTAAGGTGTCCATGGAGTCTGATTGATTACTTTTTTCAAAACTGACGTCATGGCTTATTTACATTACTTTACATTTTTTTTCTGTACTGCTGAATCTCAGGTTCACAGTTGGGTAGCTTACTTTGCCACGAATGCTTCTGTTAGTGGGCAGTGTTGAATGAAAGTGAACTAAACTGAATGAAAATTGCACATAGTTGTGCATTCTCTGTCCATTCAATTTTTGTCCTTCTGACCTTTTTGGTGTGGAACAGCCTTAAACTTTAAAAGTGAAATGCAGCATTTTGGTAATTCACTCCAACAATATTCTATCTTAAGAAATGTTCTCAGCACAGCCTTCTAATATGCTGATTCATCTAATACCAGAAGAAGAACTGTTAGGTACACAATGTGCCAAATATTCTCTCCATAAAACAGCAAAGAATTGAACACTAAGAAGAAAACACAGAGGACAGATTCTGATGGGAACATGACAAAAAAATGAATGTGTGAAGCCAACCACTGTCAAGAAAAAAGTTACTATGAAAGAGGCAAAAGTGTGTTGCAGGAAAATTTCTCCATGTGTAAAAGTCTGCTCTCATTTCAATTTTCTTTCCTTTGGAGAAGTAGTAAAGGGGGGGGGGGGGGGGAATCACAGCTAGTCTTCATTCTGTTGGTTCAAATTTCTATCTAGTGGAAGAGTTGGATATTTTTAAGCTGTGTGAAAAAAAGAAATCTGGATGCCAGAAAATGGGGAAGAGAAATCTAGAAATAGGTTAAATAGTGCAGGCAGGAATAGGCCTCCTCTCTCTTATTACCACCTGAAGAAAGGCCATTGCCATTAGATTGAAATTTAATTTACGAAATAGGGTTTTAATGCAGCTGTTCACCAGCAGCCCATTCCAAATACACTTTCTGTCAGTGCATTTCCTGAGGGCCATTTAATTGGGCTAATGAAGAAAGCTGCTAATGGCTGGCTTTATCTCTGGAAGCACTGGTGACATTTCATCAAAGCAGGTGATTTTCCAGGCATTGTTTTGGCTCAGTGCATTTCATAGTGAAGAAGAAAAAGAAAAACAGATGCAAGTGTGTTACTTGGGCAAATTATGGAAAATCGTGCTGGTAACAATGTGGTCCAGAGGACAATGGCTAATTCAACGTTATTTAAAAGGAGATTTTTTTTTTTTTAATTATCCACACATTTTGTAATGTTTTACTTGTTCATCTCGAACTCCTTAACTTTGGAACCGAGGGCAAAGACATTATGAATAAGCAAAATGTGCAGCACGTAGACACACGCTCGTAGTACAGATAGAGACAGTGATGTGACATTTACCTTCATCAGTTATCAACATCTTGACATTAGTACATCAAACCTGCTGTTTGATAATGAGCTTTGGTCGCCATCTGACTGAACAAATCTGACACTGTTGTCATTCGCTGCTGTCAGAGGGAAAGGTCAACACGAAAGTCAAAGAGGTTGAGACCCATGTTTATAGATGATTGTACTGAGCAATGCTGACATGCCAAAACAGAAAGCCTGAATAACAGGCTTTGTTAAATCTTGCAACAAAAAAGAGCCACAGCTCGAAAAGGAAAAGCTATAAAATTTATCTGCAAATGATCAGTTTTAAATAACTACTGTGCAAGCAATGATTAGGATTATTTTTGATTAGGGATACATCCTTCTTCATACCTGACAATGTATTATAACTAAAAACATTTATATATCCTGACAGAATTAACTTTGAATGTTTCTATGTCCTTTAGAAGCTTTGTCAAACAATTTTAAAGTAATAAATTAAGCATTAAGTAGGGCTGAAACGATTTCTCAAATTATTGGAATACCTCGATTATTAAAATTCCTCCGAGAAAATGTATCTGACTCAAAGTTTCATTGAATTATGTTTAATTATATAGTGCACCCGGTTCCGCTCGGATCATTATTTGTGGTGGACAACACTCTTACTTCTGCTTCTGAGTTGTTGTGAAAAGCTAGCAGCATGGTATTGAATTGTGTGGCGATTTGTGAGAGTTTGGGGAGAAATAAGGATTGTTTAATTTTGCGGCGCGATGGTTGAAGTACGACGGCATTTCTGCTGTCGGAACCACGTCATCATGGCTTTGGAGCGAACGGTAGGAATGGCGCTGAGAGAGAGTGAGATTCTTTAATTAATCATAAAAATATTCGATACAGTATTCAATTATTAAAATATTCTTTTACAACAACCCCAGCAATAATCATCATTTGATTGATAACTGAATTAATGAATAGATATGTTGGGACTTAAGTAGTCCTAACATATCTATTGGGAATGAGAATGAAATGTAGACAGACTTTTGACTCTGCATACTGTAGTATTCAAAGAACCATCATAGCCAATGTTAGCTCTGACTTTCACACTTATATCAAAGCGGGTTGCATGTAGGTATGTACAAGTGAAATATTGCAGAGATGAAATGTCATTTACACAAAACTATGTTTTTAAGTTATTGAAAAGTACGGTCAAAATGTCCGTCACAGTTCGTCAAATTATTCCTACATTCAATGCATTAATGAAGTTCCTGACACAATTAAAAATAACACAAAGTAAAGCTTGTCTGAAAGGGTTAAAAGGAGAAAATCAAAATAATAAGGCTTCACAAACCAGGTTGGTAAGAAACACAAGTCCTTCAGCAATGTATATTGAACCGGCGGGATCAAAGAAGAGATGACCTCAATGTAAGGCATGCTTGCTGAAAACAAATCATCCAAACTCCTAATGCTGACTATCATACATGTCCTGTTACTTTTGTATGTCTCATGCAAAGGCAAGCTAACACTTTTCTCTTATTAAAACTCTGAAGACCAAAGACCGTTGTCAGCAGTTTATTAACAATCAAAAGGGTGAAAAACACAATAAACATATAAATATGTACAGAATATATTGCACTTTTATACTGAGCTTCTGCCAAACATCTATGTGTATAGATCTAGGTTACTGATGCCATATTAAGTAATTCCTCAACTTACGGTTAAATTACACAACAAAGAAAACTTATTTTGCAGTCAAATAGCACATTAGGAAGCTACATCTAGGACAGAAACAATCTCACATAATTACTTGTGCAGTACATACCAGCAATGTAACCATAAACGAAATATGTCAGCAGAATTTCACTCGAATCGGACATCACAAAGTGGATGTGAAAGTCATATCATCTACTTGACTGCAACGTTTGATGTTTCAAAACAACTTAAGATCGCTAAGTTGCAGTAGCTAAAAAGAACACATGAGGCAGGCTTTCCCCCGTTTTGACCTACACAAATGAACTTAATTACTGAAAACATATACAACTTCCTACCAGAACAAAAGGTCATTATTTGAGCTTGTATTGCAGTCAAGACCAAATCCTCAGACCTAGCAAAAACCCAGATCTCAATACATGTAAATTCTTGTAGATGAGTCTTACATTGTTGTGGGGATACATTTATGCTAACCCTAATTAGTCAGATTAGTAGTGTGGGCAGGTGGACTAAAATTTGTCAGAACAGTGTATCAACTTAGTAAACATAGAAAATGATTACTTTAAATTATTGCAGCTAAAAATTGTCCAACAAGCTATTGAACAATGATGTTTGTTGGGTTTTCTTGTGCTTTCTATTTAAATACATTATGACAGTGTCGACCGCATTGTATTTTTTTGTCACTTGAAGTATGATTTCAGTAATTTCAGAGTCTGATAGGGATAGATATTGTGTTATATGTAAAACAGTGGAAACTGGAAGGAGAATGGACTTTCTTTTTTTTTAACCATTATTACATGCTGAAAATTCATGTGGGGATGATATCAGTACTCATCACAACAGCGACATGGGGAGCTGCATCTGTCATCACCAACATGCTGCAAATATACAACTGCAAATTTTTTTTTTTCTGCTGCACAGGTTTCTCCATCATGTTGTGCTCTCTGTGTGCTACCCCACAGCACCAGCCTGCAGAGTATTCTGCTGTGAGAACGCCTCCCCAGTGGAGAATATCCCGCTGTGAAGTGAATGTGTGAACAACACCTTTGGTAAAACTCTACCTAATTCCATGCATACATTCTCCAGGCATTCTTGAGTTCACGTAGGAAAATGCCTTATATATGAGCACACTGCCAATATACCCTCCATGCAATATACCAAACACTTTTTTTTCAAACTGTTTTTTTTTTTACTTTCTTTCTCACACCCTAAACACTTCTTTTTGCAGCAGTTTCAGGAAATGTCTAAAGACTACGATGTTATCATGTGTTCTTGTGTTTTATGCAGAAAAAAAAAGTGTGTAATGCTGGTCATTAGTTTCAGTGCCTTGCAAAAGTGTTGATATCCTTTGAACCTTCCCAGATGTCATTGAAATAAACTTCTATGTATTTTTAGCATGATTTCATGAAAAGAAAGACTTATGGAAAGAAAAATACCCATGGCTTTCTGTTTTTTCTTTTTAAATGAAAATCTGAAAAGTTTGACACACATATGTATTCAGTCTCTGCCACTGGGAAACCCTTAAGTTATATCCACCACAAACAGCTGCGTTTAGAATTGAGTTGATTAGTAAATAGAGTATAAATATGAAGCAATAAAGGTGTTCTGTGAAGGACTTAGAGTTTTGGCTTCATGATGACAAAGAAGGGCACCAATAACGTCACAAATAAATGAAAAAAAAAAAAAAAAACTGCAGATAAAAAGAAAAAAAATCTTTCAACAGGGCAAATAATGCATGCATTCCATAAACCTGGAACAGTGGCAAGAAGAAAGCCATTATTTAAAAAAGTGATAAGATATTTACATTGTGCCACAAGCCATTCAGGGGGCACAACAAGCACGATCGGATGACATCATGACTTAACTTTTTGTCCTATGGCAGAAAAGTAAATTGGCACATCACCCTGAACTAGAGATGGAAAGTCTGACTCTTTTCAGAGATCCGGTTCTTGTGACTCGACTTCCAAAGTAGAGCTGGTTCTTTCAGCTCCCAAACAGCCCTGATCATTTATTATCATCTGCCCCATGTTTTAGCAAGAATTGGAATTTATGAATTTTTTACATGATAAATCATTTTGCTTTCAATGTTCCCTATAGATACTTGATTAATTTTTTAGTAGTCATTCCTACTTTTGTACAATATTTAATCTGCATTTTAATTTTTAACAAAAACAAATCTACCGAACAGACCGATAATGACAATTTATTATTATGTAGGATAATTCTAATCAAAGCAAAGTTTGGCCTTGAGCAGAGCGCTTGCAGTGAGAGTGAGAACTGAGCAGCGAAAGGGAGAAGAAAAAAAAAAAAGTTATTTTGCGCTGAAGATCCAGCCCCATTTTACTCCAGCTCTGGTCATTTTGCATTGAGCAGAGTAAGTCTTCGAAAGTGGGCGGACCGTCGTGTCAATCAAATTCCTGCTAAAGCTGCTGAGGCTGTCTCTCAAGAGACAGCTGAATAGTTATCCCGTTTAGCGCCTTCTGTATGTACTTGTCAGCAAAGAAGTTGAGGAAACTAATTATTTCAGCGTTACCTTGATCTAAAAAAAATCTCACCTATGTGTTCTCTCAGAACTGAAC
Organism: Poeciliopsis prolifica; assembly: GCF_027474105.1. Lineage (NCBI taxonomy): Eukaryota > Metazoa > Chordata > Actinopteri > Cyprinodontiformes > Poeciliidae > Poeciliopsis > Poeciliopsis prolifica. The sequence continues at coordinate 2,645,333 of NW_026562396.1, forward strand.
TCACATATGGTACTGCTGAACTACCACTAAGGCTTGTGGGATTTCCCAGCCACATGTGGAAAATCCCCTCATTCACAGTCTTGGTGACTTCTGATCAGTTCAGTTGGAGACTGAACTGATTAAAATCTAGCACAGAGCGCAGATTCATCCCTCAGTATTTTCGGCACTCAGAAAACGCAAAACAAACATAGGTGCTTCTGCATTTGTCTTTATGCTCTGTGCAGACATGCTTCTTTATTGAATAAATCCTGGTAAATATAAACACATCAAGATCAACTTAAATGAAATTGTGCTCACATAAATGATACATTTGCATTATTTAACCCAAATACATTCAATCTGATTAATGCATTTTGTGCACTAAAGTATCACTATTGTGAAATATGGTAGTGACAACATCATGGTGAAATTATGTTTTTTTCCGGACCAGAGAGAGGGAAACTGATCAGAATTGATTGGAAGATGGAGGGACCTAAACACAAGGCAATTCTGAAGGACAACCTGTTTGAGGCTGCAAAACACTCGAAGATGTTAACCATTCAGGAGAAAGTTACCTAAAATAAATAGCCAGAAAAAATGCTTAATGGCTTAGAAATCAAAGCAGACCCACATGTTGCAAAGGAAGTGAAAGTTCAAACCAAAATCAAATTGAAAATATTTCAAGATTTACAAATAAATAAATAAAAAATCTGCTGTTCACAAATGGAACCCTTTCAGCCTGTTCCACAGTTGCTTTGCTAATACCAAGGGGTAAAACATTCTGCTGTATTTTGAGAAGGGGAATCCAAATGCACACCACACTTTTCAGATTTCGTAAAAAAAGTAAGAACTTGCATTTCACTTTACAACTATGCTCTAGTCTACGTCTTTATGCTCTATTACATAAAAATCCATTCATATTAAACTTTCTGATTGTACAAAATAGGATAACGTCAAATGCAATAAATACTTTTGCAAGTCGTTGCATAAAAATAACCCAACACTATCTGTTTGTTTGTACAAAGTGTTTTTTGTTTTTCTTTTTTAACTGTGCCACTAATTTTTAAAAGGAGACGTGGATATTATTTATTCAGTTAGAGGGAAAGTGAATTAACTGGTCTGTTTCTCTTCCTCCCAGTCTAACTGAAATTTCAAACCACTTGGACTTGGTCTCAGCACATCCGTTGGTGACCGTGGTCAAAGCACCGTTTCCTTTATTGTAGCCCCGCACAACAATGAAGTGTGATATTTGAAAAAAGACAGATCCGCCACCGGTGAACTGAGATCCACCAATCATTTGTAGTCTATACCCACGGGGGCTTTTGAATCCCTCCTTCTCTTCCCACCTCTTCAAATTCATTGGCTGCCACAGGAGCAGCGACAATGTTTAATGCACCATGCGGTGTCCGGAGTCCAGTCAGTGAGAGGAAGCGCTTGCTGTGCTTAGGGCTGTGTTACGTGCTGAAAATAGTAAGTGATGACTTGGCTTGAGTAGTTTGAAATTTTTTATTTTATTTTCTCTGACAGCAGCATGGAGGCTTGTCCTAAAATGCGGCATTGTTGCTGACCACTTCCACAGCAGCTGTCCGTCTGTCTTTGCGCACTTTGACGGGGGGGACGACGCACAAGGACAAAATGCCACGGCCGGAATCAGTGACTCTGAGCTGTCTCGGACGTGGGGAGAGAACACCGATCGCCCTTTGAATGTCCACAGTGGATATCGGCTACCTTTCCACACATCTGGATTTCTTTCACAGTAATTTTGACAACAGTTTTCCATCCTGAAGAACAGTGACTCACTGCAGACAGAAGGCGAGCCGCTGCATCCTAATCAGACAGGAGAGAGGACTTCAGCTCATTGACATTACAGTCATACTTTGGAGCACTTTTTTTTTTCTACTGCGCTGTACTGTAGAGTGCGTGTGCATCGGAGGCTTGTGGCTTTCCTACTTCACGGAGGAGAAGGATACGGGTGGTACCTTTAGTGAAGTGGAAATTAAACAATCTCTTCATCGCACTGGAATTGACTGTTTTGATGTTTTTTACGTTTACCCTTTTGAACTAGCGGAACAGTTTCTCCCGTGGTAAGATTGTGTTTTTTTATTGTTTTTTTTTAATTTAATATATATTCTTTGTGTCTTATCGCCTTTTGTGATTTTCCACCTGAAGCTCTTACTGTTGCTCATTTTCAGACCGGTGTTATTCCATAACCTTTTCCCGTACATGCGGACGCAACAGCTTCTCTCAAGGACTGTTGAGCTTTAGAGAGAAGCAGAGTTGAGGAAATGGAGAGCAGCAGTGGACAGAATTAAACGGCTGTGCTGAGATGTTGGCAGCTCATTTCTGACTTTTTATAAGGCTCATTTTAAATATCCGGATTATGCGGATTTGTTAATGCGCGTAAGAAGATCATTTTATATTCACTCCTTCAAATAGCCCTTACAATAGGCCATCCTCAGTTTCACGCCTGCGGCGTTACCGCATTATTAAAGTTGCCCTGTTACACTTCAGTCAGCACCTTCAACAAATGTATGGGTCATTATCTCTCTGGGGTCAGATGATGCATGCACACCACATATAGATTTAAAACTGCCTGCAGAATCTTGGGTTTTGTTATTATAGGCTGCAGGAGAATACTTGCTGCCTGTGTATTTATGGGGCTGAGCGCCTTCCAAGGTTAACCAATTAACAATCTTCTCTCATAATTGTGTAGATGAATTACACATGAGCTGTGTCTCACTTTTGGCTTGGCAGTGAATCTGATTTCATTTGATTTCTCTCTGGCAAGGTGGCTTGCAGCTCATTTAGTTTTTTTCCCGATTTACTAATTGATTTTCACATAACGTGTTTTTTTTTTCTCCTTTTCCTTTCTTAGGTGATATGAGTGAACACTTGCAATGACTATTCAGGAGGCTGGATCTTGATTATTGTTAAGATGAGTCTGGGTGCTCAGCTGAATATAAATTAGGTGTTCGGTACCACAGATTGCTTGCTGAGGAGAGAAAGCAACAAAGCAAAGACAATCTACAGCGACAAATGTCAAGACATCGCATGATGAACTGGACTCTTTTCTTTATCCGTTGTGATAGAAGTATCAAATCTGAACAGAATATCAACAGGTCACAGATAGAATAATCACTGCACGGATTTTAGCAGCTTTTATTGAGTGGAGATGCATCTTTCTATTTTCTTTTTCCTCCTGTTGTGGGCTCAAGCCTTGACATTGAAAAACTTGAATTACTCTGTCCCAGAGGAACAGGGACCAGGAACAGTGATTGGGAACATTGCCAAAGATGCCAGGCTTGGACTCGAACAGATTGGGCAGGGAGGACAGGGTAAGAAAGCCAACTTTAGGGTGTTGGAGAACTCAGCCCCACATCTTATCGACGTGGACCCCCAAAGCGGACTGCTGTACACAAAGCAGCGCATCGACAGGGAAACATTGTGTAAGAGAAACCCCAAGTGCCAGCTCTCCATGGAGGTGTTTGCCAATGACAAGGAGATATGCATGATAAAAATAGATATTCAGGACATCAACGACAACTCACCCGCTTTTCCTTCTGATCAAATTGACATCGACATTTCTGAAAATGCAGTGCCAGGGACACGCTTTCCTCTAACCAGCGCACATGACCCTGATGCAGGGGAAAATGGCCTAAAAACGTATCAAATAACTCGCGATGACTACAATCTCTTTTCATTGGAGGTAAAATCCCGAGGGGATGGGACCAAATTCCCAGAATTAGTCATTCAGCGTCCACTGGACAGAGAAGAACGAAGCCATCACACTCTAATTTTGTCAGCCACTGATGGTGGAGAATATCCTAGATCTGGTACAATGCAGATAAATGTTAAAGTTATAGATTCCAATGATAACAGTCCAGTATTTGATCAGTCTTCATATGTTGTAGAAATTCCTGAAAATTCACCTCCTGGAAAAGTTTTAATTGATTTAAATGCTACAGACCCTGATGAGGGAAACAATGGTCAAGTCGTCTATTCATTTAGTGGCTATGCTCCTGAGAGAATCCGTGAGCTATTCTCAATAGACTCTAGAACAGGGGTCATAAAGATTCAGGGGGAAATTGACTATGAAGAGAGCTCAGTTATCGAGATTGACGTCCAGGCAAAAGATCTAGGTCCCAATCCAATCCCGGGCCACTGTAAAGTCACCGTTAAAGTGCTTGACAGGAATGATAACTGGCCATCTATAGGCTTTGTGTCTGTGAGACAGGGAGCCATCAGTGAAGCAGCACCCCCAGGCACTGTCATTGCTCTGGTCCGTGTCACAGACAAGGACTCTGGAAGAAATGGGCAGCTCCAGTGCAGGGTGTTGGGTAATGTTCCTTTTAAACTTGAGGAGAACTATGATAACTTCTACACAGTGGTTACAGACAGGCCCCTGGACAGAGAGGTCCAAGATGAATACAACGTTACTATTGTAGCCAAAGACAATGGCATTCCTCCTTTAAACTCCACAAAATCTTTTACGGTGAAGATTCTGGATGAGAACGATAATGTTCCTCGCTTCACCAAGTCAGTCTACCTACTTCAAATTCCTGAGAATAACATCCCTGGGGAGTACCTAGGTTCAGTTCTGGCACATGACCCAGATCTAGGCCAGAATGGCACTGTGTACTACAGTATTATCAACTCCAACGTGAGTGGGGGTGATGTCAACACCTATGTTAATGTAAATGCCGCTAATGGAGCCATCTATGCTGTAAGATCTTTTAACTATGAACAAATAAAGTATTTTGACTTCAAAGTTCTTGCTAAAGATGCAGGATCTCCACACTTAGAGAGCAATGCAACTGTGCGCATTAGTGTCTTGGACGTCAACGACAACATCCCTGTCATAGTTTTGCCGCTTCTCCAGAATGACACAGCTGAAATCCATGTTCCACGTAATGTTGGAGTTGGCTACATTGTTACCACAGTGAGAGCAGTAGATAACGACTATGGTGAGAGTGGAAGACTCACCTATGAAATTTCTGATGGCAACGAAGAACACCTCTTTGAGATTGATCCTATAACTGGGGAAGTGCGAACGGCTCACCCTTTCTGGGATGATGTAAATACCATTGTTGAGTTGATCATTCGTGTATCAGACCATGGCAAGCCAACTCTAACTGCTGCTGCTAGACTCATCGTCAAGGCCTCCAACGGGCGTCCTCCAGATGGACTTCCACACATGAAAGACAATCAAAACTGGGACATGTCACTGCCTCTTATTGTGACTTTGAGCATCATATCTATCATGCTTCTAGCTGCCATGGTGACCATAGCAATCAAGTGCAAGCGGGAGAACAAGGAAATTCGTACTTATAATTGTCGCATTGCAGAGTACTCGCACCCACAGCTGGGTAAAGGCAAGAAGAAGAAGATCAACAAGAACGACATCATGCTGGTGCAAAGCGAAGTGGAGGAGCGGGATGCCATGAATGTGATGAATGTGGTAAGCAGCCCTTCCCTGGCCACCTCTCCCATGTACTTTGACTATCAGACACGCCTGCCACTCAGCTCACCAAGGTCAGAGGTCATGTACCTCAAACCCACTGCCAATAACCTCAGCGTGCCCCAAAGCCACGTGGGATGCCACACCAGCTTCACAAGCCCAGTCACCAGCACTACAGACACACCTACTAACCGCATGTCCATCATACAGGTAAGAGAAATTGCATTCTTCTCCTTCACTGTGGTACCATCGTTTTTACATCACAAGCTGCACAAAGCTCCCATTTCCAACATCAGCACTTACTTTTGTTTCTTTAAATGAAAAAAAAAAGAGACAAGGACAGATAGTGGCAGAGCGACCCAGGAGCAGTGATAAAAAAAAAGATGCAAGGGAGGGGTGAGCATTAGAAGGATTAAACTGCCATTCTGGTGCTCACATAGAACAGAGCAGATGACATCAACACAAATCTGTTTTGTGTGCCGGAAATATGTGAGAACAACTTTTATTTATTTTTTTAGATCAGCCTCTGGAGTTGTTTTTATTTCACTTTAAAGTTTTCTGTTCTTGTCGGAGACAGCAATTTACCCCAGAAACTAAAATAAGTACATTGTTCTATAATTGTTATCTGGCTATTAAACAGGGATTAGCCCTATTTCTTTCTTAATGCCAATTTAGACCTAAGCGTGCCCCAAAGAATTTTCTACAAAAAAAACACAACTATGTATTTAGTATGTAATGCATTTAGTTGGTCAAAACAACAGCTTATATGAAGAGGAAACTATTTCTAACCAACAACTATTTAGTATGTCATTATATTCTAGTTTCTTTCATACTTATAGTGGTTTTAATTCCTGGTGATAAGGAGATTGTACTTATTTTCTTGACTACTTTGTACGTCTTTGTGCCAAGTAGTAGGGTACATAAGCTTCCAACGTGATAAGTTCTCAAAGTCTTTGTCCTTAAACCCATTAAAGGTCTGTCCTGGTCGACAAGGATTAAACCCAGCTTAAGCCAGTGGCGTATTCCACAACATCTAATGGGCAGTGACAGTGAAGTGAGCCAGTGTCTTGTTTTCTTGCTGTTGTTCCAGTTTTGATTGATATCTGTCCCTTCTAAATGTAGTTTCATCTGGGTTAATTATTTTGCTATTATTTTGTTAATTTATATTCCCCAAATATAGCACAAATTTATTCTCCATATTTATTATGTTTATCTACTTCTTCTTCAAAACAGATGTAATTTTAGAGAGCTGTCTATAGAAAAAAAATAGGTGCATTTTAAAACCAGTTATCTTTATTATCTCCATTTATCCTCTGGGACTTCAACTATCATAGTCTAGGTTAAGCTGTTTGCTTGTTCCCTGATGGAGTCTGGGATGATGAAGTGGCATATTTCTATCAGGAAAGAAGGCAAATGTCTGCTGTTCTGTGTCACATTCTTTTATGAACTGGCTATGAAGGCCAGAGGTCAGCACAAAGACTTAATACTTCCTATTATGAGGGACAAAATAATTGCTGGTCCATTCCACAGACAGTTTTTCTGCTAATCTACTCATGATGAATTGGACTGAATTAGGCTGTCTTACTCTTCTTTGTGAGTGTTTTTCTCCTTAACTGTTAAAGGCAGAAATTAAACAACAAAAAAAAAAACAAGAGGGATCAACACATTCTATAGTGGCTTGTTTACGGAAGGTCTCTTCAACGTATGGGTGCTTTATTGTATTATTCAATAGAAACCTGTGTTGAGGGAGATGGCCTGAGGCATTAAGTTTCCTCAGAAGCTGTTCAGAAACATATCAATTTCTTCCCTTCTTCCTCCTACCCTCACTCCATTCGCACGGACAGTAAGTAACCTGAGTCAGGAAAGTGTCTATGGTAAAAATGTCAGGAAACAAAGACAGAATTCCCCTTCTATCGATCCAAGGCCTCTCGGCCCATCTGTCACTATGGTTGCCACAGTGGTGTGGCTGAGTAGGAAAAACAAATGAATAGATGAATAAACTGGATGAACATATCACCTCTTCACAAGGGCACCTTTGTGGTGCTGGCTTCATCTGTGCATTGTGGAGCAACATTAACTGCCTGCAATGTGTGGTCTTCATCTGTAGAGCTGGTTTACACAAATAATATTTTATAGTGTTTGCACTAGGAGAGGGGCTGACATGGTGTTTAGCTTGAATACAGGAATGATATAAAGAATTCAACAAAGCTCCACTTTCCTTATTATCCTCATCACTATGCAAGGACATTACATAGTGGAGAATATTGTCATTAGTAAACAGAATTCCAGAGAAGGATGGATGATATACAGCAAAGCCTAATTCCGCTTAAGGCGTAAAAGGAAATTACTCTGTAAGGAATCAATAATAAAAGCAGTCTGTGGCAAAATTCCTCGGGGTTCAGGATGAATAGACTGTAATATTTTTGCTTAACAGAGCCTGCGCTAAAAGTGACTGGAAATGGATTCAGATTCACCAAACTGGAAGTCACTTACTGACTTGTTTAGAGGCTTTCCTCTTTAACTCTTCATTGTGATCACATTTTAAAACTCTACTTTGTCAATGTTACGACCCGTCAAACAGAAGATGCTGCACTGATGTAAGCTTGTGTATTAATTCTTGCTTAAAAAAAAAAGTAATGTTATGTCTGATATAACTCTTGTTAAGATGAGTGCCTCTGTAAAAAAGGCTGTAAAAGCTGCCTGAAGGTGGCGATATTCTGCCTTTTGTGGGGTAGCAATGACATGAGAGTGGCAAGAAAAACAGGGCTCCAGTATCTACTGACTTGTCACTCGTCAGTTTATTAAAAGAGTTCTGCTTTATCAAGAAAGGATATATGTGGAATCATCAGCTATAGGAGGTTTTTGAAAAGCAGCCCCTCTTACAGCATTCCTCTGTTGCAGGTCTGATTGACATTCACTGAACTTGTTACAGTGAATCCATGATATCGATGGTTCATTTAGGAATACATGTTGCGAAAAGAAAAAAAAATCACCATCAGCTCTCTCTTTCTCTCTCGCTCTCTCTCTCCCTGTACATATATATAACTTCAACTTTTTTTTTATTTTTAAGGCATTAAAGGAATTTACTCTGAATGGAATCAGAGTAATAAAGCCAGTATGTAGCAAAATTGCAAAATCCCTCAGGGTTCAGGAAGCATGGACTGCAATACTTTCCACACATACACAAACATTTGTATGTGTGGAAAAGGAAAAATAACTTTTCAGTGATGTGATTGTGACCATTAAAGTTGCGTATTTACTCTGCTTGGGATTTTTCACTCTTTTGATCTGTTTAGGTTGAGAATATGCATGCCAACATTTTAACTGGAGCAGATGTTGAGAATGGATGCTTCGAGGGATGGTCTTACTCTGCATAATTTAGGGAGATTGTGTGTGTTCGTGTGTGGGTGTAGTGTCATTGTGTATTCCAGGCATGTGATTTAAGCCTTTAGCTGGCAGGCTCCGTGACAGAGTCCCTCTCTTTTATGAGCGTGACAATGTTGCGTTTGTCCGAACCTTGAAACACCCTTCCTCCAAGAGACACACGCATACAGACGCACGCATACATATAGGTCTGTTTTTAAGGATTCAACCAAAAAGTCTTATCCAAGCCTCAGTGGTATATTGTATTGAAATTGCTCCCACACTTCAATAGCCACTGAGCCAATGAATAGAAAAGCACTCTTTATTTCATTTTTTTTTTCTCCTTTCATCTTTTGATAACTCCTTTGGTCTGGAGCTTCCTACAGAGTAAGTTTAGTAGACATGTATATATTGAAACCTGCTGTCATGTGTAGGCAGTTATGGCAATGAGAAGCACTTTGAGAAACCTTTTGCAATTTGTGTTTATTTGTCCCCTTGTGGGTCTACTAAGTCTCTAAGACAGATCTGTTTTATTTGAGCTCGCCTGTACATAAAGAAATATTATCTTGCCTTGGGGTTTATTTTTGTATTTCTTCAAATAAACCTGCCCCTACTGTACATAGCACACCACGATGAAATATTAAATTATTAATAAACACTTTTATGTCTCTTCACTGAGCTGATATGATAGATACAACTGGGAGGACGTGCAGTCAAACCAAAGAGTGTTGCTCTGGGGAATAACTCAAAGTTATTTTATCTCTTTTCCCAGAACACACAAGTTTGGATAATGTGTATATTTTTATTTTATTTGCAACCATCGCTAGTGTTTAATAGTCATCGTTGAAAAAGGGCTTGTTTCCATATAGATGCCTTCACAGTGGTTAGGAGCGGCAGCGGCTGTGCAAAGCAGAGCATAAAGCTATATTTGCATCCTCCTTCATTAATTAATCATGATGTTTAACAAATCAGAGCTAAAGCAGAAGATGTCATGATAAACATCAGAGGTCTCGGACTACTTGTTTATGAAGCAAATGAGGATAGCTGAACTCAGAAAAAGAGGGGAACCAGAAGATGCTCACTGGCTGATATGGGCAGAATTTGAGGGCTTATTGGAGACATTATGAGACAGTAAGAGGAGGAGAGAGACAGAGGAGGAGAGAGAGAGACAGAGGGCAGTGAAGTAGCCTCTCAAATAGCCAATCAGTTTCCACTCTGCCATGTGGGAATTGTATTTAAGTTTTATGAAAGATGGAGAGCAGAAAATTAGGTTTGATTGCAATGTGCATCACCCGTGTCTTTTATCTTCCTACATTCATTACATAAACAGATATTATAAGCACACTGAAAGTTTGTTTGAAATTTAACACAGCTTTAGAAAGGAATGTTTTATTTATTTCCCGTTTTCAAAAATCCCAGTAACCATGCTAAATAATTTATCTGTTGGGTCCATACTTCGCTTACCACTACTTACAATTTCTCGTTGTAACTAAAAACAAACTTCACATGCTGTAGATAGATACGGACTGGTTTGTTGGTGACCCACTGGATGCAGAGGAAGCGCTCTCCATATGGACTCCACACTTAGCTGTGCTGCATAATTTCATTAGTTTAACAGACCTCCCAACCTGGCAATCCAGGCCAACAAAGGAATTTTTTAATTTTTTTATTTTTTGGAAGCGTAATGAAAGACACAGGAAATGAGCACACAAGTCACCCTTCATGATAGCCAGATTGACCGGACACATTAACCAATTTTCTTTGCTCAGTAGGAAACAGCCAATTGGAGATGACATGAGCTTGATAATAAAACTGCAGCTTGTCAGTGAATGCCTACTCTCTTATTGTGTGGTGGTGTATTGCTAGCTGTGTTAGAGAGAGATGAAGATTTTTATGCCTAATTCAGCACCGCTTTGCATGACATACATTTAACTGCGAGACTGGGAAAGTTTTATGCTACTATTTACTATTCCGTGATGCCTAGCACACTTCTTTCTTTATTTCTGGATGCTGTCTTGTCCAGAACTCTCTTGTTTGCCAGACCTTGTTGATACCATATTTCTGTTATGCTGCAGGTGCACTCCTACACAGGATACATCTCAGCATTTTGTACCTGGGAATACATCTACTGTAATGTTTTTATTTATTTATTTGCATAATTTAAGATGTTTCCTGTGAGAAAAAAAATAAGATTCTGTCAAAAACTGAAAAAAAAAAATCCACATGCTACCACTCAGCTTGGTGCTGCTGGCACTGTGCTGAGATGGTGTAGAGATGAAAGAACAAAACATAACCTTCACAGCAAAGGAATCTGTGACTCAACTGCCACGCGTCTACCTGTATGTGTGTGCGGAACATATGTGTGTGCGCGCACAACCTCGCACCTGTGCTACCACCAGCAGAGCTCTGAAGCACAGGTCTTGCTGGTTTGCCCAGAACGAAATGGTCTTCTCTGTTGGGGCCACCTGTACCCCGTAGGCTCTGGATCCCTGCCGGCGTCCTTACACTTGGCTTTTTAAGTCACAGGTGGGCCTTAGATGGAACTGAAGACAGGCTTAAATAGGAGTGACCACACATTAATGTGCAACAAAATGCATGACACACAAGGGGTCGCCTAGGTGTACAGAGCATGGTGATGTATTCTTTGAACCACCAGCAACTGGGTCTCCTTGCTGTAAATCAAACGCTCTCAAAGTCAAACAAAGTAGAGCCCGCTCTGCTGTGCCTTGGCTCCGGTCCAGCCTGAGAGAGCTTTTATTTCTGCCACATCTTCTTTCACTGTGCCCCCCAGGCATGTGCTGTAGAAACAACACGTAGCTCAAAGAATGAGTTATGTGAAACTGTTCTCACCTTCTATCTCATTAGTATAAGAGAAATGATTTATCCCCCTCCGCCTGAATCTCTCACTCTCTCTCATTGTCCTTGCCTTTTACAGTTCAGCTCTTCTTCAGCTTCATCAGTTATGTGATTAATTGTTTGGAGGCATATATCATGCATACCATCTCATTTGCTATAATTTAACCTAACTGCATGTCAAAACAAGCTGTTATAAAATGACTCCCTCTCCCTCATACAATCACAGGAGTACATTACTGGCCAGTTACAAATAGGAAATTACGATTTCCCTCGCAATTCGTGTGCAATCCTATCTGAGTTTGTGTGAGAGATTGTGAAATTGAAATGAGAGAGATCCTCTCGTTCTCTTCTGTTGCTGCCTATATCTATCGCGCAGCTTGAAATCTGACCCCTGTGTCTTTAGCCCTGAGTGTGCATGAGAGAAATCGAGAAGCGGCTGTGTATTGGAGTGTTGATGGAAATAGAGGCGAATGGTCCCACACTCTTAGATGCTATTGCCTAAACAAAGAGCCACTAAGTGGTGGGAGCACAAGATTTGTTGTCAAACCTTGATGGTCTCTGTTCTTAGTGGTAGCAGTGGCGACGCTAAGTGCTGATGGCATATTGAAAATTTTTATTTTGCCAGTCTTATCTTTGTTGTACCACACAGATGGACTGAATTGGCCCCTCACTGGGTTTATGTCTTAGCTAGAAATCTTTTTGGGTCCTTTAGCATTCAGATCAATAGCCGGTTTGCTCCGTTTCTTATTGATTTTTGCTCTGTTTGGTACTGACTTACTGTTTTTCATTATCTAGCACTCTTAGCATTGTTAAGTAAAAAAAAAAAAAGACCTCGAGCTCTTGGTTTTTGCCTTCCGTTTTAGGATTTCTTTTCTTTCTCTCAGCCCTTGTCATCTCAGATAAGCATAGCGATTGCTCATGTTACAGACAACCCAAGCCAAATTTATAATGATGAGATTATGTTGTCAACAGTACAGGGTGTATATGTCTGCTGTATTGATCTGTGCAAAGTCCTAATAAATGAAGTACCACAATGGAAGCGTTGGCTCAGTAATAACTCTGAACAGATCTTGCTATTTATATACTCTCAACACTGCTTAGATGATGGATGGATCTTTTTCCGTTTTCCTCTTGTCTTTTTTTTATGCCCTGTCTCAATTAATCCCTCCTCTCCCTTTTTTCTCCTCTCCTGTTTGAGGTCATAGCAACATGCTTGACCGAAATGCTTGCAGGTGGAGAGACATGGATGCTGCCAATCAGACAGAATCCAAGGGCGGTAGAGCAGAGCAAAAACAAGTTGGCAACACTTTTGTGCGCGCGTGCGTGTGTGACTTAAAAAGGCTGAGGTTTGAAGCAGGGTCTATCTATGTATTTGAAGAGAAGGTCAGCAGGATTCAGAGGCTCTGATTATGTGTGATTGTTTCTTCAGTGGGCTAGCTGATTAACGCCAAAGCTGCTCTGCCAGATCCTTGATGCTCCATAGAGACACTTAAAAGAGACAGAGAGAAACTTGCATCCAACACTATGACAATAGAGCATTATCCTAAAGCTTGTTTTTCTGCTTTTCCCCAGGAGCAAAAACAGCTTCCACCCTGTCTTCCATTGTCTCTTATTCAGGCTCAACCTTTTGCTAAAATATTACACCCACTATTGACCCTATAAGTCACCTTGTTGTAAAAGTACCTCAGTGTATTTTGTGTCTGTTTGCGTATTCATTGAGAGGGAGTGAGGACGAGAGAGCCTTTATGTGTGTCCATGTGCATTGGTGTATGTATTAATGTGAGACCCATGCGTTCAGTCTGTGTCAATATTTGTGTGTTTCTTTGTGTCTGGCCTTGGTATTGGGCTTTTGGGAAGCCTCTAAAAAGCCCTTTCATCCACAGAATGGCACCCCCCTCCTCCTCCATTCAATTGGAATAATTGTATTCTTTATTGTTTTGCTCACAAGCTCTCAGCTTCTGTCTTGTTTATCAGCAGAGAAGCAAATAATTTTTGGATTATTTCTTTGCAGGAGAAAAACTAAATGAATCTGCAAAATAAGAGGACTTAATGAAATCAGTTTACAAGTGTAATTATTGTATGCTGAAGTTAAACACTGGGTCACAATATGTTTATTTAACAATTATTCCCAACACAGAATCACGCAGCTGTTTATTGACTTCCTCCTAAATATGCTTCTTTCTGCTCTGGTTTCTTTGTAGTGAAAATATATAATAATTTCTGATTACTGACACAAGCTGCCCCTTTTCTGAGAAGGGAAATAATTCAGATGATGCCAAAGAATTAGACACATTTAATTTTTACTTAGCTTTAAGTAATAATTGCTGCTTTTACTGGAATAAAATTACTTCAGTTCTTACTATTGTTTCGCACAAAACACGTGTTCGATCACTGAGGACAATTCTCCATCACATGAATTCTCTTCAATGAAATTATGTCTTTTTATAAGGCCTTTTGAAAAAAAAAAATCACTGCCTCTTTTCTTTAGACTGGAATTAACAACTTTTGGGAGAAATTAAGGACCATGGCATCAGTTAAATAAATATAAGGGCATCGTGGAGATATGAACCCATGCTCCTCCTTTCTGAAGCTTCATAAGGCTGTTGCAAACATTCCAGAAAAAATAAAATAAAGATTATAGTTCATGTTCAAAGGTTCAAATTTAATTCCCAGATAGATTAGTAAATCAATTTAGTAAATTTGTGTACATCTTGAAAAGAAATGAAACTTTATGCCTACGGTTGGTTGTTTGTGAGCCTAAGCCGCTTAATTTTGGACATTAACGAGCTGCCAAATTTTAGTAGAAAATATAAATTAAACTTAATTATTTCTACTACTTTCCGTGCCTCGAAGAAAAAAAATTGTTTTGGATTTTGGCCTTGTTCTTGTGGATCCTTTGTTTTGAATGGGCTATTTTTACACATGGTGTTATGTCAGCATACTATGGTGGGTTTAAGTCTTCTGTTGAGCAAGAGGAACATGCCAAGCAGTAAGGCGTGCACTCTGTCCAGATTGGCTTGCTATTTGATTGGAACTCTGATCAGTTTTGTTTTGAGAATAGCTGATTTTAGCCTGTCATTTTTTCTTACTGAGAAATGTACATATTTTCACCCAGTGGTATGAATTATATTAAAACATTTTATCAGTGAGAAGTATATTTAGTGTTTCTGTATCCCTTATTCATAACTTCATTGAAAAACAACAACAAAAACATAATCACAGTAGGTAAATAATGGGGAGAAACACTTATCTATGCCCATCAACTGTATAAAGTTAAATTCCAAGTCTGAATCTTAAAGCAGAAATTGTAAAACTTAGTGTCATGTTAGTAAGAAAAATCCAAAAGTATCATACTGCACACGAGCACATCCTAACCTGAAAATTAATGATTTTATTAATTTACATTTAAAATATAAAATGGAAACTGTAAATAGCATTTTAAAGCAAAGCAAAATATATCCTGACTGAAATAAATAAACAGATGGTGTAGCTGATTTCTTTTTTTCTACAGGTTTCATTTTCTTTATGTAGATACCAAACTGGTTTCAGCATTTTGAAAAGTTTCAGAAACAAAGTGAATACGCCCGTATTTACCTTGAAGAGAATTGTATGAAGGCGTAACTCCTTGTTTACTTATTGCAGTAAATATACATTATCCATGTCTCTCTTTATGACAAAGTACAATGCCTTTTTGTATGAGGACAATATATTACCTCAAACTGGACCTTCTCAGCTGAGTTTGCTTTGGAATGATGAGGGTTTAGCAGGATCAGTGTGGATTCTAGGCTTTAGATAACTTCAGTTCAAACAGTTGTCACTATTAATGAGCAAGTAATAGAGGATTAATAGCCCTGGCTCTAAAATTTCAAACTGTCCGCTCACATTTCTTTGTTCTCTAGATAATTTTAAATGTAACTGATGAATGTGGCATCAAGGAAAATCCTCTGTCTCTCCTTTCTGTCACGTTTTTGTCGATGTTTCATATATTTCTTCATTAATAATCAAAAGACTGGTTCTAAGCAACTCAGACAAGCTGGTGAAATCTATCTCATGTAGTTGAGGAGAACAGCAGTACTATTTTAGAGCACAATAGTCATTTCATTTCATTTACATTTCTTGTGCAGTAATGAAGAATTACCTATTTGAAAAGTCATATTTATCATTTACTCCTGGGGCCAAACAGCAAGTTATGTCTATTGTGCAGATAGAAGTGTATGTATGAATTGTGTTATTCTTTTTTCCTCTCGGCAGAATATAATTTTGTGTAAAATAGTTCAGTATATGGTTTACAGGTTCAGTCTTAACCAAAAGTTACCTCACATTTTAGGCGAGAGCTATTACCATGAAATATAATCATTTAATAATTTTTGTTTACTTGCTTTTTTTCCCCTAAGGACTGGCAGGTCCACACAATAGGATTGTGTAAACAGCTTTTTGTCCCAACATTATGACTAATAGAAGTGCACACACATAACCATGCAGTCACACAAATAGACTAATGCAGAATCATGCACAGATTCGCTCACACATGTAGACACCAACTCCCTGGTCTGGTAGAAGAGGATTATGACTTCTCACTCAGCCCCAAAAACCCTAGGGTCAGTCATATGAATTCACTCAATTTGAATTTAGTTTGCAGCTTGTTAGGCTATGAATTGTGCCAGTGCCACCCAGATGAAATTGGAATTAATTTTTCTACTTGAATATCCCACTCACATGGCATTTTGGTGATCCCACAGTCTGCTTGCCCGAAGACAAATGTACAGCAGCTTGTGAGGCAGTGGATTTTTGCAATTTTCTACAGTTATGACTTGTTTGTCATGCAAACCACAAACTAACAGAATTAAATTGATGTTGATTTTTGGTTTACTAAACAAGAATCATTTGCTTAAATTAAATCTAAAATTAGCGGAAACATTTGGGTTTCATTTGATGCACACAGAAGAAACTATTTGCTCCTGTGAGCTGTAACACACTGTTATGTTCTGATGGAGAATAAACAGCAAAATTGGATTTGGGATTTTTAAAAGCACTTATTTATACTGAAGGCAAAAATGCAAAAGGCTTAACACATGTCTATGCCTAGCAGGATGCATGGGATACATTGCACAGTAGTCTCAATAGCACTAGCTATTATGATTCTTGAATAGTAAAATAGTCTTTATTTGCTGTTTTGTTCAAATGTTAATTGAGACATATCATGTCACTGACTTAAAATGTGCCAATTACTGATAATTTACCATGCCATCTCCTCCAAAACTTGCCACCCTGGGTGCTTGCTTATATCACCCATCACAGAAACTACCACTGCTAGTGACAATAAAAATGATCCTGGACAGAGATCCAGGATCATTAGAGCATAAACAAAGCTCTGTTTCTGACAGACATAGATATCTAAACATTTCGGTAATGTGAACAAATATATTGTAATTTTTTTTTTTTATATGCCAAGTTTTCCTCTGTGGTGCATAATCCTTAAAGGAGTTTTAAGGATTATGGAAATTCTGCTAGTGCTAAATGTCCACTAGCAGCAGACATTCAGATGTTTTTCATGTACAGTTCAACATGTGTCTATGTGATTTGTGATTGGTAGAAATTATATGCAAGTCTTACGAAGTCAGGTAAGTTACTGAGGTGATAATTCAAACATAGAACTAAGAATCTAAGGTTTCTCAGCTTTGTGTGGAAAGGACTGTGTTCTTAAAAGGCCTTGAGATTTTTAATAGCGTAAGACTTTCTTCTAGTCTGAAGAAAGATTAGAAGAATTTGGTAAGCCTTGGGCAAATATTTTTTATCATTTCTTCCCCCTATTCTTGAATGTATTCATTCAATGATCATAAACAATTTAATCAGATTAGCTTCACAGTAGTGTTCGGGTAAACATCACCCCCTCAAAGCTAGAAGACCACCTGTTCAATTTCTGTTATCTGAAGTCAACCTCAGGTTTGAGTGCAGGGTTAGTTGTGTCATAATATGATGTACCGATGACCTCCATGGCATGAATCCAAGTTTGATGATTTCAAGAATAGATTAGGAGTTTTGCATAAAATAGGGACCAGACAAACAATCTTGCTTCGATTTTAGAAAAACAGCAACATTGTGTGTTTGTGATTCATGGTGTTTTTCCAATTTTGCAGCTTATTGTAATCTTTACCCAAGGGAATGCTGGTCCACATCATGATTTATGTTCTTTATAGTTATATAGGGAGAATCCTTGAAGTACCTGCTTAATAATCCTATTAAAGAATCAATTACATGCAAAGGAGTTAAACGAAAAACATTTAAATATATTTTTGTTACCCAAAGTGTATTTTTTTTATTATAAAGAGAACACAATGTCTTGAGGCTAGAAGATTCTTCATTAATTAATTCTTCATTGTAATATGAAGTGTATTGTCATGATGATGATAAGATCAAGTTAAAGTTCAACAGTTTATCCACCAGTGTCCTTTCCTTGCTCTTGAAAACTTTAGTTTTCAAGATTAAATGACAAACTTCATTACAAATGGATGAAGTGCTTTACAGAGAAAAGCTCTCAAAACTGATGAACCCTCATAAGCTGTTACTGTCAAAGGCAAATGCAGCTATTCGGATCATGCCTAAAACTACCTCAAATGAGACTAAAGCAGCTATTTGGAGACAGAAGTGAAAAGTATATGTGCATGTTTGCTCGGGCTCCACTTCAAATGGAATAACAGATTATCAGTAACTGCACTGACTGTACTGTTTGTTTTTCACTTCTCAGTTTAGATAGGCTTGAAAAGAAAAACAAAAAAACATAAGCCAACTTTCCTCCACTGCATCTTCCACTCTATACTTGTATATATTTCAAATGGAGTTCTTTCTTAATTACAGCAGCTGTGCCACTAAGCACGCACAATGAATTCTACTTGTTTGTTGTTTACCAGGATGTCAAAAGCGAGGCCTAATTATACTTTGTGGTCATTGAAAGTGGCTCCATATTAACCATGAATACTGAATCAAGGAATTAATCAGCAAGCAGGAAGTCATATCTTTTATATAGATTAATAAAAAAGTCACCTGAGTGCTTCCCAGCCCATTTTAATAAAGGAAAAGGTACCATTCCCAACACATGAAGAAAAAAAAGGGATACAAATCTCTTCAAATGATGAGACAATGATTTACAAGGTATGAGTGCCGAGTA
This sequence comes from Poeciliopsis prolifica, assembly GCF_027474105.1. Taxonomy (NCBI): domain Eukaryota; kingdom Metazoa; phylum Chordata; class Actinopteri; order Cyprinodontiformes; family Poeciliidae; genus Poeciliopsis; species Poeciliopsis prolifica. The sequence goes on from NW_026562396.1 coordinate 2,664,154, forward strand.
AGATTGAATTTGCCAGCTTTATAATAAAGGAGCTTCTTACAAATAGCCTCGAGGTAGTTCTATAATAAACACAGACGATACTTTAGCACCGCAGCAGCTCTAACAGATGATTATTTGTTTGTCTTTATTTACTATGTCTTGTGTTAGATTTGTTGCGATGTCAGATTCACTGCAGCTAGTGATGAGTAGCAGATAAGAAATTGTAAGAAGGATTTGTTTTAATGACTCATTTCTTTGGGTGGAACGAATAATCAATATTTTTTGTTACGGTCTCAAGAGATGTTTTATCATTACATCGGTGATAGTTTCACATCATTTTTCTCTTGCTATACTGAGGAGTTATTTTCATAATTTGCTGGTATTGCAGAGAGAAATCTGGGAAACATGAATGTACCTGTCAAATGCCAATGGGAAAAATAAAAATTTCTATAATAGATACATACAAAGGATTCATTAATGTACATATACCAAGTCTGCTAGAATGGAGTTTACATCAAATATTGGCTCATTTGTTTTCATTAGCGTAATAGTAACTTGCCACATATCACAAACGTTGTGATAGAAAGTAAGGCTCATTAACTATTTTAAGTACTGCACTACAGCATATCATTCTGCAGCTGCACGTATCTGTACATATACTTCCCTGGTATCAATAATGCCAAATCATATTATTGTTATTTTCCAAACCTTCCAGAAACATGCTAGATTGCTTTAAAGAACACATTTTAAGATTTTCCAGGTTTTCTGAAGGCCCCATGTGATTTAGAGGACTAAACCTACAAACTAACTGTTTTATTATAGCTGTACTCAAAAGCTTGCTGAGCATGCACACTCGATTTTAGCTCTGCCTCATGTCATTTATGTAGCCGCACTTGTTCACACTTGGGAATTACCAGTTGAAGTGCTATTTTGGACCTTTGTCAACAGCACAGCTCTCCCAGGCATCTTAGAATTATGCTTGAGGTTGTGTTTGAGGTTTGCTGACATGTAATAGAATTGAAACGAGGAGAGAATATTGGAGCACATTCAGTTTTTTTCTTCATAGTAACACTTGTTACTTATTTTGCAATTGTTAAAAATAGGACTTTTAAAAATGTGGGAGAGCTAGGCCCCTCTACATTATTGCTAGAATGTCTTCAAACTTTTGGCTGTTGCTATACTTGATGTTCTATTAATACATGTTTCACTGATGTTGTGGGGTTTATTTGCTTTATTTATGTGTAACACCACATGATATGAGGCTTTTGTTGTTTTGTCATTTACAGTGGTACAAGTATGAACTACTTTCTGCTGTAGTGGAAGTTTGTTTAGCCTCCTGTAACAAAAACCCCCAAGGCAACACATTGGCAGTGGAACATCTTCATATGCAGCCCATAAAAATTCCCCCTTTCATCATCATCACACTGTTTTGCTTAGCCCAAAGACTCTCTCTCCTTAGTCAACATAGCTTTAGGTTGTAGCTACTCATCAATTTTATCTATGGTATAGGCTTGGTGAAGTTGACTAAATGTTTGCTGTTACTTTTTCTGGGTAATTTGCTTTTAAAACGCACTCTGACATCGTAGGGCTAAACAGCATGTGAAAGACTTGTAATGATCTCCTCAGAGCTGTATCAGTGTAATAAATTTAAAGCCACTTTCAGACATTCCCTGCTTTCCATCAAATGTGACAACAAGCAAATGTGTTGGTTTTATGTCTGAGTGAGCACTCAAGTGCTTTTCCACATCAGTGTACAATGGCAACTGTATCAGTTTAAATTAAATGCAATTTATTGTGTTTAATGTTTTGTAAATGTGATCTACATGCATGGACATTTACTGAGAGGCATGCATAATAGTTGATATGCTTTTTTTTTTTTACAAAAAAATATATATATATTCACTACTGTTCTTTATTTGAGAGTGGTCAGACAGGACAGTGGGAAATGAAATATTGTATAATTCAGTCTATCAGAAGTTCTCCTATATGTTCTTCTCTATCTGCTTCTTGTTTGTCCAATACTATCGACTTTTAAGGATATTTCCCATCATTGCTTTGTGGATGACATCCAGTTCCAAATTAAGTTTTGAAACTACACATTTTACAAATATGTTAGGATTCTCTTAAAAGCTGGATGAGTGAAAGATTTTATTTTTCAGTTGAATGAATTAAAAACTGTCGTATGTTTGAAACACTGTATATTTTTCACTATGGTTTCTAAAGCACTTTGTATTTTTTTATCTTGAAAGGTTCTTTATAAATAAGATTTTACTTACTGAATTAGTTACTCCTGTCCATCAGAACTACTTAGACCTCTTGTGTTTACTGGCATCATTAGGACACCTTTACTTGTCAAAAATTCAACTGGATCACTTCTGTTCTGAGTTATTTAGAAGATAAAACAAGATGTTTATCAGGCCTTAAGTTCACTTACGACCATCGATTTGATGGTCTCTTATCTCAAGGAAGATGTTTAAATGCTAATTAGATTTGATCACTTAAAGTTGCTCCTCAACCACTAGATACTCTATGTGGTCCGATGGATTGTTTCTCCACCCCTCTGTTCTGAATTATTTTAGCATCCACCTTTTACTGTTTCACCTCAATTTATTTCTTATTGTTTTATCTTAGTCTCAGTATGTTTTTCATTTTGTCCTTTATTTCTGTCTGACTGGTGATGATATACTCTACAACCTTTTTTTTGCAGAGCTGAAATATACTTTTTCCCCAATGTGCAAAAAATGATAATAATTATATATATATTAACACGATTTCTGGAGCATGTTCAACAGTTATTGATGGTTATTAAAAATGAACTAAAATTCTCAGAATTAATAGAAAAACCCTATTTTTATTTGAACACATTTATGAAAAAAAGTCCTCCTCATGGAAAAAAAATTAGAAACAGTTGTTTTTAATTATATCACTGTTGCCAAACTTTGCCTAACGATTCCTAAAATATAAATGTAACTGAACTTTCTTTGTGTTGTGTTTAAGTTCGGTCACTTTGTGGAGGAACTTTTTATCAGCATCCGTGACATCTTGTTTGTCATTATTTAAATAGGAAAGACTCAATAACATGCAATGCAGGTAAGAGACTTTGTTTTGAGTTTCAAGTCACAAAATGACTGCAAGAAAATACCAAACCATATTAATTCGAGAATGAAGTCAACAAAGAACAAGTATTGAAGGTCTCTCTCTGTGTGCTCTGACCTTGTGTATTGTTACAGGAGAAAACTATTTTTTTACCTCTGTATTTTACCCTCTGCTGGATCTATGTCTTCATACTAAACACTAGATGTTTTAATATTTTTATGCATGATTACTTTGTGCAATGAAAAATAATAATTCCTTCCTTACGGTCTTTACTTGTTTCCATAAGGAAGGAATTGGCACCCACTTGTTTTTACAAGTGAGTGTCAATACATGTAGAGGTCACTGTATGCTTTCCAGAAAGACAGCAAAGGAGAAACGCATGAATCATACCTCTCAGAATAGGTGAAGGGGTGTTCTCTTGTTCGTTTGAATAAAAGTGAGCGGTCCAATGATGTGTGAAAAAGAAGCTGCAATTTGTCCTCGCTCACCATCCCTGTGTAGGATATCAAATGCACACTGAAAAGGTAGCAATACACAAATGTAACCACACAGAAGCAAACAGTAGCCGAGAATTCACCACTATGCCCCGAGAGGAGAACAGCACTCCAATATTCTCGTCCCATTTGTCTCAATCGGCCTGCTGTCTGGGCGGTCAGTCTTAGGGGCCTCAATGGGAATACAGAATAGAGTGCAGCTTTTTACACTTACTCAGCCTGGTTGTGTTCAGTATCCCTGTGACCTTTGTGACCTTGCTCCCTGAACTAGATACAACACATCATTTACTGGACTTCAGCATCACTTTCGGAAAATTCATACACACCACAAAACGAGAACAGCCTTTGCCGTTACACGAACAATGTGAGTAGAGGTGGATTTGCTGGATTCATCTTTCATTGAACAGGTTCTTCACTTCTTTAGCTCTTTACTGTAATGACTCAGATGTTCAGTTAGTAAGCAAGGGAAATCTTAAAACGAGTTTTGGCAATTCAGGTTTAGGTACATGTAGCATTGAAAGTAATAATACCTATAATGCAAAGGGAATTTATGCAGTGTCCAGTTTATCAGGCTGCCTCAAATTATCCTGTATTTATTGTAGGCTCTGACTTTCTCAGCGGAAAGCAGTTCATGCTGCCTGTTATCGACCCATTAATTGGAAAGTGGCCCATTGTAGTGAAAGGGCTGGGTGGTATGGTCAGACAGGAAGAGATGGAGGCTTAAGATCACCCAGAACTCTTAATTGGCAGGAAAGAGGTTTCCATGAAGTGGTGTAATGTGTTTTTTATTGGCTTGTGTGCAGTGAACGGCATGGTACTTTAAGTAGAGGCATGTTTTTTTGTCTGTTAAGAGAAACTACAGGTGTGAATAGCATTCATTGAGACTACATGTTTGGATTCAAATCAACTGTAACTGTGGACTATTTTATTCAGTTCTCAAAAATGTTTATTTTTTCCTGTTGTGATGAAGAAATCACAGCATAGCAATAGCAAAAATCATTTTTGAGTAATGCTCTTTTTACGTAGCAGAATTGTTTGAAACATATGTCCAAGGTTAGTTGTACAGTCAAAATAAGTACAGATGGGACACATCAGTGGAAAAAGATTTTAATCTTCCCTTTTCTTTCTTTCCAATTTTATTTCAATTTATTTCATTAAATTTTTTTTTTAAACTCTTTTCAGCCGCTCTTATCACTTCATTGCAAAACGATTTCAAACATTCCTTCTTCTCTTGCTTTATGGTCAGATTCCAGTCTTTGATATATTCCGTGGGTGTTTTCTTTTAACATTGGCAAAGGCTGAAGTGGAATAAAATGTTGAGGAGATAAAGGTGTTTGCAAAAGCATGGAAGGTCAGAGTACTGAGGTGGCCTGTCTGACCTTCACACACCCTTTTTTCATACTGAGCCACTGCAGCGCACCGATGACATTGAAATACTCTATCGACCGTGAGTCAAGCTGTGCATGTGAAAAAGCCTGGCACAACGACGCATTACTCACCAAACATGACATTTCGCCGCTATGAATTCTAGACAGAGAGTTGTGCACAACATAGTGTAATTATTTGTGTTGCTGTGATGAATGCAGCTACAAGAGCATGAAAGCATTTTCTCTTTAAGACATTTTCTTCAATCATTCCTACCTCTACACAAGAGGAAATTGATTATTCCCTTGCAATAATCAGAGCTAAAATATGCTGGTTAAAAAAAATGTTTTCATAAAAAAAGATCCTACATCTTTTGATAATGGGCCTATATTTTTGGCAAATGCCAGTAAGCACACTGCAGTGTTTTTAACCTTTTAACTCCTTAACATGATTAAAAACTCCAATACATTGTGGCTTGGTATAATTACTAAGCCAGTGAGACACACTGGGGGTAAGATAGAGTGCTTCGTTGCCGATGTGATTGATCCACTCCGTAAGGCGGTGCTCGTACTGTTCCAAAGATTAGGCATTTGTGCCATTTATGCAGAGTGCCTTGTACCAGAATTACATTACAGTTCTGCACTTTGTCACATATCAAAATGTTTCCTAATGTGACTGTACAGAACATGTAAAGTCTTTTCCTCATTATCTGACATCAAAATCAGACTGAAGTTTTATTATTGTGTTAATCATTTCCCTTGGCTATATACTATTGATAACAATGATAATCTACTGTAATATTTAAAGCTCTTACCACATTTGTTAGTTCAAACAATTATGTCCAAATATAATCAGATATTCTGCTATCATATTGCTCAAGAAGGAGATACTTTCTTTGTGTAGTAAAATGTACATATCAACTAAAGAAATAAGCCTGGATAAAAAAATAAGCCATGACCAAGTTGGGGACAAAAACCTTAATGTTTAGAGACAATGAAATCTAGAGTAAAGTGTTTGGCCAATTTTGGAAACAATAGCTTTATATGTTAACATATCTTTTAAGACGTTAAAGCAAAAGTGGATTTTCAAAACGAAGAATTACCCTAAACATACCACCAGCTTATTTAGAAAGTGGCTTAACAGAATGACCATCACAAATTGCTGGTCTGAGTTACAGATAGTGTGTTTCCATTGAAAGAACTTTAATTCGTTTGATTTGTTTTGAACACAACTTGAATATTTCTAGGTATTCTCTGTGTTCTTATAACAGCGTAAAGCTCTATCTGACATTCCCACCCGATTCCTCATCATCCATCTTCTCGTGATCACAACTAGTCGACATGAAACGTAAGAAAGTCATTGCAGATCTAAGAATGGACTGTGTAATAGTCAAATATTTGTCCCTACTATACAAAGTCTTTTTATTTTCTAATATACTCGTGAGTGAAGAATGAGAAAGAATATGTTGCATTTAAGAGAGTTAGTTGTTCTCTAACAGAAACAAGGCTGAAATTACATTCTTATTCCTGTACAATTTGTACTGTAATTTAGCTAAAAGATGTCTAGCCAACGGCTCGACACCACAATTACAAAGATTTCTATTTTCATCAAGACAATTGTCCTTGGAGTCATTGATTATCTGATGTCTGCCAGACCTGATGTTTAACTGTGTGGTTTACTCTCGAATGGCTAATTATGCCGTTTCATACGGTTAGTGAAATGTTTAAACCTTGGCAAAGCAAAGTGCACGCTTTCATTTCCTTTCAACTAATCTGTCCTGCACCTCACAGTTCTGCATAATTAATTGTATGTCTTTGGAATTCTTGTTTTTACAACAGAAAATGTTTCTCATTCTAACACTGCATACTTTATTCTCACTTTTCCACAGACAGACAATTTCCCCACTGAACCTAATTATATGGGTAGCAGACAACAGTTTGTTCAAAGGTAAGAACTGGAATCTATAATGTAACTCTTTTCAAGTCATTACTGGTTACCAAAAAGTTTTATCTAAAAGTGGTCATACTGATGTATCCAGATCTACTGTTTTTCTTTTTTTTGTTGTTGTTGTTGTTGTTGTTTTGTTTAGTAGTTCAACATTCAAAGACCCAGAGCGAGCCAGCCTCAGAGACAGCGGCCATGGTGACAGCGACCAGGCTGACAGCGACCAGGACACCAACAAAGGCTCCTGCTGTGATATGTCTGCAAAAGAAGCTCTCAAACTGAAGGCTGCAGGTGTGAAACCACCACCTTTGGAACAAGGTGAGCCGTCCCTGGCAAATCTAAGCAGACAGGAGAAGAAACTGCCAAAATAATACAATTAAACACATATTTCTTTTGTTCTTGCCTAAACACTCCTTGTATGAAATCGCATTGGTCTCCTTTATCCACTCCCCTCTTTTTTCACTGCACTCTGCATACAGTATGGACTGGAGGGTGTGACTATGTGTGCATGCTACACACGTCCTCAGTTTATCAAAGCAGACAAGCCCATTATGTTTTTATAAGCTCAACTACTTCTGCTTCTGCATTTAGTCCTCTTTCTCTGAGCTCCCATCTCTGAAACTTTGATAATGGAACATGGAAAATGACTTAGCGAGCGGCAGGCGATGTAGCCTTGTAGTTTGGTGATTAAATATGAATAATTATTCTAAGCACTGTGGGTCGGGCAGATTACATATGACATGTGTAGAACAATAACTCCCCAGATATGAGTTGTTGCAGTCACCCCCCGCAACCTCGCATGATTAGTGCATGGTCACAGAGAGGCAAGAAATTTAAGATTATGCATAGAGTAGAAAGAGAGAGGAAATGGGAAAGGAGATACAGTGAATTTCTCTCAGCAGCTTTAACCGGAGATTTGCTTTGGTGCGCACAATTACCCGCTTAACATAATGGAAATACTCCGGGAAACACAAATTTGCTAAAACATCTACACTAAAAAAGTTTTTATCTTGCTGACAGGATCCTGAAGAATGGTCTTGTGTACTGAACATGGATTCTCTGTAATGGTGCTATTAATCCTGGGAACAGAAGGGCTGCTTTACTCCGTACGGAAGGACAATGAAAATTTGAGCAACACTCTGTGCTGCAATATGCGAGTCTGACAAGATAGCATTTTTTTCCTTTTCATTGATTTTAGAATTAAAAAAAGCCACACATGTTGGCAAGAGAAATTGGCCAATTAAAAAGCTCCATATGTTTCTCATTTTGAAAATGTTCTCATTTAATTGTCCATGAGGGACCAAAGGATCACATTCATAAACACGAAAGCACGTGACTAAAGACTAAGTATGCAATTTTAGGTATTTGGTAGCTGTTTGATCTCTGGTAGATGCAGCATGTTTATACACTTCTCTGTGTGAGGTCTTAGAGCAGTACAATTTAGTTCTTGAACAAAACAAAATGTGCTCACACGCCTACATGTGCACGCACTCACACACATGCACTCACAGACCACAAGTCCGGAGGTGACGGTAACTTATTGAGGGTGTAATCTGTGTTTACGGTTTTTTTCCCCCTCCTCCATGAGTCTCGTTCCACTTCTCCCCCTCTCCTTGTTTGGGGTAATCGACTGATGTGAGATTAGACAGTTAACCGACAGCAGCCGGCTGTGTTTTGCCAATAACATAGGGGTTTAGCTAAGCTGTGGGGGAGAGAAGAGGCTGTGGGCCAATGCTGAAGTTACTCTGGTACTACACTAGCATATCTTTATCAACTTTCAAAACCACTCGTTGAATGCTCAATGATGTTATCTTAAAGAAAAATAAATATCATCATATGTTCTGTAATCAAGCTACATCTTGTAGAGAAAGAAAATTAGACTTTTCCATGTAGTAATTTGTAGTATGATCACTTAAAAAAAGTTTAATGCACTGGGATTTGTTTAACCCACATGAGATAAACCCACACAAGTGTGGATACAGCATATTGTTCATGAAACAATGGTCCAGTTTGTTTCCTCAGATGAAAACAGGTTAAAAAAAAGCTTGACACTGGTCAGTGTCCCTGAGGTTCCTGAGGTTGTTTTCTTACAGGGTTTTTCTATACATCTAATCACTTAGTGTATAGTCCATGGGTCTTTCTTTACAGCTGCCTCCCCCCACTTTTCCCACTCCCAACTTTCATCCTTTATCCCATCTTAAGACTAGTTTCCCTCTAAGCGTAGTCCTCTCAATTACTCTGTAGCTCTCTTTGCTTTTCCGTCAGAACACTGTGGCCTCTTTCACTGGTTCAGAATAAACAGGACTCGCAGTGCACAGAGCATGTAGTTCAAGTCCCAATTAATCTCCACCTCAGTCTCAGTTTTTATCCTTAAAGAAACCAAGTTTTTCTTTATTTTCACCTTAATTTTACCATCCTGGTTAGGTTTTTCTTTTAATATCTGGATTTGTGCTGCCCTCCAGTAAAAGTAGGTTGAGTTCAACAATCTCCCTCCCTTATAGAATAGGTTTCTTCTAGACAACATAATCTAGATATCTTAGCACTGCAGCACAGTCTCAAATTGATTAATTAGTCTCGCAAAATTGGTTGCAATGTATTAATTAAGCTTAAGTATATCAAATGCATTTTTGCCAGTTTTAAACAGCGATTAATTGATGCTCCAGCGCGCCTGCAGCAGACATTAATACGGTCTTGTCTGGCTCGCCGGAGAGGTTGGCAGCACATCGCTCGCCTCTGTGGAGATGACTGCCACAGTCGCTATCATGAACAGACAGTCGGCACTGGTGTTGGGAGATGTTACCCACTGATAGGGCTGTCCGAGCAAATGGAGAGGGAGCAAGAAGAACAGCGGGCGATGAGGGCGGGGGGTTGGAGCACAGAGAGGAACGGACAGTGTTTGAGTGCACCACCTGACCTTTCCTAATTATCTGCAACTGGATTATGATAATCAAACAGCCTCCTGCTTTGTTTCAGAAAAGGGAGGGATGAGTGGGACAGGGAGGGCATGGGGGTGTGGGAGGATAATGTGATACTACAAGGACAGTGTGGATACTGTGAGGAGACAGCATGAGATGTGTTCCTATGACAGCACTGTGGAAGGTGATGAAATTGAGTTTCTCAGTTATTTGTGGCTTGGTAATAGAAATATCCACCTGCACATTTTCCACCAGCTTTTGAATTGATTAAGTAGGGGAAATGCCATGATTGGTCAGTTGTTCTCACACACACAAATGCTCCCTTACAGTGATGTCTATGAACACACACACAGACACACATGCACATATAATGTAATTCATAAAAAAGATAATGGTGATGGCATTATATTCAGCTCTTACTTGCAGAATGAACCTCTAAATTGAAGTTATATAAAAATGTACAGTTCTATTTATTTCTGTGTTAAAAGATTAAACACACATTTTTGCAATGTGTTTTTAATGTTTTATAGAATACTTCATTGCTTTATGCGCAAACTTAAAGCTATACAAAAATAAAATCAGACATTTTATCTCTGATGGATCCTATAGGCAGTGTCTTGTGCTTTCTTTTGAATCTGAGCTGTAATTGCAAAAGATGGATTTTAAGAAAACAACATAATACTGAGCTGGCAATATTTCATATCAATGTACTTCTGCGGGTGATGTGTGAATTTCCATTTATCCCTTTACACATCAGTGTTTCTAATTTTATCAGTAGCATTTTCAGCTGAATGTAGTAGCCCAAAGCAACAAGCGCAGCAGAAAAGTTAGCAGCCTATCAAAGAGGATTTCACACAGTGGATTTTCCAGACCTTATTGTGGTATTAGGATGTTTTCAAGCTAAAGAAGGGCTCAACTCTGTGTTCTTCTGAAAAACTATGAATAAAATTGAGTCCACATAATTGACTGTGCTTAATTAAACATTTTCTCTTTTAGTCATTGCAAAGACAAAGTAAAAGAAATATTCTGACTTAAATTCATCTAAAATATTAATCCCATCTTCCCTTGAGGCAACTTAATCTTAAGACATTAGCACTACAGTACCTTTCCTGAATCCTCACCATCTCAGTCTTCCTTTTTTTTTATGTTCAAAGCAATTAATTTTGAATTATAGGTGAACCTTTGATTAAAAAAAATGTGGTTGCAAGATTAATTGACTGGTCAGAAGTCAAATCTGATGCCCTTTTCAACCATGTAGCCATGACAACTCCTTTCCTACTCACCATGGCCTTTAATAAACCTTTATCTGACTGTTGGAAAAGTGGATTCCATTGAATATCATTCATATTTCATGGTCAGATAGAGCATTTGTTGTACGAATGCTTTTGGATCTGTATTAAAATTATTGCCATGTGCCATTTTGACACGTAAAGCCTTCAGGACAGTACACATTACAGTAGTGGGTGAAATCAATAATGCATACTATTTTGATGTGTTTATGTTGAGAACTGCTCTTAATGGGCTCATAGAAAATGCTTTCGTTTGGGCTCACCAGTCATACCAACTCAAAGAAAATTGAGTGCAAATTTTACACGGCTATTTTCAGCTCTTTCTTGCAGAATTAACCTCTAAATTGCAGTTATATAAAAATGTACAGTTCTGTTTATTTATGTGTTAACAGATTAAACACATTTTATGTGCAGGTGGATATTTCTATTACCACGCCTTCATTAGAGAAGTATCTGTGTTTTTGTATTTACATAAACATTGTCAGCTGCTCCATTTGAGATTTGTCAATAATGGTTTGATTTTATCAAACAAGTTCTTATCGTTCCAATTTACTTAATCTGGATTCCCTTTTAGGGAAAAAGTGTGGTTCATAGTGAATGTTTTGTCGAGAGAGTGGAAGAGAGAGGCAAGCTGAAAAGGAACAGGGGAAAAAACAGTTCAGACGCTGCACAAGTGAATTCTGAAGACAACAAATGAACAAAGCAACACGCAATCTGGCTGCTGAATGACAGGCTGCTTGAAGACGCACATCTTCTGAAACACTTCCAGTAAGCTTTGAATCCAAAGTGGCGTGATCGAACCATGGCGGCACCAGGATGTGACTCAGTCATATCATCCGGACAGGGAGGCTGACTTTTTGACATTTACTCATCTGATGAAAACTTGAAAGCAACAGTTGCCTCTCTTGTGAGGGTCCCTAAAGTGACGGCTCACTGACACATAATAATTCCTTTCTTATTGCAGTTATTACATCCATCATATATTTCATGATTTTATTCAATATATGTGACACTGTGATCCATCACATTCAAGTTTTTTTCTTTTTTTTTTTTTTGCATTTTGTTAAAGAAAACCCATTGATAGATAGAAACTTCAGGGGAAAGATTCATGATTCACTTCTGCAGCTGTCTTGCACCCAGTGTCTACTTTTATTTCCTTACTGGATTTATGAAGCAGGTTGCACTAAATACCTGAAGATGGGAGCTGGTAATGGAAGAAATCTGCAAATATCATCAGGTCACTGTAATACTTTTTCCAGGCACAAACACAGTTGAAGCTGGAGTGATCAAAGAGAATTTCAAAAGATAGTTTCTCGTTTTTGTTATTCAAATTTCAGCTAATAAGGAAATGATAATTGACCTGAGAAAGCAAGACTAAAATTTTAAAGACAAATTGTGATTGAAATATTAGGGAAGAATGGCCTACATCAACAATTGATGCTGCAGATTGTAAAAAAAAAAAAAAGTGGGATGACGCATTAATTTACCCAACTCAGTTGGAGATAGATAGAGAGGGAGAGGCTGTTTGCTCTGTTTGGTTATTTTAGATACAGATCTGCCTTTGTGTCCAAGTTTATAATCAGTCACCCAGTTTAAGGTTTGATCATGTTTAGTACTTAATTTAACCTTCTTGAATTTGCTCCTGAGTTGTTTGTCACTTAAAAATCGATAGCAGCATCAGCAATAATTTCTCAAAGAATGGAGTTAGAAAAGGCAACTGTCAACAAAATTAACCTTCATGTTCAATGAACAGTCAGCTTTTCAATGCCGAAAGCAAAAACATTGTGTTTATTTTCTCTTTTGCAATTAGAGCAGTGTTGCTGTGTGCTGGTTCCCATGCTAAAATAACTGTTCCACAGGTTAATGGACAAACAGCTGCTAAGAGATAGGCTTCATCTGAGAGCACTGTAATTAGTCAGCTTACAAATATTGCTCCAAACAGGTAGCATATGGAGGAGTCATGGTTTCATGTGATGCCATCGCATCCGTCTGTTTAAACATGATTAATTTAGGCCATCAGGGTGTGTTTACACCCGTAGTTCCAACCAGATATGAAGGTGCGTCATTCCAGTGATCCTCCTCATACCAGCACTAGCACAATTCGGAGCGCTTCTGAGCTCCCGTTTTCCTGTTTGAACTTTTCTTCAGAAATCATTAATGTAAAAATTGGAATTGTTTATAGCATCATCTAATGAAGTCTCCATTGTGATTTACCCACCAAAGCCACCAAAGAATGGTTGTAAAAGTCTGCAGCGTGGCCTTGGGGAGTAGATTAAGAAAAACAAGCATCATCCAAAAACAGCAGCCAGCAGCTTGTGCTTCTTCTGTTTGTGCGAGCCATTGGGCAAGGAGGATTTGTCTCTTAGACTTTCATCTCTTCCTGTCCCTCATCTCCTCAGCTTTCTGCGGTCTGTCCCTGGCCGGGCCGATAGCTTGATTCATTGCGCCCTCACCAACTTACTTTTCCTGGTGGGGAATATAAAAGCCATCAACAGTCTGGAGTTCTCCAGGATGCATCACTCAAAGTCAAATAAGATTTGTGAGTGTTTTTGTGCCATACACATGTGCCAGATCACCCCTATTCTTAGAGGATGCGGTGGTATCGCACAGCAGTGAGACGATTTGCGGCTAAGCTATTGGAATCCTGCGGAAAGCCTAAAATCTTATGGGGTGAAGGGAGGGGAACTATCACAGTCTGAGGATTTCTTCCCTCTCATTACGGAAGATTTAAAGGGATTAGTCTATTTTCTTTACCACACAAAGTTTTATTAAATCCTATTGTTATGATTGTGGTTTATAAAGAGTAATGTCCATTCTTGCGTCCTTCCTCTTGTGCTTTGTGGGAAGCTATTTCAGGCCAGACCGGCTGTTGGGTGTGATATCCACCTCTAAATCTCAGCCCGGCTGCATGGCGGATCACCCGCAATCCTCATTCAGCCAGTGTAGCCTATCTCAACTCTAGTGCTGGAGAGGATTGATGAATATCTCTGACTCTTACCACTTAGGCTGTAAATCTGTGACATTATCCCTTTATTCTGGTAGCAGTAGCAAATAATTACACAATGTTTATGGGAGCAATGAGCGAGAACACCTCTTATTTCTTCCTAAGTGCCCTCATAACCTCTCTACACAGCATGGTTGAACTTTTCACCTTTAAAAGTCTGCCTTATATCCCTCTGAGAAAGGTGTTCACCTGCATCTGAAGCTACAACTGCTTACCAACATCAGACCGTCTTCAAAAATGGCAAAGTATTATTCCAAGAGTCTCATATTACATGGAAAAAAGAAAGCGCAAATCCAGTTGAACGCAATGAAAATGTTATTAGAAGCTTACTGAAAAATTTATGTCTGCTAAGGATGAGGATTAGTCCAGAGTCCTAGAGATTTGAGGGTAATCACTCTTCACCCATCTTGTAAAAGCCTTTATCCAGCATCAGGACCAGTAAAGTTCCAGTGATATTGTGTAATCATTTATTTACTTGCTTTTTTTGTCAGTCATATCTCTTACAACTTGCAGGACCATAAATATGGATCCCGGAGCTTTTCTCGAGCTACAGATTCGTCATCATTGTTCTTATCTCAGGTCCTGCCCCGTGCACAAATTTGCATGTGTTTGTTTTAATGCCTTGTCTGTGCGCAGTAGAGCTCGGAAAGTGAGGCATGGTGGTTTGATTAGTTTGCATATTTTATGTTTACAGTTTATACATGCTGGCTGACTTGTTTGCTGTAAACACGCTAGTAACCCACATTATCATGCAGAGAATATGATTCAACTCCGCTGAGTTGACTGGAAAAGAAAACAACTCCACCAAACTTGTTTCTACGCAGATATAAAATCTCCCTAAAGAGTTGTAAGAGAGAAAATCCAGTGTTTATCAGCTCCATCATCATGATAGGCATGTTTCTGTTCCCAGTTGTTCCGTTTGTAATCACATGATCAACACCCCTAGATGTATAAATGAAATTAATTAATACTATGTAGCCGAGCCCCATGCCAATGCAGCCTCCTTTTCTTTCCCTCCAGGAATTAATTTCTGGATGCAAGGTTTTTTTTAATTTTGTGAATTCAACTCAGACAATTAAAGTGTTATCATAGCTTTTAAATAGAAGTGCTTAAAAGACAGCAACTATCGCAACTCAGAATGTGTTTTATAAACAGCGAAGAAGCCCATTGAACAGGCAAAAACGGTGCTTTGCAAGGTTGAACTTTCTTTTATGTGTGTAACTGAATCAAAGCAATAGCTACTGCAAGCAAGCTGGATTTGAGAAAGCCTGAGGGTTAGAGCACACATTGTTTTATATTTTAAGAAATGCTACATGATATCAGGAAAAGTGTGATTGCAATACTTTTATTGAATATTGTAATGGCTTGTTTTTAGATACACTTTACACTGGGCTGCGGTTGCCACTAAATACATCTTATATTGCCTCGATCTGTGTACTTGTCATTAATGCCTCCAGTATTCCTCTAACCTTCTTTCCCACCTTTCTGCCTTTCTTTGCTCCTTTTTTCTTTCTGCATCCATTAAATTTCAAGTAAACCCAAAGCAAGTTTTATATAGATTGACAGACGGATATAATTAAGTGAATCAATCTACATTGGAGCATCACAGCAAAAGTTGTAATGCTGCACTTGTGAAAAGTAAGTCTGTTTTGCCTCACTTTGGTACTCAGACAAACCTCTGAGAGCCACACTGGAAACAAAAAAAAAAAAGAAAAGGAAGAATCTTGTTATAGCTACATTGACTATACCTATATTTAACTCTATTTTTTCTTTTTCTTCGTTGTAATGTCTCCACTACTATTTGTGAGCTAACATCTAGCACACCACCCTTCATTGGTACAAATAGTACGGGGGGACAAATACATGTAAAAATTATGTAAGGCAATATTTTGAGACAAAATGTTGCCTTGCATATATTTAATTTATTTTTTATATGTATGTAGATTTAAGCATTTTTCGGCAAGTATTTAACTCTATAATTGATCAAAAATACAACTAACAAGATAAATGAAATTATATGCAATTCTTTTAAGTTCATGGGTATTAATTGGAAGTAGTAAACGAGCGATGGATAGGTATAGAATGTTGGAAATGCCAAATGTAAGTTTGTTTTTCCAAGCGTCTGAGTGTACGTGTTGGAGAACAGCAGTAGAATTGTTCCAGTGTCTGCTCTCAGTGGGTGAAACATGTTGCCCTGCACAGCAGTAGGGAGGATACTACGGAGCAGATTATAATGATACAGAACATCGTCACTCCCTGGATCAGAGCCACTCCGTAGCCATCTGTCCTCTGTCCACGGACAGCCGGGCATTTCTGTATTTGTATTTGTGTGTATGGCTGTGTGTGCATATGTGCATGTGTGCGAGAAGTAATTCTAGACATTACACGTGCTGTTTTACATATGCTTTGAAAGCCTCTTTTACTTGCTCCCTATCGTTGTCCAGCCATGTGCATGATCATTACCATTTCTTCTAGTACCCAGTTTTTCAGCCAAGTTAAAATTATATAGTTTTTTTAATTATTTTTTTTAAACTGACTCTCTCTTATGACCAGAGAAACTCTTCTTTTCATTTTCTCCACATTGCCTTACATTATACAAAAATCCTAGACATTAATTAGGGAATTAGGACATGACAACTCTCTAGCACTTCATTAAAGAGCTCTAACTATATTTAGAGTACAACCTTGCACTGGTGCTACAGCTGCTCGGTGACCTGTTAGATTCTTTGACCTATAGCAGTGCCTTCAGGTAATGTTAAGTGCTTTAAGCATATATTGAATATTAAAGTGGAATTATTATGTTTTTCTGCTGTTTTACACAACCTATGAAATATTAGAGGCTAAAGTCAAACTAAAAGCTCTGCCCCACAGAGAGGAACAAGCTATTGTCCTATGCAAAAAAAAAGCAAATGCATAATAAGGACCGAGTCAAAGATACAGTCATAGAACAGTGATAAATTAGGTAATGAAGCCAAACTCACAATGGAGTCTTTAAAACAGATAATAAAATATGAGAGAAAAGAGTTATGTTTATACTTTAATCTCAGAGTCATAAAACTACATGAGGGATTTAGATTTCACAGTATCTCTCTCGGTCCAAATTATTTTAATTAAATTTTTTTATGTTATGGGATTGAAATGAACATTTTGCCATTTCTACAATCTCTAGGTACTGTGTTATAACATTTTCTTGTACGCAGTAAAATTGAGAGAACTTGGACTCATACTTTGGGTTTAGAGTTTCAGAGAGGTTTAGAGAACCAGACTAATTATAGCAGTATCACAGTAGTGTGTGCTATCTTACTCCGAGTAGAACAACTTCAGAGTCTGGTTGCTAATAATAAGGTTATGGGCAGGTTGAAGAACTTTCTGTGTTCTCTAGATTCACGTTTGAAGCAGAACTCAGCCGCCAAGATCTGAAAGCTTGTTAGTAGGGAAAGAAATAAGTGACAAAAATTCGGGTTAGTCAGATATTCTGATGATTGCAATGCTAGGAAGGAAAAAATATATTGGACTCTCAAGAACAAAACACGAAATTTAATAACACATGGAGACATCTTGAAAAGAGGGGATTTTCATTAATTGTGTAATTATGTAAAATCAACTTCTTTCCAGCTTTATATCATTTTATAATGTCATTCTCTCATCAAAGACATGCTCAGAGTGTTCCTTTGATTCTTTCATGCGTGTTTGAGAAATCCTTGAGTCTCTCCTGGCAACCATTCATGGTGCCTAAGCTTTGCTCAGACAAAGTGGCATCTATTCACCAAAAGCTCCGCCTTGGATCATCTGAACGTGACAAAGGCCAATTTCAAAAAGTGAGATATGGTAAAATTTCTTTGAAGTCAATTTTGGTATTTTGATATAATTTTCACAACTGTAAGTTCCATATTTTATTGTGGTATAAAATGGAAATTAAAATACATAACAACCCCTTTTAAATACTCAGTTTTAAAGACTTTTCAAATAGTGCAAAATATATGAGCTAATCCACCAATGACTAGTTCATATATTGTTCCCTAATGATGGTTGAAATCTCATCCTTGCTTTAACACAGATATCTTTTTGGTACTCTGCACCAACAAAGATAATTTTCAAAGACTAAACCCACAAAGTACATGGCAATAACACTCCTCTCTGTAATGACACCATTATGTTAAAAATTAAACAATTTTGAAATGATGAAAAATATAGTCAGGCCTTTCAGGTTGTAGTGAAAAGGAAACATGATCTACAAAAAACCCATCTCATATCTTCAGTAGTACAAATATCTTTTGCTTATGGCCAAACAGCTGAGGAGGCTTTTAGTTACTCTGTGTGCAAGACTTGCAGGAGTTTTTTTTTTTCTTGAAAAGGTGACTCAGATTATGTGTGTGTTTATTTACTTATGCTGATCTGTGAAACTTTACCTCTAAAAGTTTCACAGATCAGTTGAAGCACCGACAGAATTACATTGAACAAAATTACACTTGCTCTGAAATCAACTTGAAGAATAGATTATTTATTGTATTCACAAGGTCATTTTAGTTTGCAAATTGCCACACATAAATGTTTTTGCTTCAAAATGCATATCTAGACCCAGTTTAGAGGTCCCATCTGTTAAAATCCTGCTATAATTAGACAGTTTTGTATGGATTTGCTGGAGCAGCCACATGCTGATTGCTGTAGTTCTGCTCACGATATTATGTGCTGAGTTCCCCCTATATTGAATTCCTCAACGTTATTAATTACAATAGTAAAAATGACAGATTGCTTGATCAATTCTGTGCAGTCAGCTACAAAGTGGAGAAATTGTTCAGCTTTGATTATGTGAAAATGAACTGCCGTATGAAAATTTCCCGAGACAATGAATTCAGCACAACTTCAATCACTAAGATGCAATTGGAAGGCCCCTCTGTCTGCACTGTTTCCACGCCTGATGCGAGTGAATATTTGTGATGCCCTGGGGCATTGTTTCCCCGTGTTACACTGCATCAGGAACCAGAGAGACAAATGGCCCAGGCCTGTCCAAGACATCAGGACTTCTTCTCAGTTCAACCATAACTAGTAATGTCCTTTCATCCACTGCCTGCAGTGCAGTAGATAATGGAGTTTTTGAAAAAGAAGAGATGCTAAAACAAAGGGGGGTAGAGTGGACTTCATGACATGACAGTGGATGGGATGATCGCAGATGAAACTATTTAGGTATTTCATCAATCTGAATGACTTATATACATCAAAAGCACCCAACTCCTAATTAGGTTTTAAAATATGATATCTGAATAAGAGGGTCAGTATGGATGAGCATGACACCAGGCCAGCTTCATTGCACATAGACTTAACTAGGATGGCATCTGGCACCCAACGGTTATGAAGACACCAGTTCCAATCCAGATAAAAAAAA
This sequence comes from Poeciliopsis prolifica, assembly GCF_027474105.1. Taxonomy (NCBI): domain Eukaryota; kingdom Metazoa; phylum Chordata; class Actinopteri; order Cyprinodontiformes; family Poeciliidae; genus Poeciliopsis; species Poeciliopsis prolifica. The sequence goes on from NW_026562396.1 coordinate 2,683,623, forward strand.
GTCAACACATACAATGATATGACCTGCTTCAGTCTTGTCCCAATCAAGAATATACCTCTATGGATTGTTAAAAAACCTGCCTTGATGTCAAAATTACACAACAGAATAAACTTGTGCTAATGCATGGTAACTTAACATAAAGCAGACAGTGGCAACATAATAAATTTCATTAAATATATCTATTTCACTGAAGCTTTGCCACATTGATAAAGACTGAGAGCATGTACATGTGAGTATACGAGTATGGCGACAAGGAGTGTTTTTCCCCGATAACCTCAGTTTGTTACTTTTTGATCCTGCTAAATTAAGATAACGGGCTTGGTTAATTAAACTGTCACATGGCAATACCTTGAGGAATTGCAAGGCCAACACAGCGTTAATTGGGTGGCTGCTATTGTCCCTGTATTGCCTCCCTTATGCGGGAATCAACCCCACACAGGGGAAAAAAACACTTTCATTGCCTCCGGTGAAGGACAGAAGAACTTAGGAATGATTCATATGATGTAGAAACATTTTGAGACAAGTTCGGAGTAATTGCTGACTGAAGTTTGTTAAAAAAGAGCTTTGCGATTCAATCTAAATACTTAAAAATCCCTTAACACATTTTAACGTCAAAATGTAATTTCTGCAGTTTCCCTGTGAAGCCGTGAACACCAGATTAGGCCCACCACGACTTTCTATCACTTCTGAAGTTCACGTTAATGAGAGTAAGTGTAATTTTCTGTACATTGTAGTTGTTTCTGCATTGAATTAGTTGATAGTGCCTGCAAAGCCCCATGGACGATGTCAGCAAGCTTAGGATGCATCTGTAATTACTAGCAGCCAATAAACAGCTGACCTCACCAACTCACCTCAAAACACTACAAAGATCTATTACGGAAATTTAGAGGGTTTATAGTGTTGGAGTGATGGGTATTTCCACCCCTTACGCAAACAACATTAAAGTAAATTCATAGATTTTTAACACTACCGATTTCATCAACTTACTCCTAATGACTTGCTCAAGATGTACTGATATTTTATTGCTTCTTAATTAGAATGTGAATTTTTAATCAGACCTAATTCATTAAACATTTTTATAGTATATTCTTGGAGCATTTCAGTCGAACACAAACATCATTTATGCATTTCAGGGAATAAGTACCTCTGAGACTGTCAGGATTTTTGCCATATTTTTACAAGATGGCTTGACCACTTAATGTCTGTTCTGCTGTGATGTTTATGAATCTATTGTCCATCTGTCCCTGAAGGTGATCAAAATCTGCCGTGATTAGCAAGTGCGAAGTCTGGGTAATGGTCCCCCTGCCGTGCTGCCTCTTATCCCCTCCCAAGTGCGGATCAAAGAGGATGAAGTTTTGAGCCTGGGGATAATCTAGTCCCTTAGATTGTGATAATGCTTCTCAGGGTGATCATGTGGATGAGAGCGGGTCTCGGCGTGCTCACAGTAGTGTTTTTTTCTTTTTTTTTTTTTTCATCCTCTTGAGGTACTTGTCAGCGTGTTGGTGCTCAAAAGACAAATGGCAGACAATAGCAGAGTGAGGCAGTGAATTAGTACATGTAGGGAGATGGAAAACACACTTTTGCTGTAGGTGTATCCAGGCAACCACATCAGAATTGATAACGTTTTGCATTCATGACAGATGATTGCTGCTATCTTCCTTTTCCAGCTTTACAGTGATGAAATATAACATATTCTAGCTTAGTGTGAATTCAAAAATGTTGTGAGACTATAATTTGAATAAGTACTGTTATAACTGGAAATGTTTTTACTATATTTTGCTGACTATGATTCTTTAGGTGAATTACTGAAAAATTATGGGGTACATGGAAAATCTTACACAACCATGTATTTGTAAAGAAAAAAAAAACATCATATGTCAATGTGTAAAATATCAAAAAAGTAACAAAAATGAATTTTGCTTGCTTGTTCTCTAGTTTGGAACAAAATAAATAACCTCTCCCTTACCCCCTTCATGTAAAATTATTTTAGTTACATGATTTATAAAGGTTTGCTTTGCTTTCACTACTGCAAGATTTCAATATGACTCAAGTCTGGCCTGTAGCTTGACTTTCCATAGCTCTCCCCATAGCGTTTGGTCTTTTTTTCAGTCATTCCTTGGTGAATTTGCTAGTGTATTATTATCCTGTTGAAAGGTCCACTTCCAGTTCCAATTTTGACTTTTGGTGAGATTGACTCACATCTTCCACAAACTCTTTGATATGATGCAGAATTCATAGTTGGATCAGTGGCTTCAAGCTGCCCTGTCCCGGGGGCATTGAAACAACCTCAAACCAGAACTCTTCTTCCTCGCTCTACGCTTGGTGTGAGGTTCCACTCCTGAAAAGCCATCTGTGACCTCTGCCGTGTGTCTGTCGCTGTGACCACACAGCCTTTCTCTTTGCTTTTCTTCTTGGCAGGTTATTTCAAGAGGGCATTCATTCATTTAAATATTCATTTATGTATTTCAAGGATAAATGTCCACCACTTTGTTTTAAAATTCCTTTTCAAACCGTCTATGCATTCGCTTTAATACCATTAGCTACAGAATCTGCGAGGAGACTTCCAGACTCCTTTTTTGCATTAAATAGTCTCTTCTCTTTATCCATTTTTGCTGAGGCCACCATTCCATAAATTGGCAACCATTTCAAATGTGTGCCATTTGCAGATAATCTCCTTTACTTGAGGATGATCTTTTTGTATATAATTTGAAGGACTTTTTAAATCGCTTCATAGAATACAGACATCGGGAACTTTTTTTGAAGGCCTTAGATAACTCTTTACGTCTTGACATGATGAGATGACACACTGGAGCACCAAAGAGAGCAGCAGGTCATACACGTCAGGGGTTTATGGATTTGAGAGTATGGTAAATATTAGAGAGCAGTTATGTTTGAGTGTTTGCTTGGGAAAATATAAGAAGAATCCCTTCTAGAAATATACAGGAGTTTCTGTGTAGACACTGATTTACAATTTCATTTGATATCAGACCTGCTAATTCCAGTTGTGACAGAGTTTTTATTCTTTTTATTTAAGGGCTTAACAAAAAACTAGTAACAGAAAATGATGGAATAACAGGATCACTGAAATTAATGCATCATTGTTTTTTAACAATTGACTGAAAGTGGTGGAAGTTCTTTGTTGTGATTAATTTAATGAATTAGAGAAATATATCAGATTTTTTAGCATTTGACTAATCAATCACCAACAGGAGACAATAAATGATCAAAGATTCATTCCTATCTTTGGTAGGTTGATCGGTCCATCTCTCCTCATTTCAGTATGTACAGCTTGCACACCTTGTTTACTTCAAACTATTTGTTTGAGAAATATTAAAAACAAACAGTTTAGTTGTGTTTGTGTTCTTTTGTTTTTCTTTCGCCCTGTTGACAGTCTGTGAAATGACAGTGAGCTTAAGCTTTGCTCAATCTCATTTTGGTCTTAAGTTCCCTGTTGTTCCGCATGATCTCTTCCCACCCTGATCTGTGTCTGGTGTTGGTGTCCAGCTGTTCTGTCAGCACGACAAGTGGTTCAGGGAACTCCCTCATTGCTCACTGACCAATCGCAAGCACACCAGAATGCTGTCAACGAGAATTTTCCACCCAGTGGTTTGCATTTGTGTGCACCTGTGGTTTCAGCCCGGAGGACAGGGGAGGGAAGAAGGCAGCGGGAGAATGGTGGCGAAGCAGGGCACTGGGGTGGAAAGGCAGTCGGAGTTGGGATTAGGCTATCCCTCTGTCTGTAAAGATTAAAGGAAATAGATTCACAGTGTGCCTCCTCCCTCCCCCGTTTTGTTGTGTTTTCTTCAAAATGCATCACGGGACAGCTGAGGCTTTGCATATTTATAATTTGCATGAAGTCATTGGAGCTTGGAGGCAACTTACGGTCATATGTGCACGTTTGCATGCAGGCATGATTGCGTGTGGCCATGTGCTTTGCAATTCAACAAGAGAAATCAAAACCTTGACCAAGCAATCAAATAAACACGCCTGGAAAAGCCTGCACCAAATCCATGGAAATCTTAAATTACCTGCACATTTAAAATCCTTGTTACCCAAAATTTAATGGAATGCTAAAAACAAAACAAAAAAATACCCTGAAAGCCTTTACTAAGGTGCAAGTACAATGTATACTGCAGTACAGAGCCTACTGTGGAGAGTTACTAGAAGATACTCATTCTCCACTGCAGTGCTTTGCTAGCCGAGTTGTGAATCTTATCAGGCAGAGTTGTGGGGGATTTTGTTTGCGTGTGCGCGCGTGTGTGCATATGTGTGTGTGTGTGTGTGTGTCCAGGCCCCTCTGGAGTCCATTAATCCCAAATCTAACAGACATACTGCAGAAGCAGCCTTTGATGTGTACTGAATCCCTTGCTGGAATATTGGATGCAACTTCTCTTCTCTGTTTTTTTTTTTTTTTTTTGCTCTCTCATCGGCAGTGCATTGTTTTGCTCTCCCCCCATGATGCTGGTGCTGTCCAGCAGGACAGGTGGCAGCCGTGTTAGGAGTTTGTTTACGATTCAGGTGTGTTCTCGCCAGTTCTCTGATCTGTAATTTTACATCTCTGAGCTCTTTTAATCCCATTCTTATCTTGTGTAAGCCTTCTAATCTTTGACCCTAATCTTAAACCGCTGAATAGAATGGGGCAGTGTGGATTGAGGGGAGTTGTTTCTCTCACCTTCAAATTCAATGCATACATTTGTCACAGGGAACCTAGGCGCTCCAGTCTTTTGGGTTTTTGCCTCTCAAGCTGAGTTTGAAATGTGCCTATAGCTCTATATTTATATTTATTTAGGTTTTATTGCAAGAGCCTGGACTTGAACCCTGTGAGTTTTAAAGCTTTGTTCACAACTAACCAGTCTCAAGCGTAAAGCAAATGGAGAGGCAAAGAAAGTATAAATGAGATAGTGAGATGGAAAATGCATTTCTATGTGAAATGATTAACCACCACCCCTCCCCCCAACGGGTGCACTAATAAACTGTTATTGCATTTCCGTCAGTTTCTTTTAATCTAATCATGCACATAAACAGATGAGTGATAGCATTACTGTTTGCGTATGTTTACCCATAACAGAGACATAGGCGGCCATTGTCTAGACGGCAAACACTAATTTGGCTGGGACACAGAGGAACATCAATGCTAAAGCAATGGTGCTGAAACACTAGGCATGTGCTTTGGCTTTGCACTGAAGGGGAGATTGCAGTGGCAGACAGACGGCGATAGGAGGAAAAGACGGTGCAGCAGAAGTAGTGGAAAGGTTGGCAGAGCTCACCGTGGCTAATACATCCAAAGTGTGTCAGTTAGCTCTTTAAATGTGTTAGGCCCCGGGGCTGAGAAAGCCAACACCATCGACTCAGCCCACCTCACTCCACCTTTCCACTTAGCCTCTGTTCAACACCCGCCAATATCCTTAGGGGAGTTACACTGCTGTTCATTGGCAAAATTGATCAAATGCCTTCATGCTTAAGTGTACATTTTTCTCATTGCACTTATTAGTCTCACAAGTCCATGTTGTGGAGGATGAATTTAGAGAATTGCATGCCATGTATTGTTGTGATGCATGGCATGCAAGTATAGAGATGTTTTGACTTCACACTGAGCTCCATGCTTTGACTTCTCCATTACCCTATTTAACAACCAGTAAGCAAAGGTGATGAAACTATGTATGCATTCATATGCACCTACATCAGTCTTTTTAGGTATCTGTTAAGGTATCAAACTCTAGTCATTGAGCAGTGTTTAGATATCTCAGTTGAACAACACATATGAATCAAATTTCTCAACTATTTCCTCAGTCAGCTTTTTCCTTTTCTTCTTCTTGTGTTTTATGGTGGTTAGCAGACCAAACACGATGGTCCATTATCACCACATAAAGTAATGTTCTTCAGAGTCCTACTTATGATGTAATTTTTTGATTCAGGCGGCTCTTTAGGACTGGAGTTTGGTATCTTCTAAGTACTTTTTTTAAACCTCATTATGTAATGCACTAATGCCAATAATGAAGAGGAGCACAGCCACTGTGTACAAATTATTTGCCAAATAGTTGGATTTTATGAAAAGTGTAGAATCCGTAAGAAAAAAGACATAAAGTAACTTTCAAAATGTTTTATGCATGCTTTCTCTTTCATATCAGACACTTTCAGAATGTCTGATTTGAATCATTTCTTAAAACTATGCTTTTTCTGTGGCTGTATTATTGACCAAAATTATCCGTACTATTACATTATGAGTAAGACTGTGAAGAAGATTACTTTATGTGGTGACTTTCCTACTTTAAGTCTTGAACTCACTCTCTCTCTTTTACATATTTCTTCAGAGTAAAAGTAAAATTAAGGCTTTGGGGTGGTCAAACTGTCCTGACTTGACTGATAGAAAATCTTTGAAGGGAAATAAAAAATAGTAAGATGGTGAGGACAGACCACCAAAGATAAAATGTCAAACTACAGGTGGAAATCTGAAAAGCAGTTCAGCTATTATGATAATTTGACAGCTGTGATGCCTATAAAGTTGTTTTTTTCCCCTGATTATTTAAATGGGTTTTACATTTAACATTAAAAAGTATATATATATATATATATATATATATATATATATATATATATATATATATCTATGAATTTTTTTTTCAAAAATTTTGTCATATAGCAATCAAGAAAGCTGTGTATTGCTGATGCAAAACGGAAACTAATGTGTTTTCTAGTCTGTAAAAGAGCACCATCAATGACTAATTTCTACTTATGCTGTTTTTTCCACCTTTCGGATTACATTAGGCTTGATTGGCAAGCTTACCAACATGCATCATCAGCTACCTTATTTTTATTTTAGTTTGAGATGTTTTAGTCACTAAGCCGAAGGTACAGGTTGTGGCTGTAAGCTGTCAAATATTCATATATTCACTTTATTATCATTTCCAATGCAGATTGTTCTACCAGAGTTGGTTTGTTTAGTGTAAAACCCCCTATGCTAAAATATTTAAGATCATTTGAAAGAAACTATGCAATGCAGTGGCAATTTGGCACGAGGAGTCATCATGCAGTCAAAAGGTCAGTAGCTCAATCCTTTTGTGGAAGATACATCGGCCTAAAATTAAATCCCACAATTACCCTGGATCTTCTGATCTGTGGTCAGACATAGAATGACTGAATTGTGTGTGTGTGTGTGTGTGTGTGTGTGTGTGTGTGTGTGTGTGTGTGTGTGTGTGTGTGTGTGTGTGGGTGTGTGTGTGTGTGTGTGTGTGTGTGTGTATGGGTGAAGCATAAGTAAAAACGAAAACCATCGGTGCAAACCGTTCAATCTTCGTTTGCTATATGCAAAGGGTTGTGTTGAGATTGAGAATCAGAAGCACTTTCCCTAATCCTGCTAAAGCGGCACACGTGGGAACGGTTCGTGCACAAAGCCGCAACACCCTGAGTCGCTCAAATCCATTTGTTCAAAACTGAGCAACAAGCAGAGAGAGGGAGACAATAAAGAAGTAATCTAATTCAGTAAACGTGACAGTTTTAAATTTATGGTGGATTATATTATTGTATGGATTGTATCTATGCAGCGCCCGTGCTTCATCTCGCACACCAGTCTCCATGTTGCTTCGGGCCAGTTATCGCGACAGGGCTCTAAATTCAGTCCAAGATATGCTCCCTCAGCTCTGGAAATGGCAGAGAGGGACCAATGGCATCATTAAAGCACCATAGTTAAAATATACAAATTTGGTGGAGTGAACCGCTTCTTAAGACGTCCCTCTCTGAATTAGCAACAATAGGTTCCCCCTCATTCTTTCTTTAATAAGCTCTTTAAACCTGTTTTCTCCTTGGATAAAAACAGGATTTCTGTAATGAGCTGGTGACTCATAGATTCGCTTGCTTTAATTTTTTTAAATTCCTCTCCTCCTTCCATTTTCTCTTCTGTCTCTCTTTCTCACTTCAAGTCTTGTGCTCACTATCTCTCTAAATGGGCCAAGGCAACTTTCTTTGCCATCTACAGGGGCGAGGAAGTAGATAAAGGCTATTAACTGGCAGACGGCTGCTGATCAGCCTCCCTGGTCTCTGATCTAATGTCTCAAACATATTGTGAACCTCTTTTCTGCTGAGGCTCTTCTGCAGCCTTCAAATACAATTCTGTTGTCTGCTTGGTGAACATTTGTGGCTCACCAAACAGTTGATAGAAACAAGCACGCAAATATGACCAGGCATAATCTTAATGCTGCCGTGGAGCAAAGAAAGCAGCGCAAAAAAATCAAGTGAGGAGTGAGCAGAAGTAAAACATGGTGCGAGCCTGCTGTGTCTGTTTGTGTTGCTCATAAGCGAAGAAGCTGAGATACACACACAGGAAAGACAGGGAGCACACAAGCATACTATATTTAGATGACAAAGTGCCACAAACCCAGACTAAAGGGGGAAAAGTAAACAAAGGAGAAAGCGGAGAGGAAAAAAAAACAAGGCGGTCCAGAAGCATCCCCTGTTATGGTGCAATCCCCCATGTCCTAATTACACAGGCTTAGAGGAAACGGAGGATTAGCCACCAATTCACCACGCTTCTCGCCTCATCTTCTAATAAGTCCTCTTCTTGTTTCCTTGCCACCCTTTGTGCAACCCCACGTCTCTCTTCAGTTACAGGTAGAAGAATACTGTTGTTCCGAATCTTTCTTTGCCCATTCTTGCCAACATTTACACTCCAGACAACAAAAACTAAATCCTTTGTAAAATTTAATTGCGTGGCAGATCTGTTTGTGGTCCTCGACATCATGGGTTCGGTATTTCTGTGCAGTTGAGGACCCTGGTCTCATCTGTATTTCTCCTGTTTCCCTTTGTGAATGAACTTCTCAAGTTTGTTTATATATTTTTATTTTTTTTATTAAACTGAAGCACTTTGTTTGCAGCAAAACAATTTTACTCTCAGTGCTGCTTCATTGTAGTCACTTTAAATGCTGAGACTCATATCCACTCTGCAGCCCCATCAGGCATTCATCTAATTGGTCCCAAATTCAATCTGCACCATACAATGACCCCAATCACACAGCGAGAGTTGCAGAGATTCATCTTCAGCAGTGAGAAGAACAAGGAAGCCTGCACCAGATGCCGTGGACCCACACAGCTTAGATCTCAGTGTCACTGCATCAACCAGGGAATACATGAAACGATGGAAACAAGTTCAACATGAGACTTGGGACAAATTCATTATATCTAACCCTGTTTTTCAAAAACATCCTTAAAGTTTTATTACACAGAGACCTACTTGCTTTTATGGGTTAAATTCTGGTTATAGCTTGATGAATATTAAATGCTTTAAAATGTGAAGTCGTCCTGAAGTGCTCTGAAAAAATTATTGATAGTCCTAAAACGTTTTAACACTTTATCACATTACAACCGTTAAATGCAGCTTATTTTATTCAGTTTATTTTGTGGATATACATATTCTGTGTATAAATAATTATAGTGTATATATACAGGATCTGAGCCTCCACATAATATAAAAAGCTTGGCATTTTTATTCATCTGAATTCAATTCTTGTACAACAATTTTTTTTAGCCCGTCTCTGCCAGCTCTAAACTTTTAATGATTTACATTTTGGTCCTTTAGCCTTTGGAAAATACATCAAGATCAGTCCGCCTGGGCGATGAGCATATGTGAACACCGAGTTTCATGTCTGGCCACAGTTGATCGATTAATTTAAGTCTGAGCATTGTGACCCTCTACCTATGATTATGATTTGACCAAAGTCTTTGCATTTTAGCTCAGAGTGTCTTTGTTTTGTCGACTGGATCTAAATCATCACCCCGGTTTCAAGTCGATTTCAATCTCTTGACATGTTGTCTTTTTGAATATATTATCCTATTTAGCTCTACCGTCTTTTTTTTTTTTTTTTGCTTTTTATGTTGCTGTTTGTTCACTGATGTTCTCCGACAAACTGCTAAGATTTTACCAGAAGCACACTCCTTAATAAGTAGATAACTCCTGAAAGGTACAAGTTGTACTGAATTTTACTTTGGGGGATCAGAGGAAAGAGGGCTCAAAATAATAGTATGTTACACATTCCTGATTTGTATTTCTAAAAATGTTTAAATTGTTTTTTCTTATTCACAATTATATACTATTTCACAAATACTATACTTCTATTTGGGTTTGTTTATATCTTAAAGTCCATGTAATTACATTCAAGAAGTATGTATACAAGGTATCTGTCTGTCTGTGTGCTTATGTATAAACTGTTTATCGTTCAATATATTCATGTGTTGTTAAACTATGTTATTTACATTTTTCAGAGTTTTTTTAGTTAGTATAAACAGCTTGATCACTTCAGGAATGATGTAAGGCTCGCTCTTCTCTGTTGTCTACATCTAATAACTTGCCTGTGGCTTCTCTCTTTCAAAAGCTGTAACATTAAAAGACTGAAGCAAAACCAGGAGCAATCTATGCCTTGAGGAAATGTGAATTATAGAAGGTCTAAAGTCACAGCGTTGGAGAAGAGGCTCAGGTATTTTGATAGGCTAAGGGAAGGATCTTCCATAACTGACCTTGCAGTATTTATTGAGTTCCTCTGACTGCTGTCAGAAGTGAAGGCTCAAAACTGCTCTATTCACAACAACAAAAAGTGTGGTTTTCTTCTTCTTTCTTTATTCTGTAGGTGATGGAAGATGGAAATATGTCAAAGAAGAACAAGACTAAGAAGTTCACTAAAGTTGTTGTTCCAAACAGCAGTTTGAATATGTAACACAAAACATTGTGACTGTTAAACACTGGTTTGCCTTTACTCAGCATGTTTGGCCTTGGATAGGCTTTCATGGCTGTTCATTACGATTGAGCTTGTTTGTGAGGATTGCCAGCAGATAAAGAAAAGAAAAAGCAAAGCAAAAACAAAAAAACCTTAAGATCCCTTTTTCCCACAGATATCTCCAGGTTGACCTTTACTAACAGTTAAAGCTGGCAGACATCTTTCATTAATAATATAACACTAGGCAGCTCTCGGCGCAGCTGGGGAAATCTAAAGCATGTGGGAAAACATGCCAGGAAAAGCAGATCCTATTTGATTAGATTCACTAAAAATAAAACTGATAGGCGCTCACATTGCAGATAAACTGACACTGGGGGGTTGGAGGGTGTGAGTGCACAGTTCATTCAGACACAAACAGACTAACTGGTACACGCATTCACACGCACAAGCTCTTATGTAGCCATGCAACATTTTTTTAAGGATGACCTCAAGTATTTCATGGCACTTTATTGCTGCCTGGTGCCAGTAGGAGAGTGCTGTTTGAGAACACAATTCTGGCAGCCCAGATGCCCCTTATTTCCACAGCCCTGCAGACCCCCTTTTTTTACACCCACACCCCCTGGCTCTGCTTGCTCATCACTGATTAAGCTTTGCGTGTTTGTTTTTGTTTGAATATGAGCTTATGCTGCTCCTAGGTTTTTGTTTTTTTTTTATCCCCCTTTCCGCTGTGCATAAACACTTTCTCCTCAGTGTGTTCTTTGAGCAACTTAGCCAAGCATTAGCCAACTGAGAGGCCTGCAGTTTTGCGGCAGAATGCCTAAAGAGAGGACGTGTTTGATCCTTAGATAGGTGTTCTTGATTTAGTCTGTGCATTGCCAGCCAACGGTTTTTCCCCCCGGCTGCTGCCGAGTACTTCCTGCGATGCATCAGTATTCTCCTGCCTCGAGCTGTGATGAGATCTATTACACCAAAGATAATTATTTTTTTCATACAGTTAAGCCGTTCACTCCACAAAACAATCTAGACACACTATATTATATCACATCTGTACAACCAAAGTTTGAATTTCCCAACCAATAATTAATGTTTTTGAAAAAAGCTAAAAATGTCAGATAAACATGAATATACAATAGCTCTCAAAAATACACACACACTTATAATAATACAATGTTTGGTTTTTGTGATTTAAAAGACTTTTTTCATTCTCATTTCAAACTATTTTACTCTTTAATGTCATAGGTATTTTCTATCAAGTTTAAGAGAAAAACTGCAGGGAAAAAAATATTTAAAAAGAAAATATTCTGTAACTTGGATGGCACAATTTGCACAAGCTTTTAACTAAACCTTTTTCAGCATTCAGTCTTCTTGAGTTTACACCTGTCCCAGGTTATAGAGAATCTAATTATAAAGATGTTGTAATAGGAATGTCTTGACAATGGTGTTGCATATGTTAGCTAAAGTCATAGGTTGGAAACAGATTACAAAGGTTCAGAATAATGTCTGTAAAATGTTATCATCTAGGAGAAAATGAAGGCAGTTCCCCCCCAAAAAAAATTTATAAAATAAAATTTTTGAAAAACAAGAACATTGCAAAAACATTTCAGTCACGCTCACAAATATACTAAAGAACCTCCTCAGTAGGATTTCATGTATTCTTCATACATATAGACTACAGAGATGAGAAAAAAAATGTTTTTGTTTGTTTGCTTAAAAGGTTTGGGTAATACATAAAATCCTCTTGAAAATGTGTTTTTATTCAAAGAAAGCAAACATACAATTTTGGACCTTTTGAAGCATGTTTACAGAACTAGAGTATGCAGGTACAATTTGTCCCAAAGTATCATAAAATGGCATTATGACCTACTTTTTATGCTTTTCGGGTTTAAAGTAGATGCGTAGGTCATCACAAATGCTGGTCCCACAGCAAGATGTGATGAAGTTTCATGGGCTTTGATATAATGCTGGCATAATAAACCAGCCAACTGTAGAGGGCAAGTGACATTCCCAGCACAGCTCTGTGAGAGTGGAAAACAACAATCATCCAACTCGATTCAATTTGCTGTTTGTAAACAAATCTGCGTAGACTAGGCTTTATTCAGTTTAATCTCAGGGAAAATTTAAGAAAGTTTGTAAAATAGTTCAAAATAATAATAAAAAAAATAGAGCTTTTTGCATGATCACAATATTGTGTGTTTAGTGGGATTCTAAATTATGTCACCGATACCCAAAGCTTGAGATGTTGTCTCTTCATAAAAAGTCTCCAGATGTTTGCTAAACATTAGACCCCATCAGATTGGAGACTCTTTCATCAGCTCTGTTTAGATATTTAGTTAACCTGATTGGCTGAAAGAGGCATAGGTGGTGGGAAAAAGGAGGCGCAAGGTTCAGCTGGGCTGGATAGCAGTTGGTGAGGAGATTAAAAACACAATAATGCACACGTACACATTCATGCACACGCAAACACACACTGTGAGCTCCCTCAGGTGAACAGGTGCAGTCATGGTTTGTCACAGATGCCCCGCTCAATTCGTCAGCTGCCACTCCTCCTGTCCACCTCGGGTGGGTTAACACAACACAACCTCTACACAAAGACACACACACTCATTACCTCGGTTCATTCTCTAGTCCTGTAGTCCACTTTAGCAGATCATTTTGCTCTGTGTAGTGGCTCCAATGCATGCACGACAGTGGAATGATTCACTGCCACTGTTATCGGTTTGCCGTCTTTTACCTCATTTTTAAACTTAAGGAATACATTACCTCTCCATTGTTTTACCCAGTGTTCAGCTTAATGCTGATGGTTTGCTAGCATTAGCCTGTGAGTACAGCTCTCATCCTTTCCTCTTTGGGAACCACAGCATGTGACAGAGGGACATTAATCACCGGCCTGGGTAATAAAGCGAGAAGGGACGGGCTTGTAGGGCCAGAGGGCAGGTGTCTCAGGGAAGAAAAGAGTGTTTAGGGAAATCACACCGTGTTTTATGATACACACTGATACACAAGAGAACTTTTACATTCACAAGTTTCAGTCTGCACAATTGCACATCACATCAAACCTCAGTCATTTGCAGCAAGATATTAATGTCTAATTGTTGGTAGGAATGTCTCCACAAGCACACAAAAGTGTGTAGAGTTTAATTAAACCTTTTTTTTTGACACCAGAGATGTAATATTTAATTCCAATCAGGAATTGAGGTCAAGTGTCTTCAGTAGAGTTGCCATGATAGAATAGTCGATAGTTCTTGACTCCTGATCAGGGGATTCAATCAGAGTGACACTTGCCTTAAAGCAAAGCACTTTTGTGGTTTCTGATTACATTATGGAAAAGAGTTTTGTGCTTTCTGAGGAACTTTAAACCAAATTGTAGCCAGCTAAAGTCAGTACCTGTCATTTCAGTTTGAATAAAGAATAAACACTGGAAAACCCATATATCAGGCAGTTATATACAGGTTACAAATAAACCCCAATAAACCTTTGGAATATTTCCATTATTATTTTTTTACTGCTTGTCATTCCTTTCTCAGCAGTTACCTTTGTGCTTAAGTTCTCCTGGTTGTTACCAGCTTAGTGGGTTTTTTTTTTCTTTACAGCCTCCTTTAAAAGAACAGGGGGTGGGGGAAATGCTGTGACAAATGTAGTGAAGCATCTTCCTGCTGTTACTCTGTTATAGTCAGAGGCAGACAGCAAAGGAGGCCATTATCAAGCTCTTTGCACATGCACCTTGTTGTTTTTATGTTTTGTTACCGAGACAGCAACTGTGCTCTCGATGAGAAAAAGTGAATGAGAAATGACCATAACACTTATTCGTTTGACATGTTAATGAAGAGTTCTTTTCAATAGTAAGTCCACAGCATGGAAGGTAATGGAGCTCTTGTAATATTACTGCTTTTATTAATCATCATCTGCAGGAAATTAAAATTAAAGAACGAGCCAAATAATTTGTCTCAGTAACCAGTGCCCTAAACCAGATTATTGGCAGGGAGCTGTATTAAGTTTGGACAAATGATGGCATGTTTTAGGGTATCTGTCTGAGTAATTTATCTTGCACCACTGAAGTGCATTTGAAGTGCATGTAAGAGCAGAGGAACTAAGGAGGAAAAAACAGCACATGCCCCCACCACCCAAATCATCATAAGCAAATGTGTCCTTGGTGGAGGCCTTCGCTGCCCATTCTAGAGAGCTGGTTGAGCCAGAGTGAAAATAAAGGAGAGAGGGAAGAAGAAAGAGAGAGAGAGGGAGATGAATGTCACCCCTGTTCTCATATGTCATATTGTTAGCCATAGATATGAGGAGAGTGCCTCAAGGTTGTACGTGCAGGAGAGACATGAATAATCTATCAGAGGTTTTCTCCGACTAAATAGAGAGAAATATGTCTGCATGGATTATTTATGCTTTAATATGCTGAATGGACAATCACCTCGGAGAGCATGAAGACATCGTCGGGGCAAAGTTAATTGTTAGTGTGTTTGTGAGTGGGTAGGTGAAAGGCAGCAGTTGTCAACAGATATGCATTGTTAGATGCCAGCTCTGTTTTTGTTTTTTTGTTTTTTTTTAACCCTGCTGATGGATTACAGTCATTGTGTGCTCTGGTTGAAAATATTATTCAAGTTTGTATTTTTCTGTGCAGTCTTTTGACTAAATCAGCAATGTCTGCGTTTTGATATCTCACTTATATTATTTACTCCAATCTTAAATCACTTTCTTAAAACCTCAGACAGGCATCACTCTGTCGGTGTGTGTAAATCCATTCATCCATCATCAACACCATTTAAATGTAGTCCATTTTGTATTGGTCTAGTCTCGCTTTTCCTGCTCACCTTATTTCCTCTGCAGATGACTGCCTTGACACGGGAAATGTCAGGCTCTCCCTGGCAGCGCTTTTTGGCTTCTTCAAACATTTGTGAAGTGTTAAGCTCATCTCCACAGCTTAGGAAGGGCAGTCTCTCGGGAATCTGTGCTGCTGACCTGCAACATGGCAAAGACGGCCAAGCCAAGTGCACTCAAGCACATCCACTCTGCTTGCTCATTCGCATCAACGAAAGATTGTATTAGTCCCAGGTTTGTGGTCTTTAAAGCAGCACTTTCACCGTGCTGTAGACCGTTGTGCATTGCATAATGGAGCTGATGGGGTAGCTTTCCAGTTCCTAACAGCAATTCTGTCCTTCAGGAGTCAGTTGAGAATAGTTGCTCAAATGCTGCACGGTTCTAAGTAGCCTTGTTGTTAGTCCAGTAATAGCTTATCTTTGTTTTTACATTTGCAAGAGCAATTTGTAGCTTTGTGTTGATAAATTCTTCAGAATTTAAAACCTCTGATTTTACTATAAAACATCAAAATGATGGAGTGCATTTGTCAAATTCAAGTGTACAAGAATAAAAATTTATTCTCAGTCTTATTTAAGAAGAGCAAAGTAGGTGGAAATTAACTGGTAGGGTAGAGTTACCTCATATCTACTAATGTAACACATCCGTAGATATTCTTAAATTCTTGTTTGAAAAAGCTAAAATCAACTAGCACTGACTGTTAGCTGTTTTGCCACTATGAAGATATTTTTCTAACATGTTTACAGTGACATCACATCTGTCTACTAGATTGATTGATAACATTGCAGAAACATACTATGATATCCATTAAGACCTGTCTTAATATCTTTCTAATTTGTCACTTTATAGTGGCTTTAGGATTTCTAATTTTTGTTAGAAATAAGGCATAAGCTTCAGTAATTTCATTTCACATTGTTTGTCAGAATTGTGTCTCTGTATCCAACATACAAAAAACCTTTTGTGCCACACAATGTTTCCTTCTTTCTTCCATCAGGAGCAAAAAAAAGAAAAATCTACTTTATTTTATTTTATTTTTTTAACCAAGTTTTGGATCCACTTTACACAGGCACAAACACTCCCATAATCAGCCAAAGTGTGCTTTCTTCTGAATAGAGATGAAAGAGAGAAACACACACTTTTATGCACACATATGCACGCGAGAGGCAACAACAAGGCACGCACAAATAAACAGGCAGAAACACACAGGGAAGAAGCACAAGCCATTTGGCACAGGCTCACTATCTAGGGAGGGCTTCAAAGCCCACTGACATGAATTTATGATAACGCCACTGTGCCTTTGCCAAACCTGAACTGTTGTTGTTTTTCCCCTCACTCCCTTCCCATCTTTTCTGTATGCTCTGCCATCCCCTTGATCAGAGCTTTGGAAAATGCAAGCAGGTGTCCCCCAGTTCCCTTGGAAAGCTGTGTGCCTTTATGTGTGCTTTAGTGCACATGTGACTGTGTTTATATGTGTGCTAAGAATGGGACATCCTTTGCTGGCTTTCTTCTTTTTGGGGGGGTTTCTTTGGGCTTTTGTTCTATTTCTCTACCTTTCACTCCTTCTCAAGTTTACTTTGGTTTTTAATGCCAGCAGGATTTAAGCACCGTCTCATTGTGCGTTTTAATTATTTTATATAATTTTTTGACATTAATGTTGCTTTCTTCTCCATCCATCCCCTCCCTTTGTTTTTGTCTGCAGATGAGGATTGTTTAAATTGCACAGAGGAGTGCAGAGTACTGGGTCATTCTGACCGCTGCTGGATGCCTCAGTTCCCTGCAGGCGGAAACCAGGCGGAAGGTGTCGACTACCGCAACAATATGTTTGTGCCGGCCGGGATGGAAGCAGTTGCCGAGACAGAAACTTATGAGACTGTCAACCCCAACGGCAAGAAAACATTCTGTACTTTTGGCAAGGAGAGACGTGACCACACCATCCTTGTTGCCAATGTCAAGCCCTACCTAAAAGCAAAACGTGCCCTCAGCCCCCTGCTGCAAGAGGTACCCTCAGCCTCCAGCAGTCCAACCAAGGGATGCTCCACGATGCCTCCCTGCTCTGCAGTAAAAGGCCCAGCAGATGGGGCTGAGGGCAAACCTCCCCCAGCCAGCTGCTCTGTCCACTACGGGCCACCTGATGGTCAATACCTGTCACCTACTAAACAAACAAGAGACCAAGGGGTGTACCCATCGTTGCCTCCTTCAGACCCAGTGGCCAAGGTGCTCGCAGAGGCCCGCTCCAGGATCAGTCAGGAGGCAGCAGGTGAAATGGAGTGTGTCCTGGAGCAGGCGGAACCAGATTCAAGCCGCGATGGAATGGACGCTGACCAGGTGGTGAGAGACATCGACAAACTGTTGCAGGACTGCAGAGAAAGTGAGGCCACTGGCACATTGAGAAAGTGACTCAAGCGACTGCAACATAGGAATTGTGAAGATAAAACTTGGGGTTTGTTGCTCTTCTAACAACTTTCATGCCAAAACTGTCACCAAAACAAATTGAAAAGGTTGAACCTCTCTGGTCCCCAGAGCGCTTTTCACTGTATTTGTTGTAGAAAAAGTACAGACACTGGACTTTTATTACGTCAGTCATATGGCAACCAACAAAATAAGGAACTGACATCTGACTTTTTCTGAATTTCTAAACTTTTTTTGGATTCTTAAGAAAATTTCAGGGGGTTAAGCCTCTGGCACCTCGTAAGCTCCTATCTAAGTGCCCACCAGCTCATTCGTGTGTTGTTCATGGTCTATCGTGAAATCTTACATATCTTTTTAAGTGTGCGTAGGTGGATTTCTGTTTTGCGTGTTGGACATTGAAACTGAATGGCAAAGGACTACTTATGGTCAGACCAGACAATCGATGTGGAAAAAGAGAAACAAAAGCTGATCTAATCGGACAGTGAAAGACAGGAACACAACTTTACCTGTTTATTTTGTTTGTTAGTTTTTTATTAAGTGATAAACAAAAAGTGTAGCGTGTGATGGACCAGATCTGTACCTGAAGAGATTTCCTTTTAGGGGGGTTGCTATGGACCAGTCGGATCTGTTTCTGTCGGATTTATTAACAGTGTAACCATGTCTCACCCGTCATTTTGTAACTACATGTGTAAGCTGTGTCTGTCTCACACCTCTATTTAAATGTTCATGTTGCTCAGCAATGTAGTCGCACGCACCGACGTCATCACATGTCCACTACCACTCTGCATACACACACGGCAGGACATTGACACGCGCTGACGCTGCACCACACGCAGAAACACGCAAACAAATGAATGCTCACACACAACTGCCCATCTGTGGATTTGTCTTATACATGTACACCATCAGCTTTTAGTCCCTTGTGTACAGTGAATTATCATGTGTGTGACTATGCCTTAAGGCAATCACGTTGTATAAAAAGGGACATTTCTTTCCTCAGCTGTGAAAAGATAATATCTATATGTTTATATAGATGACTGTATGTATGAATCCATGTATAGTGTCCAAATATCAGCAAAATATTTATACATTTTATAAGGAGAAAAAAAGGAATTTGAAGTGAATAGTGTCCTGGAGTTGAGGTCAGGTGTGAAGCATTTCAGGAAAGAACTGCAAAGGACACTGCCATTGTTTCCAAGACAAATATCCAAAAATATAACAAAACAAGAAAATGTCCCTTCACATTATCACTATACATAATATCATTGTATGTGTATATGTATCCAATTTAGATGTGTTTACATCAGAAAAACTGACATATTTTTTATTGATTTTACTGCAATTTCTGTGCATTTGAGCCAAATTGTTATGTGTACAAAAGCTATATTGTGTATTTTATTAAATTAATATATTGTTGTGTTGCAATATACATGGGCTTATATTGTATTTGGCAAAAGTTGCCTTAGTAGCTGTCGAACTCTGTGAGTTTGCTTTAGTTTGGGTTTCTGTTGGTGTTTTCTTTTTTTCCATCTCTATTCTGCATCTTTGCAGGCAGATTGGCCTCAGTGCTTTTGAGATGTCGCCTCTTTTTACCCTGAGATCCAGCTGGATCAAATACATTAACTGCTAGACGCTTAATGAGCCAGCTGATCTGGAAGACGATTCAAACCAACAACGAAAAAAAAAAGCAACAACAAAGGAGACAGTTTGACTATTTTTACTGAGCAAATTTTTATAAGGCAGCTATTTTCTTTAACAATAACAAGTCTGCATATTTCTGTTCATTCTGTTTCTACTTTCTTTCCCAAAAAAAAAAGAGAGAAAAGAAACCCGCCATATGGAAAGTGGAGTGGTTTCCTTGGTGATCATGAAACTGCCTTACTGTCTCTGCAGAGAGCTTGTTGTATCTGTGGAGCTTTGTGACTGCTTCTTAAGCCCTGGTCCACCAAAATGTGCATTTCCTACGAAGGACCAAAACAGGTTCTTTTTCAACAGTCTGCATTGTTTATGTATGTACTTCTTCTTCAATACATGTTGGAAATCTCATACTTTGCAGAGAGACTTATCTTAAATTCTATCCGAAGTTACTTTGGAACATCTTCGCTGTTTGGGTACATGGTTTGTATGACCAGGTGTCTTTGCATTCAGGATTTCTTAAAATAAAAAAAGAAGAAAAAAAAATATTTTTGAGAACTTTGGCAAGTTTCGGCCAGTCTGAAATACTGATGCAGGGTGCTTTTAAAAAAAAAAAAATCCCTTACAGTAAGGTAAACAGAACAATAGGCTACTTGTGTTCTGGAAAATGTGACCACAATCATAAAATGTATATAACCTGCAGCCATGACAGGAAACAGTGACTTATTGTGGCACCTAAATATGTTGGAAGTAGATTTGCCTGTTGTCATACAGGTAAATCACACCCATGTTTTTTGGATTTCCTTTGTTTGGGCATTCTATCATTCTTCTGTTCTGCATCATTTTGACTTCTTTGCATTTTGCTATTCATTCACTGACATCTCTCCCTTTTTGACTGTTTTCTCTCCTCAGAGGGACAAAGCAACTGTTACCTTTTCTCCTCTCTTTCATCTGAAAAGTATTTGGTTTAGATTTACCCTTGCTCTTTTTTGCAGGAGAAAAGCAGAATGGTGATTTTTAGACAGAGCTTAGAGGCTTTGACAGAGGAGCACAAATATTTATGCTTCTCTTCCTTTTTCAGAGGAAACTTTTTCTTCTATTTTCATTTAAATATCTGGATAAATCAAGCAAGCCTCAGATTTACATGACACAGGCAGCACAGATTTACATGACACAGGCAGCACAAACAGTTCACATTTGCAGCTTGCACTGAAACTTTGATCCAGCCAGGAATGCATCATACACACTCAATAACACCAGTGCATTTAAGTAACATAATGCTTAAATGCACTGGTGCATTTATTCATTTCATTTTCATAACCACTTAAAATGAAATAATTACTTAAAGGGAGGAAAAAAATACTACAAACGTTGATTTTGAGCCTTCTTTATTTACCCTAGTAATTTCTTTGTGTTGAACGACTTTGCCTCTTAGCTAGAGCCAGCAATCTTTCTTTGTGTTGCGTTCTTATTTGCTTGATTTCTGTACATATTGCCCATTTCCCTTCTTTCTCCACTTCAAACTCCATTTTGATGTCCTTCCTTTCTTTTCCTTATTCAAAACAGGTATGTAGAGGACATCCCAGGTTTCATTGTTTTCACTGTCGCTGTCACAATTCAAGATACTGTCCCCTCTGATGGTGTTCCCTTGCCCTGGCCTTTGTCTGCACATATAAAAACTGAAGGTGAAGAAATGTGCAGGGTCCAGTTGTGGAAAGGAATTCTCTAAAGCCATGGCCCCCTTTTCTCAGGCTATTTGCTGTTTAATAGAGCAGAGGCTGCTGTTCAGGGCCAACGCATAGTTTGGCCTCAGAAGTTGAGAGATTGAGCGTTATGTGAGGTCTCTCATTATTGTCTAATTATACACTGGCATCTTGCACTATTGGCAGTGCATTACTCAAGCCTAGAGTGTGATATTTTTTGCCCACTTGAGACTTGTTGGCTTTACCAAGCGATTAGGGAAGGGCCTTGTTGAATGTGGCTAACCACCTCTGGTCTATTACTCACACTGATGCAAGTGCACACAGACTCAGTCACTGCTTCACAAACAGAGACATATATGAGACAATATGCCTTTTTGTTTTGTTAAATTAAGCACCTGATGATGTCGGTGTTGTTCCCTCACCCACAGGGCCCCACACTGATAGCATAGGGCTCCACTTTACCATGAGCAGCTGGTGAAAAGACCAGAGACATTTTTATTTGTATGGATTATTTCTGCTATTGTCTAAAAGCTGTGTTCATTGTGATCTATCTGAAGTTAAAAAAGAAAAACAGTTAAAAGCGCAAATAAAAAGGAAATAACCAAAATGTTTTTTCTCTTGTCCTTGTTTGACTTGGTGGAGGAATGATTAGTCATGGCTCTGATTTAATTTCTCTTTTCCCAGGAGAAGGCCTCGCACACCCGATACTTCTTTGCTCTCAATAATCTTTACATTGCCAGTATTTTAATGTCAACTTGAATTGCATTGTTTTGTTAGTAAGTGCCGGCTCACTTTAAAAAGGATTTGCATTTTTTATTTAAAGTGCTTGTTTTATAACACATGGCAGTTCACAGTTGTATGTTTGCAAAATAAGAAAACGTAAAAATACAACAAAGCAGTGATACTTTGTGTTGCATTCAAATATGAAAGGTTTAATGCTTAATTGGCTTTACACAAATACACGGAATTGAATGCAATTAAACATATGCCAGGGCCACAAACACATACATGCTTTTCTCTTCAAATCTTTTAGTGATAGCCAAGAGTTGCAAGAAAAACATAATTTATGCCTGTTAAAGGCAATGGATGCTGAACAAAGGAGCATATTCAAAGTGTGACCTTCTTTAATATGTTTAGCTTCCCAAGAGGAAAAGTTTATTTTTGTTGCTTTTGAATGGGTTTTTAATCACCTGTGCTCCCCAAGACAAAATGAAAAAGAGAAGATGACAATACACTAAGGTTCTGCATTTGAAATCGGGACCCATCATCCATCAACTTGGTTTGATTATGATTACACAAAAATATGGCTGTTTTCCTGTTATTCTGCTGTTAAAAGAGTAAAGTTTGTAACTTTTTAGCATGTAGTCTTGTAAACATTTACTATACTCATATCCTGACATTTCCAGGAACCTGGTGGTTCTATAAAGCCATAGACATTGATTTTTAAAAATTACATTCTATTAAAGGGATCTGAACTGTAATAGCTTACCTCTTGGCATCTTACTTTAGCAAAAATGCACTCTAACTTGTTCAGAAGACGGAAGCAAATGGCTAGTAGACTAGAGCTAAGACTGAAATGGAGGTCTGCTTTCTTAGGCCTTCTCTACACATAAACCTGATAAACTGACAAGATTTCTATGCTAATTGATCTTTCATCCATATGTAACCGCTGTTTAATAGCACTAAAAAACAACCAAAATGAAGCTTTTCAAATTATTCTTTTTGGCATGTGGACAATGGAAACTGGAGGTTTAGAAGTAAATGCATGACAGGCAACAACTAATGCAGCGCCGACATCTCATATGTGACTTTTTTTATTGTTTGACCTTGCAGTGATAGAAAGGTGACGTCTTTCACAGAGGTGCACTTGCACCAATATGTTGAGTTGCAAAGGAGAAAGTTCACTGGGAGGTCAACTCGATCTAGACATAATCTTACAACACATGATCTAGACACAATCTGGAAATGTTAGAAGTAGTTTAACATTTCTGTCCGTCCACACAGATGTTTAATTCCTAAAAGGAAGTCGTAGTTATTTTGAAGGATTGAGATTGATCGATATAGCTCTTAGCTTTGCCCCATACTGCCCCCTATGGGTTTGGCATGTTTAAAGCAATGCTCTGCAGTGTAATTTAGCGGGTTTTTGCGTAGGAACACTTTTTTTTATACAATTGTTAGAGTGGTCTTAACTAATTAAATGGACCAAAGTGGCGACATTAGGCAGAACAGATAAAGTGCTACTAATCAGAACAACTACAAAACATAAAAATGGAGCAGTATAAAACCAATAAAAATGCTTAAAGAAACAAAACTTTGCTCACATAAAGCTCTGTGACAAGCTGAATTTAGAAGTTTATTGGAAGGTGGCTAAATCCCTCTTTGATTGTACTCCCTCTCAACCTGGCCATAAGCTTTGAGCTGGAATGTTCAATTACTAATATTTATTAAAAAACGCTCTTAAAACACTGAAATTAGCTGCAGCAGCTAAGTCAATTGTTCATGCTTATAAAATTCAATGCCAAAATAATTCATTCAGCGACATCAAGGCAAATTATTCATGGAATAATTTATTATTTGAAGAAGACTCAATCAAATTAATTTTTATTTTGACCAGAGAGGGAATGTTTTACCCCTTGCTCGATTAACAATCCATTTGTATGTGTCAAGGGTTTCTTTTCCCTCTTTTTTTTTCTGTTTGTATCTAACTAGTCGCCTCAAGGCAGATATTAATTAAAAAGATAGCTGAGGCACTCCTACATAAAAACACCACTTCTAAGACTGCAGCAGATTCATGCTTGACTGGCTCGTTCTGGCCGGTAGTCAGAGTTTTCAAAAACCCACAGCATACCTTCGAGCAAATAACAGGCTGTCTTCTTGTACGTGTTCCTCACCTTCAACCAAAAACTTTACAGATCACACCACTCATTAAGAAAACCGCATGAAGGTGTGAAATATTAATGGCTTGGTTTGTAGCAGCTAGGAATGCATAGTGAGATAAATGCAACCCAAAGATGAGAAGATATGTATTTCAGCCCCACATGTCCGCAGCACACTCCATTCTAGAGTGACTCAGAGTTATGAAACTGAAACTGTAACCACAATGACAACGTTGCATACAGTGGTCATGTTTATTCATAAAACACTAAACTCTGCATGCAGTTTTAGGGTATGACATACTAAATGAATCTACTGCCTTGTTTAATTGTTTAGTGTCAGGTGAGCTCAGGTTGAGATTTCAGCTTAACAGTAGATGGGAAAACATATTTCTGCATTTTAATCAAGGTCCTTGATCCAAATAGCAGTGCTGATGGGATTTAATCAAGCACTGTTCTGTATTGAGCTGACTAAAAGGGCAGCTGGAGAGAAGATCATTTCAACACTAAGAGGAGAAGGTATTCATCATACTTTATTGTAAAAGGACATGAATTGTCCTTTCATTTGTGACAGTGTTCAGGAAGGTATAAAAAATGAGAATGTGTGATGCATCTCTATGAGAGGAAAACTATGTCTGTGTGAGATGAAGCTCAACAGAAAATTTGAATGCAAGCCTTTCATATAATTAAATAGCTAGTAAATAAATTGGACGACATTCAAAGGAAAGACTGGAGTTAAGTCTAGACAAGAACACTTTGGGCCAGGTAAAAAAAGCTCTTAGCTTTGATTACAATTAAACTGCATCTGGACAGGTCATTAGACCTTATGCAATATGGAGAGACTCATCACAAACAGCCATACATGTACACAATCAAACTTAATGATAGTAATTTTTTTTGGGACTGGGGAAGGAAGCCAGGATACTTGAAAGAACTTACTCATTCACAGAGACAACATACAAACTTTATGCAGTAAGACACCTGGCCAAAAACCAAACGTAGGTGCCTCCTGCTGCAAGATAGTAAAGCCACTGTGCATCCTTGAAATCAGGCAAAGCTTACAATATTGATTACTAAGAAATGCTACTTTCTGAAAGCAATTTTTGCGACTGAAATGTCAATGAAATGAAAATGAAGTATTGAAAACAAAAAAGAGAAAACAAATATTGAACCTCTAAAATTTTTTCACGACAAATACCCTTCTAATGAGGCTGCTGACAAAGTTGTTCGACTTTGTAGGACAACCTTTGTTGGTAATGACAATAACGGAAATCTTCTGTCTATTGTTCAACAGTGACATGCAGAAAGGACAGACAAAGGCCAAAATGACTGTATTTATGTATTGCCAGTTTAAATATATGGGAGAAGTGCAGGATGAGGCAGTGATGAGCTCTGCTTAACCTCTGGTGGTGGAGTGTCACACAATGAATGGAGCAGGCAGTTGGCACATGCCCGTTGCTGTCTTTCTGTCTCAATAGACATGTTTGATAACACGTGCTACACATGTTGACTTTCCGCAGCTTGCATAGCAAATTTAATAAATGCGACATAAATGTGCAGTGAAAATGTGTCCGGCCTCCACAAGTGTTTTGAGTTATTTACAGCTTGTGAACGTGTGATTTCTAAGCTTTCTGATGATTTCAAACACAGAAAGAAAATGAAGAAGATATGACCATTTGAATGCTGGAAAACCTCAAAGATTATTGAGAAAACAGGCCTCAAAGTTAAAGAATTGTCCCCATACTGACGAGCTACCTGCGAGTGTTTGTTCATTGACATCACTTTGCAATAATCTAACCCACCTTTTTCCAATGAGGATGTGAGCTTCTGCCATGAGCCTTTATCATGTTGTTATCTGAGAACCTCAATCAGTAGGAAAATGAAGCCACGCCTAATTACAACATGTTCGACAATGTTTTGTTATACTGAAGAAAGCCCAGCATAGATAATTTTATTGTAGGTGTTACCGCTACTCTATGCAGTGCACACCACTGCTGATGCAAGAGGTCACTATCATAGTACACTGAGCACCACCGCAGTACCTCAGCACAGGACTGAGGAGGGATGGACTTGCAATAAGTGTGAGATAGAAATCAAGACCTCTCAAATCCATCATATTACACTGCAAATATTGAATGCATTTTCTAAAAAATGTTTTAGTGCTATATCATTGTTTTCAAAAAACTTCTGAAACTCACCCATAAACTGAAGGTATGCTTGATCATATAAGTGGTCCTGGGGTGTTTTCTACTCACTAGTATCTTAATGATGGATGTTGTCATCTGCAAAATAAGGACTGTAAATGTGTTACCTACTAGATGTCTAATTATTCTCATGTCCTTCCACTCTCTTTCTGCTGCTGAAGAAACCATTCTTAAGTTTACATGTTCACAGGATGAAGTTTGCAGCAGCACGACAATGTCCCAAGTGGAGAACTACAAATTTTGCTATAGGAGCGATAAGTAGCCATGTGTTCCTTTTAGATGTGCAGTTTATTAGCCAAAAACAATAACCAAAGCGTGTGAAGAGCAAAACAAAACCAGGATGTTAATCAGCTATGGATTTCTCCAACCCCCAAAAATGAAATGCCTGCCATACAGATTTACTCTATTAACTCTATTACTCTATTAACACATTTGAAACTGATATTGGGTGGTTTCATTACTGGACCTAGTATTATTAAAAAAGGGTTAACAAAATTTGACCTTACATTAAATATTATTTTATTTTTCTTTGTATTGCGCTGTTAAATAGTATGGCAATTATAAAAAAATACACCTTGAAAACAAGAAAGCATATTTTTTTCTCTGAAACCAATTGAGATTTGTCTTTGCTCTGTGTTTGGAACTTTTGTTTTGCATAAAAATCCAACCATATCTCCTTTTTTGATTTTTACCAGGAATGTCATGGTATGTTTATCCAGGTGTCCTTCTTTCACCTTTATTATGGTGCAGCTGAATCCTTCCCCCAACAAGGTGCAGGCAGTGACACTCAAGATATTCCATTTTGATGACATCTGACAAAACCATCACCTCCAAGCACTGCATTTGCTTGGTAAAATGTTCTGCAGGAAGCAAACAAGATTCAGTGTTCCTATTTTTTTCTGTGAAATCAATTACTACACATTTTCATAGAAAATCTGAACCTACAAATTCCACATCGTTTTAAACCTCTCTCCAAGTGGATCCAGTTTTTTCATATGGCATGCAAATCAAGTTCTTTCCACGTGCTCATAATGTCCCTGTCAGTACTTTCTAGAACATTCAGCTTACAAATGAATCTGTAACCAATATCAATAGTATATTTTGCAACAAGAATGTTTAAAAGGTATTAATTAGTTTTTTTTTTTTTTTTTTGCTTTTACCTGTCATGAATTCCATCTTTTGCTACTTTTTGGTAAGGAGACAGCCTTTTACAGGTCATCTGTTAGGACTTATCTAGCTGATATTACTTGTACTGCTACAAGTAAGGATTGTTTTTTAACACAAATTCCAGTTTTTCATTGGATTCTGTTGGGTTTTGCAGCATCTTTTGTTTAGGTGCTTGAAACGTGTTTCCTCTGTCAAGTTAACTTATAGTCTAACTTGTTTTTGATTTATATGTGTCTGTGACTTACTGAGGTTGTAAATGGGTATTGTTTGAAATTCATAACGATACCCCCGTTGGAATTATACTATAATAAATTGTGATGTGTTCAATGCATATTTTCCTTGCTATATCTATTCTGCAAAATTACTAAAACCTGGTATGAAGTAATGTTTACCTCCAAAGCTCCAAGCCACCATCTAGCCCAAGATAAAAGTAATCAGCAAACATTCAAACTTTTCACATCTCACTCTCTGAAAAGAAAGAAAGGGGGCGGTGGCTCCAATAGGTTGAGTGCTCACTTTAAGATCAGAGTTCAGACAACTTCCTTAAAGTTTTCTCTTTGTCCCCTGTTATAACTGGTCCCTCTGCTTGTCCATATCCTCAGCTCCTCTCATGTTGTTGACTTTGAATTTGCTCTGATTGCTGTAGGAAGGAGGAGGTTCAACTCTGCTACCCCTAACGACCAGTTTCCCCACCCACTCCTTCAGAGTGGGAAAGAGTGTGTCCCCATTTCCTCTTCTTCCTGGTGCAGGATTTTTAAAAATGTGTTTACAGTTGCCACAACCACCCACCTCCATTCAACTAGTTTTATTTAGCAGAAATAATAACGATAAAATATGTTTGAAATGTATTAAAGTTTAGTCTTAGAATAAATATAGTTTTAAAAAATACTTTATTGATGGAATTGTCAAAATTTCAATGCTGGAACAATTCAATTCTGCTTTAATGAAGTATGCAGATATTTTCATGCAACTGGTGACTTTCAAACCCATACATTATGAATAGTTGGATTGTTCAGTCTGTTTCATAAAATTTGAAATATGTTTTAATTGTTTTTAATGTGAAAATCTTAATTTAAAATATGTTTGTTACAAGAACCAAAAATGTTTCTCTCATAACTGCATATTTTGACTTTTAAAAAATCCACTCGTAGTTTTTGGAGTTGCATCTCATTTCTTCCCTCCAAGGCGTTCAGATTGTTTAATATGAACCTAAAAGAAAAACAAAACAGGAGTGCAGTAGGTAACTATGGCAACCATAACCCTTATCAAACAAGAGACTAAATTGCTTTTCTTTGTTCTTTTTAAAAAATAAAAAAATAAAAGTATGTTTTCAGCTATTTGGAGCAAACATCAATTAATATAGAATACATGTCAAATCAAATATTGAGTATATTTGCTTCTCTAGTATTTTCACCTGAGGTATTGCTCAACTAAAAATTAACACTGGCAGAGAAACTTGCAAAAAGTTATGAATGTTTCATAATATATACAATCTAAGCAGAAATGGACAGAATATTGTTTATGTTCCCCGAACTGCGTACTGCAAGTCCTAATTCACTTTTTAAGCCCTTTTCACTGTTGCATTAAGTGTTTGAGTGTTTTTCACCTGAAGCAAAATTCAAAGCAACCAAATAATGGCTCCAGACAGCTTCTGTGAAGGGACCAGTTCACATCAGTGGAGGGAAATGCTAGATGAAAAGGTCAATAAGCAGCAAGGGAAACTTAATATGAAGTAGACATATGAATTCTATCACATGGATTAGTGCCGCTGGCAAAGTGCAGGACTGACTGACACTGCTGAATCAATTCATAAATATCCAATGTCTTCTGAGTGAGATACTTGAGTACTAAGGGGACCTTCCACTAAATGCCACCAGGACTTTTAGAACTGTTCCATTCAACAATTTTATCCCTTGTATTTGGACATTTTTTTTTGCTTGTGATAATTTTCAGTATTCTTATATTTCACTAAGATGTATTTCTTTGTTGGTTATGTTTCTCAAAATTTTTTGGCCATTAAAAAGCTGCTTTCAAATGTTCTTGTCTTTCTTCACATGAAACAAAAAATTATCAAGGAATATTGATGAGGATGTTTTTGTTGCTTGCAAACTGAATCTGACTCTGTAAGAATGTTTTTTTTTTTTTTTGTGGAAATAAAAACCAATCAATACAAGTGATTTTGAAGTTAGCTTTTGTGGATATATCATTAGAGACCAATGGGGAACAGATGTATTGGATGAAAGAAAAGACAGATACCTAACTGACTGGACTATAACAACAGGATGTGCTTTGAACCAAATGGGACGAGGTGACAGCTAGGTCAATATCACAGTAACAGAATATGACTTTGGGGACAAAGTTCTCATGACCAAACCTATTGTGCTTTGGTAGCACCCCACCTTTGAGCCATTGCTCCAATATCAATTAGCCATACAATTGTTAAATGAGCTTTTAGTCACAATGTAATTTTGAGAGCGTTCTTTGGGAAATCTCTTGTGCTATACATACACACTGAAGTGAAAGAGGAGCACATACAGACGGGTACCCCCCACGCTCACCAATTACTTTTGCTGCATGATAAATCACAGTGATAGAAAAAATAAATTAGTGGAACAAATTATTACGTTTATCGTAATAGCTTTTGCTCTTTATCTACCATATTTGCTTACTTGTTATAATAAGAACACAAATGACATTTCCAAGCAATTATGTGATTTAGTGCTGCCGCCCTGGCCATCTGTCTGGTTCATCAAGCAGTGCTGCCACCTTCAACAAGCTCACTATTCACTGTGGTAAAGTCAGACATGTCACACTGTCCACACAAACCCATAATTTTCAACAAGTGTGGATTTATAGATTTTGTTTGTTTGATATTAATTTAAAATTACAAAAGGTGTAGCTATAACAAATATAATTGTCTGACTTGTAATGACAACAAAACCATAAAGTTTATATCCTTTTTGACTTAGACAAAAAATTATTCTTGCAGCTTTATTCTGATCAAAGATTTTTATCAGTTTTTTTTATTTCATCAATATGTGACTTCTGACTGAAAGATGTTTTAATTGATTATTTTGAAGAATATAAATAATATTGCAAGTTTTTATAACACTGTACTTTTTCCTCCCAAAATTGATACTCCCATTGTTTAACTTCTTGAGTGGCAGCTACCTCATTCCCTGTCAGAAACACTTCTTGGTTGAATAAAAAAATAATTTCAAATTCTAGTCTGCCAAGGGTATGAATAATTTTTGACCTACTTGTAAACCTTTACATGTTCTCTTTTCATTCATAGTAGACATGGTTTGGCAGAATGACAAATTCTTCTACCCTTCTTCTTTTGCACTGATCTGACCAGTAACAACCTAGGAAACATTTATCTTCTGCTACTGCATCCATTTGTCCATTCTGGAAATATTTTTTTTGACTTTAGCATGATATAGCATGTGTAATGAGGGAAATCTATAGTGAGTTGAAAGCTCCAACCCCCTACCTGCCTCCCTTTGATTTTAAAGTTCATGAATCTCTCGTATGAACACAGCAATAGATATCATGCAGGGACATCGGCCTCACTTTGAACTCAAAACCATGGTTCACAAAGGCGATTAAAGCCTGTGACAGCTTGCCTGCATATGATTAGAAAATCCTTCTGGGCTTTAAACCTCCACAGCCACCCCCATGAATCCCCCAAACTTATCAAATGAAACATGAGAGTTAAAATGAACTCCATATCAATGACAAGTGAGAAACGGAACGATCAAATATGAATTGGCAAGAGAAAAGCAAACAGTGAGTTGCTAAACAGACAGAGTAACAGACAGGGGTCTTCTCTCAGCTAATGGCTACTGCAAATAAAATGGGCCTTGAGGGATTGAAAGAGCTTCAGCTGACAGTTAAAGCAGTCTCAGGCAGATCTACAACAAAGTGAGAATGCAATGCCTCCACATGGCAACAACTCAGGACGGATAAAAGGGTGTAAATAACAGACGGTCCCTGGAGATGGGGGCCACATACCATCAAGATTCACTCGGTTGAGAGTTTGATTTGTCTAAATGTTATCTGACATTTGTATAACCACTTACCAAGAAAATTACCTTCAAGACTTTAACACTTTAGCCACACAATGTTAGCAGTATCCATTTTCCTTTTTTTTATTTGCAATGCCACAGCACCAACACTTCATTGTATTATCCAAAATCAAGATATGGGGCACACTACATATTATTCACTGCAAGCATTTTGTCTATATTTGTGCTGTAACATATCTTTTTATGGTAAGCAGACCACACTCTGAAGTACTGCCTCAAGATAAGCATTTGAAGTCACAGTTAAATCATAGCAGCCTTTCTATTTAGAAAATAGAAAAAAAAAGTCACACATTTCCATTTAAGTCACTTTCTGCTCTTATCTGGTCAAACATCTCTACCATCATATCTCCTTTACCTTAATGGAAAACATTAGAAATGCCCTTTTACTGTTTCACCCTTGAGATATACTGCCGTTTTTCTCCCTCCCTTTGTCTTCCACCAGACCGCCCGGGTATTGGCGTGTGACGTGAGTGAGTAACTGTGCATGTGTCGCACATCTGAGCTCGTATTACAGCTTAGATCACAGCCCAGTGAACATCCGAACACCCTGCTTTCAAGTATCCGTTGAGTGGCAGAAGGACGATGACTTGCTGTCTCACATCCGCTGTGTTGCACAATGTACCTGTCACTGGCTTACAATGACGTGTCACATTGTACAAAGAAGGGTGTGTTCTCGGGCAAATTATTCCATTTAAATAATCTATTTTGTCCTAAAATTTATGTTGTGACAGGGAAATGCATCAATTATCGGACCAATCAACTGCTTAACAGATTATGCTATTGATATGACTATTGATTTCATTGTACACAAGCTTTCTACGACCAGGTTTCAATCTCGCTTTAGCCAGTGAGAAACATCAATATTTTATTGACAAAGGATAGGCCTTTGGATTCATTAAAAATGAGAGACCAAAACAATGGGAGCATAGGAAATGAGCAGAGTGACATTGTTATTCTGTGCCTGTGTGTCTGATACACCCAGTATCCAATGAACTCTACCAAAGTGAGATATTCCATAAACTCTCAACTACCAGAAGTATGAGGGTTTGTAGCACTGAAGAGGCATCAAACAATAGACGTTTTCTGCTCTCAGTGCCTCCAAATCTGAAATTAGAAACACATTTAATCTCTTACAGCTATAGCACCTCTCTCACAGGTTTCTCATAACACAGAGAAGATGGAGCACTGACAGAATATCTCTCAGACAGATGAGGAAGGGATTTTTTTCCCCATTAGGATAAAGACTGCAGTTAGCATAAAGTTAGCATCTCACCAGATGCACTTGTTTAGTAATAAACATCTCCTGAGTTTGGGATTAGCTCAGTCTTATCAAAGTCAGCTAATATCACACTAAACTTGTCAAGTTAGACTTTTAATATAGATGCAAGATGTGTATAAAACACTTTTATTCCAAATATACAAATCAGCATTATTTTCAGCAGAAGATACAACTAAAGTATTTTTTCAAGATAACAGCAGCCTCCATATATGTTGTCATCACAATAATGAATGTTAAACTGTAGCTTTGTGAAAAGGTAAGCAAACCGCAAAGCTTTATCCAGCATGCATTTTCAGTTTTAAAACATGTAATTGTAATGCCCGTTGTTAACTAACTTGTCAAAAACTGCTGTGTGCAACATTGGTGTGAGTTTAGAATGTTTAATGTGAAATTAACATGGATAAACTTTGATATATTACATTGGTTTAATGTTCTTTTATTGGAGATGCCAAAGATACTAAAATGACCAAAAACATTAAATAAAAATGGTAATAGATACAATTCATTATTACTGCTTTGGTCACATCAGATGTAATACGCTGCATTTGGTGAAAACATTTTCTTCTTTTCATCGCTTTACATTTTGAATCATAGTATAGAACAGTGTTGTTTTAACTCAAGGTTATCCTACTATTAGAACCCTATTATCATACCCCTGATGTATAATATAACACTGATAAAAACAGGAATGATGTACGCTGCAACCATATCATCTACCAAAATGTCATAAAATATAAATGGAAAACAGTGCATGTTTTTGCAGTCATCAGATTGCCCATGTATTATCTCCCGAGTCATTTTGACATGCAAAACTGCTTTAAAGGGCCAGATGGTTCAGCCCTGACGTACATGAACCGTTAAATTTCAAAGGTTGAGATGGTGCCACGGGTGGCAAAGCTGCATCTGGCATGGTATTGAGGCGCCTGTGTGGTATGTAGACCACATCCATTCCTGATGGCATCATTCAGCACCAGAGGGGCACTGATGCCCAATGACAACTGAAAGGCTAAGCTGCAAAAACTATCTGATACCCTCAAAACACCAGAAGACGAAAGGATTATCCTTTTAAATAAGCAAAACACAGCAAGATATTTTTTGAAAGTGCTTTTGCTTCCTTTTATGGAAATATTATTGTGACATTGTGCATACAAATCTATCAGAATGAGACACATGGTGCCTGAAATTATTTACTCTGTCTGCAAAGTCATGGTGCTCTTAAATTTTTTAGAAGTAAACGTTCACTGCTTTCGGCAGAACTGAATTTTACAGACCTCTACTGTAATGGGTTGGCAGCATAATTTTCACTGGCAGAGACCTCCAAGCTTGGCACATACAACCCAAACTATTTGCATGGCCAGATCTAAAAGGGGAGGAATTATGTTTATTTTTGATGCAGGTGAACGGATGTTGGTGTACCCGTTATTGTGCACCTGCATGCCAACGAATCGTTTGCTCTGCACATTAAACAGACTACAAGAACTCTCCCTTGGGGAGCAGACTGCTCAGCAGACAATTGCTTGTTGTCACACGGAGGTTATGTAGGCCAGGATATGTAGGATGGTGAGTACAAAGGAGAGCACTCAGCACCACCCTCTAAAAACTGTTCATAAATACTGCAGAGTGACGCTTTGTCTTTCTGCAGCACTGAACCTAACCTCACTTACAAGACAGCTGTGCTTTGGCGATGTGCTTTCCAGCCAAACACAAAGGATACAGGCTGACAGCACCCGTACGTTCTGATGTATTGTTGTTAATGTTTAAATGCTTTTACCGCTGTGCCGATACAAAGCTCAGTAATGTACTTCTTCACTAGGGTGAGAGGTAGAAATGGAAAAATAAGGTGCGTGGAACTTTTGGAGTTAGAAAGTGTCTCATCAGACTTCACAGCTCAACAAATCTGACATTTTCATGTGTGGAGCTTTCAGACTTTTTACAGCCTTTATTTATCTAGTTTGCACAGCTGACAGCATAAAGCTGTGGGTATACATTAAGACCGTTAGGAGAAAGTTGTGATGTTGCACTAAGCTGTTTAAGGTCACGGCAGATTTAAATACAGAAGGTGAATTGCACACCAGACACACCTGAATAAAAAAGGTAAACCTCTCAGAAGTGGATGTTTTTTTTTTTAGTTTTTCTTTTAGTCAGAAGAGTTATAATTTGATATTAAAAAATTCTGATCTTGACAACCAAACATTGGGGAGGTTTCAAAATGAAGCCTGACACTTGTTTACTTCATAAATTCAAACCTGCCTGGCTTACAACCCGATGTACCTACTTACTTGGATGAAAAGTACCTCATAAAAATGCGCATTTGCATAAAACCTTTGATTTAGCACAGATGAATGCACGGGAGAAAGCAACAGCCGCTTTGTTGAGATTAGAAGAGTTTATTTGTCACATTAGTCAGAATTACGTATGTTTGTGTCAGCTGTGTGCAATTGGAGCAGTGCAGGAGACATTAAGAGAGAAAAGGTGGAAAGAGAAGCACAGTAAGGAAGGAAGTGTTGGGTAGATACAAAGAAGCATAAAGAAAGAAAAGGAAGAATGAGATGCATTCATTCGACACCTCATTGACTCATAAGGTGCTCTCTCACCTCCCTCTGCTGATAATAACTATCTTTGCACACTGTGAACCACGGGAGAGAGGGAAAGCTCCCTTTGCTCCTGCTTCCTACCTCCCAGGAGGGCTTGATGTTGCAGATGTACCCAAGCAGCTCAGTTGGACAGAACTCTTCTCCTCTCAGTGTGGTGGCTGAAAGGATGTCTGCTGTGACAGCTGGTGGTCTGTTGTGATGAAGGAGGATATAGAGTTAGATAAACTACCTGCTGATGTTGGCTTTAGAAGGCGCTGTTGATGCAGGCACCCATTCAAAAGGCCTGAACTTGACTGAGAGAGGCGAGGAGATTAAAGAGGATGAGATGTGTGACAGGATCATGTCGACCATATGTCGTCTTGCTTTCTGGTGTAACCTCTGAGTCTCCCTTTGGATTAAACTTCTGACCATTTACTGTGCCACAATTATAGAGGTCATTTCAAACCCGCCATGAAAACAAATTGGAGAGGTAGGACACATAATCAACAAGTCTGCTTCACAAATCCTAATTCTTGTTTTTGCTCTGCTGTTTTGTCCAAGAACAGATGCAGGAACAGATGAAAAACATGACATTGAAAAGGGTAAAGCCACTTTGGCCCTTCAGAAAAATTGAAAATAACTTTTTTAACTAGCACGGCTAGCAACCAATGTGGTGGTTACTGAAAATTATTTGTACATTTGGTGTGTCCTTTCTTTTGTGTAAGAAGAATAAAAAAATCTCTTGATGTTAACCTAGACTAAACCAGCCTTTTGTGCCGAAGAACTTCAATTTTCCCTACCTGGCACTCTCTTCTGTGTCAGTCATTATTTTTCATTTCCTGCAGACAGACATTTTTCCAGGAACCTTGTTATGTTCACCTGCTCTTTTCATCAATGTCAACTGGTTATCCAAGCTCTGTCTAAATAATGATAGAAGTTTCAAGAACATTTTCCATGTCCACTTGTTCTGGCCATGGTATTGTTTGTGTTTGGGTGGACATTTCCCTGTTAAATCTGAAGTCCAGCCACACATTGTTTATATTTCTCTTCACAGCAAGACTCTTCAATTCATCCAGGGGCATTCTAGGATCTTCAAGTAGTCTTTCCTGGGTCTCCTCTTTGAGCAGTGGTGTCTATTGTCAGTCCTCCAGGACCAGTAGCCTGCATGTTTTAAGTGTTGTCCTGTTCAACAGAGCTGAGCCTAAGCAGTGCTTAATTAAAAGGCCTTTACAGAAATTGATCAGATGCAGAGAAGGTAAATAAATTGAATCAAATGTGTTGCAGCAAGGACAAATCTCAGACATGCAGGAGACTTGAGGACTAGAGTTTAACATACCTCTCCTATGTGGGCATGTCCAGAAAGGAGAGTCACACTGAAGAGATCCTAATCATACGGCCAGCTTCTTTTGCATTGTTTCTCAGGGTAATCACAGCCACTAAACTTCTTAGTGATTAATGTCTAATGACCTTAGGTGAGAGTCAGAACGGAAGAACTCAAGACCATTTTTCTTGCTCAGCTCATTCTTTACCTTAAGAGAGAGAACCAACTCCTTCATTACCACAAACATGGCAGAAATCCATTTGTCTGTCTCACACCCCATACTGCCATCACTTGACCTTACCCCTTCAGTGCACCCTAAAGGTAAAGACACCAACTGAACAAGTTTATTTGCTAAATGCAAAGACCATGCCCAAAGCTTTAAAAATAATCACCCTCCTTTATATGACAACACCTTGAGATTAGGCTGATGAAGACCAGAAATAGGATTGTTGACATTGGATAGTCCCTCATTGACTGCTTGGACTGCACTAGGAACAAACCCAACTTTGTCCCAATAATGCAAACCCAGCTCTTATTACGAGTACTGTTGAGAATAAATCATTCAGTGATTTCCTTCTATCTCTTTTAGTTAGCTGCTAAGCTAAAGCTAAAGGAAATTACATGTTAGAAAATGCAAATGAGAGCTAGGGTTGAAAAAATGACACACAAGGGAACACCCTCTTTAGGGCGTAGCTTAGATAGAGGCTAAGAGGCTAACAAAGGAAATCACAAACTGTTCTTGGGTGCCATTTTGTCTTGCTAGCTCCTAAACGTAGCATATGAAATGGACCAGTTATATGTTCGTATTAATAAATGGAATTTATGAATTCAACTCACTGGCTCTTCTTCAGCCTCATATATCAAGAACTTACCATGGAGAATGGTACACTACACAAGAACTGGATAGCCAGATAACCAACCCAAGTGCCTTACACTCTGCTGCCCACCCGAGGCACCTACAAACTACCTCAAGAGGTAAAATGCTTCTGCTATTCCACATGTACAGTGCAGAAAAGCAAACAAGAGTACGCTGACAAGGTGATTAATTACGTTATTGATAAGTCAACCTCTTCCTAGTTTGATGCATTTTTATTATTTTCTGTTAGTTTTTCTCTCGATCTGAAACACTTTTGCTAACCTTCCTCCTGCCTCTCAACCTTACCTGTTCTTTTCTGTCTCCTCCTCAAACAATTTCCAAACTGTAAGTTCCAATGCTTCATGAATTGCAATGGTTTTCTGAAATTAGAATCACATACTGTCTCTTATCCAAATATAGGTATCTGGCAGGCCTCATATTTAGTTGTCAGTCAAAACTGCAAGCCGCCAGTCATTCCCATATCATAGGTGTTGATGAGAAAAAGACTGCAACCTCTATTCTTGTTCGCGTACGCCGCAGAATCTCAGGAGCACCATCAATCCCGCCTCCATCAGCCTGACAGAGCTGTAATAACACAAATCGCTGGGACTTTCCAAATGCAAAAGGAAGGGAAATCAGGAGTCAGATCACATCCCCTTCCATTCATACTATAATAGAAAACAAGAATGAAGAGAGGTGATGTGAATAACAAAATCTGCTTTTATGGTCAGTGTTCACTTTAAATAACAGGCCAGGATTTATTTGATTGTTGTTGTTGTTGTTTTTAAAGATTTTTTAAAAAGATTTTCTAATACTGACCCAGCAGAGTGAGCTAACCAAACCCCCCCAACTTGTTTGAAAATGCCTGAGGATTTGTCATTCTTACTTAAATTCTGTCGTTATGGTTTTCAGTATCTGCCTAGCTCTTCTCAACTGAATTTCTGAAGAGTAGATTAGTACACTACAAATCTACTCTCAGACATTAGCGATATCTGACAATATTCAATCAGCATACTGATGCACTAACTCTTAATAGGGGAAGTGTAAATTAATATCTAAAAACTTCAAAGGTCTTCCATAAAAGGTTTCATTTTGTTCAGTGGCTGCTTTCTGGATATTAGATTTGGTTGTCTGTTGTCAAGTCGTCTAAAATACAAATTTTCACAAGGATCATTGTTTTGAATTTGATTAATTCAAGTTTTTTTCTGTCTACCTTATTTTTATTGCAACATTCTGTCAAGCATTTTTTATTTGTTTTTGTTTTTTTGCTTTAACTTAGCAATATTTTCATTTGTACCTTCCAGCAACAGTTTGCATTGGCTTCCTCATCACTCTGGAATGTGTTTAAGCATCTGCTTGACGAATCCACCCCCAGCGCTGTCTTTCGGTTAGTTTATTATTAGTGATTATCAGAAACAGCATGTCAGTTCAAAGGAAGCAAAAAAGAAACTTGAAGAAGCTGACGATGTTCTGGAAAAACTGAACACAGATACCTCTTTTAATATTAACTGTGCATGTGTGAAGTACTGGGTATTACAAAAGAAAATTCCCAACCTCATTGCAAATAAAATCACAGTTCTCCAGATGGCTCCTTTTTATTTTTTCTCCCTCAACTTTACGATATAAGGCATTTCTTTAAGTAACTGGAGCCCTGTTACAAGAATTATTTAAAAGTCAAGAAGACTCTATCCATTAGAATATCATTAAGAGATCAACCTCTTCAGACCTAAATTTTTTCTAGTGGACTAAAATAAATATTATTCAGCTGATATTTACTTTGCGTAAGCTTAGAAATAAAGGGAAAAATTAAATTTTTCCTATCTCATGTTTTAATATGTTTTTTAAATGTCCATTTTAATGGACATCTCGACTAAAGATTGTAAAATGTCTTGAAAACTTTTAAACTTTTCCGATAGTTTTATGCAATATCTAATTAGGCATGATCTCAACATTTTAAACTGGATTTCTTCTTTTCTGTTTATCGCTGTGCATGTCTGAGTAGAGAATATATAATACAAAATATAGTTTTGACTTCACTAATGTGTCAAATGTGTTGGCATATTATTTGTAGTAATGGACACGGATTACACAGTCACCAAACCATTGATGCCTCAGCTTGCTGGGTATTTTCATGTAGTCTTTCATTTTTGATGAACACCCTTGAAGCAGTTTCAGTGTGGGACAAAGCACAGCTGAGTTTGACATATGTTACAGTAGAAGTGTGTCTTTCCTGAGTATTATGGCTTCTTGCATCTGCTGGGCACTGGCTTTTTTCCCAGATTTTTGTGTGGTACAGACTGATAATTTCATGTAGTCAGATAACACCACCCATTGATTCACTATATAGCTTGAACACCTCTGGAGGAGACACTTTGAAAAACTAGGACTGCTTTACTTCTCAATTTACCATCTAATTCCTATTTGCAGATGGCTCATTTCCTATATCCCAGCAGTCAAGATCAGATATCTCTCGATGTAGAGTCAGTTCAAGAAAGTCTGTGAGTTTTTACTCCATCACTGAAAAAAATAAAATAACACAAAATAATTAACAAATCACAAAATGCTCATCTGTGCTTCTTTCTTTGCACAATAGCACTGAATATTTAGGTGTTGTACAAAATACACAAACTCCTGATGTCCACTGGGATGGACACTCAAATGAAAAAAAAAAATCCTACAATTTCACGACAGAAAAAGAAATCAAAATACCTCCAAATACAATGACTGGAAATACTTAAAATTATACTGAGTATTTTTTTAAGCTGTTATGAACATAAATTAATATTTTTGATGGAAATTTGTCTGTGCAAGAGCACAGACAAATTGGATACTTGTAAGACTCAGTCACCAATTAATTTCTTTCTCATGTTTTAGATAGTATAATGTAAAATATTCTAAAGTAGTGAACTTAAACAAAACAAATAAACATGTTTTAAAAACTCAAAAGACTATAAAAAGTTGTATATGAATGTATTCAACCACTTTGCTGTGATGCCCTGAGTTATGATCCTATGGAGAGACATTTACGTCCACAAATGCAGTTGTTTGTTCCAGTAATTCCAATTGTGTGTTGTGTTGGTCACATAATGCTAGCTTCTTGTGAAAGATTATAGTGTGCACTGTTGAAAAAAAAAAATCTGCCCAGTTTGAATCTTAGATGTGACCTTCATGTGTGGGCTTTGATTGCTGCTCCCCATGATTTTAACAATGTATATGGGAAATAAAAGGGAATCTGTCTGTGAATCATCTCCAAAAAGCCACACAATCAGAACCAAGAAACTCTAATTAATGTTCTGTAAACAGATAAAATATATATGTACAATGTTAAGATACAAACGTTTTTTCTTTGTTGGAACTACTTTGCCTTCATAATTATTATCATTAAAGTATTTTGACACATGTGAGCCATATTGTCTCCGTATAGTGGAAAGTACTTTGCATCTACAGTAGGTTGTCTTACTTTTTCTTGCATTCATTTATTAAAAGATAGCCAATTTGTGTTACAATATTTGACAGCTGTTTACCGCATAAGAAACGTATGATGAATGTTGGTGTTGTAAAGAAAATGTCACAATTTCTTTTTTATTTATTTAATAGAAAGATGCAATAAATTATGCTTCAAACAAAACACAAAGTGAAACAATACTTTAATAATTTTTAGAATGAAATTTAGTGGCTGGATTTTAACTTGAGGAAGAGATAAGATTCAGATCAACCAGTATACCGGTTCTCTGACACTGAACAGATGTACCAACAGGCCAAAAAAGCCTTACTGATTAGGTTACATGTGGTCTCAGTAGCAACTTGCAATTACCTTAACAGGTAGGCTTGTGTGACCTACCACAACCTCAAATTAACTGACATACAATGAAACAGGGTTAACAATAACATGCAGCGAAAACATCAACAATGCACAAAACCCAAATTCTTCATTTAGAAATTATTTAACACTGGGAAATGTCTAAAAACAATTTTTGGTTTCTGAATTAAGGTATACAATGTTAAATTCTAGTGAGAAAAGTCACTATTTCTTCTAAGTTGTGCTACTTATGGGCCAACAACAAGGAAGTGAATAACGCTGTTGCATGCAGATAATGTTAGGTATGGACATGCAGAGTTTAGGGGTCATACTCAGAAGCATTTTATTTGGATGTAAAGGAACTCAAAATAGTCAGAACTGAGCAGGTGAGCTCATTATCATCATTAGTTTATGAAAGAGTATGCATCATAGTGAGCCACGAATACATGAAAGGAGCAATTACCAGACATCTCTTTTGGAGCAGACATCTATATGTGCAAATGGATTTCTTTTTTCTTTTTTTTTTTTTTACCCAATTTAAATTTAACAGACTGACTGCTTTTTAAAGCAGCACTTAAGAGACTAACTGCTTGAGTTAGTTCCTGCCAAATAACCACATCCAGTGTTGTTTCACTTTAGTTATAGATGTTATTTAAAATTGTTTCAGAAACATATTATTTTTTAAAATGCCACCGTCCAATCAGATTTGCAAAAGCTATTTTATTCTGTTGGCTAAGCAGGTAGGAATCCAGGCCAATTTTATGAAGTCACATTTTGGAAACACTATTTCCCCCTGGCTTTAGATGGGCTGTTGTTGTTGACGTGGTGCTTTTGCCAAACTCTTGAGAAAGAACAGCTGTAAGCAGTTTCCAACCAATAGGTTTTTGGCTATGGATGTGTAAAGCAGCATATGGTGCAGGTACATTTTCAAATGAATTTCTTTCATATCTACATATGAAAAGTACTGCAAGACAAAGCCAAATTGCTATGAACTGTCAAAATGTAAAATCTCACATAAAATGGACTGTACAGTATACTTTATTTGTACTCTACTGACTCACTCTTTTTTATTTATCAACAGTATGCCTTCACTAAACCAACAAATTAATAAAATAAAAAATAGATATTTTTGCTTCTGAAAGTAATTGAAGATGAAATAAAAATACATTTTCCACCTTGATTTTACTTTGAAACTAAAGAGGATCATGTTGTAACAAGTTTTCTAACTACTAAGGTACTATAAATTTTTAACCATATAATGATGACTAAACTGCATATTTATGTTTAGGTGAAGTATAATATTTGCATGCCATTCATCCGTTGACTCATAGCATACATGTACTTAAGGTGCTGATTGTCTGGTGTCTGGAGATTAAATTGTTCAATCTATCACTTGACTGTGCATTGATTAAAGCTTAGAAATATCTCATTATAAAATATAAAATAATACAGGAGGAATATAGAATAAAAGAATGTACTCAAGAAAAAGAACAGTCCACTCAACAATACATCCTTTATTTCATACTTATATACACTTATTTGAGTCATAGCAGGAACAGCTTTAGCAGTGATCCCCAGATCCCTGTTGCCAACTCCCTCCACTGTGTCATCAGCTGGAACTCAGACTCAGATTCATTCACAAGTAAGCTATAATGTGTGAAATTTCCTTCTTTACTGAGTCCAAAGTCTTTCCTGGGGCTCATTTTGCTTTCATGCCTGAAACTCCTTCTTTGGAAGGCTTTCCGAAGGTTTTCTCACCAACCCTCCTTTCCAAATGGCCAAACCACCTTCACTGTACTCCCCTATAATACGGAGAAACAATGGCTCTACTTTGAGCTCCTTTTAAATTTCTGGCCTGATCTCCCTGTCACTACTTTTGAGTCCAGCCATCCTGCAGTTTCAGCTACTTGTTTATATATCAAATTTGCAGTCTTATTCTTTCTATCATTACTTACTTATGACTATTGCTGAGGATTTGTACATAGATGATAGGTATATTGAAAAATTAAGAAGCTTGTCATTAACCTGGCACAATGTCTACATCACTACCAATGCTGTCTCAAAATGTGTATTGATTTCTTGCTCTTGTGGGAATGTAGCCAAGAAACCTGACCTAAACAGACAACAGTTAGAGTCATTGAAGTCATTCATTTTTATTACAGGAAAATGCATTTCTTGTTCTCAGCATGGTTTATGTTTTGAGATGAATAAGTTGAAAGGACAGCTTTATCAAAGTTTAAAACCTGCTAACAGTGAAAAACAGCTTGAAGTTACACACCCACAGTTGTGTTTAAAATTAAAGTAGCATGATTGTGAAGGGAAGTACACTGGGAACACTCAATGTGTAAATATAACATCAAATTCATTACTGCTTTACAGAACTGATTATGCAAAAAAATGGAGTTTCCCTTAGTGCACTGTCATGATTAGTTACCAAGCAGAGATCTGTGATTTTCACTTGAAATACATTTTATAACTTCAGTGAAGTTATAAAATGCTCAACTGCTTTCAAGTTATAAAGTTTTCCGGTGACTGTTCAGTCTGATCTGTTTTAACTTCTCTAACTTCTGATACTTAGGTTATCACAAATTGTCCCACTGGGAAAAGGGTAATCAACATTTCTAGCCCAGCAATGCGATGCTAACAAAGATCTTCAAAACCTTGGAGGAGCGCTCCATTCTTATCCAAACTCAATACAGGCCTCTGTGAAATAAAGGCTCGTTCAGTCACTTTGTCATTTATGGGTTCTTTGATATAATGGTTAGCATTCTGGATTTTAAACCCAACTATCTGAGTTCAATTCGCTATAAGATCTTCTGGCACTGCACCAAAAATGTTGCACAAAGAAACATTTTCAATACACCGTTATTTTATAGACTTTTACTTTGAAATCAGGAAGAAATAGAGGTTTGACAGTTTGTTTGCCAAGTTAATATGCCTCATGAAAGAATCTGTGGTATTAATATTTTTCCATTTTCTACAGCCAGTCATTAAAATCAGCCTTTGGCTAATTTTGGACACTTCTACCAGGAAAAATCTCAATATGGTTATAGTTGTACTAGTTTATACTATTGGTGAAAATAGAACTTTCACAAAACACGGTGAGTCAGTAAAATAATAATAAAAATACTTTCAAGTTAATAGAAAATAAATTATGCCATTTTTGTAGCAATTTAAAGACATTTTTCGAGGAACC
The DNA here is from genome assembly GCF_027474105.1 of Poeciliopsis prolifica. Classification (NCBI taxonomy): domain Eukaryota; kingdom Metazoa; phylum Chordata; class Actinopteri; order Cyprinodontiformes; family Poeciliidae; genus Poeciliopsis; species Poeciliopsis prolifica. The sequence goes on from NW_026562396.1 coordinate 2,728,247, forward strand.
CTTTTCAAAGTCAATGTAAACTTAGCAATTTGTGTTTTTTATTTGCTTTAAAATGAAACAACAGACTTAAAATTCTCCAAGTGAAGCGACCTTATATATTTTTATTATTGTTGTGGTACCTAAAATTTATGGTTCACATTATTGTTTTGCTCTGTTTTGAAATATCTTACATAATTAGAAAATAGACAATAGTTTCCACGCCCTCCATTAACAGTCTGTGAAGGGTTCCACTGAGACTGATCAGTTGATTTTTTTGGCACACTAATGCTCAGATTTTTCAGAACATGTTTTTATTGAATGTTTTTAAAGTTGTAATATAAATAATACATGAGATATTCACTGCATAGGTACATAGGTAGAAGTACAGATTTTTAAAACAAATTCATTAAAAATTACTAATAATTCTTTCAAACTGCGGTATTGAGAGAAAAAGTCAAGTTCACTGTCAAAAAAAATTATTAAAATGCTGATCTAAAATTATTCTGGTTGGCAAGAGCTAGTGTGCGCTGCTCGTACAATAAAATACAACAGTCTTTAATCAGAGGCTCAGAAATCAAATAGTACTTGCAGAGTCATATGACGTTCACCAAACTTTAAACTTTTTTATTAATCAAAGACCACTCTGCAGCAAACACCAACACCATCTGAAAATATCAAACCACTATTCAAAGATTTATGTGTGTATGAATTAATTGCATGGAGAATATGAGCCGAGAGAATTTTAATAATCTTAACAGTGCTTGTAAAACAAGATATTCCTAAAGCCCTGCAGAATTTTTTCTTTTAACATTCCCCCATCTCCGTTCACTTCAGAGATTATCTGAGCATTGTATATGTGCAGGTATTCAATTGTACCTTTTGTGTCTTTTTACTTTCTACAATCAATACAAAGAGCAGAGCAATATACAAGGCATTGATCAGTGTGAAGCAAAAAACATACTTGGTTGTTTTTTACACACACGCAAAACAAACAAACAAAAAAAGCATTTAATTTAAAAATAGCTGCTTCAGAGCAGCACAGTGGGAAAATATAATCTTTTCCATACCCATTTGAGAAAACGGAGCAGTAAATCCTTACTTGAAAATTGGAACAGAAGAAACCGAGGAAGGTTTTAACGCTATTCTTCACCAGCCTATTGGGTCGTCAGCCCAGATCACCTTAGCGAGAGCTTTCCCAGTTATCTAACAACAGTGTACTTGTCTTGCCAAGCAATGGCCAATTTCCATGGACACAAGTCATATCATTAGTTTGGTTTAAATTATAGTAAGTGTGAAATATTTAATAATCCTTCCATCTGTTGTTTGAAAAACAGTTTAAGTGTTTCAGCCCTTAATGGGCTTCCCCCTACATTAACCATCCTCCCTCTGCCAACAGACTGCATCCAGCATACAGTAGAGAACTTTCAAATCAACAAGCCATCTGCAAATAGACAGAAGGGAGGGATGGGGTGGAACAGCAGTAATTCTTCATTCCAGATGTGACCCTGCGCCAGGCCTGGCAGGATGGAGGCACTGATTCGGAGTAGGGAAGGGGGGAAAAGGTTATAGAGATAGTAGGGTAGCTGGCCTTGCACTGAATGGAGAAGAGCAGGCTTATTATGTGCGCATGACTGTCAAAAAGAGGGCATGGAAGCAAACAACGTCTGGCTGTGGGAGTGATGTGGCAACACAATGAGGGCTCAGAGGCAGCCAGTCGCTAGCTGGAAAAACAAACTCCGAAAGCTGAGGTGGGAAGGCAGATGGGGCAGGAACCAGGACCAGGCGAGGACAGCCATATGTGAGAGCCAGCTGATGTGTGAAGTATTATGCCCAGCAGTCGTCTTCTCTACGCACTGCTGTGTGTGAGGGCACCTTGGCCCCCTCAGAGCTTCCTAGATAAACATCGTCCAAACCTCCTCTTTTACGGCTTCTCATTAGTTAGAGTGGGGAGGAGGAGGAGGTAAACCAATCCTGCTCGTAACCCCGGTACTCCCACACGATTGAAATGGTGTTTTATATTCTGTCGTCTTTTGAAGCAATATTTCTTTCTTTTCTTTGTAGACAAATTCAAAGGTTTTTTTAGACAGACTTTTGTACACCATTTGGCCTTGTTATCATTCATCCTGAAAACTTCATTCATGAACATTTCACTGTTTGTCCTTTAGAAAAGTTAAGTTTTTATTATCAAAGTTTCTTGGAGACCATTTAGGAAAGCTTATTCTTTAAGTGTCAATTTTTGTTACAAATTGAGTTGCTCTTAAAGAGCACTTTAGAAGATTGTTTACGTCTACTTTGCGTGACCATAAGCTTGAAATATTCTCATTGTTCTAAGAAACTAACTCAAATATCTAGTCAGAAACCACATATAGGGCTAATACTACTATTGTTATATTTTTCTGGTTTTCTGGACAATGTGTATGAGCAATATGTTGGTTGACATACAGTATGCAATTACTCTTCTCCTGATCAAAACTGTAAGACCAGTTGAGAAATGGCAAAATTTACATTTTGCACTGCATAATCTTATAAAGATCCTAAGTGGAGCTTCAAAATGCCAAGAGAAGAAATGGGGGTGAGATAGAAAAAAATCGGAGTAAGCATTTTATTGCAAACAACCATTAAACTGAAACAGGCTTTCCATCTACTGATCAAGACTTTCAGACCATCTCTAAAAAAAATTCCCAAACCACTTAACATAGAAAAAGAAAAAAAAACTGAGTAATGGATAATTGTGCCATTCTTGTTAATCACCTCAAATATTTATTTTGGAATGGTTGATGCATGTGATATATCTTAGGAAAAATAACATTTCTATGCCACTTTCATCTATTGAACCTATTATCAGTATAAACACTATGGAAATGTCTAGCTTTCAGAGTTAATATACTTTGTATGAGCAAAAGACAGTGCAAATATGATTTTCTAATCCACGTTGAAACAAGTCCTGTACCTAACATATCCTCAATTGTCATTTAGACAAGAAGACATCTGTCCAAAAGCAACATAAAAAACCCTGAACAGGTGGAAAACGCAATCATATGCAAAAATCTTTATTTTTGGAAACATGTTCTGTTGTCCAATTAAGTTAAAATTGAAGTCATTAGCCATATTGACCATCAGTGGATTTGAATGAAAAAGAGAAAAGCTTGCAAACTTCAGAATATAATTTCAACTGTGAATTGCAGGGGGAACAGCGCGAAGTTGTGTTGGTGTTGTTTTTTCACTGCACTTGGGACTTTTTTACCACTCAACAAACTTGATAGCATCACAGGAGAGGAACATTCCTTTTAAAAAAATTAAACAAATCTCAAGGCAACCCCGAAGCAATCAAAGACTTGTGCGCAAATAGGCCAAACAGACAGTGACTATAAGCATGCTGCCAATTAGCCACACAGTGGCCCAAGGAGAACAGAGTCAATGTTCTGAAGTGTCTGTCACAATACCTTGAGCTCAGTCGAAAAGCAAATTTTAGAGCTTAAATTGGTGTGTGTGACCAAAGTCATCGTCTCTGATTGAGTTACGCTGTTCTGAGGAATGGGCTAAGATTCCAACAAACTATCGTGCAAATCTTGGGAAGGATGTTCATACAGAACCAAAATAAATGCATATAAATTCAGAATTCAAATGATGAAAAATAATCTCTAAAAACTGTTCTTGATTTGGTCTTCTTTTTAAATCTGAGCTAAAGTTTGATTTTATAGCCAAACCAGTACCAAGTTTAAAAACACAAAAATGATGTGGGTCATTTGATGTGTGAATGAAAATCTTCAACAAGCACTGCTAATCAACAGCAGATCCTCTAATTTCTAAATAATGTGCTTACTGCATATGTTTTGCCTCTTGTCAGTAAAATCATCTCTTAGAAATTGGAACAATTAAAATCACAAGCAGAGACAAATATATTTAGAGTATTATTAATTATGAGTAATATTTGAACACTGATGAAAGTTTCTCTAGAGAAGTTAATTTAATTGTTGATTTTTTTTTTCCAGAACTTAAAAACTTTGAGAAAAACCTAATGAGCTTTACCAGGCTGCTCGACTTCTTTCATTTCTATTTTGATCTTTAATACTTAATTAAATATTTTTAATTAATGAGGTAACTTTGCAATGATCTTAGTACTCTATATCTTACATGAATTTGAAAGACTTAGGTTTTTTGTCAGTCCAAAACTTTTTTTCCAGTCCTTTCTGTTATACATATCCACTAAAATATGACATATTTTATGGACTAAGTCCTTGCTGTATTTTTGTTTCCTGGTAAAAAGATTCTTATAAATTAGGAAAGGCTACACCTTGGTCTGTTTTTTTTTTTTTAAGAGATAACCAAACGTGTTATCCTGCAATGCTCATTAATCAGGTTGTGTGTTACCCCTTATGAAAGAGCCTCCTTCTACAAAGAATAATATTTGCATTAAACTGCTGTACTTTTATTAGGAATGAAAATGAAAAACCATAGGTCACATCTGATGTCATCTCTAACCACACCCACTGATTGTTGTGATCCTAATCTTATTTATTGTCCAACCCTCCCCAGAGCTCACAGAACAAGCCTAGGCACAATGTGTGTGGCTGCTTCTGCAAAATATTCAGAACAGCACAGCAATAGGATGAAAAATTCTCAGGATTGTTGCAACTTTCAAACAAGGAAATTCCTTTCTTACAAGGTGTGCTGTTTTTGCAGGGGTTTTTTTTTTGTCTCTTCCTTTTTTCTTTTTTTTTCACATTTTGACCTTGTCTGAGAAATAACTTGGGTTCTCTGAAGGATATGCAATTTCCAAGCACATGCAACCTGAATCTAAAATTAATGAGTATACTTGTTATCTCTGATTATTGTTCCAAGTGTAAGCTGCTGGTGTGTGGGTTTATGATTTCTATGTCTTTGGGAGTTCAGACTTTAGGAACTGGATCTATTTTAGAACTCAAGGGTGCAAATAAGTGCACGCATGTGCATGATGAAACATTTCTTGTAATTCTATAACTAGATCCATGAAGCGCGGGTATGGAGTTGTGTCTTCAAATCAACACAAAGAAAAACTTGTCATCCAGAAAGGCAAATATGGGAGCTCTGAACGTTTCTTGAGATGTCAATTGTTTTAGTGGAATGCAAAAGAAAAGAGCCATTGCTCTTAAAATTATACCCTTTTTTAAAAGGTTTTCACATTCTATAATTTACTTTATCACTTACCCCTTGTGCTGAAAAAGAGCATTATTTGTTCAAACATGAACATGCCTGAAGATTATTTGTATCTTGTGATTTATAGGGTGTGGTGTTCAAGGATGTGGCTTCCTTCTGACCTGTCCCTCCCACACTAAATCAGACTGAGATCTTGGTAATCTACAGGATGGGTAAAGGAAATGGAGGTACTTCATCTGTTTCAATGTTATTTCTAATGGAAAAAAAAAATCACAGAATCCACTTTTATCATCCCTGACACTTAAACATCCTCTTAACCTATACACCTATACACTGTGTGTTGCTGTCATGTTGTCTGATTGCTTTTTTCCAGTGCATTAGTATGCTGCTCAGTCACACGGCTCATGGACGAATCGACTGAATGGAACGTGATCGGTTCAACTTCATAATTCCACTTTTATCAATTGATTATATGTCAGATGCGTAAGACATAAACAGCTCTGTGGGAGGTCACTTTATTGATTTCCTCAGGGCTCATGCTGTGTGCTTCTGTGCCAATGACAGGCCAGAGGCAGAAAAATCATACCTTTTGTAGTAATGATTAACTATCCTTTTTATAAAAAGTATCCCTATCCTTTTCATTAAAATTACAATCAGTCACATGCTGTAGAATGCAGCACTAAACCGAAAAAAAGTATAATATTCACATAACTTTGGTCCTCTGTGTTACTCAGACAACCCTCTCTTCTTTTCTTTAGACGTATGCGGCACTAATCATGAATTCTGCTTTAGAGAAAAACCAAATGTGTTGCTTTATTACTATGTGATTCTCAAGGGTATGGTAAAAATTGTACATATTTCTATACAGTTTCACATTATTGCAGCATACTTTAAACTTTTGCTTCTATCGAGGAGCTGATCTGTATGCATACCTGTGTCCGTGCATATGAAGTCAGTCCCTGGACTGACTTTCTTTTGATATTCGAAATGCAGATTGAAGCATAATAAAACTGTTACCGGACATGTTTTTTTTTTTTTTTTTAATTCCTTTACGAAACCGGTCCTTGAGTATCTGCATGGATAAAAGTAATGCCTACAAAACTGTTAGTCTCAGCACAAGAGCTTCTCCTTTCCCAAAATGGGTTCTTACTCATAGTGTTTAAAACTAACCAAACTTGAGTCTCATCAAATCTAAAAATGCCAGACCACGCACTTGTACATACATTTTATAGATAAACACATATTCTACCACAGATTGCAATCTCAGAGTTTACCCTTCTGGAACTGTTCCCACTCTTTCTCCTTGTTACGATATTCCCAGTGCTAGGCTGCTGATTGCATCACACAGACATCTGGGTCTAGATGTGCGTGTAGATGCAATTTAAACCAAGCCAATAAATCTATATCAACTGCTTTCTGGGGCTCTCAGGTGTGCCTTAAAGACATATATGTATCTTCCCTTGTCACAGCCCTGGGTAATCTGCTTTCATACAGTAGGGCAACTGAGCACATGTGTAACATGTTAGGGAGAGCAGTAGAGCAATATAAATGTGTATTTGAGTCCATTCGTATATCGTCACTGTATTTGATGACGGATACCAATATATTTAATATTTAAAAATGACGGTCCTGCAAGGTGATCTAAATAACGTAACATAAAGATTTTATGTCAATCATAAAGCCTTTGTTATATGTACAAAAAAAGGTTGTATATTTTATAATAAAAGACAAGAGGACAGCTGCACTGTTTGCCCCAGCTTAATGTTGTTCTGCGTCAGCAACGGTTTGATGGAGCAAACATTCCCACTTCGATCACAGCCATTTCACCTCTTCTGTCATTTAAGCTCTGCTCAACAAATGATTAACCTCAAATCATTCCTACCCGAAAATAATCACTACCAATGTCATTAACCTGGTTGACCTACAGTTTCTCGTCCAGCTCATTTTTCTCTATGGTTAGGCCTGTTCTCCTGCCATTCATCACTCCATTTTGACATGATTTCCAAACTCCATGAAAGAAAAAAAGCATGTCTTAATGATTTCTTGGTAATGCCAGAGACTGACCAAAAAAATGAAAAAATGATATTATGTTCATACTTTTTGGTATTGAACAGAAGATGAAAGGAGAAAAAGAGAGTCTGTATCATTGAAAATATACATTTCTCTTTTCTCTATACATAATATAGACAAAGGCTTTTGTCTGTATTGGGAGCTATATCAACTCTTAATATAGACAGAAACAGTTTTAATGTTACATCTCAGAATGGTTCTAAAAAACTTTATTATTAAAATAAAATGAGTAAGGTAGCTAATGTATTGGACGACAGATTTTGCTTAAAAGGGAAACTAATTTGTCTCTGGCAACACTTTAGGGATATATGTCATTGTATCTTGTTTGGCTTTAGTTTCTTCTCACAAGAAGCTGCCCTACATTTTATCTGCTGCCCATTAGAAGATTGTCTCTTGCTTTTAAGGGGAATAAAAGGAGCCCATTACTGAACTTATTCAACTCCATGTGCCGATAATGTAATAAATCCTCAAAGCCCCATTTCTTCTGATTCGGCCAGTGCTCGGGTAATACTTAAAAGTTGCAATTGGACCATATGACTGTATAATATATAGCAGTATTACATAATACAAAGGTTTTGAAATGACAAAATCAGATAAATAATGTTTACTTTAAAGCTTAACAGTTTAACAGTTCTGGTAAAATTTCTGCTATGTTTTAACTTGGTTTTCAACAATGACATGCAATATGGAACCTTGCCAGGGAAAGCTGTGCAATAGTTGGCCACTGGTGAAATAAAAGGAAACTATTACTCTCCACAGATGAACAATTGAAAGAATGGACTCTTAGAAATAAATAAATAAACAATGAGCCCGAGAGTGCTTTGTTTCATTTCCTTTTTCAGCTGGAAGCATAGGAAGTGGTGCTTCTGACATTTTGTTCACTTTATGTTGTACATAGTTTATGATGATGTTATTGTCTTGGCTATGTCACATATGGCAAACCTATCATTGTGTCCTTTCTGTAGCAAAACTAAAAGGAGAGATTTTGTATTAAAAACATGAGTATGGACTCCAAATGTATCACTGTCTAAATAATAATTCAGTGTATTGTATAAGACACAAATGCTCTCCTTTTTGAAAAAAGAAACTTCAAACAGATCTTCCTACTCATCCCAGTGCTCTAAGGCAATGTTTTAATTTCCTATGACAGCACCAGAACACTGGTACACAAAATGTTGCTTGCTGCCGTTTGTTGCAGAGGAACACAGGGAGTGAAATATCCTTGCAGGGTTTTTATCTCTGACATGTCTCAGTTGAAATTAAAATTTTAACTGTAGTCATAAAGCGATGAGAAAGGACGGCTCTCTGTGGAGCAGCGCTTTAAGAAATACAACTCGTCCTTCATGACTTCACAAACAAAAGGAACCACCTGTCAAAAAATACTTTTCTGAATTGCTATGCCTTTGGTGAACAGAAAAACACTGTGTAAATCCATGTTTTAGCCATGACTCAGACAAAAATAATTTTGCCTCAGCCTCTTGACAATAGCCAAGAAATAAATAACAAAAACTAAGTTTCAGTTTCAATGTTGCACTACACATCCCTTCTTTAATTTTACATTAGAAGATTTTATGCAAAACTTGTAGATTAGTGATTGTTGTACACCAATGGTTTAAGACCCTGGACCTCAACTGAAATAGGCTTGAGTTACATTGTGAAGTCACTTAGAACTCATTATTTTCATCCAGCTGGTGAAGTTGAAGACACCATAATTCTGTATGTCAGCATGGTGTGCCATACCAAAGTGGTTTTTTTCCAACATTTTCAGGCAAACATAATTCAGTATGAAATATTTCTTTGGATTTTGGCCTCTTTCATCATGCAAGTGCAGTCAGTCAAGGACAAAAGTCAAGCTTTTGTTTCCTGTCCACACTGGCATAAGCATAAGCAGAGTGTGTGGTTTGTTATATCAAATGCATTCTCAAAGACACAAGCCTTTTCTGTGATGGTGCCAGACTACTCATTTGTTGAGAAATGCATTAAATTGTTTTTTTTATAAAATACAAACGTACTTGTGAACTTGGCCATAGAGTATAAAGATGTACAAATGTTTGGTTCTCTCTTGGACAAGCTATACTGTATGTAGAAAAAGACTTCCTCAGGCTACCTGTGCTTTATCAACCTTTGCACTTTAGTTTTGTTCATAATCTTTCATCAGAAAGTCGATGTGCACGTTACTTTTCTGACATGGAGACATTTACAAGGCAGGAAGAAGGAATTCATTCTTGAATTTTTGATACATATGAAGTAAAAAAAATACATATATATATTAAATACTAAATTGTACACTCATTGGGCACCTGATCATATGTCTCTTCAAATCATAAGATAAAATGAAATCATTAAATGTCATTGCAGAATTTTAATACCATAATACGTACTGTGAAGACAGCCGGCTGAAGTTAAAACCATTCAAATCAAAAACACTAGAGAGGGAAATAAATTAGTTCTAGGGACTTTTAAAGATGTGACAAATCATCTTGATTGTCACAGAGACTGACCAAAAAGAAAGTGATATATTGAATAGAAGATGAAAAGAGAAAAAGAGATTCTGTATTACTGAGAATATACATTTGTCTTTGCCAAAGGTATTTGGCTCTCATGACCATATCGGCTCCTAATATAGACAGTAACAGTCTTGATGTTACATCTTAGAATGGTTCTAAAATAAAATAAATTATTAAAATAAAGTTAGTAAGGTAGTTAAAGTATTGGATGACAGATTTTATTTAAAATGTGAAACTACCAGCTGCTAAGTCACACTGAGTAATCAGTTTTCAATAAGGCACACACAATGACCCCAGAACAGGTATCAGGCAGGATTGTGGCCTCACTACTACCTAACAAAGGCGTCATGGCAAATAAGGAAATCTCAAACAAGGTGCAAGTCCGACTCAAAGCAGTAATTAGGCTAGTGTTGGACACACAATGGGAAGTAGGGAGGTGAAAAATCAGGTAAATAAACCAGGTGATTTGAAACATTTAAGAGCATCTGGTAGACAAGTAAAAATTGCACGATGGAAAGGATGAATATTCCTGAATGGGGAAAATTCTGAACGGCACCACTCAAGAAAACTAATTATACCTCTGCCATTAGACAAAGATGTTAAAGCCCCCTTGTAATTAACAATTCAGTATGCAAATCAGGTCGCCTGTAAAAATCTGATGCCTCAACTATGTTTTATTTTAGTAAAAATGGAGACATCTCAGGTTAAACAAGCCTAGTTTTTTTAAATAAATAACTGCTTTATGAAGAGGCAAGCACTTTCTAAACTCTAGTTGTTAATTATCTCCTACAAACTGTTGAAGTCTCTGTCAGATTTTGGAAAAATAGACTTTTCTAGATTTTGACTGAACATATTTTTTTAAGTTATCTAGGATCTGCCATACATCTGTCCATCGATCTTTGTCATCCATCAACAAGCTATAAGTCACCTAAAGTTTGCAAAGGTCATTAGTTTATCAACTTGCACTCAAACCTACAACCTATTTAGACATCGCCAGTTTACCCAGCAAGGCACTGAAAAATCTACAAACTGCAAACACCTGAGATATACGCCATAGACCTTCTTGCTTTGAGGTAACAGTCCTGACCACTACATCACTGTACGGACATTGCACAATCCAATCTCTTAAAATTACTTTTAGGAAGAGGTAGCAAAATAAAAGTTAAGTCATCAATTTTAGTTCAATCCCTTTTTTTCCTGGATTCATTTATCCAGCCTCATGTGACACTGTTGCCCTTAAGGTCAGAAGCTTTAATCTCTGCTAGGTTCCCATATGGATTACTATCAGTCTCTCTGGAAGCTGCTACAATTACTTTTATTACTAACCTCAGCGACATCATGTCGCCCTGCTTCTGTGCACCGTTTTTCCACCATCACACTTAAGAGGATTACATCAATTTTAGTTGCAGAAAATGCCAACACGTAACCCAACAAATGAAATCTAACCTACACCATTACAACAAAGAAAGCGTTTTTGGGTCCCATTTACTCAAGGGTCTATACAGCATAATCTGTTTCAATAGACTGATAAATAAATGTTATTCTAAAATAAATCCTTCAGGTGTGGAAAATTTCTTTCCATTCAAGAAATTGTTAACTATAATTAAGGTTCCAAGTCCACAGAAGCAGGCAAACGCACCATGCTAATCTTGGCCGTTTCTTGCTCCCAGCATAGCAGGGGACTCTATTGTAGTTGTAGGGATTTTTTATTCCTCACTAATTATTATTAATCTAAAACGTGTGGGCCAGAAGAACCAGAAAATGCTGGCACAAGCTGAATAGGCAATTTGGCAGAAAAATTCAACTACTACTCAGACTAAAAATTTTACATTGAGGTAGACTATGCGTTTTCACAAATTACTCCTTAATTGAGGGCCTTTCCTTAAAGAACCTTATGTCAGCTCAATCCTTGAATGACTCTACCTTACTTTTACATTGGCCATGCCCACTTCTACCAAACTAGATTATTTTTCCATAACGAGACAAATGCAAAGCTTGGATTTCTTCTCCTATATCATAAGATGGATCGGCGTAACACGTGGTGCATGATGTTTTAAGAACCGAGCCAGTAAAACTACATGAAAATATTTTTACAATTTTTTTAAAATTGTTCAAGCTATGGAGCAACAAGACTTTTATTGCCCACAAGCACAGCATTTAGTTCTATATCTCCATCATATCTTATGATTACAAAGTAAGCATTGTGATACTGAGAGGGGATTAGAGGTTGCCACTTCACATTGAGGTTTATGCAGCTTTAGTAAAAGAGGTTGCAATGGGATCATATACCAAAACATAAATATTGATTGGGATAACATTGTGCATAAACTAATTGTTCAAAATACAATCATATCATTATTTAGATGTAATTTGATGATGCACTAATTGAAATCTTCTTCGCGCAACTATGACACTTCTCAGCTTATACAGACAAAACTTTTTTTGAGATTTTGATTCATTTTCTGACAATCGTACACAAATATTTATTCCTACTGTGTACTGTGAGAACAAAGCTGAAGAAAGTAAAGCTCCTAAATCAAATCAGTTCTTTCATAAATCCATACAAAAACAACTTTGATCTTGCTGGGCTTCAGAATCAAATAGCATTTTGTATTCTTACACATTAAGCTATAAATGAAAAAAAGAAAGTAGAAGCACAGAATGAGAGGTTGGTCTACATACATTCATTTTTTCTTTAAATTTTCTTGTAATCATTAGTGCGACTGCATTGAACATATTTGCTTTAAAATTCTGTAAAGTTTAAAAGAAACAGGTCACTTAATAAATTGAAAAGTATAATAATTTAAAAATACATGTATTTTCTTTTGTCTTAGTTGAATTTTAAATAGTGTTTTATCCAGAGACCTGCCTGGAGGTTCTTCTATTCACAAAGCTCTTTGCTTGACTCGTTCATTATTTGAGACGAGAGCAGGTCAGGTCTGAGGCATGCTGGCAGAGGTCACTGTTGGCTGTCACTGTACAGACGAGGAGAGACAAAGGCAAAGTCAGGATACATAAACAAGGCAACATGACTCACAAGTGCTGCTGGTGGGTAAAAGGTCGCTTACTCCTGCTAATCCACAAATATGCCTGATGTCTGCACTTTGTGCAACACGATAGCAAGATCTCGTTACAGAAATTTGGTATCAGCATGCTCTTTTTGTAACTGATTGTTGTGTCCATTGGTGTCACAGCAAGCCAGTAACATACAATAGCATCTCTGATGATCTGATGTTATTCTGTATATTTCCTGTCTTCAAATATTTTAATAAAATACATTGTTTTCTTAAAAAAATTACTAGACAGATCTTGTAGTAAGAGCTTATCCGTACCATTTTGAAGCATTTTTCTGTTGATTTTTCAGTTTAATCTAACATGAAGCTGTTAGCTACCATTAGTTTTATCTCTTAATCACAAATATTATATGCATTTATTTCCTATATCCACAAATTCTGGGCTGACTGTTTTACTGATTTTATATATTTGAAATTTCAACTGTCTTTAAAAGTTGTAACTGTGACCTAATGATAACGGTAGTTGCTAAAAAAGCTTGGTTGCAGCCAAACCTGCGTACTTACAGTAGCATCCCAACATTAATGCTGAAAATGTAACATTTTACTTTACATGCACATCTGGACCAGCCAACTACATACAGATGTGTTTTGAACCTTGCAGGAATGCCTTACCTGTTTCAGCACATGCTCACTCCATTCAAGTTTACTGAGAGTATAATGAATGCTACTCGAAGTTTTCATCTGAATTAAAAAGATGGGAATGGAAAGTTATTGAACCAGGCAACACTTTTTACATTTAGTAAAAAAAATATATTTTTACAGATTTTTCAGAAAGCTAGAGTGAACTGTAATCTCAGATTTTCCTAGATGGCAATAGTAGCACCCAGGATGTCTTCCTGCTGCCGTAACCCATCTGCTTCAAGGTTTGACATGTGTATTCAGAAATGACATTCAACATACTGTAGTGTTAACAATTGGCACACTGAGTTGTTGTTGCCTTCTACTCAGACAACCTTCCCTACCCTACAATCACAGTCAAAGTACATACGCCCAGTCAAGAGCAAACTAGGACAATGTGCATGTGTATAGACACTTTAACTCATCGAAGACCTGGTACTCAAATAGTCCAGTTTGCCTCCACATTGTCACAGGCTCATTATTTAATTATTTTTATTTAGCCTTCAAAGATATGGGTATGCTTTCACATAACTATTCATACATATTAGCCAAATTGATGCATGTCCACCTGTAGGTTTATGTGCCCATTCTAATTAGGATGTAGAGAAAGCGCTTTCAAATCTATTAGTGTAAGAAGTGATATTGAGTGCACAGAGGTCAGGCCAAAATGATAATTAGATGATAAAATTGATTCCAGCTACTTGTTCCATTTGCTTCAGGCCTTTCTTGTCCTAATTCCATTCTTTTGTCTCTCCGTGTATTTTTCCCTCCATCTGTGGTGGAAGCTGGCCACCATCAGAGTATGGAGGACGTCGCTGAGCAGCGGTGCACCCGCACAGACTTGAGGGAATAAACGGGTGGAACATGGAGCTATTTTGGTTGCGCTTCTCTGTATCTAGGTCTACGTGATTAAAAGAGTGGCGCCTATATGCCTAACACCTATTAAATTTCAAACGGGAAGGTGTTTCATGTTTTATAATAGTAATTAACACCAAACTGAAATTATTTTATCACAAATCTTTTTTTCTCATTATGTCTCAAATTGAAATACATTCCTGTTTATTTATATTCTGGACTTCTTTTCTTTTTTTTCAACTGGTTCTGAACATGTAGTGAAAATGCCACATTGACTCTCATGGGCTTCCATATCTAACCCAAATCCTTCTTTTTAACTTGAAAAATTGCTCACTGTGCTAACCACAAGGGACTTGGAAGAGAAATGCCTATTCTTTCTTACACTGCTGCTTTAGGTTACTTACTGTAAGATCTCTCCGTTGTGTCTTACTTTATTTTCTGTCTCCCATTGCTTAAGTTCTTCCTCTTCCACTCACACCATACCAACAACCCCTCAACTCCTGAGATCTGACCATCATGCAGCCTGACCGGCTTCAGTGTCACGGCTTTTTATTCTCCACAGTCAACATGGCAAAGAGGTTTGTTGCGGAGGCCCAGTTAAAACAGTAAGCACTGGGGCAAAGCCTAGTGGGGCCTTGCTGAATGGATGATCTGTCAGGCAGCCAGTTCTGTGATGAGAAACCCAGACTTCCTGCAGGCTCAGAGGGAGAGGATATTGGTTCTTGTCGACTCCCCAGTAAAAGAGTGTCCCATGCCAGAACTACCCTGAAGATGGCTTTGAAAGTAGGAGGGATATTTGTCTGAAGGAATAGTGTGAAGCTGTCTGAGGATTATAGACTTCACTTTTACTTTCAAGCCTGGCACCTATTTTACATGCACACACACACACACACGCCTACATGCCTATACATATGCACACACACACAAATAGCATGCATGTCTCAAATTTTCTTTAAATTTTTTGATTTTATGAAAAAAGAGCAATGGAGACATTTCTTTGCGCTTACTACTGATTGGATTGCTACTACATTGCATATTCTCTACAATATCTTTGATCCTCTCAATTCTATATTTCTGTTTAAATCTTTTTACAATTACGTCTCAAGAATGTTTGCTGTGAGATGTGCCGCAGGGAGTCCAAAAACTGACAACAGACTCTGGGGGAAGATAGAGAAAGTAGGAGGGCAGGATAGGAAAGAGGATATAGAGGGAATAAGGAGACAACCAGAGTTCCCATGAGAAATAAGATGACAATGGTGTCTGATAACACGACATGGAGTGACAACATAGAGAAGCATTAGTTGGAAGAGAGAAATGAGGATGAGGACAGAAGTTAAAAATAAGGAGACAAACTGACAGGAGGGACCAAAGGGATGCCAATTTCAGTCTCTCTATTCTCCGTTGCGAAAGTAAACTTCCCAGTTTTTGTTATTGCATTTGAGGCACACATCACATATGCATTTCATTCTGCTTCTTTAAGCTCCATAATGAAAGTAAGCTGGCTTCTGGTTTTCTGACAATTTGAGCCAATCTTTCTAAAGTGTCCTTTCTTCCAAAACAGTCTTTCTTTTTCTGCAGTAATATAGTTTGAAGTCTAGTGAAACTTTGGTTTTGCTTAACATGCATTTGACAGCTTAATAATAATAATAATAATAATTATAAAAAAATCGATCAAACAAATAATTGGCCAAGAAATAATTTCACCAATTCTCTAATCAATCACTCAATCAATTGGTTAAACCTCTAACAGGTTTATATACAATTATAACATTTGTGTAGCTTTCCTTATATTTTTCTTACATATTTCCATTAAAACATGACACATGCAATCTTTTATTTATTTATCACAATCATCCAATATTGCCACATGTGCAGATGAATCTATCAAATAATGCCTCTCTGCATTGGAACAATTAAAAAAGTTATGGATCACAGGAGTCAAATCTTGCATGACAACAGCAATTGTTGGAAAAAAGACAGGCAGTCTGCTTTTCATATATTCAATTTATTTGTAGAAGCAGGTGTTGTACGTAATTGCCCATAGCTTGCAAAAAGCTAATAAATGTCAGGCAAGCTAAAAGTTTGACTGTTCTATGTTTTCAAACTTGTAAAAGTTTACTACATGATTTTCCAGTTTTTATTTTTTGTACCTGCTTTCTGATACAGGGTTGCAACTTATCTGAAGCCTATACCAGCTGACAAGCTGCAAGAGGAGAAGTAAACATTAAACATATCGCCAATCTATCACACTGCCAGGCTACACAGGCACAGTAAAACATCAGTCTAGACCGTGAATCATCACAGATTTCTGTCCCCATAAAGAAATAAAATTTTTAAAAAAGCTATTTGCATGTCAAGTTGTGTTTGCAGGCCAAATAATGACTGGTGAACTCAATGAAACCTAGAGGTGTTTTAAAAAGAAAATACAAGGAAAGAATAATCCACAGACTTGTTTGAATCAGCCATAATGCAATTTTCTTCAACTTCAGTTAGAGAGTGAGTTTCAAAACGTGAAGGAAAAATATGCAGTGTGAAAAGTACACACCGGTGAAGCAACAGGACAGAATTATTTCAAAAGGCCAGACATACTAAAAAAAAAGCTGCTCTATGGTTAAAGAGAGGAGGCAAGCAAAGTAAAACTGTTGAGATGAGTTGAAAGAAGCAAGAGCAGGAAAACATCAGTGGATAGCTCATCGCAATGCAGTGCTGCAGAGCCGCTCCCAGCCTTCTCAACAGGAATCCCATCTTCAGAGCTCAGAGCAGGTAATAGGAATTCTCTTACCATTATTGTGGTGAGAAGAACAGGAAAAACTCTGTGTTCTCTCTGGAAGCCATAGCTAAACTCTGATTCAGCAGCAATTCGACCATGAAAATCAAGCAAGAAAAGGTAGTTTAAAAGCTGCCCATATATATTTACTTTGACTTAAAACTCAGTTGTAAAAATGTACACATCTTTGCTTAAGCTCTTTGTTAAATTATATATATTTGGAGCCTATTTCATTGCATTTTTGCAGTCCATATGCTTTAAAATGTAATTAATTCTGACAAGCAAATTAGCCAAAACTCTTATCTGAAATGATGACTATTCAAGGCACCATTGCTGTCACTTAAAGGGGAATATAATCTCATTTTAATGCATTTTTTTATCATTACCTACAAATAATTGCATCTATGTTTTCAATTAAAAGAAAAATCTTTCAGAAGTGACGAGTGAACACAATAAGTGCACTAACAAGTTTAATCATGAAATAGATAAAAATTTGTTCTTGACTGGTGCCAGCTGAGTTTTGATATCGCTCATTTGCAGTTGATATCCTCATATGTCATAAGGGCAGTAAGGCAATCCAGAATTTAAAGTTTGAGAAGGAGGAGATAACCAAAGTAAAGTAACACAGTAAAAAATCCTGTGTCCCTTATCCCACCCAGTGCTTTAAGCAGGCTGGTTTGTATTCAGTTCCACCACTTCTACATTTTACTCTTCAATATACTGGGACAATATTTCACTGCTGACTTTTTCCTGGTGTTGAAACAGGTGTTAAAGGAATATATTGATGTTTCCCCATCAATATATTCCCAATACATTTCTGGACCATGCAGGCAATAAAAAATGTGTCTGCTTGCTCCTAATCTGCCACCGGCGTACTCTGCTGGCCCACAGATGACTATCGGAACCTGTGAAACTTCATGTTCAATAGACATCGCCAATGTGCAGACAACCACTAATGACAGGCATTACTGATAAATTTAACAACAAAACCTTTAAAACTCAAGAACTGGAAGACCAGAGTAATTAATTAGCTATGAATCAGGGAAAGAAACATAGACAAAAATGTGTTTGTTATGACAACTTGACATTAACCAAGAAATAATGATCTGACATAAATCTGTTATAAAAGTATTACAGATTAAACTTTTGCTTTAATAACATAATAATAACCGTTAATAATTTTTCAAGTTTAATGATTTCTTGGTTAATGTCAAGTTGTCATAATGGAGACATTTTGAATATGTATTAAAAGGGTCAGAATTTACCAAATGACACTTTCTGACAACAGTCATAAATATTCATGAAGACTCTCTCATGTTCATGTTGGAATGAATTGTTTGTGTCATAAACTTCTTCGAGATTATATTTGTCGTAATTTGATTCTATGAAATTAAAACATGCAATAGAAACAGAGAATAGGACAAAATATTAGACTTTGTGAAAATGATTTGAACGGGGGTCACTTTGTGTACTTATGTCATTTCTTTATTAATTTTTTGTGTCAATTTTATCATGCTTACGGTGTTGCACATAGCTCTGTATATATCTGAACTTTATGAAAGCAAAGCTTAATTCTTGATAAGTCAGCTGTTAGGGAGGAATCATGTCTTTCTCTGTTGCTATCATTGCTTCTTGTCTCTCATCCTGCTAACATAATCAGCATCATAATCAGCTCAATCTGTTTGTCCTGTGCCACTGGTGGAATTGAAGCTGTGCTTGCCAGCTTTCCTGGATGGCACTCACCAGCACATTGAATTCAGATCAATTGGTATTCACTAGGCATCTCTTATTGCCTTTTTGCATTTGTCAAATCCTGGCATGAAAACAAGTTCTCCCATGCCCCTGGTTGATTGGTCATCTGGTTATAATCTGATCCATTACAGCAATTCTATGTGCTGCTTTGGTAAACTTTCACTAAATGCGTGCAATCCTGTCCTCACATTTGTCCCGTCTCTCCACTTTGTTTCTTCCACTCAGAGAGACCAATATGCAACAATCACATCCCTGCCAATACGAAGAAATTACACCATGACTAAACACAATTTCACAGTGAAAATAGAGATTTGGCCACAACAGAAGCTAAACATTTATTGTTTGTTTTGTTGTTGTTGTTGTTGTTTTTCCTTTTTCGCACAGTGCTGAAAATTTTGAGTCATGGAAAGATAATTATCCACAGCTTCCAAAGATTAGGAAGCCAACCACTATTCCATGTATTATGGTAATGAAGGGTTGTTTTTTAATAAGACACTTCTATCACAGAACTGTTCTCCTAATATCTCAGCCTAAGTGGTGATGGGGAAGGTGGGTCATTAAGTTCAAATCCAGATTAAATTGCTACTTACTTTTTAATCCTGAACTTTTAACTGTCGATGGAAACACAAAGTTTTCACAGATGATTATCATAAAATAGCCTTTTTGTTGAAATTAAACTTGTGCCAAGTTTAAATATTTGCTTTTAACTCTATGCAAGTGTTTCTGTTATTAAAAAAACTTGACAAAAGACCATCTAAATCTGAAAGTCTCAGAGGTACAATGATCAAAGGTTGTAGGTTAAATATTCTCTGTGAAGTAGCTTTATCAGACCAGATCTCCTGCACCTGAGGTCTCCTCAAATACTACTTTAATTAACAGATGTGACTTATCAAATATGTCTTAGAGACTATTAAAATGTTATTTGCATGTTTAATGAGCCATGTGCAGAAGTCTTACTTCATGGTATTATCATATTTTAATGAGCACTTCTGTTACATTGAAGAACAGAGGCTCAAAAGTGAGGTTGTTCCAAACTTTAAGGGCTACTCTAACACTCTTATATCACTCATGTTTGGAGTGTTATTCTCAGCATTAACAAGAAAAGTCACATCTGCTTAATACTTTCCATTCTCACCCTTCAGAGGTCCATCCCTTCAATTTCCAAAATTAAGCAAGAGCACAAAAGGGACCACGGATCGATGAGCACTCATCAGCTTTGCCATCTGGCCTCGGTTTGTTTTCTTAGCAAATGAAGATGATCATTGAGCAGAGTTGGTAATGAAACTGAAATCTACCAGGTTGCTCCTGTTTTATTCAGACCCTCTGCATTCTGCATCAAACTTTATACAAGAACAAATACTGCAACCCATTAAGCAAGCAAGAACAATAACATGAGGGCTGGTAATATTTACATGGGTTTTCTATTCTTCAGATTTTCTTAGATAGGGGATCATTTATTTTGCTATTTTTATTGAATAAATTTGTTTCAAATAAAAAAAAAATCCACAATGCTAAACTCAAAATTCTTCAGATACCTGGATTTTATGTTCAAAAACTGCATAAAGAGGTAACACTTCATTTGACGGGGTGTGAATAAAACTGACATGACACTTTTATAAATATGACATAATACCTGTCATGAACACAAGTAAGTCTTCATGACTACTTATGAGTGTTGTATAAGGTGTCATTCGGTAAATAAGGACATTTTTAAAACAAAGTTGACATTATTGAAAATGTCTTTTTCATGACAACTTGACATCAACCTAGAAATCCTGATTTGTCATAAATTTATTATAAAAGTATTAATAGTCATGTTACTTGTATTAAGAAATAATTGTATTGGACTTTATAACAACCAGTCAAGTTAACAAGAAATTTGTACGCCAGTCTACCATTCTGACAGTGTGCAGCAAGGGACATTTTTGGAATGGTATTTAAATAAATGCTGAATTAAGAACACATTACGTTTTTTGTTTATTTGGTTTTGATTCTTTTTTGAAGTGTCCACAGTGGATTGAGTCATCATCTACTATGAGAATGTCCAGAAGATATTCAACAAGTTTGAACTCCTGAAAAGGTTTTCAAAAATGATTAACATTGACCACAACCATTGCAAAAACATCTATAATTTCTGTGCATTTCTGGACACCTTTAAAGAGTTGCTTACAGGAAATGAAGACAAGAAGAAGATCTCCCTGTTTTCAGAGCGTTACAGGAAGACTATAACGAAGGAGATGGCTGAAACAATCAAAACAAAAAATTTACGGTTGAAAGACCCTATTTTCTGAAATTAAAGAATAAGTAAATCTATTTTAGTTTTTCAATCAATCAGTTTTCAGAAAAACTGACCAGAATTTAAACCCTCTGTTTGAGGAACAAGTTATTCTCTGTTTTATTCCAATGTAGAAAGGGTTTGTTCTACACCTATGATGGTCGTTATAAGTAGTCCAGTGTTTTACACTTCACTTGAGGTAAAGACTTAACATTAATGACTATATTAATATACCACTTGACACTGTAATGACAATTAATGCCATCTTTATAATTGTTGCTACTTGTTTAATTTCACTTGAGGTACGAATTAATATTAATGACTGTTATAGCATTTGACACTGCAATGACACTTATGACATCTTCATAACTGTTGATACTTGCTCCACTTGATGTAAGAGGAATTTTAATGACTCGGTTATTAAATCATTTGACAGTGTAATAAAGCGTAATAAAATCTTTATTGTTGGTCCTACTTGCTCTGCTTTATTTCAGGAAGGGGGGAGTATTAGTCACTGTTTTGTTAAAGTTTCTGACAGTGTAATAACACTTAATGACATTATTATGACTGCTATTATGACATATTTATGACATTATGATGATTTTTCATTAATGCCAAGTTGTTATAGCAAAAACATTTTTGTCTAGGCTAATGTCACTGATGGCTTGGTCAGGATGCCTCTTGGATGCCTCCCTGGTGAGGTGTTCCGGGCACGTCCCACTGGGAGGAGGCCCCGGGGAAGACCCAGGACACGCTGGAGGGAACTATGTCTCTCGGCTGGGCTGGGAACGCCTTGGGATTCCCCCAGCGTAGCTGGAAGAAGTAGTTGAGGAAAGGGAAGTCTGGGCCTCCCTTCTGAAGCTGCTACCCCCACGACCCGACCCCAGATAAAGCGGAAGATAATGGATGGATGGATAATGTCAAATTGTCATAATGAAGACATTTTGAATAATGTCAACTTTGTATTAAAAGCGTCATGATTTACAGAATGACAAGTTATTACAACAGTCATAAATATTCATGAAAACGTACTTATGTTAATGACAGGTGTTATGTCATATTTATGACAGTCTCATGTCAGTCTTTTTCACACCCCTTCAAATCGTGTTACCCATAAAGAAAATAAATTGCATATTTTGTAGTTTTAGTCTCATATTTCATTGGGGGTTTTTTCCCATTGGATAATACAAACTGACACATTTCAGTTGAATATTGTTAAAGATGTTTCAGTCTGTTTACCCCAGTTCGTGTTTGCATTGCTGCAGCAGGAGTAAACAAGATGTGGTTTCTCTGATATGCACTGTGCTGCCAACTGCTTTATTTTTCCTGCAGCGAGACCCTTTACTTGGATGGCATAACACACCCAGATGGTAATCCCATTACCCACACCAATCCATCCAACCAAAACAACCGGCAGAAGTCAGACAGAGACTAAAGTACAGACCTAGACATTTTTTTACCAAGAGTAACCAGTCACACAAATTCATGGTCACCTTTCTACATTCAAGGCATGAAGTCTGCAAAATAAAAAGCCTAATAAAAAATCTGAAAACATAAAGAACTGGATAAAATTATGATGCCCAACGAAAACTTACAAGCGCGAGAATATATATCTGCATGAGCTCAAGCACTGCAGAATATTAATGTCGCAACAGTACATTTTAGAATAATATTCCACTTCCCTCTGTTAATGCTGAACATAAAGGTATGAAATATGAAATCTGTAAAGTACAAATCATAAACCTTCTTTGTGGTCTGTGGTGATCATAGTTTAAAATTTCTAGCGAGTTTAATATTTCTGATCACAGACCAAAGCAAGACATAGTTCTGTAACCATTTTCATTCACAGATCAAAAAGATCCATCCATCCATCCATCCATCCATCCATCCATCCATCCATCCATCCATCCATCCATCCATCCATCCATCCATCCATCCATCCATCCATCCATCCATCCATCCATCCATTCATCCATCCATCCATCTTCAAAAACACTGTTTACCTGTTATTCCATAGCTTCTCTTTATGACTTTGTTTAAAGCATACTTCAGCAGGACAAATTTGAAACAATACTTTCAAAGTAATTTTTTTTGCAGAAGTCCTTCAAAAATATTTTAGGATTTTTCTGAAATAGTCTAGAGCAATATTTTCTTGGCCTTATGTTTTTTTTTCTTTCTATGAACAAAAGCTGAGTCTACATTAATTTTTTTTATCCAATCATTTCAGCTAAGAATGTCACCCCAGCTGCCAGTGCTACCTTTAGTTCATCAACGTAAAATGTAATGTCAGGATCAAGTGCAGACAAAGTACAAAATTAGAAAATAACCAAATTCTGCAATTTTATGTTGCTGAAGGCTTATTTTAGAGCTTTCAGCAGCTTCTATAATAATTTAAATCTAACAGAAGGTTTACAGAGCTACTGGAAAAGAAGAAAAATTAAACACAACCTTAAAACCATAGAAATAATATGAGCAGAAGCTGTATATTTTTATTTTTCTAACTTCGGTGTCATCTGAGATTAGAATATATATATTTTTTTTGGTACACCATTACAAATAGGAAGGTACAAGCTGAAACATTGACATTCACATCAAAAAAGAGCAACAAAATAAAATAAATCAGATTGTTTGAAATGTAACAATAGCAGTTTCTCTCTTTTCTTACAGAAGTCTTTAACATAACTTTAAGCCAGAGTCAAAAACGTTTACCTTTAGTGAACTCTCAAGATTGTTTTATGACCATCGTGCAACACATTTCAATCGAGTTTAAGACAGAAACTGAACTGAAAGAGGAAGCTAACTTAGAAATGACAAATCATAGTAAGTGATTGAGGACATTACAATCATACTCAGACACAAGGATATTACTCAAGAAAGCTTTGAACATGAAATGCCAAGAAAGCAGATTATAAAACAATTTGTACACATTCACATTTCTACACTAAAGAAAACAGGTTTATAAAATGCTCTGAGTTCTTTTTTTCATTATTTCTTCCAATAATTAAACCTTTAGACCTATTCATCCTAACTCTAATTCACACTAATTAGGAAATAGTTTGACATCCTGTTCACCTGTTTATGAAGCCTTAAGGCTCAATTCAAATAAATAAATAAATTAATTAATACATTAATTAAGTCATAAATTAGTACTATCTTTAAGTTGCACAAACTTGGAGTAATTAGTTGGCTGTTGTCCACATAAACTTTGATCTTAAGTAGAATAGCAAGTTTTTTGTTAATTTGTGTAAAACAAATTCAAACAAATCATTTGGATTTTTATTTTACTGTCACAAAGCTGTTAAAATCTAATCTAATAAATCAAGCTAACATATTCACTTCAAATATTCACTTATGTTACTTTGGTCAGAAGTACTTATTTTATGAGTGGCACCCTTTGAAACCTAGGGTGTTTTGGATTTATTTAGTATGGAAGTGGTGACAGGAAAACACATTTTGTTTTAGTATAATACACCTTCCTCTTCAGCGTGCATTGCAAAGTGCTCTTCACACTGACCTGTCAGTTTCCAACAACAGAACTTTCACCCTGAATCGTATTATACATATATAATTCCCCATTCAACACCAAAAACCCTTTGGGAATTAAAATGAGGGGCCTGGGGGATTAGAAGACAGTGATTAGTGGCAAAACCCAACGGTTTAAACGGCACATGCCCCAGTAAGACCATTGACACCACCCCATAGCCCATTCTTTTGTTTGAATCACACTACAGCAGTACCATACCACCCATTCACAGTTCTCCTTCATTAGCTTCCTCAATAGCTTGGCAGCTGTAACTGCTTCTTCGCCCAGCTGCTTCTCTTAACTGCCCACATCAGCGCGATTGAAAAGCTCAAAAGCAATAGTCTCTAGACCATTCACAAAATAAAGCCTATTGAAAGTAATTACTCGAGGAAAACTTCTATATATCTTTGCATAACATTTAGGTGAGGCCTGGTCATTTACTAACAAAAGACTATACAAGTCTGATGCTTGTATATTATTGTATCATTTCATTTCATTGCTATGAAATGAAATAACATTTAATTTTTGATTTTTTTTTTTTAGGAAAAAAAAAAAAAAAGAAAAAAGGCCCAAAAATCCCCTACATTTTTAAATGAATACAAAAATTGGATTGGTTAGAACATTGACGTGGCATAACACCATTGGTGGAAAGCTTGACTTTCACATCCCTTTCAAATGATGCAAGTGCCAGATGCCAGGGGTCACTGGGGTCCACTTCCAGCAGATGACTGTCACGGAAATCTTCACATCTATTCAAATGCGTGAGGCCCCGGAATTCCAGATCAGCAACGACAGGATGTGATGTTGTGTTCTGGAAAGCTGATACACACAGTGTAGGAGAACAAAAGCAACACTATGGACAACACGTGCTCCATTGTTGCAGTGGAAACTGAGACATACTGCCTTTTTCCCCTGGGGCTTCCTTCCATCTCATATCTGTCTTTGTTGTCGTTGGTTGTAGACAGCATGTGACTCCATTGTTCTAATAAAAAACATGCCCTCCCACTGTTAATGTTATGTTTTAAAAAATTTGAATCTTATAGTACTTACATTTGTGGTGGTTACTGAGGTCATATAAAAAACATCCAATTTTATTGAAAGTTTGTATTTCACTTTTTAAACTATGGATGGATAAATTGAATGAGTTGCAATTAACAGAAACAGTAAAATCCAACAGAAACACAGAGAACCTAATAGTCCCACTGCTTTTGTACAGTAATTGTTGAATTGGATGTTACTCAGGATATCAGAATGATTCATTCTGCTTTTGGCATATTTGTATTTGTTCATTTACCATTGTGGAAATATTTTTGGCAGCAGTTTTGTGTTTCACTGTACTGACAAGAAAATCGCTCATAGTCGAATAGGCGAATAAAAACTTTCCAATTTGCCTTAGTAATTTGGAAAAATATATTTTTTTATTATCCAAAAAAAAATAAATAAAAATTACTGCTCCTAAAACTTGAACACATGATATGACATGCACACAAGCATGCTAGGTCCTGTGTATCAGGCAAAGGTAGAAATGTCAGCCAGTAAAGAGCTTTATTAAATGAAGCTTCACAAAATCTGCAGAGATGTTCAACAGTTTGTTTTACAGCCAACCAGAATAGCACTTACTTTGTCAGTTTTAAATAGGCTTCTGCTAAGATTCAGGGAGTTCCAGGCTAAACTGGGTGTGCAGTGGAAGTGGCACTGTCACTACTTTGTTGTCAATATAAATGCAGTATCTCTAAAAATGGAAGTTTGATGAAAGGAAATAAAAATTAATCCCAATAGGTAAATAAAGTACTCAGTGGTGTTGAGACAAAATGTGCTAAAGGGAAGGTATTTTTATATTATATACAGTCTGAAAAACTATACCAAGCGCTTGACATGTGACATATTCAAACTCAAGGTCTGAACAAATGCTTTTATTCAATATTTTAACAATATGAGATATTATCCTTACTCTTTAATAGTGGAAAACAACAGTTTAGGTTTTTTTTGTACATCTGCACAAAACTGAATTTGTTTTATGCAGGACAATAACAGTAATTCAGTTTTATTGCTGAAATATTTTCATCCCAGCTTGAAAATATTAGCATTCATGTTTTACATTTTTGAAACCATTCTTTGTAATACATTTAATTATTTATTACTAAGATTGAATTGTGTTACTATAAAATTAATAGGAATAATTTGTTTTTTAGGAAGCATAGGAAAAGACTGTTCAGCAAAAAACAAAACACTGCTAACAACAGTAATGTCTCCTGTTTTTATCAGCTGCGTATACTGAAATTAGAAGAGAATGATATCTTGTAGGGGTTGTGTTAGTATTTCCTGCCGGGGCGGAAGCAGCATGCTGAGCCGTGTTAACGAGCTGACTGTTCCTGCTGCCCTCTGTGTGCCAATGCCAACTGTTAAGAAAATTAAATTGATACATTTGTTATTGAGGAGCTTACCGTCTTGGAGGTACAATATCTAACTGAGGGGTTATGTAATTGACACATCTATTTGTGGGTGTTAGAGGGAGTAGAGGGAGTTGTAAAGCTGTTTATGCATGTTTATGAAAGGGTAGGAAGGAAAATTTAACAAGGGATCTCTTCTAGTGCTGGAAGGATTTGCTTTTGTTGTAGGGAATATTTGTTCAGGTTAATCCTGTTTTCTACTCAACCAGTGTACCGCTGTCAATTGCTTGTTTAGCTTCCACAAAGGTCCTTCGTATGGACCTGTAATGCTTCAAAATGCTCCTTATCCATGTTATTTTTTCTCCAAACCATTTAAATGTCTGATTTTCTAAAAAGTAGTTTTCTGTATTTTTTTTTTATTTTTATTTTTTATTTAGAATCAACCACAAACAGCCAACAGTTTATATTGTAACCTTAAAATAAGATTTTTTTTTCATGTACTTTCTGCTTTCAGATGAATAAAGTAGTTTTGAATTTAGTTGAATTTGCAATTTGAGGTTCTTTACTGTAACCCATGAAAAATTGTGAGCAACCATTCAAACTTTTCCCTCCAAACACAAACAAGAATGGCGAGCATGTATCTTCAAGATGCCTACCGAAAACTAAGACAAAAACATACTCTTATTTTCTACTCTTAGACTAAAAATTCTATCCACAGTCTGTAAACACCACTGATTCTTGAGACAATTATACGTGCAATTTCATCAACTCATGCACAGCGTAGTAAACACGGCTTGTTGTCGTGCCAGCAGCGTTACTATAAATGATTTGGTGCACTGTCACTGAGTAGGCATGGGGATGCAGTGGACAGTACCCCTTTAAGTGATCTAAACAATGAACAGGAAAAGGTAAGTGTCGGACAGTAAATAGAGTGGACATGTTGGAACTGTTGTCACACAATAAAAATACACCATCATAGCCTTTTCACTGAAGTTTTGTGCTGATTTACAATAATCAGCAAACTTTTAATTAATGAGAAAAGGTGAGCCCACAGATGATGATAATAAACCTTTTGGGGAGAAGACAGAAAGACTACCCATGTTTTGACAGATTATTCGTTTTACTTGTACAATAATGTGATATTAATCTTGTCCATAGAGGAACTACCTATGCAAAACAAATATTGTTTGTTAAGAATCCCGGCAAACTCAAAAAATTGTGGATATACATTGAAAACTTCTTGTGTTGATACATAACCAACCCAATATTTTAACTATCTTTATTTCAAGCAACTAACACTAGACCACATCAGTAAAAAAATTTGTATAGTACCAAGTAGTAGATTTTGATTAGTCACTAAACATCTCTACATATTTTTACCCACTGTTAATTTAATGGCGAGACGTCTGGTTTCTGTTTCCATACTGCATATACGATGCTTTTGTAAAATAATCATTTTTGAAGTGCTATTACATTCTCATAAGTGAAAATAAATTTATGTCCCCCATTTGTACGCTATTTCATAGGTTGTCACACACATTAAGCTCTTTTAAATGGTTATTTGTTGTCAGTTTATTTTCATATACTTTTATTTCTATCATCATAACCCTAAACTCCCACTATGTCCTCCACATTCTCTTGGATTTTTTTCCAAGATAATATTACTTTTCTCATCCCTAAATGCAGAAGCAATAATGAGTAGAGGCATCAATCCTCCTTTCTGACATTTTACGCTTGAAGAAGAATTTTCATGTCAGGCAATAACTTCTAGTGAGCCTCAGTGGCACAAGCTCTGGGCTTGCGCCTACACCAAAGCCTAATGGGATAAATCAGCTCTTGCATAACTAGAGGCAATCACTCACTCCGTCTCCCCCATGACAGAACTCAGTTATGGCTTCTGGATAATATCATTTCTGTTATCTTAAGATATCAAA
Source organism: Poeciliopsis prolifica (assembly GCF_027474105.1). Taxonomy (NCBI): domain Eukaryota; kingdom Metazoa; phylum Chordata; class Actinopteri; order Cyprinodontiformes; family Poeciliidae; genus Poeciliopsis; species Poeciliopsis prolifica. The sequence goes on from NW_026562396.1 coordinate 2,757,127, forward strand.
TTTCTGTCTTTATTGGCAAAGACCTTAGCAAATGGAAGGTAGTTTGCTTGCCTTGGTAAGACAGGATGAAAAATGAAAGCATATTTATCCATCTCAAAAGCCCCGTTTTGGGTAGAGAGCTCAGGACTGAGGTGACATGTTCAAGGAATCAGAAATATCTCACACACTTCAGAGATACTGATGTTATATTAAGGTAGAACATTAAAGTCTCTACCAATTGCACAACTTTTGCACCACTAGTTTCTAATTTATGAATATCATATTATCTTTTCATTGTGAAATATACAAAATGTATACAAACATTTTTTTTTAATTTGTTGAGGTAATATCCTTGTGTAATAAGTAGATGGTTTACTGTCATTACTAATTTGTCTTCCTCAGTTATTTGAAGTAGTCCAGGCCTTGAGGCCTGGTGTCCTGCAACTCTTTGATGTCTCTCTGCTTCAACACACCTGAGTCCAATAATTAGGTCATTTGGAGAATTTGGAGTCTTGTGCAGTCAAGTTCTCTAGCACAATGTGTAACAAAATCCAAGCAAATTGAAAAACTTGTTCCTCCTCCTCCTCACCTGTGGTGGCACTAAAAACTACAGAAAGAATCGACACAAAACTTCTGAAGAAGACCAGCGCAAATTCCGTCCTCACAAAATGTAAACAAAAATGGAGTAACATCAAATTTCAGTGATTGTGGGACTTCTTCATCAACATTACTGGTTTGGACATCATCTATTAGCCCTGCAGCTAGTAACACAATAGATTTCTTCTACTGAATTTCATTTTCAACAAGATAAACTCAACACATAACAACATAACAACTCCTTTTGGTATGTAAATGTTCAGCTCTGTTTTAGAATTGTAGGTTGCCTGTCGTTTGGCAATGAGAGGGAAGAAAGTGAACCCAGTTGTTTAGTCCGTGATGGCCACGCTTTTAAATATTGCATTAGCATTAAGAGTTACCTTGTTCAACTTTTCTTTTTTCAGTGGAGAATGGTTGTTTACACCACAGGCAATTTCCAAAAAGCTTCATAGCCCTAAACTGGCACATTACATATGTAACTGGAAAATGTTAGGAACTGGGTAAAATTTTAAATTTCAACACATTCAACACCTCCAGGAAGCAATCATTTATTATAACCAAGGGTCCAGACTCTCTTTGTGAACAAAATCATAGAACAAGGAACTGTTTTTAGAAGATTAGGTAGCTTAAATAATTTACCTAAATTGTACTGTGACTGTATACAAACAGTGAAAACTAACCGACTCAAACACAACATCACAAAATACATTTCTTACATTTGCAACATTCGTGTCACAAATGGGACAATAATGTATAAATAAATGGAAACATGGAAGAAATATAAATCTTTAACAGTGGAGCTTTGTCCAATCTTCATCTAGGATCACCTAACATATTTAATTGCCATCACAGTTACAACATAAACTACAACCAGACTCTTCTATCTGGTCACTTAGATGTACATATAATTCAATGCATTACTCAAGAGATAGAGAAAAAATGAGAGATTAAGAGCATAATGCAAAGAAAAAAATGTATAGTAGAGGACAACTGTACAGCCGAACAATAAGAGCTAAATGATAAACATATTTTCAGTTATGAGAAAAAGCAGTAGACTCTGTTTGTCTCTGCTACACCATGCCAGGACATGAAGAGAGTATTCTCCTCTGAGACTAATTTGATAACCTACTATGGCTAATTACATGCCGACAAAAACACAGCTGGCAGAAATGTGTTGGGGAGATTAATGCTCTACAGTAGAACCAGGCATCTGTAGATAAAAATGGAATGACGTGTAAATTAGGCTGGTCTTTGAAATAGTGATATCAAAATAAAAAGAGGAATTTTATATGAATACTATTTAGGGCTGTCAGCATTAACACATGCAATTAACCTGAAAAATTGAACGAGTTAATATTACATAATGCAGATTAATCAAATAACCTATTGTGATCTAAAAGCTGATTGTGATCTAACATGCTTCTAAAAGTGTTATGGGCTTGACATACTGAAAGTGATGAACAACTGTGAAAGGTTAAACTTTTCCGCGACACCAGACAGAAACAAAAGTTGAGAATTTTTACTCTCTTTTGTACTATTTTCCTAGTCCACACTTACACGTTTATTTGTACAAGTTAAAAATTTCACCAGCACAAATTTTGCCTGTCACTTGGCTGGATGAGGAGAAGCAATTGTCACCATGTCAACCATAGGAAATGAATGAAGAGGGACATTTCCAAATTAAGTTTTAAAACAAAATTGCTTCCTTTAAGCTGGGTTAACATGGAAACCAAACATTTCAGACACGTTTGGTTTGAGACAAACATGTGAATGTGCATACAGTAATGGTTTGACATGGGTTAAATGGGCAGTTGCCCAGAATGGCATCAGAAAAGGCTGGGGCACCCAAGAACTAGAAAATAAAATAAAGCTTATCTGGAAATTGTCGCTTGAAAAAGGTTTGCTACTACTTCTACGCATGTGTGCAGAAGTAAGTTTCAGTTAGTTGCTCTTGAGTACAGGGAGATTACATTACCTGCTTTCTGCTACAAAATAGTTCAGATAATTGCTTGCATTTTAATTGGTTGGAGTATGACAGACGGTGTGCTTGCCTATGGCATCAGTCCTGCAAGAACCATAATTCTGTGCATATTTAAGCTTATAAAGATGGGCATAGTGATTAATCGTGATTAATCACAGCACTGCAGTGTGATTAATCAGATTTTTAAAAATTGAATCGATTCACAGCACTATGAATTTTATAACACATGCATGCCTACATGTATTTTTTCTATGAAAATCAGATTTATCTGAGGTTCTTGAATAAGCAATCTCACTGTTTTATAGATCTGCTTACAGATCTTACTGGGATTTTAGTGCTTGGCAAGGTTGGAGACCTGTTTGGAAGATGACACACTTTGAAGTCTTCCCAGTTGTTATTTAGGCCTAAACACCTTCAACTCCTCCAGGGATAAATATGTTCCTCAATCCTTCCCTCTCGCGCTGCCACAGAGGATAAATTATATACAGATCTAGTTCTACTTCCTCTCATCATAATAATATGCTTTGCATGGCTTTTCCACTTCATCTAGAGTCACGATAATCCCTGTGCTTCTGTGTAATTATCTCTCCTCTAGGCTGATCTCAGTGCTCCTCACCTGCTCAACCTAGTCGCATTACCTCCTCACTTTTATCTATGACTCTTAAAGCTGCTGCCAAGGGTCCTCTTAACTCACCCCACAACTTTTCCCTTCCCATCTTCTCCCGAACACATTCTTCATCTCTTTCACCTCATCATCCCCTCTGTTTCCCATACTAACCTTCTAGAGGATTGTGATTAGCAGCAGGAAAAAAAAAAAAAGAAATGAATTTGTATTGCGAATATATCCCTCATTAGTCTCCTAACCATTTTAATAAGGGAAATGAAAAGAAAATAATAAAATATAATTTGCTAAATTGACAAGGAGTCACTGGCTACCTGAGGGAACAGAGGCTGCGCTCAGTGTCATGCATAATATCTGAACTACATTATCTTGGCCGCTACTCAAAGAAAAGATTATTTTTAATGTATCTCTTTTCCATGTTTTACTCAGTTTTCTAGAAAGATGAAGTATGCAAATATTTTTTTGTAAAAATTTGATTAAGGCTAAGTGTATTTTTGTAAGAAAACACTTTTTCGTCATCAAAAGGAGTGGTTTGGATCAAATAGTTGTCATTACTTAAAACTAACCATAACAGATCAAGTTCAAACTATGAATTCAATTATGAATCAGTGGTGAGATATAAAAATTATTTTACTAAGCTTTATCTCTTTTAGAAAGAACAATTGGTCAAAGATTTCATCTTGAGATCAGAGAAGCTGCTAAACATACCTCAAAAGATTTCCAGTTGTAATACGCTGACATTTTTTATTAAGTGAAAATGTGAGAAACTTTGAGAGCCATTACAGATTTTTGATCACACTACATATGAAGAGGTTCAAGAAGCAGAGTTGAAATATTTAACATTGTTGGAGGCCTACAAGAATAAGACACAGACAGGTTAGTTCAGCCCAATGATATGGAGAGAATTTCAATTACTTAGTCTTTAAGTATTGTTTCATGCTGAACAGTGACTGAAAGCACAGGAATAAAGTTACCAGTGATCAGATGAGAACAGAAAGAAAACCTTTAAGAAAGAGCTGAAGTTTGAACTTAGGACAGCTGTCAAGCAATTGAAATACAGAATACTGATTAAAGGCACACCTAATTGATAAACAAGCATAAAATAACAGTGATAGTTTTTCTTTATTTAGACCAAATCAAAATGCATCTGTCCTTGGACTGAAGTCTGATTTTAAATAGTTTCAACAGTGGTAGCGATCAAGTATTTCAGTAGAGTGAAACTAACTTCATTAATTGAGCATGTAGGAAAAAAAATCAATGGCAAGAGTCAGAATAGAGAGAAATAGAGAAATAACTATTTATTTTAATACTTCTTTTTGGGACATTTTAAAATTTTGATTGCAGTATTTACAGACCTCTAGTATTCCATCCTCTAAACTGTTGTTGACTCTGTGTGTGTGTGTGTGTGTGGGGGTGTGGGGGTGTGTGGGTGTGTGTGTGTGTGTGTGTGTGTGTGTGTGTGTGTGTGTGTGTGGGGGTGTGTGTGTGTGTGTGTGGGTGTGTGTGTGTGTGTGTGTGTGTGTGTTCCAGTGCACATGTTTATTCCATCCATGTGTAAGTTTCCATCACAACTTACACACCTATGTGGTTTGAAGATCTCTCTGTAGGGACAGCACAAACGGCAGAGGTGTTAATTATTCTACAGATCAGCGATGTCAGCACACCTCTCTCATTGCACCTAATTGTCCCTTTGGGGGTGCTCAAGTCCTCATTATGAGAACACTTTGTAATCCAGTGTTGTTATTTTGCAGAGGCGTTTTAGGAGCAGTCAAGCTCTGTTCATGTACTTAAAAAGTTGAATAATAATTTACCTTGATTATTTATGTAGTTTGTAAAAATGTATAGTGACTTTTTTCTAAGATTTAAAAACAGAAACTTAAGAAGCAAAAGAAACACTCAAATTCACAACAATTGACTGCTTCACTACTGAAATCAATGGAGACTGGTTAAATTATTCTTGGGAAAACTTTCATGCAAAGCTACAAAGATGAATTTGATAATTGGATATGTTTCGCTCCTTCCTTCTTCCAAGCAAAGGGTGAGAGGGTGTTTGGTGGGAAGGGGTGTAATTTAGACCTCTCTCTTTGGATCATGGATTCAAATCTCACCAAAACAAACAGGTGCTAAACTGCACTTTCTGGCATGCTCTTACACACTTCTGTTAAAGTCATCACGTGATTCCTCTTCTAGCAAAAGATTCATGTGATTTTCAGGAAACACTTCAGCCAGCAGAAGGAGAATTGTATCCGGGTTATGAAGGATAATAGTCAGAAGGTTTACTTGATCACAGAAAAAAGTGATATTTGTTTGTTTTTGTTTGCTTGCTTGTTTGTTGTTTCTGGGTACTCAGATGATGAAGATGTGGAAACAGTAGCGTGAGACTGTTGTCCAGGCAGCTCTTATGTCCCAAATTTTCTATATTATTCTATATTATACTGCTCTTGTTTAAATCCCTGACAGCAACATCCATGTTATCAACCATTCCATATAAATTTGACATTTATAAATATACATTTTCTTCTCTCAAAATGCCATGTGTGCACATTTAAAAATTTGACAAAGAAATATGAAATGCAGTGGAAATGACAGATTGTATCAATTCAGATGTCAATTTCCATCCTGAAAATATTCTATCAATATAAAAGGAAATGGTTATACAAAAATTGGCTGACAGAAACAAGATTTTGTTGTTGCAATTTGTCAACTGCTGAACACTCTATCAATCGACTTGTCAAAAGTAATTATTTTGGTGCCATCATTTTCTACTTTCTAACAAAGTGTTCACATTCTAAATTAGTGACAAGGCGTGTTTTTCCTGTTTCAGCAACACTGGATTGTGCAGCATTTTGCACTGATGCATATCTACAGTTCCAAAGACATCCACCCACTTGACAGTATTGTTTATTAAAATGTATGATTGCTTGGGTTGTCCTGCATTGGAATTACTCTCATTGCTCATCCAGATAGTAAACATCAATCTAATGTGAAAAAGAAAGTGTCAGTAGCCACTTGTCTATGAGAGGAAAACAGACTGCTCCACATCCATCTTAAATAAAGCCTGTTGATGGATACTCAAGGTTACTTGTCCTCTGAGGTCAATGGATGGAAACATATTTGAGCTTTAAGAAGAATAACTTAACTTAGAACATACTACCAATATTAAATAATTAGTTATTTACTAATTCAACAGAAACAATTTTCTTATAAGTTCCGAGACCTTGGACTTGAATGAACACATTTTGATCTAGGCTCGTCAGCAGTAGGTATACTGTATGAATGAACTCAGGCAAAGGAACTGCATATTAGGATTGTACTTGGTTTAGGTTTAGGTTAATGCAGCAATGCAACATATTTTGATTACTGATGAGGGTCATGGCTGAAATCAGTAGTTCTTTATTCTTAGGATTGTGTGATTTAGCTTTCAAGGTAAGAATATGACTATATTTGACCTAAAAACAAGATTTTGTCAAATTTGATTACTGGCTTTGGGGAAAAATTATTGGAAAAAAAAATCTGACAGCAATACAGAAATAGCTGATTCAGTGGCTGCACAGTGGTGCTGTTGGTAGCATTGTTGCCTTGCAGCAAGAAGGTCCTAGGTTCGATTCCCGACCCGGGGACTTTCTGCACGGAGTTTACATGTTCTCCATGTACATGCATGAATTTTCTCTGGGTACTCCCACTGTCTAGAAACATGACTGTTAGGTAAATTGCTCCAAATTCTCCCTAGGTATGAGTATGTGCGTGCATGGTTGTGTGTGTTGCCCTGCGACACACTGGCATCCTGTCCAGGGTGAACCACGCCTCTCACCCTGAACATTGGCTTGGCGTAGGCATCAACACCCATCATCAACACCCCACTAGGGACAAGGGTGGAAAGAAAATGGATGGATGCTATGATTTAATGCTGTTTGTACTTTGGTTGGATTGAGATAATATTAGTGTCTCGCAATGTTAGCACCATTTTTGTATTAAACTTCTTAGTTCTTTGTTGTTCTGTGCATTTGTGTTTAATCTGTTATGTTGATTACAAACTCTTGGGTTTTGCTAAGTTAGATCCTTTGTGTTTCATCTATCCTTCAGTTTGATACCCCACCAACTGCTCTACTTTCTGCTGATTGTACTCATCTTGCTTCATATTACTCATCACATGCCCACACAATTTAAGTTCCTTGGTTTCTTTCTCTCTCCCATGCCTCTATCCTTTCTGAGGAGTCAATAGCAGTGGCAATGCAGAATTGTATTTTGTGCCATTTTAAATAACGTTTTTTGTTGTTAAATGAAATTAGCATAAAATAGAACAGAAAAATAATTTATTGTCCCATAATGGGAAAGATAATCACCGTATGTGTTTATCTGAGAAATTTATTTTCAGAAGTAGTTTCAGGTCTAGATTTTAAATCTACCTTGTAATTTTTCCCAGTGGCTGCTTATGTAAAAAAAAGAGCAAGCGGTCTTCTGGAGCAGATGATATTTACAGTGTACTGTCATCTCTGTGATTACTTACAGCTAGTTTCACAGAGCTGAGAATGAATACTGTTCTTTTTTGTAAAGAGGCTTGAACTAAGTAATTATAAACAAATTAAAGAGAATAGCCACCACTTAGGACCATTAAAGTAACATAATAATAAAAAGCTTTTTGCTGTCATTTTGTGCTCTTAACTGTTCTGTAATTTGAGGCACATCTATGATCCTAACCCAGCTCTGTCACTGGAAGCAGCTAGTTAAGATTTTAGGATGAGATACAAAAAAAAATGTCATGTTAAAACTGTTACTGAGTTTGGCAAACTCATCAACAGAACATTTAGACATATTTAAAAAGGATTTTTATGGGAACTCATGAAAAATAATCGTCTCTTCTATCCATCTGACTATGCGAGGAAAGTAGGTTTTTACAAGGTGCAAAATTTTCTATTTTTTTTTTTTACCAGTAATTTGTTTCACCATATTATAATATTCGAACATGTTTGTTTGTCCTTGTCTTGACCCAGAATGGAATTATCGACATTATCTGAAGGTAAGGAGCAACTGTTAAGAAAATACACATTAAATATTGATGGGTTAGCAATGGAAGATTATTTCCCTGATGCTGCATAGATATATTTTTACTTTCTGGTGCAGTGGCATTATGATGAAAAGTTCAGTTCAGCATAAGATTAGTGCAGTTCACGTAAATACTTTCTAATGCAAACAGAAAAATAAAACTGTTGTAAATGTTCAGCAATGTTACTGAGCAGCTTGGTTGGAAAAAAAATTAATAGTTTATAAACTTTACTTTGTGAATAAACATTTTTATGGCATGTACTATAGGCACTCAACATTAGTGTGTTGATGTCTTACTTTAATCAAAATGAATCAAAATGCAAATAATTTAACTGATAATAATAGCCTTACCATCTGCATGTATTTAGAAAAAATATTAGGAGTCAGTGCAGTTGCCTCAGCTTGGGGTCTCCTTGAGCCATATTCCCTTTGAAATAAAATACTAATTAAGGTGGTGAAAACAGCCCACTGTGTATCATTTGATCCCAGTGTTACTGTAGATTGTCCTCACTGTGGTGGTCCTTTATGCAGACACTAAAAGGAGAAGACAGAAACATAGAAGGAATTAGCAAATTATGTACTAAACTCTACCACATAACTTCTGGCTATAAAATGTGTCATGCAAGTATAGTAGATGGCACATTGAGCTTTACGTCTTAAGATGCGTAGAATGCTTTAGAATAAATGCACTAAAAAAAAGAGTTTGAAGGTAATGCTAAGTGACAACTCTGCCAGAAAAAAAATAAATAACACTTTTACAATATCCGATTCAGTCTTTACTTTGAGAGAAAAAAAATTCTTTCAAATATTCTTTTCATTTTAACTTCTCTAAGTTAAATTATTAAAGTAAAAAACCATATAAATCAATAACTACTTCTATTATTGTTAGAAAAAAAGGTAACTGGATTGTGGCATAGCACATTAAAAACATTGTGTTTTTTGCACATGTCATCTATGGGACACCTCCACTGTCAAAGTTAGTTCACAGAGCAGACATCATACACAGCATGCCCAATTCTTACTGGCAAATCCATTTACATACCTTCAATTTCCTGCTTTGCTCTTCAGTCACATGGAACCAAGATCTGAAATCTGTCCCTGTTTCAAATGCTTCAAAAAGCTTAAAACATTGTCTCTGAACAAACAACCTAAAGATGCTACACAGTTACATTAATTATCACTTTTTTTCCTGACTTCTTTTATGTTTCCTTTCCTTAATGGTTTATCAGACATCTTGATGTTTTAGTGGACATTGTTCTTCCACCAATTAGGGAGTGACCCCATAAATAACTAATAATTTTGCTATTTATGGCAGAAACATTTTTCCCTCCTAATTAACTGAATATGTCTTTCACCATAGAGTTATCATCATGTTCTCCTGCATGAGTGCTCTCTCCGGGTACTACAGCAACATCCTACAGGCCAAAAAAAGGCTGTTAGATTAACTGGTTTCTCCAAATTACACTTAGGTGTGAGGCTGTGGATGCCTGACTATTTGTTCTGTATCTCTCTGTTGCCCTGTGATGGACTGGCAACCTGACCAGTGTATGCCCACCTCTCGCTCAGTGACTGCAGGAGAAGGCACCTGTCTCCTGCAAGCCTTCAATTATAAGCGGGTATTGACAACAGATGCTTTTCTCTTTATTGTGCCAGTCATGGTGAGGACTCTCTTGTAAAAGAGGCATTTTGATCTCTATGGGATAAACCTGGTTAAATAAAGATTATTATTATTATTATTATTATTATTATTATTATTATTATTATTATTATATTATTGTTTTAGTAATATAATAACAATAATATTTTTGTTATAATTAATTTATCATTTTATTACTGACAACAACAACAATAATAATAATCATCATCATCATCTGCATCATTTTGGTGTTATTGTTATGGATGTATTAATTGAAAATAGGAAAATTATTATTTTGTTTGTATTTATAAACACCTATTAAATCTGAAATTTAATTGGTATCTGTATAATGCAAGATGCCATAAATTGTTTATTGAGAATATTTAACAACATTCAATTTCTAATTACAAAAGAAATTAGATGTGCAAACAACATCTGGATCTAAATTTAGCTTGAGGCGGCAAATCTTCTTTTCTTAGTTGCCATGGTGTGATGTCTTTCTTAGCGCTTCGTTTTTCTTTTTAGTGCAGGCTCTCTCCAAAATGCTTTCTCCTCTCTCTAAAAGTCTCATTCAATCAGAAAACTTCTCTCCACCATTTAATATGTCCTCTTCCTTCCTTTCAATGCTCTCTGCAAAAATAATTCTCTTGTGCTCTTAGCGTCTCAGAAAAAAGAAAACCACAGTTAGCTTCGCTCTCTTTGTCACACCCATTGAAACATCGCTCATCTGTCTGCCCAGAAAATAAGCTGTCAGAATGGAGAAAGGCACTTGTCTAAGCATCATATTTATGTAAGAGTTGTGTTTGCTTCCAATTTCACGTAGGTGCAACGTTTTTCACCTTCACACTCCACTCCAGGAAATTCATGTATTTTCTTCATGTGATTGCAAATTACCATTGCACTCAACATCCCTCACTCATATTTCAGCTGCAGCTAATGGATCAAGCTGTCCCCACGAGAGCTGCATTTCCCATATAGATCAATGACAATGTATGCATTGCTGATCACAGATGACTGAATTTTTAATGCTGTAATTTTTTTGTTGTATAAAAATTTAATATTTACAAAACAATAATTAATCACACTGTTTCACCTTTAGATGTAGAGAAGAAGGCAGGGTTTAAATAGTCTTCTGTAAACCACTTTGTAGATTAATCACACACAGACTGACAATGTGAAGCCAATGCTAATGTCAATTATGATTCTTTTCTGGATAGGGCTAATGAAAACAAGACATTTAAGATAAGAATATTACACCAGAGAGAAATGAGGGCCTAATGAAAAGTATGTTTAAAGGTTAAAGGTTGATATGTTCGACATCTTTTTTTTTTTTATCTGACAAATGGACCTTATCGTAATGCATATGCAACCAGCCACAAAAAAAAAAAATAAATAAATAAATAAAAAATAAACCCATCAACTAGGAACAGGTCTCCTTGGGGTCATGTTGACTTATTTACAGATTCTGAATGTCATGGAGTTGTCAGTGAACCTTGAACTTTGGTGGAATTAAACCTTACAAGTTAGACAATGTTTTCTTTCAGCCTAAAGAAAGCTCAAAATCAATTACAACTACTGGCTTGTGCCATGCATACCACTGCTCAGACCCACCTGTCTCATTACAGCTATAGCACATGTGGCAGTGGAATGCTATGTATAGTAATAGTGTTCTAAAAACAAAAGTTTTGATCTCAACCCATCAAAAACTGCAGACATGAATTTATCGGATTTTATAAGTAGTCCTGACATTTTTTTTCTCCACCGGTTTCTTTCCAGGGGATGTTGTCATCTCACACTTGACTGTTATATTTTGCAAAAAAAAAAATCACAGTTTTCTCAGAAATGTATGCATTTTTTTCTTTTTCTCTGACCTGTTTGTACTTTTCTCACGGCCCGTCGCAAATAAATGTGGGAGAAAATGTTTCAGTCATTCAAAACTCCTATGAGTTGTTTTTATGTAGAGAAAAATACTACAACAAAACCCTTTACCAAAGATGGCTGGTATAGTTGAGATTGAAAAAAATATAGGTCACCAAGTTAATGTCCAAACATCTTTTTTGCTTATTTTTGGAAGAAAAAGTATGAGAAAAGAAACAAATTTTCCTGCCAATCCAGTTGCAGTGCAGCTTCTCTGCAGGAGTGTAATGAGAAAACACATCACACAGCTCTAACAACAAAATGTGCATACTCCGTGTATAAACCATGCATGCAAAACTCATAGCACGCATGAATGTGAGACTAAATGACTGGGTCATATGTGAACAACTGTTCTGCTACCACACTTTGATGTGCTGTTTTGTCACTCTTCATTCCCTGTGCACCCATGCCTACACCCCTCTTTTTTGCCTGTCATAAATGTAAGCTATCTCTATCAAAGTAGCTCAGCATGTGCCTGCTCTGTGTGTCCACAGGGAAAGTAAAAGCTTCAGGTGGTGTGAATAGTGCAGTCATAGTATGCTGGGCCTGCAGTCACAGGATGCGACGTCTTTTAGTCTGGTGCTGAAAGCCTTGTGTTGCCGGACCTAAAATGAAAAAAAAAGCTTTGTAGATTGCTTTCCTCTTTCAATTGGGAATAATTTCTAGAATTTTTTTATCCATTAGTACACATAGTCATCAAATATGTTTTATTTGGTAGTGTATTAAGTATTCTTCTCTTTCCTTTCAGGGGTCACCACAGTGAATCATGCGTCTCCATTTATTCATATTCTCTGCATCTTTTACCTCCCCCAGCTAACTTCATGCTGCTTTTACCACATCCTTAAATCTTCTTTTTGGTCTTCCTCTTGTCCAAACCATCTCATTCTGGCCTTTTCAAACATCTAACAAGTGCTGTCCCTCTGATGCACGGATTCCTGATCTTATCCATCCTCCTCACTACAAAGGAGAACCTCAACATCTTAAGTTTTGCAGCCTCCACTTCTACCTCTTGTCTTTTCATCATTGGTACGATCCCCACACCACACAACACGATCTGTCTCATTACTTTCTGGTACACTTTTCCTCTGATTCTTTCTGTTAACCGTTTATCACATGTGACACTTTCCTCCACTCATTCCAATCTGCTTGCACACTTGTTTACATTCTTCATTGCTTTGCACTGTTAACCCTAACTATTTGAAATCCTATCATCTAGTGTTGTGTCTTTCATGAAAGACTTAGTCATTTGAGTAAACTAAATTAAACAAACTGTCTCATTAAATGATTTGTGCAGTTCTCAGCACTCAGGTGATTGAGAAACTTCGGCTAGAAAGATTCACCCACTGAGAGACACACTGCCGCCTCATTTGTGCATTTCTATTTTTATTAAATAAAAAAATGTGCTAGAAAATATTTTTTTATCCTGCTTGCAATCACTGGAATTGCTTTATTGTCATTGCAACAATAAACTGCTTCTGATTTTTTTTATATGGTTTCTGCATTGCCTTGGCAGATATGCTTGACAAATTCATCTTTTCTGATTATTTCTAACACTTTGAGGTTCACAAGCTAACAACTCATCACTCCAAATCTGAGCTTCCTTAATAGATTTCCCAATCAAATTCAAGTTGGAACACTGGCCAGGCCACTCAAACATGTTAACATTGCTCTCAGTTAAAAGCAGATTAAAAGATGACCTTGAATATAAATCTGCCAATGGCATGATTTTTTTTAAGTTCTGCTTCATATGACATTTCATATGCAGCACATATACAGGTTTTAATAATGTAAAACTCATAAGATGGTCTTCTCTTCTCAAAGCCAGCACAGTTTTGTACATCTAATATAAAAATAATTGTTGAGCCTTTTTTTAAATTATGAAAAATAAAATTTATAGGATTTGTAGAAGGGTTGCCTAAGATTAGTCTAGGTCATTTTCTCTTTCACTTTTGTCCTTTTCACACTTTCTAATGAAAAAGTAATTTAAGTTGTTTCACTGTGCAGAACACAGAGGAATTAGTTAATAACTTTCTCACAGCTACAGTTAGTTTTAAACCACTATAAAAGTCAAAGCAGAATTCTTACCTCACAGTTGCACTCTCACTGAAAAAAACCCTTGATATTTAATGTATCTGCTGTGTAAATAGTTGTCTTAAGCTCTTTGGTTACTCCCTTCTTTGTTTCAGCTGAACACTACTGTGATATGTACATAAGCACTGTGGGATGGAGACAAGCTGAAGCAGAGAGACAGACAGAGGCCAGGGGACAGAGATTAGAAACAGGACAGCAAAGACAGATGCAGTTGGGGAGGGTTAATCCTGTCTGTGAGTGAGTGATCATGTCCATCCACCCAGCTGTGGCGCCATGAGGGGGCCATGGGGCTTGCTGGCAGTCTGATGAGGCGTCACTGCCGTCTGCTGCTGGAGAGATCTCTCACTCGACAGTTCCTGTCAGCGGGACAGCCGGCCAGGTAGGAGGGAAGATAGAGGGAAAGCAGTGAGACTAGCAAGAAGATAGAATTGGGGAAAATGAGTTTTTGTCTGTACCATACATATCATTATAAAGTCTTTATTTTCCTGTTTCTGATCTCTGTGGACTTGTGATGCTTTGCTCTTTGAATGTGAACAGCAATGTGACGACTTAACAGGTTTTCCTAATGAGATAATTAAGGTTGGCTCGATTAATTTCAGTGTGAGGTCATCTGCAAGGTCTTTTCATAAGCAATAATGAGACTCTCTCAGCAAGACGTCACACAAGGTGTCACCTTCTACCTGTCCAGCAGAGGGAGAAAATGAGCTAATTTCCAGTTTAAATTATTTGATCATGAAAATTTGAAAAAAAAAAAAAAATCTGTATAGAATAGGAAATTAATTACACTGTGAATTTATAATGAATTATCCGTGTTCAACGAATAAGATTTTGTTTAATCTCAAACTTCCTTTTTTCCCGCGTGTCGTCTTGTTAAAGCAACTGATGTCACATTTTTGAAAGAAGTAACACAAATTCATGGGTTGAATAAGTCAGAGATCATGGGATATTGGTGCAACATTTTAGCCACCACATGGATAATTAAAAACTGAGATCAACAAAGAAAAAACTTTGGTCTTTTCAAATAAAGCAGATGCTGAACAACTTTAAATGAACTTTGAATCTGAAGCAAAGTAAAACCTTATATTATCAAGTAGAATTAGCATGACCTCTTTATACAATTCCAGACACTCAAAGCCCTTATTATTTTGTATGCCCAGAGGATAACAAAAATGTCACAATACTTCTAAGAAAAGTAATCATATAGCAGATTTCAGATTACTAAATTCTAAGTTGTTTGTCCTTGCCCTCTGCTTTACCTTCAAATCTCCAGAGGGAAAGTAAAGAGGAATAAAACATCAATCCTATCTGAAATATCCCCATTTAACATAGCAGAAGAATTGGGAGAAAAGAAACAAAAATGGTTGTGGATTAAGCGATCATCCTCCAGTTGTACGATTAAGGATCTGGTCTGTTGTCCCTCAACATCCTAAAATCCTGCAAAGCTAGAATGAGGTTATGATTATCTTTCTGTACAATATGAATAAGTTAAAGATGCGCTATATAAGTTTAGAACCTTTTACAATTTTGGCTTGTATTCACAAATATTTGCAGAGTCCTCTCAGAATGCTCCAATTTTAGCCTAGAAATTCCTGCCAAAGACTCCTGGCTTAGGAGTGAATCATTCAGCTGCTGAGAGCGGCTCTGACTGAGGAGATGGCAGAAATTTCTATCATGCTGAGGAAGACTGGTTGACTGTTTCTGGGTGTGACGCTGTTCTCTAGGGACTGTGATTGATCCTTCTTTTACTTCTGTTTGATGGCAGATGGCAAATAACTTATTGGAGATTCACAGCCACCAACATTGGAGAAGTGTGGACTAAGTGTGGACTAAATTACCCCCTCAAGCCCCCTCAATCAATACAGTAATGCTATGGGTAATCATCTTTATCTTTCAATGCATGTAATCAATTAGAACACTGAATTGTCTGTTTATTTCCAGTGGGAGACAATGGATGGATGCATCAATGTTGGTCAGTGAGTGACCTTACTCAGAGTGTGAAATGACAAACTGGCAGCTAACTTTTAATATGTTGTTATTTTTTGTGAGGCCTAAAACATTAGTACTGTTGGTTTATTTTGGTTCAATTTGTTAAATCAGCAGACTAGTTTTTACTCATATGAGCAATCATTCTGGCCCATTTGAATAAATCATCCTGGGGAAGGGTAACTATGAGTTGTAAGACACCATAATGGACCTAGTGTGACATTGAAAATGGATTCAGAGCAAAGAAAGCTTGTGTTTCCAAATATCAAAGACCCTGAATGAGCCTCCTGACTCAATCTTATCAATACAGTCTGATCCAGGTAACATATTGAGCTGGATGTTCAAACTACAACTATGAACAATGACAGCAGCTGCAGCAAAGAGATTGTTTTGCCATGTAGGGAGCTGTATGTTTGAAGGATAGAGCTTAGATACATTTCTGTATTGTTTTTTACAATAAACCCACGTCTATGGACATCTCTTAACCCTTGTGTTGTTTTGTGGGCCAAAAGTGACCCACTACGATGTTTAGCTGTGGAAAAAGTACCCTAAACCATATTTTTCCAACTTGAAATTTTATGACTTTTGACCCCATTATTAAAAAAAGTGACACTTTGTTTTTTATTTACATTTCCATGTATGCTGTACACCACTTGGGTATTAGGATTGTCATATGGGTCATTTTTGGCCCATGAATTATAAAAGCATTTAAACACCAGAAAAAAGAGTTCAAAGGATACACACAAACTTCAACATAAGAAGTTGGACATCTTATGTGGAACAAACTCTTGTGCTGAATATTTTGTGTTCAACATTGGATTTTTTTCACCTTATATTCAATGTGGGGAGTTAAGCAAAGGATGTTCTTCGTCTTATGATGAATATGTCCAACATAAGAAGTTCATCATGGAAGCATCTTCATAAGATAAAGAACATCTCCATCTCATGGGGATGTTCTTCATCTTAAGTTCAGCGTGGAGCGGGAAGGATATGATGTTTTTCAGCTTAAGTTGAAGCCGAAGAACTTGAGCCAAACATAAAGGTCTTCAACATAAAGATTATCAAGAACTTAATGTTGAAGATGTTCAACATAAGAACATCTTTTAAGTTCAACACTTTATGTTGAACAGTAGATGTTCTTCATCTTATGTTCAACACCTATTAGCCTCAATCTAATCTACTCCCTAAAGAGGGTGTTCCCTTGTGTGTCACATCTTTTAAACCCTAGCTTTGAAGTCATTTCCTAACATGTCTTTTCCTTTAGCTTTAGCTTTGCAACCAGGTACAAGAGATAGAAGAAAAAACAGAGTGTATTTGGATACTCTCTTTTTGGCTATATTAATTCTGGTTAATCGAAATTGGGCTTTAACTTTTGAAAAGTAATGTTTGAGTATTAAGAAGCAATACGAGTTTTTGACTGCATTGTCTTCTCTATACAGTAATTCCCTGTCTCCTGTCCAATCGTTTAGCCATTTCTCCAAAAGACTTGAGAAATTTCCATTGCTGTCTGAGCCGGAACAGCTTTCTGCAAGGCTTTCCTAACATATCCTGAAAATGTACACATAAATGCCATCAATGCCCACACGCAGCCAGATTGCCCCTGTCAACGAAACACAGCCAGCCCAGACAGTCCCGCTTACGTGTTATGAAGCGGACTTGAAAAGTGAAACGATCCAGAGAAATTGTAACCCATCAGAGAGACTGCTTCAAGAAATCTTAAAAGCAGATGTGTAAAAACCTTTTTGAGGATAAGTTTCCACTTTGGAGTCCACTGAAAACATTTGTTCTTTTCAGCATTCATATTCTCTTATGCAGAAAGAGCAGGATAAGGTTGAGGGATTTTCTTTGCCTGTGGGTATCATTGTACTGGGTTTTGCTGTTGCTTTTTATGCTAAGCACCACTTAAGGATATTCATCAATGCCAACTACTTAACTCAATAAACTGTTTTATTTCATATTTCTGGATGAAGTACATTGACTGTTTCAGCTTC
This sequence comes from Poeciliopsis prolifica, assembly GCF_027474105.1. Lineage (NCBI taxonomy): Eukaryota > Metazoa > Chordata > Actinopteri > Cyprinodontiformes > Poeciliidae > Poeciliopsis > Poeciliopsis prolifica. The sequence continues at coordinate 2,774,967 of NW_026562396.1, forward strand.
ATATAAATGTGTGGTTCATGAGATATTTGTGTTCTTTCCTTCCATGACAGTGAAAAAGGACCGATCTACAGAAGTGTCTCTTTCACTCATTAATTACATGTGATAGCACAGTTGTCCACAGGATCAATCTCTGTGTCTAATACACTCATTGACCTAAGACCTTCTCTAACCAACTCTCCTTTTGTGTTCCCACTGACTCTCTTGAACAGAGAGAATGTCTGCCTGTCAGAAACTCTGTGCCTACCTTTACATTGGGAAATTAGATCACATTGGCATGAACCAATAGGCAGCAATAAAGAGGGTAGATTTCAGATGGCTGGCCATTGTGTCTCCAATGACACATGGAGACATCTACCTCATTAGTTCTTCTTTTCATTAGATACTCACTTTTTTACTCAATTTACTCACTTTCATCGTTCTATTATCTGCTCGTTTCATTTTTATGTTTATAATATAAAAAACAGAAATGCATTTGAAAAATCTGCTTCCATACTGTCTTTCAATATAGCCTGCCCTTTGGCCTGTCTTTCCAAAAGATGAATTGGACCAGAGCGGAAATGTAACATCCTTTCAGCTTTGTTCCATTAGAGTTTTTTTTTTTTTTTTTTTTACACATTTATCACATTTACATTAAGTCCTGATTGTTCATTGATATAACTGTGTTTGTAATATGATGGGAAATCCCACCTGGAGAAACGTCATTTCAACTGTGAAGGAATACAAAAATACAAATATCTAAAACATAAGTAGTAGAGTTTTAATGCAAAACTTTTTTGCTTGCTCGTAAGATCCACCCTTTCCCTTTGTATCCCTCACATTCTCTCCTCATGCACAGCTGACATAGCCAAGTGGACATGTTGAGTTATTGTGCTGGAGGCAGTAGTACTCTGCTGTGCTTCACAGATGATCATTTCCCAATTCCACAGCCGAAGAGCGCAGGCCTACAGTAATTGCTGCAATGCATCCAACAGCCAGTCCTTATCTGATGCTGTGACACGAATAGGCCCCATTTTATTGGTCTCACACCCTATGTAATTACAGTAGAGCTTGCATCATTTCCTGCAGAGGAGATGACCATGATGTTGTCACCCTAGGGTGCTTGATGCTGATTGGATGCACAGTGTGGCCCTGAGCAAATAAATCACTTTTGCTCTGTTCAGAGTAGAAACATAAGCCCTTTGGGTGACCAACCACTCTCATCACTGAGACAAAAATACATACACACACCGTGCTTAGCACAAACAATTACTGCCTTGATTCCCTAAGCACTAATCAGAGCCAACACAAGACACATGCAGCATACTGGTGAGATCATAATTAAAACCTCTCTCTTGGCGTATTATGTGGTGTATCCCAGAAGAAGACTTTGTGACTGTAAATATACATCACAGTAAACCACCACCACAACAATAAGTGCTGCTATTGGTGGCCAGAGTTTTTAATTATTATATTCCACAGATACAAACAATTTTAGATAAAAAGTAAAATACAACAGCAGAAAATAACACAAATGAAATGCATAGCAATGAATTCAATGCCAAATACATTTTGCATTTGAAGATGAAATTGTCAAAAAAAAAACAAAAAAAAACATGGCTGGTAGAAGATTAAAAAGTGATTTCTGAGATGGATGGACAGATGGATGGATGGACGGATAGAATTTTTGTTTTCATTTTGCAAAATATTTTGAGAAATCTGGCAAAATAATTTTGCCTGCCTGGAAAAATGTTACATTTTGCTTTTATGAATTTGAACTTTCTCTTACTTTTCTAAAGCATGTGGAGAACTAAGTAATACAAAATTATTTCACTACACTGCCAAATCTGGTATATATCTCCATCTGTAATTGCTTAACAGAATACAACATTTTACATAGAAAATCAGGAACTTTGTTAGCAAACATGTCGGAAACACTTATGTTTTTCTGCAGAAATAAAATTATCAGCCATCTGTAAGAGGAAGCAGAAGAATGAGGCTATTTGTTCTTGAAGATGGGGATATAAAATACAGACATGTTGCTGGCTTCACACTGCACTGGTGGACATAGTGGTGATATTGGCAAATCTGGTGTCTGTCCACTCTGACTACAATTGCAATGCACATTGGTATCTGCATATCAAAAAGTAAAATTAAGGTCATACATCACATTTTTATCATACTAAAAAACTTGTTTCATTGTAGCGCATAAAAATGACTTGCTCTTTTCTCCCAGCAACATTATATTTAATAAAAGATACCTTTTCTTGATTAGCTTTATTATTATCAGACAATAAATAAACAATTAATAGCCACATCATTTCAGTTTATTGTAAAGAGGCATTCAGAGGAATTGGATTGTTGTGAACATCACATTGCATCAAAAATGTTTTCCCTGACATTTCATGTTTAAATTGGAAATTTTCAGAAGAAAATGAGTCAAAATTAGATCAAGACTGTTTTTCTTGATTTGTAACAATAAATACTTATTCTTAAATATTAGAAAGAAAGAAAACACTTGCTGGGCTTACACCAAAATCCAGTGTTTGTTGTTTGGGGGTAGGAGGACCACCTGCAGCTCGTCGCTGCTCTCTGCGTAGCTGGTGAAACTTTCTCTGGCTGTGCTGCGACTGAAAATGTTTCTTGAAATTTGACGCCATGTTTTTGAAGCTAAAAGAGGCTTTGTCACCATCATAGTGTACACTGACTCAAAATTTTTTTGGTATTTCTCACTAGAAGACATGCATTTATTTTCTCCCTCAGTTGTTTTATTCCTTTGTGTGACTGACAGATTGCATTTCATGTGAATTGGCCTCATAATGAAAATGGAACATAATGCCATTCACAGCAAGACAAGAAGGAAGCAAATATTTAATTTCACAAAGGAACATTAAAAAACGTGGTCTTGGTGGAGTAACATGTCATTAATAAAAAGGTCACCAATACCACTGGCTGCAACAGAAAAACACGAAGACCTCTTGGGATATTTAGACGTTGGGTGGAAAAGATGGAGAAAAAGGAGCGTCAGAGGTCCTGTCTTCTATGCCTTTTCAAGAAGTCATGATCTGTTAGAGGGGCACATTTTTATGTCTTGTTAAATTAAGAAAATTTATCAATGTAACTAGACTGTTTTGCATCTTGTTACAATGAGAAACTTTCTAGTTCTTGTGACGTGATACTGCTCCTGAATTTATTTCCAAGCTCTGGCATTTAATCACTTTTGTAGACTTTCAGTCATCCTATGTGGTGTTGTAACCTTGTCTATAGAAAGCAGTTAGAAAAACTCACCAGGAAGTCTTCCTTTGTGGTAGGATGCCCCCTCAATCCAGTGTTGGACAGTGTCTCCAACCCAATGCATGGAGCTGGTGATGATCTGAAGAGCTTCTTCAGTGATACCAGGTGAACAAAGAAGCATTACTGCAGATCCTTCTTTCATTATAAACATTACTGCTCTAAGTAATGTTAGTCTAAGTGTGCTATTTTTACCATTAGCACAACTTTATTGCTATTTTGTCCTTGCTATATAGTTTCATATTCCTGTTTTCATGTTTTGTTTTACCTCTGTGTGAATATGAATGCTACCAGTCACCTTACCTTGCTGCTGTGATGCATGTTTATTATCCAATGTGAGATGATAAAGGACAGTTTATTCTATTCTCAATCTTCCTTTGGTATGAATAATTTTGGGCATAAGTGTATTTCTCCCAGCCTCATGGATTTAAACACTAAAGAAAGATGGTCACACATAGATATTGTACTGGACTGTGTATCTTCTTTTATGCATGAGAATATTGTTTGGGAGCATGTACATGAAATTTTTATTCTCAGAACAGGACTCATTTTTGAGTTCCTGTTCAAACTTAAAACTTTCAAAGCTACATTTGAACGTTTTGGGTGGAGAAACTAGACGTGTTTCACTTGTGACTGCCACTTCTAATAAAGCAAATCCAAATCTTACTTGGCAGGACTCTGTCATTATCCTCCCCTAAGCAGACAAGCTGGTTATAGCAAAGAAAGTCTGTAGATTACAAATATTAGTCAGCACTTAGTTCTTATTGCTCAAGGATCTCTGCGCAGTCTGCCTCACAACCAAAATATACACACTTCAGAAAAGTTGTGTTTTGTTTTGACTTCACACAGATCTTTAAATTTGGGAATGTTCTTCTATAGTTATATATCATTTGAAAATTATTTGTATAAAAAAGAATGCCAAGGAAGCTCATCACAGAAATAAGTAGGGAAAAAAAAATAAGAAGAAATAACTACAAAAATCTAATGTTAACTGAAGAATTGCTAAATTTTAAATAGCAAAGTATTAGATTGCTTTCTTTTTATCCCTGAAAGAAGAGTGAAAGAGCATGTATCAACACTAAAACACTATTCTGCTGGATTAGTTTAGCTTTTATCTGTAAAGTTTTAATATCAATGTTTGTTTTTCATCTGATTCATAAAAGATTAGTGCTGTATCTAATCAACTTATTGTGGTTAGAAAGCAGATAAAAAAGGAGTCCCAAATAAATTGCACAATATGTGAACATGCAGTCGTTATTTGTACAAAGTCTGCCAATTTCCTACTCATATTGCTGCCTGTAACAACAATGTGTAAAAAGGCTGAAAATTATTTTAATATTATTGTTACAATATTGTTATCTCAAGATAAAAATTTCAACAGTCACTTGTGTAACAACAGATAACCCCAACAGTTTCTATAGAGTAAATGTATTGGAAAAAATATTTATATTTTATTTTATTGCTTTGCCTACATATAACCAAGTTTTACAATTCACACTGCATTTTGTTTTTGTTTTTACAAACCAGAGGTAACATAGTCACTTGATTGAGGCATCCTGTGCCATTTTATAGCACAAACTATACAATTATACAACACCACCCCTTTAAAAGAATTAGGAAAACCTGAGAAAGGTGTGAAATCAAGTGAAGAAAGGGGGACCAAATTAGACATCAGGTTGTGCAGTTATCATTTGGGGTTAAAAAAGAAAATTAAACAGTTCTTCCTGAGCTCAGGCACCACACTTGCCACCATCAGTAGCACCTGAAATGCGGGTAATCTGTATTCCTCTCAAACCTACCATGAAGAGGGAGGAACACAACGTGACCATAAGAAAATGGAAAGAAGCAGACTGCCTGAGAAAAAGCAGATAAATCAAATGTGAAGCAGAATTGGAAGAGAAGGAAAAAAGGAGACTTTGAAAATAAATATTAAGGCAAAGTTAAGAAGGATGAAATTAAGAATAAGCTACTGGGATGTAAGTTTAAAATTAGAGATAAGATGGAAAAGTTTTTCCTATCTAAGGACATAAAGCGAATGTAAAAAGAAAAAAGAACGAAGGTCTGTTAAAATCAAAATACATCAGTGTATTTACATTTACATACATATAACTTGAGCAGTGTGATCAATTAATTTATGGTTGACCTGGTTTAGGTTTAGTAACATTATTTAGACAGTAATAAAGAGTGGTTCAGTGCATACAGTTCTTAAAGAGAAGTAGTCATAAAAAAATGTGTCTATGACATTGGAAGGATTGTTTTATGTTTAGAAGCTTTATAAAATGTTATGTGCATTGAATACCAGCTACTGCTACCTGGAATGAGATGTCTTGACCAAGGTTTAAATTATTTGGAAACATGCGGGGCCCACAGGAATCCCAGAAACATTAGCTGCAGTCTCTGGAGGCATCATTAGACTTTGGAGCTTTCCAGATTGGTGTGGAGTGCCCCACATCTGAAGCTTACTTCAAGTGGCCATTTGATGAACTGAGGTTTGTGAAATCTTTGCAGTGGCTTCATACTTTAACACAGTAGATTGCTTTTTGACATTTCATATACAGTATAGTGTGGTAATATACAGCAAATGAAGAATGTATAATATTAAAGAAGTATGGCTTGTGTTTTAAATTATTCATTCTTGTTAAAAGAGTTTAGCTGCTCAGCTTTCAGGACCTAGTTATTTTATTAATAATGCCCAGGATGTTTAAAATATTGGACAAATCTGGACAGAGCCCTCAAAGTCTTTTTCCATAATTCTGTTCAAATTAGGTATTGCATTGCATGGAAAATTAGATTTGTGTGTCTTGTGAAATTATGTCTGTCCATCTGATATTTCAATTTGCATCAGTTGTGTATAACATCATACTTTAAATTCAATCATGCATTTGGCCAATGAAGCAGTCCTACATATTATCTGAGATGCAGGCTTCCACATCTGTAACAGTTAATATCCTGGCTGTTTTGCTCATTTTTACCATGAAGAGTTTATGTCTATTTTCTCCAAGAAGCAATACTGAAAGAGAAGAGTCCCGTCTGGCCACAATGCATAGTTTATAGAAGTACCTTTCAACAAAGGGACATCCAGGCCTAAACCAGAATGATAGAAAAGCGATGTGGACAACAACCCTCCACTGACCAAAGCAGAGAAGAAAAAACTAAATGCAATCATCAGAAAGGAGCGTATCTGAGTTCCTATTCCGCAGACGTGCAGCTGTGTGCCTGATGTTACCATGAGTTCCCCCCAGTAGCCCAGGAAGAGCTAGGTATAAGCCTTTCTGCTGGGGCTTTTCTCAGAGCAACTGTGCCAACTTGTCTTGCAATGTCCCACTTCTTCAGCGAGGTTCGCAATGAATCTGAACTGGAAGAACTGGTGCTCTCTAAACTGATCCAACCAACTCTCTATTCTTACACCATGACCATAGACCGTAGAGAAGGAAAAAGAGAAAGCAAAAGTCAGTCAACTTTGGCCTCCAATTTTTCCTGATTCAACATTATGCACACATTTCAAAGAAAATATACCCACTTTGAACACTGCAAACACATTACCCAGTCTAATCTGTAAAATCCCAATCACAAATATTTCAGCTTACTTTATAATAATTGTGCACATATTAAACAGAAGCTATGTTTAACATCAGTTAAGACCTACTACTTGAAAAAAGTAAAATATTCTGCATATTATTTATGTCTTTTGACAATTCATTGTTTAAATTTACAAGCAAAAAGGACATGCTTACAGAGACTTTGCAGCTATTTTAGCAAGCAGGGTTCACAAAAAGGCTGAGATCCCTTATGGAAATGAAATAATTTCAACCCTTTTTTTAACCTATTGTTATGGATAAATACCCTGTCAGCCATAATCATTGAAAGGAGTACGCCTTCTGGCTTTTGATTGGTTGTCCACCTCCATAATGATGTTGCTGCATAGATGCACATCCATATCCCATCAGTTTCAATAATGTAGATAGCTTCAAGGACCAAACATTCCTAATATCCCCCCTGGAGTCGGCAAATAGTCAGAAATGATGTGTGTTAATTTCTTTAAAGGAAGACAAGTCATCTCAGCATAGGGTGTGAGCTGTCTGGTGAAGAGATGTTATATGTACACAAATATGCAGGCAATAAACTGTGTCTGATTCCCTGTTATCAACTTATTCTGATTAAGTTACTGCTCCTGCCTGTTTTAGGCCATGGGAAAAAAAACAATAGTATGACACACTTTCTTGTGCTGGTCTCCAATGAGTTGTGCCTGCAGCATTCTGTCACATCTGGTAACATGAGTTAGGCCATGAAGTTGCCAAAAAAATGTGAATTGGTCCCATATCTTAGTATTTCTGACACATAATATATTTGTTTTATCCATGGGCTATTTTCCGTTTCTTTGATTTTATTTTTGGTGCATGTTTTCTCAGTGGATCATAGTATTACTTTTGAAATTTTGTCATAAACTGTGGCATGTAAAATGTATTAAGTGCCATTCTGTGAACGTTTTCAGTGAAAGGTATATTAATCAGATTCTTCAACTTATTATTATAATGACAAATTGCAGGTACTCATCTGTGACACAGCAGTAATTGCACGTATTTGTGTGATTAGTACTGTAGCCTAGTTGTATAGGAAAAAACAAATTCTACATTCCAGTCACCCAGTAGCAAAAATTTCAGGATGAGAAGTAAAATCAATCTATGCTGTGGTTTTGCTAAATCGCTTACACAGCTTTTTGTATACTGTATATTACAGAACAAAATGTCAGGCACAACCCAGAACAACAACCAGCCTCCCCGGCACTGGCAAAGCAGCTACATTTCCCTCAGCTTATGGCAGAAGGTTCTCTCCACCTGTAATTGATCATAACCTCTTAGGCCTCCAAAACACCTGATTATGTTGCCGCTTACAAAGCCCTGTGATGGAGAAAGCCACAGAGGAACCACTCGAAGTTACGGGCATTACTGGAGACGTGCAGGAGCAAAGGCTGGGAAACATTCACAAACTCCTAGAAGTTTGCTGTAGAGGATTCATTGGTTACGCCCAGTGCAGAGTTCTCAGCTAGTTGGGCATTTAATTGATGGCTACAGAAAGAGGGCAAGAAAATCTGCAACAAAATTCACAGAAAAAGCCACAAGATGGATTTTTTGGAACAGGGCTGATCTGTGAGTTGCTACAGGGACAGAAGTCTGGGCCTGCTTGACCCAGGCTGAGTAAGGGTGCATGATGCAGAAAGACCTGAAGCACCTGTTGATCCTGGGTTACATTTACAGGAATGCATTCCAGTGCATCAAAAAAGACTTTTCTTACAGGGCAGATTTGTTGATTTTGATTGCTGAGTTTTTGTCTCAAAAAACATGTGGATATTGGAAAGCTGTATACTGAACTACTAAATACTCAACCTTATTTTTTTAAGAACATTAACTTTGTGAGTACTCCGTTTTATACACAGAACTTGGAATGTGGCATGATTTTTTTGTTTAAAACCATTTATTTATTTATTTTTATTTTTTATTTTTTTACCAAATTAGCCATTGACAGAATAACTGCACGTTATACCAATACAGATACTAAATGTTATGCTGCAAATTTTCTTGCTGGGAGAAATACTTATTCCTTACAAACTATATCTTTTTAATCAGTTGCAGTGTTTAATATATGTTTTTCTGTCCAATAGTCTAGCTGGCCTTTGTCATTTGCACCTGCACACTGAGCAGAGTCTTTAAAAGATTGTTTGACAGTGAAAATAATTTTCCATTGTGAAAGCATAAAACTAATGTGCCAAAAGCATGCGCCACTCTCCTGTTTTGCCCTGCCACAATGCCTCAAACTGCGCCATATTAAATACCTTCTCTGTCCAGCTTATGCTGCTTGGGTCAGGCAGATTAACGAGCATAACAAGGCTGCCCAGTCGACAATAAAGAGCGGCAATCGGAAAAACTCGTCCCACAAAGGCCGAGCAACCAAAACAAACAGCCCTGTTCCCCTTATTACAAACTCAACACTCACGAAACAGTAAAACATCATGTGAGAGTCTGTTTCATCCAAATCCTCAAAAATTAAATCTCCCTATTTGTCTCTCGCATCCAGCAGAGAGATGTGCAGTACGGCGACTCAAGTTCATCACGGAGGACTGGTCCCAGGTGATGTGGGACCGTAGGCAGAATCTGATTTAGGGGCCCCTCTTCCTACTGACAGCATCAGCACCACTAACACTGTTTAAATATATATTTGGTGAAAGCTGATAGAAGAGGCCCAGGTTAATTGGCCGAGCTGGAAAGCAATCACTGATATTTGGTCATTATTTGCTGAGTTGGATTTGTGTACAAGACAAGCTCAACTACAAAGATTACTGATAGTGTCAGATTGTAGCCATGGCAACACAACTCCCCAATAAAAAAAATTCTTTGCACTATTACAAAGTGAACTTTTGAAATAAATCCCAGATTTACAGTTTAATTTTAAAATGTATTTCTGCTGTAGCCATTGAATCAAATTTAAAAGTACTGTCATTCTCAATGGACAAATGCTAAAGTTTTAGGACCATGGTCGGTGTGACAGTTCAAGCAAGTTCTCCTTTGCAAGAGAACTTGCAAAAGACCCAAGAGCTACTGTTTATTCTCTATAGCAGTGCTCTCAAACTGCATTCATCGAGAGTCAGAGTCCTGCAACTTTTAAATGTTCCCCTTGTCCTTCACACTTGAATTTCATGGTGAACCTGCCTCCCTAGCATGTAGTCAAGTTCTACAGTGCTCTGCTAAAGAGTTCATATTGGAGCCAGGTGTGCTGACGCAGAGAGACATCTAAAAGCTGCAGGATTCTGGCCCTTTGAGAATGCAGTTTGAGACTCCTGTTCTGCTCTGCATCCCAACTGCATAGTTAGATAAATGATGTAAAAATTTGTAGATGTTTCATCTCTTTCATTAGAGTAAATCATCTCACTGTCAATCTGCAGCTTTTCTGTTTCCACCAATACTGTACAGGTTAGCAGCAACAATTGCTGACCCAGAGCTCAACTGATCCATGTTTGTTTATTGTGTATTTGATTTGGCTTATGTTTTATATTGGATACCTTTTCTGACATAACCTTTGATATGTAACTAAACTTGTGACTGGCGTGAGAAATCACTGGCTTGTAAACCCTTGTAGTTCCATTGGATGACTTGTTTGCAATGCTTTCCAAGAAAATGTCTCATCTATTTAAGAGTTATGTGTTAGAACAACACATTAAATTAGGCAAAAACCAAACACAGCCAAACAGCTCATTCCAACTATCATGTACTCCTCTGTATATCACATTACTCTAGAGTTGAGTGTGGGGCCACCAGACTGACAACTAAAACTAGATCAAAATTGTGTCATCAACAAAACAGTGAAGCAAATCTTTGACAAAATGTCTGAAAGTAAAAGAATAGAATGAACACTATAATGGCCGGTGGAAAGTACAGACCTCAAACTGACCAAGGGATACAAATTATTGTCAGCAAAATGAACCAAAAATTAATAAATGAATAAATAGTAAACCAATCCTACACAGCATTGGGAGGAGCTGGTGAAGTTGTGCAGAAGACAGAAAAAAAGAAAATACCACTACAGTTCAACGACATCTGGCAACCCACACTGACATTCCTGGAGATACTTAGCACCTGCTGTGGTCTGATGTGTGATGAAATATACATAATGACTAACTCGCTGAGTCATTCATATACTTGTGGGTCTTATAGGTATTGGAAGTGGATGATATGCACTAATTGCTATATCTGGTGAAACATCAATATTCTGCATGAAAACATTTATGGAGAATAAAGAGGTTCTGCAGGACATCTTTCTCAAATTCAAAGATACATTCTGTTAACTATATCCACAACAGCAATAAGTCACATTTTTATAGTAGAAAAGACTCGATATACTCCTCAGTGACTTCAGGTTATCACGATCATAAACCCTAACCCATAATATATTGTTATACTTTACAAATAGATGATTAGAAACCATCTTCTTTCATTTTTTGTGGAAAATATTTTTCAATTTTAACCAAAGAAGCTTTCTCTTAAAATCCTAACCTGTTCTGGGGAACATTTATCGTTAAAATTCAGCCCTTAATTCTAACTTAGTCTTCTTGATTTGGATTAACAAGAATGCTAATATTGGCTTCAGGATGTTAATTAGATAAATCAACAAATTAATCTGCTCTGGAGGGACATGGGTAGTGGATGTTAGTTGTTGTCTATCAGCAAGGATTTTGCTGTGGATTTGGCTAGACAAGAAATTCCCATGGCAACACACTGCAAAAGGCCTGGATGGAGCAGATGGCTACCCTCTTACTCTTCGCTGCTGCTTGCCAGAGAGTCAGTGCAACAGGTGTGACAACATGTCCAAGCTGGATCAAGGCCCAGTCCCAGGTGTTCCCCCTTGATCCTCAGTTTCTGTCCGTGCTTTTCTTGAAATTCAGCATTTTTTCACCACCGTTCCTTGCAATTTTATGCTCTGTCTTTTCAATTCTCCATCATTTGGCTGCATCAAGCAAAAAGGAACTGCTGTTACATAACTGTCAGCCTGGAGGACCTACCATGTGATTGCTTTAGAAGGTGACATGCAGTCGGTGGCAGAAAAAATGTCAAATGAATAAGAAATTATGTAACTGTAATATTTTCCAAGCCAGCATCAACTGCAGTCAAAAATATATATATAGTTTCTGACAATTTGAACACTTTCAATGTAAAGTAATTCATTTGTAGTTTTTGCAAATCTTACTGATTTATTTATTTATTGTGTAATTCGCATCTTAATTCTCATAATAAAATTCAACTGATGCAGAATCTCGAAAGATTTAATGTTCTATTGTAACATTGTAACATGCTAAAGCACAGCATGAAATTGCAGAGATAAAAATAAATCTGCTGGAAGGACTGAAAGATGATTTTCCTTGACCCTTGAGCCTGCTTACTTTCAATTTCTGGCATAAGAAAAGAAGAACTTTGATTTTAAAAGGAATGAATAGAGGTGATTGGATGTTCATGAGTGTCGTAAGCCCATGGCTACTTAGTGTTTTATAAATTTCTCAACCATTCTTGCCAGTTTTAAATCAGATTGCAGATGCACCCTAAGCTGCTGGCAGCACAGCTCTACATGGATTATAGAAAGATGTAGAGGATTTATACTCTGATATAATGTTGAGTATTCTAGGAATACACCATACAGGATGTATTTCAAACAACCTTTTTCTATTTCTTTAGGTAAAATTATGAAAAAGGGATTTAACTACACAGTAAACCTGTATTTACTGAGTCAATGTATTTCCTGCAACTGAATGAAACAGACATTAACCAGTCATAATAAGTGTCCGAAAAAAAATGAAATTGACTGAAAGACGTTCCTTTATTTAGGATGAAAACAGGGATTAAGATTTACAAAAACTGCCCCATAGCCTTGAGTGTTAAGTGATTTTTAGGTGTCTTTTAGATTTTATATACAGTATTTTATATGTACTTTAATCAGAATGATGAAGCAATAATAGACATTTAAGATGTGAGAAGCAAGGAAATAATAGTAAAAGTAATCAGTATTTACATTATGTTTTTAAATAAATAAGTAGTTTCTGTTTTTAAATATGCACAATTCCAGCTGCAGATCCATTGCTGGAGAAGCTTCTATTGTTGATTATTATTTCAATTAACCCACCTAAGCTGCCTGAAAATGAAGCCAACTAGCTTTTACAATGCTGTGTTGCTCGACATGAGATGGTGAGCACCTGTCTAGCAGGCGTCTTTGAAATAAATCCATTTGTTTCAGATTAGTTTCTGATGCCTACATTCTCTGATCAGTATTGACAACCCTGTCCTTTACATGATTTCAGTGACTCCTTAGTCACAGTTATTTGGGTGCTAAGCTGGAAAGTATGCTTCCAGCTTAGCACTGGACAGTTATATTAGCTTTATCCATGCACCTTTAACAGAAAACAGATTTTATAAAAATACATACCGTTATTTGATATGTAACAAGGAATGTCAACTGCGTTAATCCTCAGAAGATTAATTGTAATATCAGTATGCCTTTCTTAAAAATTGTGGAAGTCAATTCTCATTTACTTTTTCCATAGCTTTATCTGTCTTTATTTGTTAACCACTGATATGTTGGACAAAATATATTTATTTGTTCCTTAGACCTTGTCATTTGAATAGTTGAGGATAGAAAGGAAGTGTGCACAAGAGTTTTATAGCTATTAGAAATTGATTAGGAATTAAATAGTTATTTTTTTTTTTTTACGGAAATCAGCAACAACAGTTCTGATCAAGAAATAGACATATAGACATGAGCCCCCAACTCCAGCACATTACCCCCCAGCATATGTCCAACAAAGCCAAGGGGCTCAGATCTCATCAATTAATCGCCAAGGTGACCAACACAAATTCAAGAAAAGAGCACAACTATTTTATCTTTGTAAAACACACATAATAAAGTAAGACTTAAATTCTTTAATCTGCTGCATGAGAAGAACAAGTGAAACAGACAGAAAATGTACAATTCTGCCTTGATATCATTTATGCATTGCATTCAAAGAAAATTCATTCAGCTAAGTCCATTTATGTTGCTATTTATTATGGGAGTCAACATTAATTTAGTCAAAGTCATTCAAGCAGACTGAAATCTCTCATACAGTATGTCATGTGGTCAAATTCAAACAAAACATACTTTGTTGCTTCTCTCAAAGAGCCAAAAATAGAGAGAAAATTGTTAATGATGATATTTACAACATAAAAAATACAGTATCTGGAACTACTCTGTCAAAAATAAATCTATGATTGAGTTACTGGGAAAAAATTTAAGTTGTCAAACCTCATATTTGAAAAAAGTGTATATACTTAAGGTGTACATACTTATTATTGAGCATAAGCAAAAATATGGCTTGTATTTGTGCCTGACTGGAGAGATGTGTTGCTGCATGCAGTATAACACTACTGATTTAAATTTTGAAAGAAGTCTAAGAAATCACATCAGAAACATGACAAATGGTAAAAAGAAGGAACGGAGCCACTTTTAGTAACCAAAGTCAAAGGCTCTGGCAACAGGAAAGCAAAGAAGGCTTTGATTTATCTGAAAAATTATGTTGAGTTTGAGTAACGCTAAATAGTTTGTCAGTTAATCTCCCAATATAAAATTTTAGGTATTGTGTCGTGACAGCAGTTGGTATTCATAATTAACAGAGGCAAGCACATTTTGTGTTCAGTCAAGATTGCAGATTCTTTGACATCTAGACATTATTTTTGTTCATCAGTTATTTCCTTAGAAGTTCCAATAAAATAAAATAAAAAATAGAAGTATTTCTAAGGGAAGGCAATACCTGACCTAAGAAAAAAGTAGTCTGGTAATTCTTCCCAGATTTGATCTTTTTTATTGTGTCACCTTATTCATCTATAGTTATGTGTAGTTCTAAACAGAAATGTTTTTTCATATCACAGTTTACTATCTCCCAACATGTCTAAAATATGCCTTCAATGGGAGTTTTGTGAAACATCAAGTCCTGACACAATTAAAAAGCATATGTTCTGCCTTGTTACATACATTACATACAAACTTGTTACATACATTGCACGTCTATTGAGATGACATGCACGTCTGCACCAGGATCAAAAGAGTTACATTTGAAGATTTTAGTCTTGTGATTTTCATCATTGTACTTCTTGCATAATTTCAGGATTTCCTTGATGCCTTTATAGAACAGAAGTGGATTATTTACTGCTTTTATTTTTGAATATTTTAACATTGTTATAATATTGTTATACATCTTACATGTATAACAATGTTAAATAATTAACTTACTCAGAAGCTCTTAATCAACTGGAAAGCTCTTCATTTTTAGGGGCAGTAATTTAGTGCTGCAATTTCCTGCTTGCTTCACTGTGCATTTTGATGCACAGTGATCCAAAATATTTTTTTGCAAACAGAAAAAGACTTATTTCATTTATAACTGCTTGCATTTATAACAATATTAGTGTCATTTTCCATGTAGACCCTGGACATCGATTAACATTTAGATTTTTCAGGTCAAACAGTCTTTGCCACAAAAGATATTCTAATGCCTCATTTTAATGTTCTATATAATTCCCTGATTAGTCTAAAATACATTTAAGATTGAATATTTGGTCCCTATTTGCTGAATAACCTTTGTAGCTACACTGAGAAATTGCATTAAGCAAAAACAGAGCCACAACCTTCATATTTGAAGATAACTTTCTACATTTTGTCTGAGCAACTGATTCCACCAAAGAAATAGCCTTCAAACATAATGGAAGCAAAAACAAAGAACTCATGCACCTTTACTGCACGTTAATGCTGCTTGATTCCCATTTCCCAATTAAAAAATGACTGCATCAATAAAACCAGCACCGTAAACCCAAAGGGCAGACCTTCATGGTTTGATATTGTGAATTGAATATATTAGCCTGAACACAGTGTTATCTCTGGTCCTGATAGAAGCAGACAAAGATATTACCTTGGATTCATTATGAGCTACTGGAGCCTTCCCTGGGAAAAGGGGACAAGTGCAGCTTGCCCTAATTGAATATTCATAGACCTGACGTCAAAGTCCTTGTCCTTGAGCAAGCGAACTCTTTCTTGGTCACATGGACATATAAGTAACAGTACAGCTCATGTATATCTTTCTACACAGATGTAGTTAGAAGGTATAAATACACATTTTGTACCATCATAAAGTTGTACGAAAACCAATGTTAAAAGAATAGCACATGCTTTCAAACAATATACTATGCAGGCTCCTTACAGCCACTGGATTGAAAAGACAAAAAAAAAAGTTTTTTTTTTTTTTTTTTGTTTTGTTTTCTTATAAACTTAATACAATTTGATTTCAGGATTTTTTTTTCTCATATCCTTTCACTTCCATTTTGGCAGAATGGATGCAATGGTTCTAAAAGCTGATAGAATTTGACATTTATTCAGGGGCGTAGCAGTGTGAAGGTTATCGGAGGAATTTTTTAGGCTTCTGCCATATCTGATGATTTTCTCTCTAGTAATCCTTGCATTTGAGTTGAAAGGTATGTTCCTTCTTATAGTCAGAAATCAGCGTTCTGTTTCAGTGCACTTGCAAAATATCTGCAAATCTTAACAACACCCCACATCACCAAGTGACATTACAGTTGCCCCATATTTAATAACTACATCTTTATAATCTGTGAAATAAAATTAGATTCATTACTGTAAATAAGCAAAAACTATGCCATATTAAGTAGAAAGTATTAGCAAAGCCACCTATTGCCATTAGGCAACTCTTGACTACACAGCTCACCCATTTATACATTTCTTTGAATACCAGTAGGTCATAATATTTTCTGTATTACCTACATTCTAAGGAAAGTATCTGAATTTTAGGCTCCAGTTGTTCCACTACATAATTTAGCCAGTTGCTACCCTTGTTGGTTCTGAGCAAGTGGCCTTGAATGGAAAACTCTACTTGCAGTTTAGAGGTTAGAGGAATTGGGAATCATTTTACAAAGTCAGACTGTCATTCACTACTACTTTGTCCTAACATTGTAGTTTGGGCAGTATAACACCAGGAATATAGCTTGTAGGAAAGGTTTTCTCCATAACGAACATTTGTCACTGGTGGCAGAATAATTAAGCTTGAGTTATTTTGGGACTGGTTGTGATGAATACACAAGTCGTACTAATAGAAAGAGTGTAATTCATGAAAACAGGAACAGGAAATTCAGATGCTTTAAGTGTGTCTTGAGTCTGCTATTAGACTTTTGCTAAGCATGATTAAAAGTAGTACATGAAGCACCTGCTCACTCAATAATGTGTTGATGAATAACAGTCCAAAGTAAAAGAAAGCAAGCAGTAAATTAATTTGCCTTTTGTTAGAAAAAGGTTTTTGTAAAACTGCTAATAGCTTCCTTGGAGACTGGGTTCCTCATCCTGACCAAGCATTGAATTGTAAATGATGCATTAAATTACTTAAAAATATGGATAAAGGGATGTAGTAAACATAATGATGTGTCAGTTATTTAAACAAAAGCTAGGAGAAAGGAATAAGAACAAAAGAAGGGAAACAATCAGCTTGCTGTTATCTGTCTTTTTGTTTGTATGCCTCTCCTGTCTTTTCTTGACCCTGGGATTGTTTGTCTTATTTGCATCAAATAATGAATGTATCTGAGCAGTGGATACATACGCGTCTCCTGTGACTCAATCATATCTTCAGTGTTTTGTTCCTCCTCTTGCAAACACTGAATCTTAAACTGTAACTTTAGCTGCAAACTATGAGGGTGATCAAGGTGATCTTATTTTTTAATCTTTTAGTCACGCTTGGTAATTTTTCACTTAATGCTTTCATGGCTGAGTCTCATTGAGATGTTTGTGAGTCCAAAGCTGGTTTGTTGAACATGACAATGAGTTAAATGCAAAGTTCTGCAAAGTACATAGCTCTCAATCCACATGCTTTACATGTGTTGATGCTTTTTTAGACAAACATATATAAAGAATGTTTCTAAAGCCTTTTTGTATCTACTACAAAATATTTAGGTAAAAGAGGGTTCAATCTCGTACTAGCAAGCTGTACCTTTTAAAATGGCCAATGGTCAAACACCTAGACCCCAGAAAAGCAAAAAAAAAAAAAAAGAGGAAAATCCTTAAATAATTTACCCAATAGATGTCGCTCCCATTCTGACAGACACTGGTTAAACTTACAAAGTAGGTTTGAACTCTAATCAACACAGCCAAGTAGTGCCACATTATTAGCAGTGCACTATTAGCAGGGGAGGTAAAAATCCACCCGCTGTAAAGCCATGCTCATTAACCCATGGTAATACAATAAAACCACCACTCCCTACATGGGCAAGGCAATTAATTCAGTCATTAAATTCAACTCATTAGTAGTGGTTGGACCAAAATGACTACTGTGTGCCAGACAAAACCATAGAAAGGTAAAATTAGAGGGCTCTTGTTGAATGTGTACCTTCTTTAATGAGCTTTGAAACTAATAACATTTTACTTGTGAACATTTTTGTTAAGTGTCAATGTATCACATTACAAAATGAGTCATTGTGAGTTGGTTATTCATTGAAAACAAAATAAGTTATTTTGTAACCTTTTGAAGATATGTGTTAGACTACACATGTGTCTATTATATTATTTTGGCAGATAAATTGTGTAATTGGCCATTAGTTTACTGAACCATGTAATTAAATTCTTTCTGACATGACAAGATAAAAAAAAAAAAGAAATTTATAAAAATGCTGATGTCTTTGGATGTGGAAGCAAAATATATAATTTTTTGTAGGTGTTGTGTGTGAAGGCATACAGTTCAGTTGATTCATGAATAGAGGTCAGTTTTCATTTCAATGATTTTATTCACTCCTCTTTGGGTTGACTATCTTTACTGGGTGACATATTTTCAATGTAACCAGTCAGACTAATGAAGCACTGGTAAAAGATTTGCATAACATTTTTATAAGCAATATTACAGACTTATTATCAATGTCAAGGTTGCATGTTTTCATTTTACTTATCTTTTTACTTCTACACTTTTTCAAATTTTCTCTCTTACAAATATTCTTTTAAAAAGTTTCAAACACTCACCTTGACAGGAGCTATTTACTGTAATTCAAGTAGTATTGTGTGTGGAGTCAGTGCAGTCAAACACTGAATGGACTTCGTCCAATTTAATACTCTTTACAAAACAATATGTTAAAAATATTGCTTCTTTTTTTCATAAACCAAGTCCTTTAATATGGAGCCAGCGGATTACGGCTTCTGGATATCAATCAGTGAGCTTCTTCTACAAGTACTCCAAATTATTTCAAAACAGGAATAAGAACATTTCTAATCTCTTTTCTAATCTCTTCAGCTTTTATCTTAACTGTAATTAGATTTGATAGCATAACAGAAAAGCTATGCTTCATAAGTACTTTATAGATGATATGCTGAATAAAATACTATTTAGCAGCTTTAGTAGCCGACAACTAACTTGGCCAGGGTCATGCCACTTCCTCCTTAATAAAACATTTTCACAGCAATTCCTATCGCAGAGCTGATATTATACTGGAATGGCTTGCTGTATTTCTGGGACTATTATAGTAAACGTCTAATGTTGCAATTGGGAGTAATCTTTGATCCTCTGTGCATTGTAATGAATAATGCAGTACTTTGCAATTTGGGTGACATTGAGAGATTGTTTTTGCTTTTGGTGGAAGAAAGCCAACTTTGAAGAAAATGAGAGGATTTTATGTTCTTATTATGCTTTATTTATAAATCTGTGTCATGGTTTTATTACATAAAAGACTGAAATATGGAATTTATTTTTTACAAAAAAATCAATTATTTTTCAAGTTTTATTATTGTTTTACTCATGCCCCTAAAATGACAGAGCAGGTGAAAATTGTTCAAATAGGACATTTACTGTGTTGCAATGCATGATTATATTATTAAATAGAAAAGTATTGTTGGTGGACACCATTTATATGTTTCAGCTCCCACTTTAACATACCATTTACGTTTACATAGAAAACATCCACATTTCCAAGATGCTGAACATATAAAATCTGAAAATGTCCTCATTACATTACGAGAGGACAGAAACTATCCAATGTCTAAACCATGGTAAATGCTGCTAATTAGCTTTCTTTAAGGGTATTCTTTAGTGTGCAGAGTGCTGTAATTTTTAGTCATGTAAATTATTCAAACAGAAGCCAAAATTACATTTAAACTCTTGTTCTGGAGTGATTTTTTCCAGTTCCTTCTGAACAGTGGTGGCATGGTGGAAAAGAAACTCAGCAACCCTTGTTGCATTTTAGATACATACTATTTATGTTAATTTGGTCACTAACTTTAATCACAGCTCAGCTTAACATCATAAATGTGTTAAGATTATATATAATATCTGTACTGGATATAAATTTTAAACAATAAAAGCCTTAATTTTCCAACACCAGAAATTTTATTAAATCTTCAAGAGTTCCCTGTATTTCCCAGTATTGCTCATTTTTATTTCAGTTTCATCTTAACTCTGTAACCAAGACCAGCACACCCCAGAAAGGTAGTAAAAATCCTGTTCCATTCTATTGGTGCATTGAGTGGACTTGTAGCATTACTACTTCATTCTGAAAGAAAATTAAAAAAAAAAAAAACTAATCTGTGAGGAAAGAGGGCAGGCCTGGGAAGGTAGGTTTCACTCATGAGTACAGGAAGTTTGAGAGCAAGAAGTACAAACAAAACAAGAGCAGAGGCATCAAAAGAAGCTTCCTCATAAACCTTTTTAATAGAGAGCAGTACAATATTTCAGAGGAAGATTGTCCACCCATCCATCCATTTTCTGTACACCCTTGTCCCTAGTGGGGTAGGGAGGGGAGCTGGTGTATATCTCCAGCGAACGTTTTGGGCGAGAGGCGGGTACACTCTGGAAAGGTCACCAGTCTGTCATAGGACAAGGAAGAATGTATGCTTTTAAATTTTTAAAGACAAAAGCTAAACCATAGATTTTATTAAGGTTCCGCTTTAGAAATGAATGAATGATATTTAATATATAATTACACTAAAAACATTCAAAGAAAATATTAAAGCTTAAATTGAATCACTTTGGAAAATATTTTCCAAATTATTATTTGAAGAAATAATTATTTATAAAAACATAGCAAGCTTAATTAGTATGTATGATTTCTTCTCCAAAGTAAGCTCTGAATACATTACAATTTTATGGGAGAGCTGGATTTAATCAATTAAATATGTTCTTAATCACTTTTTTCCACTGTTGGAGCAATCAACTATTGATCCTGGCAGAGGTGGATCAAAAAAACATGGATCACACAATTTTTAGGAATGGTTAGTTTCTTTAGTCACTTATGTCTAAACTTTAGACATAAACATAACTGGGTTGTTTTTGTTTGTTTGTTTGTTTGTTTTTGTCGCAATGAAATAGAACATGAGAAAAAAAATGTTAAGTTACTTCACCACAATTTGTTTCAAAACCCTCATAGTTCCTCCTTTTTACGCACACACAAAATGTGGAAGAGTTAAAAAAAATACTGCCATGTATTAGAGGGAACAAATTAATGCAAGTGGACACACATAACAAAACTGTCACCTACTGTCTACTGAGTTGGTAGACAGTAGAGATTGGTTGGTGACTTCAACTATCTTTCTGTACAATTCATGTATAATTTATCATTTTCTATGTATCTAAAAATAGACTTGTATAATATCATCAGTAATAGAGTCATGTTGATACCAGATAGGAATTATGGCAAAGCACAGAAGGTATGTGATACAAACAAGGTTTGATGGAGTTGCTAAAGAATTGGACAATGACATATGAAATAAGGCTCTCATGCAAACTCAGAATTGAGTGGAACAAAGAAGTGGGAAATTTGCTCTAAGTACACCACTAAGGAAAACAGAAGGCATATTGTAAATTGTACATATATAAAAATGACTGTACCTGGAAGAAATTATAGAAATTTAGACTCACTATTAATACCCTAGTATTAATAGTGGTTTACCCTATTTCAATTCATTTATCCTGAAAAGCTTATTAGCTTGTGCCATGTTAGTGTCAGCGTGAGCATAAATTCACTAATCTGAAATAAACATGAGGATTATTAAACATGGTCCTGCCTGACTAAACTCTTAGTGATGGACATTGTTATGAATTCTTGAACATTTAATAAATATTTCTCGATCCAAATATTAAAGCCAAGAACACAAATAGAAATTCAACAGTTCAACTGTGAAAAACTGTTAGCATTCAGAAATGAAAGCACATCTTCTAGCTAGATTTTATAAATGTCTTGGGCTGAGAATAAACCTTTAAAAATTATGACTGCCAAAGCAAGTGCTGTGTTTTTCACATGCTCTATCATGATTTAATGTGTCACCCTGTTTGTGACGTCTTTACCTATCGGCTATCATTAAGGAATAAAATAAAGAAAAGCTTCTTTTTTTATGGAAATAATGCAGATATATAGTACACACATCAAGGACTCAATAACACAACATTAAACGTTAAAAGTTCTTTCAAATGCATTAAAACTCTTGAGAACAAGGGGTTTAATGTTTTCTGTAGTACACATTTCTAATTCATATAAATTTCAGCCTACAACTCTGATAGCTGTGGCAATTGACACACCGTTTGTTTCGGAGTTATGCCAAAAGACACTCAGTCCGAAATGATCAAATTTCAGTACTGGTGCGTGAATGCATAAATATGTGAGAGAGCTTTGAGTGGTGGTCAGTGTAACTAGAGAGGTACTAATAAGTTTATCCAACTTACTCATAACAACAATAAGTGGTTCTTCTGCTATGGGATGAATTGCCGCAATCCCATTGCAGCCTGAGTTGTCAGAGCTATGCCTGACCAGAGCTTGTTTTGGACCAAAAGTGGGATCAAATTAAAATGATTTGCTTTTCACAGTGCTTTGGCTTACATGTGAGTTTCTCACAGCCTACAAGGACGACAAGCCTTAGCAAAGGGTCATCTATACAAGCTCCATTCCTTCTACTAGACTCATCCTGATCCTAACAGGCATGTTGGACTCTGTCGTCTTTATCATTTTAACGACTGTGCCAAGTCACTGAACCATTTTCCTGAATATTAGATTTGTGAAAGCAGGGAATGAATAATGACATCAAGATACGGTGAACTGGACTGATAAGAGAAAAAGGCACAGAGTTTGATGAAATTGTGGTTTATCTTCAGAAGCTCGAAAAATTTCAGTATTTGTTGCATGAAAGCATCTGAAGCTCCAAAATAAGCAGTCTGTGGTCATTTTCAATCTTCCCACTCTAACGGGCAACCAAAGGATGGACAAAAATATGTTAAAATCCTTGTATATTTTAAGATTGATTTGATTTCAGTCATTTTATTTCTACATTTTCTACTTCAGATGGCAAAGCTTAATGCACCTTCAAGTGCAGGTTGGATTTGTATTTAATGGTTGAGAGGAGGGAGCAGTAATATTCAGCAGGACAGTCAAAAACTCATGACCACACTGGTACTGGGAATCCCACAGTGTGTCTTTATTTCAAAACTTGTCACCAACCTTCCCTGACTCTGTTAAACGGCTGCTGCTTATTTATACATTAACATTATTTAGGCAGTTTAAATTACAGAGTCTTTCTTAGTGTCCACATTTTCACCAGCCATCACGTGACACATATTTGTGACACCACTAATCGGTAACTTTCGGCTGTCTCAAAGAGATACCACATAATTACAACTATTGCAACCAGCAGCAAATGAAAGCCAAAACTTTATGCACCTGCAGCATGTTTTGACAAGTCATTTGTAACGAAACAGGAAAGTTTTTAATAAAAATACATGCAAATATTAAGGGCAACTGTCTTTGGGCTCTTCTATGGTAGTCATGTGTGAACTCTCATTGGCACAGCCACAAGGTTCCTTCATCTGCCATTTAAAGTTGCACACCAATATTTTGATTAAAAATTGCCACAAAGCAGAGAAAAGAAACAAAAATGTAAAAATAAATCTGGGATTGGCCAAATGGTAGCAGATCACTTCCTGAAGCTCAAATAACTATTGCAATTCACAATTCCCCAGTACAAATACAGCAGTATACTGCCAATTAACTTTTAAGAGTTTTGGTTCACTGCTGTCTTGCCCATCAGTAATACATGCCATATATTTCAATAGGGAATAGAACATTATCTCCGACAGCATTACCAACTATGCCGGTGTGTTGTTTGGTCCTGTGGCGAAATCCCCTTAAACATTCTCCTTCAAAGATGTATTGTAGAATAATGATATGATGTGCTCTCTGGTACATGCTGTAAAGGGAACATGCTGCAGACAAATCAGTGGAGCAGCTCCAAGTATTGAGCACAGTGAGGGGACACAACCAAATAACACAATGCTTCATTTGCTTCTCACATGGAAAATAAAAAACACATTTTCACAAAGTATACCATTTTCACTTAGAGGGATGCTGAATGTTCAACTGCCCTTAAGGGAGTTTTATATGACAGCTTGTATTGAGGCTGTACTGGTTAGTGATAACTGGAGTACACAGAGCTGTCAGACATAATATTATGTGACAGTAATTGGAAAAATGATCTGACACAACGAGGATGGCGGGATGGGTGTAAAGTTTGACACCATTTCCATTTTAGGGTGTTAGAGGAAACATTGGCTGTTTTTCTTGTCAAACCAAAAGCAAATATTTGGAGCATTATCTGTGTTTAATTTTTTTTCCATCTTTTTCAAAATATATCACTCAATAACTTGTTTCTCTTGTGAATATTGTTATATTTGTGTTTTTTGATCTTCTTTTGTCTGCTTTGATTGAAAAGCAGGCTGTCCGGTCTCCATTTACTTCTGTCTAGTGGCAGCCATCTTTCATGTACCGCCCAGAAAATACCATGTTTACAGATGAAAAACACTCCACAATCAGGGCACGTTATTTTAGTCATTACTGCAGAGGGGTTGGGAAAGAAGGAGAGACATTCAAAGAAATAGACACATGAAGATTAAATAGATTGTGAGGTAGGAAAACAATTAAAATCATGAATCTGGTTAAGATTAGTTTCAGAAAATGGAAAGCAAAGGGAGCTGTTGTTCTCTGCTCCCTGCCAAATATTTTGAACCAATGATAGAAGGACTGCATGGTTCTCAAATTAAAGGAAAGTGTACTTTTC
Organism: Poeciliopsis prolifica; assembly: GCF_027474105.1. Lineage (NCBI taxonomy): Eukaryota > Metazoa > Chordata > Actinopteri > Cyprinodontiformes > Poeciliidae > Poeciliopsis > Poeciliopsis prolifica. The sequence continues at coordinate 2,799,873 of NW_026562396.1, forward strand.
TTCATTTACCAGCAACCTTTAATTAGAGTCTATCAGTCTAAATTAATGAGCTCCTTAAAATGCCATCAGTCTCCCTCTTCGTTGTTTCCTGCTCTTTCACTCTTTGTTTTCCCCTTTCATTTGTCAGTAATGATGAATTTGGCAGCATTTATGACTGGTTACATTGGAACCTGTTTCATGAGTCATTTGTGACCAACAGAATCACAAGTTTCTAAATGTGTCCGGATTATTCATGAAGATTTAATAAAGAAAGCATGTGATATGATGCATGGAGTATAAGATATGCCAAAGTCATTGTGGTTGAACCGCCTTTGTAATAAGTTAGGTCTCCAGATTTATTTTATTTCAGTCTTGTCAGTTTTGTTGACTACTCCCAAGTCACACTTTCCTATCAATCTTACAGTTGTTTACCCAACACAGCCTCCATTAAATCACAAAGCACGAATGGCCATATCTTAAAGACAGGAACTTGGGATGAGTACAGTAATGGTAATTCCCTTGACCTGAGCTATTTTTTTTTAATAAAGTATAATGTAACTTACTTGCCTATGTGTCAATGTTTAATTATACAGCTTAGCGCTTGACCTGTACAATCAAGATATTACCTAAGGGTCTACTCAAAGTTATTTATGCCAATGTGAATGCATATCAAACTTAATTTATTGACAATGATAGTGTGTCAAAAACATATTCTTGAATATTTCCGCTTCACCACCTATAGAAAAATGATGTTAATGGAAAAAAGCTGCATTGATAGGACAAGTGCACGTAGGAAGTGACTTCGATTTTTTTCATGACCATCCACAAGAAAAATATGTTGTTTTCTTTTTTGTTTTTTTGCTTGCTTGCCTCTGTTTTGTTGGAAATATGCCATAACATTGTGTTGCCGAGTTTTGTGGGAACACAAAAGCATTGTGTGAATGTACACAAACCCATCAGTATCTGTCACATCTCCTGACGTTGATGCTGCACTCCTCCGTTTCCTATGTCAAGTTCAGTTGTAACTCAGAGATCCACCAAAATATGTTTTTTTTTTCTTCAGAGGAAAAGAAACACAAAACATTTAAAGAGTTGCATAGTGGTAAGATAAAACCTTTACAAAGCTGTCTGATAACGATGGGGTCATTGCCGTCTCTCAGGCTGCTAAGGGTTACAATCCCTTTCTACTTCTTATAAGGTACACTGTAAAAAAGGAACCTCAGGGGTGATCACATTAACAAAAGAATATCATGTACTGTTAACTAAATAATTGCATGTTTGAGCCAAAACCATGATACAATCATGTTGCATAAACAAGATATTCCACAACTTCAACGTTTATAAAATTGAATCATGTTGAGCGAACATGATTCATTATAGTCAGACCGATCCTATGCTGAAGACCACGAGTGAGATCACGCGATATCACGCAAGTTCACGCAAGATTACGGGAAATCACGGGATATCACGCGAGAATACGCGAGACAATCGGTTTTTTCTCGCAAATGGAATAAAATGTATTCAAGGTGAGATAACGTGATTCAATTACGTCAGCTAGATCTTCCGCCAAAAAAAAAAGAACGTCGGGGCGTATTACATTAACAAAAAAATATCATGTACCTTTCACACAATAATGTTGGGTTTGAAGCGAAAACGTGATAAAATCATGTTGGATAAACAAGATATTCCACGACTTCACATTTATAAAATTGAATCATGTTGAGCTAACATGATTCATTATAGTTAGACTGATATTGTGCTGACGACAACGAGTGAGATCACGGGATATCACGCGAGAACACGCGAGACAATCGGTTTTTCTCTCAACTGAACTAACGTGATTGAATGACGTTATCTCAACTTGAATACATCTAATTCCTTGAGGGTCCTGCGCAGTATCTTGGCTGTGCCAAGATATATATATATATATATATATATATATATATATATATATATATATATATATATATATATATATATATATATATATATATATATAGTGATATATATATCACTGCTCTCCATGACTGGATAGCTCAAGCTGACTGGATAGCTCAATACATAAGGCATCAGTATATCACCCGAGAGGGCAGGGTTCGAATCCAGTCTGGGTCCTTAGGCAAGACCCTTCAAGCTACTGCCTACCTCATACCATGAGAGATACTAAGTTGCATAACATGCCGGCTCAGACGTCGCCCGGCCAAACAAGGTCTGCGTCAGGTGTTGGGGAACCAGAGCACCTTGATGACAAATGGGCTACTGGAACAAGACGGAAATGGGCGAGAGATGAAAATGTGGATCTGTTGGAATGCTACTACTCAAGTAACCCTAGTGAGAGAGGTTACATGCAAAGACTGGGGAAGGAATGGTTACTTCGACATCCCCAGTCAACACTAAGCGCTAAACAACTAGTAGCTCAGTGTTCCAACATCCGCAAACGGCAACTGCTATCACAACTTGAGATTGACGAGATACAACACAAATGCTACGGCAAAAGGGAGGAACCCGGATGTCAGGACTGTGGGGACTTAACTACAAGTCCCCACCCAGTGAGGGGATACACGGCCCCAATGAGCGAAACAGAGCTGAACGAGACAGCTGCTGACCTGAGAGAGAGAATCATGACCCGAATGACAACCAGGCCTCCCCGGCGCCAATTACAACGGCTGAGTGAAGTACCATCTGAAAGTCTCATTGAGAATGTGAATGCAGCATTGAGAACGATCCCTACCAACACCATAACAGAAACCAATGAGCTGATCTACAACTCAGCATCAGTGATCCTTGAGATACTTGGCTATAAGAGCAACCATGAGACCCAATACCCACCATGGAAAAGACGGTTAGAGGCTAAAATCAAGGTAACAAGGAGGGAAGTGAGCCAACTGTCAGAGCTCCACAAGGGTGCAATGAAAAGACCAGTACCCAGAAAGTACAGCCAGATGCCCATACCTGAAGCACTCGAGACTGCCAAACAGAGGCTCCAAGCCTTGTCCAGCCGCCTAAAGAGATACACAAGGGAGAATGAATCCAGAAGGATTAACCGGCTCTTCTCCACTCAACCAGCTAAGGTGTACTCTCAATGGCAGGGTAACAATAACAACAGAGCAGACCCACCAAGGCTGGAGACTGAACAATACTGGAAAGGCATATGGGAAAGGGAGGCGTCCCACAACAGCAATGCACAGTGGCTGATCTCTCTACGAGAGGACCACAGCAACCTCCCTGAGCAAGCCCCGGTAACCATCACTGTGACAGATGTCCAAGAAAGAGTCTCAGGTATGAAAAACTGGACAGCACCAGGGCCTGACATGATCCATGCCTACTGGCTAAAGAAACTCACTGCTCTCCATGAGCGAATGGCAGCCCAAATGAACCAGCTGCTACAAAGTGGGACTCACCCTGAATGGTTAACTGAAGGGCGGACAATCCTAATCCAGAAGGATCCATCAAAGGGTCCAGTCCCACCCAACTACCGACCAATAACCTGCCTCTCCACAACCTGGAAGCTCATGTCAGGCATCATAGCGGCCAAGATAAGCAAACACATGGATAAACACATGAGCACGGCACAGAAGGGTATCGGTGTAAATAGCAGAGGAGCCAAACACCAACTCCTCGTAGACCGCACAGTTGCCCGAGACTGCAAAACCCGACACACCAACCTGGCTTGGATTGATTACAAGAAAGCCTATGACTCAATGCCGCATACTTGGATCATTGAATGCTTAGAGATGTATAACATCAACAGGACTCTGAGAGCCTTCATTGCAAACTCGATGAGGTGGAAAACCACCCTTGAAGCCAACTGCAAACCACTTGCACAAGTGTCCATCAAATGTGGCATATACCAAGGAGATGCTCTGTCCCCGCTACTGTTCTGCATAGGCCTGAACCCCCTCAGCCAAGTTATCAACAAGACTGGCTACGGATACAGACTCAAAAATGGGGCCAATATCAGTCACCTACTCTACATGGATGACATCAAGCTGTACGCCAAGTGTGAGCGAGACATCGACTCACTGATCCACACCACCAGGATCTACAGCACTGACATTGGGATGTCATTTCGGACTAGAGAAATGTGGTCGGCTGGTCACAAAGAGGGGGAAGGTCATCCACACAGAAGGGGTCTCACTCCCAGAAGGAACAATAGCAGACATAGAGGACAGTTACAAGTACCTAGGTATACCACAAGCAAATGGCAACCTCGATGAGGTCACAAGGAAAGGAGCCACAGCTAAATACCTCCAACGAATAAGGCAAGTCCTGAGAAGCCAGCTCAGTGGCAAGAACAAAATCCGTGCGATAAACAGCTATGCCCTGCCAGTAATCAGATACCCTGCTGGAATAATTAGCTGGCCAAAGGAGGAGATAAAAGCCACAGATATTAAGACCAGAAAACTACTAACAATGCATGGAGGGTTCCATCCCAAATCCAGCACCCTGAGACTGTACACGAGCCGCAAGGAAGGAGGCAGAGGACTAGTGAGTGTGAGAACCACTGTCCAGGACGAAACAACTAAGATCCATAAATACATCAGGGACAAAGCCTCAACAGACAATGTGCTCAGTGAATGTCTCAGACAACAGGGAACGGAGGTTGAGGTGCCAGAGATACCATCATGGGAGGACAAGCCCCTACATGGGATGTACCACCAGCAAAATAACCCAAGTGGCTGATATCAGTAAATCCTACCAATGGCTGGAAAAAGCTGGACTCAAGGACAGCACAGAGGCCCTCATCCTGGCAGCCCAGGAACAGGCCCTAAACACCAGAGCAATAGAGGCCCAGATCTACCACACCAGACAAGACCCAAGGTGTAGGTTGTGCAAGGAGGCCCCTGAGACAGTCCAGCACATCACAGCAGGGGGCAAGATACTGGCAGGGAAAGCGTACATGGAGCGACATAACCAAGTGGCAGGCATAGTGTACAGAAACATCTGTGCAGAATATGGACTGGAAACCCCAAGATCAAAGTGGGAAACACCCCCAAAGGTGGTGGAGAACGCCAGAGCTAAGATCCTGTGGGACTTCCAGATCCAGACAGACAAAATGGTAATGGCGAACCAACCAGACATTGTCGTAGTGGATAAACATCAGAGGAAAGCCGTTGTGGTAGATGTAGCAATACCAAGTGATTGCAACATCAGGAAAAAGGAGCACGAGAAACTAGAGAAATACCAGGGCCTCAGGGAGGAACTGGAGAGGGCCTGGAAGGTGAAGACCACAGTGGTGCCTGTGGTCATCGGTGCCCTCGGGGCAGTAACCCCCAAACTGGAGCAGTGGCTACAACAGATCCCAGGAACAACATCAGACATCTCAGTCCAGAAATGTGCAGTCCTTGGCACAGCCAAGATACTGCGCAGAACCCTCAAGCTCCCAGGCCTCTGTAGAGGACCCGAGCTCAGAGGATAAGAACCACCCGCGGTGGGTGAGAAGGGAATTTTATATATATATATATATATATATATATATATATATATATATATATATATATATATATATTTTTTATTAGATTAACTTTGACAAATATTGATATTGAATAAAATAAAAAAACATATATATATATATATATATATATATATATATATATATATATTTTTTTTTTTTTGTTTTGTTTTTTTTATTTTATTCAATATCAATATTTGTCAAAGTTAATCTAATAAAAAAAAACACAGTGACGTCAGTTCCAAAGCGCTATTGTGTCAGACTCATCTCCCGCTGAAGAGGATCCAGCGACATCAAGAGATTACGGAAAATCACGCGAGATAACTGGCTCGCACCTTGTTGGGTTTTTTCAAGGGCAGAGGGGAGATTCCTGGCGTGCATCTACTTAATTTGAAGAAGGTAAGAGTCAAACTATTTTCATCTAAATCCATATAAAAATATGTAACTTAAAATTTCTCTACCATTTGCACCATTTTCTACTTGTTCCATACTTGTGTCACATTATTTCATGTTCTGTAGATTAAGTCGGTTAGGTTAAGGCAGATAGCTTTTTGTTTACATTTATCGCCGCACCATGTTAGGTACATTCTGTGCGAAAAAACTCTGCAGAGCCATATGTAGTGTAAGGGTCACAAAGCTGCTGCCAGAGACACAAATGGACCCCGGAAATGTCACAGTTTTGCTCCTCCTGAGCTCCCTGGAGGTTTAGTGGATTTTTAACACACGGATCTAACATCAGTCTATTTTCAACTATTTTAATTCTATTTCAGTAATGTCACTATGGAGGTAAATGTAGATACACACACACACTTTGGTACCTTTCTATCATCATCGAGATTCTTAATTAATTATGGTAATAAAAAGTCCTACATTTCAGTCGGTGAAACCTGCAGAAAGCATTGCTTTCTGAGCTTTGTTAAATGTTCCTAAAATACCTGTTAGTTATGGATTTCTAGTATATTTTGTCAGGCTAAAACTCTCAATGGATTATCCATTATTACAGACTTGAGCTTTCTATTTTTTTTCTTTAAAATACATATTCCTCTGCTGTAAAGATGTTGGGGTTTTTTGGACTCTTCTTTGTTGTCCCCAAATAATTGTAGCTCAGAAACAATATTGAAGTTCATTGGTTTAATTTTGAAATGTTGATGTTTTTTGTGTTGATTGTTGTGCTCATTTTGACCTTTGTTACTATTACTTTCTACCATGTTCAATTCACCATTGTTCTGCACATATGTGCTTGCATACAAGTGTCCAGTGGTTATATTCATGAGGCATTCAAGGGACTTGTACTAAAAGATACAACTCAGTTCAGTATGAATTGCATATTTTAATGGCTGAAAATATATCTGATCTCTTTCAGAACATCACCTGTCTGTAATCCACCTGCGTAAGTACTGGTCAAGGGGCTCATCGGCTATCAAGTTATAGATTTCAGTGGCTAATAGTAAGTTTTGCCAGATCTAAAGTGACTGAATGTAGTGTTAGAGAGCTTATAAAGCTAGGGTTCAGCTAAACATTTATTTGGCCAGTCTGTTTTATTTGTCTTTATTTGCGTGGGGATGTGGAAATGTAAGGAGTATAGTCTCTCTCTGTCTCGTAGATATGACCTGTTAAAACATTTTACACTTAAACACCGGCATATGCGACGTTATCCATGCCCACACATAGACTGTCCATGTACTTGTAAGACATGGAATGCTTTGCATATTCATTTAAGTAGAAGGATATAGACTGTGTTGACCATTCTGTACTTTTCACATATTTCTTTGGTGATATATTCATGTCTTTATTTAAACCTCTAACAGCTTCAGTTAGATGTTTAAATGAGATGTTAAACTCCATTTTAGTCATGGCATGATGAAGGGATACTAGCAATTTTAAATATCTTTCAAACAGACTGCAAGTCACTGATCACTTTGTTGTGACTTCCTTTGAATGCAGCTATGTTTTGAAGTGTGTGAACCTATACTGCTGGAGTTTTGAGATTGTTCTCATTGTTTTTTTGATCTGCATATTTAGGAAGACACTGCTGAGGTCAGACGAGAGTGCATCCTCAAAGGTCTGTGTGTACCTAAATGAAGATCCAGAGAAGCTGGTGAGGGAGTACATGGTATGTTAATTCTCTTTGTGTTTACAATAGAACTCCTAAGAGTTGTTAAAATACTTTCACCAACTAAGGTCCATGAGTGACTCAATCAATGTCAGTCTTAATTTATTTATTTAATTACATGTGAATTGTCTCTCCCCCAATACCCTTCCCTAACTCCCTTAGGACGTTGATGAATGCGCAGAAATGGCCAAAGCCGAGGCTGTCCTCGGAATCGTCATTTGAGCAGAGGGTGCAGAGGCTGCCGATGCACATCTGGATGTTGGGATTGTCCTGGAGGAGGTGGAAGTTATGAACAGCTTGGGCAGTGTATCTTCTGCAATAGTGATGCTGCTGGGACTAATCTACGCACTAAACTTGAGCTACCCTCAAGTTTAGTGCGTTCAGCACTCAACTTGCTCAGTAACTCAAGCATACCTTTGAAGTAATACAGAAAATAATAATGAAATTGGATGGAAAGAACTTATCAAAGAAAGCACAAGTTCTCAATATGAACTCGCTGCTAAGTTGAGCAAAGTTTCATATGGAAAATGAGTGTTTAAAGTCTGCAGTAGAAAAGATTTATATTGTTACAGTTCTCTAAGTTGAGCAACTATACTGACATGTTTTATGTTGTAAAGAATTGGCTGGGAAATGAAACTGTAACCTTTTTGTAGTTGTTTTTTTATTTCAATGTCCAACTCAGCTGTGTTTTGTGCTGTGTAAAAAACGATGTATAACAATTCTGAAAATACAATTGTGTTGTACCTTTTCTAATTGTTGAGTGTTCTTCCTACACTTTCACCTAGTGCTATCTTAAAATGCTTGATTAACGCTTGAAAATATGTCTTTGAATTAACGTCATGAAATAATGGAAAGGATTTCCACACGATTAACTAGCTGTCTTTTAGCATGAAGCATTTGTTGAGCTAACTTGCTTTTCGTGAGTTGGACCTACTGAATCAGGTAGTGTGAAGGTACCACTGTAAAATAAGGTGGTTTCAACTAGATTTACATTCATCTTAATGAAGTTACATCAATGATTTGGTCCTAAACATTGCAGATTAGTTGGGCGGGCTGTATTGCATTACACTGGGTCACGCTATAGTAACTGAGTTAAAGGAACCTTTAAAACATATGTTGAGCCAACACATTTCATTTGAATTTGAATAACCTTAATGAATGGAGTTGAGCCAACTCATTTGATTTACAATCATCCATTGCCTTACCATAATTCTGGTTAAGCCAACATATTTGGTTTAAATTAGAACAACCTTAATGAATTATGTTTTGCCAACTCATTTTATTTATATAAAAATAACCACAATATATTACGTTGAGCCAACATGTTTGATTTAGAATCACCCATTGAATCACCATTGTAACAAGTGGAGCCAACACATTTGCTTTACATTGGAATAATCTTAATAAATTAGGTTGACCTAACACATTTGCTTTAAATAGGAGTAACACAAGTACATGGTGCTGAAATAAAGCAAAGTAATCAGGTGGAAATCCTTTCCATAATTTTTTTATGTTCATCCAATGACTTATTTTTTCAGTGTATGTGTTCAGGTGCTTTTTGACAAAAGTTTAAACACACTTATTTGCTTAGTACTCTTTGCTTATGTTAGAGTTTAGAGCAAAAAATAGGCTTTGTTAATCAGTGCAATCCAAACAAAATCAGCCATATACTGTAGATTCTTTTAAAATGTGTTCTTGACTCTGTTCACATGGTGTCTGCCTGGACGTGTGAGTGTGAGAAACATTGAAAAGGAAATGACTGAAAGTGAAGAGAAAAAAATACATTTCTGAGGGAGGGGAAAATAGACTGCCTCTTGGCACAGAGTAGCCACAATCAACCACCAATGGAGAGAACCTACCAGCAAAATAAAACTGGAAGAAAAACTTTCACTGGGCCTCAGACTCCACTTTCTGAAAAGATGCAAATGATTCAGAATCTGTTTAGAAATGTCTTCTGAGATGTTGCTAAGTAGCCTGAAAACGCACCTGAAAACCACTTTATCAGAACAAACTTCTTTTAAATCCGTATTAGTCAATGAAATCCCAGCTGTTCATGAGCAAGCTGAAAATATCTTATTCTCTTGTACAAACCCACTGAATAAATTAGTTGTAGAAAACATTTGTTATTAAATTATTTCTTCAAACACTAAACTATGATTTTCATTCATGTTCTAAATTGGATTAAAATCTCACAGTTTGTGGGTACAAAGTTTGTTTTGTTTATGCACACTAGACTCCACAATATAACAGCGGTAACAATATTTGAGATTATTTAGATAAGACTGCTGTAAGGTTACTTTATCAACATTTTAGGTTTTGGCCAAACAAATCAATGTCATTTTGAATAGAAAATGATTATGCCGATATTACTCACTGTTAACTTATTTACATGATGCCTTGCAGAATGTGCTTTATGTGCTAAAAAAAAAAAAACTCAAAGTACTCTGACAAAGTATTGCAGATTGACTTTTTTCAACAAGCATTGCATTTGTCTAATTTTGTCAGTGGCTAAACCAGTAAAAGAGAATTTGATTCACTTCCAAAGTGAATGTTTGGCTAAAAATAGAATAAATAGTCCTTTCATAAAAATCTGACATTTGTATTTTCCACTTTGTGAAGCACTGACTTTTTCAACTCTCCATCAGAATATTTGTCATGTACATGCAATAAAGCAGACTTCGCATGAGATGAATGGCGAGATCATCATTTAGATCGAGAGAAAGCTGACATGTTTGTGTGACCAAGCAGATAGCCCAGCCCCAAGCACCGATGCATTGCATCGAGAACAGAGAGAGGAGCAAAATGAAATCTTACCCTTTCAGAAGAGATTAGGTTTAGTTGCAGAAAATAACTCAGAAGATCATGGGCAGATACAGAAGCTGTACCAGCAGGTATGGTTGAGAGCACACTGAAAGAGAGGGTGTGTTAAATAATAAAGAAACAAGACATTTCCTCCACCACTCCTCTTTAGGGCAAAAATGCCATTAACAGAGCTCAGAATTTAGCAGGCTCATGTAATCCAAATCATAGTTATTATCAAATTTTTATTACCATTTTTGGCCTGAAACAATGTCAGTGACTCACTTTTGCTTTTTGTTTTTCTGATGCAATTCAATGTTGTTAAAATGAGAAAACAGTCAAATTAACTTTTTATCCAAAGGGAACTCCTTGTAGAAGAATGCAAAATATATTAAAATGGCTACATGGTTTTTTCTTTTTATAGGAGATCATAGATCAAACATTTATTTATTTTGATTTGTTTTTGTCTTTAGCACAAGAAACAATGAAGTGTCTACATTTACTTATATGATCATTTTTATGTGATGGTAGACATCAAACAAAAGCCTGCCAGCTGTCACTCAAAATAAATGGCATTCAGTTTGATAACGTTTGCCACCTATTGAGCAGAGCATTAAAATTATATGAAAACATCATTGCATATTGACAATAAAACTGACATTTCAATGTCAAAACTTTAAAAACTAATAATCTAACTTAGCAGTATTGCTGAGAACTAATCTGATCTAACGCAATGAATATGTTCTAAAAAGCCTCAAATGTTTTGCCTATATTAAAGGTTTTTTGTTTTGTTATTTCTCTTGTTCTGACATTAGAACTATATACTGCATTAACAGTGAGTAAATTAGTTTGATTCCACATTCACATCTTCTCAACTGGGATTTAGTTTTCATTGTTATCAGATGTTTCCCAAACATTTTCTAGTTCGGCAACAAATTAAGCATTTTCACTGCAGCCAGAAAACTGAGATTACCATGAATCCTGCCAACATGTTTCACCACTTCTTTAAATTTTTTATAACTATTTAAACTAATGCTCAGCATGTGTGGTAAGAAAGCTGTCTTGTTGCTCTTATGAACTAGTATTTATCCCAAAGCAACTGCATGTTAAGATTGTCTTTAGTCTGTAAAATGATGTTTCAACCCTCCATATTTTTTATTGTCAGATTTCTAACAACTTTCTACAAAACTTAGTTCGTGTCCACTTAAGGTCACTTCTTCTCCTCCCACATAAAAATTCACAGAACTCAGTTCTGACAAAGATTTTGTTTTTATATACTCCTCCAACCACCAGTTATCTTGAACTTAATGTATTTTTATTGGATATTTGTCTTCAGTCCTACAGATAAGTCTTAATTAAACAATATATTTTGTCTAAACATTTTGAAAAACATTGTATTCTTATAAAATGATGCACCAGACATTATTTTTATTTGTATACCCAAGCATCTCCATCAAACACTCTTTTTGAGAATCATTGACAATAATAAAAAGTAGAAGTGAAGGTGCATGCACTTTCCACTGGCCTTACAATACTGCTGCAATTTAAATATTAAATATTTTAGACATAAGATTCTACATAATTAGGACTCAAATTCATGCAATTAACAGTTTAATAGTAACATTAATAAAGATGTTCTTGGCCATAGAGAATCTGTATTTGTGCAAAAAAGGGATATCGGGTGTCAGTCATCTTAATTTGTTGAAAGAATGTATTGACTCCCCAGAAAAATAAGTGAAACAGGTGAGCATAGTGGAGATATGAGATGCAATTTATCCATAAAATAACAAGAAGTAAATTGCTTATTGAAAAAAATACATGGTCAATGGGATTGTGAACGATAGTATTAAAAAACCACTAACTGTCTACCCCTGCAGCTTTAAAAAATATGTTTTAGTAGATGGTGAAAATGACCTTAGTCTGGACCAGCAACAAGCTGCAGCATCTTTATTGACAGTTTAAGTGGGATGCAATGACAAGAACACTAAATAAAGTTGTAAAGAAGAGCTTAAGGATGTAATATTATAAAGATTTAGATACAAACTACATTTTAACACTTGAAAACAGATAACGTATGTTATTTATTTGTTGAAGAGGGTTTCTAAGAAGTAAGAAAGCAGATTTTTAGTTGGCTTTCCAGAATATGGGGAATTTAGACTTCTACAACTGTAGATTCTTTATAGAAGAGGTATCAAACACTGCTATCAATAATCTAAGGATCCTGCTTTTATTCTATTCTTTGTGAGATGATATATTTTTACTTTATTTGAGACAAATGACTTTGATTGTAACTTTTTGAAGTGAAATAATTATTTGCTCAAGATCAAGCTGAGAACAAAGAATAAGGGGAAAAAAATACAGTTTTCACAAGGCTGATAGTTAGCTACTAGTTCCTAGTCCAGAAAAAACAAGAACTGAATAAAGTAAAATTAAGTGCATAAAACTTTGTGAGATTTATTTTATTAACAAGACTTGGGTTTCATTTATGTATTTTTAATCAATTGTAATCAGCTTCCTTGTATCAGTCCTTTGAAGTTATAGCTAAACATTTGTTGGAGTATGTTTCTGTGTGCTTTGGCAATATTTTGTCTCCATTCTTCTGATCAAAACAATTCAAGTTCTGTCAGATTGAATGTACATATTCCATTTTAATACAGACTTTCATATCCAACCAGAGTGCATTTCCTCTAGAGTTAGCTTGGGCCTCTTGGCTGCTTCTCTCAGTAATGCTCTCGTTTTCTATCCTTTCAGTTCAGGTGAACAGTCATGTCTTTATAGGTTTGAACTTACACAAAGCTGTTTTTATTTTAAAATAATGGATCAAGAAGTGCTTCATTCGATGTTCCAAGTTTTGTTACATTATTCTGTAGCCTAATGGTCCATTTAATTACTACACACAATTCTTCTTGAACTGTCCCATGTGTTTTTTCACATGTTTGGAGGCTTTTTATGACTTGTGTACTCTGCTAAAACTCTGAGACCATTGCACAAGACCTGGATTTATACTGGGATTGAAGTACAAAAGGTGGACTCACTTATTAATTAGGTGACTTCTAAGACTGGTTGATTGCACTTAATTTCATTCATGAGCATCAAAGTGAATGGAGCTTCATACATAACCACATAAGACATTTCCAAAATCAGGATATGTGAAACAAAATACTCTGAATGCTATGAATCCTTCGTGAACTCTACTGTATGTTAGCAGTGCCTGGTTTTATTTTAAGCCAAAGCTCAACTTATCAAATAAAACTGTTAGTTGGCATTTCCAGAAGCCTTCTGTTTGATTTGATCAAAATGTCAGGAGGTGTGAAGGGTTATAATCAGTTTTGGTGGTGAAAAGTAAGTGTGATGAAAATATGTGAGGACGACTGTTTCTGTTTTTTGTCAAGTATTACGTCTGGATGTGTGCATGTGTGTGTGTGTGTGTGTGTGTGTGTGTGTGTGTGTGCGCGTGTGTGTGTGGACTTGTATTTGATTTAATGTGAGGAACATTTTTCCAACAATACTAGGTTGTGAGAACAGTCTACACCTCATCCAAACCCTGGCTCCCATAACAAGAGGTGTTGCTTTGGAGTTATGGATTATGTTGGTTTAGGACTAAGGTGTGAATTGAATTGAGATTTAGACATGTACTGGCAATGGCTTGGCTTAAGGTTCAGGTTAAGGTTCAGGGGAAAAAAAAAAGGAAGTCAATGCAAAGACCCTGTGAAGATAGAAAGACAAGTGTGTGTGTGAAGGCATGCTTGTGCGTGTGTGTAAAATAGGTGTCCTGATGCCGAGTTAAAGATCTGGTCAGCTAATTGATGCTGTGACAGGGAACATGTCGGAGTACAGTGTCCTCTGTGGTAGACAGCTAATTAGATCACACTGAAGGGCTTTTTTTCTTTCTCTTTCTTCTCCTCTTTCTTTTCCTCCTCGCTCTCTCTTTCTCATTTTCTCTCATGGTTACTTTTCCAGCTTAAAAGTAACACCAGCCATGAAACTCATAAGACAGCAATATAATTATGAATATATTTGCATTTTGATTTTAATTAGAACTTTTGTAATTGCAGTAGCTAACCTGTTTTGTAGCGACAATTTTAAAAAATAAAATAAATTTGAACAGCCATGAAAGTGGAAGAGAATGAACAGCCATGCCTGAAAAACAAATGAAACTGAGCCACTTGAGTTTTAATTATAAAAGGCATCAGCATGTGTTGTCATTTAAAATAAAGGCTGTTGAGAGATTGTCATGATAATAAGACGGTTCTGCATTCATGCTCCGATCCTCTTGTCTTGAAATTATTTGGACCAGACAGTTCTAAAAGATGTGTCTTATAGGCAGTATACTTATTGTTGTGTGGGCAAGTGCACTTTTTGAAAAATGCACTGGTCATTGTCTGCTGCTCCAGTGTTACTTAAGATCACTGAAACATTTGAAACTCTGGACATATTCAAGGATTATGAAAAACTGATGAGAACAAATGTTCTATTCAAATCTTCATTCATATGAGCTGAACGTTACATGAAGGAAATCTTCATGAAAGCTGCACACCAGGTTTTTTTCAGAGTGGTACTGCACCAGGACACCATGAATAATTCACTAACCTATTGATCTGAGGCATTTGGTTCCGTAAGCCATTTGGCGTTGCAGGCCTCTTGGCTATTTTTTGCTCTGGATAGAGTTCCCAAAATAACTGCATTGATTTTTGATTTAGATAACAACTAACACCAATAAACTTCCTGGAAATGAATCTCAGTACATTTTTTGGGCTTCAAAACATGGAGGACATTTTAAGGTATCCACTTGGTGAAATATTATCTGATGTCAAACATACTTTTCTATACATTCACTCTAATCTGGGAGAGGTTCCTTTTCTCTGTTTGGATCCTCTTCATGTTCCTTGGTAATAAAAAAAAAAAACTTGTGTACATAGTGTTTATGAACTTTGAGAAAAGTACATACATATTTGTACATTAATGTAAAAAAAACAGAAATATTTTGGGATAAAAGAAAACCCATCTCTCATTTCTGAAATAGGGGTTTTTGTAATGATAAAACATTTTTAAAATATTAGCATTAATGCTCATAAATATTTCTTATGATTTTATTAAATTAATATGGACTCTATGAATAAGACTACAGTCAAAAGAAAAGCTAGTGTTTGGTTAGATGCATTATGAATCATATGCTTCAGATCTCAGTAGGATTTAGTTGTTAAGTGAACTTATAAAATCTGATAGTGGATTTAATCTCTCTTGGATTGTTGCTTAATGCACAGGATGTCTGATATAAGACTGTGTCTTAATAACTATTTTGAGGCCATTGATAGCTTCCAGCCAAGGAGGCTCCCACCCTCAATGCTTCTTGGCTCTTAGGGCAGGCTGACGACTCGCTCTCAGCTGGTGACTGCAGCCTGAGCCCTTCAGGCTAAGTGCAGATGGTTCTTATTGAGGCTTGCCTATACAGATTATTGTCTGCCTTTTTAGCTCGATTTTTTTAAATAAAATATCAGAAGCTTAAGATTCATTTGAATTTTTAAAAGGCTTGCAAATTATTCATTAAGTCCTAAGTAGCCAAGAGATTATGGGTTAGGTTAAAGACCGAAGAGTGAATTGAGTTCAGGTTAGGTTTAAGCTTTAGCATGTACTGGTAATAGTTAGGTTTAGAGTAAGGATGAAGATGTGTGTATATAAGGTTTGTGTATAAAAGCTTTCTCCACAAGAATGTTCAATAGTGGGCCTCAAGATTCACAGACTCCAGACCATGGAGACAACTGTATCCCAATTCCCCACAAAGGAGCAGAGGAGAAGCCTCAGGATCCTCCCAGCAGCTGCAATGCAGAAGCCTCAGGGGGCGGCAGCAATGAGCCCACCAGCTCTGCCGTCAACCAGCTACAAAGAGGCAAATCTGGTCATACACACAGAAACCTGAGCCCCAGAGGCACACCTTCTCCCAGCAGAGCCAGGCCGCCCAGTCCCACCAAGCAGTCATCAGGGGTGAACCGGCACATAGCTCTGGACACCAAGAGCCAGCGAGCCACCATCTGTCACTGGCAGGGAGTGTGATGGAGAGGAGTAGGCCCCACATTTCCCACTGTGACACATGGTCAGTGAACTGGTCCCTGATGGAAGTGGCATCCCACTGGGAGAGCTCCTCAGCGCGTCCTCTCAGCACAGCAGCATAGGTGTTTTTATTTAATAAACTCCATTATGACAGGGACCAGTCAGTGACAGAGTCAGTGACATGCTCACCACCCAAAAGTCCATTCAGTTGGAGAAGGTGCAAGCACTCGAAAGAGAGACATCTGTCTGTTGCATCCTGAAGAAGTTTTTTCATGCTTATTTGTGTGGAAAGACTAGGACAAGTGGATGCTCTGTGTGTTGTACACAGTATGTGGAAAAAAGCCCATGCTCAGACTGGCGTTCATCAGGTATAGAATAAGCTGACCAGAGTAGAATTTTTTTAATTAATTTTTTTAGTTTTTTTATTGGAGCTAACAGCAAGACGTTTATTGTTTTATGTTTTCATGAAAGCCAGGACTTTGTTACAGAAATTTCAATTAATTAACTTCGTAGATTTTAACATCTTAAAATGTTTAATACAATAAATTGCATTACTTTTTTACAAACAAAGCTTCCAGTGGGAACATTTGATAGTACACAAGTAATTGTATGTCAGATTTACACTGGTAAATCTGACATACAATTGACATCTGCTTAAACCGCTATGGATGACAAAGCTGCTTCTCTTGGCCTGCTGGAGGTACATTTTTGCATCAAAGAACAATCTGATGAGACTGTGAAAAAAACAAAAACATATTGTGTGTTAGTTGTGCTAAAAGAAGTCAACCTATCTCCACAGGTGTTCAAGCCTAAAACGACAGCTCGATGCAAACAAAGTTGCAGCAACCAGATATGTCCCCAATTGTAATGTCATCATCCATTGTCCACATTCCTAAAGAAACTTTTTTTCAAAGAAATATATCAGGGGCTGATAGCTTGAATGCTGACTGTGTATAATATCGCATTGCATCAATTTGATGGGCGAATAATATAAATAAATTATTAAAACACTGAATATCTTTGTTGTTGAGCTTACATATCTATTTATTCAATAATCATTACAATTTAGCAGGAGCAGAAAAGAATTTTAATTAAAGAAGCTTGCTTATTTCTTTCATTTAAATTTTTCTTCTATAATATGGGCGATAGAAATTACTTATAAACCCTCGATTAAAAACCTTTAATTTAGTGCCAATTTTAATATCACAAATAGTAACTTGGCAACATTGGTCTCTTTAAGAAAATCTGTTTTATCAGACAATTACGCAGCTTTGTTCACTGAGCCACGCTTCACTAACATCTACTTTGTTACTAATCATTCTACTTTTGGGATTAATTAGTAAACAATGTCAAATACAAAATATATTGGAAAACATTGTGACAGAAAACTGAAAAAAATGCTTCTTTAAAACATGACCATTAGTTCCTGCAAAATTAACCTGTAGGTGAGTCACTAAACTGCATTTCTTTGTCTTTCCCAAGTATGGAGAATGTATTCATTTTATTACAGCCTCTTCAGTTTTATTGTGCTATCAGGCAAAATGAGTAGAACTGACATTACATGTGTTAAATCAATAACAGAATAGGGAATTATTCTAATCTCAGTGAGCATTAGAATTACATATTTAAGTGTTAGAAAAGGATGCATCCACCTGAATCACTTAGGCTCATTCTTTTTTCTTAAGCAGGTGTGCTCTTCTTCTTCAGTGAGGAATTAGGGGAATCTGGAGTCATTTATCATGGTAAATCCATTCAATTTTCAGGTTTATGATGTGAGAAGTGAATTTTCAGTAAATACAATATATCCTCGAAATACCACAAAGAGATTTGGAGTAATAGTTCACAAAAAATACTCAGTTGGTCTCATTAAATAAAAGCAGAGCAGCTAGATTTATATAAGTCTGCCATTCAACAACCCAAAACCAGAGGTTCAGAGAGCGTACTGCTGGCATGCATATTCACCGGTAGAGAGAATCTAGCCACACTGCAGGGGAGATAAATAGACAAGATTACTAATTACCAATTTACCTGCTGCTGTGACTGCAGCACTGTGCCTCCACTGATGCCTCCAGCCCAGACAGAAACAAAAACCACACCCTGCTGTTTGAGCATTATCTGTGAATGAGTGAAAACCATTAGCTGCAAACTATCTGTTTTGAGTTTGTGTATAGGATGGAGAGAGAAGTCACATAGATTGTAGAAGTGCAAGACACAAAGACTGCAGCGGTGGAGAGCGGGATGCAGTGTGTGCGTGAGTGGGGCACAAACTACAATCTTACTCATTACTAAACGAAATTAGTGCAGATGGCCACACTGACATTGAAGATTCTCTCAAGAGCAGAGTACCGTGCTGCTGGTATCAATGATTCACATTAATACACAGACAAAATTCCTTTTAAGATTCTTTGTCACACTCTAAAATCAGAAGATCCAATTTCTAGGTGGAATTTGTAATTAAATACTGAACCCTATTCTACAGAATAAAGTTGAATGGCAACATTACATGTTTCAAAAACATTTATGCTTGTATTTTACTAAAATCTGTGCAGTATTGCAGAGCCAATTTGTACAGCTAAATATTTGAATTTTTACCACTAAATATTTACTTGTAGCAAATAATCATGTGCATCTAAAATCAAATTGAGGTTTTAAGTAAAAATATCACCTTCAAAAAACTTTCCCAACAAGCTCCAATTAGAAAGCTGTAGAAAAGAAATTATACTTTGCATTTTGAATTTATATATAATTTTTCCACTGCACTACACAACTTCTAAAGTCTGTTGCTGTTCATGCTCACCTCTGCACTTGCAACTTTTTTCTTGTTTGTGTTACTTTTGACCAATTTATTTCAGTTGTTTGTGTCAAAACAAAGTTGTGTCTGTAGAGGCGAGAGCAAAGCACATGAGAAAGGGGGCTTAACATAATTTTATAATGTTATTCCCTCATCAAAAACATACCAGGAGTATTGCTTTGAATCGTTCATGCATGTTTGAGAAATCCTTTAATCTCACTTGGCAGCTGTTCAGGGGTGCCTAAACGCTTAAGATGCCTAAGCGCCATCTACTCAGAATATCACAGAATATCCGTCCTCCTCCACACAGCTCCTACAGACTAGTGACAGCAGTAATTGGCAAACACCTGGTGGAACCGAGCTTACCATGCCTGGAAAATACATACTGCCCCTTTAATTTTCCATTCAAAAAATGACAAAGATATTCAACGTAATGAGGGTGTGTTTGGAATTGTTTACTTTTAAGACTCGGCCTAAAACTTTCCTTTTTGATAAAGCTTACTGTTAGACTGGCTATCACTGTTGGAATGCTGCTGCAGATATTAGAGGACAAACTGGACACTTTTCACTCTGCCACATTATCCTGCTCCTTGCCAATTTTGCAATATTTGCTGCCATTTGAGCTTTTAACTTCTCTTTTTTTTTCTGTTCATAGAACATACATCTGGTCTGGCATTTGTAGCTGTGACACCTTCCTGAAGGGGACATTTGCTGAGCTGCTGCTGCTGCCAACAACTTGAAGTTTGTCTGTAGATGATACACATTGCTCTGTCCTTCAGGGTTTGACCTTGCCTCTCTCCTAGACAAAGCTATTGGCTGTGCTTTTGTTGAGGCTCACTATATGTTCTCTCTTTCTTTCTATAAGTGGGGAAACTGGCTCAGAATTTTGCCAAAGCTAATAAACTACTGCTGTTAACTTAGAAAATAGTCCTACATTAGTGCTTCTGTTTTTTTTCTTTGGGTGTTGGCTCTGTCTTCTCAAACCCCGGTCGGTCACAGCAGCTGTTCATCCTGAGTAAGGTTTTTTACTCTGCTGAATGTTTCTTCAGCAGAGTAGTCTGACTTACCTATGCATGCTTATTCTGAGGGATTCCCACAAACAATTGCCTAGTGATGCTACATACTAGTGCAGGAGCGAATCCTGCAAGTTTGTGACTTGATCCAATCTGCTGAGTTTTCTTGGACAACCTTTTTCTACCAGTTTGAACTCTAAAATGAACTTAACTGCATTGTCTAAAAGCTAGGATCAATTGGAACGGATTGATGATTAAATTAATAGACTATAAAATGACGTCATATTTAGACGTAAGCACTGTTTATTCTACTTGTGTTTGTGAAACACATTAAATACAAGTTGCTCAATAGTCATGTTTATATGTAACACAGCAGAACAACACATATTGATGAACATTTTTCTTCTACCTAGTTTCAACCTAAACACATTCACATGGCTGAAGAGTCCTTGAATCTCACAATGAAACTGTTGCTGCCTCTGGAGTGCACTTCTCAAGATGACCAAGGACTCTGACATGCTTTCTCATAAGGGTAAGCAAAAAGAGAATTTCCATAAGGGGATCAATAGAGTAACACATAATAATTAGATTCACTGACCTTTGCCCTCCTTCTCGTTACCATAGGGACATGCAAAAAGATCTAGTCAGATAGTGTTTTCTGTTTAGACTCAAGAAACCATATGTATGTTGTTCTGAATATTATTTCCTGCAGGAAATACACAGGAAATGGTTGTTAAATTACTGATGATTTATTCCTAATGACACTTAACTCTTCATCTTTATTCTCCATTATTGAATTGTGCAAAATCCATGACATAATATGCCTAAAGCATAAATAGGAAGAAACAAGAAGCAAACTAACACAGTATGACATATTTTGATGACTGCATAAATCTAAGAGTCCAAGAAAAAAAATGTGTACAATACAGGAATATGGCTATAGTTGCACCTACCTTTGAGAGCCAGTCTCTTTCATTTTGCTAAGCAGAGTACTTCTTATGTGACCACTTGAAAATTTGTGTGTAGCAGTAAGTTATGTCCCAGAGGAACAGGGAATGAAATGATTCATTCACCATGGAGTATGAGCAGAAATTCAAAACTAAATTTAGAAAACCAATAAACAGTTACAAAAACCAATAAACTAAAACCAAGATGGCATCTTCGTGGGATGTGTACCTGAGCTTTCTCTGGTTATTTTTCTATTTTCTTTTTCTCTGCCTGTTTCTCAGTTACTTCCATTTTAACAAACTTGTAACTTACTAAATTATCAAAACCAGAGCATAAACAGACAAATAGCAATCGCTTTTGTCAATCCTAAGCACTTTAAAAAGTTCCAGTAAGTTAGATTTTGTTTAATTTCCTTTAGAAACCCATATGGATCTCTCACTGAGTCTTTGAAATGGTAGTTCTGGTACTTGAATGTTCTCCATGACACTTACTTTCACATTCTCACCTGAAACTCATTTGCTTTAAGGAAAAAAAAATACTATCCTGGGCTTCTGGATTAATCTGTCTTTCACTGATGCTCACCACTACTCCCATGCCTGTCTTTCCTTCCCTGATGAGACACCCTGGGGCTCACTCAGTTACTTACCTTTTATAGCCTTATTCTTTCATTAGTAAATAAGTATTGCTTTTAGATTGCTTAACGTCTTTGATACATCAGACTTTGTGGTCATAAAGTCTGTTTTTGTCTGCTTTTAATGCAGTTTTTGTTAATATACTAGGAATAATTCTACTCTAAATCTGAATATTTGTACTTGTGTATTTTTGTTTCTGTTATGTTTTTAAGGTTTTCATTTTGTATGAAAACCTTAAAAATATGACAAGTGCAAATATTACAAAAACTACATTCAGAAGATTACACAATGCTTAAAGCTGCTGTATGTTACTTTTATACAGAATTTTTTTTTTTGTTTGTTTGTTTTACATTTTTCTTAGAACTGATACCATGTCATCATAATATGTTATGAGAGATAATCTGTGATAAAAGGTCAATGTCCTCCACCTTCACCCTGTGCTGCTATTGGCATTTGAAGGAATGCACCACTCCCACAAAAACACAACCAGTCAGTCAGGAGAAGGGCCTTTGTGCTGTTAATCATTCTCATGTAATCATTGCTAAATTTCTAATGGCGGAGAAACATCTTGGGGAAACAAAATACCTCAAGAGAGTGTACTTTTCAGAAGACTTGTGGTGCTAAATCTAGGGGAAAAAAACAAAGTGACATAATTAACAAAAGTTAATCAAGAACTACTCTTTGTGGAAGTAAAAGAAGAAAAATAGATATTTTTAAGATACCACATCTTTCCTCTTTGATTCATGATCATTGTGCACAGCAGTCACTTGCACTGGGAAATGTGAAGATCACTCATGTAAACAGTTGTCCAGATTCATATTTAAAGATTAATTAAATGTATGACAAAAATATTTTCATATAACTAAATTATAATTCAACTTGTGTTAATCCAACCCTAATCCAATGCTTCCATTGCTTCCTGAAGCAAAATCCATATTGTCCAATCCAAATTGTTTTGAATCAGTGAGAGTAATGGTGGCAGGAGACGAGACGAAAAGGCTGCAAAGATACAAAACCGCAAAGGGCAAAATTATCAGCACGTTTGGAAATTGCTGTAACTGTGAACAACTAGAGGAGGTAAAGCTATTTTATCCGAGTGGGAACACTTTGGATTTAATGGCACAGATGCAGATCAAAAACACATAATGTGCACAGCTTCCTCAATGGTGAAATTTGTATCATGTGGCATCATGCTTTGCATCAAATCTTTGCAACATCTTTAAATTTAAACTGGGACTTATGTATTAACGAAAATGAATTGAATATGTATTTATAAATTAATTAAAATAGATGTTTTGCATCTAAAGTACATTAAAGGCAAAGTACATATCTAAATATTTAAATAAGTGTATTGGATCTTTCAGTCGCTGCATTAAAATGTGAGGAGTGTTGTGTTACATTTTCTCAGTATCAACTGTTAGTAATAACGATTATAAATCTTGCCCTTTAATAATTGTTTTATGATTTCTGTAATTTTCTATGTTCTCATGTTTGTTTGTTTTTTATTTCCCTTTGTGCTTTGTTGTTTCAAAAGCTTGTGTAAGGGTTTTAAATAGCCCACTTTACTTTTTATTTATTTTTGTAAAAAAATCCTAATTTTAATAAATATGTTTTTATATTTAATGGAAATATTTAATGAAAAGTTTTAACAAGAAAATATCTGGGGAATTTCCATGCATTAAGGCACATTTCTGTTCTTCATGTATAATAAATAAATAAATTTTTCCAGGTTCAATTAATAATAATTTAAGTAATCGGGATTTCGATATATTTCTCTTAATTTTATGACAATTTTTTTTTAATCATAGTCAAGCACCCAAAGAGTTGTGCTCGCTTTCTTCACCAACTATGTAATAATAGTTGGTGAAGAAAGCAGCTGTCTGTGAGTAGAGAAAATCTACTAAATTCAATTTAAGTTTGATTTGTATAAGGGTAATAACGAGAGGGCTGTGTGAACACTCAAACAGCACAAATGAAAAACAGGAGAGAAGCCTTTCCCTTTTTTCTAAGTCTTTTTTTTTCCCTTTAAAACTTTCCCAAATCATGTCACATCCCTCTTAAAGGTAACAATGTGTGAAATTGTAATTGTTGAAGGAAAAATCACCCAAATCTATCAGAATTCTCCAAAGTGCTTAAATCTGTCTGTAGAAGATGACCAGTAGCAACTGCCTCAGGGACCGACAGCACTGTTACCTCAGTGAATGAAGTGAATTTCTAATGGGTCACTATACTGCATCCCCAGAGGCCATGTTGAAACTCCTAACCCATGACAAGGAGGTCAAAATGAGAGAGTGAAAGAGTGACACTTATTGTTATATCCTGGCTATCCTTGTTTCCTGAGGCTACAAGTGAGTATGATGGAAACTGATGGTGGCAACTGATGAAAGTGCATGCATGCTGGCACATTTATCTAATTGTGTTTTTGTTTTCAGAGAATATATTTCTATCAAGTTGTCATGACTGTGTTCCTTTTTGTGTTCCTGCAATCACTCACATATCTGTGATTCACGTCAATCCTCCTCTTTGAGCCACAAGCTAGAAGTAAAGGAGAAATTTCACAGTGGATTTAGATATACATGCTGTATAACGCATGAGATGTTCTCTTCCATTTGAGCCATCTGTCATGTTTGTCTAAAATTGAAATTTATTTATTTTTACTATTTGGCTCTCTCTCTTTGAAGTCTGTCTTTCTGCTTGAAAAGTTGTACTGGAGAAAGACAAGCTCACCTAAAATATTTTTCATCCACATTCTATCACACAGGAGTACACAGTTGGAAGGGGTTTCAAAACCACCCAATTCCCAAAGTACAGAGCTTTTATATAACTTGTTACCAGAAACAATAATTCTTCTTTAAGAAAAGAGAAAAACAGTAACAAAGTAACAAATCACTGTTGTTTACAGTACAAATCCTATGACTCACTCTCTACCTGGTAATAAACAGACATAGTAATAACCAAGAGCAGCTTTTTTTCTGAGGCTTATATACAGAGATGTAAAGAGACATGTTTTGCAGATAGAGGTATCTGAGCATATTATACGGTATTAATATAACAATTTCATGTGAAAAATAAATCAAAATGAATTCTGGCAGTGGATAGATTACTGCACAAAATCCTGACCAAATAGTTTTGTGTTTAAGCCCAAAACTGTTCATACATTTAGTAAGTTCAGATTTAATGTAACCTTTAAATTGCACTTTACATTTTGGTGTAGTGGGCAGCACAGTGGCGCAGTGTGTAGCACAGTTGACTTTGCAACAAAAACATCCACAATTTGAATCCTAGCCCAGGCTCTTAGCGTTGAGTTTGCATGTCTCAAAACACAACTGTTTGGTTAATTGATCTATCTAAATTGTCTATAGGGAATTGTGCGTGCATTTCTGTTTGTCCTGTCCTGTTAACCTGCAATGGATTGGCAACTTGTCTAGGGTTTACCCCACCTTTTGCCCAATGGTTGCATCACCCTACAAGGATAAGTGGGTTAAAGTGATGAATGGCTTGAGTTTGGAGTGGTCCAACCAGGAAGCTAAAAAATTTATTTATTCATAAAGAGGCCTTCCAACCACAAAGCCTGAGAGCTCATCAAAATAATTTATTCATCAAAAAAATTAACAAAAGTTCCAGTGGAAGCACCAGTTAGAAATTATCAGATGCAATTGATTGCTGAAAAGCCAATAAAGATATTTCCACTAATTACTGAAAGGCCAGGGATAGAATTTCAACTGTAATTTTTTTGTTTAAATTTTAAGCAAGTAGAACTTTATTGTCCCATAAAAAGGAAATTTCAGTGGCGTAGCAGAAAAGCGAAAGGCAAACAAGGCAACGCTCACACAAAGGTAGAATATAAAAATGTAAAGAGAAGAAACGAGGTGTCAAAAATGCCAATTGGCCATTTCCATTTTTCTTATGTTTGATGTTTGTGTCATTTCCAGTCAGAAGCACACTTCTTAATTGAATTAAAATAAATTAAAATCAAAATCATCTTTCGATTTTAGATAATTACGATATCTAAAATATGGTAATGATCTATCTTATAATAGATCATTACCATATCTATTGTATGGTAATTTTTTGTCCAATTTTCTTATCTATTACTTTCTAATTTCAGATAAAAGCACTTAGTGCTGTGATACTTAAACGGTGTTCCACAATTGATATCTGAACAAAAAGTGGATTTAAAAAATAAACAAATATATTTGTTTGAATAATTATTTAGCTCTTCATTTTTTTTCCATTTGTAATGAGTAATTCAGTAAGTGTGCATCTCATGGGACATATTTAAGCCAAACTTAAAAGTTATTTGCTTCTTTCAATGTATTGATTGTCTTGGGTCTGAGTGAAACGGTTCCTGGCCAAAAGAAAACAGTTTAAAATTAAACATATAACATGCACAGAATGAGAGCTTGTGGGAAACAGTAACAGTGTTGAGAATCGGGTGGAGTTGATTTCCCATGTGTATCTCTAACTGTGTCTGCACATAAACAGGAACAAAGCTGATCCTTCCCGTGATGCGGATGCCACATCAGTTACATATTCAAAAATTAAAAGAGCGGTTTCACTTGCACTCACACTGTCAGTGTGTTTGCTCGCAGTCAGAAGTCAGTGTTGCTGAACCCTGGTGGTCTTCTCACATTGGAGTCGTGAATTTAAACACCTGGGCTTCCAGCACAGACTAAAATGATAAAAATCTCTGCCATCTTACAGCCTTTTCTCCTTGTAACATGTTGATTATTTGAGATATTGCTCTACTCTGGATTTCATTTGGTTTAATTATGAAGCTGGGCTGCTGTGGCGCACTAAAATTCATTTAGTCAAAGGGTAAGTATTTACAACAGCTCCTGGTACCAAAACCGAGCAGTTTAAGCAAAAATATTGTTATAACTTTGGAATTAGTAACATCTGCCAGGCCTACAGGTATTAAATCAAATATTAAAATATTAAATATTAAACATTGATCATTTAAAGTACAAGCTGAACTGAACTTGAAAGGTAAATGAATTTACTGAGCTATGCCTCTATCAACTACTTTGACAACTGTCTTATGTTGACTTGTTTTAAAAAGTTTCCTCGTCGAGTATCTTTATCAAGCTTTCTGTTAAGGTCAGTCAGAGGAGAGTTCAGAGGTTATTTCAGTCAGAGGAAGGCAGGTAAGTTGCGTTGTCTTTTCCCTCCCAGACATCAAGCTGACTTCACTGCCTGACAGGATGCCAAGAGAAAAAAAATGTAAGTAAATAACAGAAAGAACAAAAGTAGATTGTTTGTGAAGGCATGGTAAATTACGTAGCATCTATGTAACACAATGTAAGAAATGACACACTGAAAAGTGATTTCCAAAGTCTATATAGATCCCCATTGTGAAGAAATAAAGCAATTCTCATGTTTACTATAACATGTTTTATGAATAGTGTCACAAGAAGCTTCCTTAAATAAACAGAACGACACAGCAGTACAATAAATATAAACATCAATATGATGCTTCTCATAATCAATGAGAAAACTATAGTTTTTATTTGTCTGATGTAATATTTAAATGTGTTTTAGCAGTAAGCAGAAAAGCATCGTAACTAACTGAAATAAAAACATTGAAATGTGTGAAATAAATCTATATAATATAGATTATAGAGTAATGGGACTCCATGCTGGCAGAGTTGTTGGTAGGTTTTCTTTGTAGCAAAGGATCAAGGTTTCCTTTTGCCAATACACTGCTAGAGATATCAACAATGTACAGCAGCTTAATCATCATGAGTTTTTCTTTAAATGTCATACTAGATTTTATGACCATGAAAGTAAAATGTGGTAGTTGGTGAATAATAAACAACTAACTGAAAAATGTGTCATTCTTAGCACTTTATTAATTCAGTTATTGCTCAAGCAGTTGCACAATGCTGATATTAGTCTGTTTGATCTGTACATAAAGATTTAATAATTTATTATCTCCAATTTATTTCAGCAGCAAAATGTTGTGGAAAAACCTGTTTCATTATTCTAAACACCTGACAGTTTTGACCTTCTCTTGAACTTCACATTGCTGAGTTACAGAGTGAACTTATTCAGATCCCACTTTTATTTTATTAGGATGAGTGGTGCTGAGTGTATGCTCCACCATCGCTGTCATTTATTTCATGCATTCAATATTCAAAATACAAAGGCTGGTGGTTACAACAGCTCTTTCAAAACTGAGTCGCCCAGTATCACTGTTTAAAATTAAGACTGCATTATTTTTTAAGAGTTTTTGTCCTCGTTGTAAAAGGTTTTGTGTACAGCAGGAAAAAGTCACAAATGCTATGTAGTAATGGAAACTCCTGGAAAAAAAAATCACTGAAAAAAGGAGTCAGTGATCTTGTCAAGTAAAGACAAGGTAAGTTTATATTTCAGCAACAAGACAGGTCAAAGTGTGTGCATCATAAAAACATTATAGAGTTATGACTCCTGAGACCTAGCAATGCATTTTTGTCCTCTGTGGAGGACATAGGTTTTTTGTTCATAACTCTGAAGCCATACATGCCACTGTGTTAAATCCCATTGGTCCTTAGAGAGGACATCGTGGGCTCTCCAATGATATGACATGTGTGGGGTGGGGCTTTTCTAGAATTTTCTTCCTGATTCTTCAAAATGGCTGCCATCCCTGTGAGCACATTTTATTGAAAGAAGAAAGGTAAGTATATTATTTTCTAATTATGAGCTTTGTGAGTTTAATATTCAGATTGCTTCTAGTAAATGAACATCTAAAAAATAGTTAGGTGAATTTTCAGAGCAGTTTAATCATTTGTTGGCATAAAACATAACCTGTTTATGTGTGTCCTCCATAGAGGACATCAGGATTTGCTTTTTATTTTTTAACCTGTTTTAATAGAGGTCAGCTCACTGACTGAGGCAGAGAAAATCCTAAACAGGATTATTGATGGAGACTCAGACATAGATTTGTCAGATGAGGAGGACCAAGAGGGACAGATTGACGGTGATTTTGAGGTCGGGAGTTCAGAGGATGAGGCATCAAGTGAAGAAGAGGAGAGTGAAGTTGAGGATGCAAGGGCCCGTCGCCCATTTTGGACCAAAACTAACACGTAGGCTTCTGAGACAAGCGTAGATAAGCTAAGACAGATAAGTGTATTTTTTATGTCCTCTATCACTTTTAGAGGACATAATTATTTAACGTATTTGTCTGTCTTTTAAGATTCCTGCCTGTGCTGGAAGACTCTGGAGAGGTTGTCTATACTGCCCCAAACCATGTAGACTGGCCACCATCAAAATACTTTGAGCAGTACATTGACAACAAAGTTTTTGAGGACATGTCCTTTTGCACAAACCAGAGACAGATTCAGGTGTCAGGCTCAAGTCTGAATACAACACCTGAGGAGATTAAGACCTTTTTTGGAGTCTCGGTGTACATGGTTACCCAAAAATCAAAATGTATTGGGCCAAAAAAACAAGAGTGCCAATAGTTGCTGAGTCTATGACAAGGAATCGCTTTTTCAAGATCAGATGTTCTCTGAAAATCGCTAATGATCTTGATGTAACTGAAGAAGAGAGGAAGCTAAATATGCTTTGGAGAGTCAGTCCACTTCTGAAGAAGGTGCAACAAGGCTGCCTAAACCTACCTAGGCCAGGAAATGTTTCCATTGATGAACAAATGATTCCCTTTACTGGTAGATGTCCAGTCCGTCAATTCGTTCCTGGCAAGCCAAATCCAACCGGATTGAAGGTGTTTGTTCTCGCTACTCCAACTGGAATTGTATTGGATTTTGAAGTCTACCAAGGAAAAAACACCTTCGTCGGCAGAGACACAGGACTTGGAATAGGAGCAAATGCAGTTCTTCGGTTGACTGAGTCCATTCCCAGGGGAACTCACCTGTACTTTGACAGGTATGATGAAAATGTCAACTGTGGTGCTGTTGATGATGATTCTCTGTAAACAAATGATACTTATTTTTTTGTGTTTGTGTCTGTCTATCTAGGTACTTCACCTCAATAAAACTACTTGATAAATTGCTAGAAATGGGTCTGCCTGCAAGTGGAACACTGGTGAAAAATAGACTCCCAAAGGATTGTAACATTATATCTGATAAAGAGTTGTTGAAACAAGGAAGAGGCTTCTCCGTAATGGTGACAAGGAAGCATCCTGAGCTGGCTGTGACAAAATGGGTTGACAATAAACCTGTACTTATGGCATCAACAGTGCATGGAATAGAGCCCCAGGACACCCGGACCAGATGGTCACTGAAAGACAAAAGGCATGTTCAAGTGTCCAGACGTGCAGTGGTGGCAGAGTACAACACCAACATGGGTGGGGTTGATATGTGTGATAGAATGCTTAGCTTTTATAGAATGGCTAACCGCACAAGGAAGTGGACTGCACGCACAATCCTACACTTCTTCAATCTGGCCATCAAATGCAATTTTCCAAGGTTTATCAGTCACTCTATCCCTTCAACTGAATGAAAAAATGTAGTTTTATACAGAGTATATATATATATATATATATATATATATATATACTCTGTATAAAACTACATTTTTTACAGAGTATATATATATATATATATATATATATATATATATATATATATATTTGGAGATATATATATATATATATCATATATTTTTTTTATTTAAAAATGTACCAAGTTGCTCCAATATTATTTTTCCACCATTTTGTTTTTGCAAAAACATTAGCACGAATAATTCCTTTTCCAAAGGTATCACAAAATGCTGTTTGTTTATGAAAATTTTATTTTTCTCTTTGGAATAAAAATGTACAAAACAGGACCACTGACCTGTACACTTTTCTGTGATGACCACTGTTAATCACAGAAAAGTGTATAATTAAACATAAAAAAACAGGGAAGAAAAGGGAACACCATGAAATGTAAATAAAAAAACAAAATTTCTCCACTGTCATTAATAATCCCAGGATTTTATATATCTAGAAATATTACACTAATTAAATGAATAACTATCAAGTCAAGTGGCATCTCTCTTGACCACAGCATAAACATAATTTTATTTCAAGTCAATTGTTTCAAGTCCTTGTGCATAACAGAAATAGAGGACAATTGTGTCAAAGTAAGAAAACTGTTTGACTGCTTCTTACTTGTAAACTGTAATACATAATCTTCAAAAATTGTGATTAACACTAATCACAATGTGTGTGAGTGATAATCACAGTGTGAGTGATGTTTTTTCATTGCATGTACCATGCCTTTTTGTCTGGTTTTTTCCCATTTGGCATGAGTATAACAGGGTCTGAGCTGACCCTGACAGGAAAAGAACAGCCTTTAATAACAGACATCTCACTCTGTAGGGAGCTTCTGTTTGATTTCATTGCTTGAGGCAAAGCTGTCTGAATATTACCCAAACTCCCCCTGTGCCATGGCAGGAAGCTCAATCTCACTGTCTCCACTCCTCATATTTTTATTGGCAGCAGGAGGACTGGGGGTAGTGGATGAATATGGGTGTGGATCAGTGTATCTCAGATGCATGACTTGAAAGAGGCCAGGCTGACAAAGGTGAACCACTACTGGTGAGGGTTATGTGTGTTTGTGCACCAACCTGTGTGCAAATACTGGAAACCACTTCTCCTTACCAACCTGAAAGGAAGGAAGGAAGGAAGGAAGGAAGGAAGGAAGGAAGGAAGGAAGGAAGGACGGACGGACGGACGGACGGACAGACAGATAGATAGATAGATAAACCTTTTATGATTATGTCAGAGGTCAGGCATTTCAGTGGAAACTTTGTTCTCAGAAGGGCAGAGGGAACATTGTGAAGACTCAAACATCCAGCCTTGCCAGACAGCCTCATAACAACACAGCTGATTTGTTGCAAACTTCCCAGCCTCAATCGTATCATCAATCAAGTCTGCAGCCCTGCTGATGGAAACACAAGCACTAAGAGATCCTATGCCCTCTCCTGCGATACACACTGCATTATTGCACTCGTATTTTATTTATGTGCAGTTAGAGTTTTATGTACCAGACCTTGTGGATGATAATGTCCATGTAGCTATAATTCTAAGATGATTTTGAAGGGGAAACTAAAAATGTTGTGTTGCCAGGGACCGTTCAGAAACTGCAACAATTAGGAAAATGTGAGTAAACATTGTGATTAACGATCTCTTTATGACACATTTCTGTGAAATTGACAGAAACGGACCCTTTGCATGGCTCAGTTTTTTTTTTTTGTACGGTGCAAAAAAACTTTAGAAGTCCTTTCATATTTCTTCTTCTATCAGCCTGGAAAGGGTTACAAAGCCACTTCTAAAGCTCGACAACTAAACAGAAGCACAGTGAGAACTATTATCCTCAAATTTAGAGAACATGGAACAGTAGAGAACCTATCAAAGATTGGCTGGCCTACCAAAGTTACACCAGGAGCATGTCAATGACTTGCCCAGGATGTCACAAAAACACTCAGAAAAACATTTTGAAGCACTGCAGGCCTCAGTTGCCTCAGTTAAGGTCAGTGTTCATGATCAAACAATAAGAAAGTGACTTGCCAAAAGGGGCATCCATGGGATTCCAAGAAAATTGGTACTCTTGTGTTCTAAAGGTGAAAACTGTTTTTGACCAAAAACAAAGCAGAGGTCTGTCTCACATATACAAAAAAAATCTTAATGATCTCCAACAATAAAGTAAAATGTTATCCTGATCCAACAGACAGAAGGCAGAGTGTGGAAAAAACTGTGCATGTCACTGAACACAGCTTATGCACACTGAGACAAGACTCTGACACTTCAGAAAGTAATTAACAGTCATTAACAAACTGAAACCAGCATGTATGATAGAGTAACAAAAAAAAAAACAACTAAAATGTTGAAATAGAGCTGAATCTCAAATTTTACACTTCTTGTTTCTAGTCTATAGATATTAATTAGATTTTTTTTAACCCAGCATAACCATGCTCTGCTGTTTGCTTTGGCTTTATTTCTATCAAAGTCAAAATCATTCAAGGGAAAAACTAACATGGCAAAAGTGACTTAAATGTTTTTTTTTCTAAAGGCTGTTGCTCTGCCTCCCCTTTGCCAAATGTTCCACAGTGTGGGAGCCTGCATGCTATTTCTGCTCATTGAACCTAGTTGTTAGGATACACAGTAGTCAACAAGATTTTCCACTCACTTTCAAAATATACTTCATTGAGGTGTCAAACACACTGGAAGATTGTGAGAAAAACTAAACATAATTAAACAAATATTCCATTAAAAACTATATATATATATATATATATATATATATATATATATATATATATATATATATATATATATATATATATATATATATATATATATATATATATATATATAGTGATGCAACCAAAAGGAGGGATAATGTGGATGATATTTTCAGATAGACCACCTGTTCACTTCACTGATGTTTACTTCAGCAGATGGCAGGTTTGATGCTGCTGAGACACAATGACAAGAGAGCTTTTATGATTAAAATTTTTGCAATGAAGCCCACTCTCTCTTAACTAAATATATGGCTTTACAAGAAAAATTATAAAACAGTGACTTTTTAAATGTATGAAAAACATAATTACACAAAAGAGAAATATGCTTATTACAAAAATGTTCTAATATATGTTAGTTGTAAAGCACAATTAAAACTCAAAATTGATGTTAATACACACATAGTTCAAGTAAAAAGCAATACAGCACCTGTAGCCACAGTAAAAGAAATAAGCTGGTTGAATATTGCAGACTAAGTGTGTCACTTAATAGGCTTATAATATCATCACTGCCCCATGTTAGAGAAACTGGAAGATGTGACTGTAATTGCATTTAGTATGCCATTAATTTATTGTTTTGTTTAGGTTTATTTATTCTGTGATGGCAAGCAAGACAATTTCATCTCTTCTCTAAAGCCCAGGTGATATTAGACCGCTGCATAAACAAATGGTGAAGCCAGATAAAAACATAATTTAAATAGGTATGCTGGATTAGTTGTAAATCTCTCAAGTAAGACCATAAGCACTAATCGACAAGTAGAAGGCATTAGTGCTTTAATCATTGTTTAGGTTAAATAAGCTGTTTTCTCCATGGACCAACAAAATTTCTTTTAGATCTTTATCAGAAGAGAATGAGAATTTACTTGGTATGTACTTATAAAAGGCTGGAGATAAGCTGTGAAGCTTGTGTTTTTGCTACACAACTCAGTGTTCATATAAGTTCTGCAATGCATTCCTCTTTGTCAGAGTTTTGTTGTGCATCACAATTCAACACAAGATGAACAAGTGTATTTAACTCAATATCCAAAGGGTTAAATTTTCAATTGCTTTCTTGATAAATTCTTGTTTTGTAGCTCATGAAGTTCTGGATGATGGGGAATTTGACAAGTATGTTGTGTCAAACTTCCATTTTTTGTCTTGTTCCACTGTGTTTTTGATTATGAATTTCAGTTCCTCGCCACGCTGACCAGTTTGAGTAGATTTGATTTGTTTTGACCATTTTTACAAAAATAAGTAAATAAAACAGGTGCTTTTTGCTCGGAGGCTTTTGGGAGGTGGTGTAAATACCCAAGAAGCAATCCAACGTGAGAAAAGAAGGTGTAACAGCCACAGAGGTGAGTAATCGAGCAGCTTAACCCAGTGGGTTCTGCATAAATAGCACACAGGATATAAATAACATACTGGGGCTCACTGCTGCTCGCTGAGAATTTGTCCTGAAGTACAGTTTGTCTTGGGTAGAAATTGATATCCCTTTGCCGCCTTATGGTGGTAATAAAATATTATTCGTTTTTTTCTAGGTTTGCATTGAGATATATAAGAAGATTTTATTGGGTCTTTCTTTTTGTTGACTTACATAAGAATCATATTTCTTCTAGTAATCAAAACTCCTTTTGGTTTAACTTGCTGTACTTTTAGCCTTAAAGTGCATGTTTGGTCAATTTTTCAAACCACGTGACTTTCTAGCTAAAAAAATTCCCTTTGGTCGACTAAACTCATTCACTGGGTTTGACAGAAGCACTCACAGCCTAAAAACGCACAGAGCTTTTTTTTCTCCACTTTATGTTGTAAAAGGCTTAAAACAACCATGTCATTAGTTACTAACAATACAACTTCACTTCATGACATTGATGTTAAATGCTTAGAAACAAAAAGAGAAAATGGAGTGAAAGTGCTTAACATTAAACTGTCATGACACCAGTGTCCTCATGGACCCATCGACTCCCATGTAAACATTTCAGAGGTGACAGTGAAGCAGTTTTTAACACAGAACATTAGGTCACATGGATTTAAAAAAAACATATTCAAGACGCCACTAAAAATAAATTATGCAGAACCATTTAGCCATTTACAGGGGGGGGTAGGGGGGGTTAATCATGCATATAAAACAGACAAATTCAGCCTTTCTTTTTCACACAACCTCACATGTGCAACTATTTCTGGATTGAGGTACCTCTGTCTCAAAATTTGAAGAAATAGCCTCTTGTATTGAAGGTGAGCTATAAGAAACAAAACAATTAAATGCTAGAAAACACAAATGTTTTAATAAAAACAAGATTATGCACTAAAATAGTGCATAATCTTGCACTATTTTATATAATGAGTCCTAAGTATGACAATGTGGTTGATGGACAATATGATGATATTAATAAATTTGTCAAAAAATTGTGTTTTGTTAGTGTCAGTATGAGTCTTTAAATTAGATATTTTGAATTCTGACAATGAAAGTTAATATTTCACACATGCTTTCATCTTTTCTTGTCTACTGCAATAGAGGAAATGCTGAGTGCTTTGCAGAGTTAAGAATAATTGGTATACTCATGAATAGCAGGCGTAAGCCTTTAATTCAATAACAGCAGATTATAGGCTTAGATTCCACCTTTGCTTGGGGAATGGATCTACTTGGCCTGGAAAACATGTTGTTGAGAACAAGAAGCAGCTTCATATAAAATTATTTAAAAAATAAAAAAAAACACCAAGTCTGATTTCTAAATTTAGAAAAAGAGAAATCATTATTTTTCTTCAGACAGTATAGTATCACACTTTTAATGAAGACGTACTTCATGTAAAACTCATAAAATAACATGGAGAATTATCTAAAATAAGAAGAAAAAATTATATTTTTATTTATTTAAATCTCTTTGGACAATGTAAAAAAAGTATGACTGGGTGTTTTCCTCTGTTTGGCCTTTGAGATACAGATGTGGTTGTTAGGAGACATGTCATCAACGTGAGTGGTATTCTACTGAGTGAAGAATGTCACCATTGTTGTTATTTGCCATTTTGACATTTCACACTTTGAGTTGATTATCAACAGCAGTGTAAGTTGTCAAAACTTTTCTCATTTTGGTCAGAAACATGATGACGTAAGGTTTGTTTTTCACTCTGACTTGAAGAAAAAGAGTTGTACAACACTTAGACCATTCAGACTCTGAAATGCATTTTACGTTTAAAACTCCCTTAAAGTTGGTTCAAAAATTATTCCTATGGCTTTGAAATAATTTTTAATGTTTTAAAGATTTCTTCTTTCTGAAAGCATGTTCAAACTTTCGAGTGGGCGAGCCTGGATCTCTAATCGAATCTGATAAAGAATTTTTATTGGAAACTAAAGATTGGGGCAATGCCGAAACGCTCTTACTACCTCAAAGACTTGAGATCTTCACTCAAGATAAATTGTTAAAGTACCCATGGAAACTTACAAAATGCGATAAGCAAATTTGGAAAAGGTTTGATGTTTAATGCCATAACATCAATAAAGATTTTTCCACTGATTACTGAGAAGGATATCATATTTTATATAACTTTTTTTAATACATTGTAAATAAAAAATACATATGTTTTATCAAAATTGAAACACTTTTTATATTGTTTCGTCTTTTGAGAAATGCTATCAGAAACAGACATACACCATATACCAAATTATTATGAAAATTGGATTTAAGTGTCATAAAGATGACATTTTTTGTTGTGCTATTAAATTTATAGATGGTATTGTGTGTCAGGGCTCTTTGAATCAGTATAAGTAATTTCAGAGAGCTGGGCTGATTAGTTTGTCTGGTGAACCCAATTGAAGGAAATCGACTTGAGAAGGATGTTTCACATTTTCAAGAAATATGGGAAAGAAAAATGATCTCTCTGCTGATGAAACTTCTGACATCCTGCACAGAAATTAAAGCAGAAACTTTCCACAAACTCAAAAGTTCAATGGATGCAAGAATTGTGCAGGTGAAATCAAAAAAGGGGCACTATGTTAACATGTAACAGAGTTGTTTTTGATTGAAAGTGTTTTTGATTTTAGTACAAATTAAAGCAGCACGTTCAAAGAATAATTGTTTGCAGTTCTTCATAATCCATAAAATGTTTAGAAAATCTGGTGTGGATAATAGTTTAGAACAGTGCATTTTTAG
The DNA here is from genome assembly GCF_027474105.1 of Poeciliopsis prolifica. Taxonomy (NCBI): domain Eukaryota; kingdom Metazoa; phylum Chordata; class Actinopteri; order Cyprinodontiformes; family Poeciliidae; genus Poeciliopsis; species Poeciliopsis prolifica. The sequence continues at coordinate 2,836,995 of NW_026562396.1, forward strand.
TTTTTAAGAGAAAGATTCATTGAAAATAAATACTGTTCTCATGGGGAGCTTTGTTTAGTAAAATTTGATTTATACTGTAATAGTGCATCATTTGCATTGAACATTTAAGAAAATCTGAGAAAATATCACTTCCATAATAATTTGGAACACGATGTAAAATGAAAATGTTATAGATGTTTGACAAACAATCAGTTAGTCAGGAGCTATAGAAAATCATGCATGTACAGTGCAGATTATGCTATATCTTTTGAGTTACATAAATGTTTCCTTAGAGTGTTAGTATACACCGTTTGAATGTACTCTAAATTCTGTGGAATAAATCAGACATTTCTATATCTGTGTATAAAATAAAACATTTGTTACTTATGGCTTTATAGCTTTTTTCTGCTGAGCTGAGTGAAGCTTCCATCAGTGTACATCCACATAGATAATGTTATTTTTATTGGAACAACATTTGTGTGACATATTTTTTTTAAAAGCTGCAAATCTTCCCATTTTAGCATAAGGCAGTTACACTCGACTGTAACCGGGGTATAACAGTACATAATCACCAGACCAAATGTTGGCAAAAACAACAATTGCATAAAAGGAGATGAAGAGATCTTCTGACAGATCTGATATTCCCTCTGATCTTGTGAAGTTTTGCTGTAATTCATCTCTCAGGACTTGACTGAAGTAACAACAAAGTCTGTCAGTACTCTGACATCTAAAGTTGTCACGAAGCTTTGAGTTTTAATCTCTACAACATCTTAAGTTACTGAATCTTTACATAGTGTGTAGTTCATCTCTGCCTATTGCAAAAGCTTAACAAAACCACTAAGTTTTTCTCTTGAATGACCATTACAATTTTCTTATGTTGTATGAACTAAAAGACCATTACTCAGTTGATCATTGAATTATCCTAGCCCATGTAGAATAATCTAATTAACTAATTATTTGTTTTGATCTTCTCTAACAAGCAGGAGCTTTTTACAAGATGTAAAAATCAGGTCAAATGAAGAAAAAGAACATTTTTAGCTTCACTTCACCTGGAAATCAATTAGCTCTATTTGCATATGTTTGTATGCGTGAAATTTCTGAAAGGTTATTTCAAATTGTGAGTCCTGTGTCTCTTTTTTTCTCCATGCCTTCATGGTTTGGAGGTGATTTGATTGTAGTAATTGTCTTCTTGGCTTCATTCTACATCACCTTCAAAAAGTGTCCCATCAGAACTGCTCAAATTAGAAGAATCTGTCGACAAGATGAATCTTCATTGCACTTTCCACAAATCTGGCCTAAACAGAACCATAGCAATGCAAGACTATAAGTTCTTTCAACATATTAAAAGCAGAAACAATGTGTTCAAAACTTGTTGCACTTGATAATAACAAGTGATAAGCAATTGCTGTAAAAATGTGCTGAGATACAAACACACCCAGAGAGGATTGTGGTAATTAATTATTTCTAAATTCAGCAGTATAACTCAAACTGTGTCACACATAAAAAATTATATACTTATTATTCCAATCCTTTATTCACTACAAAGAGCTGCTTCAATGTCATCTTAGTTGTAGTCATGTAATAAATCTTACATTTTAAAACCAATTAATGTTTTGCGCAAATAGTTCACAACAGGAAATGCAAGAAGGATGATACAGCGTTCTTCTGGAAAAGCCAAAAGAAACCAGCCATTGACATGAATGTTATTTTCCAGACACTTCAAAATTTCTGAAGATTTGTTAAGCTCGCTATGGGGCCAGAGGCATTCCCCTGCATTAGTAGACTCTCACTCAAAGAACAAAGAAATGGCCGATGCAAAAATGGCTCAGAACAAACAAACTAGAAAATTCCTGAAGAAATTTTACTGGGGCCTGCCAAAGTGTGCTTGTCAGTTTTGCATCAATTTTAGCATCAATTCTTAAATTGATGCTAAAAAAAATCTATGCTAAGCTTGGATAAAAAAAAAAATACACAGTATCATGTGGAGAATCACAAGAATGTTCACTAACATGCTAACATGGACTTGTAAAATTCAGTATGTTAAAATGACTGTATAAGTAAAAATTAGCCAAAATGCTAATGTTAGTGTGAATACTGTCAGTAGCATGTGGGGCATCACAAGCATGTTGTCCGTAATTGACTTACTCCATTCACTGTGCTAAACATGGCTAATAAGTAAGAGAAATATCTAATAACTTATTTAAAGTAAAAGGCTAATGCTAATGCTCTGTCTTGCTGTGCAAGGCAGAGCCCTAACCTGAGAGAAAAAGATAATGCAAGGTAAACATCCCTCACTAGCCAGAGAGGAATCTTAAGGTTTTTATTTTGAAATTTTCAGTAAGCTTCATTTTGAAAGTCCAAACTAATCCTGTTTGTAATAATGTGGTTTGTTAAAATCAGTTATAAAATGCCAAAAAACACAAGTAGTTCTAAAGGCCAGCTCATTCCTCAGAGCTCTGCCATGGTTAGAACTACAGTGATGCGTTTTTGTAGTCCTAATCAGCTGTTCCGTTGCTATGGTAATGGATCCTCTGCTAACTGTCGTGTCTGTGAGACAGAAATGGAGACAGAATTATATCTTTTTGTGAGACACCCAGTCAGTTAGTATGAAAAAGGGTAATAAAATCATTTGGATCAGCTGTTCTGAAATAGAGACAAATCTAAAACATGCAGAGCAGGCTGCATGTGGACTGGAATTGAGAAGCACTGACCTAATGTGACACTGGTCATATAATGGTGTGTTAACACTAAATTTGTTTTCAGGCGCGTTTGGTTTGCATTCATTGTATGTGGAGGTGCGTTGAGGACTATTGCGGTGCACCTCGATTGTCTGGCAATTGGTGGTAGTTATGCTCTGCTTATCGGCACTTGGAAATTTTGCCCATTTTTCACTTTTCACGTCGCCATCGTAACTCCGATTCCCAATAAAAGTACTAGCTCCAATGCCGGGATCGAGCCACACCATTTGATACCACTTTTGTGGGTGGGCACGCAGCGGTACGAGCTACATTACGGTCTACGGAAGAGTACGTTATAATAGTAAAGAGGCTTTCTATTGGCTGAAGAACAATAGGTGCCTGTCATGCAATGCATGGAGTCAGTGACTGACTTGTTTTGCATTGCTATGGGCAGACCCCAATAAAAGATGAAGGAGTTCTGCAGGCTCCCAAAAGTCCCCAGATAGAATTTTGATGGCATCTGTAGAATGTAAGCACATTCCACAGAGTATCCTTCAGTATCATCCCATTCCCAGAACCCCAGACATAAAAATATTCTTTCTCCTTACTGTGACTGGTCAGAACTTGTGAGGCGTTCTATTCTTCATTATTTCTAATAAAAACTAAGTATTGTTTTATGGTTTGCATTATAAACAGGCTATTATATCTAAAGTATATGAAGCATTTTTAGCAATCTATTCTGGGTTTTTTGTGCAGGGTGACCGGGACTGTCCATGACTGAGATGAAATTCAAATTTAGAAAGCGTATTGGAAAACATTAGCATATGTGGGTTGCAGGCTTCGCAGGTACAAAAATGTCTTCTCTTCAATAAAGTTTTCTGTTTCCAAATCTCCAGAGTTACACCAGCTATTTCTCCCTGAAAGTGATTCTCTTGAGTCATTCATAGTACAAAGACCATATGAGCTGCCAAAACATCACTACCTGCCTTGAAATGGAGTCATTTTAAGAGTCTCCTGCCAAAGAGTTGATTAATGTTGTAACTGCATAAAACCCCATGCAAAACTAAGTGAATTCTTTTCTGCATGAATCATCTTCAGTGGCCGGTTCCTGCTTTATTACTTTTCTCCAGTAAATTATTTTCCCATCCAGATTACTCACCTAAATCATCAGAATACAGGACAGAAATGAATAAAAGCTTTTTGCAACCAAACACAAAAAGGATATATTTCAGAGAACTGGGACATGTCAATAAAATGGCACACGTATGGTGCTGTTATGTATTACACAGTGAAGAATTCAGAATGAGTGTGACCAGCACAACTAGCAGCTCAAACTCTTTGGAAACATTTTTTTTTCATGTCTCACCTTTTTCTTTTCACCCTTAATTGAAAAGTGAAGAATCCATTAGTTGTTGGTGTCACGCAGGGGAGATTTCTCTAACAGAAAAATTACAACTGTGACACAGAAAAGTGTATTTACATTGTTTGGATCTTATAATTTCTTCATTTTTATGACAGTTATTTAATTCAAGTATTCAAAATAATCATGCAAATATTTTTATTTTATTTTTTGGAGATAGTTGTAGTCTGCAGCAAAATGACTCAGTTTTGTTGTGTTTGTGGAACTATGAAATGGTGACCCTAAAAAATGCAGATAAAGTCACTTTTGGAGGAACCTCAGCACACATCAGGACAGTAAAATGTTTGCTCTCAGGGGAAATGTAATCGAGCAATGTCTGAGTTGTATGTAGACTTTTTTAGTGTTCTTTATTATAAACTAAAGTTGCTGTTCTGAAGACTTAACTGTTATGCTAAGTAAATTTTTTCAATGCTATTCTGATTCCTTCGGATGCTCCATTAAACATATATTCTTCTTTATGCACATTCATTGATAATAGCATTAACATGTTGACTAGAAAAATCATATATTCCCCCCAAAACAGCGCAAAAGAAGCAAAACATCAATTTGCGTAATAGGACAAGATTCTATCTTAATGAAGTTTAAACATTTTAGCTTCTAATTATTGAATTTCAGTTTGACAGCTTTGCTGAGCCCCAAAGTTTGCCCCAGTAAGAAGCCATCTTACTGAACTCACAAAGTCTATAAATGTTTTTAGTTTTGGACATTAAAGTGCCAGACATGAGAGACACACCTGAATAGAGGTAGAAGTTCACATGGACTTTTGGGTGGGACAGAGAACTTCATAAACCTTTGAAGTGTAAACTGAAGATCAACTTAAAGTACAACTGGGAATCAAGCCCTTTCATGACTGAAACTGAGACATGCAGGACCCCTTTTCACAGTCCAGTTACCTCAAAATTCTGTCTGAAGTCATTTCTGCTCTCTCCAAGTTGACTTGCCTCAGTTTACAATTCAGCAAACGGACCCATCAGCTTTTTTCAGAGCCAAAACCAGCTGAGTGCATCATCCATAAGGATTCATTTATATTTGTATTTATTACTTCTTTTATTTTTTTCTTTGTAGTTTTCCAGACATTACTTAAACCAAACATTGCAACAAGCTGTCTAAAACTAAGACAGAGCGTTCTTTATATATCTGGTTGGAGATACTAAGTTAGTTATAAATCAAAACATTCCGTCACCCTTTCATAACATTAGTTTTATGCCTTTTTGAAAAGCTAAACCCATGGTTTAACTAATCAGAGTTGCTGATTAAATGTTGGGTGATATTTTGCTGCATTTAAAATGGATTGTACCCAAAGCAGAGTTTGAATAACTGCACTAAACCCATGCTTTTGGTACCAATAGTTCAATATTGAACTATTACTGAAACTGGACTGTGAAAAAAAAAAAAATGAAAATGGTACGCCTAGGTTGCATTGCACAAAATATTGAACTATTGGTACCTATCTCTTTGTCTCTCTGTCTCTCCCCTCACTCATGAATGTGCACCCTATGCAACCTAACCAACCACATTATCATTCACCAGTAAAAGAAGCCCAATGCTACATTTCTGTTTTTGCCTGGCTTCTAATCAAGGCCTGCCCCATAGCCCCATTGTTCTATTGTCCCTTTGTTCCAATTTTCAGGACGGAATGCCTCTGGCCTCTCCTTCTATCTTTTGACACACTCCTAAATACACACCCCCACACACACACACACCACTTTTAATCTATTTTAGTTTTTAAATTGTCAGAAGAGACGTTGTTTGTGATTATTCTGTTGTGTGTGTGTATTTGGTGGCCTGTAGGGTTGATTTCATTACTTCAAGAGAGACTAAATATGTTTGGCTAATGATTCCTGTCTATCAGGTCGTGGAGTGACTTTTTTTTATTCAAAGAAAATGTAACCCTCTTAATAAATTTATTCACAATAAATTATCAATGCCTGTTGCACAACAGTTTAGTTCAAGACAATGTAACTTTTAACTTTGTGTATAAGCAATACAAAAATTGACAGTTTTACTTGATTTTCTTTTCAATAGTACATTTGTATAAAGAAAATTGCACTGCCAGAGTATGGAGTGCAACCTGCTGTCTTGACTCTGTCTTGTACATAAAAACTGGTACATTGCCTCGAGCTGTTCCTGGGGGGTTTGGCCGAAGCCCACAGCACACCCATGCAACACAATTTTTTCAATGTTGTTAGGAGGGTTAGAGCAACAGGGCAGCAATTCTTTTTCCCTTTAGGAGTTTTTTATTTTTTTTATTTTTTTAAGGCAGCAAATAAAAAAAATAATAAACTGTATTTGGATTTCTCAGAGATGGCTAAATGCAACAGAGGGACCTGCAACAGAGGGACCTGCAGTTGTTTTTCATCTATTTTTTTTCTAAGTAAATAATTACTCAGCTATGTTTTGTTTTGATGGAAGTAAACCTCACCTTATTTTTTCAAAACTAACAATTATTCTGCAAAATCTTAGCCATTCTAAAACAATTTTCTATAGACACGTTCTATTATCACTAAAAATGGCAAACAATCAGTTAAATCCACCCAGTTTCACTGGAAAAATGAAAAATGACTGACTTCAATAACCTGCCAATAGTTTCAGTGTTTGTTGTTGTTTTTTACACATTCACAGGATAGGTAATGGAGTTGGTGTTTTTTATTTATTTATTTTTGCTGTGGAAATACGTATTATTAAGTCAACTCTCATTCAAAGCCCACATGACATGATGAGTAGTCAGTTTTTTTTCTATTTTCAGTTTTTATTTTTCTGTATACAGAAAAAGAATCCACAGCAACAAACAGGCCAGTCCTCTGAAAGATGGGGGACCTCTTTCAAAAATGCATAAGAAGTCTTTGGAGCTTTCTTTAAGTTAAGAATAGATGTTTTAGAACAAAGACTCTGCACCAAGGCGAGGTTGATCCTCTGTGGAAGGGGACACAGATATTCCTTTTATTAAAGATTCAAAAACTTTGGAGTAAGAAAGAATCTGCATAGCCATAGGTGGGTCACAGAGATGCAAAAAGATGTGCAAACACATGAGGAAAATTGGCTCTTTGCACCAGCCGTGTCTCAATTAGAGTGTCTACTATTAGTGGACTGATTTTCAGAGAGAGGTCTTTGTTATCCTGCAAAGAGAAATAAGAAATATTCTTCTAACCTTGGAAACCCGATAAAAATGAACAACTATAACAAGCGGGATATTCAGATAGAGTCAGAGGTAATGAAGCTGCGATAGCTGCTTCGGTCGCCAGGAGTTAGGAAAAAGCTTATCATTTTAAGCTGTTCAGAAACACAAAAGATTTTCTTTTATGAAAGTACAAACAGAAACCAACATAAGATTGCCCAAAGGATGTTTCCAGGAGACTTAAATAAATCAGATTAACTTTAGAGACCACATCATTTACAGAACTTATTTTCTTTTAATTGTGGTATTTTCCCCTTAATTGTGGAAATCCTGTTTGTCCGTAACAATACCAGTTTTATGAGCAGCATGCTATTCTAATTGGAGTCAGGCCACATGTCTATGTCTGGGGTAGCTCTTGTCATTTCCTTTTGACACTCAGCTGACATGGCCTTTCAGTTTACCACGTCATGTCCAGCAGGCAAACAACCTTATATTGCAAGCTTAATGATGCAGATTTTCATGAAACTTTCAAAGAACCTGGTCAGATATTCAAGTACAAATCTGACTAGCGAGAGAGTGGAGCATCCTCATTGTGAAAGCTTTTGTACTATGAAATAAACATAAATTCAGTCATCCGACACCTTGCACTGCCTCTGATAGCAGCTGCGACACCTTAAACAAAGACGGAAGTGTACCGTCGAAACGAGACATGTATGTTTTCAAAAAGTCAAAGTAATTTCAGTGTCTAATAACAGAAGAAACTGTAAGACATTCTCGACAGTATACTCGTTTGTACACATAATTGTATTCTTCAGTTCCATTTTTTAAAATATTCTGCATACAAAGCACTTATGTCTTACAAATAGACAAATAGTTGACTATTTGTCAACTATGACTTCCTATTATTAATTCTTTAAGTTATCAATTAGCTTATATGCCCCGCAAATCTGGAACAAACATCCAGAAAATTGTAAAACAGCTGAAACACTGAGTTCCTTTGAATCAAGACTAAACCTCCCTTAAAGATGCTTTTCAACCATAACAAATGAAATACTAAGATACTTTTGATGTGCATTGATGGCACTTGGCAAAATGTAAACTTTTAAATGTTTACTGTATGTTCTATGACTTTGCATTTTTGTGTTTTTACAATGTAAAGCCCTTTGAACTGCCTTGTTGCTGAAATGTGTAACACAAATAAACCCGACTTATTGATCAGAGCCTATTTTTCATAAAGAGAAGTGGAAATGGCTCACTTGCCTTATTGCATCACACAAAAACAAGCCTAACACCAGATATCAAAAAGCATTTAGAAAAATCAAGGCGTTTGTATTTTTCATTTGTTTTACTATATATAATCAAGAATTGACACTGAGACTCACTATTGTTGAATGATGTGTTTGTATGCATTAGTTGATTTTTTTACTCAAGTAATTGTCCATAACAGCCTTTTGACTCGCTTTTTAAATCTTTATTCATATCCCAATTCTTTAAATGGCTCATAAATGTAAATAATAAGAACATCACATTGACAGAAATGCTAAAGAAGGTTGAGGCTTGCTTCCAGAAGACATGTGACCCAGTTGGCTTAACCTGCCATTGTTCAAGTTTGGTCTCAGAGCCAGCTGCGACACGTCTGCCTCTGTCAACTGGAATCATGAGCTGTAGGACAGATGGGAAGAAAAAGAGACACGCTGCATACATGTGTGCTCTTCTCAGGCTTGTCTGTGTAGGCGAAGATGCCAGTTTAAAGTGCTGCACGTCTGCGCACAGCCAGGCCGCCTGGGAACACACTGACCATATGCACAGTAATGTTGGCAGACCAGCAGTGTTAATGACAGGAGAAAGGCCATTCAGCTCTGCTCATTTGGTCTGGCTTGGCTCCTGTAGTCTAGACAGCCCTGCGAGCGCTGGTACAGCACACACGTTGAATCCAGGTACGGTGCAATTTTATGTAAATGTCAAACAATTCTAACTTTCTTTAAAAAAATGTAACGTCTTTAACTTTCAACATTTAATATACTTGTTTTCAAGTATCTATGATGAGAACATCTATGATGTCCTCTTGCTTTATAAAACGTATATACAGGCACAGAGTAAATGTATCACAACTAAGCACAACTTTAAATAATCAAATTAAAACACTTGCCTTTTATTCAAATGAGTGGATTTTCACATGTTTTGTATTTTACCGTTTTAGCTTTTGGTTCCAGCTGAAGAGTGAGATGTTAATACAAAAATCACATTTCCACTAAAATGGAGGGACTGTAGAGAGTGACACACAGCAAGACGCTCAACACTTCTGAATATACAACTACATGAAAGAAGCCCTACTCTGTAAAATACTCAAGTATGAAGTATTCCTGTACTGGAAGATTTTTTTATGTCTATATATTTATTACAATTATAGAAATAATGACATTTGTTAGAATTTAAAAACACTGATTATTGTGTGTAATTGTTCATTTTTAAAATGACATGAGATACATTCAAACTATATAGCAACTGTGTAAAAATGGAGGCAAATACTTTAATACACATATATTTCCCCCAAACTTGCCTTATCTATGGCTATATTTTACAAATGTTATCTCGTTAATCTCAATCTGTGCATGACCATAATTAATTTTCAAATAATACATATTCCCCCTCCTCTGTTAAGTGCATATAAAGTAAAAAATAAAAAAAGGTCTAAGACATGACATTAAAAGGAAAAGACAAAGCTTCGATCAAGGAATTTAGATGATTATCAGAAAAATACAAAAAATGTAATTTGTTTTATTGGTGTCTGTTCTGGATTTACAATGAGGAAAATCATTGGCTTAATCAAAAACAGTAACAGAAGAGAGCATCTCTGGTACACAGCAAAAGGAGCTGGAGGAAGCAATCCAGAGGAAGAGAAAATAAAGTGTTTCAACTCGAATAAAGACAACATTAAGAGTTGAGGACTTGCTGCTAACCCCTACAACCAGTGGATCAATGTACAACCAGTGCATTTTGCAGCCTTTCTTTGGAATAGTAATAAGGAAGTTATAACAATACATCACAATCGTAGCCTGCTAAAACAATTTTTAAAGGTTAGAACTCTTCTGAAAATCACAACAAAAGGTGTGCTTTTTTACCCAGAATGTTACCATCACTATCCCACCTACATTTTATTTTAATTTTTTTCATAAAATGTTACTATGTACCGTACTTTCCGGACTATTAGCCGCACCTGAATATAAGCCGCAGAAGCTAAATTGCATGATTTGTACATATACAAGCCGCACCGGACTATAAGCCGCAGATTTTTTATGTTTACGTAATTACCATATGGTTCGTGCACAGAGAGGATTGTTGGGAAAGAGGCAACTGTTTGGGGAATCTCCTATTTATTAACATTTCAACACAAATTGCATATTTGCATACGTCAACTGTTACAATTTAGTGCAACAGTAGCTCCCATTTATAAACATTTGAACAAACAAGTTGCATATTTGCCTAACGTTTTCAACCATTTAGTGCAATAGTAGCTACAGAAGCTAGAGAACATATAAAGCTACAACAACAAATAAAGTGCCTGTGACACGACAGTAAGTCTAAATTGCAGTAACACGGCTGCTTAAAATATACGGTTATCAGCCTACCAGTAAAGTTATTACCATAACCCTCCTCTTCATCTTTGGTGAAGTAAACGGCTGTAACCAGAAAACTCAAGTCATTAATCCTCATCTTCGTCTTCTTCCTCCATATTAAAACCACAAAAGTCCTCATCTTCAGTGTCGGAAACAAACAGGTTCAGGGCTTCGTCAGCCACTCTCCCCTCTCTTTCGATGTCGCTCTCAAAACCAACGAACTCCTCTTCGTCACTGTCGGAATCGAACAGCCTCTGAAAGGCCTCAGGTGTGGCGGCGTCCTCCTCTCAATCACGCAGCAGTCTAGCCTTTCTGAACCCATTGGTGATTGTGAATTTTTTTACACTCCTCCACGCCATCAGGATTCACTCGCAAACTTGTGTGAGTGGATAATGAGGGTATCTCACAAACTGTCTTGTGCTGGCAATGTCCGTCTTTCTCGCTGTCGTTCTGTCTCGTACCACTCGCGGTAGAAGTCTGCTTCGGGAGGAACTCCGTGTTCCCGTGTGCGCGGCTACTTGTGTGTTGAAGCAAATGTGACGTCAACATGGTGGATGGTAAAATCCATGGATTTTATGGCAAGCCGTTTTAACATAAATTTGGTTTTGCCAAATTTTGCCAAACATTCCAGATATCTCAAATTGTTTTATGACTAGACATTTTAGCAATTTAAGATATCTCTAATTATATTTTGACTAGACAAAATACCTATTTGAGATATCTCTAATTACATTCTGACTAGTCAAAATGTAATTGAAGATATCTTGAATTATTATTCTTACTAGTCAGAATATAAGTGCAGACATCTTAAAGTACCATTCCGGGTAGTCAAAATGTAGTTTTGTCTAGTCAAAATGCATTTTCAGATATCTAGAATATAATTACGGATAGTCAGACGGAACCGAATTTATGTTAAAATGGCTTGCCATAGAGATTAGGTATCCTCCTAGTGGCCGTTAGCTGTAAAAATCCTTAGATAAGCCGCACTGTTATATAAGCCGCAGGGTCGGAAAAATGGGGAAAAAGTCGCGGCTTATAGTCCGAAAATTACAGTATATGTGGTTTCTGTACTTCCATCATCAATTTCCAACTTAACGCTTCTGGAACTTTACCAGTTTCTCAGTAAATGAGACTACATACATGAAGGTGTTTTCCAAACATTGCTGCGATGTTTGTCTGAAGGCAGAGTACTGGAAAGAGGATATGAACAGCTTTTTTATAACAACTGAAGGTAACATAGTTACTTGCTTGTGCTATAAAATTGCACTATGTGCCTGGAAAATACATAAGACATTAACCCTTTAACATAAGTTTTTCTGAGTATTTGCTGTAGATTATTCCACTCCAATGAACAATTAGACTATCAGGGGATGGCACTAGTGAGTAATTGGGCCTTTAAGCAACATCACAAGAGCCTATTCAGTTATGTTGCATATAGTACTGAGCAGTATGTGGTGAACCTTAACGAGAATAAATGATAGCATAAAGATTCTCCTTTTTACTGTGAAGTGTGTTTTTTCACATGGGATTTGATTAAAGCTGAACTTCTGTATATGTTCTTGTTCTCTCCACTCCCAATTAAAACCGCAGAAAGTCAGACCCAATCGAGTAAGTTTCAATATCAAAAAACACAGGGGTATTGGCCCAGATGCAGGCTTGATGAATTCAAAAAATAAATCCTGTCCTCCATGCAACCTAAATCCTCACATTCTTTTTTTTTCGTCGACATGAACACAGTACATTTAAATCCCTATATGACTAAGAAAATAGACCCCTTTAGGGACTTAACACAGTAATGCACTGTAAGCTAAGAGTATTATGTTATTTTGGTCCTCTGTAAATTGTTTTGTGCACAGAAAAATCATCAGTTCAGAGTCAGGGATTGTTTTTGCAGCCCCAAAGTCTCCCTACAATCACTGGCTGGGTGCTCTGCAGTGATACTGTGTTCCTTATCTGCTGTGACTTGAAGATACTGGAAATGGTACTGTTAACAAGCCTGGTTTCTACTTCCCATTGGGACAAAGCCTTTGCTTTTAATTGGAGCTCCATTCATGAGAACTAAAGCAAATCACAGTCACCATGCCTTTTTTTTTCCATACAAGAAATGTCAGAATTATTTCACAAAGCCTAACTTTTTACGGCTGATAGTTAGATCTAAATATTGCTGAAGTAGGGGGTTGAAAACATCGTGGCACTGGTTGACGACATACTGGTTTTCTCAAAAACTGTTATCAACATGAAAAAGAACAGAAGAAGTTGATTTAATGATGAAGTACAAATGAAGATCCTGCTACTTATTTCCAAAGGAACCTAGCTCAAAATTTAGCAATTAACCTCAGCAAATGTTGACAGTTGTGTTCCCATTCAGGCCCAATTTATGTTTGCTCTATTATCTAAAATCATGTCTTGGTCTCACATGGCTTATGAAAATCTGAAATAGTAAAGTATTCACTGGATATGACATGACAGATGGCTTTTGATAGTCAAAAGTTATGCTACACCAACTGATGCGACTATCTGAGTTTTCATCTCTATATTCTCATTTTACAAGTCATGCTCTTTGAATTTCACTTGTGGCTGTCATCTTAAAATCATTGTTAAACCAGTATCCATGCAACTTGTGCATTTTATCCAGGACAGTCATAACATCCATAGAAATCCCTTTCTTTAGCTACATCTGCCACCTCTCAGGGAACATTGATGGTTTCCTTATCAAGCCATTAAATTTCTCCAGTAAGTCCTGGGTCCACCCCACGTCCTCCTCCCAGTGGGACTGAAAATAACTCCCATGGGAGAGATTGGGAATATATCCTTACCAGATGCCCACACCACCTGAACTGGCTTCTTTAAATTCAGAGGAGCAGCAACTTCACTCTGAGCTGTTCCCAGATGGTTTAACTTCTTACCCTTTCTTCAAGCGTGAGCCTATCTACTTTTTGAGGAAATCTTATTTTGACCTCGTCTTTTCCTCGTCTTTTTCCTCTTGCCACATAGTTCACAACTATTAGTGAAAACTGGAGGTTAAATCAGTATGGAGTCCACATGATTGCGGTGTCTTCCACACTCTGCCTCTCTGTATCTCTCCTCTGATCTGTCCAAATTGTGGCAAAAATACTCATGGGCATTTGAGACCAAAAATTAATTGCAGTGAATACAGTGCTTCTTGGGAATAGTGTTGTTCACATCAAAATCTCATGTAGTACACTCATACTTCTTTGTATATTTAATGAGTAGACAGGTGATTCAAATCAGACTTAATATGTCGTTAAGGACTTGAAATCACTGAGCAATGCCACCAACACTGTGAAGTCCGTCTTAAAAACATAGGTAACACCAGCATCGACTCACTACCACACATGTTAAATCAGCAAGGTTTTATCAAGTTCTTTCTTGAAAGTGTTTTGTATGATTGAATTATCTGTACAAAATTAAAATGTAATTAAGTGCAATTTTGGATTAGTTGACTCAAGTCAACTCATAGTAAAGGGAAATATGTGTATTATAACTGTTACATATTACATTTAAATAACCCTCATCACCTGCAACAAGGAGCTACATAAGAAGGGAAAGTATGTCTCTGCATAGCATATTTTAAGCATTTCCATCAGTTCATTGTAAAATTGTTTAATATTTCAAAGTTCGCCAAAAAACTTTTGTCTTTTAAGGGTGCACCGAAAGTTTCTTATATTAGTGACAGAATATTTTGGAGGAAGCTTGATTTTTGAGGAGAGTTTTTCACCGTTGTGATTTCAAACGAGCGGGGGACTGACTGTTCCCCGAGCGAGAGCTGACTCAGACACTCTAACCCCTGCGCCCCAAATCAAACAGCACTGCTATCTGCCAGAGGATACAATCAAAGAAACACATCAAAGTTACTCTCTGAGGGTGATATGCTCAAATGCATGCGTGCAATATGGGCCCATGTGTTCACACAAAAGCAGTCATCAAATCACTCACTAATTGCAAATGAATACCCATAGCCTGACTCATAACAAAAAGCAATTATGCCTTTATCACTGATGAGAATCTACAACACTTGAATCGTATGCAGCTGTGAAGTTTAGAGAAGGCAGACCATGCCCTGGTATGCGCTACCTGATTTTCAAAACTCAAGGCGGGAGGGGATCAGTGGGCTTCCTGCCCAACAAAATGTCAGTACCTTCTCTCCTCCTTTTTGTCTTCTATTTCAGCTCCTCATTTACGCCACAACCTTCCGGCTCCTATTAGTGGTGTAGCCATGTGTGACATCAGTTGGCATATATTCCAACGCCTGGGACTGAATCCAGAACTAACGCTCATTTCACCCCTGAATATGGGGTCTCTGCGTGCGCATGTGCATGTATGTGTGTGTGTGAGAGAGTGGAAAAGAAAAAGAGTCTGGTTTTGTTTCTTGCTCAGCATGATTATATTCTCATGTTGCATGTAATCTCTGATAATAAAGTTGTTGTGGGAATTTGAATGTGTGTTGCTGTAATAACACCTCTATCTCAGGCTTGCACAGTATGTTTGTGCAAAAAGATGGGGCCCGTTCCCCCCACATCTGCTTTACACAAAACTCCTGGCAAGCCAAACATATAAATACATATTAATGAAAACATTAAGTCATGTATTCACAATCTAATTTACATTGCAGAGCAGAAAGATCATAAATCTAATGGATATCAAAGGATTTTACAAGATTTGCAAATTAGATGAGACAAGCTGTTTATTTTTTAAGCATGCGGTGGCTTTTGCCCCCTAACTTCATTTTAATCTTGATTCCTTCATTAGGCAAATTTGACAGGGGCTGCTTCCACCCTAATGCAATTTGCTGAACATGGCTATGAAAAATTTAAATGTTTGCATGTGAGCGCATGCATTAAATCTTGCCTTGAAACAAATCAACAAATTCATAAGCACGGAAGCACTCGGGCACACCAACAATATGCACCCTCCCATTTTAATCTTCTTTTTGGGCAAGACTTTTTGCCTCAAAGATGTTGTCAGCTTTGGCCCGAAAGCCACTGTCGTTCAAAGCAGCGAATAAATTGGTGGCTTCTGCTGCTCCAGCTACTAAAGAAAAAAAAATGTTTTTTTTTTTCTTCTTTTTTAAGCCTTCTGGGGGAATCTGGAAAGTGACCAAGGCAAGCTTAGTCCAACATCAAGGATGGATGACCTCGGGGGAAGACTGGCATGACTCCAGAAGTCTGGCAGTCTCAGTTGGTCCACTAGAAAGAGGCGGTAGAAAACATGATACAGATCAAAAGATACCAAAAAAGTTTAAATAAAAAAGGATAGAAAGGGCTCTGGAAACAGAATAGCCAGAGACAACCTTAAATCAAACAAAGGTAAGGTGAGGTAACGGGCTGCGCCACTTGAAGTTAAGCACAACTATGACAAAATCTGCAAAGCAACATGGAAGTGCTGAAGACACATCTGAAAGAGGCCCTGGGGGCAGGTTATCATCGAGCAGAATTCAAGCCTTAGTACCAAAGTACTCTTGACAACAGTTTACCCAAAAAGCAAGCACCAAACTAATCAGATGACAGCTAACAAGACTTTTCAAAGGGGAACTCAAGTGGAGCAGAAAATAAAATCCAAGACAGTTAAAGGAGGCACAGTGTCAAAAGGTCTGATAAAAAAATAACCCTAGTGGTTCTTCAAGGGCTTACTGAGGGAACATCCAGCAACAGGCTCTGAAGAGGAAATCGATGAAGCCCTTGGACATTTGACTGCTTCCCTCTGAGAAACAAGACACCAGCCAAGCATCCCAGAAGAAAGAGGAACACGGCTGTAATAAAGGCATTTGTCTCCGTACAAAATGAATGAGCAGAAACATGACAGAAAAGTTACATTTCTGGCTTTTTGGGACAGTTTGAACATAATCGCAAAGTTCAGCCAGTTGACATTTGCAGGAGAAAGAAATAAGTACGGGGGGGAAAAAAGCAGAAGTTTAAGAGAAACAGGAGCAAGTGGCAGAGCGGAGAAGGACAGAGTGAAGATTTGTATGCAACAGAAGGCACCTGTAGGAGGAGTATGTCTGGTCTGTCTGACGCTCAGTGATTCTCAGTGGGTCGGCAGCAGAAGCTCCCCCAGTCTAGGGAAGAGACTTATGAGTTTTATTGATCACAGTCTGGTGTGTATTGGTCAGTGGGGAGAAAGGAGTGGTGGGTGGAGCAGGCTGCAATGACTGACGTTTGTGAAGAACGCATTTGAAATATATCTCAAAAAAAGAAAGCCAGGACAGAAAGCTCCATACAAAAGAGATATTCTCATAGAATACATGTTCTTTTGTCAACTCTGCGGATAAAAAAGATCAATAATCCCCCTATAATCAGATTATGACATCATTGCTAGATGTCAGTGTCATGGCTGAGAGATGATCATCTCACTTCCACGACACTGAAAAAACAAACAAAAAAAAACAAAAAATAAAATGCAGAATAAAAGATGCGTGTATGCTCTGCTGCACATAGCACATGATGATAACATGGCTTTCCCCCTGACCTACTGGAGCATGAAGGCATTATTACATGTCTACACAGTCAGGGTCCATCTTTGGAGCCTTTGTTTTGTATTTGCGTCACACTGTTCAAATCACACCACCAACAGGCCCCACTTCATTGTGTGTTTTTGCAAACCGAATTGTGTGGAACTGAACATGAACGTGAACTTGCCTCGTGTTGAACTGTGCTGAAAGGTTTTATAAAGTGAGCAGTGAATTGGGAGTTTGAAAGAAATGGCATTGAGAAAAGGTCTGCACTCTGGGGCCAGTTGTTGAAGAGATTTGTTTTTCCTTTTTTTTTTCTCACTTTCTTTCTATTTCAGTAGATGTTGGCGAATGCTGTGACCCAGAAAACAGATGTATGTGACTGCATAGACAAGGTTTGAAGCCACGGAGGTTATTGTGGCCAAAGAAGCTGCCTCAGAAAAAGCATGAATTTTCATTTATCCGTCAACAGACTGTAAGTGTTTGATGCAGCCCGTTCAAGCAGCCCGTGGCTTACCTTGCTGCATGCTCATCAACTCCTTGGCAAAGTTCAAAATGACAAAGTTCAATCAATTTACCTTTCTGTCAGAACTTTACCAAGCATTTGCTGTTTTCTATAACACTGTTAAGGGCTTTAACCATTATTTAGAAAAAAAAAAATATTAAAAAAAATTGTCTCATCACATAGGAAGAATTCAGTGATTATCTGACATGTATTGATTTGAGAATATGCTGCTCAGTGTTCCAAGACATAATCAAGCAGATATATATTTTTACAACTAAATAAATAACTGTGAGAAATTAAATGAATAAAATGACACAAATTCTTAAAAACAGGTCCATTTTTAATAGCAAAATAGCACAATAGTTAAAGGACAGAGTGAGAATGAACAAAGAGCTCAAGATTAAATGTCAAGATGCGATTTCAAGACAGGGGTTACGGGTAGAGGGATGGAAAATATCAGACAAAAAGAAGCCAGAAAAGAAAATGCAAAGACCCAAGGACAGTTTGGGGTGTTTTGTTCATTTAAAAAATTGTTAACACAACTATGATTTTTGGGATCTTGAAGTAGAAAAGATAAAGCACACAAAGTTTTATCTTTGTTGCCCATGCTTCAATGACTTGATTAATGTAAACATCCAAAACAGTTACAGCTAGATAACCTTCCTTATCTTGTTTAAGATACATACAAATTCAATAGATTAATATTAACTAATTAATAGGCAAATAAAAAATCCATTAGCAATGCCTGCATTGTACCTTGGCTTGCAGCCTGTATTTAAAAGGAGGATTATATGTTATAATAAACAGTTAAAAAAAAAAAAAAAGAAAAACATAAAACATATATTTGGTCAAAGACCAGTAATATTGAGAAATTTACAAGAACATTACTGAAATGTATAAAACATCTGTGTTTTGTGAAATTACATATTCATCACAAAAATCTTAAATTCTTGGAAGTACATTAAAATGCTGAGAGATGTTTTCAGATGATAAAGTACAATTGCAGCAATTAGTTATTTGCTCTGATCTAACTAATTTATGGTCTTTGTGTTGTTTTTAGCCAGATAATTCAATATATGTATTTTTTTGTTTGTTTGTTTTTTGGGGGGACGGGTTATGTTGTTTGTTTTTTCTACGACAAAAGTTTGGCCATTCTTTTGAGACACACCGTACACCATTTGCCTGAAAAACAGCTTCATCTTTACAAACCATCTTTTTGATACAACACCTTTGCATTTCTATGGCCTTTTTTTTTTCCTTTTTGTGAGTCTCTTGAATCGGTAACTATTGAAAAGTGTTTTTGTTTTTCAGTCAGTAATCCTTTTTTGTTCCTCTGGACCTGCACATAACTACATTTTAATCATCTTCTCAGTGCCCAAAGCAGATTAGTGACTCATCACTAAAAATTACTTTCATCCAATCATCCACACTTCAAACCTGCTCTGCTTCAGCTCCCAGCAACCTTGTTTTCTTCTGGTTAGGAGTTAATGAAGGTTTGCATTTAGTTTTTCTGTTTTGTAAATCCCATTTCCTTTAGTTGATTTGCTGTAATTCAGCAACAAGTTCTGTTTTCCTGCTGTGCTTTTTTTTCAATTAAATATGTGTGGTTTTCAGACAAACATTGCCTTGTCAGATCATTCCCATGTCCCCTTGAATTCTCCCTCATTTTGTCATATTTCAACCACAAACCTTGTGTATTGTCTTTTATTCTATTATATTGAATGTATTTTATTGGGATTTCAAATGATAAACTAAAAACAAAGTAATTTCAAAAAGGAAGGAAAAAGGAACAATTTATACACATGAAGTGTTTCATGCACATATAGTCATTACCTTTTTTTCATGGGGGACTTATCTTTAGAAATGATCTAATTAGTGAGCAAAGTCCACTTGTGTGTAGTTTTGATAATTAATGTATTGTAACCATACATCATAAAGACCAAAAACACAGCAGACAGCTGATGAATAATGATGTGAAGACAGCTTGAAGCAGATTTAGCAATAAAACACAGAGCACTGCTCAAATCATTATCTGAAAATGGTAAAAGTTTGTCAAAGAGACAAAGGCAGCACCTTTGTCTCTGACAAACTGACAGGATGAAAACCATTGTCAGAAGAAATTCAAAAAACATTTTGAAAAAGGTGTTGAGACTAGAAAACATTCTTCTATACCAAAAATGTAACATTTAGATTTTACATGCAAAATTATGTGTCTTGAGGAAAGTTAACGCCACGCGTCTCTTGATGTATGGAGTTAGTAATATGGATGGTGTCACTGCAAATGGGATTGTTATGTGAGGATGCTTTTGTTCACCAAGGACATAAAAGATCTATGGGAATATTAATTTACACAATACAATACAATTTTAGAAGGAAACCCTTTAAAACTCTGAAAAATAAAAAATAAAAAAATTGCAACCAGGGCAGATATTTTCTTTACTGCAGGACAATGACCATACAAATATTTCCCGAGCTACAATGAAAAGCTAAGAAATAACATTGAGAACATCAGATTTCCAAATGATGTTCAGGTTGAAGTGACAACTTCTCATTGCCAGATCCCTGTAAGCTCCTGACAAATGTGTTTGTGACAGTGAAGCTGGCTCTGCTCCCTGAAGCCATCAATGTTCCTGGCACTCTTAATGAGAGACTGTGCTGTTTGAGCATGACGTTTCAGCGCCGTGGCAGATCAGGACCAGCGCCAAAATGACAGACAAGATGGAAGCACACCTCAGAAACAAGTCACCTTGTCTTCCAACATCCATGACGCTTTCCTAAACAAATGGACTGATTCAGACAAGTGATAAAATAGATGGTGGATTTATGTAATGCTTCTGAGCAAGGCAGCACACCACAATAAGTTACTGGAATATCTCCGGAGCATAGCGACACTGACTATATGCATCTTTTCAAAACATATGAAGCTGAAAAATACACAAATTACCAAATAGACCTTGTTGAAAGTGAACTTTAGCAAGTCAGTTCAAAATCTGTGGGGAACTTTGAAGACTCACTTAGTTTGGTCATTTTCACATGAATAATTTCAGCTGAGGAGGACGTTGCCTTTCTGCAGGAGACATTTTGTCTACACCAGAATGAAAATCTGCATGCAGAGGCGATCACTCAGCATGACTTTGCCTTGAATTGGAGACATATTTCCTCCAAAGGGGGAGAATGGACTCACACCATGCCAACAAATTGTGTAGCTGAGCCTTCAGATGTTTTCTCTGTAGAGGTGAAGGGCTTTGGAGGTTCATTACAGATCTGTGGTCTGGTTAAGGATGAGATTGTTAGGAACAAGACTCTACTCGTGTTTATCAGTAACCATGTTGTGCAAACTCTTTGATTTTGGTAAAGAAACAATATTTAAAGGTTGTGGCATTCAGTTTTGGCAGGATCCCATCCCTTTCCTAGCTGCTAATTCAGCTACGAACAGAAAGACAATATTTGGCAGCTATTCTACAGTGATGTTTGAAATAAGATATCTGGAAGCTAATAGTGAAAACTAAAATAGTTTGTGTAAGATAGTTGATGGATATTCAGAAAAGGACAGGTTTATTTCTAGCAGTTGCTAAAACCATAAAACCAACAACAGTTCCTGTGACTTAATAGTTTTTTTGGTTACAAAGGAAACACCTTTGTGTTTCCATTTACCCGTAGTCGAAAACTTCAGATTCATGCAGTTTTTTTTCCATTTTACAGTACAAAAAAAGAGCATGACATTGTCATTGACATTTTTGAGAAAAATTATTTCCACAAAAAGTAAAAAGACAAGAATATTTTCACTGCATTTATTAATTAAATAACATTCAGCGTAATTTGTCCATTTTGACAAACATTTTGGAGAGAGAACATATTCCCAAAAAGTCTTTATCTATGCAATGTGAAAAAAGTTATTTTGAGAAACGTTTTATGTAAGGTGTAACTTTGACTTACGCATATTAAAGCGTGTTCCTTCAGCGCATGCATAGCTTATTTCTGGGTTCTGCTGTTTTGTTTTTCACTGTTGAGATGTACGTATGAGAAAAGTTTACAGACATCTTTAATCTTTAAGTAAGTGAGAAAACTTTAAAAATCAACAATATATCAAATACTTATTTCCCCCACTGTATATCCAGGAAAACATTGAAAAAAAATCAGGGCAGTCTGATTGAGTGTGTCAGACAGCAGTGATTAGGAGGAGATCCACAAGGCAATAACTGAAAGCACCCAGCAAAAGTGACACAGCAATGGTTCAAAGACAAAGGAGGACATGTTGTGGAGTCGCCAAATCAAAGCCCGGATCTCAATCCAATTGAAAACGTAAGGCTGAACTTGAAAGGACCTGATCGAGCCTGGTCCCTGAGCAACCCGATGGAGCTTATGGTTTTTAATGTGGAATAATGGGAGAAAAAAAATACTATCAAGATGTGCCAGCCTTACTGAGACATATTCAAACTCCGTTCTGTGATTTCAGGAGGTACATCTACTAAATACTAACCGGAAGGGGGTGTAGACGCATGCAAACATTGACTTTACCTTGTGTGTGTGTTTTTTTTAAATAACTGTTGATGTTTTCTAAAATAAAATAAGATAACAATAATAATTTATTCAGTTTTATATCTAAACCTTTTTCTCTTTCTTTGTTTTTATAATAAGTCTGGCCAAAAGAGCCACACTGTGGTTCCATTTTAAAAGCAACAAAAGAGGTAAATGCTTATGGGGGGGCGAACACAACTGAAACTTAAGCCTGCATTTCACTATTTCTATGCACAATGCTTTATAATGAGGCTTAGAGTTTCAGACAAAGTAGGCGGGCTGAATGACTTTGGATCAAACCCCACTCTATTTATTGTTCAAAATTATAAAAAAATCATAGAACAGATGGTTTATTCACAGGCGAGATGTACGCCCTTCATATTTATCGGAGTAGGTCCCGGTTTTCAACCAGACCCACAGTTAGCTGAGGTGCAACACCTTTCCACTCATTAGACTCACTAAACAGGATAATGATTCCCCTGAGAGAGCGTCTCCATCGCTCTACATGCCCTGTCACTGCCGCGCAACACCGTCACCATGGTGATCAAAGCCAGATGTGCTCACTGCTGTTGCCACCAACAAAGCACCACTGTACAGAGAGTTTTTACAGTTGTCACTCTGCTCTATACCATAGCCCTTGGGGATTCAGCTATCTGCTTCAGCTGTTGTGCGCAACCCAAAAAAAGCTGTGCTTTCTCATGCGCTGCCACACAGTCTGTGGCGGGACAGCAAATTAAAACAGGATGAAATTGACAGATGAAAGGCGCTCATAATTCAGACTTCTTGGATAGCGGTAAAGCACGGAGGTGCTAATCTATTTTTGTGGTGCATCTGACATCCTAAAATAACTTCTATGCTTACTTGTACTGAAACATTTTCAAACATGTCTCCCCTTTTAGAATTAGAATTCCACATGTTGCCAATAACTTTTGTTTTTCTCCACAGCGAATAAATTATCATGGGACCAATAAAGATCAACTGCTGCACAACATAGAAAAAGCAGAAGCAAACCTCAATAATTTGCTGTGAACAAACAACACAGAGCTTTCAGACCATGGGATGCCTTTCAGCTGTTTGAAGAGGGAATAAATTGGTACATTGGGAGAGAGAGCAAAGTATTCAATAAGTCGTTGTGATTTTTGCATGATTGCCAAGTAGCTGCAATTTGAAAAGCAGCGAGGGACAAATTTTTCTGTCTTTTACCGTTTTAACAACAAACAAAACAAAAAAAAACGTGTCATCTGACATTAACGCATCTCTGCGCGACAGAACAACAAAGGCAAACAACTGCACGAGGGCGCAAATTTACACTGGTGTAATGCAGCAGTGATCAAAGAAATACAGACAACAAACAGAAAAACACCTGCAGTGACAGATGGAGGTAGCCCCAGTAAAGAAAACACAGGGCAACAGAGCACTGCAAGCAATGAAAGTAGACAGAGATGAGGGAGGAATAATAAAGAAGGTGGGAACATTTTATTTCTGATTTGAGTGCTCAGACACTACTTCTCACAGACACAAATGTTGAGTGAAAAAAAGGGGGCCTTGATTGAATCAATAAACAGCAAGGAACAGAGAGAGAGACCACCTTGTCCCCATACAACACTTTTAGGACTTTGGTTTGCCCCGTTACGCTCTCCTTCTGGACGTGAGCCCAGCAGCAAGGTGACTCAGTTTGAGTTTGCAGTGATGTGTCGAGCTCTGCTACAAAGCAATGAGGCGTCTTATGCAGCTTCAGAGTTGCGATCTGAAAATGACAAGTGAAAAAAAAAAATATTAAAATAGCAGCTCTTCAGTTTTAGGAGGCAAAAACAGAAAAAGCATATGGCAGTGATCCAAACTTTTTTTTTTCACTTTAATTTACTATAAGTGGTGTGCAGAATTTTAGGAACAGCTTGCACATTTTGGGTCTGGAACCCATAGCAATTACAGCAATTTTTCAACTCAGACATACAAACAAGAAAAAAGACTGTCTATCAATCACAATGATGGAAAGATCAAAATTTTGTCCTTGAACTGGTTGCCTGGTATTTTTTATTTTTTTAAATAAAAAGTTTAACACATTACTACTAAGACTTCAAATTGGCGTTTTTTTTTTTTAAACGTGCATTCAAGAAAAAAAACTATTTCCATTTTACTCAGAAGAGTCGTCTGTACAGGCATTGTAACAGCTCACCTTTCAGACCCGTAATAAGAATTAATTTGGGATTTGTCAAGTAGTGGAGAACAGCAGTCAGAGCATATCTCTCAGTGAGCGTTTCAGTAACAGAGCCAAGTGAGTGTGTTTACATGAAGGCCGGCCATTTGAAAGAAGACGTTCAAAAGTAATTGTATGGATGATTTGACAGACATGGATTGATCCGTTCTGACAGCGCTCCGCTGTGAAGGTGGCAGTCTGTAAATCTACCAGCTGGTGACAATAAAATCTGTCTGTGAGGGTCACTTGTCTGGATGTTGGCATCAAATGCACACTGGGGTTTTTTAGAATAACTACATGTGCATTGGATTAGTTCAGGTTTTATGTTATTTACAATGGATGGAAACTGCTTCCGTAGATTCAGAGGAATGAAAATTCAGAGATTGATGGAAATGTTTTGAACCACCTTTGCTTTTTTTTTTTAAAATACATCAGCTCCATCAACAGTCCAAACCCTCCTCCAGACTTTCCAGGTTTTCAAAAGCTTTTATTTGGACTGCTACAACTTTGATTCAATTCTGTTCAGTATATTTTTATAGTGCCAGTTCACAACAAATGTCTCGAGGCACTTCACAAAAAAAAGTCATTTCAGTTAAATTTCCCATCCATTCAGATCATTCCTAGTTATCAAACAGTCCATTAAGCTCAATTCATTATTCGAATTCATTGAAAAAGTTTCCAATTTAAGGAAACACAGTTGTTTGCATTGAGCCACTGACTTACAGCATTCACTGCTCCGGCCCCATTCTGCTCAACTGTTCTTTGTTTATAGAAAGGAGAGTAGGGGTAAAATAGTCTTTTTAAATTTAAGAAAAAAAAAGAAAACAATCTAAAACAAACATTTTCGTAAGAGGGAAGGGAGACTAAGAGGGAGCAATGAACAGCTGTCACAAGTCCTAAAAGTCTTTTTATTGTCAAGTGTGGGCCAAGTTTTCATTTCATCTTTCATCATCTCCATGTTGGAATTCATATACTTGTTGAAGTGTAATATTACTACCTTTGATATTTTTTATAGTATTACGTTTTGTCTTTATGACATGTTGTTAGTAATAAGGTGGCTAAATATCAAATATAAAATCGGTTCTTCTTTTGGTAATACCTTGAGAGATTATGTTTGTCTGCGATAGTTGTAGACCTAAACTTAAATGGTTTATTTAAATATGAAAATCCTCTGAACTTGGTCACTGGACTGCCATCAAGAACCCATTAAAAATATTAGAAAAAAAGGAATATGCTGCATGTTAGACAATAACTACTTAAAATATACAACAACTCTAAGATAAATGTTGTGAAAGAGTAAAATGTTGCTGAATTTGAAAATAGGTCAGAAAACCTATTTTGCCTATAGTCATTATGCAAAAGGTGGGGTACACTCTGGAGAGGTCACCAGCCAATTACAGGGAAACACAGATACACACAAGTCAGCTGTACACACTCACACCTAAAGTGACTACACAGAGGAAAACATTGCTAACAAATATTCCATGATGCAACTTTTACTTCAACAACAGAAGAAGAGAGAAACAATCAAAGCAAAACAAAAAAAAAAAACTGAACAATTCAGTAAAGATTACTTTTACACATGGCACTGCAGAATTGCTAATTTGGAGAAGAATTATTTGACCCAATAGATTTTTTGCATTATCATAGTTAATATTCAAACTTGTCTGAATAACAAATATGACCAAGTTATTTAAAATGTTAGATCTAACTTGTTGCCATTGTAGATGTAGTTGTTTGTTCATTGTTTTCACATGATCAGGCTGGTTTGAAGAACTTTTTTCTCTTACCACAACAAATATGTTGTTTGATATTAGATTTAGTGGAACATTACTTTCACCTGTCAGCAGACCAAAAGTTAGAAATTGTATTAACTTGTCGCTGCTGTCCTTGTCAAGGAAACACATTACATTCATTACCTCCAAATTTATGTGAAAGACCGAGTGACATTTTTCTTTAAGTGCATTTTTTCCCTTTAATTTGAGAGTATGATGTTGAACATGCTGTAGCTGCTGTTTACCCATTGGTAGCCTCACATCGAGACAAAATTACAGTCATCCATCAAAGCTTTCTTACATGCAGCCTACAAGAATTGCTGATCTGAGAGCTGCAGCCTTCTCTTTCAATTACAATCAATTTCTTGTCCAAATTATGTAAATAACATCAGTTTGTGTGCTGTAGTTGAGTTAGACATGGAATACAGATGCTAAGAGAGCACAGAGAAGGAAAAAAAAAACATGGAGACAACAAGCCGATTTCCTTCTTGTAAGTATGTAAGCATATTATTTGTTACTCCTGCACCCATCAATCTGGAAACTGTACATGTCAAACTAGTCATTTATTATTGCTCTAATATTTGACAAGTAAGGTTAGGAGAAAAACAGAAGCGGGAAATATGTCAAGTTTGTGTAGAAATCATGAGCTCCAGTTTGTGAGTTTTTGGGGAGTACTGTATAGTTTTACAAATTTTAAAAGTAAATCTCGTTTTCTGACAATAAACACTTGTTTGCATTTGATCCACACAGTTTGGCGAACCGGTCAATGAAATAATCCTTTTCAATTAGAATATTCTTACTGTGCTCTGATCACCAGGTCTAAATGTCTCAGCATTTATTACAGCATGAATTCAGCATCTCATGAAAGAGATCAGATTGTGGCTATCCTGAGGTGAAAAGAAAGCACAGGTGGAAACCTTTAGCTCATCTTGTGTCTCTCGTTATCCTTTTGACTGATACGCCATAGAATCTGTTTATGGTTTGGACTTTGGACCCCTGAGCAACAGTCTAGTGCTTTTTCTCATTAAATCAGGTACTTCAAACATTGTCTGGTGTTTAGGAGTAGCTTAGCTTAAGGAGGGACACAGCCATAAGCCCAAACCCTAGATATCCTGCTTTCACACAAGCTCCCTTTAATGTTGATTCTAAATAACCTGTTTTTCTTGCAAAACTATATATTTTTTTGGTTTACATTTCTAGGGAAGGTTGCAAATTACTGCCGACTGGACAACAATCAAATAAATAGTCTCTGTGATAACTGCTTAAAGCTTTCACTATGTTGTGGCAGAGATCATCTGTAAAAATCTTTTAGTTTTCCTTCCCTTTCCTTCTCCCAGCACTAACTAGAAAAAACCAATCTGAGCCAGGGGGCGGGTCTTAGCGCTGTCATTCACAATCTCAAACTAGCTATGCATAGCTCTGCCAATAACTCTGCCACATTAAGGAGCGAGCACATTAGTGCACTTCCTTCTGGCCTTGGTTAGTTGTTTTTGGTCGGGAGAGGTACATTTCTTCAGACCAAAACAGCAGAGGAGAGGTAGAAGATCTCTATTTTCACAGACTATTTGTCTCAAACATATACGATCACAATATGGCTGCAATTTTATCAAATACAAAAAAAAAAAGAAAACATATTCTTTATAAATGTTAGATACTGAAGCTTTAAGATAACACTTGTGTGTTAATGAACTATTTTTAGAGTCCTCTGAAAAGTGAATTTTGTTAAGTAAAAGCTCGACATATGCAAGTCTGTATGCAGTTAATCTAAATAATAAACACACTTTCCTTTTTGAATTGAATGAGTGCAACAAATAAATTTTTTTATGATGTAATTCATTTGTATCTTTTGGCAAAGTCCGACCAATAAGAGTTTTGGATACTTTTGGTTGGACTGAAATTTATATTCAGTCCCCTAACAAAGCTTCAGCTTTTTGTTAGGGAAAAGCAAAAGCTTCCTGCAAAAGAAATTGATTAGAGTGAAAGCAAAGTCAAACTGCAGTCGGGACCTCTGCAATGAGCTGACAGGTCTGACAACGCTTAGCTTACTGCAAATACTTAAGCAAATAAAAAATAGGCAGGTGAGAGATAGTTCACAAAGAATGGCCAGGTGATGCAAATTTCTAAGGGATTTTCAAATAGTTGTCTTACTTAGCTCAGAATGGAAAGTAAAAATGGTTGCATAGTTGTCTGCTTGGTGTGAAAACCCTATGGAGCTTTGAGCAAACTCTTCTTTGCCTCAATGAAATTTGAATCAGAAACCCTTCTTTGCATTCTTAGGAGGAAAACTGAGAGGCAAAGCAACTTTGTTTGATCCAAATCAATTTTAAATCAACAGATTACAGATTCACTCGTTACAACGAGAGCAACAAGCAGATATAGAACTATTGGTGATACAATGAGCACAAACTGTAGGAGAGTCAGAAAAATCACTTTAAAAAAAAGAGGTGACTTCGTTCATATTTCTTAGTATGCCAACAGTGAAGGCATGTATTCACAGAGCCCCCTTATCAAGGGAATCAGGGTTTTTATTTTATTTTTTTTTACATACTTCATCTCAGAGGACATACAGAATGTCAGCTGAGATGAACTCATGTTTTTGTGCTGATTTGGAAAGAGGGAAAACATATCTAGGAGCGTGATGACAAAGAAAAGTTGGGATTGTCATGGGACAAGCTGATGTGCCAGCCTGATCAAACATTGAGCTTCAGGTTACCTTCCTATTCACAAGGTGCATGTTTGAGTTTCATCTCCATGTCATTCAAAATAAAAACATTCTGACAAGATTCTTGGAAAGAGGAATAAATGATCAAGGTGTCTGTTTGTTTTACATTTGGTAGGGTCTATACGACACTGTTCATGTCACCAAAAAGAGTTGATAAAAAAAAAAAAAAGTTTTCCTCTCATTCTCAGAGAAGCAATTGCGAATTATTAACAGGTGCTATCAGGTGAAAGGGGAAGGGGACAAAAATTTGTGCCAACATTTTTTTGTTGCTATTTTGGTCTGAAAACTGCAAGCCCTCTCATTGGTAATCCACAATTTCCTTTTTCAAAGGTGTAAAAAAAAGATGATGCTACACAGAGACCTAATTTTCTTACCCAATCTTTTAAACAGGAAACAAACTAGAATTAAAAAAGGTAGGCGTGTGTTGATCTTCATGTGTCAGATAATGGCTACAGCACAGCCAATTGTCTAGCCTTGCCCATATCTGCAGTGAGAGCAGTAATTAAAAACTTAAACTGTGACAAACAGGGCTGCACAAGAACTCAAGTTTATCTTTGCGCCTTGCAGTGAGGAGGTGGGTAATGGAAAAAAGGGGTAGAGGGACTTTGCTGCTAAGAAATAGCGATAATTCTACAATCAAATACATATATGCTTAGATAAATGTGTAAATAATTTTCAAGTTTTAATCAGGGGTTCTTATGCAGTTTAGTACATAATCATATTCACAGCATACTTGCTATAATCTACAACAATATGCTGCGTTTACTTGCGTCAACATAGCAACTTAACTAAATTCCTTCAGTACAAATATGTTGTAACAGTAAAGCATAATCTTGGAAAGGTGCTGCATTTCCAGCAGAATGCATTTGACAACCCATTTAGCATACTTTTAGCATGTTTCGAAGGTTATGTGTTGATGAAAACATCTTTCTCCAGCTGCAACTGACACAATCAGCAAAAGATTACAAAATGATTCCTCTAAACAACCTGAAAATAGAAAGCAATCTTAGCACCATGAAATTCCACAATAGACGCATACGAGCATTTAAGCACAGCAGAGTTCTCACTCATTGGGAAAAGAAATCTGCGGATCTGCTTTGTACTTCCTACTATTCTCAAAATTCCTCCGACACACTTTTAACTCCGTCTCCAATCAGAGAAGCCCAAATTGCAATCTGCTACACAATATGTTTTGCTCCACTTTATTAGGCCCGAAGATAAACCTCGTGGATAGAACACAGGCATTTGAGTAATGAACGCTCCCTCAGCATAACAAGATCCTTCCCTCCTTATGCTCTCCTCCTCTCAATTTGCTGCATGTATGAGTTTAGTTGGTCATTTTCCTGATGCACTTTTAGAGCAAAGCCATGTCTGCTATGATAATGCAGCAAAATTTATTCATTTCTGCATCCTGCCTGCATAATAAGGAATTAAAAGCTTAACTCTTGGTTTAATGTCGACGTGTCCGTATGCAATCAAGGGTTAATAAAATAATTTGCAGTTCATGAGTGTGAGATGTTTAAGGTACTTTATGTAAAGTGGGAAAGTTTGTACATCCTGTATTCTGAGGTAATTAATATCCTTAGCCACCGTGAAATTCAGAAAAAAAAAAAAAAAAACCATCTACAAGATCCAGCCACTGATTTTCAGAGGTTTAGGCCAGAGGACAGTGAACATTGTTTCAAAAGCCTCGGCTCATGTTCATATTGGATTTTCAAGCCAATTTTGGATCATTGTCCTGTTGTCTAAGCCAACCTCGTTTCAGCAACTCTACTGGCTCCAAGACGGCTGTATCCAGATTTTGATATTTAGCAGAATCCATTCTTTCCTCCATCTGTTCTTTGTTTGCAGTGCCATCGACTGATGCAGTCGAGACAACCACTTCCACCAGTTGGAAAGGTATTTCATCAACAAATTCAATGACTTATCCTCTTTTAAAACATATATTTTGTAAATGTGACAAGAGCTTATCCAGGTGTTTCTTCACCAACTTCTATCATTTCTTAATACTGGCAAATATGGACCTTGAGGGACTATACACAATCTTTTTTTCCGCTGTTACTAGCATATGGAAGTATGTTTTGCCTTTGTGCCCAACAGATGTCCAGATCTATCAGACTTCTCTCAGTCTGTTGGAACTTGTTTCTACATCAGCTGTTACCTTGCACTGTTTTAAATGACAACCAGAACAGTGGAAAACAAATCTAGGCAAGAATCCCTTTGGTATCTTTAAATAATCTTCCCATTTTTTGTGACATTAATTAACTTCACTTTGAAATCTCAGTTGCTTTAAGGATCACAGATCTGAGTAAAAGCAAGGTGTGAGGGGAGCACTGAATTTGATTGAAATGCCTCAACAAAAGCAAAAATCTAATGAAGTTTTGAGTGCTTTACGTTTATGTACATTAACATTTAAGGAAAGGCTCACAGAAATGTCTCTGCTACAGCAATGGTGTTTGCTTTTTTTTCCATGTTCTAAATTAGCAGAGCTCAATTTGTCCAAGCATATCTCAGCATTTGCATACTATACGTGACCTTTATGTGTAAAAAATATTGTCTGCAAATTTATTCCAAATCTGGTGGCATCTGTGTAGCTGGTGCAATGCTAATAACCCAAACAACATGGAAATCAAAAGTATGTTCCAGCATGCTAATTACCTGAGAAATACCACATATAAGAAACATAGGTGTGTGGGAATTGAGGATTAAAATAATCTCTAAAGTTAAAAAGAAAAACTCCAGCAATAAAAAAATATAGTTTACTCTTGGGTGAAGTGGAAAATGAAAAGGCAAGACAAAAAAAAAAAAGAAGCTTTTCCTCTAACTCACACATTGAACTGATGACTGCCAGACTGGTGTTCCAACCTCACAGAGAAGCATAAAACACCTCAGTTTGATTTTGAACTGAAGCGTGCTGCTGCCACCCGAAGCTATATCAAGGCCTCTGGAGGAGCTCAGTTAGCAACTGCTCTGCTTTCCCCAAACGGTTGTTTGCATCGCTGGGGAGATGTTTGTCTTTGGCTCTTTTCCAAATAAGGACAGTTGTGGCGCTCCCAGCACTGAATAGATTCACCAGCTGCCAGGCTAAAGCAAGCAGACCTCGCCAGATACTGGGTTAACTGGTCTGCAGCTTTCTCTTCCCCAACTGTTCATTCTTGTCTCTGCTTGGATTATAAAAGACTTCTGGGTTTAATCTTTAGTATAGTCATGTACGAGACATTTATGTAATGAAGGAGGCATATGTTCGGTGCTATGCTGTTTAGTCTTTTTTAAACACAGTCAAATTCACACAGGTTTTTCACAAGGTTTTAGTCTGCAGTTAAACTGTTGGAAATATTTAACCATCCAAAGGTATTAAAAAAAGAAGATAAATTACTTTTTTCATTTTCTATGTGGATGATGAGGGATTTAAAAAAAAATAAAATAAAATCTAGGTAACAGTTGAGTGAAATGAAGCCTATTGTTTGATCAATTATGTATACCGAAACAGAATTTCCCAGGAAGCCATGAAAGGTGCACGTCTTAAGGGGATGTACACCTCTCAGTCAGATGCAGATCGTCCCACCTCAGGTGTCAATATCGACCAAAATAGCTGCTGCTTTTACACAGAGGCTGTCTGCAGAGTGCATTTACAATATGCTCACACACCTGTTCCAGTACACATTATGATCAAGCAGTGAAATGAGCATTGTGTCTGTGGTTAAGTTGCTGCAGTGAAGACCAGTACTCCAGGGGATTACAAAAAGTTAGAAAAAAATTTTATATAAAAAAAAAAAAAATACACTGGAAGACAGACAGGTAACAGATGATCTGAACTCCCTGGAGCTGTGTTGATTGTCTCACACCATCCTCACCACAAACATGATTGGAGCTTTACTTGCTGACTGGTGCTGCAAACTGGTGTTCAGTGGTTGTGAGGTTGTCTGCACTTGTTAACAACTGGGAGGTGTTTTGATGGTTTTAAGCTTGTCAGGGTTTTTTTCAGGGTCAGGATGTGAGGATGTAGTCAGTGCTTACCTTCCTTTAAATCTGCTCCAGAACTACATGTATGATGACCATGAGCAATGCTAAAGATAAAAAAAAGTACATACACAGATGACATTACAAAAGAATATTCACAAAAGGCAAAAGAAAACTGCTTAAATTTTATTGTAAATATTTCAATAAAAGCGAATACAGATAGACAAAAACATGTATTTGACGAGTAATGACAGAAGGAATGTTAGAATGAAGATAAACGGCATCTTTAACAGCGCTCAGACAATACTTCGGCTTTTTCTGCAAATTTAGGGGAGGCACACAAAAATTATGAAAAATCAGTGTGCAGAGACAAAATACAAAAACAAATTGACATTTACTAGAAAAACTACACAATGTTTCATTTTAAAATGTTATACTTTTCTAGACTTAAATTTCTGCATGTCTTATATTTGTTTTTATACCTTTTTGGAAATCTCAGAAAATTTGATTAAATATTAGAAAACAAAAATGGAACTGTGTGGCATTCAATCTTTTTGTAAAAATGATAAAAATACAAGATTTGCTCACATTTGACCTGCATAAGAAACATTATTCGGTTCAACCAAGATTTAGAGTCAATAAAAAGTAGTGAAAAATTAAAAAAAACCTCAGCATTTAAATTTTGTATGGGTATATATTCAGTCAACAGGTCAAAAACCCAAATACAGATGTATAAAAAGGATTAAGGACAGATGTATCAAATCAAAGCATTTTATTTAAATATAAATCAACATAAGATAAACAATAGCAATAAAACAAATCACTATGTATATAGCAGTTTTAGATATTTGTCCTTTTTGGGGAAAAAAAGGAAGGAGAAAATCTAGAAAATGAAACATTTGATTATGAAAGAAAATACAGTTCTTTGAGGCGTTTTTAAGATTGTGCAGAAATCTTGATTTAAGTACCATTAAAGTATAATTATGGCTTAATTCTTTGTCCATTATATTTCATTATATACACTTTTAAAGGTTCTTGGAGTATAAAACATATCAAAATCTTAGAAAGGAGTAAAAGTACAAATATTGCAGAAGAAAAAAAAGCGTAAATGTTTTTATTAACAAATATAATTTATTGTGTTAAACTGCTAACATACAAAGCCAGCATCTAACGCACAATCTAAAAAAGCACTAATGTGAAAGTTTTCTGTAACACTGCAAATCTCTAGAATACATAGAGCTGCTTACTTCTATCTATTTTCTACTACGATGTGCTGCAGCTTCAACAGCTTTGCGTAAATGTACTATTTGTATTTGATATTATCATATCAGTATAGAGCTGAAATTGTCTGGTTGATATGTAGCTATGTTGGCAGTACACATATCAGGATCATATTCTGCTAAATCTTTTTGGATATAATTATGTTTTTAATTGCCGTTATGTAATGAAGGATTAAAATCCGAGTATTCAGACTCATTACTTTCATTGTACTAACTGTGTGGCGACTCCTTCCTCTATTTAGAAATGTTGGTCCTGTGAGATAATGTTTTATGCTCACATAAAAAGCATTTATTTATTTATTGCTGTATTGTAACATTTTCTTTCAGTGATAAGAAATTAATCTTACAATGCTCTGAGTCTGGCCAGTAGAGCCTCCACATCAGGTTCTCCGTTAGCGTCGGCGGCCGTCTGGAGGACGGGACTCTCCGCTTTCATTTCTGGCTTTCTCTCAGCCAGCTTGACCACTTCTCTGTCCGCCGCCCGTTCCCTGTCCAGCCCACGGCTGTCACCCGGAGTGTTTTTGTACTTTTGGCCCACTTCAGAACAGGTAGACACCTTGGCCCTGGCTACAGACGGATAGCCTTCAGATTCATTGCGCACCTCCCTGGCAGGGGGAGGTTTTGACGCCGCCGAGCTCGCATTTACATTCTGCCGGGAGCGAGACCTTTGCAAAGGTGCCTTGTTGTTTTCTGCGTGAGAAAAACAAAGGCAAAGGAGTGAGAACAATAGTGAAGAGAAGACGGAGGAGAGCAAGGAGGAGGGAAAGCGTGACTCGTTAAATGAATGAAAAGCCAGAGAGGTTAATCAGATTAAAGATTAAATTACAAAGAGGAGAGGCAGACGAGTGACTAGAAAATGTAGTGACAGTTACAACACAGCAAACATAAAAGTATTAGAAAGTAATAAGCACTTTAGCAAGCATGTTGACGTGCAAAATAAATGGTCATGCATACAGTTCTTCTGGATGAACAGACATAAATACAGTGTATATGCACATTGATGAGGATAGATTTTCTGCAGCAGACTGTGGCGTGCAGCCAACTCGCGATGATGAAATGGATATGGCTGATCAACTGCAACAGAAACTCAATAACATAGTATGTTGGCCTTTTCCAATCTCGTATTCTCTTTCACGTTTTCCTCACAAGTTGCCCCCGCAACTGGCTCCACCTCCCTCGTTTCCACCATCATCATCCATTCTCCTTTTGCAGCATCTCTGCTCGCACAAAAGTCCTCTCTATCTTTTCTTATTCCTCCAAAACATGTTTCCGGGCAGACAGTGGAACAGAGCGACGCCCAGATGCCAGAATCAGACCTGCATTCTGATTTATAATCCCTGTGAGTAGATCTTAGACTTCATCATCAGTATGTGCGCACTGGAAGAGGAGGCGAAATCCATATTCATGTGACCTTGAGTGTGAGACTGAGAGGAGCGGCGAAAGGAAAGGCGCCGGCGCATTTAAAGTTTCCCGAGCCTGAAATGTCTGGCAAACAGGAGTCAACACAGCAGAGCAGAACACAGCGACCCGCTCTGTCAGCCAATCGGTAATGAGTTTGGAGCGTGGCCAGTCAGTCATGACAGTGTGTTTTATGGGCCAAGCTGACGAATGACAAGGAACGTCCCTGAACACCACCTCTGACAAATAAATAAGGATAAAGGGAGCAGAGCCGGGAAGAAGGACCCCAAGTGCAAAATAAGCAAAGAAAGCCAACAATCACACACACACACAAAAAGCAAACAAGAGGCAGTGAGGGGCGAAATGAGTAGCATGTGTTTACTTTGCTGGTATGACTGAACATTAACCAGAGCTGAAGATTCAATCCTTGGATGACTGTCTCACTCTCTTTTTGCCTTTTCTTCCTGTTGTAACAGTCTGAACAGTAACAGCTAACAATTACTCTCCGCAGTCTATCCGTTCCCAGTTTGCCCATCACATCCTGTTCTTTTGTCCTCCCTCTAAAACTCTGGCATCTGCAGCTGTCTTTCTTAGCAGCACCACACAAACATTCTTCCTTAACACATAAAAAAAAAAAATCTCTCAAATTCAAAGCTGAAGCTGTGAGAACAATGCATTGTGTTATTAAGTATTTGCATTTTGACATCTCTTTTAAACCAACACCAGGGAAAAAGGACAGATATTCATTGTGAAGAAATTTTAGGATGAATTTTTATTAGCATACATTTTAATCTCACTTTCAGGACTTCAAGCAGCCTTAATTATTATTTCTGAAAATCTACAATATGTGGTATCATTACATATCTACATTTTGCACTACAAAAAGAAGCAAAAATAGGAAAAATGCATGCTTGAATAAGATGTTTTATCTAAAAACCCATTTTTTCCCTTCTTTTCCTAACAGGGATTTGACTTTAGCACTGAAGATGATCAAAGAACTGGCAAGTTCAGTTCTTTCCTCATTCTGCCTGCCTGTGACACCAAACTGCCCCATCCTTTGAAGCTTCCCGAGCTTCTCAACATATGCCTTCATCTAAGCTGTAAAACACATCAGAGAAATGTAAAACATACCTAATCTCACAGGTTGGACTCATTTAACAAACAGCTGACAAAGGGTGGAAGGGAGAACAAGTCAAGTCAAATTTTAATCAAATTTGCTGCTCTGGACAGCCTTGGGTTTGAACACTAGACCAGCACAGGTTTTCCATAGAACGCATGCTGCGACAGCGCGGGCAGCAAAGAAAAGATCAATCTGGTCTCCAAGCACGTACCAAATCAAATTTAAATAGGTTCTCGGATACCATGTCAGTGACCCAAACCACAGTAACTGGCCGACTAATGGTGGTAAGGGCGCTACATTAATCAATATTGAACTGTTTTAAGGTTAATTAGTGATTGCATGAACAACTTTCTAAACAATTCAACTAAACATTTAGGCACGCTTGCAAGCACTGAAGTTCGATCACCTGACTGTTTGAAAAAAGTACATTGTAAGCTGACTGCCCACATGGCACATGCGAGACATAGAAAGTCAATCTTTATTTCTTTTTAAATCAGCTCAACTTTTCTCACATTTTGACCTTGTTAGCATACTTTTATTCCGATATGCCTCTGTTTATGGCACGATGGGAAATATCAAGAGAGCAGTTTCTAAAAAAAAAAAAGAAAAAATAGTCGAGCCAGAGATGCAGATTAGTGCGTCCATTACCACTTTTACACCCGGCTGATGTTAAATCACAGAATTAAGGCTTGTGGGAGGAGGTCAGAGTTTGCTAGAGAAGGGGGCCTGACTGATTAGCAACACTTTTCAAAATGATCAGCATGGACATCTGATCAGATTTGGAGCAGAAAAAGACAAATTATTTCTCCCACACTTAACAGACCTCAACCCCCATTCCTCCTAAAAAAAAAAACAACAACAACAAAAGCAAGAGTTCTCCATAAATAATTAGATATAACAAAAAGAGTATTCAGTAGAATCCCCATGGATGCTTTCTGCTTTTATATATTGACAGCTCTCTGGCGTTTATCTTAATTGTCGTTCAGTTTCAGCTCTAAGAAAAATAATTTGGTGCATGTCCGTGTAAATTGGGTAGTTTTTTTTTTGTTTGTTTGTTTCACTTACTGCCTTTGACCAACAGCAGTTATGGGGAAATAGGATTAGCTTTTTTTGTTTCCTGCAGCAATAATGGTGTCTTAGAGCTGCAGTTTCCTTTTAAAACCGTTGATGGTTAAGATAGACGAATATTGCTTTTGTGTTCTTTTAAATGATTGACAGGATATCTGGAATATGTACTCTAATCTATGTATGAAAACAGAATACTGATTTTCCAATATCAGCACTCATCTTTACACTTTGAAGTGGCAGTCCATTCGAAAGCTTTTCCTGTCCCATAAGCCTGAGAAAAAGAGCTATGTTCAATTTTCACAAAGCAACAAACAGCACTCCACATTTCCGTTCATAAGATCATTTGTTCCATTTATATTTGTAGCTTCCAATAATGCAGATGAGCCTGAACTCGTTCATCTCCCTCCACCTCCCAGGTGTTCTCCTCCTGTGTGGAAAAGTTGGTACGCAGGCAGGAGACAGTGAATTATGCAACAAAACCTGGCTGCATATTTCACTGTGTGATTCAAAAAGCCATAGTGCCATATTTGCAGTAACAATAAACTCATCTATTTGACTGGCTGTGAAGAGACTGGGACAAAACAGTCAACAGATTCGGAAGACCACTATTTTCCAGAGTGCAAACCATAAACACAATGTGATTGTACTAAAATACCAGTCTATCACAAACTTCAGTCCAACGCTGCCCTTTAGTTTCCTGGAAGGCAGACTTGAGAAGAAAAACATTGATAAACGAGCTGGCAGACGGAACTTCTCGCTTTCAGCTTCTCTGCAAAATGCTCTTTAAAATTGAGTCTCAAAGCCCAGAGCCTTTTACCCAGCGACTGACACCGCTTCTGTTGCAGCAGAAGACAAGTAAAATCTCAAATCAAACAGACATGTTGCAATTCTAAATGGCTTGAAAGCATCACTGGGAATTTCAAGATGGAACAATAGTGGATTTGCCACATATCTAATAAGACGGCATTCTGTGTAAACGTAAAGGGCCAAACGAAACATTTGTTTATTTTTCCCTTCCCCCTGCACATAACTGCTGAAGGAAACACACACTTTCTCCTTGCTTAGATCATTTGGTCCGTTTGCATTTGCCTGTTCAAATATAGATGTAGATGAGCCTCTCCTCTGCTCTTTTTTTTCTGTCATCTTTTATGACATTGGGTGCATTTGATCACTTTAAGAAGAGAGTAGTCATGAAGACTCAGAAAGAGGCACAGACAGTGAAGGGATGTTTTCCCTCAAAGCAATGACTGACACAACGAGTTAAACTTAGCAAGATCAAACATATACTTACTTACACCTGCCATAAATCAAAACGCAGCTTGTTGGCAATGTGTGTTCAGTGTACATGTTGACTTTCCCGACTGTCTTTTACATTTGCAAGTGCACTTGAATCATGCAACAAACAACAAAACCTTTAAAGAAACGGGAATAGTTCAAAATATAAATAAACAAATATTTCAACCAGCGATTAAACTGTCAAGTGTTTGATTACTTTTTAATAGGAGGTTTAGGAAAACAGCAAGAAATTTTCTAAGCCAGTTTTTCACGGCCATAGTTAACACTTTCTAATTGCTCTTTTTGTACAAACTGACAAAAATAAATAAAGCGGAAATACTCTCGCAGGCTAAAATCAGAATAGCTGACATGTTTTCCGCTAAATAAACGTAATAATGACTGCGCTGTCTAGTAATTATTATATGAAAGGGATTTTTTTTTTTTTCTGAAGCGCCTGTTGATAATGTGCAACATATACAATGATGCAGCCTTAATCTGCAGCTACTATGTCTGGGAGGATACATTTATCTTTTAATTTCATACTTTCTAGGCATTTCGATGCTGACTCAATAAGAAAAGCAATGATTTAACAAATGTAAGTGCTACTACAGCTTTTGATGATTTTGCTTATTATTTAAACAGGGTGGGAAAAAGCTATATCATCAGCTTTTATAGGCTCTATTATTGTATGCTTAAAAATAAATAACTTCAAAAGAAAATTATGTATGGTGTAGCAGATTTTATTATAAGAAGTCTGATGTATCTAATAAAGGAGGGTTTTTCAAAGTTAATTATAATACATTCTATTTAACTTTGATGCATTTAAAAATATAAAACAAAAATCTGAGTGTAAAAAATAATAAAGGGGAGGATTGATAAAAAAAAAAAAAAGCTTTATGTAGTTTT
The DNA here is from genome assembly GCF_027474105.1 of Poeciliopsis prolifica. Classification (NCBI taxonomy): domain Eukaryota; kingdom Metazoa; phylum Chordata; class Actinopteri; order Cyprinodontiformes; family Poeciliidae; genus Poeciliopsis; species Poeciliopsis prolifica. The sequence goes on from NW_026562396.1 coordinate 2,876,997, forward strand.
AAAATTTTATTCACCAACTGTTTACCAAGGTTCCAAATTAAAAAGCAGAAAAAAAACTTACTGAAATGATTAGATAAATCATTTGAGAAAACCTAAATACAAATAACAAAGCATCTTGTGAAATTATTTACAAGTCTCCACTGTGGCTGAGGAGAAATTGTTTAACAGCTTTGGCAACATTTCTTTAGTTCAGTGAAGTGTATAGACTCATCTTTTCACAACCTTCATTCAAAAAGGTTTGGATATGGACTCTGATTGGACCAAAATGCAGTGCCTGTGGATTTTGTTGCTAACTTTCAATCAATACTCAATTTGTAAAGCTCTGACCTGCCAATAAAGTTTTTGGCCTAATTTGATTTCGCTTTCTAATTTCTCCTATCAACAACAAGAAATCATTTTTTTCCACTTACTGTCTGAATTGAAAATGTACTGTCTAAATATGTTTATGGTAAAATAAAACATTATGTCAAAAATCCCTAATTCCCATAGTGTTGTCTATTTAGCCAATGTCAGAGTCTCTTTTTAAAGAAGACTGACATCTTTAAAAGAAAAAGTCAGAAGAAATCAGACAACATCCATCTTAATGTGGATGTTATGATCCTTCCTGGTTCAGTTTAGGTATCAGTGATGTTTGATTTGTGAAAATGCCCAATATTGTAACTGAGCCCGACAACACGGTAACTTTGATCATGTCTGACTGCCATCACTAGTTGGATTTTCTGTGAATCTCAAATGTAATTCACCGACACTCTTTTCGGTCGCTCTTTAGTAGATTTGTTGCTGTGCCTGGGATGATTATCTGGTAACATTATACGACTTCACTACTGTTTGTCTGTCAACAATTAGTACAAGAAAACAGATTCAGCAACTAAATGGCTTATTTTTATATTCAGACTAGAAAAAATGCTCGAAAGGAAGAAAACAGCCTAAGATAAGCAAACAGTGTTAACTTTCACAGCTTTGATGAATGGTTGTACAAGTTCAGACAGCAGTTGGAAAACAAACCTCATTATTTTGTCTAAAAGAATAAAATTTTATATTTTGTGACTTTGAAAGCGAAGGACTTGCATTTAAAGAAAAGTTACATTTTGGTTTGATCTCTAAAGTTAAGCATTTGGCAGTGTCACAAAGCAAGACTTCTAAGACGTAAACACTAGCAGACAGCTTGTTAGCATTCCTGTGTGTATCCTGGGTAGGCCGGCTGTAATTAAAGATCGTTATGGGGCAATGCAACAATCACCTAAGGTTTGTCCCTTGTTTGTTGGTTGTAGCCTGTTGTGTGTGTGCACACTGATCTTTCTGCAGACTTTGTCACAGAGAAAAAAAAATATCAAACGGGATTAAACATGAGAAGCAGAAGGCACTGAAAGGTGAGTGGAAAGAAAACAAGAGGGGAGGAAAAGTAATAATTAGGAAGAAGATGACAGGGTGGACAGAACCAACAGCCCAGAGACAGTGGCATGATTTGGACTCAATGACTATAATTTGTACTAGACTGAAATAAAGTAGAAAAAGTGAAGGTGTTATAAAGATGAGGCAGAAGAGAAAACAGAGCAGGCTTGGAGATGGATTGTTGAAAGAGAAACGTCGCAGTCCCTCTGGGTAATGTGAAAACAGCACTGTTTTAGGTGACTGAGGTGTTCTTTGCTCTAATGCATGTCAAAGTGTTATCCTTTGTTAAGTTGTGATTTAACACCCTCCGCTCTTGTATCCTTTTTAACACATTCAACAATCTCAAGCACTACTGTGGATGCACATGTAACACACACAAAAGAATGTGCAAAAAATAAAAATATTCCAGGAAACTTAGAAATATGAAGAACTCTGCTGTTTAATTAAAACTTAGAAAATTCCACTTGAGAACAGAAAAAAAAAATAAATAAAAAAACCACTTACATTGCTTTTGCTGCTTTCAGAGGCCTTCATTTAGAAGGTTTTTGGGTTGGTTGTGTTTTTGACTATGTTTTCAATAAATAAAATTAAACAAAAGAAAGAAAACATAGGCGCTAACAAAATGTAAAGTTTATGCAGTCCAAATAATTATTGCAGTAAAGTAGAATTTTACATATAATGACAGTAATATCTATCATAAAAAGCATTAGTTAGCATTTTTTAAAAGTCTGATTTAAACACAATTTGACAAAGGTCAAATTTACATAACTTATTACAAAATGGCAACTTGTAAATGTGCTTTTGAATGGAAAAAAAAAAAAGACTAACTCCATTTATACAGTCTGAGAGAGTTCTCTGTAAATATAAAACTAAATAAATGATCTCTGAGAGTTTAACATAAAGCCACAAAATGTTGAATGATATATCAGTGATCTGTGACCACCATGAGTGGAGTCTGTGTAAGTGGCTCAGAAGAGAGAACGGTCAGTGGTTGCTTGACATTTATAGGTCACCCTGTGACTACAGTCTTGTAAGAATTTTCTTAATGGATATGACAAAGACCTTTTCACACAGAAGTGTACAGACAAAACAGAAGACATCTTCAATATGTCATATTTGTTTAACTGCGTTATCTGAGAAACTGTGGATTTAGGTGTGTATATACAGAGGCATAACATTTGGACCGCTGGCCCAAAATGAAATAATTTCCTTTTTTTATTATTTGCGCTACAAAAACAGCTCCAGTCAGTCAGTACATGGAAAGAGGACATCTGGGGGCTTTCATTTTTAAATGGTGGTTTGGGCCCTGCGGGATCTGAGGTGGGATCTTTGTGGATTAGGTTTCCTTCCCGCAGATGTCATCAAGTCCCGTAACATTGGTACTTGGGGTGTTTGGAGGCAGGATAAACATCTCAGACTCTTTGACATCTTCTTTGAGCCACCTCTAAGAAGATTCAGCACGACCCACTTCAGCCCCGGCTGCTGTTACGGTGAAATGTTGCTGCTGCTGTGTTGGAAATAGGACCACTATTCTAAAAATGTGTCAGGTTCCCCTGACAGGACATTGTGGTGCAACAAGACGGGTAATAATTTAACTGTGGCTATAATGCAATGTCTGATTTGTTCATCAATGTTAAAAGAACAAGGCATTAATAGTGTTGTTAGAATAATTGACTGCTTAAATCCAACAAGACAAATCTGTTGGATATGAAAAGCCTGCGCTCAAGTCCGTTGGCTGAAAGTTTGAACCTAAACCTGCGTGCACTGCAGCCAAGCATGACATTGCATTAACACGCCATGGTGGACCCAATGCTGCTTTCAAAGCAAGCCTGCATTCCTGCTACTAGCACTTCTACCATGTACACATTGGATCATACTGCCAAAACACCCAGCAGAGGACAGAAAACAGCAAAGCCAAAACAGATGAAAAACGTTTCTTTCATGTAGCCGAAAATCAATCTTTTGACCATCAGCAGATAAAGATATGAGAACACATGATAAAAGTAGTTTCCATGTTCTGATGGCACAAATAGATCAATACAAGCAAAATCTCAGCAACGTAATGCACACCCATAACTAGATACAAAATAAAAGAGTAAATATATTATGTAATAATTATTAAGTTATTATAAAGAGAAAAACATTATAATAGCATTGCATTATGGCTTGAGGGATGAATAATCTTTGAGAAATAAGGACTTTTAAATTAATCTCAAGAGAGCTACATGTCACTGTGAGATGAAAGATTAACAAAAAGTCATGGTCATCAAACCTGCAAATATGAACTTTGCATACACTGGTGTAGAAAAAGAGGTGAAATTCTTCATGGAGCACAAATTACTTTGCCTGCTTTACAAAGTGGAAAGACACCTGGCAGATGGTTCCTGCAACCTAGTCTCTTACTCCCGCTTTAAACTAATTATTTCTACATGCAGGGTAATGGACTGAGAATGTTTCTTTATACAAGGACATCATCATTTCCTGGGGTCTCTCATCTCTGTTTGTTTGCCGCACACACACAGAAAAGCAGACATCAGACACAAACATAGGAAGACAGCCTGACAGACACACATCACTGCATTGAAGCAGACACACACGCACACACACCCACACACACAAATACACCAATGTGGTCTACTCCCAATAAGCACCAACTGTTTTACAGATACAGGTTTAGAGCAAGTGCACTCTGCTGCAACTGGCATGAATTAAACATGTCTTGGTTTCAGGCTCCGCTACCTGTTGTTGTTGTTTGTGTGGTTACTGCTGGTAAATATCCCCAGCAGTCGTAACCTAATGCATATGTATTTCCCCTCGGTGAGTTCACACTAACTAAGGATTTCTATCAGCCGCTTTTCTCTCGCAGTGTACACCTGTCACACAAACAGGGAGGAAAATATTGATCCTTCACATGCCTCCAGCCTCAAAGCTGCAACTCATTCGCAACTCAGAAAGACAGAAGCACACATTTCTCTGTTAGCTTTCAATCAGTCAGCTCCAAGAAATAATAAACTTATTAGACTGAAAGGTTTATGAAAAGCATGTCCGGAGGACTATGTCTCATTATGCGCAGAGGCTCACTGAAATGGCAGGGAACACTGTTAATTTTGGGCGGAAAAAAATCTGAATACTTAAGACAGTTTTAGAAATCTTTTTTATAATGAGCAACAACAGTTTGAATGTGGTCAACAATAGTTTAGGATATAAAATGCACAAGAAAATCCCACTATTATGATAAGAGAAAAAAGCATCTAAATAAACATGCACTGATAATTGGTTTCAAGATAGAAATTAGCCTGTTATGAGCAAACACTAAAAATCTTTAAATTAGTTATTTTCCTTTATTTCTGAACATTTTGGTTGCAGCTTCATATTCTGAGGTAGGGGGAAAATATTCAGAGAGAAGAATAAGCTCCACTTCATCATACTCTTCTCAAACAGATTGTTGTCTTTATTGTTTTTTTTTAAATAGGCTCTGACTCTATGCAGGGATATGCTTACATCCAAAAAGGCTTTTCATCTTTATGTTTCATTCTCACTTACGTCCTCATCGAAATAAATACCAGTAGATGTTTTAAGTTCATATTGCTTTTTCCTGTTCGGTGGCTCACTTTTATTGCAGATGGTCATAAACAAAGTGAGCAACCATATGCTTTTCTTGCACATTGTTCAGCTCACTCTTGGAATAATATGTTTCTACACAGTGTAACGCTAACATGATTAAAATGAAGCCCTAATAACACTTAAGTTATTTTTTAACTCTTTGCTTCTTAATGTTTAACCTGTAGAACTATTCAACTTGACAATGTTATGTAAAGACTTTGATGTAGATGTATAATAATTTCATGTCTAGCTGAACTTAAAAACAAGAAGAACATTTAGTCCTGCTGCCTCATCTTGGTGGCATTATTTTCAAACCTCTACAGGCAACATGTGCCGATTATCCTCAGTCTTTACAGTAACTGCTGATTCAATACTTCTACGTCCAATTGAAGTGTTTTATTGTTTGCCTCTTTTATTCCCAGTTTTTTTTCCACTGCCGTTGTTTGCACTGCCAGCTGAGGGGTTGTGTTTAACACTCGGGCCGACTCTGACAGCTCTCAATATGCAGGGCCAGTCCTGCCATGCAGACTTATGAATTCCAAACAGCCTGGAGTCATGCTCCATATTTCATTGAAGTTGAATATTTAAAAAGATCAACCCACTCAAAACCCTATAAAACCTATCGTTCTGGGGCCTTGTGTCCTAAAAATAAATCGCATCTGCCATATCATATTACAGACAGCCACATCAGCCACCATCTCTTAAGCATTTTCCTCTCTGTGTTCCCTTTTCTCTCTCTGACAAAACCCATCTGGTAACCAGCCTGTCTCCATCAACACAGGTTTTCCTCTCTGAAAAAACAAAACAAAAAATCATGCACTTCCTTCTGCCTCCTTGAAATCATTCACTTCCCCTTTATTTTGTCCTGTCTGAAAATCACAAGTTTCTTTTTAGTTTTTGCTGCTACTCATTCGTCAGCTGTCCTTCAACCCCAACTCTTTGTACAGAACCACAGATCACCAGCGCAGATGTGAAAAGTTCTCCATTTCATTCAAAAAGCAAAATGGGAAAAGTGTTCCAAAAACTCCCCCAAAAAACAAAAAACAAAAACTAAATATAGTACAATTACTTGAAACAGACAGTCAACGACAGCATATAATTAATCAGATCAAAAAGTGCCATAGATTAATATTGAGAATAGATCACTATGTCAAAATGTCAACTTTTAACAAAAGTCCACTGGGTGTACAGTAATTTGGATGCTTGGATAATTTTTCAGCTGTTTTAGCATTAATTAAGATGACATTATTTTTATGATGTCATCTTACAATAAGATGACATCAAAGGTCAGAAACTTAAATTCTTCAGCATCGTGCATTCCACGTTCCTTCACTCGTCCTTTGAGGCTATTGTTTCCTCTGCACCACTTTGCATCATAGTTTGTCCTTCCACTAAACTTTTCATAAACATGGCTGGAGCCTTGGCTACAAAAGTCTTAGCTAGATCCTTTAGGAGTAACTTTTAGTCCTAAACAATCAAATTATCATGATTGTTTAGGACATAACATTTCTGTATATCAAATTATTTAGTTGGTCTTATGCAATGCTCAAGATTTAGGATTTCATTAGCTCGAAGATAAATCACCTACATTTACAAAAACAAATACATTATACATAGTAATCTGTGTGCAATCAATGTCAGTCTCAAATATTGACCTAAATGAGTGAAATAAAAACATTTGTTCATTTTACACTGGCCTTTTATAGACTCTTTTAAATGAAATCATTTGTAGGGCTGAAACGATTCCTCGAGAAAGATGTATCTGCCTCGAAGCTTCTTTAAATTATGTTTTATTATGAAGTGCACCATGTTCTGCCTGGATCACTATTTGTGGTGGGCAGCGCTCTTCTGCCTATGAGTTGTTGTGAAGTACTAGCAGCATGGTGTTGAATTGTGCTGCGTTTTGTGAGAGCTTGGGGAGAAATAAGGATTGCTAAATTTTGTGGCACGGTAGTTGGAGTACAACAGAGGAACTGCGTCAGCAAAGTTTTGGAACGGTATGAAATGCACTGAGAAAGAGAGAGTGAGAGAGATCTGATTCCTCGATTAATCGTAAAAATATTCTATAGACTACAGAATTGCGGAAATATTTTTTTACAACAGCCCTAAACATTTGTGTATGAAATTCTTGTTTTTGCATTGTTTGCCATTTTTATTACATTCATACATGTTTTTGTATTGACAAGTTATATGACTTAAAATCATACTAACATTTTTCCAAAACCTTGGCCAAAATGGTGCATTTGTTACCGAACAAAATGGCCGACAAAGTGATCTACACCCTTTTGTGGGATAAAGAAAAATGAAGAAATTACAAAACTCTGATGAATAAAGCATACTAATGTCCCTTCATGCATTGTCAGTTGCCTACATGTATATTGTGACTTCTTCAAGAGTTGAAGCCCTATTGCATTTTGTGTACAGACTTTACTGTGGGTTGGTGAAAATTTAAATATAAATGAACAATGGAGACTCCATCTAGACATTGTTCTACAGAGCACAAAAAAGGCTTTTAATCCACAGACTAACATGTGCAATATGCTAATTTTATGCTTCCACTTTATCTCAGATTTTATCTTTGATGAATAAACATGACACACACACGCAGAAGCCTGTAGGCAGAAGGATATGCATACACCCACCCAACAGTTGGCGGTGGAAAAAAAATGTGATCAAATCAAACCATATCAGAATCAAAACTAAGAAAAAGGCAGAGCATCAGAGAAGAACTGAGCACAACAGAGCGACGATGACACTAAATAAATAACATTATCATAAATCTGGCAAATCTTTGGATGGGCTGCTACTTTCCATTCAACAGTTTGAGACATGTTAAAAACAAATGCAGATCCATACAGTGGGAAGGGCACAAGAAGGGAGGAAATATTGCACAGATTATGAGAGAACAGAGAGCATGCACAAGCTGACAAATTTAATTTGATGATGTTGCTGTGTTCTGTGCGGAAAACAAACCCTTTCTGTTTGAGGCAGCTGCCTCAAACAAAAAAGCCACCACATACATAATTATATCAATTCAAAACATAAGTAAATTAGTGTGGACAAATTATGATCTCCTTGATTTTCAAATTAGGGGGAGGAGGGTAAGGATCCATGCTTCTAAGCAACCATTCAGAAACGCATTGGTCACATTCCAAGCTTTTTGACTTTTTCTAAAATTCACTGTATGGCTGAGGGGCTCCAAAGGCTTTGTCTGCCTCTCATCCACAAAGTTTAGTGCTGCCCTGGCATCATGTTGAGAATCAATCCCCAAGTGTAATGTGAGCGCAAGCATTGGTCTGTCTATTTGTTCTCAGTGGCTTGATTCTGTGAGTCATCAGAGAAAAGAAAGAAAACTCACATGGCACTGCCACAGTGCTTTGGGCTAATATCGCTATGCTCTCCTGCAACCGTTGGAGCTCGCTGACATATCAATGCAATTAGAGTCATGGCTGTGTCACAGTGAAGGTCAGCTAGCACCACTCAGACTAACAGAGAGGGGGAGAAACAGAGAGACAGCAAGCAAGCAAGAGAGCCAGGGAGGCAGGCTCAGATGAAACAAATTAAGTGACAGGGCAGCATGGCTGAGTTTAACACTGCCTCTGTCCAGGGGCCTCCTCCTCCTCCAACTCCCAAGAATGGGCTGGCAATTAAAAATACATGCATCAGTGATCTACATGGCTCTGTGTAGGACATGTAATCATAAATTTTCAGAAGAAGCACACATCTAAATGGATTTAAAAAAAAACAAAAAAAGCTTTTTATGAGTCTGAGCAGCAAAATATTTCTTTGAATCCTGTACGTTGTTGTTTTCACTCAGCAAAATCTTTAATCGGTGAAGTAAACTAATGATGCCATGTAAATATTTCAGCTAAGGGCGACAAGTTAACCCATTCACCTCAATAAGATAGAGAAGAAAGAAGCAGTTATCACACATCCTAGTCATCTGCACAAGAGACAGCAGTAAGCCAAGGACAGAGCTGTTGATGAAATTGGACCTTATTGATTTTAATCAATATAGCTGCAAAGATGAGTCCGCACATTTTGCAGGAGGAGCAGCATTTAAACTGTGAAAGTCCATTTTCCAGCGAGTTGTTAGCAAACAACCAAGAACTGTCTTTCAAGCTGCAGCAATGACCTCAGGGTGAAGGAGCCAGCACAGGGCTGGTGTCGGTGTGCAGAGAAAAATATTCCTATCTATGGATAATAATTGAATGATGCCTGTTTCAGCCGTGATAGTTTTGCACAAAAGCATCCTTTGTAGGTCTAGCTTCTTACGATGCATGTGACATCCATCTTATCATTTCTGAAAGCTCCCGCAGGGCCGGCAGATATCCACGCTCCCCTCAGATATAATTTATGTCTCGACAGACCATAGAGGCTGTTGCAATGGAGGACAATAGAATATGTTAAAACTGTAAATGGCTGGCAGGGGTAACAGCCAAAGGTTGCCACCTATTCAAAGCTTTGACTCTGAGAAAGAGATAAGGAATATAGACATGTAGAATAATAAATGCATTAACAAGCTGGATTAGGAAAAAGTCCTGGTGACCCTGCACACAAATAAATAATTCAGCTGCTTCAGTGTTTATATTGACTCACAAGGATTCTTAAAGCAGATGAGGAACAGAGCCATTTGTGTGCCTGATAATCATCTTTCCCAGACTTAGTCACATGTAAAATTCTCTTCTAAAGTTTTTTTTTTTATTTTTTATAGATAAACATTGCTAATGAATTGAAAGCCAACCTGTGTCTTCACAAACAAACGCACACATACACACACTGACAGTGTTTCATGAAGTGAGATCGATGTGTATAGACCTCATGATTAGATGCAACTGTTTCTATTTTAATTGCTTGAATTAGTGTGAAACTGGGAAGGAAATAACTGAATCAATAGATGCATTTCTGTATCGGAAAGATCTAGCAAACTTTTAACTTCTTTAAAATAGGTAATCACAGATGTTATCAGGGTTTCTACTTGAGCTGCACAGTTTATTGAATGGCAATCATCATCACAATTTCCAAAAATTGCCTCAATCCAATATTTCTGGATATTATATTTTAGCTGCCCTAAATGCAAATTCTGCATGCTGCTAATATGTATTTGCCTGTTGGAAGAACTTTCATTGTCCTCAAAGCTAAAACTGAATGTTTTTTGTTGTGGCTTGGATTCTATTGCTCAGTGGAGGTTGAAATAGAGAAACGCAAAGAGGGAAGTAGGATTGATGTAAGGAAATAATTATATATTTGCACAAATTTTTCTTTGTTCTCTTTCTTCAACAATCACTTTTCTAGATTTTTCAATTAGTTTTTATGACACTATGAACACTTGAGTCCAAAACATTGGCCTTGCTCCATGTTGTTTATGTAGTTCTCTCCGTTCCCCTCATTTAACATTGTGTTGACACTGTCATCATGGCTTCTGGACAATTTTAGAATTAATTAGGTTTTATTTATTTTTTATTTCTTATGAAATGCAAATGCTTTAAACAAAGATGAAGCCAAATAGTTTTACACACAAGCTTTGTTACTCAAAAAAAAAATGTTTAAAGAGTTGGTTACTACCTAGTTTGTGATATTGAAGATCAAATCAAAGAAATGTCGTCTGAAAGGTAAAACGTAAGATGCGTTTTTCAGAAATCTTAAGAGAAAAAATACATAAAATGGTCTGGCAATTCAATTATTTTTCCCTGATTAAGATTTTTCTTTTCCATACTTTTAGGTCCACACTTTTCACAATAGTATAGCAGTTATGAAATTTGATTCTCTTTGTTTTGAAAGGTAAACTTGGGTTATTGAAGGTTTAATTGATTATGACTTTTGGTCAAAAGCAAAAAGAAGAAAAAAAAAGGTAAATTTTTTTTCAAGTATGTATGAAATCATACAAAGATGTTTTTCAAAGCAATGTAAGAAAATAACTCTTTAATAGTTATCTGTTTTACTTAATCAGCCAATCCGGTGAACAATGGCTCGGTGTGAGACATTAGAACATAAAGGGGCTGCCTGCAGCAAAATTGTAGTAGTAATTATCACATTCTACTGCATTCAACAAACACACACACACACACAAGACTAACTCAATAACAAAGAAGAAGGGAGGGAGGGTGAACAGTAAATAACTTCTGAAACAGCGAAGCATCATAACAGCATGCATCACCTTCTGTTTGAAAAAAAAAAGAAGTCAGCAAAGCTTTGGTGTTCTTTTCTGCTTCTGGCATTGATCAGACAGGGAGGAAAACAAAAAGGTAGTGAAAGCATAGCTTATATGTGCACATGTCTTTTGAATGCTTTGAGGAGTTTGTTTATCTGAAACTACTTTACTATAATTGAGAAGAAAGAACTTGCTATGTCCGTAAATATGTGCAGACATTCAAAATAAAGAATGAAACAAAAAACAAATGCATCTCAATTTCTTACATTGCCACCATAAACAAAGGAAAACAGAGCACACTATATAGCTAGTGAGCAGCAATATAAATAAGAAAAGCATGTCTTTAGTTATATAATAAATAAGTTATAAAATATAATAGAAGAAGAACTTATGATTATTGGTAAATGCATCTAGTATATGTATGTATAGAGACCTCAAGGAGGGTAGCAAATACTTCAACGTCATTAAATGCAATAAATCAAAATTTGCCTCGTCTTTCTGTACGTTTCCAAAACTATAAGACCTTTAGCATATTGCCTTCTGTAATTTGAGTTTGTTGTGGCCATCTGGCACATTGAGACTCCAACAGGCTAAATTTCTTATTGGCATGTGAAGTTAAAGCTCACGACACTTAGAATATTATAGCCAGTTATTCTTGCCACTGATATGCTGATATTATAATGAGGATTTATTTGTGGGATATTACGCAGGATGTTGGTTATTACTACCAAAACACCAAAGGGTCTAGCACTGGTGAAAACATGTCAAATAATTTAATTGTTTATTTAAACCCTGTCGAAGCAGATATAAAAAATTCAAAAGACGTTTGGGTGGGTAAAAGTCAGCTGCGAAGAGAACATAAGGGCATACATAGTACATGAGAGCATGTACTCGTGAAAAAAATGGACATAAATGTGTTATTTTCTTGTTAAACAAACTTAAAGCGGTTGCAAAAAACATGACGTGCTTTCCAAAAGCAGCTTGCCAAAGTACTTGTTGGTCTGGTTTCTCCATAATGTATAATCTGTGATCATTGTGTGAGGGATGATCATTCAGAGCTCATTAACTACTTTAATTGTGAAGTGCAATATGTGAATTGAGCCAAGGTAATGATTTCACAAATGCTCGAACTACATGAGCTAGTGAAGCTAGACCCGTTATTACAAACCTGCAAATATGTTCTTTTCTTGCTTCTTTTTGTCTTCAGGTTAATTGAAATGAACAGATCCATCCTCTGATGCGAGCAGACACTATTCATTATGGTGGCCCAGAAAACTGATCTTCTGACTACGAGACTCAAACAATCAATGCTGCCTCCCACACATCCCACACAGAGGACGAGGCATACATGAGCAACAATGAATTAGAGATCACTTGCATGGAGCTAAATGACTAGGTACTGAGAGGAATAAGCTGAGATATAAAATATCCATGACAATAATTATAGTGGTCAATGATGCAATGGTTCGCCACAGGTGTAGGCAACACTACTGGTTGTTTTGAACTGGTTCCAAACTTCTACTGCTGTGGTATAGAAAGTCATATATCTCTATTTTATACATCTTATTTTATTATTATTCTTGGGACAGATTCAAATGACATAAATGAATAGGGACTTATCAGTATTTGCATAAATGTGAATATGAAGGGGGACACACTTTGACCTGTGAGATAAGTCAAAATTGACTTTGGTGTGAAATAACGTCCACCACCATCTCACAGAGATATAATTTAAGCTTTGACAGGAAGTCAGTTAACAATAGAGGTGTCTTACGTTAAAATCAAACAAATCAAATGCTGACATTAACCTAGTAACTATGAAGCAATGGTGAATACTCAGAATATGATAAATTCAAAGGAATACAAAACTGGTAAGAATGTTTCTTCAGTTGCACGCTAATGTTTTTATTTTAAAAATGTCAAAGGGTTAAGACAGGCGGGCAGTCTTTTTAGGTCAAGTCCTAACGTGAAAAATCCCCTCTCACATTGAAGGCGTTTGAAAGATCCTATTTGTGTCTTGATTAATAATCAAGCTGAATTTTTTTTATTTTTTTAAACAAGCCAGCTCTTTTCCAGCCTTTATTAATAATATTTGTTACAAACACCTATTTAGAAACAAAGCTGGGTTGTTCTCATCACAGTCTACATACACCACTCGGCTGAGCCATGCAGTTTCTGCCAATAGACGCAGCCTTGTAAACAGGTAGACCTGGAACAGAACCAGAGCAATCAAGCCAGAGACCTTCTGAAGCAGGCTGCTGTGTGGCACCAGTTGGTGGCTGCTAATGGTTCATTGCCTTAGGTGGGTGGATTAGGAAAAAAAAAACGAGAGAAATAGTCTTTGTGGAGATCATGTTTTCCAGTCAGCATGCACACACTCACTGCTGTGAATAAAAGATGGCATAGAAAAAAGAAAAGGAAGCCGGAAGAAAGGGAAAGGGCATTTGGAGGAGTAATTTTTTTTTCATCTTATAGAGAGACAGATGCAGTTTTTCTGATTTTATGTATGCCTGCATACTTCTAAGCCAATGTTTACTTTGCAACAGAAGAATGACACCCAGTTCGTAGTACATAGCTAAAGCTCATTAATCTATTACACTCCATCCCAGTTTCATTATGCCCAGATTACATGACTTGTTGAACTGATATTTGAAACAGATGTACACATGCAGGTTTGCTGTTGTAAAATGGCCCCAAGATACAGACGATTGTACACAGACACACATCATGCTAATGTCTCCTCCTCTGTGGCTCCTTCTCAAAATGCTGGTGGCATTTTATACTGGAAGACTGTGACGAATCTTGACAGTATCTCCCTTGTTACTACTCCCTCTTCCCCTCACCCCTTATCTGTCATGCAGAAGGTGTTTCGGCAGCAAATGGGCAAAATGCCATCTGGTGCATACGCTTTGGTATTTGGATAAACTTAAAGGATAGATGGTGAGGTTTCCATTGTTTGTCAAACCGTAACTGTATCGACTGGGTTATAAATGTCCGAAATCAATTTAAAGCTGTAATTAATTGTGAGTCTAAGCAGAACTACATAAAAAAAAGTGTGTTGAAAGGAATTAACATTATCTTGAGAGAGAAGGAGACAGCAGGAAATGACAAAGAAGCAAAAGGGTAAAATAGAAATAGGTTCCTACCCCTATTTCATGGGAAAGTCCCACATTTTTTATTTTAAAGTACAAAATTCAACAGTTCGCCATGAATTTTGAATTTCACCATGAAAAAAGAAACAAAGAGAATAAACAAAGACGACAGGAGATGTAACTTGCAGGTGACAGAAGTTGTGAAATACAAACATTTTTCTATATACTAGAGAATACTGAAAAGAATTCCTGACTTTTCCAGACTGCGTAAGAAGCCTGAGGGTTATATGAATGATGGAAACGGATGGGTAAGGAAAGGAAGGACAAAAGAAAACCACAGAGCCTGAAGAGTCACAAGGAACCAGGAAGAGAAGAGTGGGATTTATTTTCACCTGTCAACAGCATTTAGACCTATAAACACATACAAAGCTGTAGCTTTGGGGCACTGGGACAATATTGGTCATGCTGTGAGTGGTTGTGTGTGATAGATGATTCATCACATTTCTTCAGTTTGTCATCAGGGTGTCGGTCATGTCAGTACTTGGGCTGACCCTAATCCTCCATGAGAAATCCCAGACTTGCCATTTTAATGCCTCAACACATGGCACAAAGGTAAATGTTTACCTTAACGGTTTTAGAAATATAGCACTATAAAGGAGCTGATATTTTAACTGATATTAAAAATCTCAACTCATGCTGTTGCTAAAATAGTGAGTGAGGAAAAAACACAAATAAAAACTGGGTGGGGTAAAAAGCTATTTGCGAGTGAAGAAAAAGAGGGTAATAACACAGCGAAATAACTCAATTCATCAGCTTTACAGTTTCTTGTAAATGCATAATGTCCAAAAAGTCTGCAGTGAACTACATTCTCACATGCAAATATAAGATGAATTGTCTTTGTGAGTATGCCCAGAAACAGAAAAGATCATTTTTACATCTACAAAATTTATTTTTTTTCCCATTTCTAGAAATTACCGCTAAAAATGTTAATCTGCAGTGTTGTCCTCCCTTTACAATGTGGTCAATTAAGATCAGCAGAAAAACATGAAGTTCTCTGTCAAGAAAACCATCTGTGTGTGTGGGTGTGTGTGCGTGTGTAAGCGAAAGAGAGTATCTGACAATTACAAGGACATTTGAGAAAATGGAACTACTGGTGTTTTATATCATTTGTCATCAGGGTGTCAAGCAAAGCATGCATTTGTGCTGTGTGTAATGAACAATATGCAAATCCTCAGTTTGCAGGCACTCTCGCTGACTAGAATGAAAGCAGCTGTTAAGCAGTAATAAAATGAGATTCTAATTCGACCGCCCCAGGCCAGAGATGTGAACAAGGTAGAATAATGAATTGATTACTATCAATAAAGGTGTTTCACAGTTGCTTCTTGATGTATATGCTGATAAAAAGTCAGTAACAAGAGCATTTCTAAAGTGACATGTATATTTCTGATGTATTTTATTGACCAATTTGCAAAAAGCCTCAATATTTTAAAATGCTTTCTTCTTGACATCGCAAGGTGATTTAACTACATTGCATTAAATAAACAACAGATGTTTATTTAATGCACTATGCAATCACTGACAAGTTTTTTGTTCTGGTAGACCAATATGTATGTGTGGCCAGCTGTCTGTATCTTCAACTGATAAACCGTGAAACCAAAACAGAAGGAGAAAGATGCTGCAACAGGGAGACAAGGCGGAGGAGAGTAAGAGAGAGCAATGCCTCACATGCCTATAGCCTGCCAGTTTGGCTCTGCAAGACAGTGACCTTGTTTGCATGATTAGTAGAACTACTGAGGCGTGATTGGCCTTGTAACATTATTCTCCCTCTCCCTTCTTCCTTCCTGTCATCTCTTATTCATCACTCTTGCTTTCCTTCATTCCCTTTTTCCTCTTTTTGGCCTTTGTTTAAAAGGGGTTTGACAAAACGCTTCATTTACACAATTGGATATGAAAAGACACTTTAAAAAAGAAGAAGAAAAAAAAAGATTTATTTTACTTTTTTTTCACCCCCAAGTGGTTAAGACAGTATTTTATTCCTGGGCAGAACTGGAATGCTTCACATATAAATATGACAACATCGGTTTGGTGTACCAACAACTGAACCAGGGATCTCCTGGATCTTGTGATAAACATGGTTATCATTGAAGGTACATTTAGAGTTCATCTTAAAATCCATGCATTCATTATCTATACCCACTTCCAGTAGGGTTGGAGAGGAGCTGGTGCTCATGTCCAGTGGCTACTGGGCAAAAGGCAGGATAAATCCTAAAGAGGTTGTCAGACCATCACTGGGAAATTCAAATATAAATTTACAAAGTCGTAAATATGGGCTATGTTGCTAACGCGTCTTTTTCTGAAACTGTTGACTACAATACTTTAATTGCAGGAAATGGATCATTTGCCTTGCTTTAACTAATAAATAAGATGACATTTTTCAATTACAAGTCTCAGCATTTTGTGTTTACAAAACAATGTAATCTCTTCAAGGAGAGCATGTTATTTTTCTTTTAAATACAAAAAAAAAAATCTCTTTAGATTTGTCAAAGAGAGAAAAACTGCTCACATAAATATCTAAAATTTTGTTTCCATTTCGTTTCAGTCATTGTAAATCAAGTTTTTTCATTGACATATGATTGAGATGGAACAGCTCTGACCTTAAGGTAATCATTTGAGATGGGCTGATACAGACAGAGTCAGGTGAAGACATTTGAATGACAGGGGTAAAATGGTGGTTGACGGGCAACCAGTTAGAGGGTGGTTTCAACTGTCAACTCTGTCAAGATGGGAATAGGAGCAGGACAAAGAAAAACTATGTGTGGGTGCATGTGTGAATGGGAGACTTTGTGTATAAAAGAAGGAAAATATAGTAGATAAGCAAGTCAAGGAAACAAAACAAATGTAAAAAACTTTGAAATGCAAAAGTGCTATATTAAGCTACAATCAACAATAGATTTTAGTTACGTAAATCAGTGAAGTTAGTATCATTCTCTCAAATTATTCTTGTTTTTCAAAAAATAAAAAATAAAATAAATTGGCTGCATATTAGTACCTTTTATAGTTATTTTGGAAATAAAGTCATCATAAGAACTTATCGAATTTATCAGAATGACAAACTCAAAATCTTGCAAGATCCTCTAATTTTAACAACATAAATGAACATCTCTAAGTACCATAGGATTCTTCGTGGTCTGACCAGTTTTTCAGTGTGACTATATAAACATCGTCTAAACAAGTAGAGACTATTTTTATTTTTAAGTCAATTCATCTGTACAACAGAAGGACATAGCAGAGCTGTGTTGAAAATGCCTTAACAAAAGGTCCTTACACTTGACTTATGTCAAAGCACAGCTCAGACTTTCACAAGGTTCTCAAAAGCTACGCCATTTCAAAATATCCACTAATGAAACAATTTACTGCCATTTACAGAAACGTCTATTATTTGATTTGAGAAATAATAATTTGTGGAGAACAGTAATTTCACTTCCTTGGTATTTTACAACAAACATATTCATCCACACAGAGTGGTAGCTCTTTGTCTGGACAGCAAGCTCTGTGCCAACTGTTTAATGAACATAGGCTGGCACACCAACAAGAGCAAACTCTGGCCCACACCAGTGTTTGACGATTAGCTACATCCCACAGGGATACACACATGAACCAACACACACATTGAATCAATAACCATACAGCAAAGAGAATGCGTTCAGTATACGGAGAGTTAATAATGGGTTTATTCTAAGCCCACAAAATACTTAATGTATTTGTCTCTCTGGTTGTCCAGTTTTTTGCTTTACACTTAACTTTGCTCAACTTATTTCTTTTATGTCTATTGCTATTTTCCCAAAAACATGATATGGTGCAAAATGTACATATGAACTTCAGGACAGAAGCAAAAGCCCATGTGCAACAGTGTCTGGACTCACACAGGAGAGAAGAAGGACTTACTCAACATAAAAAAGGTTGATTATAGTTTACAAACACATACACCCTAATTTTTGGAACCATGTCATGTGGTCGGTCTGATTAAACTGACATAAAAGTGTCCATTTATCCTGTCTAAAAATCAGGGAACTTTTCGAACCAATCTAAATGTGAACTATCAGGGTGGCACTATTATGTTGTATTCCCACAGGTGGCACTGGTGCACGTCACGAAATACATGGCCGAAGAAAGGAAAGGAATGGAAGAATACTGAAGCAACATCTTAGGACATAACTGAGCTAAAACAACCAGTGAGAAAGAACGTTATGCAACTTTTGCTTAACAGAAAACAGAACAGAAACAGAAAATTTAAATTGTGCTTATTGTACGTTTTTAATATAATTTAAGATTGAAAAGTAGGGTCAGTCCTCTCTTTTCTATTTTGGCTAAATGACTCTGGCATTCATAGGTTACATCATTCTTTAGTCCTCCAGAAACACCTCAGAGATATTTTAAAACTTATACACAAACCGTTAAATATGTTAATACTTACTGATCTAATGGAGTTCAAAAGAACTAAAAACACACTTGGGAACTCAATCATTTCAACACAGCAGAAGAAATGTGCTTGCTGTTGCATCAGTTTGCAAAGGTGGGAAAAAACTAGAAGCAATGTGTGTGTGAGTGTGTGTGTGTGTGTTAAGAATTTAGATGAATTGATAACCTGAGCAGTGTGACAGCAATTCCCATAACTACACCTTTAATTCATCCTTTTCCATCATGCAGTGTTCCCTAGTCATTTTGGAGCAATGTTCTGTGTGAATGATTTCACCCTTCAAAACAAAACAGAAAGGTACATCACATAAGCCTTTGATTGTGTTTCATATACAGGTAGGTAAATGATGAAATATCCTACAAAATATCACAAATATGCTCCGGTTGGATTTTCTTGATTGATGTTTCAACTCAACTGTGACTTGTTTATTTAAGACTAAGGAAGGCACCATGTTACAAAGAAAACTTGGAGAGAAATAAATTAAGGCCACATAGATATTTTATAAACAGATGATTAAGTGATGTCAGACTGCCTGTGTTATTAAAGTAAAGCAGCAGAATAATTTGAAAAACACCCCTCAGGTTTCCTGTATTTCAGGCTAGAACAACTTTTTTCCCTTCCACCACTGGCAAAGATTACAGCTGAACACAAAGGTCAAAAATATGAGTTAAACAAACATATTCTTATTGCGATTGCCACCAGAGAAACAGAAAGATGCGTAGCAGTATAGTCACTGTAAAAGGTTCATGGAGAGGTTTATGGGGTTACGAGTGTAAGGAGCTTCTCATAGTGCTTAGTGTTCATTTCTTATTGCTGTTTGAAATCAAGTTTAATGGGGTATAGAACATTTCAATAATCTTTTTAGCTCCCCTCACCAACATGTGCAGGGTAGGGCTAGTCAAGTCAAACGGTAGACAAATAGATTAAAGCTTAATATGTACTTGCCACATTTCATGCCTTTGTGCCACAAAATAGAAGCAACATATCCTAACCAGAAGAACATTGTTATTCTTGGCAACCTATCACTACTGCCTTGTTGTAGCAACACTGCATTAAAAGCATTAGTTGTCGAGAACAAAACATCTGCTTCCTTTTATGATTTTTTTTAAAACTCCACAAGAACAAAATATGTACTTTAAAATTAAACAATATAGAGGTTAGATTTTGTGGTGCAGACATTTTAAACATTTGGTAGCGGTGAGTCCTTTGCGACAATATCTAAAAAGGTAGAGTATTTTCAGTGTCAGTGACAGTAATACCAATAATATATAAGGGAATTAGGCACTTCATAATTACCAACACTTAATCAAAAGAGTGATGCAGGGAAATAATCAGAAAATTTCCTGTCTTTTAGTCCACAATTGACAGAATATGCTTTTAATTAAGTGAAAGTATTATTAAACAAAGCACCTTTTCACCATCCTTTGTTACTAAACAATGACTTCATTCCAAAATTGTGTCTTAAATTTCTGGAAATCAAAAGAAACTTTGTATTTTTTATTCTTTGTTAAATCTAAGTACAAAAACTGAGCTTGTTTTAAGATATTAAAACAAGCTGATTAAACTGACATAAAAGTGCCTATTCATCCTGTCTAAAAAAACAGGGAACCGTTCGAAACATTCCAAATGTGAACTATCAGGGTGGCACTATTATGTTGTATTCCCACAGGTGGCACTGGTGCACGTCACAAAAAAGAGAAATTCCTGGTACACCTTTGACAAATGTAGCAATGTTTGATTTGTTGACATCATTATTCTGATTGTATTTAATGAATCTCTCTGAGAGATTGTTATCCCTTCAGTGAGTGCATGTTAACTGTGGTGGGAAAATTATTATAAATTAACATCTGCTGATCATGTTACATTAAATGCTTGTGAACTCTCACCAAAATAATCCATCTTTCTTTTGCTGAGAGCTGCATAGGAACCAGAATGTTTCCCATGTTTTTGATTTCTTATCCTTGGTATAAAACCTATGTGTTAATTGTCTTACAAGCTCTGAATAGTTTGCACAATATACAAATAATTCTGAGTGATTTCATCTAAAAGTCCTTGGAAATTATTCTCTTCTACAACATTAACATAAATAAAAAATCAGTACATTTAAATGTAAGTTCTACCGCAGCTATTATTTCTTGTCTGAAATCCTTCTAAATTGTAATGGATGGCTTTTCCCCAGTTTGAAAGGAAAACCAATCAGCAGATGATGTAATTATCTGAAATACCAATGTGTATCAAAGCACATAAGTGTGAAGAAAATGGCCAAAGAAAACACATACCTGCATGCAAATGTCATTCTCATGCTTCAAAACAAAATCAATGACTATACAGAATAAGTCACAATTAGATGGAGAGTGCTTACTTATTGGAATGTTGAAAAACAATAAACTTGAAGCAGCTAAGGCAATGCATTAGCTGAAAGTATAGCAAAGTGCACAATCAACCTTGGGAAAATCAGAATTTTAAAAGACAGATAAGAAGTCTCATGGGGTTGGGGGAGTAAAAGGAGGCAGTACCTAATGAATCTGCTTTTAGATAACATTCTTTACTGAGAGCTGAGTAAATATCAAATGGAAAAAAAATGTGTATAGTCCACATGAGCAAAAGGTATCCTATATGTTTGTGCAGGAAATTGTTCTCTTTTCAAGTTGTCCTGTTTCTTCTAAATTCATTTTTGCATCACAAAAAATAACTTAAAAATTAATTAAATGTTGGGTTGAAGTGAAGTAAGACTTGTTTTCAAGGAATTTCCAAATTAGACTCCTGACAATTGACATATTACTTATCTACAGAGTTGAAACCAGAAGTTTACATACACTGAATAAACACAATTTTTTGCTCACGCTGAAGTTAAATTAGACAAAATGTCTGTCTTATATCCGTCAGAATTACCAAAATTATTTTCATATACTAAAAGTGACAATGAGGGCAATCGTATTTTAGAGATTTATTTATTAATGTTTTAATAATCACTTTGGCACTAATGACCATTACATTTAAGATGGAAAAGATGGTGCTTGTGCTTCTGGGAACAGAATCCCAACTGTGAAGCATTAAGGTGTCTGCATCATATTGTGGGACTTTTTTGGTGCATGAGAAGCCAATACTGACTGACACCAGTTCTGTCAGGAATGAATGGACCATAACTCTAGCAAACTATTATGAGAAACTTGTGGAAAGAAACCTAGAATGTTTGTTACAAGTCAGAGTTCAAAGGCAATGCTACCAAAAACTAAGGAAATATATGTAAGTTTCTGATTTTGAAGACACTAGTAAGTAAATTTCTGCCTCTTATTGTTTTGGCATTGAGAAATAATTTTACCTTACCTAAAACAAGATAAGTTAGTCTGATTTAATCTTAAGACAGCGAGAGAAAAAAGGTGCATCTTGTATTAGGTGTATGTACATTTCTAGTTTTAACTTTCTGATAAACTATTGCACCGACTAAAATTCAAATGTAAATAGGAAAATATATTGTATACTGTGGAGTTTATAAAATTACTCAAAATGTCAATGCACTACCATAACAAACAAAAACAAAGGGCATGTGTAGCCTCAGGAAAGTTTTCTTGGCTACAAATATAGTGTTGCAAATTGGGCAAGTCCCATTCATGTGTAGAAAAGGCTCTGCAATAGGTATTACCAAAATCACAACACACACAAAAAAAAAAAAAAAAATCAAGGAGAGATCCAAAAATGTCCAAAGGTAGACAGTCAAGAGTTTTTATGTTGAGTATAGTCAAAATGAGGTGAGTAAATGGAGGCATATGAAATTAATCAATGACAAAATGGGATCCACCCAATTTCCTAGAATTACTAAATAAATAAGACTGTTTCAATATGTCAAAAATGTTACATTTATTTTTTCCTTCAGAGAAAATATGCAATCCAAATTAGCAATATTTATTGCTCATACTGTCTGTGGTTATCCAACCACAGTGATCTCTGTACAAGCAAAGACAAAACAGATTTGACAGTTTTTCCCTGGTTTGTGTCAGTCTTTTTTAGTATCCCTATGTAAACTTTACTTCAGCTGAAAAAGACCGAAAGACCCTTGGTCCTTAGCTGGTTTTCTTCTACCTAATAAATCAGCTCTCGTCATGCAAGCACATTTTGAATAAATGTGCAATTAAGCAAGTCCACATCATAAATTAACACTAGGGTAGAAATTAGGAAGGATGAAAAAAATATTAAATCACAATCTATAAAGAATATTTAATGAAATGACAGATAATTAGGGGTGGTGTAAAGGTGGCTCCTTCTTGCAAATCCTCAAATAATCAGCAGCCGATTTGCCATGAATCACTGGCTGCATGTATATGTGACCAGAAGGACTGCACGTACACAGTAGTATGAGCAAAAAAAAAAAGGTCATCCGTGAAATCTGATTTTCAGGGCGGTTAAAATTTAGATGTGCTCACTCAACTTGACGCATTGTATGCTTTAAAATTAGGCACGCTTGTAATGCTCAGCAGGTACAATTTTGGAATGAAGTCATTGTTTGGCAACAAAGGATGGTGAAAAGGTGATTTGTCTAACAATACTTTCAGTTATACCTTTGGAAGGCCATTGACATCAAATTATAATTTAAACTTATTTTCTTTCAATCAAGAAGCTTGTTTCTGATCCGAAATTACATTGATTTGCCACCAAAAATTGTATTTAAAACTAATATCAAACAAATCTGCCAGTGCTATGACTTAATCTTGGCTTAAATTTAAATGTGACAACACTGTATTATTTAAATTGTTCATTTTAATTTTCAACACGTATTTACTAACCATTCTTTTCAACTACAATTGATTACAATCAAGAGTGTTACATCTGCTCTTATGATCAAGTATGACAATTATAAAGTATAATTGCAAGGCCTGTGTTACAATGTTGCCACATATTTTCTTTTTCCCTTTCCATGATTATAATCTTTTAGCAAGTTTTAATAAATAAACATTTATAGGAAAAAAAAAAAACACTGCATGAGAAAACACAAAAGAGACAGCTTGTATTGAATACAATGATGCCAAATTTCAGTACTAAAATGAGTGAAAATGAAGCAGAGCTTAATGAGTTTATTTTACCTTTAAATAAATCTAATTATTCAAATTCAAAATACTAGACCAGTGAAGGAGGAAACAATAACGAGTTTCAATGAATTCTCTCCACATCTAAAATCTACACTTACTAAGATATTTAGTGTGCATGGGCCAAACATGCTTTTCAAAGTTTATAAACTTCAGTCTGATATCATTTGCCTATGCATAAATAAAAAAAGATAAATTAGCAAAAGTTGCAGTGTAATGTAACAAGGTACCTAAAAATTGATTTTAATTACGCATTCTTTGCTCACAATAAAATATTGTAGTTGTTTACATCCCACAAAAACACACTGGACTACCACAATTATAATTCGATTCCAAGAGCAATATTGATGAAAATAATTTTTCTTTTTGCATGATTTAAAAACTACTTTGTAAGGTTTATTCACAAACTAAAACACTGTGCTAATGTAAGACAAATGATAATGTAAATTGGCCTTGGTCTGGTCCGTTTCTTTTAGTCCCCAGCTTTTCTAACTAGGTGAACAAGTGATTTCGGCGTGTTGGTAGATGAGTAGACAGGGAATGATTGAAAAGTGAAGCTGCTTACCCGTGGCCCTACTTGACTTTGACAGGGACAAAGCAGCAGTCTGCTGCGCCTGTCACTGACATTTGTTATAAATCACTGCCAATTTCATCATTCAAAACCGACAGAGGGGGGAAGGCGTGACAAAGAAGAAAGAAATAGACACCTGTCTCCCAACATTGTTTATTCCATTAGTCCTCACTTTGAGCTCAGCTCTGGCACCCTTCCCCCCACTTTCACAGTAGTCTATTCTACACAAGACTATTAGGAAAGCTGTGCAGACCCATACACTTTAGACGGTTTGACTCAGAGGAGCGAGGCTGTAACTTGTCTAAAAAAAAAACAACTGTTACAAGGTACAAAAAAAAAAAAATGTTTGCTTTGCCTCTTGTGGCATCAAGCAGTTGGCAGACTTACATTTTATCTGGTCAGATTTTAGTTATCCGTCTCCAGGAATCAATTTGGCCACAACATATGAAAGCTACATTTTCTGGTATTTGGGCCGTCTGATCCTTTGATCCTCGGAAGTTAAGATTAAGGGGAGGGAAGTGTATTTCTGACAAATGAAACCAGTAGTGTATCAAGACTTGTATGTTTTGTTTTGTGTACAAGTCAGTGTGCAGAAAAATTATTATAATTTCCAGACAATGTACTTTTACAATATACAATTAGTGCTTTGTTTAGGAGTTCTCCAAGCAATAAGTATTTGACTATGTCAATATACCCCATTTCAAGCAAAAAAACACGACATGTCAAGTATTAGTATTACAGTTTCTCTTCATTTTCTTTTTTATAAATAGTAATCACTTTTCTTGCAACACTATTGGTTGTAACATTTTTGAAACTGTGAGCTAACAGACATCCTATGTTGTATTATTTTTTTTATGTAGGCATCATGTTATTAAATAAACTACTATCAGAATAATCTCAAATGACTGTGTTGAAATCTACTCAATTCACTACATCTGAATTTATAACATACAGAAGAGATTATTTTCCTCAAAATCTTGTCTTGATTTTGGCAAAGCTTATGTCTAAGCATTTTCAACTTTTTTCAATTGCTTTTGCACAAAATAAAAGAATTGCATATAAAGTAATACAATCAAATATTAGATTTGCATGATCTTTGAATAAAAGTACACAAATCATTTCCCTCACTGGAAAAGAAAATATCCTGGATGTAATATTTTGTAACATAAACATAGACACAGGCTAAAAACATAAGAAAGCTTTGTGTGTGTTTTTTATGCGTCTCTTATTCTCAGGAAGTACAGCTGAAAAAAATGTCTGAAACTAAGAAAGGAGCAAAGTTTAGTTGGTTTGTATTTATTGTTTGTTAGTGTTTAAATCTTCAAAGAGAATCATTTAAGTCTACTAAAGTGGATGTCAACTTCTTTACCCTCTTTCATCTCTGTAGGAATGCTTCAGTCTTGGGAACCGGGACAAAACATAATGAGTGACATCAAATGAGAAGAAAGCCTCCATAAGTAAGATCCAAACCAGTCAGCTCCAGAGCCAGAATGACCTGTCAATGCGTGATGTTGTATTTGCACATGAAAAGCACAGCGGTTTAACGTTAAGTGTTTCATTTTTGATTCCACTACACAGAAAGCAGACGATCAAAGATTTTCCACTGTCCCTCATCTATTTTCGTGCTCATCATTTTCTCCTTCTAACACCTGAGATGCATAATCACCCATTAAAAGGAAGATAAGTGCTACATTTTGTCATCTGTTTCCGAGTAATGTGATTTTTTAGAATATGCCACTGCTGAGTGACGTGTTGGAGGGCAAGCCATTACTGTAATTAAATGGAAAATGACCCCCCCAAAAATAAACAACAAATGAAAAAAAAAAAAAAAAAACTAGAGTTATTATATATTAATTTTGGAAGAAACAGCCTTTCTTGAGGAACTTCATGTGTCCATTTTTCACAATCCTCAACACACAGGCAACTCTTTGCATGTCTTATGAAATAATATGGGATCTTTTTTTTTTTAGTTCTGCCTTTCTGTCATATGTGGAAGAGTCACATAATCACTCAGCTCCCTGGTACATAATTTCTTCTCTGTTGGAGCCCAAAGACCTTCCTTTGTCTAGTTCAGATTCAACTTGCTGTACAGACTGAGAGATGGTTCACGAGCAGTCTGAGTCATCTCTCTAAAATCGCCCTTTGTGGTTAAGTCTCATTCATTAACCCCCTCGCACTTCAGAGCCAGAGGTAGAGGACCAGTCTTACGCTTTGTCTGGTAATACAAGAACAGTGAAGGCTGACTTTATCCAGGAAGCACTACAGCTGTGTCAGTGTATACTTGCGTGTTTAGGAAGGACAAATACGGGTTATTTTCTAAAGGCTTCTAGAAGTAGTGTCACATAAAACACAAAGCTGAAAAGCTGAGCTTGGTTCCAAGGATTTTGTAAATACCAGGTCTCTTAGTCTGTGTTCCTGAAAGATTTTATTTTATTTTTTTATTTTTTTACGTCCTATCCTTCAAGCAGTGTACATGCAGTCTTCAAATGAATGCAGATCAACCTAATTTTTCCAAGGTCAGCACAAGCAGCAAAAAAAAAAAAAATCTATATTTTACTTGATCATATTTATTTAGTAATCATTACATTAATTTCAAAGAGCATGTTGAATTGGATTTAAAAGCAAATTCTAATGGTTGTGTTGGATAAATCAAGTAAGCACTACATTTTTTACCACCTTCATAGCAAAGAAAAACATTTAGATAGATTGTTTAGAAAAACCTAAGAAATGTCCAATTATTTTTAAGAATTGACTGAAAATTTTGCAAAGACAAACTCATACCGTGGTCAAACTACTGTGAGATTTATGGACAGAAACTTCTTTAAGACAGTGATGATCACACATCACCCATTCAGTTATCTGAATCAGAACTACAATGTAATGTTATCTCCGGTTATGCCAGACTGCAACACATTTTTAATCATGTCAACTATCTGTGGCATGAGTATCGCCTCTCCGAGATCACATCTATCATGCACAAATGTCCATTGCTACTGAATTATTATGCACCATTTTAACAATTACTTAAAAAACGGGTGATTTAATATGAAATTATACCTTGCAGACACTATATACACTAATGAAAATCAATTTATTGCAGCATGAAAAATGCTTGGAGTGGCAGCACGGTAGTGGCATCCTAAATCTTGACCTTGATTTAGGATGGAGTATTTTTTTCAACTAATTGGAAAACGCTAATAGACAGGAGCTACTTCTGCAGTTGTAATGTAGGTAACGTCCCTACATATGTTCATGTTATTTGTGTATAAATATAAGATCTTTTCTGTCTGTATTAATTTTTCCTGGTTTCACAAGTTGAAAAAGAAAGCACGTGAAGGGATTGCATTGAAAAATTGACAATGCATCCAAATAAGACACAAGTGGAGTACTTGTGCATATTTTCATTTCTATCGTTGCAGAAAATCTAAATGAATTTGCTGTTACAGTATTTAGAAGCTGTCTGTGTGTGTGCAGCTGTCCCATACAAAGGAAAGGAGGAAACTCATAGGGAGAATAGAGTCACACACAAGTGTAAAGCTAATGCAGTAAAATATGTCAACACCCCTGCTCCACATGTTTCGCCTTTACCAGAAAATTAAGGGAAACAAGCAATATGCTGTTCAATTGTGAATTTACATCAAAGCAAAAGCTAAAAATAATTTAGCCTGGTTGGAGATAGTCCTGCTTATTTAATAGAATGAGTGTGTGCCACTGTGCTTTGAGAAACACAAAACCAACTGTAAAGTGCATTTGTAGTCTTTTTCCTTTCCCGTTGACTCTGCAATTACCATTCAAACTAGCCACACTAATTATCTCCCCATTTAGAAAAAATGAATTAAGTGTGTACACAAATCAAGTTTCGTCTCATACATAAAGGAGTGAAACGCAAAACAATTACATCCACTGAATATAATTTTGATTTTATCATATGTATTCATATTTGTTAAATAATATTAAACCCCAAATCATCCTGCAGCATCACTTGACTTTGTTGATAAAACTTTTGAAATTGTTTTTGTTCCATTTTTAACTACTTTTCTTCCTATGTGGTTCCTATTAGATCAATATTGAAAATCTTGACAACTTTTATTTCATTTGAAACACTTAATAAATAATTTGAAGTTGGAAGAGAATAATAAAACATCAGAATTATTTTTTTCCAAAGCAATGCCACAAAATACGTTAAACTCAGAAATGTTTGAAATCACTCAGCTGAATGCTACAGCTCTTCAATGTCAACACCAATTTCTTGAACCTCAAACTGAACAGTACGAATAGGTCGAACTGTTATTTATGAATATATACATATAAAAAACATATTTCCCCCTTTATTTTCCAGAATGGTTTTGCAAAGGTTTATTTTTAACCTTTAGCCAGTCAATATAAAATACACCTAATTGCTTCATATAATATATAAAAGCTATTTTATTAAGTTATATTGTTAAATCTAGAAAATTTTTACATCACTGTCACATGAAAAAACAGAAATGTGGAGACAGAGGGAAATACCAGCTTGGAAAGGACTAAAGCAATAACTTGAGTCTTTCTAAAGTAATCTTTCTACCCATGCCCTTTACATGTCAGCAGCCAGTTCCTTTTCCTTTGCTTCTCTGTCCAGTACCTGCTTTATTGTGATGCTAAGCAGTCGGTTTTGACATTCAGAAGGGCCCTGCCAAAGGACAGACCAGTGGATGCAGTAGAAAAGAGAAAGCCTTAATGGGTTCAACTGGAATGGAAAGCATGTGCTAGTCTCCACAGGCTGTAGGAGAGAGAAATGTCAAGTATGGCTATTACAGAGAAGGAAGCAGCTCACCTGAATGAAAAACAGCCTCACACCATGCACATCCACAAGCTACAACTCCACACATTAATGTCCTGACAGATGAGATAAATTAACCCTTTCAGACCCAAGTGCTACTAACTAAATAATGTCACATACATATTAATAAGTACACAAAAATCAAGACGACCCTGTTATAAGCAGATTGAACAATCTGTAACTAAAACACATTTAAACAAAGTAAAAGCATTAAAAACAGTTCAAAACACTGTGGATTGAAAGAAGTGTTTTTCAATTTTTAAAATAGCTGTGAAAACGTATTTGCACTATTTCAGATTGTATCTGTTTGATACACTCTTAAATTTGAAAGACAAAGACAACAAGGGCAAAAAAAAAAGAAAAGAAAAAGCATAAAATCAGTTTCCTCAGTGCGAAAATCCATCTGGCCTGAAGTGAAAAATGGAATTGCTTCTTTGTTAAATAATGAATCAACTATGGCCAAACACAATTGTTTAAAGGCTGAATTAAACTTCACTTGACACCAACACCTAATTACGGCCTGATGGACAGAATCAACAAATCTCCGCAATAAAACCAGACTAACAAGAAGTCAGTAAATATATATATAAAAAAAACAATCATTTAATCTAAGAAACATTTAAGGACAGATGAGCAACATGAGATGTTTCCAGTGCAAGAACCTGTTCAGAAATTGTCTGGGATTGTGCTTCTCCCTGCTGCTTTACAGTGCAGAAACCAAGCCGGAAAAAGACAAAACTGCACAGGAATGTACTCAGAAAACAGCCTTTGTGGGAAGAAATTTTTTTTGGGCTGGACCTTGAACTAGAGATGGTGGTTTGTAAAGCAAAGATGTCAAACATTTCTCCCTGCTGAATAAGCCCAGACTGACAACCTTTTCAGGGTGTACTGTAAAAATGATAATTGAGTATAGACAACAGAAGGATGGACAAATAGTTCCAGAATTTCATTTCAGTCATCTCCCTGTTTTTACTTCTCTGTAATTAGTTTCTATATTATTGTAATTTTAAATTAAAGAAGAGTACTACACCAATAAAATCCACCAATTCTAGTGAAAATATCAAATTAAAGGAAGCATGAACTTCCTCTTTCTGAGTTTCAACTAAGATGGAGGAAGAGTAATGATCTCACCAATGTCTGTTTAAGAGATTTGAACCAGTAAAGTTAGAATATTATATGTCCTGATATACAGATAAAAGCAATCGCAAATGCCCAGGATTTTTGATCGCTCACAGATTTTAAGTTTGAATAAATAAGATTCACTTCCGCAGCTGCTTCAGCATGCAAATTCAGTTATAGACAACTCTTTGGTTCCAGTTAAGAAAAATTTGTGGATCATCACAAGCTTTCTCTCAAGTAAAATCTTTTTTAATCAAATTTCAGAGCTTAAATACTATGAAATGATTGTAAACATCTTTTATGGAAGTTTTAAAGTCCTTTAATCTCCCATTTTCAACGTTTTCAACGATACAAGAATCTGATAAACAAATCACAATGATCTGTTAAGACCACATGAATGGTTTGCAGAACAGGTCCATTCTCCCAGTTAGTGAGATCTTTCAGTCACCATCCTGATCATACATGCCACCAGTTCAAAAGGCAGACTGTTTCTGCAGTGTGTTAAAGGATTTAAAGTTTTTTGCATAAAGCTAAAAGTAATGTGATTATTTTACGTTACTTTGATTTAAAGGTAAAACTTAGATGGTGGAAAAACTGTAATATAAAGTGTTCAGATATCAGCAGAAATCTCAGAGCATTTCTTCAGAAGATCACTTCAACTTGTTTTGCTAATTTGCACCCCTGAGGAATCTAATCAAAGCTAGTGCCAGACTAATGAAGCTCTTTAGCCCAGAGGCCAGAAGCGCATACATGGCTCTGTCCTTCAGGGCTCAGTGTGTGTGTGAGTGTGTGTATGAATGCACAAGTACCAGTCTGTGCACGTAGCTGTACACAGTCAAATGTGTGAACGAGGGAGAGCATGGACATAAAAGGGTGGCATCGCAGCAAATCAGGAAAGCCAAAACCACACTCTCAGAGAATCCTGCATCAAACAGATCTTGCTGCCTAAGGGCTGGCCTCCTCGTTCTGTCGGCGTTCAATTTCCCGTTGTTGCACTAAGAGCTTCTGCCTCAGTGAAGAGACACTCGGCTGTTGGAGTGGCAGCAGAAATGACTGCCAGAGAGCACGACACAAAGATGAGGCAGTTTGGAGGAACGTGATCATCAGCACAGTCTGAAGTGGTCCAGGGAATCAACTGCAGACAGAGCCTTGATATCTGTTTCTACTTCTGTGTGAAAATGGTGCACTAGACACAGCTTGCTAAATAAATTATTGAAGGAAGGTAAATCCAATTTTCAATCACACTTTACCTTTTCTTTATTTTTTTTTTAAATTACTCTGGATGAAATTGTGCCTGTGCTTTTATTCTTTTAAGTTACAACAGTTGAGTAGAAACAATCATATCACATGAAAACAGAAAAGCGTGTATTTCTGCCAACGTCCACATTTTAGCCATTTAAGACTGTAGTCTGAAGAACAATAACAGAGAAATGGTTTTCTCAGAATCAAAACAAATAAAAGAAATTTTGTACTTGATAGAAAAATGTTTACTTAGCATTTCACAATCTTACCGAAGGTCTGACAAGAGACCTGCCAGCTCTCCTCAGAGTGAGCCAAGATATAAAGGTATGATAATGCTCACTTCCCACCCAAAACAACATAAGTTCATATAATTATCTCCCTCGTTACTTCTCTCCCTGACGGCTATGTGACATAGCTGCTGGCACTGGCAAATGTGGGAGGACCAGAAATGTGTGTGTGGCTGGAGCGATAAGACTGCTGTAAAATTTAATTAGCACAAAGCCATGGTGAAAATGACTTCATTTCTCACTGCATTATTAACTAGAGTACTGCATAAGAGCCTAGTCTCAATCATTGTAAATAACAGGTTTCTGTGAAAGAGGAATACAGAAAGCGAGAGAGAAAGAAGGAAAAAAAAATTGAATCGTGGGAAACCTCTAAAAAAATATAGGGGATAAAAAATGGGGCACCAAACAGATGTGTGATTTAAGATAATAAATTGCATTCTCTTTCCTGCATGTCTTCATACGGCACATGGTTTTATCATTGCCTTTAGAAAATAAAGAATGTGAAGGGATATCAGAAGTGTGCTGGATAGAAATCCCACATTAGCAGCTTCACCTGCGACTTTGGGCCTGAGCTGCTGTGAATGGACTGATTAGGGTCCTTGGCTCAACATGCTGAACACCACTTTCTATTTCACGACTCACAGCCCTTATTACAGCCAGGCTTCCTCATAATCCAGCTAAAAGTGGATATCTGAGGAGCCTGATCGGCTTAGGACTTGGGCTAAAAAACGCAGGGCGTACAGCACAGAGAGAGGGACCAGAGTGCTGAGGTGTTTGCCATCATCTTTTCTTTTTCTTTTTTAAGGATGGTAAATGGATGGTGATTTCTGCACGTGTGTGTCAACTCTGCTCTCCTTTACACTAAACTCTTCAACAACTCAACGCAATATAAGAATATGTAGCATTCTAATTCACTTTCCCATTTCCTACTATTGTGAAAGCCGAACAAATAACTCAAGTATCACATACAAAGGGTTATGCTGACATAATTATTGTTATACAACTTCATGTTGGCAGGAAGGTTCCATATATGCATCAAAAAACACTCCTGAAAGTTAGAGACAAATTGCACATCAGCCAAGCAAGAAAAGAGAGATTTTTCAATACTCACGTCCTTGATTTTAAAAGCAGCAAAAGAGGCAAACACCATTAAGATCACATTGAGAATGATGTGAGAATTAGAAAACCATAATCCAAATCACACACGGCATATGGTGTCCTTTCAGATACACTACACATACACCAATTTAAATGTTGTTAATTAAGCGAATGGCTTTAAAGGTAAGAGAGGAGGGCCTGCGTGTGTAGATGGTGGTAGATTACTTAATATAAATCCACAGAGCCAACAGACCAGACTGTAGCATAATGTGCCATGTCCAAATATGTCTGTCACCATGCAGCGAGAGTTCACATCAAAACCAAAATAAAAACAAGTTGGACAAATCTTTCAGTTTTGCTTTTTACAGCCTTCAATTATTATTCCATAAGTCACACAACACAGACTAGATCTAATTACACAAGCTACTTTATTAAGGTGCCCTTTTGCTCCATCTGTTCACTGTATGCGTGCACAGGCTCAAACCAGCACACACCAACTGTAGCCTTTCAAATGGACAGACAGAGACAAAGGCATGTCAAAGTACATTTGGCCATCTGTATGTACCTTTGAGTACAAGAGAAATTAAACATCAAGAACAGCATTCAACAGTGCTGATTCTGTGACTCAGAGTGGCCAGATGACTCTTTACACGAGTACAGAGAGGTGGACACATGTCCAAGGCAAAAACGCAGATATTGCTTTGACCTAGAAATCAGCCTGATATTCTCTCCTTACAGGTTTAAAAATAGAGATGTTTCAATTAGGGGGAAGCAATGTGGATTTAAAGGTTCATCATTTGTTGCAATAATAATAAAAGTGATGATGAAAAGTGTTCAAAAATCTACTGCTCTGGTTTTTGGCAATTGATTATAAGACTGTAGCTGCATGTCACTAAAGTGAAAATCGTACAATCACAAATACTGCTGTTAAAAAAACAACAATAAAAATAGATATATAAAAAAACAATAACACAGAACTTTCAGAATATTAACCAGAAATTTTTTTCTATCATTAAAAAAATAAAAATAGAATAATAATCCATATCTTGTTCAGATTTGCAGGTCATAAAAGGAAAATGATTTTTTTTTCTTCTTGATTCGGCTTTTTTTGGGAATAAAAAAATGAAATTTGGCAAAGAAAAAAAACATTTTTCTGCTCTCACATCAACAAACATATACTTTTTAATAAAAAAAAAAGACTTAAGGACATGATTCATAAATAGAGATAATCTTGTAATTCCCTCCATTTTGATTAGATTCAAAACTAATTTCTGTATCAAACAACTTGCAGCACATTTTTTCCCATTCTTATGCATGATAGCCATTTCAGCTCTGTCACTCTGACATGTCTGTGTCACATTTAAATCCCGTCGGAAGATGGACTGCCTTAGGCAAACAACATATAATGAATATACAATTTGATCACCAGGAAAGTCAGGGGGCCACAGAATTATTTAAAATTTTGGAAAATTTATCATGGGTTTTGTAGCTCTCAAGCTCCACACGTATACAATACTGTTGCAAAATTTACAAAACTGCAACTTAAATATGGCAGTACTGACACAAAAGTAGGATCACTCAATCTCATGCAACACTATGAGAACACTCTTTCTGCACTGATAAAAGAATCACTGATCTTACGATGCCCAACATCTGAAACATGAAGATGAATTGATGCTTTGACCTACTGTCTGGCTAAGTCAGCCAAAATAGCCAACCACTTTGGGACACTTGCATAACATTTAGATAATATATTTAATTTTGTAAAAAAATA
Organism: Poeciliopsis prolifica; assembly: GCF_027474105.1. Lineage (NCBI taxonomy): Eukaryota > Metazoa > Chordata > Actinopteri > Cyprinodontiformes > Poeciliidae > Poeciliopsis > Poeciliopsis prolifica. The sequence continues at coordinate 2,911,703 of NW_026562396.1, forward strand.
AATAAATAAATAGTAACAATAAAATAAAAAAAAGATATGGAAAACAAACAACGAGGCAGTGAGACTATGCAAAAATAATGCACCTATCATGAAGAAATTAAAAACCTAATTCCAGCACACTTATCCCAGACCACCAAACCATTCAAACTGGATGCACACATACTTCAAAGATGCTACAGAACTTGATGTTCTACAAAACCCCACTCATTTGCTCATGATTATAACAGTGGAGCATGCATTATGCCATACACTCACATATGCAATAAGGTCAAAAAAACATTAGCTTTTTAAAATAAAAATAAAAAATTAATAAATAAAATTTAAAAAATACATCAGTTAAAATCAGAATAGGAAGGTCAGGCATCACAGTAATCAGTAATCAGTTTTGGTCACAAAAAGGCTGATCGTGCATCTACTTTAACCATGGCTTAAATAGCTATTTCCTATGAATATATGCAAAAGTTTAAACATTTATGTGAGAAAGTGAACACTGACAACAGAAGCTGCCTGGCAATAATCTGTCACTGTAATGAAAAGCGCACATGCGGCATGTGATGTGTGAATGATATATTGTGACTAAATGCAGATAAATCAGCAGCTTCTCCAGTTACACTTTTGAAACCATGATGTCTTGCATCAATTGAAATAGATCAATGTAGGAAAGAGTCTCTGCTCCTCTTTTTTTTTTTTTTTTTTTTTTTTGTTTCGAGCTCACTGAAACGATTTAATAACCCCGCTCCTTTTCTGCTTATGTCATGTCTGGGGGAAAGTAGCAAGGCAAGGGAGCCGATGAAGTGAAGACGAAGCAAAGTCAAAAAGTAAAGACTAGACTTGGAAACTTTGGAGGAAAGCTATCTTATGTAATAGACAATGATATGGAGAGACAAGGATGTGAAGGAAGAATGAAAAAGCGCAAACACATTCTTCAGGATACAGTTAGCCCACAGTGGATTCCACATATCACAGTCTATAAGAGGCCAAATCAAATAGGAAAGTATCTAACAGCATTCCTCTGGAGCTTCAGAATCTCACTTCTAGTGTTTCACATGTGGAAGAGGAGAACACACAGAGAAACAAATTCCCTTTACTTAATTCTACTTTTTATGACTTTCAGTTCAACTTCACATTCCTTCCAGACTCATCCTAGTAATGTTCTGCAGCACATCTCCTTAAAAAGACTGCAGGCTGGGCCTGACATTACTCTTATTATTCCTTTTTCAAGATGTATTTACATCTACACCAAAACCATTTAGTCCTTGAGAACACAAACTTGAGAATACCAAAGTGCTGACGTTGAATATGACATAAATTCAGTAAAAAGGGTTATAAAGTTGACTCTGCAGATATATTATGAGAAAAAACATGCCAAAAACTTAAGGTTTGCTTTTAAGCTAAAGATATTAATGCTTTCAGCTGCAAGTAGGGAAACATAACTTGTCTATTTGGTGGCAGGATTCGCAGACTTTGTGAAGTGACCTTTACATCAATTACAAGCTGTAGTTCAGAGTCAGACCACATACAATAATTGTTAGGTCAGGTGTCACTAAAGACATTTAAGGTAATTGCTCTTAAGCAAAGAAGTGTACCTGACCTTACTCATCATAAAAGATCAGTCTAGGGCAAAATTATTACAGCCAGCACATGCTCTTAGTGGTCCTCTGACTACCTTTGTTTAAAGAGTTGTGGAAGCTCTTCCTCTGTCAAACACAACAGGGGGGGGAAAGGTGTAGTTGTTTGATTCCTTCCCACATGTACATGCTTTCATCCAGCTTGGGAAACAGAAAGGTTGTGACAGGATATTCCAGATGGGGGCTGAAGAGATGTTTCCAAAAGGAGACAGTTAAAAACTGTCGCTTTCTTTATAGATTCAATAAAGAATCTTACACCTGTGTGGCAAACCACCATCGATCCATCATTCTGTGGAGCCCGATCCAATTTAGAGAGCTCAGGAGCCGCAGAGCCCCACAGCCTTATCCTAAACCAGGCCACAGCCAGCCCAAAGCCTGCTTACCTTCATCCCCTAAAGTCAGCAGGTGTGTCAGTGCGCCTTTATGGCTGTTTGTGTTTGTATATGTGTGCTTACGGAGACAGCAAGCCATGCCAAAAACACCTTTGCTGCTGGCTCAAGTCAAAGTGAGCTGAGCTGTAAGGGTGGGTCTGGAGACAAGAGGGGAAAAAAAAGAGGTTGAGAAAGAAACTGAGGAATAGAAGACAAGCCAGACCAGAGATTACAATAACGTATAAAAAAAACAAGAAAAAAAAAATATTTTAATGTTGTAAATAGTGACTTTTTGTAATCCTCGAGGTACTTAACCAAATCTTCCCCTTCATTCATGGCCATATCTTCTGATTTAGATGTTCACTTTTTAATTCTCCTCCCTGCTTCCCTGGAGTGCAGCAAAACCCAAAGCTCTTTTATTAAAGGGTATTTAAAATATCTAGGCTGGGTGGTATGACAGTGAAAAAACCTGGACCTCTGACTAAACTTCAACACCTCCCAAATAAACAAAGAGGGTCATACGGCTTTCACTCACTCCAGCGACTAAACCCAGGGCAATTAAGGCCTGAATCTCTGTAGGAGTAGAGGAGAGAGAAAGGAAATGGGGTGAAGGAGGGGGTCCGTGGCGAGGCAGCAGCAGCGGAGAGGCTCCATACCAATAACAGGCAATTATGTATGGGTAGGGCCATTGCCTGGCCATGAGAGTATAGAAGAAGACAGCAGGGATATGGGATGGTAGGGAAATGAGGAGGAGTGTTATTTAGGAGGCAGATGGCAGAGAGGGGGAAATTAAGATGAATGGGCACAGAGAGGGCTGAGCTGGTGCTGGGGCTGGGCAGAGAAAAGTAATTAGCTGTGGTTGCTTTGGGAGGCTGGCAGTGAGTATGATGCTTGCAGTGACAAGCAAAAGCCTTGAGCTTTATTAGACAACAAGGATGTGTCTGAAGCTGCCAGCAGGGGGCAGTTGGGTCAGCAACCTTTTAGTACCTTCTTACCTTGCCACCACACCATGGGGTCTTTTCACAGCATGGACTGTGAACAGGGGCTCCGTTTTAGTAGGCACTGTATTTTTTACTCTAATCTTCTCTAGAACAAACATATTTCAAGCTTGTTCCCTGTTATAGTCCCTCTCTCACTTGCACACACATCCTCGCAAGAGGGAGTCCAGTCTGTTTCGCCCACACAACTGCACAATCTCACCCTTACAATCTGGCCTTCTGCATCTTCCGCAAACCATCTCTACTGTTACAGTTCCATCTATCCGTCACTTTCCTCCCACCTTCCCCTGTGTCCCTTTCCAATCTAATTTCAAATATACTCTAACAGAATAACAGAGCAACACCTTTTATCACATCTATCTATGATGTGGGTGGATTGTGCGCAAATAATTTCGTGCTTGCGCCAAGCCCACTGGGATTCCGATTACAACTAATAAGATGTAATAAGAGTAACAAGATCATTCTTGAAATACCTAAGTGGATGATCTCTTTAAAAAAGAAAGCTGAAAAACACATGAAACAATATCGGTTCACAAATATAATTATTACACAGATTTAATGGAAAGTAATTACATATACATTCAAATAGCGATGGAAGCTCATACACTTACTTAGAAATGAAGCCTCTAAATATGAGGGTATGATTTTAGCTATGCTTTCTCTCCTGAATAGTTTCCACCTTATTTCTGTCACAATCTTTCTTCAGTTTTGAAAACAAAGCTTTAGACAAGTCAGCATACACACAAAAAAGAAATTCAAGACAAAAATATTCTATTTAAATAATGCCAAAGATTAAATGTGCATTCAAAGACCAAAGAATTTACTGAAAGCACCACTCAAGAGAAAGTTCAGAGCAGCCCACACACCACTCTCAATGCCACCACTACCTCTCTCAGTTTGCATGCTCCACCAACTCACTCAGGCCGATTTTCTTTCAAATGCTCGAAAGATGTATGCAAGGTAAAAGAAAAAAAAGAAAGATGTGAAGCACAAGATAAGCAGGGCATATCGACAGCAGGACAAATTTGCTTTTGTGACACGTGCAAGACTTGCTTAGATGCAGATTCGCATTGGTAGATGAAGAAGAAAGCTGAGAATGCTCAGAGCTTTGAAAGTGTTCTTTCGACAACTTTTTTTTTTTTTTTTTACCATAGTTAACGGGTCTGAGAACCTGGCGGAAGGAGCTGGGGCTGATCGTCTGCTGGTAGTTATCTGTAGGGAGTGCAGTGGACAAACAATGGACTAAGAGCAACAAACCCAGTGGTGAAAGACATATTCCACAGCTCAACGTTAAAATGTTTGCTCACAAGAAAAGCAACGTCTCAGATTTCATTTATTGAATCTCTCTAAAAAAAACAAGAAGAAATAAAAGTTTTTACATGAATTGTTCAGTCTCTCTTGCGATTAACTGAAAATGAGAGTCCAACTATAAAACTATCAGGATGCATTCATTGTGGTTTCCCACTAAAATTAACAGGAAAAAGGACAGAAAAAATGACCTTTATAACTACTGATTTTCAAACATATGACCTGAATTAGAAGAGGAGTATTAGATTTAATGGTCTGTATTTGGGGATAAATGTGAGATGTAAGACTTACCTCTGGGTCTTGGCGCTCTCTTCCTACGCTCTCTGAATGCAGCTCCAGACTGCAGGGCTTCCAGCAAACTATCCATCACACCTGTCTCATCATTCTCTGAAAAAGACAAAGGAGGAAGAGAATGTTAAAAAGAAGAGATATTCTGAAACAAAATCATACAGCACAGCACAACAGTTTCTTTTTGTAGTAAGTGTAGCTATGCCGAGTGCAACAACATATAACTGTTAAAGTTTTAATTCTAGGCTTGCTACATGACGCAATCCAAGAATGGTGTACAGGCCCTTGGCAATGAACTGAGTAAAGCCACAAGAGGGAGAGAATATCAAAACTTCGACACAAATTCACTTTTTTATTTATTTATTTAATTTTTTAAAAGAACTGGTGTATGCATTGAATTTAAACAATGTGTCCGTGTGAATGTGTGGGTTCTCTCTTGGTACTTCAACTCCCCACAACCACATTGCTTGTTAGTTGGTCACCTTGATAAATGCCACACACTAAACCAGTGGTTCTCAAATCCAGGCCTCGAGAGCCGCCGTCGCGCAACATTTAGATGTCTTCCCGGTCCAACAAACCTGAATCAAATGGCTGAATTACCGCCTCAGTACGCAGTGAGTCCTGCAAATGACCTGATTATTTGAATCAGGTGTGTCATCATGTAAATTGCTCCGTTGCTGGAATGTGCTATAAAATATAAACTAGACTTGATTCCTTGCGCTGCTTTATGATGCACTGGCAACCAGGGTGTAACCATTGTTTGTCATAAATAAATGGTAGGGCTTCTTTTTTAACTCAAGCAATTCCTGTTTCGTAAATCTGGTAATCATTTATTTTTTTGTTTTATTTTTTATTTATTTTTTGGCATCTTCATCTTTAAACGTCAAACAGTTTGAAAGGAAACTGTGGGTTCACTACGGTAAATAAACCCACCCTCTGATTGGTCCAATGTGACCCAGGAATAGGTAAGAAAAATAAACCAAGCATGTTCTTGTTTTCAATCAGTGGCTTTTTAATATGTATGGAAGAACTGATTGGCTTAGCAGACTGATAAATCTTTTTTATGTATAATTTGCATTATTCTGGGAAGTCTGCACTGCGACGGACTAGCAACCTGTCCAGGGTGTACCTGCCTCTTGTTCTTAACGTTCGCTGGAGATTGGAACCAGCAACCCTCCCGAACCCATTAGGGACAAGAGTGTACAGAAAATGAATGAATGAATGAATGAATGGATGGATGGATGATGGATGGATGGATGGATGGATGGATGGATGGATGGATGGAAAATCAGCAATTCACTAAGAGCATACTGGTGTTTGAGCACTGTTTAGGAGCAGGACACATGAGGATGGCAGGGAACAAGAAGCTCCATGTAATAACATCAATAAGTGGAAATATAGCTCCACATAAGTAGTTTGCTGCTGCAGCTTCAGGATTTAAAGAATCACATATTGGAAAATTGTTTGAAACCTAATTGACAATCAGTCATTTTAAATCAGAACAGATGGCTTTGGCATTGAACATAAGACATGTTAGTTGTTGATCAACTGGTGTAGAGTGCTAAATGTTATGAGAAAAGAACAGACTGCAGACACACATAATGGAGACTAAAGTATGGCTGCCACAAATTTGCAAATGACTCAACTGGCTGAATAAAACAATTTCTTGAGCCAATATCGCTTGCGTCAATTTTACTTTACACAACTGCATACTGTTCTGCTGCCCTTTTATGGCTTCATGGGGAAGGTCACATGTTTCTCTGGGGACGCTTATTGTGGTTGCATAACATGCTTCTGTTTAAGGTAACTGTCATAGAGAGAAGGAGAAAAGGAACATAAAAGCTGAGGAAAAAGGCGCCTAATACAAAGAAGAAGCAAATCAAAATTAGCTTATTTACAGAACAATCATTTCTCCAAGACATTTGAGCCTCCCATTCTGAAAACGGCAGTCGCTGGGTCTGAGACAATACTCTACATTGAACCCTGTTGAGCTAAACTAAAAACAACTCAAATGGTACTGAGCTATATTCATCTGGAGTAGAGAAGGGGGACCAGATGTCTCTGATTTCCTGTGACAGTCCCTGTTTTAGACTAAAGCTGTCCTCAATTTTAGATATGAGCTCATGTTACCTCATATCTAACATGATCGGGAAGTCAGAGTTCTTGATTAGGAACTCTGACTACCTGATCAGAGCTCATTCAACTCTTACTAGAACTGCGCAATATATCGCAAATATATTGTCAGCATATCAATGCATACAGTTTATACACACATCTATTGATTCAATGATTAAGTAGTAGAAAAGCATTTTACAACACTAACAGCAGGTACAAATGCCCAAAACAAGGTAGGCTGGAATATGCAAGTGTGCAAGTGGATTTGAGTGGGCACGATTGTGATGAAAACATGGAGTCAGAATGTCACGTGTTGAACAAAGCTGGTGTGTTTCTTTTAATGTAATTAGTACAGGAATTAGTCGATGGAGTACCTCTGTATTAAATTTGGTAGTTTCAGCTGTTTACTAAGGCCTTTCCTCAAAATGAATTAAATTTGTTCAGAACAAAACAACATCAAGAATGTTTCGTCTTGACATGAATAAAATGACTCCAAATTAAACATACATTTGAGTCTTATAGTGTTTACTTTGACATAGGTTTGCTCAAGGCTGATGAGGGCAGAAATGGAGTGCGTTATTGACCTCAGAGATGTCTACAAGCTTCTCCCCTGACTCCTTTAAATCTTTTATGAGACATAAGCTATCACCACCAAAGTCTAAATGTACAATGTAGCCTCCAAACTGAAAGTTTCATCTTGTGTCATGCACAAGGCAGACATGAAAAAACTGTCAATCACCACCAACATACACCGTCCCTTGACATCAACACTCCTTTATACTTAAGATTCTGTATTGAGGGCAGAATGTCCCCTTGGTACTAGGAGGTGGTTATATTAAATCCCAACGCAGGATTGTGAAAACACCAGTACAAATTTATAATGACCCACTTCCTTGTCTGCTTGGTCCTACGTGCACATTTTTGTGTTTTTCCATTTGCAACCCCCACTCTCCTCTCTTTTGCTGATACGTGCCTAGTTCTTCATCATTACACTGAGTGGAGAGGCAGCTACAATTCCTGAGTAAACCAAACACTCGTCGGCGTTCAAATTTGTCTCCACTGCTGCTGTAATTTATCACAGGCACTGAGCTTTAAAATTTGCCACAAGACACACACACAAAAAAAATAAAAATACAGACAGCATGCACAGAAAGCAAAAAAAGAGCAGATCAATCTATCGCAACCTGCAGTGAGCGCCTTCTTGTGCAGAGCTCCGTTTGACTCCAGTTTTCAAGAACATGAAACATTTTGTGTGCCTCTGGAGGCGAGGAAAAACGAAGCCCTCGCAGATCTCCTGCCTTAGGAATATATGCTAGTAAAAACAGTCCAATTTTACACTCGACTCAGAAGCAATTCACACCGGCTGCGACACAAAACTCCCTCACAGAACACAGACAAAAGGTAAAGACCAAAAGAACATATATTTATATGCTCAATGCCACATTTTCACTAACTGAAAGATCACAGTCGTGTCACATTGGTAGTAATGGTGGAGGGACACAAGGCAGGAGAGTATTAGTCAAGCTAGCTGCTGTGAAATGGCTTTGAAACAGCCCTTCAGTCTGTGAAAAGATGTGATGTTAGGAACGAAAAAGAGGCCAGAGAAAAGGACGTCAGCAAAAAAATATATTCAAACCACTACAGCTAAGCTACTGATTGGTGCTTTGATGCAAGTAACTTATTTCTATTTTTGTTTGAGTTGATATGGAGACCGTCATAATTTGATTGCGATTTAAATGGAGACATGCTTTATATATGGAAAAAATAAAAGAAGACAACATTCTAACCGGTTAATATTTGTTACAGATGCATAAATGGTGTTTACCTCTTGTTCACAACTTTGCTTTTGAAAACCTATAGCAGTATTCAACACCTAAGCATATAAATGCCCAGGCTATTAAGGCAAACTAAAGAACAAAAAAACAATGAAAAAAATATTGGGATACAGTATATGCAGATTAATGTGCTAGTGTAAGTGTACATGGGAAGGTGTTCGATCTACCAAAAGAAGGGGTTTACTTAAAAATAACAATACAAAAAGGGTGCAAAATCAAGATGAAGCTGGACCTTCACCTCAGGGGGAGAGGGAGCTGCAGCTACCCTCCTGTCTGAAGTGAAACTTCAATCACCATCTATTTAATCAGGGCAAGTTCAGGGCAGAATTGTTCTATTGTCTGGACAAAGAGTCTGTGTGTCGCTGTCTACTCTCTATTCAGTCCAGGACTAATGTCTCCAGCCACTTCACTCAACAGCACGTGGCACTTATCACCAGGACAATGACCAAGTTGTAACAGCGTGTAACTGAGGTGGGCCAGACAAAAAAAGTAGGGGCAAGGGGAGAAAAAACAAAAACACAAAAACACACACACACAAAAAAAAAAACAGTGTTAACAGAGCTGGGATGGCAAAGTTATGGAGAGAAAAAATAACATGTCTGACTACTGTGGTCTCTCAGATACTTGGAAGACAAATGGTACAAAAAGACAGTCAGTCTTTCTTCTACTTTAGTGAATACCTTTTATTGGACTTTACTAATATATTGCCAACAAACAGCAAGTAATTTTTTTTATGAAGACAGGGAGAAACTCAACAGAGCCTGAACTTTGTATCTGACCACTATCACCACAGTAATAAGAAAATGTTCTTATGCACTTTTGTTAGACCTTGGTTAAAATGATAATAATAATAATAATAATAATAATAATAATAATAATAATAATAAAGATAACATCTTTAATTATTCTGAGTTAAAATCCCATTTATTAAACTAGTGCAAAATGTTTCAGCCTCCAACTAAACAACGCCTGATAACGTTCTGTTGATATATTTGTCAGTGATTTTAGGTAAGATGCACCAACAGAGCTATCAAGCTCTTTTGGTTGAATTTTGTGCTGCCATGTTTTTTAAATCACTGCCTTACGTTTCAATGTGTGACTTGCATAACTGCATTTTACGCTGTTCACATTATTTTCAAATTAACATTTTCATTTGGTTTATTCATTTAGATTTTGTTATCAATGTGCTACAAATACATTAAAACAAGATGTCTCGTGATAAAAGACTGGGGCAGCACTAGGAAAAACAAAAACAAGCCAACACGCACACAACCCAAAACAAAACTTTGCCGACTGAATTTAGATCTAAATTTCAACTAGACTTCAAGCATTCTTCAGAACACGATCTGCTTGTAAATATATATTTTTGGCAAGAAATGAAATAAGACATTTTCACCAAATAATGGCTTGAAACTTTGAGCATGTAAAGTTTTTTTTAACTAATAATTGAGGATTTTCCCAAACAGTCCAAGTGCTTTTCAGTTGTTGCAATGATGTAAATATGAAAGAGGCTGTATTGATTTCCACATCATTTGATCAGTTCTTTACACTGTGTGGGAGAGTCTTTACTTATACCACTTTTAAAGCAAAGCCAAAATTTTTCAAGGCAGGACAAATTTTTCTGTCTGCAACACAACTAACTGGAACAGTACTGAAATATGTAATGGGCTAAACTGCCAATAAATCATATCAAAACACTGCACACATATAGAAGGAGCAAAACAGTTTATTGACAAATGAAGCTCCATCTCATCTCAGATATCTTCCACATTCAGAAATACAAGTGCTAAAGCGACATAAGTATTTCAGGTGACGAGCTGTTAGAACAAGACTGTAGCTTAAATGATGAAGCAACTGTCTTGTGCTAAATCCTGTTGGTAAAATAAAATTAAAAAGCTGACCCTAGGCCAAATGATATTAGTGCAGTTTATTCAATACTGATTAAATGTTCTCTATTATTTTCATCCACTTTATATTTATTAAATTTAATTATTATTGGTCATAGTATTTATTTATTTATTTATTTTTACTTTTATGGGTACTTTACCGCATTTCCATTAGAAAACATCTAAGGTTAAAAGAACTGGTTTGATAATGGAGTAAAAAGAGCCATGTTGGAAAATGTGGCATTTCTAATTTAGTCGGACTGAATGAAAATGACTTGTGAAATGTAAATGAGAATAAATTATGCAATTGTTTAAAATCTGTAAATGTTTCAGAAAGCTGGATAAGCTTCAAACATTTCTCACACATTTTGAAGGAAAAAACAAGTGGCTTTGCAGTGTTTGACTAAAGTATTTGGATTTTATTTAACTGGAAGATTTAGTCAGTTTTGTATTTAATTGCACGGCTTGTTACTAAAAGGGGTACTTTTTGAGAGAAAAACAGACGCAAGTACATTCTGGATTAAAATAAAGACAGACATTTAATAAATATCATCTGTTGACAGACTCTTGTTATCTTGTTCTTTTCTTAATCTCAAAGCTGCCATTTAATACCTTGTCAATTTTTCCCCCATTTCATGTGAAATGAAAAAAAAAAATGCATGCATGTGCATATACCTTACTCTTCCAAAAGTATCACAGATGCTGCTTCTTGAATGGACCTTTCCTTTCTCTCATTATTCTCATGGTTCTCGAATATTTTAGCATCCTTGCATGCATTGTTGCATGTCGTGCTGTTCTTCTATTTGACATCTTAATAGTTCATTGCTTGTAGCCATGTAGAGAATGTTAAATAAAGCTCTGATGTGTAATTTGTCGCTCCACAAACAGTTCTGCTCCTGGCCTACCCTGGGAGTTAATGCAACAGATTTGTCATACACAAGCCAGGCACAGCTTGAGGAGGAGGAAAAAACACCTATTCAATCTGAATTTCAATCTCTATAGGGCTCTATGCAAATGCACACAAGCTGACGCTCCCTCTCTCTCAAGTTGCCTGAACACACTGATGGCAAATCCAGACGCCACATTATAGTGTATGTAGAAGCCCAGGCTGGCAGGTAAAAGATGGTGGAAAATGAGAATGAAGCGGGAATGGTCTCACATTTCAAGAATGCATAAGCAGGCAAAACTAAAACCAAAATAAATGCAGATACGTCTTGCAGGTAAGGAAGCAAAAATCCATTTTGATCATTTCCTCCTGAAACCCCTCCTCTTTCCTTTCTTGTCTCTCATTGCTGTGCCCTTCAACATAATGTGGATACAGAGCCTCTCGGAGGCTTTTTAGAGAATTGATGGATAATCAGATGATTACATAGAAAATCTCCATTGAGGACAATCCTTCCCGACAAACAAAGAGAAAGCTCTTTAGTTAATAAATAGGCTGAGAGACAGACAGAGGGAGTGTGTTTGAGAGGGACTAAGTAAATCCTGTCCTAGGCTAACAGTGAAGAGCCAACTCTCAATCACAAATTTAGTTCATGCAATCTGCCCTTGTATGCATATGTATCTGTACATATGTGCATATTGAACACACTCAGAATCACATATTTGCATACATTGTATAAAGAAATAACCATTCACTTGCTATTTAACACCAAATCGGAATCACATTTTGTATGTTATTAAGTCAGTTATGATTAAAAAAAGTTATCTTCCACGCCAAAACAATGAGCAAAATAATATTTTAGAGAATTTCTTCACATTCAGTTTACATACACTAAAACAGGAAAAGGTCATATGATAATGTGACTTTGTAAGCTTCTAATTAACCTTCATGTTAAAAGGAGACAGCTGTGGCTTTATTTTTAGGCAACGCTTACGCTACACTTCTCCTTTTATCATTGAAAATTCAAGAAAATTAGCCAATAATACATCAGGAAAAGAGCTGTGGAACGCAAAACTTTCTGGCTTCTCCCTCAACATAGCTTCTCAATGTCTGAAGTTGTCCTGTTTGTCTGTTCAAAGAGTATAAATACCACTCTAGACAAACATGTTTTGGTGTGAAATACGAAAAGCATCCCCAGGACAACTGCAAAAGACCTTATGAGGATGGGACTGAAAGCTGACAAGTGTGTCTTCATCTACATGACTAATGATTACACTACTTCAATCAGGTATAATGAGCAAAATTTCCACCAAACTATTGTGAGAAGCTTGTGGAGGGACATTCAAAATGTCTGACTTAAATCATATAGAGGAAACGTCTATCAAATACTAACATATCTGTTGTTGTGGCCATTTCTGCAAAATTTTGTGGATTGTAATTTAGTTTTGTCCTTTGGACAGTTAAATATATATTTAAGTTAGTTTAGAACCAAAATCTGTAATTAATTTTATATTAGTAATTGTTTAGATTATTTTGGTAATTATTTTACCCTCTCATTGATTTGAGTAATTAAGAACACACTGGGTGCTTGGAAGAGGTCTATTATTTGATAAATGTCCAGTGTGACGACGGGAGGTTTTTGTACAATTATTATTCTTTTTTACCACCTTTTGAACTTGAAATGTGAGATTAAGTTAGCTTTCATTTTCAACTAAATTGTAAAAGATTTTTAGTAATTATTTTGTCTATTTTTACAAATAAAACACATTTTTTCAAACAATCAAGTCAGAAGTGCGTGCAAAAATCAAACCACCTGTTATCATCCACAGCCTTTGTTGGAAATGTTTGGTTTTGGAATCTAGAAGGCCTCAACACCTGTAATCTTCTGATACATCTTTAATAACTTTGCTTCCCATACTAACATTTATGAATCACTGATATTTTTAACTTGTTTGAAACAGGAAAGGTTTTGCCTAATTTAATAACAGTCATTGAGGTAAAAATGTTATGAAATCTTACTTTTAAATGAAAAAGTTTGTAATAAAACACAATTTGACACTGCCAATAAAGAATAAATTCCCTTGTGGTTTGGTTTATTTTATTGGTTTACAGTACTGAAACCGGATTATTGTGACTGACAGTAAACACTTTGTTACTTGTTAAATAACACAAAGGTTATTTGATGAAGAAACCATTTATGATGGTAATTATAATTACAAAATGATGTCTTTAACAGCCTAATTTTACACCGGATATTTCCAGAACAGAACAGTTTATCTAACTATGGTTCACTAAAAATGTTAACACACAGCTTGAAAAGCTTGGAATATCGTAATTTTTTTCATGGTATTTTGTATTCTGGTCTTAAGATTATAGGGGGGGGTTCTCTCAGTATTTGGGTGCAACTTCATAGATTTCAAATAGCTTACAAAATCAGAGAATTTTTCAACATATAACCACTATAAATACTAAATATTTGTTACGTCTGCATTCACTGGATGCATTTTGATTGCATGCTTCAAGCAAAGTTATCTAATCAAAAGTTCTCATTGCTCCTCCATCAAACAACAGTCAAATATCAGTTAGTTGAGGTCGACCCAAGTCATGCAACATTTATATGTGAAAATGTAACAAAAAAAATCCCACTGAAAATCTTGGATACCCATTATTTGATATGCCTTAAATGTTAAGTTAAAGTCCCTAATTAACCTCACTGACAATACCTCAAGATGACAACTTGAAAGCACTAATAATCAGTCAATGGAAATCAAAGTATAGTTCAAACACAATCCATAGTGGCCCACAGGAGCAAGAGTTTTGAGTTCTTTGCAGTTGCCATGATTTTGGAATTGATTATCCACACAATGCAGGCTGACTTGAGTCCTCTTGTGTTCTTAAATATCTTGTGTTCTTAAATATATACATGGACAAACACAAACTGGCTGAACAAATAATACACAAATAATGTATTTGGCTATTGCTTTCTTTTATAAGCAAACTTTTCACTCACAAAAGAGGCAGAAAAACAGGTGACATACTGAGTATAGTAATTCATGGAGACATATTTCAGAAACAACCTTCAGAAGCACTTTTCTATAGCTGCTTTTGGAATTTTCACAACAATAAAGAGGACTTATGGACCATTCTTTCCTTAAAGCCGTTTCTTTTTACTTGTATTTCTGGGACGCCTTGATAATGTCAAATAGCCCACCTAAGGTTATGCCATAGCAACTCAGTTGGATGAAGGTCAGGATTCTGACTAAGGCACTTGAAAACAGGGTCTTTTCTTTCTAATCATTCTGTTGATGCTGTACGTGTGTGCTTTATGTCAGGGTCTTTTTACGTCAAACATGGTGCATTTTGCTCAAGGTCAGAAAAAAATATATATATAAACTGTTCAATAAAATTTCTTCCAAAAACTGAAGGTAATTGTGTTCCTAAATATAAAAACCCATCAAATATTTGAGTTAAAAAAGACAAAGAACTAACATCACCATGTTAGTGGGGAAAATGTACAGTTAATGTACACAATTTTTTTCTTCAATACATTTCTTAATTATAAAACAACATCTTTGTTTTAATTTTAAAAACACAACAGAATGACAAACCACAATTTGAAAAATATTGAACACAATCTCTAGAGGTTTATAGTAGCTTTTATCATACCCCATCATCAAATGACATGCAAAGAAAACATATAACATTCAATTTTAATAATTAACCAAGCAGAGTACATCATTCTAAGAATACAATAATTCAGAATTGACAGACATGTGTGTGCATACACTTCCATAATACAAAATACACCTTGTTGTCAAAAACAACAACAACAAAACCAAGTGTTACACAAAAATACTTTTCTTAACTCAATACCTGATCAACAGCAGCTTTAGGATTTTTTTGAAGACATATCCAAAGAATATTAAATAATCTTATTGCTGAATTAATTTTGTTAGCTACAAAACAGCAAATAAAGCAAAAAATAAAAAATAAAATCTATGTGTCTATTTATCCTGTGTATCTGCTTAAAGTAACTTCTCCACAATATAATTGATTTACTGAAAAAATGAGAGTGATTCTTAAAACTTTTCATTTTCAGATTAAAGAAAAGTTGCACATATGCAATTAAAAGGCTTGACCAAAATGCAGAAGTTGGTGCTTATAAAGTTTGTGCTTCGTTCATATAAAGATAAGAAAAAAAAAAACATAAAAATCAATAGATACTAAGTGACTGCTGTAGGATTTGAATGGTACAATAAAATGCAAAGATTTGGCATGGTTTGACTGGACAAAATGGCCACAACAGTTCTTTGGCCTGTTTACCAACTTTCACAGGAGTGCTAAATTGACATAGAATATTTTCCACCTAAAATACACGTTCAAGCCTCTCTGCCTGATACAACTGCTCTGCCAGCCTTGGCATCAAACTAGCTTCTGGCACTGCAAAGCAAAACAGGGCAAAAAACAACTAGCTGGTAAATGCAAATTCTCAGCCAAAAGCAAGAATTTTTTTTTTTCTGACAGAAAGGTGGGGTGTTCAATAAATTTTTCAGTTTTGTGTTATAATCTTGAAATGTAAAATCAAGATTATCATAAAACAAGTGTAATTTCACCACTTGCCAAAGGTTTTTTTTTTCCCCTTTGGTCACGTTATTTCCATTTTGTTGCATTTTGAGTGAAAGCTCTTTACTAGGCAAATCAAAATTCTTTTGGTCAATAAAATGCCTTTACAAAAATATTATCAATTGTTATTTTGGCAACATAACAGCACAACTACTGCATGAAGCCCAACTTTCACCAGCATATATTTGATGCTGTGAAAACGTATTTGTTCTCCTACATCTTCACATAAAAGAGCTGCTGAATGATTTTTATTTCAGGAAAAGGCTATCAAAATCAAATTTATCTGGTGTGAAAAAGTAATTGGTGGCAACAACAGCCACAAAGTGCCTGCAATCACTGGCAAAAACTTTTACATTGTGGTGGAGAAATTCTGACCTACTTTTCTTTGCATAATTGTTTTAAACCACTACACTTGATAAGCTACCAATCATGAAGAGGTTTCCACCGTTAGATTTTTTATTTTTTTGTGTGTGTGTGTGTGTTTTTGTTGCTTTGTGTTTCTTTCCTACAGCTGTTCCTCTTCTCTCTGCAAAGCTTCCAGCCTCCATTAAGATTTATCTGAAACATGTATGACAAATCTATACATGTGGATAATTTAACTATTTTATATCTTTTAAACCTAATAACCTGCAATGTGTGAATTTTCTTATGATGGATGAATTATCTGATCTTTAAACTTTTAATGTTGGATTTTTTTTACTTATGAACGCACTATTAAACAGAATCAGTTGTTTTAAGTGTGTTGTCCTGGTTTAGCATCTGTGAATTTTGATTTGGGTTATAGGAATGTGTATTTGAGTCAAATCTCGAGTCATGACTTGCTTTTCAGTAGATGTTTGCCTGTTTTTATTTTTTCTCAGAATGAGCAGCCAAACTGTTGCTTTGCTTTCAGTCTGAAATTGTTAAAGATCAAATCTACTACTAGATTATGTGAGGGGAAAAAGCTGCAAAGTTTGTTGCTTTTGTCCAGATTTTGAATGATTGATTACTGTTCACAGCCACACTAGAGACTTCAAAATTATTATAGTAATAAAGAATGGATTTTAAATATTGGGATATCTATTACTCTTAAGTGGGTTTGTTATTTTTTTGGACTTTTAAATGCCAATGACTGACTCTTGTTTGTTTTCAATATTCTTTAATTTGAGACATGTTTCTTTTAGATCTCTTAGCATAATTCATGCTGTTAGTTAGTGAAAAATGTTATCAAATGCACAAGACGGTTTAATATGGAGGACATTGAAATTTGATTATCCAAAAAAAAGTGTCACAAAGAGTAAGAACAGAATTGTGTAAAGAACAAAGAACTGCACGTTAAATATTAAATATTACCTGCGAAATGATAAATCTTATGAATAGTTGTTTAGCGTTATTACTGAGTTGTAGTTTCACAATAATTTATTTTTTATATAGAATTATAAAACCAATACCACCCAAAAGGATCCTTTGATCATAACTGTATGACAGACAGACTGACTGTGCCTGGCATCTAAAAACATGTTCTCTTCATGTCTTGTAAATACACTTTGATAAAATTATTAGATCAGAATTTTGTTATTTAAAAGACGAGAACAGTGTGATTTATTTCTTTTCATTTTTTTCTCCGAAGAGTTTTTGTGGCGCGAGTGGCTCGTATTTTTTACAGTAGAAAGACAGGAAAGAGGGTGAGGAGAAGGGGGAAGATATGCGGCAAAGGTTGCCAGGACCGGGAGTCAAACCCGCGACGTCCGCGTCGAGGACTGAGGCCTCCAAACGTGAGACGTGCTAACCCCCTGCGCCACCACAGCACGCCCCAATTTCTACTCAAATTTCTTTCTTTTAATGTGTAATGTCACCTCATGGATTGTTCAGAGCTCAGAAGATGAAGTACACTTTCTACCAACTGGAAGGTCAGTGGTTTGACCTTCACTGTTTAAAATGCGTGAATGGCTTAATCTGCACAAGCCTGCAAAGTGCTTTGGCTGGTCTTAACGACACAAGTAGCAAAAATGTCTACTTACAATTATGTAAAATCAATCAAATTACACACACATTTATTTTCTACAGATGTGGCTTTTTGTACTTCAGAAGATAAACAGTGCATTGCGAGAAAACAGATGTCTCCTGTAATCCATTAAATTGAGACATGTTTGTTTGTTTGATAAATGAGAGTCATTGTATTTGAATGATCTCTAACACCATTTGTAACAAGATTGATTTGGCACACAGCTCTCTGTAAAGCCTTATCTTTGCGAGGAGTTGACAGGCAAAGTAAATTGAACAGTCTTTACCTGCACTGACTTCCAGTAACCTCCTCTTCTTCTGCTGTCTCTCCTGCTTTTCACGCTCAGCCTTCTCCTTTGCGGCCCATGCTCTCCTCTGCTTCTCTTCCAACTCCCTCTGCCTATAGTTCTCCTTCAGTGCTTGCTGTAAAGGAAAGGGGGAAAAAAGTGATGAAAAGATGGAGAAAGAGAAAACATGACAGACTGCTAAGTTGGGTTAATTACAGTAGTGTAGGCCCTGTCAAAGGCAAAGGCAGCTGTCAAACCACACAGACGTCTTTATCAGGCACTATTAAAGTCAGATGACGCTTCTAAGGTGAACTGTCAGAGTGGTCTTGGCAGACATAAAATGGCTTCAGAACAGAGGCTCCATACGCTAGAAAATCATAGGACTGCTGGAATAATAACCCTGCATTTTGCCTCTGGCTCCTTTTATAGACAAAACAACCTGCTATGCAAAGGAATCTCACAGCTACATTTCAACATTGTTGTCGCCAACCCTTATTTTTAGGGGCAACAACATCGTTCCAGGTATTCACTTATAGGCTAACGGTTTAAAATAAATTCCTGAAGAAATTGTTGTTCCCAAGTGTTGAGATTAACATGTTCATCCTCACCAGGTTGCTAATGTGGGAACTTGTAATTGCAATGCTAATAGAGTGAGAGGTAACTTTCAAAAGTGTAACTACAATTGTGTAGCAAATGTAAACATTTTATACTGTTAGGGTTGTGAGTGTAAACCCCTCTCATACCCCTGAGTATTTTCTGCAACCAAAAAATTAGAACCGATAATAAAAAACACCGACAATGTCAGACGGTACCTCTATTCAATAAATAAGTTGTTAAATATTTAGCTATATACATTTATAGATGAATATATTAAACAAATTATTGTTATCTCTAATTATGAACATTTTCACAAATTTGAAATTAAATAGAATAAAATAAAAAATATATATAATTATGTTTTTTGTTTTTTTTTATAAGTTGTTGAATTATATTGTTGATCCGTCATGTAGTCGAGCATATGGAAAAAAAAAAAATTAGCATCTCGTCTTTTGTAGATTTTTAAGGCTGCTCCGGTTTAAGGGGAAACAGTGTTTGTGACATTGTGCCATAAATTTTGTGGTCTGAATTCAGGCAAAGTCGATAATTTAATCAACACGTCAGGAGGGAGGAGGCGCGTGTCGGTTTCTAAGCTAGCTGTTTCAGGTTTCTGTAAATACCGCCGTCTATGAGCCCCAACCAGGTGTGTTACGTTCACAGACAAATTTGCTTGACTTGAACTAATAGAAGAAAACAACTTGGGAAAACAACTTCAGCCGCTCAGTTCAATACTCCAGTTTCTCACGTCCGATCTACATCATGGCGCTTCGAATGATTCAGTGTGGTAGTTGCAAAGGGTCCTCTTTGTCATGAATGCTGTTTCAATCTAAACAACGTAATATTATCTGGAAGTCATCTGGCTAATGATTCAAAGCTTGATGCTGACGTGTAAGCGTCAAATAAATGCAAATCAGTCTGATTAAAATAGCAATACTAATGCATGCATGCTGATAACTACAGTGTAAAAAAGATCCGTCATAGCACCCCCAGTAAAATGCACCTGCAGGAAAAAAAGATTCTGGAGCCGCCACTGCCTTTGTGTGAGTGTAAAGTAAAATGACATTGCAAAATAATGCAAGACAAGGTATACAAGCACTTCTAAATCCAACCTGTCCAAGTAGAATGATACAGAAGATAACCTCCATACATCAAACCAAAGAGGAAACAGGCTCTGTAATCTCTATTGTTACATTTCTACAATGTCAATAGCTCAATAATCCCCCAGCAAGACATATAGTGCATATGATTTAATAGAGTGGTGGCCAGACTGCCATCCCAATCAATAGCCTGTCACTGAAAGCGAGGAGGTCTGGGTTTTCATCTAACATCCGACTCCTCCCCCTGAATCGCCCCACCTGCTGTGGACACACCGCCCATCACAAGTCCAAGAAAGAATAATACTGATGCTAAGACTACATAAAAGTAAAAAAAAAAAGAAACACATGCTCTAACACTCTATTGTAGTATACAGAAAAAATGTAGTAGCACATTAAAAAGGGATAGTTTGTTTATTGATGCCAACTGACAATCTCCAAATATAACTACATCAAATTAGCAAATAAATAAAACACAAGAACGAAAGAGCACGCAGAGCATGCTCATTGCTCTTTGATTGTTTTCGTTCAAAGTGGTGTGGTGCCTGGCTTCAAGCAGTGAGAGAGAAGTTGAGAACAGTCATGGTGAGCGCCTTGTGCTTAGTGATTTCTTGCTTGTTGCTCTTTGGTCAGTGTTCATAGTTGAGCGGTGTTTACCATCAGGGCATTGCCTCAATTGATATGTTTACAGGTGCAGAGAGTGGTGATTTCTGACATGAATAATATGGGCAAATGCCCAGGGCATTATCTTTTGCAGAACAAAGCGTTCGTTCTGCATTTAATATTAGTTAAATTTATTTCAGCTCTAACTATTTAATATCTAGGTCTGAATCTTTCAAATCAATTTGATTAGCAATTTTGATCATAATTAACATTTTATTGTGTCATATAGCCTGGGCCTCTGATCTTGGTCTTGTCTTGGTCTCAGTTTAGGTAGTCTTGACTACAACACTGAATGGCACAGTCAACTCGAATTCAAAAACAGTTCAGCGTGATCAGTATAATGTCAGCAAACTACTTGGAATACAGAGAAATTGCAACCTGAACAAGACAAATATATAAACTTTCAAATTACCACATTTATCTTTACTTCATAACTGTGTGTTCTATAGCTGAGATGAGTAAATCAGCTACTGCATAAAGCATACTATTAAATATCTTCACAATATGGCCTCCATTGCATGTTAACTGTAGGTTGTTTTATCAGCAGATTGACCTAAAACTACTGTGCTCCTTGACTCTGGTAAAGCAGTAAGGTGAAATTAAAGATGAATGTAGGGGCTCTCTGCCATTTTTCATCAAGAGCACAAAAAGGAAAAAAAAATACCACAGAGAATTGGAAACAACTTGGCAGAAAGCTGGGGCTTAGGTAAATAAAGAACTCTGTAAAATTTGGTGCAGAGCTTTTCATCACTTTGTGGAAAAGTCGAAAATGTGATTTTTTTTCATGCAATTCCAAACTTGAAGATTCATAATAGTTTACGACAAAGTGTGTAATCAAGGTCCTAAAATGTTCCTATCATTAAACCTGACAGTTTAAATAAGGTATAATGATATACAATCTTCTATTAAACCACCAGTCATGTGGGAATGAGTCTTAATATCAGCGTTCTATAAAGACCGTGTTCAACTAAACTAACAATAATGAGCATGGTTATCAGCATCACAAACATTACTGCTAATTAGATTTATTACACCATCTTATGAAAAGCAACTTGCAGTCGAGGAACACTGTCATGTACTGATAAGCGTATCAGAGAAACTGAAGAGTTCAGTGTTTCGCTAAAAAATAATCTGTCACCTGACAGCCCCACTGCAGGAAGCCAACATCTACCTGGAATCTGACCCATTTAGGCTTAAGGAACGGATCTTTATTTGCAGGGTTTATAGGCCTGGCGGGCAACCAGGCTTTACTTGTGCCCCCACCAGGCTAAGCATTCCTTATTTATTTAAATCTTTTTAAAATGTTTGCATTTTTTAAAGATTTTATAGTTGGTGTTTAGGTGTTAATCTTCCAATGTTTCAATAATAATAAATATCAAGCGATATTTTCAAATTTCCTGTCAACTTTTAACGTTTTTTTAACTCAAAAACATGGCAGGCGGTTGGATGAATCACTGCCCCATCACCCAACCACCGGCCTTAGCAAGTTTTCTGGGAGAACCGTTATTTGTTTTCAGTAAAAGAGTACGGTTGTGGCAGCATCATGTAAAGGGGTGTAATGTAACTTGAGCTTCTAGCGAGCTGGTCACAACTATCGGACCCGCTGATTAGCTTTGCTTTATTCAAAATACCACCTTTCTAACCTGATGGGACCTAAAAGGGTTTATGAACAAGAACTGGGGAAATTTATCTATGTACGAAGCTAGTTCTAACAATTTCACATATTGAGGTCAAGGAGTTTAGTAAATTTTCGAATTTAGATTTTGACCTAAAATGTTTACACACCTACAAAAATAAAATAAGTTCCCTTCTCAGTACAGTCTGTAGAAGGGGTTTGAAAATACAAATGACAGTCTTCGATTTGAAAGGAAGGTATTACAGCTCAAAGGACATGAGGAAGATGAATGCCAAATTACTGTGATTGAAGCTATTCAGAGCTCTCTTTTAACTATTTTTAAATGAAGGCCTCTATGTCATAAATTTATCTCTGAAATGATGGAATGACTATTGGTTGTTCATGGCAACAATTTCTTCACAAGAGAAGTTTGCAATAAACGAGAATCTGATTTGGTACAGTAAAGTGGAGGCAAACACTAAGAGAAGGTGACAGGAGTCATTTAATCCTGAATGGATTTTCAGTAACAATTAGGACCAGCTCACACCTACACACGCTTGCTAGTTCTGAAAATGTTTCAATGCTTTAGTGCTCCCCACCTTCTAAAGAATTATTGCCTTAAACAGAAACAGAACCCTTATTCAAACAATTTTGTCAAATATTTTACACATTGTCACTTATTTATTAAGAAAAATGATTCATTGGTACAATGTATATCTTAATCCTTCAACTTGTCTCTGTCCTTTAACGAGATAGATAGCACCCAATGATTGGACCCAGGGTTTTGTACTACACTAAAGGTTGACTGTTCATCTTCATTTTGTGAGAAGTTTCAAAGATAAGCAACTGGAAAATGATTTAATGCAAAAAGTTTGAGTTGTTAAAGTTAAATTCTTTTTGGAACGCACAGCATTTTCCATTTCATTCTTCACATACCCACATATTGAGTGAGTGGTTCTCATTATGTGATGTTCAAAGACTATTATTTCATACAATGAATAAGTACATAAATTGCTTAACAGGGGTACTTTGGATCTAACTATCCAAAGTTCTGAAATCATCTGCCATTCATTATTTTAATCCGATAGTGCTGAGAGAAAAAATGTGATTTCTTTTTTCTGTTTTTTTTTTTATCATCTTTTATAAGCAGAATGAGAGTGTGCTGGTGTACTTTGGTAAATGTTTGCCCTCTTGCCCTCTTCCTAGTATCTTATGTTGTGGTGCATATTGCCTTTCAGGGTTACAACCTTTAGACAAGATATGTGTAGTCAACAGCCAATGACAATGTGCAGATGTGAGGACAATACATATATGGCAATCAAGTTACATCACTCTTTCTCATCTCTGCTCTCAGTGTCAACAAGGTGGAGGTCTGAATAGTTGAGCCGCACACGCCAGGAATCATAAAGCAAAGCAGAGCAGAGTAATCAGGTGTCCAAACTGAATGAAGCCATGTGGTAATTCCTGCATTACAAGGTGGCGGTGTCCCGGTCTTTATTTGAG
Source organism: Poeciliopsis prolifica (assembly GCF_027474105.1). Taxonomy (NCBI): domain Eukaryota; kingdom Metazoa; phylum Chordata; class Actinopteri; order Cyprinodontiformes; family Poeciliidae; genus Poeciliopsis; species Poeciliopsis prolifica. The sequence continues at coordinate 2,935,380 of NW_026562396.1, forward strand.
TTTTAGCATCACAGTAGGCTCACAGCAGCAGGACTTTCACTAAATTAGATTTAGGATGCATCATTAACTGCTTTGTCTGCATCAACTTTGATTTGGTTGCACTTTGAGCTCGTGGTAAAAAGGGCCAAAGTTAAAACACTTCATGTCATTCTGAATTGGTTACTGGTCATTTTTGACCAGGAAATCTTCATTATATTCTCCAAGCTTCTGTCAAATCTGCTTACTTGATTTGCATTCATCAATAATTTGAGACTTTTAGTGCATTTAGTAATTTTCATGAAGAAATCCAGAAAAAATTTATTTTCTGACTTCAAATTCATTAATCTCTCTTTTGTCAAGATATGTTTTATGAACATGAAATGAATGCTACCACATAATATATATTTTGTTAGACTTTATATATTTAAATTTAAATGAAAGAGAAAGAAAGAAAAAAAAACTAGCTCACTAAAATAACTGCCCTCCGCTTTTTTTCATCACTGCAGGTCTGCTTCACCATCTTCCTCTCCTGGATGTCCACTATTAGATACGCTCAATTGGATTTCTGTCAGATGTGTGGGCCTTGCCCTGGGTCTTCTTCCTACGGGTGACTGCACTTGCTGCATGCGTGCACAAGTATGTGTATGTCTTTGCGCTTCGTGTGCAAATAAAACCAAACTGAGAAGCTTCTCCTATAAAAACTGCCCAAAAGAAACAACATCCACACACTAACAAACTGCACAAGCATGCATGCTTTACGAATTTAAAACACACATTCAAGGGCTCAGTTTGCTTTGGGGATAAGACTGGAGACAGCACAAAGCTATTAGCATGGGGTTTGGCACAGTGTGGTTGGTATATGCTGACACAGGTTTGACCGAGAGGTTAGGATGCGGAGATTTACTGTATGCCTGTGTTCGCTGACCTGGCCATGGCATTTCCCAAGACATGTCTGTGTGATGTGACAATTTGTACGAAATGCTGAGGGTGTAAGCTGCTTGTGCCTTGACCCATCACAGGGAAATAAATAGGTACCTTGGGAGTGTTGATCTTATAATGCAGGTCTTTATAACACTTGACTTGTTCACCTTTCACAAGCCAAGTCATTAAACGTTATGTTTGGTCAGAGCATAAAAGCTAAAGCAGGACACAATGCCAAGAGATGGCACTAAATGGCTGAAACCATAGCCAAAAAACTGGTTTAATTTTCTACAGTTAATTAGCTGAAAAAACTGTACATTGTTAATGCATAGGTCTTGTTGTTAATTTATATACATGTTGTTAATGCAAATCTACACCAAGCTAACCTATGCAAGTATTTAAAAAAAAAAACAAAAAAACATCAACACATTTGTATTGTTAACATTGACATTCAACTGTGAATCTTTCAAGCATAAAAATGATCTAAGGCTGTGGGAATAAATCAATGTGTCTACACATAATTGCCTCTTAAAATGTCTGAAGAAATTAGGGCTAGTTTTTGATGTTCCATTTTTACAATGTTGAAACTAAAAAAGCAAATGAATTCTCTATTGCATGCTCACTTGAGCAAAAGTATGTATAATTTATTGTGACAACTCTAAAGGAGGAGTCAGGGGGCTTATGTTCTGGCCCAAGGGAGTACATAAATTTTCCAAAATTTGGATAATAAGACTCAACTAAAGGAAAACATCTCTATGCCATAAAAAGGGCATGGACTCTATTAGTGTCTGTAGGGTAAATTTTAAGTTAGGGGCAGTGCAAGAACTTTAGTCGCTTAATTAGCTACTAATTTATGTCATGTCCAGTGACCTATGGTACTAATCCCCCTGATTTAACACAGTGGGTCAGCACAAATCCAGACCTCAAAGCAGCACCAGATAAATAAGTCTAAGGAGCAGAGCAATAATATGAATGCCTGGTTGAGAGTGGCCAAAGCATCGCTCTACACTGCATATTAGAATATTAAAGTTATAGAATCATAGAAGTAGTTTGTGTCCCTTTTTTATAATTACAGTGTAACAGCAGATTTTTTTCATGTCTATCATAATACTGCTGAAGATTAGGATTGTTTGGTGCTCATATGCAAGCAGGACAATTCAGTGAAATGTGGAAACAACTTACAGAAGCCACAATCAACCTAAAGAAAGCGAGCCACCGGTATGTATTGACTGAGTAAATTGTTTTAGAGTAAAGAACTGTTTTGTCAAAGGCTTTCAAAATGGAAAAAAAAAAAAAAACTTTATCACTACAAAACAACTCTGTAAACATTACAAAAAAGGAGTGGGGAGCTAAATACGAAGGACAGCTCCAGTGTTTGATTTAGCATACTTACTGTGAACATGGAACGGAAGTTGCTGAGGTCGGTGAACAACTCCTCCACAGACGTCTTCTTGGGATCAACAGCAAAGTACTCCAGTAGGTTCTGATACATGGTCTCCATATTGCTGTGCATGATCGCCAGCTTTCCATACTGCTCCTGCGCCACTTTGCTGAAGCTGTAACGGGGTGTATGTCAAGGTCAACAAGACATCCATCACATATGAGGGCATCCATCAAATGCTGATCAGAAGATTCTGGACGGCAAAGACGAAAACATCCACTGCGTTTTTTTGGAAAGTGAGGAGATCAGTCAGATGTAAACTGTGATGTTGCCATTAGTGGCTCGGATACAATCTGTCAGGTTGCTTTCACAGTGTGTTCGCGCCCCTGCAGCCTACACCATCAATGTTCAGCTTCTGGCAAAGTGTCTTAATATATTTCACACACATAACCGCTTAACATAAACTCAAGCTAAGAAAAAGGTAGCATGGTCAAATATGCGAAAACACTGAAATTCTCAGCTTTGCTGCATTGAGTACTGATTTTATATAATGTAATATTTATGCAATTCTCACTTTCATGAGGATGTCATTTCAAAGCCCACCCAAAAGCTGCAGCATGTGCTCACACTGTCTATGTAAAATTTTTAAGCACCAATAGGTCTTTGCATCTCAAAGCGATTTTAAAGTAGTGAAATGATCCCTTATTAAAGGAAAATCTAATAACTACAGCAACCTCCAATGGCTTTAAGTCGCCTGCAGGATCTGACTGAAACATCTTCACAAATTCACCCAGGTGAAGCAAGGAAAAGGACAGCTTCTTATTCTTTGGCGTGTTTGTGTGTGGAGGGAGACAAATATTGTAATAGCTCTGTCAACGTGTGCCGTAGAGGTGTCAGTGTGGGAGCGAAAGCGCTGAAAAGCTCTGTGCCAACCATCAGGGCATGCAGTACTGCAGAGGAAAATCTGACTCCACACACGCCTCTAAAATAATTTCTGAAATGCATATTCCTGTCTATTTTTTTGCACATGCTCACCATTGTGAGCTGAAAGTCAAAACTTCTGCAGCGTTACCAAAAGGAAAAAAAAAAATCCAGGTTCATATTTTTGAAAATTTCAGATTAGGTTTTCTTGAAACATCCTGAATACACAATCAACAACCTAATGGCTAACACTGTCATCTAATGGCAGATAAGAAGCAGGACTGTGAGTGTGGTGTCATACAAATGTGTGTGGGCAGCATTCTGGCTCTGATTTTGCACCTTCATTATAGCTCAATTGATGGACCTATTTGAGGTTTGGCCTCAGCCGAATCTGGCTGACGATGAGACTACCTATTCACAGCTGGATAAATGCTGTTCGATAGGCTCTCCGCCCAGACCGACTTGTCAGTAATATGTTTCCAAGCCAGAATGTGAGGAAAGGAAGGAATTAGGGAGGTCAGTAGGAGAAAGAAGAAAAGAGAGGAAAAAAAGCTAAGAGTTGAGGGTGATAAGTGTTGTGGAGTGTACTATCTGTCCTCTTTTTGTTCGCCCATCTCCTGACTTCTTTCCTGTTCGAGAGAAACCCGCGGCTCTCCGCAACTCAATCTCAAGACCTTCTTTCCCTTGAGATTTTCCACTTACCCCCCCACACGCCCGGTTCCATCATTCTTCAGTCTCCATTTCTCCATCGCCTTTCTGTTTTTGTCATGATCTGATCTGCCACCTTTACAAGCCTGAGCTCATATTCAGATGTGCCACAGCAGCCCCCATGACCCAGTAACTGTGTACTTAAGAGGGGCAAAATGTGAAGAGGAAATTTTCACTTAAGACATCCCTTAGCCTTTCATGTTTGGCCTGACAAAAATGTATTAAAGCGTAGACAAAGAGAAGAAATTCTCAGAATTACTAATCATAATTCTGAGAATTTCCTTCGGACCACATTGCAGTATTATCTGCCACATATCTTCAATAGAAAGATTTTTTTTTTTAAGAGGCTCACTCTGAACATAACAGAATCTTTGAGATAAATTGAAAAACATTATTTGCTTTGACTGAAAACTGACAGACATTCAGTGATGATCACAAGATGGAGCGTACTTTAAAGAGCATTGTACAAAAATGACTGACCTTTGGATAATGCGAGTAAAAAAAAAAAAAAAGGTAAAAATATGAAAAATTTCTAGACAGTTGAGACTTGTACGTGAAGCTCTAAATCAATATTGTATAACAGTTTCCGGCTAATGTTCAATAAAATTATTATATTATATTTTGCCATGTTACAACCTCTTTACAATAAAGAGAAAGGGAAATGACACATGGTTTCCTTTGTTCCTTTTTTTTGGTTTTGTTTTAAAGAAAAATCTAAAGAAAAAAAAAATCAGTCACGGGCACCCTCAGTCTACAATTTATTCTCTCTCTCCAATTAGATAAAAAGCATCTTTTAACAACAAGTTCAGTGTTTTTGCCACATATTTTCAGGTGGAATTAGGACTGAACTTTGGACCACACAACACATAAATGTGATTTGATTTAAATCACTCCATTTAAGGGCTGACTGTTTAAAGTTATTGTTATTCTGAAAGTTTAATCTAGACCCCACTCTTAACTTTTTACAGGATTTCATCAGAATTTCTTCCAGGACTGTCATGTATTTAGTACGGCCCATCAAATTTGACCAACTACCCTGTCCTCACTGAACAAAGCATCCCAACCTGACCCTTCCAGGGATGCTGAGTTCAGGATGATGTGCAGAGTTATACATCACACATTCTGTTCTGCAAAAATACTAAATGCCTCAGTTTTGGTCTCATCTAAGCAGAGCGCTGTCTTCCATTAATTGTGTCAATGTGGTTTGTGGGAAACTACAGACATAAATTCTGATGGCTTTTAATAAAAATGACTATTGCAAGGTTACCCTAACTCTACCCCGGACTAGATTTCCTTTAGGGATATCAAATTGAAGAAATAAAATAAATTAATTAAAAAAAAGAACACATATATATATATATATATATATATATATATATATATATATATATATATATATATATATATATATATATATATATATATATATATATATATATATATATATAGGCCAATTACAAGGGAACAAATTGTGAAGTAAAATTTCTTTTAAATAATATATTTCAAATGTTGTTTGAATTTGTGAAACCCCCATTATTTTCATAACTGGAGGTAATATAGTTACTTGATAATGCTATTTTATAGCGCAATGTACTTGAAAAATATATAATACTTCCCTTTAAGCCCCTCGACACACCATGCAAGTACAAAAATACAACAGTGACAGTTGCTTGAAATTCATTTTGTCTGAGAGTTGCTCTCAAGTTCTCTGCTAACTACCTCAGGACAAGTCATCAGTGCCCCAGCCCAAGGCTGTTGATCAAAACTACATGAAGGGGCCAAGGAACAGAGTGTATTATTGAACACACCTGGCCTGAGTCGTACCTGTCAGCCTGATCCTGTAGAATTTCCTCAGAAGACAATGAATAATTTACTCTGCTGTCAAATGCACACCAGCTGTCAGCAGTGGACTGAGATATCCCGAATGGGCAGCTGGAATGTGTTGACTCTGTTCATGCATTAGCGCCTTTGTTTCTGGATAATTAAATGACAATTCAATAGTCTAATACATTACTGCTGCTTGGGGATAAACTGCATCTACCGTCACTGCCAGAGTTTAAACAAGTGGAGCACCAAATCTTCTCCAACCCTTTGCCTTTTGTTTGAAGTTGCATTCACTCTTAAGAACCTTTTGGAAAAAAAGAAAAGAGGCTGAGGGAGAGGCTGGAATAGCGAGTTGACTGTGGAATGGGATGTACTCATTACTTGTGCACATCATCATTGATAATGAAATGGAAACCGAGTGTGACCAAGGCTGAGGACGCAGCACATTCTTATCTTCCTATCTTTTCCCTGCAATAGAATCTACACAAACTATATTAAATATTCAAAAGATGTGATGGTGGAAACTTGGAGCAAGTTCAATTTATTGGATCTTAGCAATATTCTTCTGAGTTCATTTATCGTTTTATATATTTATTTATTTTTGCATTTAACACACTGTATACCGCCCTCAAGCAATAAAGCATATGCATAAATGTGAAAAAAGGATATAGCCATTTTGGTGAGAAACATGTCGTTAGGGTCATCGGTGGAGGAAAAAGTCTCCAGGTCTTTCTTGAGCTGCAGCAGCTGCCTCTCCATCTGCCTGAGGCTCTTTTCCAGATTCTCTGCTGAGACTGAAAGACACAAGCACATATTTTCAGCCACAAACACGCACATTTATGGTGGCGAACCAAAAACAAACGTGATATAATGTGAGGAGACACAAGCAAGCAAAACAGGATAATAGAAACACACCCACACGCACATCCGCACATACACACACACACACAAAAAAAAGAAACAGAAAATGAGTGAGAAAGCTGCCTCACATACAAAACATGATTATTACAGGTTCACTCGGTGCCAGAATTGTTGAGGGAATAAATGAAAAACATAGATCAGAAAATACGTGCATGTATAAAGCCCTTTTTTTTTTTACTATGTGAACCTCATGGTTGCCTAAAATTGGAAGGTCTTTCATCCTTTGTGCTTCTACCAACAGGTGCATGGATTGTACACCAGGAGAGGACAGGAGAAGGCTGAACCTAACTTTCTGTTACCTTGGTCATGGCTGACACGTTTGCTTGTGAGTGAATACAGCATGTGGCTTAAATTACCCTGATTAAACCCTACTTCACAAAAAAAAAAATCATAAGCTGCTTAATCTTAAGTAGTTTCACATTTCCCTTGATCCTAATAAACGCTTTACGAAAAAAGAAAAAGAAGAGAGTAGCTTAGCTTCTCTTTGACTTTGTGACATAAACCCCCTTTAGAAATGAAAACCCACTGCGCTAGATGTTTAAAAAAAAAACAGAGGCCTACAATAGCTGATGTTGAAAACAAAATTCTTTACATTCTGATGAAAAGAGAGTTTATTTAGTCTTTTCACTATGGGTAATGGCGAGAATCTAAATAAACACATTTACGTTTCTACAGGAATAAGAGCAGGCGGGACTTGTCTGTCACTTTTAACTGAGAAAATGGCAAAGCGGAAACAACAGGATTAGAAAGCAAAGAAAACTAAATTTAAAGCAGTGAAAACATCACTCCACACATGTAGTTGCCAAATTATTTGCACACTTCCCTCCTCTGTAATGTACTTTATTCTGTTGTTTTCAATCTCAGCAACAATTTGTGGACCATTTCTTAGTTTAAAGAAAAATGTCCTTGCAAAAAAGTATTTTTTCTGTGTTTTGGCACATGTTTTAATCCTATGTACAGCCATTCAAAATACCTCAACAATATTTTGTTTGTGCTGGAGTGAATTTGTCTTTTCTAGGCTTAACAGGAAAACAGAACCTGTTACCTGAAATATATTCTTCTTATCACATTGATTGGGCAAGCCTGTGATGGTTTTATGATTACTTTTCCCCTATAAAAGAGAAGATTGATTTCTAGAGATACTTTGGTTAAGTAAAGATCATTAATTGGATGTCATAGCATCATTAAACACACTGCGTCTGGTGACACAAAGACACCAACAGACAGAAAACCAGACTAAAACAATCAAATGATTAATAATTTTTATAGTGACACTAAATCCATCCACCCAATTTGAAAATACTGTACTCCTTCACATAGTAAAAACTAGTCTCGGTCTTGGTGTTACACATCTGTCCTTTCATACATCATTATGCGAACTGGAAAATTAACATACATGTTAAAGGACATTGCCTTGGAAAAGTATTCATACCATTCTTTGAATGGTATGAATACCATTAAAAAAATTAAGCGGGTAGAAATATCTCAAAAAACCCGAAGCAAATGTGTTTCTATAAAATACTTACTCAAGGGACTTTCATACAAAGTCACTACATACATATTTGTAAAAAATAAATAATTTAATGCCGGCTTCACAAGTATTTGCTGTTAAGCAGTAGTCTTTCATATAAAATAATAGAATATTTAATTATGCGTTTGAAACATGTCAAACTATAAAACAATTTCAAGGGCTAAGAATGCTTTTGAGATACACTATTTATTCACTGGATGCCTGAATTTAATATATTTTCTTATTAAATGTTTCAACGAGTAGGTGATATTTTCAGTCATATTAAATAGCGAAAGTTTTAGTAAACAGCCTGCTCCTTTACCTCCTTTTTATCCTGTTCGCTTTTTATCCTCTGCATTACCCGGCAATCAAATTTGAGTGAATAAGGTGTGGGCAGAATGAAAAGTGGAAGGTTGCCAGAGAGCCAGTCCGTTAATAGAAATGATTAAAGCCCGGTGAGATGACGTTGCGACTGAGAAAAGAGCAAAGGAGGGCGAGACAGAAAGCAAAAACAGACAGGAATCTCCTCTTTCCTCTGTTTCACAAGCTAATCTGCAGGCTTTTGTGATGTGCCTCACTCACATGGAAAGATATGTGAACAATGACTGACAAGAGAGGGGACAAACATAGAACTATATGCTATAAGAGGAAAACCTACTTGAAGAGCGATTGTGGCAGTTAGAATGTGTTGCTAAACAGGAACGAATGCCCTTCAAAACAAAGGTTTACCATAAACATATGTTTGAAATGCATAACTGAAGAATTTATATATACTGGCTCATCCTGTGACTAAGAAACTAAATACAAGGAGGGAAAAAAAAGACAAAGTGGTGTTTGTGAACGTTTCATTCTCTTTCTGGCCAAGCTGTTGTTGCCTTCTCATTCTGAGCATTAAGGCGTGAGTGATTTTTATGTGCACTGGGACCTGAACGCCTCTGGAGTCCAGAGAGGTTGCAGACAGATATAGGGTGTTTTAGAGGAATAATAATTGCAGTATTTGTAGAGGTCAAATTCCCCATTGACATCCTTTTATTACTCTGTCAACCTGCTGTGCAATAAATGAGACAAAGAGAGGAGCACACAACTACGCATATGAGCAAAGAGCCATATTAAAGACAAGTCCACAATAGATCATCTTTTGATATATGGAAATTAGGAGAGTGTAGAAATGCAGATCTGCCCTCTGAGGCCAAACCCTGTCAGACAAGTGGGACTAAACTGATGGAGCCAGAGGCTGTGGATGTGAGACCTATTTAGAAAACATTATACATGCTAAACATCTAAGATACAGCAACTCTTAAGAGCAAAGCACCCTCTGAAATGTAGCCGAGAAAGCCCCTTCCACATACTTTAAACCTCCGGCTCATCATTCAGACTGCATGAGGTATGCATGAGAACTACAAAGCAGAGCCTGAACGGCATATTAAACAGCCACATCAATGTCGTGGAGTCCTCACACAAGTCCTTAATGACTCTTTAATGCAACAAGATGCTAGAAACAGAACTTCTATATTTTTGCTGTGCAAAAATGTATGCAAGCATGTCTCTTCCAAAAAACAAATGAGCATCATTTCTATAGCCAAAAGGTAATATTTATATTTCTAAGATGAATTAACCAGGTTGAGGCCATTAGTTCCTTCCAACAGTCGCCTGCTTTACACTATCAGTTTAAACAAAGCACCGCTTTATGCCATCTTAACTGGCCAAAGCCGCTGCTGTTCGTCAGGTCTGTGTGTGTTAGCGGGGGGAAAAAAAGAGAAAAACGGAAACATGAACAGAAAGACTGAAACCAAGAACAAGAGCGAGACAAGAAGGGAAGGATCGACAGACACAGAGGTGTTGACAGACAGATAAAGAGAGATTCATGGAATATGACAGAAGCAGCAAAAAAAGACTGTTTCTCACTGTCAGTAGAAATAATGATTCCAGAGCTGAGGAGAAGAGAGGGTAGCAAAAATAAGAAGACAGATACGAAGCAACGCTGAACTAAAGTACAGTTTCGCCTCTGCGAGAAGAGTGGGGGAAACGAGGGGTTGTGTTATATGCATTCAAAAAAGTAGCACCTTCAGAGCTGGAACACAAATCATTACTGCTACCTCTACCCAACCTTGTTTTCATGCCCAAGTAAGCTCTTTGGTTAGTGTCTATGAATGTAATGCAGCCTTTTAGCGTGTCTACAGTCCTCTCAAATGGCTGTCAAAATTAATGAAAAAGAAGCCACTCAAGAGCCCCGTTTGAAAAGAAATGGGATTTGTGTGTCTGAATACGAGATGTGGTGTAATAAGACACTTAATGTGAGCATGTCATAATGGTACAGAAACAGAGAAAGACTGTGACAGTGAAAGAGCACTCCATCTATACAGATGTAAATACTCAGCTTGATGTCTGTAAAGCAGACGTCACACAGTCTGAGGAAAGATCTAAGAACTGTGCTTCCCATTGATCTCAACCTTGTACTTATTAATCTTGGTTTTGTGGACATGCAGTCTAGTTGGGAGAAATAAACCCACAACAGGGGTGTCATCATCTACCGTTTTCAAAAAGGAAAAAAAAATGTAAAGAAAATCTAGAGGGGTCTTTAAGAGAGAGTCCAAACAATGAAGCCACACAAATTATCCCCCTACGTTTTCTCCTCCTCACACTTTTCCTCTCTCCCTCCCGCTGGGACTAGAGCAGTGGGTAAAAATCGTCTTTGGAGCCGGGTGAAAACATGCTGTGAGGGAACAACCTCACACACAAACAAACACAAATTCTGCACAGACTTCTGCTTGCCGCTGCTGCATGAGAGCCGCCTATAGCAACAACGAACAAAGAACAAGACCGAGTCTCTGACCACCCAGTCAGCTCTGCTTGTCTCTGACCTTTACCGTACTCAGGAGAATCGGACCAGACTAAAAGCACTTTGAGTGGAGCCATGTTTGTGAGAAGAAAAAAAAAAAAAACGCCAAATCGCGTTAAAACCAACACAGCAACTCCAAGCGTGTTCAAAGAGAGAATTGCTCTTCATCTCTGTGGCTGACATAACCTGATGTATTTACTTGTAAAAAAATAAAATAAACCTCTTACTTGTAAATGTGCGACAGCTGAAGATTAATGCCGGTATCAAACAGCGGAGCAGATGAGCAGTGTAACGTGGATCAAACAGTAAAATAATAAAATGCATTGTTTACGGAATCAACAAGCCATCTAATTCTAGAATAACCCCAAGAGATTTTTACAAAAGAATAAAGCTTAGAGAAAACAAAAAGACTTACTGAACAAAAATGTTTTGTTTCAGTGGAGGTAGGTCATTCTATTTCTGCGCTACGCAGTTAAGCAAACAAAAGACTCCAATTACTCTAAAATTGTCATATACAAAACCAAATATACAGGGTATTTTGATAAATCTTACTGATTATACATATCTTCCTATAAGGCAAAGTAAAACAAAAAAGTGTTGAAGTACCTACCATCAGAATTTGATGAAGCTAAAATCTCACATACAGTATCTCGTTACATTTTATTAGGTTGTTCCCATTATTTTTCCTCTGCTTTTCTGTTCAGTTGTCACTATTGTTTATACCAGGCTTTTACAACGAACGCTCACAATGGAACATGATGCTAGTGAGTGTTTACAGTAAAAATATAAATTATCAGTGAGTTTTTAGATGTAATAACATCAGCAGCAGCTAAAACAACATATGGAAAACAAGGGAACAAATTTAGAGGGCTTTCTTTATGTACAAAGCTACAAACAAAGAAAAGTTGATGTACCTCTGCTTGCTCGATCCACGTGCTCCAGCTCGTCAATAAACGTTATCACATCAGGAAACTGTTCCTCACACACTTCTGCTAAAAAGTGCAGTAATGTGGTCTTCTGGTCTGCAGACTTTGTGTCCTTTAACTGTGGTAAAACACACAAAAAACATTCGTTACAAAGCTTCTAATGAATGAAGTGAATGAAGCTACTTTTCTAAGAGGAGAAAATTCTAACTCAAACAACAAAGTAAGATTGTATTTGCCAAAAAAAAAAATATTGAAGTGTTTTCAAATGGACATTACATAACTTTATGCTATATAAATGTACTCAATTAAGTTGACATTAGTCTGATTTAAATGTGAAATGTTCATTTAATAATCATGTCTCGATGGAGACATACTGGAGTACATAACACCAGTTTTAAAGTCCCTCCACTTTCTCCCTGCAGCTCAAAGAATAGATTTTAAAATACTGTTGTTAGTTTACAAATCACTGAATGGTTTAGCGCCACAATACATCAACGATCTGCTGTTGTTGTATCAACCTGGTTCTGGTCTGCTTTGCATCCCCAGAACCAGAACCAAGAGAGGAGAAGCAGCTTTCAGCATCTATGCACCAAAAATTTGGAACAAACTTCCAGAAAACTGTAAAACAGCGGAAACCCCGACTTCCTTTAAATCTCAACTAAAAACACACCTGTTTAGAATTGTATTTGAAACGTAATATGTAACAATGTATTGTTTATTATATGTTGCATGACTTTGTGTTTTTGTGTTTATGATGTAAAGCACTTTGAAATGTCTTGCTGCTGAAATGTGCTATACAAATAACATTTGATTTGATTTGATAAATTATATGTCGCATTGGCTTGTATCGATGCACATACCATATCTTTTTTAACCTATGTGTGAATCTACATGCATCCATTTGTCTGTCACTTTGTTGCACGTAAACATGAATTTTCCCACCAAGGTACAAGAATATAAGGTAATTTTGTTCTATTTTATTCTATTTGGCAAGTAAACTAAAGTATTAACTAAAAGGCAACTGGATCAAACTATACTCTTATTCTCCTTTTACTCTACTTTGTGATCCATCTGTAGCAACACAGAGGACAGACCAATAAATCCTTCAATGAAACTAAAACATGCATTTCTTCCACTAATGTGGGATAAAATGAAAAGCTACGTTCTATACCTGCAAACAAATGTCAGCTCTGCACTATTTCTAAAGTACATATTTTTGTTTATTTATGTTTCTTGTTAAAGTGTCAAACAACTAAGACATAGAAACTGACATGCAAATCTTCTCAGAGAGGTAAGGAAAGAAACTTATGCAGAAAAATGTCGTGAGGCTGTCAGACAGTATTTTTACATGCTCCAAATGATAGAACGCTGACGTTAGCTGGACTGATATAAATGCCCCTCTAGAATAGCTCTCAAAATTGTACCTTTGTAAAACAACAAATTTTTGAGGCATAGCAAAACTGAGACGGTGTTATGTCATTTCAACACTCTTTCAAAATATTTATCCAGCAACACAAAAATGAAAACAATTACTAAAGAAAATAGACACAGAAAGATGCAACTCTGGTTTTATAAGTGAAACTTCAGAAACATTGCTGAAGCACTTTTCAATTGAACTTCAGTGTTCAATGTTATGTGGTAGTTGTCTATCAGCATTTCACATTTTACTCACTGTTCCATGCAAACCGTCTCCTAATCTTTTATATTGTGAGAACATTTTTTAAGTGAACCAACAAATTTTCGCTGTGACCCTCACAATGCCAGCTTTCTAGAAGTTTTTGGAGTCTAAGCCTTCTGGCAATTGTAACCAAATGACGACCAGTTTAAACATGAGTTACAACAAGGTACATATTCCTCAAACAGAGTTGAAATTTTTGTCAAAGTGGCTGGAGTGATGATTCATTCAATCAACACAATACAAAAGAAATCCTTTAGTTATCCGGGTCCTCTCCTGTGGAACCAGCTCCCAGCTTAGGATGTGTGACTGAACTGAAAGGACTTTTTGTAAAGAGCCCTAAAATAAAAAAATATATATTATTGTGAAAAAACAAAATTTAGATTGAGGGTTGAATAAAGGTGTTTCGACATAATACTATTTTAAAAATGATTTTTTTTTTTTGGCAAACTGCATAGCAATTTTCATTTTTATATATTTTTTGTATCTAATAAATGCATTTTTACTTACATTATATAGAATATGTGTTATTAAAAGGAGGAAAGTCAATTTCCTCTTTTTAATAAAAGGAGGAAATTTTATATTAAATATTAAAATATTTCAAATTAAATATTTCAATGTTTGCACAATTTTGAACTACTATATTATCTTAATATAGAAAACACTAAAATATTGAACTGAAAAATTCTCCCTCACTTGAGGAGTTGATGAGGAGAAGGATGCAGTCCACCACAGATTAAAATCTTCCATAAATGATCAACTGAGCTGGCAGAGTCTGAAAAAGGCTCACATATGACTCACATTATTTTCATAGTCATCCAATCTTTTTATGACCCCTTGTAACCTTTCATGGGGGCACTGTCATCCTGGAAGAGACCAGTTCGCTCAAGACAGAAAAGTTTCATCAAAGGAAAAATCACTCTGAGGAATTTTATATTGATTTGCACTGACCCTTCCCCCCAGGGGATAAGTGGACCCAAAGCAGGTTGTCATAGAGAAAAAAAACATAAAAAAGATATATGAAAACAGAGGATAATAGAGCAATGAATTTTCCAAACCATAAGGGCCTGGCATTCAAGGTTTTCCTTTGATGTGTCACTGCCATGTATGTGTATAAATTGCCTCCTTTTTAGTTCCTGTTTTCTCTGTCCAAAGAAAAAAGAAAATCACAGTGTGAGAGCTTGTCTTGGCAGACATGTTTGCTGCAGCAGACAAAAGTTGTCAGACTTCCCATGTATCACTTCAATTTCACCCACGACATTAGATGGCAGTATCTGTTGGGTATTATAAGACAAAAAAAGTAATGTCTCAATGCCTGTGTTATAAATGTTAAGTGTTGACAGTGCAATGGATGATTTTATATCTCATACTTATGCAGCAGATGCAATTTCACAATGTGATGACCCCCCTGCACTCGCTGCGTCTCCCTCAACCGCACACAACAATTTTTCAATTTCTCTGATAAATTTCCATCATTGCTCTTTTACAGTCTAATTCCAAGATGCCTCTTAGTATCCCTGCTGTGCATCCCTCCTGTGGAGTGTGTTGCTGTGTATCTCTCTAGGTGATCTATTGGTAGACAGCAGTGTACTCAAACCCGCTGGGTTTAATCATGTTTGCATTATCTCCTCCAATCAAACATTCTCATCTCTCTTTTCATTTCGGTTTTTCCTTGCTTTTTTCTTCCTTCCCTAAAAGCTTCAATGGCTCACTCACAAAAGGTCCCTCTCTGAATTTAGATAGATGGTAAACATAGATGACAATGTAAACATTTTTTTTCTTTTTTCCAGCTGGGCTGGGTGCAATTTCCTTGTGCTGTGAAGTGTGTCACAGTATTAAGTTGTCAAACTCTGGGGGAGGCATGAAGGTGATGCCTTCCTATACATATTGATACATACATACCGAGACATCGACTCACCGTGGTCAGACAACGTCAGCGTGATGAAAAAAGAAATCGACACACTGGAACAGTGGCGCTAAACTAAATGGAAGACATAATCCACAAATAAACCTCTGTTGATTGATTATGTTATTGTTCTGCTAATGTTTCTAGTCCATCAAATATGCAGGAATCCACATTTGGCAAATGCGCTGGTGTTTATATGAGCATAAGCATCCAAGTCTAACAGGGCAAAGAGGTGGCAGTGACAAATGGCTGCGGTGGCTGTTACTGTGGAAACTGCAGCACATGTGCCAACAGCTTTAATGTAACCACTGCAGGAGTTTCTCATCCAAAGATTACACCTTGTTTTTGTCCTCACTATCACACGGGGGATACTTGGTGCTCAGTCTTCATCAAAAAGGTATACCTATAGGCCATGTCTTCATCCATGAAGTGTTTGGTTAGCCCTGAAGGGTGCGTATGCTTTCAGAGGGATCGGACAGCCGCAGCTATCTATTGTGGGCAGAAGAATACAAACTAAACATGGCCTTTATTTTAATGTTTTTTGATAAAAGCCAACTGATACGTAAAAATAGTCTTGTATGTTCACATGGTCTTGCAGGCCTTACTGTGATAAAACAGATGAAAATCAAATCAGTAGGCACAGTCAATTCTTTCACTAATACTGCCTTGCAAAAGCAGCAAAATACTAAGAGCTGTGTATGCCATTATAGAAGAGATATGCAAGACAACATATTTTTGAAAGAAAGCCATTTCCCTTTACAGTTTGCTGCAAGTCATAAAGGGGACACAGCCGCCTTACTAGAGGGTGTTTGGATCAGACAAGACAAAAATGTTACTTTTTTGGCCCATATGTGAAGCACTCTGTTGTGGATGGAAGACAAAATTGTTAAATCTGCAACAGACTTGAGACTGAGGTAGCAGTTCACCTTATACCTGGATCCCCTAAACATACAACGAGGACAACTATGAAATGTAATAGATTAGACTTAACATTCTGCATTAGAATGGCTGGACCAAAATTCAATTGCAAAGGTTTGACCAAACTTGAAAATTGTCCTTCAGCTGTACTGAAAAGAAAACAATTTTTTTCCCCTCCATTTGTATAGTAAAGCTGGTAGGCATATATCAAACGACTTTCAGCTGAAGAATACAGCAGAGTGTGTTTATATAAACTAATAACCTACAGGAAGGATAGAAATGTCATTTGTGCTTTTTATATTTGTAAGTCAGAAAAAAACCCACAAATTGTTCTCCTGCTTTTTAATTTTTGTATTGACAAAAGTAAGGCTTAGTCCAAATGACACCAGAAATTAAATGTTGCAACTTTGATGATGAATATATCAAAGTTAATATATATGACATCAAAAAATTAATTGGTAGGTAAAGTAAAACATGACCTCTACTTGTTATTTGCTGCTTGGTGGTAACTTTTTTTTTAGCTTATGGAAACTTAAGTTGTGCTAATTAATCATTTTGGATTGTCTTGGATTGGTTGTGCCCATTTGCGTGAGACAGGATTTTGTTGGAATCTAGCCCACAACGTTTGCGATCAAAAAGTTGTGGGCTAGATTCAAGAAGCAATTGTGCCCCAGGGCAAGGCGCTTATCTTATGAAATTGCCTAGTTAACTGCATATTATTGCAGGAATGCACTTTTAAGTGCAAATGGGTGAATGTTCCGTCAGTGGTCAGTATCATGTGAAAAGTGGTATTTAAACTTAGCCCAATTACCATTTAATTAGTCCATTTTATTTACTTGACAATATTTTCATTGAGTTACATTTTTTTTCTATTTTCTAATTGTAAACACACTACAAAAATAAACCTTCTTTCACCTTTTTACCAATTTATGATTCTTTTGTAGTCTTACTTCTTTCAAAAGCAAAAGCTGTTTTTCTAAACATATTACAGACTAGAATAAAGTGTGCTGCAGACCAAAAGAGGAGCCAGGCAGTCCATTTTACATAAGGCTCACTTCACGTCTGTCAAATCTTTTGTTATTGCTACTTCAGGTGTGCAGCTGCAAGCACAGCTGTATAAAATCAATATGCAGTATCAGGAGCTTTATTGAACAAGTGTCCCTCATGTTGAACCAGTGTCAATGGGGTAAGAAAGAGCTATGAATGTGGACAAAAAAGATATGTATAGGTCAGTATTTACCTTGCAAAGGGAGCTGAGGTCAAATCCATATGACTGGGCATTTCGAGAGCCTGCATTCATATAATTTCCAAGCAGGAGCACCAGTTCCAGCAGGTGGCCAAAAGCGCGGCTCTTTCTGACCTCTTCACATGCTGCATTTACTGCCAGGATATCTGGTCGCAAGTTGTTTACATGCTCCTCAAACTGGAGTCGGAAAAGGATGTGGCTAAGCCGAGGTCGGAGTCGCTTCATGCTGCTCATCTGTGACAAGAAAATGCATGCATTAATATAAATAGAAAATGGATGCGGAAAATCTGAAGGAAACCAGGAAAAAAAAAACAAGAACCACTTCAGAAAACATACTCAGACCTCAAAATATCTACAATCACATTTTTGCCACTTTCAACATTTAGCCGATCTAATTTAACGCACCTTTATGCAACCTGCATACAGGAAAGTGTTGCTTTGCGGTGGTAATAGATGCTGGCAGTGATTTGATTTTAGTCCCAGGTCTGGTAAGTTAATTGTGGAGTTAGTGTCCATATAGACCAGGCAGTAGAGGGGGTGGAATATACAATAGCCTGCCTTGGATTACCACTCTCACACAATTAGAGAAAATTGAAAAATATTGCATTGGGCCCAAGACCTGGCCACTACAATGATTGTGTACGTGTGTTAGAGATAGCGGGATGTAAGTTCCGATTGTCTAGTTTAAACAACAGCTGGCTGTGCAGTTTGATGTCCCCCATCGAGGGTTTAATTATAGCTAGTGCAATCTTATCAAATAACTATTTTAGAAAGTGACTCCATGAGTGTATGAGACTGTCAAAGCGTTTGTGTGGAAAAAAACAGGGTAGAGAGCAAAACAAAGAAAACTATGTAACAAGATTAAGAATAAAATCACACAAGAAACAAACACGAAGCTAAATGGAATCCTGAGATTGGATGAATAATTTACAAGACACCATCACACCATCAGCAGCTTGAATAGCTTTAAAATAAGAAAGTTAACTTTTGAAAACAAGTGACACAATGTTCTGAATTTCTTTTTTTTTTTTTGAGGAAGAAAACTAACTCATGGACCATAAAATGTAAACATTTCAGAGACATGGAGTTATAACAGACAACATCGACAGAGAAAAAAATAACAAAAAACATTTTGTTATTTCATTTTATTTCAAACATTTTAGTTCTTATGTTCCAACCTGTGAATGATGTGTGTGCATGTTGTAGGTTTTTCTTTTTTGAAATGGTGTAAACAAGATAACAAATCAACATTCGTTTTTCTTAATGAGGCCATGCTCCCCTAAAAAAAAAAAGTATAATTTTTGTCAGCTCTCTTTATTTTCTTTGACTGTCTGTACTGAACAGATTTTCATTTCAAGCAAGCAATGAAATGTGCAACTAGGAATAAACACTGTCTCTCAGATTCTGTCAAGTTAACAGTTGCATATCCACAGTATCCTGAATCCTGTGAATTAGTGCACATAACTATTTTATTTTTATTGAGAGGTTTATATACATTGTTGAAATAATGAAAACTCTTTCTCAATATTTGCAAATTAAGAGATCTTGAGAGATACCATACTGGTAAATTCTTAAAATTTGCAGTACACAAGACGTGAAAGATGAAGATGTCTGTTGTAGCACAAAGTCATTTATTTAGGCCACCTTTTAATAAGAGGAAAAACAATTATCAGCTGTCCAGGAACAGCTTGAAAACACTAAACCTTTGGTTACCTTTCAGGCACAGACTACCGCTCATTTATTTGCGCCCGGCAGGTTAGAGGACATGTTCAGAGTGCTACCACCTGGCCCATCGGACCAGCACCTTTCTGTGCTCCTGGGCCTAATTATTAACAAATTAGCCATAAGGCAGAGGTATGATCTAATCCAAATGAAGATAAGTGTATCTTTCAGCACAATGGAGATGAATGGAGAGCAGCTATAAGTAGAATAATAAGCCCTTTATTCAAGTTTTATACATTTTCTAAGAAAAGCTAGAGTGTAAAACTGCACTGTCAATATTTGAGAGAACAAAGTACAGCAGAATCACAAACACATTTAGGATTTAAAGTTACGATCCAGTATGTTTTTAGGATGGTCCAATCAAGAAAAAATAACTATGTAATGTTTTTTTCTTTTTCTTTCCTTTGTCTTTCAGCAGTAAACAGAGTTCTTTTTTTATTTCTTAAATGGATCTTTATTAACTTCAAAACCTTAAAGTGCAAAGCTTAGAACTTTATGGAAATGTGGTTAATATCTGGAATATCCATTATATCTCTAGGACATGTCTCACATTATTCTGAACAATGCTTTTGTGGAGCTCAAATGGTATTAACATTCTGGAAATCAACATAATCATCAGACTTGGCTGCTGGTTTATAACTTCCAGCCTTCCATTTCCCTACTCTTCTCATCTGACACTGCTTTGTGGTTCGTCTCTTCTGAGCTGTAGAAACAGTAAACATCCTTTATTGTTGCTACTTGGTAGAGAATACAGAGGGAATCCTGCAACATTTCTACAAACACATAAAAAGAAAGAAGGTCTGCAAAGTCATATTTCAAGTGACTGCACTAATTTGTGTTTTTGTGTTTTTAGCTTTTTTGCACTAGTCTTTTTTTTTTTTTTTTTTTTTTACCATTTTAAAATAAAGCAATCAGAGTTCTTTTTGACGTCCTGACTCCAGAGAGAGTCTGTTCCTCATCAATCCCACTTAACTCTAAGGACTGTTCTTAAAAATCCCCAAAAGGTGAAATAATGCATACTGCTTTTGCAAAGTTTTTAGCCACATGTTTTCTTCCACTTTATTTTCTGAGAGCATGCCTGCATGTAGCCATAATTAAACAGCAAGCTTCATGAGTGAACCTCTGAGTGTTAGTCATCCTTGTGGAGGGAGTCTGCTGGACACCAATGTTCCCTGTGACTCTTGAAACATAAAATGGGCACGGAATAATATGCTTGTATTAATGTCCTGTTTTTATTGGTGTAAGAGTATTATGTTTTAACTTCCAGAGAAAATTATTTTAGTTCTTCCTTAGGTGTGGACCAGAGTCATCAATATTAACATAAACACAAATAAACATTTGCAGCATATGTATGAGTAAATGTAAAATACAGGTGTCCCTATCTGAACTGAAGTACTGGAATAAATTACCTTTTCAATTGTATTCTACTGTATTGAGAAACACTTGAATTTTATACAGGAGTCTGCTGTATCAGTAGCTCAAAATTATGCATGAAATTTGATGCAAGAAATGAAAATTGAAAAAGAGTTTTACCTATTGTTGACTTTTTGGCACTAAACCATATTGCAGTTTTTTTATTATTTAAGATTTTAAACTTTCTGCACAAAGATATATGTGTGCACAGCAATTTTGACAATGTGCTTCTCTGAACAGGCATAATTAAAAATACAGGAGACCTCAATTAAAGTGTGAGGGAAAATGTACTGAAAATAAAGACTGTAAAATGTACATCATTATTTTTTAATATAGCTTTTTTTAAGGTGAAACCACAACTTGCTTTGGGCCTACACAGTCACGGTAAACAGGATTTACCTGGTTCAATTTTGCAAGGTTTACAATAAAAGGTGTTCTAAACACTTCATCTCCTCCGTCCTGTCAATCAACCTAATATCTTTTCTATTTGAATCCCAAACATAGATAATAAAGTAGATTGTCAGATGTTTTTGTCACCAGCTAAGTTGTTATAAACACAAAACCCACAAAGCTCAGAACACCCTTTAAGAATAAATCTGAATAAACCTCCTTTGGAACGTCTTTAGAAAATGATGCAGACATAATAGGGTAGCAAGTGCTGCTCTTTAATGTGCATAAATTAGTTCGCAGGTGTCCTAGTTATCTTCCTACCTCTTAAAATGATACAATTTTAAAAAGCCTTGAATTATGTTAATCACATGAACGCACTCAGTGTGTGCCTGTGCGTGTATTAGTGTTTTCATAGAGACAGAGAAAGAAATGCAAATACAAGACAAGTTTAGATAACCATAAAATTAATGAAGTAACAAACATGGTTGCTATATCTATGCAGCCGGTTATGTTCCGTTTAACTATTCTGTTCATGCTACACTTAATTTGCACTATGCGATAAAGAAAAAAGTAGAGGTTCTGAATCATCAAAATACTATAGTGTAACATAATGCCAGGGTTTTTGCATTTTGTCTTTATATTATAAAGGCAAAAATGGTATGCTCTACTTGTGCATGTGATTAAAGCAATAGCCATTTACTCCAAGTTGGGCTGACAGTTTTTTGTGTGTATGCGAGTGTGCGTGCATTAGTGTACTCACCACAACCCCGAACTGCTCAGGCTCTGACAAATTAGAGTACTCGTTTTTGTACTTGGCCAAAGCATTCAGCTGTTCCTGCTCTGGGAGGTGCTTTACAAGGTTCTGCAAACAGTGTGAAAAAGAGAGATGAAAGAAATGAAAGCACCAATAAACATGATACCAGACATGATTAAATTCAGTAAAGAGGACATGGTGTCTTGTTAAACACTAATTATTGCTTTGACATTTGAACTTTGCTTTGAATTTAAAGCATTTCACTAAGTACAGAAGTGTCATCTGAATTTTTAAAAAAATAAAATGAATGCCACCAGTCAAGCTGAAAAGCAATGTATATTTTTCAGCTTCCCATTCAAATTAAGAATCTTTTACTAAAGAACAGGGTGTAGATGATTAATATACTTTTGGTTTGAATAACACAATTGCTTTGTTAGTTGTCCGTTTTGACAAGAAAATGCTATTTACATATTCTTGTAGTAAATATGCTTCAGTTCACCTTTGATGAATATTGTTGATGTGCACCCAACATTTGCAGTCTTGCATAAAGAAATTGTTCTGGTGCCTGGAGTCAAATAAAATAAAGGCTTGTCTATTATTAAAAGTTATTTTATTGATGTGCCATAACTGAAATTGCCTTAATGACTATTAATTGATCAAATTAATTATTCAATGTATGCCTCTGTAGCTGAGGTTTGTTTTTATTTGTTTCCACTCAGTCTGCACTTTTGACAGCAACACAATCTGAAACCTTCAGAAGCATTCATTAACCTCAGTGTTTGGTACAAAAATAGTCAGCCAAAAACCCAATAAAAAAGTTAATTCACCAAACTGTTTTTAATCTGTTTTGCACAGAGTTCTTAGTCTTTTTTTTTCCTCTCATGTGTCCCATACATTTTGAAATTATCTTATATTAACCTTTTCTTAGTTGCATAAATTAAATAAAATCCAATTAAACAAAGAAGAAGAAAAAAAAACATTTATAAAAATTACAATTCCATGTTTGTGTCACATGGTAACTTAAGAATAATAAAATAAGTTTCCAATGTGACAATACATTTTTGGCTATAAGCAAGATACACCAGTAATAAAAGAAACACAACTAATTAAAAGTACATGCGAAAATACAGATTTGTTAACATGATAAAAATGTATGCACTGTTGCTCCGTCAGGCCCCAGTGTTGTTTTGCTCATACCCTTCTGATAGAAGTAGCCAAGTGTTGTTCTGCAGGGTTCAGTGTTGGGACATATACATTCTCCCCTTTTGAAATGCAATTCAAACATTTTCTGATGGTTTCTATATTTCCTTTTCTTGTGAAAGACTGAGTCCTAACCAAAAACCCAATTGACCCAGAAAGACTTCTGGAGAGTTCAGTTTGCCAACCTACAATCAAGTAGCACCTTGAGGCATACGCTTATTTTTTCTGTAAACCTAAAAATTCCTGAGTTGTTACTTTGTCTATGGAGCATCATCTTAAGACAATTAATAGACCTGCTTCTTCTAACAGAGAAGTATCTCTATATTACCACAGTGTTTAATCAGTTTCAAAAGTTGTGAATGTGCATTTCACCCACACACACATTAAGCATTGAGCTTATAAGCGTAATGCGGAAGTTTTAACTTGTGAGTGAAACTATAAATCGTGAGAGGAAATTTATGCACTGTGAACGACAAAGTAGTATCTATGTGAACAAAAAGAATCTGTGTAAGTGACTTCCAACCAAGCCGTACACACAAACTTGCAATCTCGTTACAGCATAATAAACATAATAATTGACAGCTAAATATAAGCAAACCCCTCCCACTGTGGAGGACGCAGAAATTCTAACATGTATTTACAGATATTCAAAACTCTGAATGAATTACTCTTCTCCTGCTAAAACTTCAGAAGCAACATATCTTAATGCAGAGCTGACAAAAAGGTTTTTCAGCATACATATCAGCATACATAACATGAACTCAAATGAAATAAATAAATTATATTGTTCCTGCTAAAACATAATTTTAGGTTCTGAGCAGGAACTTAAGAATTTTATTAAAAGAAATTCAAAGCATTTTCAGATCAGTTACTGTTAAAAAAATAAATAAATTACTCAGTGCTAAACTTTAATACTTATAATGGCTTATCAAAAGCCAAACTACCTTCCTGTTTCTGTTTTAGAACAACCTCATGACATCTCTCTAAATATACCTTGTTTTTAAGTCCACAAGTGTTGAATAATCATCTCCTGATGCTTTACTTCTGGAGAGTTCATTAAAAAAAGGAAAACCCAAAAGAGGAGCATAACGCAGAAATGTGACCGCAAACTGCAACACGACTGTGGATATTGTGACCCATCTCACCCCCCCTGCTAATTAGGCTTCTAAGAGAAGGACAGAAAGATAAACTAACAGATTAAAGTATCGATGAGAAAAAGTACAGAAATTGAAATAAAGTGTTTATACATATGACAATCAAAACGCATGCTCACAGTAAAATAGTAAAGCAAAACAAAAAATAAAGGATAATATTAATCAGCCATGGTAAAAAATCTCCAATACATGTTTTCAATTAGTTAATTTACAAACTAATTGCCTGGTAGTACAATCAGGGTGTACTTTATATCTTGAGCGATCCCATATTTTAGCCTTAAGCTGCACTGTTTTAAGGTTGACAACTAATGAAGACGACAACAAGAGTTAGGGCATGAACCTGTGTAGCTGTGTAGGAGAAGAGCAGCACAAGAAATCCAATTCCAGCCTCAGGTATGTAGTTGTATATTGTCGGATGAGTTACTTTCCAATATTCTTTCCATCTCACAGTTGAGTATGACTAGATTTACTGTAGGCGGGTCAACAAATCCTTGCACTCATGATGCATAAAAAGCTGAGGCTTCAAACATTTTTGTAACTTTATGCAAAGCCTGTCCTACCTGGATCATGGGTTCAGTGAGCTGATCCTCATCCACCTCCACGATCATGCGACGTATTTCCTGATAAGGCATGCGGTAGGAACCCAAGAAGATCGCTAGTGAAAGAGAAAGAAAATAAAACAAATTACTTTTACATATATTGGAATGATTCACAACTGTTTATTAGACAAGTTTCATACAACGTAAGAAATGAAACAACAGAAACAGAAAAAAGAATAAAGGAATAGGAAACAAAAGAAATCCAGCACACACTAAAAGAACACATTAAGTAAATGAAGTAGAAAGCAAAGAGAAATCCAATTAAAGCTGCATCAATGCATGCATCCATGAGACAAAGCTTTTATCAAGTGTCTAATTTTTAAAAATCTTGGCTATATTCAATACTAACTGTGTGATAAGAAATGGAATGAGCAATGGTTTATATCAGGATAGATAATTATTCTAGCTCTAAGAATTAAAAAAAGAAAACATAAACCTCAGCCAGATTAAGCTTTTTCAAAACAAACAAACAAAAAAAAAAAAAAACAAATACAAAGATGCTAGTATGTTTGTATTTGGGTGAAGTGTAAATAAATTCACATATTTAACTTCAAAAGACATACAGCTGAGCCGATACTGTTGCTTCAATAAAGAATCTGAATATAGGGTGCCCATCCCCAGTTTCCTAGTTGACATATTACTTCTTAATTACAACATAACAGCTCAGTGTTTTGATTAATGTGTTTACGGTCTTGTTTTTCCAACTACTGTCATTTTTACTGTCTGAACTTGTGGGAAAAAAAAATACAATTCATTAGGAAGAATTTAACTAAAACTGAACAGTGAAGCACAACTCAATCAATAAAAGAGAAAAACTGAGTCACATACTCATTATCAACTTCAGTCAAGCCTTTTAAACCCTTTGCCTACTGTGGTGAAAAACATACTGTAAACCTGCCCACTCTCCCCGTTTTTTTTCCCTTCTTTTTTCTGCTCTATAATTTCTACTGCATGATTTATCACTGTTACTGGGCTGATTAGTCCCATTTTCTTTTAATACATGAAACAAAGGTCACAGCTCCCCTCTATATAAGCCAATGAGGTGCAAAGATCCGAGAGTGCTTAAGAGATCAGCAGGATTCTCATTAATGCCGGGTGCTTTTAAACGATCATTTTAGGGCCAAGCATACATGTGCGAATGCATATGCGTGTGAAAAAGTGAGAGAGAGAAAAACAGAAAGGGAGAGAGAGACAATAAGATGGAGAGACACAGAGAGAGAAAGAAAAAGGAGACAGATCTATGATATTATGTGCCACAGCATTTTTTTCCTCCCTAATGGATCCTTAACATTGTTAATTAGCTTTGTGTGAAGAGATGAGTCAGAAGTATCAACAGCCAGGTTCACATTAAGTGCCACCTTAATGTGAACAAGCAAATCAAGGCAACAAGCTATGGCAACAAGCAAAGGGATGAGAAAAAGGGCAAAAGTTTGGGCACCCCTGCTAAAAGCATCTGTTCCTATGGATAATATAGTGAGTTTATTATTAAATGGTCATCAAAAGTACATCAAACTCAGGATGCAATTTTCTTCTTTGGAAATTTTAAATTGATTTGTGTTTTGCTCTAATTATGTGATACTTCCTAACCAGAAGAGGAAATTATCACCGATCACTGGCCAAATAAATTTATATCCAAGGAAGCTGAAAGTGGGCTCACAATTTGAACAGGAGAAGAGTGTCAACTTTTTACACCAACTCACCAGGGAGCACAATGTACCTGACCTGCAGCTAGACTACTGCACAA
The DNA here is from genome assembly GCF_027474105.1 of Poeciliopsis prolifica. NCBI lineage: Eukaryota > Metazoa > Chordata > Actinopteri > Cyprinodontiformes > Poeciliidae > Poeciliopsis > Poeciliopsis prolifica. The sequence goes on from NW_026562396.1 coordinate 2,962,031, forward strand.
AAGAAAAAAAAAACACAAAGCCTTTTGAAGTTAATGAGGTGCTCATATGATGAAAGGTGACACCAACTTGCCTCAGTGGACATTTTGCCCCTTCTGTGTTTTTTGTTTGTTTATTTTTTGTGGGTTTTTTTGTCTTGCAATTTTTGTTCTTTTTTTATATTTCATATTTGAAAACTAATAACTTAGTTATTAGATAAATTCTTGATAATCTATTATTTATTTACTTATAATTGATAATTGACTCAAATTCTCTTTGCCAGAGTCAGATGGCTCCCATTGTCCATCTGAACCAAAGTCAGTGGAAATATGGTCAAAGAATAAAATCTTGAAAAAATAATCAGCATGTAAATTAAATTGTACACAAACTTCATTTTTAATACAGTCTTGCTAGCATAATACTGAAGTAGACGTAGATGGTATTTTGTCATACTGTATTTATTTTACAAAATAGTTCTTTGCAGCAAAGAACTATTCTGGTGAGTAAGAATAAATTACCAGAAGAGCTTTCTCCTAACCCCAACCCTACCTCTACGAAGAGTTTCTGATAAAAAGATATTGTTGGTAAAACGGTTTTATATAAAATATGTAAAAAGATCATATACAATATGCATTTTAAGACATTTTCTTTCATATTCTCTATTAATTGTTTCATTCAGACTCAAGTGTGAAAATTAGAGAGGATCAAGGGTCGTTTTCAGTGATTCGTCTGAAGTAGTGAGATTTCTTCTGCTTTGTCTTCTGAGTACATACCTATGATAGTTTAAAATACTGAAAAGATTGTAGTTGTAAAGGGAAACTGTAACCTGTGTTTCTTCACTAAACATTTATAGGCAGATCTACTGTACCTTTGCTTTTGCAATTGCATAAATATGCAGATGTGCACTCAAGTGACCAATACACAAAAAATGACAAAAACTTAAAAAGCTCTTCAACATAAACTGCACAAAATCAACTAAAGCACTTTTATATGCCTTGTTAAGAGCATTTACAAGTTGTGACACTTGTTTAAGCTTGTATCAGTTAAGTGCTGAGTGCACCTTAGCTTTTCTTGTGCTTTATTTATATTCTAAACCTGCATAAATGATTGAGTAACCCATTCTGTGCCAAGTTATTTAAAATTGCATCAAAATTCAAAAGTACAAGAAGAATCAAAAGAGGGATAAGAGCATCCAAAAGGCCTGCAACACTTGAAGTTTTGAAGGCTCGTATAAATGTAAATCAAGGGAGAAGTGGCCTGAAAGGAAAAGGATACTTACAGAGATTCTGTGCAATCTTGGGATCGAGCACCTTGAGCTCTTTAATCCTCTTCTTTATGGATTTCTTTTCCTCAAGATCCTCTTCCTCCTTTTTAGCTGATGAAGAAAAAAATACAGAAATGTTACTAAAAGCAAAATTGTGGATGTAATAGAAGGAAAATAAGTTAATACTAGAGGATATCCTGGTTGGTGTTGTCTAGAGCCACAAAGACCAGAACATACAAAGAAAAATGTCTCTTTCACTTACACCTCTTTAATCTAGGTTTCAGTAATACTTTGGACAGAGCTAAACTGATTTTCATCAATTTGTTTAATATTGAATAGGATATGAGAATTTCCTTGCGGCAATTGTTGGGGTTAAATAGGTTGTGGATGTTTTTTTTTTTTTTTTTTGAGAGAGGAGAACTTTTACATGTTTGCTAAATCATCTCTCTATTGACCAGGAAGTGTAAAATTTAGATTTGAGCAAATACAAAAAAAAAAAAAAAAACATACCCTCTCAAGTCACGCTTACAAGGAGGAAGTCCTGGATGCTTTTAATTACCTAAGACACCAGATTAAAAGAACCAAACGTGCAACCCTTGGAGTATGCCGGGTAAATGTCTGATGCTGTAATCATCAAGAGTGTGTGCTGAAAAGAGAGGAGCGGATAGTGGAATATAAAAGAGGGGAACATCGTCTAGGAACACAGGGGTTAATCCGCAGGAAAAGGTATGCCTGCTGTTCCATGTGGTCTTGTTCTCCTTTAAGAAATCCTGTATCCAATTAAAAAGTGAAGAGGGATACTTGGAGCTCCCACATGATGGAGACTAGTAGCATGAGCACAAATATGCACACTTACAGCAGGCTCACCATGGACAAAAACAAAGAAAAACAAACAGAACCACACACTGAGTAATTACTTAGACTTACGTGGCTCCTCCTTGACTACATTCTCCTCACAATCTTTGTGTGAGCAGGAAAAGAGAGATGTCGAAGCAGGACAATAAAAGAAAAAGTGCAATATAAAGCAAAGAGCAGAAAGAATGAAGACATAAAAATGCATCATAAGATTGTAGCATAAAATACAGACACTACAGTAAGGAGATAACTACTTTGGCATATAAATTTGAAATGAAGTAGTTTCTGAGGGCCAATTACCAGAGAACTGCAGCAAACATTAGAAAATAGAAAGATACTTGCAAAAGTTGCACTAGAAACATATATTTAAAGACAACTAGAATTTGGACAGCACTGAAAATTTATTTTGCAAACTTTACTGAAAGATTTGGTCAAAAATAAAATGATGTAATACGTCTGTCAAGCTGCAGGAAATTACTCCCAAACATAAAAAGAAAATTGAGCCCATTGTTACAGTGAAACCAAAACAAGGTCATACAAGTTCAATATTTGTAATTTTTGGGGTACAACTCTTCTCCACAAGATTTTTAAGAATAAACTTTGTTAGAAACTTAAAGTATAAAGCAAGAAATAGCATCTGTTTTTAATGGGGTAGCAATTCATGCAGCTTGAACTTAATCACTGAAAAAGAAAAAAAAATATCAGTGAAAACATATTGATATACAAGGTTAAATAATTATTTTGCAATACATCTGTCAAACACTGCATGTTCATCCTATATGATACCAATCATAACTTCCCTCACATTCCTGGTTCTTATGTGCGCTTAACATTCAACGATGCAGGCCGAATTGCCTTTCAGTTTCTTAATAAATTTGTGGCGAGACAGCTCTTGCTCGGGAAAACATGAAAGTGAATCATGACAAAATTTTAAGACTTACAACCTAAATTAAATAATAAATCCAAGAACTAAATTATTCACTCAGAGAAATATAATCTTGTATTTGGTGCTATTGGGCTTTTTAATGCAGTGCGTAGACAGACTTCTGCTTACTTCTTTAAGATGCTGTGTCAATCTGATTTTTAAAACTTGAAGCCTGGTGAAACCTCATTAAACCTCGCACATAACACATATTTTTAAAATGTACTTTAAATCTCTCTGCCTCATAGATATACAGTTGTTTGTAAAAGTATGCAGACCTCTTAAATATTTACATTTGTGAGAAATGCAAATTTTATTTTATTTTATTGTGATTTTACATGACAGACCAACACAAAGTTTTGTGGAATTCCCCTGTTAGTCAAATACCCTAACAAAATTATAGATCAAGTAACTGCCTTCAGAAGTCACTTAAAGTTAGTTTCGATGAGAGTGTTTTGTAAAAGGTATAGAAATTTCATATTGTACATTACAGCTGGAATACACCAGTCAGGTCACAAATGGACATTTGAAGAAGCTTAAAGATTGTTTATACTACAAAATAATATTGTAAATGCTGAGTCAAACACTGCTAAATAGAAGGAAAAAAAATAGAGGAATCAGCTGCAAGTCAGGCTGGAAGAGATTAAACCATCAGTCAATAGTAGTGTGGAGGAGCTGCAGAAACTCACAGCTAGGGTTGGACAATCTGAGGATAGAATGACTATTTGTTGTGTGCCATATAAATGTGGCTTCTCTGGAATGGAGTTCCATATAAGAAAGCTATTGTTGAATAGGGAAGTCATGTTTATAGTTTACAAGAGGCGATGCAGAGAAACCAGCAAATTTATGGAAGAGGACACACTGGTCAGGAGAGACTTAAATTTATTTATTTTCTTCCAACTAACATAATCCTATAAATAATTCTTAACAGAGAAGAAAAGCATTTAGAAACTGGGGTGTAAGTTCACCTTCCAACAGGATAAAACAGTCAGAAATATAATAGAAGAGTTTAGAGAGGTGCAGTACAAACTCATAAAGTTGAGAATATGATGCAAGCCTTGAAAGTTGCTGTTCACAGACTTTACCCAGTCTGTTGAAGCTTCAGTTAATTTGCAGAGTCATAGATTTTAGTCCAAAGAAGAGCAAAGTCATGAACTAATTTAAGTGTAATGTCTGAAAACTCTTTTTTTTCTCATAATCACAACTGTGCCCCTTTTGTTTTGGCCTGCAAGATACATTCCCAGAGAAATGTATTGGCATTAGTGGAAACGATGTGACAAAATGTGGAACTGTGCTACATCCATTTGGTTTAAGAGATACCGACAAGATGCAAATCGCATCACCCACATAGACTCAGTCTACATCACCCCAGTTGTTATCAGTTAAATTGCCTAATTAGATTGGCCCTTTCCAACTACACCCCCCAACCTCCCTGGCTTGAGAACGGGTCCTCTTCAGGGAAATCCACTCATTATATATCAGCCAATTAACGTGTCCTGCTGGAGGTCGAAGGTCACTGGTTAATCAATCAAAGAGAGAGCAGATAGCTGCAATTATCAGATTGCGCCATCACCCGGGAAGTATGGGAAGATAAGGATACTCTTCTGAGAGCTGAGCAGTGGGGAGTCTGTCACAAAAGACATTTGGCAAAAGCAGGAAAGAAGAAGCACTTACAGGAAAGATATAAAAAGCTAGAGAGAAGCAATGATGGATGTGCATTCCTTTCCACAAAAGGAAGGTTTCTGAGTGTCTGACTAAAACCAATTAGAATGAGGAAGCAGGAATCGGCAAAAGTGAAGCTAAAGCTGTCTGTTAAAGACACAACACCAACATAATGCATCTAAATTGGGCTATTTCTGCTGCATCAGCATTCAGAACTTCTTAATATTTTAGGTCACGCCCCAATTTAGGTTATGGCCACTCCTGTGATTAATGTCAACTCAGAGATTAGAATGGGTAAAAATTTTAAAGAACATAAAGGCTGCAGCTACTTACTGTGCTTCACTTGAGGAACAGTAAAGTATCTACTCCCACAGTAGAAAACATTAAAATAATCCACCAACTGCATAACTGCCCATCCCCACTAAGCATTTTTATAAATGTTCCCGTCAAAAACATTGATGGTTAAACAAGAAAGGAGAAGATTTAAAATTTTCTCAGAAAAAGCAAAGGAATGTTTAGTGGCTAGATCAACTGGGGACGCAAGCAGATTTTTTTTTTTTTTTTCTTTAAAAAGTTATCTAGACTTCTCACTTGTGGTAATTTTTCTGTTTGGTTTTGATTTTTATCTCTGTCACAGTTTAAAGGCACTTGACAACATGTAACACAGCGCACACACCCGCTTCCCAAACAGCAGTCCTTCCCACAAGGCAGTATCAGTGAATTCCGCCATCAAAGCACTAAAGGGAGTGGTGGATGAAATAAAACTGCTGTGAAAGAGCATGACTGATGCTGTACATGACAGACGGGCCTCAGAGACAAGCGAGTAACACCTCAAATTCAACCCCCCGTCCAACTACCCCCCTATCCCAGCCTACACACGCACACACAAATCTCCTCCCTTCGTCTTCGGCCCTTTCCACTCACACTACCACTTCATCTTATCACAGCGGATTTCTAATCAGAGGAAGCGCCTTACTGGAACTGGCCTGGTTCTGACACATACATGCAGACACACTCACAGAAAATCTAATTTAGGTATTTTGCATAGGAAACGTAAAGAATTGATTAAAGTAAACAATTTACAAAATTTTAATTGATAATCATTTTACCTTAAGTGACTCTATGCTTAAAATCACAAATATATAAAACTACACAAATTGACTATTTTATAGTTAATGTTGGACTGGAAATGTGTCCAGCCTGGGTTTAAATATACATGCATATATATATTTTTTTATTATCTGTATGTCTTAACATCTAAATTTCACCTCTGTGGAACTAAAAAGGAATTTTTTTTATTAGATTCCAACACTATTGTTTTCTGGGGTCTCATGCCATCTCCCTGCAATGAGTGAGACCTGATTTACCAAATAGGAACCCTTTTTAATAATGCTCTGGTGTTCCCTGAAATCAAACTGTACCTCGTCTCTTACCATCATTTCAATTCCAGAAAGTAACTAATCAAGAGACAGAAATTCCAAAACTGAAAAAGAATGACATATGCTACTAAGTCTGAATAACCTCTCAATTAGTATATATCAGTCTTTTATTTCACATTTTGCTCCTTGTAGCACTGAAAATGGCATTCTTGTAGCATGGCATTTTCATGCAATACTTGATGAAAATGGCATCAAGTACTGCATTTTTCAGAAGCGGTGTAACAAGGTTGAAATTGTAATACTGTGAAAACCTAGAATTGAGCAACTTTCAAACATATTTTTCATCTAGGAACAAAGCCACTGATTTTGCAATGAAGAACCATGGTCAGTTATGTGAGGTCAACTATTTTCAGGGTTAGCAAACAAATACAAAATTGCCTTGAAGACTGCAATTTCACCAGAGATTTTAAAAAAGGCTTTGCAAGGAATTACAAGCATACAACTAAAAATATTAGTTATTTAATATGTATCCATTCATGTACATTTTCTCAACTCATACAAACGAGATCTCAAACAAGGTTTGAGATATATTTTAAATAAAGTACTCAATCTCCAAATAACATCAATATAAAAAAAAATAAAAGGAAGCATCCAAAGGAGGAACTTTGTCCTCATTGTATTTTGACATCCTTTACTAATCTGGTTCTACCAAGCTCCACTTTTCCACTTCAAATCAGAACTGCAAGGTTGAGAATCATTTTATGATCTGGATTTTCAATTGGCAAATTTATAAGATAATTCGTGTATCTCTTCCATTCATAGCACAGAAAATATAACAGCTACTTTTTGGGGGTGAAGTCAGTTCAAAGGTAAAAGGCTGCAACATCATTATTCTCCTAGTTTAAATGTTGGCAATCTGCATCTATTAACACTGCAACACATAGCAGCCAGCGACTGTTGCCTTTGGCGTTAGTACTTGGGTCAAATCGGTCAAATGCACTTTTGTGGCAAGCAAGAGATCAAAAGTGTGTGTATGCATATTTAGTCCTCAGTTTTATTTTTGGTCTGTGTCTTACTTTTTATTTTGCTGAAGCTGCTATAGCTAAACACATGACACAACCATCTCTGCCAGAAAGGCAAACAAGCACACAGCAAAGAAAGACTGAGAGGGCACCTGTCATCAAAGGGTAATTTAATTATTGTGTTGGTTCTAATAACTAATCAAGGTAGTCATGCAGGTAAGGTTTAAATCATCACAGTTAAGGGAGGCTCATAAATTATCTTGCCAGGTCAATTTCTAAGGCCTCACAATTGAATCGGCAAACCCTCACATACACACTTAGACACAGATCAGTACCTTCAGAGGACATTACAGAGTTATGACGACAGACTCACAGCAAGCCAAACCTTTAAATTAAACTTATATATACTTATAAATTAGAATATTCTTTGCAATTAGGCTGCAAGCAGATTTAGCTCTCCATAAGATGAGCTATACCTGGAATACACACATATTTATATTTACACACACACACACTGTTGCCTGCAGCAAAATTCACTTCCAGACATCAGATGCACAGAAGGGGGCTGCTTGCAGCAAGTGAACAAATCCAGCGCTCCGACAAATATGTCAAGTCTACAGTCAACAGAGTGGAGAAGAATAGTCAGACAGGCTGCACAATTTGACTGTTGACTCGCTGTATGGTTCAAATTCCACTAAGCCCTGAACTTCAGTCAGTCTGACAGAAGTACAAGAAAGCACAGGAGACATCAAACGGACGTCCACCTGTTACTTGAGCTCTACATACCTGCCCTAACGTCTTCTCGCTGCCTTATCACAACACACAGCTCGGTACGCACAGCCATGCGAGAACGGCTGCAATTGTCTTATTTGCACATGGAGCATCCTCCCCCATCAGCTGTGCTAGCACCAGCAAAAGTGAGACAGCGAGGGAGATCAGAGTAATGAAGTGAAGGAGCTGTGTTGTGAGTGAGCTAATCAAAGTGAACCATGCAGGGCCACCTCTCCCTGTGATCAAGACTAGATGACCCAGGGCCATAATTAGTCTGAGACTTTCATTCTGATAGCAGCAAATTAACAGACTTCATTAGGCTTTTTTTCCCCTCCTCTCTCCATCTATTCCTGCTGCACCAAGATCACTAAAAGTACTTGTGTGTCAGCACTAACATCTACAACATCACAGTCATTTTTGTTTTCTTTTTATAAAGAGAAAAAAATCTATCCCACTGAGAGAACAAGTAAGTATACTCTTTTACAAAATACATTTGCAAATCTTGACTGAAGTTCACTGACACAATAAGATTCATGACTGATTAGAAGCTTGTTAATCAGTGTGTGTTGGCCTGTGGGTATGAATTTCACCAGGAATTTTATTCTCAGTGGAATAGTGCCCTCTATAGGACTCCTGAAGATGCACCATTGCCCCCTTAATATGTTTGTGTATGTCTGTAAGGTAAATGAGTATTTTCAGACAGCTGTCATATCAGTTTTGAAGCATTGTTATCTCAATTTCGTTTCACAGTGACAACACGTGTGTGATCTTAACAGTTGTTAAGCACACCCTAACAGTTCCCAAGTCATTCAGTGGACTGATGACAGCCTAAATCATTCATCACTGAAGTAATTTGTTGTTCTTTCCCCCCCTTCTCTCCTCATGCTCCAACAAACATGTCGACACCCACCCCTTTAACACCCCCTCCCACACTGCGTACACAAACTTGCATTGCACATGAAAAATCACAGTAAAATATAAAGTCGCAAAGGCAAATATGCTTTTTACGAGTCCTCCCATTACCTTAGTGATACGAGGACACAGAAAAACAAAGCAGGATCAAATTGAAGTGCTGATGCCTGAAACACTGAGGCAGAACAAGAAAAAGAAAATATAGGAGTAAAAAAAATAAAAAATAGGGGGGGAAAGCATGACAAGGTTAACAACGCAGGGGAAAAAACAAAAATGGGAGCGAATAGCTTGTGAGGACTGAGTGTTTGAGGCAAAACTGGTGACATTTTCAAGCATTTCAAGACAATGTTAAAAGGTGCAGGTAATTGGTGTGTAAGGCCCACTGAAGTGCTGTCAAAGCAACATAAAAGCAATTTGGCATAGTTGTGCTATGTACACATTTTAATATATGCTGAACAGGAATATAATGGGATGGACATCATTTAAAGACTGCCATGTTTGCAATGTGTGCATTACGTGATCAGACCTTCCCTTTCAGCAGCGACATGAAAAGCCTTTAATGATTTTTGCATTTGATGATATGTGTCATAATGGCACAGATTTTCTGAGCCACACACAAAAACTCATTATAGAACTAATGGTGCTCTTCAAAATGTCAAAGTAAAAAACATGAAGTGAATGGGAGGGTAAAAGAAAAAAAAAAAAGCAAAGAAGAAAAAGACAGACTTGCAGGAGAGAAAGTCCATTTGATCAGAGCCGATATGTACCCGTAGAGAAATACTAACTGCAAGACAGCGTGAGACAGATATCCTGCTGCTATCCTCTGATACAAAGTGTTTCATAACAAACTGCATTTGCAGTCTTATGTCCTTTTAGAGGCTAATTCTATCTCCTAACCTCAGTAATCTGACCACATTTCAAAGTCCTCCTGTGTCAACATATATTTTTCCTTTTTACTTTAATAAAATCCAGCAGAAACGAGGAAAGTAATAAGGTGTCTTAGGTTTTGCACTTAAGACAAATTGAGGGTAAATGAGAATGTAATAACTTCACTTGCTAAAGCCACTTGGAGGTATTTAGTTTAAACAAGGCCACCTACGACCACTTTATTCTTGTCATTTCATCCCCACCTTCTCTGATGTTCAATCCACCATAATTCCTACGACGGTGTCCACCAACCTCTTCTCAGCTGCTTTTGTCTCATTGTAATTCAAAAGCTTATCAAGTTCTGCACACAGCAGACTACGAAAGCTCCTGAATTTCTTAGAAATTTCTCCACCTTTGAGAGACATATTATCCACCACGGATATGTTAAGTGGATATGTTAAGTGGGTCCAATTTAGATGTATTCTGAGGGTTATTGTAGTTAAGGTTGACAGCACTGAAGCATAAATTTGAATGATCATGGCTCTTTAATGTGTCACATAGTTTGACAAGTCACACCAAGCTGTCAGCTCTGACCGCGGACTTTAACTCCACCTGGGAGTCTTCACTTCCCAAAACAACCCATACGAGCTTAACCTCTCACACACATGCATACCATCTCTTCCATCAAGTATTCTACAAATATGCATGGTGCAGACTGACAGAGCCCACACAAACACGCCATCTTCCTAGGTCATTATATTTATATGGAAATGTGCTGTCTAATTATCTCTTACAGTGTGCTAGTAGTGAGCAACAAACTTGTTGTTACCCAACTTTCTCTTTAACAGGCTACATTGATCTTGAGAGCAAAGCATTAATAACATACAGGAAATGATATCTAGAAACTACATGGAAAGACAGAAACTTATAAAGCTTCTTTGTTTAAACACCTGATTTCTTTTTCCCCCTACAGAATGAGGGTAACAATGTTTGACAACTTTCCCAACTCCAAGCCTTTAATCTTTTAAATGGTGATGTATAATTAACACCAACTCATTTCAAAGTAAAGATCGACTTTCAATTACTTTCCAACCCATTAATAAACATAACCTCAATAAGTAATAAACCCTGTAATATAAAAATAAACATAGCAAGCAAGAGCAGTGAGCTCAATAAGATTACAAAGTCAAGATTATAATGTTTGCAAGGATGAAACTAATGCCATAAATGTACATGGAACAGGTTGATCTAATTACTGATCTATAAATGTGAGGCAAACAATGGAAGGGCCACTTCTTTGAGCCTCTGCATCTATCATCACATAAATCCAATGTGCTGTGATTGCTTTCTAACACCATTATAGTGCTACAATTCACGCAGTGAAAATACCAAATGCACAGGAATAGCAATGCCACTTTACTGCTGCTGTTTTATCTTCTGTCATGTGTTCTGCACACACAGCATCATGGAGGAAACACAAAGATAACCAGCATTTATACTGCATAACACTTGATGTCTGTGTTTGGGGCACCAGGAAACATTTACCTTAGTAACCATACACTTACTCTGGCTGACAGGAAGTTTGCTTTAGTTTTATTATGCTTTTATTTGAAGATTACTTTCTCTTTGATGTCAACCTACTGAAGGTGATACTCATGGAGAGCAGCCATGACAAACAACTAATGACTTCACCCAGATTAAATTCCCTCAATCATCTCCTTGTGGATATTTAATCTGTATTAGTAAGTAGCCAGATGTATGTTACATAAATAAAATAACTTTTGTAGTAGATTTTGCTGATTGGCTTATTTATAAATCCACTGTTGAGGTGAAGTCTTATAACTTTGATATGTTTTTATTTATTTTTCCCAGGTCAAGTCTGAGATGTGATCTGCCATACTAATAATGTGCAAGAACCCGCTACTGGGGCCATGTGCTGTAAATCTTTTTGAAAATCAAATGAAAGGACATTCAGAACTCTAAAAAATGTCTGTGACCTGTTGCTGCCTTTTTCATCATAAGCTGTGCTTTGTGCTGGTTTTTCTTGCTGTTTGAGGGTTCAACTAAGTTGTTTCCATGCACTAAAATTCTGGTCATCAATTATTTAGTGAGTTAGCTTAACTTTCACTGTCTTTATCCTCACATATCATATTGGTCTTTGTGATCAAGATGTTAAAGCTCCTGAATTGATCGGGACATCTTGATACACATGGAAGAGAATGGTGAGGATAGTTATGGCAACACTCAATAACAACATTTTATGTTTTTTTAAGATGTGCCACTCTGTTTAGAAAAGACAAATTCAGCTATTTGTATATATTTCCTTTCATAAGAAACAGCTATAAAAGATAAAGGAGTATTACCATTTCTCTGAATAAGGTAATGCTGTTTGTCAATTATGAGCGACATGTCTGTTAAACAGCATTTGGTCTCCTTGCTGCAAAAAACAAATGACCGGTCTAATTAACCACCTAATCTTAGCTTGTTAGAATTGTCTTCCTCAACTTTGATTTTTGTGTCTTTAAAAATACACCTAAAAAGAATAAGAAAAGTAGGGTAAACATTTTTTAACAAGCACATTATTTGTAACCCATCCTTGAAAGTGCAGCTTTATCCACAAAAGTTTGAATTAAGCAAAATAGCTTATGTTGCCTCTTTTTAATAGATTATGCTTGAATGGTCAGATCACGTGACTAGGTTATTTAAAACTCACTGACTTTTATCAATTAGAAATATCTTTCTCAGAGTGAAAAGACATTGTTAATATAAAATATTTATGACTTTCAGGCTGTATCTAAACATTTACATGCAAGTAATAGGTAAGAAATATGACTAAAATTGAAAGAAATGCATAATCACACAACTTTTCACTATACATACTATTTATTCATGGGTATTTTTCCTTGGATTGCAACTTTGCAATTGGTTTAGGTTAGGCCAGTATTCTTGCATCCTAAAAAAAAGTGATCTTTGTGGGTTCTGTATAATTGGATCTTATTTATTAGCTGCCCCTAGGAAAGGGCAGCTCTCACACTGCTGTTCTTTTTTCAAACGCTCCAGCAATAGCTTCGTATCTCAGTCATCTTTTGATGAGAAAGTGATAAAAGGAAAAATGCTTTATATTCTACACATCAACTGAGATATTCATGTGGGAATATTTAAAGTGAATGCAATAATTGGTACAACTGACAATTTCAAATACAGAAAATCTGAGAAGATCAATATTATTACAATAGAAAAGAGATTAAAGGACAAATTTATCGACAGCATAAAAATATTCCTTTTACTGTGATTTATAGATTAACAGAAATCTAAGCATAAGCACCAGTTCATTGATTATTTGAAATACCTTAAATATACAGCATCCAGAGATGAGCACAAATCTGAGAAAATCATTAGTTACAGATGTCTCAAACAATTTTTCTCCATTTCACCATACTCCTTCAAATTAACATTTTAGTTTCTAAGACAGCAATTGTTTCAGTAAAAACTGAAAAAAAACTATAAATATTAGTCATGACTAATATAATTTTTTGAAACATTGCAGTAAACCTCATAAGCACTTCCACTAAAAATTACAAGTGTACAAACAAATCTGATGTTCTAAACTGAGAAGTTATGGATTTACTATTACATACCTCAAAACAAATTCTGTTTTGTAAATTTAGAGAATTATAATAAATGCCAGGCATCTAAATTTAGCTGCATTAACCAAATTCCATTGTGTACTTAATGAGGGTGCCACAACCAGTTTAAAGATTTTCAGGTTGGTTTTTTCAATCCCAGTCAGATTGCGTCACGTTGGTTTGTCAATAAAATATCACTACATCATTGCAATAATACAGTCTTTAAATTTGTCCTTAATGTGGAAAATTAAAAAATAGAAACCATAATCAAGAACGTGGAAGACACAATTGCTGGAATAAATTTAAAAACAAAATTCACCTTTTGTTTCTGTTCCAAATCAAGCACAGCATGCAGCCAAGCAGAAGTTCAGTTGAAAAAGCAGGTTTAACAAAACAAAAAAAACAAGACAAGAAAGAGAAAGAAGCAGAAACAGAGCCAAGAGGGGAAACAAAGATGTTAGTGATGTCTGAAGTGAGCACTGATTCAGAGTTGTTTGTTAGCAAAGAGAAAATAACTAACCCGCTGCATTGTAAAATAGATGTGTAACAAACCACGGAATGCGCTTACATAGATTAGGTTCAGTTTGCACTTCTTCACAAAAGCGCATTTGTCAAAAGAAAAACAACCGAGTTTACTGTAATTACAGAAAATTGCTGAATTTCTGTCGATATGTGCAAAAGGACTTAATGTTCCAGTAGAGATTAACGCTTTCAGTTTCTAATGAAACTGATAGCTGATGATGACAGTCGCGTAATTACGTCAGACATCACAGGTCGGAACCATTTAGACCTCATCTGAATGAAACATAATATCTCACAGATTGGTTTCCATCATTACAGGCATTATGTACTAATATTGCCCGACAGATTCTTAATACGCTGGTACCTTTTGCCCAATTTCATTACAATAGTTAGAGAAAAAAATGTTTTGCATTTTCAGGTTAAAAAACAAAATATTTTGAAACAGCCTCAAGAAGTTATTAAATTCTAAAAAGTATTGTAGTATTTATGAAAAGGGCAAATTTAATAAACCTCAATCATGTGGAAATTTACTCACTAATATACAGTTTAAAGGAAGTGAAACCTGTTTTGGATGTGTGCAATTATTGAAAGTTAAATGATGCATTCTTAAAAAATAAATAAATACAAAAAAAAGAAGAATTTTAAAAATCTACCATAAAGAAATTAATGTACAGTAACACTATATTCAGGAATTTTGTATGGAGAAATTTAAGAGTTCCCTCAAAACATTTTTCAAAGCAGATCACTTTTTGTGGGAAACAACATGCTCCCTAAAACAAGGATTCAGTGACAAAAACGCTCCATTTCACTTGGACATACTCTAGTCAATCTTCCTAAGTCCTTATTTGAACTTAATTCCAGTTGGGTTGCCCAACTTTCCATTTTTTCGTTTAAAAATGTTTAATTGTATTTTTCTTTCACCATAACAACACATTTTTCTACTCAGTGGCATTATTTAAATATTAACAATAAGGCATCTAGTTTTAATTCTACTTCTGAAACTATCAAACACAACAAAGTACAACTTAGTGGGAATAAGTGCCATACAGTAAATGTAAATCAGAGCAGGGCTAGCGTATGTTGATAAATACAATACACACAATTTAAAACCTTTCTGCCAAGGCAATAGCAAACATTAAAAACAATCATGTGATTTTCATATTATCTCAAGAACAAGCATGCAGAGAACAATGTGGTGTGGGTTTCCATGGCTGACCTGCTAGACCTAATCAAAGTCCTTGCATAACCAAGAGCAATTCAAAGCACTGGATGCAGAGGTGTAAAGCGTACCACTGCTGGATTGTAAAGCAATAGAGACATGTTTTTTTAGATTTCTGAATCATATCTCTTTGTTTGGGTTTCCAGTTACTACAAGAACAGAACATGCCTGACTACAATTTGCCAAGACTAATATTTGGTGTAGATGGGATTGAGGTGTAGGAGTAATTTTCAGGAGTTGGGTTTGGCCCCTCATCTACAGTGAAATCAACTCATATTGCGTCGAATAAAACAATTTTGGACTATTCCACATGTTGCCATCTTTGTGGGAACAGTATGATAATGGCTCCTTAGATTTTAACATGACAATACACTAGTGCCCAAAGCAAGATCCATTCCTTTCACTGCTTCCTGATTTCAACAGTGTAAAGCACAGTCTGGATGAATTAGAGCAAACACAATGAGCCAGGTCTTCTACTTTAACATTAGTGTCTGACCTCACATAGTCTAGAAAAATTCACATAAGCACACTTCTGAACATCGTTGTCGCAGATGAGATACAGCCACTATAACTTCAAAGTTTGCACCTTCATTGTATAAGAATTGATCATTGCCCCTGGTCACTTTAGGTATAAAGTAATCTTAACTTTACCAACAAGTTTCTTCTGACTTGAAGTAATATTAACATTTTGAACATCCCAGAGTTCTGACTTGAACCTGATACAGAATCTGTGAATGGAACAAAATTTGATGATAAGTAGGTCTTCCATATTCAAAGCGTTGCTGCTCAGTGGCAAAGGTAAATCATCAAATTATAAAAGGAAACATGTAACATATTGCTCAGCAATTAAACTCTATCAGGTGTATAAATAATGTTTGTGCAGTGTTGTGCAACCAAAATTTTAACATATATTTTATACAGTGCTAATTCTGTTACCCTGAATTAGTGAATATTCAGGGTAACAGAAGAACAGTGAATATTCTTAATATTCACTGTTCTTAGATCACCCGAATAGATAATTGAGAGTATATGCTTGACTGATTGTAGCAGAATTACAATTGAGACCAGTTTATTACTGACATTGCAATTTTATTTCTTTTACTCATTCTCGACACTAAAGCCAAACAATGACAGAAATATATACATTTCTTCATCTGAGTTTGTGGGGGAAAAAATGTTCCACAGATGATAGAAGATTTAATCTTTGTGAAATAAACAAATATAACCTTTCAGCTTTACGCTAGGGGAAACGATAACATCTCAGGACACAAGTAAGAAGAAATAGGACTGCGTGCCTGGGGTTGTAATGCCATGAACTGCCCATGTGTGTAGAAACACAGGGTCAATGTAGAAATAATTTCTGAATGAGGGTCACAAGTACTGAGCAGTTCACATATATGTGCATGGGGGGATAGAAAACTGCCTCATGTTAAAATAACATAATACTAGATGTTAAGATTATTGCAACATAACTTATAATGCTCTGCCAGTAAACAACTCTTTTCTTTGTAAGAGACTTTCAAATGTCTGTCTCTTCTGGTCAATACAGAACTATGCAAAATCTCGAAGTAGATTTCTTTTTTGGAATAATTGAAATAAAATGGTTACATCTGATTTAATTTTATTGAAATAGATCCCCAAAGGAACTGTCGCAGAAATCTGGAGTCTGACATTCATTCCACTACACAACGATCGACTCCATACCTCCAATTTATGCTGCTTTGAAAATAACGTTTTATTTTTCTAAGAAATCAAACCGTCAGACACCAGTCTACCGTTGTTTCAGATTACCCAGGACAAGCATCTGCTGTGCTACAAGTGAGCAGAAGAGGGAATAAAATGCGGAGAGAGATACAAGAACAGCAGGGTTGGAGATGGCTTCTCTGACTCAAAATTGAGTCAGAGAACTCTTCAGAGAAACTGCTTTTTCTAGTATTTGCTCCTTCAAAATGAGTGTCCTTTTAAAAGTTTTATGTTTTCTTGCTGTGTTAATGTGTTTGGGGTGGCAGTACTGCTGTAAAACCTAAATATGTCCAAGTCTCCAAGCAGACAGTTTAACGTTGTTGTTCAGTATTTTAGTTTGCCATCAAATTTCAGATGTATTTTGGGTTCTGAACAACTTCGACTGGCAGGGCTACCCTAAAATAATACTACAACGTTTCTCACAAGACAAAAATAAAGCCAACAAACTAGAAAACATTGCTGGTCTGAAAAGAAAGGTCAAAAGATCACCAAAGCATTAACAAGTAATTCTGGGGGAAAATCTGATAACTATATTTTCCATTTCTACCAGACACATCTCAAAAATGTCAACAGAAAAAAGTCATGGGATTACCAAACATTTGACATCTGGTGTTATCTGGAGACCACAAAATGTCTACAAATATTTTGTCCATAAATCTATAAAACTGCAGTGTTCCTAACTTGGGGGTTACAGCCCTCATAGTAACAACCAAAATTATTCACACCACTGGCATATTTATTAATTTTACCAAAATCTTTGACCAAATCAGCAGTTGCACAGGGCATTTCGGAAAGCTTTGAGTTTTCTATTTCTTTTATGGCGTTCTCAAAAGTAAATTGCCTGTGTGTTCTGACATGCTGGTCAAAACAGGCAGGCTACTTTACACGCATTGCGCGAGACTATGCTGAATTTTATCCAACCACAGATGATTTCCTTCATTTCAATTAAAGGAAAGCACATAACCACAACTACAGAAAGAAAATCCAATCTGTTGGGATATACCCATCTTTCAATCAGAAAGAAACTTCTTGGTTGAATAAAAATAATTAGATTTAAGTCCACATGAATAATTTCAGATTTAATACTATTAGAATAACTACAAAATAATGCTGTCATAAAACTATCCATTAAAATATGTTATTTGAGATCAGATTGTTGATTCTCTATTCTGCTAAGATGCATGCTAGTTTTCACAACAAGGAGAACAGTTCCAAACAGTACACAAACTGTGAGTTTGCTGTATTTTCAGTCAGAGTACATAATTGCTCATTAACCACATTTTTTATAATGATAACAATAACAATATGAGCTGTTGAAAGCCCTTAGCACAAAGCAGCCGGAAATTGGATGTAATGATGCTGTCAACAGTGAAGCTACGCTGTCACTTTTCACGACAAAAGGTGGGATGTCTGAAATACCCAGACAGTGCCCAATGTGCTAATTGAAAAGGAAGGAAAAACAGCTTTAAAGAACTTTAAAAGGAACTAGTGCTAACTATGCACTGATTGACACTAATTATGTATGTGTACAAACATTTGTTGATTTGTTTACTCCAAGGTTACGACGAGCTCGCTCTTCTCACATCATCATCATCAGTGTGTGGATGCATTTTATTCTTCTTCACACCAGCAACGGTACCTCATAAAAACAGGTAATTGAATCCTTACAACACCCAAAAGCAACATGTTTACCCTCTCCTTGCTGACGGCTATTCACATAGTCATACAACCTAGGTTATGTCCTCCATTGTCTATTTATTCAAAGGTGACAACATATTAAACTTGTACAGCAAAAGTGATAAGAGCATGCCATATCTGATGGAAATTGGGGTCCAGCACAATCTAATTTGCTTTTTTTTTTCAGCAATTAATATAATTTAATTTAATTTTTGCATGGGCTTTGGGAGTCAGCACAACACAGCAGGTCAGTGAAAACAAACTGCTAGCTGCTATTCAGCTTAATAAAATGAATCCATTGTGTATCGTTTTATCTGCAACTTGTTACTGTCAGGTTCAGAGCATCCATTTGAGATGCTGATGAAAGAATTGCAATTCAAAAAAATGTAAGCTTTGCACATTCTTTCTACAAACAGCACCCCAACTATACTGTACACACACACACACACACACATATGTACACCCACATTTATGGTAGTCAAACAGCACACTGGCCTAGATCACAGATAGATAATTTTAAATGAGTACTAGATATGAATTGCTTTAGGGTGCAGAAGACTGCTGATGTGGCCAAACATGAGATACACTTTTGTATCATGTTTGGCCAATGTTTGATGTTGTAGAGTGCAGTAAAGTCATCTTTACTAGTTAAAGATATTAAACTGACTTTAAAATCCAGCACTGTCCACTTTGATGAGCCTCTAAAAATGTGAATAAAGAGCCTAGAAAGCAGTAAACAGTTCTTCATACGAGAAAACGTAGTTTGACTGCCAGTCAAATGCATCAAAAGGTTGCATGCACCTCGGAATGCTCAACAAGACACTGCTGCTGCTTTGAGGTCTCATGGTAGATAGTCCTTTGTAACACTAAAGCAACAAATGTAGAGAAGCAGGAACATGAGCTGCTCGACTTGAACCGTCTGGTTAAGAAATTAAAGGGAGCTACCAGAATCAGGAGGGACATGTCTGAAGTTCTGTAGCTTCTCACCTCAAAGCTGTTTAGTTCACTGGAGAAGACCACATGAAGGACAAGCACTAGGTTTTCTACAAAAAATGCATTCTCAAATTTGTATTCTGCTTTGCGGCGAACCCTCTCCCTGTCTCACTCTCTCAGGAGAACTATGCCTTATGATCACTTTTTAAAAAATTACAAAAAAAAACAAGCTGCCTCCTAGCAAGCAAACTATGAACACGGTTCCTACGCTTTGCTTTATATTAGAAAACCTTGAATGTCATGTAGCTCATGTCAAGACCTATAATGTATTGAAAAGTCACCAGATTATAAAATGCCAGGAAGCTTAGCAGTAATATTAGTGCAATATGCAGGAAAGCTTTGTCCTCTAAAATAATTGTCAATGAATCTTCGACTAAAGTCACAAATGCAGAAACAATTATCTTTCTGTTTTGTGGTGCATTTTTATGAGAATGCTAATTTTAATAAAAATGCTGTTCTATTTAGGGATTTATATGGTGTGATTTTAAACTTTCTTGGCTTTGTTACAGGGCTGCAGTCATACTGAAAAAAAAAATAACCTACTCTTTTTTATTTTATTTTATTTTTTTTTACCCATGATTGCTCTAGTGTTCCTCTTTTTGGCCATCACCCTGTGGACAAACACATGTGATTGGAAGGATGATGCTTGAGTTTCTTTGACACCTTGTGTTTTTAGTATCTCAACACAGGGTCCAACTGTCTAGGCTTTGGCTGCATTGTTTTGCTGCAGTCCACCAAATTGGTCATCTTGTCAGGCCTGAGGCATGGAAAGTTGGCTAGCAAGTCTTTAAAAATGCATACACCATGGCCTTTGTGCAAGGCTTCTTTCTGTTCCTTAGACAGTGTTATCATTCCTTTTGGTGCATTTTCCTCCCTTCTTTGTCCTGTGTTATTACAATGCCTCCAACCATCTCTGCACACCATCACCTGTGTCAGGTTTTATGCACATGCTGCAGGGAACTTGAGCCAACAGGCCAAATATAATATCAGCAGGCAAAGCATGACATCTAGACACATGGAATATGTAACAATTTACAAATTCTGCACTCCAAAAAGTGAACGTGCTTAATGTTGTTACTGCAAACACTAATATAGCAATGATTATATGCTGTAAGTATAATATATTGTGCAGCCCGAGATGTAGTTAACTGCAGCGACAGTGAAAGTGTTTGACTGGATTTGTTCCTGGATTTGACTGGATGGTAAAAGCAGTATACCATTATTACTATAAAAAAACAGAAAAAACAGTCAATCATTAACTATTTCTAGCTAATAGGTAAAGCATGAATTTTACTAATAGGATTGATTCATTACAGGAGACAAGTCCAAAAGTCCATTGTAGCCTGATGTTAGACCAAGGTCATTTGTTTCAGACAAACTGAATGACAAGACCATTTGTCTTTTTAATCTTGAGTCCTGTATTAGAGAAGCAGTATGACTCAGATCTGTTTACAAGTTCTTTTATCAAAGTCAAATCTCAAGTCTTTCGCCCCAAGTCAAGAATCAACTCTCATGTCTCCAACAACTAAAATAAACATTTTTTTTCATCAAATCCACAACTAGGTCATCCTTAAACCTGGAGCACTCTAGTATTCTTTTCAAGTAATGCATCAATCATATATCATTGTCGTATATTTTCTGATCATAGTTAATAAAGTACAGGCGTGCTGCTTCCACAGAGAGGGGATGGTCTCGCCAACATTCCCCAGGAACAAAGTAAACCCACCATTTTATTTACAGTTTGGCAAGAACTCACTCAGAAAGCAGAAGCAAGAAACAAAAGAACAAAGAAGTTTGCAAAGCCAAAAAATGAATTGTTAATGACAAAAACTGTGTTAATGCTGTTTCCTTTTTAATGTTTAATATTCACCCAGATGCTACTGCTCTTAAGTGAGATGAAACATGATGCTACAAGGCTATTTTTAATAACTCTACAAGCCCACAAGCACATATGCATGAGAGTTCAATAACTGACTCATAAGGGATGAAGCAACTGGATTTGACAGCATGACACAATAGTCATATCTCCTTCAACCTGAAGTGGGGCTCGGCAAAAAACATTTGCTGAACAAAAAATAAAAATGAAGAAAAACAGATCATTTAAAATAAGTGTAGAGTTTTTATTTGTGTTTTTTTTTCTTTTTATTTAAATGCAACTAAATTAAAAATTTACTGCCAATAGTTGTTAAAAATACAACAGACCAAGGGTGGGTTTATGTGCTTTAACTAAAGTTGGAAAAGTTTGTGGGTTCAAAAGACTTTGTTACTTTGAAAATGAAGACATTTAAATCTGTGAAATTGTTTTCTCTGTGAATCATTGTGTGGTTAAAAATTATGAAGAGCCCTTGTTAGGTTCATTAGTTTAAGTTTTACAGAATTACTTGAGTTTTGAGATAGCATAATCTAAAGAATTCTATTAGAAAAGATATACAAGATATTTCTACGATTTCATCTTGAATAGAGCATTATGTATAGCTTCTACCAGTAAAACCCTCCTTCAACTAAAGACAACCATCCCATCTTAAAAGGCGCAATTCCACCACAGCTAAGACAGTCAAATGCCAGAGATTAAAAAAGAGCAGATTTTTATTCTATCAACATTACTTCATAGCTGTCATTAATATGAAACTTTCTTCAAGTCTTAATGTACACTTGGTTAAAATCACATTCTTTTTGAAACAACTTACAGACTGCAATCTGTTTTAGCAAGGAAATGCCAATATGAGCTTAAATAGTTGATCACTGTATTTTGCTGTGTTTTTTACAGTCCATTCCCCATAAACGCTCTCCAATAAAACTTAAATCGCTACATATTATTGAATAGGCTGCTTCAGAACACCAGTTGCATTATACAGTGCAATTTCACCCCTAAACTGAAAACAACTCTGTTTAACCACATTTTCATATCGACTGATATTTATTGACACTCTCATAGACCCAACAGTGGAAAACATACTTAGCAAATTAGTCAGTTGGGATTTGGAAACATGATTATAGTTTATATGTTATTATGATTATCTTGAGAGGCTATTTTGAGCTCTCTGGCAACAGACATGCAACAATGGTGGTTCAACTTTAAGTCCTCATTTCACTAGTACATGCTTATGTTATAAGCACTGAGGCATGCAGAACACATGCGGAACAAGGATTGAAAGTGTCTCTTGTAAGGTGAAACTTTTTCCCTGTGGATATCTCTCTTTTGACCTCCCAAGAAGATACCTGTATGTCTGTTTATCATTTAGTTCAAGCTGTTTTATTCAACACCTTGACGGTCAGAAACTACACTGCAGCTGTGTGTTGTTGGGTCTTAGGCACCTTGAGAGCAGCAGCATAGAGTTGTGACAGGTAGATAACACCTGGATGAATAATTCAAGTTGGCATAAGCGAGCCAGGCACTGACAAGAAAGAAAACACAAGACGTGAATAAATCATCAGTGACAGGACTAATAGACCAAACACAGGGGAGGACAAAAGTGATAAAATCTCTAGCTACCTCCTGCTCTGGCTTTAATCACTCCAACAATCTCATACATGAATATTGCAGGTCTTACTAGACATACTAATGTTCAAGGATGTAACTGTGTGGTGTTTTGTGAAGCAGAGAAATCTGTACTGAAAGTCATTTAGTAAGCTCCAGAGTATCTCCTTAACTTGAAACAGCTGCAACTTTTATGAAAAAGTTTCACTGATCCTGCGCAGATGAATAGACCAGTTATTAACACCCATCAAAAACACATGAAAAATGCAAAGATATTCTTAGATAATGACAAATTGAGCCTTCAAAGAATACACAAGCAATATAGATGGAAAGTGAATATGTATATATATATATATATATAAAAAAAACTTAAAAGCATCTGACCTGTTCTCTGTGAGCCAAAAGTAAGAGCAACTCTGTTGAGGAGTTCTGGTTTGGCATACTTGTCCTCATCAGCCATCACCCAGAAACAACCTTCTGACATTTCCTGTGGACGAATCTGAAAACACAACTTTACATCAGAATAAAATTCACCAGTACTCCTGATGCATGATCATAATCAGAAACCATACTAACAGAAAAGCTGTATTAAAAGGTATAATGACACAAACATAATAAATTAAATATTAAAATGGATTGTAATCTGCCCTCAGCAAACTTGTATTAATCAAAAACTTGCTATTGTAGGCTATGGATGCAGACTTATTTCAACTCAGAAATAAGGATATGTTTGTAAATATACCGACAAAACCTATGAAGTCCCTGTTCTAAAAGTTCTAAATCAAAAAGTCTAAAATCACTTAGCAATTGATTTAAAATAATGCATTTGATTTTTTTTAGAAAGGCATTATTTTAAGTGGGAATTCCCAGTATTTTTTCCATTTATTTTTTAGAATTTTAGAAGACCTCAATCAAAATAGAGTAAAATAACACATGCTCAATGCAGCAGGCAGGAGTGAATCCACTAGAATCACAAATAAGTTGGAAAGGTGCATTCACTGAAGCAATATCAAGAACACCTATCATTTTAAATTTGAATAATCATGCAAGCATTCCTGTAGAATGACCTCAGAACCCCAAAGTATCATTCTCCTTCACTGTGCAATTATCCAAGATTGTTGCACTCCACAAGATAAAAAAAACATAAAAAAAACATAAATAGAACCAAAAGAGACAGACTCCTAGCAAAGATGGCAACATCCTGATCAACAGTGAAAATAAAGTTGCAACTGCAATCAGGACACATAGAACGCATGATAGAGCCACTTCAGGAGAGCAATCACTTGCAGAAGTAGTCACTCTTCTAAATAATGCTTTATAACTCGTCTAAATTAGGCCAAAATACAGACAGGACTTTGCAGCGGGGTTCCTAAGTGAAACCTTTTTTTCCTGAGACAGTCCACAGAATTTGAACGATAATGCACTGTGTTTGACAGAAGAAAAAAAGACTGATTAAAGAAACTCTTTTGAAAACACTTAGTTGAAATCAAGATACCTTTGTCTACAGCCAAGATAAGGTTCAGTATGAGAGGAATGAATGCTGACAGAGCAAAATGTGCCAAGACAAAATTTATAAATGTTTCAGGAAGGTGTGATGAAAGAAAATTTCTAGTTGACAAGATGTATCCATAAAAGAAAGGCAAAAGGAAAAGTAATAATAATCAGACTAGTCACATTTTAAGAAACTTCTTAACAGTAAACATGAGAATACAATGCTATGGCCAGATGGTGTATTGTTGTAATGTAATGCAATAGTCTAAAACAGCAAATTACATTAAAATATTTTTTTCTAAATCCAATGTGGGATAAATGCAAACTTCTATAGTTATGGGAAACTTAAAAATATTTTTTTTAAGTTTAAGTGTAAACACTGGAATTACACTTTTCTGCCGTTATGAAAAATAATTGCAGTGAGTGAGCTGTGTTTTTGTTGATGGTAGTTTGAAAGCTTATTGAAAAACTTTCAAAAGATCTTTGTCCCAAACTCAGCCATATGCTGAGCTCTCCAATAGTTCGATCACATCATTCAATTCTCTTACTTTGAAAAGAGTGACTTGAAATTTTGAGCAGATGTTTTAGTTTGTTGAACACCTGTAGTGGTGCAAATGTGAGTGTAAATTATGAATTAATATCCAAACCAACACCACTTGTGGTATCAACTAATATTGCTCAAAAGAGAAAGAACATCTGTAGGGGTACCAAGAAGGCCGCTGTGACATCTGATCATCTGTTATTTTCAGTAAAGTCTGGCTTGGCACGGAAGAAAAAAAGATGTTTCTTTTTTGGAAAACATCTGTACTGTTTGGACGCTGCCAAAAACGGCATGAACTAAGTAGATTACAGTAAGTCATTTTTTATAATGTGTGGCCTGGATTTTCTGTTTTGTCTTCAAAAGTTTTGTACACCAAAGTCCAGTAGGATGTGTAAGGATAAAGCAAATTCTAACCTTCGACCAGTTGAGGCGCTTCATTGAACTCTCAGGTTTGAATTCCTTCTTTGCCTTGAGGCCAAAAGGCAGCGTGTGGTGAGTTGGGGAACCAAAACAGGCTGGAAAGGCTGGAGGAGGTGGAGGTGGGACTCCAAACGGAGGAGGCATTCCAGGTGGAGGAGGCATTCCAGGTGGAGGAGGAGGTGGAGGAGGAGGTGGTGGAGGCGGAGGGGGACACGGCACCCCTGATTCAGATCCAGAGCTTGGTGGTACAGATGCAAATGCAGGCGATGGTGATGATATTCCAGCCTTAGCGGATGTCAGACCGGCAGGCACTGATCCAAACTGGGCACAAAATCAACAGAAATGTTAAAACATTCATATATGTAAAGAAATATAAACAAAAAATCTTTTTCACTGAAATCAAAAGTCTGCAGTTTCAAGTTCAAAATCAAAATCTACAAATAACTGATGGGTGTGTCATGTTTTTGTACAGCATCACTAGTAGAGGTCATGTTGCATATTACAAGTTTGGGTGTTTGTGAAAGCCAAACTGTTTTCCTAACTTTATTCTGGAAAAAAATCTTTAGATGTTCATTCATGTATTGCTTTAAAAATGTGTAGTCTACATATGTGAATGTCGAGAAAAGAAAAAAGTCAAAAAGCATACTGTTCCCCACACCCTAGTACATTGAAGAAGGTCAAAACTTTGCTGAATTTCACATTTTTGTTTTTTTTTACACCGTGTTAAACGCTGCAAACAACAGGGAATTCACGTCACTCAAAATAAAATGAGAGGGGGGAAATGAAAGCAGACAAGCCACAGAATATGTTGAGTGTGGAGAGCATGTTCTTATTTGCTGTCTCATAACCAATATTCTCATAACCACTGTGGCAAAGGTGGGTTATGTTAAGCAAAATCCTATTAAACAGTCCTGATTCTGTTCGGAATATAACTACAATGTTTTTTATTTCCCCAAAGTAAAAATTCTAATGTTATTACAGCACCTACAAGCTTTGTAAATTGTATTGCAGAGAGCAAATGGATTATTGATCCGTGTACGGTGCCATTTTTATATTAAAGATGCACTCTAAAGGTCAACCTAGGGCCCTCTCTCTGCCAACGCCTCTGCAGCAAAGGGAAAGCCTCTCGTTCTAGAGTGTTGGAGGAGGTCAAGATGTGGACGGACACATTCAAAGGAACAAAGTGTGCATGTGTGTGTGTGTGTAACCACTGACTAAACATACCATCACCATCTAAACCAAAGTATTATTTGAGTATTCACTCAGTGTTTGCGCTCTCAAATTGAAAAATTATCAAGGAAAAAAGGGAAGTTCTCTTCCGTTCTCTGAGTGTGTAGTTATCTTGCAGTGCCATGGTGTGGGAGTAACTCTCTGGAGTAATTGGGAGGGGGAGGAGTAGGTGGTTGAGGCTGAAGGGGTTGTCAGAATAAATTGCTTTTAGAACAATTTCCTCTTATGGGATAGAGATCGGAGAATTAGAAATGGCCAACATGGAGGACCGGTCAGTGTTCTCATTAGACTTGGTGTCAGCTCGCCAGTAGAGCAGCCTCCATGTCAAACCAAACTGCAGGCTCCAGTGGACAAACCCCCACCACCATCCCCACAGCACAGCCCAAAAATAACAAGGACATCTCATAATAAAAAGAAAGTTGAATTGTATCTCTTATCTAAAATCACAAGGTTTGAACTGCGATTACAACCAGTATCCTCAAACACCTTACATCCTGCAATAACAAAGATTGTGATATGCAACACTCTGTCCACTCTGTATACCTGGGACCTGAAGGCCTGTAACTCTGCTTGGAGTTCAGCGATTTGTTCTTCGCACTTAGCCAGCTGAGCTTGTGCCTCTTGTCTGCTGAGAAACTCTTCATCAAACTAAAATGAAGAACACAGATCAACCGTTAAAAACCTTTAAAACAGAATCAATGCAACAAACCAATCAGATTCTCAATTCTTTAAAAAAGACAATTCTTTAAAGTACTTAAACTTTTTACTAAAATTTTGACAAATTACATTATGATTAACCATTATTTAACAAATGCATGTGGTGGTAAACATTCTCATCACACATACTTTGACACAGCTTGCAACAAAGAAAGTCAATTAAAAACATGTGGTCTTCAAGTGTCAGTCAGAATATATGTAAGAGATGCACACAGCTGAAACTAAAACTTCACGCAAATCTACTACTACAAACCAATTTCAAGTTGATAATTTGCTATGTTATATTTTTTTGTTATACTTGCCTTCTGTGCCAGTTCTAAGGCTCGTTGTTCATACTCATCAACACGAGCTTTGTCCACACACACATCTTCAAAGAAAATAATAGTTCAATTCAGTCAAACTTCTTTGCAGAACAGTTCTCATGGTGATGCACTACCAAAGGTGTTAAACTTGCCCAAAAGGTGGCTGAAGTCCACATCTAGGCGCTTGCGGTAACTGAAGTCGGGGTCAGTGCCACTGCGATGCAGCACAATTTGAGAAATGCATTCATCAATGATTTTAAAGTATTGGGGCCTGAAAGTCAAGATGAGAAAGAAAATCAAGGGAGATAAAAAAAAAGAGCACAATGAACTTAACTACAGGTTGGTTCAGTTGGTAAAATTGTGAAGTCTAACACCACAGTATTGGCTTAAAAACACATTTCAAGAAATATTATTTTTCATTATAAAGCTTCAGATTTTTTTTTTCTTTTGGCTGGTGAGCCAACAACAAAAGAAAAACAAACTAACATTTTTCATTAAAAAAGTGTATTTATGTCTACATATACACATATATATTAATATATATAACCATAATAATGTTTTAATAAAAATGAAACCTGGGAAATACATGATAACCCATCAGAAACTACGAAGCACAAAAATCATATCAAATGACCCCCACAAATAACCAAGGCCAAGCACTAATTTGCATTAGGAAATATTTTATTAAACCGCAGCTGACATGCAGCCCAGGGGGAGATTGAGCAAATTCAAGTGGGTGAGAAACTGTTTGATCTGCTTATTATCTTACAACAATGCCACAGAGAGTCCTAATCTCCTCTACACCAAATCATTAATAAACATTGAGATACTTATAAATAGTGAGCAGCATGAGATATTGGTTTTAACCCATTTCTAAAACAAAACTAAGATTGGAGATGAAACTGAAGAACTGAAGAGTGTGATCCACTATATCAAGGGAATTCAGCCTGAATGCAAAAGAAAAAAATAATAATAATCCCACTTTATTCATAGTACTACTGGAGGTCTTTTATTCAATTACTTCAGTTTTTAAGGTAAGCAAGATCTTTGAATATTGCAAGAAACAGTCTTTTAAATGATTCTATTTGGCTGTTTCTAAGTTATAAAAAAAAGTGTGTTAAATCTGGTTGAACTTTTAGGTTATGCATGGCATAAAATATTATATCTTTACAGTCATCACATCTTCCAGATGAAATAACATGCTGTGATCCAGACTTCTCAATCTTTTGACTCCCCTGATAAGTCATTTGTATGCCATCTCCACCTGAAATGTCAACCTCACCACTGAACAAAACAGCTCACTGGATGCCACAGCAACACCAAAAAACATGACACAGCTAGTATGTGTCATGGGCAGGACTAGCACTACTGTCCTCTTCTGTTGTTGACATTATTCCCAGTATTACACCAAAACACAAATTCTTGATTTTAAACACAGACTTTCAGCATAGTCTGAGCAAATTAATCTTTGAGGTTTTACTTTGCTTTACCAATCCTAAGACCTAAGATTAGCTAATATATTCAAGAACCTAAGCTTCTGGGAATACAAGAAACATATATATATATATACATATATATATATACATATATGTGTATATATATATATATATATAATATATATATATATATATATATATATATATATATATATATATATATATATATATATATATATATATATATATATATATATATATATATATATATGCCATTTAAACATGTATGACCAGAACTCTTGGTCATACATGTTAAAGAAAGTTATATTTCAGACTTTTAAAGATTGCTCCACAATTAAAATTATTTTCATTTATGACCTACATAAACTTAAAGATAAATTTACTAAAAGCTAACATTGCTTATTGCGTCCGTGTATTTTCAATCACTTCCTTACACTTGTGCAAAAACAATTGCTGAATTGTATTCTACTATGTGTATGGTCCACAAATAATCTAACAACCCGATTGGCTTCCTAAAATTTAGATAAAATTAAATAGTTTGTATGTTTTATGCAAAAAGTTAGTACATTACTAACTACATCTTTCACAAAATGCTTTGTTGAAATTACACAGCTAAGTCAGGCTCAGAGTAAAGCATGCAATAATGTTATGCAATGACATTACTGCAAGTTAATGCGATGTTCCGATGAACAGCAAAAGAGAATAAAAATATGTGGAAAAAGGTAATTGTAGAAAAAAGTTTCGGACCTTTCCAAACAAAAGAAAAATGATAGTATTGTTAAAACCTAATTAGTTTTCCAAGACACATAATGTCTTGTTCTCAGGCCAAGAACAATAAAAGGTATTTAGTATAAATTAGAGTTTCACACCACATCAGATCCCTTTGTCAATGATAGCTGATAGCACACAAGAGAAGAATGAGCAAAAGGTGAGTTAATAGTAGCTCATTTTAAATCAGCATTCAAAAATAAAATTGAAAAAGCATGTTTTGATAATTTTGTGAAATTAATGTAAAATCAGTGTGACTAAGTGGATACTTTTATGTTGACCACGTGGATTAGTAAACAATGTAAATTTTATTTGATAGCTGTAATTACTTATTTGTTCAGCAATTTTATCAAAATTGTCCAGCCTAGCTGGGAGAAGCATCTAAACTGTTCAATTATTTATCAGCTGCAACAAAGTACAGTGAGAGGCATGAATATATATGCTGTGTCCTTTGCTTGGGTTTTAGCTGAAAAATTTATCCCGACAGAGGAAAAGACCGCAAATGTATAATGTCTGGGTGTGGAAAATGGCAGGTAATACATTTTATACCTCTGAGAACAAAAGCTCCACCTTTTGATCAGCCTAAGGTTCAAGTCAAACCCAGCCTTTAGTGGACCAACATAAAATAAGCCTTTGAAATTTTTCCTCTAATAAGAGATGAGAAATGCACCAGAGCCCTTGCTGCTGTAGATGGCTTGGAGATGAAAGAGAAAGCATTCTCTTTGTTAGCCAAAGTCATCGAGAGAGCTCAAGACAGAGGGAGTTGGACCCCCACAAAACCAGATCTTTTAACCAGGATGCAATATTAACGGCGCTCAAATCTACTCAAATCATTGCTTTCATTTGATGCCGGGTAAAATGAGAAGAAAATACTCCAAATCTATATTACCCTTCATAACAATCAAATTGTATAAATACATAAAATTCCTTATTGAATGAAGAGTTAGGATTTTTATAGCAAATTTATTTTTTAATCACTAAAACGTAAGGATATGAGAAAGTTGAAAGTGATAGAAACAAAACAAAAAATATCGAATTCAGACTGAATGTCAGTGGTTGATGTAGTTTTTACCTGATCAAGTGATCATTGCGAATGAGCATCAGGTGCTGCAGGATGGAGAGGAAATAGGGCTCTGCACTGCTGTCCTTCACCATGCTCAACACAATACTGAATACATCTCCCGCATCAGTACAGAGAGTCAAGGACTTGTAGATTAATGAAAACAGTGCATATTCACATGAAAAAACTGGAGAAACAGATGAAATAAGAAAAAAAATAATAAAAAAATTCTGGATTATTGTTTTGGCTCAGCAAATTTGATCTCTTCCTCCAGATAGGTTAGCTTGGAATTCATCAAATTAACACAAGCAGACATGAAATCAAATATGAGTTGCATGTTTTCTGTTCAGTTTCAACAAGGATATTCTATTTCACTCCTGATGTCTTCCAATCTATGAGAGAATTCCATCATGTCCTCTTCCTTATGCTCTTCAAAAACCTTCAGCTGAATGTCCAGAGCCTCACTCCTGATGGTCATTAGTTGCTAAAGAATAAATTAATAAATGAAACAGACATAAGGAAGAAAAAAACTTTGCATATGAAATAAATTTGATTAAAAAAAAAAAAAAAAAGAATTTTTGTATTTATATTAAAAGCAAAAATGTAAACTCTATAAAGACAATAAGCACCATTGTTCAAACTAATATGGAAGTTTTATTTCTAACTTTTCACTTTAATTCATTTTCTTCCATGGAAGCAGCAGAACAATCGTTTACAAGAGATAAACATGTTTGGTATATCGCGTAAATCCAGCAGAAAGATTATTAGCTGAGACACTAGACACTTTATTGGTTTCTGCACATACTGAGGACGTACAAACTCTCCTCGATGTTTAATAAATTATTTGCCGGAGCAAATCAACAATATTTCACAGAAGTGGATACCTCATTTAAATATTAATACAAGGTGAGAGTTTATAGTGTCTGTATGTGTGTACGTGTTCTGGGTCATGTTTTACTTACCGGCAATATCTCTTTGAGGCCACAACGCATAAACTCATTTCTAATATGAAGCCTGAAGTCCAGCTCATCAGGAGATGTTACTAGGGCATTGATGAGCTGCATGCATGCCACCTGCAACAAACAACAAAGGTACAAAGACAGAGAGAGAGTGAAAAGTGGGAGAGAGAACCAAAGAATGAGATGACAAATTTCTTCTATGAGCAGTTGATAAAAAGCACGCTGGCATGCATTTGAAATGAGCCATGTCCCTTGGAAGCAGAAGACCATAACTAATGCATGTCTATTTTTTCCAGTCACCCAGTGGGGTGGTGGTTTTAATATTAATGTAACAACTGTAGACCCATAGACTGAAATTAACTAGCAGTCAATATAAGGGCAAATGGGCTATTTAGGACAGAATTTCTGAATTCCCTCCGAGTTTGGTTTACTAAACAGTGACTGCAACACCAGCTGGCAAGCAAAACACAAACAGAAAAATCAATTATTGACCACAAGAAGAAATTCACTCATGTGTGAAAAGAGAGTATAGCATTACTATACATTGAGGGGCTTAAGGATCAGTGTCAGCTTGATTGTTACTTAGTTTTGAGGGCATTTATCTTAAGAGAGTAAGAAGAGTTTAATATTGTGCTAAAAGTAAGATTACAAAATAATTGTCTTATCTAACATAGCTTTAGAAGTATTGATACCTTGAGAGGTTTTCTTTATATCATTCCCTGCGATAGTTCAAATGCAACTGGACCCCCAAAAGCCCATATAATTCAGTGGTATCCAGGTGTGGAGGAATAGCCCTCCAGATACAGAGCTATAGATATTTTATAAGGGGTTCAATATGAGAGAGTATAAGTGAAAGGCCAATAAAGAAAATGTGTGAGGAGCTTTCTAATGTCTGACACAAGGTTGCAATGTGCAAAACCTTCCAGTTATTGGCAACATTCAAACATGTCCAACAATCCTTAAAAACATATTGAACGTTTACAGCAGTAGCGCAGTCTTGCAATGAAAACAATGGTAAGGTAGGATCAAAATAATTTCCACACATCACTGTAGGGGAACTGTGTAAACAAGTTGCATCTTTGGGTCACCAATTAATTATAAGAAATATTATAAGACAACCTTGTTGTTTGGGAGGTATACTAAGAATAAACATTTTGTGTCCTACCACACAAATGCAAATATGTAGTATTTATTTATTTTTTTTTTTTACTATTGCTAGAAATGTAACTGGAACTGTACTTACTTAGCCTGATAAAAATCAGCCCCTAGACCTATGCTTTGCTTCGTATAGCGGGTCGGGACTTTTGCTATTGAGGAATGATTGCTTGCTGGGGGCGTGTAATGCACCAGCTCAATAAACCTTACTGGAAATTATGTGTGCTGTAAACAACCACATAGGTAGTAAGGGCCATTTCATCTTTACCTCCAATAAAATCTCTGAGACATTCTTCTAAGACTGAATAGCTTCAGTCACTTCCTTCTCTGCTATTGCCAAATAACCACCATAGGCAAACTGGCACAAAAAGTAGACATCACAACTCCTCGTTCTTTTTGTTGATAGGCTCGGTTGAAATTTTAACAGAGAAATCCAGCTTAATGGGAGAAATTCCAGACTGAGCACTGAATCAAGCTAAATTATGTAGGAAGGCAATAGTCAGTTTACTGATCACTGTCTTATAGCGCAAAGTTGAGGCTTTCTGTAACAAACACCGTTTGGTCAAGCATAAAACCACACAATCCTTTTTGAAGAAAAAAGAAGACAAAATAACACCCAATCTTTTTAATGGTTGAATGGTTGTCACTGGTTCTTCCAGTTGGATCTACAGAAAGGTTCAGCTATAAAACAAACATGTGCAGAGGCTGCATCTTGAAGACACACCATATGTAGAGGCTGTAGGCCTTGGTCATTTTCTGCATGTCTTCTCCTTCCATTTCCTTTATATATTCCAAATATATTGCATCTCAGTTCGTAGTCCTAAGTCCTATAGATAACCTACAGAGTAAGTTAAAGACGACACTGAAGAAGCAACCGAGAACTCTGGAGATGCCTCATTTCCACTGAGCAGTACGACTAAAGTTGGTGCTGAATGCTATTTTGTCTATTTCCATTATAAAAGCGTACCATAAAACCAACCTGTACCACAACACCCATAGTGTAGATAACAGTGGTGCAATACTATTAGGACTGAGTTTATAGTTAAAATTAGAAATTATGTTGCAATTTATCTTTCACTTTAATGAGCTGGCATTAATTTGTATCCAAGAACTAATTATTTAACAATAAAACAAGTTTTCAAAAAACAAAAAAAAGCCCCAGTGTGTTTTTGTGTTTATGCATGCTTTCAGTTCCCCTAAGTTACATCGCTAAGCTACTGATTAAAAATTCAAACATCATATTTACAAAATGTGTTTCCACATTCTTGTTACAAACCAGTGCTGTCCTATTTACAACAACTCATAATCAATATTTAAAGTGTCTCCATCAGCAGGGAGATGGTAGGTTGTTGTGCATAAATCAGAAGAATATCTTGTGCTGTTTACTTTGTCAATTTCTGCCTTTATAATCTTATGTCTGGTTTACTTTCAAAAGATAAAATCAAATTTGGACTCATTAACTATATTTTAATCAACTGATATCTATCTGAGCGTCAGTCCAGAGAAAGTGTGTGCAAAGGGAGCAGATGGAAAGGAAAGTGCTTCACACTGATATGGACTCTTTGTGACGTACTTGCTGACTGGATGTAATTTGTGGCCATGATGTGAAGTTTCAACAAACATTGAGGACATACTATTTATGATTGCGGTGATGATAATAACAGACTGACAAATAACAAACATCATAGATGAATTTGTGGGCCGGCTTCTAATTTCTGTCCCATCTGTGCCTAAACTGATGATTAAATTGGTCATTTATGCTCAATAGAAACATCTGGTCCTTAATATCTATGTGCATACGATGTGTTTTAAGCATTATGATGTTGCAAGGATAAACTGAGAAATTCTTTTATCATTCCTGCTCTACATCTCAAGCATTATGAACAAGTCTTTGACAAGTTTTGACAAAAAAAAAAACAACTAAATGTAATTGCTACTCAGCAATATTGTCAGTTATACAATATCTGTGGAGGTCAAAATGAATCAACTTATATGGTCAAATCTAAGGGACGTCTTTATGAAGTGAATGTTTTAACCCTCCTGTGATCTTAAGAGATGGGGTCATTTAGATCTACAATTCCTGTTCAGCAATAGTTTAACTATATCTGTGAATTACAATGTAATTCACTTAGTTTGGACCATAAAGAAGTGTAAAACAAAAGAACACTGAACTCACTTGAAGTTGAATGGAGCGATCTCGCAGTCCCTGCACAACTGGACTGAACCGCTCAATGGCTCGCCACTCCCCTGCTGTTGTGATGGCCTCAAGAACCTTCTCCAACCTGTGGAAGAGCATGAAATTTATTTGAGATAAATTACTTTTAATTTATTATCATCACAAAAAAGAAAATGACTATAAACTAATTAATTAATTTAGGAACAACCTAAGGCAAAGGACAGTTGTATTAAGAAATAGGTGTTATGTTTTTGGGAAACAAAACAAAAGTTAGTCTGGTTGATGAATAAAATAAAACCAACATACGTGTTCTCTTCGCCAACAATGCAGATGGCTGATAACAGCTTTACAACATCGGTCATCATGGCAGACTGGCTGGGGTCGATGGCTCTTGCTAGTAAGGCAAGGCTTTTCTCCTCCCCCAGAATTCGATCCAAGCCATACTGCAACAAAAACGGTAGATTGCTCAGTTATATTGCAATCTGGCTAGGAGGCAAAAAGAACAATGTGCTATCTCAATTGTTAGAAGATAAAAATGAAAATATAAGGATGTAACATTATTCCATAGTTTCCATGAAGCCATTTTTTTTTTCCCGCATGACAAAATGTGTGACAGACGAAATGCCATATTTAAAGAGAACAGTCATCCTAGCCATCTGTAATGTTTTATCCAGGATGTGAGTGCTGATTAAAGGTCTGGCTCAATGCAGTAATTATGGCAATGAAATGCCAGTAGAAAATGCTGTTGAACTGAAAAATCATTATTTGTAAAGTGCTTTTGCACCATTGTGTTTTTTAAAGTTATTTAGACCTTAGTAGAAAATCTAGTTTTTATGTCAAAGCTGGAAGTACTGTATACTCAGGTAGTCAGTTGACCTGCAATTGGTCAGGTTGACCTGGACCTGACCAACTGCATCAACCCCAGATCATGCTTGTACTCGGCATCACTGAAGGGAGACACATCACTGATGCGCTCATCATTCTCGAAGAGGGTAAATCTGGACTAATAAGATCGCATGCCCTTCTTTGACTACTCCAGACTCCAATTTTTCTACTACTTTGCAAGTTAAAGCCTTTTTCTTCTGCTAGCCTCACTTATTAATGGTTTTCTTATAGCTACACAACTTTTAAGTCTCAGTTTCTTGATTTCCTTTTGCATTCTTCATGTGAAAATACCTTTGATGTTTCCATTATGCATAGCTTTGAGTTCTTCTGTTGTTTCCTCCATTTGATTTTAGCAAATGTTTAAGTGTTTGTCGAACCTGGTCATCCATGATTTTTTTTTTCCTTGAAGACATTGGCTCCCCACCTTTCTTTTGGTTTTTAATAATACATTGGACAGTTCCTAACCCATGTTTTAGTAATGTCAGCAATCTCCTCAGATGTCCCCTCTGCATGTTTGATGCCAATAAGCTGACTCTTCTAAAACAGACTAAAATCTTTTAGGCGAACAAAAGTTGTGTGTCAACATGCTTGATTAAAAAATAAGAGGCTACTCATCGCATCACTTGGGGATAAGTAACTTGCTGCCATAAAGATAACCCCCGATGCAGTGATTATCCAATGAAAGGCTTGTATCCATTTATTTTGTTACATCCAGCTGGGAACATTTTTGCCCATGTAATGTATTTGTGCAATAAACTGTACATGAGTTTTGTAACTTTAGAAGAAAAGTAAATGACAAAAAATAATGGCACAGAAATTAAACAGATTTAGCAGTCATTCTAATTTGTCATTTTGCTAGTAGGTTGCTGCAAATCACTGTACCATGTATGAACCACAACAACTCTAGTATTAACTTAGTCCTTTAATCCAGGAACTGTCTGCAATTCTTGACTTTCAAGACCCAAAATGAATTGTAAAACTAAATTATCCTTCTGTTGCTCTGAAAGCGCAAAATAGTCAAAGCTGTTTGATATGCCATATTTTAAATACATAGTACAGAAAGGAAATTATAATTTGTGAAAAAATGTCTTAAACTAGCTTTAAAAAATAAATAAATATGTTGGACTCTTCAAAGCACAATGTTATAATGTAACTTTTAGAACATTATTATAAAACTGCTTAGGAAAACAGAACATTTGCAAAAAATGGGAATTGACAGACGAAGCAAGAAGAAAAAAAAAACAGGTTCAACCGACAGCTGGTCGAGAACACCTGTCTTCTTGGCATAGCGGGTACCTGCTGTCCCAAGATGCCTCTCCAGCCCAGGAAAGGTCTGGGCTTACAGAAAGGCCTACGGGTAAATGCTGGTGTCTGGCGCCTGTTGAGACGCAGGATTACAAGAGACCCTACAGCAGAATTTATGCCAGAGGGGTTGTCTATCTGTCTCTTCTGGCTTTTAGCGTCATATGAGGATTATTTTTTTTCTATGTAGTAACTTATCAACTAACAGCAGAGAAAAACAGGCTTTATAAAATAGTGTTCACAATAGAATACTGTGGCTGATTCAATATGACACTCAAGGGATTATATTCTGCATCTTTTTAAAAAAAATTTAAAACTAAGACATATTTATTTTTTTTAAATCAATTGTATAGCTTTTATACTTTCATTGAGATCTTAAATGAAGCAATTCAACCAAAAATCATTAGTTTTGATACAATGAATAATATATAAATAATTAGTAAACTTTGTACACACATAAAATAAATAATTTAATATCTACCAGTAACAAAATATGTTTCACTCATCTAAAATGTAATAAAACCAGACATAAGTTATTATATTAATGTAGCTTTGATAAAAATAAAAAATAAAAATAAAAACTTTAAAGTGTAATAGTTTCAGTTTCTTTACTCTCACAGTTTGCTCATCAAAAACAGGCACATTAAACACACATCATATTCAATAACTCAAGAAACACTTATTGTATAGATTTTCTATTTAGAACATTATTATTTTAGATATGCAAATTCTTAATCTAACACATGCATAAATATAATTTGATTACTGTGATGGGCATTTGGTAGACAGATAACTTAGTGAAAAAATGTCAGTCTGGCCCTTGAGGGCTGGTATTTTGCAATGTCACAAGTCCACCACACATGAATCAAATGACTGAATTAACGTCTCATGCTTTCAAATACTCTAATCCAAGTAATGTGACAGAGTTATGATGACATACAGACACATCTAAAGTTGTGGAACAGTGGGATCCATGCCTGAAGTTTGACATAGTGGAATGGGCTACAGTCCAAGAGAACATGGTAACAAGTTCATGAGTTTGATAGTCACTGGTAAAATGTTATTACCTTAACTTTGAACCATTTCATTGCAGTATTAGCAATTTATTAAATTATTTGTAGCTTCAAGAGGAAAGGGGGGAAAAATTGACATAAAATAGACAATACCTTATTGTTCATGAAGGCTTTGAGACACTGGACAATTTTATGTTGGTTTTTTTTGTCAATCTTCTCCGGCCTGTGGACATGACACAATAAAGATGAGGATATATAGCCCACTACAGAAAAAAAAATGAACTGAATATAAACTTACTGTTTCTTGAAAAGCAACCTCTCCAAAATGTCCAGCAGTAGTCCAAGGCCCTCATGCCCAAAGCTCTGCACCCAACTGGAAAAGAATACAATAAATCAATACCACAACAGCTTGAGACTGACATCTGACAAGAGCAATTTCATACTCATCAACCACCGTGCAAAGTTTTTAGACACAAAAACAAGCAGAAATCCAAACTCTGTGCTGAGAAGAAAGGCAGCAGTTATAAATGTTGCAGTTCTTGCCTGAGAAAAAAAAAAGACTTCACTAAATCAGTTCAGACAGGGGAAAACAACAAAGCAAAGGCACATTGAAGGAGTCCAGAACTCTATGATGCAACAAAAATATTTTTTCATGAAATAAAATAGTCTTAACAATATTTTAAAACAATCATTGAATCTTTCTTCAGAGTGTAAAATTAATTTTGCACAAAAGTGGTTTTACAAAAACTGCAATTTCTCCAAAACCAATAAAAGACTTGATAGAAACTGGTGATCAAGACTGTCCAGAGGTAATGCATCATAAAAAATCCACTGACCATTCCCTTAAATGGGTTCATATTCAAGTCCTAACATCAGCTCGACAGGCAAATATTAGATAGATAATCAGTTCAGCTGCCTGCTTCGGGAGCCAGATTAATTTTTATTTTGAGACAGCCAACTTGGTACTTCTTGCAAGCAAGGTGAAAGAGTAGTGACCTTTTTAAAACATTCATACAGGTACCAGCCAATACCTAGTTAATGGTGATCCTAATAGTGATAATATGCAGTGAAAGCAGTTTTGGGCAAAGGAACGATTTCAATTCTTATAGAAGGTATAGAAGGTATCCTTTGACAATTGTTAGACAAGCCTCTCCCTCAAAAAATTATGCACCTAATTAGCTGTATGAAGGCTGACTTTGTGCTTCACATTCTTTGAACTTATGGACACATCTTAGAGAAAATGAAAGTTTAATGAGTAATACCTTTTATTAAAGAATAATACTGAAAGAATAGAACTAACATCTAATATAGATGTATTTTTCTTGCTGAAAGCTATATCTGTCAGAGACAAAATGTATCTAAGAATAAACACTGTAGTTAGGAAAGACAATAAAACTAAATCTAAGGTTGGTTTATTTTCTCCAGCTTTTCTCTTCAGGAATCTCAGACATATTTTCTTAAGTTAGAAATGTACTAAACCATTTTGCTAAATACTATGAACCACTGACTCGATTTTGTCTCCAACATTAAAATCATATTGACTTTTTAATCATTTAATTTGATTTCCAAAATAGTGTATTTCAGGCAGACAAAAGCAGCAAAAACTTTCCAGATTTTAGTATGATATTTATAACCAAAGTATTACATTCAGAATGTGAAAATGGAAATAAATAAAAAGCATTTTAGTGCCTGCACCTCCTTCAAATAAACCTGGATATAAGCTTTGAACATTAGCATTCACTCATGATCATTTAATTAAGCAGCCAGCACAGCATGCTTTCAAGCATCAAATCAACAAAATTCTCAAGGTAGAAAGATGGAAAGAGAAGCTGTAATTTGAACTGAATTTCTTGAGATGAGAAAAACGGTATGGTGTGCCCATGAGGTACATCTGTCTGTTTCTTGTTGCTGTATCGTTTCACCTATATTAATGGAAATGTGATTTTAAAATTCTGAGCTGAAACAGATGATGAAACACTATTGTTTAAAAATATTTGTTGCAACAACAGGATTCCAGTGGTAAACTTTATCAAGTAGCTTAGGTGTGCTAAAGACATAAATTGTATATAAATTCTTTAATCGTCCTTTAAGAATTTGAGGCAACTTATGAGTCAGAGTTCTGAATAAGGTAAATTGTTCTGAATAAAGTAAATTGTATTCCTTTTTTAGAAAAACAAGATAAAGAGAATTTGAGATTTGAGCAACTTTGATATATTTTTTGAGTGAGAGTGAGAATGAATGTGTTACAGGGTCAGAACTAAAAAGGAGGGAAGAGGTAGACAAAACCTGTCACAGCCTTGATGAAGATTGTGAAACCTGCTGCCAAGGAATCTGAGGAATGGGACTTTCATGTTAAAGAAGAAAAAAAAAAAAATCAATTCAGCTTTCACTCTTGAACGTGTCATGGTCCAGGCCATTCTGGTTATAGAGTACACAGGGTCTTGACAACAACTTCATTGAAATGCATAGTTCAGGGGCAATTGCATGTTAGTTTTTCATCATCTGTAGGTGAGGTATACGGCAAAAGAAAATAATCCGATGATGTATGGAAGGAATTATTGCTGCGGAAACCAACAAGCCTACACCATCAGGATCTGCTGCTATAAATTTTAAATTTGCCTTGAAACACATTAGAGGAAAGTGGAAGGGATCGAGGTGACAAATCGGCTTTCAAAAGCTTTTTGAAGTTTTAAGCCGTTAGACATTTTGAAAATCCTGGAGGTCAGAAACTGGCAATGTAATAGCTTTCTGCCATGTCCTGAGAAAAGATTTCAGTAGCAAGAACAATTGTGCAGAGTCCATTTATAAGAGGAGGGTGTCTCTTCTTTCTCTATAGGAGGTCAAAGAGGGCTGGGACAAGACAAAGCAGGTTTTCAGAACCTGCAAACTGTGCAATTTTATTCCATGTGTAAGAGGAGTTATAAACAAAAATTAAAAATCAAACAGGATTTTTCTAAGCAGATGCTGAGATGATACTTCAGCCATTTGAATCAGCAGGGTGGGGTTGCAAATACATTGAGAACTTGCAGGAACATGATCCTAAAAGACTGGAGTTGGTGTACATTATACTAAAGTTCACAATAGTTTATACATATTTAATGTGGCAAATGCCAGTGCAGCAGATATGAACCCATGCAAGTAGATTATCTGTTAGACAGCTCAGAAAAAAATCCATCAACAGTCATTACAGTCTATCCAATATGGTTTTGCTCGTTATTTCCAACTAAGGACATCGACCAAACACGAACGGCAGCCAAAGAGACTTTCAGAATTATTCACAGGTGACCAATTTAGGGATAAAACACAACTAAATCTGTCTGATGTCTTCCTGCCTGTTAATCCTTGAGCAATTAGATGTTTTTTTATTTGTCATACAGCCTGTCTAAACAACTAAAGTATTTTAGATTCAGTTTGCTAATCTAACATACTCTGCCAGCCCTTGGGTTTCATT
This sequence comes from Poeciliopsis prolifica, assembly GCF_027474105.1. Taxonomy (NCBI): domain Eukaryota; kingdom Metazoa; phylum Chordata; class Actinopteri; order Cyprinodontiformes; family Poeciliidae; genus Poeciliopsis; species Poeciliopsis prolifica. The sequence goes on from NW_026562396.1 coordinate 3,003,847, forward strand.
AGTTCCTAGCATCTGGCAGCCCTCCCACATCCCCAATGAGAAAACTTCAATTACATTTTCTCCCTGAAAGTCCTCGGTCTGGAGCCATATTGAGCACAGCTCATCACAGTGCTGTGAAAATACATTGCTGACATTGGGTTGTTCACACAGTCACTTAGCAGGACAAAGAGGAGAAACAGAATTTATATTATCTCATTCCAAATTGAGGTTTGCTGTAGATGCTTTAACACCAAAATAATTTTGCAAGTAAACCTTCCTGAAGAGGTCTGATTTAGAACAGTGTCGTTCATTGCCAAATTACAAAAAATCTAATTTCTGTCCAAAGTCTTTCCCTTCATTCTTAGTCCAAACACAATGCTTTGCATGTTCAGTGCAAGGATGTGGGCTGTCCCACTTCCTTATTTAGTGTGTAGGAAAAGAAAAGTAGAACAGTTATTGAGTCAGTAAGAAAATAATTGTTTCGGAAAATTTGGAAACAAAGGGAAAAAGTTGCACTTACAGTAACTTCACAAATGGAACAATAATTTTTTGTTATATCCAGCTTCAGGGGTTCAAATGTGTCCCATAATTTGAACATTTTGTATAATTATACAAGCATAAAAGTGAGATAAAGCAGGAGGCTAAAGTTAAAGCAATGTTAAAAACCTAAAACAAAAGATGAAATATTTCCACAGGATATGTAACAAATGTTGAAATGAAAAGTTCTCTTGAAAAATACCTTCCGCATAGGAAGCATGACTCATTATTTGAAGTTCATGGCAGTGTGAGGCAGAAACGGCATCCAAGGTTTTGTTTTTTAGTATGATGCAAGTAAGAAACAAGAGTGTTTACCTTTGTGGAAGCTAAGCTAAAAATAAATGACTGTGGAGCCTTAAACATGAAGGTCAGTTATAATACAGTATCAAAAACCAATTTCCACTTTTTTGTCAGATCCATTTATCAAATCCATTTTATACAATTACATTGTGTGGCCTTGCTGAACCTATAAGTTAAAGCACTGGCCGCTTTTTATGAAAAGGGACATAGAACTGAAGATGCTGTGGTAACGCATAAAAGAGTCAGACAAGTGCCAGAATTATGAAATTAACTTTAGGATGGTCTGTTCTACCAGAGAGATCCAGATGGGAAAATATTTCCTCTTGCCTCCTCTTGCAGGCTACACACACTGCACTGAGGAAATGCTCGGGAGCTGTTTGCATCATTGCCAAGAAAGTGACACTGATCAGTATCCAAAAACTGCAGCAGAAAAAAGGTTTTACTTCCAAATCAATCCAGCAACTCAGGACTTTAATGGCGCTATTAGAAGGCGAGAGGTTGATGCCGTTTCTAGCCAAGCCAGATTTATGATCTAGTCCATACTTTTGTCATTAGGCTTGAGTCTGACAGTCTGATCAGTGGACCCTTCATCAAACACCAGAGCTTACCGGCCACATTTCTCCTGACAGTCACTTTTACTGAAACTACTGCAACATAAAAAAGAAAGAAGACATTTAGAAATATCTATCCACTAAACTGAAAGACTCTAAACAAAGACTGGAAAGGCTTAAAAATAACTTCAAAAAAAAAAAAAAACCTAACAGCATGTTGCTGTGTTAGTTTTATGTGACACAATTACAGCTTGGTATTTTTATATGTTGGTTTTACTGAAGAATATTGTTTGAGTTAAGCAGCATGCTCATATTAAGTAGAAATCCCATTATTATTCATGACAATTTCAGATATAGATTTAAAGTAATCTTGTAATTTTACCAACATGTTTCTCCTGAAAGGAAGTAATATTAATGTTTTGAATTGGCCCAGTCAGCGGGCCAACTTGTATCCAGCACAAAATCTGTGGAGGGACCCAAACACTGAAGTGATTGCGAGCTCAGCCTCAAGGACTTGGAGCTCATTTCAAAAGATAAATTGTTGAAAAGTTACTGGAAACAAGCAACAAGCCTGTCACTAATCATAAGTGTTTATTTGCTGAAATGCCATTAAAGACTCTTCACTGTAATTATTGAAAATAGTGTAAAATACTTTGGACATTTTGTTAAAATGTAAACAAAAACTAAGAAGGATTGTATTGTAAAGGTTTTACATTTCGTAATCTCCCAGGTGTCTAAACTAATTTGGGCCTAAATGTTTCAGTTTGCTGAGACCATAGGATCAAATTAGAAACAATTTGAAGGTTTACCTGCAAACTAAAAAACAACATTGTTGGAAACATTTCAGAAATTGGAGCAATTTTATTATGTAATCTGATCTTTTTAACACTGAATAGATTTTGAACCCGTTAAACTAAACTGTTTATTAAGTTTACCTTAATCATTCATGTGCACACTCAGGATTGCCAAACTAAATATGTGAAAGTCACTTTACTTTCACTTACACAAGCAGCCAGCTCTTTTAAATGCTACTTCACTTTTGATGAAGGAAAATTAGACATTTTGTGTCAAAGAATAGGACCTCTTAATGCCTAATATGCTGCATTAGAAAGCAGGCCCTTTTATTATAGTCACTTTAACAAAGAGAGAAAAAAAACAGCTCATATACATTAAACTAAGTTTTTAAGTAATACAGTTCATCTATGCATGTCATAATTAAGATTGCAAAAGTTAATGTGAAATGCTAGAAAGGAAAGAGGAAAGATCCACAAACGTCGATTACAGCAAAAAGCATAGTGACCAACTCTCCCACTAACAGTTCAGGTCCCTTATTCAAGTTCATTAAGATCTGTTTGAACTGAAAGACCTTAAAGCAGTTCAAAGAGTTCCAATTTAAACATTTGAATAAATTTCAACAAAGTACTAAAATATAAAGGCAAAATCTAAATTAAAGCACATTTTAAAATATATAACTACAAAACAGGCAACATGCATAGCGACTAAACTCAAGAGGGGACTTTAGTAACCATTATTAGACCCTAATATCTTATCTGTACCTCACAGGGTTGCTTGTCAGGGACACTCGCAATGAGTCCAGACAGGCAAACAGACGTTCGTCCATCACTCCTGACTTCAGCTCACTGAGGAATTCCTGTGGAGATATCTGATGGCTTTTCTTCAGGCTTCCCTGAAAAATTGAAGAAAGAAAAAGGAAAAAAAATCCCTTATACATCTACTTAAATTTTGAGTGAAACATAATAAAACCAACATTAATTGGTCCTTGTATGGGTATGGCCAGCCAGTGGGCAGGCCTGGTGGGTAAGAATTTGGCACCACAGTTCAACCCATGATATTAGAGTGAGATCCTTTACCACCCAATGGCAACGGCAGTATGCACAAAACATATGGCACATGGAACAGACGGGCAAACACGAGTGGGACATGTTCCACATATCTGCAACATTATGAGCTAATGTTTATGTTAATCTGAGTATGATTAGGATTTTCTGGTTGGTTCATGGAGATATTACTGTTTAGGTAATTAGCCTAGTGTTTATTTTGTATTTCATTTGAAAGGTTACACAAAGTTTTGCCAATATATTTTTGCTAAATGAAAAGCCAGTTTACTGCCTCCCATCTAAAAAACAATAAAAATAAATAAGCCATAGCAGCCCCTAGGAATATTCCTCTAGAGCCGGATGTGGATAAGGCATAATGCATTTATCAACATTGATCAAACAAGATTGGTGATAAAAGATATTGTGTATGTAAAACTTCAGAAAGCTGCATTTCTACTCTACTTATGTGATTTCCATTCCTTTATTTAAATATTTATTTTTAATTTTCTATACAAGAGTAGCAATAAAAGTGCTCAGCAAAGATATAAATGGATTGGCATTTATATCTTTACTGAGCACTTTTATAATGATTTTGCAATCATCAGAGAAAATAAAAGCTTAAACAAGACTTTGATCAACAGACAACACTTCTTATGATTATATGGTTCTGTATAAGCTTTCCCCCCCTCTAAAACAACCATAAATCATTCAAGTTTGACTTTTTTAAATGTCAAAACATGCCTTTGAAGAAAGCAAAAAGAAGAGACAAAAGAATCTATATCAAGAAACAAGAACTTGTTTTAATTTTGAAATAAGGAAGCAACTTCAAAAGTTCCCAAAATATCATTTGGTTCACTTTAAAGGATATCTGCTTGGCATCCCTTCACAGGAGCGTCCTCTGACCTGCCCTGCTGTGGGAGCGCAGGGTAACTTCCACTGCAAATAATAAATTTCTCAGTGTGTTTTGCCTGTGTGGAGAATGCTCGGGGCCCAGTTGACAGAAAGAACAATGGATCAACACATCTACTTTAACCACCCAAACTAAACCCCAAGACAAAAGGTCTTTAGGATGAACTTGTGCTCATAACATGCACTCACACTTAATAGTGCACAAATAAGTACTTTAAATTGTAAGTATACATTTAGTTTTCATAAAAAAAAATAAAAAAAACAAAGCAATTGACAATATATATCCAAAAATGCTTTAAAAACATAAGACTATCGAAGACCATGTTTTCATTGGCCTCAAGTAGAAATTCCACCAGAGCTTCAAGTGAGTGTGTCAGTGATATTTCAAGGCTCTTTGAATTAACTTTTTAAAAACAGCAAGCAGGAAGACTTGAAAATTTCACATGTGCCACAATGTGGATTTTTTTCCTCCACTGGAGACTATGGGCTTTCTTCATGATCCCCTTACAATAACATCATTGTTCAGAGATCTTCTGACATTGACCATAAAATAAACCTTGTAGCATTTCATTTGTTCTTTTTGTTTGTTTTTTTGCTGTTATGATTGATTTTTTTTCATACAAAATAAATGTTCAGTAACTAGATTTTTTACCTTTCCTTCATATAAAGATAAACATATTTTCAAGTTTATAAAATAAAACATCTGGCATAATTCCAAATACGCCTGAAAAGAGAAATGCACACAGTCTTTGCATAGTAAAGACTATGTAACAGATTGTGTTGACCTACATTTGCAAGGTAGATGAAAACTCTCTTTGACGGATATGCAGAAGTTTTAGTGGTAAGGCAATGTGCTAAATATCTATTTCCCTTCATTACCTCTTCAAGAGGTGAAAAATCTTTTAGGCACGTATTTTTTTGCGAAGTTGCATGCATGTTCCCTCGTGAACTGAAAGTTTGTTTACTTAAACAGAATAAAAATATTGACAAGTTTCATTTTTTTGTATCTATTTTTATGCCCTTAAAGAAGGGTAAACATTTTGCAACAGACAAAATTGTTACTTGCATCGTATTAAATGGTAGTACAGCATTCCTGAAATATTAATTAATGGTATTAATCACATTAATCATAATAAGATCATGAAGACTAACCTTAAACCAGTTAGTATACTGCAACATAAAACAAAATTAGTGAAGTGAGATATTTTAAATATGGTATAATCAAAATCAATGTTTGTCTTCATACTGGTTTCTTTTTAAACCAATATTGGGCGGATTCTTGGAGGGTAAATAAGAATACATCCTACAATCTACACTAAATTATGCCAGTTAAGATGATTTTACTGGGATGGAAAATAAGATGTATGCATTTCAAAGTAGCAGCATTACTACTTTGAAAAGCACTGCTACCTTTTCCAAAAGATTTTTCTGTGTTTCAGGAAAATATTTTGTACTCCAGCTTTCACTTCCCTGAAGCACAACATGAAGCAAGGGTTGGTCTGATGGTCTCCAAATAAACACCCCATGAAGTTTAATCTACAGAGTAATTACTTTTTTTTTTTTTTGCATGAATCAGTAAAGTTATGAAAATGTGCGTGCATTCTTTTTCCTAACAATTTAAAAATAAGAACACCAAAGTCTGACTTGAATTTCAAAAATCTCTGAGAGACAAAACTAAAGGGATCTTGAAGATTTGTGGTGTTTCAAAGACAAAAACTGAGTAAAACATAATTTCCTGCACAGCAAGGGCATTCCAGAAAAAAAAAAAAAAAATCAGACTAGGGGTCGTTGAGAGGTATAGTGGTTATTTCAAGTCAACTACTGCAATACACACAGTCCAAGGTCAACAATTATTTTGAGCAACAGCTCACGTGGAAAGTGTTTCTCAAGAGAGCCATCTACCATATTCATACAACAGTGCCTTGTGAAAGGTTATTTAACTTTTTTTCCTTTGTTGCTTTGCAGAATGAAACTTAAATGAATGCATTTTAAGAAATCATATATAAAAGCTTGAAAAAAATAGAATGAATTCACTGAATTCATGAAAAATAATCTAGAGCTTGATTTATGTTCATAAGGTAGTCCTCTAAAATGGTGAAAAGGTCTCATCGCATGTACAAATGTTCACAACATTACTAATTAGCCAAACATTAAACCTGGCATGTACATCGTTACTGGAGTCAGCATGCAGGCCATGATGCATTTGAATGAGTAGCATTGAAGATGAGGTGCACAATCATAAGATTAAAGATCATCAAAACTATTACTTTGCACCCACAAAGTGACATCACATAATACACTTTTTCTGACCAGTAATTATCCTGTTCCAACTGCTACAAAAATTACACCATACAGCGATCACCAATTTCTGATTTTCTTTGAAGTCTGAACAGAACCTGTCAATTTTTTATCAACTTCAATATTTTTTTTTACCAAGCGATACAACATAGAAGAAAAACACTCATCAGTTTCACTGATAGAGGAAGCAGTTTTAAATTCAAGTGAAAATGAATGAATTACAAGATTGTCCCTGTTTAGGCATTAAAGAATATGTCCTCAAAGGGCATATCCCAGCAGGGGGAAGTTGGTAGTTTTGCTCCACTTCCTCAGGGGAATATGTTTTTGGGAGATGACCTGACAATTATTGTTCACAAACAAATAAAGAAAATCCATTTCAGATTTCTTACTAATTGAATTGTATACCTCAAACATTTAAGAAAAAAATGACATGACAAACTAGATGGAAAAAAATACATTTGGTAGTAAACTTCTAAGCCAAAAAACTCACTGCTTTGGAGGCTGCAAAAATATACTGGAGGACCATTTCTCGCTTTGTATTGAGGTCTTTTTCCCTCAAAGGAGTCTTTTTGTCCTCATTCAAGTTCATGTCCTCCTGAAAAAAAGGTGAGAGATGTTTGTTCAAAGACAAATACAAACCACCATAAACAAAATGACAATTTTGTTGATAAAACCACATAAACCATAAGTTGTGACATTATGTATATGAGGAGCTGTTTTTAACACAACAGTTTGTCAGTTGAAAAGAAGATATGGAGTTAGGCAAATAGAAATAGTCGCATCAAGTTTCCTTTTGGTGATATGCACATAGTTTGTTTAGAAATATATAATTTCTCTGAGCTGCCAGGGCACTTTTTTCCTATGAATAAATAGATGCTTTGTGATCTGAAGCAAGTTGGGATGATGTCAGCCATTGCAGGTGTTTGAATGGGTGCTTACCAGTTTGACTCTTAATGGCAATGCTTGGTCCTAATTAGAGTAAATAACATGGTCTAAACAATCCTTCCTGCCAATTACTGATATTATTGAATAAATTAATCATAAGCTCTAATTGGGTTTCACATCATTTTCCTGCTTCACCCAGCTTCTCTAATTGACAACGTCTTGACTAACCGGAAGAGACGATGTAGATTCTAAAGTTACTTTTAATTACACTTAATTGCATGTGCATTATTTTGGTAAATTTATTTTCATATTTTGAAAAGTTATTGTAATGCAAGGTAGATAACTCATGATGACCTTTAACATACATTTTTATTAGAAACTATTTTCAGGATTGTACAATACAAAGTATGTACATTCTGTGCACTGAAAGGAAAATGGTTTCAACTTTATTTCTTTTTTTATCCTTGTATCTCATTTACTGTTTTTTAATTAAGTTGCTTTTTTGAAGAGACTCGGCAGTGCAGATGAAACCCATTAAATCAGCAGTCCTTGCACCAAAGTGGTCAAAAGAGCAAAAACATAACAAAAAAAAAAGAAAAAGAACACAGTGGACACAGCCTAGACTTTGATTCAAGCATTAACCAATTAAAATAATCAAAATGTTCACATTTTTTAATTCACATACTGTACTTTGTTTTAGCGAGTGACTCATCTGATTGTATCTGAGTCAGCAGGGCTCACAGAATTAAAGGAAAAAACAATTGTACAGATATGTCATATGTGGCAGGAGAAAACCAAGCTAAGTTGTCTATTTCTTTACAATATAAAGATCTATAGAGTTTTAAAACTTGTAGATGTTTTGTTTTTTTCTTTCTGAAAATGAAGATTTCACCATAACTACATTTCAGATAGAGCAATCATTTAAAATATGTTTTGATATCCTTATAACTTTGCAACTGGCTTTGCTTAAATTATATTAAGTGTATCTCAAAATGCTTTAAATTAAAAAAGATAATTAAGGCAAGTTAGCATAATGACAAGACATACCATCATCTTTTCAAACAGAGCCAAGATCTCTTTTTCCGAGGTGATCTTTGAAGAGAACTCCTCAAAATGATGGAGGGTTGATGCTGAAGCAGTGGACCAGTCATTGGAGTTATGTTTCGGTAGCGTTAAGGGTGGACGTTCCTTTTTGCTGCCAGGAATTCGAATACTTGCAAATCTGTCCAGCTGCGGAAAAGAAAGAGAACAAGTACAAGAATGTTTTGGATCCAGTTGGAATGGGCTTCAGCTCACCTCAGTGCTAAAGTGTGAAAAAAATATATTAATGCAAAGACAAGGTAAACAAAACATGAGAGATTATAAACACATCTAAGAAATTATCACATAGAAAAGACAAAATTTGAACAATAGGCCAATAGCACTAATTCATGCATAAATTGTATGAAAACAAGCCGACTCTGCTTGCCAAACACAGTGCAAAGCATTTTCTACTCCTTAATGAAAAGTTGACAAGGAAATTATTTGTTAGTGAGAAAAGCAGCAGTCTCTACCCAGTTGTCAGTAAATCTAAATTATCACTATAAAAACTAAATTCCACTTCACATCAATGGATTAGTTAGTCTTAAAAAGTATTATGTTAAATAGTTCACAGTCTGATAACAGAATATGCACTAGTTTCTCATATCTTACCACATCGTCTGTGAGGTTTTTAAAGGCCAAGTTCTATAATGGGGAGTAAAACAAAGAAAGAATTCAGGACACAAATCAACTTCATCCTCTGGAAGGCAAATATTCCCAACCATGTCCTTCTGTTTAGAAGGCCGCATTTCTAAACAGCAGGACACAATGCAACTCACAATAGCTCAGAAAAATGTTGCAAAGTCTCAAATTAGGGATAAGAATCTCTCTTCAGCTTGTGATTTTTATGCCACTTGGCAGCCTTTATCTGACATTTAATAAATAATAAAACCAGAGACTAATCCCAGAATATGTGTTCACTCCATTTTGTAATGAAAATGAAAATGAATCCTTGAAATGTGTTGTTACATAAGCGACTGTGTGGCACAGAAGAGCGAAGCCGCAAGACATATAAAGCAGATAAGACAAATTGACGATCAACTAGTTTGGTATTGCTAGTGGAAAATGATAAATGCTAATCCACACCTGGAGACTGACAAATAACATAAATAAAACTTTTAAAAGTGAAGACTGAAAAGTTTGTTGTCATAAACAACCTGACTGTTGCAAGGTCTTAAGGACTTTAATTCTGGCCTGAGCACTGAGCCTATGCCAAATAAATCACAATAGGTGTCGTGGAGACAAAATGGGTGACAGATGGAAAAACTACCAGAGGTGCTTCAAATTCAGCTTCTGGCCAATTACAGGTATTAAAATGTATTTTATCTCACTATTTAACCTGTGAAGCACTTTGGTTGCTTTATTGTGTGCAATAGTCTTCCATACATAAAGATTGATTGAGCGATTGATTAAAAATCCCGACCTGCTCATTCCAATTTTTGACCGACGAAGATTTTATTACTGACAGTCAGGTATTATAATACAAGGTCACAATACACATTCAATATTCCAATCTTATTTTCTTAAAAAATATTGAACAATAAGCTTGATGGGCAGGTTTGTCAGGCAGCCTTCTCACACACCAGAGCAAAAGGGAACAGCTTATTTTCAGACCTTTGCAGAGTTAAATAAGATCTTTCGGTAATGTCAGCGGATAAGATCGGTTTCACATGCAAGTATCGAACTATTCCTAATCACCCAAAATTAAGAAATTTGGAGTTGATCAATCAACGCACCCCTATAAATCACGCCATATTCCCTGACAGTCAGTATTATTTGAAAGTACAATTGGTGTAAGCCAAAGTTTCTTCACAAAACAATATATTCTGTGGCTCCCATTTATTTGCCTTTGTTGAAAATCAGCAGAATCTCATGACTAAAAAAAACCAAAAAGTTTGGTTGAAAAACTGTGGAGGTTTATTTATACAGTGGAAAAGATTTTGATCTTTTCTGTTTAATATATGTTCATCAGCTTCTTTAGTGCCAGTCAAGTAAATGTGTTTTCCTGCCCTAGTAAATGTTACTTTACGTTTTATGTTGCCAGTAATTTCATTCTCAGTGTTTCACTGTTTGTATGGCATAACTCTTTATTGCATTTAGGCTTGTCAGTTTTTTGCTGTACACTCTTAAGAGCAATTCTTGATTATTTATAAAGTGCTTTATATGGTACTGCTTTATGTGTTGCATTTTATGCTATTCTGCACACATCTTACGAACCTCAATGTGCTCTGAAAACCTATTCTAATAAAATAAAAAATTGTAAAATATTTTCAGTGAAATGTAATCAAAATTATCTAAACATTTTAGTTAGGCTCAAGAATAAAATAGGAAAAGAGCATAAATATTCATATTTGGACTCTATTATATGCTTTGTGAGTACTGAAAGTGCTTTAAAGGAGTCTAAAATGATTTAGACTAAGTTAAAGTTATGTAGATTTGGTGTAAAATTACTAATCCACTGATAAGGCTGAAACCTGCTCAAATTACTGTGACATCTCTTCCTAGCATCTGTCTAGCCATTTTATTTAAAAATGAAAGGGCAAATTTCAAAAAATCTTTTTTTTTTTCCACAAGGACGCAGCAGCAGGCTGTGTCCTTAATAAATCTGCTGGATTTATTACGGACGCAACCTTGCATCTCCAACCCTGAACCATGGACTCGTTCACGTCAAGTTTACGTGTAGCTGCTCTATTTCCCTCCTGTACGGCCAGATCAATAGCTTTCAACCTAAAAGCATCATCTTTTTCATTGTATTGTTTCTATGATGAGGGGGTATGAGTTTGAAGAAATTTCTCCGACATGCCTGCTGATAGCGTGTGCTTGTTCTAAATGAAAATTAGCGCTTTCTTCTTTGATTTCCAACTTTAACTTCCAATGATTCATTTTCTGCTAAAGAGCCCCCGGGTTGAAGAAAAATCCACAGAAGTGCCGCACCGGGCTATAAGCCGCATGGTTCAAAGTGTGGGAAAAAAGTAGAGGAGAGACTTATAGTCCGAAAAATACTGTTATCCTGTGATGACAACAAAATCAAATTATTGATGCTTGCAAACAACAAATACTGGAAACAGGAGAGGGATTTTCTTTCTGAAACACTGAACTATTTTTCTACTGACTGTGCCAAGAGGTCATCAATAAATTCAGTTTTTGCTTGAAAAAAGTTATGATTGTGCAATAACTAAATGTATGTGGCATTATTTAGTACTAATACATACATTTTATTAATTTTTTTGTCCTATTGTCTGATTCAGAAACAAATTGAACAGAACTTTGATGAATTTCTAAATGTGTTTTTTTGTAGTTCTTTTTGTTAATACAATAAATTCCAATATATTGCAATACAAGTTACATATCACCTATTCTGAATTCAAAGCTCAGTTCAATATAAGTTGTACTTTAATAAAAATGAGACACAATCTTTTCAGAGCATCCTACTGACTACGTTTCCAACAGTGTTCAATTTATTTTATTATGTTCTTGGAACATAAACTCTTGACCAAGTAGCTTTAGCTGTTTTATTATAAGTTTTAGCATAATTTGATGCACAAAAATTGATCCTGGGAAGATTTTATCAAGCTTATGTAATGTTTTATTTCTCGCTATTGCTATCCATTTCCAACATTCTTTATTGAAACCATTTCCATAGATAAATGTCAGACAGTTTCAGTGAAGGAAATAGAGTAGAGTAGTATAAATAGAATAGAATAAACCACCATCAAAAAACTGAATGAATCGCATTCTTTCTACAATATGTAATTATAGTCAAGGTCAGTCTTCCAACCTGACTTCACAACCCCTCTTAGATCCCCAGGAAACCCCAATCACAGAGGGTCAGTTTGTTTCCTTTAGCTGACTAGACTGGACTGGACTAGACTCTGAATATGGCCATGACATTGACTTACACTCAAAACACTGGGGTCAAAAAGAAATTAACAAAATTTGTGTGATAAACAACTTTCTTGTCTACAAGGCCGTCAAGTGTGTGCAACAATAAACAAGCCCCCCACCGCCTGCCAGCAATAGACACTAACATCTCCCTAGTGAATGGAAGCAGACAGAGCCCTGATTGGTTTGTAGTAGCAGGAAACACATAGATTAGGGTTGGCTAAACCCCTGTGCTAATTTTAACTTTTGAGTCCTGACATGCAACAACAAAGTCAAAAAACAACCAAGGTCACATTTAAAATGGACAATTCAAGCAAATACAAAATTTTGCCATCTTAAATGTGATAATTCACAAGTGTGAACCAGGAAAGGTCTATCAAAAGAGAACATTTCTTGCAGGAGTCCTCTTCCTGACCTGTTGTTTTTGTGTATCTGGTTTTGTCTTCATTTTAAAACAAAATGTTTACGTTAACAAAAAAAAACATTAAACTAAATTTAAAAAATATCTTCTTTACAAACATTTAAAACAAAGTCAAAACACACATAATAGATGATATTAACACCCTTTGTTTTTGTTTTTTGCCGCTGATTTTGTTTTTTCCTGTCACTAACAAAACAAGTCTGACGTTATATTGAGAAAGGATCTCAGTTTGTCCATCACATGTTTACTTTATGTCCAACTAGAACTAGAACAAATTGAACCCTTCTATTTATTCATTTTATACTTACAAACTTTGGTTTGCGGTCTCCGTCATCAAACCCGGACGTGCTGTTGTGAGAAGCTTTCTTCTTTTGATGTTTACTGTCTCGCCCTGTGCTGGACTCAAACCTTTGGCTGTGGCTTTCCATGTTAACTAGATTTCGTCTCCTTGAACTGACTGGAGAACTGTGGAAAGTTACTGAATGTCTGTAACGACAGGAATCACAGAGGTGCTTCTCGCCAATTATGAGTTATTAAGCAGATGAGGCATATTTCTACCATTAAGTTAGTAAAACAGAGAAGTCCAAAGGTTAACGTAGTAGCACCAAGTTCCAGCTATCAGCCTAGCTAAGGAAGAAGTAGGCTACATCCATTATTTTACACTGGCTTAACTGTGGGCTAATCCAATTTAAGAACTGTCACGTAACGCTTAAGATTACAATACCAAGAAACAGTTGCAAAAGACTTAACAGTGTGTTGCAGATCCTTTACGTTTGCCCCTTAATAAGAAAGTACAGAGTCTTTACAAGCGATGTTTCAGGCGCTTCCTGGAAAATATTACAGATTAGCGGCTGATAGTTTTTTGACAGACCCGCGCTATAAAACGTCAGTTCCGTATGTTCAACCTAACCAATAGAATAAGAGATTTTGCACTTGCAGCTTCTGATTGGTGTAGCTGAAAAGTTTTAGAGTTAAAAAATGGATTTCATTGGCCGCGGCGAACTGTCACTGTTTCTGTAGTAACTTTAGGGCAGTGACTCTGTCTCCAGAGGAGGCGCTTGGTTTAACCTGATGCATGTTGTGTTTCTCTTAATTTATTTGAAAGTTAAATTAAATAAGAATTTGTTTTCTAAAACAAGTTATATCATTCTTGGATTGTTGATTGTTTCCAGTTTATTCATTAAAAAGAGAGTACATGTCTTTTTTCATCATGCTTTTTAGATGTGGAAGCTCATTTTCATCTGTGTTCCTTTTCAGGTATAATAAATCAAATCAATTTTTGTCATTCACTTTTGTACGGATTGAAATGACAGCAAAATTACCAATGTGCAACAGATTATTGTGAACAATTGTTGGAAAGATACATATTAGAAAGCAAGATGAAAATGCACAAAAAAAACTTTTGCAACTTCCGCAGCTTAAAGAAGAGGGCTGTGTAACAGTTTCATGGTTAGGCTTTTGACTTGTCATTATCATTTGGTTCAAAAGTTCATAGAAAAGCTTTGACAGTCTTCAGCGCCCTATCCACGCGATGGCTCTGAAACAGATGCCGAAAGGTCGAAATGTTCCAATGACATTCTCAACTCCCCTCACTGACCTCTGCAGTGTCCTGTTTTTTAGTGTATTACATATGTGAAATTATTTGTCTTTGTGGAATACTGTCATTTATTTTTCTATCATAACACTCTCCTTTCCAGACCATATTTTACTTTGTGTTCTTATTTTATATTTTCATGCCCATTTTTTCTAAGTTAAAACTAAAACCTTTAAACACAATAGCAATTTGTTGTGAGCAATAAAGGTATTTTAGGGAACAGGGACATCTTCTTGTACTGGTAATAGTTTATCTAATAATGAAAACATAAATTAAGAAAAACATAAAAAATAAGTCCAAATCACAACATAAAATACAATGGCTTCAAACTGTGTGTTTATTTATGAAATTTGCTTTTGTATTTTAAATATAAGTCTTAATGACTCTGATTACTCATGCTCCCATTAGCTTTTTCATGCTGCAAAAATGGAAAAAGCTCAAACAAATTATCTTTCAAGAATAAATGAAAGGTATTTGTCAAAGCATCAGCAAGATTTTTAGAAAATGAATTTAGAATATGAATTCTAAATATTAATGGCACCCTTTTGTACAAGGATCAGCTCTAAGTCTAATTCAAATAAATAAAACCTGCAGCCATCACATCAGATTTGATGCTCCTTGGATTAAGCTTCTCAAAGCCTTGTTATCTTCAAAGATTTTAAATAACATGAAGGCCATCCAAAGGACTTCCAGCAATACGTTAACACTCTTCGTCTGGACAAACGTGAGCCTTAATTTTCTTGGACACTCATCGAGCCATTCTAATTGGTTGCTACAGGGTGATATACACAAACACTTTAAGAGTCAAAGAATCTGAATTTCAAAGTTTCTGGCATGGTAATGACATTGATTAAGGCTATTTGAGAAAACATTCCAAATAGATTCAAAATCAATCTCTTAATTTGCTTTTTCTATTTTTTAGAAATGGGGTGGGCATTATTTTATTATATATTTTTTTTTATATTGTGGTCAACATGATTTAAATATATTTTAAGTATGTTTACTATTTTCAAAAAGCCAAAAAACAAACTACACCCTCCTACCCCCACAATGTAAGACGCTTTGTCATAATGGAAAACATTTTAAAAAGTCTCAAGTTGATTTTGGAGAATGCTATGAAACAATGGTAAATACTCTTTGGTTTGTGTGAAATTGTAATTTTTCTTCAAGTTTTAAAAACAATCTTCCAAAATTAAGGATAAAGACAAAACAAAAGAAATTATATGCTCGCCATAAGCTTTATTGCCATTGAGATCAAACGTTATCGCAGTGATTCAGAATGGAAAACAAGTTTCCATTTAGTGTGCATATACTGCCATCCTCTGTTTTTAGCTGTACATCACATGACCAGAGCATGTTTTCTCATTTTCATTTGCAGCTGGATTAAACCATGACACAAGTTCAGCATACTCCTTACTCTTCTCACAGCTAATGAAAATCTTTGACATTTAATTTCTTTATGCAAAAATGGGGAGTAATTTTAAAAATGTATGATTCCTGCTTGAAAGTGGTTACCTTCAATAATTTGAGCATGCATTCTGATGAATCGTGTTTGTTAGTTTAATAGTGCCTTTTGAAAATATACAGATTGATGTTTTGGATTAAGTTCCACGTGTTTTCATTATGCCTGATTCAAAATCCTCTCTGAATCTGGATTTCAGACAGTTTTTTCTTTTGAGGTTTTCCTTCCCAAAACAGAAGTACAGCCATATCATATAGATAAATTAGAAAAAAAAACTTTCTTCAAAAGATGACATGATTGTAGCTTAACATTATAGTTAAAAATGTTAGACTACCTGAAGCTAAGCATAATGGTCATTTCTTCATCCCAAAGGGTATTGATTTAATTTTGCCAGTGGTGAACAAATGCAGTGACCTGGCAGAACTCTGAAATCCAGGGATTCGGCATTGTTTACCAATGCCTTTTGGAGACATTTCTATTCAGTAAATGTTTATATTTTCATTCTTTCTTCTTTTCTTTGTTTATATTGAAACATTAGTTTGACTTTTCCTTTACATATTTTGCATCTTTGCTCTATTTTGCTGTGATTCTTATCTTAAGATGCTGCCATTCTGATTTTCCAATTGAGAATATAAAAAATCAGAAACCATTTGCATTAACAACCAGATGTGTTTACATAACATTCATCTATTACAATGTTTTGTCTTTAATACCTGACAGGTTTCAGTGAAAGAAGATATTAATACTCAATATTACTTGTCTTACTCAAAACAAGACATGCAATAATAATAAAAGTTACAATGACTTTAATAAAGCAAAATGTTTCTTTGAAAATATGAAATGGTTATGACTCCACAGCCATCCTAGGTTTACACAAGTCTGTAAAGATTACAATTTAATTGCAGATCATGATAACAGGTGAAAAGAAAGGTCAGTTGTTATATTATGTTATGTCTAAAATGATCATAACCATTTTGTATTGTAAATAGAATAGAATACAATTCTATCCTATAAAATTCTATAGAATAGAATAGAATAGAATAGAATAGAATAGAATAGAATAGAAAGTAGAAACGACTTGGTAAAATTCAGGTCTAGAAGCAGCAACAGGACAGCGAGTATAAATCAATATCAAGACTTCTAGATATATACAAAGACAAATAATGCTGTATAAATACAGCATAAGAAAACATTGTTAATGTAGCAAGTCAATACCGTTTCCAAAACAGTGGATGTTTTTGGGAATAAACAGTTTTTTGTAATGCAACTCCATCAATGTTCTTATTTATTATTCATAATATCCATAAAAGAAGAACTTACTTATAAACAGTTGCATTTCTAAAAATGAAACGCTTTTCCTTTTCTTTTAAAGCAAAGAAAAAGAGAAATCTCTTTTTTGATCCTCTCGGCACTCCGTACTCTCACAACGCGTCTCATTCGGTGACGTATTTACGACTGGGTCATTTAGTGCTCACATTAACGAGCTTTGTTTGAAAGAAAATATTATGTATCACAGTACCAGATAATTGTTTGTTACTTGGTCACTCATTAAAGCTACCATTGTCTTCATTAGACATCTCCAATTTGGACAAAAATGACCGATCTGACAGAATCTCTGGTCAAAGAAGGCTGGTAGGTAGCATGTTAGCTTATGTTGCTGCTAGCAGCAGTTATGCTGAGATGTCAGACAGGTTGCAATAGTCTGCTGATTTCCAGTCAGAGTATTGTAAGAGTCCTACCTCAGCCAGACTTACGCACAAAAACCCGAGAATATGGTGTTCGGGAGGATAAAATTATACTTTCAATAACTTATTTTTTGTTGTCTGCCTCAGAATAGCAAATGACGCTTCTGCTAGCTAGCGCACACTTAGCATTAAAGACAAACAGATGCTTCTTCTCGTGGTCAGTGAACAATACTGTTGATATGAGAAGACAGTCCTCTAAATGAGATTCTTGAACTACATTTAAACGCATAATATGCAGCGATTAGCAGTGCTGCGTTTTGCACAGTCTGTAGAATCCACTCTGTGCAGCAGGTCCATACATACATAAGATGTCGTTTTTACGTCTCCTGGCTAATAAAGTGTGTCAGTAGTCACATGCTTCTTTATGTTTGAACTAGAGCACTTCTGCGGCAAAACAATGGTTTTCCTAAATGTTAAGATTTTAAACGTAATAAACAAAATGCTGCATTTTTGCCCCTTCATATTTTTTTACATCATTTTCTGTGTGTAAAACAGTTCACTCCATTTAAACGACAGCATTTAAGAAGTCACCCATCGCGAGAGGTCAAAACAATGCTATTATTACATTTCTGTCAGTACTTGTCTTCTTCCTGCTTGGCTTTCTAGTTTTTTAACTGTTTGTTTCATGTGTTTATTTGCATTACTCCATTCACTAATATACTAAAGTTGAAGTACATGAAGAAAGAGCATATTTAGTCCAGCACTGTATGTTCAGGTCCTATTCTCCAGGCTCTACGTAAGAGAGTTTTTTTCTGTCTTATAAAATCTCTTTGAACATCATTTAAAGTGAAATAAACAGTGTATTTTTGTTTTGTAATTCTTATTGGGTTTGGTCTCAAATACAGTGGTTTAACTAAAAGGTTTTTCCCAGTCGATGGAGAGAACTTTTTTTCTTTTGGACTCAATATACTGATCTACTCTTAACAAATAGAGTTACATGATACAATTGTTTGTTGCTTAAACAATGCATCATCAAGGTTTTTTTTTTAAAAAGTTGATAATTATTCTTTACCTTTTGAAAAAAGTTAACTTTTTTTAATGTTTACAAATCCATGAAACCACATAAAACCCTTTTCAGGTTCATCATCTTTTTTCTCCACAATGTGTATCATCCAGGTACCTCAGTGATGAAGGCATAGCGGAACTGAAAGGATCTGCAGAGAAAGTTACACTGAGTGACCTTATTCGCATTGCACTTGACGTGAGTTTTAATTTTCTACGTTTTAAATTGGCATTTTTGCAATCCAACAGCTCTATTTTTTAGTTTCCAGGGAAATTGCAAATATCTAATTTATTTTTTTTATTGCTTTGGGTACTAGACGTTCTAAGGGTTTAACTTACATTTAGAAAAGTAATTAAAAAAAAACAAATCTGTGGGCACAATTTTGAATGGCATTTCAGTCCTTATGGCATATGACTTCAATCTTAATGTCAATCTGGGACTTATTATTGGGAAGAAAATTGTGTTGGCTGTAGTTTCCCTGCATGTAGAGTAACACTTTCTCCTCACCTCATTTCTCTTTGATCAACTTCTCAGTTGGAAGTGAGATTAGCAATGTATCATTTTTATGACATGTCAGCATGTCAGTAATCTTCTCATTTTCATGATGTGTGTCATTAAAGTGATGGAACCGGTATTATTTCTCAATTCTATGTGTATTTTCATATACACATTGTATTTAGATGGCTCAATTACTTAAAAGTTACCGTACTTGCACGTATTAGAAAAAAAAATTAACATGTTCAGACTGGGGAGCATTCCCTTCCCCCTTCTGTCTTCAGAAGGACAAAAAGGCAGTTCATCTTACCTGTAGTTTCAGATGAGCACAGAATGTTCGCCTCCACTACGAAAGCACTGACCTTTACGGTTCAGCCTGGAGTGCTGCCAAAAGATCTAAAGCAGCACTTGCACACGTCGCCACAGAGCAGCTTCACCCAGCCTTTTTTACTTTAAGATAGAGATAGACTCATAAAATGTATTAAAGTTCAAAGAAACTTAAAATAAAGCTAATATTCTTAATATAAAAGCAAAGGTTATTGTTGGTTTTTAAATAAAAGTATGATGGAGGAAAAAAAGTGGAGAATTAGAAAGGATTGCTTTTGAAGTAAAGCCCTTGGTTGTTATTTCTATATCAAGGGAATACTTTAAAATTGTCACAAAGCCTGTAAAAACCTTGGGTTTTATTTGCCATATTAGCACATTTATTGCCCCCAGATATGAAAAGACAAAATGTAGTTTGCACCAGATATTAGATGAAAATGTATTTGCTTTTCATTTTATTCATTGGAGAGAATCTTTAAACATAGACAAGCCTGATAAGAGATTTAGTATGGTGTGATTTGTTAAATATTTGAAAATGTTATTAGTAATCTAATTGTCCTTCTCTAAACCATATTATTTGTGGCCACATCAATGCTTTGGTGTTCTGCTGTGCAACTAGGTGGATGAAATCAGTTTTATGTTAATAGATGCTCATCAAAATGTGAATTGTAATATATATTGTATTTTTTAGCAGTATCTCACAATGTCATTTTCATTTCTTGTCATTTATGACTGCTGTGATATGTGTTGTTTCTTTCTAATGATGCAGTATGTCCATTACAGAGTGATCTTAGGCCTATTGGGAAAAAGATTCTTCCATCTGATATAAATAGTGGAAGAACTGAAAAGGTAAGCGTAATTCATGTCTATAAAATGGCTTTGAAAAGATTTTGTGATCTTATAAAACTTTGTTTAAATTTTTTGGTCACAAATACATTTTTCATGTTGTCAGACAAATGAAACATGAGTATAAGCAAATTGTTTTTTTAAATGATGAGTTCACTTATAACTGAACTTATAACTGAGTAACTTATAACTCATCAAAAAGCTCACTCTATGTGAAAACTAACCTTCTCCATTGTTCACCACAGTTTTTTGGAAGGTTGAGTTCAGTTTCTCCACCACACCCAGGCCTGATTACTGTAAACCAATTAATCTTTTTAATAGAACTTGCCTGACAACACAAGGTTGGGTCAAAGACTTTTACAGACACACGTCACAGTCTTTCACATTTGCCATACTATATCTTAATATAACTTTAGGAAAATATTCTGTGAATTTAAGTAAAAAAAAAATTAACTTTTTATACAAAACTACCACAGCATTTTACACATGGTGTAGTAGTGTGGTTTGGGGTTGTTTCAGGACGAGGATGACTTTCTGTAATTAATGAAGGTATAAGTTCTTCTCTGTACCAGAAAATCATGAAGAAGAAGAATGTCCGGCCTTCAGTTTGTGACCTTAAGCTCAGAGAACTCTTGGGTTATGCAGCAGAACAAATGATTCAGAGCACACCTGCAAGTACACCTCAAAAAGGCTCAGCAAAATAAAAGGAAGGTGTTGGTGTGTCCTAGTTAAAGGCCAGATGGAAATCTGATTGAGATGCTGTGGATTGAGCATAAAAAGACCATGCTGGAGAAGCCTCCAGTACATCTGACCTTAAACAATTCTGGAATAAAAGAGTGGGTTCGTGTAATTTCACAGTGACTGTGTAATGCTCATTAATGTTCATTGTACATTGATGGCAGTTTTTGTCAAGTATGGCTCAACCAATTTCTAGTTTTAGGGTCTTTTTTACATAGAACATGATAGTTTTGAGTAGCTATTTTTTCTGAAAATAATAAGAAAACAGATTTTCTTTCCTGCTTGCTGAGGTTGTCTTTGTCAGAAATTAAAATTAAATTGATCTGAAGGATTCAAGCAGGAATATGTAAAGAAACACTTTTTTCATAACAATGTATGGATCCTCTTCAATAAAAAATTATGCACTTTAACCAATTTTTTGGTTTTAGAAGAAAACCAATGCCTTTATTTTCATCCATAATGTAGTTCTCAGAAGTTCCACTAGATGGTGCTAACAGACTGGCAAATAATTTTTTTTTTCTTTTTTTTTTTTTTGCTTGTGATGCTGAATCTGAGTAATTGCAGAGAAAATGTTCCAGCTATTAAAACAAACATTCTTTTGTGTGTTTAGCTCGTCTTCTCTCTCCAAATACGAAATGCTGACTAAATCCAAATGTAAGCGGTGGAGCAGTTTGGGGAATAAACAAACCTGTGCTGTCATTAGCCTCTTAAACGGAAATATTTACCCATGTCATGCTTCAAAAAAATAATTTATTCTGAGTGCATCCTGCACTGCAACTGCTGGAGCTTTTGCTTGCACCGCATGCCCATTTTCCTCTCAATCTAATTTAGTTTGTCTTTTTGCAAATGGACAGTTGGAGGGTCCATGTGTCCTCCAGGTGCAGAAAGTGAGAAACATCTCGTCTCCCAAAGACCATGAAGAGTCCCCGGGAGCACCGAGAATGCTGCGTCTCCAAATGACAGATGGGCACACCACCTGTGTTGGACTGGAATATAAACATCTGTCCAAACTCAGGTAGTTTTTTTTTTTTTTTGTACAAAATAGCAGGTGCAGTTTTTTGTATTTGTTTGAAAAGTCTATGTTGATTAATATTTCTGTAGGAAAAGTAACCATTGCCTGAAAATGGATTTAACTGTTTATATTTTATTTTTTATTTTTAGGATTGTTTGTTTCATAACAATAAGTGTGTCGATAGTTTGTATTTTTCTTTTGCAAGATAAAATGAGCTTGCGTCACAAAATCTACACGAAAGCTGAAATATCCTTGTTAATTCATGTTAACTTTTTCTTTTTCTCAATAAAACTAAATGATTAATAACAATGACCCGTTAAATAAAACGTTAATTTCATTTCTCTTAGCAAAATTGATGTAGAAAGGTACGCATTTAGCCACGTCCTCATATTCTTAGCTAATGTGTAAGGCCTCTCTGCACACACTCCTCTTCCACCCCCTTGTCAACACTTTCACCCTGCCGTGTGCCTGAATTTCTCCTTTATCTGCAATTTCCATGTGGCAGCAGCTGATTTAACAACTCGCAGCCTTAATTACATCTCCATCCAAGCAACGGTGGCCTTGGTGATTGCTGCCATGGTGACTAGCCAGTCTGTACAGGTGGAGTGGCCAGAATGTAGTCCGTGACTTCCTGATGGGAAGAGAGGAGAGAACAGAACAAATCCCCTCTTTATGAGCGCCACACACACACACACACACACGGGCATCCGACAGCAGCGCTTAATGTTTCTGATGAAAGTGTCCGCTTTAGTGTGAGGGAGGCCTTAAGTGGATGGAAAAGAAGGATGAGATGGATTACCGAGCTGTTCACTATGTAAGACAGTGATATAAAGGGAGCACAATTAAACAGTAAGAAGCAACTATTGAGGTTGAATAGTGTGTTTGTGATTGAATTAGGGATACGCTGCACCTCATTTCTACATCGCCGGTGTCATGAGAACACCATCTATCCCAGAGGTCTGGAGTGAAATCCCTAATTGTTACTTTGGCTTCCAGCATCAGTAGCTGGAAATCCCTCCAAGTCCCTGTGCTTTCCTAATGAGAGAGGCAGAGGCCTTATCAGGCCTGATGAGATAGAGGCGCTTTTAATTTACCATGAGGATGGGCGAGCAGCTGGGATTATTAATAGTCTCTCTTAGCTTTGCCACCCATCTGCTGGCACTGCTCCATGTCATTTACAGAGTGATAAGGCAATAGGGTGTTAGAGCTGGTAGGTACAGTTAAAATGTGCTAAATCCTTGAAATCTGAGCTGTGGGCGTAATAATTACTCATAGCTGTTGTTTATTTTTCTTTATTCATTTACTTTTATTACAATTTTCTTGTCTTTTGTTTGTATATCTTTCAGTTTGAATACACCTCCCGGGACCAAGGTAAAGCTCATTGGTTCAATCCAAGTTAAAAACGGTATTTTGCTGCTCGATGACTCAAACATCCACGTCCTTGGGGGAGAAGTGGATCATATGGTAGAGAAATGGGAGCTACAAAGGGTGAGGATCAACTAAAACTCAGCTTTGTGTTTTAACAATAAAACCATCATTATATTTTAAGTTATTTTAACTGTGTAGTTGCCACCATGTGTCTGTTCTGTCAATGTTTTTGGAGTTGTACTTGTCTTTCGCATTTTGAGATGAGTTTGTTTCTCCTTCAACCCGCAGAGTCTGGCCAAACACAGCAGGAGTAACATTGGAGCAGAAGGTGGACCTCCACCTTTCGTGCCATTTGGTCAGGTGAGGGACATTACTAATGACAACACCGCATCTTTTTTTAACCATACCTTGAAAACTGGTTTTGCCCTGATATAAACAACAAAATTGTTGAATCTGTTTGAATAATTGTGCTTAAAAATTTAAAAATTCAGCAGAGATTTGATGCAAAGTAAGAATTTTCAGAGCCATCTGCAAATTTAGTTTTCAGAGCAACCTTACTGCCAAAATCGATTATGTGACTCATAATTGTTAACCTGCTGCCTGGAATCTGGATTCGGTTTTTGTCATCCCCTTGACGTTACAGAAGCAGATAAATGCAGTTTTAAAATCAACTTTTTGCCTGTCAAGAACCATTGCCAAGATAAAACCATATATTCATCTTAAAGCCTTGTGCAAAAAATATTCTTGCCCTTTTATGTCTCCTCTATGTTTGTATATTCTTTATGTTGGTCTAGGTTAATTCTCTGCATAGTTTTCAGAGAGAAGCAGCATGTCTCTTAATGGGCACAAAAATACACAATCATAGTCAACTTCAGGGTTGTCATCTCTCCAATAGCTTCCTGTTTTGCTTTTAGTCCGATTTGGACATTTTATTAACTTTTTTAAAGCTTTAAATGGGGTAAACCCATCATACCTAGCTGGACAACATTCACACACCAGTCAGAGAACTTTTGTCAATTAACCAGTTTCTCTTGGGTGTCCCATGATCCAGAACAATAAACGAAGACGCTTATCCAAACATGTTTAAAAGCTCATCTTGCACTAAAGCGTCTTAATGTTCTTTCCTGTCTTTATGTTGCGAACAAGGCCTACATAAAATTTTGGTTTTATGCTCTTTTATTTCATTCGGTCAATATTTGCTGTTAATTTCTTGTCTTAACAAATTTGCAGTAAAGTTCTCTGATCTCTTGGAACAGTTGTATCTTTTTAAATCTTTAAAAAGACACTCGCTGATTTTAAAAAAATCGGCTTTGGTATAGATGTGTATATATAAAAGCTCTGGTCTTAGCTGCATCTCTAGTCTTGAATTGCTGATGAAATTCATAGAACTGCCACTTGAAATGTACAAAATGTTAAAATGTTTAAGTGGAATGATCCCTTGCTATGCATTACAAGGGAAGATTAGGTTGTTTTAATTTAAAATGTATACCTAACATTATTATTATTATTTAGAAATTAATATGATCTTTATTGCTGCATCCTCACCGGCATAAGTATTGTGAATCTGATTGCTTGGATCTCATTTTGGAAGCAATAATGCATTAAATTTGATTTTTTTTTTCTCCGACTAGTTTTTTTTTTTGTCCAAATGTAAATTTTTTTAATGTTGGCACTTGCATATGGAAACACATTTGCAATTTAAGTGTGTATTTCCTTCATCTATTTCGCTTTAATATGTGGATCATGTGTTTTTAACCTTCTTACAGAAGTGTGGAAGAAAGGATGACGTAGACAGCAGGGAACTAGATCAGAGGAAAACCCTGCAGACTCAAAATGTGATCAAAAGCACAGACGAGAACGACGAGTTCGAAAAGCAGCGAACGGCAGCTATAGCTGAAGTTTCGAAGGCTAAAGAAGTAAGTAACCCCACCATAAATTTGTATGTAACCAGTGTCACTCTGCATTGTAGTTATCTAAAACATAAAGTTGCAATTATATTCTTGTTTGACTAATTGATTAACATCTTTCCTTTTGTCTTCCATTGTTAAACATAGGCCTTTTCTACTATTGTTTTTCTTTGGCTGACAAATCACAGCGTATTGCATATTGATTGCAGTTTTAGCACAAGCTATTAAATTGGTTCTATATTTAAAGTACATGAGACTTATTGACATTCAGGTTAACTTGAATTATTCCTTCGACTCTTTGAATTAAAAGTCATAATTTCACCACCAGCTACAAAGCATTATGTTTTGATTGGTTTTCTGCGACTCCATTGTCCCTAATGTTTTTTTTTTTCTTCTTTTTTTTCCTCTCCTCAGGGCCCTCGCACATTTGGCGGTGGAGGAAATGCGGGCAGTAATTTATCCACTGCAGCATCCTTCTCTCGAAGCAAAGACTCTTACCAGCAAAGGAGGCGAGAAGACAAGCCGGAAAGAACAGAAAGCAGACAAGATGGAAACTATAGAGAACTGGTGAGAAGATAAATATAATTTGGACTTATGTAAAAATGTTCCTGAAAAACAACCCTATGTCTGTTAATGTGCATTGATTGTTTCAAATTGTTTAGTTTTTTTTCCACTGGATCTTGGTTAGTGCTCCTTTTTTGGCTCTTTGATTTTGACTGAGCTTCTATTTTATGGTCCAGAGGCTATATAACACATTGATTAGGATATTGAAAAAATGTAAATGAACTGAAGGTAAATGAACTCAAGTGGCGGTCAATTTATCTTGGTTTCTTTTTTGTTCTAGTGTTTTCTAGTTACACAGCTTTGGCTTTGACAGAAAGTGGAATTGAATAGGATGTGATTAAGCTTGGCTTCAAAGTATGTTAAAGATAGTCGGTTTAAAACTTAAATCCACAGCCATACAAAACCTGAACCATCTGTTTTGGTCTTTTCATTCTAGTATTTTAGCTTTATGTAAATGTAGGTTTATAAATTTTTGAGTTGTCCATGCAGTATATCCAGTTCATATGTATTCTTCCTCTCATTACGTGTGGTGTCTAGGTGGATGAACGGGCTCTGAGAGACATTATGGAGATGGGCTTTAATAGGGAGGCTGCCCGACAAGCTCTGATGGATAACAATAACAACCTTGAAGTAGCACTAAACAGCCTACTGACCGGATCTTCCGGTAGCAGACCTGGTTCGTTGGTCCCCGAGCCTAACAAGCCACAACTTAGAGGTTCATAAACACACACACATACACACACACTGGAACACAGATAACATTCCTCACCCTGCAGTACTTCTTGGATCTAGAAAGTTGGCAGAGGTTAGGAAAAGGTTGGGTAGCAACGTGGCGGTCCCTGAAATGTGCTGAAAATCACCAGAAGCCTAATTAACGGTCCACGATGGCTGTGCTGCGGGTTTTAGTTCATTTATCAAGAACTGCTGCAATGCTGACTTTTCCCCCCCTAAAGACATGATAAGGTTTCAGTTGGATATTGTTTTACCTCGGATATTTTATGTATGTTTCTCCACGCTAAAAATCGTCCCGCAGCAACTTGAAACTTGTTTAATCATCCTAAGCTTCTTATAAAAACGTTATTGTTGTTACTTCATACATAAATCATAATCAGTCCAGAGGGCTTTTCTCTCTGATCAAAGCTATCATGCTTGATGAGGATGGGCAAAGTCTTATAATGAACACAAACCATACATATTCACAGACTTGCATAAATATACACACCTGTGACCCTTTCCAAAACTCCTAGATAAATTAATGAACATTGTCTGAAATATAATGTAGGTAAAAACATGTTTCCCCAATTAAATTACTCAGATGATGTATTTTAGGCATTTATTTCAGTTAGCTTTGCTAATTATGGCTTGGAGCTATTGAAAGGCCAAAATGTAGTTTCTCAAGAAAAGTGAATATTATAGAGCACCAATAAAAACTGGATTTTAAAGCAGAGTTGTTGACTTATTGGAAAGTACTTAGTAGATGCACTAAATACTTGGTTGGAGGTCCTTTTGCATCAATTATTGCATCTTTCCTGTGTGGCATGAAAGCGATCAATTTGTGGTTCTGCTAAAGTGCTGAAGGAAGCTCGGGTTGCTTCAGCTCTCCTGCCTTCTGGGTCCTTGTGTTCTTCCTCTTCATCTACTTCATAGATTTTCTATGAATTTTGTGTTTGCGCAGTTTGCTAACTGTTAAAGCACAATTATAACTCAGTCATTAATTCAGTTATTAGTGGTATTCAATGTGAGTAGGGCTGGAACTTATATCAGTCACGATAATGTCGGTAAAAAAGCTAAAAATCAAAGTGCCGACAGTCATTTATTAGAAATCTCTATGAAGAATGGAATAAATGGAAATGAACAACATCCCAGGTCATTAGGAAGTGTGCACAAGCTTTTACTGTAATGTGTCATATATTTTGATGTTGAGCATTTTCCTTCCACTCAATTTTGCACTAAGATAGTAGATATGACACATTTAACCAGCTTCTTTTTCAATGAATTTTGTTTTTCAGTCTCTTTGATGACTTTGTCTGTGACTGTCAGGGCAGCAGTCTCCCCCATGATTGTGTAGGACCATAACATGTATTAAATCAAAAACATTGGTCTTTTGTTTTACTCCCATTTCCTTTTGTGGAAGATGTGATTAAGCAGCTGACATATTTATCAAAGTAAACATATAAAATAGGGGTGCACCAATTTATCGCCAGCTGATTTATTGGCGTGAATTTCCTTAATTCTTGGGGAACCGTGATTGGCCGATATTTGCATGTGAAGCCTATCTTATCTCTCGACCTTATCTACCATAGCAAAGGTCTTAAAATCAACCACTGTCCTCCTTTGCTCTCTCATGAGAAAGGTTTGATGGGTAGACTGGCCCACATTTGGTCATGTCTGCACGTTTGCAGTTAATAGTCATCCCACTGTTGCCAACCCAGCAACTTTCTTGCTATATTTAGCGACATTTCAGACAAAAAAAGCAAATGGTATCAGCCAAAATCGGAATCGAATAGTCTGACTTCTTAAAGATCGGGAATCGGCGATCGGTCAGAAAACTGCTTTCAGTGCAACTGTAATATTAAAGTACAACAAATTCAAATTATGTGATCAAACTAATCTTAACTTTTGATGTATGGTCTTGTTTGCAGGCAGAGGAAGGGGCAGAGGTAGGTCGAGAAATGAAGACGAGGAGGTCGGAGCAGGGGGAAGACCTTCTGGACCAAGCACCCTATTTGACTTTCTCGAGTCCAAGATGGGAGCTTTCTCCATTGATGGTAGGTGACTGGTTTTCTCATTCAACACTAACCACAAGTTTTAAAAAAAATGCCCCCCTAACAAGTTCACTCAAGTTAAATCTGGAGTAGAAGAGAATTGTGTCAGCATTCCGTGAGTTGTAAATATTTCTCTGCAATAATTATTTGCTTGGTTTGTTTTCAGAGCCAAAGAATCAGATAACACAGCGGCAGTATGAGAACAAAATTAGTTTTTCCAACTCAAACTATCATGCCAAAGATGCATCCCAAACCAAGTTCTCACACAGTGACCACAGGCAACAGAGGAACGACAGGCCGCCCCGCTTTCATAAAGACACAGATTTCCCCAAACCTGGCCAGGAGGCAGGCTTAAACTCGGGAACACCCCAAATGTCGGTTCCTGCCCAGCAGTGGAGGGGCCAGGAGAAATGGCCCCGGAGCACATCTGACCGAGCGCAGAACGACAGGAGAGAAATTAGAGACGAACAGAATGTTCCCGCCACCATTATGTCTCCTCTCGCACATTTAAAAGAATCTCAGCAGCAGACTGAATTTAGCGGGGCTTACCACCAGCGGTCTCGAAATGGGAACGGCAGTAATATGTCTGGACCGCCTCACAGGCGAGGGCTAAAAGAAAACGTGCCCACCTCTAAACCGAGTAATCCTGCAGGAGGGGAAGTAGATGGAAGAGGAAATTATAAACGCTCAGAAAGAAACGAGGAAGCCGGCAACAACAGGAGGAAGGGTAGAGTTGAGCGGCCAAACTCTGACCACTTTGACAGACAGAGGGACGGTGGGCCATTGAACTTTAACCCGAGAGGAGGAAGCTCAGGAACTTCACAGGAAGTGGGATTATCACAGGGGTCCCGAACTGTAACGGGCGATCCTTCACACTTCCAAAATGGAGAGTTGGAACATAAAAGGACTGGGCCCATTAAGCCAATAAACTCACCCTGTCCTCAAAACAGAGAGCAGCAGCCCAAGAGGAACGCTCATAACAACCAGGGATCTAAAAGGAGGACAGGGCAAGGCCGAGGTCAGGGACCTAGAGGAACAGAAAAAGGTTACATCACTGAACATGCATGGAAACCTGGAGACGCATGCCTGGCTCTGTACTGGGAAGACAACAAGGTATGACATGCTTTGACTAACCTGAAACGTGTTGAAACCATTTCTCTTTTTTCTTGAGCTTGTTTTATACCAAAAATAGTCTTTAGAATCTTCATTGTTTTTTTTATTTGATTGTCATTAAGTAAATAGTGCAAATGTTTTGCATATGGAAGTTGTTTTTTTTTCTATTCAAATTTGGTTTCATTTGTTTTTCTTTCATTGTGCCTGCAAGTATTACCATGCCAGGATAGACGCTGTGCATCCTTCTGGCTCGACAGCAGTGGTCGTGTTTAGTGATTATGGAAACTGTGAAGAGGTCCTCCTGCATAACATCAGACCTGTTCCAGATGACATGATGGTAAGCGGTATACTACTATTAGTTTATCCTCAGTATAAGCGTCCGAGCTAGCACTGTTTTTAAAAACAGTAATCAAATCGTATTTCTGTGATGTGCAGAAAGCTAATGAAATATTTATGCAGTCTAGTCTGATTACAAGCAGCGGCACATCACAATTATGTCAAATCTGCATCTTCAGGAGGACGATGACGGTTACTATGACAGTTCACTGGAGTTTCGCCGTGGAGGTGATGGACAGCCGAGACGCTCGAGGCCCACGCAGCAGTACTACCAGCCACCCCGGGCGCGTGATTGATGTTTCTGTGTTTACACTGGCAGGTAAATTAATAGTTTTTTTTTTAAGACAATCATTACATACAAACGTGATTTTTGACTGTTTCATTCAACTCTCCTTCTTTCTGCGTCATAGAAAGTGTGCTCAAGTGGTTTTTCTGTTTTATTCTCCATTTTTCTTTTTTATTAAAGGACATATCTCCTTATTACCACTTTTACATCCTCCATTGGTGCGATGCAATGTCTCACACTATTTCACAAGGTCAATGATGATTTCACAAGATGCCCAAGGAATGTTAGTGGGGTTTTTTTGTTTTTTTTTAATGCAATAATGGTTTTTTTCTTTGCTCTTCAGTGTCATCGTCCTCCATGCCTCAACTTTCTGCAAGAATCTAGAGTGCTTCCTGAAGTTTTTAAATTTCCACATCCCACGGACTAACAGAACTTTTCAAAGGGCTTGCACATAATGCAAAAATAATTAAAAAAACACTTAAACTCCTGTTGTTTTTTTGGGTTAAAGACATATCTACTGTATATGTTTTGAAGATTTGTTAAATGGATGCATCAAAAATAAACAACTAATTAATAGTAAATCCAGGTTGGTCATGTTTCATCTATTTTATCCAACTATGCAACTTGGGTTAAGAATAAAATAATGCAGGGCAGGAGAAGAAGAAATGCATCAAGGGATCATTGTTTATTTGACTTTTTTCTGAAAAGTTGTCAAAAAAGGACCAAAACTTTTGTGCAAGAGCTTGTTCAAGGATTAGAATAATATGAGCAGGTTTATTGTATGTATGTTTTTTACATAGATCATAGGGATGTCAAAACAGAAGAAGAGGAGAGATGTATTTTGATGGGCGAGAGAAGCCTCACAAGGCAGTAAAAACAAATGCTCTCATAAATATAGCCATTATATTTATTTTACTTTATTTTTTAGTAAATTTGTGTTTTCAGACCTCACCCAGACTTCACAGCCTGCATCGCCTGCCTCTATCTCCTAGTTTAGCTGTTACAATTCTCATCTTGTAGATAATCATGAGCTCTACAAGTCCATAGCAAGCAGCCCGGGCTCATCTGTTGTGTTCTTTGAAGCAAATCCGGAGGGTAAGACAATCTCTTCCCCCACTGTAATAGAGACTGTTACACTGCAGAGATATCATTTTGCACATTACAAAAGGGACTTTACCAAGCTCTTCAGCCTCTGCGCACACTCTGTTGGCTGCTTATAGGCGTGTGCTGTGCGAGAGATGCGGTTTTACACATGAAGGAAATGATCTCCACCTGGGCTCCAGTTTCTTTCTTACTAGCAGCAGGAGATGAACGAACAATGCAGCTGGGTTCAGCAGAGAGGTCACAGTGCTATTCTGTATCGGGAGTCCAAAAGGGTTTGCTTTATTTTCCGAGTGAGGTGCCAAGCGAGCGTGCATGAATAATTAACCATGGGTAATATGGAAACCCATCCGCAAGGAAGGAATTGAAAGTGTTTGAGGGGACTAACCTCATGCTGGCTGGAAAATAATAAGGGATTGGTTTTCAATCAGATAAATGGTGATACTTTGGTAGAACAGCTAAGCCACCTTCACACCGGATTTAGTTCTAAACCCTATAGGTTGTGGAGTAATTTGGTGGATTCAATAAATGTTCAGCTTTCCTTTGAATACCACAGACGAGTGTGTGTGTGTGTGTGTGTATCCCAAATACCCCAAATGATTTGTAACTGTAGTAATAGCAACTTACTTCTTATAACTAATCCTTGTACTTCTTAAAAACATAATTAAGCAATGTTTTAAAAGTGAATTGTAATTTACCTTTTAATATCATACAAGTGAAATTTCACTTTTATGATTTAAAATTTTAATTGATATTAATGAGGCTGCTGGTACTCGCTCATAGGTGAGTGTCATTACATGATTGTACATGGGTGTATTCATACATAAGCACTCAATACACAAATGGAAAAAAAAAATTCTCATGGATGCTGTTAAATGTTTTTTTGTTTTTTAAGTTTTCACTCAGGGTAGTGAAAGCTGACTAGATGTTTTTTGTGTTTATGTAACAACACATTGAATGCTATCTGGTTGCTGAGATCAGAGTAAATCTACAGCTTAGAATACTGTTTATGTAGTTTTTTATAGATATATTTTTGTGACAGAGCCTTTAATAGTTGGATATGATCTCAAGTATACGACCCACAACAAAACAGCCTTCGATTATGATTGGATCTTACATGACTGGATTTACAGTCAAAATGAAACGTATTGGGGCAGCAAATTACTTTTTAATGTTGGGGCTTGACAGGTTTTAGCACAGTCAGCCTAAGTTTGATTGCATTTCCATTTATATTGGATTACGAGATGGCAGCATGATTTCTTCATGGTTAGCACTGTCTTCTTGCAACATAAGATTTTCAGTGTGCAGGTTTGGAGAGCATGTTCCTCTAATGGTACAAACAATACTGGAATCAATGAAATGGTCTTTCTATACAAATTTATTTTCCTGCACCTATATAAGGCATGTGATAAGCCTTAGATAAATACTGACATAGCTAAATGGATAATTCTTCTGAAATGATGGTAATCTGTCCAGGTTTACCAGTTTGTACCATTTACCGTGGTGTGTAAGTCTTTCCATTTTTGCTCTGGCTTTCTTTGGGCTTCTTTCACACTGCAACTTGATAACCTTCAGTAACAAGAGGAATGCTTTTTACTTGTTGAGAAGGAACAGCCTTCCTTCCCACATTAACATCCTCTTTGCTGTGGTGCTCCGTTTCCCACCTGCTTGCTTCTCCTCATTTTCACCGTTCCCAGCTGTTGGCTATTGTCTTTCTGCCTACCTGACCCCTCACCCTCCATCTCTCCACTGCGGTTCCTTTGTAATGATGACATCTGAACCCTGTGATCCTGCTAAATCTTTTCTTTTTCTTACATAATTTCTACATCGGCTCATCAAACAAGTAAATTCTGTGTTTCATAGTTGGGGAGAAACAAAGGTGGCCATTTGAAAGTGACTTCTCTGGGGGCAAATTTCTTTGCAAAGTTCTTGGTGAAATAGGAGATTTGGTGCAACATAAATAGTTTTGATGGGCTTCTTTAAAACTAATCAAATTTGTAACACATCTGGAAATAATTTTTCAGACACATAATTGTATACAGTATGCAAGGATCAAACAAAACAAACGTCAGAATATTTTATCAAATCACATTTGAACCCAAAACCTGACAAAACATTAAAGATTTAACTTTGATGAGCATACATCTGAGATTAAAAACAGAATTTTGTTTGACATGTTATACACTGAAAATATTTGTTAATTTTTCTTTACCCTGATGATGTTTTCTCCACATGTTTAAAGTGTTGTTTGCATTTGCACCAATGAATATCAGAAATTTAACGACCACCGGCCTGGTGAAAGGCTGCACTGATAACATGCAAAGCAATAGGTTTCATGCCTTGTTTGAATCTCTAAGCAAATAAAAATTTGCCTTGCAAAGCCCAGTTCTAACTTTCAGATTTGAAAACATGACAGCCAGAGTGTCGGGGAATGCCACCTCCTTTACATAAAATCAAGAACATGGTTCCTGAATACATGGCATTTTGAATGTGGGTTCATGCTGGCTGGAAAGTAATAAAAAAAATGTTTTAGTCTGGAGCATAAATGTGCAAGGCATCCATACATGTGCCATACAGCAGGGGGGAAAAAAGTATTAGTAAACATGAAAATGTAATTGTTTAAACAGTTTTTTTCTAGGGCTATAACATGAGGGAAATAATTTTGAACGAGACTTTCTCTTACTTACAAAATGTAGTTTTGAAGCTTACATTATCTTACTTTGTGCTCCAAAATAAAGTTCTACAAAACTCTGGATTGGAGTTATTGTCCCTCTGAACAGACAGACCTTTTTATTGAGCAGCCGCTCAAACCATCATTGTGCTATAGTGTGCTTAAACTTTGTGATGCTTTAAGCAGGTCAAATCAAGTTTAAAAAGTTTTCACTGATCTATCAAATCTGAAGAAATTTAAGAGATTTTTCAAAAAAGATATATAGACTGGGAATCTGCTGGAGATATGTCAGAGCCCTGTTGAAAACTATAACAAAGAACTGTAGGCTATCCAGCAAATATGATCCATGAATGACTAACACCATCTGGGGTGGCTGCAATTACTTTGACCCAGGTAGCTCTTAGAAAGGCTGAGTTTAACACTCTTTGCTTTGTTTAACGACAGATGGACAGACAGATAGATATTCACACAGCTACGATACACTAATTAAAAATAAAAAGCTGGCTGGGTTTCGACTGTATTTCGGAGAGTCAACCTTTAATGAGGAAGATAGGTGCTACTTGTCAGTGGTAATGACTGTTTTCAGTGTGCAGCAGACCATGCACTGTAAGAGTCATTCTTCTAACATTCTGCCAAACATTTGTTGCCAGGCACCCTTGTGCTAGTCATAACACATGACAATTTAATGGTCAAAATGGGGCCAGTTAGCTTAACCAGAGACAGCGTGGACTAGGGGTGAATGATGAGTCAGCAGTCGGTTATTGATCTTTGCCATTACGACGTATAGATCTAAGCAGGAAGGCAACCCCTGGGTAAAGGACCCTTCTGTCATTTTTATGAACTATCTAATGGTAAAAAGAAGACTAGACTAGTTTTGGTATGTGAACTTTAGTCGACTTTGTGTGAATGTTTTGGTGCTGAAATAAGGATTGACTTTTCCAAATATATATTTGTTTAGTGTATATATTCAAAATACACAAGATAGATTAAATAAATGCAATATACATGATATATTATTATGTTGCAAACTTCTGCCCAGGTCCCTCTTGAAAATGAGATCCAGATCTCAACAAGGTGTACCTGGTTAAATAAAGGAAAGAAAAATTAAAAAGTCAAAAATTATTACAAAGCAGCATTCTGATGGTACATGTGGGATGCTAAATTTTGTGTGGATGTTACATCTCAATTAGCCCTTATACCATTTCACATTTTCTCACAACTATTAATTTCAGTGGATTTTATTTAGATCTTGCATAATAGAAAAACCAAAGCAGTGCATAACTGTAAAGTAAATAAATAATAAAAAAACAAAAACAAACAAAAAACACCACTGTTTTAATGCCCCCCTACAGTTTGTTCCCATCCTCCGGGAAAAAATATTAAAAAAATAATAAAAGTGTTTCTATTAAAATGTATGTTTTAACAGGAATAAAACTTTCTGAAACTTTTCCCAAACAGTTAAGGGAATGAAACTGTTCAAAATGTCTTGGGATGTTGAAATACTGTATTAAGAGTTTCTTTCAAAGGACCTACAAGATGAGCTAAATCCTTAGAAAAAGTCCCATACCATTACCCCCTCTGTAACAAACTTCTCACACTTGACAATGCAGTCAGGCAAGTACACCTCTCCTCAAAACTGACCCATTTACTGAAATGCCAGATTGAAAGGCAAGATTCATGATTTCAGAGATGTTTCCATTATCCTGTAAGTTGCCTACCACTTCTTGGCTGAGTTGCTGTCATTTCTAAATGCTTCTATCTTGTTGTAATAGCTGTATCTCTTAACTGCAGGATACGCAGTAGCAAAGATACTTTATGAAAGGACTCGATGCATATTGGCATTGGATTACAATAATATGCTAGAATTCACTGATCTCTTGAGAGTGAGCCATTCTTTCACGAATATTTGCAGAAGCAGTCTGAAAGGCCAGGTGCTAGATTTTATTACACCTGTGACCATGGAAGTTATTGGAACACCTGCATTCAATGAACTGGATGGCTAGCGAATACTTTTGGCAACATAGCATTTTGTGTAAACGGCATGTGAAACTGATGTAAACTGACAACTGCTGGTACTCACAAAATAACTTGCTGTGGAGTTTCTTGTGTTATAATGGGTGCACAGCTGATATTTCACATTGCATACCATACAGGTTGCTGCTCACATACCTGTGTCTCAAAGGTAATCATCTTGTTTATCCAGTCCTCCAAAATAAGAGTTAGACTGCAAACTGAGCATCTGGTTGTTCCTGGTAGACAAAGTTCCAAGAACACACGAGGCATGACTTTCTGATCAATGACTGACAGCTATGATCAAAGTCATCTCACAGTGTGGAGCAGCACTGTTTGTATAGTTTTTCCGGCCGCTGTCAGGGTGTGGGAGAAATATATTTTCTTCTATATCGTCATGGGGCTGCACAGCAGTATGTTGACAGCTTGGAACTTGTTAGCAGCCATTGTTTCAACAAAGCCGTATGGTACTTCTGCAGGAAAGTAAATGTGATGTGGGCAATTAAAAAAACAGCATTTGTATTATATTATTTGCTATCTTTTTATCACAGTGCTAAGATGCAAAAGAAAACTTGCATACACATAATTAACTTATTGTTATGTAGAATAATGCAGCTATACTTATTCACTTATTCACCTTCATATTCAGACAAAGCTGGTATCTATTATTACAAAAACAAAATATATAAACATGAAACTTACAGGCATAAATACTGTATATAAATAAAATTATAAATAGTTTTATTTGGAAGGCAAAATTAAATTTTTGCTCTGTTTTACAAGGATTTGTCTTTAGATTTTCATAATCTCAGTATTTAATGTTCTCAATAAACACAGTATTTATCTCTAAAATAGGTAGTGTAATAACTAGATGCATAGCTAGTTATTTCACCCCTAGGGAAAATTTGGAAAGACCAATTAACCTGACAGTCATGTTTTTGGACTGTGGGAGGAAGTCGGAGTACCTGGAGAGAACATGCAAACTCTGTGCAGAAAGACCCCGGGCCGGGAATCGAATCCAAGACCTTATTGCTGCAAGACAACAGTGCTACCAACTGCACATCTGTGCAGCTGTGAAAAGAAATAATGGACTTTATATATATATATATATATATATATATATATATATATATATATATATATATATATATATATATAGCTCAATGAAATATTCATGATGTCAAGAGTATTTTTAAGATTATAATATTTCTACCTCATATAAGACATGTCAGGTAGTTTGTTTCAAATGTAACAAAGAAATCAGATCCATCAGAATGATTTTGTCTTCAAATGTAAATTTCAGATACATCTCTCCAACCTATCAATCCAAGACCTTGCTGCAAGACAACAGTGCTACCAACTGCACATCTGTGCAGCTGTGAAAAGAAATAATGGACTTTATTTATATATATATATATATATATATATATATATATATATATATATATATATATATATATATATATATATATATATTATATATATATATATATATATAGCTCAATGAAATATTCATGATGTCAAGAGTATTTTTAAGATTATAATATTTCTACCTCATATAAGACATGTCAGGTAGTTTGTTTCAAATGTAACAAAGAAATCAGATCCATCAGAATGATTTTGTCTTCAAATGTAATTTTCAGATACATCTCTCCAACCTAGCTGATTATGGTATGCTTTTAAGCTGGTAAATAGTGAAACACAGATCTCTCTTTGACCTACAAATTACCTCTCACAGAAAAATGCTGTGAACAGCTCCTCTGGTAACACTATCAGTTTCTGTAATTTGCAATAGGACATGGTCAAACAGAGGTCGGGACCGTGCCGGAAAAAGAGATAGCAAGTTGTGGATATGATATTGATACAGTAAATCTGCCCAAGCAGAACACATTGAGGCAGCTTGGGAGCATCAGTTCAGTAAAACTGAAATGATGCTGTTGAAGAAATGGAGCATCTAGTGTGATCATATCATAATCACACATGCCTTCATAAACTTGTGAGTACATGAATCGGAAAAGGAAAACCAAATGGGAAAATTGAACCAGTCACATATAGGTCCATGCAAACCAATTTCAATTTTTACAAAATCCCTCTATGGAGTCTACATGTAGATCACTTACACAGTCATCAAATTAGTATCCAATGTGTCATCGCTCATCACAACTAAATCTGACCTATAAAGTATGGGTCAGATTTAATCCCCTAAAAACCCAGGATTAACCTGCAAGCGAACAAGATTTACATTTTGGCCACAAATCATGATCCAGACAGAAGATGAGTGCCATAAGGCTTCCTTTCCACTAAGTGGCTTATTAGTCACAGTAATTTATTAATGCCCACCTGTTCCTGCTTACAATCATTTCACAGTTCAGTTACCAAGTATGCCAAAGGCCAAAGGTTTAGCTGCAAGGAAAACTAACATAATCATTATTTCTGAGTGAAAAAAATAAAATAAAAGTTAAAATGGCAGCACTAATGACAAATAATGATGAATGTGAACAAGAGCAACCTGTGTGTGCTATTCTATTTTTCTTTTGCTTTCTGTTGCTCCAAATCAGGAGTGGGTGGCTTTTCTCTCATAGACACAGTCATTGCAGCATAACACCACAATTGAAAATGTAAGTGGCAATGGTAGACATTTTGCACTATTTTTCTTTCATATTCACCCAAAAGTAACTTGGCTCACTAAATGGCTGATTTGTGAAAAATTGTCAACAATGATGAAACGAGCTGAAAATAGGTAGTTTGACTGCTCTCTGACACAGGAACAGAGAGGATTCTGAGGTATGTATATAAGACACAGTGTGTAACTCAGAACCTGTTGGTTCTCAACACTCAACACATCATCTCACTGTTGCCCTGTCTGCTTTACCTCCATACACCCACACAATAAGTAACTTTCCAGATATCATTGCAGTTCCCATTTACCAATCATCATTCCATCCAGATTTAGTTTTCTTTTTCAGAGTTGCTGAAATAAAAAGCTGAAGTCAGCAGCCTTCTCCCCACTTCAGAAATGTAATTTCCCTGGTGAGGCAGCATTGGTGAATTCCCACCCAGCTGGTTGTGGTCAGGAAAGGTAATTGAGGGAAGCACACATTTTCATATAATTTAATTTCGGCTGGTATCTTTTGTACAGTTTTTTAGTAAGTTGCTTCGGTGCATTTCACTCTCTAATATTAACATTTTCAGAGCTAGTGCATTTTTCAAAAACAGTGAGTCCAAATCGCAAAAGTATGCCACTTGTTCAAAATGGATTCCTCAAAATCAAGGAGTTGTGTCAGCAAATGGCTTTGTCATGCTTTCACTAAAACAGTTCACTCTGTGTTTTCAATGCAAAAGATTCAGTTTACCTGAAAATGCTAAACATGCAACACACTCTTTGCACAACCATTTGAAATCTACATTTAATTAAAAGAAAAACAATCTGTATTTCATGAGGGAAATGACCACAAGACATGTGTGCTTCACATTTTTGCTGCACATGCTATTTGCAGGCCTAATGTATTCTCAGAATTGTGTGAAAGCATTTGAGAAAAACTGCCAATGTCTCGCTTTTTTTGGTTCAATATTTTAACAGTTGCATTGTGTTTAGACAAAGTTCTTCAAGCACAACATTGATGCCAAATTCAACTAGTAATGAGCAGAAATTATTTCATCATGAAAATGAAATAACCAGGGACAAGTCAGTTTTGTTTTATGTAGTTTAGAGAAACAGGGAAGGCACAGATGAATATACAGGTCAGAAGTGCAGAGTTCATCACATCCAGCTCGAGTTTTTATGCAGGGTGCAAGTTCTGAAAAGTGCAAACCTTTCATGGAATTTAATTGCTCCACAGGGGACATCCAGATTTGAACTGGAGGACCTCTTGATCTGCTGTCAAGTGCTCTACCACTGAGCTATGCCCCTTACATCAAGGCGTACCATTGACGTAAAGTTAATGATCAACCACATCATTTGCATTTTCTGTGGTTTACTGCTTACAAACAACATAATCTCACTAATCAACCCTACTTTCCAAACTGTCTTCAGTAGATTCAGTTCTGACTTCTTTCTTAGAATTCCTGAAACTTTTCAACAAGATTCAGGAAGGAAACTGACGTGTAAAGGGTGCTCAAGATTCAACTGAGTAATAGCATAATGAAGGAAACAGCAAACATGTAGCAACACAAAAAAATAGACAAAAATTAAGTAAAAGTAAAGCCTGTAGTGAGCATTTTCTTCCGATCAGTACACTTTTTATTCATGTTTCTTCAAGTGATTTTACTACAATTGCCGGAAACCAAAACCGGAAGGACCAAAATTTCACAAACTTTAACTTCAAGAGTTTTCATGAGTGTGACATATATATTGTAAAACAAAAAGATAACCAAGATGAAAACAACCTGTTACATGCAGCTAAGAGTTCGACAGAGCTTGTCAATAAATGTGAAGGAGACTTGCAGGTAGTGAGCATCTGAAACACAATATTTATCCACTCAAGTGTTCAGATCTGAATTTGAGACCTCTCCGTCTGCAGTCAAATGTGCCACCACTGAACTAGTCTAAAACTTTCTTGACAAACGGTCTTGATTTCACCTACTGC
Organism: Poeciliopsis prolifica; assembly: GCF_027474105.1. NCBI lineage: Eukaryota > Metazoa > Chordata > Actinopteri > Cyprinodontiformes > Poeciliidae > Poeciliopsis > Poeciliopsis prolifica. The sequence continues at coordinate 3,044,453 of NW_026562396.1, forward strand.
ATTTTGTAGGTGCTGTTTCAGTCAGTCTCCTATGGGGATTAAGCTTTGTCTTCCTGCTGATGTATTTCATCAGTTTGGAGCCAGAGAACTGTAATAAGACAGAACCTTGAATTTATCTGATGAAATACACTAGGCAAGTGAATTACTGAAGACACAGCGTACTTTGTGCTTCAATGTTTTTTCCAGCTTTTTCTTATTTTTTCCCCACAATGATGTTGCAATGGTTCATGGACAAAACATAAAATTCTTGCAGACAAAAGAATGAACCAAGGAACTGCTATTGAGCCCGAATCCAACAGCTACATCTTGAACATTGTGGAAATTCTACAGTGGAGAGTTTTAAATATTCACATGTTAATATTTTCAACACATACACAAAATTGGGGGTCTGACTTCCCTCAAGAAAAGTGAAACATGTTTTCAGTGAATTCAGACAAGTTTTTAGTAAAATTGAATCAGAATGGGATGTACATAGCCCCTCATTCAAGTACAAGTTTGGAAAAAGGTGAGATGATGAGAGAATGAGTCCTAACAAACTGGCAACATGTCTTTTTGTTCATTTTCAACATTCTATAGAACAATCTGTGACACTACTTAATTTTTCATGGCTGCAACATGTAAATTGAAGCTTGAATATTTCATACACTGTGTTAATGCACCTATAAATTATGCATATTGTGTATGACTTTATAAAATTAACTTGACCTTCTGAGTGGTTTTCTACATGTTCAATAAAAGTGAGAAAGATGTGGGATGTCATAAAATTGTTTTCATTTAAGAAGTAAAGGACTTGTTGAATGATGACACTGGATCACACAATAGCATAATTGATGGTTTCAAGGTTTGCTACACTATATAAGAAGTGTGGAAAAGTATTGTACACATGTACACATGAAGAAAAGCTTGTATCAAAACATAGCCAGCCCAGACACCAACTAAAATCTGATAGTATCTCAAAAGTATGCTTGGAACTGTGGCCAAATCACTGGAGAGAGCAAATAGATCTTCATAAAAAAAAGTCTTACTTTTGCAAACATACCCTATAAATAGTAATGGTCACAGCTACATTTCTAAATGTCTGAATATCCCAATTAGCACCACTGGACCCAAAAAGCCAGAAGCTGAATTAACATAATTTTAGCATAAGCCAAAAACTGCCAGATGCTCCTCTCTTGAGATTTCTAACAGAGAAATCTTAAAAATTCCTGGTTCCATGGTTGATTCTTTTTACATCCTTGGCATTTAATTAGTGCCTTTTTTTCTCAACACTTTTCTTGTGACTCTGTTGACTATTAGCAACAAAATTTTTGTTGATTCTGTGATCACACGCCAATATGTTTGCAGTTTCAAAAGTGCTGCATCTTTCTGAGAGACTTGTAATTTTGACTGTACAGAGCCAGTTAATTTCTTTCTGGGTCATTTTGACTAAAGAAAAGAAGCTGTCTACACATCACCTGCTATGCGTATTAAAGACTCAGGTTTATCCAGCTTGTAGTCAGACAATATGCCTAAAATTAATGACATTGTCAAAATACATTGCTTGTCGAATTGTCCAGGAACTGTGGAGTGAATTTCATATCAATGACCCCAGTAGAAAAAAAAAATAAACTGAGAAATTGTGGCATGTCTATTACTTGTTTAATCTCTAGTATAAAACACGTTGAAAATAACTTTAAATTTTATTTGTGTAGGCTTATTCAGTTATCAACATCCAAGTACCCACATGTTTTTACTTTTCTGTTCTTTCTCTGTTCTTATTCAACCTGCTCTGTGTGCCTGTCTGCATTTGTGTTTGCATTTTTGTTGTGATCCTTTGCCTGAGGCTGTAAGCAGAGAAACTACAAATAATCTCTGGGGTTAGGTGGTTTTTCTTTTCTCCCTTTCTTCCCCCATTGCCCTCTGATTGTCATGTAGACCAAAGCATAACTTTGTTCTCTTGTCTCAGGTGAAGTGTCTGTCTCACCACTATAAAATACAATGCTGAAATATGGAAGGACAAATTATTCCCTGAGGTCAAAGAGTGTATGTTTATGTGATGAGCATGAACTCTGCTCTGACTGTCCTCAACCAGTGTGCAAACATGGCTGGAACTAAGTTATAATGTATTCAATCAGGAGGTAAATGAGTGGAATAAAAATATACACACATATGAAAACATGCTCACACACCTGCATACGCACTCACATTTTATTCACCAAATTAAGTGAGGAGGCTTAGTTCCCCTTGACAGAAAGAGAAACAACTTCCTGTGATGCATGAGTGGCCAATATTAATAAGGAAAGCTCATCTGGCACTCCATTAACTTGGTATGTTGCCACAGCTCAGACAGCCAGCCAGCCAGACAGACTGACCCTAAAAGGCATCTATCTTTGAAGTCTGATATTTTTTTCAGATGGAAAAAAGGGTCACTTTTGTAGGTGATGCAAGGGTAGTTCATTCAGCCTTAATTCCTTTTTTGCCTTTAAAATGAGAATCCTTCATTTAGAGTTCTTTTTAGAGTTTTAAAGTGGGATTAATAGCTAACCTACCTGCAAGTGCACCAGCATCATTCACTTGAATTTATGGAAAGAGAGACAATTTCATTCTGGAGTAAGGCTAGACATTCAAGATGCATTTTTTTATTTTTCCTTTACATAAAATAGTTCAATCATCCAATCATGTGAGACAGTCATTCTTCTGGTGTTATTTTGAAACTACTAGAGATAGGATAGTAAGCAATTGCAGCAGCAAAGATGACTTTGCCTTTTCAGGGGAGACAGGAGCATATCTGTATGAGCCAGATAATACAGAGGAGGAACTGTAGGTAGGAGAAAAAGCAGAGAGAGAGAGAGATTGCGGTTGTTGAAACTCCAAAGAGAGCAGAATCTGCAGAGAACTATTTTGTTACCGTCACATCCTGTGTTCTGATACTGGCATGTCTGCAGCCTGGCAAGGACTTCTCTATGTAACAGGGATGCCAGTGCTTCAGTCAGACAGTATCACATGGGAATGGCTCCAAGCACTTCAAATTTTCATTTAAAAAAGTAAATTGACAATAACATAAAAACGTAAAAGACTAAATTCAAAGGTTTACTAACATATTGGAAGACTTATATATGCAAAATAACAAGTCACAGCCTATAAGTGGTCCCAGGGCATGCTATTTAGCAGCAACAACCAGCTAAAGAAATAAATTCAGCATATGGGAGAAGGATCAGGCAATATAATATCGTTGTGCATTGCAATGACATAATTTACAGTATTTACAAATTTCTAAAACATGCATAAGTGACTCCACTTAAACCAATATTTGCCTTTCTGTGGTATGAGGATGTCTGCAAATTCATTCCACTGACCTCTTCCTACTTTAAGATGATAACAACTCACAACTACGTCAAAGAAACTACTTCAACAGTCAACTTCTATTTTTACTTATTTTAACCAGATGACCCTTGATATATAGTCTACCTTATCAAATCTTGACCTACACAGTACAATGGAAAATAAGTAAGTTTTAATTTAATTTTATGTTATTATCACAGCCAGTTAATTAGAAACAGAAATGCTACTGAGTTAAATTTAAGCAAACAATAGTTAATTTTAAAGCAAAGGCTTAATAGTCATTTCCTCAAACCAATAAAAGATGCAATATATTGACCATAAATAGGCACTTGTTTGTAGTAATGGGCTTTTCCTGTCACTTATTTCCTTTCACACTGACATTTATGGCTTGCCTCAGGGATGACCAGAATAACCCTCTTCAATGGTTTAGTAATTCATTTTCCCATGTTTGTTCTCAAAATATTTGATTACTACAGGACTAATATATAATACCAGTTAAACTAAATTTAGTGTTGATCATTAGTAAGATACAAGGGACAGAATTGGACAGTGGGAACAAATGTCAACACTGAAGTGGTTGATGTGTACCTACAGGTCTGGAAACTCGTAAAACTGGTGTGTGTACAGAGTAAATTAAACATAAACACAATATTATATTTTATCAGTTGTCAAAGATAGTGTTTTCAATTCTTGAGGCAAAATTAATCAAGATACCAAGGCCTTGATTATCCTTACACTTGATTAATCTTAACCTTTTTATCAAGAGAGGAAACTTCCAATACCTCTGTACATGGGAATTACATCATATTTTACATACTGCTCATTTAAAGACTGGGTCAGCCATTATGTATTGAAAAGTTAAAAATTTTTTCTAAAGATTTGACTTGTATATGTGAGAAGATGACATTACTTATCCAAATGGAAGATGCCCACTTTGGCTTTTCAAAAAGAACACAAATAATATGCTTTATTTGGAAGTTATTCACAGCACACAGCAGATGATAGTATTTACAATGAGCTGAGGGTTGTATACCCAAGGTGTAAAAAGAGTATTATGCAGATTAAAGAAAAAAACGGAGTCAATGGCTGAGATGGTTGTGTTTCTGAATCCTACGAGGGGCATAATATTGGTTATGCAATTCATGTCTTGATATTTTGGCTCAGTCAGATGAAAAAAATGTCTCAATAAGCCAACATTTATGTATTTATTCATCTTGCGCAATATTTTAGATTAAATGTCATATTTTCATTAGCTGTGCATGAAGAAATTATCAGAATTAACAGAAGTAAAGACTTTCATAGACCCATATTGTGTTTCACGTAGTAAATTGAGTTTCTAAAATAGATTAACTTTTTGACAACATTTGTTTTTGAATTAACTGTCCATACACTGTATAAAAACACTCTTTCTTTGGAAATGTAGTTAGTTTTCAGAATAAACTTATGGACATTAAATGAACATGTTTATGAACATTAAACATTGTTAATGTTCTCTTTAAAAAAATAACATCAAAAGATGTTTATCAAGACTGCTAGCATGTCTTAAGGAAATAAATTAGTTGTGTTTTCATTTGCTTGCATCCCTTTACATAAAGAAGTAGAGATGATTTCAGGATTTTATTAAGCCACATTTTTCATAAGCACACATATTGTTCAAAGTCGCTGGCAATCTTTGTTGTGATTTGGTTTTGATGTTCTCCTACGTTCTTGGTCTTTTATGGGTGGCCCAGCTTTTTCAGGCAGTGAAAAACAAAACAAGCTATGTTTTTTCATAACTGAGATGCCTTTATATGTGTAGGTGTGTGTAGGTGTTTGTTCTTCAGCATGGATAGTCTCTTGCTTGGGGTCTTGTTTGCGCCTGTTAGGTGCTGGGATAGTCGCCACCCCTAAAATGTGACTGAAATCTAACATATATTTTATCTCCAAATTTTATTGTTGAAATAATAATAATCATATCATCCAAAAGGTCTACTGTACCGGTTAGGAAAGGAAAGACATCCAGTGGCATGACATTATAATAAATCATCAGAGCGCAGTTGTGGGAAAAAATAAGTTGCTTAGGCCCAAGTTGCCACAGTTAATTCCCTGAACTCCTGTTTGTGTTTTTGCAGGAATGAAACAGATGAAGCTGAGAGAGAAATGGGGACGGAGGAATAAAGGAAATTAGTAACGTAATCCACAGCAGGATCAGAAGAGCGCGATTGGATTATATGTTGTTGCATCACAGCAAATGAAAGATGTTTGAGATCAAAGGCAGTGATTTTCACTGGGAGAATATGGAGATACATTATTGAAGATTGAACAAAGCATGTGTGTCTGTGTGTGTGTGTTCTTGTGGTAGAGGGCCGTATTTGATGTCATAACTTGGGAAATGTAGCCTCCTCCATTCACTGGAGCTGTGTAACCTAACCTAGGCCTCTCATTGTGTCTTTATTTGTTTGATTTCAAGGCAGGGACCTACAATTAAGCCAATCTGGAAATGGGATCAGGCTGTGACTGACGATAATTACCTGCTGTCTACACCATTAAGAATTTAATGTAATTTCAGATAGACTTTCCTGGAAGGGGGGTAAAAGGCCCAGATGGTGATAGAAAACAGAGAAAGTATTCAGGGGCAAAGGTTGAGATGTGTTTGTGTATATCAGTATATAGCTCTCTATGCAGTGTTTAATTCTCTTACAATAAACCTAGTCACCTTTCAAAAGCTTGTTCTGCCCTTGTTTTGAAAGTTTTATCAGAACAATTACTGATGGGGATCAGTCATGTGGAAAAGCTGTGAAGTGTCTCTAACTGGCACCTTTCCCAGCTGTTTCTATCCGTATAAAACCCAGAGCAGGATTCACTTAACAAAACATCCCCTCGAAGATCAAGTTAAGCTCAATGAGATCTTACAGCTGATTGTATAGATCAGGGTGGACAACCGAGTTCAGTTGATGTTTAAAATATGACTGACCAAAGAACCCTTTCTAAACAAAAGGAAAGAAAATATGATTTCTATAATGTTTAATAGGTTTTTTAAAAAAATCTGTGTTATGTTGTTTTTCATACTAAAACCAGTCTGAAACGTCCGGTAAACCACCCAGTAGTTGCAAAATAGAAGTAAAGATCAGACTAGCACCAAGACCATGGTCAAAACTAATAAGTGCTTATTTCGCAATAAATGTACCTTCACACTGGCAGTGGAGAAATTTATGCTAATAGATTACAGCACCCACACCTGCTCAAGATCCTGTCTGTTGCAAAACCGGTTCATTCTGGGGTGCGAAGTTTGCACAAAATCAATCATAAACTGCACAAAAGTATTTCTTTATCACCAGAAGCAGAAGAAAAAGAGTGCTCAGGGAGCATATGCATCACAGCTTTACAGTGGCACAAAGGCTTAAAATATGAATGCACAGCAGCAGGTGTGATGCAGCAATTTAGCAATGCAAATGTACCTTCACAGCCATGCAGGTGCTTTAAACCTGGAGTAAAGCGAACCTGCTGGGAGTTTGCCACAAAACTCTTGACAGAAACACTCGTTAAGAAGCAATATTCACATTTTAGATTAAACAAAGACTGAATTAATTGGTCACAATTGTCAATGATATGAAGAGCTGATTTTGGATATGCACTGATGCTTTTCAATTAATCTGTAGTCATATACAAGAAAGGTGTTCCAACTTCCAAGTTTTTAAGATACCCTTACAGAAAAAAAAAAAAAAAACTTGAATCAACTCTTTTAACCAAATACAAATATGTTTCTACATCCATTTAGACAATAACTATCTGACCGCCCTCATTTAGAAATGCATTGTCAAAAAAAGTCCAGGTTTCTTGAAGGACAAGCTTAAATTACTCTTGTAATAATCTCATCTTCCACCCTGATTTTCTTTAGTGCAACAAACATGAGGGACTAGTTGGTGTTTTGTGGGCATATGAGCATGTTGACATGCTGTTCAGGTAACTTATTACAGCTGCCTGGAGCCTATATAAAATCCTTATTAAGTTATTAAATATTGCTAGTTTTTTCTGCACACAGTTCTGGCTCTAATCTACAACACTTTGTAAAAAAAGAAATAACTTAAGAAGAGTAGAAAGCATCTTATAAGGAAAGGGTGCATGGATGTGATTTTTGTATATATATTTATTATTCTTAAACTGCTTCAAATCTTACTGATTTTGGCAAAACAAAGACTGAGCTCAATCAAGCAAATAAACACATTGTCGGACACTATCAACTTTAGTGTTTCTTAAGTATCATGCTTATGAGTGCTATCATGACCCAACAGTCTGGTATCACCTTTTCCTGTCCCAGCATGTTAAGGCAATAAAAGAGGCCCACTGAAAGACTGAAAGCTGGAAGGGGGAGAGAAGGGACATGGTGAATGAAGTAAGACCTTCGTTGTTATTTCTGCAATTAATCACATTCCTGCAAGTGCTTGCACAGTGTGAAAAACAAATGTAAAGTTATCCAGACACTGTACCAAATTAAGGGTTACTTGGCTGCAAGCTTTTTTTGGTATAGCCTTGATGCGTCACCAGGGTATTGACTGAGCAAGAGTTCTGCTTGATGAATGAGGTTAAGACATATCACCTAATTTTCCAAGGGTGAACAACACTTGAAGCAGGCAAAATGCTGTACATTAATCAATGAGTGATACTATTGACAAAAGCAAGAGGGCTTCTTTTGGGAAACACATTACTTGCCTGACTGTTCTTTTAAGAAAATAGTTTCACTGTTGCAGAAAAAAACCATTTGAATCCAGTTATACTTGTCTTGGAGCATAAGGCAGATTAAATGCGTTCCCTTAATGTCACGCCTTGTGAGATATTTTGTTCTTGTTAACGCACCTTCCATTATGACCCGTGATCATATTTCAGCCTATTTGTGTAATGCACAGTCTGGCCAGTGATGATTACTGAAGATTACGCTGAGGCTGATAGCTCCTGATGTGCTCTGTGCCTGCATGGCACACTTCCGTCCTGAAAAGCCTGTGATCACTTAAGAAGCTGCTTGGGTGAGCACATTGTGAGCACAGGTTTGTTTGGATGTTTGCCACTTTGTGAAAGCCAAACAGGTTTCAGTGGTGCTTAATACAACAGAATTCCTCTCTGGGGAGTGTACATCCCGTTAACAAGAAAACACAGAGTCCTGAAGGCTTTGTGTCTGCACAGCTTTCACAGTAAACACAAACAAGAACTGCGCAGGGAGGCGGCACCTTCATAAAGCTGAAGATTAGGTGTTCGCATGTTGGGGGAGAACCTGTCACGGCCACTTTCACAATTTTATGGGTGATATTTTATGAATTTGTACTGATTGTAGCAGTAATAGAGGTACAGTGCAACTCAAAAAATGTGAGGAAAGTTGATTTGACCTTCCACACAAGAGCAATGTTTTACCTCTAAAGTGTTACTCTGGGTGTTAGTGTACCAGCTCTGACACACATGCAGGTGTTGACAGCGATACAGGGGCTGTTTTTCAACTGTTTTCTGGCACTTGCATTGTGTGTAGTGCAATGGATTAACCATTTCCATACTAGATCAGAAAACTGTATCTAAATTTTAGTGAATTTATCTGATATCAAATTATTATATTTCATTCTAAAAAGCCAATTTTTCCCATAATTGGTATTATAATTGGTGTTAAGATACAGATAAGATCTGTGCATTTACTAAAGACACACATCAAATTAATACATTGTGGGTTTGTTTATATATTATTAATATTTAAATAAGCTAACAAGAACAAATGCAAACTTGAATCTGTGAGTTATATTAAACAACCTGTCAATAAACAGGGAGGTGAAATGAAGTATCTTCAATCTTTCTTGACATGATAAAGCATTTCACAGAAAAACAGTTTTAAAAACATGGGACATACGAGACATAGGATGATATCAAATATATTATAAAAATAAATATCTTTAATAATTTATCAGATTTTCTCTTTCATACACTTGCAGTTTATTTTACAGACACATTAAAAATGGCATGATTTAAATTAGATTGACATATGAAACATCAAGCACATAAATGTTATAAAATAGTGTTTCATTTATCATCTTTGATAAATGTTTAGCTGTGTTGGGAGGGATTTTCTGTTAAATATGTTTGACTTCCTAAGACTTCAGGTACTTTTCAGTTGTGGAAGTCTTTTTGTAGTTACTCGCATTGTGCTCAGACAAGATTAAAAAATAAACCAAAAACACAGACAGGGACCCCATGCATGCTTTTTTTTTTTTAAACAATTATGTTAAAAAGAGTAAGACAAAATTCAATCGAGTCCAAAATAACTTATCGAGCTAGACAGTGAGGCTGATTGTTCTGATAAAGCTTGGCAGGGGTCTATATGTAGGTTTTAAAAATTAGCAAATAAAGCACATGATTTACATACAAATGGTCTTTTCTACAACATTCAGATTTAGAAGTTAGATTTTTGCTTTGTGAATATACATGGACAGTTTTTGAAAAAATAAATATTTAAAAATTTCTCCAACTTTTTCTGATAACCTCAGTGGATAATTTCTTTCTTAAATTGATTCAAGAGAACGGACCTCCTGTGGTGAAACGTCTCTATTTATACCAGTGCAAAAGTGTTACATAAAATAGTAAAACAATTTTTTACAATATGTACAAAATAACTCTGTAATCTCATCAGTTGCTCTTGTTGCTTTACTATAATGCCATTATTACTTTCTTGCCAATAATTTTCTAATGTGCCACATTTGAATTAATTGAAAAGAATGAAATATAATGTATCGTATAGGAGATGACAAAATAGAACTTTAAACTTAGCTCTTCCTCTCTTGGGTGTATCGCAGTAATAACACTGAAATTACCAAAGCAAAAACAGCAACTTTATGTAATAGCTGTACTTCTTACAGTTATATTTGTAAACATTCACGTAAACAATGGTAGTTTTTGGATATGTACAAAACTGATGATCAGATGTTTGACATCTGCCTGAGTTTTCTGTTCAGAAAGTTTGCTGAGCCATTTTTTAATTTTAAAGGTACTTCCACTTCTGATCTTTTCTTTCTTATCTTTTTAAATCTCTTGCAGCATATATATGATATCAATATGAGAACCAGGGAAAACAAACCGAGACATGCCACTGAAAGACTGATGAGGATGGGCCGACAGGGGAACAACTCATACCTCTCTGGCCCATCTGTCATCTGACTGATGTACCAGGGCTTCTCTTCAACTTCTATGTCAACGTCTCTGGTCAGCAGACTTTGGATGTAACTCTCATTACTCACTGTTTCATTGACAAAGAAGTTAACCATGACCGTCGAGTAAAGCGGTTCAGGTTGACCGTGATCACTAACTTTCACCAGAAGGCTGTAAAGCCCTCTGTTGCTGAGCTCTCTCTTTAATGTTATGTTTCCTGTTTCTGAGTCAATTGCAAATGACCCTGGCTCGCCCCCTTTCCTTTTAATGATACTGTAGGCAATCACAGCATTCATCCCTGTGTCTTTGTCCACTGCGTACACTTCTGCTATTGATGTTCCAGGTGTTGTATTAGGTAGTACCAGCATGTAGGACTGGTTGGACTGAGGGAAAAGAACAACCGGCGGGTTGTCATTCACATCCAACAAGAGAACAGTCACCATAGTAACAGAGGAAAGCGCTGGCACCCCACCATCAGCGGCCTCAATCCATAGCTGATACGTTCCTTGCTGCTCACGGTCTAGGGATGTCTTGGCCCTTAGTGCACCTCGGCCAGTGTCTATCATAAAAATGTCACTGCCATTAAGGATGGACAGGGCTACCCACCCATTCTTACCAGCGTCAGGATCAGTCACAGTGAGGACACCAATCTCCCCATACCCAGGAAAGTTCTCTGGCACAAAGAAGGTAAAATCCTTGTTAATGAAACGTGGACTGTTGTCATTGCGATCCAGTACAGTCACCACTATCGTAGCAATTGACTCCCTCCTGGGCATCCCCTGATCTACTGCTCTAACTATGAATCGATATTTTTCTTTTTCCTCTCTGTCAAGAGATGTCGCAACAGTCAGAACCCCCGTCAGACGATCCACTACAAAAATTCCAGGAGTATCACCACCAAGGATGTAAATTACCTCCCCTCGACTTTCACTGTCTGGGTCTGAGGCTTGGAGCTGAGTCAGAAATGTGTTTGGTGAATTATTTTCCTCAATTGTTATTTCCACTAAAGACTGTTGAAACACTGGTGCATTATCGTTCTCATCCAAAACCTGCACCTTTAGGAAAGTCTTTATGATTAGACCTTGAGTGTTGTTACCAACCAAAATTAGCTCATATTCCTGAGTCCTCTCATAGTCCAATGTCTCTGTTGTTTCTAGTAAATACTCATTCTCTAATTGCTGGTATGGGACAAGCCTGAAGGGACCGAACCCTTCCAAATAACAGTCCACCCTTTGGCTTTTGTCCATGTTTTTGATAGTAAAAAATGCTATTGGAGAAAAAGCTGGCTCAGACTCCTTTAGTGTCACCACTCCATCCTTTTCGGGTGCAATATATCTAGGTATGACAGCAGGGGGTCCTGTAACCACTTTGATGATGTAGACAGTTACAGTTGCAACAGCAGGGATGCAGCCAGGTCCATTGGCCAGAACAGTCAGTTTGTAAAATGTGGTTGTGACAAAGTCTAGCTTCCTGGCAAGCTTGATCACCCCTGTAATTTTGTCCAAATGGAACAAGCTCCTGGTGTCCCTTGGCACACGTTCACTGTAAGCGTAGCTGATCTGTGCATTAGCACCAAGGTCAGGGTCAAAAGCATGCAAACGTGCCAACTGTGCCCCTTTACTGGTATTCCCGTGCAGAGTGACATTAATTTGTGACTCTGTAAATTTAGGGCAGTTGTCATTTACATCTGTGATGGCAATTTTTAAAGTTGCTGCTCCAAGAAGGGGAGGGGTCCCTCCGTCTTCTGCAATGATATCTGTAACATATTCCGCTTGCGTCTCTCTGTCTAAAAAGTCTGTCACGATGAGGAATGGTGTCAGCTCACCTCCATCATTCTCCTCTACATCCAGAGTAAACACACCAAAGTCGTTAACCAGCCAGTAGGTCTGCACTCCATAAATCCCCAGGTCCGGGTCAATGGCAGACAGTTCCACTGCAAAACGGTCATTTATTGCTGTGTTTTCTGGGATAGATATGCGGATTTCATCTGTGGGGAACTTCGGCCTGTTGTCGTTCACGTCTTCAATTAAAAGCTTTACTTTGACAAGCTGAAAGTACTGCTGAGGCAACACAAACACGTCCAGTGAAAGGAAACATCCCTGCTCCTCAGAGCTGTAAGGACACAGGGTTTCCCTGTCAATCTCAGCAGCGGATGTGTAAAGCTCCCCAGTAGTATTATTTATGTTCACATACTGCTCACTGACCTTCTTTTGAGTGAGACTGAATAAAAAGGGGGGCTCAACTGTGAAATCCAAATGTAAGTCCACTCCAATAGACCCGATGAAAGTCCCCTTGGGTAATCCCTCCTTTATCTTATAGATGAGCTCTTTTGCTTGACTGAAATTTGCCAGACAGGAGAGGGGGTTGGTGTACAACATAAGGATGTAGAAACCCTGCAATACAAGAAGATATAGGATGTTTCAGGTTGATTAAAAAAAAACAAAGTATCAGAAAACTATGATTTTGGTGAAACTGAGCATTTCTTGTTTGTAGTTCTTTGTACAATTTGATTCTTGTTTTATGTTGTTAAATCTGAGTGATATCATAATTACAAGCATCATTACAGGGACCAGTTAAGAAAATAAATCTAAGCCATGACTTAAAATGGCATTTGTTACAAAGAGATCATTTATATTAAAGAAGTTCACATCGTAAAAATGCATAACAATAGAAAGTACCTTATGTATCCATGTTGATGGTACAAAAGTTGCTGTTTTTTTTTTTAGATCACAGCAAGATAGTTTTTTGTTGGGTTGCATTTATTAAAAAAACAAACACGCAAAAAAAAAAAAAAAAAAAAAAAACCTGAAAACTTACCCATATGCTCTCTCTTTTGCTGGAGAATTTGCTCCTGAACATGTTTATGTCCTTGTCCAGCACTTTCCACTTACAGGAGGAAGAGTGGCAGCTTAAGTAACTCAGGCATTTTGAGCTGAGCAGACCTCTGCCGAGTGCTTTGCCTTATTTCTCTCTGACTTGAACAAGTCATTCATCTCAGTGCTGGCTCAGGACACTCCCACCACATGCAAATTAGTTTCTTGTACTAACCAATGAGAGGTGATAGTCAGTGGGAAATCTTGACTTGACAGATTCCTCTTTTGTACATCTTGTCAAAGAGCACTAACACAGACCTGTACTTTTCACAAGCAGCATTATTTTTATAAGGGCTTGCATACCTTGCATTCCTAAGTCAGACTGAAAGCATATGATTATCAGCAGGGCTTATGATGGCACGATTGACTGGGCAAGATGGGAAATATCAAGAGCCAAGAGATTATTTTAAATCCAGCAGTAGTTAAAAATATAGCTAGAAAAATGATGTGTCCAAGGTACCAAGAGAAATATTTGATATTCTAAAAACAGACTCTGACAACTATAATGTTTTTTTTTTATACGTGCAAAATAAAAGGGGGAAAGCATATTTAAGGTGTCTTACAATGACAATAAGAAATTTATATGTGGCATTATTTGTGGCATTCTGTATGCCTGCAAGCAAAACAAAAAGAAGGACATTATCACAAAGTCAGCAGAGAGGAGAACGTGGCATCATAAGTGCTTGTGTGGTCTCACTCTGGATTGAGCCTCTAACTAAATCAAGCCCCTAATCCCCATGTGTTCTAAATGCCAGGCCAGCTGTTTGGTGGGATTGGAAGCATACTGCTCAGAGAAATTGAGTGATTGAAGTTCTCTAGACAGGGGCGGATTGAAACTGTAACTCACACTTATTTTGCTTCGTAGTGGGCTAAATATCTTCCACCATTACCCAAGAAAGGAGGCCTATGGTGGAGAAACAACTGAAATCTAAACATTGTCTCTTAAGAGTTTGGAGATAATTTTAAAATACATATTACACTATCACAACAGAGGTAGGAGTATATTAAATAGGATTTAATGACAAATACATCTTTCATTCTGCATCTAGAAACTTGTTGGCCCATGGAGCGAGCCAAGACATATTTCTGCAAAGCAAGACTTAAGGCAAGTAAGGCCAGGGGGCCTTGGAGTGTGGGAAAGCTGCGGGTCAGGGAGAGTTTGAATTTAAAGTGGCAGTGTTATGTAAAATCAACTTTTGTTTTCAGCTTTAAATCATACTAAGATGTTATTCCCTCAGTCATTCAGCTGGTCAAACTCTTGGGGAGCCGAGCATTGTCTTCAAGGGCGAAGCTCCTCCTCAGAGCTGCATTTTCTAAGCTTCACAGAACAGCTCTCCCTCTCCAGTCAGCTCCTTCAGACTAGATAGAAGCAATTGGCAAACACCTGGTTGAACTGCACATCAACTGAGCTCATCATACAAACTAATTATCAGTGAAATGTTTTTATAAACATGAAAGAGGGTTAGTAGAGGAACGATGTGGCGAAGACTTCCTGAAGAGACAGAAGCCCAATTTCAAGGTGTCACTTAGGTAACATAGTTACTTGTTTGTGCTACAAAATAGTACCATGTGGATGAGAAACTTGATGCTTTTTGTTCTTTTAAAGCAATTTAGATTGAGTGAACCCCCAACTAAAGATTGTGAGCCGTTATAAATATTCAAGAAAAGAAAGACATAAAAAGGAAAAAAAAACAAAATATACCCTAAATCAATCACATATGTACCATATCACCCTCATTCTGTCGTCCTTACATTGGCTGCCTACAGCTCAGAGAATAGACTGATGGAAATAAATTACTGCATTTGGAAATGTTCACTCTTATATACATATATATAAGTTTAGAGAATACATAAATAAAAACCACAACTGGAGTCCACACAAGGAAAGAAGCCAAGGCCAATCGAGGCAGTATTACTCTAGTTTAATTACATCATTTGTTACTATGAGTCTCTGTGAGATGAGGCAGTGTAATCACTGTGCAGATTTCCTAACAGATGTCTGGCTAGTGTCTCGGTCTTTACATTTAATCAGAGAGCTCATAAGCTATGTTGATAACAGAGACACAGCTTTATGTTAAGTGAGATGGACACCACCACACCAAATTATTGGGATTTTAGTTTTGAATTAACCTTTAATTATAAAAGAAAAAGCTTGATAGAAGCTTGATAACTAAAATCTCAGCTCTTGGTCTAACTTCCCTGATATCTATATCTATATCTATTCCTTATTATGTGAGTTCAAATGTAAAAATGAAGCAGACATTGTCATACTACCAATCTCATCAGATCTTTAAAGTTTATGTGATGAATGATAAATTCTGGGATCGGTGGCATAAAATTAACTGATTTACTGCATCATTTTTGGATGGATTACTTTCTTACGACATTATTATCTTGAGTTTTGTTCTCCTATGTTAAATGATTGATTAACCCTCTGGGAATACAGCAGTATAGTAAACAAATGGTACACTGGTAGATGTGATTAGGTGATGTTATTAATAAGTTGGAATTCTGTAGTAGAGGTATACATGCATGGCGTATCTAATTATAACAGTAGTTACTTTTTTGTCAGTAAAAGCTTAGTATGACTTTTGAATCATTAAATCCATGTAATGATTCAAAATGTTGAATGCTATCGCTACATGACAAAGACTGATGAATAATGTCTCATACAATCCAAATAAACTCAGAGGGCAAAAAATCCTAATTACTAGTATTCCCAGAGTAAAAAAAGCCAGAGAATGTTTCAGTAAAGCTTGAATTGGTGCCACTGCAAATTTATCATGTCCACTTCAAGTCACAACCATCATAAATATTTTCAAGGATGGAAAATGCCATTTAAAATGCTTATGTTTTAAGTTTGAACTACCCAAACATGTGTTACCTGTTTTGAAAAAGCACACATTTAATTTGCATAGACATCAGTGTTAGAGTCAGTAGGTCAATCAACAAGGAGGAAATCTAATTGGTCCACATATTTTCATTGTGACAGAGGCAAGAATTTGACTGAAGAGTTAGCTCTATTGTTCCATTAACTCTGTGATACCTGGATGCAAACAGATACTTGTAAGAATATTACAAACTAACTGAATGGTGAATTTATTTCAGTAAATCACTTCATTAAGTGAAATCTAAAATATCATAGATATGATAAGAAAATCAGGGCTGGTTTTGGCATAGGGGAGTCAACTGCTGAAGGGGGTGCTGATCACAAATAGAGAAAATAAAAAATGAAATAAAAAAATACCACAATGTGGACCCTAATTGCCGTCTTTTTCTCCTGCCTTTGAAACCTGTTGTTTCACAGTTTGATGGACATCCCACTGCTGTTAATCAAATGCTCTGAAAATGGAAAACTGAACCTACCTGCTGATGCACCACAATGAGCTCATTCAATGGGAATAGGTAAAAAAATGTTTAAACAAATTTGTTAATCTTTGAGTGAATTTCCAGGGTGTCAGTGATTACTAACCTTTTTAACATGGTCCTTAATTTACAGTTAAGCTACATTGTATTTACATTGTATTGTTAAAAGCCAAACTTGGCAAATGATTTATAATTCCTAAAAGGGTGTGATGAAGTGGAAGAGATTATATTTATTCTTCTCTTGTCCTTTAAACATGTCCACCAGGTGTTTGCTAATTGCTGCCGCTAGTTTGATGGAGTTGCGTGAGGAAATGGAAATTGCTGGAGAAGAGGTAAGCTATGAGGTGGAAGCTTGGCTCGAGACTGCAGCACCAAGGAACAGCTTTGTGAAAACAGGAGATGCTTGGTGAGAACAAGCATTTGGGCATCACTGAATGACTGCCACGGGGAATGAAGAAGGTTAAAATATTATCATTAATCACACGTTTTGCTCTTAACCAGAAGAACCCTGTGCCTTCAAAAATATTGATATCAAAAATAGTATTAAGAATATATATATATTTTTAGTTTTGGTATAGAGTTTGAAATGTAGCTGTCATGACAACCCTACTAGAGCTATATCAGTAATATTTGTCTATCTTTGAGCCAAAACATTTTTCCCTTAAAACTAATCTTTTAGAATTTTTTGATTAATTACAATTTGAGTTTTTGTTAGCTGAAAGCCACAATAATCAGTATTAACAGAAATAAATGTTTGGAATAGACATCTATATATTGAATGTGAGCGTCATTGAATTGATTAAACAAGTAACAGATTCAATGTTATTCAGATTTATTGAGGTGTTCTTTTATATTCCGGACAGAAATATAGACTATAGACTAAATCTTGTCTTATCACAAACCCCCCTGTTGTAATTGTTTGACTTTTTTTTTAAATAAAATGTACATTTTTGACAACAGGCATCTCATAACTCTTTGTCAAGTTAACAGTTTTTAAAAGTGCCTACAATGAGAGAGTTCTCAGATTAAAGGCAGTAAATTCTCCATGGTTCTAAAAACAATTACTTTTTATTTATCTTAAGGGGCAATATGATGAGACTTTTTTGTACAAGGCACTCCTGTTCTGGTGATTTAAATGGCACTAGTTCTTGCTCTGTCACTGCCATCTACTGGTTGGATTAGCATAAAAAATAGATATGCACAATCAATTATGTTTCAGTCATTACTTGCACAAACTCCTTTGAGCACAAGCTTCAAGTGAGACCAGGAAAAGTATTTTGGGATCGATTAAAAATTTTGCAATATTACATTTCCCCTTTTACTGCCGAACTCTGCCGTAGATGTTATGAGTTAAATCAAAGGCTGGAAACAGCAACCAGATTATGTGTTATTTGTTTTTGTAGAGACCCAATTTTCTTAAACTAGGAAAGCGCCAGTGGCAAAGTGCTTTTAAATTTCGGTGTGGTTTGCCTTTATGGGCTTACTTTGGTGGGACATTGAGCTGTTAAAACATGATAACACACTACACAAAAGCTGAACCCCAAATGCCCCACTTATCTTAAGCAAAAAAGGGAAGAAAAAACCCTACCTTGCCTACCCTGTTTTGCTCTCCTCACACTTCCCCGGCTGCTGCTCCTCACCTTCACTGTTTGCTCCCATAGTTTCCTCCCTTTATGCTCTTGTAAGCTGCTGAAAACGCATCTTAGCACAAATGTGTGAAAGCTCATCCGGAGCTGCAGGACAGAAACAGGGCAAGAGTACGAAATAACACAGAAACCTTGTGAGCCTGCATTTGATAGGCAGACAGATACAAGGACAAAAGATGGAAAGTGTTAATCCACGCAGTTGTGTGAATGCGCCTTTGTGCTCCTCCAGGTGCAGGCTGGATACATTATTGAGAACAGGTGCTGTGGTAGAATGTATGCCCTCACAGCTGCAGCCAAGGAGATTACTAGCCATGCTTCCTTATAATGAAGTTTCTATCGATTGGCCCACCACAGGTTCTTGTTTTTGCCTGCTAACAGCGAGACTTTTTCAGAGCCTCAGCTCGATGTTTTTGAGTACATCATTTAAGGTATAAAATTGAGTTTTGGGTAGGGGCTCGATTTGTTGATGGTAAATCATTGCTTGGTGACTTCTTATGCATCCATAACTCAAATTCTTGTCCCTTTTTGCTTTACATGGGTGAGAAAAATCAATCCATGTTCAAGAATGAATCTCTATGCAATACCCCACTTCCTCTAGTGTTTTTTATATCCTGTTACAGTTACAGCTAAAAGGTGTGAGACACTTAATTAGTTTCATCCCAAACCATTTTGACTGCTTGAATAATTTGATGTTAGTAACATGTCTTGGTGGTGCTATCAAGGTTTTAGAAATCGGTATACATTTGTGGTTATTTTCAAGAGACGTATGCAATGGATAATATGAAATATTGTACAGTGTGTTAGGAAGTGTGAATAATAAAAGATAAAAAACAATTACACACACCACAGATTTCAGATCCCTTCTGTGAATACATTAATCTCAAATATCAATTTGCACGACTATAATTATTTTAATAATCCCCTATGATCATGCAGCAGGATTTCTAAAGAAGTCTACTTAAATGATAAAGTGAATGTTCTGGCTATATAGAATGGCTGATTGCTCTGGCTGTAGTACAAATACAATTCAATTTCAGCATTTTGTCTCTTGACAAAAGTCTATCAACATTCCCCATTTTGACTTGTCAATATTGCATCTTTAGTTCTGGCTTGACTTGTGAAACTTTAGTTTTATCCTTGAGAAAGCATTTTTTTGTGTATTTGGATGCAAGTTTTGACTCACAGATGGTGGAAAATAAAATCTATTTTCATTATTATTTTACCAGACATTTGAGGTTTTGTGCTTATGACATTTGTAATTTTATACAATGATCCTCATCAACAACATATCCTATGACAGAATTTACATTGCTGAATTTGTAGATATCTAGAAAATACTTTACAAACATTCTTAAATGAAATGCAGACACAATAGAAAAGTTAAACAAATTTAAGTAAATAGTTTTTCACATAAACAAAGTGTAGAAATTATTATTTGAGAGCAGATCAGTGCAAAATCTTTTTTTTTTTTTTGTTGACTTGAGAAACAAAAAAATCAAGGGGGAATCTGAAACTAAAGGATGGATACTGGCTCTCAAATAATACAAACTGATAACATGGGAGACAAAAATTAAATAACTTAATTACTTATTATAGTTAAATTGTTCCTATTAGATATTAAGCCATGGCCAGAAATTAAATGAGTCATTCCCACTAAATGTAAAGTTTGGTTTCCCCTGAACCAAAGAAAGCAAGTTACAAGCCTTTCAAATTGTGACGCTTTTGTCGGGTTAAATTGATATCAAAACATTGTAACAGCACCTGTGCAGGGGGGGCCTAATAAAATCTTTTGTCAGGGGCCCCAAGATTCCTGGCAGCACCCCTGCCCATTAAATATAATTCATGGAAATACAAAGTTCAGCTTTGGTTTGAATGGAACTAGACACATTCCTGCAAGACTAGACTATTCCTTTAAAAGAAAAGTCTTGTGTTTTGCTGTCATCTTTTGCATTTCTTCTCATAGTTGATTGTTTGTTCCATTTGTTACATTCTATGGGGATGTCACATTAAAGATGGAAATGTATTGAAAACATGTATTATTGTCTTAGATTTTTACACCACAAAAGACAGTTATGTGCCAACTTTACTGGAAATTTGTTTTGTAACACTATATAAATCTTACTGTAAAATCACTGCTAACTTAAACAATATATGTTGTCATCTGACAATGCACTGAGAAACTCCAAGTTAAAACAGAATCATTAAGGACAATGATTCTATTTTCTCTTATACAACGCAACAGAGACACACTCATAAGGTCTTATACTGTATACAGAATAGTAAAACTATACTGACTTTGAAAGTGTGCCCAACAACCTACCTGAATGTCTCAAAATCCACTGTGCAGAGTTGACAGAAAACATCCCGAAAACCAGTGGGCGGATAACCTTGTTAATGATAGAGGTCAGAGGCTAACTGCAAACCTGGCCCAAACTGACTTGAAGGTGACAGTAGTACATATGGCATTGTGTTACAGAAGTGCTGAATGCACAACACATGGAACCTTGGACAAGCTTTGATATTCTGGTGGAAGACTACAATCCACTGGTGTCAGCGAAGAGCAGAAAACCGTGGTATTCCTATAGCCTAGCTACTCCAAAACAAGACAATTAAAAATATAAGTAAAGACAAAATAGGCAGAGCATGAAAGGAAGTTTGTTTTAAAGATATGTCAGTGTTAACATATGAAGGAATGCGTATTTGTAGAAGGCCAAAACTGAGATAATTAAGAACAAAAAGCAGAAATGTATATGTTGGTCCTCCACAGAAATATAATGGTTTTGTTTCAAACAATTGTCTTTTTTGAAACATGTTACCACAACATATTTTAAAACACGTTGTCTTTTTCCAAAACTGCCATCTCCACATTGAACCATTTCCAGAAATATTTTATCAACACAGAAACAGAGAATGGCCCATCCCCAGACCGGTAAGTGGTGCTAAACGAGGAATATGGGACATGCCCATAAAGCGTCCTCCTGAGGTTAGTGTAAAACACAATAAGAAAACAAGAATGTGAACCAGCAAAGCAAGTGTAGAGATTTTAGTTGAATTTTTTGAAGCTACTGCAGAACGTTTCATTACGTTTTTGCAGCAGCTTTTATTTGACGCTAGTGAAGAGTTTGGGGCTATAGGTCAAGTTAAAATTTCGGCAAATGTGTCAGTATTTTCACAAAATATGCAATTTTGCTGTCTACAGCAATATGTAATGATTACATTTCACTCTGTAACCCATTTCACCTAAAAAAAAAATAAAATTAAAACTTTAGTGTCCCCTAAGCACCATTTTCATGTGGATCCGGGACACTAACAATTAAAAACTTTACAGTTTCAGAAAAAATGTCTTGTTTGGCTGGGGACTCAGTAAATATGCTTCACGGTCCTACAGACTTGAAATCAGCAAAAAATGCCTGAAGTTGACAAAATATTCAAGACCAATACATAAAAATGGTCAATACAAATGTGCCATTCATATGCTTAATCTTTATTCCCCGGGACATTTAACTTCATTATGCATAATTACTCTATTCATCTTCGAAATGTGAATTTCTGACATCTATTCTGAATTTCATGTCAATGTGAATGTGTGGAGGCTGCTACTCTGTAGCTGTGACTCTGGAAAAAATGATTGTCTTGCAATCTGAAAGTTGTTGGTTCGATTCCAATATGCTCTGTCAAAAGTCAATGTCTGAATGAATGAATGAATAAATATACTTTATTAGGTACAACGCACAAACAAACACTACAAACTGGGCAAAGCACTTAACTGAAAGTTGCTTACTGATGAGAGTATCTACGTTTGAGAGTGTGATTTTTGAAATGTGGCTCTGCTGTAAAGTGCTTTGAGTGGCTGGTATGATTAGAAAAACTATATAAGTTCAGTTCATTTATCAATCAACCAAGTTTTAATTGTTTTCTGAGACATTGATTTGTGCAATGTGTGTCTTTCCCACCGTAAATTATGTATATTTACTTATGATCAAAATTTAGAACTATAAAAATGGATTATTTCAAAAATATATTCATATTTCCTCCAGGAAGAACAAAATATATTTTTTTGACAAAGTTCAGAGTGAAAGCTAAAATCATAATTTACATGATGTGAATACTCCACTATCACGCCGACTGTGTGATAGCCAAGGCTTTAACTCCAGTGCAAGTTTCATCTCTGCAGATTAATTAAACTGGATTTTGGACAAACTTTCTCCTTTTTTTTCATGTTATTTCTGTCTTTCGGTCTTTTGAGTTAATCAGTGCTGAACATTGTGTGCTTGTTAAGTACACTTCACAAGAACACCGAGAAGGAACACTAAAATGATGAATCGAACTCTAGCATGAAGAAAGGGAGTACAGCGCACAAACAAGGTTAGTGAAACCACAAAGGACTATTTCATAAAACTAATTTTAAAAATAGGCAGGTGTGCTTCAACTTCTGTAATGCAGTCCACTGCAGTAAGGTCAAACATGGAAAAAAAAATCCTGTTAAACACAGTGGACTTACGAGAATTTGCACAAAACACAGTAAAGATGCCAAGTTCATCTGTGCCTTGAAACCTGAACGGTTCTAGGCTTAACAAATATCACTGGGATTTGCTCACTGGGGCATTAGAGTTCACATTTCCAAATTCATTAATAAATTAATTATTTATAAGACAGTCATCAAACCAACTATGTACCATTTCAATTAGGAGACTTTGGCAATTTTATTAATGAGTTGCATTGATAGAAAAGCTGATTTGTGAGACTTCCTCATACATGTAACCCTAATGCACCTAATGTGTGTCACAACAAAAAAACTGGGTCACATCACTGTGATTTCATTAAATTCAGAGGCTGAAAACTTTCTGCCTAAAGAAAATGTTTCATAGAAGCCTCAGTTTCACAACACAAACAGCTGTAAGTTATTTGTCCTCATTGCAGACATTTAAAAATCATTTTCAGGCTCAGTTAGATTTAAGCTGTTGGATCATTTACAAAACCCAATGAACTTTTCACCACATAATGATATAGTCAGATGATAAATGAGTCACCATGACTGAGTCACAAAAAATGTATTCAGCTCAGTCGTGACAAAGACAAATTGTGCAAAAAAGCATTCACATATTTATATCTTTAGAAAAGAATAACAATAATACAAAAAAATCTTGCATTTAATTTTACCTAATATACATTCACAGTCCATGCAGTCTTGAAATTAATGGATTAAAATGTTTATTTTAGAAATAGGATGCATTAAAAGTTTGCATATAAATGTTGAGAAAGAAAAGAAAACGGAGGAAATGGACTTAAAAGACATGAAATTGATGATTAAAGACGGGAAAAAGAGACAATGTTTGTGCAAAACAATCCAAGAGTCCAGTTATTTAGGTACATTTGAAGTAGGCTTTTTTGTAAGAAAATTAATTTGAGTGCTTTTGAAATTTTATGAGAACTTGGTTCCTAGTGAGTTTGTCATGGCATACAAATGAACCTAATAAATAACCAACCATGAGACATACAAACATTTTTGAAATGCAGCTACCTTTCCTCTGGCAAAACAAATGTTATATTTATGCAGAAAAGAAGACAAATTTAATTAAAACATTTATTTTCAAGTCATGAGACTTGAAAATAAATGTTTCATGACTTCAAGTCATGAGACATGACTTGAAAATAATGTAACAGTTCAGTCAATATACTTCTTATTTGCACAAACTTCAATAACTGCTTGAAATTTTTAAAGTTTATTAAAAGTCATGTGCAACATGTCCAGTTGAACATAATATGTAGCTGTTATGTACTGGAAACTTCCACGCATTTTTTTGTTTGTTTATTTATATGTGATATTTTATGAAGGCATTGGGATGCTGGTGGTTTTTGATAAGGCCATTCATTCAACATTGCTAATTATTGCACTTGAGGGCTTGATTAATATAATCTTGCTAGTTTTGCTCCATATTGACAGGATAACATCCCACAGTTACAGCAGATGTTTTGGCTGTACATACATGATGGCAATTTCCAATCTGCAATACCCTAAAGGCAGTGTTTGTGAAAACACATCAGACTGTTGTAAAGTAATATTGTCTGACAAATGTCCCACTTGAAATGAAAAAATCTTTTTGAACAGAACTTAAATGTTGTGACCAAATCTGCAATTGTTTTGTCTGTTGGTGTTGGCGCAGAAACTTTAAGTGGAAATCGGGCACTGAATCATTCAAGATTTATATTTGTTTCCATGTTATAGCTTTCCTCACTGGGTTTCTGTATTTCTATTGGCTGCATGACTTTACATCATGGAGCACTTAGTATCACATCCAAGCTGAGCAGATTGTGATGGAGAAGTGGAGCGAAGTGGTACAAACCACTGCAGCAGCAGCTGCTCATAATAAAATATAAGGTATCATGTTCCAGAACTCTATGCAACAGGTTCTGATGCAGCTAAGGAGAAAAGCAAACCTGTCCTGATCACATTAACACAATATATATGGTGTTTAAAAGATATTCATTTGATATTAAGAGACCCAAAGTGTGCAGAGAAGTGATCTGCCAAACCATTGAACAAAAAACCTCCAGTCTGAACTATCGGAAGAGAGCAGGTTGAATGGATGCGTGTTCAAGTTCTTTAGGCCAGATTTTGACAAAACCACCTGATGGTTTGTCTGATATCACAATTCCTCACACAATTCCCTGGTATATACTTTTAAACTTGTATTATTTAG
This sequence comes from Poeciliopsis prolifica, assembly GCF_027474105.1. Classification (NCBI taxonomy): domain Eukaryota; kingdom Metazoa; phylum Chordata; class Actinopteri; order Cyprinodontiformes; family Poeciliidae; genus Poeciliopsis; species Poeciliopsis prolifica. Next base: position 3,069,515 of record NW_026562396.1, read on the forward strand.
TCCTGATAAATATATGCAAATTATAGACTCAGTTTTCTGTTCATAACTGTCAGGTCTGAAAACTCATGTGGTTTTACTGTAGCCTATCACAGCTTGATGTGTAATTTTCAGAGTTGATATTTCAAATACCTATGTAACAACTGGTTGTTTGAACTGGTGTTTCCTTGTCATTATTCTCCTCTGACCTTGGAAATCAAAAGGAAATTATCTTTTTTTTTTTTTACACAAACTATTCAGATATGACTGTGAAAATCACAGTTTCTGAAATAGTCAAGACTGTCTATCAACTTCTGCTCCTAACAACATCACAATATATTTACGTTTATTTAATTTGTTTAAAATTACATATCTACTTCATTTAATTTTTTTTGCTGAACTTCAGCAAGTTGCTTTCACCACTTCTAAATGCAGAGTCACTGGAATATGATTGATTGGTTTGTAATAGTTTTAAACAAGTAATTGAACAAATGCTCTTAATACAGCAATTCAGTCTATTTTCAGGGTGTTGCAGCAACTCCAGCCTTCTTTCACATTAAAAAAAAAAATCCAAATGAAGAAAAAGAAAAGTCACTGAAAAGCATTAAAAAATATGACATTGAAAAGTTTTTGTGAAAAAAAGAAAAGCATTGAAATCTTGCTCTTTAGTCCTTAGAATTACTTCCTTCATGACTCCAAAACCTGCAAAGTATCTTTAGGAGTTATGTAAATCCTTGGTAAACATGGCGTGGTTAAAACTTATGAAACGGTTTGCCAGCACTACATTCAGTGTGAGTCAAGAACCACAGTCTTAGAAACTACAAAAAACACATCTATTAGAAACTACAAAAAACACATCTATAAGTTTTAAAGTTTATGTCAAGCCAAACCATGCTCTGCTTTGATTGTACACCCATTGAGTCACTGTTATCCTCTCAAGGATATTTGGTGTTATTCTGAAAATAATGCATAATGCCATTTAAGGGGGACACAAGGACAAGACAGGTTTAATCATAAAATTTCACAAAGAGGACATTTGAACTTGGTGTACTGTACAGCTCCAATAACCTAAAATGACAAACCAGCTCCAGCTGTTCACTAATGCAACTGATGTGCAGTTATACATCATTGTAATGCTGTTCTAGTGTTGTTTTTATTGAAGTGACTTGATGTGATAGTGTAAGTGAATGTCCTATGAGACAATGGACTTGCTCAAGGTCATATCTGACTAGACATTACGAGCCCAGCCCCTCTGACTCTCTGAGGAGGCAAAGTAGAATAAATACAATATTTTTCTGTCCTCTACTCACATCTTTTCTTCTCTTCTCTCTGTGGTTAGCATGCTGAGCGGGCCCCTCTAAGACACAATTTGCTTGATGTTTTAGATTACACTCTCTGTTTAGCATTAGTTGTATTTGCGCTGTACGCCTCTTTTTCATTCCCCATGCAGGAGGATTGCACATCTGGATCACTATGAAACAGCCTGCTATAAACAACATAATTCTATGCCAAAAAGCTCTCCAGGTGATGTATGTCCTTCTGCCCTCTGGAGAGTTACGAGTGGGAGGAAACGAAAGCAGAATGTGGATCCTCTGGTGTCCTTTTGATGGCATCTTTACTACCCATTTGTGACATCAGATGGAGAGCCCAAGGAAACTGCCAGGGAGAAGGGAAGGCTTTACTTATGTGTCATACTGTGTGCATATGTAAGTGAATATGGAGATAAAAAGAAAAAAAATACGAAGGGGGCAAAACAGTCGGGGGGTGCTAGAGATAGGTAAGTATAGGTTAAGTAGAACTGGACATGATGGGAAGAAAGATTGCACCAATTAAGTGGAAGGTATGCTGGGATGGAACGGAGCATCCAGAGGAAGGCACTTTTTCTCTCCCAAGGGTCAAGCTGTCAGTGCGACTTGGTGGCATTTGTTGTCCTACCTTTCCACTGTGACCTTACACTGAGCCAAGGGGAAACAAGAAACAAGCACACCGCCTTGTCATCAATATCACATCTGACACTATCTTGCTCTCGCCCTCACTCTCTCGCTGTCTCTCTTTTTCTCTGGCAGATGCATGTCATCCTATCAGTCCACATTGCACTCTCGCAACACCAGACTGCATTCTGGAAGCTCCATCTACATTGCAAGATTTAAACAGAAGAAGTTTAAATGACAACCTATTTCTTTGCTCATGGTTGCATCATAAGCTGATTTTAAAGCTAGCAAAATACAATGTGACAATCTGGAAAATTGTGACTGTTCACAGATGTTTTTGGGGCTTTTTCTTTCATTAAAAAGAATCCATATTAAAGCTCATTTGCTGGTCAATTGCAGCAAAGATTTGTATTGATCTCTGAAGAAAGAAAAGAACTGTCAATTACATACTGTATAGCCCACCTGGAATATTAATCCCCTTTGAGATACATATTTTTATTCATTAGCTTAATGTAGAAAATTGACTAATACTTGCCAAAGAGTAATGAGGTGGTTACCACCTCCATCTGCTTTGAAATACCTCTTTGTCTCACTCACACACCCACTCACACATTCACATTTTAATCCCCTCATTGTCCCTCCTTTATTACCTTTTATTCATGTGAAACAAAAAAAGACCTCTACATGATGAATTTCCCAGAAACCTGTCTCAACTATCCCCCCTCTGTGTGATTGTCAGCATCGTTTACCCTGGCCATATTTTCTCACTTTGCTAATTTACCCACAAGGTGACAAGGTGCTGGGAAGCTCCTAAAAGTCCTCTGGCTCCAGATGTCTGGACCAGATGTCCTGTTATTTCTGGAGTGGGCCTGTGAATTTATTTTTATCTGTTTCCTGCTCTTTGCACCTATACAAATGCTCACCGTCCCTTGGAGAAGAAACCCGTGTCTTCAACTTACTTAAACATCTCCTGATGAAAAGTTTACTGCTGAAATCTATGTAAACAGTATTCTTTTACGGACTTCAATGTCATTGGTATACTATGTAAATTGGCTAAGCTGTTAAACTATAACAGCTTAGCCATTAAACAAATGATAGTCTGGCTCTGTGTCTATGTCCTTTTTTGTGTTGTTCTTATGCAATGCATAATAAATCATCTTGGGCCACATCCTTCTGCAAAGCACACAACTTTTATGATGAGAACAACATTTATTAGGAGATACAATGTAAATGTGGATCATTGATATATTAATACTTAGTATTTTTCAAAAAGTATTTCTTTATGTAAGCAAAGCAACAAAAAAAAAAAACTGTGCTGTTGCTACATGTTTGTTTGAACAATCTTAGTTATGTGCAACATTTCTAGAAAATGAAAATGTTATATTTCAAGATGGAAAAATTAACATAAAGGTCCCCTGAAGTCAGAATTGGATGAGTCAAAGCTGAAGTTTTCTCAGAAACACTGGCACCCAAATCCAAAATCGCTGACATTTATTTAATTTTGGCAGGAAAACATTGTCAAATCTTGTCACACATTTGTCTTTCACAGCACTGTAAAACATAATTTGTTGGACAAAATTCATAGAGGTAACATTGGTTTCTAATCATTAGTCATTTGTTGGTATGTTTAGGTTGTTAACTTTCAACATTTTGTGCCACTCAGACTCACTGAATATGTTAATGTGTGTCTCTCCAATGTCTATATCATTGAAGACACTTTTTTACAGAGCACCTTCTCTTCTAAATTATGCATTTAAAAACTGAATTTTGTGTTTACTTGTGTGGTTTTGACAACATTTAAATTGGTTTGGCATTCTTAAACACTCAAGAGTGACAAATATGATACTTAATGGGAGAAATAACACCACATTAAAAATCTTGAGAAATGTTAATCAACCACAAATACTTTTTTTCTGACGTATGCATATGATGTAATACAGAGATGTGACTTGTTTGTTTTACAAACAGTAACATGAAGTCTCCGTTTTAAAATGTTTTTGTTATTGAAAGAAATTAAGTATACCTCCATGGTGATGAACGTTGTGGACTGGTGCACAACAGTTTTTGACTCCAGACTATGTCCAGACTATGTCCAGACTATGTCTGGAGTCAAATAGTTTAATGTGTGAAGTTTTGACTTCATTACTTCAGCACAGAGAGTGCATGTGGCTCCAAAATGAAACATTCATGGTATACCTGTCCTTACAGGAGTTATTGAATAACTGCTTATTTGTATGTTATTTATTTATGCCTAAAAGTAGGCATAAATAAGTTACAAAGGTGAAACTCTGACTAAAACAATTAATAGCCCATTTCAATCTCATTTAAACTTACTTACTGTATTTTCCAGACTATAAGTCGGACAATAGGATATGGAAGTCAACAAACATGTCATGAAGAGGACAAAAAAAAAAAAAAACTGTAAGTCACACTTGAGTGCACACATTTATACTTATGTAGTATCTATACTGAATTTTTGTGTTCAGCTTCATGCTTTTAAATAAACTGATTGAAACTGTCTACCACCATCATGGTTTGGAAGTCTGCTGTCACATCGATGTCCATACTTTAAGTCAACATGGTCTGGAACGACTCCGCTGCACACTTCAGCAGCAGAGTGGAGATGCGTGCAATGTAAATCCAGGGTGATAGCGAGGCAGTTGCATTGCATGAAGTGATAAAACCAAGAGGGTCTTCCTGCAACATCATTTTCATTCATCTCTTTTGACACTACCAGGGCGTGACTATGTAACTTACAGCCTGCAAATAGCTTTCCTTGTAGTTACAGATAATTTTAATTTTTTTAACAACTTATTCAAGTTATTGGAAAAAAAAAAAAACAAAAAGTACACAGAAGAGAATGAAGTACAAAAAACAGGGCACATCATGGAATCAGCCTCAAGAACTTTCAGTTTACATTTAAAAGCACTAAACGAAATGAGTTCAGTCAGTCTAAGGGTTTCTTGTAGCAAGTTTCACGAAGAGGGGGCAAAGTGAATGAGAGCCTTCTCACCAATTCAGTCTGAGCAAAAGGCAGAGAAAATGTTCAATCATTTGCTCATGTCCTTCAGTAAGCATTAACATTAATACATTAAGTCTTGCATAACACCTCATCTGTAAAACTCTGTCTCAGAGGAGCTTTTGATCACATTATAATAATGCAACTGTTTGAAATAAACTGTACTTTTTGATGCAGGTCTTGCAGAATTGATTACCACTAGGTGGCAGTGAAGCACTACATCAAAACATCTGGTTTGGTTGCCCATTGTCACTGTTGGTTGGTTCTATCTTATCTTTGCTTAGATCCTTCTTTCCTATTGTAGCAGAGGCAGATAAAACCTGCCAGTGCAGACCAGTATCATATAGTGATCTGTTGCTGCTGAAAGCACATGGATAGTTAGAGCACAGATAGAGAAAGTGGAGAGAAGGAGAGAAAAAGGAAGTGGGAGGAGAGGACACAGAGAGAAGGAAAGCAGGGAAGAGATAGAAAAGAGGGTTAGCAGGGGAGTAATTGGCCTGAGACATGCTGCTAATGCAGCTTCGCCTTCACTGTATTATTTCTTCAAGCACTACTTGTCCTCCCCCCTTCTTTCCTGCCTGGAAACTCTACATACCCTGTTTTCAACCTCCCTTCCTGCACTCCTCCTTCTTTCTTCCTTCTTTTCTACTTCTTGACTCTTTTACCACACTCATTCAGAGCATTTTCTGTCCTACTTCACCTTCTTGAGTTCCTTTTCTCACACTTTTTTTTTCTGCAGCTTTGCATACAGCACCTCTCAGTTGTCTTCATCTGACACTTAGAGAGAATGAACATCGGCAAGAAGCACCAAAAGGTTAAAGGACACAAGAATTCCCACAAGGATTTCTGGTCAGCATTGACCTCTTTGTGTTATTTGGTAGCTGGATGAGGGGGAAGTGTTTTCTTTTTCAATGCTTCTTGAATTTTATTTTAAGAAACAGCACAAGTCACTAGAGAAACACCAAGGAGTAAAACCTTTTCTCCCCTCATGACTACTTGCTTTTTATAACCCCAAAGTTAAATGCTTTAGGTCTCTACAGTATATGACATACTGAGCATCATTCAGGGAAAATGAATGTTGTAAAACTCAAATTTCACAAGATTTTTAAACATATTTATTAAAACTATCACAGTTTGACTTACAATAGAGCGAAAGTCAAACTGTAAATGGCTTGTACTCTGTCCACAACCAGCAGCCAAGGCAGGTCAAATGTCTTGCCCAAGGACACAACAACAGCAGCAGGAATCGAACCGATAACCACAGCTTGTAGGGTTAACTTTGTGGGTTGCTGGGTTTTGGACAAACTCCTACCACCGTTGTCACCATCAGGACATATATTCTGTGAAAAAAAAATTGAGCTCCTTGGCCTTCTCCCAGTGCTCCCTGTACTAACAGCTGAAATATACAGCTTGGTCAGGAATAACCAAGCAGAGCCAGGAGGAGGGTCTTCTCGACAGCAGAGCCTGTCAAGAATGCTCAGGCTAGTTAGCATGGCCAGTGGTGACCGCAGATAAACAGTATTTCTGGAACATTGATTTGTTTCTCTACCATTAGCACACTGAGCAGCACTTACACAAGACTGACTGATAGTGCTAAAACCCTCTTCCTGGCTGTGACTGGTAGTTTTTGAGTGGTGAGGAGTGCGGTTTTGCTTTATGTTTGCTATAGTAATTCAGGGCGGAAGCAGAGGAGCTTGATTTTAATGCATGGTATCTGTCTCATACTATACTGTCACAACATAGAGTCAGTTTTGACAAATATGTAAAAAGACATTTTTTTATTTATTTATTAAAAGCTACACACTATCGCTTGAAAGAGTCATTTAGGGTAATGGCTGTGGGCAGGAATGATCTCCTGTAGTGGTCTATATTATACCAGATCTTAAGAAGCGTTATCCTGGCCGTTTGCCTTCCTGCACAATTCTGCTCAATTATAATCTCTGGTAACAGACAGTCTGGGCTTTGTCCCTTTGACTTTGATTCCTCAAATAGAATTTCAATTGGGCCAATCACAGAACAGAAGGAGAAGTTGTGAATGATTATGTTGATTTTCTGAGCTGTTTCAACCTGTAGTTGCCTCAATGGCAGTGGAGGACGAATGGAAGAACAAAGATATTCAGTCCATGTTGGCCATACTTCCAAGAATTGAATCAAGATTAAAACTTGTCTCTTTTGACCTGGCACTTCTCTCTTTGCAGTGTGGGATGGTTGTTTATTTGGCAGGCAATTTCTGGTAAACTTCATAGTGATCGGCAAACATTAGCGATTAGCATTTTTCAATAGTTGATTCCAGACACTCAGGACAAAGTAAATAGCGTAGAACAAGGGACTGGCTTTGATGGATCACAGTTTCAAGTAGGAGTTGCAGTGTCCATAATGTTCATCTTAAGGAAGTCTGATGTATACAGAGTGAAAAGGAAAGGTGAGAGTACAGTACATTACTGTACTTCTATGCTATTGAACACATAATGACTCACAGAACCCCTCAGTCTCACCAACAGTGGTCCTTTAGTCAGATAGTCATAGATTCAGGGAGCAGAGATAAATGCACAAGCGGTCTCCATCTTTGTTAAATTATGCTAAATATGCTGGTGAAATTAAAGAGCATGATCCCTCACAGTGCTTCCTGGTTTATTCAGATGACAGTGGGTAAAGCTTATCATGATGATGGTGTCATCACCATGGTGATAAGCAAACTGTTGTTTAGTGTTTATTTGTATACTGAGGTGAGCCAACATAAGTCTCTTGGGGATTCATTTATAGAGTAGGATGTGTAGGATCCATACCAAAAGTGTACATATGCCCGAAAGACAAACTTAGAGTACGCCAAACTTCCCCCACTAAAATTTTTTTTTTAAAAGTTGAGATATTTCCATGAGAATGGAAATATTCTCATTTCCATTGAGATGAAAAACATCTCAATTACTTTTCTCATGAGTAATGAGAAAATCTAAGGAAGTATTACGTACAGACGAATGCATGCGGCTTCTGAGGCTTTCATTTCCAGCAAACATCACACCATTGACCATGATGTAGACAAAAATGAGTGTACATCTATTTTTCTCTGTCAAATGCTGGCCTACAAATGTGAGTTACTTCAAAGCCCCTCCATGGTGTATCAAATTGTGGTAAAATTTGGATTTTTACTCCACAAATCAACATAGGAAGTGTTGAATGTAAATCCGCATTTCTGATTCAATGATCCATTTCGGTAGTCCATTATCTATTTTCAAATTGGAGCAGTCCACAATCTTTTAGTCAGGTTTTTTTTTTTTTTTTTTGCTACTCTGTTTAGCCAGAGTTACAACAATTTCCTTTGATTGCAATGGGGAAAAATGATGTACAGGCAAGTGTGGCAAATTGTTTGCTGTTGCAGAATAAATTCAGTGTTGTTTTGTGAGGACACTAAAAGCTTTGCAAACAAGAGAAGGAGCACATTCCCCAATTGTACTTTATCACATTTGCTTACAATCTGCTCCTCACTTGTGCATCAGCTTATGGCTATAGTGTGCGTTTTCCTACCAGTGCCTTGAAACCTCAACCTGCTAAGTTGTCTGGCAAGATTGTACACCTGCGCTGCTTTATTATTTGAACAAAATTGCACTTACACTTACACACACAGTGGTTGAATATAGATATGTTTTCCTCCAAACCTAACTTTGTATTTTAAACAAGCTTGAAAGTTAGAGGATTTTGGAAGTGACTGTGAAAGTAATAGTTTTCTAAACAGATTGCAACATAAGTCCCTCTCCCCATCCCCCCCGCCATACATACTCACCAAACAACTACGCACAATCACAGACACACAGACATAATTGGACCCAGCACAGCAGTCACAAGGGGGGACCCATCTGGAGGGGTTGTTTATGTGTGTATCTGTGTGTTTGTATCTGTGTGTTATAAGGTACATTTCTCTTCCAGTGCACCCCTTAAGCCCTGGGCTACATTTGCTCCCATCCATCAGCCAGATGAGCTGTGTCCTTTTACCACTGCTGACAACATGAGGAAAAAAAATAATAAAGTCAAACAATATATTTATTTGTAGATTAGAATCCAAATCAATAACCCCTTTTTCGGGGAACGGGTAATGCTGCTGATGGAAACAGATGGCTCTGAAATTAGATTTTAATAATGAGAGCTTTAGATTTTTTTTCAACAAGGAAAAGGGTTCTTTCTACTTAAACTCCACTGTAATCATCTTTCATTATGTTCCTTTAAAAGGACGTATTATGGAGGCAACTGTTAAAGATGTGTGCTGCTCTCCAGTGTATAAAAACAGAGGTTGCATGTTTTTATTGAAGTAGTGTTGTTTGGTGTGGAACTATGCATCCATCAGCTTGTTTTTTAGTAATGTCTGCTTTTAGAATAGCTTCTTAGCTGTCACCTTCCACATTACAGGGTATATATTTACTCTGTGTGTGTGTGGGTGTGTGTGTGTGTATAGCCGTCTTTGTCAGGGATTATTTCATATTTATATGGCATGAATGTGAATATGCTCTCAATATTGCTTGTGTTGGGGCCAGTCAGTGTTAATCAGATGTTTACAAGTAATGCATAGTAAATGTCTTACCAAGTTAAGGTCGAACACGCTTCAAAGAACACTTTATTGTTTATCAGAATGAAGCCACATTTTAGATTTGAACGGTCTCACTGGTACATGCCAAAAAAACCCAAAAATAAACATTTTGAACGACGACAAATTTGCATGGCAGATGTGGAATCTTTCACTGCAATGCTATTTGTGAACAGCCCATATGTTTTTTTAATTATTATTATTCAAAGGCAACTTAAGAGAAGAAATCATTTCAAACATTGATACAACAGATGTATAAGAAACAGTGTTGAAGAATTTAAAATGCTATTAACTATTATCCTCTGCAGCATCACCCACTCTCCTTGAGTCTTTAATAAAAAACATAAGCTTACATCTTCACTGACAAAGCCATGCTTTTTCTTTAACTTTAAAAACACTGTTGCCCACCTACTATGTCAGGCCATACGCATATTTCCACCTCACTGGTCCACACCAAACAACTTGTCTCTACCCCGAAGGCAGGAGTTGCTGATGTACCTCTATTTCCATACCGATTCCCATTAGCTTTCAAGTGCCACTACTACCCATGTCTACTAGTCTGTCCATCTCCCTGGGGAGTGCACACATCTCTTGAGCCTCCCTGTGTTCTCCCCTCTGTTTCCCTTCAACAAACACTTTCTTAAAGGTCAGGCACCTGCAAGGCCGGGAAGATGGAGGGACATAGAAAAAGGGGCTAAAGTGATGCCCCCAACTCTTAAGTCGCCGCTGGAAGTGGTGACTTAAGAGGCTTGACCATAAACATGTGACACTTATTGACTTCAGGTTAATATAAAAGGACATAGTTTGATGCTTTGTATCTCACTGAGGAATGGCAAAGAGACAACTAAAAGTAGGTTTCACTCATTTGTAGCACATGTATATGTATAGGTCCTTTACTATACAGTAACCATTGTAAGGGCTTGATCCGGCATCTCTGTTCTTGGTGTATATGTTCATTATTTATCCCCTCTTTGAGCTACTGTTTTTTTCTTTTATCTTTTGATCTTTCACTCCTCACAGCACAGCTACCCTCTTCATCATTCTGTCCACCATTCCTCCCATTGCATCTCTGCATCTGCAGTTCAGTTCTATTTACCATCACTGCCTAGTTTCTGTCTTCTCTCTCTCATCCCTTCACACCCTCCAGCCAATTTCCTCAGAGTCCACTCTCTAACATCTAGTTTTCTCTTTATATCACCACTGATCTACCTTTCATGCTGAGCTTGTACTCGTTCTGATACCCTCCCCCTGTGTTTATTCTGTATGAGTGTTATTTGTATACTCTACCTGCCATAGTGATCCTCATTGCGTTGTGTAAGGCACTGTCAGCTCCACCCAAAGCCTGCACAATGTTTGGTGTCAGTGGGGCCTAAACTCTGAAGATTACACTTCACAGAGCAAGTAGCCTCACTGCAGGCCCTATTCCCAGCAGATGTGGCTAATGCAGCCTTTTATCATTATGGCCCCATGCTTGCTCTTAGTGCCTCCTTTTCCACTCCATTGTACTCCCTTATTTAAAGTTACCATGGATGATCCAATGAAACACTATTGTACATAAAGGTGAATTGTTTTATTTATTTAAAAATTAATGTTGAGATTCTGGTAAAAAAAAAACAAAAAGAAAAAAAAAAAAGAAGAAGAAGAAAAAAAAAAGAAAGAAAATAAAGGGCCCAGCTGCAGGACTAGGAAGCAGGAGGCAGGCCAACAAAACTAAGAGTGCTGCAGAAGCAGGAGGAATATATTTCAACTAAACTACAGCTGGACACAAGCTGGGCCAACAGGAAGTAAGGGCAAACAGCGAAAACAACAATGACAATGATGTGACAGTGAATTACTGAAAAGCTTCGAGTACATATTTACCAAGGGAATAAATGACAGACAGGACAGCTGCGCTGATTGACAAATTAGGATCAGGTGTGAGAAAGGAGTAGACCGCACATCCCAGAGAAAAATAAAATAAGGGCACAGACTATAGGAAATGGAATAAAAATAATGCAACAATGATGAGGTCTCACTGAAAACAGAACCACAGAGGACAAACATGATCCACCTCAAGCAGGGGTGGGGAATTCCAGGCCTTGAGGGCCGGTCTCCTGCAACTTTTAGATGTGTTTGTACTTCAACACACCTGAGTCAAATAATGAGGTCATTAGCAGAACTATGGAGAACTTGACTGCATTTAGGATGTGATTCAGCTATTTGAATCAGCTGTGTTGGACCAGGGAGACATCTAAGAGTTGCAGGAGACTGGCCCTCCAGGATCAGGATTGCCCACTCCTGACCTAGAGGATGATGGACTATTTACTTATGAATGTCACACTTAAGTCGAACTTTGCTATAGATATGGCATTGTGAAACATTCCTCTGAGCTTTTGGCCTACATTGACATGTCTGAATCCTGAAAGTGTTGCAGATTTTGTGGCTCCATATCGATGTCAATCTCCATTTTCAACACATTTCAAAGTGGCTCTATTGAATCAATAGTCAGAGTTTGTGCAGGTCACTGTAGAACATTCGTTTGTTTAAGGAATAAGTTTGATTTGTCTGAGTTTTGTGACGTAGTGCATCAACTTGCTGCAGGTAACTGTTAGAAGATGTGTAGTGTGGTCATAGCAGGATAAACAAAATCAATAACAATACTCATGTATGCTGTGAGTTTTGAATAGTTTTATTTGTTACAAAAGATCACATGGTGTACCATGAAAATCAAACACCATGTAACCAGCTAATTTGTAGGTACAGGCAGTTTAGTTAATGTATCTTATACCAAATTCTGACTCTTTAACCAGATAAAAATTTATGTAATATTTTCGATGCGGCGATTGCCTAATTTTCATAAGTTTGTGAGAATTGTAGCTGCTGTTCACTGTTCCTCACTGACAGCAGTGTGCTTTCAATGTGGTGTTCAGCTGCTGTAGCTCATCTCCTTCAAGATTTGACGCAAAGATGATCTGATGCATGTCTTTTTGCCAGGGTTATTTTAGCTGCAGTCGCCTTCCTTTCATCTGGAACCATTCAGCCCATTTGCCCCACACATAAGGGAGAAATATAAGTCTAAAAAGATTTTTGTTCTCTTTTTTTTTTAACTATTCTTGAAAAACCTAAGAGATGGATCTGTGTGAAAATCCCAGTTGATAGCAGTATGTGAATTCCTCTGACCAGCCTGTGTGGGACGAACAATGACGCTTTGCTCGAAATCACTTAAATCGCTGTTTTTCATATTCTGATGCTCGTTTTGAACTGCAACAATTTATCTTCACCGTTCCTAAGTACATAAAAATATGGAGTTGCTTTCCTGTGGCTAACTGAGTTGCTGTTTGTGTTGATAGTAAAGATCTAATTTCCTAATAAAATGGCCTGTTAGTGTGATATTATGTTAAGTGACCCATTTAACTTCCAGCTTTGATTTTGTTTCAGTTAATTTTGCTTGTCAAGAATTTTATTGACTCTGTGTTAACATGACAAAATATCCATGCAGTTTATGAATTAATAATTTCAAGGGTGTAGAGATTAAATTACAGCATTATAAGCAACAAGTACATTTTTTTAAAATAAGAAAACATGAATATAGTCTTGTCGTGATTTAAACCTAACATTAAAACCAGTCAGTTTTGCAAAAATTCTTTCAATCTGGAAAACCATTTGCCATGTTTGACCTCCACCCACATAAACCCTTACTCTGTACACTCCACATGGTTACCTTTTGTTCAAAATTTGTTAATATTCATTGTTTATTCTTTTTTTTTTTTGTGTGTGTGTGTCAAGAAATTATTTCAGAATGTTGTTCATTTGAAGGACCACCTGGTTAAACGGCATCTGGAGAAGGTCTGTGGCCTCTGCATGCCAGCACTCTAGCCAGTTGGTCAGGGCACCAAGGTTCAACTGCTTCACATTATCCTATGACCTCCTCCTTTTCACTTCCAGCTAAAGATCACAACACTTAGAGGGCACCTCACTTTTGCACACACCTCACAAATTGTTAGTATTTTTTCCCCTTTAACTTTGTGCAACTAAATGTTTCTTTTTCTAAAGTCTCATGAACAAAAGTTTACTAAAGGTTTTGAAGCTGAATCTTGTTTCAGTACAAAATTTAAACCATAGCATATTTCACATATTTAATAAATATCTTTTGGGTATAGCATTGAAGTACTACTGACTGACAAATTATGTTCAGTTAGGATTAATAATAAACCTGTATATTATTTATAAAAACAGAATACCACTCTCCAAAAGTACATTTACTTCAAAGTAGCATTAATTCAACACATTTGCAGTGAGAACAAAAGGTGTCACAAATAAGACCTTGTAGGATTGTAGTTCTGGGAAAAGTTCTTGCATTTAGATGCAAGTTAGATTAGAAGTTATTTAATTTGTTCTTACTTGACACTGGAAGAATATGCTTAGTTATATTACCTTGAATACTATTGTTTTGACTAAATAGATTTAAAAGAAATGACATAATCAAAAATTATGCAAAGTTAAATGCAACAGATTTTTTTCATCTGTCTAATGGGAGAGTGTCACATGTCATTATTCAAAATGCTACGGCGAAGCAGTTGTAGTCATCCATCACTTAATATTTTTTCACTGGAAGTACCAGTAAAGGGGCACAATTTCATCACAAATACTTTTGCGAAGAGTTTCCATTTAATTAATCCTCAGATTTTTCTTTTTTCTTTTAACTCTGGGAGTTTTTCTTTCTTTTTACTATCGCCAATATATTCGAAGAATCTAAGCCTTGGTCAGTCTTGTAGAATAATTTACTCAACTTTTCTGGGATACTCTCTTGTTAAAATTGGGAGCATGACTGATAGTTCTTTGAGGAAATGTCAGGACTTTCTCTCCTTTGACCTCTGAACAAATAGTTTGCCACCATTAGTTGTACTTAATTAAAATAACTGAGGTTTTAAATGGATGTTTTTTCCACAATGGAGCATCAAAATAAGAGAGGATAACCTCCACACTATTACAAATGTTGCATTTTCTGGAACTAATGTGGGTTTGAACAAACATATGACTGCACAACTGCATAAATCAACAGAGGGGAGTTTGTTGAAGTGGACATCAGGGAAACCTTGACCACTTTGACCTCTCATGTGTGAAGGGTTTTCTAGCTGGCACAAGGTCTTGAACCAAGAGGGTCTGTTTACCAGACTGTGTCTTTGTTCACTATTCTTTTGGCCACACAGTTCAAGTGCACTTCTGTCAAGTAAAATTAGTGGATGAATACTTGCTCAGTAAAGTTGCATTACTTATTAGTAGTCACTGATGTGGGGAAAAAACAAAGAAACTGGAGATTAAAATTAACACATGGTAAATCTATGTATAAAGCTAATGCTAAGTATGCTTTGCATGGAGCACATGGCTGGGAATAAGTTAAAGAGCTGATAAGAGATATTCACATTATTGGAGTGAAAAATATTTTTTCAGCAGAATCAGGAAATATATGTCTTATATATGTGTGCTTTTTTCATACTGAGATTCCAGGTTTGAAATGCAGAAAATAAAAACAACTTTTTGTTTTTGTCTTTTTTATTGCCCTTTTCAGATTCTTTGGAGTTCCCATATAATCTGGTATATCTCAGTCACTCCCACCCTGCTGACTTACTTAGAGCTGAAATCACCACACTACAATTAGCTTTGTAATTTTTACATTTTATTTTTAAAATATACAATTTTCTGGCTTATTTATTCACAAACATAAAATTTATTTTTAAAAACACTTTTCATTAAAAAAATGTCTTGAACAAAGAGAAAAACATATAGAATTGAAGGAAATCAAACTACGAAAAAAGCTAAATGTAAAAAGCATAAAAACAAGAATAAGATGTAAAAATAAATAATCCACATAAATAAAAAATAAAAAGCATGTCAACACACTGAAAATCATTAGAAAGCAATAAAAACGTGACATTAAATGTCATGACAATTCAAGTTTTGCATCAAATTTAGGAAATCTGTCCACGACGTTGGCCTGAAAAAACATCTAATGACTGAGCAACGTCATGCTCTATGGTGTTGGTGGACAAGATGAAAATGCACATTAACCAATAGTCAATGAATGTGAAAACAGTCAACAGAAACTTTTTTTGCCATTTCAGAACAAAATCCATAAAGGCTCAACAAAAGAGCAACCTTGAAGAAACAATGGTGTGAATTAAACATCTCATTTCTAAGTGACAGGGAAATTATACTGTTTGAATGACATTTGCGTTGACTGTTTTGCAAAAGGGAAAAGGATGAAGAAAATGTGTCAAACCAATGAGAAAAGGATACTTTCCCATCGTTACCCTAGCTAAGTGGGTAGATCCCACTTTCTTTAAGCAGGTCAGAGCAATCAAGAAAAATTGCTCTGCTCAACAATTTGAACAAAACGAACAAATACGAAGTTAACTGTGTGAACTCATTATATAACAATATGCATTCATGCCAATTAAGGATCCGTGAAGTTCATTGATTCTACATTTCACTGCAATTGCATTTGAGAAAATTCATCGTATACTTTACATGTAGAGTATTATGGTCACAACATTTATTTATGTTTTCTAGTTTTACTTCTGGAATCATGCTTCTTTCTCTCTTTAGATACAGTGTTGAGATACTTAAATCCCATCCATGGGTCTTCCATGACACCAACAAGCACTTCTCAAGTTGCCTCTGCCTCACAGGGTCTGAGAGATCCGGTTGCTGCATCAAGTGCTACTACTGTTGCTTTCATCATGAAGGAATTCAATCATGCATCAGAAATAAGGCTGTACCCATAGCCACGCGTATCCACTAACTGAGCAGGTCAAAATGCTTTTGTTTCTTAAGTAATTTGTGTTTTGTTTTTCTTTCTGAATAAAACAAATTCAAAGTGTTTAGTACATTCGGATGTTAAATGGGATGATTAGGGATCTGAGCAGGGTTTTTTGCCAGTGGCCTGCTCAAGGGTGCCTGGGCAATTCCATGTACTACATTACTTTTATATCACTTTTTTACCCGCTGACTTCTACAAAAAAGTTTTACTATCCGCATCTCTCATTACATCAATCGCTGTTGAAAATGTGGGTCATAAATGACCTCAAAGGAGTTAATGAAATGCTAACATTACTGCAGAGTGTTGATGTCATGTTGTATGTGATCACAAGTACATCAAAGTAACCATGGTGTTTACAGCAATCTGTACGGACATCCACCAGTGTAATTGTGTCTTCATTCTCAGTTTTAAAAATATTGGCAGAAGGGTAACATTAGGTTATCCTTCTGACTTTCTGTATATTATCAGATAAATATTTTTTATCCTTATTTATTTATTGATTGATTTTGTGTTCAGCAGATGATACAATTATCTAAATAAACTTAATAATTTTATATTATACAATGTTGTAATTATTGTCAGAACAAAGCAATAATTGATCAAGGTAATCTAAAATACAGTGGTAATTACTATTTCTTTGTTTTTTTAGTGTGAAGGAATTGTTGTGGAAAAGATTCCATTGATCTTTGGGTTTTTTAAATTCCACATGGATCAAAGAGGTAATGCACAGACCGCTTAGCTCATTTAAGCATGACTGACAACATGGTACCACATAACATTCTTTGCTCATCTAGACACGTCAGTGTCACATCAGTCACATCATTATGTGTTGAAACAGTGCAAAGTGGGTGGTGAGTGTTGTCAGTCATCTCCAGCTGGCAAAAAAATCTAGAAAGACGTGTTCAGACAGGCGACAGTTGTTGCCACCCAGGCACTACTGCTTCCATGGAGTTGTCAAGAAGAGATTTGAGAATTCAGAGGCAAAGACTGAGAGTGGTTTTCTCTCCGCTTTTCATCCTTTGACATTGCTCTCCTTTAAATTACTGACAACAAACATTGGAGTGGATGGAGGCAAACAAAAAAGCTGTTAGTTGTGCCAAATGTTAGTTGTACTTCATAACGAATAGAAGAAAATAACTAATAGGGTTTGTTGGGAGCAGTGATGGTTATTGATGGTTAGCAAAAAACATGCACTCCATCACATTGCATGTGTATGTTGCTGTATGGTGGGTATAATGCTGTCTTCAATCCTTGATCATTATTTTAAAACACAACAATTTAAAGAATTTCATTCCTCATTTTCTGTGTATTCCATGTTTCTCTCTCTAGACATACATTTAAATATTATTAATTAAAAAGGGAGACATTTCTAATAAACTTACCTCTGATTGATAGGACATCAAATTTAGCTGTCATTTTTGAAACTGATATAAATAAAACCTTTTGTATAAACATTAAAATTGAAACAGTCATGATCTTTGTATACAACATGCAAAATATTGTGCCTTGTAATATTCACATCTCCTGAATATGAGAAAATGTTGTTGTTTTATTACCACAAACTTCATTGCGTTTTGTTGAGGTTTTATGTGACAAATCATAATCATGATGTATAATCATAAAGAGGAAGGAAGTGGTACATGGTTTTGCACACAAACATGCATCTGAATACTGTGATGTGTATACCTTAAAGATATTATAATACTTTTTGCTGGATGTACTGGACATAATAGAAAAGTTTAAAACTTCCAGTATCTTATTCATTTTATACCGAGAGCGACTTCAGGAAAGGAAGATGCTGAGTGTCCCTATGATTGTAGCTCTGCTGCCAGAAAAAGTGTGACAGCTAAAATGTGAACCCACCCATTTTGATGCAAAAGAGTATCTTTGAATTATACATTTTTCCAGTATTGATCAATTGCTAATTATTTTGACAACTCTTTTTGTAGGTTTTATATTTATTTTTGGTTTACTTTTTACAGGTTCTGGCACTTTTCTGACACTATTAAATAAAGGCATCCTCAAAGCGTGATTCTGTCCCTGCCTTGTTTTTTTGTGAGGATAGTGTGTTCAGTGTGTGTGTGCAGTGACAGGTTTCTGTTACAAACAGCATGCATCTTGGTATTTAATTATAATGTTTAATAACAGAAGTATAGACTGTATCACGGGGCCTTCAAGATGTTCATTAGGCATTTGTCTAAAAACTTTTAAAGTGCGAGCGAGGTGACATTATATGCGAGAAGTAAAGCATATTTTTTACATTAATATCAAGTAACAGAAAGTTGCATGCCCTATTTAAATCATGTCTAACTTTTTATTGTTGTGATTTGTTCATAATTGATTTTCTAAGATTGCACAGTATTTATATTACACCTTTTGTATGAACAGAGTACAGAAACAACAAAGAATTGGCTCTGACTTCAAAGCGAGGACATGACATTAATCTCTGTCATCAGCAACAGAATACGTTTGTTTTTCATTTGACAAGGAAATGATGAATTGCTACATGAAACATTCTTTTCCTTTGGTTCTGCTGATCTGTAGAAGGAAAGTCACTGCTATCTGGTCACTGCATTCTTTATATTCCTCATATTAAATGCAGAATACAATGGATCACTGGACTTGTTCCCTAACCCTGGACAATAGATTAGTATTTGGAAATGATCATGTCAAAGTCTATGATGCCTTTGTGGTCTAACGTGGAGGGATTTTTGCCAAAATTTTACGTGCACAGGTAACAATCATTTAAGACACTTTATAGAAAATGTAAGAAACTGAATCTCAACTTTAAGTACTTATGTTTTTAAAGAAAGAAATTAAATTACATCAATCATGATTTGTGACAATGTGTCATCGGAAGGAACCACATTTGCACTATTTGATATTGTCATTGGTGTCTGCAGTACAGCTTACTTTAATTCCCCTTTTTACTTGGTTGTTAAAAATCCACCCACTACTAGCAATAAATTAAGAGTAATTTTCTTCAGTCTTTGCACAACAAAGGTCATAGTGATAGCTTTCAAAAGTTTCCATTGTGGGAAGTAATAAATCAATGGTATTCCGTTATACAAGACTCTCTAATGCATTTTTGTATTTGTCAAAACAATATTAGTTGTGCTTCATTCAATGGTGATTGATGTGTTCATAACACTCGCAAGAATCTATATGGAAGAAGTTTCTAATCAGAACAAAACAGCTTTTGTTCGGCGCCTATTAAAAGTATTCAGCCCCTCGAATGTTTTTTGCTTTTTCTTGCTTTTACAAATTAATCTTGAGCAACAAAAAAAAAATATTTTAACAAAAGAAAAAAAAAAAAAACTAAAACATCTCTCAATGTCAAAGGAGACACAGATTTCTCACAAGAAATAAAAACATTTCACATAAAGTAATTGTATAAATATTCAAGCCCTACAAGTCAGCATTTAGTAGATACTCCCTTGCTACAATTATAGCACATAGTTTGTGTGGATGCATCTCAATTTGGCTCCATATCTCAAAGCTGCAATTTTACGCCATTATTCCTTGCAACACTGTTCAACCGTCTGGCTGTATGGGGATAACTATGAGCAGCCCTTTTCTAGTCCCGACTCAAATTATTTATTGGACTGAGGTCTGAACTTTGACTCTGCCACTTTAAAACATCTGCCTTGTTCAAGGCATTTCTGTGTAGATTTAAGTTTGTCATTGTTTTGCTGGAAATAATTGTTTTCTAAAAGCATATTTTCTTGCAGATGAAATTAAATTGTCCTATAATTTGCTGCATTAATTTTCCCTTCTGCCTCTACAAGTCTTCCAGGGTCTGCTGCAGAGAAACATAGCCACATCATAACGCTGACAACATGAATCACAGTGGGGGTGGTGTGTTTTTGGTGATATACACTGTCTGTTGCCCAAATAGCTCAGAACAAAAAATGTTCTCATATGAAATTTCCCTCATGCCCCATCGCAAATTTAAGTCCAGCCTCGAAATGAATTTCATCAACAGTAAGTTTCTTATTGTTTTCTTTAAACTGCTTTTTACAAAGTCACTTAGTTTGTGAAGACAATCCAAACTGTACAAACTGACACCTGTGACATATTCCTTCCATGTCTTGATGAGAGACTTATAACTCCAATGTTCAGCACCTTAGAGCTTTGTTTTCTCGCCATGCCTTAACTTAAACTTATTAGTTTAAGTTAGGGTCATATAAAAATGTCATACAATAAAATGTTTCTGATTTGCTAGGAGTTTTCTTTTGTCTTCGTTCTGTATTCATAACCAGCAATACTGGTTAATCTGTGAGTGAAACTTCCAGACACAGGTGAATATGCACTCCATCACACTCTTTGTGAAACTACTAGCACCAGTTGGCTGGACCGCTGTTGAATTAGGTCAGTTACATTAAAGGGCAGCTTAGTCATGTAGTTGTCATTCAATTGTTTTCACTTTAACATTTGAAACTTTTTTGGTCAAAAGCCTGCTTTTATTGTGATTGATTTGTAAAAGCACTACAAATGCTAAAACTTCTAATGAATACTTTTTATAAGCACTGTAAATACTGACATGGTCCACAATGTTAGGTGATTACGTGACTGTTTGTTAATGGCCTGCCCTCTGCCAGAAATTGAAATCCAGCAGCTATAATTAATGATAGTGACAGAAACACATCTGCACCCATTAGTGGGTGAACAGATATTGAATATAGTCTATTTCCTTTGTCAAAAACATGGCTCTGTTTTATATATATACACACACACACACACACACACACACACACACCCCCACACACACACACACACACTCACACACACACACCCACACACACACATATATATATTTGCATTTTAGATTATGCATGTGTACAGTTCCTAGCACAGATGGCAAAATATAAGGGGAAGTCAAATAAGAAATATGTATATCATCACAGATTATTAGGTTACCCTTCTGACTTTCCGTATATTAACACATAAATATTTTTTATTCTTATTTATTTATTTATTCATTTTGTGTTCAGCAGATGACACAATTCTCTGAATAAACTTCACGATTTTACTTTGTACAATGTTGTTATTGTTGTCAGAATGAAGCACCAATTGATCAAGGTAATCTAAAATACAGTGGTAATTAGAATTTCTTTGTGTTTTTTGTAGTTTGAAGGAATTGATTTGGAAAAGATTGAAAGTCTTGACTTAATTCAGCAGAGTAACATCCAAGTTAACACTGAAGTTACTTTTGTGAATATATATTTTTTTAAAGTTACACTTTGAAGTAATAAAGGAAAAAAATACCTGTGTAAAGTATTTGATTCAAAAGTATGAGCAAACTACAGCTACACTTAGGCTATTAACGATAGCTAAAACAATGCTAAAGGATTGCAAGTTAGTGTGTAAGTGTGTGTGAGGCTTTTTATGAATGTTTGTTTGTGCGACTTGCATGCTGGGGGGCATGAAGATGGGAGTAGGGCATTATTAAAAACCATCTGCTTTCCTGCAGAGTCAGAAGGCCGTTTGGACACAGTCTCTTAACAGGG
The DNA here is from genome assembly GCF_027474105.1 of Poeciliopsis prolifica. Taxonomy (NCBI): domain Eukaryota; kingdom Metazoa; phylum Chordata; class Actinopteri; order Cyprinodontiformes; family Poeciliidae; genus Poeciliopsis; species Poeciliopsis prolifica. The sequence continues at coordinate 3,091,323 of NW_026562396.1, forward strand.
AATGTTTTTCAAGATGCCTTCAGGCAACTTGATAAATTTGAATCCCCAAACTAGAAACTTGTGGTGGTCTGTAACAACTCTGAGTTTGTTAATAAGTCTTCATACAAACTATAAATGTAAACTTCACAGCAAGGTCATAGAAACATTTAAAAAGGTGCACCAGGGAGAAGAGAGACTTTGTTTCTGATTTCAATAAATATTCAAAGTTTCCAAATGTTTTAAGCATATTTCTTAAGGCAGGCCTCAATTCAGTTGAAGGTTGAGGATCAGGAAGATATCTGTAAAAGATTTACAGATCACATTATTTAACTGGTCCAGTTATTTGAAAGTAAGTTTGTGAAGGTATCTCTTTGCATAACTGGAAAAAAAAGCAACTTTTTCATCTCCTCTTCTACGTGATAACTCGAAATTTATAATGTGACTTTGGCAAAAACTCAAACCTTACATGTGCATCAAAATCCATCAGAAATTTTGATTAGTTTATTGGATTACATATTTTTTTAACCTTCCATAGATGTACCACATTATTTTAGAGCACAAAAGCTAAAAATGTAAATGTGTAGGTAAGTAAAATGTAAAATAAATATGAATAAAAAATGCAATAATAATACATTTCTTGCTTTTCTGCACAGCTCCCTTACATGCCCAGCTCTACATTCATGCACAAAGTTACTGTTCAATGTTGGCATGTGAGGAATGTTTCTTATGGCAGAATATCCTGATAATATAGAGATTGTAGGTTGGTCTGGTTATTTCTGACAATGCAGAATGCAATAAAAAGATGTCAGTAAAAGCAGGGATTGGATTGAATTTATTTTGAGTTGCTACCACAATGCAAGAGAGTTTGACACAAACACATCTTGAGGAAAAGAAAAACAAAAACAATCCTAAGACACCAGTGTAAATCTAAAACAATGCTGTTAGCCATGATGACTGCATTTTCTCAGATGAATCCCACTTTATATTACTCACAAGACCTATTCCTTTCACTTGGTTTCTTTGCCACAAATAGTCTATTGAACACTGCAGATGCTACAACACGTAGAGAACACAATACCGCTATGCAGTCGCTGCCATTACTTGCAATCAGTTACGCCTGCAAGTCTGCTTCTCGCAGAGAAATGGTTGTGATTAAATCCAAGTTATATTGGTTCAGACAAATGAAAAGAAATGGCCCTTCTTAAAAGTAAAAGACCATGTAATGCTTTCTTGCAATAAATTAGTCACTGTAGTGAGTACTTCACATCAGAGATGGGTTTAGGTTAATATATGATCCAAACTATGCACCTTTAGTTGTGATATTTTTAGAAAAAAAATAAACAAAACAAAATATTGAAAATGACCAGCCAATACAATACAGAGTGAAATTAAAGGATCTGATTTTCTTTGGATGACAGACTTTTGATCTTAGTTTTTCTTTGTTTGCATCACAGCACAATTCCCTTTCTGTTCTGTTCAATGACCCTATTTTTCCCCTCTTCTCTCCTCTAGTGGCATAAACAGACAGTAATGGCGTCTGCATTTTCCTTCCCCTTCACTGGTCCTTCACATGGCTCAGCAGCATAGCTTGACAGCTCTGCTGCATGTGGGTTCAATTGGTGGAGCTGAAAGCCTTTTGCAGTGATGGGGTTTGGTCTGATGAATCTGCCTTTTACCTTTTACCCTTAGGCTATGAGAGAATGACGTGATGCTAAAAAAACTAAATGAAACATGGAAAAAAAGCAGCAATGTAAGGATGAGGAAATGTACAAGACAGCTTTAGGAGGCTGTCCCTAAGCACTGTGCAGTCTACTGTAACTGTTACCAATTTGATGTTTGGTTTTAAGGGGTAATTCTGTGTCAAAACCTTTCACCAATGCTTGGGGTTTCTTGATAGACATCACCTGACAGACTTGCATGCACAAATGCACACAGTTATCACCCATGAAGAAGGTAATTTTCTCCATTTCATGCAGAAAGTCATTTAGCTTTGGAAGCAACCATAAAAGAAGGATAGAAATATTAAAGTAATCTCAGAGGAAAAGTAAAGCTTGATCTCTTTTTAACGATTGGATTTGTTACACTGATGTAAAATTAAAAGTTTCTGATATAGAAGAAAGCCCAAATGAGGGGGAAAAGACAAAGAGGAAGAAAAAAAGTGGGCTCTATTCTTTGGGAGGCTTAATCCTGGCTGATGTGAGGTACTGATAAGTATAGGTATGAGATAGACTTGCGAGAGGATTGATGATGAATGACAGCTGGTTGTTGGGAATTACAGTAAAATTATTGACAGGCAGCTGGGGTCATGGTGGAGTTGTTAGTCATGATGTAAATATCTCACAGAGGGCAGAAACAGCCTTCAGAGAAGATCACTGACATGTCAACTGTGGCTTCCAAATGAATGCCTCACACAGTATACTGCCAGAGGGAGAGGAAAGGTGAGGTTCATTGTCATCAGCATACCACTAGTAAGTAATATGGCTGGATGACAGAACAAGGACATCTCTAATAAAAATGGGAAGAGAGTCTGCACACAAATGAATTCCACAGCAGAGAATATTCAGAGGCTACAGTAAACAATGTATTGACAGATGATGAATTATCAAAGGCCTGTGGATGAGAAATCTCAGTGCAAGGACTGGAAGCCATCCGAACCTTTGCTGGTGTGGAATGAGCCATCTTAAGCGAATGGGTGAAAACAGAGGGATGGTTTTAGCTGCGATGAGCGCTGCGGTGACAGTTAAGAAAGGGTGAACTTTGAACATGGACTTGGTTCGGTTGTGGAGACGTGACACATGACATGCAGCAGCTGTGGCAGCTCAGGTGGTAGCGCTGCTTATCAAATAATTGCAGATTTTAAAGCATTCAATCTCCAGTCCTTCCATATGCTGAAATGTCCTGAAGGTAAGACAGATCAAGATACTCTCAGGAGACATTCTTTGTCTTTGTATCTGCACATGGAAATCTAAAACAAGGACACAACGTTGGATCATTATGGTGACCGGGTGTCGGGCTTTGTGCGGTGCTGCACTGCATTTTCTATTCCCTGTCCCTTGGCCTTCACGTTGAGACACTGTACTCTATTTTCACTTGCTCCATTTTTCAACAGTTAACACAGTCGATCTGGCTTACATCCAATGGCTGCAAAGAAGCACACAATGCTCCTATAGGGGCTTTGCAGGACATTTGCTACTTAGCTATGGCTGCTGACCCCCTTCCCACTACCTAGCACAAAGAAAACTAAATGAAGAAACCTCAAAGTCACTGAGAAACTACCAGTGAGTGAAGTCACCAGAAGGGTGTTCACAGAGAGTTTAGCCCTTTTGAAGAAGCTTGGAAGTGACATTACATTTAAAAGAGAAAAATGTTGCCCAACCCTCTGGATAGTGAGTGGTTCAGATTTGCTAGAAGAAAATACATAGCAATGCATGTCCAATGCTAAACTTGGTCAACCATCTACCACCTTTGAATACATCTAAACTTGTATCTGCAAACATAAACTAACACATCCAGTCTGTTCTAGTTTAAAGTGTTTTGTTTAACACATTAGAGAGATGAACTTTTTCATCCTGATTACCCAAAATCTAGTTTTACAATATTAGTTTTTCTGTTCATTTGAATGCTAAAAGTTCAACCTTAACTCAAAGATTAGAAAATTGTGTGACAATAAACATCTAAGTTTACAATTCGTCCTGTAATAGGTAAAAGTGAGACTTTGTAAACAAAAACAGAAAGAATTTTCTAAAGATATAAATTAAAGCCTGATGAAGACTGTCTCATCTCATTGTTTAAGTAAATGTAAGTTTTGCCCAGCTTGCAAGCTCATTTTAAACAAACATGTTTCTTCTTTTTTTTTCTATTTATAAGAACAACTCTGTTACTCTTCAAGAGTACTTGAGTTTCACATAATTTCACCTGTAAAGAAGAATCTGAGGTCAGAAACCTTAAATAATGAGAAAATGTAGTCACCCGCATTGCTTTAGGAATACAGATAACACTTGCCCCTGGAATTGTAATGACGTTGCCTTAGGCAAAAAGGGAAAGAAAAATAAAACATTAACTTGTGCCAGGCCAAATATCATAACTACTTTATGTCTCAGAAACTTGTTTGATGACCTGCAATATTACATCAATCTGATGATTACATGTACTGATTTCAGATTCAGTTCATTTCAGCCCGGCTCAGATTTACTTCTCATTCCAGCGAGAATGATTCAGTTCGACTGAAATTATGAGGCAATTCAGGTAACCATTAGATACCACTTAATTACATTTCTGCTGTACATCTGTGCAGCTTTGTCAATATTATACATTTTTTAAAGTGATACAAAAATGATGAAATACATTAGTAACTTTTTTAAAACTGCACTTTTGAGGAGGGTGGACAGTTTTTCTTTTTCTTTTTCGCAGCTGCAGAATCACATTAGAGATAGAAGTACAACAAGAAATGCACAGCAAGAAAATTGTGCTGTTGTACCTGTTTAAAAAAAAAGTGAGAATATTGAGAAAAGGTGACAGTTGTGCAAATGCTGATGGTTGGTTAAATTAGAAAATAAACTGAATGTCTTTTACAAGATAATTTTGGACATTGCTTGATATTTGTCGTAGGTCAGAGAATACTGCTGTATATATAGACACACTGGCTTCTGAAACCCTGCATACATCTCACTGTGTAAGAAATTTAAATTTTGCCCTCACACAGTATTCTCCACATGTTAAAAGTGAACCTTGTCACTATCTGGCTGAAACTGCAATTAAAAAAAATGAGTTTTAATATTTTTGTATTTGTCCACTCAGAAAAAAAAAAAAAAGTTTGTGAATTTTCTTTTTCCCTGTTCATTTATGCCTGTTTGGTGATGAAAAAATTAAGCTCACAATCAGAGATTTTGTTTTCATATTTTAATTCTTTCACAAGGATGACCTCCCAAGATGACCTCAAGCAGGCAGCAGTCCCTTCAATGTGAAATGAAAACTAAAGGCACATCTCGACTATAGGTTACTGAACTTTATTTCCTGGAGTCATTTGATGAACCCATGCCCTTTTTTGTATGTGTTTCATCTACGGAGTCTAAAATTATCAACGTAATAATTTGTTGGTTTATTTGGGGTGGTGAAGGCTCTTACAAAAACAAACACAACACACAAAAAATTAGGTACTCATGATATTAAAAGGTTTTTTACTGTAGAGAGTCCCTAATGCAAACAAAAAAGCAACCAAAAAAACACAACGTACAACAAAAACAAGACAAACTGTCATTTCATGTTTGATCTCATTGTCATGTTCTGGGCTTCATACTTTACAGATTTACTTTAAAAAAAATTTTTAGCCTTCCTTGCAACAGGACTTTCCTTTTCAGTCTTATTCTTGTAGTTCTTGCTCGGCATACAGGAGGTAATGCAGAACCTTAAGTCTATCAGGTCTCCACAATGATATGGTTTTCAGTTGTCCATGCCTATAACAACTCCAGCGCAGGGCCTAAATTGACTCCTCTCACTGTGAAAGAAGAGGGAGTAATATGATACTGGGGTCTTCCCAAATCACTGAACCTGAGACTGGCCACATAATGGAGAACTCAAACCCTTGTTAAATTGGTTTAGTGAGCTCATTACGCAATTCCACCATAACAACAAATGTTGAAAGTGAAGAGAGGGAGAAGAAAAAGATACCATATGGGCTCTGAAACATCTGCTGCCCCGGGGGGTGAGCAGCGACCAATGAAGCTCCATTTCTCAGATGGATAATACATTATCATGATTGAATGGATAAATAAACGATTAAGTCACATATAATTGGCTTAAGCCCTGGTAAGTTTCAGAGAGTTTATTGTTCATCTGTCTTATTAATACATATGCGGCAGAAGTTATTGAGTAAGGTGCAACACTGCTCTTCTTTTTCGCAGTGCAAAATTATGTCTGCATCACTGGTCAATTGCTTACAATTCAGAATCACACAACAAGACAATAATCTAAAATTCTCTACTCTGGCCATGAAGAAAGTTCAGTAATAATTGGTTAAGCTAAATATAAATATGACAAGAATCACAAATGAAAGGAAAAAAAACCCTCTAGGCTTATTGCGAAGACATTACACTCAATGCATTCAAAGACAATGCTTAAGTTTTTCTAGAGGCAAAACAGCTGCAACTGTTGTTAGTATTGTTGTATTTATTCTAAGGGAACCATGTTTTGCTAAAGTCTTTTGTCTTATAAAGACAGTCTTTATTCACCTTGCTAGTATGCAAAGCATGCTTGTGCACCCATGTCTTTGAAATAAGTTTCAAAATGGTTCTTAGATGTGATTAATTTCTGAATGAAAGATAAGCCACATTTCAGTCTGCAGGAGGTTGACAGCAGGTGTAATGCCCACAGATTCTTTTTGCATTTAAATTCCTGTCATAGGTTTAATCCACTGAAGCACCTTGATTGGGTTTCTGTGTTAAATCAGAAAATAATGTGCCACTAAAATGAGACAAGTTAGGATCTAAGTATAAAAATGTCCAAATCAATGTTGAGTCAGAAACAAAATAGAAAGAGTAAGAATATTTTAGAAAAGCATAAATCTTGTCAGAACTGTAAATCAGATTTATGTCAATTTGATTGTGCGTCGGTTAATAGAATGCAAATAGTATATAAATGCATGTCTTACAACCAGAACAAAAGACAGACTTTCTTAATAGGCAAAAAAGCAAAAACCTGGATTTTTGTTTTTTTTTACAAATTAAAATTGATGTTACGATGGGATGCTGGTACTTGTTCACCAGTATCAAATAAAGAACTGTGTGTTATTTCTTCTCTTTTATTTATTGATTTACTTATTTATTTGTTTTTGTATTATTCAAAAGCAATTGGAAGTCATGCTTTAATCAGGTCAGAGTCTTTATTTTCCCAACACTAGTGGTCTAAAGAAAATTAGTCAGAGTATTTTGTAGCTTGGTGCAATGACATCTAACGTTTATGTGAAACTTCTAAAGCTATCCTGTCCATTACCATACATTACAATTTTAAACATGCACTCAGCCAATCTTCAAAGACTTTTAGCCACTGTGCCCAATATTTACCTTTTGGGATGGCAAGGGGATCATCTCTCCAGGCTCAGACACACAAATTACTACTGATAGACTTACTGCTGATTTGTTAACCCTACGGACAGATATGTCCAGGGGTAAAGCTGTATTGGTGAAGTGTGGTGATCCAATAAATGTGTCATTTTTTACTTAAAAACAGCAATCCCAGAATTGACTGGATAGAATGTATGATAAGGTTTAAGTTTTTGGCTAGATGTAAATATTTATGTGAGTTAACTTATGTTTGAATGGTTACAATTTATTTTCTATTTTTGTTTTTGTTTACAAAGTCCAAGTAAATAATAATAATTAAAAACAAAAAAAAACAAAAATGGGTTTTCAAATAATGATTTAATTTTTACTTTCGTACTGGTGATCCGTCAAGACACTGGAGCGGCAAAGCAGTCCCAAAGCATCACATTACCACCAACGTGTTTGATTGTCACTTGTTGATCTCTTTCTGAAATGCCAGATGTCCTGGGACACACATCTTCCAGCTGGTTCCTCTTGTATCTTGCCATCCCACAGAATATTTTTCTCAGTGTCTTGGAGATCACAAAGGTGTTTGGGGTTTTGATTTAGTTTTTGGTCTTAACCTTGAACTCTGCGTGAAAGCCTTGTTGAAATAGCCTCATCGTTGAGTCATGAGCAATGAGACAACTGTGGCAAGTGAGGCCTGCAGTGCTTTAGATGCTGTTGTTGGTTCCTCTGTGATCTTTGGATGAATCTTTAATGCAATAATGCAGATTCCTGACCAGCCGTGATGAACACGGAATCTAGATCTATCAGTCTGGAAAGGGTTAAATCTTGCTGGAAGCCAAAGCGTTAGAGCAGAACTTGTCCCACAGAGCAAAAGTGCAGAGTAACAAGTAAAACATTGAAAATTACAATAATCATTCCTGAGCAATGATGATGTGCTTTTGACATAGTTTATCCTTATTGCTGTTGTGAGACAAGCTACATTTGTGATGTGTTTGATCTATTGGTTTAACAGTGATCAAACTTAGGAGTGGGTGCTGAACTGAGTTTTTCAGTCTCCATTCTCAGTTTTTCTGATAAATTGGGGCAGATTGCATGTGGTGCATTCAGAGACAGCAGCAGTTTGGGTTGTAAAGCTTGTTTCTTTAACAAGTGGTATAGTTATTCAAAAACTGCATCATGTATCTCTTTATTTTTGGCTATATATGATTTCTTTAAAAATCTGAAGCATTTAAATGTGACAAAAATGCAAAAAAGAAGAAAATCTGTATAACACATTATAATACTTTTTTTTTTATTGTACTTCATTTTTGGTGTTGTGTGAATCCAATGACTCTTGAACCAACAATATGCCCCAAAATAATTAAGTACAGTTTTATAGCCTACATTAAATGTGCTGCTGTTATTGCATTGGAGGAAGAATTAAAATTTCCAGAGCCTAATCTAAGCCCTGCAAAGGACTCTATGAGAAAATGCTAATACCAAAAGCTACAATATACACTAAAAAGTCATTAAAGATGGTTATTCTCAGAGCCTGAAACTGCATTACAGTAAATTGCACTGGCTTTTCTTTCGTGCATGTCTGATCACAACAACAGACCGCTATTAACATGATCACTTTCTAGTTTTAGGTTTTCAGCGGAATTAACACTAGATAAGGTGTCAAAATAGCTTCAATTCCTCCCACCTTTGGCGACTCCACAGACATCAAGAGAGGAGATGAAATTAAAGCCCTGACAACTTGATAATAAGGATTTGGTTGGAAAATAAAGAACATTCAGAGCTTATAAAGAGCTTCAGCCACTTACAAAACAGAATTAGCTTAACCCTCCTGTTATGTTGCAGGTCAAATTGACCCATTTTAAAGTTTAAATTTGAAAAAAAATAAATGGAAGTATTTTTTTTTTGCATGAAATTATACAGTACAGTCCAAAAGTTTGGACACACCTTTTCATTTAATGAGTTTTCTTTATTTTCATGACTATTGACATTGTAGATTCACACTAAAGGCATCAAACTATGAATTAACACATGTGGAAATATGTACTAAACAAGAAAGTGTAAAACAACTAAAAATACACCTTATATTGTAGTTTCCTCAAAGCAGCAACCTTTTGCTGTGATTACTGCTTTGCACACACTCTCCATTCTCTTGATGAGCTTCAAGAGGTAGTCACCTGAAATGGTTTTCACTTTACAGGTGTGCCATGATAGATTAATAAGTGGGCTTATAAATAGTCATGAAAATAAAGAAAACCCATTGCAGGAGAAGGTTGTGTCCAAACATTTGGTCAGTACTGAAGGTGTGTAAAATGTATACACTTTACACATTTGAAACTGTCCCTGCGTCTACTTTTTACATGGATACTGTTTGGGTCAATTTGACCTGGCAGTCAAGTTGAATGGTTCAAAAAGATCAGAAATGTCCAATTCTATGTTTCCTTAATGCTTTGGACCATTTTGTTACCACACACACATGCACACGTGCACATAAGCCCACTTTCTCACTGTTCTCATTACTTCACGAAGAAAATGCGAGACAGCAGGTGTTCATACAACTTTTGATGGGAACCTTTTCTGTTCCTGTGGGCAAGCTCCACCCACACTGAGTGGACACTCAACAGAAGTGGGGGGAGGAACATAAATACTCTCTAAATGACTCATTTGTCTTGATTATAATCAGCAGGTCAAATTGACCCTGAACAGTATGTCAGTATATCAAATATAAAGACAACCCCTTTGGAAAAAAAAAAATCTAAATGTAATATAAAAACATTTACCAAAGATAACTTTCAAGGAAATTATTGTTTTTATTGTGTCTAGGTTTTTTTTTTCCAGAAGACATAAAAAAATGTAAATGGAAAAATGTAAATTCCACTTCTTGCTAAAATATTTTATGTCCAAATGAGTAAATGAGTGAGTTGTCGTCATTGATCCTTTATTTATGAGAAATAAAGAAACATCATTGCACAAGTATTGATTGAAATGTTTAATATTGGAGGTGATAATCAGATACAAAAATGTTTTGGAGTTATGTTTTGGTTTCGGACACTATTGCATGATTAAACACGCCCCCCCGGGTCAAATTGACCCATGAACATTATTGCTGTACCCCAGAAACGGACATAAAGGAGGGTTAAACAGTTTGTTACAGAGTGAAAATGAATCCTTCTGTAATTGACAGGCAAAAAAAAAGATGTCCCACTTTTTCTGCATGGATATTGATGAGTTATGTTAGTGTTTTGATGTTTTTATAGACATAATGCGATTTTATCAGTTATATTTTGATAAACATTTTCTTCCTCTTTGAGCTTAACTTGAAACTGTGTAACAACACTGTGAATTGTATTTGCAAACTTTCAAAAGATTTCAACATGCACTCATTTATCCCCCGATATCGAAGAGCATTTGCTCCATCTCATTGAAGTCACCACATGCATATGTATGGTGTTGAGTTGTTTTGATTTCCCAATATGTTTATTTTAAAGTCTTTTTTTAGCTTTACTCATAATTTTGTTATTCCAAAGCAGATTGTCTTGATGTTAGAAATTATAATGAGATTTATTTTTCTAGGACACCATCGGAAATGAGGCGGTTTTAGTCTCAGTAGGATGTTTCAAGCACTCAGCTGTTGTTTTCCTTTTTTCCTTTTTTTTAACATTAAATCAAGTAAAGCAGCAGATGACAGACAGGGGGAACAGAAAGAAAAGAAAGAAACAAAGTAATTGAAGTATTTTAAATTATAAATGCGATCAGCAATACATTTTTTGGACAACAAATGAGTACATTTTCAGTATATCATGCACAAATTAGGTAATTATAAAATATATGCATTATGCCTTTTCTAGGGGTTTTTGCCACAGACATAATTCAGTCATCACTTCTTGAATGTTCACATCATCCAGCTAAAACAACCAGCAAATGAATGCACCAAATAATAATTAACAAGCTTTAACTCAATTATGTTTATCTTATGCCATACATATTTGAATGCATGATGGGCACCTAATGTAGTTTTTGATAAACTCTTACTCCCTATTTTAATTTTCTAAGTCCAAAACAAAAACTACATACTGTGTGGCAAGAATAGAGAATAAGCCGGGTCTGCACTGAGGATTTTCTCAATTCTTTAAGATGGCAGGATTGTGTTATTTTATGGATCTTGGGAAGCAAGAGATTTTTTTATTACTTATTTTATTCAGGTATATTTTTTTATTCCATATGGTACAGGGTGAAGGAACATCGAAACTTGTCAACTGAGATACTAGTTCATAACCTCACGTAACCTCACTTGTTTCAAAAAGGGAAATAACAATACCAGTTACAAAACATTGGCTCTTCATATCTCACATTTTCTTTCTCTGTTAATTTTATAAAGCTTTATGTAAGACTTTTTGAATTGGATATTTGGTTTCCCAAAATGTGTTTTATCAAACCCCAGTAATATGTGTGTGTATGAAGCAGAGAAAGATGTAGTTGCCTGCTTTGTTGTTGGTGTAAATAAACTTTTGTATATTTATTCATCATTCCTTGTGCTACTCTTTTCTAATCGTAAGCTCTCTTATTATTTTTGACATGACAGGTGACTTACAGATTTTAATTAGCTTAAGACTGTGATCTTGCATGGCCTATCAAATGGTGAGATTTATGTTGTAATCCTACACTAGACCTTTTTAAATAAAAAGTTACAGAAAAACTTTGTATTTAAAAATAAAAACTTTTCTATTTGCTATTTCGCTTTTGCACAGACATAAGCGTTGCAAAAAGGATCTTAATTAAAACACTCTCGATTCTATTTGACACACAAATGCTCAGTTTTAATTGAATCTATCTTTGACCATACATTTGATGAAACTACTCATTATTATAACACAAAATGACTTTAATGTACATTTTGCATGTTTCATGTCATGTAAGAATTACATATCCACCTTAAATACATTTGAATCGTTCAGTAATCTCTACTAAAATGTTCAATGACCGCAGTAGCACAAAAGCCATTGAAACATAAATAAATATATATTTGACAAAACTGAAGATTTGTTTGGCTTTTACTTTGTCAAAGTGAAGACCAGAAGAATATTGAACACATGTGCAGTGAGCCATTGACCTGCTCTGAACAGGTTTAGCTATGGACTTTGTAAAACATATTCATTCTTGGCACCAGCGTTGCTATGTGCTGCTGGATGGGCATTACCGGACCCTCTGCTGCCTTCTCCTTCAATGTGGAGTCACCAAAATGCCAAATAGACACGGTTGAGAAAGTAACCTCATTCATTTCAAACTGTGCCAACATGAAAATTAGCCCAGCGGATTAAGTGGGACTTTTCACTCGAGTCTCCAGCAATCAAAGTAATGTGTGAGGTGACGCTTCAACTGACTCTGTCAATTATTGCTCCTCACAAGACTTCAAATATATTCAATCTAATGAAGAAGAGTGGCATAAAGAGATAAAGCATTGTACGAGGACGGGTTGGGAACCACATTTTCTGGTATTGCATAGTTAAAACGAAAATTTTCTGCAACAAATGATTTATATCATGCAAAGCAGTTTGTACGCTGGAAGTAGTTTTGTGCACATACGCTCAAGTTTCCTTTTTTTTTTCTTTCTTTTAATCAGCAGCAGCTCTGGACTCACATCAAAGGAGCTACTTCTCCTTGATGTTGAGTACGCTTGACTAGTTGCTGACATGAATGACAACCAGGTAGGCCTACAACAACAATAACAACAGGAAATCGACCACCTTTTGTGGCTCATGAAATAGCTCAGTCAGTCACAGTCTACTGGAGCGCACGGACGTGGATTTGGCAGACCTGTTTTCCTCAACCTGAAATTTGTAAGTTAGACACCACCTCAGTCAGCACTGTTGCAGTTAGGCACCAAGCCTTCTGAAATTAGCTGATCGATTGATATTAAAGTGGAAAACGCTAAACTTTTATCTTGCCCTAACACTTACTCACGTAGTCATTCACACATCTCTCCGCGCAGCAGCTCTTGCACTTCTTTCTCTCACCTGCTCTCACACGCACTTCTCTCTCTGCCTGCAACGAAAGGTTTAAATTGGCACTATGACAACTACTGTAGCTGCCAATGTCACAACTGATTTTACAGCTGTGGGGCTCTGAAACGTCTGATCAACACAGCTCAGGCTGACAACTCTCAACACATCAGCTTTTAAATTTCATGTCTTGGCTGGGTGGCAAAATGAAGAGTCTTTAATGTTAAAAGTACTAAGTGATAAAAATAGGCTATATTCTTCAAATTTTGCATTATTTAGAAAATGCCAATCTCAATATTCTAACGTTGCTATTTTCAGCTGTATTCCTACAAATTCATTGCCAAAAAAAGAGTTTTTTGCAAAGTGAAGCTGAAGTGTTTTAAATTTAAATTTAGCTCTTTCTTTTATATAGATGCTTAGATTGATAAGAGAATCACTTTGTTTTATGTAAAATGCCAAAATTAGTGTTTTTTTTTGTAAACTGGTTATATGAAGAAATTTAATCAAATTGAATAATTCAGGTGTGTTTTAACACTGATTACATTTTTCACAGCAACAAACATGTTTGGAAGAAGTGACTACGAGGCTTTAAAAGCACTGCTTTGGGATTTTAGCAGCTCCTGTAAAATCCAAGTGTTATGGGGTGGTTCTGTGTGCATTAGTAAGAACTAGCATACATATTGCTGAGATAACTTTAGAGAATAAAACATCAAAAGCACTTAAGTAATTTCTGAAATATTTAACAAAAGCAAGGTAAAACCTTGTTAAAATCTTCCCTCTCAGGTACTTGTGTCCTTATAGAAATGCCTCAGGGTGACAAGCTCAAGTCTTGGAAAGAATGGTACCATCCAGAAGATTTTAATGCAACATATATTGGATACTGAATTATTCAGATTAAAAGCCTGGAACATATGATGTCTCAGTACTGAACAGGAAAGTGCAGCTAATAATTGTTTAACATCTTGCCCAAACTGACAGATTTCACCAGTTTGAAATGGGCCTTTATTAAAGCACAGAGCGATGTCTGATGTGTGCTTAAAGCTATCCTTTTCAGCTCCTTTTTTCTTCTTCTTATAAATGTCTGTCTGTCTCGTTGAAGGATTCCAAAACGACAGCATATTTCCACAGCAGGATCAAACTACAGCGGAGCAGAGAAAAGCCATCTGCACCAAGAATTGCCTTGAGTCAAACATCTTGTGCAGCAAATGGGGAAGGTGCTCCTTTAGTGGTGCCTGTGGAGTTTCAGCAATATGTCCTTTATTCTCTGTTAACAATAACCCTGTCCATTTAGCCCTTTGAGTGATCACGGCTTTAATGAACTTAGTTTTGGAGCCACAGAGTAGCTCCACAAACCATTTATTGCATTTCTGCAATGAGGTAATCAGTCAGTGTCTCCATACTTTTTCATATGCACAGCTGAAAATGTCAAATAATTACATTCTTTTAAAGCATACTACAACTATGGACTCTGCATAATGAAGGACAACATTAAGACTTTTTTTTGTTCACATGGTGATTAGGACAAAAAAAAATCTCTTCCTTTGTAAAAGGATGGTTATTGTTAGAAATACATTCCAGCCTCTTTGTCTCTTTTAAGGTTGATTCCTATTAATAAGAAAAATAGCCTAGCAAAAAGGCTTTCACTACATAAAAAACATACAGCTTCTTATTCTAATGCAGGTCAACGCAATGCATGCCAGAATGTTTCTGAATGCAATGTGCAAGATGGAATTGGCAATAAAAAACAAGTTTTCATTCAAAAGTTCCTTAAGAAGCTAGTCCTGTCAATCCATGGGTGCTAAAAGCAAATGTTACTGCTCTGTCCGTGGAATTATTAATCGCTCCAAGCTCAAATATTTTCCCCGTCCCTCCCCTGCAGTGGCCACTGTTTCATTTCTATGGCAAGCACGAGCTGCCATTTGCAGACTAAGAGAGCAAATGTTAATTTGCCCCATGTGCATTTGTGAACCTTAGAATCGGGAGCCGTGGTAAAGAACGGGTGAGCTGAGTTGGGTATTTACATAGGATAATGTGATTGAGTTGTTCCCATAAATTTATCAGTTCTCCTATAATTTTTCACATAAGGTGTTTTGCATGTTGTGCTTGTTGGTGGTTTCTTGGGGTGTAGACAGCTTTTACAATCATTCAACAAAATTATTGCCTTACATTCCTCAGTGACTCCATCTGATATATGTTAGTGACTGCGTTTTATCAATAATGCAAAAATCTGTTGCATTCCTGTCTACAGATGGATGCAATGCAAGTGGGCAACTTTAGAAATATATCAAGCAGGTGTTAGTAAATTGTTTTGCAATCTGGTATTTGTATGATTGCGTTGTATTTAATCAAGCATGCCTTGAGTAAGCTACTGCAGTCATAAACTATGGTAGAATATTTGTCAAATCCAATGTTTTATTTTTAGCTATGATTGACTTTTCTTTTATGTTTTAGGGTTTTAATTATTCACAATCACTCATAAACCCATGAAAATGGCATATGCTAAATTTTGTTACATATTTCAGCAACAGCTAGAGATAAACAATAGTGCAAAAGTGAATAACATGAAAAAAAAGATCAAAATAATCATTATCACACAGTCATCTCCTGAGTAGCAACACAGCATCTACTACTGCCAAAAATATCTCTTTTTCAGAAGATGATGCATTATGCATTCGCATTAACGGCATGTCTCTGTCAGTAATATTATGAGGAGATTCAAACTGTTCTCAAACTGTGAAATTCCTCTTTGAATTGGACCATAGGTGGTAACAACCCATGTGTGATGGTATGAGGAAATATAGCTATATAGCAATCAAAGTCTGTGGACGCAAACTTTCAGCTGTTTACAGGATGTTACTTTTTAGTTTCAAATTTTTCCCCTTTTCATCTGAAACAGTAAAAGGCAGCCAGAATATATGGTAGAAGTATATGTGGACATACAATGTTTGAGGTTGATGAATACCTGTTTTTTTCTTCTTCCCCTTTTTGTGTTGTGGTAGCCTATTGGTTAGCAGAAAAGAATTTTACTTTTCAGACACACCACCGTAGCACATTAGAAACGGACATTTCCAAAGGTCGATGTGATTGATTTTGAACTTGGGCAGCAATCTTTTTTCCACAAACTGAATGGTTGTCTCATCCAAAACTAAATGGTTTTACACAGGAGAGGAGGAAAAGGGAAGGAGAGAGAGGGAAAGCAGGTCAGTTGTTGACATGGACAAATGAGGAAACAGCAGAATAGGAAACACTGTAGTGACCCAGTTAGGACCCCCGAGTAGAATATTATATTATATTATATTATATTATATTATATTATATTATATTATATTATATTATATTAATAATTTGCAGTTCTTTGCTATTTATGCTTTATAAATTACAGGCATTTTAAGAGTCTACTTTGATAGCAGCAAGAGACAGAATAAAAAAATATATAAATTGATCAAGTATTGGAAGACTTCTGAAGCGTTTGATCATATAATTTACAGAAGTTTCAGCCACATGGGGGTGCTGTTTGACTTCTACATGGGGGTGCTGTTTGACTTCTGACTGTACACCATCAACAGATTATCTGCTGCACATATTGCCTCCTTTTAGTCCCTCACTATCTCATTTCAGTCCCTCTCATTTTGACTTATAACATCCCCCTTCACTCTCAGTCTTGCTCTTCTTCCTTAACATAATGGGAGATGAGGTGAGGTGTTATAGCAAATTAAATGAAATTAAGACAAGGGGACATCCCCATTTGCATATATTGTGTATGACTTTTATTGTGCAGTTCCTGACAAAGCCCTGTCTGTACTGTCCTTGGAGATGGGTGTTGATGACAGACTGCAGACCATGAAGGGAGTGGGAGTGTTGCATTCAGTGGAGGTGGAGGTGCTTGCACAACACATTATCATTCACCCTCTATGCCTTTTTTTTGTTCTCCTTCCCTTTTCCCACCTTCTCTGTGATTCTTTTCCTCCTCCTTTTTTTCCACATCTTTTCTTTGGCTTGGTGCCTTCCCAGTTCTACTCATTTTGCCTTTGTCCTCCCAGTCCATTGTCTTTTTCTACAGTTCCTATAAGTCTTGTCATTTCCAGAAATCTTCAAGTCGTTTCCATCTCTCCTTCCCCAATTCGGCTGTTATCTGTACTGCCACCTTCTTACCAACGTCTACCTTTTTTCCTCATTCTGCCAACCACTCCACATGGCACCTGTCTAATTCTCCTTGTACCCACTCTGTGATGCCACTCATAGCTTGCTCCTTCACCCTCCCCTTCTTTCCTTCCTTGGCTCTGTGTGCCATGGCAGTCTGACAATTGTTGGAGCATACACTCCTAAGCAGTTATCACCAGCTTGCAGAGGTGTGTGTGAGTGTGTGCGCATGCAGGGGTGTGTGTCTGCTCAGTAATAACCAAAAGTGAATGCGTAGATGTGAGCATATGTGTCTGTGTGTGCATTTTCTTCCGTTTATATTGAGGTGTACAGCTCTTGTGTTTGCTAAAACAATACAAACAATGTGTCAGACAGGTTCTATTATACTCAAGCTTGTATGGCTCCTCTACTGTAGTGTAAAATTTTTTGCAACAATGAGGGGTAAAATGATACTGAAAGGCTGCAACTCCTCTCTTACCCCTGCCAAACATCCCTGGTGTTTGGCTGCTCTGGATCCATATAAAAGGCACTAATTTCTTTGTCCTCAAGGATTTTTTTCCCCTCAGTTTTGGTCCCATCTGTCACTGGGAGATGGTAAAAAGAAATGAGAAATAAACCCGGCTGGAATCCTTTGTCTATTGAAGGTAGATCACACCGTGGTAAGACCAGGACAATGCTACTCTGGCCTTATGGGTACACTGAGAGATGAGGGATGCAGACGAGAAACCTCAGAACCCAGGCATGCCAAACAATCATCATGCATACTGGGCATCACACTCAGCAAAACATGTTCTTTTATATGTAGTCATTTTCATCTTTCTTTATGTTTTCAGGGTCCATGCAATCGCTCACTATTTCTCTTAGGCATTCAAAAAGGATGCAACTTAATTGAATGCCATTCAAATTCTGCTTTGTACAGATGGTTTTAAAAGTATATTACCAACCGTTACGTTTAAAAGGAATGGTTGGTAGCATTGTTGCCTATTATCATAAAGGTCCTGGGTTCAAATCCCGGTCTGAGATCTTTCTTCATGGAATTTGCTTGTTCTCCCTTTGCATGCGTACGCTCTCTTCAGTTACTTTGTCTTCCTCTTACAGTCCTATGGCTTTACGAATAAACTTCTATTCACTTACCTTGAATCAATCTTTCATTGAAACCACTTGTGATCCAATTTCAGCTTTCAGTCTTGTACAGTACAGAACGAAAAGAAATCAAAGGGAATATGATTAACCAGAAATCCTTGCAGAATATTACTGATTTTTGCTAATTCGCCTCCTTTGGCTGAAGCCATGATTTACATAAAGGTTTTAAAATATCTCATGTTACAAACATGTCAGTCATGCAATACAATTACATAATTAAATTGTTGCCATGTCAAATAAAATAAGCCATCAACAGTTGAAGATATTATGGGAGAACAGGAGGATTCTGCAAAATGTATGAAAACAGAGGATAGCAACTGCTCAGGGAAACTGCCAAGAGGCCGACAGCAACACTGAAAGAGCTGCAGGAAATTCTGCCAAGCACTGGTTGCACTCTACTTGTGACCTAAAATTTCACCCTCTTTTTCTAAAATTGTATGGTCTAACTGAAAACTAAAGTATTTTCTTCCAAAAAAATTATGCTGGCCTCCCTCAGTAAAATCTCTCAAACCCTTGCTTTGCAAAGTTTAATGTACTAAAGAGACCAGATTTGAACTATGGGTCATAATTCTAAAAGGAAAACTTGATAAAAGGCAATAGTGAAAATTATTTCAAGAATGCTGCACCAGCAGCGAAACATAGTAACAGCAGCATCATGATCTGGGGTTATTTTTGTTCGTACTTGTAAACCTTCAGGTATATGCCAGAATGTAGATAGAGAGAAATTTAATTTTTCAGTGCAACAAATCAACAAATGAACAAAACATTTGAATGGCTCAGCCATTGTTTAGAAGTAAATCTGGCAGAAAAACTATGTTGTCATTTGGGGGCTTTATAATTATTTATTATGATCTCATAAAAAAAAAAATGTCTTACTCGATTATACAGAATATGACCAATTATTCCATGGGATTTAAATCTATATTTTGTTGCATGTATGTTTGCATTGGTCTTCTTGGGTGGACTTCCAAGAAATGTTGCATTTTGGAGTTATTAAATGTATATGCCATACTAAATCCACATCAAGCCTGAAACATGCATCTGTGAAGTAAAGGGCATTGTTTAAAAAAACAACTCATATGAACTAAACAAAGAGTGAAAATGGCAACTAAGTCCAAGCAGCAAATATAATTTACCATTTTTCATAGAGTAACACATTCTGCAATATTTAAACACATAAGCAGCTTTACTGATGTAGTGAAGCTACATCAGTAAAGCTAAAAACTGTTTCTTCCTTGAGTGAGAACTGCACATTTTGACATTTATGTTATCTGGAAACACTCTGACCTTGCTTTGGATACTGTAGATAACATATATTGTTTTTTAATTCAAGTTAATAAATTCCACCATTTGAGCATCTTATTTACCACAAGGCACATATACGTGCCTTATTTGTGGCACTGCCGCAGTATTTACACATATGCTGTTCAAATACATGAGCAGCGATCCAAGACTATAATTACTTTATTTCATGTATGAATGCGCTCTGCTGGCAGACTGTTTGAAACCAAAAAGTTGAAAATGTTGCCATACAAATTAAAGTCTTTTGGAAAAATATTTACCTTACCACTAGGTGGCACTCATAGAAAATTTAAGTATAATTCCCATATAATCAGTTGATTCTTGACATGTAAAAGAAAAAGATGCAACTTTACGTAGATTTTTTTTTTTTGCTTTGTTGTGCACAATTTAGATGGGTATTTTAAGTGTTTTACCACAAATAGTGCATTTCCCAATTTGAATTTAAGCTGAGTTGTTTTCAAAGTCTAGTGTAAATGAAACAATGTTTCATTTCCTGTTAAAGTGCATATCAGTGTCTTCAGCATTGTCTAAAGGAGACAACTGACTGAAAGCAGGAAACAGTCTTCTCATCTGTTATGTTATATCCACTCACATCTCAAGAACAAGTGCAAAAGGCAGAGAGAATGCTTCCTGCACCGGAAAAACAAAACAAAATGAGCATTAAATTGTCTCGGGAGTGAAAAAGGAACAGCATTAGAGAGGTAGGCTATGTCTTATTTTCCTCTCTATGCATAACTTAGAAATTATCAATGTTTTTATTTTGCTCTTGCCGCATATTGGATGGAGGGCCCAGGAGACCTATTAGAGAACCATGGGAAGAAAAACACCAGATTTCATCTGATTCCTTGGAGAGCGGAGTCTTACAATGCTAAGAACACTTAGTAGAAAAGTCCATTGCAGTGCAAAAGTTTCATGGTAAGGCTTTTTTCCTTCAGAAGTATTGATCCATTTAGCATTTACCCTCTCTGGTGTCTGCAGAAATAACGCAAATTAGAAGGGCTTGAGGCATCTCATGCACCAATGTTCTTCAAAGTGCAACTATGACCAAAAGAGAAAAAAAGTAAAATAAAAGATCATTCTGAAAAAGATAGCACTTCAAGGAAAACTAAATATAATTTAAACTGTCATAAATCCTTAAACCTTCAGCTATTATCATTTGAAGCAATACATCCAAGATTCAGGCTTTTCCATGCCAGTTTACAGAACTAAACACAGGAGGAAGTTCTTAAAAAGGATCACTTGATATGAAATGTAAAACAAAAAGAGAACATTAGTAATGTTAACTGTATCCAAAACTATAATTTAACTCTCACACGCAATATTAATTTTACATCAAAAAACATCCTATGAAGATCAAGCAAGATACACAAATAAGGAAAATTACTAGCTGCCATTAAAATCAGTTTGAAATTATGGGTACCAAATTGAAGACATCATTGAGGGATAGACATAAAAAAAATTCAATGTTTCCATAGGAAAAATTATTATTCTGCAATAACGCAAATGACAATTACAATTAGTGTATATTCTGCATAAACACATGCAAGTCAAAATTCTACGTTTGACAAATGCTCTGTTTTCTACGGACATGTAACCTCTATATGTTATGACAAATACTAACTGTTTTGTTCTAATATTCAACATTTGTCCTTTTTAAAATGTTTATGGAGTTCAAAAAGCATTTTAATTAATATATAATTTTGCAACTATAAATAAAAAGGTCAAAATGTAGTAAATATAAGATACATAACTTTAAAGTCAACTTTCACAATTAAAGAGCAAGATACAAAGAAATACCACTGGACACAAAATACTTAGATAGTGCAAATAATCATGGAGCCTTTTCTGAAATGTTTAGAAACGCAATATGTGTTCAGTTTTAAAAGAGCGGTAAAGGTTGCTTTCAAAAGTTGCAGAAGTCTGGATTGGAGGGAGTCAAATCAAGTTGAAGAGCACAGCTCTGAGTCTTTCTTATCTGAAATGTTAACATATTTATATTAGAAACACGTGTTTTTGTCACTGAATTGGAAAAAGTACCCTTGAAAAGTAAGTAGAGGTCTAGAAATAATTTGCCCAGGTTACAAAGACATCATGTTGAGTTTGTAGACAAACACAATCAAAAACAAAACCTTTCTCTGGATTTATAGGTGGAGACTCTAACAGGTTCAATGAAAAACCTCCTGCATGAACACTGACCAATTTTTCATTTACTGCGAGATGAGCAATCTAAGGCCACATACTGATAATTCTCCAAGTTACTGTCGGTACTAACTGGATGAATCTCCTACACCTTTATGTGACGCACAACCATTGTTCTACAACTCATTTATAACAGTGGCAGGTTTCTGTTCTGTATATCTCCATTAATTTATCTAAACTTACACATATTCTTTTTCTAAAACTACAAAGAATGGCATAGAACTGTACACATGGAAGTTGAAATTAAAATAAAGCTATTCAATAAGGCATGCAAATTTGAAAAGTTCTGCATAATCATCTTGTTAGGATTTGTGATCACAACACAGATTCCCCAGTCAAATATTAAGACAGAGCCAAATTTAACACTGAAAGCAGCATTTAATTCTGGGAAACCCAAGGCTGAGTGTAACTGTGATTTGTCTTACTCAGGTCTAAAAATGAATATGGGAAATGGGTGTTAAGAATCTTGAGACAATGATTAATTTATAAGCAGCTTCATACTCAATGCATTAGCCTACCAGATAAATAAAATGTATGAAGACTTCCATCACAGCACTATTGGTGCTGTCATTCTCCCTCCAGGCAACACAGTCAACAGATTTGGACATCAACAGTACCATGTCTCACATCAAGCCTCTTTGGAGGTACAACAAAAACCTTGTGTTTATGAGAAAATGTTTTTGACTAATGCATTTGATGCAGCTGATACTTGAGGATCAGTAGATCCTAATGCCACCGAATTTCCCCCCTTTGCATTTATTGCGATGTCTTCCTCTATGCCTGGAGGTCTTTGTCTTCCAGGCATAGAGGACAGCAGCACCTATCCTGCTTTGAAACAGTCTGTGGTGGCATGTGCTATCCAATTGTGGTGCAATTACTACCATTATCCATGACTCTACAATGAAACCCCTGACCATCTTCTCTCGGGTAGATAATTCCAGTCCTTGAAGGTTAGTGTTTTGCATATTTTAGGTGTTTACTTTCTCAAGCACACTGTAATTATGTGACCAGGCCATTAGCAGAGTCCTGCAGAATGTGGTTACAGAGAGATAGTTTAAGTTCAAGTTTCTGGAACAGGGATTTCTTGGAAAAATTAAAGAGTCCAAGGAAAGAAAATAGTCAAACTCTGGTTCAAACATGACTGTGATACCATGAACACAAGCAGCAGTAACTTCAATAAATGGGAATATTTTTCAGATGAGAAAGTTCCAGGAACTGAAATAGGAACAGTCTTTTAAAGCATTAGTCATCTTGAGATAAGTACTTGTATAAGACTTTAATTTAAGTATTCTGAAATACATAGCACTTTACAAAAAGCCGATAAAACACATTAAATCGATGCTCTTCTAAGCAAACAAGTCTTAGTGACAATCAACACGCAGCAGTCACCGAATGCCTTGAGGTGAGCAAAGAAACTCCAGGCTTACTCTTTCAGTACTAATCATTGATGACTCTATTAACATAATTGTAAGTTTATGTGATACAATTACACATACAGCAATCATGAAGAAAACTTGAGAACCAAACAACAAACAGATTTCAAAAGAGGCCTGAACTCCTGCATTTTGCCTCGGAGTGTGCAGCTTCTTTTGATAGGGTTAAATTGAAATAATAATTTTAATTTGCATAGCATGACTTCCTTGATTCATTTTTGAACCTGACAGGATGTGTGACATTCTTATGGATAAAACAGGACACTTTCATGTGGATGTTGTGTTAGCATTTGCTATGTTTGATGGTTTTAATTTGAATCCCGTGGAGATCACTGCCCTTTTTAACTCTTCTTAAACCAATAAACTGAATGCTGTGGCTCTGGTCGATATTAAACTCATAAATTACAATTGACATTCCAGTTAATGAGTCTATCAAAACATGCAAACATAAATGGGAACGAACACAGAGAAAATCCAAATAAGTATTTGTATCACTTGGAAGCTTTTTGCAGCTTCCTAAAATAGCAGCAATTTTTAAAAAGTGTAATGAAAATTCAGTCACTCCCACCCTTAATCACAAGTTCCTTATGAAGTTCTGAACCCTGATAAACCTCTTGTCTGATTTTTCAGAATCCGATGTCCTCGCCTGACATAATCATCAGTTCCGTGATGCATCTACTGTAATGTGATATGTTTTGGGTTAAGTTATCTTCCTTTCTTCAGAACAGGATCTTGATGATGCATCCAGTTTGGCACCAGCAGGCACTGGTTGGATGAAGTGCATTTACTATCTTAGATGTAGATGTAAGTCTGTCGAGGGTAGCAGGTTCGGTGGTCTGATGGGTCCCATGTACAGTTACAAACAGACGTTTTTACATGCTGCTCATCTGCTTACTGTCTGACTTTAAATCTGATGAAAGATTTCCTTTTCCAGGTCAAACTCATTACATTTTGCTGGTTTTATAAAAAGGAACAGATAAATATACATTTTTTAAATTCAAAAGTTTTGCACGTACCACGATTACTGCATCTCTGAACAATTTAGGAAAGTCCACATGTCATGGCTTTGTGAGGTTCTGATAGGTTAAGTCAAGACAATTTGAAGGACCAGGGTATTTTAGATAAAATAAGTGACCTTTGTCTGAAAACTAAAAATAAGTTGTCAATGAATCTTTTAACAAGATAAACATATTGGTCAAATCAACACAGTAATGGTTCACGTGGAACATAATCAGCAAAGATTATCACATTCCCTGACCTGAATTGTTGAAAATTCTGTTTTGGGAGTCAAAAAGAAATAATCGTGTCAGAGGATCTGATCATCTAGAGAAGCTTTTCAAAGAGTATTGATCAAAAATCAATTTCTAGGTAAGCTCCAGACATGTGAAAAGAAAAAAAAAAACAGAAAAAAACATAGTGAGATCTTTGCAGTACTAGTGACGAAAGAAGGATGTGCAAAGTCTTCGTAGCCTATGTCAGTGTGCCTATCTTAGGGTGAACCATCTTATCAAATGAGTAACTTGCATGCTCTCTGGACAAACCACAATTGCACAGATTTTGCTGCATTACGGACAAAAAAAAGTATCCTGCTTTGTTTATGTTGTACTCTGTGATTAATGTAATAATTCGTGCTCATGTGAAATCTACTTGATGTTAATTGCAAAGACTGACAGATATTATGTGTTGTTTCTCTGTTTACATTCATGTTTCAAGTCACTTTATCAAACCAGGGCAGAAAACTCACAAAGCCTTTTAATGGAGAGGCTGTTTGTAGGATGTTCCATTTCCAATGCACTGCCGAGGGGGGTTCGTGTTTGTCACACCATTTTTAAGAAGAGAACAAAAGCAGGTGAAGTGGACCTGCTTGTGGTCCTGCTAAAGATGTGGGTACTTGTAAATGTCATGAGCAGTGTTGATTATTTGTACCTTTGCAATTGCTCCCTCGTAAAGATTGTTTAATTTGGTCCTCAGAAGGCATAGAATGCATGAACTCCATGGCGAGGGGCAAACTGCTACCCTATCAACTTTGATAAGTTGTTTTTTTTTTCTGCAATCAGTATCTGCGCAATGTTTATCTGCTGTGTAGGGAAAGAAAAATAAAATTGTGGCACCAGCTGAAGCCTGAAGACTTGAGTCCTTCTTCTATCTTAGATTCATGGATTTCCCAATCAAATGTATTTACTTTCAATAAAATTTAAGGGTTTGATTTTTCTATATTTGTCAATGTTAAATTATGCTTCTGCATTCTACGCATCTTTACCAGAGACACCAGTTGGTATGGAGAGGATCATAAGTTTTTGTCTTTTAGATTTGTGTAATTTAGAAAGAAATATTAATCTAAATTTATGTAGAGTAGAGTCGTCATTTATAAGAAATTTTGAAAGAAATATAATTTACAAATTACAATTTGAAAAAAATTAAGTTGTAAAATGTACAACTTACAATTAAAATTGTATTACAATTACACTGGCGTTCTTGTCTTTTTAGTAAAGCCAGTGTACTTGAACTCCAAGCACTGGGTCAAATAAACAAAGAGAACAAGCACCTGTCTAAATGTTCTATGAAACCACTATGCTGAATGATTTTACAATAATGTGGAACTGTTCAGCTAAATTGTTATTTATAGTGCAGAATTTTGAAAACTTTTCATAGAATTATATGACAGAAAAAATATGAGCACTCTTTAAAAATTGTGGTCTAATGGCACAACGTTAAATTCCAGAAAACTGCAGCATCTTAGGAAGATACAGATGTTAAAACACACACAATGGGGAGGCGATGTTAGGAAGTGTGCATTTTTTCTGTCAGTGTCAGAGGTTGAAAGCAGATGACTGAATTTGTTGCAAGAAAGCATTTTGCCCATAGGATTAAGATTGGATGGCTGGGTTTAAACCTGTCAAAAAGAGCAGACTCAAATCCCTCCTTCACAAACACTTTATGGTTCTCACTTGAGGTGGTTGTGAGCAGTGGTGGAAGGAGAAATTTCTCTTTCTTGCCATCTACTTCAGAGGCCATTTAGCACATCAACTGGATTGTGGAGGATTTGTAAGGTCCTGAGGTGAGATTGTGGAAATTAGTTGTCATGTTTTCCTTTGTAACATTTGTTCCATTCAAATTGGAAAATTGCACAAGCTTTATGTGAGGGTTTTCTATATCTTTATAACAAATAGTATGTCTTTTTTATTATTAAAGTGCTTTGATCTGTTGAGAGTCCCAAATTATTATGACACCAAAAAAAGACACAGGAGAATTCCCTCCATGAACTTAAGAGTTGTCTCACATTTCATTGTAGGATTTGCAAACTTACTTCATTATTACAAAGTTAATGCTACTTTATAAGCTTTAGTTCTCTCAAAGCATCTTTGAGTTCACAAATAATACTTAGTCAGATATAGAAAATAATTAACTTCAGCAAAGGATTATTTGTTTGTGGGAGTTTTGTCTTTCAGTGTGTCGTTAGTGTGATGGTGAGCGACCAAGAGGGAAATTGGAGAGGCCAAACAATAAAAACAAGAAATAATTTCTGGGGAGATGTTATTCGAGTAGAATTACAATGTGTTGCTATTTTGCTAAATTATACACTCTTTGCACAAAGAGCACATCACTTGGGAATTGCCTTGTGTATCATGCAAATGTTACTTCATATACACTATCCCCCGGTTTCTAGTTACAAATTTGAATACCTTCCACATTATAAATATTGATATAAATGAAACATTTCAGGGCTTCTTGCTGATGAGAAATGCCTGACATTAAAGAACATTGACTGTGGCACTGCAATACACATTGAAATATGCAATAGTATAGGTAAAAAAAACAAAACAAAGTACATTATAATTGATTATACTTTCCTTGCCTGCAAAACACTGACAAAATGGCTGCATATACCGAACATAATTCCAAATGTTAATTTTTTGTTATCCAGTTCAATTCAGTTTATTTGTATAGCATTAATACAGTCTCTGTAAAGTCTCAATTTTTTTTTTTTTTTTTCAAATAATTAATAACAATTCAACCTCGTCATACAGAAATATTATAAGTCACATACATAGGATCAAATTTGATCTGGGCTTGCAAACAATGCAGTGAAGTTCAGCTTACAGCACTTAATAAAAATAGTCATCCCCCTCGGATGGTTCATTCAATCGCTCCATGCAATTGCTTGGTTTTCGTTTGATAATACAGAGTGTACAAAA
Organism: Poeciliopsis prolifica; assembly: GCF_027474105.1. NCBI lineage: Eukaryota > Metazoa > Chordata > Actinopteri > Cyprinodontiformes > Poeciliidae > Poeciliopsis > Poeciliopsis prolifica. The sequence goes on from NW_026562396.1 coordinate 3,118,757, forward strand.
AGTACTCATCAGCTTGAATGTTCACCCATTTTAATGCTTTTATAAAGCAGTCCTTGATCAACAACTTTTTTCTTTTAGGCAAAGAAAAACACACACAAAAAAAACACTTGATGCTGAAATGAAAACTCATTTCTCCAAAATGATGCCACTTAAATTAAAAATGCCTAACATCAAATGAGAGACTGAGTAAATATTTTACTATCTTCAAGTCAATGTTTAGTAGATGCACCTTTGGTTTTTCTCATTGCCATTAATTCATAAATCAACAGTTGTTGCCAGGATACTTTTTATATTATTAAAAATTGGTTACAGAGAATGAAGGAAAGTGAAGAAACATGGTCATTATGTCATCCAACTCCCAATGTCCACAGCAGCATGACTTTAAAGATAGATTAGAATAATTAGAAAATAAGCTTTTTATCAAAAAAGGAACTGAAGGCAGTAATAGTAGACAGTCACAGAATAAAACTGCGAGTGGGTTCCATTGAAGAAGAACCTGATGATTAAAATATCTCTCTCTCATTCTACTTCAGAAACTCTAGAAACCACCAGCAACCCTCCAGTCTCAAAGACAAAGTGCTTTCTTAGGAACATAATGAAGGCCAATAAGGTCCCCTATGTACGACAGAACTTCATTATTGATGCTGCATTTGTGAGAAAGATAATTTTAAACACTATTCTGGACTTTTCATGGACTCTGTGAAGAGAAGGTAAAATTGTAGAAGTGTAATTTCTCTTTTTTAAAAAAAAAAATTCTTTAGAGCTCCTGCTGTACTGTTTTAAATCAGCTGGAGCATTTTAACTGCATTTTTATAGGTTTTTAGCTACATTTCACAATCCAAATGTGAAAATTTAATTTTTCTTTACGCCTTGTTATTTTGTCTTTGTGGAAAAATGTATGTAAGACCTCTAGATAACCTTCGAAACACTTTGTAACATTCTTCCATGTTTATTGTCCCAAAAGCTCGTAATCAGAACTGCGTAAATTAGGCGCTGTGAAGTATCTTGGGTTGCCTGTGTAGACTTGTCAGCTGTTTAATTAGTTCTTGTCAGAATGGGCTTTGCACTGTAACGGTGAGGGATGTGGGTGTTGCAACACCCTCACTTTCGATTAAATAGAATTCGTACCTATTTCTGTCCTATTGGATTAAACTACTAATCCAAAATGCACAGAAATAGCAAAGCTGTTCTGCACTTAAAAATGTTTTCATCTATACACTTATACCTACACAGTTTCTCTGTATGTAAAACTGACATGTATCCATGCAAAATGAGGTACAAGTGTAATCCAGAAGAACTATTTTTGTGTGTCTTTGATTCTCCAGATGTACCTGTAATTTATAAGGATACATATATGATAATTACAATAATTTCAGTTGCTAGAAACACTGGAATTATCATAATTAAAATTTTAACTAAACTACAGCTGCACATGACCTCAAACAATCGACTGTGACATTGACAAAAACAGGCCTATAATGCCCAGATTTTTTTGGATAAAGATTTGAAATGTTTCTTATTTGAAGGAGGCGTATATATATATATATATATATATATATATATATATATATATATATATATATATATATATATATATATATATATATATATATATATATATATATATAGTGGGTTCCATATATATATATATACAACAACTTTTTGTTGTATATATATATATATATATATATATATATATATATAATATATATATATTATATATATTATATATTATAATATATAATCTATTTTATTCCACTTTATAACTGCAGTCACACATAGATAGCATTCCCAACCAAACTATTTTCTTTATTTTTTGCTCTACATTTTTTTATTGTACTTTATTGTACAATAATATTGTACTTTAGTTTATTCCGTTTTTTCTGTCATATCACTTCAAGTTATGTCTTTACAAAAAATACTTTTCTTCTACCTTTATTCTTAAGAAACAGCATTATGCAAGAACAATTACATTGTCACTGGATTTTACTGTTGCCATTTCTAATACTGCTGCTAATCATTGCTCAGTTTATTGCTCTTAAATTGAGCAACTCAGGAAAACTCAGAACAATATTCTATTCCAGCCCAGAGTTCACTGGTGCAACATTTCATTGCTATTGTCTTTTACAATGTTTAAATCTGAAATCTGTACGCGCTAATGCTGTCATGCTTTCCTTTCCTTCTTCTCATGTTTTTGTCACAACACAGCACCAGGATGAAAAAGACTGCTGCTTTTAACCCTTTTTAAAATTACTCTTGCATGGGACTACTATACATAATGCTTGCATAATGCTGATCATTAATTGATCAATGTTTAATATTTTGTAAGCCAGATATTTCTTACCTGGATATTGCCTGGATATTGAAGGTCACATCTCTAGGGTGAAATGAGGTCACATCTCTAGGGTGAAATGAGGGCTTTCAGATGAGATGACATATCATGTTTTTATGAGTGCCCTCAGTTTGACCACTTAGCTGTACTAAGACTGTAGCCTTTAGGTCAGCCAAGGCTGTGCAATGTTTTGAATTATTTCAACATTTCTACTACTGAAATAGATTATGCACTCCCTTGGCAGTAAAAATACAATAAAGGGGCTGTTGCCTTAACTCGGTTAATTGGCATTACAGGTCTCACCTCCCCATGAACTTGGTCCAGATCAATTTCAGCTATTGTTGTGATCATGTTCAGATGGGTATTGTCATAACAAAGAGGTCAGATGTATATATTGTGACTTTCCATTTATTATGAATTGTTGCTCTGGAGCAACACTGTCGAAATAGCTATTGATTAGAAAGGGCTGTTGGTGGCTCGGTTTGATTAGTCATGTGAGGACTAACCTGAGCAGGATCAATGTGGCCCCAAGGATGAGATCTACACAGAAACATATTTATGGTAATAGAGGTATATGGAAAGATGCGCATATAACACAGGAAAAAGAAGAGAAAGGTCTCTCAATAAATTGGAGTTCTCAAGAAAATATATCCTGACTAATGTATTTAATTTATCTCCTTTGCATCCATGTGTTTGTCTATTTAGGTACATACACAATAAAAGCTTGTCTCTCATTGAGATTGAAATATTTACTTGTATCCTCTCTCTCTTTCTGTTTTTTGTTTTCTTACTCTCTTTTTCTTGGTTTGTCTTCTCTCTTCGTTTTTGCATCTGTCCTAAACTTGTGTTAAGCTTGTTCATCCCTGACTTGTCTAGCATATATCCTCGTTCTCATTATAATATTTATTTTCTAAAAAGCTTCTGATAATTTCACAGAACAGCTGTATTTAGGTGGAGACAAAATCATACAGGTCACAGGGAAAGAAAATTGGGTTCAAGTCTGGGCGTGTAGCTGTTGTTCCTTTATTCTCTTCTCCTTTTTATTTCTCCAGCTATTCCCTTCTTTGTTTGTTTTCCTTTCTGTTAATTTCCTGCTCCCTACAGGAATGATCCACTTCAGGTCTGCTTGGTCGGCACTGCTTGGTAGACTTGAGTTCGTCCTTGATGCCGCTTTGCACACCTGCAATTGATTCTCCTCCTATTACCTTCAAGCCTTTTAAGCCGAGCTCAGACTAGAGTTCAAGACCAGTCCATTGACCTTGGTGATTCTTGATGCCTCTTTACTTGAGTAAAAATCGTCCTGAGTAAGATCACTTGAGATTGCTTCACTTTTTCTCCTGTGTGATTTTGTGAAAAAAGGAGAAACTCCTCCTCTGAGTTTTTCTTGTTCAAGTTCTTCTTCTCCCAAGATCTGCAGTCTCAAGAGCAACCTCCTGTTTAGCTCAACAGATCAGCTTCCAGTAACTCTAGTTATCCTCTGGAAAGTCCTGTCTGCTCTCCAGTGACACACACACCATAACCGGACTCACCTGCTCTCCTCCTTGCTCTCCCTGCTCCTCCCCCACCACATGATACTCAGCAGCTTCTTTTCCCTATGCAGTAAGATCTCCACTCAGTCCTGGAAAAGAGTTCCTGAAAAATCAATGAACTTTCTCTTTTTATCCTTGACAGTCTTGCCTTTCAGTATTTGGATCAGGATATTGGCTACATTGTGAGAGATGGTTGGCTGAATCTGATTTTGGAGTGAAGGAGGGAAAAAAAAGCTCAATACATGTCATAACACATAATCATGTAACATTTATTTATTTATTTTTATCATCTTACAAATATTTCTTACTTATCATTTAACACCTAAAATTCTGATGTCTAAGACTGTGGTCTGAATTTTTGATTGTTTTATGCCAATATGATACTCTTTTTTTAGATTTTTTTTTTGTTACACTTTATCAGCCCCACCAAGAAATTAGTAACGTTCGAGTATCTGCTTGCTGGCATTTGTAAGAACAGAATGAATTGATCCGTATACTTATACAATGGCTAAATACATTCAGCATCCTACTCCAAGTTGAAAAGCAGCAATAAATACATATTTTATTTTTAAAAAAAAGTAAAATATTGACTTATCTTTGAATTATCTGTAATTGTACTCAGATTAAGCAAGATTCTTCCTCACTTTTGACCCCTGTAGTGAGAGGCGATGACAAGACAGATTGGGACAAATAAGCGCAACTTTAAAATGATCTGCATGGTGAGATCACAGAGTTGGCACACGGACCTTGTATCTTGATGTTGACCAAATGGAGAAAAGCTTCGTCTGAATTCTTGCCCATCAGGTATACATTGCCCTCTTTATCCCTGTTCCAATTTCTAGCCTCAAAAAGAGTAGGGGGGGAAAAAGAGAACAGCAGAAAAATAAAAAAAGAAATTTGCAAAGAAACAAAGGAGAAAACATGAGGGGAGAAAATGCAAAGAGAGAAAAAATGTAAGAAGAAAATTAAATAAATGTATAATAGAAAAAAGTAACAGTAAATAAAAACGTCAAATAAGTAAATTCTAAATATGAAGAAATATGACAGCAAAAAAATCTATGACATCAATGAATGAGAAAAAAAATGAGATAAGAAAGAAAACAAAACACAATTTGAGATAGAAAAATAAAGTGATCAAATTAAATTAATACTGTTGAAAATGATAAGATATTAGTTTATATTACACTTTATAATCACGAGTTGGGAAAGTTGTTTTTTTTCTTTTCTGGGATGCAAGTTTTGGCATATTTACAATGTTATCAAGTCATTCATTTATTTGCCAATATTGTCAGCATCCATCCTTACAAGTGAGCCTGCAATTAGAAAGTAGGACTCATCATCCAGGAAAAGCTCCTAATTATTAAAATCCATCAAATACTTGTAAACCTGACAATCCAACAGTAGCTCAACAAAAGCTCAAAGCAGGATCTGTTGTGTGTATCCCGTTGGATGCTTTTGCTGATTTCTGTAGATTTAATGCAGTTAATGGAGGGACAAAGATGCCAGCAGAAGCTGCCTCTTCATCATATGCAAATATACAAGGAAGTCAATTATTTCACCTAAGAGAAATAAAGATGAAAAACACCATAAATTAGAAGGCACACACAGAGGCATGGTGTGATGTGAATTACAATAATGAAGGCTGCCTCCTCCTCAGTAACAGACATCAAACATCCAGCTGGAAGAGCAGGCTGAAAATGAGGGTCCATCAACCGTGCATTATCTCTCACAAGTGAGAAATGTTTAGAAATATGAAGGAGAATATGTTTGTGTTTTTGTCTGCCTTCTGGATGTTAGAATAAGGTCTAATTTGTGAGTTTGAATACCTGTTGTTCAGTCCCATTTTATTCAGTTTTAATATCAGGACCCATGAGAGCACCCTTTTGCTACAATGACTGCAAGCAAAGAAAATCTCAGTGCGATTGGATGCCTGGAGGTCAATGTTTGGAAATGTGGCCCCCTCATTGTGAGCGTGTGTTTCACTTCTCTAAATATGTGTATTCCTGTAGTGTATCTGGATGATAAAATGGCACACAGAGCAGCAGGTGAGCCTACTCCCACCTGAGAACCCTGCTGTGAGGTTCCAGATTTGGCAGGGGAAGAGCAGGAGGCCTTATCAAAAGCCAAGGGAGTTGCAAAAACCTCAGCTGCACAAAGGACTCCTTAGAGAGAGAAGAATCTCACATTTAAAGAGAAGGTTGCTGCATCTATTTTCTCCATTTGTTCTAATTCCACACAACTGAGGCTCTAACTGAATTTTCTCTGCATCCCAAAATAAATAAATAAATAAAAAGAACTGGGATGAAAACAGCCCTGCTCCTTCTCTAATTTGACATAGGTCTGTCTGGGTTTGTCATAATTTGAGAGAAAAAAAACAACAAAGATTTCATACAAATAATTTTGTATAGGCACTGTGTTTATGTTAATCTCCAGTGATCACTTCAAGGTGATGGGTCTGACATTTACTGGCATGTTTTTGTAGTGCCTGAATCATTATCCTTCATGGAGTAAGATGGTTTTGCTTTTGCTTAGATGCTTAAAAATATTTCCTTAATGTGATGCAAAGCTCAGTGTTGTTGAATTAAGTCTTTTTTAAAAATGTATCTATGGGAGAGAGTATGATGAATAAAAAGAAAATGCAAAACCTTGCTCAAAAGTTCAGGGTATGTTTTGTTACTTTGAATCCCCCACTTTATTGTTAAACTGCAAGGGCTTTGGGAAATTTAATCCGATACATAGGTTTATGGGACGCATTTGAATGCAGAAAGTGTGATGAGAGCGCATTGCATTCTTTACAGCAGCGCTTCTAATCTGTAGAGTATTATTCACCCAAAGCTGAAAAGGAAAGCTTCAGTATTCTGAAGAGATTAAAATTTTACAAAAAAAATTAAACCATCATGGAAGGCCATGTTTCCCAACATTTTAAACTGTTTGCATTGAAACATGTAGCCATTGCAATGATTTAGCCGCGTGTTGTTGAGAAGCTATGGAGCTCCTCTGTTACTCAACCTACACAACAGTCATCAAGAAGAAAAATGCAGCTAAAGTCCTGTTACCCTTGATTGCTGTCGTCAGGCAACAGGACCAGACAAATCACAATCCTGTTTCAGACCTTTCATATTTTCAACTTTTAAACAAATTGCCGTCCTCTCCTTTGAAGTGCTGCATATTTTGTCCTTTTCAGCACTGGAACATATACTCTGTGTCTTCTTGGCAACTCTTGATGCAAAGCGCAACCACCAAGGTCAGTTTGGTCTCCCTGGCAACTGCAATACATTTGCCGCATTGTCAGGCTATTTAATCAAGACCGGCTCTATGTGTGTCAGATGAACTTGGACATTCCTTTTATCTCTGAAACTGCTGAGCGAGGAGGACACCCCTCCCGAATTTGAAGGGGACAAGATGTGTCTTAAGAGAGCTAGAGGGAGAAAGTGAGAGTAACAGGAAGAGAGCTGGGATGTAGCAGAGCATCGCTATAGCGTCAGTTGCTGGAAGTCCTTGATGATGCTTTTGTATTGATCAGACCGCACCACGGTCACCCACAGTAAATCTATTCACAAATAGGGCAGCAAGACGAATATACAGAAACATTCCGTCGACTGATTTTCAATCCACTTAACCTCTCCCCTCCTCATTTGAGCAATAACAGGGCAGTAGAAGGGGACAGAGACACAGTAGATGGGATAGGGGTAATTTTGCATCTCGTCTGTTGACAGTCAAGCATGTTGTTATCATTGTGCGCTGCCCTCTAGTTTATCTCCCCCTGGAAGATAGTGGCTTGCTTCTCGTGACTATGGGGCCAGACAACCAATTATCTATATGCCCTCTATCAGATGTGATTTATATCACCAGTCTGTCCCAACTCTGCTGTCCCCTCTCTGTCCATGATCAATCACAGCACAAACACAAAACAGGGCTTTAACAAAGAAGTTAATTTTCTGAATTGAATACTAAGGAGACCAAAGATATTAACTCGCTTTTCAAATAAATATAAACAACACACAGAGGACAAGTTTTCTATAAGTAATGCAATTTATTTTCACGAGTGAGTCTTGTGGATTTAAGACTTTTTAAATATTTTCATAGGATACATTCTAACATTAGAAAAAATACAAAATGTAAACTTTGAACAGAGTCAATTAAAAAGTAGATTCAACTTAAATACTGTGAAATTAAGTCTTTTTGTTATTATCAGTTTTTAGGTTTCTAAAAACAGGTTATGCATGTGTTTAATAATAACCTTGGTTCATTTGAGTAAGATTACACAATGATGAGCTGAGACTTGTTAAATTGTGTATAATATGAAATATTTTTGCGAAGAACAAGACAGCATATGTAGGAGAAGAAATTTAAAAGTGTCAAGAGACATGAATTACAGTAGTTACATGTCCTTGATTAGGAACTACGCTGCTTCATTCCTTCAGGCATTTATCAGAGGTACTCAGCATAAAAAAACATATTGCCCATCTCTTAACGCAGAGTTCATAAAAAATATAATAGATAGTTTAAATCCCAGGCAGTGCTGAATGAAAGTATAAATTCTGTCTACCTACTTGTGTTCAGTCTATATCTCCTCCTCCAGACACTTTGAGCACTTTCTACTTAAAGTCTTCTCAACACTACAGGTATAGAGAAAACAATTCCCCTCAGTATATTTTTTTGTTATTGTTAGAAGGTAGTGAATATTTCAGGATTATGATGTGATCAATACTACAAGGCTGCCTGGTTAATGATGTAGAACCTGAGCCTCGTCAGGGAGAGAAGTGATGATTCAAGTCACGTTTGTGAACTCTCCTCTTTCATTAAAGATGTGATCAGTAAGCACAATGTGTCTCTCACCCAAGGACAGAGTTCTAAACAACTAGATACCAAAGTAACTTTTTCTGACTCCTATATACAACTGTATCTGGAAAAACATGAATGTGAGTGGGGAGAAACAGATTTGACACCAAAAGTGAATTCATTTAGAGTTGCACCTTATTTCAAATGTAAGCAAGTCTTAGGAAATGTGTCGCTGGATACAATCATTATCTGATTTAAGTTCGGCTGATAACATCAGATCTGCTGCTGCAGAAATCAAAGAGCAGGAATAATTGAGCACTAAACTCTCAACATTTGATTATAGATAACCTTGTGTTCGTGCTTAACCAGGGATAGGGTTTTGTTTTGTTGACAGGATCCGATTCTGATTGATCTTGTGAAAATAGGAGCATATCCACAAAACACTCTATCTGTAAGAGTAAAAATGGTCAGCACTGCTTTGCAGGATGTGCATTATTAACTTTCAGCAAATTTCTCATTTTCTCTCAGCTTTTGCAGATATTGCCTTTATGCCTACCCTTTGCTTTTAGTCTTAAGCATTAGACAATAAACATGACTGACATGACTGATAGCAACATTCTCTTTTTCAAACAAAGTTTGCACATATAAAAGCCCTCACACACCCCTACCCTACACCAATACAATGGTCAGACACTGAGTTGTTCACTGTTTGAAGTGACAGAGGAAATCTGGATAATTGTATGATTGATTCTTTGTGTTCCTTCTCCACTTCACTGAACAGGCTTCATGTAGGAACTGAAGAGGGAGAGAAATCTTGAGATACAAGATGCTTGAGCCTGCGCAGACTCACATGTGAGCTAGGTGCACTCTTATTGATGCACACACACACATAAACCCACCAACTATTTTTGGATTGTGGTTGCGCATTGTGGAGTGTGGCTGTGTGCATCCATGAGTCAACCGACTCTTTCTCTGCCCTTTGTTTCTCTGTCACTTCCACCTCAGAAAGCCAGGGAAGATCACATTAAGTGGAGCTTCTGTTGCATAGCTGCATTTGGCTGAGTGCTGAGGGAGATATGGGACAGGGCATTACTCTAAGTCAGTCCCTATAGGCTTCAGCCGATCCAGAAACAACAAGGCTGGTGTAATTCACAAAGTCAGATGTCTTCACTTCAACAGTTCAGAGTCTGATATAAGCTCATGTTCTCTTGTGGGAGAGAAAACTGTCCCATATTGACCATTGTTTATTTTATAACACCACAAATATCGGTGTGTGCAATTTAACCTGACACTGAAGTTTCTCTCTTCTGTTTGTCCTCCCCAATTAAACAAAGTTACATACTTTCACAGCACAGAACATGTGAATTTTGTATAAATGGCCACATAGTTGCTTTTCAAAGGGCAGAATGAAATTACGCAAGAATTGCCTCACTAGAGAATAGTGGAAAAACTCCTGTTGTGGACTGTGATGGAAACTGAAAAACAGCCTCTATCCCTTAAGTAATCTGATTTAGTTCCTGCCAGCAAGGCTTAGTGTTAATTAATTCCCAGGAAAGTAACAATACTGTTCTCCAATACTGCTGTACCTGCGTTGTGACAATTTGGATTTGAAGAAGAAAGTAAATATGAAAGCTTTCCAGGCTCCAAGAATCCAATTATTACTTAGACAGAACACAATGATAAAAGGTGATCGCTGTATGTGTAATATCAAGCCCTATGACTGACATCAATAGAGCTGTGGAAAGTCTTTGCACCTCACAGATTTGTTTTTAATTAAATTTAATTGTTTTTTTTTGTCAAACATTTTAGATTACCTAACACATTTTATAGTTAATCAAATGAACACAAAACAGTTTTTAAATTTTGTTTTGGTAGGTGGGCCATTTACTTCTTATTCAATTCAGCTAGATTCTCATCTCCCTTTTTGGCTTTTCCTCCATTGAGAAGGATTTCTCAAGTAAAATTTCTAATTGGCCAATCAGCAAACAGAAAGATAAGTTATGAACAAAGCTGCCAATTGTTTTAGAACCTATTCAGTCCATCTTGCCCACACTTCCAATTATTGCATTAACAATAACAACTCAGCACTTCTCTTTTCGTCGAGGGGAATGGGTGTTCACAGCACAAGCAATTTTCAGTAATCTTCATAGCCTCGAACTGGCGCATTAAATAAGTCACAGGAAAATGTTAGTGACTGAGTTCACGCCTCTGGGAAGGATTTTTTTTTCTCAAAAGCCCAGGAAGGGCTTCATACAGAGGGACCAGACCCTCCGTATGAAGCAAAGTGTAGAAAAAGAGGCTGATTTTTACCAGGCTAATTATTTACTTCAATAAGGAAATAATCTATCCAAAACAATGTTATTGTCCCTTAGATACAATAATTGTATCTAGACAACAACTGACATTACTCATTTTTGAAAACTGCCAACGAGGCTTGTGCATCACATCTAAGTGTGACATAGCAACAATAGAAAAAAAAAAGCTAACATGTAAATGTGCAGTTATTTTTTTGACAGTACTATCTGATGATCAATAGTATGTTTGCTATTTAGAAGAGCAGCCATGTTAATAAAAAGCATGCTACAATAAACATTTTGAAAACTGTACTTTAAATATGTTAATTCATGTGCTTTTGTTGAAACAATTTTTAAAGTGTTTAAAAAATGTGTCATTACACTCTACAACTAATTTACTGGCACAGCTCAGACAATGTTAAATGGTTTTCAATTATGTAGCGCTTTTATTGTCTTGTCTACTGGCTACATTCAACCATTCACACAGAGTGATCAAGCAATCTGTGAAACACGTTGTTCAGTGTCTTACCCAAGGATAGTTTGACATGTACTGAATGGAGGGTGAAGATCAAGCCCCCAGCCTTTCAGTTGCAAATGTATTTTCTTCCTCCTGAGCCTGTTAGACAAAAACAAAACAATGCGGTAGCATGGAAATACCCAGTAGGAGTTAATGTAACTACATGTGAATAAAGACAATGCTGCAAATGGCAGATATGTTCTTATTAAACATAGCTTAATCAATATCAGGCTTTTGCCTGCACATGCCTTGAGGTTTATGCAATCATTGAAAGGACGCGAAAACTAATTCCGGATTTCTCTTTGTGGCTGATTACTTAAGTGACAATTAATTAATTCAGTCTTTATTGAAGATAGATTAAAACTGTCCTTGCAGTCATAAGTAAAGCAGAACTTCAGGGGTATGAGTCTGATGCTGAGCTGCGTGCAGACACTTGCATAAATAAATGTTAATATTAGAATCAGTCCACATTGCTGTCAGCATTGGCTGCTTTGAAAATTGAATGCTGCTGTCGCGTATTTCATCTGATATGCAAATGTTTCTAAATTGACATCAAAAATGTCTGAACTGCTCCATTCACATGTACTCCATTGTCTTTATGCAGTGCATAGAAAAATGCTTTTAAAAGTTTGACTTATGTAATGTGGCTTAGATATAATGGAACATTACCAACTAAACAGAAACATTTTACATTTCAAAGATTAGATTAAAAATAGTCTTCCCAAATACATTTCACTCTTCTAGGCTATAATAAGTTGCCTTCTAGTTTTGAACAACATACCTATGGTGCTCGTATGGTGAATCTGTCTGAATTTACAAGCCTATTTACAAGAGCCTTGTAAAAAGGCTCTTTTACGTTTTATATATTAATTGATAGTTTGGAGTAGTTTCATATGCAATTATGATAACTCCAACTAATTTTGAATTTGTGTTAATAATGATGTGAAACATCAATATGGTGTCAATATAAACATTAATAGTTCCCAGATTTCTGTGACATTTTCACTTGATTTGTATTTTTATCATTATTTTAAGCATGTTTTACTAGTTACAGTTGGCTGCGCATGCAGAGTTCAAGCTTGGGACTGACTTTAAGAATGCTAACTTTATGTAACTCTTTGGCTACCAGGCTGCATTAGCCTGCAAACCAGAATAATCAGAGTTTATATTAAATTTGCACTGGCAGAATGCTTGTGGCCAATTTCTATTAAACAAATCTTGCCTTTCCTGAGTTGTTAATTTAATCTGGTTGCATCTATTAGGCCGTTATTAAAGAACACTTTTAGGCATGTCACACTATAGCTTTGGAAACTTGCTGGCCCAACCGGTTGAGTCCAAAGGCATTTTGGTTTTCTGCCATTAATAACACCCCTTCAAACAGATACTGGACCAGAGATGCATAACTAAAGCTGATAGGCCTAATGGCCTTGCTCCAGGGATCCAGCAATGGCAGCTTTGCAATGCTAGTTTGTGATCCCACTGCCTTTTAATCAAAGATACAACACTCTGGATGAAATTGTGGGTGGCAGTATCCGAAGGGAGACTTACTGACTACATGTTATTTACAAGCACAGGGATGGGCTTTCTTAAACATTAACAGCCCATAAACTTAATCTACTCTCAAGATTCAGTAAGGCATTTAGAATTGTTCAACTCCTGATCCCAGATAATGGTGCATAGCTACACCCGTCGTAATCTAATGAGTGTTGAATTTTAAATGGTCAGCTTTTAAAAGCCTCATTCTCTTTTTGTGTGTGCAGGTTACCAAACAAATATTCTTCAGCAATCCATCCAGATTCCAGGTGGAAGAACACAGAAAACATGGGTGACAGTCTTAGCCCGAGGATCTAACAAGGTAAACCAGGGACCAATTAATCCAGTTGAGCTGATTTAAAGAAACCAGTAGAAGAAAATAAGAACCCAGTGATTGGGGGCTGTCAGGTTAACTTACCGAGGAGATTCTTTTCAAATAAATGTAGTTTACACAACCCTGATATTGAAGCTTTTATTTAAATTAACTACCCACTTAACAAGTAATTAATTAAGTAGCATACTAGTCATATTAGTTGAGATGCATAGGTCTTGAAAATCAGGGGTAAATGCAGTATACTGTATACAGGGTGAAGCGATTCCTTCAAGGTAAAACTTAGGGGATGACTGTTGTATGGTACTTGGCAAATGTACCAAACTGCTACTTAAAAAAAAAACGTCTGGTTCTCTCTCAGACAATGACTAGATATTTACTGGACAGCTTGTAAGCTATTCCTTCACAAAAATATCTCTGTGTTCATATAAACTCACAAATGATTTTTTTTGTGATCTCCAAGTGAAGTGCACCATCTCCATTCAGGAACAGAAAAAAGGAAAATTCCTGAAAACAGAAATGATGGGATAAGAATAAATTAATACTTTAAACTTTTTGGAAGTGTCTGTTCAGTATTAAGGCAACTAAAAAGATTTCATGTCTCTGTTCTTTGATGAACATGATTGTCAAAAGATGAGATAAGATATAAGCTGAAATAAAGTCTGCAAAGCAACAGAAACAGGAAAGTTTCTGTTGCCTGGCTATACCTGTGTGCTTGCTTAATTTTTAACTTCCCAAGAGTCGGAAACAAAAGTTGCTTTCATCTGAGGCAGCTCCACTCCCATGTTTCCATGCTGAGATGCTGCCTTACTTTAACTTTTTAATTTATTCTATGTTTGTGAGAGCTATGTCTTTCAACCTGCACACAGTCCTCACATTTGACATAGCTTGTTATACTGCAGAAGTAGCCAAATTCCCTTCTTCTCACTTGTGAGTCTTTTACAGGTAAGAAGCTCAAAGATGCCTGGCATAAACCTCACATTTTTTATCGGGTAATTACTGTACAAAGTAAAAAGGCAAGAATAGTGATAATAACTGTGCCTTGAATAAAGATAAATAGTTCTGCAGACAAAATGTGAGCATCAGACATGATTGGACAGCTGGCATAAGCATCTTAAAGTAGTGGATGATCTTCCCTCCGCTTGGAGCCGGTCTATGCTACTTGGCACCATTCAGTAGGATGGGAAGTCAGAAGCTGCCATTGTAAACAAGCTGCACTGCTTCAATTTTGAAGAGGTTTCCCAAATGTGGGAGAGTCTACTGTTCCTCAGTAGGGTACACAATTCATTTAGTCAACAGATTCTGAAAGGTTTTAAATATCCCTTCACAACATTTGAGTTGAATAGAGACACAGTGATTTAATTATTTTAAGATACAGCTCAAACTAACTTCCTTATTGGGTGATTTTATGAGAAAAATCAAAGGAAATCACATAGGGCACCAGGAAAGGAATTGTGGACCTTGATAGATCTAGATGCCCAAATAGGTTACTTTATCTGAGCAAACAGTAATATGTACAGGTATAAACATTGTGGATGCAACTGTTCAGGAAGGATTTTGGGTCTATGTCCCAAAGAACACCATATTGTGTTAAGAAATAAATATATGAAGTCCAAGTTAAAAGCAATTAGTTTTGTGAAGATGCTGGTAAGAGAATTAGGCTTTATATCGCAATGGATTCAAAGACCACTTAGAGCAAATGGCATTACTTCGAAAGCATCTGGGACAAAGACTTTACTTTTTGAGAGATAAATAATATGACAGAGCATTAGCAAATAAAAAATAAAATAAAATAAAAAAACAAGAATAAAATTGTAAAATTATGAGAATAAAATCATACAGGAATGAACTCATATTATGTGAATAAAGTTATAGTATTATAAGAATAAAGTCATAATATTACAACTTCATTTTGTTAATATTTTAAAGTTATTCTTGTAATATTACAAATTAATTCTTGCATGACTTTCTTTCAATTCTATGGCTTTATTCTCCAAATGCTATGACATTTATATCAACATATTATGACTTCATTCTCATTGTTACTTTATTCTTCTATTTAACTTAATTGTTGTGCAACTTTATTTCTATAATACTATTACTTTATCATCATAATATTATAATTTTCGTACACGTATATTCTCATGAAGCCTAGGTGTAAATTCAATCTGGAAAACTCTTCTGAGCCTCTCCTGCTTCATCCAATCACTGTGTCATGTGCCTCAGGTGCAGCCCATTGGCATCAGACCATGCTTTGTTGTAACCAATCATAATGCAATTCTCTGCTTAAAAGACCCTCCATTCAGCTCTTTATTCTACGTGCATATATGATTTTACTTTGACCTTAATTGTGTTTTTGCATCAATAGTATATTTCATAAAACACTGAAGAGACAGATGTTTTTTTTTTTTTTTACAATTACTTTCACTCCAGGAAAGGAATTGTCCGATCTCTCCCAAAATGAAGCTCTCTCAGTAGTGAACGAGGGTACCAATATTTTTTTAAATGGTTACTTTCTTTCTTGAACACTGCTGTGTTTAAATTTTGAAACAACACAAAATCCTGTGGTAGGTCATGTGCTGACTGGCCTTGGTAAAAAATGCCACTGCCATTTTTTGATTCCAGCCCAGCTGATATAAAGTCCAGTTTTATAGAGTATAAAGTCATTCTGCAGAAAGATTTATTATTTAGAGAACAGACCTCAAACAGCCCTAAGCAAAGCAAGAGTTCCCCCTTGGTACTCACAGTTATGGACCTTTCTAGGTGATGCAGAGATTGCGGTTTAGACCCATGAAGTTTATAGATTCCTCTCATCTAAAGAAGAAAAGACAGAGCTCAGCGTGTCTAGAAACACACTCCAAAGGTAACAGGATCTCAAAGACCTGTGTGTTCAAGCTCGGATGAAAATAAAATAATCCATTCATCCATTATCCAAACCCACTTATCCCTGAAAGGTTACAGGGGCCATTTACAGCAGCCACTGGGTGAGAGGCAGAATACACTCTGGACAGGTCAATAGTTCATTGCAGGGTATCAAAGAGACACACAAGACAAACAGCCTTGTACGCACACACTCACACAATTTAGAGACCAATTAACCTGATAGTCAAGTGTTGTACCAGTAGAGAATCCACACATGCACAGGGAGAACATGCAAATTCCATTCACAAAGACCCCAGGCCAGCTGTTTGCAACAGTTGTTGCAAGGCAATGATGTTACCAACTGTGCCACTGTGCAGCTAAATGAAAAAAAAAGTCTCTGCAAAAGTCCTTGACATCAGTAATGTGATGTATGCAAATCTTGGAAATAAGCACGAGATCCAGGATATCGGATGCACTCCCAGTTGGCATGGGATAGAAAACTCCAGCAAGAGGATTCACAGAGACTCAGACAGACACCAATGATTATTTATCATATACCAAGGCAATTTATGTATCAAAAATATCAAGTGAAAAAAAAAAAAAGAATAGACAGCGTGCAACATAAAAGTGACAACCAACAGTGGCACAGTCAAACACCGCTGTCATCATCCCCAAAATACAGGTACATAACAAAAAGAGAAGCTTGCAAGCCTGAGAACACCATTTCTCAACTGCGATATCATGTGTGGGTGTTTTGCTGCAGAACGGACAAAGTCAATATTTCTGAGTGGCTATCAGAAAGACCATAGAAAATGTCGGTGCAGAGCTGCAATGGTGCGTATGAGCAAACCTGAATCAGTTCTGTCCTGTGGAATTGGCCAACATCAAACTATTTTGTGAGGTTTAGTAACTGAATACACTCCACTTAGGAAGTGGAAGAATCTGTAAAAAGTGCTTTCATTCATTATTCTAACACTTAGCTAATTATGCCAGCTGACCTTAAACACTAAACATTTTATCTGATTTAATACCAAACATTACGGAAGTAAGGTTGTGTCTTTTATTATGTTATTTCACGTTATGATCCATTCCGATAAAGGTAAATAATTGTCGACAATTTATTTGATTGCTATTGTACAATCAAGTAGATGGTAATGAAATAAAGCAAACATATCTATTACAATAGATATGCCTATTATAATAACAACAATAAAATGGATAATAAAGGTAAGTAATCAACTAGATGACTTACAAACAGTAGATTATAACATGGAAATAAGTTAGAAAACTAGACAATTAAAACATTTGATATCCATCCAAGAACAATATATTTTTATTTATTTATTATCCTACTAAGCATACTGAAAAAGAAAAGCTGGCCATGTCCTAATTTTTACTCAAAACTGTTTTTGTGAACTTTCTTCAGCTAACTGCTGACCAATGCATGTCATAGAAATTTAAGTGTTGATCATGCAAACCTGCATAGACAGTCTTTCTGTTTGCCTTTGACACACACAGACACATTTTACAAAGCAGGCAGATTGAAACAGCCATTGTGAAGAGGGAGAACATTTTAAAAGATTTATCGTTTATCTAATATCACGTCTTCTCAGCATGTCTCTTCTTTTTTTTCTGCCTCTGAAAGAGAGTGATTCTGGTTTCACCATCACAAATGGGTCACAGGACCTCCTGCTGATGCTCAGATTACCATAAAATGAAGTAAGATCCAGTGAGTGGGCAGGAATGGTGAGCATCAAGGCTACTCTTAATATCCCCCCTTTAAGCTCTGGACCTTAAGTAACGTGGTTGTTTTACCTTAAAGAGCAAGCACACTCACCCAAGGAAATGTGAGTGGGTATCCTTCTCTGCAGTTGCCAAGAAGTTTCCTTGCACAATCAAAAAACTTCATCCAGCTCCGCTTTTGCATTTTGCAAGCAGCCAGTTCAATCAGACATTAAACTAGTGGTTATTCCTTAGGGTGTTATACCATACCATCAGCAACAAAGCTAAGCAGATGTAAAGTGTCAGTGTCTTTACTCTGCCTGTACACAGATGCAGCCCTCCAGGCACACACAGACTGCCATGGAGAGACTCTAATCATTTATAACATGTTTGAAGAGAATACCTCAGTATACTACTGCATTATTAAAGAATGATGACAATGAACAAAACAGTAAAAAAAAAATCATATTTGTATCTCTAAGGAAACTCAGGTGGCCAACGTAGTGACAGACTAGTATGCTTTATTTGTCATTTTTATGGCAGACAAACAAATTAGCTAATTATCTCCCATAACATTTGCTTGTGTCCTATTCCTCTTGCATCCAAGTCATTGTCAGCTGTTGTGCTCATAGACTTCCTATATGCTTCTGAGTACAAGCTAAACACAAAAGCAGTGAAACTAGTTTGCTACATTAACTTTGTAAAGTCCATTGACTTCACATTTCCATCATTCTCCTGTTCTCATGCATCATTGTGACCTCTTCTTTTTCTCTGCTTCAGCAGTAATGGACAGCTTGAGTTTTGTGGATGTTGAGCTCATTTATGGAAAAATTAACTTTAAGCTGCAGAAAAACATTATGAATTTTGGTGAAGATTACTATAACTTTTCTAAAATAACTGAGTAAACAATGCTGTCTCTGAAATAATACAAAATATAAGATTAGAATGTGGTTATTGTTATTCAAACTAAATAGTTTGTTGGATTCACATTTATTTGTGCGTCTGTATTCAAGGACTTGATTTTGGAATTTGGATTACCAAAAAAAGCAGCAAGACAGCTCCAGCTTCTCCAGAATGCTGCTGCAAGAGTCCTAAATAGAAAAAAAGAGATCAGCATTTCAGTCCAGTTCTAAGATCCCTGCACTGGCTGCCTGTTGCTCAAAGAGTAGATAGAACATAAAATCTCCTTAATAGTTTATAAAGCACTTCTTAACAGAAACCCAAATTACATTTCTGATCTTCTTCAACTCTATAAACCACTCAGACCTTTAATGTAATCAGAATCAAACCTATTAACCAGACAGAGAGTCAGAACTAAAAATGGTAAAGTAGCTTTTAGTTTTTATGCTCCAACACTAGGGAATAAGCTTCTTGCTCATTGTAAGACTGCCCCTACCTTGAGTTTATTTAAAACAAGGTAAAAAATAAAATAAAATAAAATAAACTTCATATTTGAAGTTGCCTATTCTTAATATTGAGGCATATTTGGTGTTTGGTTGATTAAATTTGAAAGTTTTAAACATTTTCAGAAGGAGTCTTAAGTAATTGAAAATTTTAGGTAATCATGGATGGCAGTGGTTCCTAAATTTTTAAATACCAGCACTTCAGTTTGACTTCATTGAATGTAATGTGATCAAGAATAAACAAAGCTATATACAAAGGAAAATAATGAAAACAAAAGCAAACAAAAGAAGAACAGCAGTAAATGTTGACATGTTCAGAGGAGTGGGCAGAAGTATGAACTCATTGTTACACCCACCCCTCTTATCCCTCTTCCATCTTTGATTTAAAACATTCACTGGTGACTCAAAAATAATTATGTGAAGTACAATGTGAGATTAATCTAAAGCTGTAGTTGCAGTTGTCTGTTTACATGAGTTGCGGTCTCTGTTTCTACTGTCCAGTTTGTTCTCTGTCATTTATCCTTCCATCCTCTTAATTTATTTATGGTCTGTTTACCTTTGTTCAAGCTTTTTGCAAGCTATGCTGCTAGTCAGGGATCTTCTTTAACCAATGTCTTGGTAAAAAACTCTCATGACTTGGTAAAAAAAACAAATATATATTAACATATATACAAATATGTACAAATTTTATGTACTTCACATAATATATATATATATACCTGAGCATAACGTGGTCAGCATTCTATTAAATGTAATATTTACAATCTGCACAGATTTGAAAATCATAGCCACAGAAATTAACCTGAAGCTATGATTTCTAATCCCAGAAAAGGACATGAAAGAAATCTGGCCAAATGTAAAATTAACAGAGTTGTCAAAACAATGCAGACTTTCGAGGCTTCCTAACTTCATAGCAGCCTCTGTCGTCTTTCTTTTGAGTGAAGTGTTGCCAGCTGAACTGCTGAAGACAGATTTTGCTCTGATAGAGATCTCTTGTGAAAATATCCCCTCAGAAATATCGGGATAAGGCAACAGAAGGAGAGGATGTCCTATGGGAACAGAAGAAAAAATATGGACAAATGAGCATGTTACCCAGCATGGTTTTGGCTGTCTGCTGTGCCTCAGACTGCCAGACGTTAAGTCTTTCACTGAGTTTTACTGCATCTTAGGATCTTTGGATATTTGGATGTTTCTGCTGTTGTACCAATGAATCCCTGTTACGATTATATCGCTGATGTTTAAAATACTTTAAGTTCTGGCAGACATATGTCTAGTAAATTTTAAGAGAAACATCACTAACTGAAAAAGCCTTAACATTGACTGGAGCATAAAAGTTACTATATCAACAGAGGCTGATCACTGAACATTTGTCAATAACCTCAACTGCACAGCAATGTGGAAATATCTTATCCTTTGGTTAACTGTGACGCAGAAGCTACATTTATGGTCAAAGCACATTTAATGAACGAAAAGTCAGCAACCAAAGAAGAGATATGTGCCAAGCAAATACATTGCATGGCACATACTGGCAATTAGCAACTACATTTTCATCTATACAGCTACTATGAAGGATGTGAATTTTAGCTCATAAGATAAATTACATTGGTACAGTATTCATTTATTTAGTAATTATATACCAAAGCATTCTTTGCTTAACATACTGAAGGACGTGTTTAGATGGACGAGTCAGTAAATCTGTCACCCTTTTAAAATTCTAGCTGCCTGTCAATGGACTGTCAGCCCTTTTCTTTACAACTTTTCAGCTTACACAGTGTACACATCTGCTGTATAAATAGGGGCTACTTCACTGCAGAGAAACCTGATATATTAGGATTTGATGAATGTGAAGTGTTATACCATACATTGACCTCAGTAATTACCATCAACACCAAAAACAAGTACTTGAATTGTTGCACTACATTTTGGAAAACATGTTGCGACAAATTTTATGAAAAGAGAAGGAAATGTTAAATGAAGCTAGATGGAGTGCCAAATTTTAGTGGCTCAAGAGTCAACATTGCAATAAAAAATATAATCACAAAAGGTACAATCACTCGTGGAAACTGTAATCACCCCAAAAGCACTTTGCAATATCAAGGTATTTTAGCATATGTGATATATACTAGAAAGTAAAAATAAAAACTGCACAGAACACTGCCTAATGAAACTAAGGTAGGTCTAAAATGTGAATTTATAATGTAAAAGCAAGTACAACAAAGTGAGTGGCAAGTTGGAACGACTAATTTTGTACCAAAAATACATTTCCCTGTATTTTTGGTCATTACTTTTTTTTATTTTTTTTTATTTAAAATTAAATGAGATTAACAAAACCTAAGAACTTAAACATAACGCTTAAACCTTAGATAAAATGTGTTTACTGAAAATGTGTAAAAATAATAGACTAAAATTTGAGTGACCCAAAAGTGGCAACAGATGACAAAACTATGATTAAATCTAATTTCAAATTTGCTGTCACAGAAGTTCTCAATGTTAATTCCTTCTTTAGAAAGCTACTTAAGCTCAGTTGTATTTTACAGCTCTGAAAAAGAGCAAACAAAAATAGATGTCACTGATTCAGTTTCAACAGAGTACCAAAGAAGACGCCACAAGAAGTCAAGTTTTAAAGAGATCATTTTTGCAACAAATTAAAATGTCTCAAGCAAGTTAAGTTTTCAGAACATGTCACAGTTCAGATTAAAACAAATGAAATGAACAAACCAATGGCTCCTGTTTCACAAAAACACAGGAAGCTTGACATTTATGGTCCACTGTTAGCAAGTGGTGACATGAAGCTGTGAAGAATCTTTTGGGTAGCAACAACTGTACAAAAATTGGCATTCAAAGATTTTTGACATTGAATTTTTATGCCAGGATACTGTATTTTTTTCTCTTTTGCCCCCGAGGCAAACATGTGCTCTGGTTTATCTGGGCAGTTGGTAATGAGACGTCACAAAATCTGTCTGTGTGTTTATACATAGCATTTAAGCATCACCAAGGGGCTTGCTTCGGCTGACACTTACCATTAAGAGTGAAGGCATGATATATGAAGTAAGCTTAAGAGAGTAGCTTGTGTGTGCTTTGACTTATCCCAAGACAATCCCAATTTAATTGTGCATTAAAGACCATGCACTGCGTCATTTATTACATTGTTTATTTATCCCCCTTTTCCTGCCCCATACACAAACATCCTGCCTGCCCCATCCCCATCTGAGCTCTAATTAATCCTTCACAGAAATCTCAACTTCATTAACTTGGGCAGCTTTAGACCCCAGCTGGGGTTAATTACTAAATTTAAAAATGGAAATATTTTTGTTCTGAGCAACCAAACAGAAGGGTGTGATTGTAATACAGAAACTATGCGGCATGCATTCAGGAGGTCATATTTAACTTTTCTCATTATTTGATGTAAAAGAAATGAAATCCAAACATCATCAAAATTAATTACATTTTCACAACAAAAAAGGAGGGGTTTAATTTTGTCAGTGTCAATAAACCCTGCGGTCAGCGTAAAGCAAATATTTAATCCTGATCCAGCTAAAAATTTTAATTTATGCCTAACAGCTGGTGCATGCTAAAAGTGTAGATTCAAGATGCAAGATACATGATCCAGAAAGGTTTAGAGAACTTTTGTGTCTAGTGCAATTGACAGTCATTCAGAATACTTCTCAAAGATCAATGAAAACGTCATCACTTCTGTGATACAAAATTGTGAGCAGTCTTTCAAATAAAACCAGCTCTTCAATGCTCTTTGTTAATAAAATTGTACATTTATTTTGGAACATCTGGCTCCAATGCTCAAGGGCTTCACATCCTCCATCATGTGTATGCAATGCACATATGTAGACTTAATTACACACAGAAATACACACTAACACAGGCATACATATGCTGACAGAAGCTGTATAATAGAGTTGGAGGGGGGAGCAGAGGGATGAAAAGAAGAAAAAAAAACATTAAATTGGCTCAAAAGTTAACAGCTGTATAATATCTGCAATGGGTCTCAGTAGATGCATGCCCACTGCAAAGACTCAACAATTAATTACCCTGCTACAGATTCCTGGCAGCCCCTTGCTCTTTTTCCTTTTTTTTACTGTTGAGTGGACTCCTGCTGCTTCTTCAAAGATTAACATTTAAAAATTCATCAGCTGCCTTTTTTCAGGGTACTCAAATGCCTCCACCATTATTCCATAAGAATATGTTTCATTATTTCTCTGTGCCTATTATCACCACCATAACTGCCATGGGGCTAAGAAGCAGAGCGCTTTGCTTAATCAGACCGTTAAAAAGACTGGAGAATAATCAACAAATATATTTAATGATTGAGTGAAACCAAAACTGAATCATCACATTTTGCTGAGCCACAGTACAATATACTTTAAACTCAAACATAGAAAACTGCAATGTTAAGCGAAAAATATGTAGAACAAGAAAACAATACTAATTCTGAAGCAGTGATGTATTTATATATAGTTTATAAAATATGTAAAGTTTACTAGTGCTTTTGGAAAAAGCATATTTGTTTGTACTGCATAGTCTTCTACAAACTTCACCAGTGGATTTAACCCTATTTGAGACATTCATTAAAAATAATGTTCAGTCTTTGTTGGTTTGTGTGTAAATTTTTCAATTAGAAGCCTGGCTAACAATATGATTCAAAACTCAAAAGACAAACCAGGAAGCAATACTAAATTTATAATAGAAAAAAAAAACTGGATCTGTCAAAGAAAGTCGGGGTTCAGGCTTTTTCCCCCAATCGTTTTGTCTTGTTAAAGGTCAGGAAGTGCTGGGCGCCTGTCCTTGCAATTGTTGGGCAGCAGAGAGATCGCCTGTCATTGCAACAGGCCAACCCATACACACAGTCTGCACACACACACAGACGCACACAAGGTCAATTTACATTTACTTGTTTTCCGAATACACATCATATATACAATCAGGGACCTGGGGAAAATGTGCATATGCATGAAGAAATATGTACACTCCATACTGAACAGTCTGGACAGCTGATAATTCAATTAAAGTCCTTCTTACTGTGAGGCAAAAATGGTAACAATCACGGTAGTACGAAACCCCGCAATAAGGAATATGCAGAATTTAATCAAGTTCCTGGTAACTTGCATCATTTATCTTTTCACATTTAAGCATCTAACAATTTGCCAAATTTGGACAGAGAACCTAATTTGGCGCAGCAGGAGCTATTATGGAGCAGCAGTTGTCACCACTTCCAAGCCAGATGAGCTGAGCCCTGTTAATGTCTAAGTAATTTACATATCATGCTCTACACTGCTGTGTAAAGTTTCCTAATTTATTCTCATGATTCTTTTATAACAGCAAAATCAAATCGAATTTTGAATTTGACTGAAATCCCACTTTGCAGAATGATGCAAGCAGCTTCATGAAATCAGAGAAACAGATCCAATACTTGAGTCTTCTATTCCCTATTCATGTTTGTGCATGAGATGAAATTCCAACTGCAACATTAAAATTTCATAATATAAGCTCAGTTTATTTGAGGTTATGGACTGACTTGTGAATTGCATTTAAAAAAGTACAACGATACAAGAAACAGATAGTGATAGTAAAGATAACTTTTTAAAAAGATTGAAAATACTGACGAACACATATGCTCATACAACCCTGCGTCTTTCAGGCATTAATTGCACATGAAAGGTACCATATATACCTTTCATGAAAAGACTTGATTTAGACAGTCTTGGCACAATCTGGACACAGAGAAATTTTAATGGGCAATAACAGATGTTCTCTTGACACCAAAATGCAGCTTTTTTTCTTCAGGCAAAATTTTGTATTAAATTGTTTTATCTCTTCCTGTTTAATGCAGAGTAAAAGTTTCAGATCATGACTTTTTGGAGTGCAATGAATCACTGCAAAGGCGATTGTAATTCCCCTATGCTTGAACTAATTCAAGCATAGGGGAACACAAACAGTCCCTTTAAGCTTTTAAAATGTAAATGCAAGACATAAAAAAAAATATTAAAAATGTAAATGGTGGTGGTATTATTCTATATTCGACAAAACACAAAACTGCTGACAACTGTTCTACATGCCTTGGCTCAGCGCCTGAGGTCTCTTAAATCATAAATGGCTGCTTATTGGTTGCAGCCATCCTTAAGGCGATAGAGCAGGGACAAATGCCAATTTAGTTTTGCAACACAAGTAGAAAAACAACTGGGAGATAAGAATGCCCCTGGTTGTTATTTTTCCACCTTCTCATTTTACATTAGGCATGAGTCCATCAGTTGGAACTGGCCCATGCCTACAAGCAGTCAAAGCAACACAAACATGCTCACACACCCACATACTGTACATCTATCAGTAGAAGCTTGATGAACAAGTTTTGATGTTTGGCCACTTGGCAAATGTTCATTTTTTCTTAAACTTTGCACACAGTGATTAAACATATCTCATCAAAATCTTTTAAACAGTCCTATTTTTCTTTTTTTTTTTTTAAGTTAATGCACAACATTCTAATTAATCTAATTTAGGCAACGTTTTTGTTTTATTTCATTTTAATTCAATATCATTTTAATTGGACAAAATTAGAGGATGACATTTGAGGTGCTACAAAACAATCCTATTTTTCACACAAAACATTCAATAACATTCAATAATCATAATTTTTATTATAGACTCAACAAAAACTGTATCCACAAATTAACATTTGTGCTTGTTATTCATACAGATTCAAAATTCTACATAGTAGTTCAAATATATTTATGCCTCACAATGTTTTGAAGGAGCCACATATCAATAGCCCTGGAGACAGTAAATGTTTTTAAAATGCAGTAGTTTTTGTTCTCCTGGTGGCTCGAGGTTGGTAGCACCGCAGCACTACCAAACGCCCTGTGGTGCGGTTGGTCGCGCTGTTGCCTTGCAACAAGAAGGTCCTGGGTGGGTATCCCAGCCTGGGGTCTTTCCACGTGGAGATTGCATGTTCTTCCTGACCATGAGTGGGTGTTTCAGTTTCCTCCCATTGTCCAAAAGAAATATGTCTGTTAGGTTACTTTGTTTACTCTAAGTTGTCCTGAGGAATGGAAGTGTGCAGGGACAATCGTCCGTTGCTCGGCCTCTCTCCTGCTTCATATATATCTATAGGTATGCTGTTGGTAAAGGCAGCCTGCTGGCAGCCACCATGAAGTACCAGCTGAAGCAGTGATGTGTTGCTTTCAAATGTCCAGTTTGTTGGCTGAAACCAACAACAATAGCAATGTGAATAACCAAACAAACAGGGTATGTCAGTCAGTTGTGCGTTTGTGCTGCTAACTCAAAGTTACTCTGTTAAGCAGCGTAATTCCAACGCAGTCTGCCATTTTAAAACCTCTCAAACTGTTACTTAATTGGATGATTTTTTTTTTTTTATGACTTCAACGTATATTTATAATTAAAATTACAATTTTGTCAGAATCCGTCAATTTCTATGTGCATTTTTTGTTGATAGCAAAATGAAGTCAGGGATGGAAAACCAGGTTGTTATGCACTAATGAATTAAATTTTTACTTCTGAGGTCTAAAGTTATACTTGATCTGCTCTCGAATGTTAATCCTTTTCAGAAGCTGACATTCTACGTTGATGAGAAATGGGCTAAGAATTGCCATCTTCCCTACATCTCCCCACTTTAGACCTTGTGGGCTACAGGGCAATAAAGACAAAGTTTCTTGGAAAACCAGTCTTAGTTTTGTTAAACCATGGTGTCACATTATGAGACTGTAGATTGGGTATTCTACATAGAAACACTTTTAACATTGTCAACAGATATTAATATCGGCTTGTGAATCTCTAATTAAAATTATGAGGTGATAACAAGTGAGACCTCATGCAAAACAAAAGATAAATAAATTAATCAATTTAAAAATCTCATACCTGCTTCTCTTTCAGCAACTATGTCACTAGGGCTTTATGCTTTCAGGATGAGGTGTAGAGACAGAGCAGACAAGGAACCGGAAATGCAAAAAATAAATGTGCAGCTCTTTGAGGTGATGTTGAACGTCGCTAAATTGTAACAAGGTATCAGGGCCTCTTTGTATCGTCTATGGAATTTGTTCCCAGAGTTCATGGACTCATTTAACTTGGAGAATGTGATAACACAAAAATTCTATCAGGCATTTTACCACTAAGCGTTTTTTAACTTAAGCCATGGGATGTTCAATCGATTCCATTTGAATCCAAGTGATTGTTGCTTGTCTGACTCATTACTTATGAATTTAGTCCAGCTGGTATCAATTCTGATTATAAATTTTAATTATTTATTCCAGAGTGATCAAGCGAAAAGAGTATGTTGTATATCCTCTGCAATGTTTTTTTTTTTTTTTTTTTTTAAATGAAGATCATTATTGATACATATCCTCTCTAATTGTTAAGCTATGGACATTGTCTCAGTTTGATGCATGTATTGTTTTATAAAATACACCAGCTATGTCTGGAAACAGAGCTGCCAAAATAATTCCAAGTATCCAATAAATCCTGCTGAAGCTATGCTGTGAGCTTCTGACTGACTTGATGAGATTTCAAGGTGCTCAATATTAGAACCATGATGAAAACAATTATGTAACTATATAAGTTCTAAAGAAATGGATCATGTTTCTTAGTCAAATGCAAACAAGCAGAAAAATGCTGCTGAATTGCTCAGTGACGGAAGATTTATTTGCATGACACTAATAGCCTTTCAAAATTACATGCTAAAATATATAGTCAGCAAGAGTCAGACAACTTTATATGTCCCAATGGGCAATTTATTTTTAGCTTTGTAGACCGTACCTTTTCTTCTAACAGAGATCACAGAGATATGTTATCAGTAAGAAAGTATTTTTGTCCACATTCAGCAACTGATGCTCCAAATCACCTACTGAAAGAAGAAAGACAAATGCTTTTTTTATTTTGAGATTCTCAGTATTAGTCAAAAAAAAAAAAAAAAAAACAACATTCTGTGATTCATAGTTATTTACAAAAACTTTGACCACTCAGCCCTTTTTGACCATTAATCTGCTTCGCCGGAGTTTGATTGGGTAGACTGGTCCCACAGCTGTGCATTATATGGTGCTTGCTTTATGAAAAACAGAACCCTCTAAAATTCATCTTGCAACCCAAAGCACGTCAGCTAATTGACAGTCAAACAAAGCTGAGAAAGCTGCAGTCTGCTGCACTGATTGATGGATGAACATGAAAAGTAGCCTGCCTTTTCCCATTGTGTGCCTATTCAATCAAACCTAGGCCAATGTGGCTGGCCGGCATCAATATGCATGGAGATAGCCTGTCTCCACTTTTCTTCACTTCTGTGTGAAGTGACACAGTTTGTCTGTTTTTCTTTGTTTGTCAAGGTGCTATCCATCTGTCCACTATCACAAGAGTGGCCAACTGCACTTCATTTTCACCTGATTTAGAGGTCTCACATGTTCAGAAAAGTCTGTTTGGCAATAATACCATTTAAAATGTTTGAAAAGTTTCTTTTGAAATTATCATATGAATGGCTCAGCTTCAAGAATTATGCAATTAAATGTATGGCATGCAAATAAGAGCAGAAAGCAAAACAGATTATAGCTTGCTAATAGTTTCATAAATTACGTAGGCTTAAAGATGAAGGAGCAAATCCAGTCTGTCTTAAATAGTTTGTTTGACATTATTTTAAGTAATTGTTTTTTGATATGCTAATAAATTGGGAAATTAAACAGGCCCTTATAGAAAGCTTTTCTTACATTTTCTTAAAAAGGAGAAGACAAACCTGGGAACAAAAAGTGAGGTAGATAAACAAAAAATAATCTGTCTTCAGTAACAGCTTTTTATGTTTTATTAAAATTAAATTATATACTGTATAATTTTGCTTCTACCAACAGAATATTACTAAATCATTTGGCACTATATATGATGGAAACTTTCCTAGGAAACTTGATGGTCGAGATATTTGGCCAGATGTTCTGAGCACTGTAATCTGGACCTGTCGTTGTGTCTCTGTGTTCTGAACCTGTCAGCATTAATGACACAGAGAGTAGGTCATTAAATAGGTCATATTTTAAAGGCAAACAAAAAAGCTGAACAGATGGAAAAAGTATATTCCTTCGGTCTTTAGTGCCAGGTTGATAACAACCATTTCAAGAAAATACAGACATTTAAATCTAAATGATGAAAAACTGTACAGTACTGAAATAAATTTACTTAATATGACTTTGTGTGAAGTTACTTATAAAAGCCTTTGAATATAGTAATGAAAAAGGCATTTTTTTGTCAAAGAAATCTGGTTCTTCAGATGTATTGACCTTAATGCTTCTACTTGAGTCATAGACACATTCATCCATGAATTGGTAGCAATTTCACTACTCTTACTAAGACTAGTGAAGCACACAATTTAAAAATTGTGAAGAAAAAAAACATTTTACATTGATATTTCCATTTTCAAAACCTTTGACAGAGTCTGATCTCATCTCATAAATAAAGTTTTTTGGTCAATTATAGTGATTTTAAATATATAACCATATGAAAACTTTTAGGCTTATCTGTGGAAACTGTTCAGAGTTATACATTTTGACTCTATATCATGATCCTCCCTCCATCCATGTTGTGACAGGATGGAGGGAGCTAAATCTATTCATAGAGTTAGCTATGAATAGAAATTACAGAACCAATCTTGTTAGCTGATTATTTTTCTCACCCTCTCCAACATTTCACTGGAACTCATAAGAGCGAAAACTGCACAATTAAAATCTAGGATTTGTTTTGTTTTTGAGGTGCATGATATCACATTGAGTGTAAAACATATTGTCAGGATATTGTTGTGACTCTAACTAGACAATTCAATGTCAATGAATCAACAAGAACTTTGTTATGTCAATATAATGAAGATAACTTGCAAGATGATACATAGCTCAAATATGTTTTTCTGTCAAGAAACAAGATTTTCTTTTGTAGAAGTATAAAATGTGTTTTTGGT
The DNA here is from genome assembly GCF_027474105.1 of Poeciliopsis prolifica. Taxonomy (NCBI): domain Eukaryota; kingdom Metazoa; phylum Chordata; class Actinopteri; order Cyprinodontiformes; family Poeciliidae; genus Poeciliopsis; species Poeciliopsis prolifica. The sequence goes on from NW_026562396.1 coordinate 3,149,001, forward strand.
TTTAAAGCATAAGTAATGTAAAATTAGCATACACATTTTACTTAGATTTTTTTATAACTTCATACAATACCCAAATTATTAATCGACTAGAGTTCTGCATCCAGTAAATCAAATCAAAGAAAACAAAAATAATGACAAAAAAATAAAAATAAAATAAAAATTAAATGTTTTCCAAAGTCTGAAAAATTTAAAAACACATTAGAGAAATAAACACAGTTGTCATATGTCAAATGTTCTGTTGTTGAGATGGATATCTGTTGGACTCAGCACTTTTGATATTTTTTTCTAGGCCATTTTTTATACCTGCATAGATTTATCTTCTTTGATGTTAACTTTAAAATTCAACTGATTAGAGCAGAAGATGAAATTGAGTGTATAAGAGGTGATAGAAAAGCCAAAATGGCAGAATTGAGATACACATCAGCATATTCCAAGCACTTAATGAAAAGTTATATGTTTCTTTTTGTTTCATCCATTTCCTAACTAATGAAAACTATGGACAAAGTCATGGCCACACTACACTTAAAAGGCTGCAAAGCCAGGTTAAGTTTCTGGCAGCTTCTAGTGATCTGAACAGGGGGTGAAGAGATGTTGAGTCACAAAGGGAGGTGGACTGTGTATTTCTGTCTGTAAACTAAAGTCAGTGCTAGAAGTTGCCAGATTCTTAAACTGTGGAGAAGACAGAAAGACAGGAATAATTCATTGGGGAGTGAATGAGGCCATGGAACTATTTTGTGGCTCTGGGACTTAATGTGAGGATGGTGTTAAGTGGTGTTCTTGTGCATCGTTTCTGTGATGCACTACATCATCATGTGAGCTTCTCCAAACTAGCCAGAAAGCTGCACTACAGTCACTCTGGGATCCCTTCTACAAAATTTTCCTTGACTATTTTTTGTAGCCACCCCTACCTACCTCCACTTTTCCATGATGCAACCACCTGCCACCGCAGAGCAGCTTATATTGCAAGGTGACTGGAAGAGCAAAGAATATTGCTCCTCGGAATAATATTCACATTTGCTCTTTCTAATTTTTGCGTCTCAAGTCAAAGCAAAATATGCTCACTTAGCCAGCTATAGTTTTCACGAGCTACAGCTATTTTTACAGAAACTATTTGCTCACATTCAAGTGTGCAAAGTAAGATGAGTGTTTCTCTACTATGTATAGATGATATTTTATTTGATATTATTAAACTATAGGTGACAGTTTCATCAATACTAGAGTTATTTCAGTTATTCAGCATACTTTTCGGGTAATAATTTTATTGGAGCAAAGTGACTTACTGGCTGTGAAAGTTTTGGTTGATGGAAGAGTGAAACAGAAACAAATAACTTTAGATAACTTAACTAATTCAATGATTATGGTCAGCAATAAATACACTGAAATGCTAGCTTTATGAACATGTTTTCTCTAAAATAGATGCTTGACCATAATATTCAGTTTTGGTGAAAAAACCCCAATTTCAGTGTTGCATAGAATCAATTCTCTCAAGATATAAGAATATACTGATACATCTTACCTTACCTTTTCAAAAAAAGAAAAAAAGAAAATAAATGAAAAATTAATTAGTTTTATTCATGTTGAACTGCAAAAGAAAAACAAACAAAAAACACATTTTGATTAGCACCAAAACACAAAGTGCATTGACATTTATTTGCCTACTTGAGTGTAACAATCGCCTGGTAAGGATTGGAAAGTGAGGCTTGCCCAAGATTATATTATAACTTATATCAGTCATCAAACTGGGTTTTAGACACAGTCCCAGAAATTATATATTCTTATTTATATTATACTCAATATATGAAATTATATTTTCATAATCATATGAAAACAACAGAGAAGTAATTTAGGCTCTGTCTTCTATGTTACCTGTAACAGTAAATCCTACCGTAAATGTTTTCATGCTTTGCAGGTCGTTGCATACAAAAGATATGTAATATTGAAGATTCTTACATTGCAGGAACCTTTGCTTCCTTCAAACCAGAGCTCTGCGTTGGGTTTGGGATCCCACGGGACCCGATGTAAATCTCGTGGGAGCAGGTTGTTTTCAGATCAGTCCTAGTGGGGGCCAGCTGCTTAAACCAAAAATTTAGAAAATAAGTGTGGTTGGTAAAAAAAATCAAGACTGGACACTGAAAAAAAACAACAAAAAAAAAAAACATAATAAGTGAATTTATAAATATCAAACTAAATCTTTTCTTGGATTAAATTCAGAGCAAGGTTGGACCTTCTAAAGATGACAACAGAACATGGGCTTAGATGTGGATTCACTGCCCTCAACCACAAAACAACAACAACAACAAAAATAGAAATCAAACAAAGAAAAAAACCTTAGTTGATCGGGAAAAGCAAAACTTGCTTCTTCAATTTAGGCCCAAAGTCATGTGAGGAAGAAAACAGACAATTTGATTCAAAGAGTTGAAGATTCATTTTAAGTGCTCCATGTGGAATAGCATTCCTGTGAGCACATTTCAGAAGAAAGTTGTGGTAGCATGACTCCAGAGTTTCTCAGCAATATAACTCTCTGGCCTAATCTCAAGTACAACAGCTGTAGTATATTTATTTACTAGTAGTCTCTGAGCCTGCGTTTTCTATTATTATTATTTTTTCAGAAAAGATTCAAAGTGGAAAGATTGTTCGACTTATTTCATTTATTGTGCTCTTATTAAACTGTAACAAAACTACTTCCGACAACTTCAGCAGAAAAGCAATCTTAGCAAAGTCTGTTTATAGAGGTTCCAGATAAACTAGCGAGTGTATACAAAATGCTTCACAATGAAACATGACAAAGCATTTGACTTCCCAAAATGGATAATGGAAAGGACAGAGGGAAACAACCTGGTAACCTGATGTTTCTAAGTCTCTGGGAAAAGAGCTTCGACTACATACCTGAATGTTCTGTTAATGTTGTTCAACACAATTCAAATCCCAACACAGATTTCACTATTCAAAGAAAATAATACATAAAGCATTCCCAATAGTTTCACCTCTATGTGAGAAATGTGGGGTCATGGAGGCTAACTTCATACACAACTGGGCTGCTTGTCCCAAACTATGTGGGTGTAGGTGCAAAAATATGTTATTTGTTTCCCATGATACTGGAGATCTCGTTGGTCAAACCAGCATTTTGTGGCTTATGGTTTTGTAACTGAAAAAAAAAAACTATATTTTTGGAGAGAAGTACTCTCCTCTAAATATTTGATGGCAGACTTGATAGATATATTTTATTTGGAAGTACTTAAGGTTTATATTGAAAGATGAACTTGGAGGTACTGAAAGAATCTTGAAAACTTTGGTCTCTTATTTTGACAGAGATTATAACTTCGGCAATACTAAATTGAAGTAGGAGGGCCCTTCGGGTGAGAGAGAGATGTATCAGGGGGATGTTAGTTTGTTGTGTCTTGTGATGGACTTATGAATGTGGACATACAAAAGGTGATATACAAACTTGACTAAGTTTCACCACTTCTGTCTGAAGTAATGGAGAAAACATCCAGCATATGTTTTTCCACAAGCTTCTTATATACTGTAGCTTGCTGGATGTCTGACATAACGCCAACATGTTAAAAGCCAATAATACCAAATGCCAAACAATTGTTAAGAAAATTTTGAGGTAAGAAAATATATTCATGTCATTTTAAAAATTAAATTGCTTTCATGATTCTAACTGGCCTAAAACATAAGAACAGTCACAAGATTCATGTTTTATTATGTTTGTTTTTCTTTTTTTGTTGTGTCATTTCAATTCCTCACACATTAAATTGTTAAAGAAAGTGCCTTTATTCATGCAATGTTTAGAAATAAATATATTTGATACAAAACAGCTTACTATAACTCTCAACCATGTGAATTTCCTGAGCCCAACAGAGACCACCAAACATTACTGCAAAAACCTTGCTAAGTTCAAATATAGCCATCGAGACAATGGCAGTAAAACTTTTAGGGAGAGCACGGCACATAAATATATATTTCATGTATGTAGATATAATTTTTTGCATTTATTTAATCTTTGAGCATTACTTTCATGTATTCTTTGAGGAAGTTGACACTGTATGCCTTGCTGTGAATTGAACAGGATGCTCTGGGGTGGCAAGCATCTTTCATGGTCCTCCCTGAGATTCTCTTAGATTTGCCACTGAATATATTCCCACACTTCTCCTCCTCCTACAGACAAATTTGTTGGACAGGAAAATTATTTACTGACTTAGAAAAAGGTGTGTGTGCTATGTAAAAATATAAATAAATATTCAGGTCCGGCATAAATCATATTCTTAACAATTAGTCCACAAATCTAGCCTACAGACTGCTGACCTCGTTCTATCCATATATAAATCACTTCCAGTGAGCACATTGCTAGGTTAATGCAATACAACCTAAAGAATGGGGGTGTGTCCCAATACGCTTTTGGATTCAGAGCCATATTTAGTTTGTTCAACCAGAGCAGCCCATTAACCTATGTCCTTGGTGGTATGAGTTTCCTGTTTTGCCAAACCAGCAAAAAGACATCATTTTCATTGAGGTAGAAGTTTTGTACAAGGATGTTTTACTCTGCAATATAAACTTAGCATTTTCAAACGTTAATTTCTTGTTACACGCAGAACGTAAATTCAATTTCCTTTCATTAGCATCATTTTTTAAAGCAATTTTTACTGCAGCCTTTTTTGTCACAAAATGTCATAAGCAGAGAGGTCCACTTAGGACTTTGCAATATAGATACAAATTTTACAAGATGTTACCATTTATTGTGAAACTCCTTTCCAGGCCTCACAAGAACAATTTACTTAACTTACTTATTAACAATCTACACAATTCTGCAGCCCACTAATAACAGCAAATCAGTACTGACAGCGGAAATAATAATTAAAATAGTTTTTAAGATGCTTGTTGAACACATCCCCAAAACACATGTAAAAATGTCTAGTAAAAATGTTTTCAAAATTATTTCTATTTTACCCATTTTACCGTTTTTCAGGAGACGGGAAAGACAAATTACAAAAACAATTCATAATGTAAAATGTTGATTTATTTTGATATGGTAGATTGATGATTTTTAATGATTTTAATAATTAATGGTTTTTATTTGCAGTCAGATCCAGGAACCCTGGCTCCACAAAATGATCTGAACATTAATATTCATTGAAATAGCAACAATCATGTTTGACAATCTTTGTCTTGCTTATCTTGCCTCTCCTCTGTTCATTCTCTTGTCCATGTTCAGTGTGCCACAAATAATTTTATTAATCGGCTTAATGAGTGAATGACTACTTATTCATGCTTATAACTGACTACAATGGTAATTACAACAATTCATTGTTGTAATTATCCTATGGATGTTACTGTGGTGTCAACAGAAGCAATTTTCACAATATGTGGACTCTCTTTCTTTACTTTCTTGTTTATATGTATAGTATACCAGAACGATATTGACATTGTTAAATATTATTTTCATTCACACAATTTTTTGAGAAATCTCTTTTACAAAGGTTTTTATTACATCAGGATCATCAACATATTTTTGTTTTGTTGGAGGAATCAAAGTACTATATGACATAAGAAGCATATATTTTACGATTTTGGCAGATCGCTGCAGTAACCTACACTTTCCTCAGTGATTACAGAAATACACAAATAATGTGAAATTCCTGTTAAAAAAGGACTGAAGACACACAACTGTAAAAACAGATCAAATGAGATCTGTCCCATTTGGACTGGAACACCAATCTACAGACTAAAAAGGTTTTACACTAGAGTGAGCTCCGAGTTTGTTTCAGCCACACTAATATTTCTCTTGGCTACAGAGGATTACCAAACCCATACATTGAAACATTCAAATTACACTTGTTGTATTGAAAATCTAATGGATTCCTATTTCTTACTGTAACAATTTAAAATCATCTAGTTCAGAACTTTACAGAATGATCAGTCATAAACTATTCTGAATGATCAGAGGCTCACTCCTATTGGCTTGGGGTCATTTTACTCACTTACCAATTTATGCCTCCATTCTTTACTGACTCTGCTATAAAGTCGGTTCATCCCTTTGCCATTAGTGGTTTTTGCCAACCTTGACACCAAAAACAAAGCCACACATCACTACTCGGTTCTTCCTCTACTGAAAATGGCATTTGCACCACTATAGCGGCTTCTCAGGCACATTGCTTTTCCTGACAGGTCATTAATGCAAACTGAATGCTGTTTCCCAATTCAAACTGCAATTTTGCTTCTATGGTTTGTGGGTTGAACAAATACACACCTATGCACAGCTGACAAAACATATACCATAAAAATGACTATATCTGCAATGGCAAGGTTCCTGTTAGTTTCTCACACAGACACCAAACTAACAAAAACGCCAGAGGGCATCTACATCTGCCCAAATTTCCACTATTTTAAAACCTTTTTTCACCTCTGCTTGTGGGTGGTGATAATGTGCTGTTTTGTCAACAATTTATTTAAAGGAACATAAACAGTGGAAGTACTTCTTTGCAATGAGGGTTAAGCACAATCAAGAGTAGACATCCCATTTTAGATCTGGCAGGTCCAGTTTAATCCATACTGTTCCCCAAATACATTTCTTTGAATAGTTGTTTCTGCTTTCTATTTTCTTCATTTTTAGAGGTTTTTCATCTTCAGTCTGCAACACAGGCAGATTGACACAAATGAGTCTGGAAAGAAAGGCAAAGAGGGATTGAAAAGAGTGAATCCCATGCCCATACAGCAATCTCTGACCATCTTGAGCTTCTCTGACAGTGATCAAGTGTGTCTTACTGAGACAGCTTAGGTGATCGAAGTTTCCACAGTGGCAATTCATCATCCTATCAGGCAACTCTAAGATGACAAGTGCTTTTAATGCTTGAATCAATTTTCTCCAAATTCATCTGTAACATGGTCGAAGCAGTTCAGTGTTCTGCGTGATGAGTTCCTTTCTTCTCAAGCGGTAAGTCAGTTTGGGCTAAATGAGTAAATAAGACACCAATTATGAGCAGATCTAAATAGTAGAGCAGATGATGCCTCTGAGTCAGGTGTTCATCAACTGTCAAATTTCTCCCACACCTGCCAACCCCTCAGCTCCAATCCCAAGCACAGCACAATCATATTCACTCAAACTTTTCTATGCAGGAGAAGATACACTGTGGGTGAAAGTCGACTCTTACAGCGAACAACAGATCTAATTATTGACCAGGCATGTCGACAACATCAACATGTTGACAATATATAATTTCTGATTCTATATAATCATCTCTGTGGGGAAGAGATTTAAGTCATGTAGTGGAGAAGTTGATAAAGCCAAATGCAGTGAAGCAAAAACAAGTCTATTCAAGAAATAGTAATAAAATTAGAAAGAACTATGAAAACTAATAGGCCTGTCTGTTTATTCCTATTGCTAGAGGACAGGGGAGGGGATGTAAAAAAAATAAAAATAAAACACTGGAAGAGTGTCTTTGAGCTATCACAGAAGCAAAGCGTGCACCATATGCATATCCCACAGGACTCTCCTTGCCCGGGTTAAAAACACTTTTATAAAAGACAACAGAATCATTTATTGAACTGACATGAAAATTTAATACTAAAAGGCATTCCCATGTTGTTTCACATTGTCTTTTCAAATGCCCTGATAGGCCTTTATTGTTCCCATGTTGCTCTTATTATCTGGGGGTGGAACGTGTTTTTTTTCACTTTGTGTGTTGAGTTTCCTTTTTCTTCCTCAGCACTCCCTTCTGTTGCCTTTCTCTATTTCTTCCCCCTGCTCACAGCCTCCATCTGTTTCTCCAAGCATATGACTTACTCTTGTTTTCCCCTTTACTGTGGCTTTACCGTCATCCCCGTGAGATTTTGACATGATATTAAGTTATAGTTACAAGCCAATACTGTGATGTTGTTCCTCAGGGAAATCTCTCAGCTCTGGAGTATGACATTTTTACTAGAGGAGGCAGGTGTCTGCCTTGCTGAACCAAACAACAGTATATTTAATTTTCAAAATGGATATGTAGTACCACATTAGAGCCACTAGGGATTATCATTCTGGGATGAAAGCATCCACCTTTTCCTTTCTGCCTTAGCCTAAGAGGATGGTAATTCATTGACAAAATGAGCTATGATGCCAACAATGACAGGCGTGGGCAAAACCAGGTGTTGCCTTGCGATACTGACATTAAATTTATGTCTCTCATCTCACAGTGAGAGCGTTGTCTTTACCAGCTGCTGCAACCTTGTGAGGAGAAAGTTAAGAGGTTTTAATTAGGAGTAAGAGTGTTGTTAATTACACATTCATTCAATATTGCATAACTGTCTTACCGACAACCTCTTTCTGCCATTTGACTCCTCCTGCTCTCCTTTCTTGTCATTCCAATACCAATTTAAGTACCAGAGAATTTACTCCGTCGCCTACTGGGAAAGGGAAAGCAAATTTGTTAATTTGATGTATTGCACTCCCTACTCCCTTCATGCCTCCCCTTTACCCATCTCCCACACCGTTCAGCGTACTTTCATCTTTGATCTAGGACCCCCATGAGGAGACGCATTTAAAAGAGCAGACCCCTGGCAGCGTGCTCTGATGGCCTGGATTTAAGTGATTCGACAGTATGTTCGGCAGATTACTCCCTTAAACAACTTGGGGAACAATGAGTGGAAAAATTTGGTATGAAAAGCACCTGGGTTCATTACTCTAACTAATTTAATTTTTCCCTTTTGTACAAACGAGATGATGAGGTCATAACTCAACATAGAAACCTGAGAAAGAGGCTGTTCCTGCTGTCAGGTTGATAAAGACATGTAATATGCTTAAGTTCCCCAGATACATGAGAGGAGGAGGACTTTAATCTTCCACTGTAATGTAGCCAAGTTTCATTAATATTCATTCATGGGTAAAACATAGCTTAGCTGTGCTATTAATGTCCATTCACAGCCAACTGGCGCCATAGTACAGTAAACATAAGGAATTATAATCCTCAACTGCAATGTTACTTTCCCTTTACAACACATATGCATGCAATTATTAGATAGCCAGGGCTCAGCCTGGATTACTTTTACATATTCAGAATCCCAATGATACTAGCTGAAATTGAGGTGATGGAGGAATTTCAGGGTAAACTTGTTAATTCTCGCTTTTTTTATTACACATGCTTAAACATTACAATGAAATAATACGTAATACAATACTTTCTTATAACTTTCAAGATTACATACAGGAAAATAACCTACTGTGGAAATATTCTTACTATTTTGTCATCAGAAAGTAATATCCATCTTTTGGTGAAAGTTCAAAATTTAAAATAAGGCATAGGTGATATAACGAAAAATGCCCGATATTTTTATAAATACAATGTAGCAAAATTTAACATTATATATTATTATTAAAGATGTGGTTAACTGGACATTTATACCAAAACATTTGTGTCTATCAGTTTGCTGCCTGTAAACGATTATATAGACTGAACTTCTGAGAATATTGGGAAATATTTTATTTTGAGTCTCTCCCGCTGATAAGTTTATCTCCATATTACCTATACGCTCACTCTCTCTAGATCATGTTTGGCTTTCAGTTTATCCAGAGAAAAATAATATGAATGTCAGCATGTTTAGACCTGCCATCTGATGATTGATCTATTTGTTTATTAGATACTTCTGCCGGGTAAAGTTATTTTACATTAAGTATACAACACACATTTTTGTGCTAATGTATATTAAAAACAAGTTGAAATTTGTGAGCTTGAGTGCTTTTTTTGGTTACGTTCATATTGGCAAACAGCAAGACAGGAAACAGTCCAATTGTACAATATTCTTTCAAATAAACTAGAATGTAAAGCAGAAGAAAATAGAAAACAAAACATTAGAAAAAAGCAACATTTCAATTTACTGCACTTCTAAACATCTAAAATGCCACTGAGATCTACTTTTCAAAGGTCATTGGTGGGTTTTAAATTAAATTATAAATATCAAAGCTATGAGTGAAGAAAATCATGATCTTCAGTTCTAGCTATAAAAAAACTTTGACATTTTAATCAGCTGAAAGTTATGTACTATCTTCTCCCTCTAAATGGAAGAAACAAATGTTGCAGATTATTAGCTGAGGGAAAATGCTACTATGAACAACAGTTTTTGGGAGCATTGTGGTAGCTTTCACTCCGATTTGATGTAAACAGGATTACTCTGGTCCTAAAGTTATCTGAACAAAGGTGGGTATTAAACATGGCACTCAGAATGCTTTTATGTTGAATGAAAGCTGTGGCAAACCAGTGGGAGGGTGACTGGATAAAAGTGCAGGTCTAGAGACAGCTACTTTTGGAAGAATCATGCTGCGAGTTACTAAAAGCTTATCTGAGAAACCAAATAAAGGCTCGATTAAGTAAGTCAGCAGTTTGTAGCCAACCAGTCTGAATCGACTGTTTTATTAGCTCTTCGCTGACAGAATACTGCATAAAAAATGTATCCATTGTGGATTATCAGGTCAGTTTGTTATTTAGTAAGATAATGAAATATAATCACATAGCAGTTCAGAATAGATATCATGCAACATGTTACTCGTTCACATCCTGATCTCGAAACAAATAAAACAGAAAAAGGTTAAGATGTTGCAAAGAAAAACAAACAAAAAAAATATAGTTTTGTTTTACTAATGTGCTGTTAATCAGACAAATATCTGTCATCAAGTTCAACATCTAATAAACCTGAAAATATTATTATCTCATGGAAAAACAAGCCTATTTTTAAACAAAATCTCATAGCAAAATACATCAAAAAGCAAAACACAATTAAAAAAAAATATGCTTTTTTCCAGTCTGGTCTTTTGGACATGTGGTTACACAAGAGCAAATACACTTGGATTCTGTTGCTAAGAAACTATGATTAAATTCATTCAGCCAGCAGTAGACTAACAACCTGATCAGCCTCGGCCACATTCAGTGGAACAAGAGACTCCATGGTATATTTGTTTACTTACATGGGAGGTAAAGATTCCCACATGCACGTGAGAAATGGTCCTGCCCTTGTTTTATGTTTATCACATGGGTCCAATCACAAAACTACACTGCAGAGTTGGGATAATTGCTGCTAGCGAACAAGAGCACAGGTGCTCGTGTCGTGAGTGTATGTGAGTAATTTCTTCACTAAAAGTGGCAGCCTCCATGTTTGGACTACTTCTAATTATTGACTGAGAGCTTTCCAAGATGCTATGCCAACAAGTGGCACAACAAGATCTTGATTTTGAAGTGTCCCTGCCTGCTTGTGCTTGTCTGAGATCACAAAACAGCAAAGAATTAAGAAAACAACAATTGATTGATAAATTAGCCAACAGTAAAAAATAAATAAATAAATATCCTTTAAATATGAGTTACCTGCAAATTATTCAGCCTCACTAATCACTCTTGTTGATGTTTTTTACTGTCATAAACACTTTGTTTTTCACTTGTGAAACTTGTAATTTATTATTTATTTTTTTATCATAACCTTAATATGTATTTTGTACAATAAAGATATTGAAGCTTAAGTACAATAATAATTAATAACTTTATTCTCTCTGGTTGACTCAGTTTAATGGAGACATGTCCATAAGTCATAATAATGCAGATATTGTGTGAAGTTTGGTTTTTAAATAAGACGACAGAACTTACAACGTTTTAGCAAGATATGTTGTCCACAGTCACAAGAGCCCAATCCAGCTGAGCACTTCTGGGATGTGGTTAAACAAAAAATTTCTATCATTGATGTTCAGCTGACAAATTTGCAGCAACTGTGTTAAGCCATTGCATCAACATTGACAAAAAAATTACATCTTGCCTCGATTTGGATTTGGACTGGTGAGCAACACGGTAAAATAATCATACCAAAATCATTATTTTCAACACTTACCATACTTTATGCCACATATTTTTGTATTTTCAGCTAAAATTACTGTTACAAGATAACTTTTTTATGAAGTAAATAAACAAACAGCCCTTCCTTGCTCTCAGTGCAGCAATATGAGGGCAATCTGATGGCATCTATTATACAACAGAATACATAATTTGCTCCCATTTTTTCTGTGCACATCAGCTCTCAGACTTCTACCAATCCCTTTGCCTAATGTTCACAGCAACTCAGCTGATGTACCTGTGTAATGGAAGTCAATTAGTGTGAGAAAAATGATGCTGCCATTCATGGAGAGTTGCAGGAATTGTTACTATGTACATCTGCATTGGTGCATGCACGTGTACACAGTTTTGTCCTCACCAAATTACCAAATTACTCTATTATTGCCTCATTTGAAGTTTCGCCTGCATCCTGTGGAGAACAAAATCTAACCATGAAAATATGTGGCCATAGTTATTTTAATGGCATCAGAAATATCTAACCTGCACAGTACAGAATTGTATTGAATATATTTTGTTAAACACAAAATAGTAAGCAATTTGTCATTTCAAAAAATCTCACATTTTGGAGTAATATTAAACATCTAATTCTCTTGCTTTATCACTTTGTAAAAGAGAATATTTATTAGACATGCAACAAAACAAAAAAGCAGATATTATCAAGGTCTTTTATCAGACTTGACAATGTATCACCATTTAATTGGGTCATTTTTAACTTGACACGTCACTTCAATTCATTCATTCTGGCCAAAAGCAGTCACACTTCTTTCAGATGTTAGTCAATTTTTATCTACCACTCAAAGTTCACCTATTGAATGCCGACACAATTGGAAAAAAAAAGACAAAAAAAAAAACACATCATAAAACAACAAAACCCCAGGTTAGTTACAAGCAACTAAGCTGTAATAATGTAATAATGTACTTTCACATGACACATAAATAGAAACTAAAAAACAAACAAAAAACCTCATAAAATAAAATATGAGTGACACTTCACATTTTCATAAACCTGAGAGAATAACACATCTGCAGTTTCTGAAACATAAGGCAACATTTTTAAACTCAAAGCTGAGCTGATAGGTAAAAAGAGCAGTTTTAATTGCTGTACAGTATCATTAGTTACAAATTTGTTGTTCTCTGTTGGTGAACTTGTCAAATGAAAATGCAAAGTCTAAATCTGAACTTCAATTTGTTTCTTCCCAAAAACATTTTATGTGAACTCAGACAAACATTTAATTTCGGTAAAAAGTATTATCCTCTTTTGGTTCTTTTGCTGCTTTTATGCATGAAATAATATATTGTGCTTTTTTTATGTGCTCTGTTTGCTGTTTTTCCAATACAATGTCTGGTCTGATGGGCAAAAAAGGGCATTTTTATTACGTTAAAAAACTTCTAATTTGTTTGGGAGTATTCCAGATTCTATTTTATTTTAGCTGTTGCCACTTTGTCATACAAAACCAAGACAGTAGTTCTGTGTGAAGTCTTTTTCAGCTGAGCCACTGAAGCTTCAACTCCCTAACCACTCATTTTTTTGCAAGGTCACTCAGTTTGTGAGGCGAGTCAGCCCTAAGCAGATGTAGGGTGCCATATTCATTAAAATTTGTTAATGATGAATTTAGCTGATCTCCATGCTATGTCCCGGGAGCTGAAGATCTTTTTGTAGTCATCTCTTGACAAATGCTTTTCAATGATCTTTGTCTAAATTGATTTTGATGTTCTTTTGTCTTTAAAGAGTTGGTGTTATGTATCTTCCAGGAAGATACATAAAAATGTCATATTGTCATCATGCATGACTTAGGAGAAATCTGACTTTGGAATTTGAGCCTTGAAATGGGACCTCTGTAGAAGCTGTTACTTGATTTGACCTATGTTATAAAAACTCAGAAAATAATTTGTTACAATGTTGTTGCAATAAGCAGGTTCGAATGCTTTGTTCCAGTGACAACACTAGCTTGTGGGTAAAAAGAAACACGTGAAAATGTAATTTAAGTTGGGGTTATTTTGCAACTACAGCAGTCCCTTACTTCCTTGCTAATGATAATCTACATGAAAGTCAATAATGAACAAAGAAAGAGGTTGGAAAATCATGTACTATTTGCAACTTGTTGTAATAGTAATTCCAGCAATATGGTAAATCCTGACATCAGATTATACTGTTGTTTAAAAAATAAATAAATAGTGTGGTGGAAAGAACAGTTACCTTCTGTTGGAGAGAACAGAGTTTAAGTTTCAAGCCAGGTTGTTTAATTCTGTCAGGAGTTATAAATCAAAAGGAGGATATTATTAGTATTTCATTGAGTGGTTTACTGGTTTCCTGTTCAGAAAAATTAATTTCAGTTCCATTCCAAGAAACAAATGTTGGCTTGTTATGTTTTTTTAATTGTTGATAAACACCATCCATACTGCACTTGTGATTAATGAACAGATGGACTGAAAACACAATTCTTAATGTGTGCACAAAGGTAAAACTAAACTTGAACTCACAATTCCCAGAACACAAATAGGCCACTGGTATTTTACTTTAAACTTATAAAACATGACAATTCTCAGTAAATATTAAAATAATATGATGCACTGTAATTCTTTTGTGAGTATCATGTTAAATACAGCGTTTAAATTTTCTTCTTTAAATGAACTTTCTGCTGTGGTATTGTCTACCCAAGAACAATTATCAAAATATAATTACAGCCTGTTGATTTCTAAACTTCTGACATGGTTTTAACAATTCAGAGAAGTTGGATTTAGATTGTTTTCCTCTTAACTGTGTAATCATGCACCAGTGTGGCTCTATGAAAAACTCCAGAAGAGTTTCTCTGGACTTAAGCGTGAGGTTATTTGTCTTTCTGCAGACAAACTTTGTTCTCTTTAAGGTATAACCATCTTGTTAGCTAAAATTGGAAAAAAAACAAAACAAAAGAAAACAAAGATGGATGTGGTCTAATTCATTTTTTGGGTGACAAATGAATTAGTTTTCATCCTATGGCATCCATTTATTATGCAGTTTTATTTTGTTAGATTAAATGAAGTGCTTCAAAATTATTGGTAGAAAATGAATTCATTTAAAATACAACAACTATTCTTCATGATGGTGTTACAGCAGCAAGCAAAGGTAGGTTGGAACATGCATATTCACAAATAGATAAAACATAGAAAGAATCAGACTTGTGAGGATTGAACATCATCAATATCACTTCAGCTCATTTTATCCACCTCTATGTTATTAATAAGCAGCATCCAGACACATAAACTAAGGCTTTATTTGATCTTGGCCATCCTGTATCTTTCATGGTTCAGATGTTTGCTTGATGACAAAATCCTTCCATGAAATCTAGGCAGAAAGCATGAAAACATGTACCAAAACAATCAAAATTGCCTTTGTGGTGCTGACACAATTGGAGGCACACCCGGAGACTCAGAGCAACAATACCAGCCATGTTATTAAAGCTCGTAAATATCATGCTTTCCTTTTTGCTTTAGGTGCATCAGTGGATAGTGTTTACTTTGAACATCTTGTATTACAAGTGACCATGTGCAGATATCTTTAAAAGGGTTAGCAGATAAAGATCAGCACCAGAGGATGCACATAAATTCGTGCAGCATGCCCTGAGTGCAATCAACCCCCCCTGGTGTTTATGGAACAGGACCTATGAGACTTCACTGCATCATGGAATACAGATAATGTACAAAGCAAACTATGGCATTATAAGTGAGATTAAAACAGGAGTGCAGCAGATGTGAGCTGTACTAGAGAAAGCCTTTTTGTAACAGCAGTGCCCTAAACACATATATAAAGCCAGCATCAGCTGGAGCTACTTTGCTTCTGCTACTTAGGAAGCATACAATCATGGATCCTATTATGTTTTGTATTTGATTTTTTCTGTAAATTCATTAGCAGATTTCATAAATGGCTTTCTAAACAAAATACAACGGTTACAAATTAAGCTGTGAGGAATCACTGTAATGCACATGTAGCATAATACAAAAATAAAGGCTTTTAACTTGATAAAGCACAGGTGTTTGTTAGCAGGAAAGGCGATAAGTTAAGGGCTTGCTTCTTAATAACCTTAGGGGATTGCGTATTTGCATTCTGCTTCTCAAAGGTTGCTGTTGATACTCAGGAGTGTGTGAATATTTTTATGGATCACTAAATGTTGGTGTGTACGTCCATATGCTGCAGAATTGTATGCTGAGGGTGAGGGTAAAGAATCAATAGTTTTTTTTTTTAATGGGAATCAGGATGTCTTCAGGTAAAATACACACCAAAATACTGCATGAAATTAAATCTAAGAGATTACATTTTTCCACACTGGATGGAAGATGAAGAAAATTATCTTTAGCTCTGTATACACTTCTATTCTTGAAGGTCAGAAAGCTTGTTATAGTGGACAAACATTATATATCCATTGGTCCTGCCTTCTCATTAATCTTATATCCTAACCTAAAAAAAATAAAAAATGCACTGGCATATCAGCACCTCACATTTTTCAAAGATAGAACTTCATAAATTAATGAAAAAATAAATAAATAAATAAAAGAACATATATTATCCATTAAAAGATTTTTCTATTATTTTATTTTCAGATTGACCAATAAATCTATGTAAATTGATTCATTATAAATTGATTATGAACTATTTCTTACATGTTTCAATAATTGAAGTCCAGAAAAATATGTTTATCTCAGATATGCTAATTGCATAAGTTTATTCCAAAGCCATGGCTTGCTTTGTATTCAATAGTGAAACCAAGAAACTTGAAGCTGTAAAGAGCAAAAGCACTTTAGAGATCCGATACCCCTTATTGAAAGGAAAAGAGATACATCAAAAAAATGTTTTAGAAGCATTTCCCTGAATGCCAAATTTCCCCTAAATATCTCAAACATCTCAATACAAGAAAGGTTAACTAGAATATGTCCAATAAATAATGCCTTATCTGTTCTAAATAACAAACAAAAACATTGAGCACCGCCACCGGACCCTTTTTGTTTGGAAACAGTCTATACATTCATATATAGACCGAATATATTGTATATTGTTTGGAAATATATATCTAAACTACCACATCTTCTATTTAAAAAAACAACAAAAAAACATTATGGTAGTACTTTCTTTTTGTAAACATTTAACTCTAAAAATATTTTACGTTTGTCTATTTAATACAGAGCCCCCAAGGGAATGTGAGGGATTTGTTTTCTTTTGCATTACCTCCCAGAAGTATTGCATTCCCTTACAATAAGTTTGCAAGCACACCCTGATCTTTTTTGCGTATAGTCACAGTGATAACAAAGTTCAACTTCAAATTGTTTGTTTATGTACACCGTTAAAAATCCAAAAATGTTTTTATTCATTCTTAACTTTTTTGTGCAGAAAAATGTTTGGAAATTGATCCATTAACTGCTTGTTCTTGTTTGTGTAATAGTAAAAATGGCAGTGGCAGACTTATCCCAAAAAAAAGATCTAAAATTTAAGATAACTCACAAATGAGATATTAGCATACATGGAAAAAACTTAGAGAAACCTTATATTGTAGCAGAAAGACTTTCAGCGTTCAAGATGTTGCATGAATAGACCACTGAATACATAATGGTAAGGGAAATGCAAATATGTTGTGTGAGAATAAAGAACCAAGGGGGATCGCATTTTACAAAGGACAACAAAAAACATTTTTCAACTGTTGAAAGCTTATGTTAATCTGTTTTTTGTGTCAACCAATTATTACATTTTACAGACACTATGCATCTGTGTCATGATTTATTCTTACTCAGTTATGTAAATATTTAATATCAAAGTAACATTGTTATATAACTCTGGGCTACAATTTTCTGTTTAAACTTAAAGCCCCAAAAGGCTAGATCTGTCTGTCCTGGAAAGCTCTTGAGATCAAATATAACTGCATTTTACTTTTACCATATCTTTGCTAAGTGTTGACATTTCTTAGAACGCTATTTTTCTGCAGAGGCCACCATTGCCTACTTTTAAATTGCACTGCATGCTTTTTCTCCTTTTTAATCCCTAGGGCAATAGAAGCTACTTCAGTGTCCACAGCACATTCCTCAGAAAATACCAAGCGTCATTTTCTCATTGGTGATGCTGTAACTGCTATAAGATGCTTGAGTGCCACTGAGATGCACCTAAAGGAAGTGAAACACTAAAAATAAAGTAGATATAACAACTTCCTCTACTATGATTTAAAAAGTTGATTTAATATTGTCACATTATGTTTTTCTGATGAATATGATCAGCATATCATATTTTACTAATATGTCCCACAGATAAACCTACTTGGGTGTGTTCCACTTTTGCTCATTGACATTTGGAGTTTGCTGAAATCTCCTTGACCCTGGACATTATTAGGCAGATAAAAAAAACTCACTGCGACGGAAGATTTTAATTAACTGCTTTTCTGGTTTTACCTACTAATCAAGTTCATTTGTATAGCACATTTCAGCAAGAAGGCAGTTCAAAGTGCTTTACATCATGAAAACACAAACACGTCATATACACGTCATACAGTCAACAATTAGTGTTAAATAACTCTTATTTAACTCACTCTTACAACACAAAGATGACAAACACTTGACACTACATTCATTCATCTATTCACACACACACATTCACATGGCTGCTGATGGCAAGAAAAGCTCCAGGTTAATTAGATCCTTCATTTTGGAGACTTGTCCAAAAGGTCATCAACTCCTAATTCAGCAAATTAATGTAACATGATTTTGTCAACATATTTTTTGATCTTTGAATTCCTGTTTGCTTTGTGGATTTGTTTTTATTTCTATTACGCAATTTTCAATCAAATCTGCAATCAATAAATATAAAATAAGCTTGTTTTTAACTTGAGAACTATGTTATTGTAGTTTATAGATAGAAATAACACGTTATTGTCACTTTTTATTGTCACAAGGTCCAGCCTCTCCCAGCTCACCGTGAGAAATGAGAACCTCAATTTCTCACGGTTGGTCTGAACTAGTGGCCATCAGCTGTGCTATAAAATAAGATGCTCCGACCTCTGCTCTTCTTAACTACAGATCTAATGGGAATGGACTGAGAACTATAATGGTCCTAGCTAGATTTTTTGTTGGTTTTTGTTTGGCTAAATAATATCAATGAGTCAAGTCCTGTCAACACAATTGGAAAATATAACTAAGCCAAGTGCAGCTTAGAGCACAGATCTACAACATCACCGATTTTCCTGGTAAAGTTGCTCCAGGTTAATTCACCCTTTCTTTTCTTTTGCATCATTTATTCAATTGATAATGGGATGGTTTGTTTACACCCAGGAGGATGCCTGCTGTATATACCCGTCTGTGTAACATGGATTTCTGAGTTAAAACTAAAATCAATACTGGAAGTAGATTGGAGGCAGCTTTTGCATTAGATTTGACAGAAACTGCTTAATCTGGGTATAAGAAGATTACGCTTAAATTTTGTGGAATTTTCTCAAAATTCCTCAAAACATGGTAGGACAATTTTTGCATACTTAAAACAGCATGGTGGTTGCTACAGACATAAATTTAGTGTCACTAAAGTAGTTATTTTCATCTGGAAAGCAATGTTGGGATGTTTTCACCATCTGGGCCAAAGAGAAATAAATCTGTACCTCGGAAGTAAATTTCTTTGCCTAACTTATCACAAATTTAAACATTTGCTCATTTTATTTAATCCCTGCCAGTTTATATTTGTTTGGGAGACAAAAGACAAAAATAGGTAAAGGACCACCTTCAATTGTTTAATTTACTGTCATTCGTAATATTCTTTCAATATCCCCATTTTAGCAAACTGTAATCATATAAGTATCGAGCATCGAGATGTTAAAAAAGAACCAAGCATTTACAGACAGAAGCTATTACTCATATAAATGCAATTTTCTGTACTCTAGATACAAAACTTGTCAAGAGCTGCAGAATACTGGCTGAGAGGCAACAGAAAGGGCAAACAATTATAATCATGTAATGTAACATTAGCTGTCAAACTGGCTGCAAGCTTAAAAGGGCAGTGAAACAAAGCAGCTTTTCTTTTTGGCTAAATTATTTTCATATTTTCTTTTAGTTATCATATATCACCAAAAATATATTTAACACCATTAAAAAAAGTGATGCCACATTTTTACATTATGACAGGCCTAATTAGGGGTTTGCTTCTGTTTATGATAAAATGAAAGTCTTTAAGTATTGTTGTTTATAATAAATAATGCCAAAAGTCCAACAAATGTGTGATAAAACAGTCTATGGTTTTATTTAAGAATCCACATTTCATCTTCATGTCGACTAACCCATCCCAGCTGTTGTCCGCTGTCATCTCCAAGAAATCTTCTTCTTTTTTTTTTGTACTTGATTAAAAATAATTTTTTGAGCAGTGAAGATTAGATTTTGTTCAAGAGATAAGTCCATATACAACACAAAGTGCCTCATGACAGAGTGTAATACAAAACACTCCCTCTGTGCCACACAGCTTTCATGTGAGAGTGCAAAACATTCTAACAATAACATACAATTAGTGTTTTTTTTTATAGAATGTCTGAATAATACCATATTGTATAGAGTCCATCACTTTATTTGATTAAATTATTATGGTATTAAGAAAATGTGACAAGTTAAGCTTTGAATGCAAATAACTATTAACATGCAATTAGCCTTTATAAGCTTCAAGACTTTTTTGAAATCATTCATGGATAAAGTCTGGCAATAAATCTATGACTTCTGGGTGTCTTGCCACTGTGGTGAGGTGGGTTACAAATCATGGCTTCCCACCACTGCCTGCCTCATGACCGTGCCGAAAGCACGACCAGGTCAGGATTAACATTTGAAATGACATGTCCTTCATCTGACTTGGTTGAATGTGGCTTACTATCTCAACAAACTTATGATTGTAATATTTCTTGAGTCATGCTGGTGTCTTTCCAATTAGGATGCAAACATTTTTTTAAGTTTTTTTTTTTTTTTTATGAATTAACTTACTGAAATGCTGCACTATGTTATATTTATCCTGCAATGTAATTAGACAAACTCTCAGTCAAAACAGTTTCCCTTATTCCTATTTCGTCTCTAAAAATAATATAATTTTTACACAACATTTTGTCTTAAAGAACAAAGTAGATTTTATTAAAAAATATTAGAACAGCTTTCTGCAGTTTTTTTAACTATAATATAACATCATATTTAGGCTTGAAGGTCATGACGATCATGTTTTTTTTGTTCAGTTAAAAAATATTTATAAGAGCGTAAAAGAGAAGAAAAACAATTGCAAATCTGGCTTGTGTACATCCAGAAGTTGCCAAACAGTGCAAACAATGTGACAGTATATGACACTGTACACAAGCTTTACCACCCATATTGAAAATAGTTACAGTTGTTTTTCATTCTCAACTGTGAGGTCATGAGTTGAACATTTTTAAGGTCGCTTGCCCAGTGAAAAGATGTGTAAAAAGGCACACCTTTGGAGCTCTCACAAACTCGCTCCGACGTCAGCGTTTAAAAAGTGCTGCGCAGCAGTATTGTGACTGTCAAGCCATTTCAATCTGGAGAGACTCACACAGAGAAAAAAACATCAGTTAGAAAGATTTTATTTGGCCCGAAGTTCTTTGGCACTCGGACACCGGCAGAAGACCTGCATGCTGAGAATCACTGCGAAGTGGATGGTCAGCTCAGGGTGAAGCTCAGGGTAGTCTTCCCCCAAATGAGGGTGCTGGGCTGAGGCCTGGCCGGCCCTGCACAGCTGGTGTCCGGTTGACTGATAAGATTGGGGCGGCGGCCGGAGCCTGCAGGCTGATGATGCCTTGTTAGGCTGGTGGCCGGCAGGCTGAGGAGCCTCTAGCTCCTGCTGGATCTCCTGGGCATGGAATAGATGTTAAGGATGATGAGGCGCTCCACCACCAGTAATTTGTCTAGATGCTTACCTGCAGACATTGAACATTGGGTATCAAGCATGGCTGAAAGATCCAGTCTGATATAGGAGGAGAAAGCTGAGGATGACCAGCGGCCAAGCTGTAAGAGGGAAGCTGGAGGGATACCCTGAATGGCTGCTGACGTGTCTGCTCCAATGCTAAAAGAGTGGCCCGAGAAGTGACTAGAGGGGAGACAGCATAATGCTAGAGTCTGTCTGAGATGGCGGACAATCCAGGCGGCGGTCATATCAAATTCTTCGGGGGTTAGAAACAGAGGTTTAGATGAGGGGCTGAATTTATGCCTTTTGCACGCGAATTTAAACATTGAGAGGAAAGGTCAGAACGAGCCGCCTAAGCGCGCAATGGAGATGGTGCACAGGCTTTTCACTTTTGAGTGCTTAATGAAGAGGTCGTAATGGTCAGGATAGAATTTAGGATCAAAGTAGACAAATCTTTGGATGGGTTAAATGCTTTGGCCATGGATGTAAACTCTCTCAGTCTTTGGAATCCATAGAAGGCAAGGAAAAAGGAGTTTGACAGGAGCGTCAGTGATGTCAGCCTTATAAGGGAAATTGCGTGGTCGACCGAGGCGTAGAAGAGGGTGAAGGGAGGTTCGGAGATGAGGCTGTTGATGCTGGGAAACGGGCTGCCGTGGGGGGCGGAAAGATCAGGAATGAGACGTTTATTACCGGATTATTTGCGGGTAGCGATGCGGGCTAATTCAGAACAGGGAGAAGAGGGAGGAACGGAAGGGCCCAGTCATGTAGCCCTTAGGGACCTCATGTTGAAGAAGGCGAGTTACGACGCCCAGCTCGCTGAGGGCGGACTGGAGGTTCAGACAGACAAAGGGGGACGCGGGATGAGACTGGGAACGAGAAATCAGGAATTGGGCCGACGGTGCCCTCGGCTGGGAGGCACATGATAGTGACAGGTAATCTAGGAATGTGCCTAATATTTAAAAAGACAACACAGTCCATGCCTTTAGTGAGAAATTGTTTTTCAAAGCTGAGGGTCAAGACTCTCTGCATGAAGCAAAATGTAGAATGAGGGTCTGGTTTTTGGCCAAAGCAATGAATGGAAGAAGTGAGATCCCTTACCTAACACAAATTAACTGTGTTGGCAAACTGTCCTTTAGACAACCGTGCTGGACTTCCAAAATAATACACATCCTCTATAAACATACTCATAAATACTCAAATTTATGCTCATAGAAACAAATACACATGCATAAACATGCACACTTGTATTCGTAATCCACATTTATACTCATAAATATGGCCTAAATCATGATTATAGATACATACATTCATTCTTACAGATTCATATTTATGTTGGTACATACACACACATCCTCATAGAGTTTACCAGTCCTCACAAGATGCAATGTCTTTTTCTTGGTCATTTTAAACACACTGGCACACTGACAGATTAACAAAAATAAACTATCTGCTCAGTTAAGCTATTTAGGTTTTGATGTTCAAACAATAGTACTGCTTGGTCTAACTCGGCAATTGAATCATTAATTAAACTCCACTTGATACATACCAGTCAAGTCTATTTCCACCTTTTCTGTTATTATTATTATTATTATTATTATTATTATTACAACAATTGAGGTATATAATCTTAACACTGCCAAACAAGAATGCAGAGGAAAAGAAAGCCTGAATGTGCCTATCTAACCCTAGCTGAACTTGTATGAAACATCAGCCAGAAATGATCACAAAGTGTTCTTGCTGTTTTTTCTTAAAATCATGAAACACGCTGCAGGCTTGTTGTCAGCTTTGTCAGTCATCACGTATGCTGGAGTGCTGTTTTTGATGAAAGACATCTGGCAGGAAGAAAAACACAAAGAGCACAAAAAAATCTGTGAAGTTTCCAAATCTAGTGAAAATAAATTGCAAATGGACTGTTCTAAATATATCGGTTATGAAGTTGACAGAATAAATCTTTTCGAAATCAAAACTATATATTTTTAAGGGATTCTCAAATTTATAAATTTGAAAACTATACTTCTACAAAAAAATTTAATTGAAGGGATATAAAAGCAACAGAACAGAATAGAAAGGTCTTTATTCTCCAGTGCAGCAGCAAAGTGTCAGAGCAAAACAAGTAGGATAGTACAAAAAATATATAAAAAACATTATAATGCAGAATAAAGAATAAAAATACTCTACAGTAAGGGTAAAGTTTCAATAAAAAAACGTACAAGCCAATTTGCAACTGAGTAGGTTCATTTGAAACAAATCTTCAATTTGTACCGGTGTATTTGATCCTTAAAAAGACAACAAAATATTTACAAATGACAATAAAAACTGTGACAGATACCAGCAGGAAAGTTATTTAAAATAAGTAAAAACTGTGCCAATAACAGGGGAATGTGAACATTTAATAAGTGTCTTTGGAGCAATGACAGTAATAGGTCTTACAGCTGCTAGCAGGAAGGAGCTACGATAACACTCTTTTCTGATCTTAGGACAAAAGTGTCTCTCAAAACTTTACGGAGGCCTGTGAAAACGTTTTTGTGATGTAAGAAAATGAATAAAAAAACTTCTGCTATTAATTACTGAGTAGATACTCAGTATCTACTCAGTGTTAAGGCATCATAGTGGTATTTTTTTATATTTGCCTATTTGCTAAGGCAGAGAGTTTGTGATACAAACTCTCTGCAAACACAAAGAGTACAAAGAGCTTGTATATTTACTCACTGTACGAATGACTCACAATAATAGTATTGTACTATGACACCAAGAATACGGTAATCAGTAATTATTACATTTATTTTGGCAACAAAATACATTTTATTTTGCAATACAAAAAATGAAGATTCTCCAAAATGAAAGATAAGGTAGAAACATGTGAGAGACGCAGCCAAAAAGGTGCCAGCAACACCTGAATCAACACTCAGTTCTGAACACTTGGCCCGACATAACACCATACCAGAGCCTTGCAAATAACTGAGCAGACACCACTGAGTCACCACTGACCTGAAAAATGCAACACCAGAACAGACTCAACTCATCTGCTAAGCAGCCCCCGGCAGGCTGCCCTCACCCAGGACCCACAGCAGCCACCATGTTCCCACCATACATCACTACCGCTGTAACATCAGCACAAGAGCAACCACCACCAACCTCAACTTGCAACTAATCAAAATGTTAGTGACTACATCCAAAAAGGGATGCACCCACCACAACTCCAGCTAGAACCTCCCTGTGGCACCCCTAAATCCAAAACAGCTGTGAACGCAGCAGGAAACAACATAGCCTGCTACCGACTGATCAACGCCACTGAGTTAGCATGAAGTAACATACACACTCCAGCATGGGTGACTTGATAAGAAATTAAATAAACTGATCGATTCAAGGACAAATTTATAAATTTGATTTACTAAAATAAAATGTTTTGTGACTCTACATTAGGTCAAGTCAAACGCTTGATCATAGTAAATTTAGGTGTTCCTCTCACAACAACAATGCTGCCACCCTCCAGTAGGATGCACAGGATGAATATAACATTATGTGCATAATCTTTGAGAAAAGTTATGATTGGTCACAGACCTTTCGTTGTGAGCATTTTGAAGGTGTTTGCTTATATCTACATCTAAAATGTGGATTTCTTCAATACTTGTTGTGCTTAATATCAGTTTCTTTCATTGTACACATGCCTAACATTTCAAATGCATCTGTGACAAGATTCATCACAAATTAAATCAACCATTAGGAGTTCAGTATATCACACAAGCTATATTGAAAAGACCCATGTTAATATCTTAGTACTGAGTAGGAAAAGGTTTAGCAGGGGTGTCAAACTCCAGTCCTCGAGGGCCACTGTCCTGCAGTTTTTCTATATGCCACAGGTACAAAACCCAAGAATGAAATGGCTTAATTACCTCCTCCTTGTGTTCTCCAGAGCCTTGCTAATGACCTAATTATTCTATTCAGATGTGGTGCAGCAGAGGCACATCTAAAAGTTGCAGGACACCAGACCTCAAGGACTGGATATTGACACCCTGTGATATCTTAAATTATTTGAAGGCCATGAGAGGATTATTTTACCAGTCAGCACATTAAAATATGCAGTTCTTTAAAAAACAAACAAACAAACAAACAAACAAAACACAAAGGTTCTTTCATGAAATGTATTATTCTCTCTATTCTACTTCAGTATTTGACAGTAGATGACTAACAGGTTACAATGTCTGTACATTGCAGGGTATGTAGCAGGTTAGCAGAGCAGGTGCTGCAAAATCCTTTCTCCATCTGGGTCGGTATGCTACCTGCCAAGATCTGAGTGCACAACCACTGTAGTCAGGTGTGAAAAAGACAGAAAAACAGACTCGAGGCGCTGAAATATGCATCGAGTTGCTTTTACAGGTTTGTAGCACATGTAGAACACTATCTTAACTGCTGGTTGTGTATTGGGTTGGATAGATCAGACATGCATGAAATTGACCATTGAAACAGGAAGCCGAGACACCTTTTTTGCACAATGCTTTTTTCTGGCGCTACATGGCTCCAGCAACCAGCATATATGAATGCATTTTTTTGTCACCTCCATTACGAAGGTGTGCGCTATTTTGGTCACAATGAAGATATTTTCAAAAACATGATGCCCCTGTAAAAGTACTGCCTGTGTTTGCTACACTTTATTCTGAGCTCAAGCTACGTTTTGATAGCAGATTATTTACAGAGAACAGAAACCAGATTTTTAAATACTCTACTCCAGGGGTGCTGAATACATCGATCGTGATTGAAGGTTTTGAGTCGATCTCGGCAGCAGGTGATAAACTGAAGGCCGCCAGGATGCTGAGACCAGCACCACCTCCTCTGACAGGCTTATCAAAAATGATTCACTAAGATCCAAAACGTTTGAAGCTTCATGAAAGAACAATCATTTAAAAAGATCAATAAAATTTGTTAAAATTAATATTCAGTAATTATTGTTTCAGCAAGGTGTCGCGCAATTCAGTGCGTTTCAGATCCATTAATGAAATAAAAGGGACTCAAAGACTGACTGACTAGCAGAGCAGCAGTTTAAATGAGCTAATCAACCACCGCTGTGTTCATGAGAGACTTATTAATAATCAAGAAATAAATAACAAGCATGGAAAGCTGACATTGTAATGAGCTGAATGTTGTGTTTTTTTCATTTTAATGTAATCTCTGCTCGGTTTATGTGGTGCAGGCGGTTGCCAAAGTAACGGGTGTGCTTAAACTATAAAGTGAGATGGAGAGTAAAAAGGTGCGAGTGGTTTTGAGTTGATCACCTGTTTGGGTTGTTTCTCCTTTGTTTACCTTTCCTGTGGTTCATCACAGCCCCTGTAGTTTCTGAACGTTCAATAAACACAAACTTGAACTAATTACCTCGTTTGTTTGCAGTAAATGTCACAACAAACATCAAATAGAACAAATATAAACATAAAATAGAACAAAGCCATTTGTTTTAACCATGATAATTATGTGAAATTAGTCTGTAGTTTCTCATATTGACGTCATCAAACCAAAGTTCAGATCTACCATAAACCTGCTGGCCTCAGGTTTGCAACCAGCTTCTGAATGAGAAACCAGTAACCTGCTCCCAGTGTCTGAATCTCACTGACAAAGAAACTGCATTAGGTTTTATATCACTTTATCATTTGTGATATAACTGATGTATATTTGTATAGAAAATCAGTCAATAGGGTTTAATTTACAATTTTTATGTCTTTGTGTCATGAAGTAGATCACAGCCAGCTGGTGAGGGAAAAAGTAGATCTTGGTCTCAAAAAGTTTGAGCACCCCTCACCTACACTGTATAAAAAGACATAACCTGTTGTTTCTTTCTGTCTGACTTGAAATCACATCAACGTTTCATGTTTTAGGCCGGTTGCAGCCTGGTAATTGCCTTCCTATGCAATTCTGCTCAATTCTGGTCTCCCCTCAATGCGCTTTGTATTGGGAGCTTCAGACAGAGCTGGAATCATCAGGATGCATTTCATAGAAGAAGGAGGAGTAGTGAACAGTGACGTTGAGTTTCTGTACTGCTTTTGAATTGAAGACTTCCTATATAAGGTTGCAGTTTAGCAGTGGTGGAGCAAGTGAACAAAGTCATTCAGTCCATGTTGGGCCCTCTTCCCAATATTGAGCAATTAAATTTGGAGCAAGACAAATGATTAAGACATTCTACATGGCTCAGCACTTCTCTCTTTGCACTGCGCGATGGTTGTTTACAGTGCACACACTTTCTGGCAAGCTTCACAATAGGACTGGGCAGTATGGCTGAAAAAGAAATCATGACATGAGCATTTCATATTAGTCAATATAGATAATGATTGATTAGTCTTTTGTTTTAAATATCTGAAACACTGAAATACTAGTGACATGACCTTTTCTATTGTATCTACAGGTTCCTTTCACTTTCTCCTTTTACTCCATGTCATTCTTTTTATTCTTAAGCTATTATGAGACATGAAGCCTAGGCGTAAATTCAAACTGGAAGACTCTTTAGCCCCACCTGCATCATCCAATCGGCGCATCCCGCTAATCAACGATGACCTATCATCGCTGGACCAAGCCATGTCACAGCCAATCACTGACCATGACCCAGTTGATAAGGACGTCCATCCAAGGCGTATTCCGCTTCGCTGCTGCGCTCAACCCACCTCCACCCCTTCTCCACCTCCACTGTCCTGGCTCTCCAGGCATACTTCATTTACCGACCTCCACCACCACTATCTGGTCCCGGGGGGTGACATTCCTATCAGCATCGGAAATGCTCATCCGATCTTATCGCAATCACAGCTCTATGACCTTAGCCGGTGCCTGAGCGCCAAAGACTTAATTTATGCATGTCAATAAACTTTTCTAATTCCTTTCTTTCTGTGTCTGAGTCTCTCCAGATTGAAATGGTGGTGAAACTTGAAACTGCTGTTGTGCAAGTTACTCAACAGATTGTTGCTGTGTAACCAAAGAATGAGTTAGTTAATGCCGCCCACCTTGCTTTAGCTTCTTAACCTTTGACAATCTCAAAGGTTGAGATTCTCAACCTTCAATATACCTGTAATCTGGTTGGTTCTTATTCTGGAGTTCAGTGTAATTATTGAACATCTATTGGACATATTTTCTAATGATATTGATCATGTGACTGTCGCAAAAAATACTGCAATATATAATTTTGTTTTAATTGATTTCTTAGGCGTCTTGATCAAATACACCATATCAAGTCTGCACCTGATGTTATGAAATTGATATTAGTGCTTTTTTGGAATGGCTTTTTGATAGCCATTCTAAAACTCTGTGAGAATTTAAGCCATTTGGTTTTACAAAATGTCACTCCTTTCTCTCCCAGACTTTAAAAAATGGGACTGAACAGTAAAAATTTTTGTTTGGCAGTCTAAGAGACTCAGTAAAAATAGCTGAACATAGTATTTAAATATATCTAAATGTTTGAAGTGGAGCTAAATAAACATGATGATGTTTCATATTTTCACATTTTCAATTCTTAAAGTCTGATCCGAAATTAAATCAGCTTTAAATGTAAGAATGCCTCAGGCAAACAGTTTCAAATTAATCACATGATTAGTTTTAAATGTTTATCAAATCATTGTGGATTATGTTTGATTATGTTTCATTAAGATTTGCTTTTGAAAATGTGATATGGTTTTGTTTTACAATTCACCTTTTTAAGCATTCTTTTTATTCTCTCCATTAATTTTTCCACATCTGCCAGCCTTTAAATAGTCAGTTGACCTATGAGTCAAAGGTGCATTATGTCTCCACCGCCGATATTAGCATATCCCAAATGGCATACGATGGAAACTGTCTTTATAATTTTTCAATTTAGAAAGGCTGTTATGTAGAGCTGTCTGTCAATGATATGATAAATTACCTAGAGGATTAGTCAGCTGTCAGCAGATGTCTGTATGTGAAACCTTTTGCCACCAGGTGCTATTCAGCATTTGGCATAGCTTATCAGTGTGGACCAGAACGTTCAAGGAAGCAGTTGACCAAAACACGCTGTCAGTGCCTAATGAGCATAAAAATAAAAGCAATATTTTTCTGATTAAAACATGCATTCCCACAAGGGCAGTATCATCAATATGCCTCTGTAGTAAAGCCCCAAATTATAGCTGTTTTTTCCTGATAGATATCGGGACTGTTTTTGTCAGCAGTCTCTTCATTAGTCATGAAAATGTATCCAAAAACCACCGCAATGCCACCCTTCACATTTTAAAAAATGATCCATAATAATGGTGGTAGATTCGACCTTTCCCAATAGCTTCAAAGGGTCTTTTCAACAAACAGAATTAAGGTAATAGTTCAATGATGAAAATCCAAACTAGAGCATGCCCTCCTGCCTCTGCAGTGACTGCAGTCTGATCTCCAGAGTTGAAAAGAGACACTCGGGCCGTACAAGTCAAAGAGAGATGAGGGTGACATCAGCAGTTCAGCAAACTTGGCCTGACACTGTGCCTGTGCAAACCCCTTTATTGGAAGCTGCCTCGACACCCGTCCAAATTATATATGTTGCGCTGACTTTCTCTGTGGGCAGTCACATTGCGATTGTCATTGCTGTGGTGGGCAGGTGTGTGGTGCGTAGGAGTTTCTATGGCAATAGAAACCAGAGCAGCAAAATTGGAAGATAGGAAGAAAAAGAAATAATCATCATTGCAAACTGAAATTTGCTTGGTTATTATGGTGTTATGTTAGGCCCATGTAGTATACAAACCGGAAAGTGAGCTTTGAATTGGTTTCATGGATTCTTGTTAGTTGACTGACAGTTTCAGACATATGGCTGTAATTCTCTCATATCTGATCTGGGTTTTCAATCTTATCTACTTCTATCTCTGTGATCAATGATTTGTTTATTTGGCTGTGTAATAAGCAAATTATGCTAAGGAGAAGAAGTCACCTCTAGCATTAACCTGCTTGCAGTTTAATCAATGACCTAAGTGATTTTTATCAGCATGCCAGAGGCAATGAGGTGCTAAAACCAGTTTCTGACTAGAATCTGTCTTTTTAAGTGTTGGAAGAGGTGGTTGTTATTTATCGGTTTAATAAAGGAAAACTGTTACTCTCAAAGTCACCCATCCGAGCAACGCTCGTCAATTTCTGAATTTATCTTCTCATTTATATCAACAACTGCATTTCTTTTGAAAAAATATAGTTCGGAATTAAAGTTGTTATGATATGCTTGATCATGTTGTGTGTGTTTACTTTTTATAAATTATTCCATTATTATCATTGTCAGGATTTGTGATCATAAATTAGAAAGGACAGCAACATAACCGATTAAAAACAACATGAAATTCAAAGCAAAAGGGGTAATCCTAAAAAAAAAAAAAAAAACGGTGATACTTAGTTTTGTGAGATTCTCACTTCTCTTGTCAGAGCAAGTTGTAATGAAGTTGGACAGATTTCTAGCAATTGTCAGTGATCCATAATGTTCAGGCTTTGCCTGTCTGCCTGTGGACAAATGAAGAAAGACAGGCAAACAAAAAAAAAAAAAACACAAGGGGCAAAGTGAAAAGAAAAATAGCTTGAAATATGAAGGAGATGAGAATAAAACTAGCATCAACTCAGCCAAAAAAAGTGTAAGAAGGGTTATAAAAGGTGATGATAAACAAGCAAACAATTCATTCATTTTAAAACAAAATCACACAAAAAAACAATATTTGTGCTGTTTCTTTTTTGTTTGTTTGTTTTTCCATCTTTAAAATGTAAATGTAAAGAGTAAAATTTAATTTTTAGTGCATCCTTAATCAAGGCTAGTCCAATGGCTAATTTACATAAATAAGTCAAGTTTTATTTCGTGCTTGGTCTAACACATGGAGAGGATCCTGAACAGAATGGGAGTGCACAGAAGGAAATATCAGTCTAATCCTTTTGATGTGGTAGCATTCTTCATCAACCAGCTGGAGATTCATGGGAGGCTTTTTTTAACCAACTTAAATGTGTTCAACAAAGATATTTTGTGACTGAGGTTACAATAAGACATTTGTTAAAATGTATTGTGGTGTGGAATGAACATGTCTTTTCATTTGGATCATCGCTCATGTCACACAACATCATTGCATTTATTTGACTGCTATTGGTGTTGGGTTGAATTAGTTCCCCTATATACTTTCAGTCTTCACTCCTTACCTCTCCTCATGCTGCCAGATATCTACATGATGACTGACTGCAACTCGCGGAAACTGACACAGAACTACAAATTAGGCAAAAAGGAGTTGTGTGTGTCCTGTACTTTAGAAGTAATGAATGGTTGCCAAGTAAATGCAAAGAACCCTGGTCAAATTTCATTACAGCAAAATAAGATAGTTAAGCTTGTCTTCTACCAAACCAGAGGAGCTTCTTTTTAGCCTTTCATTGTGAAAGTGCATCCAAATATATAAACAATGCACAAGTCTGCACTTCCTTTCTGAATAGTTTAACAAGCAAAAATATCATTCTTATGCTTTTGTAGCAGCAGGAATAATTCCTGGTGGCATATCAAAGCTTATTTCTACAAGTTACCTTTTAGGAAAACAACTAAATGGGGTGGCATTGCCTGTTGCTCCTCTCCAGTCAAGCCACTAACTGTATATAATGAGGTCTTGATTCCCTCTGAGCAAAGACAGGAGCAAAATGGATACACAAACAAGCGAATTGGCAAAATGCTACTTGTAAGAAGGAGGAGAAGGAAAAAAAGACAACATGCTGTGAGCTGCACAGAAAAAAGAATGAACTCCAACATGCTGCAGCATGACATTCTCCTGAGGCACATCTAGAAGGAACATATTTGTGAAGGACTGTAGAATTTAACATTGATTTTTTTTCCCCCAAGTTGTTTTCCACTTCCTGCTTATAAAAAGTAAGACACAGTGCATCTTGACACTGGACTAGGAGTCCTCAGATGTTACTGCTTACTTGTTCAATACATGAACAAGTAAGAGAAAACAGCTCAAAATCCAAACCAGCAATTAGTTTAACTGTAATGACTTAGCTGGACTTAAAAACGATAAAATATTGATGTTGCCCAGGTTACTTGTATCTTTATTTATTTTTTAAATAAATATGATAAAATGGTATTAACAGTAATCCGCATAAATAAATGACAGATTTTTTTCTGCATAGTTCACTTGAAGCTTAACACTTTGAATACGTACTTTAAAACCACGTTTGACTGAAACTGTTTATTATTATTATTATTATTATTATTATTATTATTAGTAGTAGTAGTAGTAGTAGTAGTAGTAGTAGTATAAAATGGACTTTGTGGAAATGTGACCAGTGCTCCAGATTCAAACTTTATCTTGGAATTCATGGATGTTATGTCCTCCGGGCCAACGAGGAAGAAGACTGTCCGGATTGCTATCAGTGCGAAGTCCAAAAGCCAGCATATGTGGTGGTATGCAGTGTGATTGTGCCCATGGCATTGGCAACTTGCACATCTGTGATAGCTTCATTAATGCTGAAACTAGACCAAACACATAACCAATCATAACATGTTGCAGTGTTTTTTTGGTGGGATTTTCCAGTTTAAAAATGTGTCATTAATTTATTTTAATGATCACAAGAGCAGTAGGAATGTTCCAGATAAAACGACACAGAAATTCACTCATACTATCCCTTCAAATACAGTCATCATGACCATCTACTACTTAACACTTAAACACATTATCAGTTTTCTTTTGCTGCCTTTGGGTAGAGTTTTAGCCCATCTTACCTTTGAAATGTTCGGAAGGCAGCCCCATTGCAGTTCAACTTGAGTTAAGCCTCTCTCGCTCAATTTTAGCATTGTATTTAACTACATGGGAATTAAAATTAAGTTGTATAAGATTGCTTGCTGCGTTGTGTGTGAATCTGTGTATGAATGAAGATCCATGTGCTGTATGCTAATTTTCATATCTCCTCTGTCAGACGAGAGAACGCATTGGCAAGGGAAAGGTAACGGGGATGCTCTATGTGTCAGGGTGCAGGAGGTGGGTGGGGGATGAGATGGCAAAGCTTAAGCTAACTCCCAGAATTGCTACTGTGGGGTGGGCTATGAGAGGGTGAAAATCTAACTGTGGGCCAATCCTGCTGCTATAGGGATTAATGTCACTCCTGCATTTGGAGACCGAAGAAAATCCCGGGAATGATTATGAAAAACCAGATTGGATTTCACTGTGTTTAGCACATTTTCATTCCCCAGGCTCAAGAAGAAGATTCTTAGAGAGAGTGATCTGTCTGTCACTTTCGCAGGCTGGTGTTACATTGTCAAGGAAATGACTTTTGGATATGTTCACACTTGATACAATCTGACAGTGATACATGGTTTTAACTCAAAGAATAGGCCTGATCTGAAACAAGCCTTGCTTTTCAGTAAAGTTTGTAGCACATTAACCAAACTCCATCCCAAAATATGTGTCCAATTGATTTTATTTTTCTTCATAAAATATAGTGTACATACATGCACTGAATAAAAACATGGATAAAGCTCGGGCAGTTTGAGTAAGGTCAGTGCAAATGTATCGCCATTCAGCAACTGTTTGGTATTGAATTTTAAATATAGGACATTTCATCATCTGTGTAATTTAAAGAATATTTATTCAAAAATGTAATTGAACATAGATTCACAAGTGTATTTGTACATGAGTGTACAAATGCTCGCAAAAAGACCATAAATGGAAAGAACATGACTTGGCATGAGATGTATACTGTAACAAAGATGCACTCAGTAATCAGTGAACTAGTAAAGATCAAAAATGTTGGAATTATTTGGGAGATATGAGAGTTATAAGTTATTTTCACTGTCTTTATTGCACCTTAAAAAAAACACACACACACACACACACACACACACACACACTTGGTATTTGAAAGCTACCTTATGTGCAGTAAAATGTATCAACTAGTTTTGTGAAAATTATTATCGTGGTTGCATGCTGATATAGAAATCAAGCATTGCAGCTCGCAAAAATAGTTATTTATATAGAGGTAGCACAATAACTGTTAATTTTATTAGGGTGTTCAGTAACCAACAATGAGGTTGTAATTTGTGGGGATTTTCAAATAAGCTTGAATATTTGAAAATCGGTCTTTATACGTATATCCGTTTTTGTTGCTTTGCTTTTTTTTTTTGTCCAATTTTCAGTTCACCATGGTGCAGTTTTAACCAAGCCAAATCATTTAAAGATATCCATGTCTTATTAGCCAGTTATGAGCTATTACATCTTAAGATTATTGCCTGCAGCTTTGCCTGCATGAAACAAACTGCTCTATGTTGTGGGTCTAACTGAAGCATCTGTTTGTGCCAGAGGTGGTGCCAAAAATACAAATCTGCATACTCTACATCTTTGCACTTGTTTGGCATGAATTCATGACGATGCTTTAGGACTTGGGAATTTATATAAGACACACACTTATGACAGGTCATCTCCATTTGTATCTCATTTAAATGGGCTAATGTTTGGGTTCTGTTAAATCTGGTGAATAAGGGCATTACTTTAATTGTGGTGATGATGCTTGAAAAGTATTATTTGCCACTTTAAGTAGTCCTGTGATGGAATGGTGTGTTGTCCAGAATGTACTGTATTTCTTGTTATTTGTTTTTGCAATGACAGTATTTCAGCTGTGTTTATGATCAATTAACTGCTTCATTTTGAGATAGTGAAACAATATCCAGGACATTTAAGACTTGTTCTATTTTTTTTTAATTGAGCAAGACGTCTTTGTGCTACCCGTGTTTGTAGGGCTATGATTTTTGTGTTATGCGGTCACAACCTTACACATACCTAAAAAAGATTTAATAATGCTTTTATCATTACTTTTATCATTAACACACCAGTATCACAAAATATCACCCACCCCTATTGATTAAATCTGCCCTTGTTCTCTTTGTATTGATCTGCTTTGTTTGTTTGTTTTTTTTTGTTTGTTTGTTTGTTTTTATAGGTTGTGCTTTACATTTTAATGAAGGCTAGATCTGAACTGGAGATAGACCAGTAAAGCTTTAGCACTTATGCACACTAAATTAAGTCAAAAGCAAGTCTGGCATTGTTGTATTTTTACTTCATCTTACAATTCTGACAACATAGAATCAAAAGAATTTTTTTTTTTCAGCAATACATCATTGCATCCTCAACCCCTTTATTTTTCTTTAGTGAAAATCATTTTGGACTTCAAATTCAGGCAGATTTCTCATTAAATAAAAAGTAAAGGTTGGATCAAATGAAATGGGAAATGAAAAAAAAAAAACAAAAGGGAGTTGAAGTAAGTGTTGAGAGTTTCAAGAAAGATGGTACTATTACTTCTTCTGTGGTATCCTGGTGTGAATTTGCCAGAGACATTTGTCTGAAGTAATAGCTTTGTCAGTTATGTCATTGACTCTCCATGGGAGACAGTCAAGGAGGGATTACATTTTTGGGTACTCTATCATTACAATTTGAGAACTGCTGACTTGAATATTATCTCTCAATAGGAAAGAATGCTTCCAAACCCACCCACTGAGTTAACTGTGAATATTTCTCAAAAACGGGATGAGACATAAATGAAACCAAACAATTTATTTGGCGCACACAGACACAAGTTTTAAAAACACACTAGTAAACAGACATGAAATACATTTTCGGATGTCAAAGTTTCTAAGCACTTGTTTAATTTTGACTTCCTTTCTTCTAGATAGTTTTTAATGATTCACCTCCTATTGAGCTGTATCGTAACGAGACTCATTTTGAAAGACACACTACAAATAAAATGCATAAAATAAATGTGAATTCCATGTTGTTCAACAAAGTTTATCCAAATTTAATTATACATTGATGCACATTGGGATCTAATATTCCATGATGCAATTTTCTGCGATAACTGCGGTGCCAATTCCAGAACAGTCAGAACACAAGATCTCTGCATGTTTTCAGAGTTGCATCTCCAATCCTATTTATAGGCTGTATTTTGATGTTTTAGATCCAATTTTATGCTGTTTATATATGGTCCCAGTGGGCTCTATTAAAACAGCAAAAAGCGTAAAATCCATATATTCATCTCTTACTGACCACACTCATCTGCAATCTCCACAGGAACAAGAGGATCCATGGTGCTGAGTCCAGAACTTTGAAGATGTTAAATGTTAAATCTGATTGATTTGTAAACCCTTGCTTCCCTCGTATATACTTATGAGATTTTATTACACTACTACATCATCTATTTTGACTTTAGACATCTCTCCTTTACTGAATAAATTGTCCTTGGCATTGTTTGCTTCTGAATAGATTGCACATAAATAAGTGATTGTGCTGAAAGTGCATGAAGGTTTCAGATATTTTTCTTTCTTTGGTTTCTTTAAACTCCCAGTATTTTTGCTGGCAGGGATTTAAAAGCTCCCACTGTGGGTCATAGTCAAGAATTAGTCCTGAACATACCCCATAAAAACAGAGAATTGTTGTTTTCACCTTTTTTGTACAGATTAGACAAACACAATCTGGAATTTAATTAGCTGGCTTCTGAGGTGCTAGAGGGAGGTTTTTGTTGTCATCATGTGGAGCCAAGCTGCTAGTCCCTACATCTCTGAAGCCTGTGATGTATTTGTAAAATGTTAAACAATAACACCCTGTAGTCCTGTGGTTACAGGTACAAAACCCTTTTACCGTGCACAATGAACTCGCAATCCTGAAGGCTTTTCATGCTTTACATTTGTTTTACATTTTATGTGTGGATCATTAATTTTCATGCTGTTTCTGCCAATTATTTTATCTCTGTAACGCTCAAGTTATGTTTTCTGAAACATAAAATACAGAACCATCATTTTCTGAATATTTATATTCTATTCAAAAGAAGGAGATTTCTTAGCAGAAATTATTGAAAGAGTTTCTTGATAATAAAGACAAAAATTGGCATAAAAAGTGACATTTGTGGGCAGTTTTAGCTGAGTCAATTTATTATTTCTTAGGGTTTTTTTTTTTTTACTTATTACAGCATACATTTCACAACACATCACCAACAAGCTTCAATGTACAAATGGTGGAATTAGCACAAAATTAAAATTTCATTCCTATTCCTAAGTCAAAATAATAAAAACCTCACATTTACATTCACCGACCAGACACTTTCTCAGAGTGCATAAAACGCTTGAAACAGTTTCATATAAAATGCTTTACACAAAACAAACAGACCCTATGCAACAGATTGGTTAAAAACAAGTTCAGGTTATATTATAAGGAGAGAAGATTTTTGTCTTAAGTATGGACACAGCCTATATGTTTTGGATAATCTTATGTCTTTAACAGACTGAAAGGTAATCACAATAAATTTAGATTCTTTTTTTCTTTTTTACATTTTATGGAGATTCCTAATTCGTTGCAAATCACAGTATATTGCCTTGTGGAACTCCATCTATGCAGCCATGTTACTTTCACTGTGTATTTCCAATGTGTGCAGCATGTTTTCTGTTTGATAAAGAGCAACTGCATGCTTGTTTTCAGAAATTTAGATGTTCTTGGGACAGTAATACATGTCTATATTGATGGAATGATTCTGACAAAATCAAAACTGATTTGATTGGAGAGGGATAACACAATCATTGTGTTGCTCTTTTACATGCATATTATTAACCAAATTCTCTGCCACTTTTAAAATTGAAGATGAGTTTATTGACTGAAAATTTTGTCAACAATTTTAAAGACCAATGTAATTTTAGCAATCTTCTATGCATTTGGTATTCTTACCCTGATGTAAGTCTAGATGCTGTAAAATGAATTACTTGATATGACTTGATGGCTTTATAAAAGTTAGTACATATAAAGAACTAAGAATTATTTTTATTGTGAAACATTTTTGTTCGCTTCATGGATTTTTAGCTGCAAGCAAAAAACATTAGTGAAGAACAGAAATTGTGACGTCAGTTTCTTAACAATTTTTTGAACTCCATGACTTATGTAGATAATAGAGGGAGAGTGAATAAGAGTCTCTTTGTGTTTCAATAATAACAATAAAAAAAGAGATTTACATTTCCTTTTCTGAGTTCTGGAGGAGTTCTTCCCTACAGAATATTTTATATTAGCTCCAAGATTCTAGGAGGGCAAGTTCACAGCTGTTGTGGCAGTAGATGTATGATTGACAGAAAGATGTAGTGTATGCCTGAATAAATCTAATATTTTGCAATTGGTCAATGACTTACTTTGTAACTGACAGCTGTAAAAACAGAAAAGGTGTCAGAAGACAAACTGCTTAGATATATTACTACTTTTTATAGAACAGGGTTTTTATTGCATTTAAAATGAGTGATTTATTATAATTTTTCCCAAAACGTGGCCCCACAAACATAATAAAGTATATGCATTGGGAAATTTGTTTGAAGTGCTGAAATTAAATGGTAAATTCTGGTAGTTCTTTATCTGTGCTTTTCTACTTAACAATTCAGAGTTCAAAAGTTGAGTTTTCGTCCCGAGACATCGTTCTTTTATCTGCAACAGGTTCCACAGAATGATTTTTGTCCTGCTCCACTTCTGTTTTATCATCAATTTTTAATATCCACTTACTCCTTGGAGAGGAAGACTACAGAAGGGATGATGTCTATTGCAATTGGTTAGAAGATGTGTGCTTGTCCAGATTTACACTCTGCACAGGTTTCTATTCCATTACAAACTCTTCCAGCTACTGTAGTAAAAACATAGATTTTACCATAAAGTTAAAATTAGTTATTTGCATGTATCATATACAAAGTTCTTGCACTGTCTGGCATGTCTTTAGGCAAGCAAAATTCAGTTTTAGAACAGCTAAGATTACCATTTTTATTGTGGCAGAATAATGGGAAATATACTGTATATTTAAATTGTCTACACATTTCTGAAGTTTTTATTTCTTTATTAAGTAAAATTGTTTTTTAAACCATAACTTGGGACAAATTAACTATTTATTTTTCTGTTTAGTTTATATTGACACTATTTAATTGCCACTCCCAAACACTTTTTCTGAAATCTATTTGAGATTGCTCAGGGTAATTGAAAAACCCTATGCAATTGTTTGCCCTGACATCTTGAAATGTTGCTTCATTCGTTCCTCTTGTTCTTCTTTTGTTAATGATGCCAACTCTCCAGTGAAGTGCATCTGTCCCTCCACAATAAAACACCTCCACCATATGATGCTGCCAGCCCCATACTTGACAAGTGGGAAATCTTTTCAGCAGTTCTCAAATTCAAGTACCGCTCTTTTTTCTCCAAGAAAACAATGGTCATTATTTCAAAACCCTTCAGATTTGATTCAATCAGAACATTTCTTCAAAAATTAAAGAAAATTATAATTTGACATTTTATGGTTCTTTAGGAGTAATAGCTTCTTTCTTCCTGGTAGCTCTTTGAGGGTGAATTAATAAATTATGCATTTCATGAGGATTTTTTGCTTAACAATTGTCATCAGAATCCTCACAAGTTATTTTGTGTTTTTTGTGGGATTGACAGATCTCCATCAGAATACAAAATGGCTACACACTCTCATGGTGTTTATGACAAATGAATGTAGCCCTTGTTTGCATCTGACAATTCTATTCAAGGCTCAACCAGACTCTTGTAGGTCCTCAATTCTTTTCCTAGCTCTTTGACTGATTTCTTTTTTCTTTTTTTTTTTGTACAAGAAGCTCACAGTGTCATAACATCTGTTTCTTTAAAGTGTTTGAAGACATATTGATCAGTGTCAATATTAAAATGACTGATCATTTATTAAAATGTTTTGTGACATTTTAACAAATATACATACTGAAATTATTAAGAAATAGGAAGTAAGTACTAGCAGTGGGGCTGTGACTCATCTCAAATGGGCATTGGACAAGAGGCTTGTCCAGGGAACATCTTGGACAAGTCAGCATTATCTTTTATGTAGTGTATGTACATACCTGGTTTAAATTGCATGTATAATACCTTACGGAGTCCTTTCTATAAAAATACATATCTATCAAAAAAGTCCATACCAGTGCATGTCTTACAATCTACACAAAACTAACGAAATGGCTACATCCTTCATTAACTTAAGAAGATGTTAAAAAAGGTAACTAAAGCTGTTAGCAGAGCTCTGAACAGCTGAGAAGTTCTAACAGCAATGCTACATCAGGTTTGATGAAGCGGCCCCATGGGGGTGCAGCATTTGATTGTGTCATGTAATGTTGTAAAATCAATAAAGCATAAATATATAAATAAAACCTCAAGTCTGAAGCTGTCAAGAGATGACTAGAGCAGGCATTTTGTCACTGTTTCTTAGATTCTGTCAACAGTTGAACAGCAGTGTTTTATACCTATCATTGATTTTACACAAACTGCAATTTGCAAAGTCATGAAAGTATGTGTGATCCTTTCAAGATCAACAAAACTAAAACACAGCATGGTTGTTTGGCTCGTCCTGGATTTTAGATAACACTCTTTTGCAGGGTAGAGAGGACCAAGGCGGACTGATTATGATAATGACATGATTTAATCATTTGAAACTTGAAGTTCTGGAACACATAACATCGAGATGAAGATTTAGGCCTATCCATCAATAGAATACCTCGTAATAGTGATTAATAGAGATTAGACATGATTTTATTTGTGCTTAAACTCAATGTGTATTATGCATGTTTAGAAAATACAAAAAAAAAATGAAGTATGTTTTTAATTGCTTTGTTGCAATTAAAGTTGATAAGCTCCTAGCCCCCTGCAAATGAGATTAAAAACCTGCTTTCTTGAAATTGTGCTTTACTTTGTAATTTGACTTTTCTACATGAGAGAAGTCAAATAGATGTTACACAAAGTGATGATTGGGCATAATTCTCTGACTTGTTGAGTTATCCATTTGATGGACCAGCAGTCAGTCTCGAGTGTATGCTGCACCTTTTCCAGTCTCTGTGAAGACAGTAGTTTTCAATTTGGTCCTGTGAATTTGCATGTCTTAGACTTATCTGTATGTTAAATAAGCATTACATCTGATCAGACTCTAATTCATTGCTTGTTCTGCTACTCTTATCATTATGTATTGACCACATAAATGAACAGTATAAATTACATGAGACAATACAATAATTTATACAAGTCGCTACCAAAATGCAAAAAAAAACAAAAAAGTTTTTGCTTTGGAAAGACCGCTGAGAGAAAAAGTAATGCACTATAAGCAGTTTTTTCACTCTGTGATGTATGCTACTTATAACCTGAACTGGAATTATGTCAATTGAGGATAAAGTAGGTCGAGCAGTCAGTGACTGCTGTAACTATTCATCAACTCGACACAGCTCCTGGGATGTGGCACAGTAGTAGCCTAAGCTTAGATCAGCCATCTGTTGAACTATTAGTATTCTTTGTAAAATCAACCTTATACAGCACAAATGAAAAGTGAAGATATGTCCACTCATTTAAAATTAGTAGTTGTGTCTTGTTTTGAATGCTAGGTTTTTGCATATGAAGTTCAGAAATCTATTCATTCTAAATCAATTTTTTATGGCAATTACAATAAAACAAATTGACAGACTGAACTAATATTGCAGTTGTAATTTCATATTTGTATGCTGTATTAATTTGAATACCTAGTAACAATTTTGTGTTTGCTTTTCTAAGAGATGGGTCAAATTTTTGACCTTGCCCCTACACATACTCGTACACAATGTGATGTCTGTATGTACACAGTGTTACAGTGTTAATATGGGTTAAATGAGGCAGATATTCAATAGTAGAAATATGTATTTATTATTATTGTGCATTGGAACACTCCAAGACAACTATAAATGTTTCTCATCAAGCATGAGCCACTATTTTATTCATGAGAGTGTTCTCAAGAGCTATCAATAATGTATGCTGAAGCCATGGCCTTTCTGCTGTGAGGTTCCAACTTTAAAGAAGGCTACCTCTAAATCAATGTTTATTAATTAATATAAAAAGACATCTGGAGTACCTTCAAAGAAAAGTGTGCATCCTTTTTGTTAGACCTGCGCACAGGGATTTGCTTCTAATTTATCTTCAAAGTTTGCAGATTAACATTTGAGAATACATAGTAGGACCACACCTGTTCTTCTACACTGTTACTCTTTCTAGTAAAAGAGCATGAGGAAAAAAAAGTTTATTGCAGAGGTGAAGAGAGAGCTGAGTCAAAAAGCGAAGCTCTTGATTTACCAGTCTAAGTTCATACCTTCATCTATGATCATGAGCTTGGTTAGCTAGCTCGTTTCAAGAAATGTGCTCTTTCTATCTTCTCCTCCCTCCCCCTGCCAACACACACACACACACACACACACACCCACACACACACCCACACACACACACACACACACACACACACACCCCCACACACACACACACACACACACACACACACATATAATGGGCACTGACATTGTTCCAGCATTGCTGTTGTAAAATTTCTGTTATTTTGTTTTAAAAATGTTCTACAAATCGTCACAAATGTTCTACAATTTCTTCTAAAAATCCTTAAAAAAGTGAAAAATGAAAATATTTCAAACATGAAATAATACTTGTGTGAAATAAAACACAGAAGAAAGAATCATACTGGACATTATTTTAAATCAAAATGACAAAAGTAGCATAAAAACACACTGATTTAAACACGGATCCAAAAAGACCCACTCATGGAATACTGTATAGTCAATATTTAATGCATATCAGAGGGTTAAATAGACAAAAGGTGAGTAGTTATCTTGTGTCCTCTGTTGAACACCATACCTCATCAAGTTTAAGAGACATAAAGTTTCATTGCATGGACTGAGAAAAAAATGTGTCTTTAATACACACACGTGTATATATATATATATATATATATATATATATATATATATATATATATATATATATATATATATATATATATTTCTAAAGTGAGAACTTGCAAACTTCATTTTACTTACTTTCGTGTTATGTCCAATGACATTGACAAAGAAACCCCAAAGCCTTTGAGTTCCCACCCTTTTCTGTTAACATTTGAAACTGAAATACAACCAGAAGCAGAACTTCAATATGGTCGCCTTTCATTCCACCTAACTCGAGTTTTGGGCAAGGGCAGGTATTTC
The DNA here is from genome assembly GCF_027474105.1 of Poeciliopsis prolifica. Taxonomy (NCBI): domain Eukaryota; kingdom Metazoa; phylum Chordata; class Actinopteri; order Cyprinodontiformes; family Poeciliidae; genus Poeciliopsis; species Poeciliopsis prolifica. The sequence continues at coordinate 3,192,712 of NW_026562396.1, forward strand.
AGGAGAGTCATACTTCTTTCTGTCTTCTCCACTAATGAGACAAATGAGCAGACTCTGCTGCTGCTTGACCATGCATGCTTAAGTAGTTGGTGACAGAAGGAACAGGAAGCAGGGTCTTTAAAAATGACACTTCACTGCTACATACCATTCCTCCAGTAATTTCTTGTTTTTCACTGCTTCTTTGCAACAGACTATTTTCATTAAGGGGGAGCGATGAGATGAAAGGCTTAAATTCAAAAGAAGAATTTTCAGTTCACGTGCTGATTAGGATTTTCCCACATCTACAAGCACTTGACCATAGCAGTATTTTAAACCGAGTGGAGGGCAGATGAGCAGCATGCATCAGTCTTTTTAAGCTTTGTTTTTGTTTCTTTGTCATATACTTGGATTTTAAAGGTGTATATATTCCTAACAATTATTATGAACAATAAGGTTCAGACAAATACACGGTTCAGTACTGTGTTGGTCAGTTGACATGCACTTCTTGATTCAAATCATGTAACAGCGCATGATTCACAAGCAAGACCTGAGCGATTCCTCGCATTTTCATGCATCATCTAATGAGCAACCAACTCCTTGAGCTTATAGTAACAGTTGGAGGATAAACACACTAAGCAGGCTGTTAGCCCATTACAGAAGCACAAGATGAACAGCAAAATTAAATTGACCAGCTCAAGAGGATCCATTCATGCACAGGCATTGCGACACAGACCACCACAGCAAAGCTTCCACCTCTTTGCTCTGATGAAAGCCATGGAAATGGCAAACCGCTGTGTCACAGTTCAACTGAACAGTTATGTAAACACATCCAATTTTTTTCTGTTTAGTCATTTACAAATTATTTCTATTGGATGTGTTCAATACTTTCTAACTAGTATGCCTGCTTAGTACAATGCAGTTAGTTTTGTACAATCCAAATCAGTATTGCTGATTTGGCTAGTTTTTGAGAGTATTCTTGCTGAGACAATGAACTAATTATAGTAATATTCATGTTTTGAAGCCGTTATTAAAGTTAGCTAACCTGATTAGTTTGTTAATATTGGAAAATAAAAATACTATATTTGTCTGTCCTCTAAAAGGACTCTTTTTCATTTAAAAAGAGGAACTTCTAAGTGCTACAAGAATAACAGACTCGACAGAGACATGAATGTTTGCCTGTTGTGTTGTTGTGGTTAATGGAAATTATTCTTGCCTTCCTCTGTTAACAATGAATAATAGGCAGTTTAGGTTTTGGAAAGAGATATCTGGTATATTATTATCTTACTTGGCAAAATAAATTTCCTTTTATTTTGCCAATAAAGTAAAAGGCAAAAAGGTGAAATTAGTTATTCCACCTTTTCCAGTTTTTCCAAAGTGTGGTTGAAGGTACACAGCAGTTAATTGAACAAAGGAGTCAGCCTCATCTGATTGATTACCTTCTTTTTCAGAGGAGCAACTCATTATATTGTGCACTAAAAGGGTGTAACAATGTCAACAAGATAATAAACTGGTGCAGGCTGAAGATTTTCTATATGTTCTCTGTTGTATTGACACATAGAGGTAACAAATTTAAACTGGTTATTTACATTTTGTCCCACTACTCCCACAAAAGCTTACAAAAGTTACATTTAATGTATCAAGAGGATAACATATATAAACTTAAATGGTTTTTAAAAAAGTTCATAAAGACAGGAGAGTGAAAGTCCTATTGATTGCTTATTTTTGTATGCAAGTACATTGCATTAAATTTAAATGTCTTCCGATGAGGATCAATTTTCCGATTAGAAGCACCTTTTGAAAATAACGTGTAAGCAATTATTGACATTCATAGACTTGTGTTACACTACACAAGTACATTGTACAATTAAGATGTTCTAACATTTCTCCAGGTATAGTTGAATTAAGCTGGCTTACTAGCTACTCAGCCTTGTGAAGATAACGTGATTAGTGTGACAAACCTGGTAGATTTGTTAGATTGTTCTGCTTTCTCAAACATCGTTTTATGGTACAGATTATATTTTGACAGAAATGCCGAATGATGGCACCAAGAAGTTATTTCAAAGCAGGAGAAAGAGAATGATAATGCTCACTGACTTAATCTCTGGTCTTTAGTCTTTTGTTTATATTTGTGTGGATTTGATATGGTTATTTACTCTAAAGTTGCATTAATTTGGCATTACTATTCTAGGTTCTCTTGTTGTCAAGTTTAAAAACTTGGTATCGTAAGATAGTTTTTCTAGCCTTTGAGAAACAAATTGGATTCCCACGTAATACCACACAAACAATGGTTTGGTGGCCAATCATGTTTGTTTTCGCAAATTGCAAAAACTAACAATTTTCAGGCATTTTTTCAAACCTGGGATTGAAAAACTTCTGGCGTGGTTAGTTACAGGATGACACTTTTCATAAATTTCTGGGGTAAAATGACTTGCTTTAAAGTTTTTAAGTTCAGTGAACAAAGTTAGGCATCTTACTGTTTCTTACAGTAGAGAATTTATTTAAATGAGAATGTGAAAAATCAGCTGCTGTTTGTTTGACTCACTGGAGCATCTACTTTTGTGTTTGTAAAGCTCATTTATTGGTATTTTGTTTTTTTAGTTCTCTGTGTGATCAAATAAAATCTGTGGGTATGCACATGTTTTGTGTGTTAATCTGAGTTATGTGTTTTGTAAATTTCAAACATTTATGTTGTTCAAATTACAAACCTGGACCACATCTGAATTCTGCATAGAGACAGATTGTTGAAGGGAAACAGCTGGATTACCTGTGGAATTGACATGGACATCTGTTGGGGTCAGTCCTGAATAAAGATGAACATGACTACCTGCAGCTGTTTGTCTGTTTTTCTACCAAATGAGGAAGCAAACATTGAACACATCCAGTGAAGACAGGGGTAATATTGTTAAAAAAAAAAAAAAGCATTTTACAAAATACTACAATATTAAACATCAAAATACTATAAAAAATATTTTACAAAGTTTTGTTTTTATATACTCGACTTTTGCCAATTATATACTACATTGAATTTAAATACCACAACTACCCATGGGCAGGTTAAGGTCAGTGTAATATCCCCAGCACTTGTCCTGCCCCATATTGTCCTTTCAGGCTCCATTATGAATTTCATAGTCAGTTTACTGACCAAAACAAAACCTCCAATTACTCTCAAAGGTACTAATGCCTCTTTTGTTTGAAATTGCATAAAAAAAATATAGAATCTATATGTACTTTTGATTTTTCATTCAGAAAAAAAATATGGCTCACCACTTATCGGATGACAGAAATTACACTGAAAATGTTAGGTCATGATACATAGATGCACATATAGGCAAAACAACATCTGCATTCAACTTTCATAGTGTCCACTTTGTTACATGTTTGGTTGTCTGTCCTCTGGAGTAGACCATCTGCTCTCTCCTATTTATTGCCTCTATCCCAAGCTGTATTGTATCCTTCTGGTGGTCTTCCACCCCCACGCCAAACCAGACACCAATTAGAGTGTTATGCATTAGACTTTTCACTTCTGTCTAGCACTCATTATGTCATGTTCATTTAGAGTTAGCTTTACTGTCTTCCACTCTGTGAGTACTTTAAAGATTTCCAAACACCCACAAACTCTCACAAATGAGGCTAGGATAATGGGAAACAAACAAAAAAAGCAAACGTGTGCGCGTGTGCGTGCATTTGTGTGCGTCTAAAGAGAAATGAAAGATTTATAAAACAATTCTTGTCTCCTGCTGTTACAAACTAATAGTCAAATGCCAAATCTCTGTAAAAGCAGTTAATATTGTGTTTATTGACTGAAAAGTGTATAAACAAGCAGTGCACTTTGTATTAACCAGAAAATGTGGACAGAATCTACAGTGCCACTTTGACATAATTGGATCCTGGGATGGTGTTTATGACAGTTTTTTATATTTTAAACAAAGCAGGGTCTGTGTTTGTTTGCATGACATGAGAAATTTAAAGTTTTGGTTCATTTTTTCCCTTCTAGCGCATCTCAGACTGTATGGTGTTTTTTTTTTAATAGTGGGTATATTTTTAATTTTCCCCACAATTGCTTGTGTACTATGAATGGTAAACTTCAATTTAACTTCATAAAGTAACCAACTGAATAATGGAGAAAAAACACACACAATTGGAAATGTCTACAGCTTTCTTTAACAAAGGATAAACATTTATTTACAGTTTCTCTTTTGAATAACTTTGAGAATTAAATGCCATTGAGAAATAAATTCCTCATTAAGCATCCAAAAATATGTAAGAACCTGATGCCTACATTTCAGGACTGTATTCTTTCTTGAATGAGTTTAAAAATAGCTTTAAATTTGAGACAAAGAACACTGGGTAAATATTGCTTTGCAAATTTCTTTAAAGAGGACACTGATTTTCATAATGTCTTAACTGCCAATTTTGTGTCATTTGCAGCTCATTAGCCAAAGAGGATAACTTAGAACAAAGCCTTTCAGTGGTTTGGAGTTACAGAATGTTGGATTTGGACATTACCTCAGAAATGAAATTTAACTCATTTGGGGAATTATTTCCTGTATCATCAAATTACACAGTATGGCAGAGAGCTCCTTCTTTTTTCTGACACATAATACCAAGGTTTTAACATCTAAATGAACGTAAATGTCATGTGAAAAGGAAAATACATGATGGGTTGCTGAAACATCAAAGGGTACAGAAAACACATTTATCACGTTATACAAAATTGATGCAAATGAAACTGTAAAAAAAGGAGCACGTTTTGAGCGACCGTGACAGTGTTCTAACCCAAGACAGCTTGGCACAGAAGCTATGTTGGGTGTGCAAAAATAACTCTTTTGCCCATTTTGTCTTGGAGTGGAACCATCTGTACTGGTAAAGCTGCTGACCGATTGAGTCATTTCAAAAGAAGCTGGGAGAGATTAAGTTCTCCTAAAGTAATTGGAGCTATTGACTGCAGACAACTTAATATGATTTATACGTGTGTGCATGAGTAATTTGCAAACCAACCAAAATATGAGTTTATTTATTGTAATGAATAGCATGGTTAGGAATCAACTAGAGAACTGTATACTGTGTGGGATGAGGGTCTAATTGGTAAAGAAATTGAAATGTCTGGGAGCATTCATGCTGGACAAGGGATGGGTTGGGCCTCAGTGCTATTCTCTGTTGAAAGTCAAATCACTGTTTGCAGGAATGATGACCACCAAATATATTCGAGACTTTGAAGGGACTTCTATGCATCAGCCACGATAGACACCAGATGAACCTTTGGTTTTGGTGGTGCTACAGTGTGGGCAGTTGTGTCGAGTCAACACAGAACTTCCTTACATTTTGTAAGTGAACAACACAAGTCTAATTTCTGCTTTTTGGCTACAAATGCTACAATTTGTCAAAATTGTATCATTAGGGAATAGCTGCTGGAAGCTGGAGTACCTTGAATAGATTGGGCTTCAGGTACTCCAGACCCGAATCCCATGGGAAACACCTTGGGTCAGCTGAGTTTTTATGTAGAGGTGCATAGCCTGTGGTCCAATGCCTGAGTGACCTGAAGGCTACTTTTTAAGAAAAGTGGGAGGCTATGCAACAATTTGACTCTTGAACAGGAAGAAATGTCTGGCTGTTACTGATGCTCAAAGACAAATTAGGTTATTGAGAAATTCTGGCATATTGTATTTTATTAAATTGCCCTACATTCATGATATAATTTAATTGTGTTGTATTTTCCATAAAAACTTTGGCATATTTGGCTTTCAGCCAAAAGGCAAATATTCCTAACATTTTGGTATTAATGTACATACATAAAATACAGAATTTAGACATCTGACATAGAAAACAAGAGTGAATTTAGATATATCAATGTAAGATAAAACCCAAAGGGAAATACAGCTAACAGATAGATTTGTTTTCCATAAAACTAAGAAATTTGTTGCATTGTCCATTTTTTTAAAGGTAATACTCTCATAAAATCTATTATCTCCTGTATTTAGAAAAATATATTTATCTTTATAAATTTGTACTGTTTCTTGGGATGATAAAACGTCAGTAACCCATGTTGTTGTTAACTGACTAAAAAAAAAACAACAACAAAAAAACTTGGAGCTAGCTTTGTCACAAAAAATAAGCAAAACAATAATGTTAAGCAAATAACTCAGGAAGCAAGGCTATGATTTAATATTTTACATCAATTGCACTTTTTTTTCATTGAAAGGTGTTTTTTTTTTTTTTTGCCAACTGGTTAATGATGTTTTCTGGATTCAAAATTTTCTAAATTCTAATTTCAAAAAGCTTTTCAAAATTTACATTTTCCAAATCCTGAGGAATCCCAAAATAACACAGCGGTGCCACTGAATACAGTGATCTATGTTTTCCTGCTAGTAGCACCTGTGTGTATCAACTTAAAGCAGCTCTTTAACCGATAAGAGAAGATCAGTGTCAAAATGGGGGTTCCAACAAGATAGCTTAAGTAATACACTTGATGCTCTGACAGTATAGTGAGAGAAAAATTGTGTGCCATGTGTTTGTGTGGGACTTGTTCTGATTTCAGTAAAATTAAAAATATTGTAGAAGAGAAATCATGGAAGAAGGACCTTGAAAATTGTCTTTCAGTAGAGCATAATGTGTGGGTGATAGTGCATGTATGCATGTGTGCATTTATTCAAACACTGAAACAGTGTGTACAATAAAATAAAACTGTGGGAGGTGAGATAATGTGAATATTCATGGGAGCTTAGAAATGAACTCAGAGTTTCCATGGATAGACATTATCTTCTCTTGACAATGCAATTATAGTTCTGGTGCTGCAAGTAACCTTCTATTTACTGTCCAGGGAAACCAATAAATTGCTCCCATATTTGTCACAATAAAGCAGCCATCAGACTCAAGGAGTGTGGGTGTATGAGTCTTGATGCAGAGCAGCTGTCCAATTAACTTGGTAAGGTGGATATGCACCCATGGCACTAACATGCCACCATCTCTGGGCAAGATAACAGAGTGTACTCAGAAATGACAGCCACGCTCCCGAGGTGCAGAACTAGATTGTGACATATTAAGAGATCTGTGGGTAGCAATACAGTCTTAACTTCTTTTTATTAGTAGTGAATCAGATGAAAATAAGCATTGTCATGTTTCTGAGATCTATCTAACTTGACTTTTGGACTCAGTTCTTTTTCAGCATTTCCCTCCAAAAAATGAAGCTGTTCTAAGAGTGAATATTTGGCATTTTCAATATATCCCTGATATATCTAGAATGTCCTAGACATAAAAAATATGTATTTAAAATGACACTTTTTCCAACTTCTGCAATAAATGCAATTAAAACCACATTTTGAGATAATTAAATGTCAAAAAAGGCAGGTGTATACAAGACATTTGTGCCTCAAACACATTGTGTAAAACAAGACATTTAGAGTATGCACTATCTTAATACTGATGCAAATGGTTACAAAGGTTTCTCAAGCAATTTTCATTATTTTGGTGTGGGTATAAACGTTTGTAGAGTACTCAACAAGCGCTTTGTACTGTAGGGATTGTATAAATTATTTTCTGTGTGCTGTAATTTTCTTCATTTTGCATTTTATTTATGGAAAAATCTTTCTGTGTCTCTCTTAGGGGCAAATTTCTACAGCTGTGATTATTTTTAGGACATAAAAACAAGAAATTTTGCAGAATTTTCAATTGGATTTTGTAAAGAAGATAAGAGACTATATAGGTTCTCAAAAGTGACCAGAATTTAATACTTGTACTAATTGAAAATCTTATAAAATAGCTCACACTAACCCATTTAAACTCTGTGAAGATATTACAATCTGTTATGTTTTTTATTCCCAGACATACAAATAATATATTACATGTATGAACACTTATTGTTTTGTACTATTTTCAATGTCAATCACACAAGGATACAGATATTTAATGGACAATGTGGAGTTCACTGTCTTCCTGGAGGATATTAAGAGGTATGAATGGATGATCATCACACTTTGAACAACAGAAGCTCTGAATAGCCATTATGCACCACGTTATGATAGCAAAGGTTTTGTCATTTTTCAATATCGCCATTTAACAACACTTTTTCATATAAAAAATGACAAGGAAAACAAACCTTTACACACATTTTTAGGCTTACTGAGAATTGTGCATCCTCAAGAGAGCAAAATTGTACCTCACAATTTTTCTAGACCATGCTGTCCACAAATTTATTGCAGACATCCACATTTTCCACAGTGACTCAATCCTTCTCAGGTCACAGGAGAACGGTGTCTATCTCCAGAGGTTAGCTGGTCAGGACCAGGTTAAACTTTGGACAGGTTCCAGAGCCAACACAGAGAGAGCAAAAAAAAAAAAGGCTATTAACATACACCCTCTCATCTAAAGCCAACTCAGAATATTCATTTAACCTGGCATGACTGTTCTTAGACTGTGGGTGGAAACTAGAGTACCTGAAGAAAACCAAAATATGCACAGGTAAAAAGGGCAAACTCCACAAACTAAGATGCTTGTGACGATTTGAACCCTGGACCTTCGTGGTGTAAGGCAGCAAACTAACCACTGCTTGCTATGCCACCCACATGAAAATCTGACGAATAACTAAAGAACCTACAGGCATCCTAATATATTTATTTTTACAATAATGTACTTGTTGAATATCTAAAACAGATACTATTTCACTGAGAAAAGAGAACGTGTTTCACAAATCCTAAATTATCAGAGATATAAAGATCTTTCCAAGGAAACAATTAAAATAAGCAAAATATTTTTTGGCCAGAAAAGACTGACACTGTTCCAACAATGGCTTGAATATTTCAAAGCAAATTCAACAATGAGGCAGTCCTGTATATTTATCACAGATTTAAGACACGTGTTTTTATGCAGTACTGTCTAAAATTTAGACAGTACTGCACAAAAACACGTTACATTTAGACTCTAAATATAGTATAAATCAGAACACAATTTAAACAGTATGTACATTTTTGCAAATAAACTCTGAGAACGATCGGTGGGTAGACTTTCAGTCGTCATTCAAACCAAAATCACAGGTGTGGAATCTGAGGTGATATTATAGTTCTCAATAATTGTTTTGTAACATACTCACTGATAATGTAGATTATAATGATGACCAATGGAAGCGGTGTGACTAACATGAAAATAATGAAAAATTATATACAACCAGGCATAAATAATGTGATCCAGTTTACGATTGAAAATCGACTGAATCAAAGAACTGTCTTTATCACAAAAGAATAGCTGTGCTTTCAGCCCTGATCCCTTTCAATGTTAAGCCAGAAATTATCAGTTATCTTTATCATTGTATTTTTGCACTAAGTATATGCTCGACATAGCTGTATCAGCATATCCTCTGATACATTTCAAAAAAGTCTTTTATCTCACTACCCCATACAGATGGGCAATTTTGATGAGTCTATCACCAGATATAATTTTTCAGGAAACTTGTGGTCTCCAAGATGAGCAGTGAGGATGTTTGAGATTGAACATTTGCAATTTGCACCTAGTTAGCACCATACCAGGTGTCCTCAGGAGAAAGATAGATTGGGGTGCTGACCTACCTGTGATGTTATATTGACAAGTATAAAAGCATTTCATTTTTAAAAGACAGTTTGAAAAATTCAAAGTCTATATAATAAATACAGCAGTATATTTTGAGAAATAAATCCGTGATTTCAAATAAATGTGAAAATTCCCACTGTGGCAAGTTAAAAAAATGTTGCATTTTAGACATTGTTGAAGGTTTGTTTCGTAAACAGTGTTGGTTTTATCCATTAACCTAAATTGTGTGCACTCAATCCACCAAAATCTTTGCTACTTTTAGATGTATTCTTCTGTTTTTTCTGATTAACAGGTCTTTTAAAAGATGCTGTGGAGTTGGTTTATAAAGCAAATTAGAACAGTGGCATCAGATAGAAATTACCTCACGCTTCACAAACAAAACAGATGGAAATTTTATTTGTGTTTCTATTATGCTGTTTACTGTGATACAACTGATCGGATAATTGCCTATCAAACCTTAAAAATGATATAAGCAAATTAATTTCTCAAAGGTTTGGTCCCTTGCACAATCAAATGGAGTGGAAGGCAGCAAATGGATCAAAGTTCTTAAATTTGTGCATTAAATCTACAGTGCAAGCACACTGTAACCCTTGGCCAGAGTTATCTTGGTCAACGGTTAAAGTAGGGGAAAGAACCAATTATACAAAAATGTAAGATATGAAATATATAAGAATGTTAGAAAAGAAGGTGGAACAGAAACACAAATTTAAGTACAAACACTGTGTATTGTGAAGAGTAGGTTATATTGCAGATCTTGCACAATTAGAGAATACAACTGAGAACAGTCAACAGTACTAAACATCTCAAGCAGGGTATATGAGGCATAGTCTTTTGATAGACATGCCATATTATGTAATTTCATTCATAATAGGTAATATTGCACATGCAATTTTGTTTAACCATCATTCTGACTGTGGCAGTGTACACTTAGAAGTACATTTACATGGCCTACTCAAAGACCACAATGAACTTGGGTCTGTAAATAGTTTGAAAATGAGTTGTGCATATATGTATATTTCAGTTCATAATAATTGTTATTCTTTTATGTGGTCAACATTATGAATGAGTGAGAATGTAAACAAAGGCTGTATTATAAAGCACAGAATACTCTTCCTCATGACATCTAAAAGGAGCCACAGAAAGATACAAATGAATTACTTACATCAAGGGGATATAGATTCTAAATAAACAAAGTGGGAATATGTAATCTACAATAAAAAAAAAAAAAAATACTTCTTTAGAAACGTGGGCTGCAGACGCTAATATGTGCCTGCAACATGTCTTGAATTGAAATGGTCTTCTTACGTTTGAATAGCTTTTGTGATGCACAAAATATGGTCAGTGGATCATTAGAAGCAACTTTGACATTTATCACTTTGTTTGCTGATACAGTTAGTGTGTCAGATTCACAGGTGGACTGGAAATATGCAACAACTATTCTGGTTCCAGACTTTTTCAAGTAAAAAAAAGATTACAATCTATGTAATTAATCAATCAAAATGAATGCGCTAAGGTCACATCCATAAATAAAGTGGAATAACTCACATCTTTTTCTATAATCAACTACAATATGTTCCAGTCTATTCATCAAGTTCATTTTGCTCCCTTGAGGCAAAGGTATTACTCCAGTGTTGTTTAAGGAGGCAATAACGTACTCCTTTCACAAAACACTGAAGTCTGATTAAGTCTTTTGCCCTCACTATGTTTTTAAAAGACCTATACCGTATAGTGGAACAAAAGTCAATATATTAAAATAAAAATAAGTTTTAAAACATGGCAAACATGAAGGAACATATTGATTGGTGTTACACAGTGGCAGAAGTAAAATTGATTATCTTACCTGCCACTGTAAAATGGAAGATCATTAATTTAGTCAGTCTTCTCTTCACTGAGAGAAATGATGGAATGATGTTCCATAAAAATATTAACTATTGCTACAAAATATCTATAACCATTGGTATGTTTCAGAAATTTGAGTTTTATGCCATGGAGCTTTAAATGTTGATTTTTTATTTATTTATTTTTTAGTCTGGAGTATTTAATATGACTTTTAGTTCACAGTGTTTTTAAAAATTGCTGAAAATGATAAATTTTTCAAATGATTTATTGGCAGAAATTTCACCTAAAATTATTACCTCAAAAAATTACAGCACTCTTAAGTAATGAGGCACATGTCTTAAGAAACTTTAAATTACTCTATGTGCCATCATAAATCTGTTTATTAAAGTAGAGAGGCTGACAGACTGTCAAGAAAGTGATTTCAGTTTGACTTGTCTTTTTCACAAACAACTGCTCAAAACAACAATTTTACTGTATGTCATTTCTTAACACTATTACAAGGGGAGGCTTCGTAATCAGAATGTAGTAAATGTTTGTAGTAATCATATGCTGACACTGAACTATTTTGATATAGGCATAAGCATAGTACTGTTCTCAAACAATTTTTCTGCACAAGTGGGGAGGAATATACAAAGGTATCATCACTCCTGAGTACATGTAGGTTAAGGTCTAGACTTGCCCGTCTGTGTGATTTATGAGAGGTTGAACATTTACACCTAGGCTTTCCCTTGCTGTCTGACCAAGTCATTCATCAGGCTCCATATAATGAATGGACTTGTTCTCTGCGCTGGAGCTAACAAGACGGTGGGGTCCTTCGAGTTCAGTAAAACGAGATTACAACCACTGGTCAAGCCCAAGAAAAGGGAACAAATCCTGCTGGAGTTGGAGCAGGAGCACTAGGCCACAGGGGGTTGGGGATTGGCAATGAAGGCAGCATTATTTTGAGTTTCTGTCATAGTCACAAGTTCCTAAATGACAGTGCAAGATGAAAAAAAAAATAATAATAATTAGTGTTAGCACCAAGAAATGTCATACCCCATGACTAATAGATTTGCATGCATGGAATTACACACTTGATTTAAAATAACCCCAATCTGCTACGTTATTGATTTATATAAAAATATTACATTTCACACTTTTTTCAATCTGGACCTTCCTCAGGGAGGTCAGTAATGCGTAACTTGTTGTAAAGGCGAATGGGCCTCCCTATTTTATTAGACGGACCACTCTGGGGAGTGGAAAACTAACTTGGTATGCTACTTTATTTGAACCCTCTATTTGTTAGGTGGATCTTGAGGGCTTTAAATACAAAATGTTCAAGGTGAGACTGTTACGCATTTATTTTTCCTTCTGTGCTTAAAATGTGTGGGCAAAGCATGGGAACATAAATGTCAAAAATATGGAGCTTCAGAGTATGTTATGAAAATATCTGAGCACAGATGACCAGAAATCAGAAGCAATGGCAGAAATTCCCAAAGCCCAACTTGATTATGTGCTGTTTTAAAATCCAGACCAATATCAAGATATGTGTAAAATGTATAAATATATTCCTACTTACAAATGGCAAAGAACATTTGCCTTGAGATGTTAATTTCATGAGTAACATAGAAGACAAACTGCTGCCCCAGGTGGTTATTGTCAAGTAAGAGGTTTTTAATCTATTGTATCGTTAAACATTGTGAGTTAAGTTGGTGTTTCAAAGAAGAATTTCAATAAGAAACATAGAAAGTCATACATTTTAAAACTCTGTCATGGGCAGCAAAAATGAATGCTTTCTAAAAATATCATTGTTTTTCAATGTCATAGGATTTTCAGAATTTTATATGTCACACATTTAGGTTAAAATTACATAAAAACAATCACTCCTGGACAAAGCCGTGCTACTGAATATCATACGAAGTAATGGTTTGACACATAGCTATAAAGCTTTGTTTTCTCTTTCCATTTATTTTTATTTGTTCAACAAATGCTGAAGATTTTTAGAAACTTATACAGGTATCCATTTCTTTGACACTGAGCACATTCAGAGGACACCTTACCTCCAGGCAAGTCACACAAGCTAATATATACAACGACCAGTGAATCTACTCTCCTGAAATCCCCCATGTCCTTTATCTGCCATTCCCATGCCTTTTACTGACTGACTTGAAGTATGATATCCCTAATGTTCACACAAATTAATTCAAGGGGGGGAGTCTAATGACAGTGAGCTGCCCGTGGGTCATTCTTTTGGCTAAATCTGTCATTTCACACTTTCTCTGACTAATGTTCAGGTCTGCATAAGCAAGCAGTATATTTGTCCTGCCTGAATGATTGGGCTGATGTCTGGGCATCAGCAGAGATGTCCAGGATGGATTCGCATCTGAAAAGAAAAGATGCATAATTAACCCTTGGCGATCTGTCTTAGACTCTTGTTTTCTCAGTTAATTTCATTTATATACTCGTATAAGCTGCTTGTAACCCAAGCACAATCAAAACAATTAGGATATTCTTGGTGTTATTGGCAATTAAAGGTATCATGGTTTAGTAATTCATTTAGTTTGTTGCACAGATAAGTTGAGTACTAAGTGGGTGCCTGTTTATCCATGGAGACTCTTGGGGATTGACACACACTGGACAGGTTGTTAATGCATTGGAGAGCCACACTCTCACTCCTAATTGTTCTCCAGAATGAACAATTCAACCCATATGCTTTTGCATTGTGGGAAGAAGACAGATGACCCAGAAGAAATCCATCAAGCCAGGATAACAAACTTCATACAGAAAGATAAAGAACAATGAAAAAGTGAAATATAACATCACAGAAATTTATGTGAATGCATGCCATCATAAACTACTTCCTATAGATGAAACAAAGGTAAAGAAATGTACCGGATGTCAATGATATACATCACACGTTTTATGATGATGAACAGGATGATATTTGGAAGCACTTCAATAAATGTGGGAGGAAAGAGAAATACGATTGCTCACCAATTTAATAATACCAACAGTAGTCTGGTACCTGGCTAAGTGCTCTAGTCTTACTACAAAATGTATATTAATAAATTTCACGTTTAATTGAGATGATCAAAGTGAATGTGATATGAACTGAGGCAGAACTTTGGCTTTACATAAAAACATAATTAGAAATGCATCATTCAAAACAGGCTTAATTATAATGAAACAATGAAATAATTCACAACCACAATTACTGGATTAATAGGTAATGAAATGGACTGATTTTCATATCCTGACTGGCTGAATTTTATTAAGTTGAAAATTTAATCAGAAATGTAAATGTGTACAGAAGTATTGTCTAATAGATCAATAAACAATAACTGTTTAAACTGGCTTCATTAAAATGTTTTGGGCTTTTTTCTCAAATCATACCAGATTTTAAATTAGGGTCTAATATTAATTATTCTTCATTTATTTTCCATCTCAAATCAATTTAGAAAACAAACACTACTAAATGGTTTAGCCCACTTCAGACCTGATTAAGATCTCTAGGTTGCTCAAGACTGTGTTCAAATCTCGTAGTGCCACGTTTGCAAAACCATGTTCTAGTAATAAGGTTGGTATGATCCCAATACTCATTTAACTCCATTTATCAGTTATCTGTTATGATACTAAACTAAAATGCAGGCAGTAAGTGGGCTTAAGGAGTCTATAGTAAAGAAAAAAAAAAGTTTCTTTTTTCAGGAGGACGAGAAGGTGATATTGCAATTTGGAAGATGAACGGTTATTAATTTACAAAAATCAATGATGGAAGTCAGAAGGAGGTTTGTTGGTTGGGGAGGCGCAAGGAGTCCAGATGAGTAAAATTGTATATCTATCTGTGTGAGACAGATATTGGCTAACGGCAGAGCGAGTGTTCAGCGTACTTGATAGATTTCCATTCATGCATGTGGCACAGTGGGAACTAAGGGAGGGGGTCAGGCAGGTAAGTGGCTTCCAGGTGTGAGTTAAGCTCAGGTGAATGTTTGGCAAAGAGGCATTCAAAGGAGAAAGGAGTAGATTGAATGGATCTCAACAGAGGGTTGAGGTAGAGAGAGGAAAGTGTGAAACCTTCAAGGAAGACCACTGCTCCAACATAGCAGTCAGAATATGAATCCAGGAAATGCAGAGACAGTAAATAAGTGAATAGTTACCAGCATAATAGGAAAAAGAAAATCTGCATAACTACTCAGTATATTTGTCCAGTATCACAAACACACCTCTGATTTGATCTGCAGCCTTTGCCTTATCACAATTTGGTGGTGTTCACCCAAGTTAGGATCTCTGTCCTTTGTCAAATGGTAAGGCCCTAAACATGAAACCCTTTGTTTTTTGGATTGCTTGTTTGAGCTGCTAAGAGAAATCTTATTGTTACAGACTTGATCTCCCCTGCATAGCTGTTATGGTGTCTTAAATTACATTCATTTAGACAATACACAGCGCTTCTTGCAAGGACCAGCAGCATAATGAGGTTATAGCCTTGTGATGAGAGTCAATATGGCCACTGCTCCTCCAGGCCACACTGGCCGGTGTAAGCCAGTTTTTATATATAAACTGCAACTGCTTCTCCCAGACTCCTGACGCTGATATGCAAACAACACAAATAGACCACATCAGTCTCACCTAGGAGGTTTTGTGTATGCCTAAAACATTGAAGAAACTCTTTTGCATGCATATTACCAATGATAAAACACTTTGGGCTCTTTAAAGAGCCCACCAGACCTCACCATTGCTTGCCATTCAGTGACTGATGGTGAATAGAAATGAAACAACTATGATGTAGAGCTGACAGACAACAGCAGAAAAAAAGAAGGGTTCCAATACATCACTATGCTATTCAATATTTTTGAAGTTGAAACTTTAATAGTCATATTAACTTACTCCCAGTTCAACATCTAAAAGCCACTATGTTTGTTGATTGCCATTCTTATGTACTAGGTTAATTGCTTTTAGAATTGCTGGGTAACAATGTATGTTATTTACAATGGGGAAGCAACCAAAAGTTATGGCATATGAACATATGCATCCATATTATTACAATTGTTTATAAAAGGACTACTCTTTTTGGGGATGTGCTTTGCTGAGTTTTGTCAGTGCTAGTAAGAGCAAACTACTTGCTCCATTGCTGTCCTTTCTTGTTAGCATACTTGTTAAGTGACCTCTATTTGTAACTGCATACGTTACACTCGCTACAACCATAACAGCATGTGTCTGACTAACAAGCAATCCTGTTGAAGCTTTCATTTTCTTTGTATCAGAGCAGTTCTGTTACTGTGCTGGAAGCTTAAATTGTCTTCAATTGAATTTATTAAGAAGAAATCTCTGATACACTCTCACAAGAGGGCTTTACCTTAACATTTCAAACATACAGTTGCTTGTTTTCTATGTTTATGTAATACATATGAAAAAACAAGTTCAGCCTTAGATTTTTTTTCCCCCTTTCAAAATGTGTATTAACTTGTGAGTGTGTCAGTGTGACCTCATTAGCTATGGTTCACTTATTTATCTAGTTAGCATTTTTTGAACATATAAAATGAGTTTAGAGAGGCAAGAAAGAGCAAAGCGTTTCAATTTTTGAATGTGCTTCACTGAGTAAACAAGTGACATTTAGAGAGAAATCAATGCACTAAGTGAATTTAGAGAAACTTCTGTCACAGTAACAGCAGATGAAATATTCAATTATTTTGCTTTTGATTCACAAAGCAACTTATTCTGTGAAGCAATTGTAAAGAAAAATTGTCACTCCTTGAAATCACTATGTAGAAAAAGTTCACATGTATTTTGAGCAGCATATTTTTTAGAAAAGTCATTGGAAGTTGGTGAGCTCATTGAGTCATTGTTGCTAACACTTTTATTTCAGCGTTAGCACTGTTCTTTTTTAAAACTTATTTGAATTCAGCTTCTGGCTTAGAGCTTGGAGAAAAGCTTTTATCTGGCTTAGAATGCATTTTGCATTTGGCCTGTTGCTTTTGAAATTTGGTGACTAATGCTGCATGGTGGGGGTACTACGTCTTTTAAAAATAAGTCTACAAACAACATTGTTCCCTAGTCACAAACCAGGTCTTATGACAAAAGGTGATCCAGTCCTAGTTGGCATTCATTTGTCTGCATTAAGGTTTACATTGCTTATCCACCAACCCTACTTCTGATATAACACATATTATAGAGAGCAGCCCAGTAAATATGCTGTGTTATCACTTTAAGTGCTTCCACTGGCCAAAAAGAAAAAAAAAAGAGATAGGTGGACACAGATGGAAGCTGGACAGCAGCAGATAAACCTGCAACAAACAGTAGTGTCTTCAGTTTTTATGTTAAATGGTGAGCAACTGATACATTAATTAGACATGACAGTCCAGTCACACATGAGCAAACAAACAGCTCAATAAAAAAACCCAGGCATATAAAATATCTGCACACATACGTGGGATGTACGCAGAAAAGATATATGATCTGTTTTTCTTGAACTCCACCACTTTACCTTGTTTAATAATCGTTAGTGGCCGATGGGAGATCAGTGAAATATATATATATATATATATATATATATATATATATATATATATATATATATATATATATATATATATTATATATATATATATATATATATTATTAGATCTGAAAAGTTTATTTATCTTAAAAATAATAAAAAAAACTTTAAGTGGAACTAAAAAAATAAAAAAAAAAAAAAAACGTAAATGTAAATAATGAGTTATTTAATTCAAGCTGGGATTTTTTCTGAGCTCTTGGTGAGCTTTGGCATGTGAGTTCTCCATTAATCCAGTCGCTAACAGTGCATATCCCTTTCGTTCAAAATCTGACTGCATGGATGGGTTTTGAACTTAGCTTTCAGGATGAATAATTAAGTGCATTTTTGATGGACCTCTGAAACTGGTTCTCCTGTTGCAATATTAATTGCCTTGCCAAAATGTATTACAGATTTATTTTCAATCATTGAGCGGTGTCACCCAACCCCCAATAAAAACAGAGATGCTAACAGATGGAGCAAAATGAGGAGATTACTGACCCGATGTTTATAAGTCTAGAATCTGTGTGACCAAGATTTTAAATACTTTTTGCCAATGATTATAAAATCATAAACTTTTCTTCTTTTGTTTGTGTTCATGAAGCATGTGCTAGTACAAACACTTTGCAAAAGACGTCTTTCAAACTGAGTTACTGCTATATTGTGCATAATTTTTAGACAATTTGAGAATTTGTCCAAAAAAAAAACAGCAAAAAAAAAAAAAAAAAAAAACACTAGTGTGTATTAAAGGCTTTGATTAGATTCAACTGTGTGTAATATTAAAGAGAAAAATGACTGCAGAGTCTAAGGTTGTGAGGTTTCCTGAGACACTTAATAACAATCTGCGTGCTGTGTATTCACCATAAAGAAGCAGTTTTCAGTAGCTTTAAGTAGGTTAGGACAAAGTAAGTCTAAACTTTGAAGAATAGATTTAGCAGTTGTTAATGAAACCTGGTCTCCTCAGGGAGGTCATTCCAGAGCTTCCCAGCCTTAATGCAGAAAGCAAGGTCACCCTGAGTTTTCAAATTAGATTTGGGCACAGCTAAGTGTGACCTTCCCAATGATCTCAGGCAGCAACCGTGGGCTTGTAAGAGCTTAAAAGCTCAGTAATATAGCTGGGAGCAGGACAAGATAGTGTGTTAAACATGAATAATATAATCTAAAATCAAACCCGGACAGTAGGTGCAGCCAGTGCAGCTCACCTAATATTCAGCATGTGTTCTGTCTGTCCTTCTAGGACAGATTCAAGCAGTTGCACTCTGTAAAAAACATGTGAAAATGTAGGTGTGCGGCTATGCACTGAAATGGAGAAACTGAAATCTAAACTCCTAGTTACATCTGTTAACATTAGTACGATTCATTCATGTATGTCAGTGTTCTATCCCAATTACGCATCCTACAGTTCAGAATTTAAGTGAAATTTATTTATTTTTTTACTTTTATCTAGTATTTTTGTTTGTTTTGTTTTTTACATAAGATATTAATGTGAAGTGGTACAAGAATTTGTATCACTTTCTATATGTGTATATATATATATATATATATATATATATAATATATATATATATATATATATATATATATATATATATATATATATATATATATATATATATATATATATATATATATATATATATATATATATATATGCAGAGGATGCATTGTACAGCTAAACAATACTTTCTATGTATCATAGCTGATTCTAACTTCATAATATAAAATGGAAAAGAAAGCAATATTTATTTCCAAAAGTGCACATCATAATTCCAACTAAAATTTGTTCAATAAAGTAATTGGCAGTCGTTGCATACAACAACAAATAAATCAAATCAATCAAACTTACAGATTTGATTGATTAATGTAGCTAAAAACAAAATTATCCTTGGTACCAGACTTCATTGCTGCACCAGCATAGATTACAAAAACTAACAAAATAATCATAAAAATGATCAAATCTAGCATTTGGGGGAATTTCCTTTAAATATTAAAGATATTGCCTTTAATTTGGCTTAATTAGTTTGGTTTAACATTCAGTCATTAATCAAATAAGTGAACTGAAGCAACTGATTAGTAGCTAATGCTAATTGGCGGCGCGTAGCCTGTCGCGCCAGAAGTAACGCTCTACCTTGTGCTTGAATATATTAGCTGTGTCTGAATTCAGGGTCTACATCCTTCGAAGGTCAGATTTGTAGGAGGTTTACGTTATAGCGTAGCGACAAGTCCGTCCTTCTTTTCCCCAGATTTGAAGGATGAGTCCGGTGTATCCTTCACGGCCCACCATATCCCAAAATTCTCTCGTTCCAATACTCTCGCTCTTTCAGGCTGAATACGAAAGTGATTCAATTGAAAATTACACAGGACGGCTCCTTTACCTTTGCCTTTAGGCTGAAGAAGCTGATCCGGAGTGAAGTAAAGGCTGAAAACTTTGCTGTGGAGTGTTAGCTTTGACTAGAAGCGACAAATATTTACAAGCGACTGTCTTCTTAATTCAGGACCTCTTGGAAATCCATGAAAACTTAAAAGCCAATTATATTAGGAAGACAACAAAGTGCATGGTATTTTTTTATTTGTGTCTGAAATATGACTTTGTCTTTTCTACCTGTCATAGTAACTGAAAGCGGAAAAAAGAGAGCCGCATTTGCTCATGAGGTTGTGACGTCAGCGCGGCAGGTGCAAAGAGCCCACTGTTGGGTTGGTTGTCAAGTTTTCAAAATGAAATGCTTTAAACTTACAACAATGTATAAAGTAAATACAAAATAACTGCTCTCTGTGCACATTTTTGCTCCATTCATTCTTTGAAGGGAGTAAAATAGATTCTAAAAATCAAAAGCACTGGAATCGAGAAATTGTTAAATAGCCTAAGAATGGTGTCAACTACTGCAGTATTCTCCTGACAAAGATTTTAAGTGTTTGGTTTTACGCCTGAGTAATACAGAGCATATATCGCATGACCCTGAGTGCACTGATGAATCATGCAGAGCTGTAACTAAATGTACCCTGGGACCCATGTTAACAAGATGAGTGAGACCAACAAGGAACACAAGTAACATAACCTTATGCTTAGCATTAACAATTAAATAACAAATGCCAGTGGGATTTGTTTCTTTTCTTCCTTCCTTCTCTGAGCTCAAGATTAAAATAAGCAGAGTATAAATGTCTACAGTCTTTCATGCTGAGTCATAAGAATTGCATTTTCCTCATCTGACTGTCAAGAACAAGTAAGACAGAGCAAAAAAAAAAAAATCTGGATTAAGGATGTTGACTTGTGTCTTAGAGCCAACACTGTTGGAAGCAAAAACTAGAGGTTATGTATTTTGCTATAGGATTTTCACACTCATTCATTCGTCAGATAAATATTTCTGTTTTAAAAGTCAATTAATTACACATACTGAGTTAAATACAAATACATTCTGTTAAAGAAATACAAAATGGTAAATTTAATAAGAAATGTACCTTAATATGCTTAATCTTCAAAAAGAATATTGAATTGGTTATAAGTTGTGCCATTTAGAAAACCAACTCAACTATCAACAGGTGTTTAACTCATCTTAATATTTTTATTTTCTACTGAGATTGCTGGGATTTGTTAACTGTGACATACATATATATATATATATATATATATACAGAGAGAGACATGTAGATATAGAGGATGTCCTCCAGACAGGTCAGCACATAGGTGCATTTATGACAACAGATACGTACTCTGAGATTTCAATCTGTATTTCCACAAGGGAAATATGTGTTCTATACATCTGTTTTTGATGAGGGAATGTGTAAAACTGAATCTTATAAAAAGATTCTGACCAAGCTTCAGCCCCTGACTTCTACATGCCCATTCAGTAGGAAATCAGGCATAATAGTATTATTACAAAATAATATAAGGATATAGAGCTGTGGGTCACAAACAGTTCTGTTTCAGCCTCTGATTAGTTTTGATATTAATAAGTGCTTGCCTTTGCCTGGTAACCCCAGTGGTATCTGGATGAAGCTTTCCATCACACTCCACTGCATTCTGACACTCTCACCCAGATGGTGGTGCATTCTAACGCTCTCTATTTTTTTCTTTTCACACACTAAAACACCAGTGGAATGTCACAGTGCATATGGATGCAATGGATATCTGACTGATATCATTATTAGCTACAAACCCAGCAATGAAAATAAACCTGTTAAAACAGGTTGTCTATTTAATTTGAACAATATCGTATCTAAACATCTAGCAGTTTGACTGACTTCATTTATGTTTTAAATTTTTAGAGGAAGATATTATATGTAATAATAATACTCTCAAAGTTGCCTTACATTATGGACAACACATAAAAGCAACAAATGATTAAAAAAGGAGAAAACTACTGGATGGAACCATATATATATATATATATCATGCGGTGAAGTGCAGTGGTGATAGAACGCTTGTATTTTTTGAAAGTCAAATCAAGAAAGCAAGCCTCACCATCTACTTTGGAGAAAGGATGGATGATTTCACTATGGTTTACGAAGTAGAAAAATATGTGTTCCTATTGTCTTTGAGGCAAATAAACTTTTGTAATATATAAAGCATTTTGAGCAATCCTCCTCATGCTGCTATTTCCATGTGAAGAAACACATGGCTCCCAGTCAAAAACAACCAATAGGAGCCAGGAGGAGTGTCTTAGCACTGTCAATCAACCTTGTATACAAGGTGCTATATGGCAGGAGAAAACTTTGTGATCAGTGCCCATGCTAACTAACCTGTGTATTCATGACAGGCCCTGTTGTAGTCAGCCAGCTGCAGTGCAGATAAAAGAAGAAGGGATGAACAGTGTGTACCTGAGAATGATTGACCTCTATAAGACCATCCTCCTGGTTCTGATTGATTGTTTCAACACACTGGTGTATTTCTGCAGATGATGGGTCTTTGGGGAGAAGTCAGAGGAGTTAAATATTGCAACATAACTTATGTTGATTATTGAAGACATTTGTCTCAGTTTGGTTAAACATGTAGATAAGCATGTCAATTGAAATATATGTATCTTCTTTAGAGTATTATTTGATGTTAGTTTGTTCAATTTATACAACATTTAAAATAGGCAAAAAACTTAACTCGAGAACACTATCATTATGCATATTTATGGCACAAATTCAGAATACATGCATATTTTTAACTGCAACCAAATCTCTTACCTTTGCCAGTGAAACATCTGTAAGCCAACCTTTCAAAGGGTTTTGCAATAAGACTACCTTGGCACTAATTCCCAGACACTTAATTCCCAGTCTTACCTTTGTAATGTTCTTAATGAGGCCCTAAGCCCTAAGATCCCTCGTTCTGCTATGTTCCACGTTCCCTTTGATCCTGAATATCCCCTTTCCAGCATCCTCAGGGGGGGTCTCTGCATAGTTTTACCTGCCGGTGTAATACATTCATTCACAATCTTCTATCTGAACATTTTAATGCAGTGACGATCCTGTTTCTCATAACATAACAGTGTTTTTTATTGGTAAAACTTCTGTTTATTACCAAACAAAAATATACCATATGAGCACAAAATGGCTCAATAAAAAGAATGAAATCTGTAATTTCGTTTCATTGATCTACTCTATGTTGCATATCTTGCTTTTTTTTTTTTTGAGAAAGCCATTTAATCATCCGCTGTGAAGTTACTGCATATAACAAATATGGGTTGCCTTAAATGAGTCAAGATAGATTGTGAACGTACTTCTGTGGGATCAGAAATTCTTCATTACACACAATAGTTAACAAGAAACTGGGTTAATTGTAATGGGAAATCGAAAAGTCTACCTTTTAAGGGAGGTCATAACGTATTTGAGTCATTGTAAAGAATAATATTAACAATAAGAAGCTTTAAAGGAGAAGAAAAAATGCAGATATCACACCTGCAAATAGTCAATGCATGAACATGTACATAAAGGTCAAAACTCCAAAAGAATTTTACAATACAGGAAGGACACATTTCTAACATAGCATAATACTACTGAGATGAAAAATGATGTGCAGATGAATAGGTTAGTGAAAGAAAAATATATAATACATGCATATTTCAGTCAAACCGCGTTAACTCTTACCTTTTGTGTTCAGTGATATTAATATGGGAAAATTCTTATTTTCTCCCAAGGACAAAGAAATCTGCTTTCATATCCATCATGTGTATTTTTATTACATGGGATGTTTTATGAAAAGTTTATGCAGGCATTCATTCTCATCCATTTTCTACAACCACTATGCATATGTCAGAAATCCCCCTGTTGGCCAGAGGTTGTAGGCAACAATGTAACAATTGTATTCTAGACACTTATGGGCAATTTAAAGATTGTTGATGCATACAATATTTCTAACAAAAATGCTTAGATGGGAGTTATTCATCAAATAATACACTCCAAAGTCATGTATTTATTTTAAAATAAATGCATACAAAATTTTAATTCAATTATTCATCACGACAAATGTTTTGCATAATTTTCGAAACATGTGCGCTGTTTCTGGCATCCTTAAAACGAGATTATTTGTATTTTATTTCTTTGTTTTACTTAAATGTGCCTGTTTGCTTGCAAGCTGGCACAAGCATCGTCTCTTGTGGTATATTTTACATAAGGCTTCACGCAAACAAGTTAAATACCAAATAGTCACAGGTGGCCCACAAGCTTCACAATACTATTCTCCTAGCTCATAACAAGGGCAGAAATTTCTCCAGGCTGTAGAATAGAACTGGGAAACAAGTTTCTGCTGAGAAAAATGTTTAGTTAGCTCAGAGCTTTACTACAACAGAGGAACCTTTTTTTGCTGTTGTTGTTATGGTATATTGAGAGCCTTTCTGCCCTTCGAGGCCTCTCTCTTCCACCCTTCTCCCTCATCGCTAACGAACAAACTCTGCCAGGCCTTACCTCAGGCAGTTCCCTGTAATTATTCCCCAGTGCCACAAACTGGTGCAATGGGTGTCCGTTACACATTGTGTGCCGAGCTTGGAAAAAAAAAAAAAAAAAACAACAACTGTGGGGCCATTATTTGTCAATCAAACCCAGGGCCAAAACAAAATGCTGTCTGGTACACCCTGAGTCCCAGTTATCGTCATTGAAAGCTGTCAGACCAAAGAGCATTTTTTATTGATTTCTGTATTGTCTTATTTATTTATTTTTATCACCCTGACATTTTTCCTGATCTCAGCTCTGTTCTGCTATTGAGCATGTCCTGCAATTGTAAAGCGTGTCTTTTAATAGGAATCTACAAATGTGGCGTCTCACAATTCAGCATCTGCTGAATTGACAGTTGAATAGACAATTAACAAGTTATTGATATCAAATATTAACGTTAAGTGTGAGCAAATACAAACTACAGGTAATTAATACATTGTTTTAAATATAGTGTATCACACATATATAGTATATTTACATAACATGTATAACAAACAATAAATGAACTATTTAAATTATTCCTACAATTTATTTACTGACAGGGACAATGGATTCATTTAGCTGCAGGGCTTCTGGAAATCCTTCACTGCTGTGTTAATATAAAACAATTTAAACACTTATTTTTGCAGAGTAAATGTTAGGAACAAGGTGTAATTTAAAGAATAATTGTGCAGTTGTTTTGACTACGCAGATTTCCTACACCCTTAAGTTATTCCCAACAGGTTGATCAAGTTTTCCAAGTTTTTTAAGTCTTTAAGAACTAATCGCCACTCAAACAGACTTTTGTCGCAGTTTGCAAAGATGGCAGATGTGCGGGTGAAACAGGCACAGCAGGAGAGGTCATCACTTTGGCTGCAGGCAGACTGCTAAAAGTTTCAGTAATGTGCTGCTTATGCACATTCCCAGCTGAGGATGTTCTACTTCAGTGATTGCCAAAGTCTTTTCTTTCCATGTTGGAATGGAAGAGCAGGTGTCTTATAGGGTTTTCAGAGTTTTGCTCCTCCAAAATGCCTCATATCCATTGTATTTTAAACATAGATTTGATTAAAATTACATGTTTTCAGATTTTAAAGCATACTATATTAAGTAGAAAATAATCTGGTGTCAGACAAAAAAAACTTTCAGAGAAAATCTTCTATTTAAAAGCACTTTTTTTTTCTTTCATCTGCCAGTGCATCAACGTTAAGAGCCTTCTGCTTTGTGTTTCTGTAAGTTAGGCACAGATGTATCAGAGATACTTCAAGCTATCCCAATTGAATTATGAAAGATCCTCTCACTTTCATTCCGATTTTACACGACTCTTACCAAATGTTTAGCTTTTACAATAAACTGTGTGCTCTTTGCTGTAACTGCCATTCCTCTGTGGATTTTTCAAAAATGTGTCATTAATTCTCTGAAGTACTTTTTTCTCCCGGGGGTAAAAAGAAGAACAAATGACTTTAAAAGAGGATGCTAAATGTCCTCAATTTGTATTAGTACTATAAACCTTTTTTGAGCTTAATATTAATTTATCTGACATTTAAAAATATGCATAGTTTCATAGTATGTTTTCATTAAAAGAAAAACTATTTTAAAAAAGTGGAAAACAATGCATTTCCAACTTTGTAAATTATTGGAACCCACTGCTTGTAATAACCCTACCAATAAATGTAATAGCAATATATATATATATATATATATATATATAATATATATATATATATATATATATATATATATATATATATATTATATATATATATATATATATATATATATATATATATATATATCTTTTTATAAAAGTTTATAATCAAGTAAATGAAGGCTTAAAAGTGTCCAGCTTTTACCCACAAATATATATTTATGAAAGAACCAGTTAAAGTAGTTTCATAAGTTTGACTTCTGCGCATTTCAAAGTACAGGCACAAGAAAGAAATCGAGGTTTATACAATAGCTTCCACAGAATTGCTCACTGCAAGCACATATTTAAAAATGAGTCCATAACAGTACAACAGACTCATCTTTATGAATATAATGTTCTGTACTGTCTTCAGAATCCAGCAGGAACTGACAACCAGAGGCCCAAAAACATACCTAGACTGCACTCTCATTATATTATATTAGGTCCAAAAATTATGAACTGGTAACTAATCCACACTGAGTGAAAACAAAATCATCTGTGCAACCATCCAACATTTTGGCAATTATGTTTTAACGTTTAACTTTCATTTTTCAAAACTATATTCGTCAGCAACATTTCACAATAATACTGGCAATAATGATCCACAATTCCTGATAGGTGACTGAAAAGGTAGAACACTTCAAGAAAAACACAAAATAACAAATCTAAAATCATATTAAAAGAAAAGAAACAGCAAAATTTCTAATACACTCAGTGACCAAATGATTTGATTCACAAATAAAGGAGAGTTTCATGCCACTATATTTATACGTCACAATGTGCAATATGAACTCCTGGGAAGGAAGGCTCTGTGAACATGCAAACATACTCGAAAGGTTGCGTAATAGCTTTGAAAAGTTTAGAACTTCTTTCTACTTGATGATTTGACACTGACAAAGCCTTGGGCCCTAACAAACATAAAAGCATTCTGCCTCAAAGTTTGTCTGTAAATAAGTTCTTTATCTTCTTTTTAAGGCGATTCTGAATGCAGGCTTTGGAATTTGGCAGTAGCTACAAAATTTTGGAACGCTAAGAATTAGAGGTTTTACAATGTATTTATGTGTACTGTGTTAGGTAAAAATAAAAAAAATAATAATTATGAACTGGCAACTAATCCACACTGAGTGAAAACAAAATCATCTGTACAACCATCCAACATTTTGGCAATTATGTTTTAATGTTTAACTTTCATTTTTCGAAACTATATTCGTCAGCAACATTTCACAATAATGATCCTAAAATATTGACACAATTTAAACAAAAGAGTGGAGAAAACCTTGAATCCTAATTTGAAAAGCTTTCCCGATGATCGTGTTACCATGTTTCAGCACAGAATAGATCACATAACCTAGTAAAAGGAAAATTATATTATTACATAACCAAGTTTTGCTTGATATCAAATACTACGACCTGGGTAGAAGGCAAATAATAGAAATAAGAATGCTTTTGTTTTTGCCTGTCATTTACTTATTGCATAGTGAAAATGTTCAAAGTAAACACAGAATTATTCAATGTAACTAAAAGTCAACCTTCAGTATTGGAGCCCACACTATCATGTCAACACATGAGCTGTGGAGAAATAAGCTCATTAGCAGCAAAGCAGCAGAAGGTTATATGATATTGGTTATGCTCAGGAGCTTGCACAGTTCTCCTACGTTGCAGGTAAAAACTAGATTTTAAGGAAAGCTAAAAGTTAACAGTGATCACCAGATTTCACTCAGGATCGTCAGATTTCATTCTGATAAAATCATAAGATTTAAAATCTGATTGTATCAGATTTCACTCATTTCAAAATTTGTGAAATCTGATGATCCTGTTGCTGCATCTGCACCCTAATTTTTCTGCAATCATGAAAACAGAAGTGCATTTTTCTATGAGTACATTGTAAATTGTGATGATGGTATTAGACCTAATACTTGCATAATCATTATCTGTCATGCTAATCTGAAATTAGCAAAAGGAAAATAATTGTTTAGGCCAAATTTAGACTTTTCAACTCTGAGCAGGAAACACATTAAACCTCTCAACATCGACATATGCCATTTGCTTGCAAGCAGGCTCATGCATGAGCCTGTTGCTTGCAACAGAAAGCTTGGAGAGCAAACACATGAGGTGTAGGTCTAATTATGCCCCACTGCAGGAAGCTACAGTTGTCTTTGGATATAAACAGAGCAATCACAGAGGCACCAGTGTGGAACATGTAAGAGATTCTTTATTCACTGGCTCCCAGGTGACTGTATCTGCTTGTGATGGACGTAAAAGAAGACAAGGTGGAAAGAAAATGAAGTAAAATAGGTGGGAAATTGAAGGTAGCATAGAGGAAAGAGGATTTCAGTATTTATTATCAGTCTTCATTGGTGCTTTGGTGTCAATTCCACCATTTCACCCAGCTATTAGAACACACTATTCCTAGAACTATTATGTCTCTTATTTAGGCAGAGTTTTCTTTTAGGTGCACATTTAGATGTTCACAATTCAGTTCCACTCAAAATCAGTTGAAAATTATATATTCAAATCCAGTATATCAGATTTATATAGAAAAAAACAATAACAACAACCCACATGTACAAGATATATGTATAAAAACACATCTTTTCTAAAAGAAAATGCTCCTTGGTCTGGTGTTTGCTTATTGTCCTTTTCATCCCAGCTGGATACTAGTATGATCATAATTGTGTTAATCTTGTGTCTTTTCACTTTTGCCACGTTCTTGTTTGAGTCAGTGGTGCAATTAGCTGGGTTTTGTTAAATGTATTATTTGGTTTTAACTGAGATTATATGAGAAGTGTTTTAAAAACACATTGACAAAAATGTGTTAAAAAGTATTTAATTAGATTGTGTGTAATTAAATCCAAATCCAAGTATGACTGAATTAGTATGAACTAAATAAGTCTACATAAAATTGGATATTATTTGGATGCCTTGTGAATAGATGTTATACAAAGAACCTGAACTGAATTAAGAATGCTATGCTATTTGACCTTTGTAAGATATTTTTATACGTTTTGAATTCTTAGTTGCATAAAATTATCTGTCAGATTTTGATTGCCATCAACTATCAATATTCCTAACATAACAATTGCTATGTGCATGGTTGTTTATGTTATAATTCTCTGTGCTGCTACGTGAAAGACTGGTGAACTGTTCAATGTGTTTCCAACATTTTGCAAAATCACCACTAGAGATAGGCACATATCAACCAGCAAAGGTGCCCTGAACCATGCAAGGATAAATGGATATAGACAATTTATGCATGAAAAAGGGTTGCACTATGACCAGATGTTTCAAAAACCAATACTGCTCTTTAGTGCCTCATTTATGATTTTTTTTTTAAGATAAAGAGCTGTATTGGTTTTTGAAACATCTGGTCCAACCAAATGTTTTTCTGGTTCAATTTGTTTTCAGTAAACAAGGATTTAACTGTAGGGCTCACTTAACTCTTTAGTTCAGATTTAACCATATGGGTGCTTTTGAGGTCTGAACAAGAGAATTTATTTTCACAAAAAAAAGAAAAAAGCTGAAAACTAAATTTTGTAGACATGTATTTTATTTATTTATTTTACAAAAGTTATGACGGTGGGAAACGATAGAAACATGTTTGTAAAGAACTATGCCCTACTGTAGTTTGGTCAAACCAGGCAGAGTACAGATCAAAACTACTTAAACAGTGAAAAAAAAAATCTACTTTGGATTGTAAAGTTCAGTGACTGTGCTTTCACAGGTATTTTTGTGCCATTGCAGTCCACTAAATTATTAATAGTAAACACTGCCATTTCTACTCCATCTTTATACTTCCTGTATACTTTTACATTACAACCTTGCAGAAATGGACAACAACAGAATCCTTGTTTTTTTGTCTCCTGTCCTTTTTGTCAAACTGTTTTCCTGGTGTTTCTATCAAACTTCACACCTCCACAAAATCCACATCTCAACCAGCTTAAAAAGTTTGTGACAGAAAACTGGCTGATTTATTTGACGCTAAATGTTGTAGCGTTGACTGTCTGTCTGTCCGTCCAGAAAAAAAAAAGCATCTTTTACTATATCCGAAAATACAGTGAATAATTCAAAGCATCACAGCATCAGTCTGATGACTAAAGACTTTGCATTTTCAAACTAAAAAAAATAACTTGTTGGAGCAAGCAGTCCAAGTCATCTGCATCTTTTTTGACAGAAACCTGACATTGCTGGGAAGCTTAAGTGCTGCGCTGCGTTTTTTGGTTTTCATGCACAATGACTCCTTTGGGCCCTTCCGCTAAAAGCCATTAGCGCTCCCAGCAGTGTAAAACTTGCATGAATTTATAAATCTTTCAAGGCAGTGGATTGAATTTGTAGTCCTGATAAAGGATAGGTTTTAGATGAACAGTGCCACAGTTGAATCGAGTTGCCAACACCAACAGACTGATGGTGAAACTACAGTCTCTTATTATTTAAATACTACAAAATCTTCCTCTTCTTTAGCAGTCAGAGCATTGTCCTTTTTATCATTTGAAATATTTACATGTAACATTTTACATATCTATCCATCTATGCAAATAGATATACATTCATACTTTCGCAACAAAACTGTATTTGACTTAACTTTTATTTTACTCCTACCTCTATCAGAAGAGAGCTCATACATGCAGTTGTAAGCTTTGCTGTTTCTCGATTAGTATGTGTCTTTGTGCGGCACTTTTAAGGTTACCTTTTGTTTTAAAGAGAGGGAGAGGAACAGCTCAGTGTTTATGCCAAACTTTGAAGGACAGAGGGAGGGGCAGGCAAACAGGGGGGGTGAGAATCCAATCGCCCAGCACAAGGGCAAATTATCTGACCAAGGTGCTGAGAGTGGGGTGTCTTCAGCCACTAATTGATAAGAGCCGTCTATCTTTAGTAAGCAGCATCGTTTGGCTCTGAGCATCAAAACCTTGGCTGTGGCTAAAAGGTTTGTGTTGTCCCACTCCCTCCTCCCCATCCTTGGCTATAAACAGAGGGTGAAAATCATGATGTCACCTTGCCAGGGGGTCACCATTGTACTTTCCTACCTGAGATAGTAAAGGTGTTTGAATTAAGATTAATTTAACTTCTTCATCTCTGTGCTGTACTGATTATTTGCTTATCAGTGAGAATAACTTCAGATTCTGTTTTTTTTTTTTTATTATTCAAATTGTTCTTTTTAGGAGCAACATTTGTAGCCCCCACAACTATACAAATAGATGAGGTGCTGTCAAAATTTTTACAGTATTCTTGTCTTCAGGATTTGCAATTTTGCTTCCCCTGAAAAGAATAGCACTTTCTAAAGCAATTCAGTTGCAGGGTAACCTTCTCAGAGCTCATATAGCAGTCATGTTGTTGAGATGAAAATCCACTGAACAGACAATGCCATCATAGAAGCAGAGAACAAATATGCAGATACAAATAAAGATAAATCATCTGAATGACACCTCAGCGGGATAAGAAGCCAGTGTTTGAGGAAACGACTGCCAATGCAGTCGCCCTGCAAAAGCCAAAACAATAGCACTTCATATAAAACAATTTGCACATGCTTTCAATCCTCACTCATACAAGCTGACTGCGCTCTGCCAAAGCAATATGTGGAAAGATAACGGATGTAAATGAGTAGCTGCTGAGGAAAGACAAACATTTAGACAGATGGTACGACTCAATGCAAAAATTACACCAAGGGTTTATGGATCTGCTGTCTGTAAAAAAACAAATTATAAATATAGCAACAATGTTTGAGGAATAATTTAAGATTTTTGCTGATTTGCTGAACTGTATTCACTGCATTGTGCTAAATTGATTTGTAGTAATGGCAATATGTTGTTTTTGTTTTCTTTTTGGATTTTGTTGTTTCATTTGTAATTCTTATCTTTGTAGATAATTTCCATTTGTTGATGAAGTACAGGTGGGAGTAGCTCAGGAGGTTCGAGCTCATCCTTAAATCAACGAGCGGCTGGTGCAAACCATCTCAGTCACTTTGCTGTAGTGTTCTCACGCTTGATCAATTACAACACAAATGCAAGCCAGTGACTTGCATTAAAAGTTTCAAGGTTTTAAGTTCTTTGAAACTTAAAACCTGTTTGACCTTTTTTGTGTGACAACCACAGATTTATTTTGAATGTCATAACATAGGACTGTGTTATTACACAGTGGTTACAAAATTATACATTTGAACTAAATTGCCAGTCAGCTTCAGTATGAATTGAATACATTTCACATGATGTATAATACATTATTTGGTCACTGCGACATTGGCTCCACACATAAGACAAACAGATATCTGCTTCTCAATTTGTGTTGGTATATGACATAAAATCCCAATCAAATCCAAAGAGATTGGGACTGTGACATTATATGTGAACAATTTTAAGGGAGGTGAAAACTTTTGAAAGGCACTTCAAAGAAAGTGCAATTTCCTTGTAGTGTTGAACTCAATGTTAAATAAATTAATTTGGGGTTTGGGGGCCTGAAATCATGGATCTTTTGCTTAAGAAGGGATATATCCTGCATGTATATAACATTAGCTTATTGCACATGAGTCCAAAATAAAAACTGTGTTTATTTTCATTAATTTTTAGAAGCATCCCATCACCATTAATTGCTGGGATCTGAGAAGAGTACTATTGTTTGGAAATGGAAGACACATTATTCTGCCTCTATTGCTTAAGAAATATTTTGTAAAGTAAAATATCTGAATACTAAACTGTAGAACTAAGCCAGCTACCACTCTTACACATTCAGTTAAAGATAAAAAGCTATTTTTTTTTTCTTTTACATATATAAACAACAGAGACTCGCCTACTCACCAAGTTCCTGCTGGGTCTCTTTCTTAGAAAATTGTAGCACATAAAAGGTCACAACTGAGGTTTTGTTGCTTGGATACTCCATATTGTAATCTTTATTTTGAATGACACACTACTAGGTTATTGCATGCATTCATTGGTTTCATTTGTACTGACTGAAAAGATACAAAGATTTCTAAAATAAAAGTAACGAATTTTGCTTAGAGAGAACTTTGGGACAATATGTTTATCTTAATAAATTATGTTAATAAAATTATGCCTATGTGACTATTCATTTAAAAAATAATTTATGTTGTGTATCCAGAGCACTTCCAATAATCAGTCTTCCATCACTGACATAATAAAAAAAATACACTCATCTGTTTGGTCTGCACCAACTGTTGGAAAAACAGCCTCATTTATCTGAGGTCATGGCATTGATTAGCCACCAATGCCCTGGAGCCCAGAAATGAGACAGGTTGCAAGATGACCCGAATTAGACTGTAAAGACAACATCCGAGCCAGTTCAATTAACAAATTCTAATCCACGCTGATTACTCCAGTGCCAAATCATTACTGATGCCTGGCTTGAGTGACAGTCAGACTCTCAGAAGTACTCAGACTGCTCTTCTCTTTGCTTTGTGATTTGATAGGGTAAAATTGAGGAATCTTGAATTAGGTGGCAAATGATCAGCAGATGATTGTGATAATTATTTTCCTAATTCAAATAATACAATATAATCCTAGAAATCAGGAAATACAAAGCAACAGTTTTGGGATATGTGTCTTTATGAAGCTATAGGCATGGTAAAGGCATAAAATGATTTGACTGAACTTGACTGGACTTGCAAAATAAAACTTAGCCATAACACCTAACAACAAACTGTAATTGTGCCTAGTTATCTAAAATGTGTAAACAGACTTAGCCCATTCAGATAGCTAAATCTGTGTCGGAAACCAGTTAGCTGCTGCCCAATATATTATTACTGTATGGGGGTAGCAGCACCCTTTGAGATTGTGATTGACAGCAATAAAACCCGCCTCCAGTCTCTGATAGGTTGTTTCTAGGAGCTCTGGGAGAAGGGAGAGAAGCTTAATTTCACAGATTATTTGTCTCTTACCATATTGTTATGATGGAGAGACATTTTCAACAATTATGTAAAAATATTATAAATATCTATATAGATATATAGATATAAATATATTTATCACATACTGAAGCTTTAATGGAAAATTAGTAAAATACTTACTGAATACATCTCCTCATGGAACAAAGTCATGTGACATAAAAACATCAACATAATTTAGAAAATTTTTCCAATACTTCATTTAAAGGAATTAGCTTTGCAAACATTGCAGTCTCAAGATTATGATTCGTTGTTAATTTTTTATCGCATTGTTAATAGAAGTCAAGCTCAGTTTGGCCTCAAATTAATTTTGACCACATAAAGATCCATAATAATATGTTTTTTCTTTGTCTTCTTTTTTCTATTTTATGCAAACAACAGATTCAGTTTGTCTGACTAATTACAACGGCTGTCCTGTTTTGCAGTATATTCAATGTTTAAACAATGACAAATTTTTGACAAAACAGCAAAAAAAAAAAAGACAGAATGAACTATTGATTTTCTTTCCCATTTGCGCATGATGAATGGTCTCCATTGTTTATCAATACAATGTGAATGGCCCCAGTAAGTCCTGTAATGGACAGAACTGATGGTTGCAGACAATAAGGTACATTCGTGATCCCTGTAAATTCTGACTCTTTCTGACATAAGCTAACATACACAACAAATCACTGGACTGGCAGAGCTCAGTCCTCCTTCATCCTTCACTACCCCCTCCACCCCGAACCAGTACTTCTGTGATAAATGTGCTGCAACTATCAAAAGCATACACCACACATTACAAGTCTAATACACAAACATTCATTGAGCCTCTCCAGTTGGTTTTGAGGGTCAGATGAAGTTTAAGAATCCCCATCACCACAAATCCTCTGTGTCCTTCTGAATTAGCTCACAACAGGACTGAGCAAGAATAAATTACAGACCAAAAAGCCAAAGGTTTCTTTTTAGCTCTGGATTCCAGCGTCCATGTCTTCATTATTTTCTCAGCATTCCCCTCTGTCCCTTTCAAATAAGCACAAACCTTCATCTTTACTTTCACAATTACCTTTCTTACCCAAAAGCACTCTGAAATGAACATACCCAGCTTGCCTGACTCTTCAGAGAAATGAAGTCAACCCTGCTTAAGTAAAATAAACAAGGACCACACAGTCATGTCCTCCTCACGTCCTCTTAGTCTTTTTTTCTTAACTTGATAGAAATTCACCAGCACGTAAATAGTGCTACACTTTTCACAGATGCTGCCATTAGTATTCTGCAGGGATGAATCCCGGTGACATGTAATACATCATAGTCACCAGGAGGCATTTCCACTGCAGGGTTGACGTGCAAATATGGAAGAACATGTTCCAATGTTTTCCTTTATAGCCTTTATCCTGAAAATGTTCTCTGAACTTTCTTTGCACAACCGTGCACATGTGCCAAAGCAAAACCCCTCGGTGTCGTAACGCTCACTCACACAGTGGATACAGTAAATGCATTCCACACATCACTAACCTCCACATGCCAGCATTCCTACACACACTGACACATTGCCCATCAGGGTCATAGAGTATTGGCATCATGGGATTTTTGTAAAATTTAATATAAAGGAGAGAGTGTTTCTGTGAGTAATTGTGTGTTTAAAGCACAACAGTCTTCTCACCTCAAACAAGCGAGCCAGCCAGGAAGGATGCATGCCCTCGACTAACCTTGGAGGTTTTACAGTGCTTACACAAGAAGGTATAAATCATCTAGATGTTTCTTTTTTTCTCTTAAACGCTGCTGCTTTATATTTTTCAACCAGACTGACAAGGCAAATGTTCATCCGCATAAGAGCATATTACAGTTATTGTCTGACATGGAGTGGGAACTGGAATTCAAGAAATGGAAAAATCTGTGTTGTCTTGGGTCAGTCTAGCTGCAGAGACCATCATGCACATTTGCTCTTGACACATTTAAAAGAATTTGCCATGAGGGGAACATAAACGTAGTACACTGCAGCTGTATTTGCAGGTGAATGGAAAATATACAAATTATCATATTGATTGCTTTTTTTGCCTCAATAAAGAGATTTCCATCTTTATTTGATAAAATCTCTACATACAAACAAAAGTTGGGAAGAAGAAGGCTTTAATGGCATTCTCTCAGAGAGACTTTTTGTCTAGAATCTCAGTTTTCAGCAGAAGCAACAAAAGAGGAGCTCTCCACAACTACTCGCTACAATGTAAACAGCTCAGACCCAAACCTCTCCACTCAACAACACATTTGCTCACAAAGGCTCCCGCTCATGTATTCATGTATTCATGCATTTCTCAGAACATTGCTGTTTGCATTACCATTCCCCCCCAAAAAAATGATGAGGGAATTCACTACACTGGAATAGGAAAGCTCATGGAGCTCATGATTTTTGTGTGTGTTTGTTTTTGTAGCAATGGGAAAATGTGTGATTAAAAATTGCAGTTTGTGACCAAATTCTTTATTTAAACAAAAACCTTGGAAATGGTGAAATTAATGGACTGCAGAAGATTGTCAGAATGTAGTTAAACTTTCCAGTCTTACTATGTAGTTGTGTTATTTTCGGTTTAAATAAGCAGGGGTCCCCAAAGTCGTGCATCCTGCATGTTTTAGTTCTCTCCCTGATTTAATGCACCTGGATCAAATGATGTCTCGTTAGAGGCCTAAGAAGAACATTGACATTCTAAAAAGGTTGTCACCACCACAAAGGTAGAGATCTAAAACATGCAGGATGCCGGCCCTGGAGGACCGACTTTGGGGACCCCTGACATAAAGTATATCAGTCAATCAAAGAAGATCTTAAAGCTGTATTGGATGCTGTTATTTCTGTTTCTATTCCTGCTTTGTCAAGACCCAACAAAGCAGGTTTATTTACACCTCGCTCATGGATCTCTATCTCTGTCACTAGTGGGCAGTCACATTCCACACAGGTTCATCAGCACTATACCTTTCTTACAGGATGTTGCATGCAAAGCCATCCGATGTGGGATCTATCCTCATTCTTTTTATGTGTCTTCCTCCCACTGTCTGTTTTGTGCATTTTCTTGCACTCGACAACGGTGCAGTTAAATTTCAGTAGAGGAAACAGCTGCAGTGCTGCCACTACTCTGCCAAGTAAGATGCATAAACTGGTGATGAAAACGCTGTCCTGTAAGGAATGAGAAAATAGGGTTTAATTATTGCCTGAATTTTATAAAAAGAAAAAAATAAATAAAGGCATTTAAATGAAGAGGTTACAACCTCTGCACAATCACTCAAAATCCCCCTGGGGTTGTTTGGGATATTAATTATGGGATGACATTAAAAAGGCATAAGATAAATGCTTCTCTGAGTGAAAGATGAGAATGAAGAAATATGG
This sequence comes from Poeciliopsis prolifica, assembly GCF_027474105.1. Classification (NCBI taxonomy): domain Eukaryota; kingdom Metazoa; phylum Chordata; class Actinopteri; order Cyprinodontiformes; family Poeciliidae; genus Poeciliopsis; species Poeciliopsis prolifica. The sequence goes on from NW_026562396.1 coordinate 3,230,405, forward strand.
ATTAAGAGATGTTAATTTAATTTTGAAATGGAGAAAGGCACGTTGCAAATGTTGAACAAATGTGGATATGTGTACTAAGTCAGTTACTTAATGCTTTAATGTTGTTTGAAGTGTAGGCAGCAAAAAAGAAACTGCAAGGTAGACTAGTTCACTGTGCAATAATTAACACAAATAAAATATGAAAAGTGCATATGCAACAGGAAATTATTTAGAGACCCGTGTAAAGCACTCAGAATGTCAGCCACTCTGAATACAAGCAATTAATGCAATGTCTCTGCTTATAAAACACAATGGCTCTCAAAATGTTTTTCCCACATTTCTTTCTTGTCACAAAATAATGAGTACATTTTGTTAGGCAAAAACAAATATTTGTCTTTCTGATCTCTAAAGACATTGCTTCATTGTGCAGACATAATTCTCCAGCTTTATGTTTCTACTGGCTTTTAGATGCTAAGGCATGAGAAAGAAACTGCCTTCCACTCTGATCTCTACATGTCACTGTTTGTAGAAGTCTGAATTTTTCAAATGTCACATGTAGTTATTGTAGGAGAGAAAACAAAAACATTAGTCGTGCTATATCCGTAGATGTGTGGCTGTATCCTCCAAATCAACAAATTTCTCTGTTTTCTTTGAAACCTTGTGGGAGGGGTTCTGCTTTCTGGTCTGCAAGGCAATGATAAATCACTAGTCAGGTGAAGATGAAAGCCTTTGGGCCACACTGCTTCAAAGTATGGCCTTCATGAGTTGCCAGCTTATCTTGAAAGGATTGAGCAGTCTTCAAAAGCTAGACTGTTGTGAGCTGGTCTGATTGAGTTTTTAGTTGAACTGCAACTTTGTGCTCTGCTTCTGTCTCAAGTCATAATCTCACTCATTATATCCTTCAAAAATCAGCAAGATATGTGATGCACAACTAGACAGGGCTGTAAACAAGCAGTTTTTTTAGGTCATGCGTTGCACTTGGACATTACTTTCAACACAGTTGTAAAACTGAGTCGTAAAACCCAGGAACAATAGTCTGATCCTTTTTTTCTCCCAGCTCTCGTACCAGCAGAAGTATGCCAATGAAACAGCATATGTTAGTAATATGCGTATATAAAGTGCCTGCCTAAAAGATGCACAAATGTCAACAAATGCAGAATTGGAAAGAAAAATGATTTTTCTTTGATTAAGAATTAGATATATGTGAATTATTTTAAACTCTCAATTGGAAACATGTATGGTTTAGAAATATGTAAACCATTTTAGTGGGAAGCTCAGATGGTTGTGTCCAAAGACAGTCGCATCCTCAACAAAATTTGTTCTTTGAGCTACTTGCAAAACATCCTTTTAACCATACTTGCAGCTTCTGTGTTCCTGAAATGCCTCCAAAATATTTATACAATGAGGTCTGATACATCGATTTCTAGTTTTTTTTGTTTTGTTTTGTTTTTTCATTCTGTTGCAAAGTAGAACATATTGCAAACAGGAGAAAGCAGTCTCATGTTGTCACGAGTATTTATCAAATAAAGATTCTTAAATCCAATGAACAGGTTCCAGGGGAAGAGGAACAAATCTGGCAGGAAGAAAAGAAGTTGTAAAAGGAGGACAGGAAATTGACATAAAAGAAGATGGACAATGGAAGGATGAGACCAGCAGGAGGTAAAAAAAATGGATTGGTTCAAAGGTTGCTAATTTGTTACTTTATCTTGTTTTTTATTCTCCACAATTATGTATTATCAATTAATATTGAAGATTTATTGTCACATTGTTGTCCCATTAGTAAATGTGGGCACAGAATTTCAGTCTTATGAAGGCCTTAAAAGATTTTCAAAGAAAATACATGCAAATTTTACTATAATTGATCATCCACCCCCTCTGTCTGTCATGGTCATAAATTTTGCTTTCAGTTGTTTTTGTTCCCTTAGTTGTTTGCAGGAAGTTTATCTCCATCTATTGGACAGTTCAGTTGCTGAGCTACATCATTCTCTGTTGTTCCATTTCTGTTTCAACAAATTTGTCTTTGTTTTACCTGCTTTTGGTTGCAGAGCTTGTTCTTGGGATTTTAGCTTTTTGTTTGCTTGGATGTTGTGGCTGATTTTTCAGCCACTTTTTTCCCCCAGTAATCCACAAAAGTTTTATTAAAGTTACTTTTGTTTTCACATATTGCCTCAGTGTTTTGTACTTTCCGTTTAGCTCCTATCTCCTGAACTCATTGCAATAGAGGGAGCTTAGGGCCTTTAATATGTACACCAAGGTGTTGCTAAATTTTTTATTCTGTTGAGGCGAGTGCAATATTCTTCCCTGCAATTTACTGGTGCAGCAGTGCTAGAGGCAGGGATACTAACAAAGTTACAAAACTGATCAGGAAGCCCAGGTTTGTATTTTCTGTGAAATCTTTGAAGTAGCACAGAAGGAAGTAATCTGGTTTGAACATTACAAAAATGAGGCCATTTTCTCCCAAGGAATATGTTGAGCAGCCATTCTCTTGTGTCCATTCTTCATGCCAGGTATGTTTACCTACAATTGTTACATAATCTCCATTTGATATATATTTAACTGTAAAGTATGCAAACTTTCAAAACATAATGATACACTTTCTTGGACACCACTTTCTGAAAAACAAAAATACATATTTATGTTGTGATGACTATTTTACATTCTATTAAAACATATTAGCAGTTTATGTGCAGCTGCAAACACAGCTTTCTTGAGCAGTTTTCTTTGTTTTCTTCCACAAAACCATGATGAAAGATGTGTTTTTCTGCAGGTTCCATGTTACTGTGCAATAAATGAGACGGTAATTGAGTGATAACTTTACATCCCCTTCTCTTAGTATGCTAGCTAAAAAAAAACTAGAACAAAAAAACTATACAGTGTGCTTCATCCAGACCTGCTTCATTATTGATTGTCTTACAAGCTCTCTGTATTGTGCACAATATATGATTTTCCCACAACAGTTGATAACATTTTTCTCTTTTAGGTCTAAATGTATCTCACTTGTTCAGTGATTTTAAAAATTTTCTTTTTATGATGTAAAAACTTTTGTAAGTGATATCAAAATTGGTAGGTAAAATAATCACAAACTGCTTGCTGGTAGGTATTGAACAAACTGACGATTTATCTGGGTATAAAAAAATCCACGGGTGTTTTATTCTCTTAATTGGGACATTTATAAAGGCCTTTTCTGCAAGGGTTGAATGTCCTGTCTTATTCTTTTTCATGAGACTTGCCTGACGGGCCGTTAATGACACAGCTCATTTTCTTTTGGAACACCAAATTAGATTTTAATGAATAGTTTTGAACATTTTAGTCAGTGAACCTTGTTAATTTGTCACTTTTCAAAGTTTCTGAATCAGTATTGAGAGAAATGTGTAATTTTTTTATCGAGACATATTTTTTTCCCCCATTTGTAAGAAATTATAAGAAATGTTTGTGTTGTTCTTTAGGGAATTATTTTACAGATAGCCCAAACATATTACCATTCAGTAATTACTGCTAGTTCCACTTCCTGGCAGTAATGTTTCTAGGGTTGTACCTACACTGTGAAGAGGGCTTGTTGGTCCCGATCCTGAGCGTATAGCCTTCCTGTGACATCTCAGAGATTTCTTCCAGAAACTCCTTTCCCTTCTCCTGGAACCAGAGTGGGTTATGCAGTGTATTGTGAAATAAATATGGTTCTTACTTTAGCCTCCTGCAGTTTAGGCTATCATGGCTGGAGGACAAACATTTAATAGTAGGAAGGTGTGTGAACTACCTGTGATATCTAAGGGGAAAAAAAAGACAATACACGGTATGCTCTCAAAAAATTATTTGTGTTGATGTGGTTTTATTTCTTAACTGAAAAAATAAGGCATGGCAAAGAGAAACATTTTTTTATGTGTGATGACAAACAATTCCATAATTTTAATAATATTTTTAGGTTTCATTCATTTCTCAATACTTTCCCCCTCTCTCTGAATAAGTTGTTAAAAATTAATCTAAATCACTAATAGCATCAATCTCTGCATAGCAGGGTGCCACCAGACAGTCATATTCATTAAGAGTTCACACCCTTCTAAAAGGTTTCCAGTGCTTTGTTGAAATTACTGGAAGATTTTCTGAACAAGAATGTGGTTACAATTCAAGTTATGAAATTTTAGATTTAATACTACCATGTACTACACAAACTTTTAATTGAACAAATTTTGAGAATGATCATATGTCATGAAACAAACATCTTTCCCATCCTTTCTATTAACTGTATGCAAATGCTGAACTGCACTGCTAGAGGTTAAATCACACAATCTGTACCATGGTTGCTAAATTATTTCATTACAGACCCTGGAAAAAGAGGAACTCTCATTAGAGCCGTTGCAATGTAACAGTAAACTATGTCTCATTGGTAGAAAGTTTTAGTCTACAGTGTGTTGACGCTCTTGTCACATGGAAGTGTTTAAAGAAGAAGTGCAGAGAGCTGGAGGAAAATTAAAATCTTTAATGAAGAAATAAAAAAAAATAAAAAATACTTACAGCCATGAACAGAAAACAACACTGGAACCAACAGGCAAACACGATCATGGAGGGAGAGCAAACAAAGGAGCCAATGGAGAACACAGAAACCAGGAAGTTTATTTAAATGCAGAGGAGAGAGAAGAGATGACAAAAGAACCACAAGTGCCAAAGTTAGCAGATGTAGTTGGAGAAGACAGCAAGCAATGAAGAAATGATTGGCAGCCAGGGAGCTAAGCAGCATTGAATTGCAGATGAGAGGAAACCTCTAGAAATTTGATTCAGAAACAATTTCTAATTCAGAAACCAACCGATAGATCATTTGTTCTTTTCAAACGATCTAGAGATTCTGTTTAAATGATGTGACTGACAACAAGAAAAGACAATGTAAACCAATAACATATTTATTTAAAACAATTGTATAAGGTTCCACATTGCATCAAATTCCATCAGCATAAGCAAAAATAGATTTGTGTACAAAATTCTGTATAACCAGTAATAGATTAGCTTAGCGACCCGACTTTTCCTTCAATAAATAAAGAACTATATTAAATAAATGCAACAGGTGAAAAGGCCTTGCATGGTGGCTGAGTGGATGCGAAGAAGATGTGCTGTATATTTCCAAATAGGGCCAACAAAGAGAAACAACTTAAATCCATTTTAAAATTTATTTTGGGACATACTTACATTATCTGGTTACACACACAATGTTTTCAAGTCTTTTTCTGCATTTTAAGCTTATAGTTGATCAATTTTAACATTTAAGACCAGAATAATACATTAGACCAACAGCAATAAAACAATAAATAAAAAAACACTCAGTTCTGTCACTTCCAAGAGTCACAAATGACTAAGTGTTTTAAGCATCGTTTTAGATAGTGGGTTTTCTGTTTTTTTTTTTCTGTTCATATCTTACAATAAGCTGGTAAATGGCTACAATAGTGTTGATTGACACTTACTAGTCTAATGGACTCATAATTGAAGAGTGTTTTGTTCATTCGCGAGCGCAACCTTGGTAATGCATTTTTTCAAACCGAATTGTGCAGCTTTCCTTAATTTCTTGAAAAGCAAATACTGAATTAATGCTATTTTGATTTGTATTTTATTTATTTTGAATTATATTTTTATTTATTTTTTTATAGATTTAGTCTGGGTCAACTTGTATGTATCTCACTAAACTAGAGAAATTGCCTTCTTGTGAAAAAATAATTTGAGAAGAGACTGCAATGCAATACCGTTTTTGGAATTCCAGCACTATAATATGTTTTATTCTCCTCAGAGGATTTGATAACATGTCTGAACTTAACTAGCTTGATGCAGAAAGTGATTTGGACAGGTTGAGACTGATGAGGTGCGTGTAGCCTGTGGCAACTGTTTCAAGTTGTGCACGCTTAGAACAGCGATACCTGTCACTGGTGATGATCCTCAGCAACAGAAAAAAAGCAACATCAAGATCTTCAATTTCAATCCCTCCTTCATCTGGCTTCTCCACACTTTAACAAGAAACAGGCCATGTCATTGAACAATGTAAAGACAAACTGCTCAGGTTATTAATGTGCAAAAGATGTGTTGTAAGTTCTTTTTAAATTGCATTTCTGGTTTGCTCGATCATTGGATTGGTTCATTTACACACTGTGAAAGACATTTTCTACTTTACTTTTTATGCTGTCTAAAATTTTAAGCTTCTGCACGACAAATCCATATTAATCAATTAAATAAATAAACAGAAATAAACAGTAGCAATTAAAATAATTTATCTCTACTACTCTCGGTCTGGACTTTAAAGTGCTTAATGAAAGAAGTTCAGTTATTTTCTGGTCTTTTTGCAACATGTTGCATGTAAGCAGTGCCAAGTAAAACAAAGGCCCTTTTTCACCACTTCTGTTTGGCTAAATGGAACAGAGAGCAAGAATTTGTCATTTGAACCCAAAGTGTTCCCAGAGCTGGCTAGTTGACTAAAATGAGGGATTGGGGGAGTAGGATCCATGAAGTTCCCGGTGTCAGAGCTCCAGCTTTTCAAGGAAACTCAACATGGCTCATCAGTGAAGTGTGGTGGTGGCAGTATCATGCTGTGGGGATGTAGCAGCAAGAAGTGCAGACTAGTCAGGATAGTAGAAAAGATGAATGCAGCAATGTTCACCATTCACAAACTTGCTCCAGAGTGCTGTTGACCTGAGACTCAGGCAGCAGTTCATTTGAATACAATTTGGATTTAGGTTGCGGCATAAAATGAAGAATTGTTTATTCTTTCTGAATGCACTGCATGTACAGGTCTTAGGTGTTGTGGTAATTTTGTCATAAATAAAAAAACACAGTTTTTTGTCAGTGATTTTGGTCAACTGACTGCTTCCCCTAAAAAAAATAATCAACTCCTTCTGTTTTATATTATGTGAAGGGCTTATAATTTGAAAGTACCGAATCAAACTTCTATCAGGAAAACTGTAGTGACACTTAGATATTGCACATAACTTTGCATATGTGTAAAGCCCAAAATGGACTGATTTCATTTCTGATTCTCATCTCCCATGCACAGAACTACACTGAAATTGTCCTAATAAATGATCTGCGGGGCTGCTATCTGATGTTCTACATTATCAACGCAATCTATTCAATCAGAACATTACCCATCCTGCAAATAATAGGTTTCAAGTCAGGATTCCCAATTATTCTGATGCATTCACACTGTGTGAATGAGCCTTGCAATTTGGCAGGTTGGCCTCGTTATTCGAGAGAACATTGAGCTGATTGGCATTTCCAATGGCGCCTTTAGTTGTGAGCCTGGCAGTTATATGCTCTTCCATTTGTGACAGATCATGTTACTAAACTGATTAATGTGCCACCGCCTCCACACAGCGCTGAATGATGTGGCTCACACCCATGACCTTTGAAAAACAGCCAGACCCCAATATGACCCTGGACTTCTCTTTGGCCTACATCATAAACAAGCCAATGTCAGCAACCCTGACAAATCTTGTGGACATTATTTAAGCCGTAACAGACTTATATCTGAAAAAGGTGCAACTTTGGTCACAAAATTACTTTTTAAATTTGATCACTCTGACATACCTATGGTATAAGAAAAAGCCAAATGAACAAATTCAAGGTTGAGAGCTAAAATTATGTTTGGTATTAGCTAAACATTAGCTTATCTCTTTAGCTTACCTCTTCTTCCAATACACCTATAATCCCACATCCAGACATGTAGTAATGAGTGACATTTACCAGTGTACTTTGAGGAGTAGTTTTATGGCACCATCCTTTGTATTTTTATTGAGTTATATTAGAACAAAGTATTTCTACTCTTGGATAAAAATTTGTGACTACTCTCCCCTTTGTAAGTTCAAAGAATTAACTAAAAATGCACTGAGGAAACTCACATTAATAGCTTAACGAGACTCCTTGTTTGTACACAGCTTTGTTCTCATGAAATTTTTTTATTTGATGAGTTTGTTGTGCCATTTTGAGGTCAAAAAGATAAAATCTATAAATTATCTGTGGAAATTCTTTACTTTTCAATTTCTTCCTGCAAATCAAAAGTATTCACATCAAGTTAGAAGCTTTTGCTAAATTGAATGTTCTTTAATGAATGTTTTTTTTTATGCTTGGGATGTCCTAATTGTTTCATGTAAAATATTTTGAAAGTGTGTTTTTTGGGCTCCAGCCTGCCTTTGTCATGATGTGTGTTTGGATGGTGAATCCAAATGCAGAAAAGTAGAGATGTCAGGTAAATAAAAATATGTTCACTGAAAAAATGATGGACAAACTTAAAAAAATCAGAAAGAGCCAGAGCAGAACAAAAAGGAAAAGCCAGCAGGGACCACAGGGAAGAAAAATAACATGTTATAACAGGACCATGCAACAAGGACTGACTAAAAATGAGGTGCTTAAGTACTGGGGATTTGACGGCTGAACAAAAGACCTGGTCTGATGAGCTAATGAGTTGCAGCTGTGGGAAGAGAGCAGAAAGCAGGTTGAGGGGAGAGAAAGAGGAAGAAACCCAGTGGGACTCAGAAATGAATCTAACAAAACAGACAAAGGAAACGTAGTTAAAGTGGAGTAACAAGGAATAACGAGACACAAAATGAACATAACTGGAAACACTAAGAAGGACTGCACTAACGTAATCCAGAAATTAGTTTGATCTAATCAAAAAGAGAGTGAGGAACACAGAATAATCAAACCTTAAAAATAACTCAAAACAATGCAGGAGCCTGACAGTCTTGCCCATAATGCTCTTGCAAAAGTGATATTTGATATCAATGAGTCCTTTCCTTTTTCAAATAAATGTCAATATTTTTAAAAGTCTAATATTCAAGTCACTGGGACAAAATTATGTGATGAAGAAGCATTGGAAAATTTGGTTTAAAACATTTTATATACATTTTGTTTTTGTAATTTATGGTGTGTCAGATTTTGTTGTTTCTTTGCATCATTCCCTTTGATAAGGCGTCATAGTTGTTAACTTGCTGCGAGAGGGTCCTGAATTAAAATTGTTCTATATCAAGCTTGCATTTCCCTGAGATATGTATGTTGTCACTTGTATTGCATTGTGATGGGCTGGCAACCTGTTCATGGTGTACCTTCTATCTTGATCAGTGACCACTGTGTTTTTAGATCGTTTAGGGACACAGTTGTTTGTGAAATAAATTCTAAGTTGTAAAATAATTTACGTGTCACATTTTTTAACATGTGATATATGTATTTCAGTATTTGATACTGTTCCAACACAGTTTTTTTATTATTATCTTTGCATAAAAAAAAAATCTCATCAAACTTAAACTCTTATTTATGTTAACAGTTTTTCAGAATTTATTATTCAGCTATCTGTAGAATTTTTTATAGCACTAATACATTTTAAATTGCAATGAGGCAATGTGTGTTGTTAAAGTGAACTGATTAAATGAATTGAGTTTAATTTATTGAAATATATGTTGCGATTATTTAGTAATAGAGAAAACTAAATAATCCTAATTCAAAACCACCAGGGTGCTACATTTTCCTTCATACTTCAGATAAGCTCCTTTATAATGAAGTGACGTACTTGTAAACTTTAACAAGTTGCTCTCCTGTTCACTGTAATTTCCAAAATAATCCCAGCAGTATTGTGATATACTAAAACATAAATGTAATTTACAGAACATTTGATAATTATACTGAAGATTGTCGCTTAATTCAGGGCAATAAAAGTGACAACATTTTTATTGCTGCTTAGTTGAGTTGGTAATACTATTTGTGTAATGGCATTCATTCATTGGCCTCTAATGTATGATTCACTCTATTACCCTCATGTTTTAAATTAATATTCCATTTTCATGTTAATCATATAACAACATTTTTAAGGCTTCATTAGTTTTTTCTGCTAATGTGACATATATATGAGCTCCGGTGGCTGACCACATTGATACATTTTTGACACACTGTAAAATAAAAAAAGAGAAAATTAGCACAAAGTCACAACAAACTTTTAGAGTCCCCTTCAATATGAGTAAAACTGCTTAGAAAAAAAAATAAATGAAGTGACGGGGATGTGCTAAATGGGTTCAAATGTATGTCGCAGTTAACCATTACAAGGTCACGGATACATTTAAATGCTCCAGAGGAGAGAGTAAGGATTGATTGAACAGATTCAATGTCCTGCTCTCCTCATTACACCCATTTCTCAGCTGCCTGGGGTTAATTACCACACACACACCTCACGCTGTTGTTCCACTTACATTATAATTACTGTGGCCAAGATTGAGAACAATCTAAAACTCATATCAGGCCCTCCAATACACACAAACAGACACAAAGCCACACACACATATCCATATTCATACATAGGACACACACTCACATCACAGAAGCATCATCATCAATATTCTCTGGCTGAACCTCCCCGTATATTCCCAAATCCCCCTCCCTCCCCAGGAGCCAGCTGTTTTTGAGATTGATTTCATTTATTTAATGACGGCTGTGCTAATGACCCTTCGCACATGGCTGATGGTGTCACAGACACCACAACATCTCAGGAATGAGGATTGGATCAAGGCCTGGAGAGTAAGGGCTCAGTGATATTAAATAGAGCAGAATGGAAAAAAAGGAGAGCAGCAGAAGGACGGGGGAGGCTTGAGATACCATGTATGCAGGCGATCGTTGTCTTTCTCAAACAAACAAGGGCACTGGATACAGGATGGAAATTAATAACCACTCTGTGGTCTAAATTTTACCCTGTGACACAAATGAAAGAGACCTATTCACCTTGTATTGAAGACTTTCATGGCTACGGCGGATATTTGTTTTTCAAGAGCGACAGCTTTAGAGAAAATCTCAGGTACCCAAATTGACTTCAATTTGCTCTTGTCACTTGTATCTTGGGGTCAAAAAAATGAATTTTAAAGATTATTTCAGGTTTTATGAAAAACCTTGTAATAGTAGCAAGAGAAAAGCCTTTTTATTAAATAATTTTTGTGCATGGTATGCAGTCATTTGTGTAGTATGCCATACTTTCAAATGATGAGTATTTTCTGTTGATATGAGTGGCAAATAAATTATTATTGGTCATGTTTTTTTTTTTTTTCTCTCAACACAAAAGACCAAACACCACCTGCCATAACACCCACTTACCAAGCAGCAGGGAAACAAACCCGACAAATCAATGTGACTTCCCAGTTAGTGATTCAGTGAGCTACTGTTGTACTGGCTGATAGGTGGTGGTAGTTTTCACTACTTAATAACTGCAGTAGGTTTTTAACTCAGACACTCTCCATTCTCCAGATAAGAATAGGAGATTCATAGAAGACCAATCTATTTGACATCTGAATGGAATGATTTTAAATTGAATTTAGTGACACTGCAATGGAGCCAGTCAAAACCCAAGCCAAAGCTTCCTTCAGCACAACTATAATTATACATGTTGTGTTGCAGCTCTAAATAATCTTTCCTGTTATGACGGCAATAAATGAATCCATGGAGTAGCCCACTGATTTTTTTTAACATCTGTGACACGTGTTGCATTTTGTTTCACGTCAAATCGAAAATTAAATGACTACATCACAAATGTGGAGCATTTTAAGGTGTAGAAAAGAGAAAAATCCTTAATGACAAAATGTTAAGATACCTTAAAATAAGTTTGACTTCTCAGGCAAAAGATAAGCTGGAGACTCCACCTTCAGGAAGGAGCTTTGTGTAAATAGGTGTCATTTTGTGAGAGGAAGCGTTTTGATACTTTGAATGGCTGCCGCAGTAGATTCAATTATTCCTCAAACATGCATGAAAGAATTAAAGAAACATCCTGGGTATGCTTAAAACTTATAAAATGATAGCATGTAAGTGAAAGAGATGTTTTACTTGGAAAAACAATTATATTTTAGGAAAACCTTTAATCTTTATGTCTTGTAATCTTTTAGTGTAATTTTTATCATTTCTTGCACCACTGCTACACAGCAAGAAGTTCATATAGTTCTGATACATCACTTTAAAAATGAGCCAGATTTTTGGACACAACAAACTAATCTTGCAAATATACCATTAGGCCAATGAGTTTATTCACAATTGCTAAGTGTCAGAGTCTCAAATTATCATTCTCTTCATGATGGAGAAACATGCTTGCAATTGTATGCAATCTGCAGCCATTCTCACAGAATATTCTTTTTTCACATTTCCCCCCGAAAAACTGTGTCCAGCTAAAAAGGAAGCAACTGTCAATTGGTGAAATTCCACCTCCACACAGCCCTGACATGGTCCATCACGGTGAATCCTGTACTAATGGGCAGAAGGAGTCGAGGAGTTGCAACCTTTCTTATAATCACTAGTTCATCCCAATATATTTGGATTTTAATCCCACCTATTTTAATGCTAAAGCTTATCTTAGTTATCAAATTAGAGTAGAAATCTAATAAGCAACAAAAAAGGCAAATGATGCCAATAGCATATACTGAATCTGTGAAAACAGGAGGTAAAATAAACCTGATGTGCATAAGTTAAAATACACAATAATAATACCATGGAGCAGGAAACAGATCATTTTATCCAGATAAAGTCTTATTGACATTCAAATGTATCCCAGGAATATACATAATTTTTCTACAACCCATAATGAACCCACTATTTGAGCCTAATTTGATTACCATATCATAAACAGGGGGACGTCTCTTTTAAAGTAGAGTTTGAGACTTGCTGTCCTATATTGTTTTTATTTTAACCTATAGTGGCAGTTCTATTCTCGCTGTTAAATACCTTTCTCTCCTTTTGCTTAAATCTGCTCTCAGACAGACTAATTGAAACTCACAACTGCTATAACCTTGGAATAGCAATTCTTAACCGAGACATTTATCTCTGCCTTTTATGCTTGTTTAACCTGTGACCTTCTCTTTTGAGGGGTCAACATCTAGCTGATGTTAATCTCATAGTATATAGCTAAAGAGCTTGATTATAATCAAAGAGGAATGATAACCCAAACTGAAATATCAGACAAATCTAAAGGCATTCCAGTATTGGTAAACAATAATCCAAAGATCTTTGAAAAAATAAATGTTTTATGTTCTCTTGTTAGATATAGACCAGCTATGCAGCTTTTTATGGTCAATTTGATTAAATTATTTTGTTCATCTTCTTTATGCTAAACAGAAAGTGGGCTACTCCACTGAAAACATCTAATCAACAATTTTTAAAATCATAGAAAAAAAAATAATGGCTTTAGTTTGCATTCAAATTTAACTGCTTTGTCCAGTTTGACTTTTGGACAAGACTGCTTTTTTATCTAAGCTGTTTTTACGTGTGAACATCATAGAAGTTCAGTAGAATGGTCAAACATTTTTGTGTTCGTCAGATGCAGAGATATTTTACTGCATGTGCCATCTTACAGGATGAATACACTGGAGGTAGCGAGGGGAGTGTCTGTTCGGAGCACAGTGGAGGAAGAACATTATGTATGACATATTGTGTGAAAATCTGTATTTTTTGTGCAACACATTGAGAATAGCAGATGAGGGTACATGAAAGTGAATGTATTCATAATGTTTTTCAGTGAGAACTAGAGAGCAGCATACAGGTCAGCAGTATGAAAGAGTAACTTTTTCTGAGGCCATAAACTTGCTTACTTGAACAAAGCTTCAGAAGCTTTACTGCTATGCTCACACAATCTCTGATCTGTTGACCTTTTGTGTCTTTTCTGGACACCCTTCTATTAAGAAGTTGCAGTGCATGTGTCAAACTATACACAAAATAAAACCTGTGGTAATATGGATTTGGTGTTTTGAGTTTTAAATTTCTGGGGCAAAGAAAATAATTTAGGTCATTTTTCAACAGAAGACAAAATGCTTGATATGCAAAAAATAAAAAATACTGAAACACAATAGTTTTCACACAGCAGCAGAATATCCTATGCTAAATATGAAGCTCACTCACTTTAGTTCTAACCATGGAAAACCATTTAAAGCTGAACATTATGAAGTTAAGCACTGAACATGTATCTTTAATACAAACATGCTATCAAACCTATATCTTTCCCTTTAAAGACATCGCATGAAACCTTTCCTATATGTTCTTAAACAGAACCTTCTTTATGTTCCTCTGCCTCCTACAATACATATCCCAGGAGACGTATTGTATCTGTCACCGAAAACACACAACAGATCTAAGTAGATCTGTTGGGAGAAAAAAATTATGATATGTATGAAAGTGTTTTAGAAATTCTACAGTTGTATAAAAACAACACACCTTTTTTCATAATTTTGGAGAGGATGATTCATGTCTGCAACAAACGCTTGGTGATGTATTTCAAGTTTTATGAAGTTCAACACAGTGACCCACCAAAGACAGACTGTAGGCAAGTGTTAAAGCAACACAAAGCAATCAAAGAATATTTGCTCATGATTGCAATTCATGCCTTTGTTTCTCATCTCTGTTTTATTTATTTCTGAATGATCTCTATCCAAATAGCAGACCTTTAAAATCTGTTGTACTCCATAGATATGATGTTTGTTTTCAGATTTAGAAAACCTAAGTAAACAGACATGTTTGTATTTAAGAGGATGACTAACATTGATGTTTGAATCCCTGTTGAGTTCATTTCACCATATCTGAATGCTTTGGAGATCTGCTATCTGATTGAAAACTAGTCATTATCATGATTATGAAAAATGGTCTGCATGGGAAGATGCATCTAACAATGTGCCTCATTATCTTGTGTGATATTTACTGGAATGGTCCCACTGATGTCCAGTCCAGAAAAAATGCATAGATTATCTTGTTTAACTGAACATAACATCTAAGGGACAAGTTTTAAAAGATCATAAAACATGACAACTAAAGTCTGCTGCACCATGTTGTTACTTTGAAATGAATATTAGTCCAGACATTTGAAGCTAAAAGAAAAGCAAAATGAAAGAGAAACTTATAAAATATACACACATTCGCAAATAAAACTGAACCAACACTTACATATATTCACCTTTTTATATGTGAAAATAAAGTCTATTCTTGCCATCTGATGCTGTCTGTTTCCATTTTCCACTAAAGTTTCTTGTCAAATTCCCCTATTATATCATATATCATTCAGTGTAAAATAATTGCTTGGGCACAGCACATAGTCCATTAAATTGTGCTAAGCTTCACATCAAGACTGCATAATGGTAGATGAATAGGATCACAGCCTCGGTAATGTAATAGCTTCTCTTCTATGTCACATATGAAATGGTTTACTGACATAAATTATTGTAAAGATAGGAATTCCAGGCTTTGGACTACAGACTGGCACATGTGACTTTACACACACAGCTCAGTATATGTAAATGATCCATATACTGAAAATCAAAACGTTTCTGGCTCTACTTCAACTTGCAAGGTGTATGCAGAGGGTCAAACATCTCCTGAGGTGAAGAGTCCAGTTCAGTTTAAAATTTGTTTTGCACCCAGGCATTTCAAACATATATAAAAAAAATAAAAATACATAGACAATGTTAAAAACAAAACATACAGGAATCAATTCATAAATATATCAAGCAGAATCATAATTCACATTCTTAGGGACCTAATTGTGGGTATGAAGGAATTTTTTCATCTGTTGCTTTGAATCTTAGAGGGTAACCTACACCCAGAGGGAAGAAGCTGGAACTTCAAATTTAAAGTGTAATCTTGAAAGAGTCTTACTTTCTGAGCGGTGCAACAAATAAAAATGTCATTAAGGCGAGCTTCAGTTGCCCCAATTATCTTCTTCCAATTTTGTTTAGGCAATTTTTATTCCGAAAAAAAAAAGTTTCCAAAACATGCAGAAAAGCCAATACCGATTCAATAAAAATTCTCACAATCTTTCTGTTTACACTAAAAATATTGAGCTTTCCTAGAAAGCACAGTCTCTGTTGCCCTTTTTAGTATAAATTCACAAATAAGACTCAACCAACAACTATTTGATCAGTGTTCATTTTAAATACCAGCCTAACGTCAATTATTGTTCCCAAGTGTTTATAGCTTGCAACAAAATCAATTTCTGTTGTGTTTATAAATATTGGGGATGGGAGCTGAGGTGCTTTATGGCAGTCATTGTTCATATCCTTCAGTTTTGTTACGTTTAGTTTTAAGCTCTTCTGAACGCACCACTGAAAAATGTCATCAACAACAGGGTCGTATTCAGTCTCCATATCCTGCAACAGAATAACAATTACTATGTCGTCAGCAAATTTCAGGATGTGTCTGTTGCTTCCAGCAACACCTGAGGTGCTAAGAAATAACTTTATAGGCACATATCAGCTTATGGCCTTCATCGAGTTCATGACGAAACTGGACATTTTGTGTTAAAATAAAAAAATTAAATACATTTTTATAAAAATCGAATTAACTAGTCACACATAAACAATCTTACCAATCAGAATTCAGGTGGATGGTGGTTGCAGATCGAACCAAATAAAGGGGGGATAATCTCAGAAATCTAAACGTAGTTAAAGAGGCACACAGGAGAATGAAGACAAGTTGAAATCCCATACAGACAATATCACATTTTGTAGACTTTCATATTAAGAACTTGGCACCAATTACTCTTTAATTACATTAAAGAGAGCTTCCAAAAAATAATACCGTCTAGTTTTGGTTCTGAATTTGTTGAGAATTCTACATGATGACCAGAAAATTTGTATTATTTTTAAACATAATAATTCATTATGTCTTTTATAAAATCTGGTGTACAGTCATGTTAATGTAGTTTGCTGGTTATTTTTCTTTTTTTTCTTTTGCAGATTTACGTTTTACTCTTGATCACAGAAAGAAAACAAATAGCTGTCCACTTCTCTTTACTCTAAACCTGAAGATCAGAATACTATACTTCATACTGGATGTTTTCATCCCATTTACCTTTAAAAAAAGAATTAGTAAAATTGCGAAATTACAAAAGAGGAGCATCTGAATATATTACTTCGTGCTTGAAGTTTTTGTCCTAAGTTTTCACCTTTATTTAAATCACAAAAATTGTGAAAGTTTTCTAAACTTAACAAAATCAACAAAGTGTAATAAATTGTCTTTTTCTCTTTTTGTCTCTTATGGCTGAGAGTACACAGCCTGCTGGTCTTTAATTTTGTTTTGTTTTCTATTTTTTTTTATATATATTTTTACTCAGTACTTAAAATGTAAATCAGGAGGTCTTGGACAACAAGGGTACAGTTGATCTGAAGGGTCAAGAAAGAGCAAAAGTCAAACAGTTTCCAAAACTCATTCCTCCTTCCTGCTTGGAGCAAGCTGAAGAAAGCCTGTTTACTTATGACAAAACTGAATTATCACCATGGAGAAGATTATTCAAGATTATTCATAATTGTATCGGGGCATTCAGAATGATTATAGGGACAAACCACAGGGAATAGTGTGTAGACACAACTGTAGGATAATTAGGTTCGAAGAACTGTACAGTCTACTGCCAGCTGACCCACAACTGCATCCTCTGATTTACACCCTAACAAAGTATCAAATAAGTAATAATTCCTATGAATAAGAAAGCAAACAGTTCACTACAAAATTCTCAAATATTTAATCTGGAAAAGCTATTGAAAAAAGTTTTGTTTGGCATAATTCTGGTTCAAGACTACTCTGCATTCCCAGAATCAGAACCACAGATGGAGAAGCAGCATTCAGTCATCGTCTAATCTGGAAAAAAAAACTTCCAAATAGTTGCAGAAAAGTTGAAAGTCTGGGTTATTTTATGTGATCCATTTCTTCAGAGTTTCTATTGACTTTTCACAATATTAACTGAAACATCATTAAATTGAGTCCATTAAATTGGACTTTGGCCCAACTTAATGGACCAAAGTCCATTAAATTGGAGTGGTATACTCCATTATACTCAGTCGTAATACTGCAGTGGCATATTACCACTGCAACATACTCTTTTTATGTTTTGATCAAGTAAAGAGCTTTGAATTATTGTTGTATAATTTGCTACACAAATAAACTTGCCTTGATCTACCTTGACTTTCTTCATGAGGAGGCTTAAGCTGCTCCTCCATTAGAGTGACTTTAGCTGATTCTTCCCCAGTCCACTTTGGCAAGCCTGCGTGGTAGCCTACTGGCCCACCCTTCAACAATGTTGTAGAAGGTGGGTTGAGCGGGAAGTGAGTTTTTGCTTAAGGGACTGTTGACATTCAGATTAGTTGATGTGTACATATAGAGCTGGGGTGGTAGAAACAGGGGATGCCAATGTGGTCCATATCAGAGCAGGGCTCTGTCTGGCTATAGTCACTTCACTAAATAACATATTGAATATTTCTTTACATCTTTTGATTGCATTATCTAATTCCAAAAGATTTTACATGTAAGACAATATAGATATAGGCATAGCAAAAAATAATCAACTACTCTGAATTGTTTCCATTATGTTTGGACCAGTAATTAATTTCTGTAACACAAAGTGAATAATATGTTTAACTGAGTCTATCCAAACCACATCTTCGAGGGTGGAGAGTTTTGCTGTGAACATCATCAGAGTCAACCACAGCTCCTGTGCACTCACAGCCCAAAATCACATCCACAGTAAAGAGCAACAGGTTGTAGTGAAGATATTTCAAATTGGGGTGAAACTGAGGCAGACTTTAACAATTTGGGGTGAGAATTGACAATGGAGAAGCAACTTTGAGGTCAGTTTATTAGATTATTGCTGAGTTTAAAAATGAGCCATGGAAATACAACTGCATAATGACATCATTCTTTCTGCAACCTTTACAATCCAAAAAGACGTTTTTACCCTTTGTCCAGCTAAGCATGTCGCTTAGAGCTCCAAATGTTATTTCATCTGTTGAAAATATGTAAAGTGTTAAAAAAGAAAACAGTATTGTTATTTATGTGACCTTTGCAATTTTCTATTTGATTATTTTACAATAAAGACTTTTCCACAAAGATATGAACAATTTTCTTCTGTGGGATGTTGACATTTGTAAAATAATATGTAAGATAATAAAAAATAAATAAATAGCACATACTTGCTAACCTAATGACAAAAAAGTAGATATAAAAGTACATTTAGTTTTATTTTGTAGTGGAAATTCAATTCAACTGTTCCATGAGAAAACTTTAACTTTTTTAAAGCAATATTTAGTCAATAAACTGTTAAGAGCCTCTTGCAGCTTTGGAGCTGCAGGTTGCAGACCCCGGTTCGAAAGATTTTAAGGAACCTGCAAAACATCACTTTCAAAGCATTTCACAAATGAAAAACAGTGTTGAAAAGTCTACTTCATTAGGAACAATGTTAAAGTGGAGTTACTAACTTCTGTTGAAATAAAATAATCCACTTTGCCTGTTCTCATAAACACTTATTCTGAAATTTGTTCAGTACAGCAATTCTCCACCTCTTGTCTCCCTGCTCCTTTACAAACAGAAGTCTAAGAGGGACAAATCCAAGCAACATAATCAATGGAGTTTGTTTACTTACTTTGCACAAAGCGCTGAGTGCATACTCAGAAATGTCAGATAAATATAGCACAGAGTAGATCGCAGCTAGTGAAGAAAGACTGGATTAGAAAAAGGTTGAATAAAGTTTCACTAACCAACAGATACATGTATCACATATTTTTAATGTGATGGTATCACATTATTTGGCAGCTTTCTGTGTTCCACCTTCTAAAGTGGAATGTTATACTTAAAAAAATGTATTATTTCTAGATAAGTCTAAGACATCCATAGCCAACCAGCAAACAGGAGACATTCTAAACGATGCTCCCTTTTCTTTCTGTAGTTTTAGCAGTGGTAGAGTCAGTAGTGAGTAAGGCCATTCAGTTCAATTGGCCACTCTTCCAAATATTAAATTAACATTAACAACTGCCCCGTTCAGTTTGGCACTTGTCTCATGGCAGTGGAGGACTGTTGTTTACAGTGCAGGCATTTTCCGGTAAGCTTCACAATGTCTAACTGGTACGTCATGGACAAATTCGCCACGAACAAATGTTAACGATTGGGTAAAATTTAAAACATCAACAGCAGTCCACACTTCCAGGAAGCAAT
This sequence comes from Poeciliopsis prolifica, assembly GCF_027474105.1. Lineage (NCBI taxonomy): Eukaryota > Metazoa > Chordata > Actinopteri > Cyprinodontiformes > Poeciliidae > Poeciliopsis > Poeciliopsis prolifica. The sequence continues at coordinate 3,250,325 of NW_026562396.1, forward strand.
TGTTTCTCAGCAGCCAATAATTAAGACCTTTTAAACGAAGCAAATAGCGACAACATGCTATTTGTAGTCCCTGGTATTTGCTTGTCCTGGGGACTGGACCAGTCCCCAGGACAGGGGACTGGTTTTTACCAGGTTGGGCCAGTGTATCCACATTGCACAAGACAACATCACCAGGAAAGGTGCTTAAGGTGCTTATCTTCCTCCTGCTTACACATACACACTTTTTATTTTTTGACATACCAACATACAGAGAATTTATTTATTTATTATTATTTTTGTTTTGTCAAAACATGATAAAAAAAAAAACATGACATGACAAAAATAAATGTTTTTGACCTGTTTTGTATTTTTGATTGAAGATCAGCTTGATGTAGACATCTTGGTGCAAAACATATATTGATTGGGAAGTATATTGCAGGCCCACAATTTTTCTTTTACAGTCACAATACTGAAGAATGTGAGTTTGAGAAATAAATCACAAGCCTACATTCCTTACAATTACACAAAGAGCTTAAATCTTTTCTTGAGTAAACAAATAACAAGTCGTCTGGACACCTGCATGTTGGCAACAACCTGCTGAAGGTCACTTTTCATGTTTGAAGTTGCTGCTTTGTGGTTTCTTTAGACAGAGGTCATCATGGCACATTGTTTTCACAAAGGCATCCATCAAAGCCATCTCCTTTGGCATTGATTACAATGGCTCATTAGGGAGCACTCTGAAGAACAACATCCTCCCCCTCAATTCCCCACACGACTCACACACGCACACACACACGCACACACGCACGCACACACACACACGCACATGAGCCACCAACAGCTTCACCAACACCTCTCAAGTGCACACTCTACTTATATCTGCTGTTAAAGTTTAGCCAAAAGGGTGTGTGACAAATATAACTCATTACATTAAATATTGTTTCTCTGTGCTCTAACTGCATAAAAATGCATAAAACATTGTTACAGAATCTGACAGCATAAAAGAGCCTATCTAAAAATACCAAGGGAAAATAGATAAATAAATAAATAAATAAAAGATTAGTGGCTGCTCAAAAAAGATTAAATCTCATTAAGTTTACGCTTAGTTTCATCACATCTAGCATCAATAATTTAGCAAGGCACCTATATTCATATATTTAGCAAAAGATATGTGGATCTGTTGAGCAAATAGACAAGAGAAAATATCAAGCAGCAAAGGCTTGATTCTTTTTCTTCCCCTAAACCAGGACTTTTTTTTAAATCAATAGTGCGAGTGATGCCTGATTGCCCTCTGAAAGAAATGCAATTGAATGGTGACTTCAATGCAACTCAAATCAATGCTATTTGTCGATGCAGGAAATTACATGTGTCGTAAAACCTGAGACCATATCCAGACAGGCATACCTTCCAAATGACATTTGTTTAAAAGGAAATTGTTTCCATTTTCTAGCATCTTGACTTTCGGGGTGTTGTAGTTTAATATTAAGACATGAATAATTCTCTTAACGTTGAAGTACGATCCTCGTTACAAAGACTTACAAATGAATTGAGACAAATTTTGGCCATGACAGGAAAGAAAAAAAGGCAATTTTGTTTGATCCGCTGAAGTACGACAGCAAGATTAAAGTTTTGTTGAATGTGACTCTAATGTGTGTTGGGAGGTCTGGGTTTTAAGTGCAATATTAGGGTTTTCTCACAGCTAGGTTAGTTTGACATAGCTCAAAAAAAGAGAAATAAGAGTGACAAAAGATGAACCAGAGAGTGGGCTCTAATACATCAGGAGGCTGGCAGAAAGGTGCGTTGCAGAACCCTGTCAGGCGGGAGGTATTTTTAGGCCCTGTAGCCACAGTTGCTGCCACTTCCTCAAGAGGAATTGTAGGACTTCAGCAAAAGATAGGGAGAAAGATGGAGGAAGCAGAACAGGAAGACAAGCAGTGACAGAAAAGAGAGGGCAAGAAATAATGAGTTTGTATTGAAGAAACCTTTCGTGTAAGATAACCAGTTACATAGACATCGCCACAGCATCAATGCATTTAAGACTCAATTTATTCCATGGTAGCTTTCACAGCATCCCTTTCAAAAGGCTGAGCAATTCAATGCTACAAAAACAGACAGTTGAAAATGATGTAAGGTTGGTTAGAATGCAGAAAAATTATATAACATAACAAAGGTATAGCTAAGTAAGGCAGTAAGGCCCTAAAGGCCACTGTTTGAAATAACTGGTGACACCAAACCACAGATGTGGTGCTTATGAGAAAAGACAAAGGGAGTGAGTTCAAAGCTCCACAAAGAGGGCCCTTTTATTAGGTCTTATTATAATTCTTCCTAGGCAGCTAAAAAATAGAATAGTATCAAACACTGGATAAAAGAGACACTCCAAAGAAAGGAGTTCAAAGAAATGTTCTAATGAAATATTTTACCTACACTATTTCCTCACTGCTTCTATGTAGCTTGTGTTTCGAATACAATGTAGGCTCAGCAAACAAGCAAAATGTATTATGAATATCAATGTGAGTTCATCATTTCATTTATGGTAATACAAAATATGCTTCATTTTGAAAAAAAAAAATCAAAAGAAATGTTATATATTCACTGTTGTCTTTGTGTTATTAGCAGTGCAATATATAGGAAACATAATTAAAGATATGTAATAGAAGCATTATTTATCTGAAATATCTCATTAAGAAACTGTAATGCATGAATATCAAACTATGAATAATTAATAGAAAACTGATTTAGAAATTCCATTTTGCTATTTTCAACTAATACAGGATTCAGGGTTAACCTTTGACTAGACCACTCAAAAGTCTTCCATCTTGTTTTTCTTAAGTCATTCAGAGACGGACTTCCTGATGTGTTTTGGATCACTGCCCTGCTATAGAACCCAAGTTGTTTTCAACCTTTCCAAATGTATAGATCTCCATTACTTTATTTCTCATTTGTTCCTGAATTCCTTTGGATCTTGGGATGATGTCTGGCATTTGAGGACATTTTGGTGTACTTCACTTTGGCAAGCAGGTCCTATTTAAGTGATCTCTTGATTGAAAACAAGTGCGGCAATAATCAGGCTTCAGTGAGTGGCTAGAGAAAGGGAACTTAAGTGGATCATGCACAGTTATGTTATATTTGAACAGTGTGGGTAATCATTTTTTCACAGTGTCCATGTAGGTTTGGATTTCTTTTCTTCCTGAATAATACACAACTTCACTTAAAACTTCATTTCATGTTTCATGGTGTTGTCTTTTGATGTTCTGAAACACTGAAGTGTGAGGAAGGGGCCAAACACTTTGTCACACCACTGTACTTCAAAAGTCTCGAAGTAGTTTCTTTTGAGTTTGTTTTAATTTACCAGAGGTCAGGGATCCAATAAAACAGTGTTTATTTTATATAAGTTTATCTATGACCTTAAAAAGGCAAACTTTCATCTTTTGAAGTTGAAAAAAAAAAAGTTTTTAACCTTTTCATGTTATTTTTGCATGCTTTGCTTTTAAGGTAAAGTCTCAGTATTTTTTTTTTTTAATAGACTTAATATTTGAAAAGAAACTTGTGATACAGAAAGATTTCGGCACTGAAAGTAAAATGAAAGTTACGGTAATTATCCCGATTACAAATTCCGCTTTCTTATTTGTGTCAGAACTGGCCTGTTTGCATGCAGATGAAGCACTGCAAACAACACTACATGTATTGATTCTCAAATTTCCTAATGTTTAATAATCTATATGAAGTAACTTTATAGATGGAAAGTCAGAAAAAATATCAGTTTACTTATTTAACATGATAAAAATAACGATTTAAATTAAGTTTCCGATTTACTTCATTTAGAATTTACTGTTTATGAAGAAGTTGAATAAATGTTACTTTTCTTCCTTTTCTAAAATAGCATTTATTTTGAGCTATAGTGGTTGAGTTTATTTTCCACTTAGACACTACCTTGTGCTTCATGGCTGCATGCAAGTGTGCCAACATTATGCCTCTGAACAGCAGGGATAGAAAAAAATAAGAGGTTATTTTCTCAATAGCTTTAACAGGTTGAATTAGAATTGAAAATGCATGGCAGAAACACAAATCAAAATGAATATCCAGGTGTTTGATAACTTATACGTTTTTATGTTCCACAAGGCTCCAAAATCAATTAAAGGCTTTTATGAAATTAATAGGAATTGTTTTCATATTTCATGTTTTGGTTGTGGGCTATTTCAAATTGTGTCAACAACACTTTCCTTCAGATGTTATTCTCTTCTGCAGTGCTTGAATACAGTAATATAGTAGCATGTGCTACATTCATAATTTGACTACAATCATTGTGAAGGCCTGGAGAAATCAAATATAAGCTGAATAAAAGACTGATACAAATATGAGCAATTTCACACTTACCTTTGTATAAATTTTATGGAATTTCAAGAGCTTTAAAGTATTAAAGTTAAAATGCAATTGTTGGATTGAGAATCTAGACTAGCAAATGTAGTTTAAATGACTGAGTTTCCCATTTTTATCTTTCCATTTTCTTTGTGACATAACAAAACCCACTAACTTCATCCACACTTACAATATATCCACTCCTACACCTCTTGAGGTTATCTGCCTGATTAATGACTTAATTAAAAGCAGTTTGGGGATTGCGAAAGGGGTCATGTATGTCCCTATTCAATCAAAGATACTCTACATAGGTGCTATGGAGAATAGCAGAAGGGATGTAGTACTTAAAAAGGAAAAACTCATCCCAAAAAATTTAATCACATATTGAAATCTTTGCAGTTTAATAAACATTATACTTATTGTGGATAAGCAGTTGCTTGGAATATGCTTCAGTAAATATCCTGTATGTCTTTGTTGGTGTCAGAGGCTATGGCACCATATTGACAAATGTCAATGGAAGATCAGTGAAAGTACTCAAAGTCAGATTAAGTGTCGTGCTACTAAAGGGAACCCAAAATCTCATGGGAGGGTAGAAGGGAAAATAACTTTTCTCCATCTGAAGCGAGACAAGTCACTTTGTTTTTATCTGTTCAATGTCGTTGCCCGAGTCTCTCATTGGCTAATCAATGAAACCCAAGAGGGCTCATCAGGCACCAAGGAATGTCAGCCAAAAGCCTTTGATCTGCTGACCTTCATCTGCTGTGCTCCAGCAAAAGATACCATAGAGAGTGATCCATGTTTGCATGCTTTTAATGGGCCTCAGAGGGCCTAGTTGATAGCCCTTTGGTTTCAAGAGGGTCAGTTCTGTGAGCATGCAGCATAGCCTTGAAAACCTTTGTAAATCTGCTTCTAATATCTTTCTAAAGGCTGATACGCTATCAGATGTATGACAGCAAACTGGTAGGCTTATTGCTAATACATAATTCAATTATGCCTAACTTTGTATATTTAAAAGGTGACTTATGCACTAAATTGAGTATGAGCTGAATATGTAAACTTGTAATTCCTTCCAGCAAGACACCAAGTTGCTGATACCTTTTTTAGCATTGTCTGCACATACTTGCACAGAAACACAACTGCTGTAACAATTTCAAAAAACTTGACAAAATGAAAACATTAATAGCAACATAATTAGTTCACAACAAGTTTGTTTTCCTTTGGCCTTGTATTCGAATGTGTGTAATGGCTGTATGGCTGGGACACAGAAACTGATTTGGTTCTTTGAGACATCCATTTATCTTAATCTGAGCTGACCTAAATCCTTGACACCTCCTGCTGTACAGTCTTTCTCTTTATAACCGAATCTCACACTCTATTCTTCCATGCAGCATCCTTCTGTTAACCACAATTGATGACTGTAACCTTTTAATAGTCTACCATATGCATTCATAGCAAAAGCAACCCCCGTGTTGTCCATGGGCAAGCACTCAATGTCGTGACATGGCTGCATAAAAATGAAGAGGGTACAAGGAAAGAAGTTTATCCAAGCATGTTACTCGGGGGGTACATGAGTCTGACATGCTGACATTTTTGGCCAGATCTGTTAGATAAACCAAAATAATGAACTTAGTTGTCACATTTAATACAATGATTTGCTGAGGAAGGTTATGACTAAATATGAGATGTCACTATGTATTGTGCACCAGATTTAATGTGGGCTTTTGCAATGCTGATTTGCTAGGTTTGTTCATTTGGAGTTTATCTACCCTTAATACAATTAATAATGGAAATACTAAAAATGTAATTAGTAGCCATTTTTAATTTTAATTTTATGCTGAAAGTCAAAAATTGTGTTTGCAGTGTCATGGTGCTAAGAGTCTGCCTGGATACCACATTTTCAAAGTTGTACTGGAAATAAGATAATTTCACTCAGTTTCACATTTCCCAGATGTTTTAGAAATTATTTTATCTCGATTTTAGCTTCAGTTTTAACAAATCTAAATTTGTAGTAAAATTAAAAAAAAATATGAAAGTACTGTAAACACAAGGAAGGCACAATATGGATAGACATCTGGCATGATCTCAGCACCGTAGCATAAACATGAAAGACAAGCTTTTTATGCCCCAAACTGACGCATCTTCAGCCAGACTCCTTGGCAGCGCTGTGAGAATTTCCCTGCCTTAATCTGTGACAAATTTGCAGAAACACAGGAAGAAAGAGCAATGTAATTTTATTATATGGGACGGCACAGCGGAAAGACAGGAAGACGGGATGGTTTAAGCAACTGCAAGGCTTGAGTACACATGCTGCTTATCAAGTCTTTGTGAAAAATGTCCACAACTTTGGTTGCCTCCAGATATGTTGGGGTACACCCAAAGTCTGTACCTGCCATTTACCTGAGAGGTGACACAAGCTTGCACAACTGTGATAGTATGTGCCCCTATAGTCAGATTTTTTTATATTCATAAACTAAACTTCAATAGAAATTGCTAGACTTCAAGTTTTGCATTACTGAACTAAGTCAAAAAAGCTGACATTGACACTGTCATTTTTCACAAAGACAGTGTGTTCTATATTAAATAAAACCATTAGCTTCACTTAAGTTATGTTTGCAAAATGCATTGTAATTGCTGTTCAGTGTATATGTAAATGTAGAGTCATATTCAATAAATTAGAATATGCAATTTAATGGGGTTACTTTACATTTATGGAATATTATAAAATTATTTATAAATATTTCAATATTTAACACTGAGGTAATTACTTGCTGTATTTTTTGCCCCTTTGTCATTTTTTAAAAATCTGACTAAATATAAGATTTGTAGGTTGTGTGCATAAACCTACAAATTCGCTCCTACAATATAGACATTTTAATGCTAAAGTAATGCCAAAACACCTGAAAAAGAAACAGGTCAACATTGTACAGACATCATAAAGTACAGCAAAGGTACGAAATCTGCAGATAAAACCAAGGCAGTTGCCACTGAAGCACTTAAGAAAGTGCCAGCTTTGAAAATAACTGTCATGCTGCCTTGATGGAAGATGTCCAAAAGCAGAAGCACTCAGCCCTTTCCCAGTACGAAGGGGAGCGATTTGTATCAGATAGGTCAGGGTGCTACCTTAAGGGGGAGATGGGATCCAGTTATTTTTGTGGTTGTGAGTACTTTAACCTGTTTTAGTAAATGTTTTGTTTTGCAACTCCATCACTGTAGAGGCAACCCTGACAATGTATCATTAAGACAGTGTATTCGCATGTGACAATATGCATCATCTGATATGTTTACCGGTGAGTAAAACTCACCGGTAAACAATTTCCATGTTGTGAATTTATAATCTAGAAAAGTTTGCAAAGTTAGATTCACTGAATATGACTTACTGTGACAAGTGAAGTGTGTTTGCTTTTAATGAGATGATTACAGATGGAACACACTGTTAACACAGTTCTGAGCCTCAAAATGCCAATTTTTTTCACGTTTTCAATTTCTTTAGTCAGTTTTATTACACAACTACAGTTTCTTAAATCTAACCTGAAACCCAACAATCCAACATGACTGCTGTCAAGATCTGTGTAAAAACTTAGCTTAAATCTTAGCTCTTGACAGAAAAAGCTTTGTCCTTAATGTCATGCAAAACATGTTGAAAATTTAAGTGTACCATTAAACTGCAGTTGAGTTATAATACATACAGTTTAAACCAGACGTTCACAAACAGTGTATAACAAACACACCTTTTTTCTCACTGTCACCATTTTGCTTTATATCATTCCAGCACTTACTAAATATATCGGTGATAATTTTGGAATAAATTAGTAAATACAAAAAAAACTTAAATTAATTTTGATATATTATTAGAAATGAAAAAACAAAAAAAAACAAAAAAAAAAGAAACAAAATGAAAAGATCAGGTCCTTTTCATTGAGTGTGGAAATATCTGATTCAGCTTTTTATTTTATGTGATCTGTGTGGCAAAGCGATGAAAGAATGATGAAAGCTGTGCCCTACTAAACAACCATCTTTAAATTACCAAGAAGTAAAATAACATAATTTAATCATAAACATCATCATGGTACCATTGTATATTACTTGCAAATGTAAACACATCACAGTTTTGATATCCAAGATGTTGGATTCTATGATTCTGTCCTTAAAACATAATTTACAAACTATATTTTTGCCAACTGGTTTCTAATAAAAAATGTAATATAGGCAGTTCTGGGAACCAACCACTTGAATGAAAAGCTTCCAGGAGAATGCATAGCAGCAGAGCCATCACACAAAAACCAAGGCAATTATTGAAGTTATGCAACAGAGGCATAAAATGACCTTCAAAATGGTGATATTGTGATCACTCACAGTAATCTGAAACAGTTGTCAAATCAAAAACAATGTATTTTTCTTTGCTTTGTAAACTGGATGGACGCTAAAGCATCAATGACCAAAATATTTTATTCACACCATTTGCTTCCAGTTTGATTATATCACAAGTAGTGTTTTACCAGGTGAACAAAAAATAGGATTGAGAATATCTCTTTATGGTAAACCCTATGCTTCCCATTTTATGCAACTATGCAGACAGATGTTTCACCTAAATAAAGGTTAAGTCAATTTGACACAAAGGGCACCTTCCCTGTTGCCTATTTCTAGAGAAAATTTAAACAAATTAACCAACCTAATAACAATAATAAGAAAATGCACAGCATCAACTTGTTGTAATCTAATTGTATTTGTCTGCAACTTTTTTTTCCCCATCAGGAGTTCACTGGGGGGTGATATAAAGTGATTATTGACTTTCTCATTGTCACCTCAAGCAGCACTATTTATTTTCTAGAAAGGCAGCGTTCTACTAGGTTCACACTTGCACATAAGCATGGGCACTAACACGTTTCCACGTGACAGAGACTAAACAAAACAATTAAACAAGTCTCTGAGCAGCAGATGGGCCTTTGCAGGACAGGTGTGACAAGTAGACAATGAGATTAATACTTATTAGATGGTTTCAAACTAAGCTCCCACTCAACAGAAGTGGTAACTTCTCTTTCTAAGAAAGCAAAGACAACTCATAAATCCCCTTGCTTCATAAATCAAAGCACTCTTTAATTCAATTTAAATAGTCATTTGGATCAAATAGCTCCAATGCATTTAGCAAGGTTGCCTGCAATTACCCTTGCAGGTAAACACAGTAATTGTTAAATTTATTGTCCTGATCATTAAACAAAAGCATTTTATGGGGAATTGAAGTACAAATATGTGATGTTATTTTTATGTTATGCTAAATTTAGGTATTTTTAAAAAATACTCCCAATGCAAAATTTTTAATAATTTCTGATTAAATCAAGGATGATTTTATCAGATGAACTTCATGAAATGGTATGTACTGTGGTAGTTTGCATGTTGTCCTGTTCAATAAGCAAAACAATGTTTGTTTCTTTCAGTTGTTTTGTTATTAGTCTGTATTCAAACCTCTAGGACAAGATTTAACAGCATTAAAAAAAAACTTCTCAGATTTGAGAGTCAGCGGAAATCAAAGCTTAGTGCTATCAATTCGAGGACATCTGTCTTTACAACTCTCACTAATAAATAACCCACTCAATACAAGGACTAGTTAATACTCAAAGAAGCATTCTTGACAATTAGGGCATAAAAGTTAACTTCAGATGTTCAGTGGCATAAAGTATTGAAGTTTACCATTTCTACAACAACTGAAAGTTTCCTCCTAAATAAAAAAAAAAAAAACTGTACACATATAAATAATAAGTAATAAAGTGGTTTCTCATGACATTCTAGTGCCCATTTAAAGATGCATTTCTCCATGAGGCTGTTTGGAATGAATACTTTTAGAGATGAATTGTGTGATGTTCTTAAATTTAATTGTTGCTCTGAAAGTAAGCAAAGCATTGTGCATTTTCTGTTAAATGTTACATGAACAGTTGATGGAAACAGGATAACCGACGTTCTTAATATAAATGACATAAAAATCTCAAATAATTTTAGAACAGGCTGTTCTAAAAGTAATCCCTTTTCTTTGTCTAATGTGGGACAACAAAGGGTATTCCTATTCTTTTCTGATCAATTTGGGGTTTTTTAAGCTTTATTACAGAGCGGTGACAATACATAGCCTGCGTCCAGACCCTAATCCATATTTGAGGTTAACTAGATCTCGTGACCAGGAGCTCTCATACCAAGTCTCTCCTCCACTTCGATAGGGTTATTCCTTTGTCAATGTAGTTGTTATAGGAGGCAAAGATTATTGCTTTGACTGGCTTCCTCTTGTCACATGTCAATGTGCCTCTGGGCAAGTTGCGTACCGATCTTCATATTGATGTATACATGTGTGGATGTCTCTGAGTGAGACGGGTGAATGTGTCTGTACCATAAAGTGCTTTGAGTGGTCAGTCTGACTGGAAAAGTAAGACTGTCAGTCATGTATATTCAGTTAGTTTACCATTTTTATAACACAGGAATGATCATCATGATGTGTTTCTGCATGTGTTTTCACTGGACCTTTAAGATCTTGTTGTGTTATACATTTTAAGGGGGAGAAAAAATCCTGACTACCAAGAACAGACAGAAAATGTTTTGTTTTTTCAGTTTTACAAATAGCAACACAGTTATGATGAAAAGAAAGCAACCCCTTGAAACCCATGTATTTTGCACATAACAGCTTAATATATAAATCTGTAGAGCTTAAAGATATTACACTTCCATGACCATAAGCCTCCCTTATAATTGTTCAAATATGTACAAAAATCCAAATGGATAAACTGACAATTAACTGCAATCCATCTTTTTCATAATCATGACTGTATATGCACTTCTGAACAGAAATCTGATTCAACCTTAACTTTGAACATACTATCTACACACAAGCAACCATAAAATATGTACTTCTTAATGGCAAACTAAAAAAAATTAACTCAATCAAATTATACATACATTTCAATTGATCCTAACTATCAAACAATGCAGTCAAGTTCAATCTATTATTGAACTTGGTTAAAACAGTTTTTCATTTAATGAAACCCAGCATACTGCATCTAGTTAATGGCTTGCAGCAGCATGTTGCAGCAGCAGACAATCTAATGATAGATGACGAATAATGATAATCCCTGCAGTTAGAACCAAAGTCCTGGCACAAGATAACCTATTTCATAAATCAAAACTGTCATTTTGAGACATTTAAGCAAAGTTCTGTTAATATTTCGTAGGGAGGAAGGGTGTTAAACCCACTAACCTCAATTATGTAAAGAAACAAGAATATGTTAATATCTTATTTTCAAAACGTTATTAAAGACTCTGCCAATGCTTACACTATTGCATCCCCTAAAAGCTTAAGGATCATTTTTAGGGCAAACTGAGGACTGTTCTTGATAATAAACCAAAAAAGGACAAATATACACACTAACTGGGTGACACTGTCAAATGCTACTGTGCAGGACTGACTGGTACTGTCAGCCAATAATGACTTCCAGTCATTATTAATGATTCACCTGCAGACTTAGCACTTCCTGACATTTTAAGTCACACAGATCATTAGTTTTTGGTTGCCTTTAGTGGATCCCACAATTTATTAGATGCAAATAAAGATTGAAACAAAGCTCTAACACAGATTAAGAAGGAAATATTATCATAATCTAAATAAAAGTGTGATCTTTACTTTGCACTTATGAAATCATTATAACAACTGGTAACTGGTTTTATAACTTATTTATTTACTGACCAAAATCAGTAAATAAATAACCAAATCACCTGTGATTTATGTGTTATTTTTGCTAATGATTTGAGCTGATAGAAAAGTGTTACAAACAGCTGGTATGGAAAATTTTAGTTCATTAGCTTTTAAAATATTTATCCTACTGGACTTTACGGTTGTTTGATGTCTAGGGAATTATGTTTTTTTCAACAAAATGTTATTTTAATTACAGTGATTACTTGTTAAAAAAAAATTGGACATAATGACTTCCAAGTTGGTATTGATAGAGCAGACAGATTGTTTTAACTTGTGTCAAGAGCTGTTTTATTTGACTAAATCCAAGATGAAGACAAAGATGAGTAATGATGAAAAAATGCCCACAAAAAAAAAAAAAAAAAATCTTTTCTTTCAATTTAGCTTTTCTTATAAAATCCACCATCTGGTGAGACAGAAAGATGGAAACCGATTCAGGAAATGTAGATGAGATTTTAGGAGTAATATCAAGAAAACAAAAGCAAGAAAAAAAAGAGCTTGGTTTTCTGTTTATTGAATATCAATGAGCAAAACACAAACATGTTTTAAAATAGCTAATTTTGTCTAAACGACAAAAAGAGTCAGGCGTTGAAGTTTTGGAATTTCAAACTATTAAGTGTTTTGTAATATACTGATTAATTTGAGTGTCCAGAGAAATCTATTAGGTTTATTGAGCATACAGGATAAACAGCTAACAAAGTACTAATAAATTAGAGTTTTTTTTTTTTGTTAGATTATTTGATACATAATGTCTTGTAAAGCTGATATTATTTTTAATTTATTACATATTTTCCCAGCAAAGATATAACTGTAGGTATACTTGACCAAGAATCACTTCCTTCTTGTCCCTTTACATTATTTTGAAGTTTGAAATTTGAACTTAGGGGAGCAGACACTTACTTTAGGTTTCATCACTTCTTATTAATAATTCATAAGTTTCTCAACCATGGAAATTACCATATCAGCATTCAAGCATTTTTTCTGTGATTTCAAGTACGCAGGCAAACATAACTTTATGCTTTTTCAAGCTTTTGGGGTTTTCCACAAAAACAGGATGGAAGATTTCAAAGAATGAATTGCTAAAGCTCTCCGTAGCTCCTAATATGAGATTGCTCTTGCTCTTACATATTAGGACTGCAAGCCATTTGTTATTTATGCAACACATTTTTTTCTCTTATCTCTGCTTAGTGCTGTTGCCCAGTTTTTGCCTGCTTTCTATTTTTTTTTTTAATATTTCTCTATGTCCCTTAAAAACACTTGCGTTCTTACAAGTCTTTACATTGCTTTTAATAAACATTTTTAGAGCTTCATGTGAATCAGTGAAATGAAAACCTTATTGCCAAAAACATCAAGTTATTCCTTGTTATATTATGACATGCTCTGAACTCATTTTTGTTCAAATATTTTTTGCTTAGCCTGTACTATTTTAGTAAGCAAAGACCCATTGTGGATTCAGTCAATCCAAAGTCCAAAACAAACTGTAAATAATGGATTAGTGGAACTTCCTCCTTCTTAACCCTCATGGTGTAATAACCTGTCAAGATTTTCCTCCAGTTTGCTTATTTACCCTCTTAGTGATATCCTCTCTTGGAGCTTTGCAGCATTTGTTTGGGTCTCAAAGCTGGGACATATAATCTCTCAGTAGAAAATTAAGCAGACAACAACCAGTGATGCTGCTCGCCGACGGCCAAGGATCTTGGCATATGGTAGATATGACTAATACTTGTATTGCCATGTTCAGACAGCTTCTTTATTCTTATATTTGTTGATGTTTCACACGCCGAATCTATGAAATGTCTTCAACTAATCTCTTAAAGGTTTGCAATAAATTTTATTATGATGGCCTGATTAAGTAAAATATACACTGTGGGCTCTGGACAACATAAGGAAATATTGGAGAAGTTTAAAATAGAAAAAAAAAAATATTTAGTGTAGAGGGTTGATACAACAGCAGATCTTTAATGTATTGTGGCGCTAAACCGTTCAGTGATTTGTAAACTAACAACAGTATTTTAAAATCTATTCTTTGAGCAACAGGGAGCCAGTGGAGAGACTTTAAAACTGGTGTTATGTCTCTATCTTCCTGGTTCTAGTGAGAACGCGAGCAGCAGCGTTCTGGATCAACTGCAGCTGTTTGATTGATTTGTTGGTCAGGCCTGTGAAGACGCTGTTACAATAATCAATGCGACTAAAGATAAATGTATGGATGAGTTTCTCTAGATCTGGCTGAGACATTAGTCCTCTAATCCTGGAGATGTTCTTCAGGTGATAGAAGACCGACTTTGTAATCGTCTTTATGTGCCTCGCAATGTTCAAGTCTGAGTCCATCATTATTCCCAGGTTTCGGGCCTGATCTCTAATTTTTAGTTGTAATAACTGAAGCTGTGCATTGACTCCAGATCTTTCCTCTTTAGGTCCAAAAATAATGACTTCAGTTTTGTTTCTGTTCAGCTGGAGAAAGTTTTGGTACATGCACACATTTATCTGTTCTAAACATTTATTCAGTGATTGGATGGGCTCAGAGTCACCTGGTGACATCATTGTAGAGCTGAGTATCATCTGCATAGTTATGGTGGCTAATATTATTTCCTGTTATAACCTGAGCAGTGGGGGAATATAAAAATTGAATAAGAGGTATTGTCTTGTATTTTTTTGGAATACAAATATTAAGGCATTTTTGAAGTGAAGTGTAGCACAGTGAAATCTGTCTAAATCAGATCACTTTATACTGGGTACAGAGCTCTAACAAACACCTGAGCATATACCAAGTATGTCACTTATGTTCTCAGTGGATCTGCAAAATGAACGCGACCCTGCCGGCAAGCCATGCTTTATGTTTTGTGAATAATTACACAAGGGCCGATGTTTTCACGCCTTTGTTTTGAAATGTTAATTATGGTGATTTTTCCATCCATACAGATAATTAAAGCATGACAATTACAATTTTAAATAGTACATAAAAGGTAAATGAAAAGTACATATATTTAACTCCTGCCTAAAGAATGTTATTTTCAAAAGGTATTTTGAAAGATGACAGTAAGAAGATGAAATAAGAAGATTTTTGAAAAGCTTAAAGGTGTTCATAGTTATTGTCAAAATGTAATTGTTATTACATGTATGAGATACATTTTACAGAATACGAGTTACAGTTGGGCTTTGTTCTATTGGTCGTCTTGTTCATGTCATTTAGAGTTTAACCCACACTTTTTAAATACAAAAATTAAATATCTTTCACCATACATACCAAACATTTCTACCATGTGGTTAAATCCCTTTAAAAACTCAGCTTAATAATATACCGTACTATTAAACACCTGAAGAAAATATGCAAGCGTCTAATGTACATAAGCAATTAAACCTTATTTAGTCAACAACAGTGAAAGTGAAAATTATTTAATGTCCCCTTTCATTTCTAATTATAATACTAGTGTATTCCTCAAATGTTTGGTTTCCCAGCAATTATAGCAAAAAAAAAATGCATATTTGCTGAATGAATAAATAAATAAAATGCAGACTGTTTTCTACCAGATAAATAGGCTCCCCCATGAGTGTGCACAGTGAGGTGAGTTTGGCCTTCATACAACGCTTCTCATGTGTTTCAGCTTTCTGCCTATGATGTGCTGTGGGGAACTCCCCATTGAGTAATAAATCTGAGCGGGAGAGATGGAGCACATTTTATCCCAGGTTACTCTCCATCAAAATACTGCCTCAGGAAAATAATGTTCAGTCTACCACTTTGTATATACATCTACTTATTCCAGACCAAAAATCTGTGTGTTGTATTTTTCAATCTGTTTTGAGAGACGTGTTTGAAGTCTTTCACTTCCCACTCATATGGGCTCCTCTCAAAACAGTGTGACTGTCTGACTCAAAGCCCTAATAATGTTTAAAATGCTGATGCTGAGTGATATTAGGGCTAGGTGATGAAGCAATGATTATTGGAATAGTCAATTGATCAATATCAATTCACAGTACATCCAATAAAATGCACATAATTTTACTCTTCATCAACCCTCAACCACGCTGCATTCTGGGGGATGTAGGCAGTGGAATACTCTAGCCACAACCTCTAATGGCTCAATTAAGAAAGATTGGTGCCGTCAACTGACGAACTCAGTGTTTGGTGACCTAACAACAACAACATGCTTAGTAACCTGGATGGTAACAGCTTCATGTTGCCACAACATGCTTGGGGTCTCTTCACTCCTGGGACTGACTCAATGCGGATGTTTACCGGACACGTCTCCACAAAAGTGCATTTTTATAGCCACTTTGCATGTACTCAGTGGTGTACTGACTCGCAAACTGCTTGACAGGAAACAGCAATAACATAAAGAGTTTTTGTGACACCAAGTTGCTAATGTTAAGAGTTAGTGCAACCAGTTACAAGGGCTGATAGTGTAACTGTTGCTCTCTGTGCAGCACTGATAGTTTTGTGGCTGCTGCCTTTAAAACTTGCTAGTATCCATTCGGATTATGGGAATTTGTCATGAGAAATGTAGCAAATATGTATTCTTGACTATAAAATCTTAATCGTCTGTGGACAGTTTGCATAGTCAGCGAGCCTCACAGAACACAGTACACAGTATGCATGAGTATGTGAGAGCAGCTTCAAGTTTAGCCACTGTTACTATATATATATATATATATATATATATATATAATATATATATATATATATATATATATATATATATATATATATATATATATAATATATATATATATATATATATATATATATATATATATATATGCATTGTGTCTGGTATTGTATATATATATATATATATATATATATATATATATATATATATATATATATATATATATATATATATATATATATATATATATATATATATATATATATAGTTACTATATATATATATGTATATATATATATATATATATATATATATATATATATATATATATATATATATTTTTTTTTTTTTTTTTTTTAAGTGATGGACTATCTCATATTAATCTGGGTAAGATGTTGACAAGAGTGACTTTGAAAAATGATTTCCACATTGTACAGCAGCTCCAGTTATGTGTAATTTAAATGAATTATGAGGCCTCTCTTAAAAATGAAACCCTGTGTCTCCATGAGATTTACCTGCATAAATAAAAATGTAATTAAATCTTAATGATAGTTTAAAAAAATGTTGAAGTTAATAGTCACTTAATGATTTAAAGCTTTAGTTGTGTGAAGTACTACGATTTTGATTCACCTTCACTTTAAACTTGAGCTGTTCAACAGCTCCACAGACCAAATGTGATCACTGCAAGAAATATGTAGGGCTGCAGCAAAAATACATGTACTGAAAAACACTGAAGTACACACAAAACAAAAAAGTTGTTTTAGGTTTTAAATAAGAAACAACAAAATCAACTGTTGGGTTCAAAAAGCCAAGGGTTAAAAGCAGAGAAGACAACAAATCAAGAGAAATTAAAAGTAAGAAGGTCACAGTCAGAGTGCAGATTTTATATGAGTTTAACTTCTCTTTCATTTTTGCTTTTATGCCCTATTCTTCCTTGAGATTAAAATGTCGCCCTATGTTTTGAAATGAGTTTAAATTAGTCAAACCCTCTGCATTGTGTCTGGTATTGTTAAGAAACAATTGCAATGCTTTCTTTCATGAGAACAGTAAACCTAGATGTAAGCCTCCAATATCAAGACAAACATAGAAATCCTTTATTTGAATAAGGGCATATTATATCTTCATGCCTCAGGATAGATTTAATTTAAACTGTTTTCTCTCAGAGTGCTATCTTGCTAGATAATCACAATAGCATATTTTTCTCATATGTCTTCTTTTTTGACTCTGCCTTGTAATCCATTTTCCTCAATTTCAGGACTTGAAGCTTGCCACTAAGGGCCACAGGATCAATATTTGCCAAGTTTAAACCACAGGATTATCCGACCGTCAGGGCTCCGAACAGAAGCTCTCAACTGTGACATAAATCTTGGACTGTCCTCCACAATTTGAGAAGGTCACACCTTCCAAACAGCCTTTGTTACATTTTAAACCTAAAGGATGGCATCAGTAGTCAGCATCACATTGCTGCACTGTACAGAGATATGAGCAATATACCATGAAAGTCTTAAAGAGGGACTTTTTTAGCTCTATATCATGCTATCATGATATTCCCTCATAGGAACATGCCTGCAGTGTTGTTTTGATTCTTTCACTCATGTCTGAGGAACTCTTTATTCTGCCATGGTAGTCATTTGCGTGCATAAATGCTTGTGTCATGGAGCACCGCCTATTTTCGCAAAATTCTCACTTAGATTACCCAGTCGAGCGTCTGCCTCACAAACCACCCTCCTCCCTGCCTTCCCCAGTCAGCATGGGGCAGAGTGCTGCCACTAGCCCCATCAGACTAGCAGCAGTAATTAGGAAACACCTTATGGAACTGCACATCTGCTGCAGATCTCAGAATACAAACTAATTCTCAGTCCAATGCTGCTAAGACTGTTTGCAAGCGGTAAAATAAAATGAAGGAGTATTGCCTAATCTGTGGTTAATTCAGTGTACTGACGAGCAAAACGAGGGTTTCGTAACATAAACAGAAAACTTTCAGCACTTCCTCAAGGGGACAGGACATGGAGTGCAGACAGCGCTCCAAGTTTATTACTGGAGGAACTAATTCTAAACTGTGACAACCAGTGAGTTTATTTACAGAGGAAAGAGTGAGGAATGAAGGAAACTGAACGCAAAGAAAACTACAAACCAGGGACTGAAATATACAAAACTGATTGATCGCAACTAAGGAAGAGTGAATGCTGTGATTAAATCAAAAAGTGTCTCAACAAAGAATTAGTTTAAGGATGTGTCCCATTATGAAAACGTGTTTCGAACAGCATGAGTGTCAGATTTATTGGTTATTGGTTATGGTCTCATTTTTAATATCACAAAACCCTAAGATTTTAACTGTATGGGCACATTTTTGATAGCCAATATTCTTATTCCATCTCAGTTGATTTTAAGTTGTTTTTTCACAGCTAAAATGACCCGTCTATTTTTTATGGTATTTACATTAATGTAAGAATCAAAAGGCCCCCTTGGAAAAACACAGAAGTTTAAATTTGAGTTGCATATGAAATAGTGAAATAACAACCCTAGAACCCCATAAAAATACAGCACATACAACACTGAGTGAATTATTTATAAATACAGATGATAAACTTAAGCCTGTACTTCTAAAGGTCTTCATAAAATCCAGAAGACCCAAAAAGTTTCACACTACATTCAATCATTCACACTCACTGGTGGGAAACCACTGGATAGCCACAGCTGCCCTCTGTACACTGATAGAGGTGAGGCTGAAATGTTTTACCAAGGCCACCAAAGTCCTGTTTGCATAATCAAACTCCTCTCCTCTTAACCATGGGCAGGTGTCAGGGCATGGGAGCCAGCATATTAGGTAAGATAATACCAATCTAGTAGCTAGTGTTAGCTACTAGATTGTCAACAAGAAACTTATTGACAAGGTGTAAAATTTGAAGAAATATATGACAATCAAGGTCTAGTTTGTGACATCCTCCAAAAAAGGTGATTTAGAAACTTTCTAAGCATCTTTTAACAAGAGAAACTTGCCTATGTGTAAGCAAACAAGTATTCTCCGCAAGACGTTATCAAAAATCAAAAATAACGAGCTCTAAAATAAACACCATCACAAACATGCCTTGGCACTAGTGAGATACTTTAAACTTTTGTCTGGAAACAGAACTGTATCGTTTGATTTATTGTGCTACTCATGTATACTCAAAGGGATAGTACTGACAAAGCTGATTGATAAATGGTCGTTTTATTCAACCACTGACTTCCTGTAGTGGATTTTAAGTGAAATTGAATTTCAAGCTCCAGTGAGATGTCAGTGTTAACACACCAGAAGTCCTCAGAGGGAAAATGTTGCTCTCATTGCAAAAATACATTGAGGACTTCTCTTCTTTCTTTTTCCTTTTCAAATATTCATTCATTCAAACATACTTAGACATTGGTAAATATGAAAGAATTATTAGTTATATTTTAATTCCACATTGTAAAATATGCTCATTTACTTTGCAGACGTTTTTATAGACATTTTAATAAATGGGGCAGACTTTGCTGAAATATACAGTGTTTGTATTTGACAAGTTTCTACAAATAACATGTTTAAATGAAACAAGTTGTTATGAGACAGGTCATTAAAGGCATGTTTTTGACCTCTCTTCCTATTTAATCAATTTATTATAACTAGCTAGTACTTGGTGCGTCACCCATTTACCTTCAAACCTGCCCTTTACTTGAAGGGGGGTTGTATTTGTATCTGGAACAAACTAAATAGCTGCTCTTATAGAACTTTTAAATTACAATGTAGAGCCTCTGCGAATGAGATTTAAATGTCTGGCAAAGCACAAACTAAATTCAGAGCTGTTTTATTTTGAAGATAAGTAGATTTCATAAACAGCGATTCTAAACTACATTCTGGATGTTTTCTCTTTTTGACTCAGAGAACATCATCTTGTTGCAGAGATTACCCCCAGAAATGACTTTCTAAAAGAGTTGCTAGTGTGGAAACCTATTTGTACTATTGGAATGTTTTAAGCTAAACCTTATGACTTAAGGTTCATAAAAGTATCCTTGTAAAGCATTACCTATTTGCATCATGAGCCCCTCTTTGCTTGCCTTTTTCCTCTTGATACCTTGTATCATTACATAATGTAACAGAAAATGCTATGTTTTAATTATTTTGCAGTCATTGGTTGATGCTCGGATGATCGCAACAGGCGCTTTCAGTAGTAGATACATTTCAGACAGAGTTTGGTTCGGTCGCTGCCCACTTAAAAACTCAACATAATAGGAAAAAAAAAAATATTTATGAACCCAGAATTGACCTTTTACAGCAATTAAGCTGTAGCAACTTCCCCATTGGTCTCGAAGACACTATGTCACTGACATAATGTTTAGCAGCATACTTTATCCAATCTTATCCCTGAAAATCCCTGGTTCACTTTCCAACTATTGACGAATAGGGTAAAAAAAAAAACAAAATACATAGTCCACTATACTCATCAACTTTTAAATTGACAGGTAAAAATCCTCATTCATTTGAACTAATGCACAGTCTGAACAAGCTAAACTTAGAAGCCACATTGTAACATCACAGATCCGGCAGATTGATTTATTTTTTAAATTTTTCTCTGCAATGACAAAAACCACTGACTGGCCTCTCCGACGACACATGACTGTGTAAATAAATGATAACGCTTAAATAATAAACAATTCACCACCTGCAGCCTGATCCATCACCAACTTCCTCCCAGTCTGTGTGGACTTAAATTGCCCACCCATATCGTTATAACAGGAGCTGCTGCATAAGGTTTTGGACGTTTGCTTTGGACAGATTATCTCACAGGGGTTTTGATATTGATCTGGTGGCTGAATTTATGTTTTACTGCCACACAGGAGACTGGAATTACAAATGCCACTTCTGCCAAAATTTTAAAATTGGGAAACATTTCCTCTACTGAAATTATCAACCATTGCCAAGACTCTCTGTGAACAACGGGGATCTTGATGTCTCAAGCCTTTGCTTCAGCTGGAGGAAATCACATGTATGCACAGAAGCATCTCATGATCTAGCTGCACTGGTCCATGACCTGTAATGGTCACAGATGCACTCCAATGCCTTTTGTCCAAAACTCTTCAACTCACTGACTCGTCTCCCAAATAGAGAGAGGAGTGGAATGCCCTGGTCGGAGATGATGCTCTGGTGGGAATCTTTTATTATTATTATTATTATTATTATTATTATTATTATTATTATTATTATTATTATTATTATTATTATTATTATTGATTTAGTGACCTTAGCAATAACTCTATGTGTAAAGTTGAAAATATCTGCGGGTCTGAACCAAGCGATCAGGTGTATGAATTAAAATCTGTCAAAAATGACGGATGGCCTTTCATTATGTTAAAAATATGTCAAAGACAGAAAATATTCAGTGAACATAACCTCTAACCTGAACCATCCACTCACTGAAAAGCCATTATCAACATATAAAGAGCACATTGAACAGTAATTAACCTCAGCAGGAGCGATCAGCCAACCCAAATTACTCCAAGAGCACACTATTCATCCAAAAGGTCGCCAAATGAAGCAGAGCATCGCCTAACAGACTGAAGACTTCACCTTCCTCAATTAAGGTCAGGTGTCACAAAAAAAAAAAAAAAAAACAAACAGAAAAAAATCTGCAAAGGGACAAATACTATAATAATGCACATTAAGAGGGTTTTAGTTCTGGCCCTGAAAGAGATTTGGCTTTTACAACACCAACACCAGATAGCTCATCTTTGGTGTGTTAAAAATACCAATGGATTTTATATAGACGAGGCTTTAAATAATAAATGTAATTGCATTGCATGAGTAACTGGCGAGGGGACATAATTTCAAAAATAGGGTGAGGGAAAGTTAAGTATAAGATTGTACTGATGTTGATCAAGAGACTTAGGATTTTAGGTTTGCTGGAAACAGATGTGAATCTAACTCTGTGTCTAACATTCAACAAACTTAAAAAGAGGTTTTCATCTTTCATCTTCAAGTTTTCAAAATATAAGTAGTTTGGCCTCATTTAAAACCAAAATATTAAATTCTGCAAGAGGTTGTGTGGTATTAATATCCACTTCTGACAGTAAGCACATCAGAGATTTTACAGAGCACATCACTTTACAAGCTTACACCAAAGCCCATCACCCCTACAGTGTTTATGCCCTCTCTTTTAAGATTTGAATAGCACTATTAAATCTTATCTACATTTTACAGTTCATGCATCTTGTATGTTGTCTGCATAATCAAAAATAAAGTTATTTATGTAATGTAAAGACATTTTATTGTATTTTTTTTGTAACAAATAGCACTACAAAATTGAAGTGGCAAAAAGAACCAAAGTGAGAGAGCATTTTTAATGCACTAACTGAGTAATAAAGAATCTCACTGATGAGTATAATTATTCTTATTCTTAGAGGTTAATGTTAGGATTCTGAAAAGCTGCAAAGTAATTGATGAATGGCTGTACGGCCTAGAGATGTATTCAGGATAACTGGACTGCAATGCGCCTGGAGCAGCTCTTAAACTGAATTATTAAAGAGCGTACATTTCCCCATTTCTTTGGGTAGACTAGACGCTTCCAAGTTGAACACTAGAATAAGTGAAATATTCTGTATCAAGTATATTATCCCAAGAGGATTTTTTTTTCTTTTTTTTTTTTCAGGTCTAGAATTTTATTAATTCTTTCATATTTAATAAAGCAACACATCATTTAGAATTTGATATTTCCATTTGTTGAACTGCTTCTTATGATCAGAAGATGAATGCAGAAGATGAATATATATTTATATATCAGCAGAAGACAGTTGAAAGAACATATTATTGCTTATTTAAATATTTTACTGACTTCCTTTGTTACATGTTTGCGACAGACATTAACCTTTCACACTAGATACACAAAATTGCTACTGCTTTGAGTAGACACAATTTTATTTCATTTTAAAACTTCAATTAGGTGCCAAAAGTCAAAATAATTATTTTAGAGCTTCCAGAAGTCAGAAAAAATGCCTGGCAACAACTGTTGCCGGTGGGATTAAAAGGGATTAAATGGGTTAATGCCATACTTCTGTAACAAAACTAAAAACAAAAGTTCATGCTGCATTATTATTTGATCTCTTACATTTTTGTAGCGCTATGAGCTTCACATTTTTAAATGCATAAGTGCTGTGGAATCATACCCACTATATGGTTCATAGTGAGGGATTCTGGAGAGGGCTTGAACTGAGCACATCTAACTGTTTTCACCCAAAGGTAAAATCGATCTGATGAGCACCTAGAGGGCAGAGAGTAGTGGGAGGGTATTAGGGTAAGTGTCCCTCTTGGCCCTTGACATCTTCTTGTGATGATGACCTGAGCAGCCATACTGTGACTCTCCACTTGTGTTGCTTTAGGAAAGGGCAAGATTTATGCCAGGAATATGAACCTAAGGTCATGGTATCCCCCTCCAGCAGCTGCTCTCTGTCTTGACATGCTCTCTTCACTGGTTTCAATTCTCAAGAGGAATAGAGGGAATAAAAATTGGGAGGACAAACCTGAGGCCCACATATTTTAGATTTGTTTTTTGAAACATCACACAGTATATTCTGAATTTTTTTGCCTGGCTTTGTAAGTTTATACATTACAAGAAGAGGTCAATAGGTATGTTTAAATAATCTGTTAAAAACTGGTTTTTCACATTGTTTTGAAGAAAAAAATAGATATTTTTTTAGAGTCAAAATGTACATTTAAAACAGATTTATTTATTTATTTATAGAGTAAACAGAAAAAGAAAAAATAAACAAACAAACAAAAAAAAAACTATGAGCCCACTGTTTGGCATCTGCTGAGACCAAAGGTGCAGTCACACCAGACCTGTTTAGTCAGTTTCATCAAACTTTAGTTTGTTTGTCTAGAAATCCGATTGGTTTGGAGAGGAGTGAATGTGCAATTAAATTTTAAAACCCCTTAAAAACCTTGATCACGGTTCAGTAGAAATTAACCATATTTGCATCCATTTGTTCACGTTATGTGAAGAACGTTTTGCTATTAATGTTCAGAGGTTTTATGTCAATTACTTCAGCAGTTCTTGATGCAGCGCCACTACATGTAAGGGGGAGGGGAGCAGGTTTTTCAATTAGTACAGATTGTTTGACACAGTGCAGTGTGCAAGCACTGTACAGTGAATTAATAACATTGAAAAGAGTTTTTTTTTCTTTTTGTAAGTACATCTGTTGGTTATTATTCTCAGCCTGAAAGAGGAGTGCAATAGATGCCCTCACTGGATGCAAGTTTTTACTCACTAATGTCAAAACGTAATGTGGTAGCGTTTGTTTAATACTCCCTTCATAGGGATTTCATCTTGAACTGATTTTGTCCTCCGCAACAATCATAGGAAGAAGAGTGTGTTTAAATATACTTTTCTTTTAAAAATTAAACGTGTTTTTTTTCCTGGCATTGAACTCAACTTGAGTTGAAAGAACCATTTCAATAGGTGCATAGCACAAGAAGTTCAAAGTGAATTCACCAGTCTTCCAGTTGATCCTCAGTTAGTTTTTCATACATAGTCAAAGGCCACTAGCATTACAGTGAGTTAGTACAACCTTTTGCAATACACTCAGTGGGTCACCACCCACTGGTTGGTTGACTCCCGATGTATTAATCTCTTCAACTCTCATAAGTCAGAATCATACAAGCATTAAAATATAGATGTACTGACCTGTTGCACAGAAAAGATGACACACACATTGAGCTTCTGTTAGCTGTTAATATGAGGGACGGTTTGATCTTTTTCTGTTTTCCCATTAGTCTCTATGCCACCAACATGGCAGGTGCCCCCAAAGGGGTGGATATACAATAGTGCTTAAAAACTGAAATAACATCAAAATACTTTTTGAAAAAAAAAAAAAGTTAAGGATATTAACAGTACAAAAATGATGGGGAGCCTATTTCCTCTCTTTACCTAATTAATGTTTTTATTTACTCATAATTACACGTGTTTTTCACTCCTCTACACTTTATTAAAAGTGGTTAAATTAAATCAAGAATAAACGAGCTATGTTTATTACAGCATTGTGATTAGAAGGCAAGAAATCCACATAATACCTTGTAATATGCTTAACATAGAAATAAAATGAAAATTAAATGTCAAATGCAACAGATAAGAGAACATTAATGTCTGCAACGTACAGATGAATAAGCATAGCAGGGTCAAAGCTAACGTTTGCAAGAACTATGAAAATAGGTGGGGATCTCAAAGTCAAAGGTTATTTACATAGTTTTTAGTCTTTTTGAAAACCTTGTTTTTAGACTTTGTGTGGTGATATTGATCACACATTATTATCCACAGTAAGGGAATTTATGCTATTACATCAGTCAATCCTTTGTACTGAAAGCTATAAGAACACCGCATCTCTGTCCTTCTCATTCCTCACCAGTATCTGGCCATTTTAGGGCTATGTGACAAACACTCACCTTGAGTGCTGAATCACACATCCCAAGGGCTGCCTAACTCTGCCTGATGAATTTTTCTTGGGAAGGAAACGAGGGGTTATCTTGGAGGTCACCCTAATGTGAGCGACATTCATCAAACTTCGCTCTTGAGGAAGCGTTTGAAATTGGAAAACAGAAAAGGTAGCGATACCTGAAGGGATGCAGGCAAGCAAGGGCACACAAAGAGGGACAGGCGAGCAAAACAAACAAACAGCTTTAATGCAAAGTCGGATGATAGCTAATGGGTTAGAGATATGGCAAGTGGCCAGTGCATGGTTACATGTTGTAAACTGAAATCAGCTCATTCATCACAACTGCCTCAAGACTTTACCCTTGCAGGCTCTGCTTTTTCTCTGGTAGCTGTTGCAAACACTTTCCCATCAAATAAAATTGATCTGTTCATTTAAACTTCTTGATAATGGTTAAAGTACCAATACACTGAGTTACTCTAGTGTCAGTGATAACGTTTAATGTCCATTATTTACATTTTTAAAATTAGAATGTGTTACTTAATTAGAATAATCACATCATAAATATTTATAATTGCCTAAAATAATCCTGGTCCTTTTATTAGTTACCAAAAATAAATGTTTTAAACTTATGACACAACTAAAAACATATTTTGTGTACTTTATCTGCCTATTCAAACTCATTTAATGTACAGGTCTGCAAAAAATTAAGAGACCACTTAAAATGATCAATTTGTCTGATTTTACTCTTAACAGATATATGTTTGAGTAAAATTAAATTTTATTCTATTAATGATTGGCAACATGTCTCTGAAATTCTAAGCAAATAATTTAGTATTTATTTCCATAAAATGAGATATGGTCAAAATAACCAAAAAGATGTAGTGCTTTCAGACCTCATATAATGCAAAGAAAACAAAATCATATCCATTTAGAGACAACGATACTAATGTTTTAACTCAGGAAGAGTTTTAAAAATCAATATTTGGTGGAATAACAATGAGGTTTTCAATAAGGTTCTGTACAGTGGTCTCTTACTTTTTCCATAGCTGTATGTATAGTGCATTGTTGTTCAGTCTTAATTTAGTCTGATTTTCTTGAAACATTTGAGTGTTTCGATTTTTCACATTTTTATCTACTTGTGTGTGGGAGTGGGAGTTAGCATGAAAGAGAGAAGAAAAAGATAGCTATGTTTGGCTTCCACGTACACATTGAAAAGGAACTAAAAAAATGCTCATATTTAATTTTGAGTAAATAAGAATAACCTGCCTGTGACCTACAATCAATAATAGTAGTATTTGGAATAGAAAATAGTTTTTCAGACTCGATTATTTTATAAAGGTTTAATTGCAATGACCCTTAAGTACTGGGATACACAGTCAATAAAAATAGACTTATGATCATCCAGTATGGTGTTGTGGAGGAAAACAAAAATCAACAGATAGCTTGGACATGTATCAAGAGAAAAATTATACCTAGGATTATTGCACTTCAGCTGGTCACACAAGTAGTTTGATAAAATACAATTCTCCCATGTCATTGCTCCTTTAAATTTAATTCTACATAACTGCAAATACCTTCCTCCTGGCTCTGATTGGCTGTTTTTGTGTGGGTAGGACCACTAGCAGGAGTCAGAGAATGCATATGTTTTCACAAATTATCTGTCTTACACTGTAAGGACAAAATAAGAGTTTTAGTAAATATGTAAAAACTAATATATAATTTACCTCATGCAGCTTGAGATGTTATTTATGCACAAATCTTTAGAATTGATCATTTTTAAAACGTTTTAATGTCCGTATGTGATTTTAGTTCAAAGTGACACCAAACATCTGTCAAGATGGAGTGCTAGAATAAATTGATGATAGAACCAGGATGAGAATAATGTTCATCTGAGGTCTAAAAGAGCATCCCTGTCAGCTAAACATTCCTCTCTTATGTTTTTTCCAAAGACAGTTCCTTTGGGGCTAAATGTGGGAAGTAGGTCATCCCTTTTTGGAGCGACCATTTTCTGTTGGTACAGCATAAATATTTGATGTAAACAGTATCCCTTATGGATGGAGGAAATTTTTGACTAGAGGGATGGGTTTGTAAATACTGTGTATGCACAGTCATCAAATGGTACATGGTATTACAAATATTACCCTGAGGCTGTCCAATAGACTGATTGCCCAAATACACTGTCACTAATAATGTAAAGAAACACACATTCTCATACATATGCAGACTGGGAATGATTGAAAAAGCTGTATCAAAGGATAGTCCATGCATTTACAAAGTGCTCACTTTACTATGGCAAGCAACAACTAGAGCAAGAATAAAAGATTTGCTTTCCCTGCTTCACTCTAAATCCACTTGCTAAATATTCAGCAATGTCTTACTAAATATTCATTAGGTGTTCAGTCTGCCGATTTATGACAAACCTTCAATTTTAGCTCAAGTCCAATCTGTTTTCTCAAACCTACAAAATTACAGTTGACACATAAAAGACTTCTGTTTGTAATGCACTCCTTTACTTATGTGACCTGTCATTGTATAACTCTTAAATTACAAAATATCAGTTGACTAACTTCATGATGATTTCTTAGGGTAATAAGAATAGACAGTTACTTTGTTTATTAAGCTCACAGCTATCAGTTGTTTAAGTAAACCACAGTTAAAAAATATTAAAGTACAAACAAGTTGACAAAGCAAGCAGCATGAAGTTACAAATGTTTAACACATATTTGCTGCTGCTGTTTTTTATTTCCAGATGCCTTTTAATTGAGGATAATTAACTCAGAAATTTAGCTTTCATTTCGTGTCATGCCATTCAACAGAATGAGTCTCCACTGCCAGCATACTTTGGCTTTAAGGCTCAGACAATTCAGTCAATCTGTTTCATCAGTGCTTAAATCTATAAAATAGTATTAGAGACGTACTGGTTAATTTCCATTTTTTTGCTGCAAAAATGCTGGAATTTGAGAACAGATAGGTCTATTTTGAACACCCAAGCCCAACTTCTGCATGTTTCCAATGCTTAATTGGTTGAAAACATCTAATTAAAATTAATTTGCCATTAGCAGTTTTATGCAAAACTTGCAGACAGACTAAAGAAAAAGTTTCTTCTTGTAGATGAAGTGAGTTAGAGCAGAAACTCTTATTAGACTTGCAGAAGGAGGATAAGTTTGACCAAATTGTTAGACAGTGTTTGCGTGGTACAAATGTATCAGTAAGTAGTTTTAAGTTTTGTCATATTTTTTGTGAGTCAAACACAAATGCTAAACTTGTTTTCTTGACCTCTTTTCACATTTCAAATTACATTTTTGGCACAATTTGTCAAATTATATTGAATACAGAAAAAGCAAAAAACATTAGTTTTAACATAATCTAGTAATTGAAAGTAGTACATCACACTCTTTCAAAAAGTATATTGCCATATTGAATTGTCTTTTTCTCATATTTAAATGTACTCTATGTCTTACAGGGACAACACTTTTTGATCACATTTGAACTTACTTTTACATAGGACATTAATGCACAATTATATGGAGGCCTACCAGGCACTAGATATAACATATAAAAGAGGCAGCTGTTACCATAATCACCAAGATGTAGCCATGTTCTCGTTGAGATAAATCATCAAATCATGGATCGCCAGAGGCCTACACAAGACCTACACCAACAACAATTTCTTTGTTTACTCTGTTAAGGAATTAAGGAATCTTATCGGATGTTTTTATGACTTGGCTCACTTATTTAAAATCACAGGGACAAATTTTGTGACAGAACTGCTTTTACTGACAACAGAGGCTAAAGCTCCAGTGTTAAAAGTATCTTCATTGCTCAGTTCTGGATTAATAAACACTATTAATCAATTTAAGTAATTTGACTGGCAAGTAAGTTGTTTTTCTTTTTTGTTTTTACTGGCAAAAGTACATTGTTTTTTGTTGTCAAATAAACTTTGGAAATTCAGCACCTGTTATTATTCCAGTGGTGGAAATTGCATTTTTTTACTGTATATTTTGAAAGTCATAAACTTAAAATGAGTGAGACTACTGACCAGTTCAAAGTCACAACAGAGCCACATACACACCCAAGGAACAGCAAGAAGTGCTCAAGTTGGTTTATTTGACAAAGTCATGCTCCAAGGCAGAGATGACAAGGTACCCAGTACCAGGAAAGATGGATGGAGGTTATTCAGCACTCTAACAAGATCCTGGCCCCTCAACAAGAACAAAAGAATATTGAAGATCAAGACCAACAAAAAAAGTAAACTGTGGTCTGGCTGTTCGATTTTAGTGCAACTGAAGACACCTGTGGCATCGACTGTCTGCAAAAAAGGTGAGCTCAGTTGTAAGTTGATTAAATAAATCTTTATGAAAAGTAAAAAAGTCATCAACTTTATGTTTAGACTATCATGTCATGCATTCTGTTTTCAAATAAACCAAAATTAACCAAATATGTTTTTAAAAAACAACATACAACAGTTCAAAATATTCACAGTGTGCCCCTCAGGTAATGTCATAAAAGTGTTGCATGCTTTCTTTGAGGAGATCCTTGAATGTAATGATTTTTTCACAATAAAATAGATTCTGCATTCATCTGAGTTCATAACAAAGATGGCTCTATTAAAGGTTCCAATGGTTTATCTCGATAAGTTTGTGTGATTGTCTAATTTTCATGATAAGGTTTGTGGATACTTGCACATGAGCTATCCACAAACTTTCATGGTTGCTTTCATGTGCAACCATGAAGACACTAGTGTGTTCATATTTTCCCCATCTGTGCATCGTCCCTAAGACCCCCACCACCAAAAAATAATAATAAACAGCCTTATTAGGTCTCCAGCTGGGGATCCAGTGAATGCAACAACACAAGCTTCCGAGAGGTCTGTTGAGCAATGAAAAAATGAGAGCTTTTTGGGAATTATCAGCAGATTATTTTGAAAGCAGTCTCTGATCCATATCTGTATGTTCCATTACATCAACAATTTTTAGATACTATAGAAACACACGCAGGTTGCAGAAAATGTTTTTTTCCTGCAAAGAACAAAGAAAAGAACAAAAAATACCCTGATTTGGTGAGATGTCTCGAGTGTAATTTTTGTTTTTTCTCTGAATAATCATGAAAACTCTCTCTAATTTACCATGAGCTTTGCAAAACCAAAGAGCCAATACAGAATTAACAAAACAGGGAGTTAATGAGTCTTCCCATTCATGAGATTACCATTCCCATGAGACACTGGTACTTGAAATTTTAAAGAAGTGTATTAGATTTTTTCATCAGAGAACTGGTGAAGTGATCCTGAATTGTGACCCAAACTCTTTTGTAACTTACTGTACTCAGCTATCTCTCACAAGAATACTGAGAATTTCTCATTACAAGGCATTAGCAAAATACCAGGCAGGAGGGCAAGGGAGTAATCCATGGTTAGCACTAGACAAAGGAGGGCTGTCTGAGGACATTTCTGATGATGAGGGGAAGCTTAGATGCTAATGCAATTCACAACTAAAGTCTTCATAGCATTATTAGATGGTAGAGTTGGGATATAAAACACAAAGAGACACAAACATGTGTATACACTCCAACAATTCTAGAAATGTCTGACACAAGGAAAGTTTATTAATGTCCATTTTTGACAAACATTTCCAGGAAGACAAAGACTGTCACAGAGATGTTGTTAGACCAAAATCTAGCTTGGAATCTATGATTCTATTTCAGGATCTGTCATTGTTCTGCTCTTATCAATGTCTTGCCCGTGCTGGCAAAAGCCCTGGTAAGAGTAGGACTGGAAAGATGTACACTAAACAATCATTTACTTTTGGATCACTGGAGAGGATTCTGGCTCAAAAAATGTCCTTGGACTTTCAACTCAACAAGAACATTACTCAGATACATACTAACAATCGCAAACAGTGTTTTACTGTGTTCTGTCTCTCTCAATGTTATACATACTGAACCGCAAAGAAAAACAAATTCAGCACACAGCCTTTGCATTTTGCCTCTTTCATGTTTCTCCAATATTTGAAAGATGTATTTCGAATCCTTCATTTCCCTTATGGACTTTGTTAATGTTACAGGACGTTGCACAGCAGCCAACCTTTCCCTTCATCTCCATGTTCTACATTACTCTACAGCTAATGCCAATTTATATTTCTAAAGAGGTAAATAAAACATTTGATTATTTTTTTTTCCTTGCACATTTAGGACAAATTATTAAAAGATAACTGTCAATAAAGATAACAGTCAAATGTCCATTTGTATTTCAGACCTAAGTAAAAACAGTGACGGTTTGGTGACCAAACCTACGGCAATCACTAGAAGATGTAGACGTGATGAGAAAATGTTTCTCTAAGTCAGAGCCAATTCAGTCTCTAAGTCAACTGAATTGTCTCTGAATTGGCTCAATTCAGAGACAATTCAGAAAAATACTGCAGACTTGACTTGGAGTTGTGAACATCTTTAAATATAAAGATAAAGCTACAATGTGTGAACTCAGTCCAAAATAAAAATGTATAAAATGAGTGCTCAAACCTTAAGAAAGATGATCTGTTATATTTAACAGATGGATTTTGAATTCATTCTCTACTGTGTCACCAACGGGGCAGTGGGAAGCCGCTGAGGTTTAAAATAATAAGAAAATGTCCTTAGATGGTTAAATTACTGTTTTCAATAATTATTATTTTCCCTTTCCAGACAATGTGTACATTGCTTTTTTGTTAGTTTTTTTTTTTTTTTCTGTAGATTGCAGAGCATTTTATGACAGGCAATAATAAAATGGGATTTGCAGCAAAACACAACAGGACATTCAGTATGTTCTACTTGCATATGTTTTATAGTTTTTTGCTCATAATTGTTCCTGGTCAGTACTCAGGGGAATACAAGTTTATAGAAGAAAGACATTTTCAGCTCATGCTTGCTGAATGTGGCTGAAGGTATTCCAATAACTGCACCTTAAGGACTTTTTCCCATGCAAAATGTTCTCAAATTGCACCCTCTAATCAATTTCAATTAATAGACTGTTTTATGGAATCCAACAGCTTTTAATGGACTTGTAATGAAACACGGTTTATAGTTACTCATTTGCGCTGGATCATTAAATCTCTTACCAGTGAAGTAAGTTTAAATTTGGCACCTTTACAGTTGTGTTTCATTCACATAATATTATTTTGATACAGCAGTGGAAATTTTCACCTATAGATCGTTCTTTTTTTTTCTGTTTCTTGTTGTTTGCAGACAAAGAGAATTGTGGGTGTTGCATTGTTTCTTTTAGGGTCTGAAAGAGTTGAGTGCCATGATAGCTCTAGGATATAAACTGTTTGTGTGTGATTTGAGGGGCCTGTAATGCCTCCCAGAGGCAGTTCAGACAAGTAATGCCCCTGGTGGGATGGGTCTGCCAGAATGCTGCAGAATCTCCTGAGAAAGCAAGAGCTGTATATTTCTTTTAGGGAGGGTGGAAGATGATTTTCTGCATAGTGAAAATGACCCCCCGAAGCCATTCTCTGTGTTGAAAAGCTGTTGGTGAACCACACTGAGATGTAGTAGTTTAGCACAAGCCTAATAGAACAGCAGCAGAAGGTCAACAGTAGCATCTCAGATAGCTATTTTATAGGGGATGGCCATTAAGAAATAAAGACTGGTGAATCTTGCTATTAAGCAAACACTTGTTTCCCCTTTCAGTATAATTAAGTATTTTTGAATAATAATAATAATAATAATAATAATGTACTTTATAGAAAGGTGAGCAATTCTCATTCTCAGTGATTGTTTTTGAGGGACAAATCGATACAATGATTTGTTTGTTGTTGACTGGCATTTTCTATGGTATAAAAGTGTAGGGGGGTCAAATGCTGCGTCTTTCTTGAAATTGGGATTCTATGTTCGTTCTGTTTGAGACCCTTGTGCAGGCAACAAGTACGCACAACAATAAAGGTTTTGAACAAGTTATTGTCACCATAGAATGAATACGTGGTTCTTCTAGGCTCAGGGGGAAAAAGGAGTGTCGTTAAAGTGGTGGAGTTTTCAGGGAGGAGGTGAGCATACCTATAGAGGCTGGGATCGGTATGTGGTGTTGAGTGGTGCTTGTTGCGATGGTTTTCTCGTTATTCGTTGCAGGAGGGGACTGAGAGACTGGTGGATCGTCGGAGAGAGAACACCCAGGTGATGGTAGGATGTGGAGGAATCAATATAGTGCAAAATGAATAATAAATTAATACTAAGATATATACATATTTACTTATAAATACACATATATGTATTATCACAATTGCATGTCAAAATAATCTACACTCTTCAAAACCGTAAGTGGAAATCTGATTTTTGTAAGTTGTCCTTTCTTAGCCGATCAGCATGTTGCATGTTTCCATTGGCCTTGAGGTATTTGAGGTTAGCACAACTCGTTACCATCATCTTCATTTTGCTACACAAATCATAAAATTGATGTTAAAAAGCTGCCTGGGCTACTATGAAACAATGCCAATACTTCTACTCAGATGAAAAGTATTGGAAAATCTTAAGGCATAGATTCTACTGTAAATCTTATCATTATAGTTCATCAGTTTTGTTTATACCTGTGTTTGGGTTATTAAAATCTTTTCATTATTTCCCACAGCTTTTATCTTCGTCTGAGTGGTGATTCACACTGAGAAGTTATTAGAGTTTTTCTTTATTTCTCTAACCACGGAAAATGTTATTCTTTTGATCCTTACCCAAGAAACACGCTGGAATTATAATAGTTCAGCAGTCAAAAGTCTTTTGATCATATATAGAGGAATGTAAAAAGAAAGAGGAGCAAACAATAAGGTTGGACAATTTCTCACAATCCTATTCAGGGGTGTTAAGCTTCCAGCTGCCAAAAGGCCAAATGCGAGCTAAACAGATTGCCATTCAACACAGAAATAAATGACAAGCAATTACACACACAACACTCACACAGAAATAAAGTAATAAATTAGCTCCCCCACCCACTAAGAAAAACAACACTAAAATACAAATCCTAAATTTACTTTACCAATCATATATCTTTAAATTTTGTTGACGTTGACTTCTGCTGAATGAGTTCAAATGAGGTTTGTTGGTCTGATTTAATATTTTATTTGGAAATATTATGTTTTCATTAACTGTAAGCAGGAAATTATCATATTTACAAAAACAAAGGCTGGAAAATATCAGCATGTATGTATCTAATCTATATATTTTGCATCTCGTAGTGAATGAACTTTTGAAATATTTAATTTTTTGAACATGACTGTAAATGCAGGACACTGCCATGAATCATTGGCAAAGAAGAAATAAATGCTGGTAAATAGTAAATGTTGATATTTGAGTGATTACAGAGCTCTGGTAATAAGGTGTAGAATACTTTCATCCCATTCTATTCCCCCTAAGGTAAGGAACTAAACAAAAATGAGGGACTATGAATATTTAGAATAATTTCTCAGATTAGATGTGTGCAATGGAGAATACATAGCTAAAAGAAAATATATACTCTTTATATTGTAAGTAAGTTTTACAAGTGGAGTTTTGAGGCGTGAATCTATTTTCACAAGCTTTGCTTATCTTTGTTTAGTAAATATGGCATGGAAGATTTTGTAGTACCCATTTCTGTATGCTGGACATTAGGTTTATAAAATATTTGAACAACATATAGATCTGATCATTATAAATTGAAATCTTAAAACATACATGAGCGTGTTTTTATTTTTACCATGCTTTTTCTAAAATTCATCAATTTCATTCTTGATTTCTGACACAAACTTGAAAAATGTGAAGAAATCTCTCAAACTCTGTGTAAATACTGGAATGGAAGAGATCATAAAATGATCCATTATACAGCCACTGATGCATACGGTTAATAGAGGTGAGATGTTCAATACTGAGGTCAGCTGTTCCCGAGGGTTAATTGAACCTCCAAATGTTGTAAACAGATCTGATCTAGACAACAGTAAATGAACCGCTGACACAGGTTCAACATTTTTATCCACCCATACTTCCGAACAAAACTTGGGGAGTCAAAGCAACTTTTTCACCTTGCTTTCTGTTTTTCTTTTGTCAAAAATTACTATGGCCGCAAGAGGACTTTGTCATAATAAGAAACAACCATGGATTGTAATAAGCCTCTTGCTCAAATGACCTACGGGGTTGTTTTTATGGGAAGATGGTCTTTACTAACACAGCTGTCACTTCTTCTTCACTTTCATTCTTTTAAGGGACAATAAAGCTGTCGTCTGTGATGTGTGATTCTGTCTTTTATTGTCACTATGGGTTAGTTTGGTGAGTCTATTGTTGTATTTGCTACATTGAGTTTGAGTGTTTTAGAAAAGTATAAGACACCATTTCTGTTTAATTGTCATTTCCAACTTGTGTGTTTTAGCATTGCATTTTTTCAAATCCAATTTGTCAATTTTGTGTCATTAATTTTGATATTAGGGATTAGTTTTCAGAACAGAATATTATTTTTTTCAAGAGTAATAAAAACTCAGTTGATATACAACTTAACAAATGAATTGAGACAACAATAATTATTTTTCTTCATCAGATATTTATCTGTAAATTTGTTGTCAAGCAACAAAATTCTCACGCATTATATTTTTCTTTGTCAGGTATATATCTGCTGATAGATTGTCACTATACTTCTCTACTATTCCCCTTTTGACATTATGGCCATTGCATAATCAGCACAGATGCAGAGCTGAGACATCTTGGTAATTCATAGATGTGATGTTGATGTAAAGAAAGTAAGGTCTAAACTGGACTTTCATGTCAGTCTTTTACCCTCAAAACAAGTAATCTGTCCTAATTTGTTTTGAGTCAAGTAAACAATATATATTATTTTTTGTTCATTGGATGTGTTACACCACATCATGTAAGAGTGAGCGACGCATTATCAAGGGGTACATGGAAAGAAGTGGAGAAAGAAAGAAAATAAAAGAAAAACCAAAAGAAGGAAAGAAATACAGACAAATGTAGATTCTCTCTCTCTCTCTCTCTCTATATATATATATATATATATATATATATATATATATATATATATATATATATATATATATATATATATATATATATATATAATTTTACTAACCTTAATTTGACCAGGTAAAAAAACAATTGATGTATTTTCCCATGATAAATAATATATCTTGTATATCCTTTACATCAGTTTGTGATTGTCCTTTCAAAATAAAATAAAATATATGCATGTGTGTATATTTTTTTCACAGCGTTACTGCATAAATTATTTGTCATCTTCTCATTTAAACAATGGTGATTAAAAGGTTTCTTCCTGCATGTTGGAGCATGGCTCAATAGTTTCACAGAATGAACAATTCGTTTTATGGAGTCGGTGAGAAAAGCAAAATTACTTGGCGATAGATTGACGTGATGGTGACTGCAGTGACATCATCTGCAGTCACTGTACAAAAATGGTAGCAGGTGTGCTGTAGGACTGTGAGCATATTTTTCTTTCAATAAATGCTTCCAAATCAATATGTTCAATTTCACCTTATGGGTAGTTTTCACATTTTGCTCCTCAAGATGGCACATCTCATCCTAGAGTTGACAGCAGCTAATCTCAAAGCTTTGTTTTTCAGCATGATCCACTGCTTATGAGGCAGATGTGTATTGGATCTATCAACCTTTAAAAGTTAACAAGTTGTCTGGGGAAATGCCATTTGTACCAGTTCAATATGAAATGTCAGACTCCGATAAGATGGTAAAGTCATACACACATGCCAGCTGTTGGAGAGGATCTACAGGAATGCCTTTGTGATTTCATCACATCTACTGGCTTTTACTAACAACAATGGGAGTTAGGAAACAAATTAAATGATCAATTCCAAACCCTGAGTCAAAATTACAAGAGTGATTTAGGACTTACTTCAGATAAGATTGACTTAAAACGTAATTTTCATCCCATCAAAGTGATAACAAAGGGGTAGCTAATCATCTTTTTCACAGGTCGCTCTAATCAAAGAGTTGATTGACTTCAATAATTTGCAGGAAAAGTGAAGAACAGCAGATTACGTGTAAACACCACTGAAAGAAACTCACTAACATAGACAGCTGTATTAGACACTATTGTGAAGTAATTTGCAAAAATACTGACTTTTTGCAAAATGCAAGGATTAGAAACAACCAATGCATCTGTGCTTCATTGACAACGCAAACTA
Source organism: Poeciliopsis prolifica (assembly GCF_027474105.1). Lineage (NCBI taxonomy): Eukaryota > Metazoa > Chordata > Actinopteri > Cyprinodontiformes > Poeciliidae > Poeciliopsis > Poeciliopsis prolifica. The sequence goes on from NW_026562396.1 coordinate 3,288,574, forward strand.
AGGAAAATTTTTCCACACAGGCAGGGACTTCATTAAATGGGCACCCCAGTTTTCTGTTTAAGTATTATGCAGTTTGCAGAATGTTATTTAGACTAATCAGTGACTATGATAGATCTTGTTATCAGCGCCCATTATTTGTACCTGTTTCTCTTCCTTGTTAAAATATAAGGCATCATGTTCTCTTTGAAACATCAGGTCACTTTAAGTAAACATTTAGGTAGCATCTGTATGGAATCAGAAACAAATTGGTCATCGTTGTCTTTTCTCCAAAATGAAGACTCAATCCAAATTGTAAAGGTCATTTGAGGGTCAAATATGTATTTTGTGATTGAAAAAAAAATACATTAAGTAAAAGGTAATGTGAGATGCATGTTATGGGTTTGTGACTTGTGTGAAAGTTGTAAACAAATAACGATTTCAATATGACTATGTCATGTTTGCATATTTTGAAGCAACTACATGTATTGAAGGAGTTGATGGTAAAAAGCACACTATCTATAAACAATGATTATGATCAAGGCATCTGCCAAACCATCTACGTTCCTGAGACGTAAGTAAACTTTCTACAATAATCTTTTAATGAGCTAAAACCATTGTTGTTAAAACTCTTCTCCAATCAATAAGTGATATTTAAATGGGTATTTTATAACGGTGCTTATAAATAAGTACTTTGGTTGTATTATCCCCTCATACAGAGGATCTCATACTCCCCCTGTATGATATCTTTGTTTAAAGCTATTGTGAAATAAGTGCATAATCAGTCATAATTAAATTATAACTAGATAGATAAGGTAGGCAAACAGTTGAAATTTAATTACAGCTATTACAAATGGGCAGTGAAAAACAGACAATATAATCTACAAATTGGATGAGGACAACACAAAGATACTTTGTCATTCGCCTCACTTGTCAGGAATCTGTTATGCATTTTCTTTCTTTAACAGTGACAGAACTACAAAGTACCTCATATCTATTTATGCATTTTGCATAGCATTAAGAAGCACTCTTCTTTGTTTGGAATTTAAAGTTAGACATTTATTGCAAAGTATGCATGCATACAATATTAGCTTTGGGAGATAAGACATTACAAAACAAATTACATGAAGAAGCTGTAAACACATAATACTTTATCCACATACAAATTGTTAGAAAATTTCTTATTTGGTATATTTCTCTATTAAAATTATTTTTAAAAAAATGCACCAAAATCTTTTCTCTCTAACTTTCCCGAAATAAAAAGAAAAAATTGACAACCCTCTGCATATCTCACCCTCATGTAAACACACGCCGACGAGCAAAGATAGATTTTAGTTTACCTCCCATAAACTTCCACAGAGTCTTTATCTCATCTTTTGACCTTGATACATTCATTCTTCGGGCCAACGCATCAGGTCACCAAGACAGAATTCCAGATGAGAATATTCGATACCATTCTGTGGTCGGATCACTGTTGTCCAATGGGATTCAGTTTGGAAGTTGATATACAACTGGGAGCATTGAGGATCTCTGGCTTCATGCCACGTCCCTGACTGTCCCTTTGTCCTTTAATGCAACATTATTTTCTGTTTTATTTTCTTCAACTCTTATAGCTCTTATAGGTTTCCCCCACCAAATCAAAGAGTCTATATTTGTTTATTAATTTCTTTATTTAATGAAAATGCTTGCCGATGTTGGAAAGACATTAAACTGTAAATAGAAGTAGATAAGATCACCAGAGGAATCTACAAAGTGGTGACTGAAATTTCAACACATTACAAGAATATTCAAGACAAAATTATTAGTTGATTAATTTTGAAAAAAAGGAAAGCTTTTTTAGAACCAATAATAAATCTGTGGTATTATTTGCATAAAGAAAAAGACTCCTGTACTGCGTGTAGCGTACCTTAACTGTGGAAGCATATTTGGTCACTGAGAAAAATGTTTAAGAGACAAATTTCTTGTCTTTTTAAAAATTTAATGAGAACATTACATCTAGTGTTTAACCGCAAAGTACCATTTGATTGAATTTATCATAAAGAACTATATTTGAATCAGAGGAAGACAGCAGCATAGCCTTGGAAAATAAATTATACCTAATTGACAAATTACGTTGCCTCAATTAGTCTGCTCCTGCATTTATCTCTGTAATGCGTAGCTTTCCACATATAAATGGTCTTGCCTTTGCTATTTTCAGTTCTATTTTAGCTCCGTCTCAAATCATGAGCGTTGTAATATGCAAGCGTTAATAGGAGGCATTACAACTCTAATTAATATTAACAAGTAAGGATCAGTCAGATCAAATTAGAACAGACAGCGAGCTTTCGTTGAACATTCAGATTTTATATTCAAGGAATTTGGGTTCTATGTCTTTCTGCATTCTCCAAAATTATACATATTTAAAACATATTATCAAAAAGGCTAAGCTATGCATACATGCAGATGACGAGGATAGAATCTAAACACTGAAGACATCAATCTATACTTTTTTATTTGAAAGAGTACAGTCTCTGCTCTGAGCTTTGACCACAGCTCATGTCGCTCCAACAATTACCTTTCATTCTCTTGACATTTTTATTAGCCAAAAAAAAGTGACAGGACTTTTTTGTTTTTCTTTAATAATTTTATATTTATGTGACACAAAAATTCTGTGGAAATACAGCAAAATTGTGAAAAAAATCCAGGGATGCGATGTCATTTGATTGGTTATTTTTTTGTTGAGTTTTGGGTTTGCTGGTGTTTCTAGAGACAAATGTCTCACATTTTTTTGATGTTTTTATAAACCAATCATCTTGATTGTTTGTTTTGTTGCAATGTCTCTGGAACAAAATGCGAATCCCTGAATAATTTCTACTTTATAAATTTAAAATTTTCATTATTCCGTCAGTGTACTGAGGCTTTCATCTTACCAGAAACTGCTCACTGAGTCTGAAGTTTGGTCTAACAAAGTCTTGACCTAAAGATCAAACAGATTATGTTTGATCTTTTCACATCAATCATACATCTATGCCAAGATATATTTCAAAATCTGCAGTCTCCGTGTAGGTGCCACATAACTCCTGTCTTAACCTGAGGCTACAGTAAGAATGCATAAAAGTGCTGCCAAACATACGAGAAAATTACAGAGATCTGATCTCTGAATGAACCATTTTTTTTCCTTATTGGTGCCATTTTGTATTTACATCTCCATAAATTCACAAAGACTTGGGGCCAACGAGATAAAGTTTTCATACACAATATGAACTAGTATAAATAACACCATATTGAGAGATTTTATTGCTATGTTTAATAACAAATAAAGAAGTAGGAACATATATATTTTTTCTTGTTATCTACCAATTTACACTTGCTACAAATCCTTGCTAATTTTCTCCTTAGTTCTTTTGAGATATATATATATATATATATATATATATATATATATATATATATATATATATATATATATATATATATATATATATATATATATATATATATATATAATATATATATGATTGGGATTGGACTGGCCATAAACACAAACGTTGTGTTATTCTTTTATTTATTTTTTATTTTTTCGTAACTGCAAAGCACAGTTTGTGCATTTGGGGTGAAAATATTTTATTCCATCTAGAAACACAAGCTACTGATTGAAATGATCCGAGGTGACGTTAGTCTTTTGTCCTATCCAAGCAAACAGCAGCTAAAGTTTGACATTGCTAATGGCTTTGGCTGGTTTCTTGCCTCTTCTTTGCTTTCAAGACTTGTGTCAAACTCTCTTCCACATAGTTAGTGGAATGTGGCAGTGACAACACTGGCTTAAGAAAACAACTTCAAGCATAACGCTGCACATTCTTGAGTCCAGTAGCATTACACTCAGGTATCATTTAAGGGGGTAGCTGAGGAAAACATTTGAAGAAACACCTATCAGAGATAATTTTATTTTAATGAGAACCACTGTAGCCTTTTCCCACCGTGGCAGTCACAGCAGCTGTTAAGCAGCGTTATGCTTTACACCCAGCCAAATGTCTTATATTGAATTCAATCAACTTTGTTTACAAAACGCTGTTCTCAGCACAGCAAATGTCAAAGAACTTTTTTTCCCCCAGGGATGAGTGCTAACAGCCTTGGGTACTGTTTTTCATCTCTCTAAGTTATGCAGTCCTGCCCAGAAACAAAGAAGAAGAACTTATGAAAGAACACCAGAAAGTGTTGGCCTGGGAGCATAACATGTTAGACTTTCACATTTTAAATAATGCAATTATATGAAGTTGCCAAACAGGCAGCACAGCTGTCAAACCATGTTCTTTTGATATTTATTCATGTGAGCAAATAACTATTTCATGTTTCATGCACCTTTCCACCCTAAAACCTGTGAACGGGGAGAAAAATATAAACGTATTGCTTGACCAGTTTGAATCCAGTTTCACCCCATGCCACTCATAATTTAGTCTGGTAGCAACCAGGCCTTTGATCTACACTTTGCTTCATACGGAGGGTCTGAACTTTTGTCTATTCAGAAACAATTGTTTCCTTGAGGCATGTGCTGTGTTGAAGTTTTAAATGTCACCCAATTGCTATCATATGCGCTTGACACATGGTGTGGATCATTTCCCTGAAACTTACTGAAAATTGCCAATAGACAACCATCTCCCACTGCAAAGAGAGAATGCTGAGCAGAACAAGATGTTAATTCACTATATGAAATCGTGGTGAACACTTCCTGAAGTTTGATAGAAGTTTGATAAAACTTTAGACGCACTACAATTCTAAAACAATGCAGAAAATCAAATCACAGCTTCTCCTTCTGTTCACTGATTTGCCTGGTGGAAATTCTATCGGAGGAATCCTGACGTACCTTAAAGTAACCATGTTTGACCACAAACAGCGACTTGTCTTGCGAACTTCTCGGTCTAACATGGCAGCAATACGCAAACGGCTAAAGCGCCCGGTGCAGATTTCTCATCGCCTCTCCCGCTTTAGAAAAACAACACAGTATGAAAAAAGTTAGCAAAGCTAAGAAATAATCAAAGTGGTTAACTGGGCCGATTTATTTACAAAGGAATTATTTATTGGTTGTTTAGCAGTTTGTTCCACTACAGACATGCACAGTAGTGGCCACAAAGTCATGAAGTTCTGCTCCTAAATTTACATTATCATTACCCTTAAGTCTCTCCTGTGAAAGATAAAGGCAGTGAGTCCATTTTGCACCATAAAACCGTTTAAACTCATCCATGCAGCACGTTCTCTCCACTGCCACTTTCAAGATGGTTTTGTTTATGTTACAAATGTAAAGTGGAATTCAGTCAAAAGCTACACACTTTCACTGTTTCAATGAATGATCCACTTTTAAAACCATGTGTTGTAGGTTTAAAGAGAGTTTTTTTCTGTTTCTTTCTTGAGCTGTATTCAGTGTTTTAATAAGATTTATTTCACCTTTTGTGTAATATTTTTTATTTACTTATGTACAGTATTACATTTTTTTACAGAACGTAGCTGCAATTTCATGCTTAGGCTAAACACACAAGACCAAGGATAATCACCTTGGTCAGTTTTTATTTTTATTTATTTTTGGGATATTGTGCTCAATGTTTTAAAATGCCAGGGTTACAGCTGCCAGTTGAGAATTTGTTAAAATGGAACAGAATTAGATAAAAGGCTGTTTTAAAGCTGAAAAACGAAGCTGTTGCACACAAACTAAATTCGGCAAAGATTCAACATGATGTGAATAGATGTCATGCCAGGGTTTAGATGGCTATAATATAAATATTACACCAACAAACTCAAACTATTTTTAAATGAAGGACCAAAGAACTCTCTGTGCAAGGGTTTCATCTTTCTCTCTAGCCAAAGAAACATATTTTATCTTCCAAAGCGCATATTTTCCAACTGCTTTCATCTAAAAAGAATTAAATTACGCAACAAGAAAAACATCATTAGACAAGCTTTTCAGTGTGTGTTCATCAAGGGACCACTCTCTCTCTCATATAAAAGACCCCTGTGGAATTTTGTTGCCAGGGTTAGAGAAGCTTGAGGTAGAAGAGAAATGAAATGGTGCAGCAGATTTCCACAGGCAAACTTAGTGTGTCTTGTAGATATGCGTGTACCCTTCGTCCTACGAATGTGAAAGAGGGAGTTCAGCGTGGTTGAGATTGGAAGATGTTACAATTGCCCACAGCAAGTAGCTGCATCAACTCTCCCTTCAAAACTTGAAAGGCCTGCTGGTCCTCTCTCATGTCTGTTGTCATCATAGTGGTCCACACTGGCAGGGGGTCCCTACTACGTCCATGTCATTAGCTGAGCCCCCAGTAAGATGCTTTTCTACTCTTGACTTCCACTTTCCTGTTCTTTATGACCAGCAGTACATAAAATGAAAGAGGGTTGTTGAATGTTTTTTTTTTTTTTTTTTTCTGACTTTGAAGGTCATAAGCACCATCAATGTTTGGTTAAGATATAAAAGTGGGGTTTTCATGAAAAAAGTAAAGGTTTTTCTTTTTTCTTTTTCTTCTTTTTCTCAGTTACATGGCAAACTGTTATCTGGAATCATTTTCATTTTACAAGAAATAAGACCAGTGACTGAAAACCTTTTCGTATATAATAAACTCCTTCAGTTGTACATTAATAGTAAAAAAATCAGATGTTTATATTTACTGCACAAAAAAGTTGTTTTTTTTCTAGTGGCCTAATAGCTAGAGATAGATTTTATAATTTAGTTCTTAAAAGCATACTGATTAGTATGAACACAAACATTGATTTGTTGTTTATTGCATAATGTACCACAATATTGCAACTTTCACATTGAGATTTATTACACAATTCAGTTTTAATTACATGTTATTACTATTGTGCATGCCAGAGCAAAACCAAACACAGACAAGCAGCATTCAGTTTTCTGCAACAAACAGAAAACTCAATGCTGAAAAATAAATTGTTTCTTTGAATTAAAGGCTAAAAACCCGTCTGTTTAGAGCTGCCTTTGGTTGACAGCTCTGAACAATGATTAATTCTAGTCTGGATTGCAATTTTCCATTATTTTTCTTTACTTTGCCACTGTGGTATGATGTGTCTTTGTTGTATTTTTTGTTGTATTTTTAACATGCGAAGCACTAGAAACGCTCTGGTTTCTAATGTCCTATACAAATAAAATTGTCCCATTCATAGAAGTTTATTAAGTCCAGCGGACCCCAAATCACTTCAAACTATCTTCAGTTATTCACTCATTCATGCACGCACACATTCACGCAATGATGGCAAGTTACTACATTATAGGCAAAGCTGCCCTGGGGCAGGCTGAGAAAAGAGAGTCTGGAATGCAAACCGATGACCCACTGATTACAGGATGAACTCCTGCTGCTGTCACCACTGTTCCCCCCTACAAAACAAACTAATATAATTATAATTAAATACTACAGCAGTTAAAATTATCAGCATTTTTGATGTTTTTTTTCCCCTTCACTTTCAGTATTTGTTAAAACTTTTTATTTCTGAAATATGAGGTGGTTAAAAAAGCATTAAAGAAAATGGTTTCTTAGCATTAATGACCTGTACTAAAATTACACTTTTAATTAAATGTACACTCAAAAATAGAGATCCGACTAGATTCACCAGAAATATCTAGCATGATGAACTGTTGTAAGAGAAATTCACAGAAGATAAAATTCAGTGTAAAGGAAAGTTAATTTGAACTAAATGACACAGTTTTTTTTTTATGTCTTTGCAGATCATTAAAATTTTGTATATACCAGTAGACATGTGGTTATACAGTTCACAACTGGCAGTTTTCTCTGTGGCAAGTTGTCATTTGTCCACAATTAGTGAACCAATGTTTCCCACAGAAGGTCCAAAAATCATCTCTCTCAGAACCTGGACTGAGTAGTTGTAATGGTGGCAGACATTTGGACATTTTTCCTCACTCAGATGTCAATAGTGTCCTTCAAGGAAATAGACGTAAACACCTTTTATTCCTTCATCTCTTCTTCTCTCCAGATCTCAAGCCTATTATTTTCTCACTTCTGTCAGAGCTCTTACAAGGCAATCATGGAAAAAGTCAAAGAGGTAAAAATAGTTATATAATGTAGCATCGCACAAGGATTTGTCTCAGCTGACTGAGAACAAGATTCTGTTTCTTCATTCAACATTAACATAATCTTCCGTGATCCATCTGACCCACTGCAGTGCCCTCTCATCTACAGAACAGCTTAGAGAGATGACTGGGTGCTTTGACAGTGCAGATTATTGAGCATGTCAGTTGACATTCTTTTGCTCTGATGTACATTTAAATTCAAATACATATACATATATGCATATGTGCACCAGACAAAAGACACACAGAGACAGGCATTCACTATGTGGCATTAAATAAGAGCAAACCTACTTTGTTTTAGGTCAGTTAGAAAATAACTAAATTATTTTTGATTTGCTAATTGCCAGAAAACTCAGTGAAAACTTCGTTTAGAGATACATTTGGTCAGTCTCTTTTAAACTGTATTTAAACGGTTGGATTAAATTCTTTTGATTTGCTTTCACAAGTCACAATACTTTGCTGGAGTTCTGGCCCATTCATCCTGACAGAACTGGCGTAACTCACTCAATCGCACAGACCTTAAAGCCCACAAATTCTCCACTGGACTGAGGTTAGGGGTTTGTGATGGCCATGCTAAAACATTGATTTTGTTGTCCTTAATTTGTCCTCGTAAGAGAAGGGGTTATGTAGACCCCACAAGATTTTTGCTCTGCGCACAGTCTGGTGCACTGACTTCATGTGCTGCTTTATGATATTTTCACCGCAGTCTGACTGTGACATTTGCAGCGCTCCTCATGAGCGTCACACAAAGACAGCAATAGATTTTAGCCACCTTCTAACCTTTTATTGTCCATTCTCTTGTCACAGAGATTAAAAAAAAAATTAACACTGTTTGAAGAAAGTATCATCAAAAAACTAGCACTAGGATTGGGAGTTGATATTAATATTAACTGAAGGAATGTAGAACCACCTCATCTTTAATAATGCCAGCTCAAACCAGTACCGTTCATGTAAACCTTGCAGGCATCTCACTCAAAGTAGAATTATGTGCTGGTTGGATTTCCTCCAGTTTCATCCATCCATCCATCCATCCATCCATCCATCCATCCATCCATCCATCCATCCATCCATCCATCCATCCATCCATCCATCCATCCATCCATCCATCCATCCATCCATCCATCCATCCATCCATCCATCCATCCATCCATCCATCCATCCGGTCCAGTTTCATCCATTTTTATTTTACTTTTTGTGTAATAAAAATCCATCCAGCTTTGCATATGTATTTACATAAACAAAAGCATATTTTGTATATGTAAATACATATAAGTAAAATCTGACAACAATATGAACATTCAGTTACGACACAGCAATCTTTGCCAAATGCTCTCCTGCTTTGTTCTTTCTGCGACAGTGAAACAAAAATGTCAACATGTTGATAATATTTGACCTCATTTACATATGGTGTACCTTTATACTAACAGGCACAGACTGCCTTTCTGGCATTTAAATTTCTTAAGTGTACTGGGTGGCACCAGACCTTTGCAAGCTGCTTTGTCTTTTCCACCATATGGCATCTTGACAGTGTTTTCCTCGCTAATTAATCCTTAACACATATGCCAGGTCCAAATCACTATAATGTCAAGCTACATGCTGTATCCTTGCTGCATCAAAAATAAGCTGCCATACAGCATACTAACAAAATGGCATTTCATTTTACTGACCATTTTGTTTTTCCAGTGAAAATCAGATTGTAGATTGAAGAATTTGCCTCAAGAAAAAGAATCCACAAGCATGAAGAATTGTTTTGTTCTGTCTGTTTGCTGCTTTAATTGTTTTTTTTTATTAATATTGACAGGTGTACAAGTTTCCAAAAGGAAAAAAAAAGGCTTTGAATAGGAGGTGTACAAATAGTGTTAATTTATGCAGTTAATACAGTTAATTTCGTAAAGGCTACTATATAGTTGAAAAAATTAGTTTTGAGGAATGCAATTAGCTAAAGATCTCCAAAATTAGTGCTAAAATTGTTTCAGATGTTTGTTCTGCATCACATTACACTGCCTTTCCTTTCTTTCTGTCTCTCTCTGAGATACTTTCATAGATAGGTAGAAAGTCTTAACATAGAAATTAAGCAATACTTCTTAGTAACTAATCTTTATTTGTAGAAATAACACATTTATGCCCATGGAAAACTTACCAAAACCTTACTGCCAATAGCAAATAGATTATTGTGTGATTGACTCTTGTTTAGAGACATCTATTGGATTAGGTTATGCAATTTTGAAGTAGCTAGGCACTTTGGCAATTCAACAATTTATTAATTTAACATAAAGGGTCCTCAGTTGTGGAAGAGCTGCACATAGCCACAATAGCCTTCCACTTCCTCTGTAAGATGACCCCTGCTTGATAGCTCACTTAAGTGGGATGACATCTCAATTGATTTAATGTGGTGTTGGTCGTTCTAGCATGAACAACACATTAAAGGTGTGCTCTGGAAGGACGAGGTCATATCTGCAAGCAGATCGTTCTCTTTACTGCCAAATTCCAGAAGTTTTACCCAATAAAGCCCACTCTGTCTGGATGAGCATTGGCATCTTTGAGGATAATGTTTGGTTACCACAGATGGAGATCTGGTATCATCACTGGGTGCAGAATTTTATCTTGATATATCTCTGCATGAAGATTGCTTCTACTGATAGCATGTCTTGTTTTTCCAAAGATGGCTATGCCAGCTCACAAAGTCGCTTCCGCAAAAAGGCTGTTTAAGACATGTAGAGAGCATTTTTCAAAGGCTTTTATTAATTAGAATTAGTAAAATTCTAATTTGATCTCTTTTCTCTGACTTAATGAATTATATCAGACAGTGTCAGATGATTAACCACTCTGCACTTGTCAATGACAGTATTCCTTAAAATCTTCTGTGATGATGTGAACAGGTATGCATGGTTCTTTTTGTGACTTCTGCTGCTAGATTCCTATGGTCTTTTTTGGCATGGACAAACTGATGTTGTCTCCGTACTTCACTTTTAGCTTACATTTCATTCTCCCCCTCCTTATCTTTCTGTTTGAGTTGGGACAACTGCCAAGGAATTTGGCAAGGAAAAAGAAGGAGAAATGCTTCTTTTACCTTAATACCACACATCTACTGATTCAGCAACATGAAGCCATATCCCTCTTTTCCACTCTTTCCTTCCACTTGTAGCCAACCAGGTATGTTGAAAAGAAAATTAATCACTTTTATTTTGGCTCAATGAATTTTAGCTCTTTCTTGTGTGGACAGAAAGATTTGGCAAATAAGTTCAAGTTAAAAAACGCAGTGTAGGAATATGTGATCTCCCTGGTTGAAAGTTGTGCTCCAGTGCTTTATTATCGTTGGCCACTGAGCAGATAAATTAAAAAAGGCACAGTGTGTACAACAGAAACATCTCACTCCGGAACATCACATTTATTCTTGGTGATTTGAATAGATTAATCTTGATCCCCAACAAAAGAAAAGTATCATGTGTGATTTTTGGTCATCAAATTGACAAGATCCCATTACTATCAGCAAACCAAGAAACCAAGAAAAGCAATGCATGTATAAGGAAGAATGATTATACTAAGCAAACTTCCAGTATGACAATTAACAATTTAACCGAAAGATCAACATATTATTTGACCTATTTCTGTAAAACCACTCAAAGACAGTTTTTATCCTTTATGAAATACAAATCGGACAAAAGAAAATTAATCCTCCCATTCTCTTTTTATTTTGCATTTAATGCTAATATTATAATACATTTCTAGCTGCAGTTGTACCTGTTTTTAAGATAAACTATCTGATCACCTCATTTACTGAAAGGGGAAATGACAGATAACTTTAGATTTGCTAAACTGCATCTGACCAAAACCTCAAGCATGGTGGCTCGCATGTCTTGTACAGAAGAGATTAAAGAAAAGTTTGTAATCCATAAAGTACAGAACACTGACAAGCAAAATATATACCAGTACTTTGTTTTAATCACTGATCCAACCACGAGGGAATGTGTGTATGACAATAAAACATACAATACTTTGTTAGTTACACTTTGGCCATATTTCATCAAACAGAAGCAATCAATGATTCACAAAACAAGGCTGAAAAAGACTAATTTGTTTACTTTCTGCTCAGGTTTTATTTGATAATTTTTAAGTCTTAGTAATGACCAGATCATTTATGTTTTAATTATTTTCTCATGTTAAAATCCTAAAAATAAAATAGTGTCCACTTCTGCTTAAGTATTTTGTATATTACAAAAGCAGAGCATTCAATACTTTACTGTTACTTTCCAATATCGGTATGCTGAATCTGTAATTTGTCCCCTAACACAGCTTGCAAGGTTGCATCCATGTGGTCAGGTGCGCAGGGCCTTGACCGGTTGATGTTGAGCTTCCTTGCACACTAAGGAGTCTGGCACTCAGGTCAGTTGTAATGGCCGAAGCCAGATGGTACCTATCCACTGGGGACGAAGGACACAGACATGCTGGTCACAGTTTAACTTTGGACGTTGCATATTCTAGCATTATTTAATACTTGATTACATGCATCATTTATCACAATTATGTCTTGATAAAAGTTTGATGCAAAACATAGCAAAGACATGCTGAATATTCAAACTTTGCCCTCTCCTGTCTAATCAACCCCAAAGAGTGGAGCAAGGAGAGAGGAAACTGAAACAAAGAAAAACAAAAGTAAAGATCAGCAAAGAGGACTTTGATGATACAATTGCATATTAAACTAGCTGATCATATTTCTTACACAGAGAATATTATTCTTGTATTAGATTTTTTTTAAAAAAATGTTTGAAACTATCAACATTGCACTTCACTTTTTCTGCTTATCAGCACCAAAAAATAAAAGCTTTTGAATATTTGTCTGGTTTCTGAAGTTTATAAGGATAGATATACAATGATCATAAGCATTAATATTGCTGCTCATTTTCCCTTTTGAATAATTCAGAAATAATAATAATAAAAAAACCTTAAAATATATATTCATATTGAAAGATTTGGCAAAGTAACAATGGATGAATGTTGTTGCAGATGCATTTACATTTTGATTGGATTATGTAAAACAAAAGTTGAATTCAAAATCCATTTGACTGAAACTCAGCAAAGGCTATCTAGGGACAGAGACATCATTATGGATATTAATTGTTAATAATTATCCACACCCCCAGGGTACCTAATTTTTCAGGGCAGAAGATTTAGAGAGATAAAAAAAAAAACTCATGCATGTCGCAAGATGGAAAGAGCAAAGCATACAAGAGAGAGAAAAGAACTGCATCTATATCTTTACTGACACTTGTAGATTTTTCTTAACTTCCGCTGAAAACTCTCTGTTGTATACATTGCTTAAGGACTTGAGGTATTAACATGAAATCCAGATTAATGTCAGACCATCTGCTTTAAAATATTTGTATCCACACAGAGGATTTAATTTAATACCAAGACTGTCAAGAGAAGTGCCACATTTTGTAAGCACGGCTGTCCATGTTGAAACCCCAAAGACTGTTCAATTATTTCTTATAATTCTTTATGAGTGATGAAACGTTGGTAAATCTCTGAGTTTCTGTGAAATGATTCCCCAAATGTGAAGCACGGTCTGAGAAAATAGTTTATTTTTTACATTCATATTTTTCCACTGCAACTGTTGAAAAACACAAAGTGTTAAAAAGTTTTCTGTTGCTTTAGATTCAGTGATATGGACAAAAAAACCTAACATGATTTTTTTTTTTTCTGAATTTAATAATTTAACCATGATATTTATTATTATTATTATTATTATTATTATTATTATTATTATTATTATTATTATATTATTATTATTATTATTATTATTATTATTTATTAATAATGACAATTAAATTCACACTACTGATTATAATCAGTCTCACTTAAATAATGGTTTCCATCTTGTTGTGTGTTATACCTAATGTGTTATCTGTTTTATTGAATTTTAAAGCAGGTGTGTACAATCGTTACTGATATTTTCTGTCTCAATATATTTCGAAAATAGTTTTTTTTTCCAACACAATATGAGACTGAATAATTTCCCATCGTATTTCTTTCATTAAAATGTAAGAGAAAATAATAATAATACAAAAAGATCAGAATTTATCAATGCTTGTGTGATCCTAACATTCTGTTAGTATTTTTTATACAGCTGAACATGGTAATGGATCACTTTTGACCTGCAAGACAACACTATGATTAAAAATGCGGTAGAAAAGTTCTACATCAATAAACCCTGGTGGACTGATTCTTTGAAAATCATCTGACTCTGAAACCTGCAAAGGCAAAGGAGCTATGAAATGATTCAAGTCTTGTCAATTTTGGGAAGAAAAGCATCACGAGAAGTATTGAGTTACTGGTAACATTTAAGAAAAAACATAAGAGAAACACAGCATACTGTCAATGTTTCAGTTAAGCTTCTGATCCACATGCAAGGCTCTCAGGAGACAGCAGTAAAAGTAATCGTTTTATTGAACGAGGAAAGTGCAATTGATAATGGTCTTGATCCAGGGGAGATTCTGCTGCTTGAAAACAGTAACTGTAGGGAAAAGGGAGACGGTGAGACTGAGAAGGTGGCTGAGATTGTGGAGGTTGAAGTAATGAGCTTATGGCAGGTGGTGGAGGAAGACGCCAGGGAGGAGTGAGCAGAGCCTGGAGTGCTTGGTTTGTGTGGCAGGTGATCGGGGAAGCTGGAGCTGATCTGACAGATGGCGGCAGGAAGAGCGTTGGAGGGCGGACAGGACAGGTTGGTTCGATGGATGTGTAGATGATTGAGGAGCTTGTGGTTTCTGGCCGTGGTTGAAATACAGAAGGATATGGACCGAGAGATAATTGTGAAGGAATCCAGGAAGTGATGTAGAGGTAAATTTCCAGGAAACGAAGAGGTACCTTCAAGAAACCTGCAACTCTATTATGCCACAAACAAAACTCAAACAAACCCAAAATCTGAAATTTGCACAGGTAGGAAAGACGACACCTTTACTGTTTTTTATTGAAGTTATTCAGAAAAACCTGACTGTTGCATGTTTGCTACTACTTATCAGGGTCTTGGAATAAGACAAATCTAAACTACTCTCCAGGTTGGCATGAAGATAATTGTGGAGGAATCCAGGAAGTGACATAGAGGTGTGCTGAAGTTCATTACCGGTGAGGCTTCCCAGAGTTGGAAGAACAAATCCAAAATCCTATAGAAGCTTGTATTTCAAATTTGACTAACTGATTGAAGCATTTAATTATGCTTTAATCATTTTTGTATAATTTAACAAAAATTATACAAACATTTTGACAACACAAAACAAAAAATTAACATATGGTCAAATGTTTTTTGAAATAATTTTTATTATTTTTAATTTACTGAGCACAATAAAAATGAAAAAAAAACTTCTGATTACAATTGAAAATAATGTATGGCCTTACCTATGATTTCATATGAAGCCCATGTAAATATCATTCTCCACCAATATAGCACTGATTTAAAAAAAAAAAATCTTGCTTGTCTCTCATTTTCCTTTCACTTTTAACAATCAATGGGGATGATCACCAAGGGGGGAAATGGTCGTGAACAGTTCTACTCCAAGTGCATTTTTTGTTGTTGTATTTTTCTGACTCCTTCCAGTCTTTTCAATGTGTAGAAGAAGAAGCTCCATTGTGCTAATGGGTTCCAGCACTGCCCTCTCGCAGAGAGGCACGGTACTTTTGCCTCACCCTTTTGCATTTCCACTGTGCATTTATGGCTAATCACCAACTCTATGTGTCATTCACATTCATTAATATATAGGGCATACTGTGGAACGTCAACATATGAATATGTAATTTATCAAATGCATTGACGTGAGGAGAGTTAGCAATAGGCATGTGCCAGCTGCTTGGTTCATTCACACCTTAGGCTTGTTCCATGTAATTGATAAAATTGTAATTCATCCATTTTGATCATAAAGATGTTATTACCAAGAGATATAAAAAAAATATATATAGAAAATAAATTGGACAAGGTGATTTTCTGTCGTCATTATTAGTTTTACTTTCCATTTTTCTTCTTTGAACTGCCCTTGACTGCACATCACTGCCCAGGCCAGAGGGGATGTATAATCCTCGTTCCTAGGAACCTCTCACTGACCCAAATAGAAAGTACATAGGAAATTATTCTGAACTAATCCTAATCAAATGGCTGAAAAATCTTAACTAACTTCTTTCACTACACAAGCACTACAGGTGATGGAGTTGCGAGCTGTCATTCTGAGGCAGAGAAAGGCAATTTCCACAACTTGTTTCTATCATCTTATTCTTTTTGTAATGATGCATATCTTATAACCATTACTGATGGTTATAACTATCTGTAGGTGGAACAGTAACTGAGAGCTTTGGATTTTGCCAGAACTGTTTCCTCAGCATGCAGCACATGCTCCAGGATTTTCTAGAATAATGCGCCGTTCACAAAACCAACTCTGGTCCACTGAGATCATGAGTGTAAATGTTTCTGGCTCTTATATATATCAGAACATTAGCTTTGCTCTGGCTGGGGATGACACATTCAAAGATTTGGCATGGCAAGAACCAGAAGCTGCTCATTTTAGTCTTACAACAACGCTCGACTGGAGGAAGATGTTTTCAGTCTCTGAGGCTACTGTGAATTTTAAATATGTTTTCTTAGTAAAATATGGAGACATAAATTATAGAAATAAAACTGACGAGGTGTCAATTTTACAGGTTGAGAATTAATGGGGCTTGACCAAAGTTGCTACTGGGGGACGTTCACCTTGAAGCAAATTAAGTATCTGAGCTTGACTACTATAGTGGGTTCTTAATTACTTATAAAATAATACCAACTGTTGCCCTAAAAATATTATTCTCCTGAAAGATCTTAGCTAACCTTGGATGTTAGTAGAGACAGCACAGCAAAACCATGTTAAATAATAATGTTTGACTGTTAAGCTGTGACGACAAATAAGTGGTTTCACAAATTCTGCCAGCATATTGCCATCTTGCGTTCTTCTTAAGTTGCAGATGATAATTGCTAAAGCATATGCCTACTTTCTAACAAGATATTCATTTTCAATACATTATTAATCCCGTTTGTCCATGAAATTAACATACCCCATGGTTAAAAATATACTTGCTATGATTAGTAATTCTAAACTGACCTTAAAGCAAAATCCAACTAAAGTTTTTTACCTTTATTTTTCACCCTACCAGTGTGTTATCTGTGTGGAAATGGAAGATTAGGCATCGCAAATTGTTTTCGTACTGTATAAAGAGGGGGAAGAGGCATGGAGGTTGTAGCCCTGTGAGAATTTTCACAGACACATGTGAAAATGATTCAAGTAAGATTATCACTTAATAATTTCCAAAAAAAATATCTAGCTTGCAGATTTCCTATGACACGATATCACAAGGCCTCCACAGAAGAAGACCAGACATGTGTGGGAATCTGCCTGAAAATGACAGAAACAGACAAACACTGATGCAATTAACAATAAATGCCAAGCAAGGAAAGTGACGCAAATTTGCTAAAGGAAGTTTGACAAAAAGCTTCTCAAAACATATCTTTCACCCCTCTAGTCCTTTAGCAATAGAAATGTATGTTCTTCATCCAACTTTGACTGTGGTGGTGGTACAGTGTGTCTTCTGTCCTTTGGAGCTGATTCTACCAAGAGGAGCTTGATAAAAACTCTCCAAACCACAAGTAAACCAACTGTGTGCACTGCTGGGAAATGATAAAACTATAAAATCTTTAGGATAATTTACAAAATGTTTTAGCCTACAAATATTAGGAGTTCAATACTAGATTCTGCGCTTAACAGGGATTCAATAAAAATATGCTAAAATTGGACAAATATGTTCTTTAAACATTAACACTCTGTGGGCAGCATTTTTGATTATTTTTGAGCATTTTAATGATTATTATTCCCTTCATGATTAAGTCAAGTGTGTGAAAGTTTCTGCAATGAACAAGACAGAATCTGCCAAATAAGTCTTTTACTAGCAAGGTTTTGTTTTCTTTATACCCAATCTCATGACTGGGCCTGTAGTAATAGAAAAAACACAATTCTGGAAGATTTGTTATTTTGACAATTATATAGCAACTTCAGGGATGACAGTGACAGCTGCAGCGGTTTGCATTGGTATATTGTAAGCTATCTATCTGGAGCAAGGGGGTTATAGTTTAGCTCAATTTCTTCCCAACAAGTCTCTTCTATCCTGTAATTTTAGTACAAAGTACTTAAATAAGCTGACCTAGAAATGACTGACAGCAGAGGAAAAATGGTTTGTTTGAGAGAATAGTTTGAACAAAACAATTGTGCCTCTCCAGTGAATCTGCTCAGTTAGGAGAAGTCATTGTTGGGAGATATATTAATGGGGGCCCAGACAATACTTCTAAAAATCTTCAAGAATAATGGGCATGCTGCTTCCAGAAACCCTGTGGTGGAGAGTTCAAAATGAGCCAGTGATTCTAAGATGAATGGTGGAGAGTGGGAAGGCAGGGTTGATAGAAAAAAAATGTTGGAGCAACCAGTCATAGTTTTTGTCCTGCCAAGAGCCTGAAACTTGTAGTCTATGGCTCGCTCAGTCTCTTTGCCACAAAGAAATCTCCCAAAATCGTTGACCTGTCAGGAAGATAATGTCTCATTGAATGCTGACTTAATGATAATAAGATGGCAAGCAGCTGTAGTGACTGCAGCTTGCGACTGGAGCTCCCCTGACTGGAGAGAATGAGTAAACCACCTGAGAAAACTAGTAACACAAGGGAGAGGCAGAGAGGGGAGAAGGACATGTCCAGGACTGCCAAGTGGCAATCGAAGCTCATAGAGGTTGTGTGCAGACAATCTGCAGATTTGTGATACTGTGTTTTCCGATCACATGCCAATTTGAAGGACAAAGCTTAGATGTCCTTTGACATATTGGAGAAAAAGACAGTTGGGATATTTATCAGAGCACTGTAAAAACTGAAAAACAAAGATATTTTTCCAAAAGTTTCATCACAAGCCACATGTACTCTTCAGTTTATAGAATGCTGTAAAAAAATCAGGTCTTCATTTATTTTTTTTTTTTTTTTTTTTTTTTTTCAAAAAACTCATTGCTACAATCCCTAAATGACAGCAGAGACTGGGTGATGGTACATTTTTGGAACTTCATTAATAGAAAGTCTAAGGTTATATCATTATGTCATTCTACATAAGTGGTCCTTGTGCAGTCCTTGTGAATCTCGGCTCTTTGACTCAAAATCCACCGTCACCAATCAAGACCATTTTTAAAAGATCATCCATGCTTTCATTAGGTCATGCCTCAATTATTGTAATTTAATTGTAATTTCTCTGATTTACTTCACCCATAAACCCATATTCTCTTTTCCTTCAGTTATAGCATGAGTTGTCTCTAAATATTAGACAAACTCCTGTTTTCCCTTCTCTCATTTTACAGCACTTTGTTCAGCCATTTTTGTTGTTTTTAAATGTGCTTTAGAAGCGTATTGAACGGATAAAAGCAGTATGTGAGCGGTCTAAATTATTTTTGCATCTGTTTTCGCCCATTTTTATATTCTTTGACCAGGCTGCATTTGAATAAAAACTAGATTGACTTTCATATTGAGTAGTAGAAAATTGCACGTGAAGCACAAAAACTGCACTAACTAAAGAATTCAAACATGCCTTAATGCCATGACAATCCTGATTGTAGAGACGAAGAGGTTCAAGTCTGAAATGAAGCTCTTCAAACATGCATATCCACACAAACCCTGTTTGAAATGGGCCAATTGTAATTTCAGTAAATTCCCCAAAGTCTTTTGACAACCCCTTTTTCAACGCCTTTCAGGGGCTTCGTCTGCTACCAAGAGATTTCAGTCGTCACCACAGGGAATGGGAAGCTTTTCCCAACAGCAAATCATTAGACCGAGCTTCTACCATGGTGTATGAAGTATTTGAAAGCTGGGGAACTGAACTATTTCTGATCAAAGAGGATCTTACTGAAATCAGTTCTTGATGCTCCCTTGTCTCAGTCCTTCTACCTCTGAGTAATTTGTTTGTTTGTTTTTCTTTGTGTGCTTTTGAGAGCGGATTCTGTGATTAATCCGAAGTGGCATGAGAGCCAGAAGCTCATGGCACTCTGATCATGAATTATTCATGTTTGTCTCAGTTTACTAATTTGAAGCTTGTCTTTCATACAGCCCAGGATGAAAATTTGGTCTAGCCTCCCAGAAGGTTTACCAAACAGCTGGATGAGCTTTGACAAGGTTAAGGTGAAGACAAATGGCAACCTGAGTGAAGATGTACATAAATCTACCTAAATGACAAAAAAAAAAAAAAATGCAATATTTATATGAGTATAAAATAGTTGAAAGCATTATACCAGTAACAGCTGGAGAGAGCGGTATCACAAGCCCCCTGCATGTCATACCTTTTACAGTAAAAATGTAAAATCCCTTCTGCCTTTCACTATATAATCAAACGTTTAAGGCTGAGATTTAACTGTTAAAATTTTGTGATTTTACTGCAGTGAGTAATATATGTCAAAGTAGTGGGGTGAGCTAAAGTAAGGCAATGAGAAAATTATAGACACAATAATTAGACCATGTGTTATTTTTTTTGGGAGCTCATCTTCCACCCCCACATCTCACCACCCAAGGATTTTAGCTGTGACCTTGAACTAAGAAAAACAACTTGCAAAGAAAAACTGTTTTAAATTGGGTTTCAAATCAATATGTCTAACCTTTTAACTTTATGTAATTATTTCTTTTCGCTTAGTTCTTTCAAGCCGAATGTATCATCAAGATGGGACCTAAGTTTGGACTCAGTGGTTGTGTTAAAAGGTCTGACAGTGTTGTTCGTGAAGTACAGAGAATGAGCTCATCTAAAAGATTATTCTATAAGACGGTTCTATAAATAACCGGCTTCATAAAATCCGAAAATTCTCAGATTAAAGAATTTCCATGGAATCCCTATATATCCTAAATCCATTCACCTAAAACTGATTAGGATTACTTGTCACAGCATGGCATGTACAGAGATCATCACTGATTAGCTATGCATTGCACTATGTCACAACTGACATGCACAAAATAGTGCTGATTCAAAATTATAGTCCCCATCCCACATGATGTTACTACTGATCAATACAGCTTTGCATGGTCATTAGTTCAAACCAGAGATTGACAGCTTTTTTACAAAAGAAGGTGCTTTTCTTTGATCACATCACTTGGCATGATAACCCCTTCCCCAGTCTCTATGCTGCTTATACTTTGCCTGTTTGTTCATGAATTACAGCTGCCAGCCATCATCTTGATATTCTGTGATAATTTCAGATAAAGTTTCATACAGACCTAAATTGTTCCTCTGTGCTGTCCCACTTGCATTAACCTCTGCATAATTAAATCAGAACTTGTTTGAATTTGTCCTTCCTATTGTCCATCCACTGAATCCAATGTCCACGGCTAAGATTCTGTTCATCTGGCCTCATTTAAAGTAATTTCAGATTTTGGTTGATGTAATGGAATTTCCATTCTTACCCATGTGCACCCTCTCAGATGTCTATTTCCCAGTGAAAGGAGGGTAAAAGGGGTCTCCCTTTTTTTTCTCTCTCTCTCTCTCAACCAGATGAAATATAGCAGGAACTGGAGCTGAGATACATAACAAGAGCCTGAGCTGAACCCTACCTGAAGTTGGAATGGGGTCAGGCCAAAATTATTTGCTTGATGGTCGGGTTTGGGATGGGCCTCTGTGGCGTGTCTAACATAGCAAGCAAAAAAACAAATGAGAATGCACAATGTAAAGTTGCGTTGATCTGCTTATTAAATTCTAAATAGTGGAGTTGGCAGCTTAGCCTGTTGAGGAAAGAAACAGGGCAGAAGTTCATTAGACTGTAACAAGCGTCACAAACCGCAGGCAGCTCCGCTCTGCTCTGCTCTTTTCAATCACAAATCCCAGATGATTTGCTCTTGACTCACTGGTTGCAAAGAGAAACAAAATGGAGCTGAGAGATAAAAACGGGGGAAGTTATATTGCTTACTCAAATTATTAAGCAGTAAAAGGTCAGTTAAAACAATATGCCGTGTTTACCTCTGGCTCGGGTTTATAATTACAGATAATTAGTTGGTTCGGATTGGGCTCGGACAAAATGTTTCGGGCCAGGTCAGGTCGGGTCGGTTCTTTTAGACCCCATCTAAATCTCATAGTGAGAACACTGAAAACATTCAGATCAAAGTAAAATAAAAAATTCTGGCGTTTTTTAATCACGGCTATGTGCTTCAATTTAAAAGCAAGATTTTCAAACTACTTGTTTCTGTTCGTGTTTGTAGAATGACTGCATTACTAATAGTTCCTATAGTAACTTCTTACAGCCTTGTTATTATTGTTTGTCTCCTACTCCAAGTTTTACTGTTAAAACGCTCTCTTTGTGTAAAAAGTTTTTGCCTTATGAAATGATTTTGTTATTCCATGATATGTAATAATGTAGAATTGATTAAAGGCCTTGCGTTGTGAGTAAGTGCTTGGCTTCTTAAAGATAACTTCTGTTGTCCTTTTGGTTTTCTACAGATCACTTAAACAATTTCATATTAGACAATGATGGCCTCACTAAACAGAAAAGCAGTCTTCAGAAATTCAATTGTAGCAATTCAAGAATAGACGAGAAACAAGAAAAATCATATTATCATTTCTCTGTTGGGACCAGTCATGGGCGGGAACAAGAACTGAACTACACTCAGAGAATGAAAGAGACTGATTAGAACTCTGAACCCCAAAATGCACAGCATTAACCCATTTTTTATGACGACTCCCAGGAAGCAGAAGTTTCACAGCTGGAATATCCATGACATCATAGAGCTACAGAAATCTGGCATGCAGTGTGATTCTTTGTCTTTGCCTGCAGCTCTCAACAGACTGCAGCACTCTTTCCCAATCTCTTTTTAATAGGTGATGATGGAAGAAAAATAATTAACTGACTAAGCATAATAAAAATGCTTAGTCCCCCATGAAAACAAGGCGGACACCTTAAAGCATCGTTTGCAGAGATTCATCACTCAGATGCAGAGACTCCTCTTGGACAAGTTAATAAAGAATTATTTTGGGTTTTACATATGAGCACAAAGCAAGTAACGTGGTGACCAGATCCTGTGCCTTGTTAACAATATGTGGTGTAATATACACAACCTACGAACAATCCAAAAATTCTAATTGCTTGGATCTGAATGAGCTTAATGTTTTATCAGAGTAAAAAGCATGCAGGGCTAAATAGCTTTAGCATATTTCTGCAGAAAGTGGAGAAGAAAGCTAAGAAAGACTGACTGTAATTGTTTAATTTCCAGTGTTCAAGTTGGCATCCCTTATTAAAATAAATCAATGGCATTTCCATGAATACTAATTGTGGTGTGGAAGCAATAGCTGGTGTGGGCGATAGGTGAGAATCTGATCAGGCCTCTGCCTTTCCTGCCCTACCCCAGGGAGGCCTGGTGGAAACTCTTTAAAGCAGAAGAGCGAAATCAATAGAAGATGTCGGAAAATAATGAACTTGTTTGGAGCTTAATGTTCACATGCCAAAGGCTTTCTAATGTACAACTATATACACAGGTACATAAAAAAATAGAATAACGTGAAAACCAAATATACTTTGTCACTCATTTCAAAAAGTGAACATCATTTGCATATTAATTTCACACAGTTAAATATTTCTAACCTCTTGATGATTATGGCTTTCAGATGATAAAACCCCAAAATTCAGCATGTCAGAGAATTAGAATGTCCCATAATATAAATAAAATAGAATGTTCTAAACAGAACTTTAAAGATTCTGAAAATAATGTTCATTTCTATGCACTTAATACTTGGTTGGGCCTCTTGTTGCATAAATTATTGCGTCCATATGGTCATAAAACCGATCAGCTTGCAGCACTGCAGGAGTAGTAATGGACCCCCAAGTTGCTTTGATATGAATGTGTGAAGCTGCCACCCAGGGAAAAAAAACAAATATGTTACAACATGAAAACTTTACTGTTCTTGAAGCAAACGATGTTTCGATGATGTTCAGTAAGAAATAAGGCAGATTGCCCTCTCCATGTTTAGAAGCATATGAATTGAGTCGCCACCAGATGATACACTGATTCTTCATGTTAGAAGTTGACAATAAAATGCCAAATGAGTGTACTTTGCTTCTTAAATAATTTAGAGGAAGCTTCTTCGGAGTTCTGTTATTACTATCAGTGATGTATTTTGTATAGGTTTATGAAATCAGTATTTGATTTAAACTATTTTACGTGTTGAGAACCAGATTTTATTATTTGTATGATACAAAACTCTGAAATTAAAAGTGTAGGCTTTTCTTTTCCCTGTGGCAGAATGTTGACATTTTTTTTTGTTTCTGAAAGTAAACTGCTTTTAACTCTATTTTCCTTTCGTTTTTTCATAACACTGGTTCATTAAGCAAACTGCTTCGGAGTTATTCTAAAGTGACTAATTACATTCTCCGAGCAAATTTTGAAAACTATCTTTTCTCAACAACCCAATTATTGTGAGCTTGTTACACATGTAATTGTTTTAGACTTGCCACAGTCTTTGATCAAAGCAAATTGCCAGCTGGAATGTTGCTATTCAGGTGCACACAGTATATTTGGGCTTTTTACATTTAAGATGAAATTATAAAATCACTACGTTTTATTTGGATTATTTTCTGGAGTGTTATTTTTTGCAGTTTGTTGTATATTTCTCTACAGGAATTAAAACAAGCAAATAACTCCGGTAATTTATGAGAATAATATGTTTAGTTTGAGAATAGTATTTGTTTCTCACTTTTGCTATGTTCCCTTTGTTGAGGAAATCACTGTTCAGTGACAGACTAAATATCCTAAATAAATGAACAGCTAAATAAATCTTGAAGTATTAACTGTTACCATACCCCTGGGTTTCTTGTATGAGAATATATTCTACTTTCACTCAAAAAAAAAAAAAATAAATAGATGGCAGCCTAAGAAAAGCCAAGTAAAAAGTAACTTGATTAGGGGAAAAGGGACTCAGTAAGACGGAAGAAAGTTTAAGCTTTTTAACTGGTCCTCCTTTGCATATAAATGAGAGATTAGACAGAAACTATATCTTCGTGCCTATTAGAATACATATGCCTAATTACAATATATTCATAAAGTCAGAGTGTAATTTCCACAAAGGAGATTACAAACGAAGCACAAGGTCGGAAAAAAGCCCCTTCTGTTCTCTCATATCATTAGGATGATGATGCTGATGCTGCAAAGAACATGACTCACGCTCATTGGTTCTCCTCAGAGATTATGGATTTTAAGACTGAATGCAAAACCAGTAATAAAAGCAAGATGAGTAAGTACTTGTGAGTTTTATGCTAATAAAGAAAATGAAAATACGGAAGACAAAAGACAGCTCAGTTGAACTTTGAAAAAGATTCAATTTCAAGAGTTATAACTGACCATCAAGCTCAGCTGATTTGAAGTACAACAGTCCCCTGAGTGTGTGAGGGAAAAAATGATTTTGTATTGATTTTCTTACTCTCTGAAGACATCATGTAAAACATTGAAAACAGAAACAATTATACAACTCTCAGAAACAATGATGATGCATATCCTTGTTAATTGAGCTTGTTTATTTTTTTATTTTTTCAAGAATTTCATTTGTAACAAAAACTATAAGGGGAGAAAATATGTCTTGTTCATTTAGATGCAAACATGTCCTTCCTAAAAGACATGCAGTATATTTTTAAGTGCTTGTCTTTTCAACATGCACCATTTCATCTGAAATTATGTCCTTTCTAAATAAACTATCACATGGAAAAGTCACTGAAAAATGTGTTCTTCAGCAAGTAAATGTTTGAAAGGTCTAATGTCTGGTAATGTTCAGGCACAGTCTTGATTTAAATTTGAATGGATCTCACTTATGTGTGTCCTGTCTTTCAGGTATTCAAAAGTTCTTGGATTAAATAAAATTAAATCATCCCCAAAGCCAGTCCAATTACACCTAATTCTATTTTAATTCGGCCAAAAGGTGACTTGAGAGGAGGCATTTCAAATGCTGGCTGGTTGTAAAAAGAAAAAGTTTCAATTATGGAGATAATATATGAAAAGGGTGATCTTTCATGAAACTAGTAAGTTTAAATGAAAAGGAGAAATATGCACTTTAAAATATGAATCATTACGACCAGCGTAGTTAATTCTTACATTTTTTTCAAACTGTTTCTGGATTTATATATAGATAGATGTAGGCAGATATATATTTATATTAAATTAGCTATATCTGATAATCTTTGAATCTTTGGACATGGCTACAGAAGCAAGTGTTTATTAAACACCTTCACTGGGGAAATATTTATATCAGTATGAACATTCACAAGAAGGACATATGCTTTTAACCTATTCATAATAATGTATTTCTTTCTAGACATAGTATAAGAAAAGCATAACAATAATTCATGAATTATTCCTTTCTTACCATTTGGATATCAGATTATTCTATTGTTTGTCTTTTTTTTATATATATCAAAAAACAGTGACAGTCCCTTACTGATGTCACTAGTTAATTATCACTTGATGGTATCAACATCCCTAGTGACTATATCACCAGGGATAAAATTATGAATGATACGACTTCTTAAATTATTTTGGGGTTCAAAGCATTGAACATATTTAGCAGAGTTTACCTTTTAGGCAAGTGATTATGTTGATTGCTTAAGTAGATTGATCCAGATCTCCTAGTTTAGTCCATCTTTTCTGTAGAGGGTCAATATTCTTCTCCTATTGATATTGTGTTGGGATCTTGATCACTAAAGCACATATTTTCTTCTGCTACTGTCTGAACATCCTCCACCACACAGTTAAGGAATCTCTTCATTATACCATTGACCTTGTTGGCATTATAGTTTACAGTTTATGTATTAAAAAACTAACATCAGCAGCTGAGACTTTCCCTGAAAAATATGAACCCCCACAGTTTTGCTGAATTAATTTTTTGGTCATGCAAGGCATTTGCTGCGGACACAAATCTCAAATAAATTGGCAGCTGCATTATGGGATGTAGAACGAAATAAATTAATAGTGCGAAAACTTGCAACAGACACACGAGGAGAGCAGACAGGAAATGGAGAAACAGCAACAGTAAAATCTTGAGGTGATGGGAAAAAAATGACAGCTTAAATACGCTGAGGTTAAAAGATGAATAATATGAAAACAAGGAGAGTACAATCAACATGGGGGAATCAACTGAGGGAAGGATGAATAATTGACACCAGAGAAACAGAATAAAAATACAGAATACCTACATAGCCAAAATCTAAGGTCTAATAACAACATCTGTGAGATAAAACCAGAATGCACAGAGCAGGACTCAAGAAAAAAAAAAAACTAAGAAACTCAATACAAATAAAGTAACTATTATAGAGACAGAATAACGATGCCGAAATTAACTTCATACAAACAACTTAGAATCTAAATACACACAGCTCACAAATCATGAATAAATGTATGGATGATATTGATAATTCTTAAGCAAAACCTCCATTTCACCATAATATGATTGAAATACAATAAATGGAAAATTGCTAAGAAAAAAAAATCTTCTTTCTGATGTGCCTAGAGGAAGTGAAAATGTGCATGACAGTACTTGATTGATTATTTTGTCTCTGTACGTAATATGTAATGTTTTTCATAAGCCATGTCCCTAAAACCTTTTTTGCAGTCTCTCTGACCAATTTATTTAATGTATGATTTTGGTGATGGCACTCATAAAAATTTACTGTTTGTATATTGCTGAGTGTACTGTGATTTCTTTATAACTTTGTGATTTTATTTATTCTTTTTTTTTTTATGTAAAGCACCTTGAACCACCTTGCTGCTGAAATATGCTATATGAATAAACTTTATGGATTGCATGATATTCAATAAATTAGGTATTGCCATTAGGTGTGCTCATCATATTTTTTAAAATAACACCCTCTAAGTAAGTAATACTCTTTCTTCCATCTGTCCAATGTAATATTCTAATCTTAAATGTCATGTTTTAATTAGCTGTGAGCAAAGAATCGTCATCATTAACAGAAATAAAGACTTAGAAATCAATCTGTCATTAATAAATATAAATGCCACATAGTCAATGGAGTTATTGAAATAGATTAACTTTTCAATAAGGTTCAAAGTTATTGAATGAGTCTGCATATTTTCAAGTGTAAAGTAAAATAACATATGTTGTTTGCCTTCAACAAAAAAAGCAAAAGGAGAAATATCAACCCCAGCACAAGTTTTTTTTTTTTCTACACTGCATTGAAGTAGCACTCTGGGAGTGAGGTCTTAGTCATTACAAGGTCCCACAGAGAAGGCAATAACAGGGGAGAAGCAAACTGCTCTACAACCTATTTCAACACACTGTGTTTAAAGACAGTTGCTCTTGACAAGAATCCTTTTCAGATTGCTGTGGTGGACATGGATGGGTCCAATGCCAGCACCTGGGTTTCTCCTGTGTGTACAGATTTACTGCAGACTGCAGAGGTTAATCAACAATCGCGCTCTGCTTTCTGTCTTTCATCTCAGCCCTCTGTTGAGAGCTCAGGCCTCATCTGGAGGGAATATTGGCAGAGTGTTTGTTCCTTGATTGGCTTGCGGGAGCAATCTATACAGATGTGTCTGCTGTGTCCATGTGGATCAAATTTTGAGAAGGACCAAGATGGACTGAAGCCATCAGATCGTTCTCTAAATGGCCTTCTGGTCCAGGGAATTGCTGTTTCACAAGCAGTGTGCTCATTGATCCTCACTAAGGTGTTAACTCTTGATGACACTATCAGGGCTTTATAGCAGTGGCTTTACCAGGTGTCAAGTTAAATATTTAATTTTCACTTGTGGTAAATATAAATACAATAAGCCTTGCAGACATAGTTTTTGCAAAAAGGTTTTCTAAAAATCCGAATTGTAAAGTTTATTAATTTTGTATCTTTTTGGCGTCAGGGAAGTGTAAAAAAATCTTGCTTTGTGCATTGAAAAAATTCTGTTTCTTTACCTGCCTTGAGCAGTGTTTCAGATTTTCACCAGTGAGGTGTTGCACTGGAATACAAAATGTTCCTCTCAATTTGCCATTCAATTTAATAACAGGCCAGAGAGTTCCAGGCATCTCCCTGTGTAATCCCGTTCGCATCATTTCCTGATCTAAAACTTGGGCATTTAAGGCTTTTAAAGAAAACCTCTGTATTCAGCTTTGACCCATTTTTCACTATGACCTCTATGAATGTAATAACTCAAATGACTCAGATTTGCGGTACGAGGTCAGAGTTATAGTAGCTGGCCAAGCTACAATTTCTCTTTAATCTGTCATAGTTATTGCGGTAGCTTCGGCATGACAGTTCATGTTCCCTCATCATCCTCTCCACTGACCTTCATGTTTCATTTAGCAGGCCACCGCCTTCTCTGGGTTTATAAATATAATATATTATCCTGCTGTTTATTTCACTCTAAGGTTAGAATTTTGAACAAGATGCATAAGCCTCACCTATTTTCAGATATTTCTAAAGCTTGTCCTTACAGAGCTGTGAATCATTCTAGAAATTGCACACTGTAATGCATTTGGAGAATGCTATTTCTTAAAAAAAATATTCATTTGTCTTATTTTTATTTTGTTCAAGTTGGGTTGTTTTTATTGGTTTTATCTCACTTCATTTGAAAAACTTCAGACTCTTATAAAACTTTGTTTCAGGGTGATATTGTGTAGATTTAGTTTTTTAGAGAAGGGTTAAGTAAAGTTAAATAGCTTGGGTTGAACAGCTTCAGGGTTATTCAACTCTTGCCATTATGCGAATACAATCTGTTAAAAACCTCTGTTCTTTCAATTCTGCTCTCTTTCTGGTTTTAGATCTTGGCCTCTCACCGAGGCTTCTTATTTCAGAGCCAAATCTAAATCCCTGCCAGCTCACAACATAAAAGCTCAAAAGCTGTAGGATAGCTCAGTTTGGTTGAGATCCCAGGTAAAGTTACACACTTAGTAGATGAACTCATATATGCTATTGGTTAATACTATTTTTTTTTTCTATTATTATCTGAAAATGTTATTTTTAAACTATGAAGACGGTGCTATTTTTTTGACTACTGAGTTTTGTTGGGAGTTCTTTACTCCTGTTTGATGCGCATGCAGTCCCTGCGACTGATTTCTGCTGAACGTTTGCTCTCTTCCACTCCAGTTTGCCTGTCTGAAAATTATTCACAAAGCCGCAGAAGAACCAAATGCGATTGGGATTTTTTTTTTTTCTTGGTTGTGGCGTGACACTAATTTACTTCCTCTCTCACTTCCAAGGCAATTAGCTTTGAAGCTCCTCAGAAACTATTCTTGCACAAATCGATAGCTAGCATGGCAAGTCAGAATTTAAGCTAGTCCGCTGGGCAACTTCATATTTTTATATTTTTTCATATAAAAATATGAAATTAGGTTACAGTGAGAAAGAGAAACCTAAAGGACTAAAAAAAAAAAAAAAAAGCAATTGTCCTACGAGATACCACATATAGTACGTGGTATCACCATGTAATGCACTTTAAGCAAAACACTTTAATTTGTATGGAAAGGGCCTATGGAGGTGTTTGAACCCCCCAAACATATTTACTTATTTAAGAGCACTTGGGAGTTCATCTCTCAATCAGTCGATCAATCAAGAATAATCTGGTTCTGAATGGTTCCATGGCCGTTGATTGCTTGTTATCGACTCTATTAAATAAATCAAACTTCCTGCTATATGAAAGTCAAATGAGATTGCTTCCTTTTTCCTGTAACTGTTATTTTATTATTTGCTTGTATATGACAATTTTGATAAGTCTTCAACTGTATCATTGTCCTATTATCTATCCGGCTATTATGTCTAAACAGTCCAGTTCAGGGTCCTGTCTCCAGTTTTGGTGCAGCCCATCACATAGCCACACATAGTTTAATTCATCACTATAATATCTGTTGACGTACTAATGTATTTTCAAAAAAATAAAATAAAATAAATCAGGTCTAACCATTTATGTGCTTTTAATTATCATATCAATGTAAAGACTAATGTGTATTTTCAACTTTAGGGTTTAATCGGACAGCATTTGCCTTAAAGCTGCACTATGTATCGTTTATTTAAAAAAAAAATAATGTTTTTTATATATATTTATTAAAACTTTCACTATGTTGGGATAGTGTAATACGAGAAAGATACACTGTAAAAAAAAAAAAAAAAAATCTAACTTCTCCATGTTCTCCCAGCTAGGCAGCACTCCTGGTTAAAAACAACCAATCAGAGTCAACAGGACGGTCTTACTGCCGTCAATCATGCTCGTGTACTTGTTGCTTAATGTGCCACTGGCAGAAGAACAACCTACCTTTACTGGAGAACTGTTTATAGGTGACCATGTTAACTAGCTTGGGAATTCACAACAGGCTTTATGCTTTCGGGAAGACGCTGTGACATAACAGAGAGCAAGGAGGAAGAAGGTGAACAGTGATTACACAGGGATGATTGGCAGTGCAAAAACTCCTCATGACTGACTGGTTGTTTCTGACCAGATGGTGTATTTCTACAGTCAGCATTGAAACACTGGGAAAAGACACACGAGATCCTTTTGTTCGATTTAGGTGACTTCTTTGACCTTATTATTTGTAGTAAACTTTCTATGTGATTTGTCCAATCCGGCGAGTTTCAGAAATTGCACTGAGGGAATACAGTACAAAAACAGGAAAATAATTGAAAAACTCATGATTATTTAAATGGTAAATAGCAAATAGTGGTTGATTTATTTCATTGTTTGTTTCTATTTATTTCTAATGTTGATAAGACCCAATTCCTGAAAGCCATTGCTGAAGAAATCCCAATGAGGAATGGCAAAAAAAGTCCACATTTCTGTGTTAAAATGTTTATGATACAATATTGTATTTTTAAATCTAGCTTTAAATGAAGATCATCAAAATTAACTGATACAAAAGCTTAAAAACATCTGTGTGTTTCTGACCAAGCTGCTTCATATGTTTCACCTAGGGAATTGAGTTACTGAAATAAATTAACTTTTCAATAATATTCTGATTTAATAAAAGTCTTATATTAAATGCTATTTTTGCAAAAACATTCTTATCTTGAGGTGAAGAGATTGAACTTTTTATTGCAAAATAATGCCACGAGTATGTCTTATTTTCTTTGCCTCTCATTACAACTATTATTACAAAATGTTTGAGAATCTGAGGAATTGGTTGGAATAGCACAATAATTTACTTAGTTTAAAAATGCAGCAAAGACTATGTGATAAAATACTTTATAGATGGCTAAAGTTTTTATTTTTATGGTAACCTTGTTAGGGAACTTTCCTTGAATCATGTCTCTTGGGATTTGTATGAGCTGTCTGCTTATGCCACAGTGACCCTGAAGTAATATTTTTAAGAAGCTTTTATTTTCTCTAAGGACAGAAAATGCAAAATAGAACAGTTGCAAGAGAAACTGTTCATCAGGACACACTCTCTTGGAGGATGCTTTAACAAATCTGGTTCTGCTTTGTTCACAAGTAAATGCTTCGACCAAAATATGTGTTAAGTAGTGTAAAAACAGATAATTATTTTCCATTTTTGGAGAGAAAGAAAATCACTCTAATTAGCTGCAAACCCATGCGATATCTAAACAGTGCTTTGAATTTAAATTAAACGTTCACAGGGGCATTTATTCAAAAAAAGGACACAGACTTTCTGACGTAGCCATCTTGTACGCAAAAAAGCATACACATAATTAAAACATTTATTGCAGTAGCTGTATACCTGTAGAGTAACAAGGATTAACTGTTTCAGTATTGGTGATGTCAAACACCCTCACAACTAATAAACATACTGCGATAAGCAAATCACTCCATCCCACTTAACATCTTTATATTGTGACATTAATGTGAAAGTGCTTTACAAACGGAACTACTCTTTATGCACAACTCAACTCTACCCCCACCCAATCTCGAAAAGAAAAAGAAAAAGCAAAGACAAAAATGACAAATTTAATTAAATAAGGTATATCATTTAGCATGCTTTTCCTTTGTGTATTTGCCGTCCATGCTGTGAAAACCAACTCTTTCAGATGGTGAAATGACAAGTTATCTTGGCTGACATACAGTCTGTCCATGCCTTTTTTTATTCTTTGACTTTATTTTGCACTTCATATCTTTAAATGTGACAAACACTCAATGCATAAGGCATTTGATTATCAGACCGAATATTTTTAGTAGCCAACATGTTCTTGTCATTTGAATAAGCACAATTCAGTGTTTCATGAAGGCACGGTGATTTAAGTGTTATCTTTACCTGTGTTGTCTTATGTATGGAAAATAATAGTCTGTGGAAATAGTACATATATATACAGTATATATATTTATATATATATATGTATATTTACATACATAGGTCAATAAGTTGCAGGTACTACTGAGAAATTGCCCTCAGTTAAATCACAAATTGAAGAAAATCTATACAGTAAGATCAACCTTAGATAAAACATTTAGCCATTTACAAATATATTGCTATTCAATTGTACTAAACACTTTTAAAATCAGAGCGCTTTAGAGACTTTCAGTTTTATAATGCACATGTTGAGCACTGACATCCTTAATAAAGCTTTTTTTTTGTTTTGTTTTTCTAACAAGAAAAAAAAAAACTGATTTGCCTTTGAGATTTTGCAGCACTTGAATAAAATTTATATGGGATATAGGAAACAGTAAATTATGTGACAAGATTTTCTTTCAGTAAAAATCCAGAAAAAAAAAAAAAAAAAAAAAACAAATATTTTCTTGTTGGATATGTCACTTTCTGCTGGAGATCTCTGCCCGGCTGAATTTCCCCAATTTTGATGAGAATCCATTATGATGACAAAAGCAGAGAACTGTCCTACCCACTGTGAATATTACTATACATGATTGTGGTTAATAAGTATTATTTACAAACACAGAGACAGTGACAGAATAAACAAGTGTCCACAAACAAGTGTTATAGGACCAACACTTTTTTGAAATATAATCAAAATTTTCTTTGATTGTGTTGATTAATATAGTCCCAAACAGCTCAATAACAATCACACCACAAAGATTTGTATATATTTGTCTGATAGTCATTTTTTTCCCTCTTTTTCAGTTTTATGCAGGTCCTTCTTCCACATGTCCCAAAAGAAGTGGAAAGAAAAAGGTTTTCATTGAGAATTGTATTATTAAAAAAAAAAGGGTAAATGCAGAGACATTTTACTGTGGAGAATTAAGCATCAGCGCTATTTTCAGGCCTACACAGTACATGTGGCGTTGAGACTGCAGAAGCATTAACTGAAGTTGAAGAAAGGAGACAAGAAATAAACCAATGAAATAACGCAATGAAACACAGGGTGAGCCCAGGTGAGATGCCTCACCAGTTTACTCTGTCCAGATTTCTTGCAGCAAAGAAGAGTCAGTTTTATAGTTGCTGGTCCTTTGGACTGTCTGGGCAGGATGCTGACTGGCAAGACTTCAGACTCACCAAAGGAATATCAGCCATGCTGCTGCTGGTGAAGTGTCCTTCCCCACTCCCAAACTGCTTCCTGTCGCCAAAATGCTCTGACCGTCCACTTTCGTTTTTCCAGGTTCTGGAGAGAGTGTGTCCATTAAGGAGTTTGTCCTTCTGACCCCACTCCCGCTGAGAGCTGAAGCTAGACACGGGCGACTTAGGATGCTGGTATGATCCTAATGTGGGAGGCATCCAACAGTTGTCTGAATGTCCAAGGACCAGGCACTCCTGTGTGCACATCTCTGTAGCTTCCACAAGCCCTCGTGGTCCCAAGGGTCCATCTGAAAAACAAAAGGCCAAAATCCAGTTTGAGTAACACTACTAAGTGCATTAGGATATTTTATTGTACCTAATAAATAATCTTATTCAACTGTATTTTTATTAAATACATTAAAAAGATGGAGAAAATATGAAAGTTGGACTAAAACACAGCTCACTCTCCATCTTAAATGATAAGAACAATAACATACAGTCAAACATGGTGGTGACTGCATGAAAGTTGCTTTGGTTTGATGAATTTTGATAATTGATAGAACCATAAATTCAGATCCCAAGCCCAACAACTTGTTTCCAGCTGGATGTTTCAAAAACAGCAAGAAAACAAGCAAACAAACAAACAAAAAACCATAAATAAATAAATAAAATTAAATATTTTAAATATTTAAAAATATGTCGTATGTTGTCTAGTCAACATCTGGGCTTAAATCAAATAGACACATGGAGTTTATTCTGGGAAACTTTCTAGTGAGACTGAATTAAAACAAACTTGCAAAGAAAAATGTGAAACTCGTTACCAGTAATTGTTAAAGAATGCGGTGGTTGCATTCTCAGCTGTTTTTCAGGTAGCTTATCAGCTGTCATTAAAAAAAAATATTCTCCTGTATTAAATGCTAGAACTTGGCTTGACCAAAACAAGAGAATGTCAGTCATTTATGTTCTTAAATAATGAACACTCAGAATTAACACATGGAATTAAGTGCATATATTTCCATGAAGAACGCCAAGGAGTAGTGATGCACTGTTTCCAAGTGGAGACAGGATTCATTCTTCAAAAGAGGATAAAGATTGTTCAGCAGAGATCTCAGGGGCCGTTGAAGAATGGAGATTGCCAAAAAAAGGAGTGGCTGTGATCATGTTCAGGGTGTGTAGGAAAAAGCACAGAAACTACTTACTGACCTGCCATTTATGTGACATTTAGCTTTTTTGTATTGGTAGATAAATGGCTACACTGAGAGCATCATAGCATCATGATGTCACAGATGGCATTTCCTCAAACTCACAATTCTAGAATAGAATATTTCATGCATCAGAGTATAAGTATCTGCATGCAGCATCAGTATTTGTTGTATTAATTGGCAAAACTATGATGTCTGTATTTCACTTTGCTCCTTTAAAGCAACTCGGGGATTATTATGGACACATTGTGTTTTCCTGTTTCCCTGGTGTGATAAACATGACCATTTGCATGTAGCCAATCAGTGCCCTGGTATGCAGCTGAGAATAATTTGAATCAGCCACTTTCTCTTGCAATCAGCACATACCTTCTCATGTCGAATATTTACAGATAAAATTTGATTAAAAGACCACTTGAAGCAGTTAAGTGATGTGTTTCGCAATATATACATAAAAAGCATAACTTTTGGTACTGTCAAGCAGAGCATCGAACATTCATAAAAGTCTATACACAACAGACTGCTGAATGATAATTTGATCTGTTGTCCCCCACGCGTTTTATTAGGACAACAATAAACATGGAAAATGAACCATGTAATTTAAACCAAGATCTAATGTGTCAGTGTCACACTGTTTTAATAAAGCAGTGTATTTGAAAAGTTTTAATTACATCTGATTATCTTTTCCCTTTCAAGAAAATCTGCAGTCCCTTGAAGGTCAGACATGATAAAAATGTCAGTGTTCGTGGGTCCGACTTCACATTCATGCAGCTACCCCACACTCGAAAGACCAGCTTTTCCAAACAAGGTCCTATTAAATACTTTTTATTGTTTTTATTAGATTTACATAGACACAAAAAAAGATAGACATACAATTTTGGTCAATTCAATCAATAACAAAATACTTAAATTTGGAATTTCAAATTATGAATTGCAATCAAATCCCAAATCTATTTTTTTGTCAATTTTTAAAGGTACAGTATGATGTATTTTCCAGGAACAGTGTCATTTTATAGCACAATCAAGTAACTTTGTCATCTTCTATCATAAAAACTAATGCATCAAATAGAAATTAAATTTCCTAGTTTGAGACCTTGAAATTGGGCCTCTGTCTCTTTAAGAAGCTCCTGCTGTTTCTGACACATTGGCTTCAGCACATCAAACTATGCTACTCCATTATGCCATTTACTACTGTTCCTCGGAGTGTTGGGTCAAGATGTAGTTTATAACTCTGTCATGTCTTTACCCTTGAATGATTTATATTTTATTCCACTGCCTAATAGAACCAGGACACTGCAGTGGATATTCATAAAATGTAAATACTGTTTTTCTCAAATGACAAAGACTAACAGAATTTATGCATCTTTGATTTTATGAATAGGACAATAGATCACACATTTCCTAAAGTCCTTGCAGCGTGTTTGAGCATGTATTTATTTTTGGGAAGAGAAAAACAAACAAACAAAAAAACAAGCACAGTTTATTTAGTTTTTTTTTTATTTCTGTCATTAATAGAACTCCAAATACCAACACTGAATAAAAATAATGCTATTTGTTATCATGTGCAAAATAAAACAATAAGTAACAATGTCTTACAGTGGGTCTTCACTAAATACATATCACTTCCTTTTGCCAATGTCTAGACAAAATGGTCAACAAATTGTTTTGTGCTGTTTGTCTGTGCATAGCCTGTTGCTAATAGCTCAGAAAGCAAGTTCTTCCCCAAACACTTGCGCACACATGCACACACTTGACACGCACAAGCAAATAGCCGCTGGCTGGTGTTTGGTGCAGAGCCCCTGAGTGCTTTAAATAACATTGAGGCACAGGTGTTGAGGAATGCAGGGGATTCAATTGTGTGTCAGATGGTGCTGACTTTTGCTTACAGCGTTGTGCAAATTATGCAGAGGTCCACAAAGACAGATACCTTAAAGACAGAGGAACCATTAGACTGTCTCGTGATGCAGTGCTATTAGGATATGCTGGAGGCTGTCTAGTCTTAATTCTGCAAGAGCTGTGGAATAAATGTGAGCCATGAGGAATAGCTGCCTAATGATGGACACTTTGACCAAGCAGCATTAACAAACCTTTCTTTTTGTCCTCCTACTCAGCATCAACAGATCACAGAGGTTACCGAGGGGAAGGAAAGGAAGCTCAGTGCTGACCAGAGGATGTTTGCAACTGTAAGGGAGTGTACTTGCTTTACTCTTCTGGCTATTACTAATGAGATAACGTTTGGCTAATTAATTGGATGCACACTATCAACACTGATGTGCCAGCCCCACACCAACAACAGCCTTCAGAAAGTCAAGAGGGAATGGGAAGAGGGGGTGTGAGAGTGATTGAGTGTGGGGGGATTTAGCATCCATAGGGCTTGTTTATTTATCCATGCTGTTAAGCATGGCCAGATGTTGTTATTTGGGGATAAATATGGCTTTGTTTTAGTCCAGCACTGAGGCTTAAAAGTACCGTACCAATGTCTCCAGCTGGTGCTCAAAAACCCTCCAGATACGTCTGGCAGATTAACATTTCATGCCTTAAATCTGCAGTAGGTATTCCTCGTGACCCTTTGATTCTTCTCAAAACAGCCTAAACACATAGGCCACCATCGTATATAATGATACACCCTATTATAACCATGCCCTGCAAATAGATCTGGTTCACACAAGCAGTACAGATATCACAAACAGCTTGGAGAAAATGTGTGAGCAGTGTCCAACAAGGCATAGAATTACAACTCTATACAGCTTTGCAAAAAAGAAAGAAAAAAGCAGCCTGTGATCTACAGTAAAGGCGATCTGGTGTTAGATAGATATAATAGTGAGCAGAGCAGAACAGAGCAACATGCTGGATGCATTCTCCTGAGAATAGCAGTCTGGCTGATGGATCCTTTCTAGTGCTCCCTTTGAGGCCAGGCAGCAGCTTCTCATGAGAGGACATGAAGGGCAGGAGGGAGTCAAAATAGAAAATGAAGACAAAGCTTGAGTTCTAGAGTGAAGGGTGGTTTAGAAAAATATAAGGATCAGGCAAATTTTAAAAGAACAATAACAGAGGAGGTATAGGTAAGAAAAACTAAAAATATTAAGCATGTTGAGACAGGAGTCATTTACATAATTCCCATGATCCCTGATAAATATTACTGGATTAGACCTCACTAAGTACTATTCTTGGATCAATTTGTAATTTAAATATTCAAACAAATGTACTCTCTTGGAAGCACACATTTTCAGCATTAAAAGTGAAACACTGTCTATGGAAACATACCTAGTATTATTACTTACAAGTTTGTTGGCAATGTTTTTCAAAACCTGTGACTTGCATTTCTCAGTCTTTAACTATTATTACAACTAAGTAAATGAGAGAACTATCAGAGCACCTCTTCAAAGCACATGATAAATTACATAGTAACACATGTTTTTTTCCATAAACCCTATTTAAATTTTTTAGCATCAATATTGTATATTTGACATGAGAGACATTTTAAATTATTGTGCAGAGCCACAGCCTATTGGCTGAAAAACTGAGTGCAGTTTGAATGCAGTGTGACGGTTCATCTAATTTATTAATCAAAATGATCTTTGATTAAAAATATGATATAATGCATCCATAACGTGTGTATACTCCTAATTATTTCAAGGTCACAGGAGAGATTGGTGCCTATTTCCACCAGTCATTGGGGAGAGAGGCAGAGTACATCCTGAACAGGGCACCAGTTCATCACATAGACACACAGAGGGGATGAAAAACATGCGCATCCATACACATGCACACGCATGCACACATACCTAAGAGCAATTACAGACATGGTTTTGGATTCTGGGAGAAAGCCACACTTCCTGGAAAAAATGTACGCATCCAAAGGGCAAATATGCAAACTCCTTGCAGAAAAAGCCGAGGCCAGGATTCAAACCCAGGAACCTATACCTTCTTGCTGCAGGGGAACAGCGGCAACATCTATTGCTATTCAGCCCTCCGACAATACAGCAAATGTTATTCTCGTACGACAACTAATAGGTGTGGTTTTGTCATGCTTTCTGTAGGGATCCACATACATTAGCACAAGATGAAGTAATACTAATTGGGTCACTGCTAATAAATTTGCTTATCACTTATTACATTTTATGTGTGCTTATGCAGAGTCTCAGAGTTGCAGTGTTTATGGTCTATTTTTTAATGCTGTCAAAAATGCATGACAGGTGGTGATAAAATTGTGTATGCCAAAGTGTCAAATTCAGAGAAAGTCCATGTTGAAGCACTATTTGCTTAAGGCAGGATAACTTCCAATGCCAGTGATATATGAAACTTCTCCATTCAAAGTCCTACACTTATAATCTGCCCACTTATTTTCTACATTTCAAGGCAATCTCCAACAGTTGGTGAGTGAGAGGTGGGCACTTCACAAGGTATGATAACTAAGTAAAGTAAAAAACAAACAAACAAAAAAAAAACATTGTGAAGTTCCACTTTGCTGATAATAAAGAAAACAAGCACCATGATGAGCAGACTACATGAGATTCTGCTCCTTTGGTGCATGCAAAGCAGTTATCAGTTTTAGAAACATAATATACTAAAATGAAATGCTAAAATGAAAGGGTAGCTTTGATTAAAAAACTGTGAAGTATTTCCCTCTCACCAGGATATACAAGCAAAGAAGTTTGGGATAACTAGAAAAATAAAAAAAGTCAGAAACATCTTCCACTGCATCTCCGGTGACATTCAAACATCTTTCCTTTTTGCCTCGGCACAGAGACTTTTGCCAACAATTGTTGTCGCTGCAATGCTTTCCAAGCAACCACAGCCTACACCAAATAAGATGGAGATGTGGAAAAAAAAATGTTTGTACTGCACTGCAGCAGAAGCTAAACAAGTCACCATGGACTAGTCGCTACACATCAAAACATTTTTAGTTTTTCTCCTGCAGGATGTCTCCATGTGACAAGCGCTGGCAGATATCACAATGTTCACCGCAGCCAAGTTGCAATGTACATTTTTGGATCTAACTGTGGTTTTGGGAACAATAAATAATCCATATACATTTATTGTATCGTTGCTTTCCTCCAGGTGAAAGCTCGATTGAACAACATATGTAAAGATGACACTATAGAATGCAAAACAAGAGACTCGAAAAGGCACATCGTAATACATCACTGTTTTCAGTAACTACTTCTTTCAGTTTGATACAGTGGACCCCCACCACAGTTTTTCTTTTTCTTTTCATTGTTTTTTATTGTTGGATTAAAATTAAATTGAACTGTGTTTAATGAATGACATTGTTACTATTTACCTGCTTTTCCACAATGATGAGACATCTGTTAAATACAATGCATTTTAAACACCACATGCCATAGACTATATTAGTATACATATAGTCTAATGGTTTAATGTATTCCTAGTAATTTATGTCTGTTTTTGTGAAAGAAACAGTGTTGTTCTTATTTAATTGTTTTTTTCTGTAAAAAAGGAATGATCTGTAAAGCAAGATACAAATAAATGGAAGGGGCAACACCAAATAAGTTTATACTTATGTCTCCATCTCT
The DNA here is from genome assembly GCF_027474105.1 of Poeciliopsis prolifica. Classification (NCBI taxonomy): domain Eukaryota; kingdom Metazoa; phylum Chordata; class Actinopteri; order Cyprinodontiformes; family Poeciliidae; genus Poeciliopsis; species Poeciliopsis prolifica. The sequence goes on from NW_026562396.1 coordinate 3,329,786, forward strand.
TTACACAAAATAGGCAATATCAAAAGCAGCAAATTGTCTCTATCAGTTCACTTTTGCAAGAAAGTGTGTTAATATTGCATAAGATAAACAAATAAATAATAAGTATAAGCAGTAACATCTTAATTGATTTCAGTATCAGCCAATTTGACAGCTAAACACACTTTAGATTTGCACTTTCATTTGGTGTTATTGACACCATGTTACAGACAGATACTGTCTGTAACATGTACAGACAGTGATTGTGTTGATTCCAAGAAGAAGTAATATTGCAGCAAGAGTATATTTATTTCCTTGAATCTAAAAAAAAAACAAACAATTTTGCCATCTTAATGGAATAATATAAGAAAAGCATCAGTGTTGTTCAATATTTCGGTTCAATTGCTTGCTAGTGCATCATATTACACTAAGTCCTTGTTATTTTATTTGTTATGTGGCGGTCTGTATTATACAAGTATTGATTTTCTTATCTGGGAGAGATAAGATGTCAAGAAATTGTCACTTATGAGTTGCTATTAAATTGCCATGCATGAATTGCAATTTCATTATGTCAGGCAGAATCGTGTTGCAGACTGCTGAGAGGCATTTAAAAATAACCACAGTAATGAATTAAATGCAATTAAATTATTTTCGTGAAGTAGACTTTCTTTTTCTTTTATGTTTTGATATGGGGTTTGAAATGCATCAGTTAGATTGACTTTACAATTATTTTTAGATATTGGATGTGCTGATTAAAAAGCAAAAACATAGTAATCCCAATCAGGTTGTCATTGTTTGCACTGAAACTAAATATATATATAAGTGTCTTTGTGTGATTGTATTTATTTAAAATAGTAAAAGACTTTGAAAAAAAAAGTATTAAGCAATGGCCTTAAAATGACACAATATTTCTGCAATATTATCTTTGTCCTCTTTATTTGATCAGTCTCTGCAAATAAATGCCTGAATAAGTACAAGGTTTTCAAGAAATGTTTAGTTGCAATGTGTTACCTTGCTGTTTGCCTCATTTCATGAAGTATTTATGCTCTTAAATATAATTAGGTCTATGTAGACCAATTCTGGACAGACATGCATGCAAGCAAAAAACTGATTGCAGCCTACAAATGCAAGGTGTACCACTGAGACTTGTAAGCACAAGGTTTCAACAATGGGTTTCTTCTGTCTTTACATTAAATTGCTCATCTTACAAGTACTTGATTAATAATGACAAATGACGCTGGCATTGACTATATAACAATGCATTAACATGCTATTACTCCTAATGAGTAAGTGATCATGAACTGAACAACTTAGACCACAAATTGTAAATTTAATTTCTCAAAATATAAATACAAAAAAAATAACACGTTTTAATGCAGAAATGTGGGATCAATAAAAACGCAAATGTTGTTATTTTTGAAAGATGCTTTTCATCTGATAAAGAAGCCTCATTGGAATACAAGTTCTACTTTATTGATTGTGAACTTAAACACATAGAGATGGAGGAAGTACTAGAGGTAACAGCTTACTGGCTGGAAAGAGAACATGGAAAAAGTAATAAAAAAGAAATAAAAAAAGTGAGTGGAGAAAGCAGTAGACAATGGATGATATAGAGGCACAGATACATTTTACTGTGAGGTGGTGACAGAAAGATGTAACTTTCTGTGTTGATGATTACCTTGAGCCCCAAGGAATTAGATCAGATAATAAAACAGACCCTTGCTATTCCCCTGCGAACTCTGTAATTGCAGTGCTGAAGTGTATCTCCTCTCTGTTAATAATTGTAATTTCAGACCAGGTTCTGCCTACGTACATTTATTCAAAATTACCTTAGGGAAAGGACAGTGTCATGCTGCCTAATAAAAGTGTGCCAAAATAAAGTGATGAAAGGAATGCTTGAAAAACGGTCAGACATTCTTCAATTTGGTAAAAGCACATCAATGGAATATATTTTTGTATTTAGATTTCTTGAAATAATTTTACTAAATGTACATGAATTATAATACATGGATATTAAAGAATAGGACTGCAGAGTTTGTTTCATTAACAGTTTACTGTGTTTGGTCTCTCAGAGCTTAGCATGTGTTGTGCAGTTCACAGTGATATTTTCTATTAAATATGGAAATGTGTCAAAATATACGCATTGCTCAGGAATCAAATATAGCACCTTTTCTTCAATCATGAGAGTAATTTGCTTCTATTACATTGGTGTTAACATGTTGACAAGTGGTAGATATATATTAAAAGGTACTGCGTCATTTACAAAAGTGTCAGAATTTGTCATGAAATAGAACAAGTTGAAAATGATTCTCTGATCAAATACAGATATATAGGAAAGATAAAATATAACCTAATCTTAATGTGTTTATATTTAATGTGAGGTAATGAATACTGCCTCTACATCAAATCTATAAATATTTTCAGAAATTTATTATGCATTCAGTGTAAATATTGGTTTTGAATGAGAGGTGAAATGGAAAAAACTAAAAAAAAAAAAACGACAGAAAAACCTGTTAATAGAAGCAGAAAATTTGCGTGTCTTTCATATGAATAATTCTGCTTTGTGAGCTGGTTGGGTTACTGGGAGGAAGTTGAGGTCAGGGTCTGGCAGAGACCCCTGTTGGGTGCAGGTGGCAAATAACTTCTGTCAGCCAAGTAATTAAGTGTCCATCACATCTATGCAGGAGGGCAGTGCAACCCAGAAGCATCTTCCAGTCTCCATCTGTGAGACGAACTGGAGCTTCTACATGGCCAGCATACGACCACTATGTCTACAACATGTGAAGAAAATATTTTTAGATGGTGCAATAAAAATATCAAATTCTTACAAAAATGTTTAAAAGATTTTTGAAGCGGGTGTAGGGAAATTCAAATAAAGTAAATTTCCATGCTGTCTTTCATGGAAAGATGTAATTCAATGATAATGTCAAATGTTCATGTGTACAAGGTATGTAAACATCTTTTTTTGAAATAAAACAAGCACAATGTAAGAGCAATTTGAATTGCCTTGTTGCTGAAATGCGCCATCCACATAAGTTTGATTGATTTATTGAAGAAAAAACAAATATTGTGGTTAAAACCTGCCTTGCAAATCATGTCAAAATTGAAAAAGAACTTAATTGAAATTGGGGTATGACTGTGCTAGCAAAAGACAGTAAGTCAATCTACAAATGAAAACATAAACTGGTCTCAATCCCATGGGGTAGAAAATACATAAAAGCATGTAAGAAAATAAAATGCAATAATTTCCATCTGTGAGAAGGTAAAAAAGGGGAAAAGATCTGCTCCACAACTAAAACAGCTTTCACAGATAAGTAGTTCAAATATTAAGCTATGCATATAAAAGAAAATGTACAGGTTTTACTCATATGTTTTAAAAGTTTACATAGACCAAAAACATTTTGCACATTTCAGACATCTCATGTGAAGACTTTTTCAGATTTTCTGGATTTTAAATACCTTCATTATTCCCCCCTATGTGTCCTTCAGTACAGAAAAACACCAGATGCCTACCTGCGTGGTGTTACAGCATTGTTTGGCAGGTCATGTGTTGGATTTTTTTTTTTTTTTTCAATATGCGGTTATGGCATATTAATTTTGTAACATGTGTGAAAGTAATTTGTTGTTTTTGAAGATGGTGGCAATTAATCTCTCAAATGACCTAGCTTGATTAAATCAGAAGAAAGAGAGGATGCTATGAAAATAAATGCCAGCATTAGGGTAGAAATTACATGATGACCTTACTGAACAATGATTTATGGATTCCACAGTCAGGCAATTACATCAGGTGATACCTTTGAAATTTCAAACCATGGAAATTAAATTTGCTCCTTTGCAAACTGTGCACTTGTCAAGGACATTTAAAGTGTGGCTTACAATTCAATCATCCTCAGTAGTCACATTTTACTCAAAAAATTTTTCAATATCAACAGGAACTGTGGAAAACATTTTGCAAAAACTAAACAAAATAAGAGAAACTATACCGTAAAAAATGGCTGTAAAAACTACAGTACTTTTTTAAAAAAACATTGAATTGCAGTTTTTTGTTTGTGTACGAAAATAGAATTTATGTGGTTATATTTAGCAACTCATGCTTGTTTACTAATGCTAACTTCTGTTATTTCTTAGCTAGCATTATGTGCAACACAAGTGCTTTTTAGTTCAGTTCACCTAGAAAATGCAAATAGCTATATTATTGTCTTTTTGCCGAAGTTGTTTGAGGGTAGGATGCCTCAGCAGTTTGTTTTCTTTTTTTTTGTTTATTTGTTTTGTTTGGTTTTTTCTCTCGCACACAAGACTTTCAACAGTAATGTGTTATTACACTCGATTAACCTGATTAACCCAGTTGGTCAGATTTAAATTGAAATAAAGCGATTTTAAATTAATATGTGTATTTTTTATTAGAAAAATAAAAAGAAAGCAACTTAATTTTGCAAATTAAGTTGCTTAATTTACATTTAGATTTAGTTCACATTTAAACTTTCAAAGGCTAGCAAAGTTTGTAGTTTCATGAACTCCTATAAACTGACAACTTTTAGTAATTCTATTGTAATTTTATTATGATAAAAATGTGATGAAATCAAGTAGATCATTTGTTTTTCCCTGTTTAGATGTGACATTTAACTGTTCTAAAAAGTACAGCTCAGTCTAAACTTGGACATTAGTTTGAAAAGTGTAAATCAGTTCCTGTATGAAAAGGTTGAGCCTATTTCTGTCAAGGCCACCTTTTCTAATCAAGAGGGTCACTCGAGATAAGTAGAATTAAAGGCCTTATCTCACCACCATGAACCTATTTCAGTAATAGTGTGTCAAGAACCACTGGATCTAGGTATATTAGCTTCTCAACTTGCATCGTCTTACACATATTTCAGATATGCTCTATGAGAAAAATTCACAAATATTTGAACTTTCCATGAATACTTTGGAATTACAGTCCACAAAAACATCAGCAAATAGGTGAATCTGTGAATACAGAACAAGTACATATATATATATATATATATATATATATATATATATATATATATATAAATCTAACAGGAATGAGCTGTGAGTAATTGTTATCCTTTTCCATTTCTTATTCTTATAATTGGACTGAACTGCACAGGCTTACTTGATAAAATAGCCGCTGGCCAGCTAGTTAAGAGCAGGGCACAGTACTGTCTACCTCACTATTTGTTTCAAGGGTATGATTTAGGATTGCTTAGGATTGTCAATTATTTTAGGTGAATTGTAACATGTTTGTCTGCTTAACTCAGTATTTATTTATTTTTTAATGAAAAAACTATTCTGGGCAAATCTGTTAAAATGATGTATGCTTTCCATTTTTTTTTCAGTTTAAAAAGAATCAGATGAATCAATTGCAGATCAATTTTCTTCATTTTCTACATATGAATGAGCTGAAACATTTAATGTACATCAATTCTGAAAATGCAAAACGAATCAAAAATGTTTCTTTTTTGATTTTTGGCTGCCATCGGGGTTCTACCCTCTGCCACTACAGTTTCAGACAATCATCTGAGTATGCATTTCAAAATATGATGCACGGGGATGAAAGCAAGGCTGCACACCACTCAGGTTTGTTGGAGTAGATGTGCCAGCCTCACCATATGCCACAGAAAACTGCAATTACACAACAAATAAATACAATAAGCTATCCAGACAAAGTGACCAAAACTTTTTGATGAAAATAGATAGTGGTCTTGACATTTAAATTTTAAAGGAAAACATTTTTCATCATGATTATATTTAGAACTAATCTCTATGTAGGTACATTTGTACCTGCAATTGCAAATAGTGGCTGGTATTAAGAATGCAATCTACATGAAGATGAAAAAATAGTAAGATTCAGCTTGTTTGCTGAGCAACATATTCTATTTATATGCAAAAATTAAACCAAAGACCTTGACTCAGATGTGTTTAATTGAAGCTACTATTTCACAGCGCAGCTGGGGTTATAATTATGACTAATTAGCTCCTGTATAAAAGTTGTATAAATTGGACGATTTTATATTTCTGTCTAAGATGCAAGAATGACAAGCTACTGTGATCAGTTTAGTGTAGCTTTCATTTTACATGCCCCATACTGGCCTGCAATGTTCTTTGAATTCAGCTTCTATAGACATCTCCCCCTGATTAACAGAGAAAACAGATTGCCTACAGTATCGCTTTTAAAACTGTTCAAAACAGGTTTGTTGGGAACGCTTTGCTAACAAGGAAGCCTTCAGCTGCTGAAATAGCTAGTAAATTTTAAGTGGCACTCTGTCAAGACCAATCCCTCCAGTGGACCCAGTCACCGGACATTTGATGAGTTGCTTTGTCTGTTCCCCTCTCAATGTCAAAAAATCAGCAGGCACTCTGACTCCCTGATGGGGTCAGAGACCTCCGCCGCTGTGAGAGGGCGACCACGTTGATTCGAGGACACACAATCATCACCCACAGATAAAGGGGCTTACATTTCCTGAGATACAATTGAAACACCATGAGTCGGTGCCAAGCATATAAAAAATAAATTAGACAAAATGTACACAAGATTATAACACTTAGCTAGCAGACAAGTGGTGTCATTGCTATGAACGTCTGCGGTTATTTTTATCCAACATTTGGATCCTGTGACACATTGAATAATGCAAATCTGAATTCACTGACAAAGGAGTGGAAATGAAAGAAAAGACTGTATGGGGCAGAAATGGTGCCAGCGGCCCCATCATTTCATTTATTTTAGCCCATCTGTAAATGGCATGCATTTTAATCCTTTTAATTATGGTTCCTCACTACAATTACCTCAAATTAAATTACTTTGCAAACCTCAGAAGGATACATCGCGAGCGGAGAAGAAGTGGATCCTTCTGTCAGGGATTTAACCTCAGTTTCTGTGTGACACACTTAGCTGTCTCCCCCACCTTGTAAATCCGATGCTATATTAAACTGAAATATTGAAAATACCCAAAGCCTCATACTCTACCCATTCTGGAACCCAATCAGGCCTCAAACTCATCTAAATCCCCCCTTTCCCAGTCTGACTGCATTCACTGGGCTACAGAGATTACCGCAAGGAACCCTGCCTGGCAGGCACGCCACACTTAAATAATCTCTGGGTGAAATCCCAGTGTTAATGTGGGGTTTCTGGATCATGGCACTGCAGCGTTTTGCGGTGCTCTGTGCCACACTGGTCTGGTCGCAGATGCCAGCATGCACCAGCAAGCAAAAGATGTATTGAGAGGGGGGAGGACGGGGAGACGATCATAATGAAAAGAGGGAGAATAAGAATAGTGATGAAAAGAATAGAAGAGAACGGGAACAGAGTGAAGAATTGCAAAACAACAATGTGGCATGAGGCGGCGGAGAAGATGAAAAGACAAAGCAGGGGAGGCATCGAGGGTGAGAGAGAAAGGGCTGTGGAGGCGAGATAGTCCCCTGAGTGGGACAGAAGAAGCTTGCCAAGGTCTAAATGACATTACTCTGCATGTTATATACTTCATGGCCTTGGGTGGGTGTCTCATGTGCCAAGAGATGCATAAAATCTTGACTGCTATTCTTACCCTTCTCCAGAGCTGACCCATAAACACACTCATCTCACACTTGAAGTGTGGCATCAAACCAAGGATGCTTAACGCAGAAAATAAATTAATTACTTGATGTTTCAATTGCAGCGCAATAATTGCTTTAGTCCACAGGATAACCAAGAAAGTGAGAAGATAACATATGCCAGTGAAGGCGACAGCATAATGACAGGATTAGTGTAGGTCTTAAAGACTTCATCTTTCACAGATACACATGGAAAGGGAGGGGGAGGGAAGCTGTGAGACAAGGAAGACAGTGAGAAATTTCTTTGAAGAGATGTTCTCCTTTAAAAGCAAACCACTGGCAAATAACTGTAAATACAAAAACACCTTTTTCTTTCTTTCCTAATGTGAAACCTGTCAATTATTATAATGTTAAAAGCAAAAAAGAGCCGACAAATCCCTATCAAACTCTCTGTTCTGCATCTGACCGATTCTCAAATATTGCTACTGTCTCAATCATTGCTCCATCGCCTGTCATTGATAATCTGGATTCTCTGTTGTAATAACATTTCTAATCAGTCAGGAGAGAAGACTATCTAATCAGCTGAAAAATCTCCTCAGAAGAGATTGTGTTTTAAATAAGTTTACAATAAACAAATCCCAAAGTGTAAAAAAGGACATACAGTAATTCTGTAGCACACATGTAGCACTACGTTAATTCAATTAAAATCTATTGACCGGCATAAGTTCATTCGTATTTGCTTCAATTTACTGTGGATACTGATTAAACTGAAGATTGCTTTTCATACAGATAAAAGGATTCACATGCCGGGTGTTCTGACCAGCTTGAAGAAGGGTAATTAAGAATAGCATAACATCAACAACATAAGGTTGTGTCAAGGCCTTTGACACTTCTAATTGTATTTATCTAAAGCCTTGACTCCTCGGTCCCAGGAAAATTCATTAGATGGCTTAGCAGCATGAATTTCTAACACCGAACGTCAAGAGTTTTTGAACACAAGGCTTTGTGTTGTTGCAAGAGGTAGACGGGCTGGCATCGGCTGGTGTGTGTGGGGAGGCAGTTGGACGAGAGGAACAATCTGTACCAGTTAATTAGCACACACAAGGGGGCATCAGGACAGCTCTCTCTAAATCCTCTCCTTCATCTCATGCCCATCCACAACAAGGGCTGCTAGATTAACCTGCCGGTATTATCACCTCAGCCACTGGGGCTGTCGATGCATAATAGAGCAGGGAAGTCAAAGCCAGAGATGGAAATTACGCATTGAAAGTGGAGTTTATTGGTCTTAAATGATGGCAGGGAAGTGTCATGTCAGGTGTTTTAAGGTGTTTCACTTCATTTGGTTTCTAATTTGTCTGTTCCTATTATGGCTGAGTTGCTCTCCTCAAAGAAACAGCTCAACTCAATATTGTTCAATTTTGCTCGTCATTGCTATTACACTTTTAACACGTCAACAAATGCCTTTATTTGTTAAACAGTTTATTTATTTATCAAGGACAGTTTGTCCTTGATTTATTCATTTGAAAAAAAAGGGATTTTTTTTTTTTTTTTTTTTTAATTCTTAAGTCTACCTTTGTCAGTTCTGCAGGACATTGTTTAATGGCAGTGTGGTCAATTTCTTCTTCTTCTTCTTCTTCAAAAAAAAAATCTAAAACTCTAGCATTCTGAGAAATTTGCAATGGTTACCTTCATGAGTTAACGAGTTATAACGACTGTATTTGTCCACAATATTTGTGTGAATGTAACTTCTTCATAATTTTGGCAGGGTGGCAAATAAATCTTCTGCGGTGATTACCACACTGCCTTCTGATTAACAGATTTTCTGCATTAGTCCTGTAGGGAAAACATTATCTCAGCTGTTTGGGTATTTCATGTCTAAGAAACTAAACTGAAATTGATCAAGCAACTGATCAATTGACAAGCAACTGACAGGAATTGGAATTAAGATGTCCTGTCATATGTGTAATTCTTGGACCACACATGTCATTATTTGTTTGCCATCATGAGCCCAACAATTTAACCCTATGCTGTAAACTGCCTCAATGTGAGCACACGTCCCAAGTGATTTCTTTCCAGGATATTTGTAGCATTTCTCTCTAACTCCTTTGCTGAAAGTACTTTTCTTTAAACGCATATATCACCATGCTGAGAAATGACTTCACTTTTTTCAATAAAAGATAAAGACCATCTTATTACCTTCCCATTAAGGACATAACATTTTGTTAAATGGACTCCTATTTAAAACACTCCTTTGAGCTCTGAGCCAGATTCGATGAATCTCTGCTGCACTTTAATCAACTCCAGCTCTGCTGGTTCCACAGTGCCTTTTCATGATTAAGACGAATAAAAATTCATAGTATATGATTATTCCAAGTCCCATTCAAAGCAGAGTAGAAGTCCCCAAAGGGTAATTTTACATATATCTACATCTACAGTATGAAATATCAACAATATTTCCATTTTTGGGGATGAAGAAATGACACAGGTAAAAGATTAATTAATATACCAGTTAAATCCCTCATTCTTTATCTTATGCATTTCTCTATCACACACAAACACAAGGACAGACATGCATTCCTGGCCATAATACAAAAGGACATAAATGACTCAAATTATAGCATGCAAAGCGATTTAGACTGATTTCAGAGCATGTCCATACCCTTTGAATATTTTAATGGTAATATCAATTTGCCATCATCCAGATCTCCTTTGTTTGAATTGCTAAACTAATTTATAAGATATTATATGTGAAAAGTAAACACTTCCTGAATTTAGCATTAAGGGTCAAGTGAAAATGCTGACAGTAGATGATATTTAGACCTGAAATCTCTGCCAAAGGCTATCAGCCCTGATCATGAAGACTGTGAATAACAGGGCTTTTGGCAGAAAAGGTTATGAAAGTTGAAGACGTTGTGCAAACAGCAAAAGTGCTTCTCAAATAGCTTCATCAGCTGTTCTCCACCAGATAGCTCTTGTACCCAAGGGAAAGGTCACAGTGGCCCATTTTTAAGAGCCTTAGCTCCGAGTGAGTCATTTCAGGGCCCATCATAACCGATCATGTGACACTCCAGGCAGAAACTGGCAGTTGTCAACATTAGTGAGAGCCAGTCCTTAACTCTATTTCAGTTCATGTGCTCTTCCTGCTCTTAGCCTAAATCAACAAACTGTCTTGTAGGGACAGGGTTAGGTGAAATGTTTAAATGATTTAAATAGGAAAAAGTGTCCTGAAAATGTATTCATACCACTTAAACTTTTTTTCACATTTTGTCTTATTTTGAATAAACATGAATGCATTAAAGTGGGATTCTACCTGTGAAGTGGACAGAATATTATTACTCAATTATTAATTTTCTTATTGGAAAAAAAATTATAAGTTTGGTAACAATTTTAATTATTTTATTTTATTTATTTTATTATAAAACCTCTCAATGAAATCCAGGGAAAGCAACAATAATATTAGTAAACAATTTAAGGAACTGAAACTCCCCTGTGCAAAAAAATAAATAAATAAATAAATGACAACAAAGACTAAAATAAATTTAAATTAAGTAGGGAAAGCTCTTACAGGATGAGGCTTGAAACCCTTGCGTGTTTAAGTGACCTCAGGTTCAAGATTTATCTCCCTACTTTTTGACCAGTCAATGTCAAAAAATCATGCAGTGTCATGTATGTTCCTTGGACAGGCTCCATATAAAGCATCCTGAAGGATTTTCCAGGATTACTGTATTTCTTTTCCTGTTAAGGTTGTTGCTCCTGTTTTAGTCTTTTATTTTTTAAGGGAAACATCTGTCACATCCACGCTCCAAAGGTTGGGATCCTATCCAATTCACATATGGCTCCCCTGATAGGGTAGGTTTACTCATTGTCTCTTCTGTGAGCCCATCTGCTGCAGCTGGTGTTACTTTACTCTTTTCTGGAGACTTGGAAAATCTGTCTACTTCAAAATGTAATCATATACCTAAGTATAACTGATTTGATAGCAATTTAAATTCATTACACATTATACATATTTACATAGAAATAAAAAAAAACAAAACAGAACATGATTTTCTGTCATGTTTTTATGTACATGTCTTTGACCCTCAAGTCAAATTAGAACCAGCTGCTTTAAGGGACATGGAAATGACTCCCATATCATTGAACAAAAATTGCATTCATGCTTCACGGAGGTAAATGATAGCAGGGATGTGAAAGGGGTAGTGGCTGATGCACTTTTATTCATTATGCGTTATTTGCATTTTACATTGTCGCTACATTGCTTCTAAATTAGCTTCAAAATTAAAATATGCAAATTAGTATCCGCATCATGTCTGCCACCATCAAAAACAGTAATGGTCATGAGTGCAAGCAGCTCATTCAGCTTGGTGGCACGTTTGAGTGCCGCTTGTCTTAACATAGAGCAAAGTGCAACTGGTTTGTTGTAGTGGTATTCTGGACATTTAATTCATCCTTTATGTACTTTGGAGCTTGTAACACAATAACTTGGTGAGGAATTAATTTGTATTAAATCATTTCAGATTTTATGTGAAAGGTGTTAATTATTTTCTATGGACCTTAATGGAGTGCTCTGTGGTGAATTTTATTTTGGGTATCATTTACAAGCAAAATCCATAAAGATCATAAATCCACATTATCGGAAAACAATGTGGTTTCTCCTGTACTCATGGCCACATTTCACTAACTTTGTGAACTTAGTGTTAAGCCCAACAGTATTACAATCAGAAAATGTTTTGTCAAACCTTTTAACATTCATTCTTCACCATGAATGAAAAACAAAAATTCTGAACGTCAAATATTCACAGAAACTGCTTAAAAAATGACTCAAAGTCCATTTTTGTCTCTTACATTGCCCGTAGTACATAATTGACTATCAGTATGTATCCTGCTCTTGAAATTGTGCACCATCTGGGTCACTTTCAGTATTATGCATTAAGAAAAGATGTTCTAGTGTTGGAACAAGACTCAATTATTTTTTCACAGCTTCATGACAAAATAAACTGACAAAACTGACAAAATATTAGAAATCAACCAGAATACCAGTAATCATCTCAGTCCCTGAACCAGTGTCTCACAAGGAAGATTTTTCCCGTTCTCAGATTGTTTGTACTGATAAAGTCCACAAAGCAATGAATGGCTAAGCACGTGAAAGAGTTGTGTAACAGATTTTTTTTTCTAACCCTTCATCTTTATGGACTTTGACCTATAATGACTACATATAAACCCCTTAAGGGATTTATGACTCTGCTGTAGATGCTCAAGGCCTGTATTATACTTTTACTATTTTGCCACCTATCAACATTTATCAATATCTGATAAAAATAATAGATGTGGACACCTTTGTGTATTTATTCTTGCGATGAAGAAAATAATGACCACAGTGGCCTTGGTGTCCTGAGCCTCAATCCATAACGTCGCCCAAAAATTTACATTCCTGTTACTATCAGTTTATATTTCCCTTTTCTCATTGTGTTAAATGACATCTATTTGGAAAAGAGGCACTGCAAAGACCTGTAAGCTCTGCTTGTTTGCATAGCCCTCCGCGGTAATTAAGTACTATCCAAGCAAACCCTTGTTTCGTATGGGTGTGTGGCAGTACATGAGTGACTTTGGAAGTTTTTCTGAGTAAACATTGAGTGATTTACTGTGGTTCAGTAAAGCATTAGTGTTGTTCATTAATGCGTTTGTGTATTTGACCCATACATCACTGAAAAATAAGAATTGTGCAATCAGTGCACAATTCTTATTGTGCACGGATTAACACAATGTCATACACACACATTGCATATTAACACAATGTCTTAATATGCACTGACATTTTTGTTTTTAAGAATAAAAAATAAAAATAATTTTACTGTAATGTGTACCACTAATGTTTAAGGCAGAATTATTTACTTGTAAATAGGGGAGGCTTAAGGATTTTGTTTTCCAGAATTGTATAATAATCCAGTTTTTTCTATATTTCTGTTGAGCAAAGGTACAAATACGAGTCACATGTGTCTCATACAAACCGTATCTCATACAAACATGTTATTGTAAATTTACAGTTTGTCAATAAGGTAACAACAAAAGGTGTAGACAAACCTTTCACTGTAATATCGACACCTGTATTTTGTCTTATGTTAAGATAAATGAATGACGTTGCAAGTAGGTATGCTTATACAATGCCAACTTTCTTTTCCTAAAAGTGATCTTTGACCCCTGCAGAAAAGTGATCTCAATACTAATAACAGTGGGATTATTTACAGACAACACAGATACAATCATTAAGCAATTAATGTGAAAAAAAAATGCCATTTTCACAGTTATACATTTTATAAGAGTGAACTTGCTCTAGAAGCTGTTTCTGTGGTTCAAAGAGAAGAAATCTACTAAAAACATAGAGGGAAGGATGTGATGTGAGCAGCTCGATCATGTGGGTCTTGATGGAGCTACTGACTTAATTTGGATTAAAGAGAAATGCAAATAATTGATATTGATTGTATTTTTTGATTTTTTGTTATTAAGACTAGTTGTGGTTTTAAATAGCATTTCACTGGTGTGTTCCCGTAATATATAATTACCCAGTGATATTTTTACATTTCCTGTCTACTTAACATCTTTTAATACAAAAACACGGTGGACCGCCAGTGGAACGCCTCAGCGCCCCGACCACCAGGGTTAGCAAGATTTCTGGGGGAAACCCCAGAAGCATTTAATTACATTTTCACACAGGGGTAGGTTGGCTAATAAAATTTAAAGTTTCCTTTTGTATTCACTCAGGCTATCTTGGTCTGAATATTATTATTTTATTAAGAGCATCAAAAAAATGCCAACATAAAAGATTGAATCTGCAAAGGGCAAATACTGTTTCATAACACCACAGACCTTTGCTGTGCTATGAACATTGGAAATGTGTTACTTGCTTTATTATTGCTTTTAGTTAATCTTAAATTTAGAGTTTCAAAATAAGACTGGTGTAATTAGGTCAGTAAGTAGGTCTTAGGAAACTGTTACAATGTAAATGTGCTTAACCTAAAAACGTATTTGTCCTGAACTGCAATTGAGTGTGTGTGTGCGTGCGTGTGGGTAGGCGTGTGTGCGTGTGTGTGCGTGTATATGTGTGTACATACATGCTTTGTTTGATTTTGATCTAAAATTTTGAAGGTGCAACAATTGTGTTTTTTTTTTTTAATCTTGATTACTAAGCATATTAAATGAAAAAAAAATAAAAATAAAAATAAAAAAAGAAAAACTTCTAGTCCACACCCAAATATCTTTTATTAAGTTTGTTCACCTACAAGAAAAATGAAAAACAGCTTGATACAATTTGTCAATTGATTACAATACACCAGGTCAAGGTCATAAACTGGATAAATAACCGCTGTATATTCATTTTGAGTACAGACTGACTCATGGCTGCACTTGGCAGATATATGCAACACACTACACTATGAGCACCAATTATCATTTGTGTGCATGTTAAAAACAAATTCACACATTTGTTCCCAAGCGTGTAATGGAGGCTCGGGGGAATAAACACATCATGATGTGTGATTTCTTTAAATCATGCAATATCCAGGGTAAGTCTGTAATGATCTGACATCTCAAGCGAGAGAAAGGATTCTTTAGTCAAGGTTTGAAGGATCTTGATGATGACTGTTTCTTACTTCATCATACATTTCTTGCACAATGTCTGTCATCAAATCTATTTCTATCACACTCAAAGACAGTTTTGGTTTATCCTGTTTTTTTGGGTTTTTCTGCCTTTGTTGTTTCTAATAAAAGCGTAACTATAAGCTTGCCTTTAACTGTAAAAAAGAAATAAGAGGATGAAAGCAATACAAATAATAGAAGGGGCTTGATTTGTGCCCTAAGCAGGAAGTAATAAATGCAGTGATAGAAGTTTATTCCAGGGTGGACAGCATTTTTAAGAACAAAGGAATTTAAATAGTATGGATAAGGATTTGTTAAAGATGCATACAATATTTTCTTTAGATAGCATGTGCATATTTACTTTTCAGTCACTTGTAAAATGAAATATTAATTTCATCATTTTGAGCTCGTCAGTGTGTGCACAAACACAGGACAAACAAATAGTCAAATTAATGTGATAATTCTTACTCTTGTCTTCCTGACATACTTCTAAACATCCATTTATATTAAAGTAAAGAAAGAAAGACATGAAATAAAATGGCCCAATATACTCCAAGAGTTACAGCTTCGATCAGCTCTTGTATCAAGTACAGACTAACAGTACTCTAAGATGTGTGCATTTATCCTTTATTAGGTATTACAAATAGCCATGTTAGAACTTCAGAACCATCCAGCCAATAAAACTGCCATTTAAACTTTTATTTCTTAAGTGCCCCCAGACAGCAAAATGAAACTCGGCTGTGCATCAGGGGCTACAGAGTTGGGACACCGTGCAGACAGACAAGCTTTGTATCGAGGCAGAGCCGATAGGTCTGGCAAGTGTGTCCTGTTTGGCATTTAAAACACCTCTGCTCACTCCTGTGTCGTGGGAGAAGTGACGGACCTGACAGGCTCAGTCTCCTGGGAGCCACTGGGCCTCTTTCCAATCTCCGTGGGTCAGTGCGGGGGTGAGACGCCAGCGAGGAGCTCCTGGCTAGAAAGACTAATTATCATGGCTGCCTCGCATTTAGCTGTACAGTGTTCGGCGTGAGGTGGCGTACACCTCCTGGTCACGCTGTCAGATACCTCACAGGACTAGCTCTAATTGTGGGGATTGTAAAGCTATGGGTGCTTAGGTTTAGGCTGCCAAAGGCTTCTCTGGCGTATCTAAATAAATGGGTGAACAAACAAACGTTAGATGTCCCTTCCCCAGTTTAATGCTGATATTATTTGTATCTGTATTCATGTATGTTGCCCTTTTAAGTTTGTATGGAATACTTTGATTGGCAAATCACGGAGCAGGCATGTTACTAAATGCACATACGCTAACACACACTGTATTGCCTCTGACCATACTCATAATAATTTAATATATGCCTGAAGGCAGAGTTTCAGGCAGTGGACAAATATAAATATTAATTAACACACCAGGGACTGAAGCATTGTGCAAAAAAAGCTTGTCTGCCTATTGGCTGCTGCTGTATTAAAGGAAACTCTGGTCAGACTTTTAATGTGGTTTAGAATATGCATTAGAACTTCAAACATTATGTTCTGAAGTTAACATGTTCTCACTGATATTGAAGGTTTAAATAGTAACACAGTTAAAGTTGCAGTGAGTCCATAATGAAATTCTGCTCCATGAAGTTTCATTGTTTTTTGATAGAGTTTTTTGACATAATAAATATCTTATTAAAGTTAATTTTGAAAGTTTCAAAGCTTTTTTTTCTAAATACAGATAAACATGTATTTTTATTTCAAGAAGTTTTACCAATTTAAACTATTCTTTCACACAAGAGTATCATAGGATCTCAGTATTCAAGTACTGAGTGCCAGTGATGTATTCTGGGTGACAGATCTAAGTACTCTTTGGAGCCGCTCACTCCCACATTGCCCGACTTCATCATATATCACAGAGAGCTGGCAAGTGGGCAGGAAAAAAATGGGTTACGTCCTGACTTTGACCATTTTAGCCTACATGAAGAATACTGCTCCAAAATGTTATACCACTGAGCATAAATTATAATTTTAGAAAGCTTTTAGTAGCATTTCTAACTAATAAAAAGCAATATGTGATCTATAGATTAAAAAAAAGTACTGAATTCCTTTTTTTTATTTTTTATTTTTTGATGATGCACAGAAATTACCAAGTTTATTTTCCAAATACCTTGAAAGTTTGGTTATCTGTCTCACTTCTATGCACGCATGAATGCAGCAACAACATACACTAAGCTCCGACTTAACCACAGTACTCAGGGGGATCAACTTTCAATCCCATATTACAACATGGCATGTCGGTGGAAAAGCTCAAGAGCAAATTACAGGAGTTTTACTCGTGACTGAACCAACCCTGGACAGGTGTAAAGGCATACATGTTCGACTCAGCTCCTCACTACGAGAAATATGAAATCAGCCACACACAATACGCTCTCTCATCTCTGGCAAGGAAAGAACTGAGGTGTTAAAGTAGAGGGAAGACAGATGGGCAGGAGTTGTGCCTGCCAGCTGCTTATACTGGTTTGCTCTCTACTATCACAGTTTGGCACAAAAATGCATGGATTGTTTTTTCTCCTTGCTATTTCTTTCAAGAATACCTCATACAACTAAAGTTATGACTACAGGTTGGCACATGTTGTTTGTGGTGTATTTTCTCTGTCTAGCCCTTGAGTGCCACAACATTTATGAACAAGAAACAATTAATTTAGAGATCTTTGATTCAAAAATAGTATGGATTTTTAAGAGGGCAGGCAGTAGCTTCTTTGACAAGAAATCACAAGAAAAAAGGGAACAATAGTTTGGAGTGTGATGTAGTTTGAATGCCAAAATTAAGACTATTGTGTTCCCAGTGATAGCTACTTTCTTATTGCAGAAGGCTATATCTGTTCCGAAGCGAGTTACTGACATGATTTATGAGAGGCCGGCACAGGTACCTAGCCACTGGTGCTGGCAAATGAGAAAGAGACTCGTGACTCACTTGCGTCAGCTTTAAGGACCTAATAACTAGCAGTAGAGGCTGGTCACCCACAGGACTGTCTACTTCCTGTGCTCTTGATTACCACAGATAGGTTTGCATTAGCGAATGATTTGCTGGAGTTAACCTCGAAAAGTTTAACAACTACCCAAGGCTGGTCAACCCGCGTCTCCTACTGTCTTCCTGAAAAGAAAACTTTATCAGGAATACAATATTTGTAAGTGACATTCATTGCATCGTGATGTTCTTTTGACAGCGTTTGCTCTGTAATTCAGTTAGACACTAAGTACAAACATGGTGGATAATACAAAGGTGAATATGGCTGCTGATTGAAACTTCCTATTCAGCAGATGGCTAAAGGGCAATTCCATTTAATTTTTCTCTACCTTGGGCATCTTTAATTAGTTGCACTTTGGTGACCTTGGTGGTGAATAGGAATGTAACATAGTTTATAATGTGAAAAAAAAAAAAACATAAATTGATGAGACTAGGCTTGCCTTTTTGGAGTACAAATCAGAAAAAATATATTTTCCATCACCAGGATAAAGAACACAATTTGTAAATGGTATAGTCGTGACTAAAAGAAAGAAGTAAGTGCACAATCAAATTAAAAAATGCTTTTGAAACACAAGGTATGTCTTCTTCACATATACCTTCAACAACTCACTTCTGTTTCTTCTTCAGAATTTCAGATGGACATGCTGACTTGTTTTTCAAGTTAAAAGTTTGAGTTCAGCCCCTGAGGGATTGCACTCTGTCACTTGTAGTGTAAATTCTTTATCGGAGTCACACTGTCTACCATGCAAAATTGCAGCTTGTAATGGCAGATAGATTAAAAGGAATCACTCTCACCTAGTGGCAAATTCCACACCAGTAAGCAACAAATGCCTTGCCAAGCTCTCAGTGACATTTCCAGGGATTAGCTCATAATGTTAAAGCTGAGGCAGGACCCAGTAGGAGGGACAGCAGCTAAGGATAGCAACGTTGTGCAATTCCCTCAGACACACACATACGCACGCACACGCCCACACATAAATGCACATAATATTTATTACAGTCATACTTCATAAAATAAACAAATAAGTAATATACATTGTTTCAAATAAAACTACATTGTTATAAACAGCCACATGCTTTTTTTCCAGTTGTGCAGTGAACAGACAAAAAACAGGCTTATCCAGATGTAGAGATGAACAGAAGTGAATGTCAAAATATTGATTTTCTTGTTGTTGTTTTTTCTCTGAAGAACAATGTCACAAGAAGGGAAATTCTGTGTACACACTTTATTTTTATGCCGTAAGTGACACATCCAAACTTTGTTTTGGAGCTTGTCTGTTGGTTATGGTGTGTTTAGCAAGGTCAAGAACTGGAAACTTCCTACTGTAATCGGTTATTAGTCAAAATGTAGCTTTAATTAGTCAGCACTCCTCTTTTCTTTTGATATGCTTTTGGTCCCTCAGTCTAGTTGCAAAGGCAAGACAAAGAAGGAATGTAAAGAAAGAATACAATACAATGCCACTAGAGTTTTCAGTGGCAGCTCAAGGGTGGAACACAAACAAACAAAAAACTGCAATTTAACAGCTGCTGATGGTCACGTGGTCTGAGGGGTGATGCATGGAGAGCGGTATGGTGAGGATGACATGCAGAGAGAGAGGCCTATATGACAAATTTTGAGGCTTTCTTCCAAAATGCTGCGTCTCAAAGTGTAGGCATAACAGCCATGGCATCAGCTGAGTCAAAATACTGTCAATCAACTGTCAGTCTGCTCGGATTGAGTGATGATGACTGACAGCCAAATGCTCGGCTTGGGAAATGCACACTCTTACTCTGCACCTCTAATGTTTAGGAGCTCAGTGGAATCCTGTAATTAAAGGCTGTCATAGCTTGATCCGATGCAAAGCAAAACTTGATCTTGACATTTATGGAGCTGCGTAGATGTCTGAGCCCAAGCTTAACTCAGGGGAATTGTATAATATGACAATGTATTATTCAGTTGCAGACCACATTTGTATTTGTATGAATGCGTACCTCAAGCCTTGCCTGCACTCTTTTCTCCACTGGATAGCAAGTAATTAAGCCAATGGTCCTCAAAAGCTTTAATACATTTAAACCAACAGGCCTTTCCTTAAATGACTAACGAATACCACCAAACTGTCCACATTTGGATAATGTTTTGAGAAAGCCCTCCTGCAGGAGCAGATTGTGAGCAATCTTTTCTCCTCTGAAACTTGCTTTATTTTGTCAGTGACCTTTTCCCTTCTATCACTTGCAGGATCAGTATGCATTCTCCTCTCAGAGTGATTACTTCTCACCCTGTCAGCTCACCTTGACTTCACCTGTCATCCCTCCATCTATTTTCAACGTGATATTTTCTTTCTCGCCTCTTATTAGTTGTG
The DNA here is from genome assembly GCF_027474105.1 of Poeciliopsis prolifica. NCBI lineage: Eukaryota > Metazoa > Chordata > Actinopteri > Cyprinodontiformes > Poeciliidae > Poeciliopsis > Poeciliopsis prolifica. The sequence goes on from NW_026562396.1 coordinate 3,350,264, forward strand.
CCCATCTGAGGTCTCTGTTGAGTACTCAAATCTATGTCTCCTTTCCTTCACTCACCCAGACTGTCTTTCACACACACACACACACACAAATGCACGCATCCCTTCACATGCCATATACAGGTAAAATGTTGGCAGTTTTTTTTTTAAAGCAGACTTGAATCTCTATGCTATTTGTGGTCTACACTCCGATCTCCCTAAAATGCTTTTACATTCAGTAGTTGATTACGGTTGCTTTCAGCATGAGGGATTTACAAACAAAAAGGTAGTGCACTTTAATCTTAGTGATGACAGCACTACAGCAGAAAAAGCCAAATTAAGTCACTTATAGTAACCCAGCAGTATCACTTGAAAGGTGGAGTGAAGAAAGAATCCTATAGGCATCTCCAAGCCAATTTAACCTGTAGATTTCTTAATATTTAAAAACAATAAATGGTATGTTACAACGAAGATAAAAGGTTACGGGGAAAGAAACTGCACAGCTCTATCAGTCTAGACAAGGATTGTGCTAAGGTTTTACAAGGTTATGTGTTCAAAAATTCTATTTAATAAATAAAAGTGTCACCTACTTATGCCCTCAGGCTAGATTATCTTTTAAACATCAGAGTGTTATGCTGTAAAAGTATATATAGCATAAAAGTCAATCTTTTAGTCAAAATGTTTCATGTCTTATCCATGTATACCTCATCAACACAAACCTTTAAAATAAGACAAGAGAGGATAAAAGTGCATTTCTTGCAATCAGTGATTTTTTTTTTCCTGGCTCAGATTTTCATTGATTAAAAATATAAAGCATTCACTGTTATTAATCTAAATGGTAAATGGCTTGTACTTGTATGGCGTTTTATCAAGTCCATAGGACACCAAACCACTTTACACTTTATTCATTCAATCACACACACATAAACATGCTGATAGTGGCAAGCAGCTAGTAACCGGTAGGATAGTGACCCAGGGAAGGCTGTCAGAAGCAAGGCTGCTATGCACCAGAACCACAATCTATCCAAGTGTCTACTTGATATTATTGGAACTGATAATATTATTACTAACTAGCACTATGCTATCGATAGCAGCTGCAGTGTATTGAAAAAAAGTCTCCATTAAAGGTTAAAATATGAGAAAACTTTTTCACGTTTTCTAAAACAATATTCATATGTGTGTGAAGCATATGAAGCATGCATGTGTTTGGCAAGAAGGGTGCAAGTTGATGTATCTGTACTCTTTCATTATAGTGTCATTATTTCAATGTCTTTTTTTTCTTTTTAGCTTATGCTCATCTGTCCATCTATGAGTGTAGGTGTGATATTCTCTATCAATGAAGAGCTCAAGAAATTATAGGTTGATTAAATGGTAAAATATAGAACATTCCTCTCCCACCTCAGCCACTGTAACAATTCAGCAAGTTGAAGTGACAGAATTTTAACAGTTCTGACAAAGTGTTTTAGCAACATAAGATCAAATAATGCTGCCACTGAGTTACTGCAATGATCTCAGATTGATAGAAAGCTGATGCTGGAGCAATATTTACCTAAAGATGTCTTACAATTGCATGATGTAGTATTAGAATTTCATTTTACCATGGTATTGATGTATTATTATAAAACACGCTATGATTAATCCCGATTTCAAACTCCAAGTAACACACACTTTTCACTCTGCTTAACATATGCAAATTATTTTCTTAGTACAATGTTTTTTTTAATTCAATAACTAATTATTTTTTTGGGTGTAAGCATATATTTTCATTCTAAATGATGCAGAACGAATGTTTCAACATATATTTATAAGAAAGGAGTGAAAATTAGGCATCTACAAAGCTGCATAGACACAGTTATAGATTTATGAACATGTATAACATTCTCTCTGCTTTTTCTGTCTTGTTAAAAGAATTCTTATCCTTATTTTTGTATTTGTTTTTAGATACACAGCTTTACCGAGATCTATAAAAATCTCACTCCCTTGATTGTTTTTTTCTGTGCATCTAAAAAGGCAGCTGCTCAAGGATTGTTTTCTCTGGTATTAAATTGCTTTCTCTTACCACATGATTATGGGTTTCCATAACAACCAAGACAGAGATCACAGAAATACCAGGGTAAATAGGACTTGATAAGGAAATATTAGTCCAACATCTCAACCATTTAAAATAATTCGGAACTAAAGTACAAGCAAATAACGCTAATTGTGCCGGAGAAGCAATACTCAACAGTTCACTGTTAGAATGCTGCAAGTTTTAAGCTCAGTACAAGTGTTAAGGTTGCAGAATCCATGAAGCAACAACAGCAAACATGTTGCCCTCTGTGACTTGAAGTCCTTGTCAACCTGTCACAATTGGAATGTCAAAACTGTTGACCCTTAATTGTTGATCTGCCTTCAGCTATACAGTGTCCTTGTTAATACTTTGAAGGCAGCAGTGAGATGTTTTGTTCCACCATGTTGTGTCAAAATTACATTGAGGGGTTGTGAGTTATTGCACAGGACACATGGTAAACAAAAAAGTTAGTGCCAGTCCCTCGTTGGTATGTGTTAGAATGGCTTTAGCTCAAAGGATAAAACCACAGCAACACATCAGTTGGATGATTAAGTCTATTTTTTCCAACAAAAATATTATTTTTAATTTGATGTGTTGATAGAAAAGCGTTTGTAACACAGTAGTCACAAATCTGTATAACTTGGATCCTTTTTGGATGGAAACTGAACATTGTAGGTTTTTGCATACATTTTAAACACACGATAATTCATACCTTTTTGAAAAAGAAACAAACAACACAGTTAATTCCATCCACAAAGCTGGCAGACTTTGAAATCTTCACATTCTACTGACTAGTTTCAACAGGAAGAGAAAAAAATGGTCTGATTTACATGTTAGACCTGTATTCTCATGCACCTGGGAAACATAAAAAAAAATGAAATTCAATCTTTTATTTACCTGAGGCCTTTCAAAACATCTGCTGGTGTTCTCAGAGTCAGACTCTGAATTCCAAATTGGCAAATTTCTGCAATTAACCACAAGGCAACACCTCACTTCTTGGTCGTTTTTTTTTTCTTTCTGAACTAAGCACCATCTGCTTCTCTGAGAAATTCGCCCTTCAAACACACCAACAGACACGCACACTGACACATTAACCTGTCTGCCTCTCACACTCACATGCATATAGGATAAGATCCCGACTGTGAAAGGATTCATCAATGTGACAGTGCCACGTCAACACGTTTTTCAGTTTGTCAGAAGTCTCTTTCTCAGCACTTGTTCCTAACTTCTCCATGGTTTCCTCTGGTGTATTGCTCCGAGTCCCCGTTCAAAGCACACATTGGGGGATTAGTCCCTATCACAGCACTCACCACCCCTAGATCAGTTCACCAGGGTTAAGGTGTAGCTTTCTCTGAAGATACTGTTTTCATTGTGAGAAGTCTCATGGTGACATGGTAAGGGAGACCAGTGAGGGGATACTTAATGCTCTGATAACCTATTTAAGTTGCTGCCTTGGTATAAATATTTGCTCTCTTTCCCTCTCCTTTTCTCCTTGTCTTTCTTTTTAAGTGTTAAGGCCAGCAGTTTTATGTGAACGTTTGACTCCGCAAAAGTTCCCAACATTATTTGTCGTTTTAAATGCACTGTGGACTGATTTTACACTAAAATATTAGCAAATCTTAAAAGGATGAGTGATATGTGTATTCCATTTAAATGCAAACACAATTAAAAATACTTTGTTGATCCCAAAGGTAAATTAAATGCTGTTGGAGTGCATGGTTTACAAATTTCTTCAGAGTGGCTCTGAATGATGATGACTGTGGGCAGGAAGGCTCTCTTGTAGAAATCAGTATTACAGCAGATCTTAGAAGCCTCTAACTAAAAATGTGTCATTGTTGCGTGGAAGTCTGTCCATTACAAACAACTCTGTTGTCTGTAATGTTCTTCACTTTCTAAAGAATACATCTTTGGACAATCATGTCCACCAGTTCAAAAACAGAGCCGGCCTTCTTTATCAGCTTGTTGAGATTTTTTTCGGCCCCTGGCTCTGATGCTGCTACCTCAACAGAGGATGGCAGAATAGATTACACTCCCCACAAAAGACTTATAAAATATATCCAACATCTTACTGCAAACAGTGAAGGATAGAGAACTCTTCAAGGAGTAAAGTCTGCTCTATCCTTTCTGGTAGACAACTTCATTGTTGCGTCTAAAGTCTAGCCCGTTGTTCATATGAACACTGTATACTCCTCCAGTACCTCCATTTCTTCTCCCATGATGGAAATAGTATTTGACTTATTTATCTTTCTTCTGGTATCTACAGCCATCTCATTTGTTTTCTTTATTTCCAGATAAGGCATGTTCCTTTTTTCAACACCATGACACAAAATGATCTGCCAGCTCTCAGTACTCATGCCAATCCATCTCTTGATCACATGACCACTGCAAAATTATTCATACAGATGACAGCAAAGATAAAGAAGATGGTTGTTCACAGAATGCTGCACAGAGAGTTGAGTGGAAGGAAAAAGTGTGGTACGAAAAAAAATCTCAAAAATAAAATGAATTGAAGTGTTCAGTGAAGCTTCGATTCATATTCACTCCATATTGACAGTGAACTGAATATGGAGTCAGAACATTGCATACTTATATAGATATTACCAGCCACAGAGCTGATTGATTGCAATTCACTTTTCTTCTTCAAAGAATTCCAAGAAACAAAGGGGTTCAGATATAAGACAGTTACTGTAATTGGCTCTTTTCAAATAGCAGATAAAAATGTTCATTTCCAGCAGTGAGATCGGAGTGTTCTCACATTTTTCTCCTACCAATTGTGACTAATCATTGGCTGAGGAGATGCTCTACATTAGCCCACCCGTCTGCCTACCCTGGATGTTGGCACCGGCTGCAACAATAATGACTGAGGCTACTCTCAGACAATGTTTACTAGCTGACAGCAGCACCCAGCGTTCTTGGTATGCTCCAGCAAGCATTTCTATTTAGCTCACTTCTGAAGCTCCTGCCTAATTTCTCTTTGGAGACAGAAATCCTTTAAACCCCATTGTATCCTGGGGCAACATATTTACTGAGGGCTGGCTTTCCAATACCTGAGAGAGATTAACACTGCTCCCTGATTTATGAATCCATGCCACCCACCCACAGGCTTGGTCAGGGGCCTCAGCTACTCTACCCTGCGACTTCCTCTTCACACAGCGGGATTTAGGTTTCAGAGAGAACACACAACCACACGTCCGCTTTCTTAAGCACCGCAAAACTGGGCTTAATGAGATTTGAAACTGTGAATATTCATATAACATCACTCTGAATTTCCCCTTTTAAATCAAAACGCAGAACTTGCATTGTTAGAAAGTAAATCGTACTTTTAACTAATCCTTTGCATTAATACTTTCATCAAAATGAAGCCTCTGCATTTAAGAAACACCAGTCTGGTATAACTGATACCGTGAAGTAATCAAAAGAGGCACTGGTTTTACAGTAGCAGGAGGAAGTTGCTGTCAACAGATCTGTGGCTGCCATCTAATGTTTTTGCACACCATCAACTGAAAGTCATCACAGGCTGTCTGCGACTGAGGTGGTTGGCTGGTAGCCAGACTGAGTGGTAGTCTGGTAGTAGTCTTGTTTATCCTGGATAGTCGATTGCTGGGCATCTGTACCACAGGAACAACAAAGCTGTTGGTAAGTACTTCAGAATAGTTGTCTGTTTTGTTTATTCAAATGAGAGAGATTCTAAATTGCCATAATTTTCTAAATAAAGAATTCATTATATGCATAGCGAACGTATTTATTTGAAAATATGTGCATCATTAAAACCAGACAGTTATAGGGCTTATATTATCTTTGCAATATATGACTTATGATGGCTAGCAAAACCCATATGTTGAGGCCTTATGGCGTTTAAAGATGCTATATATAGGTTGTCTCAACAGCATCACAGCCTGTAGTGTGAACGATTTCTTTGTGTGAGTCTTGTATTTTATTTGGGACCTTTTTTCCTTTTTTTCAAATCTCTTTTTATAATTCTATGATACTGAATAAACATCTTTTGTTCAAGTGTCTTCAAAGTAAAATCTGCTCTTTGTCTGCAAATTGACAGTAGGATACAGCATGTAAAATGTAAAAGGACCTTCCTTCCCCTAATTAGCTGTAGAGTAATGCCAGATTGCATTTCATTTGGAGTATTCTACCATTATTCTTTGCTTATGGTAAGCTATTAGTGTAAGGCAAACAAAATATTTTGACACATTGTGAGATACATGGGATCACAGAGTTTTCTTAATGGCTATAGAATATTGCAGACTAATGAGTGCAGCATTGACACACATATTAAAAAGCAAAGCAAGCCAGAAAGTGTGCAACCCCAGCAAGGAAAAAGCAAGGTAGCATCAAGTCTGTCTAACTCATGTTTAAATGTTTAATCTCTAGCAAAAGCCTTAGTCTTTTCTCCACCTCACTGATACTTAGTGGTGGGTGAACATTTAGTTTTAACTTTATTTGCTACAGGGATCAGGATGACTGCTCTGGGCTTTGTTTCACCATCACATCACGGCAATAGCTTCCGTGTGTGGATTACTTCAACTTCAAATGCTTTTGTCTGTGACACTTAAGTGCATTCTTCCACTTCAGCAGCTCATCAAGAGTGCTGCAGTCTTTTTTATTGTTCAACCCAAGTCAAGGTTTATCAACTCTATGCTTAGTTTCAAGAACTGAACACATGCAGCATGAAAGCAAAAATCCAAATTGTGCCCAAGAGTAATGCACACACCACAAGCACATATAAGCCCACTCACAAGGCTGTGCTGAAGTCTTTTTATTTTCTGTTCTAAAAAGTTTATTTTTTTTCCCTGATTTCATTTCATCTCACTTTTGTGCATCGAACGAGTAAAAATAAGTTAAGTGTTTATAAGTGGTTTTCATATAGAAATAGGCCTAACATTTTCTCGCATAACATCTTAGTAATTAGTATAAACTCAAACAGAACATTTAGTTGCATTTTGATAAAAGTCATTTTGGTAAGATGTAAAGTAGACAAACGATTGGAAAATGTCTGTGGGTGAAGAACCATTTTCAGTTTGTAGGAATCCAGCAATATTTTACAAACTAGGGCTGCACAAATATTGTAAACAAATATTTTAGTAATCGTGTAATCTGGTAATTATTCTTACAATGTTATATATATATTTTTTATGTGGGTAATCAGATAAAAAAATATATATAAAACATGAACCAGGAGCTCCAAACATCACTCCCGTCATTTTACGGACACTTATTGGAGCCCCAAAAAATGACAAAAACCCTGACATTGGCATGAATCATTAAAATTCTCCAAGACCGAACTTGAAAATTGGGTGTTGTGTTGCTAACACTTAGCTTTCGTCAACAACTCAGGCGGGAGCGCAAATACGGAACATGGTGCGCTAAATAATGAAACATAACAAAGTTTTGAGGCAGATCAGTTTTCCTCGAAGAATTTTAATAATCGAGGAACTTGAATCACTCGCGGAATCATTTCAGCCCTCTCCCAAATACACCTCAAAACTGGTTCTGGAAAGAATAAAGCATGCAAACATTACGGTTTTAATCTAAACTCACCAAAACCCCAATATCAACAGTATAGAAGATTTGGGGACTACATGGCATTACACATGTATGATATATTGCAAGAAAGTCCAAAAGCATTGCTTCTTGTTCAGTGACTGTGATAAAAATTCTAAAGGATTTACTGACATTGTTAACAGATAGACACTTTTCCAGATAGCTGGAAAAGTACACATTTCTTTTTACATCAACCCTTTGCTAAATTGGTGGGGGGGGGGTTTGTTTCTGAAATTTTGTTTCTAATTTTCTTATTTCCAAAGCCAGTTGATTTTCTGTGATATATTTTTGACCTTAATAAATCAAAATAAGCAACAACAAAAGCAAAAACACACATCTAATGCTTATAAGAATAGAAATCGGTTACTTAATGTTGAGTCTCCACAAGTGCATCAGCATCAAACGTGAAATTTTACTGTCTTTAGATTTTCAAGACAGAGATTTTACTAGACAGCTGTTATGAATAAAATTCAAATTATACAACTAAACTAATTTTTTTCTGAAACTAACATTCAATTGCTTTACTTTCTGTTTTTGCGTAAATTGATTCTGCAAAAGACTTTCTAATCTTACAATTGCCTTTCGCGCTCATCAAATAACTTATCTAAGCCTTTTGTTCAATAACTCCCGTTTAATATCATCTCACATCCCTATATACTGTGTATTTACAGTCTCCTCTCATAAATTGTTTCAGCTTTCATTCAACTTTCTCAGAATCCTTCAGAGGTTATGTGAAGTGGTCATTTATTTGTTTTATTATGACTTCATTATGCAGCAAATGCAGAGAATTACTTCACTCTGTAATTGCAAAGGGACACCCAATGGTCCTTGAAGACATTCAGCATCTGATGACATAGTAACCTCTCCTTTTGTGGTTTATTTCATTTGTTTTATTAGAACAAACTAATAAAGATGGAAACTTCAATTTCAAGTCAATACTTTGCATTTGTTAGGGTAGAAAATGAAAACCACATTCAAATAAGAATGTGCATGTTATCCTTGTCCTCTGAAAGCACCTTAGCAAAAAAAATAATAATAATAAAAAATAAAAATCTGATTAATTTCTTTTCACAGAACATGATGAATACAAATTATAGGCAATCAGTTTAAATCAAATTCCTTAATATGTGTGGACCAACAACCACAATACAAAACAAACAAACTTTGTATTTCAAGTAACTGAACTTTAGCTGCACAGCATGGGAAATGCAGTGTTAAGGCTGGTGAGCTGTTATTTCCCTGGAGAGTGCTGAGTTTATTTCCTCAACTTCAACAGATTGGCATCTTAGTGACTCCTCATGCAGCACAGTGGGCCACAGTGGGAGGAATGGTGAATCAGGGGGTGCAGAGATGCCAGTCCTGCAATGCAATAAAGTTTTCGAGAAAATCACCCAGTGCATCTCATGTAGTTCACCAACAACTTACTTGGAGCACACATCAGCTCGGGTATATGCATTCAAGCAGGTATACTTCTTTTTTTTTGTTTGTTTGTTTATAATCAACCTGTTATTTCAGCTGTTTAAGTAATGTTTAAGTAAAATTTATAAAAAAAAAAAAATTCTATTTAGAAAATAAACAAAGGTGAATAAATATCCATGCACACAAAGATGAAACATAAGAACATATCACAGCCATTCACATAAATTAATGCTCAAAAGCAGGAGGACACAGAGTCGAAAACTGAAAGATGTGACTGATATAAGTAATGTGTTAAAATAATATTTCACCATGAACTGAAATCTGCTAAAGAACCACATTGATGTCACTTCACTTTGTTCACTTCATTAACAGCAGTTCGTCCTACATTTTGGGACTGAAAACTTCACACTAAAGGGACAAAGCTGAAATTCTTTGTAAAGGAGGTGAAAATCCTCTTTTTGATTGGCACAAAATTAAACTAGACAGGTACAACTGGTTGCCATTGAATTATGTTTTTAAATCACACTAGAATCAGTTAAAGATTTAAATAGAAGCATAAAAGCTTGATCTCACCACTTTGCACCCTTTTTAATGCTAAGATGTTTTTACGAGTAGAATGTGGTTCTGACACTTGTTAAAAGTACTTTGATTAGGAAAAAACACAACGAACATATGACACAGATATGTGAATAATATAACATGGACCAAAGGTCACATAGGATGGGCAGTGTCATGACAGAAGCAGAAGATCAGAGGTAAAAGTAGCATTCTGGCTTCCTGCAGTTAAGTTAGCAAGGACAATTACAGCAGCAATAACTTAGGATACCACAAGGGCTTATATCAAGATTTGACACTGAGCGATGAAGGGAACATTAATAATTTTGTCAGGACATATGAGCGGGTGCAGTCATACATGAATAAGCCAGAACAATGGGAAGACAAACTGCCTGCTGACTGAACTGCTGATACACACTGTAAAAACAGAGAATGTAAAATTGTGAGTCAGTGTAATTTTGGTTATTATATGAGAATGGATGATTTCTAAGTGTTAAGCAGAAAAAAAAAAGAATTTTTTGTTTGGTCTTTTGTTTTGATGAGTCATATTCTAATATTCATTGGTCATTTGTATTTTGCATTCCAACATAAACATATTACATATGATGCCGATGGCTGTCGCGTCAGTGGTTTCATAAAAAATCTAAGAGATCTGAATACCTGATTACTTGCATCCTGCAACAATATGCTAACCATAAAACATTCCCTGTTTTAAGTTAGCACAACATGAAAAGTAATCCTCCTTTCAGCAGTCTATCTTTTTTATCCTTCCAGCTGTTCGTGGCTATTTTGCACAGCTTTCACTCACATGAATACTGTTCACTCTCTATACCTTCTGCAGTGTGGCATCGGTTTTGATCCAGGTGAATAGGGTGAGAATAATCGCTGTCCAAGGTTTGCTACAAGGGAAATAAAACTACCGTAAATGTAAGCCATTTACTAGGTAGCATAGCCATCAGCCAGTTGGAGTGTTTATCACCTAAAAACTACAGCACCACTTTTTCCTGTTGATTTCACTTCAGGGCAACTGAACCCTCTATTCCTCCCTAATCAATGTTTTGTTATGAGGTTTACATGAAGCATTCTTCACACCTGTTAGTGTGCTCATACATGAATATCTTTGTAACATTGATTTATAGCCCATCTATAAATCAGATTCCTGTTAGGTAAAACAGGAGTCAGTAATGGAAGCAGAGGGTTTCTGCTTTGTCACTGCAGGTGAAAGATACTGCTGGGTGAAATGTGTTACTAAATGTGACAATTTTGAATATGCACGATAATGTGGCCAAATCGACTTCTTAACACAGATTTGAATTGTAGTTGAAAAATATAGTCTCTTTATTGGCCAATATATTCAATATATTAATTACAAATTAATCTCTGTTTCTGTCATCACTGTTGTGATGGAGTTGATCTAACTTTCGGGGATTGTGTACCTTAGTGTTGAAAGTTTAAAACTGAACCAGCCGTAGGGACTTTTTTCATTACACACTCTTCATACATTACTTTCATGGTGTCATTTGTTGACACCATGAACAAATGACACTGTGTCGTTACTATATGATGTGGTTTATGTAGAATAATACGTACCAAGTTCCTTGAAATGTATTATGTTCACTTTATTTAAAGAAACAAAAACAAAACTAAACTGTACATCAATGTGTGTCCTTGGTTTCTACTTAAAAAAGTAAGAACATCAGATTCATGCAGATGAACATAATATCAGTTTTTTGGGTCACTTACTTTTTTTGTAAGCTTATATTTTTGTTATATCACCGTCAATAATCTTTCTGTGTTCACAAAAAGAAACGCATGTTAACAAAAAAATGTAAATAAGCATCTTGACTGCCATGTCTCTATTTACAATCCATCTGTCTGCCACGTCATTCACTCTTCTGTTCAACAAATGTTTCAATTGCTTTATTTCTTTACATGTTTTTAGTTTGGTTAGGATTTCTAGATTTCTTCGAGACGAAAAAAGAGAGATAATCACTTATAGGAGCCTAGAGAGTCAGTGAACCCTAACTCTTTCAGCTCCTACATTGTAAGCGTGGGTAATTCACATGAAAGCTGCAACCTACGTACGTCTCATTGCTTTCCTGTATAACATAATATAATTAGAAAGTTCTGTGTTTTTTCCACTGAAAGAAGGCTAAGCACTAGAGGTTATTTAATGAGTTTTAACCACTTTATGACTGCATAGTCTGATCTATTAATAATGTAGCTTGTAGATTACAGACAATGTGCCTATACTAACTTTTGCTTTATAAACAAAAGATATTTTCAAATAATTAAGGTTGAAGGATAAGGTTAATGTTGATTTCTAAGTATTACAAATACATTTATCTAAAACCAACTTTAATGTAATCATCTTAAAACTAATCACTTTTTTCCAATGTGCTGAACAGACTCATGACCTTAAGTTCCATAATAATTTTATAATTCAAGCCATTTTGTCATTTTCATTCCTACTTGTATTATTTTTTTGTCAAAAAGTTGTACTATTACCTTAAAAACCTAAAAATAATAATAAAGGCCACCCACCAATACGGTCTCCATCAAAAATCATTTACCATTTTGGAATATTTTCAGTACTGTGAGAACATACTTTTTTATAACTTATCTCATAAATGTCAAATATGCTTCATATATCATTTCCTTTGACAACAGATAAAGTTAAATTATACCTTTAATACAAGAGAGAATCTGTGGCTTATCAAGTCTGACAAAAGGTAACTGAAAACTAGTTAACCTGGGACAACTGTGTTCATATATTTGAAAGTAGCACAGCAGGTAACACATCCGTCATTGACAAGACGTAAAATCATTGTCCTGCCAAGAAGCAGGTCAGTGATCAAAGACCATTGCTGTCACTGTTAACAGTTTGCCAACAGGCAAACAAAAGTAACAAAATCCCTTTCACTGAGGACAGAAATGATGGTAAACTGAAATAAATACACCCTTTTTCCATAGTGAAGCCTCTTACTTGTTCTTCTTCCTGTTTGCTTAAATTAAATGGTCTATAGATTACATTTGTGGAAGAAGAACCTGGTGTGACTCGCTTTACTCCTCTCTCCATCTCCACTGATCACAAACAACTGTTATTTTCCACAATTGTTTATTCTTGGTGGGTCAAAGATCTCTTTCTTTGTATGTGAAAAATTCTAACTTTGTGTGCTGAAAACACTGCCTATCTTGTCTGTTGTGGGCGAGAATGCTTTGAAGCTCATCATGATCTAAATTTTACTTATCTTTTTTTTATCTAAACGGACAAGCCGATTTGCTGCACATGGCAGGTCCACATGTAGCTCTGTAAGCAAAGTGAGCCGCTTGGTCTGAACTTTACTCACTGAATGCTACTGCCAACTGTGACCGCAGCTGCTAAGTTGGAGCCAATATGATATCACACAAACTCAGTTTGTGCACAGCATTTGTTTTTATGTACTGCTGGCTGCTTCAACCTCAGCAGGCATGCCGGCATCGACCTTCGGGTGATGGGTTTGGTCTTTGTGCACGCCTCACCTCTTAATGATAAAATGTGAAAACTGGGTCGGAGATGTACATTCCCACCAGAAATAGTGGGAAGTTAACATCTTCAGCTGAGTACCAAGATTTCCAACTGGGAAATCATCTCTAAATAAATCAAATGAGTTTCACAAATAGGTGAGGAGCCTTTGGGAGGCCCAGGTTTGCTCCTGGGAGGAATGAACAAGTCTGGATGATTAACTGAGAAATGAATGACCTGCTCATGTATCCACTAGAAACCTACTTGTGCAATGAAATGACTCTAAATTAAATGATATTTGGTGCGTTCAGTCCTTTATAGAGACAGATGTTGTTTTTATGACAATTTATTATCTCTTTTCAGGAAGGAAAATGTGATACAGTTCTATTTTCTCAGCCTGAACTTCCAAACAAATATTCAGAATTTACTGTGTTGAATACAATGATCAAATTCACTGTGTTGAATACAAGATGGCTCGATACTTTGGAGAAAAGAAGCAGTATTACATCTCACACAATGTCCACAAAATTGGAATAAAGCAAAGAAATTAAGAAACTGTGTAAAAATGTGTGAAATTGTTCAGTATGGTACAAGAGGAAATTTTCCAGAAGAATGGGAGAGAAAAAAAAAATCTGAAGCAATCAATAATGCACTGAAGAGAAGAGATATTACGACTTACCAGAATTAGGATCGGAGTTGCCATCAGCTTCAGTCCTCTTATCTGGGGAGGCCTGTTCGTAGAAGTCGTCCTGCGCCTGCACCAGAGGGAGAGGTTGTGTGAGGAGAGAGCCACTGCCTACAGGCTCGTGGTCCCCCAGACCGCTGTCACTGCAGCTCTCCTGAGAGCCATCCGGCAGGTGAAACGTGACGCGCCGCTGTGACTAGAACCAAGAGCACAAAACAGAGCCTCTGATGTTAGTGCTCTGCTCTGCCCCCTCATGTTTTTTTTTTTTTCAAAGTATTTCTTTACATTGAGCCAAACATGCTCATGCTTGCTACATTACACAATGAGTCCTGATTGGGATAGCAGTGTGTGAATAATTTTGAACAAATAATGCAAACTACTAGGGTTGCAAACCGACTTTTTGAATTAAAAGGTCTACTTTGACCTGTTCTTGTAATCCATGGGAAAGGGAATTCAGGCATTGCAAATGTAGTCACGTTTCACTGCACATTGACAACCCGTAACAGCATGCAAATTCATACCATGCATTGTAACAAAAATTAATCAGGATGAAAAATAAAAAAGTTACATCTCTTTCATAAGTATGTGGTGTAATGAATGTGTGGCATAAATAATTATGGTTATTAAATCCTCCTCCCTTGCCAGGTGATACAATCATGTTTCAAAACAGTAGCAGGAACATTAACAACCTGACTATTTCGTTTGTCGTGTCGATTTGTTTTGATGATGGTAAAGTCAAAGTCGATCCCGAAGTCAGCAAACCTTTTCCCCAGTGGGTCATTATTTTAGGATTCTGTTCTCTGAAAGTGTCATTTGGCCATGTCTTGTAATCTATTTTCTAACATGGCAATGTTTAGCATCATTCTATTTAAGAGTGAACATTAACAGTCAATATTTGACAATATTCCTGCTTGAGAACACGACTGTTTCTTTGCATGCGCATGCGCAAAGAAACAGTCGTGGGAAGGTTAATGAGAGCAGCTTCATTGCAAATTTTGGTCATAATAAAATGCAGTGATTGCAAGAACTGAAAGTAAAATGTGAACAAACTGATTAATGAACTAGCTGTCGCCACAATGTAAATGTCATGCCATGATACAAATAATGTATCGATTGCGATGTTACATTTGAACAATCCATCATGTTATTTTATGATGCTGTAATATTTGTTTAGTAACCAGTGAACAATAATCAGTGAGGATTAATTAGTGTTTATGTTTCTCTTTATTCTCTTATGAAGATCCTGCTCACTTTTTCTGGTCATTAACCACTTCTACATCAAAATGCTCCACTTTTTCTGGACATTATTGCTATGTCTTTTGCTAAACTGCACTATTTTACTTTTTGAAATATTTTTCAAATATTTCTCCCCCATTGAAATACATTGAAATCTACAAAGATTAGATCTACAAAACGACACAAATTCAGCTAAAATCGTTTGCTTTTTCACAGCTTTCTACTTCTGCCCACATCAACCTAGAAACTCCATTCAACTTTTAAACAAGTCCCAAGACTTTAAACCATATTCAAATATCTCTGCTATTTGATATCTCTTAAGGTTTTTTTTTTTCCATACTTGCGATTTAAGTTTAATGCAGATTTTTTCTCATTTTTTCAGATTTACAATGTTAGGTGGAATTCTCTGTTTTTAGTTGTTAGAGTGCACACTCTAGTATCTGACGTGTTTTTAACTTTTCATGCTTTCTGACAAACAAAATGATGCTGTTCATACATATTTAATTGCACAGCAATAATTTATGCTTTAAAACATAGCCACGAGTAACTACTTTAACTATTACTATCATTGCTACAGGTCTCTGTTTTCTGTCAAATTCTTCTGGAATACAGACATGTCACACCTTCTCCTATTCCTTCAATGCGTTTCTCTGTTTTGCTCTGTTTATATCTGTGTGTCAGCATTTTGCTTGTCTTCCTTTCTGTATATGACTTCTGCTTTTACTGGTTTTACTGTCTACAAAGGTCTTCTGCAAACTTTAATCAATTTGAGCAATTCATATATCAAAATTTTCAGCTTTTTTGTTACTTTAAGCTATTTCTTTTGCTATGTTTCACTTTTCAACTTTTTCAACTATTTCAGGTTTTACACTAATTTCTGCTTCTGCTAATCTGTGCTATATTTTTGGCTAAATATCACACTTTAGCAAATTATTTCTACCATATATGAAGAAAAAAAAAACAGCTTTCTTCTGTTTTTATGCTGTGTTTTGCTGTTTCTTGCATTTTCTGCAGCAATCATTCTGCAAATATGCATTCTCATGACTGTTTCGCTAGGAACAGCAATTTTTCTAGTTGATTTAGTTTTAATCTGTGGAAGCTCAAACATATAAATGATTTCACCAAAGGGAGAATTAGCGCAATTCATCTTAGAAACATTACTTCTGATTCACTTGGATATATGGCAAAAAAATATATATATATGGCAAAAATATATCCAAAAAATATATCCCCTAAAAAAGAAAAATAACAGAAAAAAAAATAATACGCCGATCATCCTAAAAGCCTTCCTGATTGAATTTCCTATTGTAAATTCCGAGTGTCTTTCTCGTGCTCTAATGACATTTTCCTCAGGCTTTTTCATAAGTCCAGACAGAAGCCTTCAACTAACCTTTTGTGAGCATAGAGAGGTCCCTGCCACATCCTTGGCGATGACAGACAGAGGAGGGTTTTATAGTAATTATTGGCAAAAGCAAAGGTCACCCAATCTGCAGTCTAATGCAAATCATCTCATTATATATTTTAGAACTGCTCTGAGTGCGTGCAACATTCAATTAAACAAAAAGGTAGTACAAAGAAAAAAAAGGGTGTTGAAAAAGATGGCTCGATACCTTATTTGTAGAAAAATGGTGGTGAGAACTGAGATAGATAGATAGATAGATAGACAGATAGATAGATAGATAGATAGATAGATAGATAGATAGATAGATAGATAGATAGATAGATAGATAGATAGATAGATAGATAGATAGATAGATAGATAGATAGATAGATAGATAGATAGAGATAGATAGATAGATAGATAGATAGATAGATAGATAGATAGATAGATAGATAGATAGATAGATAGATAGATAGATAGATAGATAGATAGATAGATAGATAGATAGATAGATAGATAGATAGATAGATAGATAGATAGATAGATAGATAGATAGATAGATAGATAGATAGATAGATAGATAGATAGATAGATAGATAGATACATAGATAGATAGATAGAGTTTAACAATGACAACTGAAAGTCGAAGATCCAGCACAATTAAATAAAGGTAAAGGTCTTGTAAAGCAGCATGAATCTGGATAAATGTCACTGTTAGCAATTATAGAGAGGCAGATGAACAGATGTGGCATTTCAAATGAAGATGACATACCAACAGTTCAGCTGGGAAGGATAACCCATCTTTAAAGAAGGTTTCTCGTTTGTTTGTTTGTGTGCAGGTAATTAGGCAGAGCACATCTATCAGTTTTACATGAGCTATGTGGTGCACATGTAAGTCACTGATTTCCATCTTTAAGAGAAGCCTTAAAGATGGCTTGTTTGGTGAATCTGCACCTAATTAAATGGAGCTGTAAATGTTTATCTTTCTGCAAATGCCAACGACATTGGCCTTAAGTGTACATTCACGTAAAAGACAAATGCACTGTGATATTGCAAAGCAATGAATAAATTAAAAATACAGATGATTATATTTTAAACATATATTTTCACATATAGGTAATATATACATAAAGAAAAACGTGTCAAGTTATGATAAAATGGCTCATATGACAAAGAGCAGAGAAGGGAACAGCAATGTTTTGACTCAGTTTCTCACTATGACATGAGGTATGCAGAATACGCATATGCAACATTTACATATACAGGTCGATATATGTATCTGCTGCACTTTAGTGCTCAAGCTCTAAAGAGAATTTCCTCGGGGTCTTATTTGTAAAAAGCATTAATATTTAATGCCAGACAATAACTGAACAATTAATGATTTCACTTTGCGTACAATTTCATGCTAAACAAAAACAAAGTAAATAATGTTCCAGCTTGATATGTCATCCACTATCTATGTCTGCGGGAGTTTTCTGTCTCAGTTTGTGCATGTGGTTATTAATGGGTTTAAGCATGTTTGAAGATATTTGTGTTTTTCTTTAGCTGACAGTCACTTGTGGTAATATTAGCATAAGACCGGCTTAAAGTATCCCTGCTGCCAGTTTACAAGATATTATGGCTTATCATGCCTGCTAACCCTTATTATACGCTTGTTTTTATAATTTGCCTGACCAAACACACATACTTCAACAAACATAAAGCAAATAGCACCACTGATCTGCTGTGTGGTTTAAATTCTAACAAAAAAAGGACAATTACTTCAGAAAGTGCTTGCTTTGGTGATCTCATACCTGAGAAAATGTGTCTCAAATGTGTGAAACAAACAGGTTTGTTCAAAACTAAATATATTCTCCAGGAATCAAAACTGAATTTATGGTTGCTTCTCAGTTTTGTAATCATTATGGATATTTAAGCTGTTGCAAAGCTGGAATGACGTATCTTTAAAAAAAAAAATGTAGTTTTTGTGACAAACAGCAGACTACATTTTAAAGGGTAACTTTTTTTTCTGAATGAATATGTATAGCCACATTTTTATTGCTAAAGTGATTTCTTAAGAAAGCTGAAGAACTTTTTCACAAACAACTAATCTAAGCATCTCTTTGACTCAATACCTAATTTATATTTCATCCAGCATGAAATATAACAACAGCATCACGTTGCAATGTCCACAATAACTTTGAAGATGTCCGTTGTACCTTTGGATGTCGTCAGTCGTTCTCATTACAGTAACAAGCTAATGCAGCATCCACAGCAATCATGAGCAAACTGGATTAGAAGCTTGAGTAAAAACAAAACTGTTTAAGAGAGCTGGGTGGATCAGCATGTGCACCATGTGCAGAGGTTGTAGTCCGTGATCCGGTTGCCCTGAGTTCATTAGGCAAATTATTGCTTGTCTTTTCCTTCTCTCTCCTCCCAGTTTCCTGTCCATTTACTGTTCTATAAAGGTCACTAGAGGCTGAAAACTCTTTAAAAAATAAAATACACAAAAAAAAAACAAGAATGAAAGTTCAAATAAGGATGCTATAATAGTGCACAGCACGAACTGAATCTGGTTGCTGCACAAATTTCCAACTATCTCCAAGAGAATATATGGTTCTGTATTCTGAAAAATTCTGAAGTTGAGAATATGTATGAAAAGCTAGGCTGCCAATGATTTTATCACTGAAGAAATTGTTCAGAAAAGAGCAACTGATGATTAAGGGGCACAGTACTGCACTCAGACACAAGGAACACCAAATTTTTAGGTTATTCTTCCGTTAATTACTTCAAACTCCATTCAAGCAAACAGCATTTTGTTTGCTTGAAAGAGCAAACAAAAATCTAACTTTGAGCAACAGAGATCCTGACAATTGTAGCAAACATTTTCTAAACAGACTTTATATTCAAAAAGAAAACTACTAACTAGACTGTGGTGGGCAGCCTGGACTATGCATGTGTAAGTCCAGGCTGCATAGTCCAGCATACACCGTTCCAATGTAGAAAAGATGTAAGTTAGAACAGAGTACAAAAAGAAATAAATTAATCCATTCCTCATTTATGCCTTCTTATCCTTGTGGTGTCCATTGATGACTGTGTGAGAGGGGGGGTACAACATGGACATGTTGGCAGTTCATCACGGGGCAACAAAGAGACACAGAAAATAACCATGCACACACAGACACACAGTCCCATCTAATTGGACAGTGGGGGGAAGTCTGAGTCCTCGGAGAGTATCTACGCATGCACAGGGAGAACATGCAAAATGCATGCAGAAAGATCAAACTCTGGATCTTCTTGCTGAAAAGCAATAGTGTCCTGTTGCAAAAAATATATATATTGATAAACTAATCTGCAGATCTGTGACAGTGCAAATGTAAAGGAATCTATTTTTAATACAGCTCTTCTGGAGCCAAAAACGTCATTGTTACAAGTAAGGTCGTAAAAGTCATATTCATTATGTTAATTTGGGTGTGCAGGTGTCTTTCCCTGATTGGTGGGACTGGAAGAACAGCAAGACACTGAATGGAGACTAAAGAGATTATGCTGCTGTGGACCACCGAGTATTTACCTTGTCTTCATTCTGAATGAAGCCACAATTCATGTGGCAGCCAAATCATACCCTGAACATACATTCTCTCCTAAACCCAACCAGACGTGACTGTGTTTACACAGCATAGATTTCATTTTCTACTTTTCTTTCGGTTAGAGAGGTAAGTGCTTGACTTTATTTACTTATTTTAAATAGTTAAAATTTAGTTTCCCTCTGTTTCTAATTTTGACTTACGTCCATTAGAGTAAAATCTCATTTTGCAGTGCAAAACAAAATGAAAACATCAATTTCTTAATAAATATCATTGTAAACCATTACAATATGCCTCTGGCTAGTTCTAGTCTGAAGAGGATCATCACCTTTATGTTATGACTTGCTCACCACTAGATAAGCTACCAAGTGAAACTACATCTTATCTCAAAAATTATATCTTTTACATAAAAATATGTTGCAAAAAAACTACTCTCTCAGACTTTAAACAGCAACACCTTAATTTAATTTAACAAAAAAGGGGAGGGTAGGGCTTATGAAAACCCTCCCTGCCTCTGTGTCTTTCTCCTCCTGAGTTTGACCATATGGAGCTCAGTATGCAAGTTCAAAACAACTTCTGTGTTGCACCGTGTTCCAAATGAACACAATATAGCCTTCCTATCAGGCCAACATTTAATGAGAAGAAGCACACACGGGACATGGTGTCAGCACACGCACACACAAACACGCACACGCACACCAAATAATGCAACTAACCTCCTAACCACCACAAATAATCTTATCCAACAGCAGCCTGACACCTGCGGTGAGCGAACACTTCCCATGAGTCCATTCTCACAATCAAACCACGAAGGGAGATCAGTCAACCAGGAAAACAAAGCTCACTCTCCAAAAGATCTCCTTACTCCCCCCCATCTCTGCCCTGCTCTCTTTAAGACACCAAAGGTGCTCTGCCATCTGCTGGTCGTTTGATAAAGTGCATGTTTTTTCCCTCCTTCTGAGTTCCAGTGCTGGCATTGATTTATATTTTTTTTTCTCCCTCTACAATCTGTTCTATGGCTTTGCTTAACATAGTTAAATGACTTAATTAATAATTCACAGATCTGACCATACAGTTTTATTTGCCCCCAACCTTAAAATACAAAGAGAGAAGCTGAATATATATATATTATGCAATTTTTGGAAGAGTATTTAAGTATTAAACTGATCCACAGAGTTTCCGCCAGTTGTGACAAGCTGCTACGTTCAATAAAACATCAAATCTAGTGACACATAAACAGCTGATAGACGTTGCCTCTAGTCAACATAGCATGGAGTTTTCCTTTGGGCTCATGTATAAAATACTGCAGTCTCAGTCAGGCTCTATTTTGATGACATAAAAAACAGCAAAAAAATATATTTTTGAAATGGTAAAAAAAGATGAAAGATACAAAGAAACAAACAGTTTCCAAACAGTTTCCAAACGCCTTTCTGTAAGTAACACTGAAATAAAAAGTGACATATAAATCACAATCTCTGCATCTTTCATTATGACACCTATATTGATGCAGTTTGCTCCTGCCACCTCTCCAGAGTCTAATTCTCCTGCCTTCTGCTTTTTATCATTAAATCACAGTGAGACAGTTGTGAAAAACATCTGCATTCTGCCATGATCACAATAAAACTTGATTAGTCACTCTTGTATGCTGTGCCACAAAGACACAAATGCAAACTCACAAAGATAAACACAAAGATGCATAAATCTCAGTCACATCTGACCCATTTCCCAAATTGCAAGCTTGGATGAAAGGGCACGTTGAGTGTGTTCGTTTATGTCATGTCTAACACTAGGACACATCTTGTTGTTCATTCACCCAACAATGTTTGGGTTTGTGATAGTGCTGTTTGTTATTTTGAGAGTTTTTTTGTGTTGAAAGGGTTTATGCAGATGCAATTCATATGTTGAAAATGTGTTCAGATATTCTTTTAATGTCTTGTTCACATCTGGGATTTTTCTTTCTATTGTTTCATTAAAAACAGAAATAATTGTATGATTGTGGAGCTTATTTCTCAAAAGACATACTGTCTCAAAAGAGATATTTTAAACTTGGCAGCTAATGTAACAAAGTTCTTTTGTCTCATCTTGCACATTTTTTTTTTTTCAGAAACCACACATCAGCCGATATTTAATAAATGAAAAAGCACACTCTTTACTTTATTTTCCAATGTGGGATTTTTGAAAATAGACAAATTTGTAAATTTAATATGCCGTTGAATACAATAAAAAACAAACCACTTTTTGAACATTTGCATTTTAATGACGTGTCTCTTTAAAAGAGTTATGTGCCATCTGCTAAGCAATCACAGTATCCATGAAGGAGATGTCCAGTCTAAACTGACCATTAGCTAACTTTTAGCACAAGAACACAGCTATTGAAAAAATATACAAGAAATACCATTGCACAAACTATTTTTTCCAGATTTAGCTAATAGATTTTATATAATTATAAATTATATAACAGTCAACACATATTGAATTCCAAATATTTTTAGCAATATTACTCTTACACATATTGATTTGCATTGACAGTATATTTAGGATATACTGTGCAGCTCTAATATTGAATTGTATTAAATAGCATAAACCAGTTGTCTTGTTTTTTTTTTGTTTTTTTTTTAACCAAGACCATGGAAATTCAGGGAGGTGATTAGAGCACACACCTTTTATTGGGTATAAGAATTTATTTCATCCCTAAAACCTAGATCTTTGCTAAAGACCCTAACCTAAACCTTTTCCTCCTTTGAATCTCTCTTCTTCTAGAGCCTGAAGTCAGGCTAAAAGTGCAATCAACAGGCACACAGCTAGTTGAGCTAAGCAAGTCTGACACAACAACAGCCTAAAGCTGAGAACTTGAAATGCAAACACTGCCTGAGCATGTATACCACATTTCTACATGGCAGCACCATCTAGCTGTCTCAAAAAGCTTTCCAACTCCTTAAGATTGGTATGCGGTGCACCAACTATGGCATATGGGATTTTACATTGTACATTCCAGTCTCTCAAAACTGAGGAAAAAAAATCATTAACTAAACAGACTTCACCTGAACTGACTTTTTGAGAAGGATGAAATTTCATCTATAATAAATGCTATCTAACACCACCTGGGGCTAAATACGGACATCTTGGCCTCTTCTTCTCTTTTATCCTCTGTACCCTGCAGTGACCCCTTGCCTTTTCTGATGAAGCGTTCACCAGCCTTTCGCTTTACGTCTCCCACTGTCTCTTTATTCCAACTTCAATATGTTGCTAAATCACCTGGCTTGCCTGAGTGAGAACTGTGACACGGTTGTGGTTCGACCAGCTCCCCTCTGCGCCTTAAGCAGAGCTGAAGAAACCTGTGCAACTGCCACAGAGCATTAGCTACAAAGTTAACTACTACTGACTCACTCTTCAGTTCCACCCTCTGCCGACATCTACAACCATAAAATGAGAGACACAGCAATTCTTCTCTATGTGTGTCTCCTGCATCAGGATGAAGGATTTGACACTCAGAGACAGTTAACTATAGAGCAGAGCGGGCGAGGCCCTGAGCACTGAATGGGAAAGCTTGATGTGTTTATGAGTTACAGTCCATGTGATCTAGGTGCCGAACTCACCACACTATCCTCTGAAGTCTTCGGTCCGTGGCACTTTCTGTTATAGAGTGTGTTTAATTTTCATTGAATTCACATCAAATTCTACCTTTGCATAAAATAATTTGTGAAAAAATTATGTGCACATGTGCAAAATAAATAATAATCAAAGCGTGTTCTGTGATTGATACTAACCTACAACCCTATTAGCCGTCATGAAATCCTATTTGTGATTTCATTACATCAAATAGGTACAGAAGCACACATTTGTTTAGTTGGCTCTCTGTTTATCTTGTGGAAATAATGGCTATTTACACAGCCATGATTATCCGGCTTTGAGGGATCAAGTGTAAATCGATGCAGCAGGGAGGTCTGTTTGACGTTGGCAGTTGATGTGAATTTCTCAAATTTGAAAGATATTTATGCAATTGTGAAATGGTTGTGACTTTTTTTCCTTCTTTATAGCAGACAAGAAATTAACTCTCTTCCCTCTGTTCATCAAATGAACAAATGAATGTGTCACATTCCTGCCCAGGCAGATTGATTTTTCACGTAAAGGTTAAGATTTTTACAGAAATCAGGTGAGTTGTGTCACACTGGTGAACAGTATTTATTGGTTTATGACAAGAACACATTTTAAATTGAAACATTTTTACTCTTTTTTTTTTGTGTGTCTTTTGTAGCCCATACCAGAAGAACTAAGACAAAATTGCTGAGTTTTTAAATTATTTCTGCCTCTGCTGCTCTGGGAAAAGAGTTCTTGTGTTTAAACTCTGAAAAGTTGGGGAAACTGTGCTTTCTTCCCAAAAACCAATTTTCTATTTGTGTTCCTTTAAAGCTTTATCTGTCAAATGCAATTTTTTTTCTTCATTTTCTATTTACATTTCAGTACATTTCTTGTTGTAATTCTATTTAGCTGAAGTAAAAGAAGAAACAAAACATATATTATGTATATCCCTCATTAAACTGGAACTTAGATGGGAACTTTCACCTCTGCGAAATGTAGCTTTGCATTTTATTATTATTGATCACTAAAACACTGAAAACTGACCAGGAGCATCAGCCCTCCTTTTGAGGCAGAAAATAAACAATATTAGTTTTCTCCGTGTAGGGTCATAAACTAGAGTAAAATGAAAGTAGCAAGTGAAGATATACATTTTTATAGCAATTTAAAAATGTTTTTTCTCTTCATCAAATATCAAATATCAAATGTATTTTTTTTGTGTGTTTTTTTTGTGTTTTTTGTTTTTTTTTTAGAATAACGACTTTTCAGATGAACAGGTGCTTTTCTTGACCTAATGGACTGAAATATTTAGCTTTTGTAGTTTTATTATTGTGCAAAATGGACACCACAGTTTGGGCGGCCACTACCATAATGAGATCAACTTTATTAGCCATGTTCTTGTCCCTTGTGCCATTTTCAAAATATCCAGGTCTTATCTCTGTTGATAATGTTTCCACTTCTCAAACTATATTTCTTAAACTAACAACCAAACATGTTTTTACACAAAGCAGGTTATTCATGTTTTGTTTTTTTTCTTTTCTTCAGAAACCTAAACGTTAAAGGACTCGAGGATAGATAAAAAACAACTTTACCAGAGACTCTTCCTTCTTGGCAGTCTCTGCCATCCTGACCATTGTTCTCTGTGGACCATTGTTCAAATGACATCCTCATGAAACTATTTTATCGGGCTTTCACTCTTTTTATACAAAGGCTTTATCAAACAACCTTTATTTTCACTTGGGACAATCTACTTTCGAGGTCTTTTGATGCAATGACAAAGACGTCTGTTTTTCTTCTGCGAGTTCAGCTTACTTGGTTGCCGGATAAAAGGAGCGCAGACACACATATCATGGAAAGACAGACGCAGTCATGCAGTCATCCATTAGGTCACTTTCTATACCAGCTTACTCCTGTGCAGTATCATGGAGGCTGGTTCCTTTTTTCTAGTGGTCAATGGGTGAGAGGCAGTTTACACACTGAACATGTTGCCAGTCCATCGCAGTGCATCGGCGCCACAACAGAGACATGTGACGTTGAAACGCATGCTCATACCTCAGGGCAATTTGTCATATTATCCCATCATGCAAGATTTTTAACCACTGGGAGAAACTAGATTACTCGAGATAAGCCCATGCATGCTCCATAACTGCATGCGAACTTGAAATACACATTTTATGCCTGAAACTTCTTGCTATAACAAGACTACATCAAACACCAAAGCCATGCAGCTCTGAAAGTAAATGAATCTGGTTATAATCCAGCACAGCAGATGTTGAATGATTGTGAATGGGGAACACATAGTTACAAGAAAATGTTCCAAAACCTAATATTGTAACTGATCAAGCTTTATATGAATATATCTCCTTCTAATAAGAAGTATCCATTTCAATGTTTCTTACATTTTAAATGGTCAAGCAGAGATCGTACCTTGCTGTTTATTCATTGTAAGTTATAAGCTCCAAAAATGCTCATTTAAAGATGATTTTTCACCTAAGTTTCTGCTTTGAATGCTAAAAAATGTTTTTTCTTTATATTGCACTGTTCCTTTTGACGTTAACAACAAATTAGTTTAAATTTAATTGGCTGCTAATTAGAAAAGATCATTGTGAAAGTGTGTCAATCTCATGAAATTTGGTGAAAATATAGAGCTAATCCAGTACATAAGCTTCTTTATTATCCAAAATAACTATGATTTAAAGCATAATCCGAGTTATCAAAGTGCCTAATACTGTAGACAAAAACCTACTATTCTGATATTACAGGATACAAAGAAAATGTAGTTTGCAAGTGAGTAGTCTAATCAAAGGGGAACAAAATAAATACTTAACCCATATGTTCAAACAAGTGTTTTGCATTCACAGATAACATTAAAAATTGTTTTTGAATACTGAAGGGATGAAACTGAAATTCAACACAGAAACTAAAATCATGTGCTAGAACCAAACAGCTCCCAGTAGAAAATAATTTGATAACTTTGCAGCATGCTTTCACATGCAGTATGTGAAAGCATGCTGCATGCGCCTAAACATTAGAAAACACAACTACGTTCTTCTATGGACTTAAGAATGTAAAATGTCATCTTTTAATACGTAAAATTAATTTCTTGTGAATAATTCGAGTTGAAAACAAAAAAAATATTAGTTTGGTTAAAAACAGTTCAACGTTTTCTTCGAGGGTCTGGACTGTTAGCTAATGAGAGATGATTGCTTGCTGGAGGCGTGGAGTCAGTTCAAGTTTAAAATTTTATTTCATTGCTAAAAGTTTGGCTGTAAGCTAGATCATTCCATGAAGTTTACCAGAAATTGCCTGTAACAACCATCCCTCACTGTGAAGAGAGAAGTGTTGAAGCAACTGAGATGCCTGTTGATGTTGATTCAGCATTTGGAAGCATGGCGAACAAGTAGTGAATGCATTCTGTCACTTCCTCCGCTGCCATTGCTAGAACTGCAGTCAGACGACAACTCTAAAACAGCGCAGAAAATCAACATCGATTTTCACAACTCCTCCTTCTGTTTGCTGATTAGCCAGGTTGGAATTGTTCTAGAGAAATCCAGCTGAATGAGAGAAAGCCCAGACGGAGCATTGTGTAGAAGGGCAATGGCCAGAGTAGGCTTCTACAGATTCTGGTGCGTGCAGGAGGTTTAGAGACAATGCTGACCAAGCAGACCCACTCATACCTTAGGCATGACTCCCTGATGCTCGTGACATGTTAAGGGTGCAGCTCTACTCCCAAGTAGTGTTTGATCACCTAATTTCAAAGATACAATTTCATCTATATACTATAGACAACAGCAGCACAATTTTTATTTATTTTATTTTATTCAATGCTTTTTATTTTAATGTGTACACATTGTATATTGCTGTACAAATACAAAGACACTATTGTTTTGAGACAAGAAAAAAAGGATAAATACTCATGTCAACCACTGATGCTTTTTACAGCTAATAACTGATATTGCCACAGTATAAAACATGTTCCAAGAAATCAAAAACTTTTATTTTTCCTCACAGCAAAGTCACAGAAAAGGCAATAGGCTGAAGTTCAAGTCCTAATAATTAATTTCATGGTCTGTAGCAACTAATCATCTGTAACATATGTGGCAGCCGGGCCATTTTTATTTGTTTTTATCCTAAGCAGACAGCAATTTCCTACCTACCGTTCCCAGTCAAAGCAAGTTGCTGGCATAATGCAGGGTGGTGGATAGTATTTCCCAGTGCATAATTTGTTTTTGTTTGTATGTGATAGCTCGCTTGTTTGTATTCAGTGAGTCTGTGAAAGAAACAGAATACTTCTGTGTCTCTGTCTTCTCTTCACTGTTTGTTTACTTTAATGGAAAACTATTCAGGCAAAATGTAGACCAAAGCAGCATTACATGCTTGTGTACATTGTTGAATATCTAAAAAGCTGTGTATTATTTCAACTTGTGTTGGGAAGCAGGTGTTTAAACACAAAGTTTCATCACTGGAAGTGAGATAAACAAAATCATGTGAATTGTTGAGATTGAAAAGATATGAGTTTCAGGTGGCCAGAAAAAAATAAAGTCCGTACAATGTATGGGCACCAATACTTAAAGGTATTGTGAGTCACATAAAGAGAACCTGCAGCAAGAAAATACAATTATTTCTGTTGCTACTAAAAAAATGCATTGCTTAGCAATATTTTCAAAAAATACTGTGTTTTTGTACATATAAACATAAAGACAAGAGGAAAAGTTTTAGAGATTTAATAGCTAACATGAGCATTCAAAAATAAGTTATCCCCTCACAAGTATGTTTTTTTCCTTTTGCCTTTTATTGTGTTTATCATCAAGCAGATCTAGTACCAGATGAGGACATTTCTCTGTCTTTTTTTTAAAGAAAACAAGTTAGCATTATTTAACACAAAAGAAGTTGTTAAACAATATATATTTATATATAAATATTAATTTTCACATAGAGAAAACAAGTATTTTAATTTATTTGGTCCTTTACGAAGAAGTAATTGCACAATTTGTGGCAATGACTATAATTAAGAGTGATTACTGCCAATAGGCCTTTTATATCACTGGGAGGAATGATCCCCACTCTATTTTGCAGAATTGGTTAAATGAAAAGAAGGGTTTTTATTCACAAGTTTCTGGTTTGAGGTCATTTCAGGGCGTCTTATTTTGTTTTCAATCCAAAAGTTACATTTTGGTGAATTTGAGGGAATTTATTTCTTATTTTCTTGATTTTTTAAAAATAATGAGACATGATGTGTTTTTAAGATGTTCAGGGTATATTATGTTGACAGACAGGTTATGTGCAAGTGTTTTCCTGACTGCAAATGTGGCCGTAAATTAAACTTGTGTGACTACTGAAACTAACTTTAAGATTCAAAAAACTTTCTTCAACCACAATTTAGTTATGATTATAAAAATTATAGATAAAGGCCTGGCGGCTGCTTCCTATCTGCAGGTTGAGAAAACTCATGTTTAGCTGAGCTATAGTACATGCTTTTCTAAGTACAGTTGATGGCTTCAACTGGGAAATCAGTCTTAAGTTGCTTTGATCTGAGTGGGAAAGGTTGGACTTATTTCATTAGAACCTTATTTCATTGTCACTTGAATCATATCTCTTTTGTTTGCTTTAAAAAGCATAAGACAAACAAAAATGATTTTTTTAATTAACATTTAATATGGTACCTTGCATTAGCCTTTGAATGTCATTGTTTTTAAGCTTTCTTATCATGTTCTATCACTTACTTTTTCTATCTTTTTGCTTTGGTCACTTTTCTTTAAATCAAATTGTGTTTTGTTACCCACAAGATTAGAGCTTTTGCAGGCTAAGTCCTTACCCTAACTGCCTGAGGGATGATGCCCTGGTTTCTATAATAAGAAAAAGGCGAGGCTGTGCATGTAGAGTGTGGCTGAGGATTATCTTTTCTTGTGCTCACCTGCTGGTCTTCTCCAGCTTAACTTTGACTGACTAATCTCAACAGTCTTTTCTTGTAATGATAGACTGACGTTTACGCTTCATCTGTGAATATGTTTAAAGAAAATATCCTTTCACAAATCTGTCTCACTGTCACACACTAAGATCATTTCATGAAAATCTCCAGTAAAGATGGGTGACTAATATGGCTTTATGGTTAAACCATGATCCAATACTAATTATCGCATAATAAGGGTGATAAAAGCAAGATGGGACCAATGCACTATTTCAGGAGTATTGACTTTCAGGTGAGCTTTAAGAATGAGCATGGCAGACCACTGGTAAAAAACAAAAAAACAACCTTGTTTCTTCTCTGTGGCCATCAACAGCTTACAAGCAATTCTTGCCTAGTTGTCAACATGTCAGTAAGACAGGAAGCGCTTTCTTGTCAGTCTCCCTTGCGGTAAATTGCCGATTCACAGAGAGAATAGATTATGAGGAGAGCTTAGTTACATATATATTTAACTAGATATCAGAATACAAATACAAATACAGAACAATTGTAAGTTATATCTTTTAAATACATCAAGTAAATTTGAATAAGACTGACTAATCTTACTTAGAAAAAGAAATATTGGTACAAAAAAAAGAAAAAAACTGAGTCATCACAATTTAGAAATAGAATAGAAAGTTTAAGAATGCAGAAAGATGTAATAAAAGTTTGTGTCTTGAATTTGTCCAACAATCTGAAAAACTGCTATGATAGAAAAAAAGAACTCACACACATGCATGCATACAGAGAAACAAACGAGCAAGCAATCAAATAATTTTTAGAGTAGCCACATGTCAAATGTTCATTCATTTCACTTTATTAGGAGGAAACAGGGACCAATATAAACCCTGTCACTTAACACTGACAAATCCTACAATCAGAGTAAAACAGATGCATTTCTGTTTAGGGCTTCAGGCTTGCCACACATTCCCATAATATAAAGCTGTCATTCCTTTCTCACAAATATTTAAAACTGGCACAAAAACATGTTTTCCAAGCCAGGGGTTGACACTCAAAATAATGTTTGCTGTTCAAGAATATCCTGGAGCCATAACTTATTACACATCTAGTAAAACAAATCCCTGGAGAGAGAGAAACAAGCATGTCTGGAAGTTGCATGAGCAGCACAACAAGCAGTTCTATTTTTTGTTCTTTTATGATGGGTACATGTATTGATTATACATGTACCCATAAGATGACTAAATGGCATGTGTTCACTTGGGATTTTCTTTAAACCATCGTAATTCTACGGCTTCACAGTTTATATTGGTTATTTATTTCATCATCCCCTCTTACCAATATTACTGAAGAAAAACAGCATCAGGAAAAATGAGATGACAAGCAAGACCCGGTGGGGGAAAAAATGTCCAAATTATAAGAATGGTTTAAAGTGACAACTTTCAAAAAAGTCATTCATAAAACCTGCCTGTGATGACTAGCTGGGTGCATGTAAACATAATTAATGGCTTCTGCAGCCTGTATCATCAGGAATGTAATAAACCGTTATGGCTTTGAAGTCTTTGCTAAACCTCTCATGAGTTCAGTGACTTATCACATAAATGATTATTGACTTCTCTGTGAGTTATCAATACTATCAGTGCAGTTTTCCATACGGTATGCCTTTCAACTTCATCACAGTAAGCCGGTAGTGGCAGCAAGCAGCGATGGTGTATAGCCGCAAGAGGTTTTTACAGTGACAATAAAAGGGTCAGCTGCAGCACATTCTGCAGAACTATGTGCACCTTTGAATTGAATGGAAGATTACCAAACATAAAAGTGTTCAGCGTAAAAGGGTAAGGATTTAATTCATCATTCATAACTGGATTTGCAGTATTTTAAGATATGACTAAAGGTACAAAAGAGTATGGCATTCTAGCGTTAACAGAGAGCTGCGACGACACAAAAGCATCATCAGATGAATGTCTGATTGTGCAATATATTGGTATAGAAAATGGCGCCCCAAGTCTTGCAGCGGAGCCAAAACAACTTAATGGATTAATTGGGAACCAACAGAGATAATTAGGCCTTTGGGGTTGTATGATTCCACCCCTCGTCGACTGTTGCCTCAGAACTGTGATGTAGTGTGTTCCTGCTGTGTAATCGAGATAATTAGCAAGAATGTTGTGTCACTGTCCAAAGATTAGCAAAAGGGAAAGGCCAAACAAGCCTCATTAAAATGTGATTCCTACCTTGAGAGATTTTATTAGATTTATTTACTTACATAGGTAATGCATCACTTTCATTTCCGTGGTTTGATTTGTGTCCTTGTGAAAGTGAGGTAAGAAAATAGAATGATTTATATGTTCACTTGAAGACAGACCTTGCTCACTTGGTAAGTAAGTGAGAGGAGGTGGCTTTTATCGTTCCGACCATTAACAGGTATCCAAACAAAGCACAGCAATGTTTCCGTTTCTGCTCTGTGTGAGGACTATGCACACCACTGTTAGATATTTGCCTAGCTGGAGGAGAAATAAGTATGAATGGTTAGATTATATTGTAGCTGAGACTAACTGAGCCAGGGCTTCAGTTGTTTACTGTCCTCCTATTATAGGATGCCAAGGTGTCCTTCTGTGAGCCTGTCAGGCACTGAGTAGTAGGCCAAATTGATTGGTCTGCTCTTGCCCACCAAAAGGACCTGAACTCAATTTGCTTGTGATGGCTTCAATTTCCTGGCTGGACAAAATCCCCCCAAATCACCCCCCATGCCCCAGTCCTTTTCTGCTGTGCTCTCTTTCTCAGCATCCCTTCCTCGCTCAAGAGCTGTCATTTAATTTCATTACTCAACAAGGGGAGGTTCATGCCCTGTCTCAGTTTCTATCGTTCACCCCTCATTTTGTTCATGTGAACCTTATCAAGTTTCAGGAAGGAAAGGTTTTTAGACTGCGGTTGTTTTAATGCGTCTGATCGGTTTTACTTACTTTTTTTCTGCCTGGCAGCAGCTGAATCAAAATTTACAAAGCTATTACTGTCAGCTGGAGGGCTAAAAGACTATTTTTACTCAAGTGTTTTAGATCAGCAGAAGACAATTCAATCCTACACATCAGAAAAAGAAAGAAAAAAAAAAGACCAATGCATGACATTTTGTGATTTATTAGGTTATGTATAAAAAAGAGAAAGCAGTCTGCTGGACACATGTTTTAGGGATGTTTTTTTCCATCATTATTTAAGCTGGTTATTCAAAAAAAAGTCATCAAAGGTTAGACTAATTTAGGCCTTACTTTACAAAGGCTTTTTTCTGCAACATTCTCAAGAGCGAAGACCTAATTTGCTTTTCCAAACATAATTTCAGATGCATGTAATGCCCACACGGTCAGTGGCTGATTAGAAAGAAAACAGGATCTAACGCTGGAGTCAAGCTTAGAGGTCTTTGAAGTGATTACCTTACATGTTTGGGCCTTTTTTTTTTGCTGTTGTTGCACAAAGATAAACATGTGGAGCCACTCAGCATATGCCAGCTTATGTCAAGATGAAAGATCTTACAAGCCATTATCAGAGACCTGCAGATTGTTCTGAGGGTATTAGCTGGCTGCTGAAATCCTCTACATTTGCAAAGATCTTGCTGTGATTTCCAATCCGGTGAATGGGGGCCTAAATTCTCACCATTTTTAGATGGCCTCAATGTCTATAAATTAAAACTTGCCAAAATGTGAGGTCCTGGAATTCTACTATATAAAAGAAGAAGAGAAAATTCAGTCTTGAACATACACACTTAAACTTTTTTTTTTTTTTTAGCAGAGATAAAGAGGGGCTGAGAGAAATGGGCTACATATTCGTTCCCCAACTCTCCCTCATTTTACTCATCTTTATCTCAGAGGATATGATCTCTTCTGGGTGTATTTACCAGCGTTCTACAAGCTTTTACCTCCAGGAAACAAGCAGCTGATCTGGCTCATATTTTACAATGATTCATCTTGCTCAGTATCAACCACGAGGCATAAACACAATACAACCAAATTAAGGCCACTCAGACAGACAAACAAGCCGAAGAATTTTAAACCTATGCCTTTTTTTTGTTTCATTTTGTTTTGTGCGCCACTGCAATTTATTGCTATGTGAGGGCTTATTTCTTGAAGCTGTTTTTCATGTTGTAGCTCTACTTTAATCTTTTTTTGTTGTTGTTATTATCCACAGGCAAAGCAGAAGAATGACATTGCTGTTCTTCTGCTTTGCATTGCAGTCTGCACACTTGCAGTCAATGTTTTTTTTTTTAGAGTTTACGGCAATTCTTGAATCCAGGTGAAACTCTCTTGTTTTTGTGTGAGAACGTTCAAATTGCAGGACACACTGAAAGACATCAAAAACTGCTGCCTTAATAAAACATCTACTGTTGTTACTGTGCTTTTTATTTGAACACGGTGATTATTCTTCATATGCAACACTGTGTTCAATCATTGTTACACTTTCTGAGCAGTTTGATCACCTTAAGCAAGAATGACTTCTGCAGAGTCTGCTTAGTTTGCACAGACACACTGTGCCCCTCCATTGCTGGACGTGTCTGTTCTGGCTGTCTTCAAGTAAATCAAAATTCCCCAGAGGGTGAAAAAGCCAGAATCTTATGTTTGGTAGAAGGATCAAAGCAACAAAGAAAAACCCCATAAAGAGCAATGAAAAGGGAGAACAAGCTGGATGCTTATTAAAGCCTTCAGTGTCTCTAACAAACAAAATGTACAGATAAAATCCTTTGAAATGTATAAAATTGTGTTTTTATTTTCAGATACTCTGAGTGTTTAAAAAGATGTTCATGTTTTTGAAGCTTGTTGAGTAATGTGTTAATTTAAACAACACAATTATATTCATTATTGGAGAGCTGTTTCCAAATACCAATCCACATTTGTTTTTTGTTTTTTAAACACGCTGTATTACATGAAATGTATGGAAATATTTTAAAATAGGCTGTGTGGTAGATGAGCTGAGGAATGCTGGGTCTAACTCTTTGAAACAATAAAAACATTGCAAATAATATATAAACAAATACATCTTAAAACTGAATGAAAATAAAAACTATGTATTTTTGGGAATCTCTTCTCAAATGAAATGTTTTAGTTTGCAACAAATCATCAGCAAACTATTCTCCTCTCCTATTTTTTCTTATTTTTATTTCCTTTTCTTTTTGGTGTTTAAGCATAAGGCTTCAAAACCTAAAAAAAAAACCCAGGGTGACAGACAGAAATGACAGAAGTAAAATCGAAATGGAAAGTAAGCATTGTGACATTAGAGTGGGAGTAGTTTAAAAGACTGTTTGACCTTCACATCTTGAAAACTCAAGTTAAAATTGCAAAGTGTTTCCAGGTCAGAGTATGACAGAAAAGTTTGAGGGCAAAATGCTGGATACATTAACAAAAATATATACACTTGTAAATAATTTTTAATTGATAAAATTTAAACATTACAAGTTTAAACCTAAACTGTGTGTGTGCGTGTCTGTGTGTGTGTGTAAAAGGTTTACTTTTGTATCGAGTTTCTGTCATATTCTTGTTGTGGTGCAACTGGTTAAATTGCATTCTAAAACAAGATAGATTGTTCTGCCGCACAGCTGTGCCAAGCAGATAAATCAATTAAAGTGACCCGATCTGACAAGTTGCCTCGTCCCCAGACAGGCTTAATATGAGAACACATGTCCATGAGGCTTATGCCTATCTCTGTCTCACCATAGGACCTTTCTCTTCAGGAACTCTGAGCTAAAAGACAAGCTAACAATGCCAACGTTTAGACACAGCTAGTTCAAAAGACAATGAAATACATTTGTCATTATTATTTTAATTTTCATGAGCAGTTAAATTTTTTTTCACCTGCAAATTTTTTTAATCTAGCTGTGACAAAATCACTAGATGATTTGTTGTGTGTGACATTTCCGTCCAAACTTTACAGTCTAGTGGCAATCAAGCATCATTTGTTTGATTTTACACATTCAACTGCCAAAGGATATTTGATTTGGGAAGAAAATTCATTTGTGTTTTGTGAAGCCTCTTATGATGAGAACACCGACTCAACAACACACTTATGTTCTGATATCATATTATATGAGCAGAGAAGCTTGCTTGATAGGATTGGACTTTTTCTAAAGCAACTCACAAAATCCACCAAAAAACTGAAATTAGTTTTTGTTTTCTCTGTGAGGTAAAAGGGGGTGCATTTTAAAAACTGAATAGAAAAAAAAAGACGCTGAAACACAGTTTGACAACTCCCCTACGTTGTTTATATATCCCTCACCATCTTCATCACCATTGTCATCAGATGAATGCTTAGAAAATGTACATGGTCTCACTAGACAGGCAGTACAGGAGAAACATACTAAAATGTCAGAAAGTGAACCGTTGCTTAGTCCAAAGCACAAAAATCTACCATATCTTGGAGCCCTTCAAGCAATTCCTAGATCCTTCTACCTCATGGAAAACAAGAAAAATGTTGACTGATTTTATTTTTTTCTTTGAAGAAGGATTTTTAACTTAAGAGCTAAGCCTGCTCAGCGAAGAAAACATGGTGGCTGTCTCACTGCGGGGTGCGCAAGACTTAAAAAAACTATCATGAATGCCTGGCTGGATCAGCTGCCGGTAAAGGAGAACTGATCGTTTTATCTCTTCTTTTTTTTTTTTTATCTAAACAGTGACATGCAAAACTAAAGGCAAACTCTATTAATGATGTATAGTTACAGTTTGGGTCATTGTATTGATTTCAAGTCATTACTATTTCTCCATGACACATGAGGAGCAAACTCAAACAAAACATAAATAAAGAAAACTCTATTAAAAACTGTTAGTTAATTAAGACACATTCAGTTCCCTCTTATGCCTGGTCACACAGTGGATGGCTCTAAAGATAAACTTGAGAAATTTCCCCACCGTATGTGGCATGCAAAGAGTGATCTTGTCCTCTCAGAAGGACATCACGACTGCTCCGACCTAAAATCGGGGACATTCAACATGTTGGAATGTCTTGGCCTAATGTAGGGCGCTCCCAGAGGTAAAACGAGAAAGGAGCCTGTTGAATGTGATGTGCAGCCAATCAGAAACCGAGATGACCCACGTAGAGTAATCCAATATAAAGACAAAACAATGCTATGGCGCCCCAGAAAGTCAGATGGACATTGGAGACATCTTTATATTGTTTCTCACTGATAAATGTAGTCTACAAACTATCACCCTTTCTTCTTCCCAGTAGGTCATGTTTGTTTATTCTAAAGTCATGTTTGGTCTCAAGAGGTTTCTCAAAAATACGTCTCGAGAGGTTATATATGAACCATATATGTTTATATATATATATGGGTATATATGAAAACACATATTGAGAAGTGTTTTTATATTCACATCTGAATATGAAAACAATGATGTGTGGTGTTTTGATCCTGCCATGTGGCACGACAGCACACTCTGTGCGACCATTCTGGTTACATCTGTAATTTTTTTTTTTTTTTAATAGATATGTGTGTGGCCTCTCAAGTTTTGAAAGTCGGTCAGCAACTTTGGAAACTTGCCCTGTGAAGCAGGCATTAGTCTTTAATCATCTCAACTATAGACTGTCTTTTATCAAAGCACAGAGAGAACATGAATATGATTCTCCTAAAATGCTATTTGCCTCGTGAGGATCAAAAAACTTAATTTTTAATCATTTGTCTAGGGAAATACTGCTATGCTTATTTCAAACAGTACATCTGTGAACTGTGATCTTTCAAACAATAGTTTGATGGCCTGCTTTCAAAGATCCAGTGGCACAATCATTTAGAGAATTGATCAAGCAGAGAAGCAGGAGCTGAAATTCAAGAGGAGAAAAGATGACAAGAAAAATGGAAAATTAGTAAGAAAGACAGAAGCTGGAAAAATTGAGAAACGGTATAATTTCATATGTGTTTTCATCCTGTTTAAACACTGTTAAGTGCTTTGTTTTTAAAGTGCTGAGTGGTTGGCTATCATGGTAACCCTTCTCCAAGACTGACAGCTGGTGAAGCTAAATATGCAGAGAGACTCAAAAATGCAACACAGTTGCTCGAACAATCTATCAATATCTCCATGTCTCTGTCCCTTTCCATCTCTGTCTCTCTCAATTCAGTTCAGATTGAATTTACTTCAGTGGCATCTCAGGAAAAGAATTGTCTTGAGACTATGATGAGCAAACAACAAACTCAGACAAACGATAGGATGAGACATTTATACGTCATCAATACTAAGTAGAAATAAAATATTAATAAGAAGAAATCAATAATAAATTCCATGTTGTAAACACCATTGGATCGAGTCAACAAGTGATTTTAGAGGGAATGGTTAGCCTGTATATTATATTAAAAATACAAATCTTCTATATTTTGCTATTTTTCTTCACATCAGCAACTGCAAGGCATTCATTGTTCACACAACTCAGCAAATATATATCTATATTAAAATACTCGGGGCACTCACAGAAACACAACTACTCTCAGACATTAATTTATTTTTTAGCAAAGTAGCTGCTGAATTAAGATTCAATATTTGTATTTTGAGGGTGCAGGAGTGCTTGCGTGTGTGTATGAGGGTGGGGATGTGTGATTGATTTTGTTTGTGCCTGTTTACACACCACGACCACTGCTGCATCGTCTCAGGCCCCGCGCCAAATGGGGGGCCAAATGTCACACTCCCTGCCAATGGGTGGTGTTTCCTCTGATGTTTCGGAGCTGCTTTTGTCAGCTCACACCCGATGGCTACTCGTTGGAGGCCCCTGCCTCTGTTGGGCCTCTGCTGCTGAACAGGTGGTGTGCCCTTGGGCGCAAGGCCTGTGGGTTTGTCTCTAGTGAACTGAGGCTGTTGGGGCTCCCGTCTGCCTTTCTCAGAAGGGAGGCAGAGAGGGAGTCCCTGAGGTGGTCCTCCTTGGGGCTTCCATGCTCTGGAGGGCCTCTAGATATCTGGGGCTCCGATCTCCTCTGTGTCTGTTTCAGGCCTAATGAAAGGGGTCTGTGGTTCCACACAAGCTCAATTAGTTTCATCGTACGTCTTACTTACTTAATTGGTACCTTGTGTTGCTGTGTGACACTGTTGTTGTAGAATATGCAAATTGTGTTCTTTCTGTGTTTTTTTTTTCTCTTTCTGTATTTGTAAACGAAGAGTCCCACTATGGTTTTCTCTCCAGTTTGAACTTTTTTCCTGCTCTGTCTGTCTCCATACACCTAAACTCAAAGTATTTTCTAGTGATTTATATTTATGCAAATATCTAGTTGAGTTGCAATGCTCCACTTGAGAAAAGAAAAAAATCAGTTAATTTTGGTGCTTGGAAAACAATAATAATTTCTAGACTAGTCTTTGGTAAGAGACTCTGGAATAAAGTGAAATTAAGACAATTACTTACATGTTTCATGTCATCTCTCTTGGAATTGATGAAAAACAATATGTCTACAGACACCACAACGGTGACCACAGTAATTGTCACAACAAAAACATTTTCATTCACCTATGATAGGATAAATGGCCTCGATGACACTCTCACTCAATGCAGTTAGCTGGCTCTTAACCCCAGACAAATCACAAGAGGCTTCATCACTCTCTCCACTGTTGTGAAACATTGGTTTTAGGTCATGTTACTCTGACCTCCCAAGGTATCCCACCAACCTTCAGGGCGATCTATTGCTGTGTTCCTGGCTCCAACATCAAGTGTCTCTCTTTTGATCTGTCTCTGTTCTTGTCTTCTTTCCCTTTCCTCGCTCTCTCTCTTCTTCTTTCTCATTTTTTTCTCTCTCTCTCCCACACACACACACACACACACGCACACAGACCAATACAGAACCACACATAAACTCCAAAGCACTTACCCTCATGCTCCAGTAATGCGAGTCTAGCACTTGTACTCCAATTATTCTCCTGTACTTGTTCTTGAAAGGGTTCTTGCCTCTCTCTTAGCTAAAGCATGTCATGACCCCCTGTGATTTCTGCTGGACCATCAGAGGCCATCTAGTGTTCATCTCTCCAGGCTTATCCCTATTCAAATGAACATTTCACTGCTATTTGACCTGAAACCTGCTCAACAGTTTGGGATGGGGAAAAAGTTTGAGATCAAGTCACCAAGTATTGATTGTCCAATATTAACTACCAGTGTAGAATTCAAAGCCCAATCAGAAATTTTGATTCCTTCTGTCTAATTTAAGATTCACATTAATTCTAGTCGTTCTTGTCCACAGCAAAAGCAAAAGGGAGGCTGACTTGTAAAAGTTAAAAAATATATATATGCAAAATATGTAAAAACTTATTTTAATTTAATTAATTAGTCATTTAAAGGCTAGTTCATTCATTAAATGCTGATTTTATTCATTAAAGCAGCATTTGACACAATAAACAATGTTTTTTAGTGACTAAATCAATAAATACACATCATTTGGATAATGATGATATTAAAGCAATTTCTTAGAGCAGGAAGAAACAGTATCCTGTCAGATGTCAGCTGCGTTTCTCGTTCGCCTCCTCTAAATGATGCAAATGTGTTGCAGAAATAAGTATAATATTTCTATAAGTTACAGCAGGTTTTGTCAATGATTTATATAATCAGAAGTTTTCAGCGTCTCTGTGCCACCCTGCACTGTCATTGCATTATATCTGATATGTGATTTTAAAATTCTCTACATCTAGATTATATTTTAACACCTGCAGTGTGAACTAAATACAAAGTAAAAAAATAACAAACGTGTCGATTGTTTTTTTTCCTCTCTCTCACCTTGTCGCTGTGTCTCTTTCTGCAACAAATTTTCTCTGGCTTTCGAGGCTAAATGTTGACCCTATCTCTACTAACAATCATTTGTGAAGTTTGCTCACAAAAGCAGTACTCACTGTAGTTTTGCTACTGTTATCCAGCAACGTTTCACATCATAACCTTGTCTTTGAGGCTTCCCCCCTCAGCCCCCCCCAAAAAAAACGTGGCATCAGCTTTGTTGAACTCTAAAATTTAT
The DNA here is from genome assembly GCF_027474105.1 of Poeciliopsis prolifica. Lineage (NCBI taxonomy): Eukaryota > Metazoa > Chordata > Actinopteri > Cyprinodontiformes > Poeciliidae > Poeciliopsis > Poeciliopsis prolifica. The sequence goes on from NW_026562396.1 coordinate 3,390,604, forward strand.
TAACTTGTATGCTCTGTGCAACAACAGCTCTGCACTGCTCTGAGCTGGGTGTAAGTGAAGCCCAACTCCCCCCTCGCTATATAGGTGCACGCAGCTCCGTGGGGCTTACACGGCAATCAGTTTAAAATTTAAGTGCCTTTTTGGGATGCAAGCCCTTAGGCTGCTGCCCTCGGCTCTCTTCACTTTCTCACCACCACCAGCAAAACGCACGAGAGAGAGAGAGAGGGAGCGCTACAAGGCGAGCAGATCATTATGTGCTGCATTCACTTGCACTGGGATGTTTTATAATCAGTCATTTAAAGACTGGTCCAGATGTCGTATGGGTTTGCATTAATGTGGTAACTTGTGTCATTTTTTTAAAGGCAGTGTTTATGTGCCTCCATTCTGAAAGATGAGCTTGGGAGAAAGAAAAAAAAAAAACTAAACATTACCAAAACCACACAGCACTCATAGTAGAATATAGTGATGGGATCAAGGGTTTTTATTGATTTGGATGGAATTATAATCAAGTCAGCTTTTGACCTAAAACCTTTAAGTGTGTGCAACAAAGATAAAGATGAAGAGAGATCCCTTTTTGCAACAACTCAGTGAGACCAAGAGCAAATCCTTATGAAAGGAAAAATAAATGGTCAAGAGCACAGATTTAAATTGGACAGAAGACCTACTGGGTTCACTAAAGAGGACTGTAGATGAGAGATTTCCTAACCTACTAACCTTTACATGGTAAAGTGTGCAAATATTATCCAGCCACGATATAGGGCTCCAACTCCTACCTGAGAAGACTCAATAACATTACAGATGGGGGGATGTTTGAAATGGTTTATCATGATGCACTTTTTTACACTACAAAAACCTGGATTTTCAAATGTGTGCTTTTGAATTCTGTTGTATTTTATCAGAAATAAAAGGGCAAATTGCTAGATTTATTTTGTTCCTCACGAAGGACTACCATTTTATTTGTCATAGGCATTTTCTTTTTCTAATCTAAAAGTCAATACATTTCTGCGTAAGGTCAAATGAGAGGATGCAGTCATAAAACAATTAAATGTGTTTCTTCTGTTGTTTTATGAAATCATAGGCAGTTTGGATTGATGTTTGCAGGATTAGCAGTGTCAGAGCACATGGAGGAAGTTGATACTATGAATAAACATAAGCTTTTGACTACATGAAGCTGCACATCAGTCTGTGAGCAGAAACTGAGCCATGGGACAAAGTTAAAGCTGTACAGAGATATCTGTAGAGATAATCTTCTCCCCCCCATCTCTCTTGCACATTTAAGGAATTATCTCTGTCGTTCATGGTAAAGTGTTTCATGACCTTAAAACCAGTGTTGCAATGGTGGAGACGGGCGGTACCGTTACAGGATCGTCAGCCAGTACTATCCACATACAGTTTAAGCTTCTGGGGCAGGGTAGCATTAATGACATATCTGCAGCGACAGGGCAGCCATATACTTGGACATTTTGGGGAAGAAGCACAAAGAAAACGCACCCCCACACATGCACACACTTTGTACCAGCAAATGTTTGCGGCTAAGTGACACTGGGTTCAGCTTAGACATGTCTAATTCCATCTGTTAGTTGGATATCCTATGTACTTCATTATAGTAGATAGTTAAGCTCCACTGAAAGTATTATTTAAGTTAGTTAGTTAAGAAGGGTATTTTTTTGTTTTTTTTCTGGCCATCTTTAATACTAATATTAGACGACTCAGCCTTTTAGTAGCCAAAGGGAAAATGTGCTGCAGTTTAGTTCTTCTGGCATCTTCTGCAGTTGTCCGAGTCTGTCTGTCTATATTTTTTTCTTTCTACGTTTAATGTAGACAGACAGATGAATGGACAGACAGATCTAGAGTGACAGACCTCAGATTTTTAGCGGGCACAAATGAAAGAGAAGACCACTTTCACTTCTAAAAAGCATTGGTCAGCATTAGTGCACTGACCTCCAGTGCTCTGCAAAAAGGAAGAGGGATCCTGGAAATGTAAAAAGGAAATGTGTCCGGATATGACAGCGATGTGGGCTTTTCAGTGGTCACTTAAGCTAAAGGATAATCTCATTCCTCAGTGGAAACATCATGCTGTACCACTGGAAAGTAAGGCACAGTTGTGATAGTTACTGCGGCAAAATTCTCTCACAGTATCTTGCTCTGTTGACTGAGAAGATTTCTCTTTTAATGTCATCGAGAGAATAGGGAAAACAAAACTCATAAACACTGTCATTTCTGGTTATGAGAGTAGATAAAAATGCTTTAGTATTTAGCATTATTTTAGAGATGAAGTATTGTGGAAAACAAAAAGGTTATACACCATTTACATTCTAACTTTGTTAAACAAATTATGTAAAACAGTTATCTAATTGTCTTGGACTGAAAAAAAAACCTAATTGTTTAAATTATAATATATAACTTAAAATACATACTGTTAAACACAGTCAAAAAATAACATCTGGCATTAATGTTAGTTGTTATATGAAGTCCAGACTATAATAAAAGTAAATTTGCTCATTCTGGTATAAACTATCTTATGAAAGCCACATTCCTTAATAATATCATCTAACAAATTTTACAAAAAATATAGATCTTAGTCTTCACCTATGGTGATGATCAAGGCAAAGATACCAGTATTTTATGTGGCAATTATTATGTAATTATCCCTTGATATATTGATTCATAGCTTTTTAACTTTTGGTCAGTCCAAGTTGTTTAACAGTCCAAGTAAATACAAGTACATACTTAAGACCAATTTGGAATTCAAGAATGTTTTGGTTTGGTGAAAGTTTGTGTAGGACCTCAAAAAAGCAGATATTGCACATTGCATAAGAACAATTGTATATAAATATTTCTTTAACAGATTTGCATTGGACTACAATCTATTGACTGAAAAAAGGGGTTTGAAAACATACTCTTTAGGTGTCTGGTTTCAGCTGAGAATCTTGCTAAGCTAAATGCTTCTTTTCTTTTACCTGTGTTCAGAATTAGACATCATTATGGATAGAGCGAATTCAAATGGAAAGTGGACTTGGAAGAAAGACAGACAGAGAAATCAAAATTGAACAATGAACTTTATTTCCATGTCCTTTCTGCTCCCCACAGGGGGCCGAGTCACTGCACTCTGCAAACGCAAACAACCATTTTCTCATCTGTATTGTTTGGGTTTCAAAAATGCACACAAAAGATATCCTACCTGCTTTTCAACACCACAAGGGGGAAACATTGTCCATCAGCTCTACAGACTGTGGAAGCCTAGACATTTCCCTTTTCTTCTGCTTGTAATTTGTGTGATTTTGTGTTTTGTCTTTCACCCAACTCCCCGTTTCTTTGTCACTAACAAAATCTATCAGTCCCATCCATGTCAATCTAAAAATTAAAACTCACTTTCCTCAAAGACCTGCATCCATCAAACATCTCAAGGTCACAGCTGGACTGGGGATGAGAGGGTAAGATAAATGTGCACATGATTTCCTGTATGTGTGTGTGTGTGTTCGGAGAGAGATAGAGAGAGCGAAAAGGGATAGCGACTGAAGATTAAATGTGTGTGTTGCAGAGAGACACAGTCAGACACAGAAACAGCGACAGTGACAAAGGCGGAGACAGTGGTGGGGGGCGACTAATGGAGGAGCTACACAGAGCTCTGCACCACCCTAAGAGCCTCTGTAAGCCAGACTGAGTAGTGGTCTGAAATTAGCTGATTTTTCACTGTGAGCAGAGCACATTATCTGTGTGGGGAATGGGGAGCAGAGACGAGCGGAGAAGCACGAAGAGAGGAGGTGGGGGTCGGCGTTTAACTTAACAAGATTAATATGTTTGCCTCATCTCTCTGGGTTTTATTTCTTTCTCCTTGCAGGGCCCTTGTCAAATCTCTTTGGACAGGCTCTCACACATGATGCTGGAAGGAGACCTGAAGGACACCCTACAGAGTGGCAAGAAAAAGGAAGAGGCTCCAATTTGCAACTTTGAGATTAACATGGTTTTAACTGTACGTCAGTGCATGACGGACCTTCTCTGATGGATTTCAGTTGACTTTCAACACTTGCCTTAGAAAACACACTTTCTGAAACATAAATTAAACTTCAGTCAAATTCATACTGGTTTCATTTTGAGACGTCAGCTACACATAAGGATTTTTTTTAATGCTTATATTGGTATGCAATTCAGTCACCTGGGGGAATTCTTACCAAATTGCCAAAAGCGCCAGATGATGATGAGGAATCCTGGTGACACATTTTTAACGAAGAAGTTCATATTTGTATAGTAACAGCTGCAAGCACCCTTAAGTAAATTACTCAGTCAATTCAGAAGGCAAATAAAAGAAAAAAAACAGTCGTGATCTGGAGTTAAACCTGAATCCCTCAGACAAAGGACAATACAGGTGATAACTTTCACAACGCTCTCTCAACAGGAGGTCTCTCCTCTTATTTGTGTCCACTGCAGGAGCTGCAGCTGATCATAGTTCAAAGAACTCATTTTACATGGTCAATGTAGCTTCCATTTCAGTGTCAGTCCTTTCACAGCACGAAGAGAACTATCAAGCTGAGATGTTTTCCTGAAGACTGACTGGTCCAAATAACGGAAGAAATGGTGACTGATTTAGATCTCCTAATGTGTTATGCTCGTTTAAACATGTCAACACTTAAATAAAACCTCCATGACAAAACATCGAGATTTGTCAGACATCATGACATGTCTGACAAATTGACCACTCTGGGTTTTTACTGAGCTAATTTACCAGGGATAATATCTTAATGGCTTTGGTTAAAGGTTAAGAGATGCAATAAAATTCTTTAAAAAATTCTTGTTCTGTGAAAAAACAAACTTTTTTCCGTTAGGAGTTTGTTTCCTGCTACATTTTGTAGAACTACATTGCTTAATGTGGCAGTTTGCTGTTACTTTATTAAAATCTTTAGAAGTTGTTATTTGTAACTATAGAAACTACATGCTTTTTCTTTTCTATTCATATTGTTTTGTTCTCATTTTACAGGAAATTTGGATTAACATTGCATTCAGAAAAATGAAGGGAACTCTTAAGAGTAAAGTATTTCGAGACTATGACCCCAAATCCCAGATGAGTTGAAAAGTAGGCACTCTGGATGCAGAACAAACTGTAATTTCTACCATTCTTAACAGGAATGTGAGATCTTTGGAAACAAATTGGATGGACTACAAGTGCTGACAAAGACACAGCCAGATTATGGGGAATTTGTTATTATGTGTTTCACTTACACATGGTGGCAGAAATGTATCCCTGACTCCAGCGTCTCTCTGCTCGGCTTTCTAACCAAATGAGAAGACTGAGATTTCAAAGAGAAGCAAAACCAAAACCAAAATATTGTGAATAAAACATGGCGACATCTAGGATATGGAAATAATATATATTAATCTGTTAGCTGTACATCATTGTCCATGCTATTTACCTCCATTGTTATTTTAACAACCATATGCATTCCACCATCAAATATCGCCAACACTGCACGTGATGCCATCAGCTCGTTTTTAAGCTACAGACGCAACACAACAACCCACTTACAGCATTATCTGGGGATTTTAACCATGCCTCATTCTCGGCTGCATTTCCATCATTTCAACAGTTTGTCAGCTGTGTCACCAGAGAAACCATCCCTGTTGGATTTATTTTATTTTATGCAAATGTCAGGGATGCATACATCTCCAAAGATAGAACACTTCTTGGCAAAAAAAAAAAATCATGAGCTTGTTTTTCTCAACTTGAGGTATAAACTTACATCAAGTTTACACCTCAAGAAAGAATTGAAGAATGAAGACCTTCCACACCAGACTATAAATTGGAATTGAAAGAATATCGATACAATAGCCACGAGTTTTGAGGCTGAAGACTGGGATGCACTCTTGTAGCCACATGGAGATGACACTAATGCCATGACTGAATGTGTGAGCTATTTTGTAAACTTCAGTGTGTAGAACCACCGTCCTACCAGAACTGTAAGATGCTTCCACAGTAAAAAAAAAAAAAATTACATAAAAGAATGGCAAAACAAGAAAAAAAAGTCCCTTCGGGGATTGGAACATAGAATTATTGAGCACAGACAAAAAAAAAAAAAACCTTAAAGCCAAAATTTGAGGCACACATGAAGAACCAAGAAAGCAAGCTACTGCAGAACAATGAGACGTGTGGTCAGGGATAAAACAAACCCCTCGCTTGAGGCAGAAGGATCAAATGGAAGAAAATCTGGACAGAGCAGAGGAACAGAGCACATTGTTAAATAGGTTCACTTTAGGAATAAACTCAGCATTCTTCAATCTTAGCCAAAAAGGACCTCTCGTCACCCCTTGAACTGCAGCATTATTGTCACAAGAACGCACAAGAATTTATTATTGAGAATAAATAATCATTTAATAAATAATTATTTATTAACAATATACTTAGTAAACACAGTGACAAGTTTACCAAGTATGAAAAAACATTTCTTTGTGAGTTACGTACTGCAGCTTTAAGCTACTGGAGAGACCCCCATTTTCCCACATACAACCAAATCTCAGGACCCCCTGCAGGTGGCTTGTCAGAATATATATAGTTACAAAATGGCCTGACAAACCTGTATAATTTTGACTTTCTCACTGAAACCAACAAAAGAAAACCTTAGCAATGCCTAGAGATAGAAAGCAAACATAATGTAAATAGCATTTGAGACTTTCAGATAAAGAACTGCCTTAACTCTTACAGTGAAGCAACAATATATATTTGATTAATCTTCACTTTATACATTGTTAGCATTAATTAGCAACTTATAATAACATTATAATGCACTTCCCCACTTTTCTCTTGATAGTTTATTCACTTGTGAATAAACTATGCATGTGTTTGCAGATCCTTTGCACAGAAGTTCTGATTGACTGGTTTCTGTTAAAATGTTTCAGTTTGTCTTAGTCATCGTTCTGTTCACTGGTATTAATTTAGAGCAAAGGCCTTGCCAAGGTTTTTTGATCCCTTTACATAAACTCTTTATGGTCTTATATTGTTTTAAGCGTTGAAAAAGTGTCCACATATAAATATTTAAGTCCTATTCGGAGGTAAATCTCAATAAGAAATGGAAATGATGAGTCCCTCTCCTCTGGAGTCCCACTCTCCATCCCCAAACCTCAAAAAAGTTGAAGTAATACATTAACTTTTTAAACAAAGGCCATCAATTTGTTGCCAAAACAAGTGTTTGTTCACCAGACGGCACGGATATTTGCAGAATCTTATGAAAACACATATTACCAGCATCTGGCAGCTGATATCTGTCTAGGGGCACAGATGTTGAGTTAGCCAGATTAGTAAGGTATAATCAAATCAAATCGCAGCTCCAATAAAGAAAAATAATAAAATAAATGTGCTCATTTAAGTCATATATCCATAACGATTATATTAAGAATAACTGTGTATGCAGACAGACTATTTCTCTGAGGAGATTAAAGAATAGATATGAGGAGATTTGAAGAGGGATGAAGCGATTAAGACTGACTACTTTAAAACAATTATGAAAGGCTTAGACGGGTAGGTCAGAGAAAGCACATTAGAGAGACACAAAAAGAGCCAGGACACAGAGCAGTGTCTCGTTTCTGATCCATGAAAAAACAAAGGTGAACTTGCTGTACTTGCAACAGCCTTGTGTCACCGGGCATCTTTAACTGTGATGTTGAATATTGCTGGAGAAGAAGGGAGAACAGATGAAGTGAAACAAAAAGAATAAAAACAAGACTACTGCACTCCCATATGACCTAAGAGAAACAATGACAATCAAATGGCCTGCAGCAGACTTTCCCCTCCCTCGTTCTCCCTAGATGTCTATTTTTCCCCTCTTCTTTTCTGTGTACTTTGATGTACAAAATAGCCTGGAACCATTAACAGTACCATTACTTTAACCGGCAACCCCACAATCTTTTTTTTCCCTTTCTTTCTTTTTTGTTACTTCTTTCTTTCAATCTTTCCTCCTTTCTTTCAACCCCTCCCCCCCTCACATACACACACACTATTATCCCAAAACTAATTTCAAGATGTATTTTGCTTGAGGGTTTTTTGTGGTCATGGGTAATATGAAGGGAAGTACAAAATAGTTGGCCATACACTGTATCAATGCTACTAATGCTCACTATCTGACATTGCAGGTTGAAAAATTACATTTGACTGACAGGGACATCTAGCAATTTTCCATCCTTCTTACAGTGTTACAGTCTACTTCTATCATTCTGTCAAGCCTTTCAGAGTTTGGTTGAAAGAACCACAGATACAAGATTTCAACAGCAATGAAAACTTTGCTACGTTCAGAATTTAATGTTCTTTGAGCGAACCTGGCTGTATACATGGAAAATTGTGTGGCTATTTTGTGTGAGACCTTTCACATAAACGCACAGTGACCCTTTGCTTCACCGTGTATTGACTTGTGTCAGAAATTGTGATGCTCTTCTACATTTTCAAACCTTTTGCAAACCTTTAGCACTTCTGGTGCTCAGTGAAGATTAGGTGTCAAACTGGATCTGTTATTTCTAAAAAGAACAGTGCAGAAAACAAGGAGAGCAATTCAGTGTTCTTACTTTCCTCTTGTTAAACTTTCACAGACACCTCATAATACGTACTCATATTTTTCTACAACTTAAAAGGGCATACAACAGTAGATAAACTTTTAAGCTATTTGCACTTACTTGCAAAAGCATTCATAGCCCTCGTTATATTTTATAGTAATTTAAAGCCATAAACTCCAATGTTCTATATATCAAAAACCAGAACCGGAAAATGGTAGTGTATTAGTATTTATCACAGTTTTACCCTGATAGTCCAAAATAAAATATAGATATGCATAAACCACGCATTTTCTTTCCACTTTGTAATTATGAGCTGTTTTGTGTTGGCCTCATATAAAATTCCAATAATAAAACTAAAATGTTTATAGGGCAATAATATAAAATAAAAAATTTAAAAAAAGTTTAAGAGGTATTTTCAGAAAGGCAAATATAATATTTATTAAATATCTGGTTCAATTTTAAAAATGACAAAAATCAAAAGAAAACTTATTTCATAAGGTCAATCTACAAAGCTTCCACACTCTTACTGATAATGTACATCCGCTTATGAGGATGTCATTACATATATATATATATATATATATATATATATATATATATATATATATATATATATATATATATATATATACTTACATATATATACATTATATATACATTATATATACATTATATATATATATATATATATATATATATATATATATATATATATATATATATATATACATATATATATATATATATATATATATATATATATATATATATATATATATATATATATATATATATATATATATATATATATGTATATGTATAATTTTCATTATTGAGAAATCTTCTAATCATACCTCAATGTAAATCAAACCACTAAAAAAGGAGAATGTCTTTAAACAAAAATAATATAAATTCATTGGGAGCAATGTATAAAGTGTACCTTGTTTTTCAAAAGTTTACAAAAAAATAAATAAATGCAAAATAAATGTTACTGGACCACATTCATTATTTATTAGCTTTGTGACTAAAAGTAACCTTTCATTTGTTCTCTTAAATCTAGTTGATGTTGAGTTGTCAAATAACTGCAGTGAAATATGAGCCATATTTTAATTTTGCTGTAATAACTAACTAAATGCATTTTGTATTAAAGTAATTTTAGGAGTGCTGAGTGAATTTCTACATATATATATAATTTTTTTGCTTTTAGAAGACAACATGCCTTTTACAACCTCCTATTTTTAGGCTCTGCAATCCGTCATGCTGTGCATACAGAATGCATCCACACAAACAGCCTTAGACCTGAGCACTAACCACACTGTAAAAAAGGAACCTCAGGGGTTATCACATTAACAAAAGAATATCATGTACTGTTAACTAAATAATTGCGTGTTTGAGCCAAAAACATGATACATTCATGTTGCATAAACAAGATATTCCACAACTTCAACGTTTATAAAATTGAATCATGTTGAGCGAACATGATTCATTATAGTCAGACCGATCCTATGCTGAAGACCACGAGTGAGATCACGCGATATCACGCAAGTTCACGCAAGATTACGGGAAATCACGGGATATCACGCGAGAATACGCGAGACAATCTGTTTTTCTCGCAAATGGAATAAAATGTATTCAAGGTGAGATAACGTGATTCAATTACGTCAGCTAGATCTTCCGCCAAAAAAAAAAGAACGTCGGGGCGTATTACATTAACAAAAAAAATATCATGTACCTTTCACACAATAATGTTGGGTTTGAAGCGAAAACGTGATAAAATCATGTTGGATAAACAAGATATTCCACGACTTCACATTTATAAAATTGAATCATGTTGAGCTAACATGATTCATTATAGTTAGACTGATATTGTGCTGACGACAACGAGTGAGATCACGGGATATCACGCGAGAACACGCGAGACAATCGGTTTTTTCTCTCAACTGGACTAACGTGATTGAATGACGTTATCTCAACTTGAATACATCTAATTCCTCAAGCTCCCAGGCGTCTACCAGAGGCCTGGGAGCCTACTGCGCAGTATCTATATCTATATATCTATATCTATATATATCTATATCTATATATATATATATATATATATATATATATATATATATATATATATATATATATATATAATATCTATATATCTATATCTATATCTATCTATCTATATATATATACATATATATATATATACATTGGAAAAATATATGTATATAATATATATATACATATATATATAGATAGATAGATATAGATATAGATATATAGATATATATATATATATATATATATATATATATATATATATATATATATATATGTTTTTTTTATTTTATTCAATATCAATATTTGTCAAAGTTAATCTAATAAAAAAAAAACACAGTGACGTCAGTTCCAAAGCGCTATTGTGTCAGACTCATCTCCCGCTGAAGAGGATCCAGCGACATCAAGAGATTACGGAAAATCACGCGAGATAACTGGCTTGCACCTTGTTGGGTTTTTTCAAGGGCAGAGGGGAGATTCCTGGCGTGCATCTACTTAATTTGAAGAAGGTAAGAGTCAAACTATTTTCATCTAAATCCATATAAAAATATGTAACTTAAAATTTCTCTACCATTTGCACCATTTTCTACTTGTTCCATACTTGTGTCACATTATTTCATGTTCTGTAGATTAAGTCGGTTAGGTTAAGGCAGATAGCTTTTTGTTTACATTTATCGCCGCACCATGTTAGGTACATTCTGTGCGAAAAAACTCTGCAGAGCCATATGTAGTGTAAGGGTCACAAAGCTGCTGCCAGAGACACAAATGGACCCCAGAAATGTCACAGTTTTGCTCCTCCTGAGCTCCCTGGAGGTTTAGTGGATTTTTAACACACGGATCTAACATCAGTCTATTTCTAACTATTTTAATTCTATTTCAGTAATGTTACTATGGAGGTAAATGTAGATACACACACACACTTTGGTACCTTTCTATCATCATCGAGATTCTTAATTAATTATGGTAATAAAAAGTCCTACATTTCAGTCGGTGAAACCTGCAGAAAGCATTGCTTTCTGAGCTTTGTTAAATGTTCCTAAAATACCTGTTAGTTATGGATTTCTAGTATATTTTGTCAGGCTAAAACTCTCAATGGATTATCCGTTATTACAGACTTGAGCTTTCTATTTTTTTTCTTTAAAATACATATTCCTCTGCTGTAAAGATGTTGGGGTTTTTTGGACTCTTCTTTGTTGTCCCCAAATAATTGTAGCTCAGAAACAATATTGAAGTTCATTGGTTTAATTTTGAAATGTTGATGTTTTTTTGTGTTGATTGTTTGTGCTCATTTTGAACTATGTTACTATTGCTTTCTACCATGTTCAATTCACCATTGTTCTGCACATATGTGCTTGCATACAAGTGTCCAGTGGTTATATTCATGAGGCATTCAAGGGACTTGTACTAAAAGATAAAACTCAGTTCAGTATGAATTGCATATTTTAATGGCTGAAAATATATCTGATCTCTTTCAGAACATCACCTGATCACCTGTCTGTAATCCACCTGCGTAAGTACTGGTCAAGGGGCTCATCGGCTATCAAGTTATAGATTTCAGTGGCTAATAGTAAGTTTTGCCAGATCTAAAGTGACTGAATGTAGTGTTAGAGTGCTTATAAAGCTAGAGTTCAGCTAAACATTTATTTGGCCAGTCTGTTTTATTTGTCTTTATTTGCGTGGGGATGTGGAAATGTAAGGAGTGTAGTCTCTCTCTGTCTCGTAGATATGACCTGTTAAAACATTTTACACTTAAACACCGGCATATGCGACGTTATCCATGCCCACACATAGACTGTCCATGTACTTGTAAGACATGGAATGCTTTGCATATTCATTTAAGTAGAAGGATATAGACTGTGTTGACCATTCTGTACTTTTCACATATTTCTTTGGTGATATATTCATGTCTTTATTTAAACATCCAACAGCTTCAGTTAGATGTTTAAATGAGATGTTAAACTCCATTTTAGTCATGGCATAATGAAGGGATACTAACAATTTTAAATATCTTTCAAATAGACTGCAAGCCACTGATCACTTTTGTTGTGACTTCCTTTGAATGTAGCTATGTTTTCAAGTGTGTGAACCTATACTGCTGGAGTTTTGAGATTGTTCTCATTGTTTTTTGATCTGCATATTTAGGAAGACACTGCTGAGGTCAGACGAGAGTGCATCCTCAAAGGTCTGTGTGTACCTAAATGAAGATCCAGAGAAGCTGGTGAGGGAGTACATGGTATGTTAAATTCTCTTTGTGTTTACAATAGAACTCCTAAGAGTTGTTAAAATACTTTCACCAACTAAGGTCCATGAGTGACTCAATCAATGTCAGTCTTAATTTATTTATTTAATTACATGTGAATTGTCTCCCCCCCAATACCCTTCCCTAACTCCCTTAGGACGTTGATGAATGAAATGGCCAAAGCCGAGACTGTCCTCGGAATCGTCATTTGAGCAGAGGGTGCCGATGCACATCTGGATGTTGGGATTGTCCTGGAGGAGGTGGAAGTTATGAACAGCTTGGGCAGTGTATCTTCTGCAATAGTGATGCTGCTGGGACTAATCTACGCACTAAACTTGAGCTACCCTCAAGTTTAGTGCGTTCAGCACTCAACTTGCTCAGTAACTCAAGCATACCTTTGAAGTAATACAGAAAATAATAATGAAATTGGATGGAAAGAACTTATCAAAGAAAGCACAAGTTCTCAATATGAAACTCGCTGCTAAGTTGAGTAAAGTTTCATATGGAAAATGAGTGTTTAAAGTCTGCAGTAGAAAAGATTTATATTGTTACAGTTCTCTAAGTTGAGCAACTATACTGACATGTTTTATGTTGTAAAGAATTGGCTGGGAAATGAAACTGTAACCTTTTTAGTTGTTTTTTATTTCAATGTCCAACTCGGCTGTGTTTTGTGCTGTGTAAAAAAACGATGTATAACAATTCTGAAAATACAATTGTGTTGTACCTTTTCTAATTGTTGAGTGTTCTTCCTACACTTTCACCTAGTGCTATCTTAAAATGCTTGATTAACGCTTGAAAATATGTCTTTGAATTAACGTCATGAAATAATGGAAAGGATTTTCACATGATTAACTAGCTGTCTTTTAGCATGAAGCATATTTGTTGAGCTAACTTGCTTTTAGTGAGTTGGACCTACTGAATCAGGTAGTGTGAAGGTACCACTGTAAAATAAGGTGGTTTCAACTAGATTTACATTCATCTTAATGAAGTTACATCAATGATTTGGTCCTAAACATTGCAGATTAGTTGGGCGGGCTGTATTGCATTACACTGGGTCACGCTATAGTAACTGAGTTAAAGGAACCTTTAAAACATATGTTGAGCCAACACATTTCATTTGAATTTGAATAACCTTAATGAATGGAGTAGAGCCAACTCATTTGATTTACAATCATCCATTGCATTACCATAATTCTGGTTAAGCCAACATATTTGGTTTAAATTAGAACAACCTTAATGAATTATGTTTTGCCAACTCATTTTATTTATATAAGAATAACCACAATATATTACGTTGAGCCAACATGTTTGATTTAGAATCACCCATTGAATCACCATTGTAACAAGTTGAGCCAACACATTTGCTTTACATTGGAATAATCTTAATAAATTAGGTTGACCTAACACATTTGCTTTAAATAGGAGTAACACAAGTACATGGTGCTGAAATAAAGCAAAGTAATCAGGTGGAAATCCTTTCCATAATTTTTTTATGTTCATCCAATGACTTATTTTTTTCAGTGCATGGCAACATGCTGACAGAGAGTTGTCAGCATATTGTGTATGTGAGGTGTTCGGTCCTTTTTATCATACAATGTGTGACAACAATTCACAAAGAGTGGTAAATCCTCAAAGAAGCAGTGACCATGAAGGTTCGGCATAAAATGGATTATTAACATCAGATAATTTTGGATAATAAAACAGCATTACAAAACAACAAGGAAGCAGTCACCTGTAGCTTAGACATAACTAAACGGCCTCCATGTCATGTTTCTAAGGACACTGGTGCTGGCTTGGCAAAATGATATGGATGAGTAATGGGATGCCACCCACATCCGGACACTTTGGGAAGTTGAGGGTCTGCTGCCAAGCCCCAGTCCCTGTTGACCTCTCTTACTTGCGATCTCAGCAAATTTGCCAATGACACCTTGTGAGTCACTCTCACCAACAGTGACATATGTCACCCAGACTCTCTTATTTAATAATCTCCCATATAACTACATGCTACAAATTTGACAAACTCAAAAAATAAATAGTAAATATGTGCTGGGAAACACTCCCTTCAACAAGTTGGTAACTGACATAATGACTCTACAATCTAAGCAAAGTAAACACATCGACAGCACTTCTTGAAATTTGTCTAATTTTTTCCCCTTATTTTTTCTTTTTTGATTAGCAAAATTTCAATTCCATTCTGGAGCAAGAAGACATGAAAAGAGCCTCCTAGCACACTGCTGATTCAAGGTTTTAGACGAGCAAATCTTAGGCAGGGAGCTCAGTGCACAGAGCTAGCCATTTTGCAGTTTGCTCTCATCTGCCAATTTCTTCCTGGGGCTTTCAGAGTCAATCAAAGAGCTACGAGAATGCTCACACCAGTCTTTTAATTATTCATGGTAATTCTATGCCACTACACACTCTCTCTTTTGCAGCCCCTGTCACCTCCCCCAAGCGAGGTGTGCTCTGATGTGTTTATGTGTTCTGAATATGGAAAGCTAAAAAGAAATTCTTCCCATTACAAACCTGAATTTTTGCTTACTGTGTGTTGCATTGGCAGCTTTTTTCAGGGTTGCCTGGCTCTGGCTTTTGGAAGAAGCTGAGCTGTTTAATGCTGGGTCCCATTCTGTTCTTATAATCTTTTTACTAGACATGTTGGCTGCAGGACATAAACATTTGCTATATTCATTTCTTCACAATGTGCAGCATACCATTACAGTTTTATCAAATTTGATTTTATACAATCACATACATCTTTCAGGGCCTAAACGTTTGATTCCATATGTATTTATTGTGTCTGTTAAACTGGCTCCAAATCTTGATAACATTCCTGCCTAGAAGGTCACTGTGGTGCAACAAAAAAAAGCCTGTCTATCATTGTATCTGCAAGGGATTTGAATTTGTTTGATAAGCGCTGTTGCATTCATTTCCTCCTATGAGCTAATTAACTAGAAATGGGGCAACTCTGCCATTCTGGGCTGTCCATCAACCTGCCACCAGCTACTGACATCACAAGGTAGATGTCAAGTATAGCCTTTTGTGTCTCAGACAAGCCTATTACCAGGAAGTGTGAGCAAAAGGCTTTAAGTGAGCAGACAGCAGCTGAGTGATGTTATCAAAATCTTTTTTACAGAGAAAAGCTAAATTGCCCCCAAAATCACTCAGATTCACATAACAAGATATAATAACAATCAAAGAGAAGAGGGAGCGGGGGAAATTTGTATCTTTGAAAGAGAAGATACTGAGTGCACACTAGCAGCTTGAGCATGTAGTACAATATACAGTCTTCTATTGATGCCCCTTCACAACCTTCATTTCAGTCGTATCAAAGAAGCTGCTGGTGCTGCTGGGGCCTTTGAGGGGAAGGTGATAGCTCCAGTGCGAAGAAGCTGTTCTATTTTGTTGGTTAGTGGTTAGAGAAAAATGGCACACCTCCTTTTTCTGACTTGTCTTCACAAGTCTTGTCAAGATAAAGAAAAAATAAAAAATAAAAATAAAAAAGAGGGGGAAATGTTTCATGTCTCCTGTCTTTTCCTGCCGAAAGCAAAAAAAATAAAAAATAAAAAAAAGAGGGCAAAAAAAGCCAAGAAAGATACAGTGACATGCCAAGGGAGGATGTGGCTGGGATGAAAGCATGTCACTTTGTAAGAGATGTTCATGAAATGCCCCCTTTTCTCTTTTTTGAAAACAGATGTTGTCAGAATTTGAAGGATATATTGTTCCTGTTCTGCAGTACCACTTGAGACAGGAAAGAACTTTGAAATGGGGTGTTTACAAGCCAGTCAAATGTGTCCTTTTGATACAAGTGACAAGAAGTTGAAAAGGGAGACATAAAGATCTGCAGACTACTCTGTCTAAAAACATTTACTGTAGTTTTACCTTGAAATAAACTCTTCTTAATTCTTTGAGACCTTCAGATTATTTGTCTAATTTGTACAGTAAATCAATTAGGCACACGCATTATTACATTGGAAGACGTCAACAAGTTGTGTAATAAGCATCTTAAAATAGTCCTCGTTCACTCCATATTCAGATATTATGTTAAACCTCTTCCACTCGTCAAGATCCCATTTACCATTAGATCTTTTGCTTGGTTTTGTCTGCACATTTTTTAAGTAATTCATCTATTTTTGTCAACAAAAACTGAAAATGCTAAAATACTTCAAATTTGCCTAGAGAGCACCAGAAAGTGGAGCAAAAATAACAAAAAGATTCATTGCAAAACCTTTTTAGAAAAACAAATGTGCTGCAAAAGCTCCACTGGAAAAAGTAACTTGATTTTTTTTTTTTTTTTGTCACATTTTCACAACAGACAGTGACTTTTATTATTTTATTTCATACATGTGAAAAAGAGGGGCTTTATTTTATATGAAATAAAGCATAAAAATCCTTACTGTCAAAAACTTTTTCTGCCAGACAAAAAGTGACAGCAGCTCTGAATGTTTCACATATGTTTTGTAGAAAGGTATTGGCTAAGTTCGGTCAAGCTGGAGAAGCCAAAAAAAGGAGCAGCATAAATATTGAATGCAATATTCATAAATGCCTTCATCCAGCCCCTTAAAACATGAGCGTTTGTTTGTAAACATCGCGTTTACTAAGTAATCCCAGTCAGCCTACAGGAAAGGAATTCCAATTCAAAGTCCTCTAAATAATGACGGAAGGCGCACTTGGCCCCAAGCATTATGTTTATCTCTAGAAACATCAAGAGACCAGCATTGTATAATAGAGCTCTGCATTCACAGCAGGTTTCCTCCTTCCCCACTGTGGTGGTGATAAATGGCAAACACTGAAGCAGTTCTCACCTCTGCAGACCCCGACCTTACCTATGCAGGTGTCCGGTAAAGCATTCTATCTGATTACAAACAGCAGTGCTGGTTCACACAGGTGCCACAAGATGAAAAAAACAACAACAAAAACACGACAGAGATTTTTTTTTCTGTTTTTGTTTACACGAACATGATGATTTTACTTATCTACAATCACAAATAATGCCTAAATTCTGTATGGAGATGATTGTGCAGTGATAAGAGGTTGGTCTGCAGCTCGAGACAGAAAGAGAGAGAAAAAGAGGACATTACCATTGAGTGAGCCACTGAAAAACATTGGAAGAGTCTGACTGGAGCTCTGAAATAAGAGATCAATGACGCATATCACACTAAAGGAGCATGAAGCTGCATCTCAAAGACTAACTGGGCAGGAAACATCATCCCTCTTCCATTTCAAGCATTCCCTTCCTGCCGTCCTCATGTCCCTCTAACACTTATTGTAGCCATCATTTCCCCTTTAAATACTTCTTCTTCGATGTGAGTTACTGCTCTTCATAAAATAAGCCACAAACTTATCACAGTGTTCGCGCAGAAACACGGCATGTTAACTTTCAAATGCTATTGCATGGGGCGTGATGCTGACAAACGCTTCCACTGAAGTGCCAGCTCTGAAAATGCTCAATTTGTCTTGCATTTAGCGAAAACTGCGTAGGCGAGAAGGAGAATAAACACTGAGAAGCATCAAGTAATCCCTGAATGGATATTATATATTGAAAATAACAACAAAGTGTGTCTGGTGTGTTTGGGGGTCATACTGAGCCTTCAGAGGATAACAACAGAGGGAGCACAGGCAGCAAGGGAAATAAAGCGAATTCTGTGATGTCTGTAGGATCCCTGATTTCCGCTGTTGAGTGGAGAAAAAAAATAATAAAATATTGCTGCGCTGCCAAGTATTGGCTTCAAAATTTTGACTTGCTGTGATGTAGCTGTCATCCTTTCAAAGGAAGTGGATAGCAAGGGGGAATGGGTGCATGTACCGTGTCTTTCACTGAGCTTTTCTGAAGTCCAGAGTTAGATGCAGCACTTCTTTTTCAATCTGCATGGAAAGAATGCTGAGCTGGGTGTTAATTCAATGTGTCATCACAGAGGCTTTTCTTTTGAGTAGTTTGATAGGTGTTGGTGGAGGTAATATTCTACTTCCAACATCTTGAAACAAGAAAAACAAAATAGAATTTACTAAAGTCTAGTGACACATATCAAAACAAACCTGGACGGTTTTGCTCTGGTGAGTGAGTACATTTGACTGGACAGAGGGTTGATCCAAAATTGCCCTACTTATAGATCAAAATATGTCTACTTTATTATTTTGGCTGTAGGGATTTTGGAGTAATCCCCCCAAACAAGTCTATAAATTGTTAAAATATGAACACTTAAAATATTCTGAATTTCAAGACAGACAAGTTAAATATTAAATAACTAACAATTCTTAAAGCGACTGTTGTATTTATATGTATTTTATAATGCAATCAATGTAAAGGCTACTATATTTGTTTATTGATATATCACACTGACAATAACAGTGAATGAAGTCTGTTTTTTTTTTTTTTTTTCCCTTTTTGAGATGATTTAGATACATCCATCACACAGCCATCTAAACTCTCAAAAATTCAGAGCCGGCAGCAATTGCACCATCACTGACTGAACGTGTACTGACAACCTGTCCGCCTGAAAGGCTTTTTATTGCCACAGTTTGCCTTCAGGCAGAACATCATCTGTGTTACGCACACTCTGCATGGACTGAGAAAAACTTTCAGGCCTCTAGACTTTTACATTATGTATTTAGTATTAGAAACACACATCGTGAGGAAAAGATTTACAATGCATTTACTCTGGGTTAGTCACTTCCTTTAGGAACTAATCAGTAGAACTTAAAGTTTTGCTGTAAATTTTTGAAGAATATTATGTTTATATTATGCACAACTCTAATTTTTCAGCTTTCTTGGGAGATTTATTTATGTACCAGAAGTGTGTTTGTAGAATTCGCTGTTGTAAATTCCAGCAAATTAAAGAACCCCTTTGAGAATTTCTATTTTTCATTCTACATTATTAGTCTTAATAAATTAGAAAATAGAGCATTGAGCAATTTTAATTACTTTGGATCCAGGTTTCCCTTTTGTCTGGCGTAAATGGAGTTATAGCCCACTTCCCACCATTTACAGAATAGCCTATCCACAATGAACTATTTAAAACAACCATAGATCTTATAGTAATTGTGTATCAAGGGGGGTCTCCTCCTCACATTTGAAAACAATATTTGTTTGGACTAGCACCGTTAGCATTGACGCAAAACCGCATGTGATCAAGCTGAAAATTTTAACGCGATAATATTAATGAAGCTACCTATTTTGACCTAGAAGCCTCTCTCCCACAGCAGAACATCATGGACTCGACACACAGGAAGTGATGAAAAATGAAAGGTTTCTGCGAACGTTAGACATTTTCAACTTTCTTATATATGCCGATAGCCTGCATGTGCACATCTATGTGAAAAAGCTCAAATTTTTACAATCATGAATTACACCAGTTTCTCAGTCGGATGAGGACAAGAGAATGTCGCTTCATCGCACAAATTCCATTGGAAATGAATGGAGAGGGATGTTTCTAAATTATACTCCATTCCAGCTTCTCCTGCTTACCAACAAATACATACTATATCGAGTACTCCAAACATAAATAAAGTGAAAACTAGACATGGTCATGTTCGTTCAATGGACATCACACGATGTCTTCGCTGGATGGAAGTTGACCTGATTAAGATTTATTTAAATTAAATGCTCTACAAAGTGCTGCTAAAATGAAAACATTGACAGACTAGAAAAGTTGACCCTGTCAATGATCAAAGGTGAAACAAGCATTTGAATTGTTTTCTATTTTTGCACTCTGGTGATCAAATTGCTTATGTTAATGTATCAAATGCAACACAAGAAATTGTTTGAGGTTTGTTAAACTGAAGTATATCTTTTTTATTTTACTGACATTTAGAACAGGTACCATGGGTATATGATACATACATGGAATATGCAATACTTTTATGCAAGAAAAATACTGTACAAAAGATACTATAAGCCATAATTAAAATTATCTTTACTTTTTTGTTGATATCAACAAAGCTTTATTTATATATGCAATGTTCTATAAACTTATTTTGATGTTCCTTGTACAATCAATTCTATTTCCTTTTTGACTCTCTAATCCAAAAACTGTCTCCATAGCCTTCAACTATATCTCTAGATGGGGAGTAGTGTTTTTTTTATTTTATTTTATTTTTTTTTTTTATTATTTGACTGAAAGCCTTTGAACTGCTCTCTATACATCAGAAATGTTCACTTCGTTCTTTTCTCAAGTCCTTGGTTATTTATTTGTTTATTTCTGTGGCAGTGAGCAGGATTAGTCAGTAGCGGCAGCCCTACTATCAGTCCAAGATGTGCTCTTCCATCCTGCTGCTGTGCGCTGATAAAGGAACTGCACGACGAGTGACTCAGGTGCACAGAGAGTCTTGTAGAAAACAACATTTCTCTCACTGAGACACAGTCCTGCATGTTAATGATGACCAGCGAGCAAAGGGAGGGAGAATTTATGCCACAAGCAGTGAATTCAAAGAAAGATATAAGAGAAAAAGTCCCCAAAAAATCTTTATACGAAACGTGAACCTGCTGAAAAAGCTTTTCAGCAGTGTCGATCTTTTTACGAGCTCCACATAAATTGTGGATTAAGCCCAAATCAAGTAACTATCCAGAACACAATCTAAACAATTTATTAATAGCAACATAGTATCAAGAGGCCAGAAACCACAACTAAGTCTGACAAAAAAACTAAACATGTTCTTACATCTGCTTCACAGAAAACAATGTTTATAAATCACCGCTGGATTCCCTTTCCTGGATCTTATTTAAGGGCTCACTACTGTCTAAACTTGTAACTGCTTCACTGTAAGACATTAGGGTTAAGTCAGCAGATCTGTAGGCGCATGCTGAGAGACTCGGCCAAATGGTGCAGAAATAATATGTGTAAAGTACTCTTACATTCAGAGAGGCAGAATTCCCTCTTTTCCTGTCTTTCTGAGTCTAACTTCTGATATGTTAGGGCACCTGCTACACAGTCCTGGGCCTCTGTAGTGCTCTGAATTACAAATTACCTTCACAGTGATCTCCCTGGACTTCGGAAGGAGTGCTTGGGGAAAAAAAAAACTTACAAGAACAGCAAAAAATATGCATCTTTGATAGAATACAAGCGAAAGATAAGTCAGAGAAGGTTCTATTCTGTACACAGTGCTTTTTCTGCATGCTATCCTTGGACATTAGCTCTGTGCATGTTTTAAAGCTGCACAACATATGACCTAGATACATAAACTTATTTTTCTCATCTTAAACTGTTTTTCCTACTTGAAAATTCTAGTTTCTTACAATCATTATCTTAAACCATCAATTCAGCAACAATTTTCCAAGTCTTTAAGCATTATAATAGCATTTTGCACATTAGCCTGTATCATTGCTCAACTTTCATGCTGTCCTCTGTTGATTAGCTTAAAATTGCTTGCATTTAGATGACCCCAAAAAAAAAACAAAATTGCTTGTATTCTTTTCTCCTATCCTATTTGCGCCTTTAACAGTTGTGAAAATATATTTGATCATCAGACCTAAAAATATTGCAAGCATGCAATGTTAAATGGATCATCTTAATAAAAGCTTTTAAAGAACTGTCAACATTTCCTGTGAAGATTTGATGTGTCTTGGTCCAAAGTGCTCAAATATGCCACATGCCATACATCTGAGGTGCAGCATTTTTGAATAATGAAAAAGCAAAAAAGGGGGAAAACATGTCGGGCTGAGTTGATTTTAAACTAAACATATGAAATGAGCAATATATGAAATGACACAAGAATGGTAAACAGTCCATCTGTGTTTTCCCCAAGGACACCTGTCATAGTTAGAAATGCACTTAAAGAGGAAGCATGGTAGTAAAATAGCAGTCGAAGAACATTCTACTGGCACTGCGTTGTTTGCAGATTTTGGCCTGAAAAAAAGATAAAAGTGTGGCTATGTAGAGCAGAGAATTGATGAAAGAGCTAACTGAAAACCATACAGCCAGAATCTTACTTTGCTGCAAAATTTAGTTTCTTTTATGTTACTTTAGCAAGACTTTCTTTCATATTGTTTTAGCAAGACATTTTACTGCAAGACAAAATTAAGAATAGCACTGTACTTGACATTTTGAATAGTATCGTAATGTCAAACTATACCAGCAATGTTTGCTGCTACTCAATATCAGTTAATCCTCTGTGTTTGCAAGACAGGAATAATCTAAAAATGTGCAGTTCATTCTAAACACGTCACATTGTATGCTATAATCCATTTATCATCTGACAGCTCAGTGTGGTCTGAACTGGGATTTCACACAAATCATAAACAATTACCAGGTGGGAATCACCATGCTGGATCAGACATTGGAGAACAAACAGCCAAATCTTTTAGTGCCTCTAATCTGTGTCTCTCTCTCTGTTTTTAGTTTGCATTCACACTGATCAACATGCTGTCACACATTTTAGATGTTAATTGTTTCAGTACTATCGGCAGGGTTTTGTAATTAAAAGGCGCCGTTGAATATATTTATGAACAGTGAGACTGTATAGTCGACATTGCTCTTCATAGAAAAAAAAAAAAAACTTTATATCTAGACCTTGAAGCAGGCGCAAGGTGTAGATCATATTTTTAATGTAATCTATTAAAAAAGCAACCCTTTATTGTTTATGTATGTGTTACTTTGTATACTGTGTATTTGTGTTTTTGTTTTTCAAAACGTGTTGCAAAATTTTTCTTCTATGTGAATGATTTATGGTTAAAAGCAAAAAGTGAAGCTTTGAAAAACAAGTCACAAAACCACTAATTCTTAAAAAAAAAAGCTAAAAAGAATTCAAATATAAATAAAAATTAAAAACAAACATAGTCTCACCTATAAATACAGCTTGCATCTATACCACATTCATATTTTAATGGGCTTACAAAAGAATTTTTTATTTTTATTTTGCCATTTGCTGGTCTTTGTTACCATGTTGCATTTCGCTACACGGCTTCTTTCTATTTTTAATTCCGTCAACTCAAGCCTGATAAGGAGGCTCGGCTCAAGCCACACATCTCTGAAAAGGATTTGTCATTCAATAATAACAGCAGACTGCATCCAATGCTTTAGTGATTGTGAAAAAAGCAGTCTGCTAATATAAAAGCTTTGGACCCAATGCTAACAAATTTATGGCACTAACAACATGAGAGCAAATGTGCCAGAACTGGTGGATTTCCAGACACTGCCACAGTACACATGGTTCTTAGATTGTTATGTATTTATTTTTCTTTCAGTGGTAGGTAATGTGTTGTGTTGCCATTGCAGACTAATGAAACAGACACACATAAAAGTTTGTCTTTTCCAGCACTGAATACAAATTATGCAATAATTTTATAATACATTTTCTAAAAAATCAAGTGCAATTAGAAATGCAGAGTTAAACTGAAATTGCACGACACAAAGATAACAAGCAGAACAACTCTGAAGTCAAATCTCAAATTTTGACGTTTATATCTTGTCTTTTTGCCTATTTAAATCATCTACAGGGTCAGTATAATAGAAAATACTTTCAAACTTTGTTCACAACAATGTCTGCATGTGACAAGGAATCAGCAACAGGGGGTATCTCGGAGACGAAACCAATCATTACTTATCGAGAGACACTCAAAGTAATTAATGACTTCCGCAAACTGTTGCAAATGGAAAACATTAATGAATAATTTTTCGATACATAATCAAGTAATTATGAAATGAACTCAAGAGTAAATCCAGGAATGATGATAATGAATACTGGTGATTATCAATTTGAAGCTATCTCCCTCTTGGCCTCAAGGGACCTGTGCTAGTTTGAGAAGAGGAGAAACGGGGAAGGAAGGATTTCTCTTTCGACACAGTGATAATGTGCCAGTGCCACTCAAAGATCCAGAGTGACACACAGCTGTGAAGACACTGAATGTCTTCACTATTCCACATTTTTCCCCCTAAAAGCACTGTCATGTCTGCTTCAGTTCATTCCATAATATCAAGAGGAATCATTTCTATGTCTACTAATGTGCAGCCTTGTATGTCAGACTTACCCCCATTTTTAATGACAAACATGTTGAAAACTGCCCTAATTATTTATACCAGGTCCTCATTCTGTCAGCTATTCAAGGACACTTTCAAGTGTCTCATGAAGATTTTTGATTTTTATGACGTGCTAGGTATTGGTTGATCACTGGCTACAGAAATAACCTTGAATAGTCTCTTCTTGTTTATTATATTATTTCTAATGTCAACTGCAGTTCACAATTAACTGAGTCCTTAAACTAGGAGACAAAGTATCTTCAGTTTAGCTTAAAAAATCCAACTATTACTGCTTAGAATGCATGGGAGAAGACTCCAGGTGCCTTGTTACGAGTATGACATCTTTTGATATATTTTTGTTTTAAAACAAAAAAAAATTACAGTGTATTTCATTGTGTGATAGATTCAAATATATAATTTTCTGCGTTCTTATCAATAAAAATCTGAAAATGATGCACACTAATGAAATCATCGAACGCATCCGCATTCACTGTCTTTACTCTGATGCCCCTAAATGAAATTGAGTGACAAAGATTGCTTTCATAAGCTACCTTTATAATCAAAGGAAGTTGTATTTTCACTTCAAATATTAGTCTTCAGAAACATCTGCTGACCAAAACTTGAACGTCAAACTAAACAGGCACAAGTGAAAAATACATTGGAGGAGTGATGAGGCCCACAACAACTTTACAGCAGCTTCATGATTAAGGAAACTGAATATGTTAACACAAAAACTATTTTCTGTGCACTTCACTCTTCTGGCCTTTAGGGAAGAGTGATGAAAAGAAAACAATTTTTGAAAGAAAATCATAACACTCCTGTTTATAATTTATGCCATTTAGGGGACATAGCAAATGGTTTAAATCAAACCAGATCCATATGTTACTTTGGAAATACAGACCTAAATCTATTTTGATCGAAGTGAAATTGTCCTACTGTGCAAAGCTGGTTGACAAACTCTGAAAAACAGAAATAGCAGCTATATGCTTGTACTAAAGAACAACACAGCGCTACTGAACAAAAGCCTTTAACACTTCAGATTTTGATTTGTAATGTTTTTTTTTTGTTTTT
This sequence comes from Poeciliopsis prolifica, assembly GCF_027474105.1. NCBI lineage: Eukaryota > Metazoa > Chordata > Actinopteri > Cyprinodontiformes > Poeciliidae > Poeciliopsis > Poeciliopsis prolifica. The sequence goes on from NW_026562396.1 coordinate 3,416,437, forward strand.
TTTAATGATATAATGTATATTTTTGCTTCCCCTCGCAATAACAAACACCAAGTTGGTTTATCCTTCAACATTCTAATAAAGTACAATAACATTTTTGAATACAACATTACAAAATGTTAAAAAGGTCCTGAGAGTGTAAGTAGTCTTCAAGGTCCCTGGATCTTAAAAGTAACAATATGTTATGTTTAGAGTAAATAAGCATCTCAGATTTCCGCCTTTTCACAAGGAAAAAATAAATAAATCTGTACTGCTGTTTGATTGTGGGAGTTTAACCAGAAAAATAAAGGCAAATTACTGTAATTCTTTCTACTTCAGCACATTGTAGTTAAAAGCCAGTACTTCCAACATCAAAAAAGATTGACAACGCCTCACGTTGATAACACAAATTTGCATTCACATCGCTTTTGTTAAACTCATCCTATAGGTCACTGTAACAAATGGCCCACATTGCTGCATAGGTATGAGGACTTGTAGGGATAAATGGTACCCTGAGGCAAAATCATTATTTACGGCAGCCATGGCTATTAAAAAAGCATGATAAGTGGTGAAATAAAAATAGACCCAAGTAGGCTTGTAATTTAGCAGATAAACAGACTGTGTAAGCAAATACCCCCAGGTAAATGTCTGTTGGTTTAGTTTACCTTAAAGCCTGAAATGAACCGTCTTAGGTCGAATCCTCATCAGTTGCTCTTAGACTTTTTTTTTTCACTTTAAGAGCAATAAGACCTAGCTATAAAAATATTAAACATTCAAGTAAAATGACTGTAGCCATAGCCGATTTCCTGAATATTACAGTCATCAAAGTTTTTCCAACCTGCAAATTTCGAAACCCTCATTTCAAACTCAAAGGAGAAAGCAGACTAAAAAATGCTAAAATGTCTGGTCTGATTCAAGAGACACTGTTCTTGAATTTGATGGACAGAGATGCACACCATATAAGCACAGGATCTTGTAAAAGATTTCCTAAATATTCTGTTCTGACTGATTGAAGCACGCTTGATTTTTTTCTTTGTCATTTTATTGCTGCTCATGCCAGATATTAAAATCAGAAATAATAGTAACTTCTGTCTATAATAACTGAACTCACCTCACAGGGACTGAAGTTGTTTATACAGCAATGGCCATATTGATGTTTGTGCCATGGTATGTCCGGCCTTATGTATTCTTAAATCAATTCCTTCATTTCATTGTTTTTGTTGTCCTCTGTTTTACATCTCTATGGATTTTCCATTTAATTTGGGTTGGCATTGTGAGGGAAGACAGTATTGATTTCTGTCTAAGGGGGTTTATGGGAACCATGTTAAGCTTGTCTCCTTGAGATTTCAGAGTAGGTTGTGACAACACATGGAATATATTCTTAAGCGGCAGTGAAAACCTGACCCCACACCAGGCTGAAGTCAAAATTACTTGATGCCTCCCACCTTAGCTCAGGTGGGTAGTCGTGTACACACTTCTCTCGGGTAAAAGGATGTCAGTGGAAAATATCTTACTGTTGGGAAAAATAGGACATTCAGGTCAAGCGAGCACAGAAGCCGTAGGAGGATGTTGTCTAGCATCTCTAGGAAGCAGCATCCCAGACACACATACAGAAGGTCAGGATGCTGCCAAGCTGAAGTTGTTTGTTGATTCAAAAGTGGCAATAATTGTCCACAACCCCACATCTTGAAAATGGCCTCAACAGTCAACCAAGCTCTTCAGGCCGTAATTCAGGAAAACACATTTACAGACACAAAGAAAAAACCAGAGGCACAAAAAAAAGGATGAACAAATTTGTGAGAAAGATGAAAAACTTTATCACATTATGCAAAACAACTGAACTTTTAACAGGTGCTTCAAATAGAGATGCAAAAGAGTGTTGTGACTGTCGAGAACCAGTGGCAAGTGAAGTGTTTTCAGAGTGAAAAAGGGAAACACTTCTAACTGACTCTATTCTTTGTCATCTAATGTGACATCATTATTTTTTGTAATTAGCTTTAAAGATACAGTATGATTTAATGAATCGTAATTGCTAAAAAAAAGTTAGTATTTTATGAAGGGTAGTTCATCCAATCCTATTTTGAAAAATGCACAACAAAAAATAAAATGTCACTGTGACAGAGCAGCTCACAGGCTGCAAGAACTGCATGTGAACACCATCAGCTGCTAAATGTTTTTATCCATTTGATGCAGTTACATAGGAATAGTGATAATATTTGCACTTTAGAATGGTACAAGATAAAGTACCATTAATTATTGGGTAGATTACATTGCATATAAAAGAAAACCATTTTGCTATAACAGTGTTTAGTTTGAATTAAGACACAAGTATGAGCCTTATTTCAATTTTAATGCACACTGGCATTGGAGGATGTGCCATCTCATTATTTTAAACACAAAAATAGGGACTACACATCAGAAATAACAGAAAAAAGTACTTTGCAGATACTAAAAGTACCAGGAGGATATTCTGTGATAATCTTGATTGGTTTATTGGGTTAACCATCCAGCACAGGAGAGAAAAATGAAAATGGCAAGATTTTATGAAAGAAAGGCAGAAGGGGCTTGAGGTCATCTAGATTGCTGAAGGGTGGATAAAATGAAAACAGGATGTGAAACAGGGATGCGTGGGGTTTGTATGGGAAATGTGCTGAAACAACAGAAAATTCTTTTTTTCTCTCCCTATTTTGTGGGGGACCAAGGAATAATTTAAACTGTGAGCTGAGGTGGAGATCATTTGCTACTGATGAAAACACTATGTTTCATACACACCTACAAATATCCACACATCAAATGCAAACAAAAAGAGATCCACAAGAGAAGCACACAATCTCTGCATCAAAATATTGCCTATATGGTCTCCATTTTCTTGTATTTTGGTCCATTTGTGACATACATAGCTCTGTGCTAATATATCTGTGCGCAAGCTAACATAAAAGCTGTTATATTTATTTCAGCATAATCAATAATCCATGGAGTTCTCTGTGGAGATATTTTTTTCTTCAGGAAGGCAAACTGCCATGATTTATTTCTGAAGATATTATGAAGCAAACCCCCTCCACTCCAGTGATAAACAGAGACACCACTCCATATGTTTAAGATTTGTATTCCTTGCAAAGAACTTTACTCCAGAAAGTGGTCAGAAATTTACCCAAAAATTTTTTAAAAAGCAATAAGTTGCAGGCTGTAGACTTATTTTTGTTAAGTTATCTTCTCTTTCTATGTTACCACTTAAAACTGTCAAAGTTTGTTTTGTTGTCTTTAAACAGTAATTTACAAAACTGAAGCGCAATTTCATAACCCACTTGTATGTCGAGGCCTATTGTCATTTTGTGATACTGATTTATAGTCACATTTTCAATGACACATTCCATTGAATATTTAGATAAGGTCAAACTATCTTTAGTGTCCATTTGTGACAAATCCCCCTTAAACTCATTTAGATTTTACAAGATTATTCATCATGTCTTTGTCCTCCATTTGGACTTACACTTCAACAAGAAAGCCTGAGCTGAATTCTATTTTGGACCTGATGAACCTGAGAATTTGGTTGCAACCATAAATCATTTTTTTTCTGACTGATGGTTTTTAAAACTTTAGCAAGCATCACTTTGCATTGTTTTCCTGAAGTTTACTACAAGCTAATCCTGTAAAATTACAGGATTACCCTCACCCGTACTCCATTTCAATGCCCAAGTGAGGAACCAGCGGAGACGTTCAGAGACCAGTTTGCGGGTTTCTTCCTTGACCAAACAACAGCTGTGTGTTGTATTCCCCGTTGGCAGAGTTTGAGATAGCTGTGATGCCTGAGGTCCAAATTTGGTTGCCAAAGAGAACTGACTCAACAATCTCGTTCTTCAGAGGTGGCAAGAGCTTTTGGACCAAAGGTGGCTCACTTCTCTTTGCTCCTCGTTTCCCCCAAGAATCTTTCATTTAAAATTAGATCAGATACTTAGAACATCAAAAAAGTATGCAACACTTTCTAAATAAATTTCACTAATAAACCTTTGATGAAGTTAGAACATTTATCAGAGAATACTACTCTGAATGTTCATTCTTGGCTCCCTTAGGAAATATTTAGTGGTTAGATTTCATGTTTATTTCTTTATGATTTTTTTTTCTTTTCTATGAGTGTTGAGATATTCTGTGTTGGGTGTGATCACAAAAACATAAAAAATAAAATTTGTGATCATTTTAAATTGTGCAATATTGCCATTCTGAAAAAAAAAAAAACATTTTATGAACATCATTTATTTGTGTAGAAACTGCAAATAGTACTTCCTAATTAAGAGAGAGATTCTCTGGTATTTTATGATTGATACAAAACTGCTTAATTTTATTTCACAAGACTGATAAAGCATTTTAATTCATAAATCTAATCTGATGTCGAGTTCTCAACTGCTACATTATATTTAAGAATGAGTTGCTTTCAGTTCCTCTCTTTTTTTTTCTGACATAATTTGAAACATCGTAAATGGTCAATTATTTAATTATCTTATGTCATTGCTGGATACTGTTTCTGTCTTTCACCATTTATCTCGCTTTGTGCTTTGGGTCCACACAACGGAGTTCCTCTCTTGGCATCAACACTGTGCACACAATCGTCCAAGTATAAGGTTTTCCTTCTGTGTTTACAAACACTCAATGTACACACCACAGATACATGCACACACACACACACACACACTAAAGTCCATGTCTGATTCTGTCCTGCTAGAGGTTTAACTTTTATTGGCTTCTTTACTTTTTTTTCTGCAGTGCGGAACAAGGTCAAGTCTCATGAAATTTAACCTCAACACAAGCCTCAGATTAAAGGTCGTAGCTTCATCCTTCACATTTTCTTGACCCATAATATCATGTCATAATACAGCAGGATTAATGTCTCACCTTACCTCTGGACTTTATCTTCGTCCACACATACCCTATTTCTTATATAGGACCCAATTCCTTGTTCCAGCCTTTACTGTGTGCAGAATGTCCTGTATTCCTCGATTCACGCTGCACTTGGCGGCAGCTCAATCTCAATATCATGTTATCGGACTCAGGGGCCAGGGATATAAATACTACGTACCATAACTCTCTCCTGTTCAATAACCATTATATGCTCTACTTTATACATTAGAAGCACCTGATGGGGCAGTAAATTCACAGCTGCAGCTCGACCATCTCAGAGTGCCCTTAGAAAAAAAAAGGACGTGGAATTCAAAGAAACAGTAAAACAGGAATGTGGAAAAATGTGATTTGGCAAAAAAGAATAATTCACATAAGGGTAAAAAGAATTTGATGCAGTCAGTGATTGCATACATAAAATTAAAAGAACATAGAGGAGACAGACTATTACAATTTTCTATTGGATTTGCTTTCTCACTGTGGCAATTGGTATTGTATTTGTGTAATAAGCTTTGTACATTGAGTGAATCATACATTCCATTTCCCAGAGTCGTTGTTAGTTCTGCCTAGACCTTCAGATCTATCTGCCCTCACAAAAGGCTTGAATTCCTTTTGCGTAGATTATTTCAACACCACTGCCAACGTCTGTTCACTTTCCAAGGATAGCAATCAATAGAAACATATTTTTCATCCAACTCAACGATAAAGTAAAGCCTGTACTGAGCATGGAAATGGCAACAAATGTCCATTCCCTACACCCAAAGCACAGTGCAAACAAGCACACAATATCGCGGGCACAGACTCAGACACTACTGTTTACCACGTAAGCATGACTGGATGCAGCACTGAGTTCACGCTTCAGTGCACTTTTTCATTTGGAAAGCTAGGGTGGTTACCCACAGAGCGAGAGCTGATTAAGAAAACAGTCCCATTTAATTTCTTTCTCCTCAACGGCCAGAAAGAGAAATGTAATTAAAGCCACTAAATCTCCCATGGGCTCTGCTACCTGCTACACGACCAACATGACACGTCGTGTAATTCGGCCGACCTACAAAGGCAACGGCAGGTTCGTTTTTTTTTACCCCCGCCGCGGATGGCGCAGTGAGTGTAGGACTTCGGAACAGACAACCAGCCACAGAAAGAAAGATGAAATTAGCTCGTCTGCTAGGAAACGTCAGTGTTGTCTTAGGACAAGACATGAACTTGAATCATAAGCTTTATTTGAGATTTTCAACTTTCACTCATGCAGTATTCTTTATGTAAAACAGTGGTGGACGGTTTTATTACAACAGACCCAATGCTATTGCTGGTCACAGGCAAAGGTTCATCCAATATGCCAACTAGGGTCCTCCATCAAGATTTAATTGGGGTATTAAAGCATTGAAACTTTGTTCCATGCTCGTTAGTTTGTGTTCCTCAAATGGTTTGTTAAGGACTCTTGTTGCCTGTGTTGTGCATGAATATATTCATATGAGTGCATTCATGCATGGCATTCACTTTAATGAGAACCTTTAACCTAAGGATGCTGCTTTTTCACATGATGAACTTTCAACTTTCACTCCTTGCGCAGCTTGCCGAGGAGTAATGAAAGAGTAGGATTTTGGAGAAAAAAACATCTGTAAATTGAGAAAGGTTTAGGGCACTTTATCTTTGCAATTTTATGAAGGAAAGATACACACCATTTCCCTTCAAAGGAAAGCGCTTGGTGACACTCGAGTGCAGTTCAGGCTGTTGCATGTGTCTATCTCTCTGGGGAAAAGCAATTGATGATATGAATGCCTCTTGGATGAGTTTTAAACTTAACTATGTGAACTTAAGCTGCATGGCCAAACAATCAAAAGCTGTAGATTGTTCAAAATTGTGTCTGCTTTCTGGTTCTTTCATGGCATTGTTGGTTTGCAGATAAAGCACAAATAAGCCAAGGACTGAACCTACTGTCATTTCTGTCAGTTCTAAATTATTTCCTCTGATGATTATGCAGGTAAACTCTCAGCCTAAAAACTGTAGCATAACCTGTCTTTAATTTGTGTGGCTTTTATTCATTTTTCATTTCTTACAACAAAGAAAAAATTACATAAAATAAAACTCAATTTGTTGAGAATTTTGCAAATTAAAACACAGTTAATTTGAGCAAGAAGAAAAGGAGAACTAAACAGCCATGACTTAGATGACAAAGGCCAAGTTAGAAATGCCACCTAATCATTTTATTAGTATGCTAAGTGGCAGATGGTACCATAACCTTTAGTAAATTATCATAAAAAAAATTATTTAATAAACAAGGAGGAGATGAATTATTAAAATTAGTTAAATACACCGTGTTCCAAATAATTATGCAAGTGATATTTTCTCAGATTTTCTTAAATGGTCAATGCGAATGATGCTCAGTATAATTTTGAAGGCATGAACTATTACAATATAAATCAAATTTTACTGAACAAAGCTCCCCATGAAAACAGTATTTTTTTTCAAAAATAAAAAACTGCGCTGTTGCAAATTATTATGCACAGCAGATTTTCTAAACATTTTATGGATTATGAAGAACTGCAAACAGTTATTCTTTGAATGCGCTGCATTAAGTGTACTAAAATAAAAAGCTATTTTAACAGCTGCTTTCTTTATCCAATGAATTTGTCTAACAGAAACCTTCCTCATTATCCCTTTATCTGTTCAAACCCATCTTTGTTCTGAATCATAAATCTCTTTACAGTTCAGTTTTGGTTAAATATCTCATGTTTTTATACCTTGCCATACGGCTCTGCACTATCTGATGATTTTCGTCAGCAAATAGATCCTTTCTCTTCCACATATTTCTTGAAACCTGTGGCCTGCTTAATAATGTGGAACATCCCTCTTAAGTAGATTTTCTTTAATTGAGTTCACCAGACAAACTATTCAACCCAGCTCTCTGAAATTAATCATAGTGACTCAAAGAGCCCTGACACATAATACCATCTATAAATTTAATAGCACAACAAAAAATGTATCTTTATGACACCTTAAACCAATTCACATAACAATTTGGAACATGGTGTAGCTCAAGCTGGGACTGTGGATTTATATCAGAAAGTGTGCAGTCTGAATTTCCAGTTATAGCCTTTTTGAACTGAACTCAGAACTAGCGTAGTAAATTTGAAAAATGTTGTTTGCTTTGAAAAAGTCATCAAAACTTTAATAGAAAACCCTGACTTTCTTTGGAATGAGAAGCCTTACAAGAGGTGCTATGTACTCTAGTCTTCTAATCAGCCCTTTGTGGAAGACTGACCACATAGATGCCACAACTTGCTGAAAGACACATAACAGCCTGCTGGGAAACTGCAGGTCGCTTTTAAATGGCAGGTGAAAAGAAAACCCACACAATAAACATCAGTTATAAATTGGCATCCATTTCCTGTAGCGGCAGTAATGACAGGAAGGGTAGGCAGGCAGGAGGAAAAATGTAGGGTGAAATTAAAGTGAAAAACTTTTCCATTGTGGCCACGACCTCTACTAGGGGCAATGGTTTTAATTTTGATGAGCGAAAGAAGCACATCAAGCAAGTAGTTCAGTGGCTTCAAGAAACTGCTGTGATCTCCAGCCACAGTCCAGACAGACATCCTTAAGAGGTCTTTGTGGTGTATTGTAGGTGGTACAGAATGGCGTAGAGTACCATTTGCATGGTGCATTTATGACCGGACAATATTATACCAGCCACTGAAACATCAATGCATTAACCAAGACCACAGTCTTCTTCAACTTTAACAAAGCAGACCATGCAGCAGAAAAACTTTATAACTACTTATCAACACAGATTCTAGAGAAACGCCACCAATCTGGGAATTATCTCATCTAAATTAATAAGCACTTTTCTTTATGCATTTAAATTTTGAAAAAAAGTAGTAATTACTATTTCAGGGGCTTGAGTTGTTTTGAATGTTATTTTGTTTTCTTTTTTCAATTCTTAATGAATAATGGGAATATTTAAATAATTGATTTCCTTCAGGCATATAAACATACAAATGCTTTTAATGGTGATGTTGTTTAGGAGGCCAAACAACAGGGCACATTATCTAAAATGCAATAAATAAATAAAGAAAAAGCCACACAGAAAACCTCCAGTAATGCCAAGCCTACGTCAACCAAAAAGGAAGAGGCTTTCTGTCGACCAGTTGTACGGACACAGTTTCAAAATCCAATTTCCCCCTCAAAGTTTTGCCACAGTATGTTGTGGAGGTAGCTGCTGTGCTCCATGGGAGTCTCTGCTCACAGAAAACAAGAAGTCTGACAAAGCCAAAGACAGCACACTTTATTTCTTTAAGGAACAAGCCATGTTTTCTTTATGAACACGAAATGAACACAAGCTTTAAAAACTCTCCTGCAGCTCAAATCTGAGGTGAATGTCTGAAGGATACCAGCTAAAATTTGCTTTGCCAAAACTCTTCACACTATGAAACTCTCCAGACTTCTCTTGGTTCAACACAACCTCTTTCTGGCAAATGAGAAAGTGTTTTGTTTTAGCCATACAAGAGTTGGAAACATTAACATGAAAAACTATAGATGTTAAGGCTGGCTTCCATACAACTCAGCTGCTGTAACACAAACTGTAACCTCTGCCCTGTGGCTTGAAATGATAATGCTTGCTCATAAAAAGAATTGCAAACTAATTTACTTAGCACAATCAGATACCAAAACACTTACAAATAGAGTGTATTTATGCTCCCTCAGCTATTTAGAAGAGGCCTGCTATGTGACAATCTCTTGCTGCACAGTGGCAAATTTGTGAAGGCAGCATGAAATATCTGCAGCAAGCACGACTTTGTTTGCTGGTTTCATTAATTCTTCAGGAGGGTATATCTCAAAAGTGCCAACAAATACAGTGAAGAAACATGTGCTCTGGCACCGATCCATGCTTCTAATTGGGAACCTTGGGCTTCAGGAGAGCAGGATGCACCTATGCTCAGAAAGACTTCTCCATTATTCATAGAAATGTAAGAATTATAGAACAAAAACTTGCAGCTCTTCTGACTAAGCTAGTAGGAAAAGGGTGAGGGTTGCACATAGATAAAATGCCTAATAACCCCTTTCATTTTAATAACATAAAGCATCAAAAGTTTCACAAGCTACATCTATATGCATAGTCTATATAAATATAGAATATGCATATATAAATATAGAATATGCATATAGACATATGTTCATTCTTCACTGAACTAGACAAAATATATATTATCATTCTAACACTACAAAATAACAGATATCAATAGAAAGGAAGATATCTAATCATATTTTTTTGTTATTAAACTGCCTCCAATCAGTATTTGTTGACATTGAGCTGAAATTTTATGTGAGGGAATAAGAGGGAGTTGATTAGAAATGGAACTGATTTGAATTTTTACAAAAAGAAACACTTAATATCCCTTTAATTGTCTCTTACCTCAGACGAAAAATCTGTAGACATGACAACTATTAGGTGTTATTGTCTTAACATTAAAAAAGAAAACATAAATGTTGAAATAAGCTATAAAAAAACCCTAAAAGTAGGTGTTCTTGTCAAATGAGACCAAAGTTTTACTTCATGGTGGAAATGCCAAATGTTAGGAAAACTAGTTGTGCACAATCAACTGAGCTCGAGGAAGTTCGGCAAAGAAGAATGAGCAAAGACTTCAGACTCAATATGTGCTAATCTGGCAGCAATACATTTGAAATTTTTGTCATTTTTTTGACACTGATTAAGTGGCGCTAATACCAGATATTTGCTATTCTTTTCAGACTTTTTCTAAAAAATATATTAATACATTTTTTAGTATCCCTTTACAATTATACACAGTTATTTGTGTGTGTTAAACACAAAAACAATAGAATTTGTGGTTGTGACATCGTGAAATATACAAAAAGTTCAAAGAGTATAGATACTTGTCTGCAAGGCAATGCAATGACTTCACAATGACTTCACTAATATATATATATATAAACACTTTAATATATTTAATATTGACAGTTTGCAGTTGCTGGGTTTCTGCATCACACAGCTCTTTCATAAGTTTAACCAACAGATTATATCCAGAAGTTTTTCATGTTCATACTGCGAAAAAATTATTTCAGAGGAATAGCACCATAGATGAATTGCATCTACAGTAAATGTGTAGTTTTATGTAGTCTCATATCTGCAAGAGGGAAAATCTTTATATTAGGGTTGAGCTGACAGGGTATGGCATCATCCATAGCTGACAAGCTACTCACTCTGTTAGATGCACTCACAGAAACACGGAGATACACTCACATGCACGTTTCTTTTCTTTTTTTCCCCCTATAAAGTAGCAGGAACACGGAGGAAACAGTTTGAGAAAAATAAGCTTTACGCTATCTTCTTGGAAACATGTGAATTATCACTCTAGATATCATGCGGAGTCAGTGGTCCATTGGGTTTTGTAAGAGCAAAATTGTGAGACTCTAGTGAAGTGTAACAGCACAGGGCTTCAGTGTTAACACAAATACAAAAAGAGGATTACAGACAAGAGCTGCTGGGAAAAAGGGTGACCACTGCATCGATGCAACTAACTGTAGGGACACCAATGGTGGACTGGCTAAGCTTTGTGGAGTTTATGTGAGCTAAAATTAAATAGATTTTGCTCCAAAGCATGTCCTATATCATAGGACACAGTTAGGCATTTGTGGAAAAGTGTTTTCACAGAAAAACTTTAAGAAATTGTTTCAATTCTCAGCATGAAGAAAGATGTTCTCTAACAATCTTGTTTTTGTACAATTTTCTGCAGTTGCACTAAGACTCAATAGCTAAATTTAACAAAAATGCTGTGCACAGCTTCTGTATTTATACATATTTATACATTCAAACACATACATATTTTTGTGTCTTTTTCATTGTGTTACTGACCAGGTTGGTAGCTAATGCACCTGACTTCTGCAGTAAATTGGCACCATGCCGATTTTGCTGTAAACTAATGTGGTGCCAATTTACAGCAGAAACATAAAGAACATGGAAATCATAAAATCTTTTGAAGCAGCACAAAAGCAATTTCATCCCCTGTGTACCTGCTCCTTGCCTCAGAGACTATTGAGAAATGAATAATCTGAAAATACTTAACTTCATGTGATGTACGATCATCTCTCATGTGGAAGGCCTAACCAGTTCCCAGAGGTAGCAATGAGTCCACAAGAAGAGAAACAACTGCAACCATCCTTCAATAGCTATTAGAAATGCAGCCATCAATGTGAGGCGTGTAGCACAGAGCACAAGGCAATGACATCAAGGAAAAGACAGTAAAAATGAAGGAAATAAGAAAAGGAAATGGAGGTTAGACAAAGAAAAAAGAGTACAAGAGCATCATAGGATAAGACTGAAAGGGTAGGTGTTCAGAGACATGACAAACGGTTTTGTTGAGATAGGGATGGAGAGGAACATCCATAAAAATATGTTAATCCGAGGAAGTAAAGGTCAAAAAGGTTGTTTGGCTTTATACCCTGTTTTATCATCTGATAAATGTTTGCTTAGAAGTAACCTGACTATGTGTTGTTTTACATTTATTTGCAATAAGTTTAAGCATCAACCAAGCATTGTTGAAGCTTTGTGAAGTAGAAAAACCTGGCAACAATATTTCATTTTTATTTATGACCAAAGCATTGGCACATGCAAAAAAATAAATAAATACAACTTTTGTGCGTATGGAAAATACAATTTTATGCATAAATAAAAGACTGATTTAAAAAAAATAGATAAAGTTATGAAGTACAGCTATATTCATAGTAATTGTCTATATATATAAAAAGAAAAGTTAATAAAGCTTCTGAAAGCAAATAGTCTCCACAGAGGAGACATCAATAAACCTCACAGATTGATTTCTAACACTCAAAGGAAACAGTAAATCTCCAACAGTTGAAAAAAAAAATATTGTAGATCACAACCATAATCAAGACAGATAGTGTGAAAGTACAAGCCATATGAAATAATCCCTCAAGCCAACAACATAAAATACATTTACAATTTCTGTTGATATTTTTGCAATCACAATGTTGGAAGCAATTTTAAAAAAATAAGTATATATATGGTAAATACACATCTCTTAGATTTGATTGTACTTCCCACTTACATCTTGTGATTCATAGACAAATGATTTCCCAAGTCGCTAGTTGATAACTTATGTCCTATAATATGAAAAAAAGAAAAAGTTTCTTTTGAAAAAGGCAATATGGCATAATGGATCATTATTGCAACTATAACTTATTGAATCCCTTTTTCAAAATGGATTTGCATAGAATTTTCAACAAAAGATCAACATGTTAATGTAGGTATTAAATAAATTGTCCAAACACAAAACAAAGCAAAAAAAAAAAAAAAAACAAAGGTGAGGACACAGTTTTTTATTTTTTTATTTTTTTTTTTGCCATTCTTCTTCGCTGCCTTTTTAAAACAAATATCAAATCTCAGCACTCTACAGAAGTTTCCACTCGGCACTCCCAAGCCAGGGATTAGCAGTCAAAACCAGTCATTCTCTGTGGAACCCCCTGTCTTGAAAGTAGCTAGCTATCACAGAGTCTGAAAAACTGCAAAGAGAGCAGACTTCAGAGGAAGGTTTGAAATTCCAGCAGTGTTTGAGCTTGTTTATTTGTATGGGTATCTCATTGGCACAGAGGGTAAGAGGGTGCATCTGCTACTGCATCTGCTACCGACTGCATTTGGTGGAATATTCTGTAATACTTTTGACAAGCCAAACTGTTTTTGTAATTGTGTATTTACATCTGTGACCAAAGGATGGTTTATGTTCTCTTTTAGCATCTTCTGTCACTAGGAAGTAGTTGCTACAAAGGGCAGGATGAACACTAAACCCATGTCAATTTCAGAGGTGATGCTGACCCTATGGATGAGCCAAAATATGTTACATATCCCGTTTTCCACCTGTGCAACAATATTTTTGTTGGACTCTAATTAGAGTCTAACTTCCTACGTAACAGCAGGGTTTCTCTGCAGTTGCTCCAGACAATGGTGCCTGAAAATAAAAGTTACTGGATGTAACTCTAGGTCTCTGACAACATGCTGTGAGGATGCTTTAAATCTAGAACTACTGTTTATTTTCTATTGCTTCTGCAAAACATAAACAATTAAAAAAAAAAAAACTGTAAGAAAATCCCTTTAAGCACAAAATTGCCTGTTGTGTTTGGATTGTGCACAATATAGTAACCTTTCATATTTCCTATGCCCACAGCAGCAATGAACTTGAACAAAGCATTTTTGTCTTTTAAATATGACATGGCAAATCTGGCAAAGTTATTGTCGACACTGACAATGTATACTCACACGAGCTTGGTTGTAATGTAAGCTGCAGGGTAGGGTACATAGATATCTCATAAGCCGTTTGAGCATTAAGCGGCTTTCATGAGTAAGAAAACACTATGAGAGGAAAGAGTTTGAAGCTATAATTAAATAAATGTGGTTTTAAAAAAAACAAAACAACAAATTGATTTACTGTCTATTTGACACATGGCATGATTTCAGTTATTTTTATTTCTTTACACAATTCAATAGTTATTGCAAGAAATGCATTTAGAGTTAAGTTTTACAAATGGATTTTTTACCCCCTGGGTGGAGTGTAATGAGAGTTACCAGGCATGAAAGAAAACCAATCTTTCAGCCCTTAAAAAGTTACATGAGGTAAGCAGTCCAGCTCTTTTTTCTGATTTATTTACTTTTTTTTATTCTGCCCAAACTAAATCCACTCTCCTCAAGGTTCACAACATGACTGAGTCAATATAGGTCAGGATGATGTCGAATGCAGCGCTGCACTGAAATCAAGGCCTCATTGATTGAATTCTCAAAAATCTCTCTGATGAAAATTTTATGAAAAGTACCCATCTTAATCATTTAACTTTTATTTTTCAGTTATCAAAGTTAAAATTAAATAATTTAAATGCAAAATATTGTTAGAATATGATGTTTGGAGTGTTAAAGATTTGTCAAGCATGACTGCATTGTTTGCCACCTCACCCATCATCCAAATGTCTTTCCAGTTTATCATAATTCCTTACAAACTGCTCATCATAACACATCTCAGCAGACTCTTCTGCTCATATTGCTCATTGCTTGAGGCAATAGGCATGATGAATTCCTAGCCTCTAATGATTTCAGAAGTTGCCAAGAGTTGGCAAATGACACTTTATGCTTATTAGATTGGTTCACGGTTGGTTGATTTTATATCATTATCAAAACTATCTTGTTTGTGGTGGAAGGACTTAATGACTTAACAAGTCCTCAGTTGTAAGAGAGGACTATTTTTTTTTTAGTTACAGAAGATTTGATTCATTTTGCAAATTTAACACAGCAAAAATCAATCTGACTATAAATAATCACTTTGAAACAGTCTGAAAGATAAGCTATCATACCAGCAGTGATCAGTCTGAAAAATCAGGGGGGAAAAAAAGATTCAAACCACAGTAAGTAATTTTATAATCATAACTAAGACTTTTTAAATACACTTTATCATCAGTAAAAGCTTTTCATATCCAGGGATATGTACAACCTCAGATTTAGTGTCAGTTTAGGGAAATATGTTTGAAAAACATTAAATGTTGAAATGATTAAAGCCTTTTCTTATTCTAAAAAAATGATCCACTGTG
The DNA here is from genome assembly GCF_027474105.1 of Poeciliopsis prolifica. NCBI lineage: Eukaryota > Metazoa > Chordata > Actinopteri > Cyprinodontiformes > Poeciliidae > Poeciliopsis > Poeciliopsis prolifica. The sequence goes on from NW_026562396.1 coordinate 3,431,905, forward strand.
CATGGTGGAAAGATAAACCTTATCCAGCGTTCATTGTCACCATGTAATTTGTTTTAAAACTTTTATTCATTGTCCTGACTGTAAATATTAGAAAGTTCAGCTTTGTAGTGATTGTCTTGGCAGCAATTTTTCTTTGACTTTTCTAAGGAATTGCAGAGATATAGGCCTCCTCTCATACATTATACTTGTACCCCACGGACAATCATGTCTCAGCAAAAATAAGTTGCAGAGTCCTCTGATTTACTTTAAAAAAGTTATTCAATGATTGCACATTCAATTATTTGAATCGCACATTCAAATACTTCTGTTGTTTTAAGTGTCATGCATTGTTAAGCCTACTTATTATCTATATAAACTTTGGTTTTTACAGTGCCACTACAAAAAATAGTGTACAGTGTACATATAAAAATAAAATGTCAGTGTGCCATTTAAAGTTCTCAATTATTACATAAAAATGACATGACACCCTTTTATGTATTTCTTTATTTACTTTGACAGCACAGGGATACTTCCCATATCACACAAGAGTCAAAGTAAAGCTGCTTATCTCCTTATCAGTCTTCTCAAATCTTTTAACTACTTTACCCTCCAAACAGTATGCCTGAATGAATTAAATAGTATTCATATAATCCGTTGTAATTGCATTCAATATATAAAATTGATTACAGAGATTAAGGAGACATTTACATTTGTTCTTACTAAAAAAGAGAGAGATGGTGCCAGATGAATGCCTGATATCCATTTAATTTTAGATGCCTTCAAGCAGTCTTTTATGCTTCACTTTTACAGTTCATTAAGAGTCACAAAAGACTGCTATGAATGTATGACATTCAAGCTGCAAGACTAAATTCACTTGACCTGATGCGAGTTTAACCCTAGGCACACAAAGATTTAGGATTCTCTTGAAGAATTGGTGCTTTATTTAGAGACAAGTTGGGTCAACCTAAAAGAATGTACATTAATCCCAACAGAAACTTCTAATTTTCTGGCACCATCCTTATGATATAAATGAACAAACTCTGGATATAAATTATTAGAGCCTATATTTTATGACAGACACCACCCCCCACTCTGCCAGGATTAAGTGGGCATAGAATATGAATGAACGGGTGGATAAATGTTTTATGATCAAGTTCCAGCTGTCTTTAAACAGAAAAACAGTATATTTTATGCTTTCTATGGTCTTGCAGTGCAAATCTGAATCTCAAAATGTTCTTTAAAAATCATAGAGTTGGTTTGTCTTGCTTTAGGTTTTGTTGACAAAGAAATCACAGTGATGGAGGACAGATGTCTAAAATCAACATATCTCAAAAGATCATTTGTATGAGATATGCCTTTAACATACAGTTGTAATGTGAAGGTAGCATAACCATTTGCTGCCATGCTGCCAAAGGAAACTACACATCTGGGTTCTGTGAAAACCACTGCAATAGTATAAGCTGATTAATTGTGATGATTTTGACCATGCCTTCAAAATAAGCCTGCTCAAAATCTGTTATTTAGTGTCATCAGGCGCTTTTAATTTTTAACAAAATCATACGAATCACATTTGAAGAGTTTTGAACCCTGTCTGCAGCCTCCAGATCTGATTGTAGAAATAAACTGCCTTTCAGCATGACGATAAATTTAAATGAATGGTTGATATTTGTTTCCACCTTTAGGGCGCTCGGACTCAACTCTGAGCGTGATGGACTTTTATGAACTATGTTACAAATTGTTTTATCTTTTTCATGTTTATTTCCAATCAAAATAAACTGTTCACTACAAAAGTCTTTAGACATCAATTAAATATAATTTAACAATATTTTATCGTAAATGTTTTTTTGTTGTTGCTTTTTTTAACTGCTGACAAAAGCAGACAGGAAATTAATTAAATACGTAGCCAACCATGCAACTAAGTTTGAACTGAATAGGACAAATAAATATGTGCTGAAAAGAAATATCATCATGATCAGGTGACACAAACTATGTCGCACTGTCAACTACAAAATAGTTAAAGATATTTAATATTATGTATTTTCTAGGCACATGGTGCCATTTTACAGCACAGTCAAGTGACTATGTTATCTGCAATTGTAATAAAGATGCTATTTATTTCAAATATGAAGAAATTTACTTTGTAAATTATTGCCTTAAAATCGGGACTATCTCTTTAAAAACTCTTGTCGGAGCACCCAGGCATATTGCACAGCAGTCCCAGTAAATACAAAATACCATTTTTGAGATGTAATCACTGAAGTGCTACTGGGAAATCTGCAGCAACTACATGATGCTACTATGTCAACGTTGACTAAAATCTTAGAGAAATGTTTCTAAAACCTTTGATCTCACAAAGAATTAAAACTGCTCTGAAGGCCAAAAAGCTATAATGTTTTACCAACTGGTGAGTGTATGATTGCAAGCATAAATGGGTCTAGATAGACCGATAATCTTTTGTTCACTTCTGAGAATTGTTTTTGCGTTCCATGTTTTTTTACTTCAACCTGTGTTTCTAAAGTTTTTGCAGTTGCACCATATGAACTGTCTCATTTCCTTCAAAACACTTTCCACGGCCTAATCAACACTCAGCTGTCCTCTGCATTGACTTCAAAGTGTAGTTTATAAAATATTGCTAAATTGCGACTTATTTCTAATTATTATTGATGCTTTTTTACAAAGTTACTAAAACATATCCAGGTTTGGTTTCTTTTGCCTTGACAGTCTGTTCATTTACTGAATAAATGGGTACAAAACAATGTAAGTTTAATAACTGTACAAAGTGCATTTGAATAAAATAGTCATCAAATAGCTGCTATTTGATGGCCTCACTGCAAGGCTGGAGTTATTATCTGAACCACCAAAGAACGTCATGACCTTAATGCTAAAAACAGCATGAGCGCAAAACTTGCTCCCTTTGCTGATGTATTTTTCTTGATACAGGCTTTTGTGGAGGATCAACTATGAAGCTGCACTGACATCAGTCAATAGCTTTAGCTGAAGTCATTAGAGTGGGCATCGCAGCAATACATTCTGTGGAAAGTTCCACTCAGTTCAGAGGTACTCAAATAATCAGCAGGGGTTGTTCTGCTCAATCTTACCTTTTGGGTTGAAGAATAAGCTCTGAGGTCACAGTTCAGTTACTGAGACAGTCAAGACTACATCTATATGAATAAAAGGGCACAATAGGTTGCTGTTCAGTCCTAATAATGGCAGCTCCAAAGTAGAAAGATGAGCTTCCAGAAAGACCAGATATTCACCTATTAGTGTAAATAAAGGCAAAAGGATGCTTATTTTCTAAAAATCAGATGCTTGTTGATTTATGTGTCAGCCCTTTTCAAAAAAGTTGCCAAGGAACAAAGTGTTTTTTTTTAGATTAAAAACCTGCATGACTAATATAATCACATGTATAAATCCTATTGTTTTCCGTATTGTTTCTCAGATTGATGTTCCATCCGCGCTGTTTTTCCCCTTTCAAGAAAGGTTGATAGAATGCAAATATAAATATGGGATTATAATTTCTAATTAGGGCTTTGAATTACATTGTTGGAACATATTTTGATTACTTACATCATAAATGATTAACCTCTTGTTAAAAACTTTGTGTAATTATTAAATGTATTGCTTTTGTAGACCACAGCGCTCCTTTATTCACAATGTGCATTTATTTATACATGTTTTAAAGCTGCACATATTGATATATTTTAATGCTGCATTAGATTCATGTTGTTGTATTCAAACTTATAATTGATAAGTGAAGGAAATTAGATCTGCCAAAAATAACAATCTATCAAAATGATAACTATAAATTACAACCAGAGATATGGATTTGCAGCTTTAATACTTGTCACGTACAACATCCAAAGTCTTACTTAAATGAACTTCTCATAATTGAATGTAAAAAAATAGCAGGAAGTGTCAATTCACATGCCACACCATTCTAATTGAAGGTAGAAAGCTTGGATTGTTTCTGTGGGCCTGAAAAACGTAAAGGAGACAGATTATGAACACAAAAAAAAGATTCAAACACACCCACATTATTCTTTTCTTGTTCAAACTCACCCGTTTTTTTTTATTTATGACAACTTGTAGAAGGAATACTATATGCAAAATTTGCACACAGTAGATTTTGAAAGAGAGGTGAACAAAATATTTGGGACATTTGCAAAAACAGAAAAGATGATGAGTCAATGAACCCACAAAAATAGACCATGTGGGCTATTCAATCTTATTAAAGATGCAAACAAAAAAACAGATAGAAATATTTCAAACAATAGTTAAATTGGAGTTGTCTCAGTAACTGTCACTTAAATTGATAAACAACAACCTGATGCTATCCTTTTCATTTGCATTTTCTTGACTGATCATTAGTGTTCCCTAAAGTAAAGTGAACATGTAGACTTTGATCGATTATATCCATTGGAGCAAATTTTACCCTAATGGTAATGGGTCAACACATAGGCTACAACCTTTAAATTTATGACCTCACTTTTAAGTACAAAGTTCCTGAGTACCTAAAACAGCTTTAGCATTTCTACAATGGTTGCCATGGTGACAATGGCTTTTAGAGGACCCATGCAGGGAAGATAGCTTTGGTGTAATAAATTGGGTTATTGTTTGCTGTTACATCCAAGCTCCATTAATATTGTTTGCCCCAAGTATTAACGCTGTCTCCCAGCAAGCCTTAGCATCCTGCTATTATTGCATTTACTCTGCCTTGCAAGCAGCAATTCCTGTTGTTCCATGCTCATGTTTAGATAAAGCAGATAATCTAATCAGAATACATTCTGCAAGGATTTATCTATTCTGACTGCTCAAGGTTAGAACTGGCACAGTCTGACTATTCAAGGGTGGTAAAAGGAAAATTGCATTTTTTAAAGTTCAACAACCTCCCTGGAGAATGACACTTGAAACAAACACTCAAAAAACACGACTTCAAAGACAGTATTAAAAAAAGCTATTTATGTATTGGAAACAATAACCCATCCACACAGCTTCAGTACACAGAGACAAAATGCAAATATATAAAGACCATAGTGCCATAAAAACTATTAGGAAAAAATGAGGTATTGTGACTGCAGCAATCAGTGTGGCCACTATTCTTAAAGTAATCGTTCCAGTAAACGGTTTTCTCTTTATATTAGTTGAGAGAAAACTTTCTTTTTATGAAACTGTTTGTTTTAAGATAAAAAATATAAAATAAAATTGCTAAAGATCTCCTTTACTTCAGAGCCCTGATGGTATGGCTTAGAGGACTGTTTCAAAACAAAACAATTTCCCCCTAAAATAGGTCACTAAAGCAGAGAGGGTGCCTATATTATGTTCAGGGATTATCAAGTAAGAGGTATTCACCAAATTTCAATACCAAACTAGGTCATGACAACATACACCAGGATTAGGGAAATCCATATGAAGCAGAAATTATTTTGTGAGATTTTCATCTGTGTTGAGATTATCATCTTTATTGTTTGGTATTTATACTTCCAATTTACTGCACAATCAAGAAAAGATAAAATAAACAATTGTATTTGTATGCTCCCTCTGGGGATCATAATATCTGCACACCTCATCCCTACAATCTCCCTTGCTAGCACACCAGCTCAAATATTTGATGTATTTTTTTAAGGACTATGTCAATAATATGAATACAAGTCTGGAGAGGATCAAACTCTGGAAATCAATTTCCAATGCAAAAGTGAAAGTGTCTTCCCTATTTTATTTTCTTTGAAAACAAAAATCCATCTCATTTGAATTAATTCAAATGAGCCATCTGCCATATTTTTCTACTCAATAACTAAATGTTAACTGAATTGTACAATACATAAATACATTAATAATACTGTGAACAGTAAGTCTTTCCACCCACACAAGCACATAGCCTCAAGGACCAAACGTAGGCATGGTTCAAAATCCCAAATGTATAATCCTACGAATAGAAAATTCACTTCAAAGTCCTATTTCATCCATCCAAGACTCATACACTCATGTCTGCACTACTACAGTCGGGCCCCTCAGGTACTAGTTTTAGGGTCAATGTGCTGATAAAACCAGCTAATGATGCCTTCAAAGACCACTCAGCCTGCAGAGGCTGACCACAGGAGATTCGACTTTTATTTCAATATTTATAAATATATATGAGACCACTTATTTATTAATTTAACCCCTGCACCTAAGCTTAATTCTTTACTCTTTTCATTTAATATTCATAAGTGAACTCTGTTCAGTCTGTGTGCTGATTTTGTTTGGCAGTTCTCAGGAGCCCCTCATCAACCAAGGATCACTAACCGTGTTGAGCTTGTTTGTGTGTGTGTGTGAAAGCAAATATGAATATGAGTTTTTAGATGGGAAACGACCCTGAATAAATATTGAAGTCAGGGAGGGTTTTTTTAGAGCACCAAAGAGTTGTTTACCAAAGAGCTTTACAAAAAGAAAATCAGCTATGATCACTAAGACCTCCACCATAGATAAAGGGTTATAGTTGATTAATTACTCAAATGAAGTCAGTTATGAGTAACATTCAAACACAAGTGCTTCTCAGAGGTATTCAAAGAACACTCAACCTAAAATAAAAGCAAACAAACAAAAACATACACAAAAGAGCAGCTCCTGAAAAATTTTGTAACATAAAAACATAAACAATTGGAACACAAGCAATAAAACAATGAGCATCATGAAGTAGCAAAGGAAGGCTTTTTTTTAAAATGTCAAGTTTTGCACTTAATGCAAACAGAGTTTTTTAATTCCACTGTCAGAATTTGCAGGTTGTTGGTAAACCTGCTGTCTGGGAGCAATTTGTAGCAGAAGCAATTAACTTCCCATGTTGGACCAGGTCATTTGGGTATGTGTCGAATCTACTCTTACTTTCAGTGTTAATAGATTGACTCAGCTGTGGCTCAAAAGGACAAGTTTCTTCTTGTCAGTCGCCAAGTCACCCCACATGTCAAAACGGTGAAGATCAAGAAAGTGAACCTGACCTTGCTCATAATTTGCACAAGTTATTGAATGTTTGTAGTTAAAATGTAATTTGTATTTGAGTTGTCAGGAGAAATAAACTTGATGAGAGTTTTTTGCATAATTTGTATTTGTTCATTTGTACAGTCTTTGAAGCTCTGCATCAGGTCATATTATTTCAATTTTAACTTTTGCAATATTTTGTAGTTGAAAGGTTGATCTGGACACTTGCTAAAAATGATAGATCTAAATTTTAAAATATAATACCAATATACCTAACATCGGTACAACCAGTAAAAACAAATAAATAAATAAAAAATGCCATGGAAAAATTTTGTACTATAAAAACCTTTATCTCTTAAGCTTCTTGTGTAATTATTCATTTATTGCTTGTATGTGGTAGGTCATTAGTTTTGGTTGACCTAGACAACTATTTTTTATCAACCCCTTAGTTTGCTTGACTTCCATAGATACATGTATTTTACAGATTTTTGAATAATAAAGTCTCTGAAATGTGAACATGACATGACTATTTAATTTCTTGATCCGTTGTTTGTTTAGCCCATTTATCCATAAAGCATTTTAAGAATCAGTTAAAATATTGGTCTGCGAGCGCCAACAGGAACAATTGAACAGTCTAAGAGATTTAGTAAAAAATAAAAAGTTATAAAATCTTTTGTTTTAATCTTCAAAACAAAAGATTTAGTCCACAACAAAAGAAAATGATGAGTGAAGTGTTTGGGTCAGTACTAAGTAATCTACATGAATAGTAGCCTCGCACCAGCTTTTTTCTAACCTGTTAAACAAGACTTTGGCATTTATGGTTCACTGTTGGTCTTGTTTTAATTAATTTCCGTTTTCAGCAATGGCTATTTTATGTTTTGTAAGGGACATTACAAACTTATAGCAAGGAGAGTTTTAGTCTATGCATTGTGGCCTCTGTATCCAAAGTCAGTATATCCCAAAGATGGATAGAGACTTACTAACAAATATAATTTCTAAGAAAACAGACAAATGTATTGATAAATTCCAGGACATCACCTTCTGGCTTCAATGTTATGAAGAATGAGCAACTTTATTTATGTTAGTGCAGGAGTTTCCTTTTGAGATTCTTTCATAGAGAAGTGATGGGAAAAAAAATGTATAATAGAAATTGAGTGAAGGAACAACCAAAACCAAGCAAGTTATCAAAAGCTAAACAAAACAAAACAAAACAAACAAAAAAAATCTTAATCCAAATCAAATGCCAAACTCTTAAATCCAAAATTGACAGTGCTTGTGTGCATGTCTGGGTAGCCACAGTACAAAATAAATAAATAAATCTGTGCAGCTGAATTGTCAGTTTTTGAGCAACTTAAACACTGAAGAATAATAAGAGTTGCTGAAGCAGTAAGAACAGGGATGTTTCACCGATTTGGATTTCAGTTATTTTTCGTAGCTGATGCATTTTTTTTTGTCTCGCTCTTTGCTTTTAGCTTTTTTTTGCTTGCTCTATTTGTTTTTGATGAGGATTTCCCATGATAATTTTTACACACTGTATTTCCCAGGGTGCACAGTGTGTGGCTGTTGTAAAGTGACAAGGAGTGTAAAGCTGGTAAAGTGGTTAGCAATAGAAAATATTTTGAGCATTTTAGAGAGTGACTGGGTACTGAGAGGAGACAACATGACTGAAAGAGATAATGTGATCACAGCCGCTGTAAGGATTTAAAACATTTGAGAGGAGTTTCCTGTAGTGTGGCAATATATGTGAGATATTTCTCCTAAAACTGTTTTATCTTTGAAGAATATTAGGAATAAAAAATCAAATGAGACATATAACATAGTGCAAGACACATTGACTTCCTCATAGCAAATAGAGCTTCACTTACACCACTATCACAACTACTGCAGCAGATAAACATTTACAAGCTATTAATAACTGTAAACTAAAAAGTCACCAAAATCACTTAGTTTGGTCAGGTTTGCTACTGACTCTGACTTCACTAAATAGTAGTGGGATCACAAATCCATATTAATACAGTTCTTTGTTGCACCTAATTGATAGCCTTTTCCTTCAGTCATTGTATCTCCAAAAAGAAGTGCCTAAAAACAGCAGAAGTACATTTTAAATTCAAAATGGCCATGGTTTAGAAGCACCCCACTGCCTTCAAAGTGCAACTGCATTCTAAACAAGAGAAAGCTCTCACAAATTTAGAACAACCCCCTAGGAAGGTTTCATATTATCACATTTTAATGTGACTGCAATTGAAGCAAACTTTCTCTTTAAAAAAAACAACAAAACTCATTTATCACTTCTGCATTCGTTTTGCGTTTTTGGTAAACAGAAGAAGAGAGACAAAGGGAAAATCATCCCCACTATAAATTGTGTAAGAAGCACACAACACCTTATTGTGTGTAACATGTTACGCACATATCCTGTGAAATGGGCACTTTGGTGTGATGACAAACTGGTTTCGTTTTGCAACTAGATGATTAAAGGGGAAAAAACTGTGCAAAGGTGGAAAATAAGGTCAACGTGTACATTTCCCAAGAGGGTATGTACCAATTTACCATTTCTCATTTTCACAGCTCCAGTTAACAGCTTTGGTACCAATTAGTAAAATCAAACCTACCCTGACAAAAGCCCATGTGGTTATATGTGTCAGGATCAGCCACTTATTGCTAAAACAATAATTAAATGAGTTTAGAAAATAAGATAATATTTTAAAATTGAAAACAAAGGGGTTGAGGTCTATTGTCCTTTTCTTGTTCATAATTTTAAATGTCCAATTATTAAGATTGGGGCAAAATGTATTATTTTTGCCAAAAAAAATAATATATTTTTAATATATTTTTGCCCCAAAGCATGTAACGTAATTTGCCCACAATACATGCTTTGAGATATTATTGCACCATCTCCTATTTTGCCTTGTCTGCTGAAGTTTCGAAAAATACATTATATGGGGTCAAAACATAAAGAAATGAAGTGGCATTCTGGGAAACATCAAGTCCTGTCAGTGTCAGCGCAGTGTGTGTGTTGCTTTTGATGCTCTGTTCTAAATATTGTGTGTGTGTGGAGGTGTGGGGGGGTCAAGGCTGTGACCTCCCCCATGTTACGTTTGGTATGACGTCATATATTTAAGAATCGACGTACCATTTGAGAATAAAATGTCAATGGTCAGTTAGTGCCACAACTGAATAATTTTTGATTAACTGAATTAATCAAAAAGTAGGTTTGTACACATTTGTAAACAGAAACAAGTAAAATATAATGGGACCCCATTGCAACATATAAATTAATGCTCTGGTGCTATGGCACAGAAATTTGAGAGATTCTTCAACCACATGTGGCAGAATCTTTCATTATGGTGAAACACATGTGACAGGTTGACTTATTTGGGGTTCAGATTCTGCAAACTACTGTTAAACACTAGATTATGTTTTGCCCTCTGGCATTTTGTCTTACTCCACCGGAAAGGCAGATGTGCAAAAGTGCAACAAAGGTTTGACATTAAGTCCAAACCATGTGCACTTGATCTTATTCACAGTGTTCAATGTTTGGACTATGCCTTTTAAACATCCTCTGATGAGCATGCAGCTGTAATTTGGGTGTTTACTTCTAGGATTATTAATCTAAAGGTACAGGTCATGCCCAAAGCTAAAATGTTGTATTTCTGAGAATGCCTGGAATAGCAAATGGCTTATCATTTTAATAACACAACAAAACAGTCACAGAGGAACTGCACCAAGTAGCTATTAATTCAATCAAAAAACCATACAAAATGAGCATGTAGAGTAAAAAATAAGTCCTTGAGGCAGAGAAACTTCACAGCTCTATGTAGAAATAACAGATGGACTTTTTCTAAAAAAATAAAATAAAATCTTGCACTCAGTGAAAAGACTGATTCAGGAATACAAAAGTTGTACTCAGGCATGTTATAGAATCCATTGTAAAATGTGTAGGAAGATTCTTTAGTGGATACTTTCCACCTCTCCCTGTTATATAGCTGAACAAATATTTTCTAAGAAAGACATCGCAGTCATTCAAAAGGTTCTGGTCTTACATAAAATCCTCACACTAAACTGATTATATGGGTTAAATGATTCAGAATTCATCTCAATATCTGCAAATTATTTAGATGAATTGTGAAATTGTTCAGATACAGTAATAGAGAAAAGGTACAACTGGAAAATTTTGACTATTACAGTCAATAGAGGAAAATTAGAATTCTACATTTTCATACTGATTGACATTTATTAAGAAATGGACAAGGGGGGTGACTAAAAGTTCACTTTATGTATTCAGGTTACTTTTCGAGCATGATGATTCCAAGACACAAATCAACTGCTGTCTGCTGTAAAGAGAACCCACACACTGTAGAGCGAATGAGAACAACCTCCTGGCTATCAACTGTGCATTCAGGATAACAGGGAGAATTATTTTCCAATATTACTACTGGGTAATTAAATAAAAGAACAATTAATAGAGTTTTGGCTTTCAATACCTCCACCACCTACTTAGCAAATCATTCTGCAAACAATGTTAAGCAAGCTGTTCCAGTTTGTTTCCCCAATGTCTCCAATAAACAAAGAAGGAAAAATGGGATTTCAGTCATGCAATTTAGGATTCATGACTGGAAATAGTTGCACAAAGGCTTCATATTTGTGAAATAAATTAAAATCTGGAAGTGTGCTGAGCTATAGGTCACTGATAATTAGGGGAGTAATTGACATGTCACCCTGCAATCTGGCTGAAAGACTGTACACCATATTAATAAGGCATCATGTTAACTTTCTTTATACAATAAAAGATATTCCGTCTTTCTCAGAAAAAATACAATGTCAGGAGGGATGTGGGATCTCTGCAATAGCTGCTGATAGAAATTCAGGTTTTCAAGCATTTTTTTTATACAGACAGCAAAAAAAGAATTATGCAGTTTCAGGACTCCTGAAGCTTTCAAAGAATATGCACTTTTCCGACTACCTCTCCCTCCTCCCCCTATTCATAGTGGTAAATTTGTATCCAAGTGACTGGCCTTCTTACTAATGTTCCTCCTTGTCAGAGACAAAGGAGTTATAAGACTGGAGGATTTGGCAGGCTCTACCACTTGCAGCCATTATTTCAACCCATCCATCTAAGTAGGATAATAGAGTGTCCTTGCCTTTCAACGCCTAGAGGAGTGACCAGTTTTCACAAACCACCAGCTCTGTTGTTAATAAAGCACGGGATGGGAGGATCATGCTTGGGATAAAAAAGAACGAGGATAGAGGGAAGGGTAGAGGAGAAACGGGTCCGTGCTATTCTGACAGACACCTTGCAAAGGTGAAGTTGATCACAATCAGCAGCCAGTTGCCAAGCTGGCAGGGGTTCTCTTTTAACATCTTAGCTTTAGTTGCTGTGAAGATAAATTTAGCCCCATCGCATCTCTCTCTAGACCACGGAGAGGGGTGGAGAAGTGAGAAGAGGGGGAGATGAGAAGAATTGGAGTGGAGAGGTGGGGCAAGCAGTGTTAGGCTGATCTAGCTAATGGCCAATCTGACCTTCATGGAAAGTCAAATGGTACGAACAGGGAGTAGTGTGTCATTCAAAGCCACTACAGTTTAATCAAGGCTTTTTCCATTATGCTTGACCTCTCCATGAGTTTCATCAAGTAGTTGAAATTTCATTGATTGCTTAGAACGTGTGTGGAAATCAAGTATCATGCAGGATTAAACAAGTGAAGAACAAATAAAGAGGAGAACATGTGTTTATTTTTCTGCCTAATTTACCTAGAAAAAAAAAACATTGAAAACTGATGTAGCATATTGTGACCCAAGTGTCTGTAATTATAAATTGGGTATCAATGCTTAGGTTGCGAAGAGACTTAGTAAAGCATAATATAGGAGAAATATTTAGAGCAGATTCAGTTTCAGATGAAGCAACATTGTCCCCATTCTCTTGTCTGATACCTGATTTTTTTTTTGTTTGTTTTTTTGTTTTATCATTTTGTCCACTCTGCAGTCCACAGCACATTTCCTTGCTGTTCCTGATTGAGATATAGTCTCAGAAGCTTACAATGACACTGCACCTCTCTGAGGATTACAGTTTAATCTTAGCCTAAAGTTTCTTTGTCAACAGCGACTGCAGCTATGCAGCATCTTCAAAACCTGTGATGGAAAAAAAACTCTTTGTTGTTGCAAATAATAGTTCTGTACCAATACTATTGAAGTGAAGAAAGTAGATTTTATTCGACATGAATCGCAAAAAAAAAAAAAAGTCAGCTGCTTTTTGTGCAGCAATCCACTATTTGAAGAACATGTAGAGTTTTTAGACACTGAGGTTTGAAATCAACAAAAGACAATGATACAAGGCAATCTTATAGTGATCTGGAGATTTTCGAGATTCCTTGGGCTCTATTGTGCCCACAGAGTTGTTCCAAAGATTTTTTTTTGTCTTTTTTTATGTAGAGCTTATCTTTCTGAAGGAGATGTAGTTACCATGGCAGGCTAGTATTTCATCTGCGACAATCTTAAGGTGGGCCGTCCTATTAAAGTAACATCAACATGAATATTTAGGGCTTTTAAGCAAAGAAACTGCAAGCAAGACTATCAATACTGCTTATGTAAACTGTTGATTTTAATAATGTGGCTGACAAACATTAATAAAGCACATGTGTCCAAAACCCATATATCCTGGGAAAACACCAAGAAAGCAAATAAAAAAAACAACTGTTAAGAATCCACTTTCCTCCAAATAGAAACTTCCAGAAAAAAGTATTCCTGTCTGATGCCATTGTATTGATGTTTTTCTCAAACATTTCCTAGATCTATTTAATAAATGATATTATTGCATCACAACTCAATTATGTAAGCAACAAAACTCATATAGAATAATTTCAAAAGTCCAATTTTTAAAGCATCCATATTTGTCAATTTTGATGATTTTTAGCTTGTCGTCAATAAGACACAATATTTAATTTCTTAGAAATTAAATATTTCTAAGAAAATTAACAGCCTAGAATTTCATCAGGCTGTTAAAAATAATGATAAACAAGTGTGCTCTTAATTAAAAGTATGTCTCATATTTGATAAATAAAAACAGTTAAGTCTTCGTTTCATTATAATGATGAAAATACAAATATAAAGTTACATTCTCAAGTGTTTCAAAAAACGTGTATCAGTGGAAGGGGTGTCAACTTTGTCTGTATGAAATCTTTCTGGATACATATGCTACACAGAGATACAGCCCATTCACTGCTGTGCTTTTATAAATTGCATCTTCCAAAGTGGTGTTACTGCAGCATTATTGGATATTCCATTTCCAAAGCTCCCAAATGCTTCTCTCTAATATCAGTTCATGGCCAAACAGGATTTAGCACTTGAGTGTATTTCAAAAGTCTAAAGATTCTGAGCATTAAAAGCAGCAAGCATGTATAGCAGTTTGCTAATGTGATTTTCCAGTATGGTCAATAAGTACATTTCAAACGAATACATTTTGACATTATATAAACCTTGTAAACTGTGTCCAGAGTTAGTTTGTTTTCAACCTCTGTTTTCAGACTATAAACCAAAGATTATTTGTAGTTCAAGTAACTATTCTAAAAACTAGCTTGTTGTCTGTTAAAACGTTCAGGTTTTTTAAGTATATTTCATACAAACAGCAAAAAGAATTACGCATTTTCAGAACTCCGGAAGCTTTCAGAGAATATGCACATTTCTGCATAAATTAACAGTTAACACCTGCTTACTGATCATTTCACTGCTCAGTTAACTGTGTATGAGGACCACAGTGTTAACTGTTACCATTGCTAAAGCAATTGCGCGAGTTAACCTAAAACAATATGTTATGTTGTTTTGTGAAACAGTGAGTCGTGTTACATTAAGTACCTATTTTGTGCAGTGAATTTGTATTGGGATCACAAGAATAAAATATGAAACATGTTACAACATCAAGGATGGCTGAGTTAACTATCTGTTTTATTGCTGTTTTTTGGCTACATTATCAGAAATACAGAAAGTTGATAGTGAAAACCTATTTACCCAAAGGTGCTTTTGTCATACACTTCTAAAATCCCAAAAACAGTTGTATTCAGTGGTATGACAGATATTTAAAGATTACCCCTGGCATAAACAAGATTAAACTATTCAGACAGCAGCTTGGCAACAATATAAATTGCAAATAAATAAATAAATCAATGCCATAAACCTTGAAGACATGAGACTTTTCTTCTCGATTCTTGTTCATTTGTTAATAGCTTTTGTTATCCTCACCTGCAAGTCTGTTCTTTTGTATTCATTTTACAATAATAATTAAATTTCCAGTTATCTACTCATCATGCTTTTGGAGTAAATGGCAATAAGTGTATTGATCCCTACCAGTATGAGGACCACAAACTGAAAAACATCCAATAAATCAATGGGACATATACAGTCCAAGAGGTGACTTTTCCAGTTTATTGTCTTTTACTTGCAGAACTACGGTTTGTATGCAGTTAGTTTCTTGTGCGTCATGACTGGTGTTCACAATAAACACAACCAACCTATTCTTCTCCATGTAATTTGGAATAAACTATTAATGAAGGAAGGTGTCTCTCTGTGGCCAAGGACTGCTCAACAATCAGCCCAAGGACTCACCACATATAGGATGGGATAATTTCTGCCAGCTGTGCCTTTTCACGTTAGCTCCTGCCCCTCTCCCAACCACTCATCCCCACGCAACAACTCCCTGATGCACTCGGAATGACAGAGGAAAGAAAATTATCGAACACCAATACAATAAAGCTGTCTGGTAACTTAATAGGCTGCTGAGTAGGGGCAGCGTGGCCATCTTGCTTTGAGGCGATAATGAGAGTCATCATTCCCTCATGGGCTAAAAGAAAACGGCCTGTGTGAGAGGACATGCATTTATCTGAGAATGCATGCGTATGTTTGGCTGTGAGGCTTTTTGGTCCAGTGAGGCCCAATAAGCACACACTACCGTGCTATAACAAAGCCAGCTGGATATTTTGCTGAATTCAGCTGAAAGGAATTTTGTGAGAAATTCTGTTCACTAAATCAGGAGAACGTCCGCATAATGTTGCTGTAAGCTTCAGGGAGACACAAAGCATGCACTGTCCTATTTATCTTATTACAGGTTCTTGAACCAGTTCCAAATGTGAGAAAAAACATCCCAGATTAATAAAAATAAAAATAAAAAAAACTATGTTGTAATGGAGGTGAAAGAAAGATTTACCAGGATTATTGAAATAATAATAGAAGGTGCTGTAATTTGTTTCTAGTGACAAGGATTTTTGTTAACACTGGACTTTTACTCGTGAAAGCATTCCTTTTTCAATGATACCTGCACTACAATTAGCTGCACTAATTGTATGAACATTATGGGTTCTTTTAGTTCTTCTGTTTTTATATCAAGAAAAAGTTATTCTAATTTAGATAAAATAGATATAAAATTACATGGCTGGGAGAAGATACCAACTAAAATGTGAAGGCTTTGCGTGTTTACTGTCATGTGTACAAGGATAAGTAGCAAACAATTCATGTGAAAAAAAATGCCAGTCCTTTTTTACGCTACATTTTCTGCCCTCAGTGACTGACAAAACTATCAAAGTCTTAGAAGTGTTTACAGCAGCTAAGGAAATTTTGACCTGTTGACTGTGCTGATGCTAGCTAGTACAGTAAAATCACTGCATGACACAGTGGTGTGCCCGGTGGCATCAAGGGAATGTGGGTGAGATGGAACTGCTTTGTGTTTACACCATTGCCTCGTTAGCTTTTCCCTGTTTGCTGATAGTGGACCCAGGGGGACACAACAAGCATTAAATATTTAATGGAAAGAAAACTGAGGGTTCAGTGTTTGTGAACATTACTGGTTCATGAAAAATAAATATATGCAAATGTTTTCTCAGCTGTATATTTAGGAAAGGCAGATATAAAAGTTTCCAGTGTTTTTATAAAGTACAAAAAGTTTAAACTGTGTTAATTCTTTAACATTTTTCTCCAGTGATAGAAAAGTGAATTGTCAGACACTATTTTATTTCCTGCATCAAGGTAACTCTCAGTGAGTATTTTGGAAACTAATCTTGAATGTCGTCAAAGCGTAAAGTAAAGAAAGTAAACTTACGTTTGAAAAAAAAAGGTACAGTACAATCATTAAGCACTGTTGATCTGGAACAGTCCAACTGCAGTATTTTTTCTCCTATCTTGTAAATTTTCCTTAACTCTATAGCTAATAATTCTTGGATTGTTTTCTTAAATTGAACATGCATGTTTTCATTTACTAGTAACTTGAGGCTGGTTCACCTGAAGTTCTTCAAGGTGGAACTACAAAGGACATTTCTATTGTATCCACCTTCTAACTGACCTAACAATCCTGCAAATGTACTCATGTGTAAACTAAGAAATAGATAGCTAATCAGAAAATATCCCATAATGGTAATTTATGCTTTGCTCATTTCATTTAATTCTAAATGAGTAAATTAAACAAGTCGTTATTTGTTGTTTCAGAATGTTTTGGCATGGAAAATTACAATGATCACAGTGCTTTATTCAAACTCGTTTTGCAAATGTGACCTGCTTTTTAGTATTTCATCCTTGTGAGATGCTTACAGAACTTAAAATTAAATGGCGTCTACAGTTACAGTTCGGCAGGAAATATATTGATACTCTCTGCAGTTTTAGGCTATAAGTGATTGCTTAATGTGCCAATATTAAAAGATCAAAACTAGTGAAACTCTTCACACCTGTGGTGTAACAGAAAGAATTGCATGCACCTAACATTATCTGTAAAACACAATGACATAGAAGGAATTCACACAAATTATCCCTGCGACACGCAAAAAAAACTTGGCATTGCGGTGAGTAACGGATGCAGATTATGGTTAGAGTCCAACCCCCCTCTCAGCCCTTGTTGATACACTGTAGCAGAGAAAAACCGACATCATTAAGATTCACCAGTGCAAAGCGACACACACAAACCTTCTCTAAACCCCCGATGACTATCAAGCACTGTGTTTTCCAAGCACGGAGGTAATGAGACAAATACTTATTACTCAAGTAAAAATGGCATGAATATTAGCATCACATTAGCCCTGAATTTAATGATGTTTTGAGTACAATATGTCACTGTTAGTCAGCTGCAAAACATTTTTAGGCTTTGTAGGAGGAAAAAGTAGACTTTATTTTTTTTTGCAATGTCTCTTACTCTATAATGTTCCAAAGCTGGAATGGAGACAAAACTCAAAAAAATAAATATATTTTTACTTTCTCCATGGAATACTGACGTAATGATGATCTTCAAAATAGTTTGGATTGTATGATATAAAATGATTTGCATTAGGTGAAACGCTAATGATTGTTTGCCAAAAATGGGACCATCAGTACTCACTAAAGGGGTGCAAGGGGTCCAATACTCGGGATTCAGCTCTGCTCGAGGACGGAGGTCCAGATATTCGGGGTTCAGTTCGGTTCGGGCACGAGTTAATGTTCCCTTCATGAAAATTGAAAAAAAGGTTCTGTTAGAATTGGTTATTTAGTTATTGTTTGGTTTACATTAACAAAATGTGTACAGAACAGAAAAAACACAAAGCTCACATTTGCTAAATGACTCAAATATAAGATTGTTTACAAATATATAAGAATGAATATCAAACTCTCTTCAGATAAACTTGGCCATGCATGAAGCTTATATACAGATATGTATGTATGATGTTAATTCATAGGATTTATGTAAAGTTTCACCAAGAATTTCAATTAAAGAACAGAAAATGAGGTTCGAACGAAGTTTCCCATTCCTGAGGCCTCTGAACTAAGTGACATGCCATTGAAATGGACTGATTTTGCTGGGCCCCATGTGGTCTATGATATATACTGTAATTATCTGCTGATTCTCAAAATGGTTGTGTGTAATGAGGCTATGCTGCATGAAGCCCCAGGCATAAATCACTGTCTTTAACTGACTTCCAGATGACCAGCAACAACACAGAGCAGAGGAAGAAATGGGTTATCTGAGAAGCACTACTGTAAAATTGTGTCTCTTATCAGCACACACCATATTGTCAGCCTAAATAATTTCACACATTATGTTTTTCTCAAAAAGGTATAAGTCGGCCTGCAATTTATATATAAAATTATATATATATATAAATTTATTTAAAAAAAATATATATATATATATATTTTTTTTTGTTTTCTTATATCCTGGCAACCAGTTCATTAACTGCTATCAGTCTTATTGAGCATTGCAAATATAGGTGGAGACCCCGTAATGTATGCGTTAGCCTCAACCTTTTTGAATGAGATGCGCCTATCAGGTGGTCGGCTGTCCTTGGAATGAAACTCCTTCAAAAACCACATTGCTGAGAGGTACACAGGCAACACTCCTGTATAAAAACAGATGCTTATAATAATGGAATGGATTACATGGTGTGCGATATTTGGTAAATGGAAAATCAACGGAAATAAAATAATTTACTTTCAATTCAAAGACACCCAGTCTGCAAATTACATTACATTTATTGTGTTGTAATATTTTCAATAATAAAAATAAATAAATAAATAAAAATTTGATGAATAAAATGTACACTAA
Organism: Poeciliopsis prolifica; assembly: GCF_027474105.1. Classification (NCBI taxonomy): domain Eukaryota; kingdom Metazoa; phylum Chordata; class Actinopteri; order Cyprinodontiformes; family Poeciliidae; genus Poeciliopsis; species Poeciliopsis prolifica. Next base: position 3,451,373 of record NW_026562396.1, read on the forward strand.
ATGTATTATTAATGATTAATATTAATCACTCCTGACAGTGACTAAATTTAATGAACCTTAAACCCTAGTTAGACCATTTAACTAAAAAGCTATAGAAAACTGCACTGAATGCATGTTTAAAGTCACAATTAATGATAGTAAAATAGTAATAATATTAAATCACAGTGAGCAGGTTTGTGTTTAATGTGGTTTACAAATGGATCTATTTTAAATTTCTTATAAGTTGCAGGTTCACACTATATAGTGACACGGGTATCATCCAAACCATGGATAAAACAGAACAGAATGTTGTCCAAAGACCTATGCTACTTTTATGTTTTTAGTTGGGTGAGAAATCAACCTTTCCAAAATGTACTCAGACAATTTTAACTAGACATGTTTCTCACAACAGTTTCCCTTAACAGTTCTTCCAATTATTGAAATACCAGGGAAACGGGTAGAATGCAGCTGAGCAGCACTTAGAACCTTTTTCTCATTTTGTGTTGACTTAATATATGATTTCACTTGTCTGTCATTCTAATTAATGGAAGTGCTGTACTATAAACTGCCCAAAATGTGGGATTATTTATAACTATCTAGCCGTTTATCATTGGTATGATATGTGACAGAGAGAAGGAAGTGAGAGTTGGCAATATTATAATTGATCATTTTTCACTTCACATTGTCAGTCACTGTGGTAAAGTCCCTGGTTGACGCTGACAGAATCACATGTTACATCTGTCAACTCTGACAACAAATATAAGCAGCACAAATAAAACAGTTTATTAAGATTTACTGAGTGTCCTGCAACTGCATGAGGTGAACACCACTTTCCACTACCTGAGCAAAAACTGGAGTATTCTAGATAAAAATGCTGCAGCCGAGGAATGAGAGATCATTTAAGTGTGCCACATTTTGAACTATACCCAATCAGTGGTGTTAATGATGGTCTGAAAATTACTGATTTAGTTTAAATTTACTGAGCAGCATTGAAGACTGGGGAGAGGTTTCTTGTCACTAAATGGCCACCACTGGAAGTTCTCAAGTAATTAGTGTTTTTTTTTTTTTTTCTGTTGTGTGTTTTTTTTTTAAATTAGGCAATGAAATTAAACTAGCACAGCATCATTCTGTTGTAACAGCTTGTGGTAAATGATTCTGTGTAATTTTGTCAGTAGTACTCTGTCATACAACTAAATGATTATGGAAACTTAGATGAACAACAGATTTCCACCTGGTGTGAATGAAACTGGTATCTACTTTGCTGCTTTACTATAAAAAAATTGGACCTTTCTGAGTTAAATGCAGCAATCATCATTGCAGCATATTCCTGAAGCGTGTGACCTCTTTTTTAGATTTAAAATCTTGGTAAAGCACCTTTATGGGACTGTGTTCTGGTGCTTTGTAACATGCTGTTAGCAACAGGATGTGGCATGGGGTCTGTTTGTTTTCAACACATGCCATCAGATTCTCTTAGATTGCCATCAGGGGAGATGAAAGGTCAGGTGAACACCTCACAATTGTTCTTTTTGCTCCTCTTCTGCAGGTTTTATTAGAGCCACAGTTTTGGTGAGAAAAGTCAGCTGCTAAAGAGCAGCACAGTTCCCATACAATGTAGGGAGAATAATAAAAGTAACAAGTTTGAAAACATCCAAGATACAAGTTTTTATGTCTACTCAAAGGTAGAACATAATGCATTATTTAATTTGTAAATCACTGATGACATGGTTTAGCAGACTAGTGTATTCAGTAACTCTTCTGTTTCGCTGTATTTCCAAAAATCTTTCACTGAAATTATTGATATTGAAGACTTGAGAGAATATCAAGGGTTTCTGGTTTGAGAACTTCTATGCTTTTTGCAGATGATGTGGTTCTGTTGACACCTTCAGGTCATGACCTTTGCTATGCAGAGGAGCAGTTTGAAGATGAACACGAAGGTGCTTTATTGCATGGAGACCGGCTGTTCTGTATTTTTCAAACAAAAAAAGGGTGTTTGAAAGACCTGAGTTGGACTTAGACTTAGACTTAGACTTGACTTTATTGATCCCTTGGGAAGACTCCCTCAGGAAATTATAGTTACCAGCAGCTCACAGGCAAAAATGTGGCACACAGTAAGCATACACTAAAGAATACAAAAAAATACAAATTAAATACAAAACAAAGAATATAAATACAACACAAAAGGAAATTATAGCAATTTGGTGGATAGATTGACCAGTGATATGGTATTGCACTGTATGGTTTGGCCTGATAAATATGGAGTTCACATTTGTAGAAAAACTACTCCTTCTTCCCTCTGTCCTGTGTCACCTCCGACCCCCCAGTGAGGAGTTGTACAGTATAGCACACTCCTCAGACTATTGCTTTCCCATTAAGTTCAGTAATCCAAATAAGATTTTTGATGTTGCAGGGAGGTGGTTTGAGCTTCTGTTACAAATCTCCTTTTGCTTCCTCAGTTTTGATGTTATCTGGTAGTACACATTCTGGTGTACTACCAGTTGTATTCTTTCTGACTAGAAAATCTCTTGGGATCTCCCATAATGAGCTAAAGAGAAAGGTTGGGATTTAATTTATAAACTGTTCCTCCCCTTGACTGACTGATACTATTGCCCCACCACTACCCGTTTGAATCATTATTACAAGGAAAAATAGTGTCATACTTTTATGTTTTAAAGTCCCTCCACTGGCTCCCTGTAGCTCAAAGAATATATTTTAAACTACTGCTGTTAGTTTACAAATCACTGAACGGTTTAGCACCACAATACATCAAAGACCTGCTGTTGTTGTATCAACCTTCCAGACCTTTCAGGTCTTCTGGTTCTGGTCTGCTCTGCATCCCCAGAACCAGAACCAAGAGAGGAGAAGCAGCTTTCAGCATCTATGCACCAAAAATTTGGAACAAACTTCCAGAAAACTGTAAAACAGCAGAAATCCCTACTTCCTTTAAATCTCAACTAAAAAGGCACCTGTTTAGAGTTGAATTTGAAATGTAATATGTAACAATATATTGTTTATTCTATGTCGCATGACTTCGTGTTTTTGTGCTTATGATGTAAAGCACTTTGAAATACCTTGCTGCTGAAATGTGCTATACAAATAAAATTTGATTTGATTTTGATTTGTATGTCTTTTAATGCCAAACATTGACTCTATCAAATTAATAATGGGAGTGAAAATAAGGCTTAGCAGAGCTGGCAATTTTTGTCCAATCTGTTATTGTTTCATTTTGGCATTCTTGTTTAAACTAGAGCCTCAGTGCGTGAAAATCTCAGTAAATCAATAACTTCAAACCAGTCAGTTGGCATCAACAAACAGTGCTATTATCATCACCTAAATCCTTCTTCAGTCTGATGTTAAGAATGAACTTTGTCAAGTCATCATTTATAAATGTAAAATGTTTTGAGATGCAGTAATAGAATTTGCTGATTTGCTTTGCATGTTAGCAGCTGGTTGTGAAAAGCATAACTCTATCATTGTTTCTTCATTAGTTTATTTGCATGGTTTTAAATGTAAATATCAGAAAGTAGTAAATGGCGAGGCCAATATTTTATAAAGCTCCAATGTGAAATCACTCAGTGAAATAAATACAGACTGGAAAGAAAAGACTTGAATATAAATATATATATATTTTATTTTTTGGAGCCACTTTTGTACTTTGCGTCTTGCTCTCTATTCCAGACCTGGCAGAAAAAGGTCTTTGTTGCATTTGTTTACATTGTTGCTAAAGTTGTTTTATTTAAAAGGAATACAGTGCTTTCTGAAAAAGGAAAAGCAGAACCAAAGGATCTGAATACCACGCAAGGTTCATAAATAAAAAGGTTGTGTTTCTACATCGGGGGAAACCTGAGGAAAATTAACTTTAATGACATGGCAAGGTAAGAATAACAATACATGTCTGAAAGTCTTCCTGGACCCATAAAGCTACTCAGCTGAACTTGTCTGGAAACTGTGGGCAGAGGAGATGACTATCATTCAGGGGATAAAACACACTTTAATTAGCTTTACCATTAGTCTATCCCTGCCAAGGCTTCTCAGTCACAACAGACCTTTAATTCTGTTTAATTACCTTAGAGATACCACTGTATGCACTCTTCCTTGACATCACAAGACAACATTCATTTCTCAACAAGTGCTGCATGCGTGTGTGTACTGCTAAGAGGAGAACACGATGTTTATCTTGTGACTCGTGGCAAGACTCATGGGGGTAGGTGCTTTTGAGATGAGTGTTTGGAGATGACTTATTCAAGCAGTTGTTCAATTATTTCTTTCTTACCTATTTGCCTGATCATTTTTTTTCTCCAAAGGTAAATAAGGTCGTATGACATAAACTTAAAACAGAGAAAACATGCCAAATGAACAGAAATTGTTTCATCAAAATCTGGAAATGAAAATATTTCTTTTTTTTTAGATTGATCTCACACACTTTGCTCATAGAAGTGCTACAATTGCCAAACATTAGCAGTGAAGTAAAATCAATCACTGCATCATCAGAATTGTCTTTGGAAATTGCTCTCCATTGGTTAACATATTACCGTCATAATCAGTCAGTGCTGGCGTGGCTTTCTTTTTCTTCACAGTCTGTTTGCTTACAGTCATTCGGAGCTCTGGCAATGCAAATGAACCTATAAAGTGGCCTTATGTGTGCATTTTCCCTCTGGACATCGAAATGAGATCAGCTGAGCAGTGTTGTCTCTTACTTCACAATGCAATCGTTACTTCATACAAAACAATCAGACTTTGCTGCAAGGCTTTGTCCTTTGTTTTCACATTTTGTTTATCTCTTGTGTAAACTTAATCACTGAGCAACAGAATAAAAAAGAAAGAGGTTTAAGGGAAAATGTGAAATATGAGCTAGAGAGGGCAAAGTGGGAGTGCAAGGAAAAATAGAAATCATGGCTGGAAATTTGTGACGATTATAAAATAAAAGTGCACAGGAGGGGGCCTGCACGGAGTTGTTTATATTAAGCTGTTGAGATGGCTAGGCAAGAAAATCTGTGATTATCATTCTCTGATTTGCCAAGCTTTGCAGCGATTGGGCCTTCCTTTGGTGGCAGCATTAAACTTTATGTTTATGGGTCCCCATATTAAGCCCATTTCCACGCTCCCCATTCCATGCGCTAAGTATTGACATTCCATTTAAAGTTGCCAACAATGAGGAGGCTATTTTATGACAGAAATGTAATGGAAACAAACACAACAAGCACTGCAGAAAAAAAAAAAACACAATTACAAAGACATTTTTGCATAGTTGCAGAGTAAAAGGAGATAAGCATGATGCGCCCCTGCTTTCTTTACTAGGAACAAAGGAAATGAAATTCATCACATTCCTCTGCCTTTCTGGACTTTCTGCTGCTTTGTAACATGCAAAGAGAATGGTTCCTTCTGAGTAGCTCACCAACCCTAGATATGTGTGCTTCAAAAGAAATTTATACAGACATTAGACTTGATATGTTAATTAATTGCACAAGTTTAAACATGCCCTTCCTATATTTAAAGTCCCAAGACTACTCTGTTCAAAATTGAGAAAAAAAAAAAAGTCAATGTAATGCCACAAATTGTTAACGTAGCCATTCAATGAAGGTACTTTGTGCACAAATGGAAAACAAATTAGGTTAAAGTCTTGTGACAGGATAAATAAAACCTTGATCAATTAAGTGGTTGAAGAGGATGACAGTCCAGCACTGAACTGAAAGAGTCCCGCTGTTACTGTTTAATTCTTGAGCCACAGAGAAGCATTGATTCTCTATGGCACCATGTCCTTATCATTACAGTCAATGCTGAGGCCAGCCCAAACCATTCTGAACAGTCGCTAATGGCTTAAAGGAATTCAGCTGTACTAGAGGCAGAATTGTAATAAGGGGATTTTATGAATTTGTGGCACGGGGACTAGAGAAAGCAGAATTTTGCAGGTCATCCGCAGAACACAGTGAATGCATTAACAAAACAATTCTCTCTCATTACTTAGAATTATCTCTTTTCACAGTGCCGAATGGAGATTGAGGTGGTAGGGAGGTCAGCTTATCTGATGAAATAAGTTGCAATGCTAATGTTTGTAACCTGTCTGAACCAATATCTCGACTGCCTAACAAACCTTTTTCAGTAACAAAATAAATACATAGCATTTGAGTTTTGCAAGGAAAACATTAAATTATATATATATATATATATATATATATATATATATATATATATATATATATATATATATATATATATATATATATATATATATATATATATATATATATATATATATATATATACCTTTTTTTTTTAGATATTTTTGGTTCTCTCAGCCCTTTATCTGTTCCGTAAGCACACCTTTTATCTCTCCGGCTTAGGACTTCAACTCACTGGGGTTCTGTCTTTGGTTTTGGCCTCAAAACAGTGTTATTCAGAGAGTACTCCCATAGGAGCTGTGTACAGAAAGAGAAGGAAGTTGTTGCAGAACAGCAGTTTGCTTTGAGATCAGATGGGTTTCTTGTGGTCACTGTGTTGTGTACTTCTCTGACCTTGATTTTTTTTTCTGCCGACAACAGCTTTTGCAACTTCTTCTGTGCACACTTGTTTAAACTGTATCTACAGTCATGTTTTTATCATACTTTATCATCCTTTCATTATAAACTGAACGAATAAACCAAGCTCTTCCAGATCCCATTCAGATATAAATTTGTGACTGATTTATGATTTTTTTTTTGTAGTTGCTTTGCAGTTAAAAAATTTACTTGAAATATAAAAGGCTTTTACATCACATATGGTGAGAGACAACTTACACACTTCACAACAGAAACCTGATTTTTCACATTGGGTTCAGAGAAGGTTTCCTAAAATTGTTGCCTGAAAACTTCACATTTGATGTTACAGAAAAACAAGTCAGCAAATAGAATTCATATACTGAAGAGCACCATAATTTATTGTCGTCAGAGTAAATAGAGGCAGTCATTTCATACAGCCCTTTGTTGATAGTTGCACAATCAACATTTTCCTTTTTTCCTTCTCTAAAGTGTGTCTTTGTCCATCTGCCTAGTTGTACAATCTATTCAAATGTTGGAGCAATGAATCTTCTTCACAAAAGCTAAGTGAAACAAAAAAAACAGTTGCAGTGAAACTTCTTTAATATAAATCTACTAAGGTTTCCCCTTCCAGGCTAACCTACACAGGCCCTACCTTGAGACCTCCACAACTCCAGCTAATTAAATTTAAGGTCAGCATACTTGCTGGAATCTAATTTCTTTGTATGGGTTAAAATAAGTAGACGGCTGCATGCCATTCAGTAACGGCTATATACAAAAGCTGATTTTATTCTGTAACCTCTAAGCTCTGAGTCCATTACATTACCGCCTTCATGATGGGGATTTTTATGATCTTGGAAAATACAGGTTCACCAGTCTAAATCCTGTACAGCCTTCAGGTAGGACACAGTGAGCGGATAAGCCGAACGGCAACTTCTCTTTTTTTTCTGTGCCAACTCTTGGACATTTTTAGCAACTCAAGCAAGAGAGCAAGACACCAAGTATGGCATAACCAGGTGAAAGTAAATAGGAGCAGCATCTTTTTAAGCAGCCAACAGACTACCTCTTATTTTTGTACAAAAAAAAAAAAAATTACTTTTTTTTAAAACATCTCTGTTTTTAGGCTATATGTTTACAGTTAAGACCTACTGATGCTTATATATATATATATATGTATATATATATATATATATATATATATATATATATATATATATATATATATATATATAATATATATATATATATATATATATATATATATATATATATATTTATTTATTTTTTTTTTTTGATAATTGAAAAACTGTATTTGTAAAAAAACAAAAAAAACAAAACAAAGGTTTAATAATGTGTAAAACACTGGTTACAAAGATACATTTACACTGCAGTTTTGTTATTAACTGATCTAAACTAAAGTAGGAAAACTAAAGACTGATTAGATAATTAGTGAAGAATTTTAAAGAATCCTAAAACTGGTGGCCTAGGTTTGATTTGGATCATGATATGTCACATTTCACAATACTGAGCTGGCCGAAAGAGGATCAGAATCACATTAGGTTGTCGTAATATCAATGTATTGTATTATTCAACTTGCCAAAACTAAAAATAATGCATTTAAATGTAATTCTGTGAAATTTGAGTCTTTTTATAATCTAATGGGAATCACAGGGTAATATAAATAACCTGAAGTCTCTTAAAAGATAAAAAAAAATAAAAAATAGTTGAACTAGTTAGAAATTACTACAATAAAAAAAAACTAAACTAAATATTTAAGGAATGAAACATATCTACAAAAATTGCACAAAACATCTAAAACATTAGTTATTAACTGAACCAAACAGATGTGCATTTACACTACATTGAAAGATATGTTTCCCCACTCGATCTTAATCTCTGCAAGGCAGACTCTGTTGGTTGAGGGTTAATAACTGAAAGCAGTTTCACTATATGTTTCCACAGTAGTTAAGAGACTAAAAGTGAAGGACCATATGGCCTTTGGGGGCTTCAGGGTTCACAAATTGCAAACATTTATCATCAACAGACTGGTGCATACATGGCCAAATATTGCCTTATAAAATATTAAAGGAAACTTAAAATCAGCTGTTGGAAATCTAACATTAACTTATAAATAAATAAAGACACTGTAAAACTGCTCAGTGTGAATGTGTTTTTTCTGGTTTGTTCAGATGTACAATATCTTTCAAAATAAATGGCTCAGTAGTCCAGAGAAAGAGATATAATCTGTGTAACACTATTCCAGTAACACAGTAAGCACACAATAGGATACAATATCAGCATCTCAGTTTTCATCTATTCAAACCCTCCTACCAAACCACTCAAAAGTGTCAATTGCATGTCTTTCAGTGGTGGGTTAGGGGTCTGGTATGTGTTTTGTTCTAATATCTTGGTTTCACAGACTGAGAAATGGTCACTAGAAATGTCTTTCAAATAAAACACTGCTTTCTTTTAAAAACACATCCACAAGCCTTGAAATATCATCAATGTCCAAAGTTGTTTCAACGTTTACTTTGGCTTCGCTTCCAGTGTGTTTTGACATAATTACTTCGGAGGTCAATTTGTTTTTCTGTGAAGGCAAAAAACATTTTTGTTTTACTCTAGCAGAGCACTTTACTAAGGCTTTTTTGGTTCTCAAAGCCGTGTTGTTTTTGAACTTCCATCCTGATGTAGAAAACAGAAACACATATATCACTTCACAATGTTTAGCTTCATACTATGAAAATGGTTATCATGCATCTTAATCTTAAAAACTGGGATAAACCATAGATAACATTTCATTTTACGTTATTATGTCTTTGTATTCATAACTGACTTTCCTGTTAAACTATTTCTTCTGTTAACATTCCTGTCTACTCTCTCTACAGAACAATTCTATTAAATTTTGACAGTAATAATGAGGCAGAAAAAATGTGCTATTGAAAGCACTTGTTGTATTCTGTGGCTTCTCTCATCAGACACTAGTAGTCACAGCTGGGTGCCAAGTGAGAGGCGTAAACCCTCATGATTCAGACAACAGTCTAACCATCAGACACTGATAGTCAATAAAAATTTCATCAGCTGGTTAAAAATAAAAAGTCATGGATTTGTTTTTGTCAGCATGCCAAATTCTCTCTGAGAATGTTTATGTTTATATAAAAAGTACTAGAGCTGACAGAGAGAAACTGCACACTTGTTTGTCAGCACTTGATAACAACTTGTACTTTATGTTGGACAGTTGAGACACAAACTTGCATTTACTTGTATTTTCAGCTCCTGCAATGGAATTAAGAAGTACGGGGCGCTGCAGTCAACACTAATTTCTCGGCTGAACTTTGAAATTTTAAATATTTTTAGGATCATTAACATTGGCATTTTACGGGAAAATGCTTTCTTCGATATACATCCCCATATTTTCAAAGGTGAGTGCATGAGTTAGAGGGTATCTGATTGATACCAGGGCAAAGCCGTTTCTGCTCACACTCACCAATCAAAGCAGCAAGTCAATATTTATGAGCCACGACAGCACGTCTTGTATTGTTTTCCACTTACGAGTGTGCGAAAGTGTGTGTGTATGCATGTGCTATTGTGTCACTTTGCAAAGCATGGCTAAAACTCTGGAAACACAGTTTTAATGAAAGCATCCCTATATGTTTAGATGGATGGCAAGCTTGCTGTTGTGCATTCAGATGTTACTCTCGGGTTTGTGATCCTTTCTTTCTGTCTCCATGATGTGTCTGTATCAAAGCATAAGGTTTTATATTTATAGTTTGACCTTTGATAAGAAAAATAAACTGCCTTGTGTTTTTTACTTGTCTCATGATTCTTTTTTCCTCCTGTTGGTGGGTCACAACCTTATCACACTACTGCATATCTGTCTTGTGTTTCAATACCGGAGGAATGCTTTTAATGTGCAGCTCTGAGTAGATAACAATCAAGCGTCGCCTTTTTTCTACATTTGACAGTGTTGCGTATGGAATGTAATCACCACCTAACTCAGGTTGCCACTAAATTTTTATAACATTAGTTAAACAACCCATCACAACTCTTCAAATGGCATGTATGCTGCATGTATGTAGGGGTTGCTGCTACAGAATTTACACAAGAAGATCATCAAAGCTAGCGCTATACTATGCAGATGCTATGTATGCAATGATGGAGATTCAACTTAACTAATACTAAATAATTGGAATCATCCTGACTGACACACTTTGACCTACTTTCTGATTATTTAGCTGATGTTTACTCAACCACATGGGGGCAGTCACAGGATGCATGCTATGGCTCTCAAAAATATACACACCTCTATTAGGCTTCAAATTAGCGCATATATGTATTTATATACAAAATAAAAAAAGCTGTAATACCATGGCTACAATAACTGCTTAGCTTGGTATCTTCTGCCAATTAAAGTGAATCTGGTCATCCTGAGATAAAATGCTGCTGTCCTTCCTTGATATCTGCTCATGAGCATCTTTTAGCTAAAGCCATAGTTTGCAGCAAGGATCAAAATCAAGACTGGAACTGATAAAAAATGCTACAAAACAAAATAATCCCAAAAGAAGTTGTAGAAATGTGCTTAGTGTGTTCCATATATGATAATAATATTTTGTATTCTCCATACATCAAGCATACATAGAATAGCAAAAAACACACTTTTTGAGATGGAAAGTCACCTTTTTGAATTTGTTCTGCAGAAGGTTGTGGGCAAAACTCGTCCTCCAAATTCGAATGACCTGCAGAACTTTTGCGAGGCAAAGGGAATCAAAAGGTTTCTCAACAATATATTAGTTTATGGGTGTGCACCCTTATGCAACTGGGTATACCGCATTTATGTTTTGTCTTTGTCTTTTTTGTGTGGTTTTACTCCTGTCAACTTTTTTTGGTTGAATTGTACAGAATAAATAACGTAATCTAACAAAACACTTTTTTTTCACCATCACAAAAACATATTAACAGAGGTGTGTACACTTGGACTAAGAGCTGCTCAAGATCACCAGATAAACAGTTGGTCTGCTCCTGACAGTCATCCTCATTTAACATTATGTATGTCAAGTAATGTCATGGAATTGCCTTTGCTTTTATCAAATGTGAAGAGAAGTTGCTAAATTAACAAATCCTGTGGAAAAATGCAAACTTTACTCAAGAATGCAGTTTTTGTTATGTCACATGAAATTTAAAGAAAATGAAGCTACTTCTTTAATTACTACATAACAATTACACCCTAAATTACGTTCCAATACATCACTGTAAGAAAAAAGACTTTTAACATAGTTGTTTATTCACAATGAATGTGAAAAAAAAATAACTACATTTGATATGAGGCATTCCTTTTGTGGCTTAAAGCTTCTTTGAACTATTAAAGGTTTAAAATGAAGGAATGTTTTTATACATTACAGATGCATATCTTGTTACTTATTCTCCCAGGTTTAAATGTCAGAATCACCTAATTTACCATAATTAAGACATGTTCTCTTATCAAAGGAGCATCTGCTAGCTATATTGCAGGAAACCTTCTCCTTATGAATATGTAAATCAGTGTTGAACCTGAAAGAATCTGCAGAAAGCTGCAGGCCAAATCAGCCAATGATAAAACACTAAGATATGAGAAATAACATTACAGAGGATTTAAATGAGTCAACAGTATGACCACCTAAGATAATCCACAATTAATAACACAAAGACATCAGATGTTATCTGCTCTGGTCAATCCCTAATGGCAGGGAATTAGATGAAGTCAAGTGTGTCAACAACATTAATGGTCCAGATTATCTCCCTGGGCTGATGTAGCTCGGAGAAAAGCTCAAGTCAGCCAGCTCAGTGGTTCCTGTCAGTGTCACCTTGTTTTACTGCTTGGGAATGGCAGTTGGATTTTGAGGATCTGGAACTGCTCAGAGCGAAATGAAACTGATTTAATGGGTCAGCAGTGCTGCATATTGTCACGGATAGGGTGACAGGTTCAGGAATCTTGATATTTATTCCAGGAATTAAGTTGAAGCTGTAGTTGAAGAGCATAATGTGTTACAGTTTTATTTGTCCAACACATTTTAGTACTACGGTTTAGATTTAAATGATGCCTGAAGCTTATTGTAAATCCTTGATTTCTCTTTATAACCTCAGAGTGAATGCTCAGAATCACTGGACAGGGAAAACATCTAGATGTTTAACAGAGGTTCACTTGATATTGCTATATCGATTCTGCTTCAGACTTTGGACAAATTTCTCATGCCCTAAAGGTAACAAGAGAAAATAAAAGTGAAAAACTCACACATCCAAGTTTTCAAGGCCTTTGGGAAGAAATTAAGTTCGGTTGGACTTTAAAGAGGCTGTTAGACGGAACGTTAGACGTGATTTTGCTATCAACCTTTCACTTGCTCCACCATCTGCTATTACAGTAAAATCTAAAAGCTGCTGCTTGCCTGTGCAGTCTATGCTCTGTGCCATAGAGTAGTTTATTTTATGAGGTCCAGCATATTATCCCTGGACTTCAAGCCCGGAGAGGAAAAAAAAAAAAAGACATAAAATGTAGAGCAGCTGGACAAACTGCCAGTCTTTTTTTCTCTATAACCATTTATTTTGGCTTGCCGTTTTAATTTTGTGCACGTTTTAAAATATACATGTCTCTTGCTAACGAGCAATGGCAACATTTTTGACACACTGGCCAAAATTAAAACATCTTATGAACACAAAGGCTAGAAAAAGCGTTACTTTTGTTTATTAAAAATGCTAAAACAAATGAATTTATTTTTTATGCTTAAGAATAAACTGAGCACATGCTACTGTGACAAATAGATAAAAATAAACATGCAAAGACAGACAAACATCTTAACTCTTAAGTTGACTTTTCTTAGAGTCGAAAAAAATGCAATATATTCTAAGCAACATTAAGAAAATGTATGTCACTTGTTCTTCTAAACTAACTTTAATTAACAAAGTTCAATAAGTAGAACTCCTGAGTCAAATGTAATAAATAGGATTCCTATTTATTACTAGTAACATTTGAAAATAGGATTTATATTTATTAACAGTCAAGTTTAGTCAGTAGGACTCATACTTCTAAATATCTAAGTTTAATAAATATGACTCATATTTATTATTAATAAAGTTTAACAAATAGAACTCCTATTCATTAAACTTTGCTAGCAAATTAAAGGTATTTATTACGATTTTATTATGGTTGTGTGAGTTACTGTCACTTAAACTTATTTTATTTTTGTTGTTTATAGTAAGAAGCAAGAGACACAGAGAAATCCTGAAAGAATCCTGCACTGATGCTAACAGGCATGTCACTGAACAGTGTTGCTCACCTTTTTCACTTGGGCTCTGAGAATGAGTTATGCTGGTATGGGGGGTTAGGGTTGCTGCTGACTCTGACTCACATGTTGCTAAGTGCGGTAAAAGGTACAGGAACAAATTAAGTACACGAGTGTCTTACTAATTTTATGGGATTTTTTTAAACTACACATACATTGTTTGATAACAGCAACAGGTGAATCTATCTGGAAACTGCTGATATTACAGCAGTGGGATATTATTTGGAAATTTTATTTGCCAGCCGTAATTAATAGGTATCACACGGTTCCGTCTGAGAAGTCATTTATTATCCTTCCACTTATGTGTCTCTTCTGTGTCAACTTTGCTTTTTATCTTTTCCTAATTGGTGTAAAACGTCAGGGTTCTATTGCTAATTTTTATTTGCTTTTAATAAAATCAATCACAATAAATTCTCACCAGTTATGCAGACTCTCTATGTCCTTTAGGGCCAAATAGTCTCAACCACAGACATTTTCTATATGCTGCATGTACAGTCCTCATTGATGCGTCTAAACTCTGGAATAATTGTAGTTGTGCTGCAGTGATCACTGTCTTCCTCCTCAGAGATACTTAATGCCTAAATCTCTTTAGGGTTATAACCCACTGGGAATACCCATTTGTGTTCAAGAGTTAATTTCTTGACTCCTGTCTTGAGAAGTTGTTGAGATAATTCCTTATGATGCTCTTTCCTTATTGTACCATTTATTTTGTGGAATGCACCGGATCCTCTCGCAATACAACATACAAAGCAACTCAACTACTCAGTACTTCACAGTTGGAAAAAAGGCTTACAAGATCCCCTTTTGTCTTTAAAAGTAATAATGGTAATTCTGGCCAAACACTTTGGTTTTTCCTTCCTCAGACTACAGGACCAAATCTAAAAATAAAAGTTGTCCCTGTGTGCATTTGCATTCTGAAATGTTGCATATTATGTTACTTTTGGCTTCTTCCTCTCTAAAGCCCTATTTGCATTGGATTAGTTTTCCTAAGGCCACATTGTATTTGTAATAATTCCAGAGATTGTCTGTGTTGTTAATCCCATGCAAATTGACCATGTCAGTAATTTGAAATGTCAAATTTCACCCACAAATTACCTACAATATTTTCCTGAACTCTAATGTCCTGTGATAATACTAATCCAATGTCAATAGGAATTTCTGTGATTTGGACAGCAATTTCTGTGATTTGGACAGCAATGGGCGGCATCTGAAACATAATTAAACCGTTTTTATTTGCTTTTGGCTAAGACCGGACCAACAGAACCGCATCACATAAAGCATCAAAAAGAGAAGGCTGAAGTGAAGGAGAAAAATCAAATGCTCATGGTGGCTCACGCCGTGCATTGCACTGTGTGGGTAAGAATGATTTTCTTATGTTTGTAGCCTTATGCAGCTGCCTGGCACTGACAGTAACACAGAACTGAGCAGTCACCGCAGCCTGAAAGAACAATTTAAAAATGCAGAAAAATGTGGGTTTGGGGAAAAAAGGAGAGGGAAGGTTGACCTTTAGTTGCTGTTTACAGAATTAAATTCATTGCCAGCTAATTGCTTCCAATATAAATGCACAACTATACAGATTGCCCAGTAATAAGGTACAAATCAGCTAAAGAATCTTGATTAAGAAATAGATTTTTATTTGGTACATTTTAAAACAGATTGAAGTAAAGAAATAAATTAAATTTCCATCTCTAATGGTTAAACTCATAATGATTTATACTACAAAAATAGCAGTTTTAGAACAACTTAAGATTTAAAATACTTAATAACCCAGGAAAAGTCATAACTGAGTCATAACTCAGTAGACATATTTTTAAAAATCTACAAAATTCAGTGTAATTACTAAAAGCTTGAGACTTAATATTTCACCATTTGCTTGTCTCTAGTCTTTGAAGGCACTAAAAAAACACTTAATATTCTAAAAGCACAAAAATACATATGTGAAGCGCAAATAACTTCATTTGCATCTGCTCGTTGATAAAAACTCATTGCCTGAAGCCCAGTCTCTGCAGTGACAAAAAGCATGGCTCACAGGAGTGCAGTGCAGAGCCAACACCACTGATTTACCATGTCTACTTCTCTAATTCACCATGTTCTCCATGTTGGCCAGACAATCCATGTAGACAGCCTCAAACCAACCATATTGACAGGAAAGGCAAAGGCATTTGGGGGTCTGCCCATTGCGTCTCTGGCCATGACACACCTGTCAATCAAATGGAAATACTCCAGTATGCAAGCCAGAAAGCTTTTGGATGTGGGCCACTTGCCAAAAAGATCCAGGAATGTGTTTTCTTTGTTGCCATTATAGCCTAAGTCTTAAATTACTGGTACTACTTGGTAGCGCTTTGTGTCATAAATATGCTGTTTTTTCTTTTGTTGTTGTTTTTACTTGTGAAGAAAGAGATAGTATATTTTTACCTTTGTCTTGTTTCTTTTTTGTTTGTTTTTTTTGTTTTTCGTCAAAACTATATTAGACTATTATTATTATTATTTATTTATTTATTTATTTATTACAGGATATCATTGTCTGAAATTAAACAAACACGTAAAACATTTAAGCTTGACAAACAAACAAAAAAACAGAAACATTTTCAAACACCTTTTAACAGGATTGTACAGTAATTTATTTTCTTCTATCACAAGCTCATTTACTCCAGCAATTATTTTTTATTTATAATCTACTTTTTTTACTCCATTCAAGCACAAAAGCTGCTGAACCTGTCTATGTTTGTGTGGATGTTTCCTATTGTTTTCTTTTTAAACCTATTAAGCCTTCCAGTCAAGGATGAAAGGTTTTATTAAATGGACTACACTGACGTTTGAAAAGATTAGCTTGTTGGTCAAGCTACCGTTACATGATGACAAAACAAAAATTGTCCATGTGTCCTTCACAGACTGTTTACTCTGATGCTAATGCTTCACCCAGCCAACAATGGCACTGACTGAGTGCATAGCTGACAGAGAGCCTGAATGGACTGTGACTACTTAAACCTACTATAAAGGTGTAATGCACATCTTGTAATGCTATGCAGACAAAGAAGAAATTGATTGTGTCTTTGCATTTATACGTAGCACTTGATGCTCACATCTGCTGGCTTAGTAATTGGCACTTGTGTTTTTTTTCTATCAGCGCTTTGCAAAATAAGCACAGTGAAGGAGAGGTGAAACAGTGCCAAGTTTGTATATTGTCACTCTCTATATATACACATAGGCAGGGGTAGAGTCAAAAGGGTTGTGGTTGCTGCAGCAAAGAGGATTTATTTTTGGTTTTGCTGCAGAAGTTGTCAGTTGAGACTCCAAACAAAGGAAAATGTAGTAAAAAGTCATAGTGATGTTTTGTGTTGAGGTTTTGGGTGGAGGTGAGTGGGCTGAGGCTGATCTCTGGTGAGAAGTGGAGTACAGGACAAATAATAATGTACAATCTTATAGCTGAAAACAATTTAGAGTAAGCAATTAATGTAAACGGCTTGTTTTTGGACTGTGGTAGGAAGCACGAGTGCCCAGAGAGAATCCACGCAGGCACTTTAGGACCATGCTAACTCAATGCAGAAAGTCCCGAGACAAGCGACTTGTAGAGCAATCAGAGATGCTCACAAGTAGGGTTTTTTTGTCTCCAAGTCGAGTATTTTGCCCAGCTTCAGAGTCGAGTATTATGTCTAACATCTTGTGGTCAAATTCGCAACAGTGGAGAAGGAGTGCACCTCCGTCACTTAATTGTTGACTTCGATTCCAAACCCAGTCTGTTTGTCCTCAGGGCTAAATTATGTGATCGACATTTAATAATTCAATATTTCAATATTTATTAATAGGTATCCTTTGATCTATCAACATTTAGTTCATCATCCAATATCTGCTAAAGTCTAAGTATGTTATCTTTAAAATTTATTCAATATAGAAAGAGACTAAAACCTAGTAATGTTGAATTTCTGAAGTCATTGGGAATTTGATGTTTATATTCACATGTATGGCCTCAATTCTGAATAGTTAAAAATTGCAGAATTTAAGGCATACACTGTGAGCAAATTGTAGTCGATAAATGAATGAGTACTAATGAACAGAGTAGGCAGAGGTTTTATTTTAATAGTTTTGGCAGCAAGTATCCTTGTAATATTGCAGCGAGGTGCATTGGTGGTGAGGTGCATTATTTGGATTCTTAAATAATAAAATCAGTAATTTATTACGATGTTCAGCCGGAAAGGCATTCACATGGCCATTGTTGTGAAGCTGCCCCTAGCACGAACAGATTGTTATGAGCAAATGAAACCCATAATCCATGAACATCACTGGATGAAAATTCAGTGCAGCCTTTTACAGTAAACTATGCAGAGTATCTGCATCTTGTCGCTCACATTCTGGCTTCCTTTCACTCCTGATCAAATGAGATAAAAGTTTTTAAAAAAACTGTTACTAAGCAGCAGTTTTCAAAGTAGGAGCCCAAGTGGAGCCTCAAGTATCAGTTGAGTTTAAATCCCTTATTTTTGCAACTTAAGCGCCACACTGAGACAAACTGTCAAACTCAAGTCACCGTCTTTAGTAGCGATAACAAAGAAAACTATGTAAAGCCAATCAACCATGTAACATAATGAAGCTATAATGGTTCAAGTAAAACATGCTTCAAACATGTTGTTTTTGCAAATGTGTCCACCACCCCAACTATTTTGCATGTCACTGTTGCTGTGCGTGCAGAAAAAAAAATGGATGAATATTTCTTACATATAACCCCATTCCACAAACACAAACATATAAATGCACACTTGGATTCTCAATATGACTGTGCTTCTTAATATACGCCGTTTGAGAAAGAAAAGAAACAAATATGTCAAAGAAAAATCTTTGGAGCATGATATTACGCAAATTGCTTAAATGGCAAGGAGAGGCTTGGAGTCATAATGAATATCAACATTGAAACAACATTGGGTTAGTTTGCTGATTGTGTGAAGAAATACAAGGGGAATTACAGAGTGGTTAAAATGTATGCCTGCACATCCAACAATATGGTGCCATTCAACCATATGCAGCGTCACATGAAAATCCCTGGATGACTGGATTTTTGGAACATAGCCAAGTATGCCTGAACACTTGTAAAGAGCAATGGATGCATGGCATACTAAATATGTTATGATTTTGCCTAGAGTTAAGAACAGGAAAACAGCATATCAAAACTTAAGCTAAATTAGGATAGTATCATTGCATGATGATCATGTCTCTACTACAAAGCACTGTAAGTGGCTCTACTGACAAGCTCATATCAATCTTAAGTGCTAACAATTAAATGAAACAAAAGGTGCTCATTAAATCTTACTGCCTGACTTCCTAATGTGCTACATTTACAAGACTCAAAGATTCTTCTCTGCAAAAACACACACAGTTAAAACTCTCTTTTCCCCTGATAGACTTTCTCTAGTGATAAAACAAAACACATATGTTGTGCTTCTTGTTGGAGATAAATTATAAAAGTATTCCAAAAATTGGCATATAACGTCAGATGACATAAATTGCATCTTTGGCACATCATCAGAGCTTTCTCAGAACATGGGTTTGACATTGAACCAATGACATTAAAGATAATGCCAGAGTTTTACTCTGACAGTGTGCGAGAAAATAAGCACCACGACGGTTTAGCAGGAAAAGGTCAGAATGGGAAAGACTGTTCACTCATTATATGGCTCCTGAGGCAATTTTTTACTGTCACTTCGTAATGATTGTCAAGCCAGTTACTTCCAGTGATTGCTACTTTTAACTGGCGTGGGAGTTTAGTACCTTATACTGTTTCTTAAGTGAGGTGGAAATCCTCATCAGTGTCTCCCGAAAACTTACTCTCAACTATCCAGCTATCGTTGACTCACTGTGGGTGGTAAGATTTGTATTTAGAATGCAATAAAATCGGAGGGGGGCCTGATTGGTCCCTAATTCCTTTGGTCGCATGACAACAACCCGAGGCATGCAACCAGTCATAAAAACCGAAGGACAAACACAACAAGGAGCTCAGCAACAGACGGCATACCCGACTCCTTCCTCATCACTATGCAGTAAGTCTGATTATGGTGCTTAAAAGGCACTGGGTGGTAACGGTAAATAGTGGTTTGATAGATGTTGGCTCTCTACACTTGTGACATGTCTTGGCACAAGTATATAGTACAAGTATTTCCACTTTAGTTTGAGCTCTTAAAACCTATTCACTGTGCACTGCATCATATTTAGAGATTAAGTCAGAAATTCTGTTTCTTTTTTTCCTTCAGATGTGACTTCAAAAATGTACCTTTCTGCCATTACCAGTAGAAATATACAGTCCCATTCAATAAATAAGAATATTTCTGAAAAGTCACTTTATTTCAGGAACCTCATCACTAACTGAAAGTGTGTGGTTGATCTACATTTGTGTGTACATTAGCTACACACAGAGGAATAATTGCAATAATTTTTCTGTTTTAAATTTAATAAAAATATTACATTTAAACGTCATAATTTCTTCAGAACAGTAAAAGTAAAATTTTTAATACATAAATAAAACTTTGTTAGAAAGTATGTTTAATTTCTCATAAAGGTGGCCAATTTCCAAACACTACTTTTGATCTGACAAATGAGCCTCATGGGATCGCATATTCTTATTTATTAAATATGACTGTAAATGACAATATCAGCACAGGAACTGAAAATGAGCATCTGCTCATCCTAACTCAAGGCACACCTTGGTTTACCACTCTCATAAATATCAAATGTTATTTTGTAAAAGCTATTTGAATAGTTAGGTGCTTATTCATTAGCTGCAGCATTATTTGATATCAGAAGCTCATTTCTACATCAAATTGAAGAAAAAAAAAAAGCGTGTAAGTATGGCAAAATAATGACCTTCAATAAAACTTTCTTGGTTCCATGGTATCAAAAAAGTAATGCAGAACATAATTGCTGTTATTTAAAAATATTAAAATACATAATTAATTAGGCTAGTTAATTAGCTATCTTCTAAAAGTAAGCTACTTCCAGCTAGCTATGATGTATGGGAAGGGGAGTCTGTCACTCATAGCATCTCTAGACACCGGTGGAGTGAGAATTGGTTTTGAAAGTATAACCTTGAAGACCTTAGAGTGATAGATGAATACATAGGTAGATAGATACATGTGGTTGTTTTTACCCCCTAAGTACTCTCCCCATCTTTTTTTTCTTTTTGTTTTTGTGCACACACTCAATTCTCTATGCTGAGTGGCCAAGATAAAACATCAGCTGCAAGTCATCAGGCACAAAAATGGCCTGCGGCTTGCCGCTTTGCCTCATCTTGACTTACATCGCGGCAAGGGACACATCTCTCCATCCCTGCAGCAATCGATGACACCCTGGTCACCTCTTGTCCCAGCTCTTCCTCCTTCTTGCAGATCTGCTTCTCCAACCCTGAGTATGAGTGTTCCAACCCGTGACTCACTCGTGTCTGAACTTGGCCGTTAGACAAAACGAATGAACAAAAGTGCAAACAGGGAGTCACAGAGATAGACAGACACAAACTTGCACACACAGACAGTCCAAAAACAAAAGTTGCTTGTGAATGTCACTTACATTTTTTCATTTTGTAACCTAATTGGTTTTTATCTCTGCAATTGTGATGGTGCCATATCATTAAAAATATACATAATTGAGCTGTTTTACTAAGGAAGTAAAGGACATATTGGTTGGCATTAATTACATTATGTAATTACAGTAATTGACATTGCATTAAATTAACATTATGAAAATGTTAAATACAGAAAACACTTACTAAAACAAATTAGTTATTTTCTATCCTCCTCAGATGGTTTCCAGTTTCAAACATTCAAATGAATAATAATGATTTGTTTTTTATATTATTTTTTGCAATTAACTGGACAAACTGCTCGAGGGTATGCTTAGGTAGAAGAAAGAAGAGAGAAAACAATCCATTATGTTTTAACTTTCTCCAAAAAATCATCTAACTTCCAGAGATATACAAAAAACAGATGTCCTGAGTGGACAAAAGAATCATCTTGAAGAAAAGCAGAAGAAATAATAAACCATTTATTCCTCTAGTCACCATAAGGGAAGGTATGATTCCTTTCAGATAAAATGGATTAGATTCAAGAGGTGAGAGAGTCAAAGTCACAGTTTCCTGCTATATGTGCACATATAAGGGTAACACATTTTTGTTTTATTTGCATGAGATCATCCTTCAAATACGCAGCAGCCTGCTTGTTTGTAAAAATCCCAACAACCACCTATCTCAATATGCTGGTAATAAATAGCGAGTGATGAGTTGCAAGAAAGGTTGCTTTGAAAAGTACAGGCTCAGAATATGAGCGGCTGTTTGAATAATAGGACTTGTCAAACTCTTACAATGCACCAGAAGGATCACAGGCACCATGAGCTAAAATAAGAACCAGAAGTAATAAAATTAAAAAGGCCTATGCCTCTACCCTTTCATTAAACCGAATAGACTGTTACAAATAGCATTTAAATTTGCATTTAAAACTTCCCGTGTGGTAGACCATTTAAGTTCAAGTGGCGTCTGCTGTAGGTATAATTGTGGCTGTTTGTGTATGCGTATTTGGAGCTGACAATATCAAAAGAAACTGTTGTCTGAATTTTGAATCCTAAGAGCAGATAGATTTACATAAAGCAACAGAACTAATTCGGCAAAATGTAGCAGAAAGATTGATTGATTCATTTCTACAGTACAATATGTCATTAAATCAGTTTGGTCTTTATATGGATATCTGAGGAGTTGATATTTCAGAAAAAAGGGATTAATTAATAAGATATGTAGCAAAGACCTGCCAAAAAGTAATGTTAAATATTTTCCCAACTAAAAAGCCCACAGTGTAACACTTTTTACTGGATTTACAATGCAGTTTCACTTTTCTGACAAAGAAAAAGAAATCCTTCCAAATATGATCAAAAGCTGATTTGCAATATTGCAGCACTTAAAATATAAATTACTTCCATATCTTAAAATAAAAAGATATGTAAGTAATCTATTTGAAAAAAAAAAAAAATAGATATTCACCCCCATTAAAGTTCCTGACCTAATTCATCAAATGTCTGGTTAAATGTCTGGAAAGTCCTTTCACTGACGTTTCTGGTTACAATTACAGCAAGAAGACAAAAGTCCGCTCCAGAGAAAAGGTTATTGAGACAGATAAGTCAGGGGATGGATAAAAAAAATCTCTAAATATCCCCTGAAGTTCATTTAAGTCTATCATCATGTAATGGAATTAATATTGCACATGTGTAAATCTGCATAGATTGGGTCATTATCACAAATGAGTTACTCTACATTGAAGGAGTGATTCAATGGAGCAGTTGCATACAATGATGACTGCTCAGTAAAAGTTTTTTTGGGAAATCAGAAAGTTATTGTTGAAAAGGAAAAATCACATTAAGGCTGGATTTGAATCAGTTAAAATGCATATGGTAGACTATACGGTTAAGTTCTTTGTTCTGAGCTTTTTGGCCATCAGACAAGATGCAATGTTTGGCAGACATCAAACGCTGCACATTACCACAAACACACCTTCCCCACTGTGAAGCATGGCGCGTTGTGCTACTGTGATGGTACGTCTACTGAATACTGACTTGAGGGGACGTTGAATAAATCACTAATTTTATGTTACATATTTTTGATTAGTCAGCATTTTGTAGAAATAAGTTATTACTTTGACAATAAAAGGGATTCTTTGAATTATTTTATATATGAAAAAGCAAATGTTTGTTGATCACAACTGATTTGTCAAAACATTAAAAGGGTAAAACATTGAAAAGGATTATTTTTTTATAGACATTGTACTTTTCTGATAATTTCACATGCAGAACTTTTTTCTTTTCATTTCCATTTTATTTTTTATATAATTCATTCAATAATTAATATATAACCATAAAATAATTTAAGGGTAATTAAATTTCATATTCAAAAGGGTTGCCTTAATACCATTGTATTAATTTTTTTTTTCTTTTTTGTGCCTACTAATAATCAGAAAAACATTTTTTTTTATTTTTTTTTTTTTCAAATTTGTAAGCAGGACACCATATGCCAGAGGTGGTCATGGTGACAATTTAGTTTGTATTAATGAAGATATTAATTATTTATAACTCAGCCTTGCACTTCGTACACAGTCCCCAAGCACTTGGCCTACAGATGGTGTTGTGTCAAGGTCTATTTCTCTCCCCATAGAGATATGTCAAACCCTCTCTGGCGACCCACTCTGCCCTAAAAACCAAGCTCAAACCAAACGAAACAATAATAAAATAAAATAAAAGACTTCACATTAGACAATAAAATATATGTGTAGCTCCATACTACCGCTGTACTGTTAATCTGTTGCCTAAATGTTGATGGTTTCATGTGTTTTACAATCCTTTTCTGATCCTTTCACCGTCCATTCATAAATAAACTGAGGATCATTTTCATATTTCACAATTATATTCAAACATTTTGGAAGATTCGTGTCTCAACGAATGACTCTCAAGCATAATTTCCATTAGATTTTAATGGAAATCTGTGCTATACACAACTGAAAAGAGCTTGTGTTTTTGTAGAAATCTTAATTATCCCTTTTTGAGCCAGAGTGCTGTAACCATTGGCATAACAAAGCGAGTGGGTCAAAACTTTGCCCTGAGAAATCTGCAATTAAAACAATACTGTTTGACTCTTCATTCCTAACTCTTTTTTTCTTTCTTTTTTTTTTTTTTTGACAAAACTAGACATTGGAGACACACACTCTAATGTGCATAAACTTGATGCTTGCGACAGCATTCAAAACCATCAGTCTAATCCAGCATAGGAGGCTCATGGACAGGTTATGAGTGAATTTCCAAGCTAGGGCAAAAAAAAAAAAAAAAAAGAGGAAAATAACAAATTCCGAATGTCAGCCTGAGTGTCAGGGCTGTGATTGGACTAATACTCAGTGGTTCACCATAGCGGCCTCTGTCTGTGCTCATCGCCTGCAACACGTCAAACCTTATCAGAAACACCGCTCTATACAGTGTGGCACAGCTCAGCACAACAACAGCACCACAGCACAAACAACAAAGATCAAGAGCCGCACTATCTCAGAGTGACACTCCTAAGGACTGTTGGAACTCACACTCTCTCTCTCAAGCACACGCTATACAAGAATGCATCCAACTAACACATGAACAGATGCATAAACACCCACTCACATACATATACACATACATAGCTGTACTGAGGCTTTGTTCGCAACTCTTCAGTTGCAGACAAACAAGGAATTTTCTTCCATCCGCTTAAGGTAGAGGTGTCAGATATTTTGATGAGGGTACTCAGAAATCAGCAGTGGTGCAAGGAATACAAGAGGAGCATATTGTCTGGTATTAACGAGGCTGTACACAACTGTCTTTGTTTGGAGCAACTGGGTAGTTATAGCATACCCTTATTTTCATCATCTTACAGCAGGATTGTGTGCCACTCTGCAGAACTCCCTAGAGTCTAAGTAATAGTAGGGAGATGCCACCCTCTTTCCAAAGCAAGCCTTGTTTACTCTCATGCAGAATGACAAGCACATGCAAGGAAACTGACAATGTGCAAGTGTAAATTAGGTCCCCAGTCTGCTCTGCATTAATTATAAATTAAGTATAATTGCGGAGGGATTCTCTGAAGTCGATTCATTTGGACTGACTGTAAGATGAATATATTCCTGGCAAACAAGCATTACGTTTTAAAGGGTTTAACAGACAAGCCCAGACAAAGCTGTGTTGTTGCAGCTGGTCAAAAACATAAGGTGAACCACATTTCAAAGATAACTCTGCATCTTACACTAAACCTTTTTGTGATATACTGTAATATGGAAACCACGCTTAGGAATTGAAGTAAATAACATTTTGTATCTTGAGCAGCATGTTTTTGTTCACTGAGTTTTTTTTTGTTTGTTTGTTTTTATTGTTATTTATTTTTTATTTCATGCTCTAGTTATCCTTTTTTCATGTGTCTATTATGATAACAAAGCCAAATCTAAATTTCATGCACAGTGTCCTGCCAATTTGGAAACGCTACATTCCCGACTTCATGTAGAGCAGCAAGCAAATGAACCAAAATGATTCACCTCATTTTATAGAGTACAGACCCTTAATTTTCTATGTCTCAGCTGTTGCCTTTACAAACAGAAAAAAGAGGAATGCTAACTGCATCTATATGTCAGCAACTATTTAATAGGCAACCCAAGGCATGCATCCATGTGCTTGTAATAAAAGTAAGTAGAAAAATGAAGGAAAACCTTCACGGTGTGCAAAGTATGAATAGAAAGAAAGATATCCTGCAAACCAGCAAATAAAACTCAATGCTTAGGTTTGCCTAGTCGTAATTTAGCTTATAAAAAGAATTAAACATGAAGTGTTCAGCAAGTATTACAAGACTTTAACCTTTTTGATTCACGTTTTAGTTGTTGATGTTTTTGTAAGCAAAGCTGACACTGGAAGAAAAACTGACTGAAAGGAATATTATCATTCTTTGGTAGCCCAGACAGAGTCCTGACTTGACTCTGATATTCAACATTTCAAATGCAGGAACATTTTCAGGAAACAAAGTTGTTTTATGGGGTAGTTTTTCTCTTCCATGCATTTCCACTGCAGGAGTCACAGCCAAGACGGGCAAAAGTGGATAGAAATCTTCTCTGAAAATAGCCCTGGTAGAAAGATAGGATGTTTTGGGCATAGAAACGAGGTATGTGCCTGGAAACTAGCACATTTAAATGAACTCAACTTATTCTACCATGAAGAGAAGTCAAATATGACAACAAAATTATGGCAGCACTGTCATATCATCAAAACTAAAGTAACATCTCTGCAACTTGTGCAGTAAGTCTGAGCCTGCAATTTCTATTATGTGTGGATACAAAAATTAAGATGTGCTCTCAAAAATTGAAATAAATAAAACACCTACATTAAAAGAATGTTCATGCATGATAATGAGTGTACGCAAACCTCTGACAAGATGTTTACAGGCCACTCACTGCTAGCCTTCCTAATAGATGAGGACAACACCTCTCTTCCAGATTATGCCTCTCAATCCTTGATTGAGCTAGTTTTTGTTGTTCTGTGGTAAATATTTGCCTCAACATCCACGGAAACCTCAGAGTAGAAACACACAGCCATGAAGAAGTACAGGCCTAATAATATGAGTTGAAAGTTTGAAGATTTGCAGCCTTTTGACTAAAACACTTTCACAAGAGACTCCCAACCAAAAAGTTGAGTTTGCTGTTTTTGCTCAAAAGGTTTATGCTTCAGAGCCCAGCACTGTTGTGTTTGCTGCAACATAGAGGCCAAAATGCCATCTCACCAACATGCAGAGATAACCTGCAGTGGTCTAAATAAGACCTTTCAACATAAACTTCTCCACAATATACAGCAATGCTTCGTCAATCAAGCATTACGATATTTTCACAAAAAAGTTGCTTACTCCAGTTTTCTTTAAAAGTTTCTGATTAAATTTTTTTTTTCAAACGTCTATTGAATGTCTTCTGTATTCATAAACTACTGATTTGCAAATGTTCTTGTCTGCGATGGTGCACAATTGGCCTTTTTCCAGAGAGTAATAAATTATAAATTATTCCTGGGCTGGCCCTTTCTATCAGATCAATTTTTCAAACAACATCAGATCTCCAGGATGAACTTTGTAATGCACACAATTCAGGAGCTCATAATTCATCATAGCCACTTTTGAATAAAGCTTTAGTAGTGCAAACTGAATAAGAAATAAAGGTGCTATTGTTGTGTTATAAAATTAACAAATGAAGATTAAAGCTTTAAACAAAAAAAATAAGAGCGGTACAAAAATAACTTGGGCCAAAAGTGCTAAACAACCACTGTATTGTGCTAATTAGGCATATTTTACTTTAAATAAATCTTCAAATAGAACATGCAGGCAAATAAGAATGTGTTGTCAACAAAATAGCTTCACAATTTCAGCTCTTGACCACATCCACTGTATTGTGACTGTTACTTTGTGAAAGAAAATATTTTTCCTCCAGTCAGGGAGAAAGTAAACTTTTTGCAGTGCTCCGTCAGTCATGACCAGCCCTAAAGTCAGTCCAAACCTGGCTGTTTTCGAATGATTTACTTTGCATTATTTCATAGAATCGCAGTACATTATTGTGACATTAATAAAGTACTAAGCAATACTCGGCTTTGGAGCTTGATTTTGTTTGACAGGAAATTGTTGACATGATAATTAAGCAAGGCGACAAAAGTGATTTAGTGAGAATGTAGCCATATGGTCTTGTTATCTAAGATGTGATCCTGCACACAGAAATAAGACACTCTATTACTGAAGATTCACTGCCTGAAATCTGAAAATGACCTATACAGCTAAAAGCAGTCTCCTCCACTCACACTGAATAGTTCTATTATCATGACAACAGACATGCAGGACTGTCCATTGAAGAAAAGCCGAGTGCAGCATTTAGAGAAAGGGGCTAATTTTCACTCAGTGCAATTATAATGAGCCTGTCATCCTCTTATACTGCCCAGTAACCATTAGAAACCATAGCAGCTCTGACACGAGCAGCAAAGCAGAGCAAAACTGCCTCAGCATTTTTTTTTTTTTCAAAAAAAGGCAAAATAAAAACATCTAATTTTAAAGATCCAGATATCCGCTTCCTGAAAGGGTAATGGTGTGTCTCATCTTCGTTTGAGAATCACCAAAACAAACCTCCCCTGGCTCATCGTGTATTTTCTCTTTCAGAAAAATTATATGCACAAATTAGTCATCTTGCATCAAGTATGAATGAAAATGTGTTTACATTGGTAATAAATCTTCGTTCCATACAGCATGTTGCTGAAGAGTGTATAATTTACGAAAAGCTTCATTTGGAATTGCAGGTAACATCAGCAAAATATTTATGCGATGTGCCACATTACCTTTTTATCAAATATGTTCTGAAAAATGTAAAGGTTTCATTTAGTTCAGTGACTTGCACAGATACAGTCAAGGCGCAATTTATTAGGCACACCTGTTCTATTGCTTGGGAAGAAAAACAGAATCAGCCAATCACACAACAGCAACTTAATGCATTTAGGCAACTTGACATGATGAACACGACTTGCTGCATTTCAAAGACGGCATCAATGTGGAGAAAAAAAAAACCCAGAAGATTTATATGACTTTGAATGTGACATGATTGTTGGTGCCAGAAGGGCTGGTCTGGGCATTTCAGGAATTGCTGATTTATTGGTATTTTCATGCACAAGAAGAGGGTAGTTCAAAAAAAGAGAAAATATCCCTTGAGTTGCAGTTCTGTAAATAAAAATGTCCTGCTGATGTCAAAACTCGGGGTACAACGGGTAGACTGGTTGAAATCTGGTCCGAATCTTCATCTTAGCAGCAGCATCCATATGGTAGAGTGTGACTTGACAGCATTGTATTAACGGTCCAGGCTGGTGATGGTAATGTTATGGTGGGGGGGATATTTTCTTGCCACATTTTAGCCCTCTCAGCACAAACTGAGACATAATTCATGACCATAGTGCCCACCTTCTCACTAATTCCAACAGAATAATGCACCTTAAGACAGAGCTCTAATTATCTCAAACTGGTGTCTTGAATATCCCAGTGAGTTTACTGTACTCTGTTGGCCTCTAAAGTCACCACATCCCAATCTAACAAAGCACCCTTGGGATGTGGTAGAAAGGGAGAGCCACATCATTGTTGTGCAACAAAAAAACCTGCAGCAACTGTGTGACATCATCAAGTCAATACATTACCAGCCAACCCAGGTGAGCTCAAAAGTGTCTGGCAATTATAAATTAAGAAAGCTTATTAGAGTCACTAATGCTAGGTGGGGAGAACACAGTCGATTCAGTACTTGGATTTCAATTAATAGCCCTCTTGCCCAGTCACGTTAAATCCAAATAACAGGTATAAATCTCATGCAAGTCCACAATTAAAACCTTCTTTAAGGATTCCTGCAGTAAATCCTTCCATAAAGCAAGCAGACAGATTATCAGAGTAAACACGTTTTTTATTGAAGGCATTCTACTGAGGTGAAGCAAAGAAAGCAATTGTGAAAACAGCTTGGACGGTTTCATTGTTCCAATCTTAATTGTTTACATAGTCTTACACCTCAAGGAGCTGTGAAAGCCTTGAGCTTGTAAAGAACTTCTGCGGCTTTTCTCACAAAAGGAGCGAATCACCACGGCAATGCGGATAATACAAAAGGTAGCATGGAATACACTCGGTGACACGTGGACATGAAGCAGCTCTGCTGAGATGGCCTGAATATGAGGAGGTTAGCCAAACAAACAGATTGCACATGAATGACAATGAGGCAGAAAATTGGTGAGAGCGGCAACAGACATCGACAGAAGACTGAGAAGCAATATTGCATGAGGGCTTTAAAATATGCAGGTAGGTTGTGAAGTGGATTCTCAGCAAACGGTCTTCCACAGCTTCCACTCAGAAAGGACACCCACACAATGTCCGTGCACTCTCTCAGTCTGTCTTGTTCTTTGCCCCATTTACTCACAGAAACCACAGAAATAAAAAGGGAGAGTAGACAAAATGATGGAGTGAGCCTTAGAGGTTAAGGGATGAATTTCCCAGCATCTTTTGCCTCCGCCTCTGACCATCTGCCTCTCTGGCAATAGCCTTCGCCTCCTGAGGTTAAACTCTAAATTGGCAGTAAGCTAAGCAGCCACTTAGACAGGAAGGTTCAGGTGGGTAAAATCAAATAGTTATATACAGAGCTGTGTTACACACTTAAGGTAAGTGCATATTGAAAACTAAAGAAGATGTTGAATGTGGTTAAATTGGACCACTAAAATGTTGCTTTCCAACAAACAAGCAACGAAGAGAAAGGTGAAGTGAAAGGAAATTGACAGGCAGATGGTCAATGAGGGAAACACACACACACACACACACACACATACATATATATATATATATATATATATATATATATATATATATATATATATATATATATATATATATATATATATATATATATATATATATATTAGAGAACAAAATGAGAAAGACATACGACAATAAAATGCAGGCATAAAGCACAGAAGATTCAAGAACACGGATGGAAAATGAACTGAATAGATCAGTGGGGAAGAAATGAAGAGAAAAATAGGAGACTATAAATTAGACATAAAAAGATAAGAAAAGGGACAGAAACTGGGTTCAAAAGAAAGAAAAAGAAACAGAGAACAGCTTATTCTTTCAAGGGGGGAACATATAGAGAGAAAAAGCTTGTTCAGATGTAGCCTGTGGTCTCATCCCCACACTCATGCAGAGGCAGAAAATGAATACTGACAGAAAAAAGAACAAAAGAAGAAGCAAACAAAGAAAGTAAAGAAGAAAAACAAATGTCAGGCTATCATTAAGTCAGAATCTGAAGCCATCCTTCTAATCTCCTACTATGCTGACCAGTGCTCTCCAAAAGCTAAATGACTTGAATAAGAGTTGCACATCAGGGCCTCCTGTCCTCATTAATTACACTTCTCAGTGCTGATTTTTTCATATGCTAACCACCCAGGTAACATTAAGAAGTGAATCACCACCGGGGTGAAGATGAGTTTCCTTAGTTTCACTGTGTAGGAACAACAGGCAGAAACACAGCAGGGCTACCATTAATGGAAGGTGCCTGGGTCCCATAATCTCACAGTTGACCCAAATTCAAAATGGCTTTTTTTATTATTATTATTATTAAAAACCCATGAACCCTCACTAAAAACCACAGTAATAATCACAGTCAATTCTGTATTACACCTACACTCAAACATTAAACAAAATGTGCAAAAAAGACCATTGACAAACAACATATCTTACAGACGTTGAATTATTGAAAAAAATTAATCATTTAGTAAAGACCGTTTCCTATGTTGTTTTTCTGTTTCTAGATTGGAGCACACATTTGCATTTCTGCATGTGCTCATTGGCCTGGCATCGACTCCTCAGAAAGTAGGACTGAGAGCTTGTTACAGCAGCCCCACTGTGTGGCCTCCCTTGGCACGCAAACACAAATTAGCTGAGGGACGACTGCTGTGGCAGAAAGCTTCTCTGCAGACAAAACCTCTTAATATTCCTTCCAAGTCCATTAGAGCCTCAAGAGATTGGCGAGGATTGATTGTTTATACTTGATACTACCAGGGGCTTCAAGGCCAGATTCTTGGTCAAAATTAGAGATGGCGTTTGGTAAATCCCAACCAATTGAAAACTAAATACAAACCTGAGTGTTGTTGTCATGCCCAAAGAAAAAGACAGAAGAGAGGAAGCCTTCATCTAATTAGAAAATGATTGTTGCCTTTTGGTTTTAGCTTTAGGCTTCACTGACAGTTGAACTAGTTTCCAAATCAGAGGCTTTCAGTTTAGTTTAGTTTATTTTTAAAAGTCACCATGTTTTTTTTGGGCAGGATAGAGCTTGCCCAGTGAATTATTCAATTAAACTTGTGACCTCTACACACCCTCACCCCACACACTCCACACACATGCAAAATCAAGAAGAAGAAAGAATGCCTTCTTGTTCAGCAGACACACAGGTGCAGAGTGGAAATGTTTGACTTAAAATTATGCTTCAAATCATAGTGTATAATGTTCTCTAAAAAACAAACACAAAATCTGAATAGTAAAGTGTTATATACAAAATTTACTAAAATACTAATAACAGGAAACTTGCTTTCAGCAGGAAAAGGGATTTCTTCACAGATAACTTTAGAAATATATATCTCTTGGGATTTCGGATGATTTAAATATATCAACTAAAATGATGAAAAGGACAACTTCATATGTTTAACAACTTAATTGCCATTTTTTAACCATCTTAATATTAACTTAGTAGTTGTTAATGTGTGCAAATCTGTGTCATACCCCTGACTTCAAAATTTGAGTCTTTTTTTATTCACATAGCAACTTCCAATAAAGAGTGACATTGCATTGGCTCCAATAACACATAATTCTGGCTTTAAGATTTCTGAAAATGCAACTGACAAAGTTAAAATTCAGTTGTTGTTTTTTTTCCTGTAAAATCAGAGTATTTGTCAGGATTACACTCCCCGCTGTATATGCTATTCAATATATATTGAATAATAAGAAAGAGCTATTTTTATTTGCCTGAAATACTAAAATGTAATGGTAATGTGTAATATCTTAATAAAGCATATGTTTTCTGACAATGGAGCATTCAATAGCCTGGGCCAAGTTATCAGGGAGACCAACATACATGTTTTTTTTTTTTTTTTTTTTTTTTGATGGGTTTTATGCTTTTGACCACACATATAATACACATATATTAGTGGTGGTAGCCAGGTTTGGAAATTAAAACATGTTAATAATGCAATATCTTTGAAAGTGTGAACGTGTCTCCCTGTGCACAAGTGTGTGAGCTCATGCAAAACATGACAAGTGACAAACTGGCCCTCAGCTGCACCTGACAACTTGTTTTGTCTCACTCTGACACATCTACGATATGTACCGGAAGAGATTTTCTGATTTTTTTTTTTTTTTTCAAATTTGGTCGGTTCATTTCTCATATGCAAATTTATTTCAAGCGCAATGCCAAAAATATGAAATTGTTTTGGCACTCTAGGTAAAAATGTGCAGCCGTAGAACAATAAAGCAATGAAAAATAGCAACTTTCAAAATTTCAGAGTACATTTGTTCTTTGGGAGAAATGTCTGAGCTATTACATAAATGTTTTTCACAAATTTCCTGCCAGACTTATTGGCACCCCTGTGGTTGACAGTTTGTTCAGCAAATTTTTGACAAGACAGGACTTAGCTTCTTCTTTTAAACTTTCAAACAGTTGAAGCGTACAGAAAGAGGAATCTATGACTTATTCTCTGTGTATAATTTTTTCCAAAGTCTGGCTTCTGTCTTCTCCTCAGCTACCAGTACGGGTTTTCCAAAATATAGTTTTTCTTTTTGTCTAGGGGCTTTATATAGCGATGAGGAAAAGTTACTTTTTTGCATTTTCACTTTTGTGCTGATTTAGCTTTACTTTTTGAATCATTATCCAGTTAAATGATTTTAGCCCAGCATCAGAGATCCCCCACTATACCAGTGGGCATTGGGGTGCATTTCCATAAAGCCTCCATTGTTTATCAGTGAACTCAATATGTGTTGCAACTGGCAAGAGTGTTTTATTTTTCTTCTGTATAAATGCACTCAAATTAGATTAAATTTTCCAAGTATAAGAATATGCTACTTCAATAAAGATTATTTTAATACGTTTCTTTCATTTTCACCAGGCATGTCAATAAGTGTGGAGGAGGCTAAATGCAGGCAGTCGGAGGAGTGGTATGCAAGGAGGAGATTATTTACTTTTGAGAATCCAGGCGGATTTGTAGATTTAAAAAATTAATAAGATTTTTTTTTCTCCAGAAAATTACTTTTTATCATATTTGGAAAATCACCAAACTTGTTAGAGTCACAGGACAATCAATGATTCTTTGTCCACCAGTAATTGAATGATAATGGAAGAACATGATCTTAAGATTCTAATCAGTTCAATATGCCCCATGCGTTACATTGAGCACTCTCTCTTCTGGTCTGGTTATGAATATCAGCCAAATGACTGATCTATTAATAAACAGACACACTTCCCACTGTGAAGATATGGACCAGAACAAGGCAGCCATTGATCTCTTCGGGTGAACTGCTGAAAGCAGGATTGAATAAGTGTTAAGGGAATAAAGTCCCACAACAATCACAGCAAAACACACACACTCAAACACACATGTTCCCCTTTCATGGGGGATTCCATGTGATGTAGAGCCTGGGGTGACCACAATCCAAAGTCTGGCAAAGAAGGACTTTAATTGTTCTTGGAATGAGGGTGGGCTGGTTTCTGGGACACTACGAAACCCTTCCAAGAATGCAGTCGGGCTAGATGGCAAAAGAGGCCACACTGTTTAAAGCGGAAACAAGAGCAACAGGGTCAAACATGTGGCTGTGTGCCTTCAGTTTGTTCTTACACTGGACTTCAGTTTGTAGGTATAAAAAATTCTGCTGCATCATCTGAGAAACTCCAATAAAATAGAAGTCCGTAATGGTTCTCTGTAATGATGATGGCTTGGATACAATTCTGCTGGGTGACAACTGCAGTTGATAAATCGACAAAATTTATAAAGTTTCTTATTTTTATGTGTGTGCTTCCTTGGATACTACATAAAAGAAATTAGTTTGTAAAAGAAAATCCCTTGCTATTTTTTTGCCTGGCAGATGTTACCCTCAATTCTCTGTTACTGGAACTGTGCCTTCTGAATGTCACAGCTGAAAGCAGCCATAAAGCTCTTACACTGGAAAAAAAACTTTCTTGGAAATGCAGTTGTGGCAGGAAATAGAAAATAAATCTGGGTGCATATATCCATTATCAGGGCACGTTATCGTCAGAGGGGAGTCTGCGGAGAGAGAGGAAACCAGGCTGGATCTCTATGTGAACCGCAAGATAGGGGAAACCAATTTTCCTCCTCCCTGTGCATCCCCAACATACTACTTTCTTCAAACCTTGCTAACGCTGCACAACCAGGGTTAAATCACTTCATCTAAATAAGCCAGCCAAATGTTTTACACCTCTGCATATTATTGAGTAGCGATAAGGTGCTAGTTCACCGTTCTGTGCAGAGCAGCTCTTATTTTCCTCTTTTCCGTCAGTTCCGTGGCCCGAACAAAGATGAGCACGTCGGTAAGCTTCGGTGAATGCAAAGCCCGGCGAGACAGAAAAAGACTGAAAATAAGAGTGAGCAAGTATTTAAAAAAAAAAAAAAACGTCCTTTTCTTACGCCCTTGACGATAAAACAACAGACAAGTCATATTTTATGTTTGTGTTAAATATTCCCGTGTGTGGCCTCTCTATGACAGCTTATTCTAAAGCAGATTTATCACAAGTCTTATCTGCTCTCCTGAACAGACAAAGGCAAGGCACATGGCTTCCACTGTAACACACTGATGCCTGGGGCACAAGACCAAACATACGATCAATACAAGTCTCCAGTCTATACATTGAAGACGAGTAGGTTGACATGCGTCCTTCCAGCTGACACATATCACAACTTTTTCTCTAATTAGGTCTCTAAAGAGCATTATACATTTATCAATGCCCATTTTAGACTCCCCCAAGAAAAACTAAACAAATATTATCCTGGCTAAATCCTCTTTGTCTTTGTTGTCCTGATGAGGGAAATCCCTGCACAGATTTAAGGAAATATATAATTAGTCTTCACGCTAATTAATGGATGTTCTCAATTCACCTCACCACGGGAACAGATGTGGACTTAATCAGCTGCCATTCAATCACAAGATCAAACATTTTTCTAAGTTAATAGCAAGACAGCTACAACTAGATGTGAGCCAACAGACACCTTCGAAAAATATATTATTGAAAAACGACGATCTAAAAAATGCTTATATCATCTTTCTATTTCTTGAGACACTGTTTGTGTTATGAAGTTCTCAAATTTCCATCTTGTTAACGACTGCAGTATGTCTTGATCTTTGAAAATCCTCATAAATTATGTTGTCATGTATGCTTTCCTCACTTTGATGTACTAATATAAGAATTCACGAGAAACTGATATCTAAGTCTTGTGAGAACCATATCTAAATACCAGTTGATGAGTTGATTATAGAAAACAGAAATATAAAACATGAGGAAATTAGATCAGACATAAGATCAAGGTAATCAGACAAAAGACAAGTAAATGCTAATAACATAGAGATCATGAGCAATTGACCAAGTTGACTTCAGTGCCAACATAAGAAAAAAAATCTCTTTTCATATCAGGTTTACTGAAACTGTAAAAGTGTGAATATTATATAATTAAACCAATTGAAAAAAATGCATACTGTATTATAGCATCTATGTTGGGTATAATTAAGCTGTCATAGAACATGGTCAGTAAAAGTTTAAACATGAAATAACATATAGTACTTTCTAATTAAGGGATATAAATAGAATAATATGTCCACCTAGATGTCAGCCCATTTTTGTCTGTTTACTATATTCATGAATGCTATAATGCAGATTTCTTTAAAATTTATAGAAGTTTTAAGAAACACAAATTGTTTCTCACTTGAGTTACATCTAATGCATAGTCTGCCTAGTTGAAATATGTCTCAGACCATTTTTTATTTTTTATTTAACCAAGTATTTTACTTCTGATAGGTAGGAGTCAGGCATTTTAAAAGGAAGATATGCACAATTTACTAAGAATAGTGTTGAAACAAAATATCCATTGTTTATTAACATTATAAAATGGCATGTTGAAATTTTTGCGATAGTCTTAGCAATCAGGGGAAAAAAGCTTTATAAGCATTGCAGCAGTCATTAAAGCAATCACATTTCTGGCCAGTTTATGATGAGAAACAAACCTGTGAGGCTGGAAGGAGTCTTTGGTGTCACCCTGGTCTTTAGCTACCTTCACATATTGTCTTTCAGGTTTTAATTGGGACTCTTTTCGGGGAACTCCAAGTCGTTAATATTACTTCTAATCAAGTGAAACATGGTTGTTAACTAAAAGACATAATTTGTCTTAAAATATAGTTAAACATTTCCTCTTAGCTCTATCCAATTAGATGGAAATAGAAAATATGTTTGATGATGTGTGAACAGAGTAGTATGGCTTGATGTGGAGAAATGGCCACATAGCCAACTGATTCAGGGCAGCCTGGACGCGCAAAGAAGCCAAGAAAAAAAAAAATGCATTGAGTGCAGTCTGCTTGGACATGGAGGTTGGGCAGCAGTGTTGTTAGATGGACGAAGCTCAGAGTGGAGCTGGCAAGGCAGAACTTCACCCTCGCAGATGTTCATCTGCTGGAGAGCAGGGTGGATTATTCGCAGCTTTAGATACACAAATATCACTCACAAATGAGTGACAACTATGTTTTTTGTGAAAGATCATCTCCATAACAACACATTCAAATCTAGCTTGACCTATTGGCAGATTAGAAGCTATCATTCCATCCAGACAACAGAGCAGCAGGCTTGCAGTGAGACATGCTTATGCTGTGGTATGTTTAGTTAAAATGGAACAACTGGTTACCACTGGGATTAAATAGAGACTGGATGGTCTTCTATATTGCTGATGAAAGAGTTACCTTAATTTCATAGGCAAGTCCCCCTGCTGCTTGGGCGTCAAGAGATTTGCTTGATGCCGTTGCTTCCTATCCTATTTTTTAGGATAAGGTCTGGCTTGAACATTTAAAACTACTCCCTATGAAACAGCAGTCTCATCCGTTGAGAGATCCCACTGGAATAAGAGGGGCCTTGTGCCTTGCTAAAGGGCACCTCTGTGGGGGTTTCTTCTCCCTCGTCTAATTTATCCTCCCTGTTCAGAACTGACCAAGCAAGCATCTAATCCGAAGTTCGTTTTCATGACCTTTAGTACACTCGTTCTATGTCTGCAGTTGTATGTGAATGTAAACTTGTCTATGGAAACTAAAGAGAAACAAAAAAGCAAGATTTGCCTCAGGCTCCCAGTGCCATGACCAGTGCACTTGCTCTTGAAAAGGATCCAACACATAACGTAAGACAGGGGCTTTTTCCTCCTTGCAACATCAGTACAAGAAGGAAAACTCAGACAACTCAACCTGAAAATGAAAGTGCTTTGTTTGCCTTAAAAAGAAAAAAAATATAAACTAAACAAAACTCAGACTACATGACAGGTTTTAAAAATGAACCTTTGGATTCAGACCACACTGTTACAAAGGAATATGTAAATATTAAAAAAAAAAAAAAATATATATATATATATATTATATATATATATATATATATATATATATATATATATATATATATATATATATATATATATATATATATATATTTCCATAGATAATAAAAATAACGACTAAAGTTTGCCTTCTTTTCAAGTGCCAGACGGATCTTGATCGTAATTCAGTACAATGACATCAGGGCGATGACAAATTCAGTGAAGATTCACTGCACGCACTGTTAGAATCCTCTTGTCTGATGCTGTTTTCTCATTTTTCTGTGATTTGGTCAATTTGTCTCCACTCATTTTATGGAACCCCGATTAGTTTTTCCTCTTATTTCAATAATTGTTAGTGTCAAAGTCATGTTTGTTTCATTTATAGTTTTAGGCTTGTTTTGTTTTATCCACCTTCTTGTTGAAAGCCTATGAAACAAATCAAAACAAAAAAAAATGTACATTTTCAGTGGAAAGCGTCTATCAGGAAATCAGTGCAGATTATTATTAAGACTCTGCCAGTCTTATCTCTTTCAGACAAAAACACATTTCATATTTACAAAGGAGGCTATCTTTCCTGCACAAAGAATTACTTTGATTGAGAGGAATGTGATGCCACAGAGGTGCAAAAAGAGGGAAAATCTCACATAGAGGTTTCTGTATTATTTGGAGCCTCTTAATCTGCGTCGCACATTGAGTCCCTTTAATGTCTCTGTAGAGTTCAATATTGTTTTAAAATGTGGGCAGTTACAGAATGTATTCTTGTGTGAATAAAAAGCTGCAGCCTACACAATATTTTCCAACAGAAGTGTGGAATGCATCAAAGCATATTCTCTCAGCTACTTTAGTGATCAAATACAAAAAGGGAAGGAAAGAAAACACCATGGGAACCTTTATTTTGTGCAATGAAAACTATCAGAACTAATCCTTATGTAAACCTCTACAATATTGAACATCGTCATTAGAGAATTATCCATTGAGAAGGTGCTTTTTCACCTGTTTCTCTTGCTTTCCTGTTACCTGAATAGTTCTATAGCACCACAAGTGAGTCATATAATATTGTGATTTATGTATGGATTGTATGACTGTCAGTATTATGAGCACATGTTGTTAAATTCACAGTTTCTATGGAAAGCGCCTGAAACTACTGGTAGAGGACCAGGAGTCAAATTAGGCTGTTATTTTTTATTTATTTATTTATATATATATATTTTTGTCAAACAGAGTTAAAAAGGCATGTGACATCATCCTCATGTGGATAATTGTTCAAGTGGATATACGCTCTGTCAGGCGCACTCAATTTCTTCATGGCAAAATTGTATAAAAGAATGAATGTGAGCATGAGGGTTATAAATCTGCTTCAAAAGGCCTTGTGTACATCTGCAGTAGACATGAAGGGTTTCTGTGACATGCCTTCACAGAATTTAACAATTCTAGTTGAATGGCTCAGTTTCAGCCTATTGTGAAACAGGACTTTTGTCTCATGTGCAGTCATTTAATTGTTCTGGCTTAAAAATAAAACTTGCATGTTGCTTTGTGCCTTTTTGAGTAATAATTGAGAGGATGCTGAATGGAGTAAATGGATTGATTTTTAAGAGGGTTTCATGTATGCATATGTCGTATCTTAAACCATCTCTAAGCGCCAGAGTAAACCTGTTCGACAGAACTCAAGTAAGGCACTGGATTTGCAGATGTTTCTGTAGCCTCATCATTGCATAGGAATTTTGCTTGATTTGAGAAAAAAAAGGAGAAATGATGACACATTTTGAAAAGGCAGGCAACATGGTTATATACTTACAGGATTCG
Source organism: Poeciliopsis prolifica (assembly GCF_027474105.1). Lineage (NCBI taxonomy): Eukaryota > Metazoa > Chordata > Actinopteri > Cyprinodontiformes > Poeciliidae > Poeciliopsis > Poeciliopsis prolifica. The sequence continues at coordinate 3,491,640 of NW_026562396.1, forward strand.
GGTTTCAATTTCAGACAGCTGGTGTACATAGCCTTCACAAAGTGACCATGTAGATGGGGTCAAGCTTTAATACCTACATTTATATAGGAATTTTATTTTATTTATCTGCTTCTTTTCCTTCTGCCACTCTCAAATGCAGACTAAGCTCTGCTTCTGGCTTTGAAACCGAGTAGACAGATTAAGCTGAGTTAGGCCTACTTTTCATAAATGTGTTGGTGTGGCACTTTGAAATCCTCCACTCCCTCTCAGCCCTATACACCTTTTTCCCCTGCAATAGAAAGAAAACAGTTAAGAGGTGACACATCTGTGCTTCTTTATATGAAAGGTAGCTGGAGATTAACGAATGAAAGAGTCAGTACTGAAAGCTGTCATTATAATAAAGGGAACAAAAAACACAAGTACTCCTCTATATGAGGCTGTTTGATATCCATCCACACATATTTTGAGAGCATTTCTGATTAAGATGATCCAGATGGTGATGATGAAAATGGGAGTGGTGATAGACTGATATATATATATATATATTTTTTTTTTAGTTGCTGCTCAGCATAAAACAAAACTACAATTACTTCCCATATACTCCAAAACCAAATAATCATTGAAATCAAGCACTATAAGGCCCCATTCTAAAATCACACTATAAATAGAGATTGGGATGATAATATCTGTATGCAGTTTTTTTTTCTTTTTATGTAGGAGCTTAACTACATACAGTATACAGGACTTTAGGAAGCCATGTTAAACTACAGTCCTTATTTATTCTAGGACGATGTAATTTGAATGAAAGCACACACAGAAGGCATATAAAAATTAACACTGTGGAAACATGGTGTGAATAACTTTAACCCCATTTTATGATTCTTCCAGTTTTCATGGTTGTAAAGCCCTCAACTTCTTAGTACTGCTGCTGTGTAGGAGTTGAGAAGGAGGCTGGGCTATCACATTTAAAGAGGCCACTTTTGCACTTTATAGGTATCCGTTTAATTGAATGGTTATTCCTAGACATTTACATTTTGAAGTATTAAAAAAATGTAATTGTATGTTGAAATAATATCAGTGTAACTTTTGTTTAACATTCCATTTTAGCTATCACTTTTTCCAAGTCTTAAGTCTTTACACTATCAATCTGCTCTAATTGGTCATGAACAATTGAGTCAAAAACAACTGGAGACTTGTTTCCTGTGTCACTTGGGTCGAATCATGAGAAATTTTAATTTGTTCAAGGTCTCTGTGAGCCTTAAGACCTTGAGGCTCTTATCTCATCTGTCAAGACAAATACCTCTTAGCTGCATTTAACAAAGAAAACAGTAAAAACGTAACCCTCATATATAACCTGTATGAGTCTGTGTGTGAAGACGCACACAAACTGTCCAATTAACTGACTGCCAAGAATCATTCAGTGAGCAACCAATTTACTTTTTATCCTTCAGCAAAATAACAACAGCTTGTCTTCATAAGTCATCTGTACTAATAGTTTTATCTTTTTTTTTTTTACTCCACCTTGTTGTAAGGATGCAAATTGTGCCAAATGTAAGCAAAAGACTGAAATCAAGCAAATTCACTTTATTGGGATTCCATTAAGTAATAAAAAAAAAAAAGGAAAGGATTAACATCTTTGATTTGGGGTTTGAAAATTTTTTAAATGATCAATAAACTATTTAGCACAAAGAATATTAGAAAGAAATCTCTTTAATCACCCGGTATGGGTATGGATGAAAGTAAAAGTTCATAAATGCTACAATATCTCAGCAAGTCTTTTGTTTCTGAAATAACTCACCCCCACCCTCCAACTTTGAATAAAACCCTCAGCATCAGAAGTTTTCAACAACTGCCAACTTGATCCCACTGACATTCATGAATTTAGGTCAGCAAAGCTCAACACTTAGTGTGCCAGCAAACACTTTTGAATTTTATTGTTAGTTAGTTATTATGTTGCTTGCGCATCAGTTTCTCTTTGAGTCATTTTCAAAAATACAGATAAGTCAAACTAAAAACTCTCCCTCTCCAAATATACCACTTGGCAGTCTAATCAGCTGCTGTTCTTCTTTTGCAGGCAAATGCCAAGGGATGCACAAATGGCAGCCTAGATACTACAGAAACTTCTTAACATCACAGAAATAGAGAACAAACAGACAAAGTCAAAACAAGTGAGAAATGGTCTCTTTGAAACATTTATTATGAAATTATAAAGGTAAAATAGCACTGTTCAGGTAAAGCTTTTGTTCACAGAAAAAGGAGTTGCAGTGTACTTAAAAACTGTAAGAGTTGATTCCAGATGTAATTGATGCGTACCCATAAAGGGTAAACGTCAAAAGTAAAAGGAAAGGCAAGGCAAATGACTAATACCAAAATAAAATCATCAATATTAATTACAAGCCCATTATCGTATAACACAGCACATTAGGCAAGATTACCAGGAGTTCAGTTTAAATGAAACATTATATATACAAGATTTACATTGATGAGAGTTACAGACCCGGTTCTTTATGAGCTATGAGGCTCGATGGCAAAGCAGTCAATGGCAGTCACATTTAATGTCCAGTGTAAAAACCAACAACAACAACAACAACAAAAATAAAAACAGAACAAAATGGGGATGTGGAAGGATGGGGAGGGAAAGAAGTTGGCTGGCAACGGCATTATCATGACAATTAGTCTGGACACTGGCACACCTTAGTGACAGCTTGTGACTGTGAGTTACTTGACATGACAACCCAGCTGACAAGGTATCCCTTTGGGGTTGGTCATGTCAAAACGTACACCAGCGCAATACCCATGTACCGCTGCTCCTCTAATGATAAACAGAGAGTCCTGAAAACAAGCCACCCTCATCTATTACTAATGATCACAACGCAAAGGTGAAAACACCCCCTTTGTTGGCGATTTAACATTGCATGTAATGGCATTGACCCAGATAGGAGCGTGGGTGAAAGGTTAGGGCTGGAGATGGGGAAGAAAAAGGGTGGGTGGAGAGACCAAGTGAGGAGTGGAAAGAAGAAATGGGTTGTCGGGGGCAGGGGGTGAGGGGCATTCAAACAATGAAGTAGCATCAAAAGTTCATTTTCTTTTTTTTTTTTTTCTTTTGTTTTTTTTTTTTACAAAACGTATTTTTTCTTCTTTTTTTTGCAGACAAGCAAGCAGTCAAGAAACATTTTCTTCCACCCTCTACTCTTAATATTTTTATTGGTGCTTAAAAAGAATTCAAATAAGATGTTAATATCACACTGTACATGTCTTAAGCAGCAGTTTTTGTTTGTCATGCAGTGTTAGAAAATTTACGAGGTTAGTATGTCAGCTTGATTGATTGCTTCAGAAAAAAAAATGGGAAATGCAGTTTGCAGATTGGTGAAAACATGAAGTTGAATTAAGTAATGACAGCCCCACAAAAGCCACACAGACTTTTTGTGCAGCAATATCACAAAGCACAAGTGAATGATGAATTTGAGATAAATGGGTTGCCAGCCAAGAATGATGGACAATCAACAAAACCAGAAAGAGAAAAAAATAATAATAATGTGCACAAACACACATAAAACTATTCAGTATTGTGCAACATTTGTCAATATGAAAACTTAGTAGTACATGTGTCTTGGAGGAGAATAACTGTGTAATGAGAAAAGATTTGTCATTATGTGTTAAGAAATAAAAATATTAGAAACACACGTAAATAAAAAATAAATTAATTAATTCCTGGTAATTTGCCATTGTCTGTGTTTTGTCTAAATATTGCCCAAGGTTGTAATAACAAAAAAAAAAACAGAAAGATTATAAATACATAAATATGATACATAAATATATAAATATATAATTTGAACAGAATAAAAAATATAAACACACTATATAAATTAACTCTCAAGTTTAAACAGTGCACCAACAGGGAGTTTTGATTTATTTTTGGTGTTTTGTGCAGACAAAACATGATCACCCTTGGGCAAAAGTCTTCTTAGATAGTTCTACTCACATCTGCTACCTCAGTAAAACTTGCCATCCATTTCATTTCCTTTTACCCACCTAGACATAGAGTACATGACAAGGTTCTTAAAGAAATACAATTTCTCTGCGGCAAAGGGTCTTGAAAATCCTACCCTGGTGATCTGAGGCTTTGATGAAAAAACTTTTTTCACAGGCTTATTGGCTTACTGTTTAAGGATAGGTACATTTGCCTTAGAGATATGCTACATTTTATCCAATAAGATAACACAGTACTCAATCTAGGTTTTTGTTTGTGTGTTTGTTTTTTTTGCAGCTACCTGTAGTTTGCTAAATAATCAAACTCCTGTTGGCAACAGGCTCTAGACAGATCCCAAATTTGCTTGATGAAAGTCTTGATATTTATTCATCTGGTGTTATTACTAATTCATATCCACGAAAACACCTGGAATTTTACACGTGGACTGTTGTTTTCAAGGTTTGAAACCCAATGGAACGTCATTAATCAGAAGTATCAGGGGCAAGTAAAGCGTTAGAGATCACAAACAGAGTATCCTGATTAAGTGACGGGATAGCTGGGGAGAAGGATGTATGATCACAGTCGACAACAATCACTGGCCTCTCTCCGTCTTCCACCACCAAACTCTGTGTCAGCACAACCCAGAAGATATAGCAACAGACTTTTCCCCTCAGGTGCAACATTGTCATAGTTCATTAATCTTCTCAAACTTCTCCTGCTGCCATCAGCCCCCGTACATACTACTAATCCCCTTATTAATGTGGCAAATGAACCTGCACAAGAAGGACGACTCCCCCAAGGCTCCATAATTACAATGGTCTGTATAAACTCCTGTTTGCATTGAATGTCCATTCATTAAATGTACCGACAAGACAACGGAGGAATTACTGAGCTAAGCAGTCATGTTTCTCTCTTGCAGGTTTTTATAACACTCCATGCTTTAATCTGTGTACTTCATCAAGTATAAAAGTTAATAGCCAGCTCATTATTTGTTACTTACACTCCAACATACATCTGCTTTTGGTCGCAATAGAACAAAGGTTGATACACAAGCCCTGGCAAGTCAGGAGAATTGTACTTTTTTGGAATTAAAAAGAGTGTCTCTCTTCGTAATTCCAAAATTAAAAAGAGAAAGAGTCTCTCTTTTTAATTCCTAAAAAGAGAGATGCTATGGTCTCTGTCCCCAAAGCTAAGGCATGATTTGTGATGTAAAGAAATACGTCGCAGAAGTACAAGTAAAATGAAAGTCAAGCACTACCTCTTCTCTGCCGTGTGGCAGAAATTAAACACACTCTTAAAAAAATAAAGACCTTAACACATGGATTTTAAGGACAAAGTAATAGCTGCCAATTATTTTTGTCTCCTCACACAAATCTCATTCTGCAAAAAGCAGAGGAGATAAAACGTGTTTGGTGTTTGTGAAAATCTACACATGTATCTATTTGATTTCAAATTTTTACAATGTTACTTCCAAACCCTGCAACCCCCACTCAACTATGATTGCATGAGCCCTGGGATCTGATGCAGAGCACATAGTTAATGCATAGCCACTGGGCTCATGCTATGATAGTGAACCATAGCTACGCCTAAGACTACTGACAGGATGAGAGGAAGACTGATGGTGATGATTATATTTGGTTTCTCAGATGCTTGTGATGCCTTGTGAAACTAGGACAGTTTTTTAAAGCTTCCTTTTTTTTTTTTTACTCCAGTGCTGTTTACACTAATGTGTGTCCCTAGAGGGTAAATAATAACCAAGAAAAAAGAATGGGTAGGCCAAGATTGCTTCCACTGCTATCAATAGAGTTTGGGCATGGTATACCACAAGGCATTTGTCTGTTATAGCACAATTGTAAATGTCTGGTATTATGATTCCCTACATGCTCCATGCTCTATGCTCCAAGAAATGAAGGTCAGGATTTACTGTTGCTTTCCATGTCTTTTATCCCTGCTCCTTTTTTTTCCTATCAGTTTTCATTGTTATTGATTGGCACTGATGCTGCACAGAAGTGACTGTTGAAAACTGAAAGAAAATTGCTTTTTAATTTCTAGGGAAAAGGTTATTTTCTGTTAACTTCAGATGACAATGGATGTTTGTTGTTAGTTTGTTAAAGAAAAGTAAATGCTAAATTTCATCATTCTATCTTTCACCTCTGTGATGGATAGAATGAAACAGATTGCACCCCACTGACTTCAATTTCAGTATATTACATCAACTTCAATTTTTCAACCAAAAAAGTAACTAGTAATAACTTTAAGACATATTGACACACTTTATTATCTATTTGTATATAAGAAATCTTTAATATTGCCATTCTTATCTGCTTTTCCCCCCCTAAAGCCAAGTTACTCTGCATGGAATATGATATGATAATCCGATGATATTGCTTTCTGGATTTACTGTCTGCTTAAGGTTTCACTCAAAAGTAATTGGTGTTATTTTCATTCTTGCTTTTAAAGAAACACTGTGCTAATCTTCTTTCTGTTTTTTTATTCAATATGCTGATAGAAATGTCAGAAATGAATGCAATGCACTCTGCGTGGCAATTGTGTGTGGTAATGACATACAAATATCAGTACAGACGGTTGGGAGTGTACAAAATAAGATAAGACAAGATAAGAATTTATATATATATATATATATATATATATATATATATATATATATATATATATATATATTATATATATATATATATATATATATATATATATATATATATATACATAGCTGAAAAATATTGACCTGAATCCAACAAATCAAAGAGAAATAGAAGACAAGAAAATGTTTTTGGGAAGCTTTTAAATAGATAACTCAACTAGGACCATTTGTTCCCATATCCCTCAGAAAAGACCCTACAGTGGCTTTGAGTCTGCACTGGATTTTTTAAATAATGTCACGCAACACTTGATAAAAAAAAAAAAAAGAAAAGAATGAGACATGACAGTATTAGATTGTGAAGGATTTGAACATGTTGACAATCTGCCAAAGTGAAAATATGATTAAATTATCCGTGACCCCTTACGATTTTGGCACTGCTGACAATTTTGGTAATATTTAACTGAACAAGAAAATAAATGAAACTGCAATTGTTTGTGAAAATTGGGTCTTCGCAAACTGTTTAAATGTTTTCCACATTTACTCTGATGCTTAAATGTAAAAAAATGAAGATCTCTGTGATCTGAGCAGATCAGTTGTTTCTTGAGAACTTCTTGCTGGGCAAATTTGTTGACCTTTACAAAACAAAATGATACAGCATTGTGGGTTTTTAGGTTAAGTGTTGTTAGAACTTTACTTTATTTTCAAAAATCCTTTTTTACATTTGTGACTTGTTTTTCAAATGGACTAAATCATTAATCTAACAACATAAAATTTTAGATTAATTTAAGCCCAAATTAGAGATAATTTTTTTTTTGTCTACGTGACAGCTGTAATTATATACAATGTTAAATCTTTATACAGCAACCATGCACTACACTCGAGTGTGCTTTATTAGATTCTTTTAAATTGAAATACAACATTTGAATTTGGTTAAACAGTCTGGCACTGTGTACTTCAAATCTTAAGTATTACATTTCTGCTATTCTTGTCATATTTTGCCCTAATAGCACAGAATAAAATCTCTTTACTTTTTTTGTATTATTTTGAGGCAATTCCTCTATTTTTTATCTTAAATAGTTACATTTACCGCCGAGATAAAACTGCACTCATGACTTTAGAAAAAGAAAACTATGATATGTTTTGTCATATCAACAATTCCATGTTGAAAAAAGAATGTCTTTACATTGACTGAGCTTATTAAAACAAGACCACAATTAATGTTTGATGTAGCTGAAACTGAAAAGATTTAGAGAAAGCACTGAAAATTTTACATTTTGATGTTATCCATTAGATGATCAGTTCATTTTTTTTAAAGTTATTTCACAACATTAGGTCATGTATGAATTAATCTGGAATGTGGAATTATGCATAGCCTCTTTCACGTTATTGGCCATCACTGTAATTTCCACAGGCAATAAAACAATCAGACTGTATCACCAAGTTCAAACTGTTACAATTGGTGTTAGCATAGAAGTAAGATTGATTGGCGACTGAACTGCGTAAAGATTTGTACGGGATCCATTTATGTTGTTTGTAAAGGTTCCATTTATGTCGTACACAAGTACTTCTAAAGGCATGAATCAAACTTCATGAAGCTCAGTGAACAAAAAGGTACATTGTAAGTGGCACTATAGAGAACACATTTGCTCTGTTTGTGTGCTTCTTTGAATCATTTGTTAGAATTATTGATCGCAGTAAATCTTGTGTGGAATTGTGGGATGACTGAGCAGATCAATGAAGTTGTGCTTACAGTATAGTGTCATATCTCATATGTCATCTTCTAGGGCTGGAATAGAGTACCCTAACCCTCAACTACTCCCCCAAGTGCAACCATCCTTACCTATTTTATCGTCTCTTCTCGCATCTCTCTCACATCGCCAACTGCACACCACCGTCAACTGGTGAGTGACGCCACAATGAATGCCTCTTTTGACTGCTACCTCTCACACAGAAGCACGTTAAATGCATCCCAGATGCAGTGACCCGAAGGTATGCATCCACAGGAGTTGAACAGTGTCATTGCTGTAATTCCACTCTCTCCTCCGGATATACCTTATCACTCAGATCTACAACTGCCATTATCAATCTTCCCCTGTGCAGCCTCTGCATCATTAGGTGAGAGTATTTCACTAAGAACTCTAACATCGTTTTCATTCCTGTCTTGTCCTCTCTTGCATTCCACTGCAAGTTGGCATAGTGCCAGGTTGTGCCATGTAGCGCAACAGTGCCACCTAAAGGTTCAGTACCACCACATGTCGAGCCTGACCTACAGACTCTGATCTCACAGCCTTCCACTTCTCTCCCTGCGGTTTCTCTCTCTCTCCTGTTTTTGTCCATGTGTGTTCCATTAGATTAGAACTGTGTGTTGTGTAGTGCTGCTTTATTAGCAGAAAAATTAATAAGGCTTTGATAAAAAGCAGCATGGATTACGTTGAAATTTGAGGCTCATTATTGGCTAATCCTTTTTGAATTGGATGTGTATCAAGTTCCAGACGAGCTTTACTCAGTTCGCTAGTGTGATTTGAGAGGAGGCATTTAATTCAAGCAGATGATGAGGCAAAGCTTACAGTGACATTCACAATACCACTGTAGCAGTCTAATTATTGACTATTGTTGCAGCAGCAGGTGTTGAAAAGGTTACAAAATCTTTAGTGATATTACAATACACATCAAAATAAAGAAACAAACGAAAAACATGAAAACACTGTTATGAGAAGAGAGGTGAAAAGTCTGCTTTTTTTCAAGTTGGCAGCATTTTTTGCTGTGATGATGACCGTTATCTGAGTAGATAGGCAAGAAAAAAATGTTTCTTTCACAAAGAACGGTGAATCACAATTATTGTTGTGTAGATACAGTTTGCCAGCTTTCTAAACTGGGTGCTGAAGAAAAAACGTAAGGCAAGAAAACTGCTTACCCACTTGCATTTTCTTAAATATTAATTCAGTAGTTTTAATATTAAAACATGTTGATAATTATCATCCCCAAATTACAATTCTGAGTCCATGATCAACTCCATTAATTAGGAGGTGGTCTTTCTTTCTCTCTTTCCTTGTTTCATTTTTTAATTTAGGTTGAGACACAGAGGAATTTGTTGTAGTTATAACTCTCCAGTACTGTTTTTCCTCTTTCTTCAGACTACCCAATAGTGGGTCCCTAATCTAGACTGGCACTTCAGCACTGTGGAACAGGGCAGTTATAGGCAGTACTTATAGACCAGTAAAAGTGCTCCTTTACCTGCTGTCTGGTGTGCATGGGCCCCTTCGTTTTGAACCCTCCTTGGGAGCTGCTCTCTGAGGCACTGAAGTGGTCGGAGCTCGTGGAGGATCTCTTGGAAAGGGTGTCACAGCCCCCAACAAATGTGTTATCCAATGGGAGTTCCTGGATCACGTGATGTTTCTTGACTGAGACAGGTGTGTCGGCCTTAAGGTGAAAGGCCGACTGCGGTGAGGCTGACTTGTAGTGCCGAGCCAAGTCGGGACTGCTTGGTTTGAAGGTGGTAGTAGGTGTGGCATTCCAATCAAAGCGTCCAATCCCTTGTTCTTCCAGCTCAGTGGGCAGACTGATGGTTCCGTTAATTGGTTCATGGGCAGGATCATCTGGTTTGTTCCCCTCGATGGTGACAAAGTTGAGCAAAGAGCTTTTTGGGGACTTTCTTTTCTTGCGCTTTTTCTTTTTGTTCTGCTTGTTTTCTGTGTTGGGTGACATCCACTCAGCCCCTTGCTTTTTTCTCTGTGCGGCTTTAAATCTGGATGCATGGCGACAGCGCAGCAGCACAGTCACAAAGATGACAATGATCACCACCAATGCGCCAGTGACAAAGGCTATCATTATGGTTAAATAGTCACCATTTTGATACGTTTCGCTACTTTCACCAATGTTTCTGTCTATCGGGGTCTCCATGGTGCGCCGGATGAGATCATAAATGAGTGTTGCGTTGCCCACAGTGTCATTGACATACAAAAATACAAGCACCAGAGTGTGGAGTGATTTGGGATATCCTAGGTCACTAATATTGACCACTAATCTGTGTAAGCCTATGTCAGTTATTGCAGGCTTTTCTTCCAGTGTAATGTTTCCAGTGACAGGGTCGATTCTGAATAAACCCTTGTTATTCCCGCTCACAATAGTGTATTTCAGTTCCGCATTCATCCCTGTGTCACCATCAACAGCAAACACCTCAGCTACCACAGATCCCGGGATAGAGGACAGAGGGACAAGCTTGAAAGAGGTGTTAGAGGGTGGATAGATGACAATTGGCGTGTTGTCGTTAACATCAATGACATTGATGGTCACCTTTGCGACTGAGGAGCAAGGAGGCCTGCCACTGTCCACAGCCTTAACATCAAAAGTATAGGAGCTCTGTTGCTCCCTGTCAAAAGACACATTAGATTTTATCACCCCAGAGTATGGATCTAGTATAAAGTTCTCATTGTCATTCAGAATAGAAAGAGAGACAGCAGCATTTTCTCCTGCATCTGAGTCTGTCACAGTTATCACCCCCACAGTGCTGTATTTAGGCAGATTCTCTGACACAAAGAACTGAAAGTGGTTATGTGTGAACTTAGGATTGTTATCATTTTCATCCAGCACAGTCACAATAACAGTTGCCTGTGTTTGCAAAGGGGGAGTTCCGTTATCTCTTGCCGTTACGGTGAAGAGGAATCTGTCCTGATCCTCCCTATCAAAAACCCTAGATGCAGTCAGGACCCCAGTTTTACGGTCCAGATCAAAAAATGATGCATTCGGTCCCAACTGATACACTATCTCTGCATTCTTCCCACTGTCCTCATCTGTAGCGGTAAGGGTGGTGAGGAACAGGTCGCGCTTGTTGTTTTCCATGACGGGCAGCTCGATGACTGGCTGAGTAAAAATAGGTGGGTTGTCATTCTCATCCTCCAGCCTCACTCTCACCAAGGCCGTCTGATTCAAACTCGGTTTTCCAGAATCTGAAGCGACAATTTTAAAGTTGTATTCCTTTGTCCCCTCGTAGTCAAGCAGAGCAGATGTTTCCAGCAGATACTGGTTGTCATACACAGCTTTCAGGTGGAAAGGTACATCCTTCTCTATAAAACAAATGACCTTGCCATTTATGTCAGTGTCTCTGTCTGAAACTGTGATGAGAGCGATCTTAGTATTGATGGGATCCTTTTCTGAGAGGAAAACAGTCCCATTAATGGGACTGATTATGTATCTCAGGTCTATATTAGGAGGATTGTCATTAACATCAGTCACATTTATAGTAACTGTAGCTCTGGCTGGACTTGAGCTGCCATCACTGGCTAAAACAGAAAGCTTGTGAATAGCAGTTTCCTCCCGGTCCAAAGGTCTCTGTACTGTAATTATGCCAGATGTTGTATTTAATGCAAAAAGTCTTTTAGTCGCAGGAGACACTTGAGTTCCAAATACATAATGTATGTCTGCATTTGCCCCAATGTCTGCATCCGTAGCCTGGAGTTGCACCACAGATGTGCCTATAGGGGAGTTCTCGGGTATATGCACCTCTATCTGACTCTCTTTGAACACTGGCTTGTTATCATTGACATCTGTTACAGTCACCTGAAGAATGGCAGTGCTGGATTTCTGTGGACTGCCACCATCCTCCACTTTAATCTTCATCACATAAGTATCCTTCTGTTCCCGGTCAAGATTCTGCTGCACAATAAGCTGGGGCCACTTCTCCCCCTCAGGCGTCTCCACAATGTCTAAACCGAAGGCACTTTGCCCATTGATCAGCTCGTATTTGTGGACACTGTTGGGGCCAGTGTCTGGGTCAGTGGCAGAAGGAATAGCAAAGCGGCTGTTAATGAGAGTGTTCTCTGGGATAGAGATGTTGATCACAGGGGACGGGAACATGGGGGCATTATCATTTGTGTCTTTGACGATTATTTTTATCTTAATCAGCCTGAAATAATCATTAGGCAGGATAACCACTTCAATTTCAAAGGAGCACTCGCTGTCCTCAAATGAGGGACCAGGGCACAACTTCTCTCTGTCAATTCGGTTTGATGTTGTGAATATCTCTCCAGTACTGCTCAGAACACGGACCAGTGGGTTGTCTCCAGCTTTGGAGACCAGCCGGTACACGAGATTTGCACTTGCTCCAGTGGCAGCATTTGTATGGGAAATGTTTAAGTCCTTTGGTATATTTCCAATAAGGACATTTTCTTGCAACTCCTCCCTGATGGGATAAATTAATTCTTGAGCTATTGAAGGATCAAGCCATATGCAGGCAAGCAGAGCAGCCAACAGGTAATAGTCTTTCAGATCCATAGCAATGTTAATTTCTCTTCAGGCTTTGTAGTTTAATTATTCACTTCTGTGCAGTGATGACCACGATGACAGTAATCTTCCAAGAAAATACCTATGAATACACGAGAGAGTTTCTCTTCAGTTAACTTTCTTTTGCATGCACAGTAATGACGTTTATTCTACAACCACTTTTCTAAAATAAAATTGCTTTCCTCACTGTTGTCTTTTCTGAGTGCGTAACATTACATTCAACTGCAAAAGTTCTGCAAAATATAATTCCAATATTCACAAAAATCAGCAAATTCTAAACTGCAGCAGTATCTGTTTTTTCCCCCCCTTTTGCAATTCCTCCTAATTTTATGCTCACCAAGAATCTTTCACCCCGAAGGCTGGAAAACTTCACAACACATTACACAGTCTTAATAATTTCTCACTTAAATTGGCAAAGTTAAAGAGCTTAAGCTGTGTGGGGGCTCCTAAACGAATGAATGAGCATGAATGAAGCCTACGAAGTAAGCTTAGTCAGATGTTGCATTCAGCGGGCATCTGAGACCTGTTCTTATCCTACATACATACCCCAAATCCGTTGCAGCAAAGAAGAAAAATTGGAGTGTGTCAGCTCATAGTCTTCTCATCCCTTGATGCCGTATGCGAGTTTATTCAGGTACAGAGATCCCTCTCTGCCTCTGTGGCGTTTTGTTCCAGAAAAGAGAGAGAGAGGGAGAAAAAAGCCCCTGTCGGAGTGATCAGACAGATGAATAGGTTTGATGTAAAAGCTGCAAAGCGCAAAAACTGGGGTTAATGTGAGGCTGCATAGCGAGTGTCGCAGTTCCTTTCTCCCAATTTAACTTCAGGAATGGACAGGGGATGACGGCGAGACCTGCGAGGATTGCGGTGATCAGCGTCGGTCCCCCGGCATACCCAGCAAGGTGATCAATGTTTTGTGATGCCTTTCACAAGTAGAGATCCAGAAAGAAAAAAAATAATAATCAATGGTGATCTCCCGTACACGTCCCGAGAAACCCGGCTTTCACACACACACACTTTGCTTATACCCGGCTACCTGTGAAGGTGAAGGTGCCGTTGAGGTGAACGCAGGAGGAGACACTCGTGTCCCGTCATGATTCAACTTCACGCAGCTCCATTAGTAATTGCACAAATGTTTGCACAAAACAGCAAAAGACAAAAATATATGTAGATGTTTTTTATATATATAAAAAAAGCAGAGGTGCAAAATCTGAGATTCAATCCCACTCGGAGATGTCAAGCAACACAAAAAGCCTCTACTGTGTTAAACACCGATACTCCGAGAGCGCACTGCCGCTTATCCTCGCAGTCTCACTCCCAGAGCAGAATATCTTGCACTAACTCTTTGTAAACCCATAGGAGGGGTGGTGAAGTATACCACTCCAATGCTCCCCCCCCCTCCCTCTCCAACCCCGCCGACCCTCGTCATTGGACACCGCCCATCTCTTTCAGCTGCGTTGTCAACCCAGAGCCGCGGCAGGATTGGTCCGCAGTCACGTCACTTAAATCGGTCCGGAGGGTCGTCGGCGACGAGTCGCTCGGAGAGGATGCTGCAGGCTGCAGGGAGACGCTTAACCAAAACCCGGAGGCTGGAGGGGGTTGATGATGAGGATGACGACGAGGATGATGAAGCTGGCAGTTCTACTGATGATAACGTCTAAATAATAAAAAAAGAAAAGAAAAGAAAAGAAAGCGGATATTCTTTCGCCTTTATATTATGTGTTAGATGAAGACAAACCTTACTGAGTGCCTTTAAAAGGGACTCATGGAAGCGCAAATGCCAACCTGTTTGCCTGTTGTCAGGTAGGCTGCAATAATTGGCGAGCCGCTTTGGAAAAAAAAAATTAATTAAAAAAAAGCACTCCGTAAATTTTGGCACAGCAAAATATTTAAATAAATAAACTGAAGCTTAGAAGAAAAGCTTTGTGTGAGAGTCTCCTATAACTGTGCTCCAGACAAAGAATCCGTTGTCTAAGCATCTTTGCGGTGAGGTGCATATTTGCGCTGCGCAGCTCTTCGCACCCCGCAGCCAGCCGTCAGCAATTGTCCGTCAGAAATAACCTTGACAGTTATCCTCTGTCATCAAAGCTGTGTGCAACACTGGATGGAGGCGCTTTGCGTTGTGGACACATTACACTTCTTCTTTGTTTTTTTTAAATAAGTTAATAAGTTGCGCAATTTGTGCTGATTTCGGACTGTTGTGATTTGGCTTTTGAAACAATCCTAATCACTGACTTTCAAGTTTCATAGGATGTATCTAGTGACTAACCCATAAAACGGCATGTTAGTAATAACAGTAGTTAACCAAAATTAAAACAAAATATAAATTAGAATAAGCCATTGAGATACAGCCGTGATTTATTGTCGTCAACCTTCAGATTGTTGCTTAATGTCAGTTTAGTGCCTATAACTCTCAACTGAAGCCGCAGCTCTCTGCATGTGTTGCTTCTTCTGCTGCTGAGAAAGGCAGGATGTGTAGCAGAAGAGCAGTAGAGACTACTACGGTGAACACTGCCATCTTGAGGTGGACCTTCACATGCGCCCCTTAATCCAGAGTTGAGCTTCAAATCTCCCGTAACCTCACAGTTCTGAATCAAGATTTCACTTAAAGCTCTTGTGCACCCAGGAGAACAGCCTGCGTAACAGATTACACAGCGAGTGACTGGGTAAGGAGCAACGTGCAAAGGGCCAGAAAACAAAAGTGAGAATAAGCACCAATGTTGGTAAATGGCGATGGAAGCGATGCAAAGGACAAGGGAGCCACACCGCTGAGGTGAGAACTGGGCTGTGAATCTCTCCGGAGAGTGTGGCTTAGTGCCCGGTCAGCAGTCCATTAGCACAACCAGCCTAGTGGCCTGACCTTTCTGCCTCCATATTCAGCCATCAGTGTCCTTAGCTGGGAGAGAACAGCCAAAGGAGGGATCTGTCACTTTAGTTTAAAGTCTGACACCCTGATGTAGAGAGAAAAAGTGACAACATAACTGTCTTCATGGTGAAACAGTGTCTTGCTCTGGTGGCCAGCTGGAGTCATTAGTAACTCATCACCTGCTCTTACTTGCTCACTGGGAGTGTGCAAGTAAGAGCGTACATCTGTCTTGAGCTTTTCTGCATAACGGAAAATATATCCAACTAAGTGGAAATGTTCTAACCCTGCAGGTCTCTGAGGTGTTTTTGTGTGTTAGCGCAGGAATAATTGCTCAGTAATTGGGAACACAGGACATAGAGAACACTTTAAAAAAAAAAGTTATTCCTCCCACCTTCTGAAATAATAATTAAGACTCTTGTTATGATCACAAGCTCAAGTAATTTGATGCGTATGTATAACAGGTTCAACGGAAACATATATTTGTTATCGTCTGACGGGAGTGTCGAGTGTCAAATGACCCTTGTCTCAAACACCAGATGGAAATATGATAAGACACGGCACAGCTCCTGATTTTAAATTTAACATTTCACTCAATTTTTATCTTCCTTTTTTGGCAGATTGAATTTCCTCCAGCTAGTGTTTTAGCTAGTTATATTACTGACAAGCGCCAAATGATGCAGTGTTGTAATACAGGTATAAGTAACTGGGGATATATCTTCCTCCCACTGAAAAGACAGCTAAGGTAAGTGTCTACACCTAAGGCCTTATGATTCCTCATATACACGGTGCAGTCAATCACACCATTCACCTTGGTTTGATTCCAACACTGACTTATTGACTTGTCCAAGCTGCTGGATTGACCTCATGAATAACGCAAGTACAAATATGTTTATCTTTCATGTCCATTAAAGCACAAGGTCAAATAGGTAATTTATGTACGTACTAAATAAAACAAGGTCTTGCAAGTAAAAGTCAGAAAATATAAATTGTTGGTGTCGAAGTGTCTCTCATGATAGAAAAAGGGGACAAAAAATTTTGCTAAAAATTGCAACTTTTTAAAAAAATTTTACATTAGTAGCTGAAACCAGATATTTGCATTTACTGCATGTTTTTTGTCTTGTCACATTGAATCAGACTAGACATTTTCTGTTTTAGGTCAGTTAGTGTTATTCAAGTAAATATATTTGCTCAATACCAGAAAAATAAAGATTCTTCAAGTTAACTGTCTGACTTTCTTTAAAGTCAGAAGCTTACCTGCATTAAAATCACTACGCCTCTAATACATTTGACAAAGTAAAACAGTGGATCTGTTTTAAAGCAATGCCTCAAACACGTCTGCTTTGGGCGTCACCGTGGAAACATAATAAATACGGTAAGATATTCGGTAGAGCGTTGACAACCTATATAAGTCTGGGTCATATTTGGGTACAATTCTCAGATGCCTTAAATTGCCCTGTTTATCTATTTAACAATAGGCGCCATTGCAACGTCCAGCCATTCTGCTCATCGAAAAGACAACGGGCTCTGTGTCCCAGAGATGAAAGTCTTCTGGTGTGAAATCTACACAACAGCCCCAGAACAAAGGAAAAAGTCTTTGTGAAGATGCTGGCTGAAGCTGATAAGAGTCGTTCATGATCACAGTAAGATGAGTCCTGAACTCACAAGGGCCAGAGGGCCTCTCCATGGGTTAGTGGCCATTTCTCCAAAAGCAACATAAAAAGAAAGATTAGATTACAATTGCCAAATGCCCTCAAGGACAAAGACTGTAACGTTTGGACACAAATTTTGTGATCTGATGACAGTAAAGTTGAAGTATTTTTCCATAATGACCGTCATCACATTTGGAAGAAAACCAAAGTCTGTGAATACCATTCTGGCCATGAAGTACAGGGCTGATAGTATCATGCTTTGTGGATGTTTTATTCCTGGAAGAATGGCTATGCTTCAGAAAAAATATATATCCTTTGAGAAACAACATCGGAGGAACACCTCAAACCATTGCCCAAAGGACGAAAGCTTTGTCACAAACAGGCCTTAGAAACTGACATGACTCTGAGCATTCTACCAAATTATTTAGAAAGTGGTTTAAGAAAACCACATCACTGGTTTAAGGACGCCACAAAGCCCTGATCTCAATCTCATTAACTCATTGATAGCGGTTCTATCAGAAGAAATTTCCGAAAATTGCTGAAGTTTGTGGGAGGACACCCAGAACATTTATCCAAAGTCATGCTGTACAAGAGGCAATTCTACCAAAAAATTACTAAGGAAATGCATGCAGATTTTTTTTAATTTAAAGAAAATGTAAAAGAAATATCAAATCTAAATAATTGTGGTCATCCTTACTGAACTAAGACAAGAAATGTCAAGTTGTAATTCATGTCCAAGGGGAATAAAAAAGGGCCTTTTTAAAATGTCTTTTACAAACAAGAATACATAAAGTGTGCAAATACTTTACTTAGGAGGAAACCTTTCAAAAGCAGTGTTAACACTTTAAGAGAGAGAGTAAAAAATTCTAACATTTAGGATATACTCACAAAACATTTCTTTTTCTAAATGTTTGCTCAGAAGAATAAAAATGGCAATGCTTTAAGAGCAAAAATCATCTTACACTTGTTAAGCTCATTGAGGGTTTTCTTCGCTCTGCCTCACTAGCTGTGTGAGAAACGATAATTAGAGGCCATTTCAGCCTGTGTGAGCTGCTTGACTCGCCGTTCTTTCTTTATGCACAATATAGGTATTGTAAAAAGAAAGAAAGAAAAAAAAAGATTACACTTAATTTTTCCAGAACTGTAATTATGCAAATCCTTTGCAATTTCTAAGGTGAAACAAAATAACAACAAAATAAATGACAGTATCAGTAATGAATACTTATTTTTAATCTCCACTTCCCACCTCACTTCCTGTAATCAGCTGACTCAGAGAAAAAACATAATTTGGGCTATTATCACTTTAGCTGAATCCTGCTGATTTTTACATTGCGCCGCCTACCAACCAAGCAAACGAGCACAAAAAAAAAAAAAAAAAAATCGGGCTTCTAAAATAATTAAGTCCTTTGAGTAGTTTCACTCATTGTTGAAATCATACTTTTACAAAGTAGGTTTTACAATGTGTTGAGTTACATGTTGAGGTTCAAACACCACTTTCTTATAACATTTTGATATTTAGTTTATCATCTATTTTCAAAGCTCAACTTCCTCTAGTTAATTCTCTCCTGTTATAGTTTTCTTTTTCTAGCAGAGAATGTGAACTTCGCTTGTTTAGTGTTTTTGCGAAAAAAGCCTCGGCAACTTCCGATCAAAACACTTGCAGATTTCCTTAAAACCCTTTTGCCAGTGGGACTTAGAGCACTAATGACCCAGTGGATAATTGGCATCACACACCCTGCAGTCACTGAACACTAATCAGAACTTCCAATCAGACATTTCTGACTTGAAAGTTTAGAAACATGTGAGAGAAGATTCAGATAGGAATCATTTATCATTTGCTTTGAGTGTGATTTCAGTCAAACTAAACCTTTGAATTCCCTGAAGGATTTTGTGTTATATTGCTTAACAAGGTGGTAACAAGGTACTTTGATATGTTCAGGGCCAGAACTTTCCTGCTGCTGGCTTTTGAGTCATATGTAAATGCTTGTTCAAGGTAATTTTTTTGATTCACCATATGGCAACCTGACAGATTTTTCTTAGTTGATCCTGAGCTTTCCTTCTTCCTGCAAATCGTTTTAAATGCATTTTTTATGCACCCAGCAGATACTTTACTGCCAGAGAGTTGGCATTTAAGGCATAAAATGTCATTTATATTAGTCTTTTGGACATTGATTGGCATATTGTTTGATCAAAAAAAGATATCCTGGGTGGATATGGTCTAAATATGCCAAAAATTCAAGATATCTCCGATAAGAGTAGTCTCTTCTGTCAATACAGCCTCGGCCTGACCAAAATTTGCTCTCTTCCTTCAGTTTCAGCTCCTGTTTTTTTTTTTTTTTTTTTATCTTTCTGACACATTTGAATCACATATCACTTTGCAGACCGTGCACTAAAAAAGGTCAAACATTCCTTCCTATATTTTTTTCTTACTCATGTGAAAGCCTGGGCTGAAATGGATCCTGGTCAGAAACAGCTGTGAACCAGGGAGAGAATGTAGAGTAAGATCCTCCTCTGCTTAACTCACGCATAAGCAGGGCTGACCTTGTGCAGAATGAATGAAGAAATATAAAAGTCTTAGATACTTGGCATGCACTCCAACACCAGAATGATTTCAAATCTTATCCAATAGCGTTGTATAAGTTAGGACAGGGAGATCATTTTCTTCAAGTTCATCCTACAGTACGTCTCAAGCAATTATAACTTGCAATGTCTGCCACCCTCTTCTATTTTTGAGCAAATACTTGACGTACAGAATACAAATGTAAAACCGCCATCCGTAACCTTTGAAGTCCCTGCTTCTTTAAAGTTTAATTACTGTTTTAATAAAATTTCACTGATTCCTTAGAGGCTTGTTGTCATGGTTTAAATATCAGGCTGAAACAAGCTCCAACAAAGAAAGATCCCATCCGGTACCGGATGTGCAGCTGCAGACTCACAGCCACCGTATCTTTTCAAAATGTCAGTATCAGGCTCTAAGTGAAATGTACACTAAGTTAATTTATTTCTGCTTGTAACCTAATTATGACTCTGGCTGCAAAGACAAGTTGTGGAAAAAGATGGGAAATGGCAAGGAAATGTCTACATATATGCACAAGCTCTAATATGCTATTTAAAAGGTCAGACTTGTGTTTCGTGACTTTTGTCAAGAGTTAGTCAAGTGACTACTGCCTTAAAAGATCGACCTAATTAGAAATGTTGAGATATGTTGCATAAATTGCTAATTATATGCAGCAAGTGTGCGAACAAATGCATATTACAGTGTGTCTTATTTGGGTGGACACACATAAATGATGGAAGGACTCTGCTAATAAAGCCTTTATTAAAAGACAAAAAAACGACAACAACAACAAAAAAAAACACTCCAACCAGTGTGCAGATAAAAGCTCAAACCTCTTGTATAAAACACTAAGATCACTCTGTAGGTGTGCAGCAATTGTTGCTGCTCCACTTTTATGTAAAGTACACCCACTTATTAGTTTAATCAGTGGTCTAAAGCTGAGCATGAGTCATTCTCTTAGCATGAGGATCCGCAGATTTGTCGGGTAGTTCTGAGCATACACCGATGAGAAAAGTTTCTTTGTGAATGTACTAAACACATTTTACATCTATATTTCTGCATTTCCCATCCTGCTTCTTGTATATAAACATAGTATTTTAGGAGATGCATCATATTTTCATGGCCTCATTGCTTTGCAGTTCAACAAAGTTTTATGATTGCCAAACACTCTGACATATCAACACAGCCAACAAACACATTGCATTTCTGTGTAATTCAATCTAAGTTGTAGAAAATTATCGTTTTCCTTCATGTTTCACAGGCTGTTAAAACACACCAATAATTTCCCTTTACCCAAGAAATGTCAGGGAGACCCTGCTTGTTATTTTACAGGCAACAGAAGCTTCTAAGATCCAAATCCCTGCCCACTGTGATGAGGTATTATCAGATGACAACATGCAATTTAGGTTTAACAAATGAGATGGAGAACAGGAAATGTCACTCTCCCTCATAGTAATTTTTACCCCCCAAAGCACAGATTCTGATGTAGAAATATTGTCATATGTTGTTGTTGCACATTCAGTCTGGTGTGATGTCTGACGCAGGTGCTGCCAATAATTATGTTTGCATGGTGAATCCAGCAAACGGTGACAAACAGTGACTGGCAACTTAAAGGGCTCTTTAATGCAAAATTATGTGTGCTAAATAATTGATCAATTAAAATGATCTATCTATCTATCTATCTATCTATCTATCTATCTATCTATCTATCTATCTATCTATCTATCTATCTATCTATCTATCTATCTATCTATCTATCTATCTATCTATCTATCTATCTATCTATCTATCTATCTATCTATCTATCTATCTATCTATCTATCTATCTGCATTAATATTGATGATTTTACATTTTTTTCTTCTCTTTTGAAGATTTTTAATATCCAACCTGGAACGACTGGCTTATCTGCGCTGAAGGCATTCATAGGAATCTAATACTGTAATCTTTTCTTCTAATGAGTTTCCTCTCTCATTAATTTGGGATCACATTTTGCTCCTTTACAATCTATGGAGCACACATGCCAACCTCAGCAAAATCTGTGAACTGATGACAAATTGTATTTTTTTTCCATACATTTGTAGTAAATGCAAAATTTGCTCTTTTTTATTTACTGTTGAGATATATAATTTACTAATTCTCAGTAAGTCTTCTGTTGACTAATGGTAAATATGGTAAATGGAAAAATAATTATCTGAATGACATAAGATTTGAAAAGTGAGATCACTGCAATTGTTTTTTTTTTTTTGTATAAACATCTTGAGTGATTAGACAGAATATTACTCTGTAATTCTATTTACCTAAACCGTGTCAAAAAAAATATATATATTTTTTCTAACCTTTTTGTTGGTTGTATTTTTTAGAAAACACTGCAGCCTTATTAAGTTTTTAAAGACCAGCTTTAGCAATATGTGTATATGACAATTTAGAGAAGTCAGGGACACAGGGAAATCACTTGGGAAAATGGACCCATCAACATCATTAATTGTTAAACTTTGTGTCCATATTGCAAATAAAACACACATTTGTTAAGCTGAATATAACTATCGAACAAAGCTCAATATGGCCATGCTCGCTATTCCAGTTCCTGACTCATCACCAGTCGGGGCCGTGTGTCTGAGTGAGACGCTTTTATATCCAAATACAGAGCTGCATTACGTGAAGGCACGCCATTATAAATAAATAACACAGTTTGACCAAAGTGGCCAGCACTGAGACAGTTTTAAGTAAAATAATGCAGAAAAATTTACATTGTCAAAAAATGTAAAAAAAACAAACTTGAAAATAGAGATGCATATAACTTATTTAGACAGTTTATCAGCCAAAAGAAAAAAGAAGAAGCTGGTAATAGTGTTAGTCACACCTGTACTGTCATGACATCACAAGATGAGATGTATAGGAAACGTTGGTGTGCATTTAGGAGCTGAACAGATGATGTCCCTTGCTCTGCTTGCAATATTTTGTTTCATCATATTCATATTATAAACCCACATTTTGATGGAAACTACAATACCTCTTAAGGGAGAATAAACGGCCCATAATTCTAGTTTGAGGATATTCCAGTCACCCAGCAGAATTTCTCAATCTTACGAGGGGATAATTTGCAACACTGAATGTTTGGGTTGCAGAAACACTAAACTGGAAAATTTTCCCTGGACAGACTTAGCTGATAATATGAACATTGATTGCTTGAGTTTATTGTTGAGAAAGTAGGATATGACAAAACTCACAAAACAAAATGAACTCCTGAGCTCATTTTCCTTTAACTCATAGTTGTACAACAATAAAAAATGTTTCTGTTTCTCTGTCCATTATCAGTTTATATAGTGGCTTTGTTAGACTCCATTCATTTCAAAAATTTAATAAACGGGCGATATTTTATGGAGCTATGGCAGTGAAAACAATGCATTTTAAATTCAACCTTCCTGCAGAAAATAAAGATTTTTCTGACTTCGACTTATTTGGAGAGACGATACCACTGCAGCTTTGTAACAAGACCAGGAAACTACACGGATGATTTGAACTACACGGATGATTTGAAGCGATGAAGTGAAATGAGAAAGGAAAGAAAGAGTTGGCGGATGTACACTTTTATTTCCCAGTTGTTGAAGCAGTTCTTGTTGTGAATAAACAACTGTCTCAGAGGGTGTTTGCTTGCATCCGACTCCTGTAAAAATGCTTTACATAATTACGTTGTTAATTACAATGTTTTCTAAATTTAAGCAGTGGGAAAACCAGTTTGCTTAGTCTAGAGACCACCCTAAGTTTAGATATGTACTGAATTATCCCATGTTGTGCATTAGAAAACAAATTTTAAGGGGTTCTATTCTCAAAGTCATTTAACTTCAGACCCTGAAGACAGTTAACAGTTTTGTAATATCTTGGTCTGGACCAAGTGGTACACCAACAAACTTAGTGACAAACTTATTACTGTTGTCCCTGAAGCCTTCCTAATAGCACAAGAAAAAATCTACAGTGTTATTGAGTCATTTTTTTTTTTTTTTTTTTGTTAGTGCGCTGTCCTTGTCCTGGTTGAGCTACCAGGCTGTGCAAGATTATTTCCAAAGAATAAATTGTCATCTTCCTAAAAAAATTAAAAAATGACCCAATAATTTTTCACCAAAAGATGATTTAGGCAAAACCGACGTACGCCAAAAAATAACTTAGGCCATTATAAAGCGAAGATCAAGAAACCACAACATCTATGAAGTCTCATCCTGTTTCCTACAGTTAAGAATGTATTTCTCTGCAAGTCCATCGTCTGCAGGTGCCCTCATGCAGACGAGCTTCATGAAGGCACCACTTTTAAAACCTGCAGAAGGCATTGGAAGACCACTGTGGGAAGTCGATTAAGGCAGTCTGAGGAAACGGCACTACAATCTGATTACCTGCAGCACCTCTTCAGGGACATGCAATATGATTTTGTTGGAATTCAAATTTGAGTAGATATTCATTGTTCAACGTTTTTGGGAAAGACAGAAGCATATCTGCTTTTGCATCTGGGTCATGTCAGCATAGAGGGATCAACTTTCCTACTGACAGCAAAATATATCTAGATTGATGGAAAAAAGTGCTGGGAAAAAAAATAAACATTTGGAATGAAGCCTTTGACCTAGTTGTGAAACACTGGGCCATTTTAATGCAAGAAAAGTAGGGGGCATGTGGGCGTTCGAGCAATAAGTTATCTTATGTTTTGTGGACTTTGTGTCTTCTGCTGTGACCTATAGGAGGAGCATCAGGAGTATAGAGTTGCGGCCTCTTTTCTACAGATTATTCTATCCTTGTGCAGTGGGAATTTGATGTTGTATTGGATGGATGGAATCAGGCTTGACACTGAGCGTGAAACTATACCCGGGCTGTCATTAGTTGTAAGTTCTGTCCTCAGTTTCTTGTAGACAGAAATCTGAGGTCCAGCCAAGGGCCAGAAAGTATTCAGTTTGGCTGCTTTGAGATTGCTGCTTTCCTTTTTGCAGAAGAAATCCTAAAGCTTTCACTAAAAGCGTCTGCAAAGAGCATTTGAGGGCATGGCCCTGTCTGTAGCGTGCAAGAGATTCACACGAAGATTGATAAAGTACTGCAAAAGTTTTGCTGGTTATCGGTGAATATCTTAGTCTAGATATTCACAAATAATATCTATTTGTGAAATAGTTCACCTTTGCAGAAGTAAATATTATGCGATAATTAAAACGGAGAACAGCAGTTTATAGTTTCAAACATTTTGCCATTTTAAAAGAAGACGTACAGTTTTCAAAAGTTAGATGTAACATCTCATATCCTAAAACCATGATATGACATTTCCTTACCACCACTAAGCATCACGATTGCAGCAGATTAGCACACTGCCAGTAAATTTTGTTATCAACAGAGTACTTTTTATCAGCTCAGCAGTCAGACTGTCGAGTCATGTATAAAATGTAAATGTAAAGAAATTTCAGGATGGCAAGAGTGTGTTATTTGTGGGTTCTCTTTAATAGAGAACCTTTTGAAACCCCTTTGACAAATGATATGTTTGTAAAATTCAGGAGGTGTGAGTGCGTGTGTTGCTGGTGGACGTGGCTCAAGTGTTGATTCACCTGTGTGACCACATTCGAGATTGTTTTATTGGACAATATGGTAATGAACTTCCTTCTTGAGGTTGCAGAGGTAATCAGGCCTTTAATGTCTCCTGGAAGCATTTCCATCTGGACGTTATGTGTTTTTGCACTATCCAATTACAGTGTAATCACCTCGGGCATGCTGATGACACTAGCTGCACAACATAAAGAGGTCAGAGAGACAACCCTCACTTTCAGCCATACTGAGTTGCCAAATTTTATCCTAACTCCTTCTTCTAACTCCTTCAATTGTGCAACAATTTTATAAGTAGTGCACCAACTGAAGGACAACACATCAAAGTTAAAGAGTGAAATACTTTGTCACATATGAGTAAATTATACTTGATCTTTTCTCAGTGTTTAAAAAAATAAGACAAATGAGCAGGAGGACAGCATTCTACTCTGCAGTCTTTAAGTCTTGGCAAAACTAACAATTTCTTGCTTAACGCTAAGTGTAGAAATTAACAATGTTTTATGGTACTAAGGTTTAAGGATAGCACATTAACCTCTCTTTTGCTTTGTAGTTTTGTGCACAACAGCATAAATCCCCATATAAATAAACTGCTTTTCCAGCAAGCCAGGCCCCTGTGCCCCCACAGTGATTTTCCATGTATAGGAGGCTTAACTGTGTAACTCTCCATCTATTGTGCTTTTTTCAGATCTCTTTGCCACAAATTAAATTTGAATTGTTCCATACTGGGTCAAACATCTTGAGAGAATAAACACGACACACCATGAAATTAGACTTTTGTTGGAAAATGCCAGGGTACACTTTGATACAAATTTCTTATTACAGAAGTGTTTGCACATGGATCTATGATGTGGCTGACTGGTCTGCTGTAATACTGAGCAGACAAACATAACCTCCTCTCATCTCCCTGAACACTGCATGTTTGAAGCTGCAGAGACATAAACCCATAAAGGAACACGTTTAGGATATTATTATTTTTTTGGTTACCAGATGAAAATAAGCGTCAGTGAATTAAACCAGACACACAATTCTGCCAGTCTGCAACTAACCTATGAAATTCTTCATATATTCTTGTAAAGATCTTATTGCAAAAAAAAAAAAAAAATCCATTTGTCATAATTTGTTCTTAGCAAGTTTAATGCAAGCCTGGTATCCACATTCTGGACTCACATGCCCACTCCAAAGGTAATGGTTGTTTTTTTATGACGCTGTAATGAGCCTTTGTTTCACACATTCAGCACTGCTGCTATAACTATTGTGTTTGGTGCACACTTTAAATCTGGCTTTTTACAGCAGGAGGGGCAAGGTGTGAAAGCCGAGCTTGTGTAAGTGCCTTGAAAATAGACAGATCAACTTGTGCATGCGAGTTCAGGTTTTTAAGTAAAAAAAAACAAACACTTTTTCTAAAGAACTAGCATAGGTGAAAATATCATCATTCTGAAATGTTATTTGCAACTGAATTTGATGTCTAAGATAGATATAAAATACTAGTGTACGTTGGGACTGTGCTGCAGTAATTGCAAGTCTTCATGTAAATGCACGTTCCATTATATATGCTGATTGTAGGTTTTTACCCATATTACCCAGTTACTGCAGTTTGGCTCACATTGAATTAGCATCTATATTTAAAGCGAAAAAATAAGAGAAAGTGTTGCTTGTCTCTTATCAGCCAGCACTTTGGGCTAAAACAGGAAGAGGAGGATATTCTTCTCTTTATGACACTGGACTGGAGCGCACATTCTTCAGAACCGGCTAACGGCTAACGGCAGCATGACACGAGTTTTACCGCCATAAACTATCCAGCCCTTGGACCCTTGGACAACGGCACGAGGTACATATTTAGAGATGTGTTAATCTGTGAAGTTAGCGTTACCAGGTAATGTATTCATGCTTTGTGTCAAACAAAAGCACTTAAGCAAATGTATTTATTTTTCTTTTAGAGCACAGTGTATTCACTGCTCTTCAACAAACATGGTTTCGTACAAAGTAAATCCGAATCTACTGCATCCATCAAAGCTTTCCGTGTTTTCTTGGGTTTGAAGGACTGCTATGGTTTATATGGCCTTGACCTCTATTAATTGATTGACTGTTGGGTGAAGAATATAAAAGTGCTTTCAAAAATTTATGAAAACACTTGAAAAAAAAGACTATTTGCTCCTAAAATAGGGAGAATATAGTATGATAATTTATTTGACAATATTGCCTTTTATTTCAAGTTAAGAATAAGTGTCCCGAGAACACTTTGCACGCATGTGGAACACCTGAGAAACCCTTCTTCATCGCACAGAAATCAAAAGCAATTTGTCAATATATCAGGAATTGTTTCACATTCAGCTCTTCAAGTAAGGGCATGCAAGTAAAAAGAAATTTATCTGGAGGTGCAGCCATCATACCCTTTAGTTTAATGTGTCCCAAAGAAGAATGTTTTGATGCAAAATATGTGCATAAATATCATAAACAAAATGAAAGACCTTGTAAAGATGCTGGCTGAAGCAGGTAAAAGACTGTCATGCTCAGAGAATTAGAAAGCCTCTACAGTACTCCAAAAGCAAAATAAAGTCAAAACTACAGTTTACAAAGGAAAAAATACCTTATTTTTTGGTGACATATCCTGCGGGCCCACTGAACTTGAAAAATCAAAGTGCTTTTTTTAACCACAGTCATTGTAAATCTCAGGAAATCAATTCAGTTGTGAAGTACAGGTTTGGCAGCATCATTTGTTTTTGTAGCAAGATTATGGAGTCGCATGTATGGCAAAAAGCTTTGACGATTATTAAGCAATCACAATGGCGCATTTATTAACTGAAAGTGTGCACAGATCTGAACACAAAGTCCTACTCTTCTAGCATGGCAAGAAGTAAAACATCCTCCCTCCACCCCTCTTCACACTCTCATTGGAATGGCCAGTGGATTTTCAGCTCAAATCTGGTGAGTGCTAGCAAGGGTCTAACAGGAGTAGAAGAAAAGTGGGGGACATGAAGTGGATTCAAAGTCCAGATGGAGAGGAGGAGGCAGGTGAGAACAAAGAAAACAAAAATAAAATTGCTAATTTCCCTTTGATTTTTATTTAACTTCTTACTCGTCTATGCACAGAAAGGAAATTGTCAGGCTGGTACAGATAGGCAGAGGAAGCTAAAAATTAATTGTCAACAATCAGAGCTGTGAGCTCTCTTAATTACTGAATGTGCTGTTGTTATTACTACTTAATAAGTTCAGGGTTTTGGGTATGAATGTGACGCAATAATCTTGCTGCAAAAATAAATAAATAAAAATAAAAGAAAAGAAAAAAATGGCCAGAAATAAGATGGCACAAAGACCTTGGGGATCATGCTAAATAATTACCTGAAGTTCAATGAAGTCAGTGTTTTTGGAGCGGTAATCACAAAACCCTTACCTTGGTCCATAGAACATCACAAAGGAAAACTGAAAAGATGTGAAAGCAAGGCAGTCTAAAACTTTAGCTTGGTTACAATTGTTCAGTTTGGTGGACTGGACCAAAATTCCCCAAAAAGTATTGTGGAAAACTTGATAACCATAACATTTCACCCAAGTAATAATGTTTCTGTAAATATTGTGTTTAAACTCTATGTTACAACAGCAAAATGTCTGCAAGCATTTTCTGCACGAGCAAGTAGGTATGACGAAAAAACTGCACGCATAAAGTAGCTCACTGTAAACCATCATCAAGACTTGTTTGCAGAATTTCTTGATGATACCAAGAGATTTGAGCAGGACTAAGACGTGCAGCTGCATAAGCAAACAACATTATGTGCCAATGCTGATGCTTTGCTTTCTGTGATAGCACATGAGCTGCACCATGCACTTTGCAATTAATTACTCCTTCTCTGTCAGAAGAAGGTTTCAGGGCCACTGAAGAATTACATAAAGCAGTGATAATGGCTTTTTGTGTTCAGTTTATTGCTGGGCTTTCTCTGGTGATGCTCAATTTCAAAATTCTGTAAAACCATAAATGAAAAATTAATTACACACTTTAATTTTGAATCTTTTACCCTGCTCAAAACCAGAATTCACATTGACTTACTCTAACTTCTAGATATTTATAGATGCAGTGATTATCCCAAAGTCAAGCGAGCAGATCATGCTGTGAATTAGAATATCTTAATGTAAAATGTGTTCAGTCAGTCATGCGTTCAAAGTTGGATATTATACCATTCAATCCAATCACGCTATCGTCTGAAAAGAAAAGTTGGCTGCTGTGAAAAGGATACATAAGTAGATAATCTACCTAATAACTTGTTGAGAAAAACAACAGTGTCTGGCCATGTGAAGTGTGGTAAGGTCCAGTTTTGGGTGACATCCAATCCTATATTAAGCAATAAAGGTTCTTTTGTGCTTAAAACTCTCACTTTTAAATATCTGTAATTCTGTGGGAGGGTGCTGCCAGAAACAAGTGTTTTCAGTAGTGTGGTAAAATATCTAACACCTATTTTTTTCATGCACTTTGTTCACACAGAAGATTTACTGATTTATGGCCTGTTATCTTGAACCATCTCTGATCACCATCACCTTTAATAATAGAGCAGCTAGAAGCTGGGTGACAATAGTGCAGTAATGGTCCATCCATTTATTGTGGACTATTCTGACAACAGAAAGCGTGCGTGTGTGTGTGCACGTGTATATACTGTATTGAGGACTACTTTCACAACATTTACCAACAAAGGGAGGTAATTTGTGGAAAGTGAGGACCTTTTCTTGGTACTCAATGCAGCTCTACTATACTCTACCAATTCGATTTGTAGGTATAGTGAGAATTAAGTTTTGGTTTATGTTAGGATTAAACTTGTATGGGATGGGTTAGTGAAAATCTCTGAGTTAGGCAAAAATGCAGTTACTAAAATGAATGGAAGTTAAAGTCTCCAGTTTGTGTAGAAGTACAAGGATGTGTTTTGTGTGCGGAGT
Source organism: Poeciliopsis prolifica (assembly GCF_027474105.1). Classification (NCBI taxonomy): domain Eukaryota; kingdom Metazoa; phylum Chordata; class Actinopteri; order Cyprinodontiformes; family Poeciliidae; genus Poeciliopsis; species Poeciliopsis prolifica. Next base: position 3,522,022 of record NW_026562396.1, read on the forward strand.
GCATTGCCAACTTATATAGATCACAGTGCTAAGTTATAAAGTGTTAGCTGTGCTTCAACAAAGACTGCATTGATTCCTTGCCAATAGTGTTTCAAAGAAATACATTTGAAGTAGCACCTTCAGTGTTTCCTACATTTCAAGGTAAAACTCACTGTAGCCAGTTTCACTAGCTCTTTATTTGCTTGAAAGGACCAAATCTATGGTCTAATCTAATCTAGCAGTTAAAACCATCCATTTGTATTTCTACTCAGCTGTATTCCTAAAGAAGTAATGCATAGTTTACCACCTGATTAACAGTTTGAACTAAAACTTTATGCAGAAGTTTAGTACATTTTTTTGCTTACAAATCAAAATAAATCCAGGAAAACAATCTCTAGGTCACATTTTTGAAGGTTTAAGAGAAAGTGCAGGATATCTGCTTTTGAGGACTGGAGCTGCAGGTCCTTGTTAAAAGGTATTCATGCAATGGAAAAGGCAAAGCTCGACATAAAAGCTTGTGAAAGTGTGAGCTATTAGTAGCATAGTATTGTAAGCAAATAGAGTTACTCTTATTTACGAGCACATTGTTGATGCATTTGTGTTTCTTTTAACCAAAAATAAATTAATCTACATTCATTTAGAAACGTTTCCAGGGACACCACATTTGCATCAGTTTCTTTCTTGTTTTGATCAGAGCTATTTGTAATTTAATCAAACCTCCACTTGTAATTACATTTATTCAAGCTTAACTTTACACATCTGGGGTTTCAAGCACAATCAGCTTCCTCTCATTATTAGAACTTATTTAAATTTTATAACAAGTTTCCATCCAAATCGAGTGAAATTATGGGTACATTCTGTACTGCTGACAAAAGAGGAAGTGAAAATAGAAATCTTGTGTCTTAAGTGTGAAACTAAGATATGACCGCAACATCTGCAGGTCTGTTAGGCACTAAAAGCTTAAACAACTTGTCGCTCTGATGTTTACCAAAGCACTGTGTACATAAACACACCTGGCACAAATCTCACTGAATTCTGATTATAGCGCACCCTCATTTCACAGGGACTTATTTACCGCATCGCTTAACGTCGTGTTAACAGGCTGTCGGGGAAAAAAATTGAACCTCCTTCCTCTTCGTACTTTTTAATAGCCCGCAATCTCCTCTGTCTCCCTGCTGTTGTCACTTTTGTGTTGACCAATTTAGATAGCCTCCTTTCTCTTTTATTTCTTGTGCTCATTCTCTTTTGTTTCTCTCAAATCTGGCAGAAGGATGCCATCGATCTTCATGAGGTCTTGATACACATCGTTTCACCTCCTGCAGTACCTGCTTTATCAGGAGATTGGAGTAGGATGGATGACTGATCAGACTGATATAGCTCCTCTCGCATTTCACTGACACCCCCCCACATCACCACCACAACTGCCTTTCTCTTTTCTCATTCTGTTTCATCGTTCTTTGCCTTTCCTCCTCTTACCTCCTAAAAGATAATTGAAATTTGAACAGCTTAGCACAGTGTTTGGCTCATTGTCGATACCATCATAACTTCAATTTAAGCTCAGCTTGGTGAAGCCACTTGCAGAAGGTAATTCAAAATCAAGCTTATCAAATTGTCTCATCACTTTTGTAAGGTTTGCAAGACTGTCTAATTTAATGTATGCTTAAGATGTTAAATGGACAACTTTGTGGAAATTTATTTAACTCATCGTGAAGATTGTGAATGATATTACCAATAAAATGATCAACTGTAATGTAATAAATCACCAAAAAAAAGAGAAAATATATAAGCTACTGAGTGAAAACACCCAAGTCCCATCATTTCCCTGTAATATCTCATCTGGAAACAGGTCAAGTTGATGCAGGAATTTATATGAGGATGATTGATTTCCTGAAATGACTAATTTCCTTTTGCTGGCAGTATCAGCGTGTTGATATTACAGACACTCTTCGGGAGAAGAAATGCAGAGGAAGGTCACAAGAAAAGTCTTCTAGTCATGAATCTCAAACAGGAGGTAACCTTGAGCGATAGTAAGGATGTATGTTGACAAACAGGCAATGTCCAGTGCAAAAGGCTGGCCAAACCAACAAAAATACAATGCTTTATCATGTGTGTGAATGATCACATTTTCATGGTCAAATAAGTGCGAAATGGCTGGCATGTCACAGCATACAACTGAATTTATTAATGTGTATGACTGCTCTGACTGATAAACCTGCATCAGATGATAAGAGATGGAATGACTGGGAATGGCATTTGAATCAACTTCACTGTGTTCCTCTTCCAACTTAGAAAAGCATCATGATTTGTTCATGAAAACACTCATTGAACAGGCTGTTATTATCAATGCAAGCAAAATGCATTGCTGGGGCTATGTGCATGGTACTGCATTTGAGATTGTGTAAAAATAGGATGCACAGTTTCATTGGGTCAAATAGATGTTTTATAGCAGCCATAACAAAATCATATACTCATGTGAACCCAATTACATTTTTAAGATCAGGCTCATGGAGAAACATTTAGTTTTTGATACATCTTTTTCCAGAAGCATATTTGTAAAATTTAAGCTTCTGACTACATATGCAACACAAAAATAAACAATTAAGCAGTGCTAACGGAAAGGAATGTTTTACTTATTGTTTGTTTACAAATAAATGCAAAATGCAGCAGTTTAGAAAACCATGTATCTTTCCCTTCCACTTGTCGGTCTGCCACACAAAATTGCACAAACATTTATGGATGCAATGTAACAAAATGTGAAAAAGCTTAAGCATTGTCAATGCTCTTGAAAGTAACTACATGTTTTAATGTATTTTCTTACATTTATTTTACAGAACACATCACAGCTCTTTAAAAGCAGCTTTGATCTCTTTCATTTGGTAATTGTTGCAGCAAGTTGTAATTGTCTTTTCCAAGAAGCATTGCACCACACACTTGAGAAAAAGACAGAGTATTTAATCTACTTTAAATGTTGCTCATTTGTTGTTGTTTTTTTACCTGTTGACATATTTAGAAACACATTTGTTGAACCTTCAGCTTACAGTTTGCCTCACAGCACAGGTTTAAATTTAAGCCGCCAGTCGTTTTCTCTGGCATTTGCATTTTCTCTCCATGCTGTGTTTCTTCAAGGGCTCCGCTTTTCACACTGAACATAAATGGAGCACTGATTATTGTAGGGAGGTGCATTCACAGGTGCAACTTCAGTGGTAGTGCCTATATCTGTGTGGGAACTTTATTTTTTTTTATCGTATACGTTTTACAGAGAACTCTTTGTTAAAGTAACAATTAGGCCTTTGACAATTTACAAAGACTACAGTCATATTCAAAAAAATTAGAATATGTATTCTAATAATCCTCATTTGTCAAATTAAAAGTATCTTTAGGAAATACCGACCTTTAAGCAGGTAATAAACATTCCTTTCATCCAGCCCACATTCCTGTATTTAATGCTATATTGTAGATGTAATAATTTAATCTTACATTTGACGTTTTCATGAGCTGCACGCAAGAAATCATCATCAACAGAAATAAAAGCCTTGAAACATCAGTCTGTGTAATTAATCTATACAATGTGTTTTCACATAGGGATGGGGTTCCTGAAATCAATAAACTTTTCAATAAAATTCTAATTTATTGAATGGGTCTGTATCATGGCTTCTAAACATCCAAATAAAAGTCACTGCTCCAAACCTATCCACACTCACTCTTGGTGGAGAGCGGGAGCACTCCTTTTTTTTTCAGAAATAGATTTGCCCCCCCACTCTTCAATACCAACCTCCTCCTTCCACACAGCTATGGAGTGCCTGAAGAAGCTTTAATATTACATCTCATCCTTTTTATTTTAATAATTAAACACTGAACTGCTGCTGATGATTACTCTTTCAGCTGCCTTATAAGGAAAAACAGCTGCATGTGAAAAGCAAATATTTTTCTTACTTTTAGATGTGATTCTGTGTGCAACATGAGGGAGATGACATTCGGTACTAAACGTCCTTTTGAGCAGCCACAGCTTACTGGAGCAACCAAATCATGAGCATTTGGCTGCTCATGATTTGGTTTCAAAGGGGACAGAAGATTATTTGATTCTTTGATTGCGGACCAAAAGCTGAACACATCATTCCCTAAAACAGTGGTGGTGGCCTCGGTAGCTCTATGGTGGAGGTGGGTGGGGGTTACAGTTGATGGTATTGAACATAGGTTTTCCAAATGGAATGAAGGCATGAATCTGATTGAATGCAAAACATAGTCTGGTGAAAGCAGCTCATGTTTGTCCACAGACACTGAGAAACTGTCAAAAATAGCAACCCCAATGGAATACGACGTTACTGCGGCACGAGTGCTCTTCACCACCTTGAATCTAATAAACTATGTAAAGGTTGACACTAACTGCTGGCAAAAATATTGTGGCAAGGGGAATACTCTAGTTAAATTGCCTGACATTAATTGTAGGCAGTTACAGCAGCAGGGCCTAGTAAAAAAAAAGCATAAACACAAGCAGAGACACTGTGTTAAATTAGGGGGTTGCTAAATGAAGGATAAGGTCGGAAATGCGAAGCCAAACTGCTGGAAGCAGATAAAAGGTTGGTGGTGAAATAAAGGAGAGGTTGGGAAGCCAGGCCTTTGCAGGTGGCCCCATCACCACCCAAACGGCTTGGTAATAGCTGCCATTCATTATGGAATGTGAGGCTGCCTGGTTCAGGACCAAGTACCCCATCTATCCCTGTCAGCCTGTGCCATGTCAATGACAAAACCTTAATTACACCATTAATTAATAGAACGATTTTTTTCCCAGCGAGTGCTGTGCGCCTGATGTTCGTTAAGCCTCCTTGTGCGCAACCGCTCATGCAACAATACCGTTTAGCTGACAGAAGAGCACTGAGGAAAAAAAAAACAAGTCAATGAAATGGCATTCTGAGGAAGGAAGGCTTTGAAAAGCACTGCAGAGTTTTATTGATTGACAAGATAAGAAGAGAAATTGGTTGATCTTGTGTTAGAAACATCATCAGCTGTAGTAATTCACATCCTTTCACTGCCCTCCATTGTTTATTTGACTTGCAATCAGAGTGTCAAATAGCACCAGAGGACAAAGTGTCTCTGCAAGAGGAAAGCTGCCGCCCAAAACAACAGACATCAAAGGAAAACATGACATACATGACTAATGTGCGATTATGAAATGACAGAAAATGTGTTGGCAAAAGAAAAAAAAAAAGAACAGCAAAGGTTACATGAAGGAGAAAATCAAGAAGCACTACAGGAAACCTCGAGGCTCTTTACAGGGTCCAGCTCCCAAGCTAACAAGGTTCAAAATAATCTCTTGGAAGAGCTGCACAGACTCCAGCCCGTGCTTTCAACCGAATCATAACAAGTCCTTTAACATCCATGCTCATCAACAGCATATATCTGCAACATCTGACGGCTGTTCACTGTAAAAGCGCATGCAGCTGAAACAAGAACTGAGCAATTTTGAAAACATACATGGTCTCCACTGAAGTCAAGAGATCATCTTTTCATTGCTTTGTATTGTTTTCTTTCTTTTCCATAAGGTTTGATAAAAATGTTGGTGAAACGACTGTGTCTCGATCTTAACCACTATCTCAATTAATCTTTTCGGTGCCATGATCAGAGCTGATTGAACAGATAATCACATGCTATTAATCACCACAAACATTACACACCACATCATCAAAGATACATTACTGGGGTCAAAAAAAACAATAATGATGAATGTGAGGCAACTCAGTGTGAGGACATCACAGTTAGTCTGTCTCACACAATCACTCCAGAACAAAAGAAAACATTTATAATGAATAATCTCTTCAAAATATTCAGAAAGACATCTCATCATCTCTTCCTTTTTTTGACTTATCAAAAAAAAATGGAAGCACTATCAAAGCTGAAGCTGTGTCACTGAAGAAGAGAGAGCAAGGGAAAAGGGAAAAAAAATGAAAAGGTTGAAATGCCTGAAACTGACAGTGGAGTGCAGAAATGCTGTGTACAGAGCTGTGACCGGTGTCAAGGCCTCATCAGCGCCAGGCCAAAAAGCTGAATAAAGCATCAAATCACCTGACAGTGGCAGAGAAAAACAGAAAATGGACATTACTCTGGAAGTCAGAGAAATAGAGCCAGCACAGTGAACCAAAAATCAATTTTAAGAGGCCTTGGTAAAAATGTAATTCCCAGCAAAAAATGTTGATGACTTAGAAATAAGCCAGTGATATGTAAAATCTATAGTTTTTCTTAACATTAACAGATAAAAAAATTATATATATAATTTTCTTCTCTTTTTTTAAACAAAAAAAATATCCTGAAAATCCTTTTTACAGGAATAGTGGATTTTAGATTCACGCATTCCCTCTCTACATATTTGCCATTCTATAAGCCAATACCCTCAGAGTGTACTACTAGGGAATGTTAGGTTGGGTTAAGCGAAGACAAGTAAGGATCAGAACATAAGGGAATGTGTCAGGCAACTAAAAACTCTTTGGAAGAGAACCAAGAGGAACTATAATTTCTCTGCATGGCGGGTTCCACTGGCAGATTGTGGAAGTGGTCAATATCAAGAAAATTAAAAAAAAGACTTCTAAACCCTACAGAACAAAGTCCCAACACTCAGCACAAGAGCAGGGAAGGCTGAGTTTCTACCATTGTAGACAGGAACCAAGAAGCAGGCTCTGTTGAAACGCCACAGATATGGTCCAGCACATGATGCCAGGAAGTAAAATCCAGACAGGCACAGCAGACGGGAACATCTGTTCCAAGTGTGAGCTGGAAATCTCACTGCCAAGGGTGGTAGAGAAATGACAAGGCTGAGATGCTGAGGGGCTTCCAGACCCAGACTGAAAAACAGGTGATGGAGAACCAAATTGAGATGGTTGGTGTCATCAAAATACAGAATACAACAGCAGGGATAGCACAGGAATCCCAAGGAACATCAACTTCAATAGGAATGGACTTGAGAAGCTTGACAAATTCCAACTTTGGAAAGAGAAAAGAGAAAAGGTGTGAAAAGTTGAAAGGTGAGGTTGGGTCCAGAAGAACACAGGCACCAACTCTTGAGATATTCAGAGATTGCTGTTCATAGGAGTGAGGAAATATATATGTAGATGTAGGATGTTGTAAAATTTATAGATTCACTCATTCAGACTGTTTCTTACAGTTATTTATTCATTTTATTTTGCAACATTGGAGTCTGGATCATACCCTGTTTTAAATACTGTATGTGCTCTGAATCAGACTCAATCATATTACATTTTTCAAATGTTAATGCAGAAACTCATGTTTTTTAATCATGCACAACTTTCTATCTTTGTGAGGCAGAATTTATTTGGCACTAAACCCGAGTTCATCTGCACAAAGAATTTTAAACTAGTCCTGGAAAATTGCCATGATATGCTTCCACTATGACTCACCTTTTATCTCAACACAATAAATACCAGTAATTGTAAATTGCTTCCAACATTTTAAAGATTATTGTTTTAGGGTGGGTCAAGGGGTAACAAAAAATGTCTAAAAAAGGAGAAAAAAAAAAAATCATTAAAAATGTCTTAATTACAAGGAGAATACTGCAGACATTTTATAAACCTTTGAGGTTTTTAGATGAGACATTCTGCAAGTTATGGCACTTGTGTAATTGGAAAAACCGATCACTCTCAAAACCTTGCAGAAATAAGATGACAAATTACCAAGGTTACGAAAGTGAAAAAAATGAAATATTTTTTCTTGCCAGATGAGAGGTTTTAACAGCTTTTCAGCTCCAGCCCTGGCCTGCCAGTTTAGATCCCAGTTGCTTTGATCACTGTTTAAAAATGAGCAGAATGTGGTTTGGAATCATCTTGTTAAAAAACACACACAAAAAAAACCATAGAATCACCGAAATTCATTTTGGTTTTGTATTCACTACTCAGAATTTCTGCTGGCTTCAGAGATGTGCACTTACACAGGTTATGTGCACCAACTCTCCTAAAGTTACATCAGTGTTGGTTTTTGAGTTGATTTTCTTCCCCGCAGAAAAACGGTGTTGATAATAATTAGAATTGAATAAATTTTTTATTCTTCACCTTGATCAATCTTAATTAGCTGAGGCTCAGAGATTTACCAATACTTATGGGTTTTTTCTCCTGGATTTTCTCTCTCTTTTGTTGGTGAACTTTTATTTACTGAGAAGAAATGATACTGCAGGGATTTACATAACAGAATGTCTGCATTTAAGATAACGTGGCCTGGGACCCTAAGAATGATATCAAATCAGCACTGGTTTGTGTCTTCTATACAGAAAGACAGAGAAACCACTAAACAGATGATGAAATGCATTTCCTAAATCTGAAATTGTAGACTGAAATACATTAGACATAGTTGAGTCATTTCACAAGTCGTTTTTTCTTAACATTACGTCTTTGCGAGCTCGTTGTTTATTTGCACAAGTTACCTTACATGACATTGCGAATAAGTATTTCATTAAAAAAGAAAAAAAAACGTATTGACTTTATTTGTAAATGGATTTAAAGAGTTGACAATTACAACTGTGAATGTGAATCTCATTTTAGATTTGTTCCTACTTTGTTCATTGGAATGAACCTAATGTGTTTGGAAACTTTGGGTGCAGAATCCTTTTTTATCACACTGGAAAATGGTTCTGGTTTTAAATGTTTCTTTAATATTCAAAAGTTCTCTGGTGCGATTTTGTTGCATTATTCTTGCTCTTGTTATTCTGCACTTAAAACTTTTTAAAAACAACAAGAATCATAATTTGTCATTTCATACAGATTAAAATATTTTACATATGATTTATATCTGGTAGATCAAACAGCACTTGAGTAGGGAGTGGCATGAGTGAAATCTTTTGATTTGCCTTAGATATATCTGTGACTTTGGTCAGTAATATCTGTCTGCCAGCCTGAATCACAGTATTCATGTTAACCAGCTGCTGTATTGGTTTATGGGTTAAGAAAAAAAAAAAAAAAAAAAAACTTCTATTACCTATTCAGGTCTTGGTCTAGTGATGCAACACAGATCCATGACAAACAGTTTCTGTTGTAGAAACTACTGCTCTGTCATTTCAAGTGTATCATCACCGCTACAAATAATCTGATTATCTCGAAAATAATCTTCAATTCTAAAAAGCAGTGTTGTAGTTGTTTTATGCTGGTCAGCTGTGATGCACGGCTGGGGAACAGCTCTGGTGCATAGATGCCATCTTCTGGCTCCTCACTCAGACGGCTCAGTCAGCTGAACGCCAACACAAACTCCATGTGAAACTTTTTCTAAAAAACCTGTATGTCCACTGTACACTTATTGTGAACTTTGTGCTGTTTAATTTGTCAAATGTATTTCTTGAGGTTGATTGTTTTCTTCTAAAGGTGAAAAATTGCTCACATATGCAAACAAATAACTAAATAACTAACAACAATGTAGCGTTTTTGCTGGAAAGTAAGTAAGTCAAGTTTTATGTGCTTAGAAACGCTCAATCATTGTTTGATCTGCTCCGGTATTACATTAAGCAAACAGGATAATCACACCTCATTAGATATGTTATATATTAATGGGGATAATGTAAATAAATCCCCCTGAGTTTCCAATGGCTAAGCAAGAAAATACGTAGCCCCTTATCTTCCGGCTAATGTGATCTCAGTAAATGAAGGGGCTTTGTGCTGCTGGAGACTGCAAGAATGAATAAACAAAGACCCTTTATTGATCTGCTAAGTGGTTCAGTGAGCATTGGTAGAAATGTCCATGTGATCCCAGAAACATAGTCCAGTACTGAAAGACCATAAACTATGTCAACATATGATTTTTGTAATGTAACAGAATGTTTCATTGATCAAAATGAGTTGTAATGAGTATTTTGGCTGAATATAGAGCATAAGTAATGCAACGTGGGGGTCATTGTGTTATACATCCACAGTAAGTAAAAGAATATGGCACACAGTGTGTGATGCTGAAATCTGTTAGATCTCCCTGCTCACTCTTTGTGTGTCCTACTTGAAATTTCTGTTTGATACTTAGCAGAAGAGAGCAGGCAATCATTAATACACAGGAATATCTACCATCAGCTCCATGTTCCTTGGAGCTGATGGTACACAAGGTACACAAACCAGCATGTATATATACATATATATATATATATATATATATATATAAAATCCGAGGACTCCCTGTCGTATTTATAATTCCCTTGTCTCATTTAGAAATCAGCCTTGCTTTGAAAAATGAAGACATAATCATACCGCTTCCTTTGAAAATCAATGAATTTGACTTGTTTACTGATAAATAAGAGAAATGTGTGATTTGCATCTATCACAAATTCTCTATTAGATATTTTCTATCTGGGATATACTTGTGGAAAAAACAGAGTCATGCATTATTTAAATTACAACACTTTAAATCATGTTGATTTATGATACTTTCTCAATGTTGAGCCTCTGATGGTATCAGGCAAGGTGTTTTATCATTTCGAATGCTGCACTTGAAAAGATCTAAGTGTGAGAAATCCCCATGACATTGACCTGTGTGAATTTAGATTATTATTTTTATTTATTTATTTTTTTTATTGCGTCAGAGAGCGGCTTTGACTGTGGACAATATCTCTTTTATAATGTAACTTTAAGGGGATTTGCTACAAAGGCAATTCTTTGTTTTGGCAATCACTGAGCTATTGACAATGTTTATTGATCAAACGTTGGTTGAACAGTGTTTTATTCTAATTTCCGATCAGAATAAAACTTCATGCTTGAATTAATAACTTCAGATCAAAATCTCCCTGGGGTACAAATCATTTTTTACCAACTGTATCTTAGCAATAGTTTAGAAAGATCTGTTTGAGATTTGAAACACTTTGAGATATGGCTACAAAAGTAAGACAATGTTAACGAAGGGAACCCAACAATATACATTACAACCTCTATGCACTTCACTCACTTCATTAGGAAAGTAGAGAAGGCACCATCTGGAAGCGCAACCAAAATGTCATGTTTTGTTTTGTGAAGAACCCAAACATATCTATTTGTTCCAAAACAGAATATTTTATAAAAATGTAACAAGGAGACTTATAAAAACCACAGGAGAAAAGCCTGGCATGGAACAGGAAAACAGCAGAAAGGCAAAGGAAAAATTCAGCAGTGAGTGACAGAAAGAGAGGAGCTTAAATACTGGGAAGCTTCATTACTAGACAAGTGACAGGTGGCTGACTGGGAACAGTGTGCAGCTGTGAGAGGAGGCTAAGCAGGCAGACTGAGGGAAAGACACTAATAAACATGAGATAAGCTGAGGAGCACATAAACAATAACCAAAGGAAAAAAACACTGATCTGAATGCTAATGAAGAATCTCCAAAGGCAAGATCTGGCCCTATTTGTTTCAATTGCCAACAACCACTTAATATGGCAATGGCAATATTTTTTGACATTTAGTGAAAACCCACGGATCAGGTGACAGTCACATGTGATAAAAATGAATACACTCAAATTTGCAAGTCGTAATTGAAAGAATAACTTTTATCATTTGTTCATCTAATTGTTCAAAATCTTTTTAATGCAACTCAAAGCCTCCTTATAAACAGTCAAGTTTATCTCAGTTGAGGATTTATTTATCATGTGATATCTAATAAAAAGGTGTGGCACTCATTGTTCCTTGACAGAGTAGTCAATATTGTGACAAATGGTCATCTTCAAACAAACCAAATACTTTGTCAGATACACACAATTATATTCATTATGGAAGCATTTGGCATCCTTAGCATCAAAATTGACTTCATAACTTGCTCTGGGGTAGTTTCATTTGAGAATGGTAAAATACAGGTTATTTCTCCAGAAATAGTAAAGTTATTGTGAAACTTTATACTTATTTGGGGAATGCTTACAGTCATGATAACAGAAGATCATTCACCAAATGCTGATGATACCCGACTGTGTCTTGAGTAAAGAGAATTTCAAAATCTGTACAGTAATCAACTCGGCGCTGCGTTAACATCACTACTGGAGAAAATATAAGACATAACAATGTGATTGTGGAAAGGTCATGTCATTTTCAGCTTTGGCAAGGCTACCACATCACTAAACTGCTTCTTTTTAGAAACCATTTAACGACATCTATACAATAGCTGAAGCTCTGCCAGTCAGTTTATGCAACAGGGAAGTCATTCCAAACAAAGCTGAAAAGAAGAATCATAGATATGCAAAAAAAAAAAAAATCACTGAAAGGTGAGATCACAAATCATTAAATGTTTTGTGGTGAGACCTTGGCAGAATTGTGCCAAATAAATCTCTCCGAAACCAAAACGTTAAAACCCTGACCAACAAAAAAGCAAAGGCCTTAAATCCTCCACAGTGAAAGGAGAAACTAATATATTCAGTGATTTTGACATGATTATACATGTTTGCTCTTGATTTTTAGTCTTTGACAATACTGAAATATGTTTTATTAAGAACCAGGTGAAAACAAAGATTTGGTGATGTGTCTTGTGTCTGAGAGATATTACAGTTTAATTGTGCCTGTCAGATTTTTATCATAGGCAGTATGAGACAATAAAAGGTGCATATTTTTACCTGTTCCAATTATACCCCGGTCTGTACAGTAATCAGCTTGATGTCAGCTAAATTTTTCACTTTGAGAGGTTTTTTATTCTGTTCATTAGTCTTTCAAACGTAAGATAATTAAGGTCGTTCTGTGACACAAAACTTCAGAATTTCAGGTGGTTTGATGAGATGAAGCATCAGTGGGTGGTCATGCTTGCAAAGTGGCAGAAATCTGTGGCTTCTAGAGAGATTTTATTGCTTGGTTGACAGTTGTATTTGTGTCTTATTTTTTGTCTGCTTTTCTTTTGCTTTCACAAATTACAAGTTAATCAAAATGAAAGGAATAAAAGTTAGCGGAACATATCAGCTGAAAACTATGGATATAGAAGAAGCACCATCTATCTGCCTTTAATATGATCCTATCTGCCTTTAATATGATCGTGAATCAGAAGCTAATTGCTCTGTTAAGAACCCAAGGAACAGTCAAGTCCTAAATATAACAGGAATGATCTGACTTGTTAGCCCGACCACCTATTACAATGGATTCACGGATTTTCTGGAACAATAACTTGTTTGTTCGCCATTAGCACATTTAGCAGTACACAAACATAGGGGGCAGCGCTAAGGCCTTCCTCCTGGTTCTGATTGGTTGTTTTTGACTGAGACTGGTACATTTTTTGATACTGCAGTCGTTGCATTGCGAGGAGGTGGAGAATAATGATCTATTCAAAAATTACTTCTCTCACTTGATATTGTCATGACATAGTGAGAGTTTCAGCAAATACGTAAATAAAAACATGTATGTATTGCACGTTTAAGGGACTGGGTTATAGAATTTTCATCTTTTTTAAAATTATTTTCAGAGTTGTCTTCTTGTCTGTTGACTAAATGTAAAGTTAAGCTTTAAACAGATGTTTTTAAAAAAGACATTTCAGCAGAAGGATAACTCCCAGGGGTCATTTTAATACTTAAATGGATTCTTGTAGCAGAGCAGATTGAAGTGAAGGTGGTTTGACCGCAAGGATTAATATATACAAAGGGGCAAAACAGGGGAATAGATTGCTGTCACAGTTGGTAATTTCACAGTTTGATTGATTGCTGGCGTATTGTATTGCTCATACTGAGGTAATTAATCTGTCTTTGCATAGTTCAAAACCCCTATGTCTCAAACATGTTTGTCTTGCCAGTAATCCTGTTGGACAAAAATGGGTCTCAGTTTTCTTTTGATTTCCTTTTTTGTTTTTTTATTTTTCCTTTCTCTTTAAATACCCTGAATGTTAAATGTGTGAGTGTCTGCACACAGATTTATGTGGATGAAAGCAGTGACCGCCATGTCTCAGTGAGCGTTATTAACCTTGCATTGTTTACTCAGCCCTACATATATGCATGAATTGGCAGTCCATAATTCCACACAGATTAAAGCTATTTGAATGCGAGACAGAAAATAATATCTGTCAGAAACATGCACGATTGAAATTTGTTAAATTAATGAGATGAAAAGAATGTAAAAGGATGGCAGCAGGTACACCAGATGACGGGGTCAGTGAAAGACACAAAAAACTGATCATGATTGATGATGACGGATCAGAACATGTGTGCAAGCAGGTGAGAAATAATTGAAAAATGTGTAACTATGGTTAAATAAGTAGTCCCTCACAAACGATAAGCACAAATGCTATTTATAAGAACATTATAATCCCAAGAGGAAAATTGGTACATTTCTCAGTATCACTGGTTTTTTGATTGCCTTATATAGGGGCTATAGTTCTTCTCCCGTGTGTTTCATTCAAATTAAAAAAAATATTAACATTATATAAAAAAGACAAAGTCACCCAGTCAAAGGAACACACATTATGTAATTACATCCACTGGGAAGCATGTTTTGAGATGCAGATTGACGGTTCAACAGATGGCCTCAATTCCAGTCGATTTATTTTCTCACAGAAAGCGTTGCAATAGGCTACAGGTCAGAGAAGATTTTCATGAATAACTCAGTTCAAGATGTTTTTGACAGCACGATATTGAACATTCTTCCACACCATTACAGAGCATAAAAAAATGTATGTTCAAAAGTAACAAAAAAATTGAACCACGAAATGTGGTGTATTGATATTGCAATCTCTTCTCTCAAAATTTCTATATATATGATCTGATTGATAACCATCACAAGAAGCCAGAAATCTTTCTGTTGACAGATCTTCACCCTTCCAGGTCGTACTTTCATGGGCCAGCAGTACTCTCGCTAAATACATGGCCTTGGGGTAAGCACACAATGTGTGTTTAATCTTAATGATAACCAGGAAGGAACCTGGTTATCATAGTTACACCTACTTTTGTTTTAACTTTAGTAAGACAAAAGCAAGATATGGAACTGGAGAAGAAGAAGAAACCAGCAAGGTAACCTAAAATCTGCTGTAGGTAACTTCTATAAAAATATATTTTTATATTTTCATATTTCTGAAAATATGAAAACTAGCTTTTCTGGCACCTCCATATAGTCCCGTTACCATCTGCAGAAATATGCAACTCAGAAACAACCAATCATAGCACTGTCAATCACGCTTGTGCAAGTATTGTTGGAGAAACACTTCACTGCTTTGTAAACACTGTTTATCTGCCATCATCCATGGCCATGTTTACTAGCTTGTGGATGCACAGCAGGCTCTGTTGTGGGTACAGAGCTGAAGCGCAACAGTGATCAAGGGGGAAGGTGTGAGCAGCATCTACATGAGCTTAAGTGATAGCGCTAAGACTCTCCTTCTGTCTCTTTTTTGACCAAGCAGTGTATTAATGCAGATGATGGTGGAACCACAGGGAGGAGGCAGAGGAGCATAATTTTGTCTTGTAATAAACTATTACAACACAATGAGAGTATCAACAAATATGCAAAAAAAGAAACTTTTTTCATACATAAAAGTTACTTACTGCAGCTTTAGATACTATGGAGGGATAAAGAGTTGAAAACTAGTAATTGAATTGAAACCAGGTGAGTTTCATGAGAATGATGGACAGCTGAGGGACAATGCTGAGCAGAGGAACTGAGGAAGCTGACTAATTAACACAGCACAGAGGGAGCTGAATTAAATACAAAATATCTTCAAACCTAATGGAAAAACTCATAACCTCAAGGAGGGAAGCATTGTCTATAACTTCATACTGTCAGCTTTAATCAGTATGATTAAATAAATAAATGCTTAATCTTATTTTTCTGTGATGATTTTAGAGTTAACTTTAATAATGCAAGCATAATGTGAAGAAAACCAACCTATAAAATGGAGTGTAAAAAGAGAGGGAAGATATATTTTCTCTGGTCCTCTGTGCAGCCTGTGGGTTATTTTTACAAACTGGTTTTACTTTTCACAGAATTTATTTTTCTCAAATTGCTCAAGTCTTGGTCAACTTTGATGCAATAAGAAAGGGGCATCAAAGGCAAGCAAAATGTACTGTAAGACAGGCATGAACAGTGATATATCCAAATAGACAATCAACTGAGCTTTCAAAATTCAATGAAAAGTCGAGGCAATCTTAAAGCAACCAGGCAGATTCAAATGCATTTGTGAAGTAAGCACCCATACTGTGTTCAAGACATGGAAACTTTAAACTTGAAATGACTAAACATGACAATTTTTGCAATTGCTTTATTATTATTATTATTATTATTATTATTTTTTTTTTTTTTTTTTTTTTTTTTTTTTTTTTTTTTTTTTTGAATATTTTCTTCTGTTGGTAAAATACAATTAACAAATAAGACTCAAATACTCTTATGGTCCAAACTTTTTTGAGGACACCCCGAAGAATAAAAAATTCCAAACTCGAGAATTTTCACTCAAAGGCTAACCAAAGCTTTAAAGATCAAAATTCTGAAGGTGCACACATGCATTTCCAGGTTTATTATCTTAAAGACTGTTTTTCAGAAATGTTCTGGAAAAACTAGAACATTTCTGAAGAAATTTAAACGGGGACTGCCAAAGTGTGCCTGTCAATTGGAACCCAGTATTCTGAAGCTAAAAATTAGCACCACTGCAGAAGTAAGCTACAATGTACAATACAGCACAATATAGCGGTTGTACATTGTACAATACTATGTGGAGAGTCACAGACATGTTGAGTAACATAATTACTTCATTCAGTATGTTAAAATTAATTTATCAGCTAAAATGATCCAAAATACCAATGTTAGCCAAAATGCTGCCAATGGCATGTTATCAGTAACATGATACCCCACGGAGGACGTCTTACATTGTTGTCCTCCATTCAGTGTGCTAAAAATGGCTAATAAATAACAAAAATAGCTAAAAAGTGTTGAGAGGAGCCAGTGGAGGTGGCTTGGGCATCCTGAACACAGGACAGCTTCTTCTGGAAGAGAAGCCATTTGGTTGGGGAGAGGGAAGTCCGGGCCTCCCTTCTGAAGCTGCTAACCGCACAACCCAACCCCAGAGATGAATAGCTAAAAAGTATAATATAGGGAAAAAGTTACTGCTAATGTTTGTGCTAATGTTAACGCACCCCCTTTTGATTTTTACTTTTACGAAAGTAAAACACCTGATTTTTACGTTTTTAAAAGTAAAAAAAGTACAGAAAACATGCTCATCTCTTAGCAACAGATTAACAACATTTATTGTTGTTCAAAAAGCGTCACATTTCTTTGTGTTCTTTTGAAGTACTACTATACTACTCACTACTTAAGAATTGTGCAGTTGGTGAAATTTGCAAGAAAGATAAAATATTTTTGTTTTGTTTTTTGTCATTGGTGGTAAATACATTATAAAACAGACATTCAACAAAAAGTAAAAATTTGATTTACACTTTGTGGCAGTTCACTACCAGAATAATCATCTCATAATACCACATTAATAAGAAACATTGTTGTTTATGAAACATATCCTCTTTTAAAATACTCCTTATGTTGCTGGGTATAATACGCATTTAATGTTATTAATATCAAATCTAAAATTTTGAGAGTTTATTTACAGATCGTGCCTCGATTAGTTTTGTCTGTTTACTGATCGTGTCTCGATTGGTCTCGTCTGACTCGGGGTAGTGGAACGCGTTACTTCTGTTCCTCCATTACAACACTGGAAGTGAAAGAAGTGACGTCGTGTCCATGTCGGTGTTCACCATTCCCTTATACAAGGTCAACACTTATACACAAGAAATTTACAGTTCAGAAAATTTCCAAACGTAATAGATGTTTAATTTGTGGCACTTGGTTACCCCAAACACACTCATCTCTTAGCAACAGATTAACAACAAATATTGTTATTGTTAAAAAAAAATAGGTACGATTTCTTCTGCTCTTTTGAAATACTACTCATCTCACGCTAAACAAGAATTGTACGCTCAGTGAAATTTGCAGGCAAGTTTTTATTTATTTATTTATTTTGTCATTGGTGGTAAATATATTATAAAACAGGCATTCAACAAAAAGTCAGTTTAATTTATACTTTGTGGTATTTCGTTACCAGAAAAAAAAAAAGCTCCTCTTTTAACACAAAATTAATTATCGTTCATAAATCGTAAGTCCTTTTGAAATACTGCTTGTCTGTTTAGACACAAGAAATTTACAGTTGGGAAATTTTGCAAAAGTAAAAATCTAATGTTTGTTTCGTAGCGCTTGGTTACCAGGAAACACACTGATTTCTTGGTAACAGATTAGCAAGAAATAGTGTTATTGTTAAAAAAAAACAAAAAAAACATAAGATTTTTTCTATTCTTTGCAAATACAAGTTTATATTACTTAACAAGAATTGTGCATGTGATGAATTTTGCAGAAAAGTGAAAATATTGTTTTGTTTTCGTCATTGGTGGTAAATATAGTATAAAACAGACATTCAACACAAACGTAAAATGCTGATTTATACTTTGTGGCAGTTTGTTACCAAAATAATAATCTCTCAATACCACATTAATAAGTATCAATATTGTTTACGAAACATAAACCTAACAACAAATATTGTTGTTGTTCAAATAAAATGTAAGACTTCTTCTGCTCTTTTGAAATACGACTTATCTCATACTACCTACTACTAAACAAGAATTGTACAGTTTGTGAAATTTGCAGGAAAGTTAAAATGTATTTTTTGTTTGTTTGTTTTTTGCCATTGGTGGTAAATATAAAACAGAAACAAAAAGTATGTTTAATTTTTACTTCGTGGTACTTTGTTGCTAGAAAAAAATGCTCCTCTCTTAACACCAAATTAATTATTGTTTATGAAACATGAGCTCTTCTGAAATACTGCTTATCTGCTTAAACGCAAGACATTTTCAGTTGGGAAATTTTACAAAAGTAAAAATCAAATGTTTGCTTGATGGCACTTGGTTATCAGAAAACACACTCATCTCTTAGCAACTGATTAACAACAAATAGTGTTATTGTTCAAAAAGCATCAAATTTCTTCTTGCTCTTTTGAAACACTACTTATCTTATTCTACTTACTGCTTAACACAAATTGTGCAGTTCGTGAAATTTTAAGAAAAGTGAAAATGTTATTTTTTTAAATTTTGTCATTGGTGGTAAATGTATTATAAAACAGACATTCAGCAATAAGTGAAATGCTTACACTTTGTGGCAGTACGTTTCCAGAATAATCATCTCTTAAACCACATTAATAAGAACCACTATTGTTTATGAAACATAACCTCTTTTGAAATAGTGCTTATACACAAGAAATTTATAGTTGAGAAATTTTCCAAACGTAATAGTCGGATGTTTAATTTGTGGCACTTGGTCACCCCAAACACACTCATCTCTTAGCAACAGATTAACAACAAATATTGTTATTGTTCAAAAAAATAGGTAAGATTTCTTCTGCTCTTTTGAAATACTACTGAGCTCACGCTGAACAAGAATTGTACACTCAGTGAAATTTGCAGGCAAGTTTTTATTTATTTATTTATTTGTCGTTGGTGGTAAATATATTATAAACCAGACATTCAACAAAAAGTAAAATTTGATTTACACTTCGTGGCAGTTCGTCAGCAGGAAAAAATGCTAATTTCTTAAAACCAAATTAATTATTGTTTATAAATCACAAGTTCTTTTGAAATACTGATCTGCTTAAACAAAAGGAATTTACAGTTGGGAAATTTTGCTAAAGTAAAAATCTGATCTTTACTTCGTGACACTTGGTTACCACAAAATGCGCTCATCTCTTAGCAACAGATCAATAACAAACATTGTTATTGTTTAAAAAAAAAACAACTGCTGCTCTTCTGTAATACTACTTATCTTCCACTAATCACAAGAATTATGCAGTTGGTGAATTTGGCTTAAGAGTGAAAATGTTTCAAAGCTCTCTTATGCATTGTTATATCAGGCCTCAGTTATAGACAACACCATGCTGATCTGACTTCGGTGTCTTTGGAGCTGTGCATCATTCATTTCTTCAATCTGAATTCACATGTAAAGCACAGAAAAAATTGTTTTCGTCAACTTTAAAGATCCTTTTTTAGCAAACAAACTGCTCCATCACCTCTTTCTAATCGACAGAAGACTTAAAGGTTAATAATACATTTATAATTTATTAAAACATTAAACTATAAGCTTTAGTGATATCAGGTTAATTACTTTAAGAGTGAATGATTTCATGATACATGTTACATGTTATGTATAAGAAATGGACCTCCACTGTCTACCACAAAGGATTTGATAATCTGAAGAGGAAAATCCACCCATTTTCTAACACCCTTGTCCCCAGTGGGGACAAGAGGGGTGCTGGTGTTTATCTCCAGCGAGCGTTTCAGGTGAGAGGCAGAGTAAACCCTGGACAGGTTGCCAATCTGTCACAGGGCAACACAGAGACAGACATGACACACAACCACCATCCACACACATTCACACCTAGGGAGGATTTAGAGAGACCAAATAACCTAACAGTCATGTTTTTGGACTGTGGGAGGAAGCCGGAGTGCACAGGGTGAACATGAAAACTCCATGCAGAAAAACCCAAGGCCGGGAATCGTACTCAGGATCTTCTTGCTGCAAGGCAACAGAGCTACCAACTGTACCACTGTGCAGGAGGAAAATGTAGAATAAATGACCACAGGCATCCTCTGAAACAAAAAAGGAAATCCGTACAATGCAGCAGGGATTTTGAGCAATGAATCTCTTCTACTTTGTCAAAACTAAAAAGTATTTACTAATAAGTAAATACAGTAAATAAGTAAATAACTCAGAAAAGTTTAAGTTGTTCATAAACTACCCCCGGTATTGCTAAAAAAATAAGCATTTTAAATCAACATAAAAATCAGAGTTTTGGCCATACGTCATTGTAAATAACTTACAACTGAATTGTCAAAATTAAATGTCTTTTTACCACTAGCAGAAGAAAAATTACTTCTGTGTGTGAAGACAATGTCACACAGCTGTACTTTCTGACAACAAAAAAAAAACGATACTGATAGAAAGAATTAAATGAATTGTCACAATTCCTGATGTGAGGCATTTAAAGTAAAAATAACTCTTTTTTTCTAAACTATTTTAGAAAAAAGAAGAAAATATGTTTTACAAATATCTCACAAACACTGCAGTAAAATCTAATTTGAAGCAACTAAAAATCTAAGAGATGTTTTTGTAAAACTTGTTTTTGAAACATTATTCTGCTTTTGAAGGCATTTTGGAGGAACGAACTCAGAAATCTCAAAGTGGAGAATATCAGGCATCACAACTTGACCACATTTATATGACCAAATGTGCAACTCCTGCACTTTTCTCCTTGTTACTTACCCCTGACCTGCTGTTGAAAATATAGCCATCAGCATTTTGCCACCACTGACGATAGGTAATCACGTTGGTTTTCTTCATAATGTTCTTCATAATGCCTTCAGTGTTGAGACACAACATCGTAAACAACACACATCTAGGGACGTTTTAGACAGATGGTGATATCCCACTTAACGGAAAATGCAACAGAAGACATGTTTTTATGCCTCAATAAATAGACCACTGAGCATATTCATACTTGGAATAAAAGGTCATGAATTTACGTAATTACTTGATGATTTTTTGCTTTACTGCGTGTTGAGAATCCTGAATGGCTTTGATCACTCGTTCTTTATGTAGTGTTTTTTTTTTTCATCATTTCCCTCAGAGTAGGGGAAAAATACCATCAAAGTGTCAGTCTTTTCCCAGCCCTTTGGAAAAGTGAAATGGTGAGCAAGGCTGTTTGGAAACTAATACTCATGTTTGCTTATGCTCATTTCATTCCGCCTTGTACTCTATTCTGTTTCAAGGGTACAGAAAGCAGAGAGCCACAGATGAATTCAAATGCAGATGGAATCATTTGCAAACACTTTCAGCAGCTATAAATATGATGCTTATGAACTAAAGCTCAATTATGTGTTTGCAAGACTTCTGAATTTTGTTTTACGATTAAAAGTTCTGGAAAATCTCTAAACTGATTGAATAATTACTGCCATGACACCTTTAAAACAATTGACCGGCAAGTCAGAAATAAATCCTAGTTGTTTTTAACTTTAATACGGTGCTATTTTATGAGACAAGCATAACATTATCAAAAAATATAGTATTTACTTGCTTTGAAAACTGAAACTCTAAAAATCTGGAAGGGTCATTGTACTGCTGACAGTTCAATGTAGATTGTGATAAATCTAAGGTTTTCATAAGGTTTTTAGCCATCCTCATATTTATATTATCTCATAAAAGCATGTTTACATGAAGGTGTGCAATTCCGAGGCTTTACCTGCCGTTATTGCTCCGACTATCCTCCAAGTTTTTTTTTTACTTTTCTTTCATGAAATTATTTCAGCCCAGCTAAAATCAAACCTCCACAGATAGTATATCTGAGCTAGCAAGTGAACTAACACTAAGACAAAGTGACATGTTTTTATAAAATGAAACACAGTGAATGAAGCTCAACACTGCCTTAACTCATTCCATGATGACAGCTTTCAGCAAACATTGATTCTGCACTGAACTGCCTCTGGTTTGTGTAAACTACTAAAACTTCTGGGATTTTAACAAGAACATCTGTTAAAATGTTCTTGTTAAAGACTGGGCACAAAAAAATGTTGCATTCTTTGGCCCCATTTAACTTTCACAAGCTGTATATTAATGGACCAAAATGCATTTATATTAATATATAAATTGTTTTTCAAATTAGCTATTAATGAAAGCATATTTTTCCTGCAAACTAAACATATTTAAGTCAAACAGTGTCTGTGGCTGGTTGTAGAACTGGATAGTGGTATATTTTTGTTGCTATTTCAGGGTAGCAACACATTAATATGAATCAAGCACTGAGTGCTTGTTGGCTAGCAGCTGTTTGAGGCCCCAGATCTAATCCCAAGAAGCACACCGGTTCCCAGCAAGTGCTAACTGCAGTGAGGCATGTCGAAGAGATTTGTAATTGTGCTCTACAACGCTTTGTATTTACAGGAGGGCAGAGAGGGGTGGAGAGGAAATGGATCTCTAGATTATTTCCATGTATAATTTCTTATCTGGTGAAGTGCATCTCTTCTGCCTCTGCGCTGATTGCCCCCTGCAGGCACTGCCTTTTACTCCCTGGGTGTGCCACCAATCCAGAAATTGAATTTAAGGAGTGGAAATTAGAAATGAGGGCATTTTCATTTCAGTTTATCTCACCAGTGAAACACTTTTGATGTGAGGCTTTTACAAGGCTGCAAGGTGGAACTCCTACCCACTTGATACCCTTCACCTGATGATCTTGTCGCTTTCATCCCACTGGTGGCTTTTTATACCCATGTAGCAGCCCCTCTATCCATTCTCACTCCCCTTGCGAGAGCGCTACATCTTAAAAACAGTCCATTTCCTATCCAAAATGTGCCACCTGCTTTTGGCATCTAGAATCCCTGGAAAATGTAGATAAATGAACAGAGCTACCTGAGGGATTTTATGAATCTACTTCAGCTTGGCAGATTCATTTGCTCGCCACCACAGAGAGCTGCACTGGTAAGCACAGATTACAGTGTACAGCGCTATTGGTCCCTCGTATTCCTCTGTCCTATACACCGTATGTACAAGCAATGAGAGGCTGCTGACCTGTACTATATCAATATTTCAAACTGTAAATGTAGCCTTGTGTTCTGCTGTCTGCCTTCATCTTATCATTACAGCTAGAATGGACCTAGCACTGGCCTCAGGAAACTATAATATGTTTTTTAGTGCTTGATTTAATCTAGGGTCAATCTCTAGGATATTTGAGAAAATTGTATAGAACTGTAAAATGTCACAAAATGCACTGCTGCTCCACACTACTATTTACAGTACATCTGTAAGTATGCTTTGTATTATTGTTGCAGACCAATTAAATAGATACATTTTATATTTTATTTACAGTTTATTTAAATCCTGGAATAAACGACTGCAATGGCGATACATCTGAAATAAATGTAACAAAATTTAGTCATTTTAGTTGCTCACCATAAATATAGCATATTCAATCGATTTTGATTTAGTATCAATTTCCATCAACTTGTCTTATCATACAAATACGTAACTCTACAGTTTTGTGCCTGAAGTAATGCACTTAGTTATATTTGTCTCCTCTTTTGAAAAAATACCAAAAAAAAACCAACATAGAAACAATCTACATCTGATTAAGATGCCCGAAATGTTGATAGATGAATTATGATTTAATCAAATCTTATTTCATTAGTCTTTCAAACTAGAAAAGATTCACAATGTTACTAAATAGCCTGTCTATGCAAAATGGAAGTTAAAAAGAATGTAATCAGCATCCTTATTGGGCTTTAATGACAGGCAAATTCATATTTATGTCCTCTGGCTGATTATGTGAACGTAGATAACACATCGACTGAGCTTGATTCAAGCATTGAAGTAAGAGGATTCCAAGTTTTCCCTTGAGGCTTTAAGAGACTCCTTTTTTAAAAAATCAGAATTTATTTAATGTTATCTGTTTAAAATTAATTGTCTATGGCGGCGGTTTTCAAAGTGTGAGGCGCGTCTCCCCTGGGGGGCGCCAGAGCACATTAGGGGAGGCGCGGTGCGAGGGAAAAAATAAACCGAAGAAGAAGCTATCCTCTTGCTGTCTACTGGTGTGAGAGAAAAAAATTGACAAATCTTTAGTAAACGTGTTCATCTCCTTCACTTCAATCTATCTCTGTGAATGTGGGTTTTCCGGGATTTGATAAAAAGCAAATCCCGGTCAGGGCTGCTGGTTGAAAATGATCTGCGGTTATACCGCTCCACAGTGCAACCCCGCATTAACCGGATTTGCGCATCAAAAACACAAGCACATTGTTCCCACTAAAACGAAGGTGAGCTGAACAGTAATGTTGCCACGTTGCCAATTTAGTTAAAATCAAAATAAAATGACTTACACATGATTCAGGACCGTGGTAGAAAAAGAGGGGTGCGCATAGCGTGCGTAAATGTTTGTTCTTTTGCATGCCTCCGCTCTTCCATACTGCACGCTCTTTTAGCTCGAGATAAATTATTTGTTTAAATTGTTTAGATGAGCCACAAAAGAGCTCCACAATTTTGCAACTGTTTAGGTTTTTGATTTATTTTTTAAATTTCAAGGAAATGTGCAACATATACAAATGTGTTCCAAAGATCTGATCAAAATGTTTTTGTTAAGATGTGAAAACATTGCTGGTATCTCAAACATTAAACTCAGAATCTCAGATGTAACGTTTGTTTGAGAAAACGGTTGAAAAATGAGTTTGGGGTTTTTCTTATCATTAGAAAAATGAAAAAAGGGCGTATTTGCCATCCAAAGGCCCTGATAAAATAATTTAAATGGGAAGAAATGTTTTAAAATGTTCATGTGTTAAATTTTATTCAAATAAAGTGTCATTTTAAAAGATGAGATGTTCTAAAATAAAAGCAATTAGAAGGTGTTTTTTTTGTAGTGGCATTTGTTTGTTTGTGTGTGTGTGTGTGTGTGTGTTTGTGTGTGGGTGTGTGTGTGTGTGGTGGGGGGTGGGGGGGGGGGCGCAGCAGGCATTGTGCTCCTTGGAGGGGGGGCTCACCCTTTCATACTTTGAAAACCCCTGGTCTATGGCAATTCACCACACAGAATACATTTATTTCAAGGTCGCAGTAATCAAACAGTGTGTAGGACTTCAATTGCAAAACATGTAATCCTAATTGTTGAGAGCATAAATATTTATAATACAACACATTTAATAACAATTACTTTACTCATTTTGGTAAGGAAACAATATTTAATAAGTACAAAAATATTGTGATGAAATGTTTTTTTTTGTTGTTGTTTTTTTTGAGTTTGTGACATTTCTAATACCTCCCCTCAAAACTAGCCGACAACATATTCAGAATAATAAACCTTAAATATTTTCAAAACAAAGTAATGGTTGACATTAGTTTGACAAAAGCTGCCTTTCTGCCCCACTCTTATTATTATATGTTAGAAAACCCCAGATAAATTTGTCCCTAGTTTGGATGACTGGAGTCAACAAAAGAAGAGGAAAACCTCTTCTATCTGGGAATATTAAGAGATGATCGTTCACTGTCATGTTTTTCTGAAATAAAAATCAACCCTACAAGTACCTGCCCTCCAGAAATTTGATAGAAACTCCAACAAGTTTTTTTTATATGTTATCAGCAAAGAAGTGTCTCAAACAGCCTGAGTGAAATTCTGCATATAGATAAAAGTAATGGATCTGAATCACAAGACCCAGAAAAAAGGTATTAAGAATAAAGCATATTGTGTCTGCCCCAACAAGCACTGCACACCACACATCTTTATTGTTACCTGTAGGTAGCTAGACTTCTACATAGGAACATTTCTGCCAAGTATGAGTTGGAAATGCCATAAAGTGCGAGGCACCACCAAGTATATCTCACTTCATATTTCTGGGTGTAGTAAAATGTTTTTGTGTGGTTGATCATTCTATATAATTATGCAACCACTATCAGAATTTAGGGTGAATAGTTTAAAGTAACCCACATGCATTTTTGGGTTGTCAAACAAGAGCTCACTATTTTAAAAAAAGGAATATGGATTTTGCCATCTTTGGATGTAGTTTAATGTTATTCAGCAATGGGAGGCAATAGTATTGTCATAAAATTATAAGACGAGGGATAGCAACGAGAGAAAACAACTAATAGCAATATCCATTGACTGAGAAGTCTTTTTAGATGTGTGTTCAGATCAAGAGTTGTCCAAGATGTGATGTGATATGATTTACTGACAATTTTCTTTCATAATTTTATGATTACAAGTTTCAGCCATTATAAACATCTGGATTTACTGCACCCGGCTTTTCCTGCAGCATAATTATGATGCATGTCTTTGAAAACTGTCGAAAACAAGTTCCCAGATATTTAGCATAGGACTCCAGTGTAAACCCAGCCAATATTCACATTAGGGATTCATGTTCACAGTGATCCAAGTCCAATCAAGGACATCCGTGAGTAAGAAGCTGGATCCTTATGAGTCCCGGATGTTTTGCTACATTTAAGCTTATTCTGTTTCCCATTTAAAACACAGCTAAAGTATATATGGGCCAGGAGAGATTGTCAATATGGATTGTGTTTTGTTTTTGCTAAAATCTATGCAAGGCCATGCTTTGCCTAAATCTTGACGAAATTATTTGGATAGCTCCATGTCAAAAACAGTAAAGGAATGATTCATAGAAGGCCCTCATTAAACTATAATAACTTCTTGCAACTGTCAGATTAGAAAAGCAAGAGGTACGCTCTGTGGAAAAACATTACAGATAAAAAATTTACATTTTCTGCCTGCCTATCCTTGAACACCATACCTCCAGAGTGCATATTCTGAGTGTTAACAATGTTGTCATCTTTTATGTACAAAATGATATGTATCCACGTTTTAATAAGGGAAATTGCAATAGTACAAGAACATCCATTGCTGTGCATGCCTTATTCATGCAGTTCCATGGTCATGCTTAGCGTCCCCTGTCACAGTAAATAGATGGTTTTCTCCTTCAAATCTATTCAAAGAAAAACATTGGTTTTAACATGCTTTTATTTCTCAAAAGAATTTGTATAGAAGAATGTCAAAGAATAATGAAAGTTTTTTTCAGCAAATATTTTAAATCTGGGAGATTATTTTTGCTCCCATTAGAGGCCATTAATGTATTATTCTGTTTCATTTGTAACCACAAATGATCAGAAGACATCACATTCAGCAGTAGCAGTAAGTTTTACTCCGAATATGCATTTTTTACTACTATAAACAAATATAATCAAAATAACTGATAAATAATTAAATAAAATATAAGAATCAAAGAATTACATTGCTTCAGTCTCATATCCAAAAAAGGATGGGAAGATGCACAACCTTATTTAATTCCTCGTCTTCTCCAAAACAAACATAGTTAACTCAAAACAATTTAAACTTCTCAAATTCTCTAATATTGTATTATATTTATATATGTATTTATACTTGTGTCGATGTTTGCACAATAATAATTAAAAATGTCATAGTTCAATGAATGAAGTTCAGTTAATACACACGTGAACTCACAATTTAAACTCCACAATCCAGCTGTGTTATTTTAAATTTTTTTTGGTAATACTATGAAAACGTGTCCTGACAGTTCCGATTATTCAAACATTGTCTCTCTCATTTCATATGGTCTTGAAACTTGGTGCAGGACTTTAGGATATACATCTGCCAAGAATGTATCTGAAAAATACATAATGTGACATTTAAAAGAAAATAATAGTAATTACCCAAGTCTTCCTCAGTGTTGTAAGCCTATCAACTTATTTGTCAGTGACTGCACATTTCTATAAAGTTCAAGGACAGAAAATGGTTTAAAATTCCTCCTCCTTGCCTATTTCTGCACCTGAATACTAAGTAGGCGGTCAAGCCTGTGTTGCTTTCTAAACTATAGGGTTGTATAACAAGCTGTCTTGCAGTCTTAAACTCAGATTGTTGTTTTCTTTTTTTACATATCTTGAAGGATTACATCGGGACCATTTCTACCACTAAATTACAGCTTTCAAACTTGCTCTATCTCCAAAGTATATCTACTTATGGTAATTTGTCAAATATTTTAAAAAATGCCTCAGATGTACTCATATTGTAAAAAGTTTCATAACGTGGAACAATGTCATGTATATACATACATTGAAAATGCTTTCCAAATACTTAAGTCAATAGAAATCTTTTCAGTTTTCTTAAAATATTTATGTATAAAAGGCTCCTACTCTTTGATTCTTTTTTTTTTTATCCCTTGAAGTGCACTTTAACTTTCCTTTTATTTCAACCCTCAAGCACATGTCTGCACTGGAAGTAAAACAGTTCCAGCGTTAGCCTGGTGCTGGCGCTTACCTAAAAGAGATTTCTCTGTTTCCACCATTTCTCTGTTTGCACTCTGGTTCTCTGGTTTGGTTTTGCCAACAACAATTTACTGGTCCAGCAAACATAACCAATTCCCTGCATGGCTGGATGTGACTCATTGAGACTCGCCACTGATCAAAACATTGGTTGTGCCAAGTTTAAAACTTTCTGCTTAGTTAAAAGCACAAAAAGTAAAAGCACTGATCTTCATCATCATTGAAGTGAAATAAGCACTGGAATTGCAAAAACTAATTGTCTTTCTCCTTCCGCATTTTCTTTTAAAATTGCTTGCCAGGTAAGAAACGCTGCTAATGCTTCAAAAGGTGAGGTCTTCGTTTGTATGTTGGCAAACAACTCTAGGCAATAAAAGTCAGTCCAAACAGTTTTAGTGTGAAATACTCGGTAAGAAAATCTAAGTGATTTATTTAAATTAATGTAATTTGACATGTATCTGAAAATGAGGTGCAGTGAGTTTGTCTTCCATAGTTTACGGTCTTAATACATCAGCGTTCCTGCATCCTTCAGTAATTCCTCTTTCATAACAACACAGTGATTGAACAGTTACCATGGCAAATTTACCGCTCCATGCTATATATCCATGAGTATGACATAATGGGACAATTCTCCGTGTCAAAGTCAAAGTCAACCTTGTAGAGTCTCAGACATTATTACAATAGAGCGCAGCAGGTGGGTTGCTATTAATATGGAAGTCCAGCAATTTGATCACTGCATAATTTACATTTTATAGCCAATAGAAGAGTAACTCCATATTCTCTCTTCTGTCGCAAAAAATGTACAGATTTTTGTTCCAGCGACGTCAGAAGCATTAAACATATATCCCTTAAACTATTGTTTCTAACCAGATAGTTTACATTGTCCAGCTACATTTAACAAAAAATGACAATAAACTTTAACCAGTCATACAGTAAAATCTGTAATAGCACTGCTATGCTAGCTGCAACCTTTGTATGGTACCATTATTTTGTTAGCATTGTAACTCTACTTCTTCTTTTACAAGATGTTGTTGTTAATCTTAGGCTGTTTCATTTGAAATATACCAAGCGGTGGGAATCTTTAACTAGCATTCACAAATGATGCTTTAAGGTGATTTTCTGTGGCTTACTCATAGACTGTAAGGAAATTATAATGTTATGACTAAGATAGACAATATCTATCAGCATGAGGCCACACAGATAATTAGGTATGATCAAAGTTCCCCCTCTATGCTTTTTATAATGCTCAACAGGCCCATTCAGGTCATAGAACAAAATAAATGGGAATAGAGTACAATGCAACATTTTCAGATAAAAAAAAACTATAAGAATAAGAGTCATTATTCTTGTAATTATCACGTGCAACTGAATTACTTATAGATGAGATTTTAGCATTTCCATTACTATTCATGGCTGTACTTCATGAAAATACCTAATTAAAAAGAGAAAAAAAGTAAAACAGCATTTCATTGCATCCGTGGAAAATTGTTTGTTTACAGGAACAAGACTGGAAGTAGGACGGATGAAATGGCAATATGATGATGTGAACTGGGGATATAAATTATTGAAGTGGCAAATTGATCCAAAGCAGATAATCTACAAGGTATTAAATGGGTGAGGAGTGAATGTGCATAACATGGAAGAGTGCTTTATTAGAATGTAGATTTAAGTAATATGGTATTCATAAAGAAATCAAAATACTTGTAATACACAGTAGAGAAATCTTAAAATTACAAACTTCTGACAAGGTAAAAAAAAATCCATATCTGAACCATCATCAAATGTTCTTTTTATCAGGTTCATTGAGATAATTCAGTTACTTTGTGATAACAAACTTTCATAAAAAAAGTGATGTTTTTTGTCTTACCATGCAAGTCTTGTGACATTGATTTTACTGTTTTTAGCATTTAAGTTATACTTACAAGAATGAGTTTTCAGCTTTATTTAATCTTCCAACAAAAGCAGTTATTCAAACATTTAAGTGAATTGTGAGCAACTGCTTAGCCTTGAAAGGAAGCAAAGTTATCTAAAGGCAAAACACGACCCTGAAAATCCAGGAGCATGGAAACTAGTGTGGTAATTAGATGCTAAATTAGTCTACGTGGACCAATTAGGCAGGACAAGACATGGGGGCTCTGTAATGCTTTGTCAACAGAAATGAAACCAGTACAAGGAGACAGACGGGTTGTGGAAGAACAAGTCTGAATGAGAGACAGAAAAAGGGAGGAGGGTATGAGAGCATGTACACTGATTAAAGGGAAAAAGAGGATCAAAGAGATTTTATTTGGCATGTGTGTGAAGATTAAACAAACCTTTAGAAGAAAAAAAGCAACCCATCACTTCCTGTGTTAAGTTTGAATTAAATTTTAATGTAGAAACATTGCTTGATCTCTTTTACAAATCATGATGCTTTGATTTCGATGCTTTAAATGTAAGTGGAGTCTCTCTGAGCAGTGCTGACTCGCTAGACCTTCTTTAAATTTCCTTAGACCCGCATACAGTACTTTCTTCTCAAATCCTGCTGATCTTTTTAGTCTTTTTACATATAGATATATGCTTTTGAAGTTTGACCACTAATTAAAGAGGAAATGTTAGTTCAGTCCAAAAACTCGTATACTTTTCAATGATATCTTTGTACTTTTTTAGTTTACATTTTGTTTCCTCAACATCGATTCCATGGAGTGCTCAACAATATTATTTAAAAGTTATGAGGTATTTAAATTTAGAGGAGTTGCTTCCTTTATGAGCACCATTACATGTCTAGCAGCTTTGCCTAAGATTTGATTTGATTTGTAACCAATTGCAAAAGACAAAAGGATATTAAATGACTCCTATTAGTTTCACCTGCATTTGCATTTGTTATAATTATCTGGTGGAAAAATAATACTTCTGCTGACTCTGTTTTTTCCACTTTTGTAATGAGGTGGACACTGCCACGCCGTCATTGACTCTTAACAAAATATCATCTACAAATAATTCAGTACTAAATCCAAACTTTCTCGGAAAACAAAATAAAGTTTCTGTTCTAATGCAATAGAATGGAACAAAAACAACATTCGTAGAAACATTGGCAAAATCTGTGGTGTGTTTCAGTTTTATATTCTGTAAACTAAGATGTCATATTACAAGTATTTCTATGAAACAACTTGATTTGGCAGCAGAAAATAACAAATATAATATTTGCTCCAGTCACCATGTATCATGCTCAACCATTTTAGTTTCATTGTTTTACAGCTGAAGTATTGAAATTTTATGTGCCTTAAATTGATCCCTTGATTACTGTTACATGGCTGCAGCAATAGCCCATAAAACCTTGACTGTCTGGATGTGCAGACTGTGTTCGTTTTGTTGGCGCAGCTGCAAGACGAAGATAAGAGCACTGATGATAACAACCTGTCGGCATACTGACATTTCTTTGGACAGTCAGCAATGAGCTGTTAGCCACAACCCTGCAGAAAAGAATCACAGTTAAGAGAGTAAGCCATGGTTTTGTAAGCTATATACTTGCAAAATGAAACATATTTTCTAAGTTGTGTAGTTTGTTTTCCTTTTGCAGATTAGTTTTGTATATCCCCCCCAAAAAATAGATGCACAACAAACAAGTCCTTCCAGTGCAAAAACAGTGAAGCCGCACTGTGCATTCACAGAACTCAACTAAGTCTATATCGAATGCTAAATTATTTCAGTTTGTTAATGTTAAGTGAGACCCATAATGAATTAAATAGCTTTATGAAATGCAAATGTCAGATTTCCGACATTTCAATTTAAAAAGTTTTCATTTCTTCTAATGAACTATTGCTTATGTAGACAGCTTTCATTGACAATAAGACAGTTATTTTAAAATGTGATATATTGAGATAGATCCTCAAAAACATCATATTTTTCATGTATTCTTATTCTGTAAAATATTTGGTCAGAAACTAGATGTTGACAAATTGTAATACATGTTAGATGCAAATAAATATGCATTAATAATTCAAACTAGAGTTATGGTACTCTCTTCTGCTAGAGTTTGTCTCTTAGCCACATCAATGTAAAGTAAATTATCAATTATTATCTGTACTAAAATTAAAAAGATGAACATCAGGTTAGTCTTGGCCTGCGTTATAGCAAATGTACAACAGTTCAAGTTTAAGCTACAATTTATAAGCTTTATCATGATGTTGAGTTTTACAATGGCTACGTTAATGGAAATTTCTGAGTTAACATTAGTTGCATGAATCCCAGATAATGAGATTTGCCGGTGGTGTGTTAGGCCTACAGAACTTTGCAGGGTGGAGGCGTCTTCGGTAATTTCAGGTGTATACGTCTTGACATTTGAAGTGCGGAAGTTATCTGGGGTGTCAAACTCCAGCCCTCAAAGGCTGGTGTCTTGCAACATTTAGATGTGTCTCTGCTGCACCACACCTGAATAAAATAATTAGGTCATTAGCAAGGCTCTGGAGACCTGATCTGCACAAGGAGAAGGTAATTAAGCCATCTTATTCCTGTGTTTTGTACCTGTGGCACATGTGAAAACTGCAGGACAGTGGCCCTTGAGGACTGGAGTTTGACACTTGTGTCTTCGAGGAATTATCCTGTGAAATCTTTGATCATTCTTTCTTTACCTTTGGGGAAATATTTGGATGCATCTGTGGTCCTTGTTTGGCTCAAGGGTGAAGCATACCATCTAATAATTAGGAAAAATAAGTAATCTAATCTGAAGTATAAAACTTCTCTTTCATTTTAATCAAACATTAACACCCATAGCACTAACCTTTACGACGTTTTATATCAGTTATTTGTTCATTTTATGTATTTATTCCGGACGTGCACAGATGTCCCAGGTGGAATGGCTCACACCTGCCCTTGCCCTGCTGGAGCTACAGTTAAACTCAATAAAATATGGCTGAGGTCACCTGGGACCTCGTGCATACAAGAGTGCACAACTTTCATACTGAAAGTTTGCTGTAGGGGGAAATTATGAGACTTGGGGAACATGAAAAATGGTACAACAAAGTACATATGTTACCAGCAACAGATCAAGGGGGAATCTGGAGCGGCAACAAATTGGACACGGATTAAGAAGCACTGTGAAACTAAAACACTACAAACAAAGTGATAGTTATGAACAAAATTGTAGTTATAAACCAGTTGTTAAAAAAACAGTATTTTCATCATGCCAATATATTAATGACAACACAATATGAGACAATTTGAGAAAAATCTGCAGTTCTCTGCCAAAATCCACCGCTTGTTGTAGCAACCAATCAGAACCAGGAGAAAAGTTTTAATGCTGTGAATCACGCTCATGTATGCACTGCCAAATGTGTGAATAACAAAGAAACAACATACTGTTACAGGAAAACTGTTTCTTTGCTGTCATATGTGGCCATGCTAACTAGCCTGAGCTTTCATGACAAACCTCGGTATCCAAATTGATAATCAAATGGAGATATAGATGCAAGCAATATGGGTTTTAGTGCATCGTTTTCCCAGGAGGGTGAGTACAATGAGAATGTGAATGCCTACTTGAGCAGTCCTTTGGCACCACCAGGAGGGGCTTCTGATGGAAAATCTTTATGTTGTAATCTGCTGCGGGTCCTTAAATAGATCCCTTTTTGATTAATTTGAAGGAAAAAATCTAGCTCGAGAGCACTCCTGTTGAGTGATCCTCCATCAGATGTGAGCAATCTGGTAAGGAACAGCCATCAAAACCCCAGAGAACAGCTGAGGAAAGCAGGTTCTGGCACCAGCACAGTATTGCCGGAAAAGGGTTTATGACTCACACTTTGGGGTGGAAGACATTACCTCAGGGAGACATGTATGGATTTACAACCCTGAAAGAAAGAAGAATCTTTCTCTGAAGTTGATGTGTCACTGGGCAGCACTTTGAACAGTTCTTGAAAGACTACAGGATGCAGTTGTTGAAGAGAAATCAAGTGACATTGCTTCTTTGTGATTGATTGGCACCTTAGCTGACCCTGGGCTTCCTCTGCAGGAGAATCCAAAGTAAAGGCTCAACCTCATCCTGTTGCTCCACAGACAAAGGATGTCAGAGCGCCGCAACGGCAGCTTGACAACTTTAGGAAAACAGATGGGTTGCATGGGACAGTTGACCACTTGAGTCAGGGCTTTGTTAAATGTGTCTAAACAAATTTCTCTGGATTCATTGCTCTGATGTCTGTTCTCTTGATTTGTTTGTAGTAGTTTAAGAAATATTGCATCCTCTGATGACTGCTCTTGTTCTTAATGTCACTTGAGGTACTCTTGCAATTGGTGGCAGTTTTATGAGTGGAGACTGTGTTAAACTATGGCTGAAGATGCGGGGACTAATGTTCATCTTTTCTGAGAGCCCAGGCTGATGAAATTATTTGATGTCTTTGAGTGCAAGAGCTCTAAAAGCTAAAATTGTAACCTTGTCAAATCTGTGCTTATGAAAAACAGGTTGATGTCCAAAAGTAAACTTAACTAACTTGTCACATTATTGCTGAGAAATGTAGTATGTTAGCACAGATAAAACATCCTCATTTTCATTTATGCACAAATGTCCTGTCTGTCAAGATGAATATAAATCCTGATACTACTTTAAATCTTAATGTACTTGTTGAACTACAAATAAACTAACACACAGAAAGAAAACATTTAATCTTTCGACGGAGAGTTTATAAAACACAATCTACAGCTAAAAGAAACATATAGTGAGTAGGAATTTAAACACTAATGTACACAGTATTCCCATTGTTATGAGTAGATAATGGCCTACCATTTCGAGAAATGATATTGAAGTCGGTGTGAATCTCAAACAAGGAAGATGAATGTGTAATGTTTGCTGGAGTGGAAACCAGGGAGTGAGGAATAACATGTTAGCAGGCATAGGAGATTAGGGAGATGATGAGGTGGAAAAAGAAGAAAAAGTTCAGTACCAATGACAAATTTTAAAGAAATGGAAAGGGAAGAACATTACAAAGGTGAGGTACAGGAAGAACAGTTCAAAGAATTAGACAGCGTAAAGAATAAATGAGAAATGGTCACATGGTGTGTAAATTTTTGCAAATCAGCCTTCATCAGAATTAAAAGTACAAATCCAAACAAAAGTCATCTTTACAAATCTGTTACTTAACCGGCAACCTTCAATTAAAAGAGACTGAACATCTAAAAATTAGGTTTGATTGAATTTTTAGATCTAAAATTTTGAAGTTTTATTTTGACTACATAAGCACACATGCTTTTATCATACAGTGTCATTCCACAAACTCTCTTGAGCCACACCACCTGATGAATGTGTCTTATAGGGTCATTCCTCTTTTTAGTACATTCGCCAAACTCTCCCTCATCTAATAAATGTATCACCAAAATGGTTATCTCCAAAACGTACATAAGAACCACATTTTGTATTTCAAAGTAAAGTATTGTAGAAGCACTATAACAGGATACCACTGCACCATAGTTTTGTATTTTTGTCAAACATTACTTAATATCCTTACCAGTCCTTAAAATCCCTTTTCTAATTAAAAGAAATTGCAAACTGTTTTGTTTTCTCTTCAAGTACTGCATAATTAGTTTTGAATAGACATTTTCAAAGTATAGTGGTGATTGAAACATTATAAGTGTTCCAACAGGTCTGTAAAAAAACAAAACAAAACAAGGAGTACCACACGAATACTTCCATTGTTAACAAACAAGAAGGACGTCCATTTACTATTTGCACTTTACATTTGAGGGCCATAAAAACACAAATCACATAGCAAGGTGAGATCAAGCAATCTGTCAAGCCACAATAACTTTTAGATCACTATGAATTAAGTCAGTTTTACTTTTAGATTTTCTGGTTTCTAAATCAAATTTATCCAGTAATTAATTTTTTTGTTCATTTAAATTTGGTTGGGTTGCATACATGAGTCTTTGGTTTATTTGTGCAAGTGTTGGCTGAAGTTATATTTACACCAGCTTCTTTGGGCTGCAATATATGTAAAATGAGATTCAGCTCCTCCAGGAGCCACAAGGCATACTAAAGTTACCATGAAACCATACTAAAGTGGAAAGAGAGCCGGTGACATTTTAAGGTCTTGATTTATAGCTTCAAGCTACTTTGAGTAGTAATGATAAACATGATCCCAGCTGTGAAAATTGCAATACATTTGTTGTAGTATCTGGAAAGCATGTGTTGTGTGTAACAAAATGTTCTTTTTTTTTTTTCACACTGAGTTTTAAGCCCAGCACTGAGCTTATGCTCAGTGTACAAAACAATACGAACAAAGCCAGATTGGCCCATTGTCCTCTGGGAATTTGTATGTCAGTGTCCAAGCCTTCTTCAAGCATGTAGAATGAAACTAACACACTTATTCCCCAATGTTTCCTCGTTTGTGCCTTTCCAGATGGTCAAATGTTCTGATGTGGCTACTGGGGAATGTAATACTACTTATTTATTTAGATGGAGCAAGCCATTGCTTTTTCACTCTGATAACTTGAGGGTTTAAAATACAATAATATGTATCACAATTTACAAAGTTACTCTCTGTTGGAACCCTTTTTCCAATATTTGCTCTCTGGCCACTAGAAACAATGGAAACATGAACGCAGTGTTTGAAAATTTACACATTTATTATTACATCTACTTATTTTATTTGGGTGAATTAACTTACAAGTTGCGACATTGTGAAACTGATTAAATCCTGTTTGTGATTCTAGTTGTACTTAGAGCAAATATTGTAGTTATAAATAATAATTGTGATTGAAATTGCGTCTGAAGAATTCCAAAAAGAAAAAATCTGTTTTCATTCTCTATGATGAAGCAAAATCCCTGTTTGTGTCCACTTTGGAGACTAATTTCAAATACAGCTGTATGATAACATTTTCTATACTGAGAGAGTTTCTTTACTCCTCATAG
This sequence comes from Poeciliopsis prolifica, assembly GCF_027474105.1. Lineage (NCBI taxonomy): Eukaryota > Metazoa > Chordata > Actinopteri > Cyprinodontiformes > Poeciliidae > Poeciliopsis > Poeciliopsis prolifica. The sequence goes on from NW_026562396.1 coordinate 3,559,648, forward strand.
ACTGTGTTTGCACTGGCTGGCATTTCGCACAGTGAGAGGGACTGTTGTAATAATTCATTATGATTGATCAGCATGGTGGGAGAGCAGATGTCCTTTTTGTATTTCTACAAATACCTCGGGGATTGTTGGCATGTCGGGGGTGGGGGTAAAGGACTCCACTCCACCTAAGATAATCATTTTGCAGAGATGTTTAGTATCTTGCAAAATTATTCATGCCCTGTAAACCATAAACCTCAGTGTATTTTGTTGGGATATTACATGATATACCAACACAAAATAAAAATGGTGTGTAAAGAATATATGGTTTGGATTTGTAATTAATGTATTTACAGGTTAAAAGCTGTAATCTATGTACTTGGTAAATTACAATGGAGATTTTGACAGTTGATATTGTTATCTGCAATGTAACATGCAAATTCTTTGTAATCACACTGCAGTATAATAATAAGTAGTGTGGACAACAATTCACGCTGAGAATGTAAAATATAAAATATAATATAATATCCATGTAACATCATGTCAAGCTAAATGACAAAATAGAGCAACATGCTGTTCCTTAACAGATTTTTTTAAGGATGAAATTAGCTCAGTAGTGGTCCATTATTTTACACAGCATGGAGGCTATGTTTTTTGATATTTATTTATTTATGTCTTTTTTTTTTTCTTTGTTCAAGCATCAGTCAAGGTGACCCTCCTTTTTCAATAGTGTGGCCCACAGCCTACATAATATTAGTGGAGGCGTTGTGTGCTGCACAAAGTGAGCATTGTGGATAGTAATAAGGTATTTTATCCCATGTAGTGTGACATGATGAAAGACGGTGGATGGGTAGCTTCGGATGCCTTACTATCAGTGTGACAATGGTGGACAAGTCTGCACCCACGCGCATTTCAGTAATAATGGGCATTTTTCAAGGATGGTTGGCTTAACACATGATGATTTCAGGCAGGGTCTTTATGTTTTTTCTTCTGTGCATGTCATTGTCTTTGAAATTGATAATGACTGTACTTTGACACACACTAGTTACACAAAATGTGAGACATGGCCTGGCTATAGGGGTGTTTTTCAAATATCTAAAAAATTCTAGAAAATGAAGCAGTCAGTGTTTGGCTATTTGGGTAATAAATAACCAACAAAGGTCATGTGACATATGTTTCTTTTTGTTTTTTTGTTTTTGTTTTGTGGTTTGTACAAGTCTTAGCGATGACCAAACACAGAATATTTTCGTTACAGTAATTAAAACCAAATTTTGTCAACATGCAGTCAGATTACCACAAATAACATTTGACAGTTAAATCCTGTTATCTATATGTTTGTTTTAGGAGGGGGGTAAAGTCTTAAAATGTGTGTAAAGTGATAATCCCAGTATTGGCTTATATGTGCATCCTACTTGCTCCTAGGCTGTAAATGGTTTTCTGGATTTTTTTAGTGTTTTTATGAAAGATAAAACTTTACATAATATCTAAAGTTCCTTACATAAATAAGGCCACTAAGAGCAATAATAATTTCTTCCAATTTTTTCACTAACAATGAACTTGTTTACACCTTTTTTCCTTTACTTTGTAAAATTAACAGTTTTTTTTTTTGGAAATTTGAACTAATTAGTTTGGTTTAATATTTGCGACTATAAAATAGGGTAAAGTCAGCTGGGGATCTGTGTTCAAAACACTGTGTAAATTAATAAATTACAGTAAAAAGAAAAAGTTAATGATATGTTTTGCTGCAACTGCAGAACTGTTCCTTAGCTGTTCCAAACACAGATTTATTCCTCTCCTCTTAATCAGATTATTTAAGAACAGATAGTTTTCCAAGCCGAATCACCCGTACAGACAAAATCAAATCTTGCTATAACATAACAGCACTTCTATTCAACCCTTTTGGTTCCATTTACTTTTTATTTGTTCTAATGTCATTTCTGCTTCTGAAAAAAAAAAGGTAAAACATAGTTATTAAACAACAGACTTAAGTAGAAACCATTATGTTAGAAAAGTTGTCTCAAAGTCTAATTAGTTGTTCACTATTTAACATTATTTACACATGAACAGTCCAATCTAATTTTTATTTTTCAACACGATTCACAATTTGCATTTATAAACATGTTTCATGTTCCGACAGTTTCAGTGGAAGGAACGCTGAAACTGTTTCTACAAGATCCAAACGAAGAAATTGTGAAATTCAACTTCATTTTTATTGTTGCTGAATCTCCACTTTTAAATTATGGTTCTCTAAATGGAAAAAAAAAAAGTTTAGTTCTGGCCAAAGGGAGCACTTTACTCTGAAGGGTGCACTTCAATTTAAGTGCATCCCCTACTGCGTGTACAATATATTTCATTAAGAGATAGAAATCCATGCAGGTCAGGGGTTCTATTAAGGCCTCCTCTTCCCTGAAGACTAACAACCACACACGGCTTACTTGGAAAATGCAGTTTAGTGCCTGCCCACGCTCAAAGAAGGAGGAATTAGAGACATATTAATGTGATACACAATAGCACTCTATGCCACAACTTTGCCTTCAGCCTCGCTTTTTTTTTTTTTTTTTTTTTTGATTGAAGCCACGAGAGGGGAGAAATCCACATCATACACCTGACATATAAATAGAATAAAAACGGCCTGGCAGCATAGCTCTACCTATATTTAATATATGTGTGGTAAATCAGGTCTGACTTCCTAAATATGTTCCTTCTGTAGCTTGTGTTTGTCATGATCCACAGGTGTTTTTGTTTTTGTTGGGTTCTTCCATGTCACTGCCTGACTGTGCAAGTTCGTCGTTGAACGTAACCTATGAATTGTAGTCCCTGTCTGCCCGTGGGTCCCTTCACACCTCAAACATGACAGTTGTTTTGCTTTTAGATTAATATTTATGATTTCTTTTAGCATACGCTACATTTTTGGTGCTGTCATGCAATGTTTTTGAGCCTCTACTGGACACCCACATTTTGCTCATATTCTTGCCCGCGATGTCTGGTGCATATCTGCACTTTACTTAGAATTCAGATTGGGTTGTTATGTGTACAGTGCTGAAGAAAAATATCGGAGTTTCCAAAAATAAAAAGCTGTGGTCAATGTTGACGCTTCAAAACCCTCACACAAACGAAGCCGAATCGCCTGTACATAAACTATTCTTGCCATTTTCTAAATATTCGAGCTTATTCGTGGTGTGCTTTCGACATTTTTTTTTTTCCTTTCTCCATGCACATGATCTGGGCTCCACTGTGCTTGTTGTATTTTCAGCAGAATGTCAATTTTGCTTTGAACAAGCTTTAGCCATTAAAAACATGTCACAGAGTACAGAGAGGAAGTGAAAATAATAATGAAAATAATAATATAAAAGGCAGAGGCTAAGGACAGAAACACTCAGAATAAGAATGTATTTACTGCAGTGAAGTTTTTGTGATGGCAAGCTTTTGGCATTAATTGTTAATTACCTGGCTATTCCAGTGTTAGACAGTTTGGATTCATTTTCACACTGAAAATTGTTACTTTTAAGAATTCAGTTTGCTCGTTGCATGCTTTTAGTCAAAAATTAATCACTAAAATAACTTTTTAACAACTCTACACAAACTGGTAAATTGTTCAAGAAATTGTTACAGATTGATTCACAACATTTTCTCATATAATACAAGCTAGTCGGCTTCTGTCTCTTTTGTCAGACTGTGGTCTGGGAACAGATAGACTCCCGCGTCTAGACCTGTTTTCGTTATATTTGGTTATTTTTTCACAGAGCACATCCAGCCTACAATGAGCATCCCATTGTTTCGGTTGCCTTGGGAAGAATTTATACTATTTGTATAATTAGAGCTTTTATATAAAAATGAATGAAGTCCACATTAAACACACACTTGTCTCATTGTGTCAGAAGAAAGCATGTTCTTTTACATTTATTTTTTGGTTGGGTTTTTTTTTTTACATTGAATGAAGAAATGTAACCAATTTGACAATTGTAGAAGGAATCTCGACAATAAATTGGAAATGTAAAAGATCTGGTGGAGATTGGGAGAGAGGGTGACACTGACAGGAAGAAAGGAAGTGATGAAGGTGTCATGCTGTCACTTGCAGTAACAGTATGACAAAAGTTCTAATTGATAATAATAAAAATAGTAATAATAATAATAATAATAATAATAATAATAATAACAATCCATCCATTTTCTGTCTGGAGGTGCTGGTGCCTATCTCCAGCTAAATTCCGGGTGAGAGGCGGGGTCACCCTGGACAGGTCACCCTGGACAGGTCGCCAGTCCGTCGCAGGGCGACACAGAAACAGACAAGACAAACAACCATGCACACACACACTCACACCAAAGGAGAACTTACAGAGACCAATTAACCTGACAGCCATGTTTCTGGACTGTGGGAGGAAGCCGGAGAACCCGGAGAGAACCCACTCTGCAGAAGGAGAACGTGCAAACTCCGTGCAAAAAGACCCCAGGCAGGGAATCGAACCCAGGACATTCGTGCTGCGAGGCAACAGTGCTATTAACTTTGCCACTGTGCAGCTCAATGATAATAATAATACTAATAATTTTAATAATAACAATAATAAATCAGACAAAGTCAAAACATTAATGTAAACTTCCAGAAAGTACATATTGTGCCCTATAACTCTAAACACATCACTTTTGATTAGTGTATTTTTGAGACTTTGACATGTTCCAGAAATTCTTTGTATCTAATCTTCTGCTTGTCGCCTGAGCTGTGGTGTATTAGCGCAACTGTATTAAACCGTCCAAAATAGCCGCACAAAGCAGCACTTTGAGAAGTATTACGTTTTTCTCCAACCTTTTAGTTCTAGAGTGTGTAAATGAACCTTTTATGTGTGTGGTTGAATTATTGGTTACCTTGTAATATATTATATTTGTGAAATGCCCAAAATAAACAGATAAGAAGTCTAGGGACTAAATTAAACAAACAAAAAAAAGAAAAATATCTGTCATACCTGTTTTGCTGTTGACACCGAAAAAAGAAAAGAAAAATTAATCTCAAAATAAGGGGAAACGGGATGACAAGTAGTGTTTTTTTTTCTCTTTTTTCTCTCTTCAAAGCTCCACTAAAGACTTTTTGACACAGAAAAAAAATAACACAAATGTTTTTGAAATTCATTTGTCCCATATTAAGACATATTTTGATTTGCAAACAAGAACAAATACTTTGTAAATTATATTATTTCTCTCCTAATAAGACACACCATGCCTCTGAAAGCATCTAAGCAGTGTCTCCTTGTGGATGTTCTGAACTCTTTTGGGTGTGCAAGATATCACTATTCTACTTTGCCATGGGATTTTTGTATTTTTGTTGTGGATTTTTGTCTTATTTATATCTATAAAATATGCAAAACAACACCATTTCAACTCTAATTCTGTAACAACAGTGTTTGCGTTCCCCTCTTCCCCTTTTGATATTGTCTGCTGAGTGATGATTTATATCAAGGTTCATAGCATTAGTTAACAGAGAATGAAAGTAGTAGACTCCCAGACTGAGTGTCAGAGATGCTGCTCCTGCTTCATAGTTTCCTTTGCACAGGATAAGCAAATATTAATGTTTTTACTGAATAAAGTATCCCTTTTGTACGTTACATCCAAAAGGGATGAGACATAGAAGTGCTTATTCACCCTTTTTTTTTTAAATTCATGTTCTTCTCCCAAAGTACCTTACAGCAGCTGTCAGTGGTGTACAAAGCCTTGTTAAAAGGATATTTTTATTACAATGTATGTAAAAGAGGGGACTGTGAAAATTTGATTTAAAACGCATGATGTAAGATTTATGCTTACATCATACGACTCGGCAGAAAACATGCACATTTGTTAGAAGGAAAAACATAAAGTAAAATTGCAATATCCTAGCTACATAAATGTGCACGTGGTTAACAATAAGACTTTTCTGGAGTCATGTATTGACTCTAATTTACCATCCAGTCTGCTTTGGTTGGAGTCTGTTAACATGCTGTATCTTGACCTATTAACATTTGCCCAGATTTTTAGGGTAAACTTACCTTTAGTTGTCCACAGGTTTATGCCCAGTTTCATCATATACCAGAAGTCGTTCTTCCACAAGGTTTTAAAAAATTTTAGCCAGGCAGAGCAAAAATATGCATTGTAAAATGAGCAGATGATGGAACGGTTAGTGTTGAATGTATAGATTCAGGATTGACTGATGCACTAAACTGTGATGGTATCAGTCTATAAATATGATTGTGTGGGGTTAGAGTTGATTTGAGTTTGACTTTATTGAACGTAGAGGAGATGGTATTGGGTAATCTCACAATATTAAACTGATTAAGTTTTCCAAATAGGTGGCACGCAGCCTTAAGCTATATTGTTTCATTTGATTATGCAACTTACATTTTCTTTTAGCAGTGGAAAACATTTTATTTTTCATGTTTGGTGCTTTATGCAAACCACTCACCATCACTGTGATATGAAACAGAAGAAGAAACTGGAGATTTTTGTCTCATGTCACAACCAGCACTTACCAGAATGTCCTGCAGCTCCGTTAGTGTTTGTGTTGGCCTCAGTCTCCTTTACAAGCTTTTGTTTTATTTGCCATTTTGAAGAAACCTTGAATTTTTGTAATGCAATGGCTGTTAATTTTAGCCTAAGAGTGTGTACATCTATGCTTCCAGGTTATTAAACATGCAGTAAAATTTTGTATATTTTAGCAAATTCTATCTTTTTGTGGAAATAAAGATGCAACAAAACACATGTTTTCTTTATTATTGTCAAATTTACTACATCCCAGTATTGTAATATTGGTGTGTGCACTTTCATAAAGCCACTGTAACTATCATCTTTTGAACTGCAGATAAGCTGTTTAGTTCCAGTATTTACATTTGGACTGATGAAAATTAAATCTGACGTCATGGAAATGGTTATTTTAGAGACGCATACACAATAACACTATTTCAGCCTCTCAATTATGCCTAATGCAGCTCCTGACTTCATCACTAGGTCCTAAAATGCTGCCCCTAATGTATCTATAAAGCAATTACCGTGTGCTCCAAGGATTAATGAATATAACTTGCTGTTTTGTGTACTTTTTTTCTCTGTAGATTAAAGTACCCATTAGTCACAATGCTCTAGAATTTGATAAGACTAATCCTGCAGCATGACATTCAGCGGGGCATTAAATAGTTTTCAATAGATGGAAATAATAGAGCAAAAAGCCCATAGAGCCTTAGAGTATTAAAAAAAAATGTCTTAAGACGAAAATTGTCTTTTCATTGGGACAGTGATGGCTAGAAGAGAGTGAAAAGGACAGAATCCAGATAGGTGTCAGTTACAACTTAATAAAAACAGACTAGCTGTTAGTGATTTTTATTTATTTATTTATTTTTGGGTGGGTGAGGGACGGGGAGGGCACTAGCACAAATGCGTACTGATTTTATGTCTTTCAGTGTTCCCGTAAACAAGCAAAGATTCATCGAGTGCACTCTGAATGCTTGCACTCTGACATTTTAAATAAATAATGAGGAATGGTCTTGTCTCTTCGAGTAGGTCATTTAATTCACGAATAGATCTTTTTCACTTTTCAAATTTATGCTGTAACGTCTCTGAGCATATGTTATAAGGATCGACTTTTGTCCTTACTTGTGAGTCATCAATGTAAGAAAATATATTTACAAATACACACGCAGTGAGAAACGTCAGAATTACAGCTGCCAGACAAAAGATCCTAAATCAATTGGGTTTTTTATTTATTTATTTATTTATTTATTTATTTATTTTATTATCTTCCCTGCTACAGGAAGATATCATCGTTTGTTTATTTTAGAAAGACAGAGAAAGAATTTGATTAGATAGACCTTTTTTTCCGGTGGTCGGATTTTTCAAATTATGCTCTGGTTTGATTGAATAATCACTGGAGGCTATGTGATTTTCATTGTAAACAAATGGCTTTATGGCTGAATACTCAGAGTTCAACTTGGCACGATCCAACACTCCTCATGCCAGAGTCTGAGCACGCCCTGAGTCACAAATGATAATTACAATATTTACTATAAATACTCAACTGTGGCAGCAGTCTGTGATTGATAACTGTACATGCACTTAGGGTTGTGTGAAACATACAGCCAAACAGAGGCAACAGTGATGTGTTATATAGAGCAACTGATACTAAATGGTTGTGACAACACACTGTTGGCTTGTATACACCGAAATGCTATAATATTACTTTCATTATTGATACAAAGATTGAACATGACACATAACAGGACAGGACATCGAGGAACAAAGACAAAGTAGCGCTGTAAAGAAAGAAAGTGATGGTGAATAAATTTAGCAGTGAGAATATCTAGAGCAAGTCAAGAAGCATAGGACCACATTACATTACAGTAAAAGAAAACCCACCTACACGCTGTTTATTTGTTTAATAATAAAAAAGTCATCTGAACTATTAAAAAATCGCTGAGGATTGCTAATCATAAGTACATGAGTTAAAGCCATTTGTCATTATGATCAATGAGAGCTAAAGGAGAACAGTTTAACTTTATCACTCATATGTTTTCAAACATTGACAAAAACATTTCACAATACGCTAAAAGGTCCATATTAACATGTACTTAATATTTGATATTCAACTAACTCTGAAAAGAAAAAAAATAACTAAACATTAATATCTTAGCAATTTGAATTTCCTGAAATTGCCAAGATATTAATGGGCAATATTATTGAGGTATCAAAGAACAATCAAGCTTGTGATTGCAAACATTTAACATGACTGCAAGACATACGCTGAGAAAAGAAAAGATTTGACAAGAATCAAACATGAACAGCAATCAGAACTGCAGCCCACTGTCGTGTCTTGAACAACAAGGTGTTCACTGCTTGGAGACATGACCATGGTAAAGAAGACAGAAACCCCAAACTCTGAACAATAAACATGAAGACAGAAAAGTCTGTTGAGATTTCCAGAGGGTTTATGGAATAAGGAGATTTAGTGGCTTCTGGATGAATGAACAACAGGTAAAATGTTTCACTTCGACTTGGACACTTGCAAGGTTGAGGTGGAGAAGAAGTATGGGCTGCTGTTGTTAAAGAGATTTGGGTGAAAAGTTGGGAGAACATGCAAACTCCATGCAGAAAGACCCCAGGCTGGGAATCAAACCCAGGACATTCTTGCTCCAAACCAACAATGCTCCCCACTGCACCACTGTGTAGTGTGGGTTCTCTCCGGGTACTCCGGCTTCCTCCAAAAACACCACTGTTAGGTAAATTGGTCTCTAAATTCTACATAGGTGTGAGTGTGTGTGTGTGCATGGTTGTTTGTCTTGTCTGTTTCTGTGTCGTCCAGCAACAGACTGGCAATCTGTCCAGGGTGACCCCGCCTCTCACCCGGGACATAGCTGGAGATACCAGCACCTCCCGACCCCATTAGGGACAAGGGCGAACAGAAAATGGATGGATGGGTGAAAAGTTTAATCAAATAATATAAAAAATACACTGTCTTCAAGTTGTGGTACACAAAACTGTGAATATCTTTCATTAAACCTTGGTTTTTATACAGGTTATGCTCCACTATGAGTCAAAGTACTCCACTGTATTGTTAGCCAGTAAAGGACTTAATGATTGAAGGATAATGACATGACCTCTCCCTCATCTAAATTGAATCCCATTCAGAACTTGTGGGCTCTTCTTAAACATGAGAATTGTCTCAGTGTCTATAAAAACACTGAGTCAGCAGAACCAGAAAATGACTCCATCAATTGAAGCCTTGTGACTGTTACTGAAAAGAAGGGTAAATGCAGCAGTCATTAGTTAAAGTCTCCATTAGTGCCCATATATATATTTATTATTTAGTTTTTAATTACTCTACCTTTAAAAGCTAAAAAGTAAAGTAACATATTTTTTTCATACTGACCTATCAGTATGTCGATAATTGTAGGTTTGATTCACTGACTGTAATCAGCAAACAAGTATGATTTAACATCATCTGCGTTTTCCACCGGCCTGCAGCTGATGTATGGATTTACTTAGACGAAAGATAAATAATCTAGCATGGGCTTATCTAGAAATGTTTGTAAGAAATGAAACAATATCTGACAATCTACGAATTGAGTAAGTTGAGTGATGCAAGATGTTTTTTTTAAGGGCAGGTTTTTACCAGTTGCTTTAGAAGTTTCTCAGATAATACTGGTTTTCTGTCAGTTCTTTTTATTGCATGTGTTTATTTCATTGATTTAAAGTAGATTAAACTGTTGCATTTTGTATTCAGCTGACACCATTGTGCTGCGGGTAAAACTGCAGTTTCTACCAGTGAGACAACAGTGAAACAGGGAGAATCTGGCCTGGCTGTAGAGTCTTTTTTTTTTTTTAGAACTGTACTCAGGGTGTACTTTATTTGCAACCTGTATGAAGTTGTATCTTACTTTGCACTTTTAGCCATGGCACCCTGCCATCCCACAACAACCTTTGGCTTCAAATTTTTTCACAAAATCTGATATAGAATCTGATGCATTAAATTGCTTTAGCTGGCAAAAAGAGAGAAGAGTACTGACTTGCATTATCTTTCAGTAAAAAAAGAATAGACTGCCACAGTTATTTTTTTTTCTTTTCACTTAGAGAAACAATAGAATAAAAGAGCCACATTAATCTTTTGGCTCACCATTAAACCCCTTTATTCCAGGCTCTGTCACTTAAAGTATTTGTACAACTTAGAGCTGGATCCTTTACAGCCAAAAGAGGACTGGAAAGTTATCTCAGACCAAATAGGAATAGAGTGTGAGGAGATGGAAAAGTGATCTGCTTTGCTGCACACTAGAATGAAAGGATGGTTGTGTTATAGTTTTATTATTATGTTCAGTCAGATGTAACCCAGCAGCAAGGTAAACAGAAAGATACCTTTAATAAGGGAGATGTTTGCTGGGAAATCATGGTTAACCAACCACATAAGGCAGTGAATGCACTGTGTTCTTGCATATAAAGTAAGCATTTAACAAACCTCCTTTTCGTGCTGCACTGTGTGAGTATATTTTCACAATGAAAATTCACATGAATAGTTGGTCCAGATTTGAAATGATATTTCAGTTTGCAAAGATTTTTTGAATCCAATAGTTATGTGCTGCTCTTGATTCATGCAAAAAAGACAATGTAACGTAGAAACAGGCTTAACCGTCTGACTAAAGCGGTTGTCTTGTAACTAGATGTGAGATAATATAATTTGTGATTTTCTTTTTTCAACACTGAAAACATAATTTTTGGATGCAGCATAAAACTTTAGCATATTGTTTACCCGTTGTTTGAATGTATGCTGCCTATCAAGTCTTGGTAAATGTCAGGCTTATAGACTGTTGGTTTGGCACTCATGACCTTGTCTCATTTAATTTCACACAGAAAAAAAATGCTTTTTTTTTCATTATAATACAAATTTCCTAGGATTTTTACACTCTTTATTCTGTTTTATTAATCAGTCATTCAGTCGTGTTCAACAAAATGTGGCTATTTTGACAGAAAAAAATGTCAATTATTTTATGCTATGTATTTTTATTTAATTGTCACTAGTTTGTATCAGTTTTCACTTTGACATTAAAGACAAAGCCAAATGTTGTTGATCATGGTTGATTCATAAAAACAATAAATGGGTAAAAAGGGGTGAATACCTTTGACAGGTATTCACCCCTATACAATTGTATAATTATACACAATTATACAATTGTGTATAATTTTAATTCAACATTTCATAAAAATGTCAGCTATTTTTGAAGTGTGTTAAAATAAAGCATCAGCACGTGAACTCAGTGAACAATCCCTTCATATCACCCTGCAACATGAAGACTTCCCTAACCAGATCATATAGTTCTAATTTTTAAGTCAGGAAGAGCAGAAAAGCAGCAAACACCTCTGAGCCTTCAATAAAACAAATTTAAAATAAAAGTCAAGACTCCCCGCTGTTTTCACCACTGGCAAAGATATCTGCCACAGTCCCCAAACAAATGCACAGTTTCATGCAATATATACTTAAAACTGAAGCCAATGAAATTTACTGGTTTATGTTCACCGAGGGACCCATACAAGGACTCCTGCAGGAAATAATCTGCTGCAGAAGCTGCAGAGGTAAGCCACACTTTTTCTCTTATTGGAAAGATCTTTACTTATTGCATTTATTTTCACTTGATATCATTATATCATCATAAAAAATGTCTTGTGCTATTAAACTATTCCAAACAAAACCCTAAGTTTTCACATTTGCCTCCAAACCTTTTTTATTGCCATCTGTTGTACTTTTTAATGATTTTGCATGGCTGAAGATGCTGCTCATATAGACGGCCTTGTAATAATTGTTTTACAGCTTTCTATCTCAGGGTTGCCTAAATGATTTTGAAATTACCAAAAGAACTGTACAGAAGTCGAAATGTTCAGTATTTTATGTACATGTCAGGTAATACAACCAACTTACTTGCAATTTGTCTAATATGGAATAAAGTATTATTAAAATATTCTAGTATTATTCTAGTGTGTTGGTTCATAGCATGAGGCCAAGTAAGTAGGGCATGGCTAAATACTGAGTATCTGCACCACTTTTGTGTCTTGCACATTTTGACAGGAAGTGAAATGTTTGACCACATCAGACATAACTCCAGTTTGTCGGTCAATCACCAAGCCTCTGCTCAGAAGTGCACCAAAGCTTTTAACATCACAAAATAGTATTATCAGATGTAAGCTCTTGATAACAGAGCAAACAGGCAGATCCTAAACTTAGAGCCAACATTCTTGTCCCCAAGGTAAAAGCAGACTGCCTAAAATCCACTACCCTTCAGTACCCTTCCTGGCGATGCTCTGACTTTGAACATGAAAAAGTGATTTCTAAATGGCAAAACATCTTCTCTGATTCAAAGGCTCAAACTATCTTGGAAGTGTAAGAAGAGCATCTGCTTTGACCTTGTGTGGCATCAAAAAAACCCATAAATATTAAAAAAGTCTGCGTCTGATCCACTGCCCTCAGCACTGTTTGCAAAGGTCACAGCCCAATCGAGTCTAAATCTGTTTTCTAACACCAAAAATGACACCTTGTGTGCACCGTGTAAGGTCTTCCACTCAGCACTGTTATCACCACCACGGCGTGCAAAATAACTCATAATAACCTAAGCTGCACAACATAGCTGCAAATCAGAAAGTGGTTTTATTTTATAATTGTGTAAAATAAACATTTAGACTTTACATATAAAATTCTGTTTATGTCTTATTATCCATTATGTAATATGATGTATGCTCATAAGGCAAAGGAAATGAGGAAGTCTCTTGCTGAGTTTGGCCTTGAGAATATTCAGTGCTAGACTGGCCCATAAATCACAAATGCATGTCATTTCCATTACCATGACATATATGCATAAATCCTTCTCTTCTATATTATATTAAAGTGTATTTTCCAGTGAAATGTGTATTCTCATCTAATGCTACAATGAGGCGCTTGGGAAATACAGGGACAAAGAGGGGAGGAAACAAATATAACTAAACACAGGAGCATCTAAGTCCATTGTCAGTCCCAATAAGAGCTAATAGTAATTGATCCTCATGTAGCAGCAACACTCAAGAAATCCATCCATTGATAAACACTTTGTTGAAAAAGTCACGCCGTAGCGCCAGCACTGGGTTTTCGTTTCATTTGTGAAAATGAGGCAGCAATTTATTTCTAATCCAAAAATGGTAGCAATGGGCTAAACACAATACTGTCTGCGCTGCTCTCTCAATATGATTTATGGGGTGGAATCTCTGTATATTTCTTTGGCAATAATAGGAAAATACAGCAATAAATCTGGGAATGTCAGGCAATTTTGGTATCACCTTGTTGGAATATCTGAATACATTATCAGAGGAGAGAAGAGGCAGAGGGGGAAACGTGTTCGACATTACAGTGAGGAAACATTTGGCTCTGCAGATGAACTGTGGCCCATCATTTCAGGTTTCATCATTGCATTTTGAATATTTTCAGAGTATTCAAGAAGAAGATGAAGCATCTTTTGATATTTTATAAACTAAAGTCTTAATCACTTGATTCAAAAAGTAATCAGTGTATGACATTATAATGAAAATAATGGTTAGTTGCCTCACTAATAAGTAAATAGCTTTTGTTTTTGATTCATCTGCCAAGCCAAAGGTTTGTGTCACAATAACAAAATTTGTTCTATTGTGCAGTATACCATCACATAATTATGTGTGATTATTGTGTAATTACATAATTATCGTTCCCTGCCAGAGTAAACCAGGGTACACACAGAATTTCTTGATGCAGCAGAACTCTTTATGAGTCTGCTTTCCCTTTTAGCTGTAATCACTTAACGTTAAATAAGGCCTACATGCACAGCCTTGTTTCGAGACATGCTTGTGATCATCGCAAAGGTCATTGAAAGCCCCATTCCAGCTGCCTGCCCAGCCCCACCTACCCCCAAACCTTCTCCTTCTCCTTCTCCGTCTCACACACACGCACACACACACACACATTGACACACAGAGACTGAAATGAGCACACCACGAAAGAGGTTGGTATGGAGATCACAAGCTCATTTGTCTCTTTATCAGACTGTGTCTCCCTCTCTCCAGAGGAGGTGTCTGTTTGAAGAATGTGCCACGGTTGGGAGGATGAATTTGCATGATGAACTTGGAATTTATTTATTTATTTATTTTCCATCAGGCATCTCCTTACCATCACCTCACGCTCCCCCCTTAAAAAACAGATTTCCATTAGATTGAGGGCAGCCACAGATTCTTAAACAAAATGCTGTAGATAATGACTGTGCCCCTTAAGCTGTCGCACATAGAAAGGCAAAGATTTGTTACACTTCCGCAGAGCATTCACAGAGAAATCCTCTGTCGCATTGTGAAGCATCATGGTTTTAGAGGGAGTGCACATTAGCTATCCACTGGCATTATCCATAAACCCCAGAAAACACATTGGAAGAATATAATGCATTGCAGGTGCAGGAAGTGAGTGAGGAACAATCTGATTAGGGGGTCAACACGTTATTTCTTTTTGCCGTATGATAAATATCTCAAACACTGCCATCTCAGCTAAGCATATCTTGTTTTGTTAAAAATGGATGCTGTGGATAGAGGTAAATTACTCACAAAGGAATCATTTTCACAGATGTTGCATAGTTGGAGCAATACTCAAAGCCCCTTCAAGCCTTTGATGATAGCTGCGGAGCTATGATATTGACGCAGGAAAAAGAATTACTTTATCATTACGAGCACAACCACAAATTTAGGTCCGAAGGATATCTGCAACAAAATCTATTGTAAATGCATTTTCAGAGTGTTGTTGAGAGAAGCAAATATTGTGCCCCCCCTCAGATATTTAACCGGCAGAAGGATAAAAGAGTATGAAACAGCATGATAAGATTGAGGCACTTTTTTGATCAGGACATTGATCTTTATCTCATGACACCAACCCGGGAAAAGTGACAAGTGCCTTTTTCCTTTTAGTGCTGTCATCTGATGGGATTTCATTTGCAGTGACTGAAGAAAAAATTAATTATTGGCTCATCACAGATTATTGCATGTGACAAATCTTTTCAATAGAGCTATAGTTATTGTATTATTGGGTATCTTCATGTATTCTGTGTATGCAAAATGCAGAACCCTGAACATTTAGTGGCAGCCCTGGTAAGGAAGAAATTCATCTTTTATTGAATTTATCAAACACGCAAAGTTAAATGTCCAGTAATGATTGTTTTTACCATAATAATGTGGCACCTCTAATTCTCCTGTCATACTATTGTAGACATTGTAGAAAGACACGATATTGCCTGACCATGGACATAAAATTGCCGCATACAGAATTTGATCATCAGAGTTGGTTGTCTCAGATCTTTTGGACATGTCAAAAACAAATCTGTCACAAAAGCAGCACAGCTGTTACCATCATATCCCACTGCTACAGAATCAACACCTCTACGACCCAATAATAGCATTATTTAATCTCCCAATACTGTAGACTCTTCACTCACCTCAGCATGCTGGATGCTTAACAGAATACAAACAGATGCCATGACTAACTTTTTAAAAGGGGGAAATTATGGAAAATATACTTTTTTGAGCTTTATATTATATTGTGTCACTCCCTGATCAAATAGACACCTGGAGTGTTGCTTTGATTTGTCCATGCATGTTAGAGAAATCCTTGAATCTCACTTTAACTCCTGCTCATGCAATGTACCACCTATCGACTCAAATATAGCTTTGGCACTTCAGTCCTCAGCCAGCTGAAGACTGGGCTGAGGACTCTTCCCCCACGCCTCCCTCACACAACTCCAGCAGACTTGTGACAGCAGCAATTAGCAAACACCTGGTGGAACTGCATGTCTGCTGAGCTTATGATAGAAGCTGCAATGCCCCTAAGAATGGTTGTAAATGTCACCAATGGATGGCATGGAGAAGTATTGTTATGATGACATGCTGAAGAGGCAATGTTGGAAACAGAAGGAGATTCTTAAAGAGACAGAGGTCAATTTCAAGGCAACAGATGCAAAGTTAACATTTATTATTGTTTTTGAAACAGTTAGCATTATCATAACAACTGAAGCTGACATAGTTACTTGATTATGATGGTCAGTTGATACTTAAATATGAAAAAAATAATGAGTTAAACTGGAAAGTGACCTAATAGAGAGAGGAATGTACCTTATCTTCCCACTCTCTTAATCCCAATGCCCGGTGAGAATGGTTCCAGGTAAAAAGCGGCCCACAAATTTGAAAATGATTGGATGATGATCCAGTTACGTTTATCTTTCCACTATTCATACTGAGGAGGAAGAGACAGCTGAAGCAAAGCTGACTGATGGAGAAGTGAAGAAATGTTTTCAGTTTAAGATTAGATGAGAGATTAATTTGTTTTCAGACTTTTCACACATAATTTCTAAAGTGGTCAGTAAATCCGGACACCGCCGCTTTGAATGCCACAGGTTTGCTTTGAAAAAAGCAGGATTTGAACAGTTTATCTTGATCACTTGTGGATTATAAACTCAACTCAGCTCACAAAAGAAACAATAATGTTATTTATTTTCAGTGTCTTTACTGAATTTCTTAGCTATGGTCTTTTTCTCTTTTTTTACCCACATTTGTTAAAACTTGCAAATTCTGATTTCACGTTGCAGTGCAATGGCCAATTTTAGCAGTGATCAGTTTTCTTCTGCTAGTTCTACTGCAAGAAAAACATTGCAGATTATTATAGTCAGAGTGTCAACATTAACTTTTGTGTCTTAACCTAAAACGTAGCGTTTTTGTTCCTTTGACCAATGCAAAGCAATAACAAATCAGTTTAGTAGAGTTATGAATCTGTCAAATCAAAGTTGAACACAAGGGGAGCATACATTCTGACACTGAATCATTAATGATTAATCATCTCACTCAAGGGATACATCTGCATGTACACTGAGGCGTGTGCATATATTTTATGTCTTTCCTTATTCAAGCACTCTTAGTAATTCATGAGACTTAATTTTTGAATCATCGTTTTTTTAAAGTAACATAAAATCCAATCTAGGGGGCTATTTGTATGCAGACTTGACAGGTACATTAACTGAGAAGAGTCGTACAGGTTGTCAAGGTTTTTGTACTATGTTAAAAAAAACTGTAATAATTGATTCTTATTCTTAATCATGCAACACTGATGAAATTTGATTGGATATAACTTATAGGATTTGAAAGATCATTGGCAGCTTAACCTTAGCAGATTAAACATTTATGACACCCGGCATGCTGCACAGATGGGGTCACACATTTTAAATTTTACTTGATGTCATACATCAACAAAGACATGCTATCAGCAGTTATTTTAAAGGAGTGTCTGCCTATAAAAATAATCCAAATTTCTTCATCACTACATTTCTAAAATATAATTCTAGCAAAGTCAATTAATCAGAATGAAACTTAGTTTTGCAACAGCACAATCAAACTTTACTTAGCAGACACATAGTAGCGGGCTAATTACTGCATTGGGGACTCTTGAATAGCAGCTATCTACTTTAGTCAGAGAGTGAAACAACAAGATGAGCGTGTCAAAAATGACAAGCAAAAACTTCTGTGAGACTCCTATGGTAAAAGAATAAACAACTAAGTTAGTGTTAGTGGTGCAAAAAGTTGGTTTGGACTATATGCAGCACCAAAGAAATGGCAGAAAAAATGATTTCTTTATTTAACAGCTACCTGTGCATGTGCAAATTATGTGAGCAATAACAGAGGCACAGTACTGATGAGGCACCCTTTTGTGTCAGCCGTCATCCCCCCCATCTCTCCCCCCTTCTTCCTCCAAATAGAGGGTGTCCAGTGCACCTCCCTCTAGGAACATGCTGGAAAGTGTTTCTTTCTATCTGAATCGTGTTGACATCTGATGACAGGAAGTTGAAGATGGAGAGGCAGAAAAGAATGCTTTGAGGGCAGAAAATGTAAGAGGAAGAAGGATAAGGATAGGGACGAAAACAGATTTTGACAGATAGCAGGTAAATTCTATCAGTGTAAGAAGAGCAGGTCTGAAAATATTCAGGTTTGCTTAAGTTAAAGGTGAAATGATAGGCCACTGTTGTCCAGCGACTTTGTGCTGTATTTACAATTGATCATGACAAGGAAAATAACTAGTAAAGGAATTTGTTTGTGCTTATTTTTGTTCTCCAAACAGTAATCATTTGTTTATCCAGATGAAGAATCATAAAACAGATCAATTATAGCATGTGGCAGTGATAAACTTGAGCATTAATGTCTTCATTCGATGTATTACCACAGGTCTGCTGTAATGTATTTGATAAGTCTGATCAGATGCAGCATCCACTCAATAACTGTTATCCAACAAAGGTATCATTTAAAATAAAATGTCATGTATTTTTATATGTGGATTGAAAGCTGTATTTTTTAAACACACAAAGTTCATGTCATTCTGTTGGATGGACAGAAAGAAGAGAGAATGAACCAGGACAGACAGGGGAAGGCAAAGGTTGGTATAATATTAAGTGGAAATGCAGACACAGCCACTTAATTCCAAGTGATTATTTTTATTTATTTTTTTTTTTAAAGTGCATTAGCAAGATCTGTAATTTGTTTAAAGCTTTTAACCAATGCTTCTTTGACCAGATGACTTAGTGGAGAAGAACACAGGCTTGACCCAGTTAGCAGTGATCTCTATTGAAAACAGTGTTGCATGCTCTATTTCATTTGATGCCATTCTTGACAAATGGGCGAGTGCAAAGGGACGTCATGCAACAATTTAGACTTAACACTCTTTCATAAAGGCCATGCTGTCGTTCAGATGTTATAATCTCACATTTCAGCAACAGAAAATAAATTACACACTGGGTATTGCTACATTTTATTATATTATTTCACAATTTGTTTTTCTTTGTCATTTTGCTAATCACTTATGGTAATACGTAGTTGGTTTATAATGTGTCTGCAAACACCTCAGAAAGCACATAGTTGCCCCCACTGCTGTTAGAAATAACAGCTCAGAATGTCCTCCAGCGTTACAAGCGTACTGCAGCGAAGCTAAACTGCTGGTTCAGGGTCACTCAGACTGGCCCCGATTATAAAAAAGAAAGGTTCCAGGCTTAATCTTCGAGGTAAAGAATCTTTCTGCTTGTCAAACTCAAATTCGGAGCTGATTCTCCATGATCATGAGAGGTGAAAGCTCTACTTCATATTCTCATATTTTCAGGAAACTTTAGGAAGAAGAAGTCATATCTCTGCACCCTGACAGTAAAGAGCTATTTTGAGAAAATATAGATTTATGAGGTTGTGAGATCCGTTGAAGCTTGGTCATTTTTAGAAGTGTTTATTTTTGACTGCTGAAACTAAAACACAAAAACCCTTCTGAAGGTCAAGGTTACACCTTTCAGTGTAATCACAAGCCTAGACTGTATCATCTGGGGGCAGTTAGGACCAAAAACAAAGAAGCTCAATCTTATCTGAATGAAGAAGCAGAAAATTAAAATTGACGAAGGCCTTTCAGTCTGTGATATTGTATTTTAGTCAAACTGATTGGACTTAATGGACAAATATACAATGGAATGTATAAATATTAACACCCCGTGATCCTTTTCATGCATAGCTATGGTACAAATAAAAACGTAAAGGTCGTTTATTGGGATTCTAATGTGATTCACCTGCACAAAGTAGCATAGGACTGTGGACAGGAAGCCACATTTTGCATAGATTTTAATGGGTTTTACAGATAAAAATATAAAGTGTGCGGCACTGATTTGTGGTCAGTCTCTTCTGCTCTTTTCTCCTTAAATAAAATCCAGCTCAGTCGACTACCTTTTAATGTCACTTAAGCACTAAATAGTCGGAATACATCATTTAATCTCAGCAGTGATTCATTAAAGAACTCAGAAGTGGCTTAAATAATATTAATTAGTTAAATAATATCAATTAATAAACAGTAATATGTAGACTTAGATTGAAGTGTAATTTGGTTGCAAAGTTTTGTGCATCTAATTGAGTACTGTTCATTTCATCATCTAAAAATGGAAAAAGTGTTGCGCACCTATAAAAATCATGGCTATTCTCCATGATATCGCCATGTGTGTGAGTTAAGCAAATTAACACTCTGTACATGACACCAAATGTAACTTTTTAGTCAACATGCAAAAACTGTGAGCGTATGTTATCACTCTAGGCACTATGTCAACTGTGAGAAATGGTGGTTGGCTGGATCAAGTTGTGAGAACGTTTTCAATCAATAGGAAAGTAAAATCTAGTCAAAGTTAAAAGGAAGAAAGATGCCTTCAAATAAATGGAAATCCTGGGAGAAACGATTTTACTGGCAACAAATATCAGGGTGGATATATATATATATATATATATATATATATATATATTTATATATATTTTATATATATATATTTTTTTTTTTTTTTTTTTTTTTTTTTTTTTTTTGCAGAACAAGGACACAGCCAGAGCTACAGGGCATTTCTACAATAAAAGTGCTAATGTGAGCAAGGATCAGAGTCACAACTTAAGTGATCAGTTATCAGTGCAAGATGAGAAAGTCTAACACGTGTCGATCATGTTTACAGCTGAGAAAAGATGTAGATGCCAAATGCTGTAATTTTGTTGAAGTAAAACGCAAACTCACCTATTTAGATTATGGGGAGGCACTGGGAGTGATGAAAAAGTCTAATTTGGACCAGCATGATAAGCTGGAGGAGGAGAAAAGGACAGATGCAGACCAGAGTTTCCCTGCACAGTTTGCACTCTACATTATGAGTGCAAACTGTGGTTAGTGAATCACTCGCTAAGAAGCTGAAGCCTGACATATAGGGCAAATTTGTGAAGAAAGACCCCGTTGCTGATGCTGCAGAACTGTAAGCTGTGACACAGTGAAGATATGTGAAAGCATCAATTTGTGCAGACAAACAGTTGAAGACAAGATCATTGATATGGAAAAAAAAGCCCACTGAAGGACACTGCAAGAACTTTTCAGGATTTTTTTTTTCTTGCCCGTCACGAGACAGCAGATATTGCTAACATTGCATAGATAGATGTTTTTTGTGCATGGGGTCACAGCAGACTTTGATTTAAAAAAAAAAAGAAACAAAAAAGAATAAACTGCTGATTTTGCTAGCATGAAAAACCAAAGGGGAAAATCTGTTCCATCACATTGCTCTGGATATGAACAAACTTGAGCCGAGCGGCTTCCCTGAAGATGGAGCACCACCGATGGTTGGTGGGCAAAAGGGATCGACTGAATTAATTAAAAATGAAATGAGCCGCCTCGGTGTCTATCCTAGTGATTTAGTTATATGCCACTGCCTCGTGCATCAAGGGAATTTGTGTGCTCATTCCCTGAAGATGACCAATTTGATGACATCTGGCATTTCCATTGCATACTTCATCAAAAGCGGAGGGCTAAACAGCTGTCAGTTCATGGAGGGGCTCACTGAAAACCCTAAGCATGTTTGATGGTTCTATTCTCTGAACGAGGAAGTTTAACAGTTTCTAGAGATTAAAGGGAAACCTGCAGTGCAACTTAGTGATAGCCGGTGGCTCTGTGATGTGGCATCTTGGTGGACATGACTAAGTAGCTGTCAGAGCTGAACATCAAGCTGCAGGTCTCAACCAGCTTCTCAGTTCTCTGCTGTCTCGTGTGAAGACATCTGAAGAGAAGCTGAGTCTTTAGCAACCTCAGCTGAGAAGTGGCAACACTGCAATTTCCTACTCAAAAGCCTCTTGTAACAAGTGAATAAATTGGTGAGTGTGTCAAATCAATACAGATGAAGACAAAAGGAACCTTATGCAGTATTTAGCACATTATATATTTGATGTGCCAGACAACCCAACAGGAAATCATCCTCTTTCAAAGCCATAATGAGCACAAAGCTAAATACATCAGTCACTCTTTGCTGGACTTCTACAGACTGTCTGTCAAAGCTGAGGATTTTGCCAACTTAAGGAGACATGCCCTCCAGTTTGTATCTTTGTTTGGGACAACATTATGCTGTGAGCAGTTCTAGCATGAACTGACTGTGGCGAAAAGTCAGTCCCGCTAATATCTCACTGACCCCAATCTGGACAATTAACTGCAAGTGGCATCAACTTGTCTCCCTGCAGAGACAAGTATGTGCCGTCACGTTGCCTGACTAAAGCTGCAGTTCCACTCTGACAGAAGAAATGTAATTTTCAAAATGCAGTTGTTTCAAATGTTTTAGTTATCAAATCCCAAATGAAAAATAAAACTGGTAATTATATGTGTATAATGTACAATTAATCGCACGTCTTATTCTGCTTTTGGTGGTAAACGATTGTATTATTTTGTGTTTTGAAAGGAAGCATATAAAAAACAACTACAAAGTCAAGTTTACAAATGTCTGCAAAAAGGAATATGCAAAAATATTTTCTATGCTTTTAATGATTTCACAATAGTTATATCATAGTTACATGTATTGTTAGAATTTGAATAAAACAGAATTTATGTAGCAGGATTTGAAACTGAATTGAAATGTATAAATGACTTTGTAATAGGATTTTGTTAAGATGAGTTGAACTGAAATGCATTTCATGTTACAAAGCACTAGCTCAAACTCAACCTCTTTTTATGTGTTCGGATATTACTTTTGTGGCTAACTGGTGTGATATGAACTGAACTGAAAATTGTCCCATAGGTTGATAAAATGCACCTACAGGAAGTGTAACAACGTTAGAACAGAGACACACGGCAAGCTCAGCTCCCCGAAATGACAAAAAAAACAAACAAAAAAAAACACAATTCACATGTATAACTACACAGAAATATTTTAAGTATTGTTTTCTTCTAGCAGTTGCAAAATGATTTCAAACTTTGCTCGTTCATTCTTTTGCTCTGTTTGTTTTTGTCCAATGACTTGTCACTTTCTCCCCGTTAGCCTCCTTACATTGAGTCTGGAGATTTTCTTCAGACAAACATTCCAGGATGAGGTTTTATGTGTTTGACATCCACCACTGCAGAGGTCACCAGGAGTGAAGAAAACATCTTGTGCGTATTTCCCAACAGATCCGCAGACTTTCATTTTTATACCCTTTCATGCTGAGAATGACAGTAGTTTGTTAGAGAAGCAGCGTCAAATTTCTTTATGTACTCTGGGAATAAGTAAACAGACATTTTTGCTCTCACAAATGTAAATGTCAGTGTGTCTTAAGAAATATGTGCAGGAAATGTTTTTGGGGGGTCTACAGTGCACTGTGAAACAAAAACAAATATAAGAAAATATATGTATTTGCCTCAAAAACACCAAATCCTCCAAAGTCCTACATTGCCTAATTAGTCTGTATAATGACATAGGGAGCCACATGTTGTCATAAGCTTTCAAATGTGCCATTAATATAGCATAAACAAAGCACAGAAAATGTAAGTCAGTGATCAAAGCAGATTCTACTTAGATCACACAATATCTGTGAAACAGCATAATGTTGCTATTTTTCATGCATATTTGCTTCAATCGAGCTTATCTGTGTATCTGTAGTTGTAAAATTTTAAATTGGAGCTGAGCAGAGAGAAAACTGATGATAGTTATTTGTATTTGTATATATAAATATATGTATATTCTGAAGTACATTTTTGAAGATGTAGTGTAAATCAAACAACTTCACAAAATTGTTGTTTGTTGCAGTGGAATGTTTTCCTGACAAATCTGTAGCTCTGTTGATTGTTCGGAGAATCGCCCATACACTGGAAGAATACCTATAAATACTTTTTGCCTGATGTGTCTTTGACTGCTTCATTTTGTGTGACACAGCTGTCCTCGTTGCAGCTGAACACCTTGTTATCTTGATTGCACAACCCTGCCCTTAACTGAAGTCAGGGAAAACAATAATTTCGCAAAAAGGAAAGTTCACAATCCCCTCAGACCTTCCATGCACAACTTGTAATTATTTATACATTTGTATGCTAGAACCTATCTCAAGCAGCTTTGTCCACATTCTAAGATATCAAACAGCACCTAAAGGGAACAATAGACAAGAATACTATTTGGTGCAAGCAAATGAGGGGAAAACAACACATTTTATGTAATATGAAACATTGCAGTTGTTGACCATGCTAAGGGCCTGCCAACTAGTTGTTGATGATCCTCACACAGTATGTATTCAGCTGACGGATGTTTATTGTTTGTTTGCTATTTCGCGGAACATCCTGAGTTAAAAATCTATCCACAGTGAAAAGTAATTTTCTTTTTACGTCACATTCTCCTCTCCATGACTCTCCTGTGCCTCATGTAATCATGCTAAAGCACATGAAAATCTGAAAACTGAAAACAAGACAATTCCCAATCTGCACTCAGCATCTGAATGCTGAAATTTTCTCTGTATGGATTAAATCCAGGACCTGGAAAGCCTTATTTACTTTCAGTCCTTAAGATTGTGTTTTTTCAACTGTGGTTACTGCAGTGGTTTGCTCTGAGGCTGCTGCTTTCATAAATATTTTTTTTAAATGTCTTTTACAAAGAAACAAAAGTAAACCCATTTGGTTCAGTTTGTTTGATAGAGATTCTTGTTTCCAGGCTTTCTTTTACTGTTTTAAAGTAGTTTTGATCAATATCTCTCTGAGCTTCCTGAAGGTCCTTCAAAGTTTATATTTGAACTTTATCTGCTTCTTCACTCATTTTCAGTCTCGTCCTTCCAGCTGACTATCACAGCATGAAGTACAATGTTTGCATAAAAAACTGACGACTGAACACACAAGATGGGGGCTTCAGCCCTATAAAACTTCCAGGAGCAGATTAACAGAATTTGAAATTCATGTCTTAAAAAAACAAGTAAAGTTTTACCAGAGCCTAAAAGATGCTCAGATCATTTAATTGAGTTTTTTTTGTTTGTTTGTTTTATGCAAACTTTTTGGCCTTCTCTCTACTGTAATGTAATGCTAAGGCGCTTAATTCATTAATATCTGTCATATTTATTGCTCAAATTTATTTTTAGAATGGTGGCACTAAGCCATTATGAACACAAATATTGCACCATATTCTAAACATATCTGACTTTGGTTCAGTTTGTTTGATAGAGATTCTCGTTTCCAGGCACTTGTATCGCTACAGCTATGCAACCTCTGTAGTCTCTACTCTTATTGCAATAAAGCATGACCTGTTTTAAGAGGATGTACGAGAACTCATGATTTAGAAATAAACCCTTTAAAATTGAAAATATGCTGCCCGATCACTTTTTTTTCAATCCAGAGCAAAAGTGCAGTCAACTGTTTATTCAACGTTGATTTAGTTTAATAAGTGGACTCCTTGCTTGTGGCATGCACTAACTTTGTTCCCACTAATTTATGTTTGAGCTTGTCTATAATTACCTGCATTGTTGGTGTGTTCACTTGAGTTTGATGAATACACATAGGGGTTGTTAGTCTCCACGGAGTTTCCACAAATAGTTGGACACTGATAAGGGAGCTCTCGCCTCCTTTGCATTTGTGAATTTGATGTCCTCTGGCAGTGCGAAACCTCATTCACCTGCTGTTTACTGGAAGATGCACAAAGTGCCTCAATTTCATTGATTGTCTTCAAACTGTTGGGATGAGTCTCCATGTCTTCTGCTCCTAATAGACAAAAATATTCTCTGAAAATGGAGCATCTTCACCAAAGTGAGACTTTCACATGCTCTCTGCTCAATAAGGTGGTGTACCATCAGTTGGTGGTTGGACCCAACTTGCAGACCAGTCAAAGTTGTTGGTAGTTTATGACATGCTTAGTGGGGAAAAAAGTAACAAAGAACTTATGACAATAGAAGAAGTTACATTTTACCATCTTAACTACAGTTGAAATTCACTGAATTTGGACACCCCTGAGAAAGAGTAAAGCCAGGAGGAGAGTGGAGGAGCACCGCCAACAGGAGAGTTGGCAAAATATAAATCTAACTATAACAAACACAAGGGACGAACAACAGATCTAATCCAAACAAAATAAGAAAAGACTGAAGTACAAACAGAAACTAAGGCTGATCACAGATAAACAAGAAAGGAAAAATGCAAACACAGAGAAGCTAAAACAACCCAAACGCCCCTGAGACATGATAAGCATAGTTCTGTTTCCTCTTCACCGGAGACAGAACTATGCTTGTCATATCTATATATTCAGTCTTTATCAAGCTATCTGGGGAAAAAACTAAATATTGAATCTGGTATTCGATGGCTCTTTCTAAATATTGGTGTAAAATATGCATACCCAGTAGCTTGGGGATTATTAAAGAATGAAAGACGCATTAAGCAAAGAAATTGAGAAATGTGAACAAGAACTGATGCAAACGGTCAACCACAACAGTTTTGAATCTGTTACAAAAGATATCTGATATTTGTTTTTATTCTTTTTTCAAACAGACTTTGGAAAAGGCAGTTTCAGCTGGACACAATAGGCTTTTCAAAGGGCAATAAGTATGACTGGCATTGCCATGAAGATTTTACTAGTAAACATTTCCCAGGTTCCTCCAAAGCTAAACATTATGCTACCTCTAACACAAATGTGGTGATTCATGCACCACATATTTTCCATACACGTAGCGCTATTTTATATCGCAATCAATAAACTTTGTTGCTTTCAGTTGTTAGACTTTTACTGTGTGGAGACTGAAGGTTCAAGGAAATAGGCGGCACTTTGTGGGAGGAAGCTTTTAATGGCTGCCTCGTGAAATTTAAGGATTCCTAAAACATGCGTTAAACAAACAAAGCAGCACTGATGTATGATATTGACGAGGAAATAACACTACTGCATGGTGTAAAGCTCAAAAAAGTCTATTTTACATGCCCACCCACCCCTTTAAGACAACCTCCAAGAAAAATAACAAAGACAAGGAGGATCACAGGAGGATGGCACAGATCCTAATCCTGTCTCACCTCTCAGTACCAAAGAAAGAAAAGAGTAATCAACTAATTTAAACCTCTCTCAAGATGAAGTGTCTGTACTTTGTTGCTAAGGGCATTTGTATTTATCTTACAAAATCTTAAATTGGAAAGATTTAAACTCTTTTGGCAACTTTGCTTAAATAACTGCTTCATAAATATTTATTGTACTCTATTCGTTTATGCTACAAAGAAGGAGTTAAATAGTGATTTTCAAAACACCCGACAAAGGCCAAAGAATCTTTATTTTTGTCTACTTTAAATTTTAGGCCTACTATTCTAACCTGAGATAAACGTGTGGATAAGGAGTCGCCTGAGCTCTGTCAGAAGTCACATTCTTCTGAAAGTATTTTTAATAAATGTGAGATTTAAGTTTTAATTCATTTTCAGCTGTAGGATATCAATATAACTAGTCAGTTGTCTGATGAGAAATGCAGAAGTCAAGTCCTACTCATGATTTTGAGACAGAGATCCAGGAATAAATCAAAGCTGTGAACAAGAAAAAAGAAAAGCTTTGAGGAAGAATTTGATTAAAGAAAAGAAGAAAGGCTTTATGCTTCTTACTTGGACCCCATTTGTCCTGTTTGTAAAGCACATAAATGTTTGGAGAATGCTCCAATTTGCTCTCTTGTGACAAATATTGGCAGTTTGAGAGAAGTCTGGTCTCAATTTGTTGATGTTTCTGTAAAAAAAAAAAAAGCTTTACCCTGCCTTCAATCCTTTGAGACACTGGATATACTTAAGACCATTAAAGGGTTTAAGTACATACAAAAGAATGCTCTTGTTGTCTTTGATGTGTGTAGCATGCCATACATGTATTCCCCAATGCAACGGGGGAGAGTTTTCTTCCTCCAAATTAGTTTCTACTTCCTTTGTCAGAAACATTTTGTGCCATGAACTTCAAGGAGAAGCTGTGGGTGGTGTTTTTGCTCCACCCTGTGCTTGCTTACTAATGGATCCCTGGGAATAAAAACTATATATTATATATGTCACTCTAGCATAGTTTTGTGAAATAAATATATTGTTTATATGCTGGTTATTTCGAAAGCTCACTATAAAGTATTAGTCTGAATGTCTCATATATAAATGCACAAGCAACTTTCTGTCAGCTACAATGGAGCACTGTGAGAACTTGTCCATTTCCTTGACCCCCTTCTTTACAATGGTGGCAATAATACAATTGAATCTTCCTGCTTTCAAAGCTTTGAGTCGGAGCTGCTGAAAGTAACCACCCAATGTGCCTAATTCATAATATCCCTTTTAGTCAGTTCTTGAGATAGAACAGCTAAATTTAAGTCCAAAGGTCCTAAAATGTCAATCAGGTTTCTGTAGAGAAGTTTATCTGTTACAACTTATCTATCAAAGAAGTGATTCTTACACTGAGTAAGATTTTTATTTTATTTCTTTTTAAAAAGAGTAGCTTTCTTTAAAATCAATTTTTTGTGCACAGCTGACAGACAAATAAAATAAATCATAACTCTATAAGATTGAAATATATTCAAGAGGGATCCATCGTTGAACTTCATCAGTTCTACCCACCCACTCTGATTACATTTAAACAATCTGTTTCTAACTTAGGAGACAGAAACAAGGAAAAAAACTATCCAACCCTAAATACTGGCTCTTCAATCAACCTACATCCTTTTTTCACTGGGGTGTGAAAAAAGGATGGGGTATTTTTATTGGTAGAAAATACCCCATCGCATCAAGTTCTTACAATACCACACATGCAGTGTATTCACCAAAACATCCCTGTGGTTTACATTGTGTTGGATGAATACCGTACATCAGACTTGTGCATTAAAGCATAAAATGTGCACAGAAAATAAGGACAATGTCATCTGGGTTCAGGGAAATAGAGAGAATCTCAACTCCTCCAGGAAGTAACTTAATTAAGTTTTTACTTCACTGAGAGAAACACTGGATTTTCGTAACATAATGAAGGCCTTATACTGACTCTGTCACGGGTCATTCAGTGTGTTGTTGCTGGATATTTTTCTACTAATTTTCTCCAAATTATTGTAATGTTAAACCCATTTGACGTATGTTGTTATTTCAAACATGTTTGAACATTTAATTGTGTGCAATGTTTTGTTTTTTTCAGTGGGTAAAGTGAATACATACTCTATAAAATGTTGAACTTTCAGAATAAGATTGTCAGAAAAGAAGAACAGAAACAAGATACTGATAAAACTGAAAAAAAAATTCTTTGTCTATATACATTAATACACTGTACTCAGAAAATCTTGGACTTTGTCAAAAATCTTTAACAAGCATATATCTGCTGTGCTACAACCCTGACTTCACTGTTCCTTAAATGGAGAACACCATAAACCTGAGAAATTCTGTTATTCCTGTAACAGTAGGAAGGGTGTGAGCAGTCCGTACACGAGCTTGACTGACATCCCTCCCTCCACTAATTGGTTGATGGCAGAAGAGCCACTGGGAGGAGCCAGATTAGCTGGATTTTTTACACAGATTACCTTAACTAGCTTTAGTTTCAATTTTTTGAATTGAACCTTTGTTAAACATTAACTTGCCTGTAGAAGGATTTCATATCACTGTGGCTTGTTAGAGTGAAGAAATCCTTGTAATGGTGGAAGCCAGTCCTGACCGCCATAACTGACCTCAGCATTTTAAAAACAAATCAAAACAAAAATATTTGTTTACATAATTGAGATCTAAGCCTGTATTAGTGATAGTTAACATCGTACAACTTTACAAAAAGGACCTTAATAAGTTTGCCTGCGATTTGTCCTATGTGGAGTTATGCTGTGATTCATCAGTCTGCTCCAGCTCTTCTGAGGACGGTGTAAACATTTGAATTTTGTGTCAGACTGTCAGTTGTGCAGCTGAATCAATGATTGCACATTCCTGGTCTTCCCAGGTCTCATAGCTATTTGAAAGATGTACCAGCTGCTCATTCACTAAATAAGCTGATGAGGCATGCATCTGATGGGTTTCTTAGCTGCACCCGACTTCAGGGATTTACCTACTTTTCCGTCAAGGTGATGGAGCACTTTTCTACAACCAGTAAAGAAACTGACATTGAAAGTTGCTTCACAAACCCCCACTTCAAATTACCCAAACTTTGAAAAAAGGTTCAATCAAACAAAATCTATTAGATCAGCTTCTATCTGACTTTCAAGAGTTCATTGAAAGTTGTATAAATTGACCTTTGGAATGTGTTGCAATTAGGTAAAACATGAAGCCGCCTCAAATTGTCTATTCTTATCCATAGGAAGCTGACCTTAGCAGAGGTTTGTCCATTAAAAACGTTGTGTTATTCTGATTGATGAAATGTCTAACTCAACATTAATGTGTGCAATAAATATAGGCAAATATAGGTCAACCTCTGGGTCTATGTTTTATGGGTCTTAGAAATTATTTTCATAAGAAACTAGAAACAACAGGACCATTAGCAAGCTTGCATTTTATTTACTTTTCTTAGACACCGAGAAGAGAAAAAACCAATGTCCTTCTGTGTTTATATTTATTTTTCCTATATCTAGAGAATTTTACATAACTTTGAATTACATCTATCCATATGATAACCCAAAGTAAATAAAACCCCAAACTGGAACTTCCCTTTCAATATATTGCTTATGAAAAATGCAATACATTTCCTTCAGAGACATAAGATTAGTCAGCAGAGCCGCTAGTTTTCAGAAATCAGGAAAATCTTAATAATCCTCTCAGGGAGATGCTTTAAATTAAGAGTTCCCAGCTAAGATAACAGCTTATATTTGAGAGGCCAGTGGAAGATGATCTTCTGGCTTTGCAGAGTGGTTCGAAACCTTCGGTTGAGGGAATACGCAGCTTGTGTTTCATGGTGAAATAAATACGCATTACGAGGCCTGCAAACTGAATCCAAAACCGCAACTACATTACCACTGTTAGTGTAAATTCAATATTATTGTCTCCCACAGACATTCCACGATGTCAGCAGTGAGACGCTCCCGTTTATTGAGATTATTTGCATTTATTAGTCATCAGCAGCCTACTCAAATAAAATTCATTTCATTTGTTTTTCAATTGAATTTAAACCTGCATTATTTTAAACAGAGACAACTACTTTTCAGTTTTTTGCTGCCAATTTTTTTTCATTGTTAGTGTCTTGCATAGCTTAGATCTTAAACTGCATGATCATGTAGAAACAAACGGGAACCAAATGATATCTCCAAAACAGATACAAGTGTCGTAAACATTGCTTCCACCGCATCCCTCAACACCGTATTCTACATCTCATGTTTAGGAGTAGATCCAGGAGGACTTCAGGTGGCTTTGCTGTTGTAATCCTCATATTAGTGACACTTCATTTGAGCTCTTCTCACTAATCTCAGGTAGCGGTTACACTTAATGACTCTCCGGTGCCCTCATTCTGCTTAAGTAAATGGGAAAGGGGGAATGAGACAGACAAAGAGGCAGAGACGTGAAGAAGAAAAAAAATAGCAGCACGAGAGAATGGGATGAGAGATGTGGTCCACTCGAGTCACTTAGCAGGGGAACAGTGCCATCTGTTGATGCAGCTGGGAGAGAGAAGAGGGCAGCAAAGGCGTCCAAGAAAAGGGGACAATGTTTGTGCATGCAGCTGAAACACGCTCAATTTTTTTTTCCAAAAATCACACATGAAGCTCATTTATTCTCAGACTTCCTTCCTGAAAAATAAATATGAGCGAAGTGCGTAGGAATCACATTCGTCAGCGATAATGAAGCAAAGAGAAAGAGCTGCACATGGCAGAATGAAAACGAGTCACCAGTGAATATTTTTTTAATTGATCAGTCTCTTAGCAAAGCAAAGGGAGAAGGGGAAGGAAAACAAACACTCCAGAAATGTTGATTTGGAACAGACACTTCAGAGAACAGATTAGACTATCTAATTATCATCTTTGCCTTCGGATGACGCCTTTGATGTGAATGTGACTGCAGAGTCTTTCCCTTCACTCTGTAAATAATGAGAATTCTAATTAAGGGATGGAATAATCGCAGGGCTCATGGCCTTGGTTTGCTTGTTATTAGGGCCGCTTAAATCCTGGGGGATGGATTGTGGGCATGTGGAAGGGCAATGTGGAGGGATGTTTGTACTGTTTTCTTTTTTTTTCCCAAGGAATTAAGGGAGTTGGGTGATTTACTGGCATGCTGGCTTTTATGTTGTCAGTAGCTATGGAAGAGGCTGTCAATCATCTTAGTTATTGAATAAAAAGGATGTTGCTGCAGCTTTTCAACAAAGAGATTATGTGTTTACGCTGTGACCTGGTTTTTAACTTTGTGGGGGTGGGAACTTTGTTGCAGAGTTTAGTGCTCCTCCGAACCGAACTTGAAGTTTTATGTCTCGCGAATAAATGTTGGTGCTGCAAGCAGTTATGAATAAAGGGGAGCATTAAAGGTAAAATTGTGAATAAAAGCCATTTGTTACATAAATTAGGGAGGAAATTAGATTTTATTTAATCCAAGAAGAGCTTTTTCCAGATGAGCAGTTTAATGATGATGAATTGCAACACTGTCTGGTGGAAGATAAAATAAATTCAGGTCCTTATCCAAAAAACCCTCCAAAAGCTTTTCATCAAGCAAGTTAAGAGTTACAGTTTTCCTACAATGGCATGCCATTAACACTGTGATGACCACCATCACAACCATGTAATTACTTTCATTACTGTTCTAAAGTTTAATCTTGATGTATCCCGAAAGGCATTGTAAAAGAAAAAGGTTTGCTCTGAAGGATTTTATGTTCAAGCCGCTCTTCTTTTTTACACATTAGTGAAGGCTGTATTTTCAGACTTGTACGAATAGTGAGTGATAAATGTTGATTTTTTAGACCATGTTTCAATAAGATGTCTCAAGATTATTATGTGAATTTCACATGAGTATAATCTCCTTTGACTATGAAAAGGCAGTACTGGAGTGATGAGTTACACAACACACTGCATTTTTATTTAAATTTGATTTTAATGATTGACCAACTAATGGTGTGGAAAGTCTGACATAAACCAAAGAAAATAAATCAAAATACTGCATGACATAGATGTGGAAAAATAAAAGAAAAGGAAATGACGGATTATACTGCAACAAAAAGCTGCAGTGAACAATATTCTATGTAACGGTTCAAATCCATTTCACAAAAGTATCAAATCACACCTTATTTCTTCTTACTCTGTTTTGATGGAGTCAGGCTTTCTTTTAATCTTTTAAAGTAGTTTTGATCAATATCTCTCTGAGCTTCCTGAAGGTCCTTCAAAGTTTATATTTGAACTTTATCTGCTTCTTCACTCATTTTCAGTCTAGTCCTTCCACCTGACTATCACAGCATGAAGTACAATGTTTGTATAAAAAATTGAAAACTGAACACACAAGATGGGGGCTTCGGCCCTATAAAACTTTCAGGAGCAGCTTAACAGAATGTGAAATTCATGTCTTAAAAAATCAAGTAAAGTTTTACCAGAGACCCGACACAGAGCCTAAAAGATGCTCAAATCATTCAGCTGTTTTTTTGTCGTATGTAAACTTTTTGGCCTTCTCTGTACTGTAATGACATGTTAAGATGCTTTAGTTCATTAATATCTGTTGCATTTATTTCTCTATTTTTTATTTTTTTTAGAATGGTGGCACTAAGCCATAATTAGCTGGTCTCAATTCAGCTGTAAAGTGTTGAATTAACTCTAGATGTTTGGACACAAATATTTCACCATGTTCCAAACATGTCTGACTTTGATGATTCAGTCAAATTGCTCCTCCAGTTAGCGGACCCATCGTAAATGTGGCAGACCCGGGTATTTCGGTTTGCTGACTTGAATCACAAGGATTATTTACACCAAGAACAATGATGCAACAGGTGAAGCAATAACACAACAGCTGGTGCCACACAAAGTACTGATAAAGAAAACCACAAATCAAAACCGAAGCAGAAGAAGAAAATTAAAGTGACTGTTGTGTGTTTCTTCAGGAAGAAAGGAAGCAAGAAAGCAAAACCTGCAATGATTTGCTAACAGGGAATTTCTTATAACCAAATGGGCTGACAATAATAAAGGCAAGCAAGTTAAAAAAAATCCTATAAAAGACTTTCAAAGCCCAAGGAAATATGGCCATTTTAAAGCAAAATGGAAGAATGAATAATCCCCTCACAAAATAACTGATGATTGCAGAGTTATGCACAAAACTGCAACATCTATATTTTACCTTGTAATATTCAGTAAATATGGATAATTCAGTGAGTATAGGTTTTTCATCTTTGTTTTTAACCAACGTTTTCACCTTACATAATGCAGTTTCTGCAATGTCTGTATATTTACTTTGAAATATTTCAATGGAAATACCATTTTTAATTTGTCTTCAGCTGAAATTATGGATCTAAAACCTTCCTCATCCAATACTTGGCGGTGACACTTTTGGTCTATTGGGGGAGAGGCGTTAATGTCACATGACGCACAAGGGAGAGAAATGTGAGATACATTCATTAACTGAAGGAACTCATGACCCGAACTAAATTAATTAACCTAAAACCAGTTCACCTTTTGACATCATCCTCCCTTCCTTCATGCCAGATGACATTTTGGGATTTAAGACAGCCGAAACCTTGTGGAGCCTGTCAATAATGAATCATCATTAGTGCATCAGCATTGAGGAAAAGAAACGGGAACATAGATAACATGATATTTGTCCATTAAAATAACGTTGAAAGAAACGGATTGAGATGTGTTCTGCAGTGTTTGTCAGTAAATTAAATAACAGAACGTTTACTCTGAGAGAGGCGGCAGAGAAGTGATTAGCTTTTTATCTGTTATGGACTGGGCAGGCGTGAGGCACAGACCTGTTAGGCCATTAGCATTAAAAGCCCACAGCTTCTCATTTGCATCACTTTGCAGAAGGAAAAATACCAATGAATTTGCCTATGCACTGAATATTGGGCTTTAAAGTTAGCATTATTTTACAGCAATTATATCAGAACATAACTTTTTACTCAAACTGCCTTAGAAGCCATGTTTATTAATCACTCGCATGTTGACTGTTGCAAAAAGTTTTACCGACATTTTTCAATGCTAGTGCTACAGATTGTGATCCGTAGCAATTACGACCATCAGAAACAAAGTGACACAGGAGTGAAAAATGAATATGTTAGCAATTCATTTCCCTTCTTCCCTCCCCATGATGTTGCTGACCTTTACAGCTGATGATAGTTGCCATGAACTTCTGCTGAATGCTCCCCATCCCCAGCATCTCACTTCAGGTTGGCTGCCATGTCTTAGTTGGTTTGCAGTTGTGACGTCTGTGAATGTGTTCATTTTAAGAAATGTGTTAAACTTGGGAAGTTGTTTAATAGCTGAATATTTTCTTTTTATTTCTTCAAAACTTTAACCCTGATTTGTCTAGTGTGTATGTGTGTGTGCGTGTGTGTGTCAACAACTTGATGATGCTGCTTTAAAAGCCTAGCCAGAACAGCTGCATTTAAACTGAGATTAAATTATACACCAGCATAGACATTTTACTAATAGTGATTTCTCTGGCTTTCTTTAGGGAGTGGAATGAGGGACCGGCTTAACGATGATTGGGTGGTGCAGCGCGAGGCACCAATTCTGGTTGGCTGTGGCGTGTCGTGAGTGATGGGGATCAGCTGTGTTTTGTCTCCCAGCTTGAATTTACGCCTAGGCTTCATTTGTATGCCACACTTTTCAGTTTTTTATTTGTAAAAAGTTTCAGGCGTGCATAATTTTTCGTCGACTTCACAATTCAGAACTACTTTGTGTAAAACAAAGCTTGTGGTTATAACTTAAAAAACACAAAATTGGAAATTGCAGAGTGCTGTTTATTCTTTCTTTCTTATATCACTGCACAGTGCAAAACATTCGGCTACCAGTGTCCGCCCCAACGACACTTTCACAGATAGACTCACCAGAAATCAAACCACCGATGTTCTTGTTAGAAGACAACCGCTCTTCAACTGAGCCATTCTCCAAGAACAAGCAGGAAACTAATTATTATTTTAGTCGTAACAGTGTCGGATCATCATAACATTGCATTCAGATGCCGTGCTGTGTTCCTCTACGCTGTTAAGCACAACGCTAGATGAATAAGAATTCATTATGTAAATAACATATTTTTTTAATTTATTTTTTTCCCCCAAACAATGCTGATGCTGCAGCTGCCCTGCCATTTTGAAGCCTCTATGTAAGAGAAATTTAATAATTAAAAATCCTCAACATCTTTAACAGGCCAACTAATATTCATGTCAGCTCTGAAAGCTGGAAGCGTAATTTGTATGTATATTGACCCATTCAGTTTGAAGTCTTTTGAGACTTTCTAGGACAGCATGATGTATGATAGTTCATTGCATTTTTTACACACACACTATAAAAAAACATCACAAAAACCATCACTCTTTTTAACATAATGTGATTAAAAATATATTTGAACTACTTTCATACAGTATGCACATGAAAGATAATTCAGACATTTTTTTCTCCTCTTGATTTCTGTTATATTTTCTATATTTTCTGCCACTTCCTGGGGGCGGCTTCTTATCACTCATCTGTACTTATTTTTTTTAGTGCCAAGAAGACACCAGACAGGGTTTTTTCTAACGCAATGTTCACAAATGGGATCCAAAGCTGTGTTTCTACAGGGTCACTGCAGAAACCTGTGAAGGTTTTTTTTTTTTTTTTTCTTAAATTATTTAGTATTGTCCTGATTATTAAAAACACAATAAAAATCATAGCCATTCAACTTTCAGCTGGGTATCTTACATACACCTTCAATCAGTCTTTGATATAATGCAGAATCCATCCTTGATTTGCTGATTGTGGAGTTGATTGAATATAGTAACAGCAGTATAAAGGTTGATGTTTTGGACCTTTTTTTTTTTCCTTCTTCTTCTTTTAATGTGGAAATATTTATTTGAAATAATTTAGTGGAGCATACTGAATAATTTCAGTTGCACCCATGGCAATTTTTAGAGAGATGTGAGTTTCTTTGATCTTGTAATGTTTACAACAATTTTTTCCAAGCTCTTATGAAAAAACAGACCAAGGGAAGAAAACACACAGCAGAAACTCTATTATTTTCTATCTAACAACTCCTCATGTTAAGCTCCTGGGCTTTATAATGAAATTATGTTCCGCAGGTTATTTTTGAGTTAGCATTGAATTAAATGAAGAGATCCTTGATTTATTTATTTATTTATTTTTCATAAATTATGTCTGGACCAGCACTGTCGTGGAGTGGTGTCCCTGTCTGGGACGTGTCCTGTCTCCCACCATCCCTGGAGATGGACACTAAACCTGTCAAACCCTGCAGAGACTGGCAGACCAAGATGGACAGACGGAAACTAAAGTTAGATGTTTGTTCAATATGAATTTGAAAGAACCCTAATAAAAGATCAGCACCAAAACTAATATTGACAATCTTACTGTCCATGCAAAGCATGTGTAAATATATATTACCATTTAAACTAAAATTATTTTCTTCCTGAATGTAGTTCAAATAAAGAGTTTTCCAGTAATATGGCAGTTATTATGAGAAAGATAATAAAACAAGAAATCAAAAACGTTAAAGTAACGAGCTTTTGTAAAAAAATATAAAAGAAATGTAAGATGAGTGGGAAGGACTTCTTTGCCTACTCCATTCATGTATAATGACGAATATTTTTTCCGGAACACTTCCTTTGCAAAATTCACACTAAGACGGCTTAAAAATGATGGAACACATGAGCGATCTGCAGTAAAAATAGACTCATAAATGTTCTGACAGTTTAAAGTATTATCATAAAACAGTTGAAACTGTTTTGTACAAAAGGCAGGATAACATAACTTTGATTTACTTTTGCTTTTTACATCCAAAATGTTTCTCAGCTTGTACAGTATGTCTCCATTTGAAGAAGCTACCCATTCCAGAATTTAATTAATTTAGATTATACTAGCAGCAGTCCGTTTTGCTGCTTTCCGATGAATGACACAGTGAATCGTCCAGCAGGAAATTCCTTAAAAAAAGAATCGGCGTAAACCAAAAGAAAAAGAAAAAATCTGATGTTCTCTTCTTAATTTATAGTCTTTTTATCATTTTAAAACATGTTCTTTCAGATGCCAATGGAAAATACATCCTTCTACAGTTTAGCATGATGTGTTTTGTATGTTTTACAAACACATCACCAAATCGGTATTTAGTAAACAAATTGCCAATTTCATCAGGATTCTACCAGTTTAATGAAGCCTGTCTCAAAAAGAGCAAAAAAAAAAAAAAAAAGAAAAAAACTTTTCCAGGAACAACTGTTATAGCCTATTTGGTATTTTGTGACCAACCATGTAGAAATCCAGAGCCAGGTGTATGCAGCGGGTGTTCATTTGGGCTGAGATGGCAGCTGAAACAGGCACCATATATAGACTGTCACTCCTATGTTCCTCAAACAATCAAGTGACAACTCATTCTCTGGGGCTGTTGTCACCTTTGAAGTGGGCCCTCATCAGGAGTGTATGTGTCCTCATGGAATGAAGGCTGTCATTTACAATGGCTTTACTGCTTATTACTGCGCGGGAGTCAGTGACACCTGTCAGAAAACAGAGTGAGGAGGAGGACGTGGTGCAATTCTACAAGAACCTGAGGGTGCATAACAACAACAAGCTGGACAGGACTAATAAAAAAAAATCTACAAGAGGTGGCAGGATATTGTTGTTCAAAACTCAGTTCTACAAGAATACAGTTTTCTTTATTTTTATATATATATATTTTTTTTCTTTTGCACAGTTATACAGAATATAGAACAAACCTCGGGTAAATTTAAAAAAAAATGTTTTAGTTGCAAAGTCTAGACAATTTAATGAGAAAAATAAAAAAGCGTAACAATGTTGCACCTCACGGAAAATGCTCATTTTTAATTTACCAATTCAAAATGAGGCTACTGTCAAAGTAAGCTTACTGAGAAGGATAATTGCCAGCAGAAACTCAAAATTGTTAGTGAAACATTGAAGCAGCGCTGCCCAAATGCAGTTGAAGTTCATGTTGCACGGCCGAAAGGTTACACAAAACAGAATGTGGCTAGCTGATGCAAAATGACACAAAGTTCAGCTGGAAATGAAGTGATCTGGGAGCAAATTTTCTCAAAGTATCTTCTTAATTTTAAGAAAGGCCAAAAAGTCAGAGAAGACTTAAAAAGGAAATTCAAATTAAAAAGCGTTGCTTTTGGGTGCTACGTGCAATAAAACCAGCCTGTGGCTCTTCACTGTAAAAAATAGTAACCAGGAAAAAGCCTGACATTCAGCCTGACATTCAGTCAGGCTTTTTCCTGTAGAAATGACTGAGATATGCAGCACAAAGTTGAGTACTGTAAAGCAAACTGCAGCTTTGAGCAGCTGAGTTAATAAATAACAGTAACCTCATTTCAAATATGTTTTGTTTTTAATCCATAAAAGCAACACTTAGCATTGCCAGGGTGCACTATTTGATTTACACTGTCATGTGACTTGAAGAAAAAAAAAAACTTTATGAAGATACGGACTGTCAGGACTGCATAAAGAGAGTTATGTCTGCATGAGTCACATTATTGTTGACAGAGGTACTCTGGCTCAGAACTTTGCAGCAGATGAGCAGCTTGATAGTTTTAACCTTTTCTTTAAAGATGTGCATGTGCAAAATATCTCAGAAAAAACAAAACAAGGCTTTTAGTTTTCTTCCAAATACAGGAGATGCAGGGGAATCTGGAATAGATAATAAACTGAATTACATTCTTAATGGTGTTTTCCAACCCTCTACCGTGATATTCTGTGTTTACATTAGTACCAAGAGGAGCAGCATTAAGGTCTTGAGCTGTTCATTTTTCCACTCACAATTAAAATTTTGCTCTCATTTTAATGTCTCCAAGTTAAAGTGCTGTTGATGTTGAGATAATCAAAGACATTACAGAATAATAAGTATCAAACCAATCTGTTGTTTCTCCAAAAAATCATTACAATTTTTTTTTCCCCCAACAGAAATAACAGCTTTGCAGGGTGCTTTTGCTTAATGTGATTGCTGTTAATTCTTTGTGACATCAGTCAAAACTCAAAAATCAAGCAGTACACTAGTTAGTCAGAGTTGATGGAAAAGATGAATGAAGCTAAATTCAAGGGAATTATGTGAGAAAACCAATGACAGAGGTTCATCTCCCAGACAACAGCTCTGAACATACAGTCGCTGCTACAATGCATTGGTTTGGTCCAACCACATTCACATGTTGAAAATACCCAATCAGTCAACAAACATAAAACCAAGTGAGAATTAAAGCTTGTGTTCACAGGTGCTGTTTAATTAGTTGAGAAGGCAAAATGTCAAGAAACAAATCAACATGTTGTGCATTTTATTTGTATAACACTTTAAGAAAAACAATTCTTTCCACTTGATAATTATCTGTGTTCTGCGGTTGGTCTATCACATAAAATAGCACTGAAATACATCATCGCTGCAACCACAAAATATGAAGAACTCTGAGGGGCTTGGATAATTTTGCAAGGCTAGCTGTTGATTTCAA
The DNA here is from genome assembly GCF_027474105.1 of Poeciliopsis prolifica. Taxonomy (NCBI): domain Eukaryota; kingdom Metazoa; phylum Chordata; class Actinopteri; order Cyprinodontiformes; family Poeciliidae; genus Poeciliopsis; species Poeciliopsis prolifica. The sequence continues at coordinate 3,600,411 of NW_026562396.1, forward strand.
TGGAAATTGTACTTTATTGTTTCAGATTTTTCACATGATAGATTATGACATATATATTATTATCCCTTTACCGCATCTGTCTTTGCTAATCATTGTTATATTTTATTGTTCCCAGCCATGCCACATGTAGTTTCCCTTTTCTAATTCACTGCACATCATTGTCAAGTTTCTTCACAAGCAGTGTGAACCTTCAAATATGCCTCACTTTGAAGGTAATGAAATCAACAACCAAAAATCATTCGATAAAATTTATGCTTATTCCTATTTGGTTGCACGTTTTTTTTTTTTTAGCATGTTTATCTAATTGAGTTTTATTTTTAGAGTTGAGTGCTCTTCACAGCAGGATACTCTCTGCATGAGATGCATTCACTGAAATGGAAATTTTCTGAGTCTTACCTTGATGGACTGCAGAAGAGAGAGGGCTCAGTGTGAATCGTGAACAACTGAATTTCTTTAATTGGTTTAGAAGCATTGTAAAGTCAATGATGTCTGTGATACTTTTTTTTATGGTCGGATTTATGGATGGATTTATCAGTCAAAATTGAAAGGTGGAGATGAACATCCATATCAACTCAATGGAGAATTGTGTTTTGCTTTCAACCATTTGTGGAGCTTGAAACCACTGACCTCTCCCTGTTGTAGAGCAGTTGCAGTGCAGACACGTTTTGCCCCATTCTGCTCTCCCACTCTTTCAAAATTTGAAAAAGTATAATCACATCCTAAATTACCTCATAGTCTCGCAGGCCTGTTGAAGAAAATGTAACTCCCAGAAGCAAACAGAAATCATCTTATGAGTAAACAGAGACACACAAATGTGGTTTGAATGAAACATTTCTAAATGGTGAAGCAGCGGTGTAAACAGATAAACAGGTGTGTCAGAGATGACTAAAATCTTGTAGCAGCATGAGATCATTAGTGGCCCAGAATATTTCTTTAAAGATACAGCAAGTAATTTTAGCTGGAATTTTTAATTACATTTTGAAGACGGTGACTACATCCTTGATAGGATTAGCCATCAAAGCTTGAAAAGATTCATCCATCTTTCTGTCAGCCATCCTCAAGGACATCAAGACTGTGATTGGATAAAGGGGGGGAGAAAATCTTACCCGCCCTGTTGTCATTACCAATTCTACAGTGGCAGATCTATTTTTACTTTAAGTAAGGAGGAAGGAAGTAGTTTAATTTTGCCTTGATCCTTTTTGTGAAGCCTAGTGGGGTTTCAGTCTGTTTAAAGAGCGAGAGGGATGTCTAATGGCTTCTTTAATGTAAAGTTGAAATACTTCTCCTTCAGTGAGACCTCTGAGGAAAAAAAATGCACTGATCACCAAGTGTGGATACTTTTATGTCACTCTTTTATAAAAACTCCCATTTTTATAAGCTTTAAAACTTTTTGCCATTGCTTCTATTTTTACTGGGGTGGAAAGGTTACTGCATTATGATTAAAGAAAGTGTTGAAACTCATTACTAGTTTGAACATCACATAGTGGCTACATTATGATAAATATAATCTTTTAAATAAATCTACATGCACGAATAATAACAGAATGTACAGATTGTACAATTCAATGGCTCTGAGTAGTTGAATATTTCTATTCAATGACTCAGGGGAAAAATCCCACTTCTACATATAAAAAGACCAGAAATGTCCAAAATGCACTTTTTAGAATGTCTAACAAAAAGACCAGCTTTTAAGTGTCTGATAAAAAGGCAAGGTGAAAAAAATAAATTAAATTGGTTTAAAATCCATGTAATAGTATTTGCAAAAACAGCTGTGACATATTTAGGTTCAAGTTATTCGAGGGGGGATTTCTGCTTCAGGCCAAATCATGTAGTTAGTTTAATGCTGTGGGAACAAATAGTCTGCATTTATACTAAATGAAAAGACTTAGAGAGATTTCTACTGCAGCTAAAATATTAACTCTTCAGAACTTCACTTAAAAAGTCAGAAACTATCCCTTTAATCCTTTGCAAAAAGGGATTTATACCTCAAACTGCAGTGCTAATGGCATCTCTGTGCACTGGCACCTTTTGCTCACATTTAAATGAGGTAATATGCGTGAGCACATAGGAAAGCTTCCCATCCTAATGCAAATTTATGTAAATTTTCGCCAAAAAATCTTCCAATTAAGTAAGATCAATGCTGTTTGAGGCACACAGTCAACCTCTCTCGCTGCTTCCTTTACAAACAAAAGGAAGCATGTTGCAAAAGTATTAAGCTTTCAGAAATTTATAAAACTGGAACTGTAGAAAGGATTTTTACAAATAGTCAAATTTGTAATGTTCACTAAATTCGGCTGCCTGTTTAAAATCCAGAACCGTGTTTACAAAAATTCCTCTTCAAGTTAATAATATTAGAATTCACACAATGGCACCATTATTTTAAAATACTGATGATAACATTTTGATCAGTCAACATGTTCCTGATATCTTGTTCATTCTTATGTTTGCGAAAAGAGGGAATCGACTCTCTTCACAAGACAGTAATATTTGCAGGCTGCATATATCACTTATAAGCAAAGCTTGACTTTTTGACCCTTGAAATGCAATAATCAACAAATTGCATAACAGAGTTTTTTGTGATATCAAAATTGCACAAACTGTTATTGCATTTGGAATATTTTGTGATTCATTGACTGAATATTGCATCCATTGACTTTAAATAACTCTTTGAAAAGTAACTGTAAGAAAAAGAAAATATTTGCATTCTCATTGTGATTCCTTTGTGATATGTTGCTCTGGCAGTTTTTAGGAGTGATTCTGTATTTTATACTTAAGCTCACTGTGAAGACATATTTGTCTCTCTGTCACATTTCTACATCATACGTTTTTTTGGTTAAAAAAAAAAGTCTGAATGTGTTTATATAGCAAACGAAACTGCAGTCAGAGGTGAGAAGGCATGAAATGTGTCACATTGTCTGAATTTGATGAGGATGTTTGCATCTCCTGTCCTTCGTTCTATTTGCTTTGTGAATGACAATGTAAGATTATGGCAATGGCAGATAGCACTGCAAATAATGTGCAAAATGTGGGGCAAAGTGTGGATGTAGTGAATAACTCCCACATCCTACATTCAGCTTTCTGTTGCTTAGAGTGGAGTGGATCCTTTCTAAATTAAGATCATCTGATCTTGCAGAATTTATTTTAAGTTTTAATGCAAAAGAGGCGGAGCTCTCTCTTCTTAATTCTTGATTTCACTAAAGGAGCAAATAAAACAACAAAACCCTGGAATGTGTAGACTAATCACTGTCTATTTGCAGTATCCATGCTGCAGCTGCACAACAAAGGAATCGTCTTTCCCCATAATAAGTATCCTTGTTCATTGTTGTGCAAATCTTGGCATACTGTACAAATTTACATGACAGGAGCTTTAGTTCTTCGGTTCTAGTCTGCGCTTTGACATAAATTTGTGTGTGCCGAAATGCATACATTCATGTTGTTGCGTGGTTCTAAAGAGGGTTATTTACCACAGTCTGTTGCTTATCTGAGTATGACAGCCAGCATTTAGCTAATTATCACGAAACATGAAATATAGCCACGTCTGATCGAGATGCCAGTTTTTACCTGATCGAGTCACGATGTTTGACATATTGATGTGCTGACCCAATGATGGATGGAAGGATAGCACAGTCATCACTAAATTATTAGGCTGAGAAATTTAATCTCCTTCTTTTCAAAGGAAATAGGTTTAAAGAAAAAAGCCTTATCAATCCACCTGCTATTCATCTCCGTGTGCTCTAAAAATGAAATATGCTGTATTTTTTGGATTTACACCAAAATGGTCAATGAATGACTGATGTTAGCCTCCACACAGTTACTGTGAAGCACACAAAAAAAGTAAGCTTATTCATAGCTTTCCTAATTCTTTCCTTACTTTTAATTATGCACTTCAGTTTATGTGCATATATTTTTTATGCTGTGTGGGAAGAAAAAGCACCAGAGCGTGAGCAGCTCAGAGACAAACAGAATGAAACAAAGATTATGCATGGTGTCTCCACCCTGCAGGGTAGCAAAGCGTTTCAAAGGCTGGCTAGACCGCACTGGGCAGCTGCTGTGGTGTAAAGAGCCACTACCCTGCCAGACACACAGATGTAGAGTAATGAGTCATTGTGTACTGGAATCTTGTCAAAAGCCTCCTTTTCTCTTCTCCTCTGTTGTTCCTGTCTTTGTAAATGTCTCTTTTACTCCTTCCTCTCCATATCACATCCCTCTGTGTCTCAATACTTGTGCATAGGCCTGAACGCCATCTTAACGATTTCCCTGGCTTGTTTGCGCTTGACAAAACGCGCTCATCAAGTGTTCCGATGAGGACTTATTTCTGACCACGTGGCACAAAATAAAATTTAATAAGGTCACATTGCACAAAGCAGCACCAAAGGGCAAAATTTGTAAAGGTCACAGCAGGGGTAGAGAGGTCTCAGCATGCAGCTCGGCTGGGAACAAGGCGGAATAATTTGACAGTGGATAAAAACGAAGGGAAAGAAGTCCATGAAGGTCTTGTATTCTTCCTTTTAATTTCTCTTTTTCCTTTCAGCTTAAATCATTTTAGTGAGTAACAAGGCAGTGTTTTGAAAAAGAAAAAAGTACTGTTTTTTGTTGTTGTTATCGGAACAGACTGGGCGAGGTCCAAAAAGGCAGTATATTAAGTTAGGACTATTTAACGTATCACAGAGAATTAAATGAAATTAGGCGGAAACCATCTCTCGTTTACAAATAGAAAACGCACAAGTGGGTTATGCTGCATCAGAAGGTAGGCTCTATTATTCATTTATTTCTGCTTCTCTTTTTCATCAGTCATTAGTTTGACTGCCTGCAACAACAAACACATCAAAGACCGGACTGGAGAAAAGAGCTAGTAAAAATGCATTGCACCAGTTGAGGCGTTCACTTGTGACTCAGAGAGAGGGCAACGACTTCATGAGACTGCCAATTAGCTTGTTCGAGATGCCTTTCCTGGAAACTGAACTAAAGCAGGTGGCAGCAGCAGGAGGCAGCAACAAAAAGCTGTAGTTAAGGCACTTTAGTTTCTTGCAGCCTTCAGTGTCACAGAAAGTCACCAGAACACTCAGGCAAGATAAGAACTCCATCGAAAAAGATGTGAATTGAAGATTTCATTAAGAAAGCTGCTGGGGCTTGTCAGCATCTTCATGACTTCATCACAGTATAACTACTATGTTACAGAAAAATGCTCATTCTAAATCTGTCTTGTAGGAGTTTGCCAAAATTACATCGAAGAATGTAATTCTTCGATGTAACTTTCCAACTACTTTGGAAAGTTGCTGTAAATAATAGGCTGTTCTGTGATTTGTAGAGTTTTGGAAATCAGAAGAAGAAAAAAAGCCATTAGCCACAACAGTCAAATCTGTACTTTATGCTTCTCCTTCTTCTCCTCCCGCTTCTTCTTCTCAAATATCAAGAGGGAATGTGGGCTTTTACAATCACTTAGCCATTTTCTGGCAAACATAATTATCTTTGCAGCACACGGTGTTGTTCTCATTCACCAACAGCACAACATCTCCTCCTCCTCTCTGCACTGCAAGAAGGTTGATAAGAGAGGAGGAGCCTGAAGGGAATAGGAGGATGTCTGATAAATACACCTTTTGTTCTTTTCTTTTATTTATTTCTTCATTTAGTTTAGTTTTGAAAAAATCCAAACAAAGATATAAAGTGTTTGTTCATTGCTCTGGCAGTTAGTTTTGAGTAAAATTATTTATGTAATCTGTTGAAGTTTGTGCGATGACACATAAAAAAAATCGATATTAAACACCTGGTTATTTTTTATTGACTTTTGCTTTTAGTGCCTATGTCACTTTCTTCCATTTAAAATAAAGCATTGAAAAAGCATTTACTCTCCTAAACACAGCAATCGGTACCTAGATATCTTGGTGTATTTCAGGTTTAAATGAGCTTTTTCTCTGCTGACAGCGCCCCTAGTGGAACATAGAGGCGCTGCGTCTCAATGGGATCATAAAAGGAAGTTGCAGATCAAAAAATTCTAATTGGTAAAAGTTTCTGTAATTGTAAATTCACTTATTGTGTTTTTACTTTTTGCCAGACTTTTACATGTTTCAAATCATCAAACTTGACTCAAGACTGCAAAGAACCAACAGTTTTTAAAATTATAAATTTATTTTGATAAAAGAAAAAAAAAAATATCCAAACCAATTTGGCCCAATCTGGAAAAGGTAATTGGTTGGGTCACCTTTGATCATAACCATTGCCATCAGGCTTTTGACATAACTGTATTTCATATTGCTATGGAGGAATTTTCACCCACTCTTTTTGTTGAAACATTGTTTTAATTACTCTCACTGCTGGATTTTTGAGCATAAATTGCCTGGTCAGGGTCATGACACAGCATCTCATTTAGATTTGGATATCAAATAGGTTTCTCCAGGGGTGATGTGGTGGCACAGGGCACAGGGGTTAAGCACAACCCACATAAGGAGGCCTAAGTCCTCGACATGGCTGTCACAGGTTCGATTCCAGGCCTGCTGACCTTTGTCGTTTGTCTTTCCTCTCTCTCAATACTCCACTTTCCTGACTGAGCACTTTCAAATAAAAGGCCATTAGAGCCAAATCAAAGCTGACAATAAATAGGCCAAATAAATGACCAGTTTAAAACCATTTACTGGTGTTCTTCGGATCTCATAAATTGGCATTAATTGATACTTCTTGATAACTCAACATCCTTCTATACTTGCTCCTAACACTTGTATATTTCTGTATATATTTCATTCTTCCAGCAAAGCCTGGAAGTATAAAATAAAACGACTGTACAAGTTTTTCTTTTCCTTTTCATTCAAATACCAAAACCTAAAATTGAACCAAATCATGAACATCAAAAAGAAAAAAGGAAATAATCAGAGTTGGGAGTGTTGCAAAAGAGGACGCCTTTTTCTTTGGGTTACCAGAAATAATTGAGAAAAAAATAACTTTCGAATGAGTCTATATGTCACTGAGGCACACACCTTGTTTGGAAAAAGCCTTAAATGATAAGCACTGCTGTAAATGGGCAAACTGCATAACTGTTAGTTAATAAATTGCAATGATAATAGCACATAACACCATATTAGAAAGATATTAGATGTTTTCTGGCTTTGTTTCAACACTCTTTCTGTATTGTAGCCTATGTGACGTCTTTAACCAGCTGCACTGTCTTGTAAGCAGAAAATCACTTAATTTTCTGTGGTTACTGAGCTGCAACCAATGATCTCTGGAAGCGTTTCTGGTGCTACTTTTTTTTCCCCCATTCCTATCCGCAACTGATTAACTTCAAAGTGGCCACAAATGCAAGTCTCTGAAGAGAAAGCTTTTAAACTTACTTTAAAAGACGGACTCGGGGCACGGCTTCTAAAATGGCTTTGTAGGCAACATCTATGCAGGAGAGAAAAAGGGGGAGGGGAGTAAGATAAAGCCATCAACACATTCTCTTACAGATGTTTGAATTACCAGTAGAAATATATCTTGAGTAATTTGTCTTTTATCTCGTCTTTTTGTTTTTATTGGGGTTTTTTCAGAATTAAAAGTTGAAAAAAATTTAGAGATAGATATACTTAGGTCATGCAGTAAGCGTAATAGCGGCCTGAATCTTGCTTCACCAACTATATATGTATATATATAGTTGTACTTAAAATAATGTTTTCAGAATTTGAAGCCAAATTACCACAGTGAGCCTCTTTTGTCTTTTCATTGATCAGATAAATAGATAATCAATATTATTATTAAGCTGATAATATTAAATAGTGTCATTACACCAGAGCTGCAGAGTCAGCATGAGCCAAAGTGTCAGAGACACTTTAGGTAGCAGCCACTTCTGCCACCAGGAGAGAGCAATGCACCATGTCACTTTACAAATCCATCTCTGGACATTTTGGAGGAACCCAACAAACAGCCTGAGGCATTGACTTGACCCTGAAATTCCCTGCATCCCCGTCCAATAGAAACCAGCAGGAAACACCAGAACAACCTTGATAGTTAGGGATGCTGCTGTGAAACCCACAACACTCCCAGCAACTCAGTGCTTCACATCACTGGAGACCCCCAGAGATCTTGTGTTCACACCCCATTATGTCAAGAGGGAACTGCTAAATACAAAGCAAGAGATTGTATTGTTTGTAAATCTTTTTTTAAATTATGCAAAAACTAAATCGCAACTGCAATTTTCAGCTCAGCTGCTGTCTCTCAGAGTCCACACAACCTTTCATGCCCAAAACAACTTCAGCTGGAGTTAAAACACGAGACCTCAGCCAACCATGTTATAAACTCAGACAATGCAGTGTGTTATCACCAGCTACAGTGCCCTCCGGTGGCTGCTGGAGCCGGTGTGCTGAACCAGTGTGGCCGGATGTGGAACAGAGATAGGGTGCTCTGATAGAGCTGCAGGCATAAAAAAGAGCATTTCATGTTGCTAAAACACAGACGAGCAATGGTGTCTTAGTTCTGCATCACAGAACTGGATGTGTCTTTGCAATTTCTGTTCTGAGAGCCTCTGCCAACCTGCTAGTCCCCCTGGTCAGGAAAATGTGTAGCACTCGTGTTCATGTTTAAATAGTGGAGGATGGCGGTTGCTGTCCTTCAACCTATTGACTGGTCATGCATCACGACTGACCTTTGTGTGGAAAAAAAAAAAAAAAGTACTGGCAGCTGAAGGAATCGTGAAAGTGTTTGATTTCTGGTAAGGTCTGGAAGATAAAAGTTTAAACTAAGAGGCACAGAAAAGACTTTACAAGGATTGCAGTAAGTCAAGGATGAAATGGAAAAAGATGGAAAGTGCATTGATTAGATCACTCAGCAGACCATAGAAAGAGACCGAGAGAGGAAATGGCTCAAAGATCCCGATTTAATAGTATTCTTTCAGACAGGCTAGTCATCGGAGAGTGTGAATGACTTTGAGTTATCACCCCTTTTATTGTATCCGGATTGATCACATTATCTCCCATCCATCTCTGTATGTTCATCCCAGCTGAAAGTGGTTGTCCAAAGCACATAATGGAAAGATTAGAAGAAAACCTCTGTTCTGGCAACACTCAATATTTCCCCATTAGTGCACCGACCTCTGGGATTAGACCTTTGCCACACATTAAAGATGTCAATACTGCTAATATTGTTTTTGGAGGTCCTCCATCTTCTTAGAGCTACGGCTTGGGTAACCAGATCTATTTGATGAGATCTATCCAACAACTCTGAGACAGGCAGTTGGAGACCTCAGGGTCTCATCTCCTGGAGAACGGAGACTTTCTCCATTTCTTCAAAGTGGATGCTCATACTGGCTAACAAGCAAGTCAACATCTGTATCAGGAGACAGAAAAAATACATAAACTGGATCAAAGTGTTTTGCTTTAATTATGATTTCTATGAAGTTATTTTCATTTCAGTTGTGAGTAAATAAAGTTTGTTAGTAAATCACAGAAAAGGCTCAGAAAATAGGAACAGTTGCAGAAGGATAATTGGTACTTGTACTGGGTGATCTGATTCATTAAATTAGCTGTTTGTTTTTTTTAGTAAAAACAAGTGTATTGTATTTTTTTTTTTAAATAATGAACGTTTGTGAGTTTTTGTAATGTTGTTCTTTAGGCACAAGAGGGCGTCATTGAGCTGTGCCTGGGTTTCAAAGCGTCTGTTCATGTTATTTAGAGTCTTCATACCACATACCGGTTCTGCAAACTGAGCTAATCAAAGAATTAAGAAGATTTGATTGAGCTCAAGTTTTGTTAGTTTAACAGATGTCCCATTCTAATTCCATTAATGAGGGAACCTGGTTATGTAATAATAATAATCAAGACTCATTTAAAGTCCAGTCTAAGAGAAAACTGTCCAAAAAGGAAATAATTGAAGTATTTTGAATATTTGCAGTATTATTAAGAGTTTTTTTTTTTTCTTCGCATGTTATGAATGGCTGTATACTGAGAAGAAGAAGAATTGCAGTGGTTAATGGAAACACACTCCTGTGTGTGAGAGAATGTTCTTTCTGTGCTGCAATGCTGAGGTCATATCCACTGGGATGGCTTGGCCGTGTGTGGACAGGATGAGGAATAGAGCTCTACTTTCTGAGTTAGATAAATACCTCCATCCGCTTCACCAGAGCATTCATCGGGGACGGCACAAAGACCAAAATCAGCAATACATAAGCATCAATAATTAAGCAGCCACACACAACATAAGAGGGTGAAGAGCAGGTGGGGTCCTCAGTGGTCCATAAGGTTGGCTCTGGAGTGGTCCTAAATGCTGCTAATGTCTCTGAAGCATGTCACAAAGGACAAAATGGAGCAGGATGCATCTTTTTATTATTATTTAAATGATATATGCATTATATTGTTCATTTATTTGCCTTTCCTCTGGCTTACCTCCATTTATTTTTTCTTCAACTTTTATAGATTTAAGTCAGACTACATGACAAATAAGGATAAAGACTCCCTCTGAAGACAAACAACAACCCAACCCAGTCTGGAGAAGCCTGAGCTTTATATCTTATTAATGAGGGCCACCATCAGAGCAATGCTGAGCAAAACAATGCTGATGCCATGGCTTTTATTTCATTCGATTTGTCGAATGATTGATACAGTTCTGTTCACTGGTATCAACTATTATCAAACCAATCAAGCTAAAATCAGTTTAATAAAACAGAATAACTGCATCAACAAGTACATAATGAATGTGTTCTCTCACACTTCATACAATAAAAGTAAGAAATAAAATCTACAAATTCCGTATATTCTTTTTTTAAATTTTTTATTTTATTTTATTTTATTTATTTTTTTTTTTTTTGCAATTTTATGTACAGATGGTTTGGCAAATCCTTTAAGAAGATGCATTCTGCTGCTACCAGTTTTATTTTGGATGTAAAAGGGGCTTTGGTGTCATGTTTTCTGTCCTAGGGGTCCTGGGACAGAAAAGGTCTAGGATTTCTTCCCGTGTCACTTTGTCCTAGCCAAGGGACTAACTCTAACTATTTTTTTTCTCTTATCCTTGTACATCTTTATCACACTCCAGTAGTTATGGCAAGTAGTTCTGGGAAAACATGGGAAATTTAGTTTGGGCTATCTGAGTAAAGTTAGCATTATGTAATGTATAAAGTTGCCACTAGGGGGAGGGGCAGAGCTGAAGTTGGACAAAAGAAAACAAAGAGGAGGGGTGGACTGGGAAATAACCTTTAAGAGGGAAAAAGTCTGTAATAATTAAGGCTGAAATGTTTGAGATTAAGACAAAGAGGACAGGCAGATGATGCCGTACCTTTTTTTTTTATTATTTAAAAAAAAGAAAAGGTAATAATTTGTGTTTTGTTTGTGTGCATGCAGGTGAGAGAGAATAACCTGTATCCCTCCCCTGCCATTGCCGGCATTTCGCTCAGCAGTGTATTTCCATTCATGGGGCATGGTGGGAGCAGTGACCTCGGGGAGACCCTGTAATTATCCTCTGTGTCTGCGACAGGCCCAGATAATCAGTCTCACTGGGAATACTGGCTGAGATCTGTGGATGAGTGATTCTAAAGGACCTAATCCTCAATGAAGCACTCTCTTAGCTCTCGAACTGATGGCTGGAGTGCTCTCACAAGATGCCTGTTTTGATACACTCTCAGGTCACAATCTCTGTAATCTGTCTTTTATACTCTATTCTGTCACAATTTGCATTTCACCACTTGGTCTCCCTTGTATTTGATTCTACTCTTCATATAAAGCAAATTGGTTTTAATCAAAAATTTCAACAATCTAAATCATAATTTTGTTACATGTGTTAAATTGTAACATTTTTGTGATGGCACCTGACCATAAAGGATACATGATGCAGATTTTCTTATCAGTTGACATGAAAATGTAATATTACTATTTCAGCTCTGATAGCTGCAGTAATTCATTTTGACTGTATTTATTTATGTTGCACCAAACCAAACTGGTATACCAATTGATACACATGTGTAATCAGACCGAATTCAAATTCAATTTCCATTTGACATTGGCTATAACTATTTAATCTTACAGGTTAATAACTGATTTATCTAAGGAACTCTATGTGATTGCATGGAGTTTTTGACTGACCAGCAATCTGAGAAAGCATGTGGGGACAGTAGACGTCACAAGTTGGTACATGAACACATTAAGATGTGGTTTTTCTTTTAGGAGTTAATTGTCCAAATCTGAGCGGAGGCTATTTAAAACTAGGATAGGCAAACTTGCATCTACTGCTGTCACATTACACCAAGTGCTGGTGCTTCAGATAAAAAAACAAAAAAAGTAAAGGTTAACATGCACAGTTACCCTTTGAAGTCAGGGTGTGTGTACACAAACACAATGGTTCAACATCTCATACATTTTTAAAAGACGCTTCAGAAAACGGCAGAGATTTGGCACAGGCCGCAAACAAATGAAACAGCACATACTTACCAAAACCTCACACAGCACACATTTTAATATCAAGCCACTGACCAAAAAGCACCAAAACAAAAACTCATACATTTCTGCTAAAGTTTATTCACTCTTAATTGCATTATTTTTGCTGCTTTCCACCCTCACTCTGCAGCAATAAAAACATTCCACCCCCACCATTTTTTATTTTTACTCCAAAGTTTTCTGCCTGAAAACTCTGTGGAGAAATTTACAATATGGATGTATTCATTGAAATTTCCAGTACCAGAGACACTTGTGCATCTCCGCCTTGCGAGACGAGCAAAGCAGCATTCCCACAGGGGGGGCCTGGGAATCAATTACCATTCTCCCGAGGCAGGGGATTGGCTACCAGAGGACCACAACATCCCAGACAGCCACACGGTCAGGCTGTCATCGTTTGATTTACAAATAACCAGCTCCTAATTGTATCACATCGGTCTGCAGGTACATCTAATTTAGGAGGGAATGTGAATTCACAAGGGTTTTGGCAGGCAGAGCTATTGTGCCTTTCTGGTAATAAAGGAGAAGCAGGCACTTTAATGTTGTTGGCCCCTGGTAGCCCTGCACTGCGATCTGCACACACTGGTGGAGGTTTGGGAGCCAGACTTTTGTGCTATTCCAGTTTGATCGACAGCTGACATGACTGGCTCTGGAGTTGCCAGTCAATGCACAGCTGAAAGTAGTCCCAGTGCAAGAGCCCTTCGCTCGAGGAAATCTTCAAAGGATTTTATTTTTTTTTGCTATTGTATTGTTGTGTTCTCTCAGACTGATGAAGTCCGTGTTGCAACCGCATCTACTGGACGATGAATAGCTGTTCCTATAAAGTTTACAAGAAGAAAAGTGGCGTTGCAGTTTGCCGCTATGTCATCGGGAAACTAAAATTTATAATCTAGTTATGTGGCACTCACAGAGCTCTTACCTTCAATGAGATGCAATAAATCATTTCAGCCTTGTGAGGTAATTGCTGGTTTAATAGAGCGTCTTTATTTAGCTTATTGTCTGATCTTTTCTGCATCCATGACATCAGAAGAAGACAGCAGACTCCCCTGAGCATCAAAACGCAGACAGGCTGGAACAAAAAATAACAACGGCTCTATTAATCTACTATGTCATGACTCTTGATCAATATATATTTTGTTCTTGCTCAACAATAACCATTTATCAAGTGAATCTCGATCTGGAAAGGATAACCTTTTAAGATGTCAAGGGGAAGGAAGGGAGTCTATTTAACATGCAGATAAAGTGGAACAAAGTTGTACTTTTTTAGATTCAGAAGATTCACAATTCCCTCTATTAATTTAATGAAATAAATGTAGTCTATAGTTTATTAATATATGAATGCTCTAATGCTCTGAAAGGGATTTTTGGGAAACAGTGGTACAGACCTTCAGCCGCAACAGGAATTAAAATTGCACAAAGTTGGACAGTGCCACCTTTCAACAGTAAAAATGTTCTATAAAATGAGAATATTGAGCTTAACGAAGGTACTGTATTACTAAATGAGCAAGATTAAATTATGAAAGGGAATATATTTATCAACCTGTTATTCATCTTGCTCTGCCAGACCTTGTATATTGGTCAATTCTTTTTAGTCTGAGGTAAATATATAGTTCCATGTTCTTTTGCATTTATTTATAAACCTTTTAAGCTCATTTGAGATTCAGTCATATTCAGTAAATAAGAGTGTTACACTGTTATTCACAAAGTGAAGCATATTATATAGATTAACTACACACAGGTTAATCATAAGAGGGATTATTGTTCCTGTTAGTTATATATTTTTTTCATTTTCAGGTCATGAAAACATCTAGACCATTAAAAAACATTTTAATACAGAAATGTGGCCTTACTGAGAAGAAGTACTATTAATAACAGCTTAAATGTAATATATGTAATAATCTAATTGATTAAAAATTACTGAACACTTCTCAAAAAGATTTTTATTCCTTGTAAGAAGTAAAACATTTTTGTGTTGAGGGCACAACACAGCAGCTCATCTTGCTTATGCAATGGGCCGGCCTTTTCTGCTGCAGTTCTCTAAGAGTGAGCTTGAGAAGTTTCTTTCAAACTCAATTTGAAACTCTGTTACTTTCCTCCTAATTGTATAAGTTGACAAAAAAGAGTTGAGTCCAACGTTGTTGCAGCTCCACTTGTTTCAGACTTAGTAATTCTTTAGATAAGTTGGGTTTTTTTCTTAACTTCGTAGATGATCAATTTCAATTCACATCTGCCTGACTTCAGCGGTAAGTTCTCTCGTCTTTCCCCTTTTGAGCAAGAGACAGGATCTCTAGTGTTCTGTTAATTTTTTTCTCTCCAAGGAAGAAGTACATGACTAACTAACTCTGGTCAATCATAAAAGGAAAGAATAAATTATATTTTTATAAAATGCTTCGGTTACATTTCTTATACAAAATTAGTAAAGGTACTCACTTCTCCAGAGAATTTATAAATAAAGAACAAAAAAAACAAAAACAAGCTTAACACATGTTCTTTTTTTCCAATCAAACAAATGCACTAAAGTTGTGTTCAAAAAGAAAACATTCATTGTCGGTTTTCAAAATCTTTTAACAATTTGTGTTGACACACAAATAAAGAAAACAGAATAACATTTGAAGTGATAAACATTGCTTATCAAAGCTTGCTTGTTTGGGATTTGTTGTTGTTGTTGTTGTTGTTGCTTTTCTGCTAACACATTTTATAACTTTTTATGTAAAACTGTAAACTCCATCTCAATTACTTCCTAATCTGCTCTCAGCTTTGCCCTCGACAACATTTTTCAACAACTGCTCCCGGTACGAGTCGCTCGTGTAGTTCACTGAGACTGAAATACTGAAATTGCCAGTCATTTCAGGAAAATGAAAACCATAGAGTTTCACCGTCAAACAGATTTCCTGCATTTAGGCTGCTGCTCACAGTACATAAATACAATATAGTTCTCAGAGCTTTACGACACCCAAAAGGAATATTCACAAATGTGGTGACAGCTCCTTTATTTGTTGACCGGCAGACAGGCAGAAATGTTCAAGTCAGTAGTAACACAATACTAACATATGAAATTCTCTGATTTGCTATATACAGTTTTCTTTTTAATAAAAAGCTGTCGCCTGTGTGGAAATAGTTTCTTAGTTCTCCTTGCGCTGTAAAATTGCACCAATTCCCGTGTTTATTTTTTTTATTCTGTTTCTGAGAAGTATGTGTTTTCTGTATTTTCACATTAGCAGATGAGGGAATTGTGCAGCTGTTCAAGGATAATCTAATTCATTCTGTGAAAGGTTTTTACCATCTTCTGATGTAGTTCAAAGCCTTAAGTGTTTGGTTTAAAACCCACAGTGGAGCTACAGTTAAGAACAGGGGAAAAGGTGTGATCAAGTGGATTACTAACACTAAATATTGCACTTACCTTTAATGGGATAATCTGCATGTTTTTTTTTTTTTTTTTTTTTTTTTTTTCAAAGGCATTGCAGTGAAATCTGTTTAAAGTTTTGAATAATCCACATGCAAAAAAAAAAAAAAAAAAGATCTGCTGTCCTATTCATATCATTTTTAGTTGCTATTAATCTTTGGTTGCAAATGTGACGTGCAAAAGTAGTTTAATAATAATCTTCTGTTTCTAATGATCCAAACTGTCACTAACACGAGACAAGAAATCCACAAAACCACGCCACCCAACGGGACGTGCTGGCAGCCAATGGGATCGCTGAAGCCAAAGGCCATGGCAGCTACAGGTGCGCCTCATTCTTTACTGCCTGACTGAGATGGATATCATCAATTTCTGTTGGTAGCGTTTGCACTAAGTTGTATCTAAATAATTCAACAGCTGGAGCGACTCTCAAATTGCTTTTATTCCGAACAGAATACAAAACAGACAATGAAAAAAAAAAGAGCACACGTTTCCTTTTTCTTCTGTGGTTGCAGAAAGATTTCCTTGTCAGAAAAAAAGGAGGGTAAAACATTGTGGGCTAAGTGATTCCATACATCTCCTCTGCTTTGTGTTGTGTGCTTCACACAGCAAATTCAAACTAACCCGAAACACAGTACCATTTTTTTTAACATGTTCTCTTTCTTCCACCAGTTTCCCTCCCCTCTCCCTCTTTTTCAACGGATAGAGCAGCCTTTTCAATATTAGTCAGCATGTGTACGGTCCATAGCTGCAGTTTCTTTGGAACAAATTTACAAAGCAAGACGCACTGAGCACAAACACAGCTCCAGCACTTAACAACTCTTCCCCTCTGCCTTCTTTCTCCTGTGATTTTGCAAAGTAAACAAACATCATTTCGAGTGATTCCTCACAATCCATCCCCTCTGCCTCTGTAGTCTGCTTGAACCCGACTTGCTTGCACTTGTCAGAGGATTTGCTTTAATCGCTCGGTGCTACCATGTGATGTTCAAGGCCCCGCTCCTCCTCCCAGCCATCTCGTCTCTTTATCTGTCAATCACAAGAGCTTGAAAAAAACATGGAGCCTTTATTTCAAGAGCTGCCTGATCAATATCATCAATCCATCCACCACCCCTTCTCGCACCCCTCATACACACATGTTCTCTCCCTTCATCTCTCCCAATCGTTCCCTTTCTTGACTTCTCTCTCTCCTTCGCTTCTCCCCCTCTCCCTCTCTCTCTCTCGCTCTCTCTCTCTCTCGGCTGCTGCAGCTGTATCCATTTCCTCCTGGCAAAAAGGGACTTTATGAATAAATGATACTGAATTGCTGAAGGTTCAGATACTAAATAATGAATTTCACCACCAAAAACACAACAACTTCTCCAATCATAAAATAGCTCTCCCCTTCCATATTGATTGTGCTTGTGCAACCAGATGCACAGAGAGCACAGTCTGCATCCGTGCAAGGTAGAGGACCATACGGGGGAAAAATGTACAAAAATCACATGGATCTACATGCTTTTTTTTCCCTTTTTTTTTAAATGGTAGATATCTGATAAGAGAGGCTAACAGATGGGTGCCGATGGCAGGCACACTTTCCCAGAGCTCCTATCTCATCTTCGTGGAAACAGTGGAGTTGGAGTGAGAGGTGGAGGGGAAAAAAATCTGAAAACTTTTCTTCATGGGACATTTAAAGTAAGTGCGGTCATCTATTCCGTGCTACGGCTTGTAATGTGTTGCCCAGAATGTGTGTTGCTGTGTGCGTGCAGGCGTGCGTGTGTGTGTGTGGGCGTGTGTGCGTGTGTGTGTGTGTGGGTGTGTGTGTGTGGGTTGAAGGAGAAAGTGTATTGGCTGGTGAGGCCATGATTTTTTTTCTTTTTTTTTTTTCCTCGGGTCATATTTGGTTGAGGTGCAGCTGTAATAGTCAGTGGCGCCTCAATGTTGAAATAACATTCTGATTAGTCACATCTCTTCTTTTTCCTACAATAATGACAATAATAACAAAATGACAACAAAAGCAGCCCATGGGGCAATAATATGCGAATAGGAATGTGTCTTGGGGGATATGGGGTTATTGTTTGAGAGGTTTTCAAATATTGTGTCCTGTGCTCACATAATATAAACATATATTACATGCTGAGGGAGAACAGTTAAGAGCTGAGGGTGTGTGTGGATGAGGATGTGGACGAGTGTGTGCACAGAAGAGAAAACCTGTAAAGCAATGCGAAAACGTAATGTGTCAAATTGTCAGTGCACCATGATAATTAACAGCTAAAGTAATGAGTAAAACCAAAACAATATATTTATCACCTAAAATCATTTACATTGAATTAATTTCTTTTTTTAAAAAATTATAAACTTTAATGTACAGTTTTTGTTTAAATTCATTATGCAACTTATTTTAGTTTTACATAGTTTATTGTTTTGAAAAATGTCATTGTTTTACAGATTGATTTTCTAATCCAAATTATTTTTCAAACTCCTGTTACGCCGGGTTATCTTATATGGAGGCACGTACGGTTCCAGTGTAGCGAGTGATTGTGGTGAGGGATAAATAATTGATATCTCAATGAATATGCAAATGAAAAATAGAGAAAAGGCGCATGGAGTGTTCCCGATGCACCAAGCCGAACAAAAGGCCCGTGTGATTTCCATCATCCAATTAGGAAATATTCAAGCCACCATGTTGGGACCGCAGCCCATTTAGAGTTGTTTGGGGGTCCTGAACTCATGCAGCTTTGTGCTGTTGTCTTGAGGAAGCCTTTGAAGTAATTAAGTTCAAAATTTCCCCTGGTGGTAATTTTATTTTTACATGTATAGATGCAGTTTGTTTCCACGGATAATAATTCCAGGAAAAGTCAGGGATTTATTTTAATGATGTTGAAGCCGTTTGTGCCTAACAGATGGTAATCTCAAATGGGCAATTTACCACAGTAGCATGTCTCATGATGAGCAACATTATACAATAAAAAGAGTGAAATTATTCTTGACTTCCTCTGCTAGCATCTCTCTGGTTTTGCATGAGAGCTCATGTCACATCCTATCGTTTTCGTCGGTTTGCTTTAGCCTCGCAACCAGCAAACTCGGGGAGACGGGAGCCGCGTGCAGCACGGGCAGAACAACCTTTCAGCCACAACTCTGAGAGAAAAATTAAAATTTGATGTTGATCAAACAAGCTGAGAGCTTGAGATGACAGGGGCTTTCTACTCTACTAACCCCCGTCTCTTTCCATTTGGCATTACCACTGAGCTGCAACTCAAAATTGCCCAATTTTTTTTTTTTTTTTTTTTACAGCTCCATCAAATCCAACTTGCAAATCAGTCTTTTCCCATTTGAACCACTTTTTGGGTTCTGGCCACATGAGTATGATGGACTCTGTCCCTTTAAATAATTCCAACGATTAATTGGAAAAGCCAGAGGAAGAGGAAGAAGATGTGGATTTTGTTAAATTGTCACGTGATTTGGAAATTCATCAACAATACACAGGTTTCCACTTAATTAGTGTTGTAGGGTCGCTAGCAAAAGACAGGGATTAAGAACATCTTTTTGACAGGCAGACCTTTAAATGATCCACCTCATCTTGGGGTTCAAGACTCAGACAGCCCCCCACCCACCGTGTCCCCACACACAAACATGCACACGCCCCAAGGGACCTGGTTCTCTGACAGGAGTCACAAGGTTGAGTTGGTCATTATGAAAGTCCTTGACCAAAGCTTAACAAAAACTTACAATCCTGAACATCGGTTTTCGACAATCCCCAGTGAATGATAACATGGAAACAAAATATGTGTGAACATATGTGTGGGAATGCTGACCACTGGTGCTGTTGAATCAAATAAGGTTGGCATGTTAGCCCTCTGCTGCTAACTGCTTAAATAATGGGTATTCTCCCACAAACTCTCCCATGCTGTTATATATAATGTCAGTGCTGCCCGATGACTTGGTACTGCAGGAGAAAAAAAAAAAAGAAATTTAAAAGATTAATCTGTAGCACATCCAAAAGTCGTTTTATATCTTATTTCCTTGTTTCCTGAGCCAGATCTGAAGGTGAGAAAAAAAATCCTTCCTCACTCTGTCGAGCCCCTGAATTATTAGAGGCATCAATATCTTTAGCATATTGCCAAGGGCTTCCAGACAGTATCTGCTTTCATTATTAGTGTCAGCTCAATTATAGCTCACACCCAACTGTTTCTCAACATCTAACAGCATCAATCGACAGGGATAGTTGACGAGCCAACTCTCTCTCTCACACCCACACACACACACACACACACACACGCACCCACGACCAATGTGTGTGAACATGAGTTAGCACATCACATCCGTCTGTGCTTTCTGTTGCGCTCTGTCATTCCGCTAATGCACGCAGCTGAAAGGAAGCACGGGACTCATAATGGAGGCCATGTTCTTAGTGGCGATGAGCAGCTGATGCAGCCTGGCCCATTTTCATCAAATATTAATGGCATGGAAAAATACACCCGGACTGAGGCCTCGTCCACAGCCAAACTGAAGAGGCTGGGGGGAAAAGAGCGATGGGGAGAAAGTGCACTGAGTGTGTTTAGAAGTACCGTCTGATGGCCATAATTAGGGCCGCTGCAATTAAAAATTCAAAAGCCCCAGTTTATTTGAGCACATGAATCTTCCGCCCAGTGCTGCCTTTATTTCCCCTTTTACAAACTATTTTATTTTACAGCATCAATTGAACTGCAGTGTTTTCTCTGCAGCCCTTCCTCTATCTCATGCCTTACTTTTCTCAAACTAGGCATGAGAAAAGTAATGCCTAGTAATGCCATGTTAAGCATGGCATTACTAGGCCATGCTTAGCATGGCCTAGTAATGTTAAGCTACTAACATTCCAAGTGAGCCCTTCTGAAAAGAAGGAGAGCATTATTTCTAAGAAGATGTTCACCTCAGCTTTTTGGAAGCTCTTATCAAGTCTGGCAAACGATGGGGAGCCGTTAAGAGCAAAAACTGGCAAATATTAGACATAAGTGATAAATAAAATTATTTGAAATGAACAATGCATTTGAAAAGTAATTTATTTTCAGACATGTCAGTTTCCCACCTAGAACATCACAATAAAAAAAAACTATTGTAAAAAAATGCAAAACAATACAACACTATTTTGTAGTTTCTTTCTTTTACTTTCTCAATTTGTGTAAATTTGTAGCCCAGCCGTTAGCACTAACAAAGCCCATAAAGCAGGAGATAGATGGATGTTTCTTGTACTTTTCATCAGTAAAAACACTTTTTCATGGTTACATTATTAGCAGATTTTATTAACAAAGCAGTAGAAGAGCAAGTGATATGGTTAGGACTTTACTGTAAATACTATTGACTTCAATTGATTTGATTTGAATTAATAAAAGTTGGAAAAATGGAAAAGAAATGTTGAAATCAATTGAAACTACACATAACGCAATGGGGTGCTGTATTTGCATCTCAACAACATTATGCAACATTTTGCACTAATAAACAGCAAAAAAAAATATGTGGAATTTTACGTATGAAAACACAAATATGCACTTCAAGCTCTGTATTTATTTAAAAGGAAATGCAAGACAAGTTTCTGCATCTGGAACTTAGGTGATTTCAGTACAATTAAAATCAAATCTAATTGCAAGAGTCTTAACGATGATCATTGCAGAGATAATTTATGTTGAAATTCTGAGAACCATAAAATAATTTGGTGCTGTGTCTGCAGCCTTTAAAAAACAACAGAAAAAAAACACAGTTAAACAAACCAGAAAACAGCATGACCTCTAACATTAACAAAGCATGAGAGACATGAAATGTATATTTTGTGACTAAACAGTCACTTCAACTTTCTCACTGCATTTCTTTATTATTGTTTGCATAATCTTGGTTTATTATTAGATTATTTCGGTAACATTGAAAGAAAGAATCCTAAGATTTTCTTGCATACACTGCTCTTTTCAACTGAACTGAATCCCTCCAATGTGTATTGAATTGAATTGAATTGAATTGAATTGAATTGAATTGAATTGAATTGAATTGAATTGAATTGAATTGAATTGACAATTCGGAGTCTGGATAAACTGTTACAAAAATTATGTTACATATCAATTAGATTTTTTTATACTCCTGTTCTTCTTCCACCAAGCACAACCTTTCCAAAAACGTCAGAGCATGAGAAATCTGGACGTTTCTTTGCACGATTGTACAAACAGTGAGAAAACCTTTTGTGTCAGCAACACAAATGAACGATGAAAAGTTGTGAGATAAATGTTAGGCTTCTGGGAAAACATTGTGATCTTGTGTTCCTTTCTACCCTTTTGTCACCTTTGTTCTTGCCATTATCTTTTCGTCGTTTTCTACACATTTTCTCCTCTTTCTTCCTTAGCTCTCCCGGTCTCTCTGAGTTGCGCTCACACACAGACATGGCACACATTTGAGCAGTCTATTCCTCTTTTGAATAACACCTCTGTTATTAGTTTGGGTCCTTTCTCTCCTGCCTGCTTTAAACAGAGCAGGGAGATGGGATTCTAAAGAGCTGCCAGGGGCTCAGTTTGCACAGTGCTTTGATGTCATTGAGATGCTATGAGTGCAAACGCGTGCACACACTGACTCCCACACTGACTAGACACCTCCACATTGCCAGACAGCATCCCCCTCCACCACATACACACTCATGCAAACATGCATACAGTAATTCTGTGCTTGTAGCTGCAAAACAATACTTGGATGTGAACACTTTTCCAATTTTTTCTCCTCCTGTCCTATTCTTTTCTCACTGTCCCTCTGTCAAATGTATGTGCTCTTTCATGCAGAAAGTACAGTATTTTAAGAAGAATTTGTCTTAGTTGGCACTCTAACCTCGCAGACAGTCGATAATGTAGGGATAATGATTAAACACTTTTGGATTTCCTGCTGGGGAATAAATTGGCATTCGCACACACCGATTTTCATCTGTAATCCTGATAGGTTAAGGAGATTATATTTATCTTTTCAGTTGGAGGTCAAGAGCCATGGGAAATACAGAGAATAATCAGAACTAGGTGCATGTCTTCATTATGTCCAAATGAGGTTGGGATAAATTGGACAAATATGACACGTGCCCATTCAGCACTTCATATTCATGACCCTATTAAAGTGGACCAGAGTCATTTTCTGAGCAAATTTGATCAGATTTACCTAAGGCGCTGAAGCTGATAAGTGAGCTCCAGCAAAAGGAAAGAGAATGCAAAACGCTGAAGAGATGAGAAATGCATCGATTCACCTGTGAGTTCCAGTGGCTCTTTACCTTAGTGTTATATAACTCACAGTTCCTGCTTCCCTCCTCTCCTTCAGACTCAGTTGTGTGCGTGTGTGTGTGTGTGTGTGTGTGTGTGTGTGTGTGTGTGTGTGTGTGTGTGTGTGTGTGTGTGTGTGTGTGTGTGTGTGTGTGTGGGGGGTGTGTGTGTGTGTGTGTGGGGGTGTGTGTGTGTGTGTGTGTGTGTGTGTGTGTTTGTGTGTGCTTCCAGCCAACCCTGACTAACAAGCATATGTTAATTACGAAGGAGATCACACACAGGTCATCCAGCACTCTGCCACTAAAAAAAGGAGCAGGATGCATCACTGGAGGGCATATCCAGAGCCGGGGGTGTGTACCCCACCATCCTACGCCAGCTTACTCTCCCACAACTCTCTTTTGTGTCCGTGTGTGTGTTATTTCTTGATCCATTTAAAACACCAAACCACACTTATGCCATTTCATAATTTTTGAAAGTGTAAAGCCAAACAAAGATTTGTTCATATGAATATTAAGCTTTTTGTGGTTGAATTTAAACTTGAAACTCAGGTGAAAATCTCTATGGCGAAAAAAAAAGCAAAAAAAACTGATTAATGGAAATTAGATTTGTTTTTAACATATCCTTACATGTTAATGCTCAAAAGCTGAAAACCTTCAAACTGAGTTTAAATTTATTTATTTAAAATCCATTTCTATGTTTGAGTTGTTTGGCATCACACAAAATCGATTTGAATTTAACTGAATTGAATTGAATTGAACTGAACTGAATTGAGATTAAATGAGTTGAAAAGTGCCTGATCTGAAATGAACTGAACTTCAAACTCAAATGGTTAATCGCAGTCTGATAAGTAGTTGCAAGTTCACTACATTAACTTGCAAATAAAATTTGAGAAGATTAAATCAGCTGACATTGGCCAAATGCAGCATATATGTGTAAATAAAGCTATAGTTCAACAATGATAGAAAGATTCTTCTTCAAAGTAACATTTCTAAGTTTTCACAATTTGTTGCTAACAATCTCTAAGTTATTACAATGTTATTCATGGAGCTCATTGTGGAGTTTTTGTGTGCTTAAAAAAAATAGAGATAGAGAAGCTTTGCAAATGGTTTATTGGCTAAACCCACAATAATCATGTTTTCCGTAACTACTTTTTCACAGATTCCTGCTGAAAGCGATCGTTTTTACATTTATCATCAAACGTTTGGCACAAGAAACATGAGGATTGTTTGAAATACCGTCAGTTGAGAAAGGGGAAAATATTGTCTTGCGGTCGTTGTTTTGTTTTGCTTTTTTACAATGTCGCCAAAATTACAAAAAGAAGAAAAACAATATTGCATGCTGTGAAGACTCTCCTCTGACAATCTTTCAGCAAGCAGTAATTGTTAGTCATGCCAAGCGAACACTGCGTCCTTTTATTTTGCAAACCTTAGCCCCTCTCTCTCTATTCCCTTGTGGTTTCCTGACACCCCCTTCTGTTCTCTTTTTCTTTTTCTGTGTCTCTCCATCCCACACACACATACGCCCCCTTCGCCTCTGCACCTCCTGCCCCAGCCTCAGGTCTTGCCCCAGAGCACATTGATTTTGTTGTATAACTAATTACTGCTCGTAATCTATTCATTTCACCACTGCCAAAAAGGGCTGCAGCTGTCAAACTTCAGCACTCCAGGAAACTGGTGGAGATGGCTGGGGATATTAATGCTGGACTCTGATGGTGGTGAAGTTGTAAACTTCAGGGTTAAGAAAGAAGATTGAATACAAAAAAAAAAAGAAAAAACACCAGTGACTGGTGTTGATATTTCAAGAATATGGTTTAGAATAACCCAGGTACATATCTGGGAGGTATTATGTTATTTGTTCTGAAATGCTGAGTGTTTTACAGTAAATATAACAGGAAAGACTTTTTGAAAAGTTAAAAATTTGTCTTATCAATACAGAGCATGTTTTCACAAAATCCTTGAGGATTGTGAAGAGTCTATTTGGGAAGTGTGAGTTGGGCCCTGTATTCGTTTTGTCATCTGTGGTTTATGCCAAGGTGAACCAGGCTCTTTTCTATTGTTGAATCATTGACACAAACCTTAACTGAGGACAGAGGGACCTGCAGAGCTTCAGATGTTGTCTACTATGGTTTCTCCATTTGTGGAAAATGTCTCTCATTGTAGTTTGCTTCAGTCCCAATGGCTTTTAAACCTTTCCAATCTGACAGATCTCAATGACTTTGCAACTCATCTGTACTTTTCTTGAGTAATGTGTTTGATTTTTATGCTACTTCATGTAGTTAAACACATGTCGTTTAATCCCTTGTTGCTTCTACATGTTCTGAAATAATTGAGACTGTATGTGACTAATGATACTGAATTCAGCTTCTGAAAATGTGATTAATCGCATTAATTTTATTACTAAGCAAAAAGGAAATACTTTTTTCACAAGTTCAGGCTGCTTTGGAAAGCTCTTTAGTAAAGTAAATTATCATTTTGAAAATACCTTTTGCATTTACTTCATTTTTGTTCGATATCAAAATCAGTTTTCTAACATGAAGCACTTATATGTGTGAAACAAAAGAAAAACAGAAGAAATAGGAAGCAAATATACACTTTCAAACACTTTACTGCACTGAAAGACGTGTTCAGTCCACTATAATTGAACTCTTGTTCATTTGTCTAAAAAGTTTGCTTGGTTTGCGCAAATGCACAACTGAACTCTGATGCAGACCAAAAAAGCGAACTATGGTCTGCCGAAAAACCGATTGAAGTGATTGAAGATAAAAATGAACTCTGCAGCGGTTCGAATGCATATGTGGATGTAAGTGGACAAGAA
Organism: Poeciliopsis prolifica; assembly: GCF_027474105.1. NCBI lineage: Eukaryota > Metazoa > Chordata > Actinopteri > Cyprinodontiformes > Poeciliidae > Poeciliopsis > Poeciliopsis prolifica. The sequence goes on from NW_026562396.1 coordinate 3,626,234, forward strand.
CTGATCCAAAAGCAGGAAGCAAACTGTAGCACAATGTATTCTGGGTAAATACAACCAAAGCAAACCCTTGAGTCTAACGCAAGAAGGTGAAATAGCTCATGATCGTTTACCAAAGACAAAAGAGGAATCCTATGAACATTAAAATCTCCTATTTTGTCATCATTTTGTGAAGAAGGGGCTCTTGTCTTCTTTGGAGGTTTTCATGTCATTTTCTTCAGAGTTTAATGGTGCAGCGCCTCCAGAGGAAAGAAGGTGAACAGGCTTTTCAATTACTTTGATGTTTGACAGCGAAGTTTAAAACCGAAATATTTGTTCTATGGGTTACAAAAAATATTGAAATAAGTGAGTATTATTTCATAGCACATTTCACAGATTAAAATCACAAAGGGCTTTCAGATTGATAGAGCACAAAAAAATTAAACATAATTTAAAATGTAAAAAATGATAAAGAAAACGTTATTAATTAAAAGATTTAAGGGAAAAGATAAAAGGGCATATATGCTAATTTGATTACAAATTGGATTATCATGTGATCAAATTTTTGATTACATGCAGTTGATTACATCAAATTTCAAATTACATCTTCCTAGCTCCTTTACAAAAACTCCATTACCCTGACACTGAAAATATGTATGAATTACATTATGAAATTAAAACATTTATGCCCCTGCAGTGGTAATATCAACCTTTTAAGCTATTTTGAAAACAGTTTTCTTGTTTTCTTGTGTATTATCCAGCAGCTGACAGAAACTGTGAGATTTGGACCTGGACATCACTCTTAAATGGTACCAGTCACACAATGTAAGATGTGCAGCATAACAATTATACCCATGGAAATGCACCTCTCGGGCCGCCCAGGGGTAATAAGCATCTGTTTGTTTAATCTGCTTAATCTGCTGGTGAGTTCCACTGGGCGTGCCTAATTAGCAAAATTAATTTGTTAAGACATTAGCGTTGTTAGAGATGGCCAAATGAAGCTGCACTGCTTTATGCAAATGAAGCTGTGGATTTGGCTGCCTGTGTTACCTCAATTAGACCCTTTCTTTTGATATGTGCCTGTTTTCCCCTCATCCGGTGTCCCTTATCTTTCCTCTTCTTTCATCTTTCTTTTCCCCTCATTATCATTGTCAGGTTTCACAAATCATAAAGCTATTGTATGACTGTAGCGTGGGAGCATGGAGAGGAGGGGAAGTAAGCTTCTGCTACTGCTAATCGCTAAGAAAACTCTCGGTTTTTCAATTCTGGCTCGCTCTTTGGAGCATCCCAGATCAACACAACCAGCAAATAAGATGGGTGTTGTTTAGTTTATGTGTCAAATTGGGAGCATTTCTCCCAGTGTGTTCGAGGAGTAATTAGGCACTGCATCGCTGCACGCCTCATAAGTCTGTTTAAGGGTTAATGAGGCCCCAGCAGCGTCCCAGCATGGGTTGGTGGGGGTTATGTATGTGGGTCTGCATTGGTATAGGCCTAGCTTCAATAAGAAGCCACCCATAGGACCTCCCTTTGAAGTGTCAGAGGGTCCCCCCTTGTTCCGGGCGGCTCCTGTTTCATTTCTCTGAGTGGCAGCATAAAATATAGATGAGCTGCCAGACAACACAATCTAAGCACCCCTCCACCTAAATACCCCTCCTTTGCACATCCCTTCATCCTCACTCTTAGCATTATTCATAGATTAACCAACCCCTCCCCAGCACAAAATAATGACCTCCCTTTTCCCTCCTAATCTGGCTTTTAGGGGTGACAGTAAAATTAGACACACTAAGCTTTATCTGTGGTATTCTTTTGCTTAGCAGTAACAATAAATGAACTTATTGCCACCAGAGGAGCACTTAAGGTTAGCTACAATGTAGAACACAAGCACAGGCAAAGTTGAAAATGTGTATTTGCAAGTTTTCGCCCTGAGGTATTATGTTTGTAATGAGTGCTAATGCAATAGAAGTACGACAGATACTGCAGCTTTGGGGATTTGTATTTGTGTACTTTGTTGTGACACGACCGTATTTCTTCTCTTTTGGGCCCCAGTGGGACACCCAGTGGTCCATTTGATCCCCATCTCTGGTGGAGAGAAAGCTTCTATCAGCTGCGACCTCAGAAAATAAGGCTCACGATGCTGGGTGGCAGGAAAAAAAGTGTAATTTATCAATATTATTGTATTTTAGGGTGCAACCTAAATAGTCGTTTTTATTGGTACCATGAATAAATGTTTATATCTTAAATATTCCATCATTAATTTAGCAACAAATTGATGAATTTATATATACAGATATATATATATACAGATATATATATATATATATATATATATATATATATATATATATATATATATATATATATATATATATATATATATATATATATATATATATATAGGATTTTAATCAAGACTTCATTTCTATTTTTTATCTGGAAAACTGCTCGTTGTTGCCTTGACTAATAATGGTCTTCCTGTTTTTAATATTGTGCAGAATATAATATACATCCCAATAAAAAGTCCAATAACAGTGTGTACAATTACCCTTTGAATATTTAATGTGTAACGTTATCATCAAAACCTGTATTGTTGCTTCTTCAAGCATCGGCTTAAAGGGGTTTTAAATCAGTGTTGGGTATTTGTACAGTTTTGGGACACTTTTTTTCCCCTTTAATGCCTCTTTCGAATGTTTACTTTCTAAAGTAAAGATCTAAAGTTTCTCTTTTATTAGTTTTGTTTGTGTTTTTATTTATTTTTCTATTATTTTACACTAGTTTTAGCATCTGTTGCTGTTTTTTAGTCTTCTAATTTCCTTTTTCAGCGCAGGCCTTGTCTGCATTCTATGAGGATAACATGCAAATTATATTTTCTGCAGAATAATTTGCTTCAATACACATAGAGAGGTTTTTGGTGAGAAAAATTTAGATCAATTCCAACACATTTCAAAGTGGAGATTAAAAAAAAGAAAAACTCATTTTCCAGTGAGACTTTTTTTATTAATTACTGTATGTCTTAGTTCTCACATGCCTGTTGTTGATTTCTTGGATTTGTCCGGTGAGAAACTTACTGAAGTGACTCAATTTGCCAAATAAAATAATTTATATAGACTAAACACATTCAAGATCAGAATATTACACCAGACCAATAAAAAAAGTTTAATACAGAATTGTGGGCTTAATGAAAAGCATGGTAAATACATGTTTGCTAATTTCAAAAGTTAGTTTTAATCTGACAAATATGCTTCATCTATGACTGTAAAAGCTCCAAGGTTTTCATTTGTCAATCCCTTTGTTTTTGTTGTTTAGATTATTCAGTCGCAGATGTAATTTTTCCAAGTTATTCAAAGTTTTGGATTTTCATTTTGGCTCCTCACAATGACGTGATGCGGTTTCTGCTCAATTACAGATTTATTTTGTTTTTATCTTTATTAAACCTGAATTATTATGTTTCAGATAATCAAACAAACATTTAAATAAGACAAATAAAACCTAACAAAATACAAAGAGTGGTCTTCCAATGAGGGTTTCATTTATCAATGCAAAAAGCTGTCCAAAGCATCCTGGTTAAATGTGAGAAAGTAATTCCTCCCTAAACCTAATAACTGTGTCTCCCTTGGCAGCAACAACTTGCAAGTATTTGCTATAACTGGCAATGAGTTTTTTACATCACTGGAGGAATATTATTTGCAGAATGGTTTTAATTCAGCCACACAGGAGAGTTGTGGAACATTAGCATGTGTGTCAGGCCATGCTGCCTGTCAGATTTAAGTCTGAACTTTGATTATAAGTGACTTCAAAACTTTCATTTATCATTTAAATCTGAACTTGCTGTTTTCCTTTAATCACTGCATAAGCCCACTACGCTTGAACTTAAAGTGAAAAATCATTCAACTTCAAGATTTTCCAATAGAAACTAGAATTCTGAGTCTGTGACGCCTTTGAAGGTTCAACACTGTGGATGATGTTTCTTACTCTGATTTGCTGTAGTTCTAAGTGTTAAACCGTACTGTGACAACCTGTTTACAAGGGAGAATTGCTCATTTGTTAGTGAGGTCAACAGGCTGACCATAGTGCATTCAAAAATTTAATTCCAAGTCTTATAAGAGTTCAGCCTTCAATTTTGGTCATTTTAATTTAGCTGTTCATTTCATATTTTGCCTTACAAATTGTTAAAGTGGATTGTGTGGAAAATTTTCCAGCCGGAGTCCCGGATGTCCGTGCTGGCATGTGAAGCCAGCATCAGTCAAAGGGAAGTTAGAGAAGAGCATTGATATGTCCACATGATGACAAACTGCATTAGTCGAGAGGCACCGCGTTTCATTACAGGCTACAGGGACCTCTAATCTCATTCCAGTCCACTTTGTGGAAATGACTAAATGTTATTACATTCAGCAGGTGTATCAAACATTACAAAGCTACTATTTATTTTCACTTTATTTGCTTAAGTAACTCGGGGGTATCTGCACATAATTGTTTTAAGCCTGAGAGATTCCCTGTTCATAATAAATCATCTTTTTTTCCTTTGATCTCCTGGGAAGTATCGCACAGACCAACTTTAAATGGTGTCTTTGGAGCAACTCCACTCTTGTCCACTCATTTAAAAACTTTCTCTTTTTTATTTATTTATTTTTTTATTTATTTAGTTTTTTTGCTTTGTGGGGGAAGATTTGGGGAGGGGTTTGGGGTACAGAAGATTACCTTTACCTCTGTTTCTCATGAGTTTAGTTCAAAAGCAGAACAAGATACTTCTACACTTGTAGTCAACATGCCAATAAGGTATGTAATTACTAGATGAGGTCTTCATTTGAAAGAAGGAAATAGCATCACACGCCAGATTAAAGGCAATATTTAGACATAAAAAATGTAGTAGTCATCCTGGAAGAACAGCTCTTGCTTTGTTCTTTTTGAATTTTTTTTACGTGTGTTTTCAACCTCAGATGTAAAAGAATAAATTAAAATTGAGTGGAATTAATTCTCAAAAGAATGGATCTTTAATAATTGCATTTTAAACAAGCATGTGTCACAAACAAGAAAACTTTTTCTTCAAGATGCAGCGAACAGAGCGCCGAGGGTGACGATGAGGAGGGAGAAGAAGGGAGGCGTCATTTTTAATCTGGAAATTATTATATCTGGACTACTGGTTCCTCAAGCTTTATCAGATTGCTTTTCCTAATCATTGCCCCCTGCGTATGTTTGATCTCCATGATGAACAGATGATTAGTTTTTCATGAAACCGTTCAAGCAAAACACTCCAGCGTGAGCCGTGGCGAGACGCTGTTGATTTAGCCGTTTGAGCGGCAGCAGAAACCTCCGTCTGCCACACGCCAGGCCCGAGCCGGAGACCACATGGGAGCTGGAGCGGGTCAGGCGGGGTCAAGTCTATGAGTAATGATATATCACCTGCCATATATTTAAGGTTTTGCTAACTCTCCCTCTCAATTATGGCCACTCCTCTCCCCGTGTTGGCCTCAGAAGCAATGAGGCGACACAATCAATTTAGGCAGGACTCTGTGCTTTTTAGGCAGGAAAATGACACCATTCTGTTACCGCAAATCACAGGCGGTCCAGCCCAGATGATCCCCCCCATGTTTATGTGCATGCATGATTTCCTAGACCTCTATCAGACAACGACAGGCAGGGGGATTATTTTAATAGAAAATTGCACCAAACACGAATGGAAGAGAAAAACATGTGTTTAGTTTTCATTTTTCTTTAAAAATGTAATAGCCATACACACAGTTTAAAGAAATTGTACATATTGGATGAAGGAATTGTATATCAATCATAGCTGTTGCTTTTTTTTCTACTGGTTGCGTAGAACAGGTTGTTCTGATCACTTCTTCGAAAGATAAGAAGATTCTTTGACAGACTGTTCAGTTTCACTTAAACTTAGGTGCATCACATTCAATTTATTCCAGCAAAAGTCAGCTTTGCAAAGCCCTAATTTGTTTTAACATCTGCTGAGCAAATTCAGCATGACACAGAGCTCCAGAACCCTCCTCAGATGCACCTGATACATGTAAGGCGAAGCAGCACCACGCAACATCTCGGCGTAATGGGCTGACGGCTCGTGTAAGAGGCAGAGCGAGGAGGATGAAAAGAAGGTGAAATGGCTTATTTAACCAACAGAGAGCAAGAAACTGCATGGGGGGGATCAGTTCTCTAACAGTAACTTTGTTCTGCTTGGATAAAGTAGGGAGGAGACAGGAAGTGGTGCACACATCCCTGCGCTCCGCACAGAGTGGTGTGGTACAGGGCACACAGCGGGGAGGCAGGAGATGAAGGCTGCACGTCCCCCGTAGCCTTCGCACTGATTAGATACAGAAATGCATTAAGTGCAGATGCAGCACATCATTTGGTTGTGGACTAATTGCAGCTAGCGTACAAGTGGAGCATACCTCAGGCATTTGACAGTGTTTTGTGTGTGTTTTTCCCTTTCTGTGTTGCTTTCACATGCACTGTTTTGTGATGTTTCTGCCCTTGTGTAGCAAACAACCCACATGTTTCCTGCATCCTAATAAGTTCGCTTTTATCAAAATAAAAAAAACAGTACTTCATCTTTTTTATATATATATATATATATATATATAAACAAGATATTTTTTTAACAAATACATTGGAAACAATATGGAAGAGGGAAAAAAAGGATGAAAATTTCTCACAAGGTGCAGCTGCCCACAACAGTCCAAACGTCCATTCTGTTTTTCAGAGTAACGACGCAGACAGTGGCTTTTTGCACCGAGTCATGATGAAGTCCACTCTCACGGATTCACTTCCGGTTCCTGACATTCGCTCGTTTTTGTTGAGTCTCTGTGAGCAGAAAGAAAAGTTAATTATAGAAACCCAGTTTCTCCAAAGACACCACAATTTGATTTTCGATTTGAATATTAATATTTCAACAAATCGACTTATAAGCCATGAGACATTTGCTTCTCAAAATAGTATCTACAGCACCAAGATTGGGTACAATGTTGTATAAAAACTAATATAAATATTAGCAACACCTGTCGTTTTCTTTTAATCCCTGACACTGAAGCAAAAAACTTCAGAAAACTGAGGCGTTTGTCACTTCTCTGATCATTTAAAATGATCTTCTCTTGTCTATTATTTAACCTACCTCGAGTTATTGTCTTTTAAAGAACAAATTGTATGTTTAATTGTTTTCCAATTAGATAATAATGGGCTGAAACTTGAAATCAATGCTATTTCTCAAAAATAAAGTTGCTGGTTTTACTCATTTTTATTGGACTCCAAGCCTTCGATGTTTGTGTTCTCCTGCTCACTTCGAGACTGTTGTGATTGTTTTTGGCGTCACCGTGGCACAAAGACAGGAATCAGACTCTTACAGTTATTGACTCAGGCTCCTGTGGTCCATCAAATTTGTCTTTGAGGTTCACTACAAAAAACTGTAGCTCTGCTTGGCCTTGAAATGGTTTTAAGAAATATTTTCTGAGGTGTGCTCATCAAAGAGTGGATAGTAATATTTTTCTTTATGAGCGAATACCTATGGAGTTGCAGTTGATTGCATCACTGCAAAAGCCCAATGAATCCAATCCTATGAATATACAGATCTTGCCAATATTTGAAATGCACATGGGGAAGCACTGATCCAGATTTTTTTTTTTTTTTTTCATACTTTCAGCTGTCAAGGGTTTCTTTAAACAACTTCATCGCTTGGTTGGGCAAGCAGCTTTTCATTTTTATTCTGTTGCCATATTCACTAGAAAAGTTAAAGTGCTATTCATTTATGCAGATGCAATGTGTTTCTGAACATTACAGATTGCCTGTGCCCTACTAATAGCTGTCATGCATTGACAGGAGATGTTTTTGCTTCCCATCTACCACTTACTTCTAACTTGAATAAAATGTTGGTTTTTTTCGTTGCTTGTTTTGAACTTCATGTTCAGCAGCCATTTATGTTGTCCAGTGGATATATATTACCACATTGTACCTTAATTGAGTGCATGTGGAGGTTCTACAGCTTGTTGTTTTCACACCAACTCCACCGGGCAGAGGGAGAGAAAAAAAAAACTAACAAGCACATGTCAGTTCTCACCCATCACTCCTGACAAGCAACTCTTGTGGACTTCTCCTCTTATCTTCCCTCTCTCACACCTTGCAGTCATCTGAGAGAGCATGTTTCATTGCATTTGTATGTGTTCATGTGTTGACGCGCACGTCTGTGTGCAACTGCATGCGTACACATGCTAACCTCCATGCGTGTGTGCATGGGTGTGTATGTGAGAGCCTACATGTGTCAGAAACTTGACATGATCTTGTCTCTGGCGAAGGCCTTGGATCACCAGGCCCTGCACACTCCAGACCTGACAGTGCAGCTGAACTAATCAATATCTCACCGCAGTCAAAGGTGGGCTCTGCCATGAGGCCGCGGGGGTGCACTAATTGATGGAAACTCACCGCTGGCTAGCTCCATGCCCTGCGGCGCTGGAAGACGGCAAGCTTGGGCCTTCCACTAAAATGGAAGGGGAAATAGAGGACAGTAAGGCCGAGATCTTAGCCAGGAAAAGAGAGAGAGAGAGAGAGAGAGGGAGTTGTTTAGATTTTGTTATATTGTTGTGCTTGTATGTTTAGCAAAGTGAAGGTTTGCATGCTTTTTGTTAGGGGGCATTTTTTTTAGACTGTGACAGTTTGACTTGTTTGAATGGTGAAAATATTCAGCATCGGGATGGTTTTAAACAACGCACTGAAGCTGCTATATACGATGTTTTATGGGATTTTTTGTCATGAAATTATTTCGGAAAGCTGCCACAAAAAAAATAACATTGTCGTTTTTCAGACAATACTACTCAAAATGCTTGATTGATTCAGTCAGTTTGCAATATTTCATTACAAATGAAGAATTCGCTACTGATTTCATGAAGCAAACACACATTAGTCTTTGTCTCTTTCACCTAAGTACTTATAAGTAATTTCATAAATGAATGCATGTTACTTTTTAGTGAACACCTTTATCACAGTCACCCTGAACAGATGATGGGCCAAGGCTTTGTTTCCACGTCATGAAAACTCAATCCTCTACCAATTATTTTATCAAGAGGAGAATAAAGAGAACACAGGAATGATCACTTGAGAGAATGTGCAGTGACTTGTTTCTTGTTTAAAAATATATTGTTATGGTGCAGACTAAGCACACTGGGATAATTACCATCAATAATTGAGTAAGGGGAAATGCTAGGCAGGGCTGCATTCATTGCTGGCTAAATGTGCCTGAGAGATGGTGCAATGGACTGTCTGGCGAGCTTGCTAATTTGGCTTCCTTTTTTTATGTGGCACTGAAGATTATCTTTATGTTTCCACCCGCTTGCCTCTGGCTCCATATGAGATCTGCAGCAAGAACGTGCAGTGTTTCCTGTTAGCACCATTTGTCCCAGGTATGCTGATGCAGATTGATCCCAAAGAGCATCAAAGCAACATAAAGTGAAGGAGTTGGATGTATGCCGCAACATGAAGGATTTATTGCACTCATTTATGAATGAGTTTGAGTTTACTTACATCAAATACAGTGGTTCAGCTACAATTATTTTGGACCTTCAAGCAAATAAGATTAGAACATCTGATTTTACTTTTATAATTGAAGCTGCTTTACAGATTTGCAGTGAGACTGACCTCTTGGATCTGACTCTGCAAGATCAAACTTCCCTTTTTATTTTTATTTCTATGCAGTGCTGCTTGTGAACGATGCTGATAATTGTTAGGTTTTTTTAGATACCGTGACGCTGAGCTGGCTGGAGAGCAGTTGTTGACCAAGCTTTTGTCTCTGTCTTTGGAAAAAGTTCCTGCCCTCTGAAATGCACTCATGCAGGCCAATCGTGACTATGAGTAACATGTCAAGTAAAAAAAACAAGGCATTATTGCGGGGCAGACTATTCAACAACAAACCTAAAGCCTTCTCGAACTATTAAAATCAGAATATTGAATTTGTTTATTGTGTATTTATAGTCGGAGAATGAACAGCTATGGATTTGGACAAGGGTTTTCAGCATATATGAATTTACAGCAACTGTACTGTAGCTTGTGTGTAAAAGGACTGGTGAGTCTTCCACAACAAAGAAAGTTCACCAACAGTATCGAGTGAAAACGACAGCCAAACCCCCTGAGAATCAGGTGCACTTTCCGAAATGTAAATCAGGCCTTCTCAGAGACGCACAGACTTCTCCATCCCCTGCTGCTCAGAAAGCTTTGCCATTCACCTTTAAACAGCAGAACAATAATCAATGGAGCATTATTAATGCTGAAATCATTCATCTCCTCTCCTGTGTTATCCTGCTGAGTGTAAAGCTGCTTAAGTCATGGAGCTCTTACAGTGGACTGCATCGCATGTGCTGGTTTAAATAAAATCCATTGCATCTGCTCTCACTTACCCGATATCAATATCTTACCAAAAGTGGAGCGTTACCCAGAAACATCCGTACATTCTTCTTTTTTTAAGTAACTCGATAAATATTGATCATCAATGTTTGACGTAAATCAGATCAACCAAAAGATCTTAGATAGTGAGTAGTTTCATCTGTGACAACACTGCTCCTAATCCCAATGGTTTCTATGCAGCACCATGTAGGATTCTTTGGTTTTCAGCCAGAAAAAGAACCATCCAAGTCTACTTCAATCATTAATAAGCAACGTTTCCCTACACAAGCCCTTCCACAATCCCTCACAGATCTGGCCGTGAATTTTTCATAAACCAAGTCTCTGTTTCGTGTTCATGAGCTGTCTCTATACACCGAAGCCTATTCCTTCCATGTCCAACCCGGCGAATTTATTGGATGTAGCAGGAGTGCGAGTAGAGCAGTGGCACTCGGCGTATGGAAGAAGAGGGAGCGACCTCGCTCCTTCATTACAGGAGGCAGATGTAAATCAAACTAATTATGGAGCCTCTCCGGTATCGAATCCATGGAGGGGAAATAAAATGATCAGAGGCAGGTCGGCGCTCAACAGAGAGAAAGAGAGTTAATGAAAATATTAATTACCTGGTGATATAGTGGGAAGACCTCACACACCCCCGGTTCCTCTCTGCCTCAAAGCCCCTACCTCAGAGAGCATTTGTTTTAATTGAGTAATAATAAGACTGTTACATTTGGCTGAGTCACTTGATTAGGGTAGGTAATTGACCAATAAAGGTACATGATTGGCAATTATAAAATCCAATGTACTGCTAATTACTTCACAACTCTAAAGTGTCTAACATGGCGAACATTACAGTTCCAAGCAGATGGTTATTTTAAAACTCATAAAATCAGAGCATAGTGAGTTCAGAGTCAGTTAAGCCACAAAACACCTTCAACGCCTTCACCTATAAACCCTCTGTCAAACACATCCCTCCTAATATTAGTTGAATTGGCTATTAATACCACATTTGGCCACATGATTGATTTTCCTCTGTGTTTTTGTTCTGAATTATTCAATGGTACACTTTATCTCCTCACCTTCCCTTCTCCCCAGACTGCTGCACCTCCTCCCCTCGCTACTATGTTGCGTGACGATGGTCAATAGTGGCAGATATTTGGATCCTGACTGTTTCAGACAGCATCATTCTTAGAATACACAAATGAGAAGGTGGTGTGCAGCCCAAACAGGTAAAATTGAGTAGCAGTCAATCAAAGTCAATAGAAAATGAATCAACCTTTGTAATTAATCAGCAACAGCATCTCTTATGCTCTTTCCTAAAACTGTTCAAAACACAATGTTACACAATGTTACATTAGAATAAGTGCACTTTTAAATTGGCCGGATGTAATAGAAAAAAAAGTCTCTGCCATTATTTTTGGCATGGAGCAAATGGAAATGTTGGCAATCATAAATTACATAAATGACACAAAGAAAAAAAGCATATTTGTATGCAATATATTCCCAATTCTAATAATTGGGAATAACACTTAAATGTTTTCCCAAAAATGTAGTTCTTACACGACTACCCCTCTTCTTCTTGATGTGAACTATTTCACTCTGCTGATAATCATGTGTATATGGATGTAATCTGCCATGTGACACAATTTGGCGCTAATTTTTTGCTTTAAGCGACACTAGCACACAGTGTTCAGGCATCACTCTCCCAACATCCAAACACAAGTCAGTTTTTATTTACCAATTTCCAAGGGGTTTGAAGGACAAATTGATTCCATTAAGGCAACCGAGCCTGTGCTTTGAAACTCTTGCTGAGATACATCAATGTGACTGCTGCTTATTACTCAAGCATAATTAGCCGTGTCAACCTATGCAGCTCGATGAGTTGAAGCATTCATTCAGCTACCTGTCTGGCTCGCAGCGAGTGAGTGAGTGAGTGAGTAAGTGAATGAGTTTTACATAGTTCTTGGCTTTCCTCTATTCGGAGTGACAGCCTAATCAGTAGTTTGTCAAAGCCGACTCCAGCTCCACCTGTCAAAGCTGTCAGTCTTCTGAGGAGCCGATGAGGTCCCCTGAGTAATAAGTAGCAGAGCTGATTTCGCAACCGTGTGACCTGCAAGGTGTGAAGCCAGGCCACTGAGGACATCATAATCATTGTCAGAACATGTGGTATTGATGAAAGATGTCAGGAATGGCTGAAACCTATCATGAGATCCTGGAGGCACTCAGTGGAGTCTCTTGGGTGTGATCATAGTTAGAACACAATGCATTGTGTGATAGTGATGCAAGGCAGCTGCAACATCTGTTGGATGTAGAGAAGGTTGTTGAAGGAGTTTTTGTACCTGTTTTTGTTCTGTTAACAGATTCAAGAGTTGCATGTCTGAATCAATGTTTTAACTGCAGAAATGCAACCATCTCTGAGTTTTATCCTTAGGGGCACACTGGTGCCACTTTCTTGAGGTGTCCATCAAAAAGCTCATTTTGTTATTCATGCATTCCAGCAATGAGATTTAGGGGTCATTTTCCAGTCTGTGTAACCAGATGCCAACAAGATCAAAGAAAGCCAATCAATGGTCGGTATGCTGTGCCCTTCACCATGTCTTCACTCTGAGACCTTGCCTTTTTCTGTTCATCGATGTCTGACTTGCAGCATCCCAAAAATTATTTACTGAACATGTAACATGCCTACAAACGCAGACAAAAGAATGATGATCCATCTGGAGCTCCTACCCAGGTACGAAAGCAGAACCTGATGCCCAACCAACATAAAAGTAGTTCTAACCAAGCCTGCACTTCAAATTTAAATGAGAAAAGTGAAGATTAACGTGGTGATTTATCCACTGGGGAGTAGGAAGTGAAGAGATGAGAACAGTGGCATGGAGACTTAACAAACCAGCACCTCAGGGAGTGGTTTAAAATATGCTGAAGTGCTCAAACACTTCCAATATTTTACAAAGCAATATGCTAAAACTCCACAAGCTTGTAGGTTTTCTGTTGTATTTTCTGAACCAGGATTGTTTCTCTGAGATCCACTTGTGTCGGATCATTTTTCAATGTCACCAATAAAGGGCTACACTTCTCTTGGGCAAATTGAATATTTGACCAAGAAAACAAACAGTTATTTGTTTAAAGCTATGAACAGTGAGATACTTCAATATGGCTGAGCCTTCTTGTTTCAGATAGACATTAATCAAAATATTCCTTTTTTAGTGGGTGTTTTATATATTTTTAGATGTGTTTTGAAAACCAAAGGAAATGGCTGATGAAATGTGTTTGTTTCATTGTTTCATGGGTTTTAAGGTTGTTGTTTTTTTCTTAAACTCTAAAATACAAAGTTAAAAAATTCAACTCTTCGTCAAGCTCACAGTCGAAAAGTTTTTGACTTGTGAATATGCTACTGTTTTTGGTTTATTCTTGTTTGCCGATGTGAAAAGTGATTACTCTGGATACTTGGAGTTTCAATTGCTCTCATCTTTCTGGTTTTGTGGTGCTTGAAATTTTATGACATTCATAAAAAATAGAAAAAAGAAAATGGTTGACTCTGGATGTGAGTTTTGGAAAGAGATTATTTTGTGATGGTCTGTGTTTGGTCTGACTGAAAAGACTGAGGACTTTCAGAGAATGAAAAATGTTCATAAAAACTGTTCTGTATCAGTGTTGTGGGCTTTGTGAAGCTGGACGAAGCTTCACAAAGCCCATCCAGCTTATTATGTTTCAGATAAGATGCATTTTAAAAAAAAAGGGTTATAGTTTCAGAGTTTGATATAATTAAACTTCTGCCCCTTTGTGATTGAATAATGCATCTTTAGAATAGTATCAGAACAAGAGGGGCTAAATATAAGTCTTATGATCGCTGCTGCTCCACGACTTTAACAGGTTTCAGACTTTCAGTGCGTGTTTGCACGTGCATAACATTGAGAGAGAGACAGAGAGAGAGAGAGAGAGAGAGAGAGAGAGAGAGAGAGAGAGAGAGAACATTTGTTTCCCTGTATGCTTCGAGTTCAGCAAATGAGTTGAACCAACCTTCCCGGGCAGTCCTCCTCCTTGTCTATCCCAACCTCTAACAACTCATGAAATATTTACTGTGCCTCACAGTAACCTCTCACACATCCACTCACACACATAGGCCTATATATACTTTTTTTTCTTTCTGTCATTTTAGCTGGTAGTCAAGGGATGTAAACGTAAATGTCCGCTTAAGCCTCGCTTCATTTTGAGAGAGCACGCGAAGTTCACCTCACAAACCTCTCAGCCCTCCACGGACGCGTTCACGGGCTCCTCGTAGCCGAGACACTCGGTGAACTTTTGCGCAATTTCGGCGAGCGTTTCGGGGGCCTGCTGTATTGTATTCTGGTTGAATGTACGCAGGGGTAGCTGGATACAAACTTGACACCCGGCCGATCGGCAGCTGCCGGCTGTTTAATCAACAGTGATGAATATTTGATGGCGTGGCGGCGGGCAAACGGTGGCCGACACCCTCCTCATTATCGGAGTCCGTGTGTACAGAGGAAGATATTGAATATCTCTCCGATGGGGACCTGGCCCCTGTCAGCAACATGAAATTCCCCTCCATTTCCCACCACACGAAAGACTAGGCCTTAAATATGTGCGAAGCTGGTTCTCAAACTAGGACAGCACGCAGAAATCAGGGTTATGAATCAAGCGCCTGCACCGAAACGCCTGTAAATGGGCTTATATTTGTTCATGTAAAAGTTGATAGTAGCTTAAACAAAGTTTATGAAGTGGAAACATACTTGAGACTGGAGATTACCCCAAAAAGACGATGCAAAGTACTTAAACACGAATGTCAGCGACGTAAAAAAAAAAAAAAAAGAATTACTTATTTTACATTTTGCAAAAATAGAAGAGAAAACAAAATTGCAATTTAAAAAAGAATAAGGCATTTCTCTTTTACACACATTATTTTTGTTTTAAATTATATTGTGCATGCTTATTGTAAGATAGGCTTATCTTATGTAGTCAAGGTTAGAATAAATAATGTAAGTGCGTTTTTAAAAAATGTGACATTATGCAGAGGTATTTTTGGTTAACCTTGCTGAGCCTGACTCTCACAGAGAACTGAAGTTCCTGTCCTACATTTTAATATTAGACTATTATTATTATTAAGTGAAATATTTGAAATAAACAACAAATCTGTAAATTCACACTAGTGAACATACATTAGTTTTGAACTCCTGTCGCTTCTCTTGAGTTTACGTCGATGACGCTGACGTTAGGTCTCCCTATTTGGCATGTTCTCCCTCTAAGCCCCCCGACACATCCCCTCCCATCGTATGCTTCTGGTCGCTCGTCCCTCTCCTTCCTCGCGCGCCTACCTGCTGACACGCGCGCGAGTGATGACGAGAGGGAGCAGGGTTCAAAGAGCACTCCGCCCGGGGCCGCGCGCGGCTCTTTGAAGGCAAGGACTGGGAAATAAGTGACATTTAGGAAGTGAGGCAGGTTTAGCATAAAGTGACATTTAGGTGGCGGGACGTGATTTGAGAACGAGTTGAAACGTCCCGCCACGATCACGTGAAGACACTGACAAGCGTTTTGATGGTTTAGTGTCGCACTTTATCAGCTTAGTTGTCAAGGGGTGAGTTCAAGCAACTGCACTGAGGTTAAACCGTGCATATTTCCAGATTTGTTTGTTGTTGTTTTTTTGTTGTTGTTGTTGTTTGTTTGTTTGTTTTTTTTTTTTTTTTTTTTTATTTGGACTAAACTTGACCACTTGGCCATTATGAAAGACTGTTGTGCGCATTTACAACAGGGATTTTGTGGGTTGGGTTTATAGCTGCCCTACTAATTATGAGCTTGGTGAAAAGATGTGACACACAACACAGATGAATGCGTGAGCCTGCATGGCTCATTGACTCATACTCAATTTGTGATCGGTTGCTGCATAAGTATTGATTCTGGGAACTTTTCCAATTTGGAGAAGAGTTTTTATTGTTTGTTTGGTTGATTGGTTGGTTTTTGTGACAAAATGAATATAATTATAAATAAATCTTTTGGGAAGATCAAAACATTGTTATTATAATCATTATTAATAATGTTAATTATTATTATTAGTAGTAGTAGTAGCAGGAGGAGGAGGAGGAGGAGGAGTGATTATTAACTATACGTAATAATTATTATTACTCATTAATAATGATAATAATAGCAATAGTGTCAATACCAATTGAAGTACGTATTGAATTTCACACAGCAAACAATCAAAATATCAAATTTGTCTTCTACAGACTGCCAATTTTCGTCGTTAATTTATTTCCAAATTTAAAAGATTTCACCTGTTCTGCAAGTTTGAGCTGCTCCCATCATGTCGCCTATCTTATTTTGCTTTCCCACAACTTTTTGACCCCTCTTCTAAACAGCTATACTCCCACAGCAGGACTTCTGTGCTCCACACTAAAACGAATCTAAATTGTTGTTGTTGTTGCTGCGGTTATGAAAGCGACCTGCATATCCTTGATGCGCCCACTCCCATTTTTTATCTGTCATTCGCTACATGACAAGAGGTCAGCCCCTCAAGATCAAATATTTTTCTTACTAAATGACGGATTTATTAGACAAATAAGTTGTGCGTCTGACTCTGAACCCTCTGTGATTGAAATATACCCTTGTGTCAACAGCACCGCCTCTCAAACCGGGTCCCCGGCGATGAGGGGCTGCCACGGCGGATTACTGAGCAAATATGAGTGGGAAATGAGTGCAGATCTGGGGGATCTTCCCATCCGCATCCCCGGTTTGACATTTCCGTCCAAAGGCCAACCTCAGCGCGCATTGTTAGATCAACTGAGCCATCTGAGGCTTCTCTTTTTTATTATTATTTATTTTTGAAGAAAATTCATAAGGTGGCTTAGAAATAATACCAAAAACAAAAAACGAGTTCAGATTAAACAAATAACCCAACCAACGTCAATTGTAAGCATTTTTTTTTTTTTTTTTTTTTTTTGTTCTCTTTACCGTCAGCGCGTCATCTTAAGATTATAATGATCCAATCCATCTTAACCTGGGTTGCCTAACAGCTGCGATTAGAGTAGGCTCACTTTCTTCCGCTCAGAGCCATAGTAAAAACTCGTGCGCTCGTAAATCTAAGCGCCCCGTGTAACCGTAACGTGGCGAAATCATTATTTTGCCGAGGCGGTGTCAGAGACTCGCTCATTTCGTCTGTCAGGAATCCAATTTCCTTTTATTTACATCCGCGGTATAGATTAATTACTCCCCTGACTAGTAGCCTGCAGGAATTAAGTTATGGGATCCTTCGGAAGCCTCGGCGATTAATCCATCAAGGCCTACGCGAGGACACAAAGGCGGAAGCAGAAGAGTTGATTAATATCGGCGAAATTTGCCTATATGGTGAATAATAATAATAATAATAATAATAATAATAATAATAATAATAATAATAATAATAATAATAATAATAATAATGTGAAACCAGTTTTCTGTGGCCCAAGAAGCACGCCCAAAGCATCACGGGAAGTAACACGGTGGGAAGAGTTTAGGGTAGGCCTACTTGAACGATCCAGACATGCAGACATTCTCTCTCTCTCTCTCTCTCTCTCTCTCTCTCTCTCTCTCTCTCTCTCTCTCTCTCTGTATTATGAATACCTGAGATCAGGTGACGATGCGGCGCGGTATTGATGGCGCTTTAAGGGTTATGATATCGGCGAGGCCATCGATGAACTATCCCCAGCTGATTAATAGAGGGGCTCTGTCGTGACGGCTTGACATATGGCAGGCGAGGCAGCTGGGGACGGCACCTCGGGCATCCCCTACGGCCATTAACATATTAGAGGCTATTGTGAAGGCAGACAGTCCGACTTCATCCGTGGCCCCTTGTGCAGAGAGACAGCACCCCAGAGCTGTTTGATATAGGCTTTCAATAATGCATCACTCTTCAGTCCGCCAGCGGAGCTGTTCGCGGTGCTGAAATCATGCGCCATGTGGCTCGTGTGGCGCTGCTGGTGGAGAGGGTTCAGTGCCAACGGTGCTGTGTGGCCGACTGTCCGTACTATAGATAAATATATGAATAAATAAATGAATAAAGTCATATCAGATAGATAGATAGATAGATAGATAGATAGATAGATAGATAGATAGATAGATAGATAGATAGATAGATAGATAGATAGATAGATAGATAGATAGATAGAGAGATAGATAGATAGATAGATAGATAGATAGATAGATAGATAGATAGATAGATAGATAGATAGATAGATAGATAGATAGATAGATAGATAGATAGCATTCAAGTTTTCACTAAATGACATTAATTATTATTTCCTACAAAATAACCAAGCTGTACACTGTCCTAAGCTTTCTTTCTGAAACAATCTAATCATTATTTGCTCATTCTTATTAAAACCTATGTGAAATTAAACAAAAATATGTATGTATATATCTCCTACTTGCTTTTGACGAGCCGCTTCCTCTTCTGTCCAATTTGGCCAAAAAGCTACAGAAAACAAAAAGCAGAAGCTTTCGCTGCCGTTACACAAACGACGTCCTCCACATGCCCACTTCCTCTGAAAACCCCGAATGCCGACTGAAAGTATTGCATTTTATAGCGGCAAACCTCAATTAATATTGCATTACGCGCTTATAAAAATTCAGAGCAATTCATAGGACCAAGTACCAGGTGAATATGAAGGAAGGAAAAAAAGAAATCAGTGCAGGTTTAGAGTTAAAACAGTGCAGTTAAAGGAGGGATGAGATGTCATTGTGATATTTCAAAGATAACATCTGATGTTTTATTACTTTGTGTTGGTTTTGCTCGCTTCTTTCTTTTTCTTTTTTTTTTTTTTTTTGTCTTTTTCTTCATTTGCATGCCCTCTTTTATGTTACAGCTGAGTTAGTCTGACTTTGCTGTGACACTTCAGTGGATCAAGGCCTGAAAGGCGTCTCCATAAATCCAGAAGAGTGGTACTTTATCCTGAAATTTAAAAAAATGATAATTGCAATTTTACTTAGGGAAGAAACATTAATTTATGAATGAAATAGTGCATTATTATTGTTAGTTTTTATTGTTATTAGTAAAGGGATAGCTATTGGAAACAAACTTTTCCAATAGCTATCCCCAATTTGTCAATTTTTTTTCTCTCTCTCTTGTTAAGCTAATGTCTAATGTGAAATTTAGAAGAAAAAAAAACGGATTTATTATTAATTATTACTCTTACAGTTATAATTATTTTATTATCGAATGCAGGTAAATATCATCAATAATATCTGTCATATTTTTAATTTGACAATATATTAAATTATTGTTTGATTTAATATGTGTGATTCAAATAAAATACATTTCCCATCCAAGCTTTATTTGCAAAAAAAAAAAAAAGGGGGGGGGGGGGGAGTGAGGGAAGAGGTTTAGGAGAAAACAAGACAGAAAAAATAAAGAAAAGGAAACACAAAGAAAGCAGAGCTGAAGGGGAGAAACATAACTCCATGTCGTACTAAAATTATTTCAGTTTTAACAAAGTCGTTTCCATAATATTGCGCAACAGCAATGAGCTCCTTGAGTGGCGTGTCCAATCACAACCAGGAAAAAAAAAAAGAAAAAAAAGCACGGTTTTCTTTCTTTGATTTATTAGAAGATTGCTGGAACACACTCCCCGCTGGGTTTTTGGCGTACAGGATGGAGAGTAACCAACGAAATTAAGAAGACAACAGAGGAGAGTGTAGAAGTTGTGAGTGAGGGAAGGAGACATTTTTTTTTCCATGACGCGCATGTCGCCGCAGTTCTGTAAACATACCTGTGCACAAAAGTAAATAGCACTGACACAACGACTCCGTAACAGTTAACACGACAAACAATGAGGTGAGCTTAACGCGAAAAACAAGCATTTAACAGTGACTTACAACCACCCACAAAAAACAAATAAAATAAATAAGGTCTATCAGTAGATAGCACTACTGTAAGCAGTGATTTATTTATTTTTTTTTCTTAAATGCATAGTGTTTGCACTGCAAACTGAAACACATGAAAGAAAAATGTTCCTTTATTTTTATTTCTTTAATTGTGATTACTCCTTCATGAAGCACACAAGCTTTTCGTGCTCTGATCTGTGATGCCCAAGGTGTCGCAAGACCCCTAGAAACTGTTTCACTTGAAAGTGATAAACTGTAGTCTGTACATACAAACCATGTCGATCTAAACCTAAAGGGTCTCTCTCTTTTTTGTGTGCAAATTTAAATAAATATATCTGTAGTTATTATGATGGCCTGTAGAGGCTTATTTTCTTCCCGTGAATTAGTATTTCATGCAGGCCCAATTTATTTCGTTCATTGTTTTTGTTTGACTGTTTTTCTTTTTTCTTCCGTTAGGCATTAAAGTTTGCAACAACAAAACAAAAAAATTGAAGTTTGTAGCAGCTTCTAAAATTAGAACAAATGAACACACGAATAAATGAACAGCTTCGTGAATTATCTATACCAAACGAGTGACGGGAATCGAACCGAAACACAGTTTCAACAATAAATGAGGTAATTCGTAAATGGCTATATTTCAAATCATAGGCCTATTAGAGAAGGAAAACAACTCGCTATACTGTGTCAAGCAAATCACGTCTTTCCACGCGTTTTGAAAGGCAATGACGACGACGCTAAACTTTTCCCTCGCGACGACTGAGCGAAATTTGTGTAGTCTGGCATTTGCATACTTCACATTCACCGATAACGTGAAAAATAAACAAGATATATGAAGCCTCGTAAAATGGGTGTCTATAGCCCGTTGTGCACCAACGTGTAAAGTCGCCGGAGACAAAAGACTGAAAATGGTGTCTTGTTAGTGTCCCTTGGTCCCCAGATTCAGTCACCCAACTCTCCGTTTCGTTTCTCTCTGTTGTCTTTGCCCATCAGTGAGCGGCTGAAAATTTCAACCTTTTCTGCTTCTGTCTTTGGTTACAAAACCACACTCGCACCACGTTTTTTTTCAGGTCCAACTTTTCAGCTATCGCCGCTATTTTCTCGGAGGACGGCCGAGGCTGAACGGCGAAGTAAGCCTCCAGAGACCTCTTTTCCGGCGCTGCTATCGAGGTCCTCTTCCGTTTCTTTTCCCCGCCGTTGAAAATGTCAGGTTTGCTCATTTTCTCCCTCTGGGCCCCCTCGGCCTCCTCCAGCCAGGCCTGGAGGATGGGCTTGAGCGCAATCATGTTGTTGTGGGACAGAGTTAAGGACTCAAATCGACAAATTGTACTTTGGCTCAGCGAGCCCACACCGGGGATTTTGAGATTAGCCAGAGCGCTGCCCACGTCCGCCTGGGTCACCCCCAGCTTGATCCTCCGCTGCTTGAAGCGCTCCGCGAAAGCCTCCAGCTCCCTTGGGTCTGTGTCCGAGTCATTGATGGAGGGAAGTCCGGGGTTTGTCAGCCCTGGGCCGCCTTGGCTTCCACCGTGATGGCCCTGTAAGAGCCCGTGGTGGGTGAGCGACGAGTTCATGCTCATTGCCTGGTGGGATAGGTGACCCAGGCCGTGCATGTGGGAATGCGGGTGGGCAGAGGAGGTGGAGATGAGCCCTCCGCCGCCACCT
Organism: Poeciliopsis prolifica; assembly: GCF_027474105.1. NCBI lineage: Eukaryota > Metazoa > Chordata > Actinopteri > Cyprinodontiformes > Poeciliidae > Poeciliopsis > Poeciliopsis prolifica. The sequence goes on from NW_026562396.1 coordinate 3,648,101, forward strand.
CCGCCTCCCCCGCCACCTCCTCCGCCTGTCCCGTCGTGCGCGCTGGACATCAGGGTGAGGGACGGCGAACCGATGTGATCCATGATGTCCGGAGGCTCCAGGTTCTGGTGGTGGTGGTGGTGGTGGTGATGGTGGTGGTGGGCCAAGGGCACGGTGGACGTCGACGAGCATGGCACCGTGCTCATCGTGTGGTAGGTGGCGTCCGGTTTGAACGGGTGCGTCTTGCCCTGGGACACGGCGATGTCCACCGCGGCCAAAGCCTCTGCCCGGGCCAGCAAGGTCTCATCCAGACTCGCGAATATGTTGCTCTGCAACTGCGAGGGCAAAAAATAAATAAAAAAAAATGAAAAGGAAGAGGAGAAGAAAGTGAGTGGGTGCAAAATAGGAAAAGGCACATGGAAGGAAAAGAAACGTGCATAAATGCATCTGTCAGTCGACACTTTTGGCGACACGTAGCAGAGTTGAGTATTCCTTCAGAGGCGGGAAGTCATAAAAATTAATACAAAAACGGCGAACGCCGGTCTTTTGCGCGAGCATGCTTTCAAAAAGATCACAGACTCTCCGAGTGATTGCTGTGGAACACATGAAAAAAACATTAAGCGCGCGCGCCTTGGCGGAAAGTGCCTCGAAGCGCCTCTCGTTATTACGCACAAGACAGCGCTCGTCGCTCGCGAGCAGCCGAGGCAAGGCAAAGTGACAAAGAAGGTAAAGTTTTCTGGGATCATTTACCTGTGGAGTTTGCAGGCAGGCTCTCCTTATAGCTTCCGAGCTGGAATGCAGAGTGGTGTACTTGTGCTCGGGCAAGGAGGGATGCATGGCGAAGTGCGGCTGTTTGCTGTTCATGGACATCATCTTGGCGAACGTCTCGAATTAAAGTGCACAGGAGAAGAAAATAAATAAATAAATAAATAAAATAAAGGGGGGTTGGGGGGAGGGGAACAGCTACGGGAGCTGAAAAATAGTCATAGATAATCACAGATCCTTTGCCTGTTCGGTAATGATGCAGTGCGGCTCGCTCTGTAGTGCGCCGAGCGCGGCAGCCTTGTGCCCGGAGATCACAGAGATGCCTGCAGTCTCTCAGACGCACTTATCTGTCTACTGTTTCCCCCACTGCTGGGGATGAGAGAGGCTTACACCTGAGCGCCTCAGATCTCGTCAAGCCCGTGCTCGGCTGCTCTCGCGAGACACAAGCTGCCAGAACAGTGAACTGGCTGACAGATTTAAAAAAAAAAAAACTGCTCACAGGGCAGGCAATCACATCTGGAGAGTAGTTGCTTGCGTTTTAGGGCTTCTCTCTATCCAGCTACAGGAGTACATCAGTAGCTTTCAGGCCTCATTCTTTACTTCAGCTCCAATTCACAAATGACCCAGTGCAGCTAATTTTGGCTTGTGTGTGTGTGTGTGTGTGTATATATATAATATATATATATATATATATATATATATATATATATATATATATATATATATATGAATGAGTGCAGACAATATATATATGTATATAAATATGCAGCTGCAATTTTCTTATATATATATAATGAAATTGCACTCATTCTTAATGTAATCTGAGTCACAGAAAAGTAACATTTCGCAAAATCACAGACCTAATTATATCAGAATATTCAGTCAATTCTGGTTTTCTTTTTAACCACTACTAGGAGATCAAGTCATATTGGTAAAGTTTCCAGTCCAGGTGGCAGGATCCTTCTTTTCTTTTTCATCCCTAATTAAAAGAAAACAGAGAGCACCACCTGATCATTAAGGCCCATCATTGCCAGATGAGTGCAAAACAAATTGATTTAATACATCACCAAACCTCACACGGTCTTTATCTAAATTAATTAATCCCAATGAATTAACACTTCATTAATTCAAACCACAATGGTTATCCAATTAAAATTTCATGCAGTGATTAGAGGTATGTGAAATATACACGGCACCGTTAAATTTGCATAATAAATAAGGCGGCTCGCTGCTGCTGTGTGTGAGGTCTCTAATGTGTGTCCTTACAAGGTTTTGTTGACATGAACAGGCTGTGCTGTTTCCATTTTTAATAGAAATGTATTAATAATTGTGACAGCTGAAGGTCTTGTAAGTCATATGCAGTAAAAAACAAATAAATGTTGGAATCTAACTACAAAACAGGACCACACCGGGTTCTCAAGGCAGCAGAAATTCACAAACATACAGTTTTCACACATTTTTTGCTTTGCATTACTTCTTTATTTAATAACACAATTTTTTTTTCTGTAGCATTTCAGTGTTTCAAGATAATATTTTTTTTTTATTAAACAATGATCTCAGTTGGTTAATAGCAGAAAACTACACACAAGTAGGCTGCAAATAAGTCTGATAAAAGTCCCAGCACAAAACAACTGTTGGAGTTAGTATTATGTTACATGCTGAAAATACGCTTTATGCTAATCGAGTTGCTAAGAGACCTATAACCCCACTTTACAAAAAGTACCTCAATGTTGTTCTAGTTTAATTCATTTAACACTACACAACAACAAAAAGATAATAAATTACACCCTAAAGGATGAAATGCGGTTTTGAAAATGTAGTTTTCAATGCCATTACATGAGCTTTGAAAGTTTGGTGGGACTGCTGGTGTTGAAGGGACTGCGTGACTTTCTCTTTACTGGCTGGCAACCGTTCAGAGCACTTCTGTCTCTTGTTGTGTTCACAGGCTTACTACTAGTGCAGCCAGAGGAGAATGAAGGGTTCACATGATCCTGATGCTGGTGTTGGGTTTCTGGACTGAGGGAGTCAGAGGGAGCAGTCTTAATTTCATCCAGAGGATCAAACAACAAGTCAAACGACATTTCTTCATTCAGGGAGGGCCCGGCACGCTCTGCGGAGCCAGAAACACGGGCATCATCCATCCCATTTGACACCTGAGCAGCAAAGCTTTCCTTGTCAGAGCCTGTTGGAGCAACGCTGACATTCAAATCACTATCCTTGTTAGTGTCTGTACACTGGCTCTTATTCTCCTCTGGAATCGCAGGTTTGTCGTTATTGTCGGCCAAGGTGTCAGGGCGGGTCTGCTGCTCTGAGACAACAGTGTTATCCAAGTTTATGTTAGGAGAGGAAGCCAAGGTGAGGGATCCCCGGCTACTGGAGCTTTCTCCATCGTGCATCATGGAGTCCAACTCTGATATTTTGTCCAGGTAAGCTGCATCCATAGATGCCTCACTGGACATCTGTAAACTATCAGGCTCCTCTCTGATAAGAGTAGCAGATGTACCTCCCTTCGCTAAGTTTTCTTTACTTGGACCTGGGTGTGACATGTCCCGCAAACCTGATCTCTGCCAGGAGCCCCAGAAGACAGATTTGGAGGATTCCATTTCGGTTTGATATAAGCCTTTAGGAAACTTTTCCAGGCCGTTGATTTTTTTCTCCAAGGCTGCGCTAGTCTTCCCATGGCTAGCATATTCTTCAAAATCGAGCCTTCTCAGATGAGAGGCAGGTTTAAATGCAACTCTCTTCTCACGGATGCCAGGGCTTCTCAAGGTCAGTGAGCGGAAAGCAGAGGAAGGAGTGGTGGGCAAGAAGTCAGAGGAAGTGCTTTCAGAGTCCTCGTTCTTCTGGTCTCCAAGGACATTTCTGTGAACCTCCTTGTGATCTGCTGACGGCAGGAACAGCAAACTGTGATTCCGTGAAAATGTCCGACATTCTGCTTCCGGATTGCTGCAGATGGACCTTCTCTCATTGTCGCTCAAGCTTCTCATCATCATATTGATTTTTTGTTGCTGTAGGAGAACATCAGTTGCGCCTTTGTTCGTCCCAAGAGCTTCTTGTGTCTCAAGCTGTCTGTTCTCAGACGTCCTGACCTGAGATTCCAGGTCCTCGATGTACTGGTCGCTGCGATCAAGAGCACGTTTCAGGTGATCGACGTCGCGCTCGTACTGCTGAATCTTAGCTTCCAGGGCTGCCACAGTGTAGCGGCCAAACCTAAGAACAGATCAGTTTGTGATGAAATGACAACAAACAAGTAAAATGACAATTAGATGAATCACAACCCGTCTTCATTAGTCTTTGTTTATTCAAAATGAACATTTTTGCAATCTAGAAACTATAAAACAGGCATAATAGAAATGCGCAAGTAAAATTTTGAAATTTTGCCATCTTTTTCAAATTTAAAGTAAACATGATCTCACTTAAAGGCAGACGCATTTGTTTTTATTGATGTCTAACACTCATGTTTGTTGACAGAAACTTAATCCAATACTCTGCCTCCCCTTTTGTAAATCAGGGTTGGGGTTAATAAAATATTTCAAGTAGAAGGAAACAAAAGATGGCATATGAACATGATAGTGAATATTTCAAACAAAAAAATAAATTTCCTCAAATTGAAACTTATTACAGTGACTTAATGACAGAAGAAAACTGGTATCAGAAAAAAGAAAAGATAAACACCAAAACGTTACTTACTTCTGAGGAGATCTGCTTGCCACCTCGGCTTTCAGTCTCATATTCTCTTGCACAAGGTCAACATTTTGAGATCGCAAAATCTTATTTGCCTGAGAAACACATTAATAGATGTATTCATTGGCATCAAGAAAGATTAATAAAATGAACACTAAAACAATCAAATTCATTCTAGACATGAATAAAATGCATTCATGTTTAGTATTAAAATCTACAGATTACCTCTCTCATCTTGTCCATGTCGTGTTTGATCTTATCACAAACGTCTGTGGCAGCTTGAAGTTTGTTTTTCCATTCCTCCACCACGAAAAGCGAAACTCTCTTGTCATCCGGCTGCTCTGTGTTGAGGTTGCACGGGAGCAAAGCAGTCTTAAGTTGGTCTTCCAGACTTTGATTTTTTGATTTTAGCTCCTCATTTTCTCTGATGAGTCCATCGAGCTCCTCCTGTCAAAGAGATTTTATGTATCTGATTGTTGACATCTAAACCATATCAAGAATTTCTAAAGCTTAAAAAAAATTAATATGCGGTGGCAAAAATAATAAAACATGGAAAAGGACTAGATCTTCTGGATGGAGTATTCTTTGTTGATTTGGTTGAATGCGTCGGTCCAAGTTATACTAAAAGTTCAGCCAAATTAAAAAGTTTAGAGTCAGAGTTAGTTTTGAAATGATGAACATTTTATCCAACTTGACTCCAACCACGCTGATTAAATGCAACCCCAGAGCATGACTCTGCCACCACCACAATTGGCAGATCTTTCATCCTATTACGTTCACCTCTCATTTGTTGAACGTATGAGAGGTTCAACGTTCAACAAACGTTGAACCTTTATAATTATAATAATTATAGACATTATAGGCCGTCTATAATGTGACAAGTCAATGTTGTAGAACACGTTTTGTTTTCTTCTCTTGAAAACAAAACGCACATTAGTGCAATCATTTAAATCTTACGTAAGCTCTATAAATGGCTTTATCTAGAATATTCAAATGGGAGAGAAATGCTTGAAGAACACCTGAAGCTTATGTTACGTTCAGATTCTTTATAAAATGATGCAATATAGCTATTTCAGGTTGTTTATATTTTTCCCTCCGATGTTTTTAATGCAAAACAATTTAATTCTTTGAAAAATGCAACACGAAAAGGGTGTCCATTACCTTCCTATAAGTGCACTGCATATTCAATTATTTCGAGTGGTGAGCGTTTAGATTTGAGGAAGTGGACAGGACATGACACGCACAGCAAAGGACATCTTTAAGTAGCTACAACAACTAAAAAGTTTTATGAATATTTGAGTTATTACTTTAATGTCGGTTCTCCATAACCAACTCACTTTATGAGCATCTGCTTCACAAAACTCCACTTCCACTTACAAATCCCCAGCAGTAATCCTATATATGGCACTCTTTTCAATATCTCCACTGATACTAAAATAAAACCTAAAAGGAATCTATATTTGACAACCTCATACTCTCGTAGAAGCAGCTCTCCTCTGGTTTTCCTCAGACATTTCCTCATGGAGGGGCTCTCGTTGTAATCGCCATCATTTGTCCCTCCTGTGGGGAGGAAAAAAAACAGAGTGCAGTAAAAGACGAGCAGTGATATTAAAGAAGAATTAAAATATCAGCTTTCAGCGTTTCCAGGAGGAATTTCTACCAGAGTTTAACTAGAAACTCCACACCTCTATTTGATAAACACGACGTTCAAACAGGCTTCTCAGCATTCCCATCACAGCTGAGCAACAGATCTTATTTCAATACGGTGTCAACTCAAAGCTTTTGATCAGTCCTTAATCGCATATAGCTACATTTAGTCACCTTTAAACTTTTAATTTTCAGCTCTAACGTATTGTTGTAACAGGCAACAGGATCAACTCTAATCGTATAGATATCACAACTGATTTCTGTAAATAAGGCCTGGATTCTAAAGAGCATAAAGCAGAAGCAGAACATTTACGGCTGGATATTTATTTGTTATTTGAGGACAAAAACTCTTGTACACTCTTCCTTCATTGACGTAGTAGTTATTTGATTTCTACAATCAAAAATGACTGGTTCAGCAGAAAATGAACTTTGGTTTTCCTCCAACTCAAAAGGTTAAAACACTCACTGTAGCTGGTCATGTCTTAAATAACTGTTTTTTATGGCTAATCTTGGTGAGCTTGAGGGTAAGCACAATCAAACAAGTAGTCAGGAAAATTTAAGGATGTTTCAATATGAAAATGTGAGACGAATATATATATATATATATATATATATATATATATATATATATATTATATATATTTGTCATTGCCAATGATCAAGCAAAGACTAGCAAAGTAGCATTAAGCTGTTGCAAATCTGAAACATCTGCCTGGAGAGGGTTAAAACAAGTGCTCTCACAATCCTGCACTGCATCAGTCACATGACCAAACAAACACCACATGACCAACACTCGCCCCTAGCCCTTAACAAATAAAGGGAGAGAATGTGGAAATAAATATTGGTTGTTATATCGGCCCAGTTTTATTAATCAGACCAATATTTAGATGTTAAAACATAATATCTGCCAATACTGACTTTGGTACCAACATCTGGCCCTAATTAAACTCACCATTTTTTTCTACAAGACCCAGACAGTTTGGAAAACCAGGTTTGGTAACTCTGGAGAAGTAGAACAGAGTTTGGAAAATATTTGTAGTTTCAGACACTTTCAGCCAAGCCCGTTGTCTAAGCTGGTATCAGTTTGCTTGTCTAAACTTGCAACCTTTCTTAATGATTTGAGGAGGTTCTATATTTCATGTCTGACTATTGCTGAAACAATTAATCCAAGGTAAACTTATGTATTTATGGCGTAGAACTTGCGGCCCAAGCACAAAACAAGTGTGAAATTCCCACAAAAACTGCAGGAATCCGATGAACCATCTATGACTCATAATCTAGTTGTTTATGGGGAAAAAAACTGTCTATTATAGACACTGTTTTGATACTGTTCGTCTTGGTTTGTCGCTGTGCGGTGAAGCCACGCACCGATTATCTCCCTGCAGGGGGTCTCGGCTGTGATGGGCACTCTGCAGGTGGGACACTGGTTGGCTTTCTTTAACCACATCTCCATGCAGCACGAGCAGAACACGTGGTGGTTGGCGCAGATGACGGGCTGCTTGACCTGCAGAAGCAAACCTGAGTGAGTTATATCCAGAACAGGCCCTGGCGACGACGAGACGAAACGTATCGGCTTTGCAAATGACGGCGGCGCAAAGCTGAACTGGTTTGTCACTAAGAGACCGTCTGTTCCGTGTGAACGCAGTTCTAGCAAAACAGATGGTGAGTTCGTCAAAAAGCGTAACGCTGTTTGTTACCTTTCCGAGACATATCTGACACGAGATTGGCAGAGTTAGGGAGAGGGTCGAGGTCTGGTAGATATGAGCCATATTTCCAGAGAACATAGCACAGAGAAGAAGGGACCTTCCTTTGAGGCGGTACAAAGTTTCAAATTAGGGAACCCGCTGTTCCGCCCGCCGACTCCGAAAACTACGGAAAGCCTCAACGGCCAAAAAGGCGTCTGCAAACGTGTTTATTTGAAAATCTGATGTGAACGCAGGCGGTGACTGAACTGAATGTGCTGTTTAAAAACCAAATAAAAATGTCAAGGTTAGTAAGACAGTTTTTCTCTGCTAGCAGAAGTAAAACTTGTACAAAAGGGTTTGTGTTGGAGGATGGGAATTGCGGCTTGTTTTGGAGATCCGAACAATATGGCTCATCTCACCAGCCAGATCGCTTTCACCTCCTAAAGAATCATAAAACCTTAACTCCACCTTAAGGTTTTGTGATTAAACCAAACTGTCATATTTAATGTATTTGTGTGTAAAGCTGATGCATAGAACAGACTAATTAACAAAATAAATGCTTTTTTAACAACAATAGTTAACTAGTTTAAAAAGTGAAACTCAAATGGATGAATTATTGTTCTCTATAAACATCTATTCGTGTCCATTTATATTATATTTTACACCCCAATGCAGTCTGTAAAAAGACATTAATACTACATGAATATTTTGTTTATATTTAAATACATGTATGTGATATTGTAGTCTATGCAATCATAAAAAAGAACTGACTTGACAGTTCAGTCTTTGGCACACCCTACTAGGTGGGTAAACCACAAAGGGAGCTGACTGTTCACAAAGTGCTGTATGCAAGCATATTGGAAAGTTGCGTGAAAGCGATAGGCTTAATAACTACAGACTGAATAGGATTTGAAACGTCCTCCATTACAAGTAATGGAGATGCACAAACTAGAGTCAGCGCTCCAAGGCCCACCGCTCACAGACGTATCCCAGATATGGGCTACAACTAGACTGGGCGTTGCCTTTCTGTGCAATTCCACTTGGTTGAAATATCACTTACAGCACAGTCTGGGATTTCTCTTGTTTGCTTGGATTCCTCTGGAAGACTCTGGACTTTCTGTTTGGTGAACAGAAGAAGTTGTGGATCTTCTTAAGTCTGACTTTGAACTTATATATTAAAAGTCAGAAAAAAATGAACTCGCACTTTCCAACTCAGAACATCAAAGCTTCCTAATCTATCTTCCTCATAATTGAATAGTTGTGCCAACTATTTAACACTGAATATGGATTATGTGCTAAAATTGTCCCTGTGTTGTTTTTGGAGGTGATTTTGATCATATCAATCATGGGTTAATATCTTAATTTTATTCCTAAACATTTTAATTACATTCTTGAAGGTATTTTGTATGTCAATTATAACAGTATGCCTTTTACTTTATTAAAAGGAAATTAAAAAATATATCTTTGTTTTTATCCTATTGATACTAATGGTTATTTTTGCAGATTTTAACATTGGTTTTACATCCCACTATCCACAAATGAAAATAAATAGTTTTTCGCTTCCCTTTTTCCAGCTGACATATTCCCTTGTAGTCTAACTTGTCACTTATAGCATTTCTGTGCTACTTGGTGTTCAGTAATATAATAGGTTTATTTAATCTCATGTTTGACACAGAGTTGATGAGAGCCAGGAGACTGAATTAGCAGTGGCTGTAAATCTAAGCGCAGGCTTACCAACCCAGTGGGCTAACAAGCCATAACAAGAGAGCTGTAATATATTTTAATACGTTTGTGTGTATATCAAGGTGAAAAAAGCATAATCAATAAGCTTAGTGCTATAAATACAAAACAATATTGAATATTGAAGCTTAAAATACCAGGAGCTTTTATATATTATGCATCCGCTGATGAGTAATAACTTTCTCAGCGATAAATAAAGCTGAGAGCTTGAAAGTGATCAGACCGCATGTGCTGGAAATGTGTTCTTCTTTCTGTAACATCTGATGGTCTTTATTTAACACTAGATAAAATAATACAAAATATTATGTTATGTTATGTTATGTTATGTTATGGTTTGTCCATGCATGTCAGCATTTTCCATTTAAACAACATGACGATCTGCTCTTGAGCTCTGTTTTATTAGTTTTATTGTTCCATTTAAGCTGAGATATAAAAGATGCTGAACTTGGAAGGGGAAATGTTTCGTGTTGAAGTTGCAGTGCACTCACTACTCAGTATAAATAGGACTGTGAATGCACATAGAAACTACCACGTCTGCAGGTGAAAAAGTCAGTTGATGAACTTAATAAAACTGCTGAACTCACCATAAATATGTCTCAGAGACATGCTAAGCAATGGGGTTTGGGATGGAATACACAGGAAAACACCTTAGTGTACATGTAAGAGTTTAGTGTATAGAAAATAAATAAATTAGCAGATTCCCATCATCATATAAATATTCTCTTTGTCTTGTCTCATAAGCCAATAAATATATTTATCAAGACAAAAGTCATTCAGATATATAAATATAATTTATAGAAAAAACTGTTTTCAAATGTGTAATTTGGTTTGTATTCATTGTATTTTGAAGAAAAAAAAGAAACAATATAACACAGCCCAATATCTAACTTGATATGTCTTTTATCATTTAATCTTTTAAAGTCCCACCATATAAAAACTACCATATATTACTTCGCATGTCATTGTCTCGGATGAAAATGATTGAATTTATGAATATCTATTCCGAGTGGCCCAATATTAGCATAAATTCCACTAAAAATATTTCAAATTACATCAGTAGCAGAGTTTAACCCTGTAGGGCCATTACTCATGCCTGAGGTTACACGTCCTGCGCTTCGTCGTATCTAAAACCAGGACATCTTCTCGGGATCTAATATGATTACAATTGACTGAGTGCAAAATAACCTTGTACACTGATTCCAGATTAAAAACATCACCAGTACTTGTTGGACTGTCCTCAATGGTTTATTAAACGGATCATAAGCCAGCACTTGTTCCTGCTCATATTTCATATCCCCAGTTTTATGCCATGCTCTTCAAAGTTAATGTCCAGGATGAATAAGGTTAGATAAATGAGAGAATATTGAAATTTTACTGCAGTTTATTTGGTATTATTCTGTGTCACTGCTCGCTGTTTGCTTATAATGAGGCAATATCAATGAATACAGACCTTTGAAACACCATGAAAGACAGTTTTCAAATATTTTTAGTTCCTGTGCCTTATAAACTAAAATAAGCCATGTGAATGTCTGCCTTTATTTCACTACTGCAAATGACTTCAGAAAGCACCTAAAATACATGATGCCATGAGAAAAAAAGCTTTCCAGTTTACTCCAGTAAACCAACAGATGCCACCTGAACTGGTAAATGAATTTATTCTGATGATATGCCAGCGAAAATAAACACATTTTTCCTGAAATAAGTCAAATAAGCATTGTTCTGCTGAGATTGCATTGCTTTGCAACAGGCCAGTCATTAATTGGAGGCAGTCAATTAATCACAGCTGGTTGAGATGGCTGCATCTATTGATCTTGTCCCGGTGCTTATTTTTCATCCCTAAATGACACCGATTGCCAGATTTGACCAGCATGTGTAATGGACAGTAAAGAACCAATGACCCGAGTGTCAGTCTTGTCGCTGGTCAGGATCTCGGCACCCTCCCCCTTCAAATAGCATCTTTACCATTTAGCTTGGAAAGGTTTAGATTGCCCTTAGAGCACAGCAGCGAAACTGTGCGCTCTTGTGCTCAGATGACCTTTTCTGTTTAAGGCTTAATCTCTGACAAATGCTTGCTTTAATTAGCTTGATACCCCCTGCCTAGACCACCATCCTGCACAGCCCTTCTCTCTGTTTCTTTCTCTCTCTTTTTCTCTCTCTCTCTCCTGCATACACACAGCCCCCACTTGCCTCTGTGTGTCTGGCACTCTGAAAATCCTGCACAGTTTGAATTTTGGGGATTTTTCAGATTTGCAGTCACAAGCATCAGCTGACAACTAAGGAAAATAATCTTAAAAACAAGATGTTGTCATGCCCTATAAGAACACATCCTTGTTGAAGTTTGATATTTGCTATATCATTTCCAAAGTCGTCCCACCTTAAATGTCACATACAATTCAACTGAAAAAAAATCTGTCTGAGGGAAATAAAAGAAATAGATGTATAAAATAACAATGATAATAAAAATCTAAATGCTTCAAAAATTGTTTCCATAAGTGTACACATCTTAATCTAGTATTTTGTTTATCCACCTTTTAACTTGATTTAACCCCACTTTGTCTTGCTTAGCTCTTTCCAGGTGAACCCACATTATTTTCTGCAATAGTTAGTTCTGAACTTTGACATCTCCATTCCCAAACTTTAGTTGTCTTCTGATTGTGACATTTTTGTTGCATTAGGTGCATATTCAGCCTTTATTTTATGTTCACTAAAATACCTTTAATCATAAGCTTCATAGCAGACAGCTACAGCAAAAGGTTTTTGAGTCAAAACTGAGTGGTCTTAAGAATTATTAATGATTTCATCCACCTCGATAATAAATTTAGTTCCCTCTGAGAGAAAATAAGCCAGGATAATGATGCTGCGACCAGCATATATTAGATATGGTAATGGTAATTTCAGGCATGCTTGGTGTAAGAAGACCAAATTTAGTTTCATCATAATTCTACAAGGTTTTAGTGTATTTTAGTCAGGCCTAAATATTTTATTTGGAAGAAAAGGCTTCTGTCTTTTATTCCTCCTGCTTCGTGTAGACCGATTGAGAATCCAGGAGTCTGTTGTCACACAACCTGTGATTACCAGACAGTCCAGTTATTATTTCAGTGTTACCGTCAGGCTCTTGGCAACTTCATGACCAGTTTCTAGTTTCAACAATTTGGGGGAAATGTCTTGTTTTTCTCATGTCACTGTTGTTCTTTTCTCTCAACTGACATCCTTATACCGCTGTTGGAATCAAATGAACAAACTTTGGAAAAATCCTGCTGTAGCTGAGCTTTATTTCAGGTAAATCAGACTGTAATGTGTGGTGTATACCCTACAACACTGAAAGCTGAAATAAAATCAGGAAGTTGTTCAACTAGCAATTAGTTTAAGGGTGTTTGTTTACTGTACCATTTTTCAAAGCTATGATTTCTACCTGAAGGATTTGTTTTCACTGAAGGCGTTAAAATTTTTAACATGGGTTTGCACGTTTAACCCAGCCACTGCAAACTGTTTGAAACAACATGAAATAGAGTTAAACCAAATTGGGGCTGAATTCAGTTGATTGATAGAGCTGAGAAATGTAATTTTGAGAATATTACGCAAAATTATAAATTGGAAGGTAGGGTAACATGTAATAGTAACCCCCTTGGCTCATCCATTGATTTTCAAACATTCAGAAATAGTTGTAAATGTGTTTTTTTGTATCATTTCAAGAAGGACCTAATGGCTTAAAGTAAAAATCATTAAGTTGGAAATAATGTTTACTGAAATGATGTTATAATTACAAGCTAGCATCGTGGCCAAGCTCTGCCCATGTTGTTTTGATGTTGCTTAAATTCAATCTTTTCAAAGGCTCCTGCCTTTGAAAAGATTCTGTAGCAGATCTTGCATTTTTCTTCGCTGCAGAATAGCAAACAGAAGTAAAAGAGATGCATGGCTACAAATCCCTGTTTTATTGGAAAGGAGCCTAATTATTAGGATGTAAGTCAAGCCGTGACTTGAGGGGCCGACTCCTCCTTGCTTTATATTTATCCCCTCCTCTGCAGCTCCAGCAGCATTGCCACCATCACCAGCAGCAGAGCGTGGCGCTTTTATTACATCGCCCACAGGCAGGTTCAGCCCTGTCACATTCACACACAGACTCACGCGCACACACGCACGGACGAGCACGCTCACACAAATTCACAAAGCCTGCAGGACCGGCAGCCAGTTGAGTCCCCTCCACAGCAGTTAGCAGAGTTACCCCACGTCCCAGTGCTGCCACACACAGACCCTTGGGACAGCAGAGGGAGGGAGTGGGTATTATGGTAATACTAGAGCCTGCTGCTCCCTTCCCCTCTCCTGCAGCACAGCTGGGAAGGACCATCATTACAAGTATTGTAGCAATCTGTTTAAGAGAGACACATTGGAGGGTTTGGGTGACAGAGAGAGGATGAGTGCTGCATACATAGATCACATAAAAATGATTAAAATGTGTGTGAGGGGACCTGGAACAAAATGCAAAACTTGTTATGAACACCTTATATCAAATCTACTGTCAAAATGGCCTGTTGTAAATCTCTATTTTCCCCTTTTTTACTTTTTTATTTTATTAAAGGTTTCTCGAGCTGGTCATATCTCAAGACGGGGGGCCTGTGGCACATAAGGAATAAATAGGACATAAAGTACTTGAATCTCTAATGCCTCATATAGCTTTACGAATCTATATTGTGGTGTGTCACAAGCTGGAAATCCATTAGAAAAAGACAAATTGCACAGCCTTACAGTTATACCAAAACCCTGTTTTTTTGTTTTTTGTTTTTTTGTCAAATGAGCCCAATTTTGTGCAGAGAAAAAAATCTTTAGCTCAGTAATTTTGTCACAAATTAGGTGAAAAAGAAATACCTACAGAGAGCTTTTCAGATATTGATGACTTAAGACGGAAAACTTCCCTGAGCTCACATCAGTGCTTCAGTGTGGTTGTAAATTTGCCCGTTGCCTCAGATTGATCCCGATGCATCAACAAATTCTCAGACAGTATTTAGGTGTGGGATTAGACCTTCGGTAGGATTGTCATTCTCTCACTGTCAGATTACGCCGCTCGTCGCCATCCATCTGCGTGTCGCGTTTCAGGGCAAATGAGAAGACTGTGAGTCAGAATCTTCCTCACTCTCAATCATCGTCACAGCCATTTTTAGGAAACAGGGATATCCATTACTTCGCCTTTGCCCCCCTCCTCCTCCTCCATGTTCTATTTTCAGATCAACTTTAAACAGAAAGTTCAACTGATAAAGCACGCACAGAGGTGAAGGGTTATTTAATATTCTGAGGATGAACTATTAAAAATGCATATTATCTCATTATTCTTGCTGCTAGATAAATGGAAACTATCGTATATGTGCTAGACAGAAAATTGATCTGCTTCCTTCTTCTTCTCCTTTTTGTTCTTCTTCTTCTTGTGACCTAACAGGGAGCACTTGAAGAGGGGAGAAGGGTGGGAGGAGAGTGGTCTTTTTGAAAACTGCATCGATGCACTAATGCACTGAAATCTGAGCTCTTATTGGATCTGAAGGGCAGCCTGAGACAGCCATCCTCCAGCATCTACCCCTGTTTAAAGGTGAGGATTAAAGGCGAGTGCATAACTGGTGGCCTATTAGAGACTCATGAGAACATGTATTTAAAGTACCTTTTCTTAATTTTTTTTATTGTAAAAATACCCACTGTCAGGGTCAGTGAAATGTTGTTCAACAGAGACTTTTGTCACCCGCCCCCCAGCTTCCCCGCCACAGTCGCTTACACGTACACACTCACTCACTCCAGGAGGCCTTATTAATTATTTGTACCCACTTGACTTCATATTGTGCTTCCAGTGGCTTGGTCAAAGATTATAATTACCACATCCCTGTTTGTATCATTTTCCATCTCCTGTGCTTTTAGTGCAGTATTACTCCTCTTGTCCCTCACTCCCTCTCTTCCTCCCTCTCTCCCCGTATACACAAGACCAAAAGTGCAGGCACATCATTTATTGATAAGACAAAAAGAATGTAATGAAATTATCAATGTTCTTGAATTAATTATGAACATGATTAAGAAAGCTAAAATCTCAGGAGCCAGTCTCTCATTACCCATTCACTCTTAGGGATTGCTTTCATTCAGAGAAGGAGAGGCGAAAAAGCCTTCCAGCAGAGCCCAGTCCGGCTCAGCTCGTCTCCCCGTGTGCCCGTCTTGCCTCGTCTCTGCTGAGGCCAGCTGACCGGTCCTTTCGGGCTGACCAGCCACCAGCCAGACCGGCGGCTCTCCTGTACCGGCGCTGTTGGACCGTGATGCAGGCGGGAGCAGCCGACTGCCAAGTGGCCTCTGACATTTGCTGTGGAGAAGAGGGGATGTGCTCTGCCCTCTTGTTCCGCTGCGATCAAGCTTCAGGGTCCTGACCTGCCTCTGAAAGGAAACAGTCAAGGTAAGTGAGACTTGTCACACTTTTAGGCAGACCCGAGTTGCTTAGATTTTAGAAAACTACTACAGTTTTCAACTTCTCAAAAATACTTGGAATTTTGTGTTTTAGAGAATTGTTTCTGTCGATTTATGTTTTGTTTACTAATAAAATAGTTAAATATTTCCTAACACCATACAAAATTCTTAAGATAAATGATTTAAAAATTTTCTGCATATATGTGGAGATAGTGTGTGACACAACAAAACAAATAAAAACAACATATATTATATATATAATTATTTCTCATAAGAGAGTAGAATAGGAGTTTACTCTGTAATTCATTGCACCAAGATAAATTTGGTTTGTTTTATTGCACAAAACATCTTGAGTCAGTTTTGAATTAACTGGAGAACCAAAATCAATACATTTTATTTTCAGCTGCCCACATTGTAAATTTGTAATTTGTAAATTTCTGCTAATTTGACAAGTTTGCATCACTCTTTTATTCGTTTCATTCCTCTATAAATGAATTACTGATGTCAGGGACGATTCATTTATATTCAGTGAGTGTGGCAGAAATGTTCTGTCAGAGCAGCGAGTCTTGGCTTCACTCTAGCGCTTCTGTTTCTCAGTCACATGGAAGAGTGTGTTGGACAATACTCCCAAAAGTATCCAGAGTTTGAAAGAAAGTCACCGTCTCTTTTCTCTTCATACGTTCACTGCTGAGAACTCCCTGGCTTTCTCGACACGTACACGCTCTCAAACACATGCCTGAACGCAAACAAAGATAAGTAGACACAGACAGATGAAACTGGGTGTCATTTCACCTCCTGGTGAAAGAAGAACATACTCTTGCTCACACTCACAGAAGGACACACTAGAGCGTGTTCATTTTTACATATAATCAACCTCTTTACTTTGGTAATTTGCCATAAAGTTTCTCATCTTTTGTTTTTTTCTTTTGGGTAAAAACAAAAACCTCTCTCTTATTCATAACAGTTTTTTCCATCTTGGTTATGATTTCCTTATTTCTTCTTCAGTATCTAGGAAAGAAAAGCTCTACAATAAAGTGGGAGAAATCTCAGGGGTTAATGGCAATCCTCCTTGTCCTGGAGATTGATCCAAGTATTGGATCGCACATAAAGCTGCAGTTACTGGATATTACCCTCCTGCTATCGGCCTGCAGTGATGGCCTGGATAAGAAGTGCTTACCAAAGAGGATGCTCCTTCAGGGCAGATACGGTTTCCCAGCCCTCTGGGAACAACAACCACATGCCTGCTGCTTGCTCAGGAACTTTCTAAGCTCATCGAGTAAATCCAGGGGCCTTATCAAGTTACTGGCCCACTGAACTGCTCAAAAAATGTTTATACCTCTTTAGGTTTTGAACTGCAAAGGGGAAGGGGCAGCAATTAAACAGGCCCTGTGTTTCACAGATAAGCGTACTGATCGTTTGGCTCAGGTTTTATGTCACATGAAATGGATGGATCTCTCATTCAGTTCTGGTGAGAATGCAGGTTCATAGCATATAATGTTGCTGACTTTAGAAAAGTTTACTTTTCATTTCGACACATTATAGTTATTGCTTTAAAGGCTTTAAAGAGGCATGCTTCATGACACTGTGCTCAAACCAGCCTCCTCTGTATTCCCTGTAGTGGCTTTTTCCACAAAATGTAGCAGGGATTAGCTGTATCCAGATCTTTGCCAAGCTGGGCAGATCCACACATGAGCATCTGCTGCATGTCTCTCTGTAGTATTACCCATGAAGCACCTGGCTCATGCCACACAGCAGCTCCGAGAGCCCAGATGGCAGCTAAGCAGGCTAATTATTTCAACACAAAACTCTGGTGTCCCACACCGGCACTCTGGAGCCACGTTGGCACACTTGCTTTTTTCTGTGCCTACTTCTGCTGGAGAGGAACTCTGCCATGAAACTATAAAGATGTCAAGCGGGTAATTGTGAACAGGGACAGGGCTCAGTGCAGTACTTGACATCCAGATGTATATTTGGTTGTTGGTGAATCCCCTTTAGAGCTGCGGAGACATGCACATGATGATGGTCTGTTGTTTTGTCCCATTACTCATTCGTACAAAACTGACAAACAGATTTGACATTAACTCACGCTGGAAAAAATTCAATTCAGATCCATTTGGTTTTATGTATGTTTGTAGCCGTGACTCTTTTCTTTTACTATTTAACTGGGACTTTATGCATTTAAGGTGTGCATAACTGTGGTGTGGAGGAGAAAGAAAATGTTTTTAGTTTTTAAAACTTTCAAGCAAATTATGATCTGAAAAGTGTGGTGTGTGCTTGTATTTACTCCCCCTGAGGGAAACATTTACAGCTCCAAATCATTTGATGCATGTTTCAACCAGATTAGCAAATAGAGATCAAAATGTTTGCTTATTCTTTGTACAACCTGCCTCAATTTCAAAGAAAAAGCATCTGTGAAAATATGTTTGAAGCCTTGCCATAAAATTTAATTTAGACTTAAGCTTTGACTAGGCCATTTTAATCCATGCCTTCATCTAAACTATTTTCATTTACCGTTGTCAACAAGTTCAGAGCACAGCCTCTAACATGGTTTCTTCTATGATTCCTGCATTTAATGGCATCTTTCTTCCTATGAACTTTGACCAACTTCTCTTTCCCTGCAAAAATAAATCCATCTCCACACGATTCCACCAACATCACTATGCTTTACCATAGGGATAGTGTGCTCAGAGTGAAGTACAGTGTAAGGTATTGTACTACAGGCAACATATTCATGTAGGTCAAAAAGTCTCATCTTGCCAGAACACCATAAAGCCATATGAATGCTGTACATGCATATAGTGCATAAATAGTATTTGACCTGTCAACAAACTCTCCCACCTGAGCTGTGGATCTCTGCAGCTCCTCTAAGGTTATTATTGACATCTTAGCTGCTTGTCTCCTTGCCTGACTTGCCAGTTTAGGTAGCCAGTCATATCTTGGCAGGTTTACTTTTTGTACCAAGCTACAATTGTTCAATTATGTTCAACAACTTTCTGCCTGACCTCTTGGTTGTTTTCATAATGCTGTTTATTCCTTGGCATTTCCTAAGAGACATCAGAGAACAGATTTCACTGGGATTATGCACACAGGTGAATTCTGTTTAGTGATTGTGTGGCTTCTAAATTCAGTTTATTGTACTGTATTTCATTTAGAGGCCTCAAGGTAAAAGGAATGGTTACAACATGCTCAGTGCCTTTTTCAGGTTTTCACTTGGAACAAAAAAGGCAAAATAACCTATAATTATTCTTTGATTTCACTATGCTTAATTAGTGTCAGTTTGTAACATAAAACAACCAATAACATATACAGAGGTTGGAGGTAGTTATGTGACAAAATCCCCCCAAAAAGTTAAAATTTTACGACACAGTGTGCAGGAAGCCTTTTTATTGCTTTCTCTTTTATTTCTGTGAACTACAGAAATAAAAAGATAGTAATAACCAGGTTCTTTTTTTCTTTTTATTCCTTCTCTCTTCCTGTTTTACTGACTGGCCCTCGCAGCTTTTATGGTAGTTCCTGTTTATAGTGTTTTGGCTGTTTCTAATCCAACGATAACCCTCAACTACTTCAGGCGTGGCTCAAGCTGGGATCTAACCAAATTATGCCTTTTGGTCTAATAACATCACATTGGTCACATCTTTATCTGACATCAGAAGCTGTGAGTTTCTCCCTACATCCTCTCTGAGGCCGGTGATGAAGCGTGGTCATTAGGGCCCATCTTCTGCTTCCATGACCACATCACAAGAAGAATTGCGTGTACTTGATAAAGCTGGCACATAAGGGAAGGAGGTGCAGCATCCACAGCGATAACCTACTGACTCCAGCATTAAAGACTCCACCACAGGGAGGTAGGATATATCGTGATCTATTGGCTCCTATTAGAGAAACGTATTATTTGCTCTTGCTTGTGTGTTTTGTACTCCTGTAGCTCTGTGTGCTGGCATGAGGAATGTACTGTACCTGTGTGAAAGAAGTGCAGACCTTGTAGCTATAATCTTCTAAATTTGAATCCAATTAGGCTTCAAATTTCTGACTCAGAAATTTTGTGCAACATGGATATTGTAATGTTAGACAACTTAATCTATATACTAATCCATAAGGACACTCCACAGTAAACCACCTGGCTTTCATAAACTTCAGTAAAATACAGCATTTTACATAAATATTCAGTTTCATAATTCATTAAATAAATCAATGTTATATTAATAAGCAGCGCTGCTCTTCCTAGTGCTGGGCTTTGGGATGTCCAGTGGCTCCTCACTTTGGATGCCGAACTGAACGATAGGAAAGAAAAGTAAAACTAAAACTTTGTAGGAAACTCACACAAGACTTGCCATAAATAACAAAGCATGCAATACCCCCCAAAAGATACATAAAAAATATAAACCATAATAAAATATAAAAACACAAAAATTGTATATGACAACTGAATGTGACTTGTAGATCAGCCTTGGTTTGCAGTTGTCTGATGATTATTTTGTTTTGTTTTTTGTTCCTCTCTGGGTGTCTCAGCTTCTTTAGGCTCTTCAACTTCTGGGATAAATGTCGCTATATGGGCTTAATCCACCAATCTCAAACTAAATTTGAAAACGTTTGGGCCACATGGCGCTTTCAAAAAATAATTTCGTACCAGTATTTTGAAAATGGGGGACAGACCTATATGTACACAAAGGACCCATGACGTAGATAAAATTGTATCTCTAACTTCTTAAAGTTAACTAATCATAGATTGTTTTGAATGGATTCACTAAATTTGTAAAGCAGCAAATTCCTTTAACCAAATGTTAGGAAAAGCAAATATGGGGAAAAAAATTATCCTTGCCTCATTTGCAGATCTTCAGACAAAACTCTTCAAGCGAAACTCATCTGGGTCATAAAACATTTAAATGTTGGAGATTTTAGACACCTTTGGCATAGGGTGAGAGGTTGTTGTGGTGAAATGTAAAAGTTTATTCAGGACATTTTGAAGGGCCTTTGTGAAAGCAAGTTAAATGTGAGTGAAAAGTCAGATCCTAGGTGTTTGTCTACCCTACAAATATTCACAGAGATGTCTGCTGCCACAGACTATTTCAATACCTTATGATGTAAATGTTAAATGTTAGTAGATACTCATTTGCAGGAATGACCAGTTCCTTACCAGTCACATAAACAAGAGGAAACTATTTTCTGTACTCAAACTAAGGAACAAATTAGCTGAAATAAAGCAATAAAGGACCTAATTTGTCCCAGTACAGTTCTATCTCATCCACTCACCCTCCTCCTCCTCTTTCCCTCTCCCTGATGTGTATCCCATCTGCTTTGGGGACCTCTCCCCAGCATGCAGGAGCAGGATAAGCACACCATTTCCCTGTCAATACTTTGCTATTAGCCTCCGCAGATCCATATATCACTGGGCTGTAGGCTATGAATGGTGTAGGGTGCTCTTGTTATCTGAATGGCCAAGGCTGAGGGTCTCCTGTCTTGCCCTGCTCTTTGATTTATCCAGCCAGTGGGTTAATGAGAAATGGAGGCTGGACCTTCAGACTTACCCTTAGGGGAGGGTAAGCATGTGCACATAAATGTATGGCTGTAGTGACAAAAGATTGCATGGCATGTCCTAATATTCACAAAAATATTCCAGTTTCCCAAACAGTTATCGCTTGTTGAGAAGGAGAGAGCAGGCGTGAACCTCTTGGAGTTTCCTGGTCGTTAGAGAACATGATCTTCACATGGACTAAGTTTTGTGTTGCCTTATAGGAACACAACAAATATATCTAGTGTCTGTTGAACAAATTCAACCCTGACATTTGCAGTGACTCTATTATTGGATACTACTATACTTTATGAAAACACTTCTTCAATTTGGCCATATTTCTATAACATTTAACAAGCACTGCTAAGCTGGGCTTTTCCAAGGCAAGTTCAGAAAAGTAAATGTGTGGCAGATTTGCTTCAACTTTGAGGCTCATTGTTCACAATTTGGGTGGATTTTCTATTTAATCCACCCAAATCAACCATTTTATTATATATGACAGCAACTTAGACCTGAGTACAGGCCTAAATTATTATGTAGCAGGCCTTGTTCAGTTATCAAAATATTACAATTTGACATATTGATTACAGAATATAAACTCTCAGCTTCTACATAGGAAATTTCCATTCGTCTTTATCATCAAGACTTCCTCAGTAGTGAAAAGCAACTTAATTTGTAGATCTATTTCACCACGTTATTTTCAGTTTTTCTTAACAGAGTTCTTAGCACCTGGAAGAAAACCCCACAAACCCCTTAAAGGCAACAGTGGAGTTAGTCTTTCAATAAATGACGGCGTTTGAGACTTAAATAGAAGCAGCATTCCTCTTTTTATTCTCCACCAGTCTGGAGCAAACGTCCAGAAAACTAAAACACTGAATTCCCTTAAATCAAAACTAAAACACATCTGTTTAGAGTTGTCTTTGATTACAAGCAACAGGAACATTGATTAATCTAGTTTTTTTATGATTACTATTCTTGATGATTTTGATGATGGCATTGCTTGTTTCATAATTGGTTTTTGTTTTACATGTTTGCCCTGTAAATCACTTTGAACTGCCTCTATGCTGAAATGTGCTTTCCAAATACACGAGACTTGACTTGTACTGTGCAATCTAAGAGCAGCTCTGTTGTGGTGAAGGAAAAGAAAACACTGATCTCATGGCAGTTCTTAGTATGAACACTAACACTTTGTATTTCCTTTCTGTACAGTCATAAGCAAAATGTGACATAAATATGGCAAATAATGATGAAACAGCCTTGTGTTGCTTTTCAGCACTTCCATGCGTCAGTGATTTACATTGCCTGTTACTTCAATGAGTTGTGACCTGCAGATATTTGGCCCCAATCCAAAATGAAACTGTCTAATGAGCAACTGTGTCAGTGTCTCTAACAAGTCGCTCTCAGCGGTCTGCCTGTGCATTTTGCTGCGTGTGTGTGCGTGTGTGTGCTTGTGTTTGGAGGCAACAGAAAATCTCAGCGTTGCTCACATCTAAGCACAACAGGGGAAGACAAACCACTGCCAGATAAATGTCCTACTTAGCTATTACACTGTAGTGCAGTTCAGCAAGTACTCACTCCTCCCCTTGTTTCTCTTTTAAATGCGCTCACAAACACCTTCCTTGGAAATACCTAACATATGGTTGCATGCTTCTTGCTTGTATCCCAGGGCCAGTTTCCCAGCTGGTTCCCCGGAAGAAAAAGGAGGAAAGACAGAAGTGCATCATATTAGAAAAGCAATGAAAACGAGACACATAAAGAGATCAAAAAAATAATGACAGCAATAACGAGTGAGAGAAATAATGGAAGAACGTGATAGAGAAAAGTAGATGGAGGAATTGTTTGTTGTTTTTTTTTTGCATCCAATTCATTCGCGCATCACTGGTTCGGACTGTTAAGTACCTGATAATTAGTTTGCCTTCAAGGCATCAGCCATCATGGTTCTGCATCAACTAAACAGGCCTTGTTGGGGTTGACAGTTTTTCTGTGTGATTTCCACACAGATGGAGCAACACCCTGAAACAAAAAACACTAGAATATACAGTATGGCTGAAATAAGAGAATGTGTTGATAACGTCACGTTTTTTTCTGTTTTGAAACAGGCACGCCTCGTTGTACCCTAAGCTCTGTCTTATTTAAATGTGCTATGACTCCATGGATGTATTATTTTTCATTTTTCACTTTAGACCTGTGGTTATATATATATTTTTTTTTTTGCTGTTGCAGGTCATTTGAATATGTTACCTCTGCATCTGATTTGATGAGGCCATATTTTCTGATTGTTATCTTTTTCATATTTGCATCTTAGTTGCAGAGAGGCTCCTGAACTGACTCTAAAATCTCCATGTTATGTGAAATAAGACCAAAAATAGACACAACTGTATAAAAAGGGCCAACGTGACAGCTGTGCAGTGTTAACAAAATCCAGTTTCAAATACCAGGAACTATTGGAGCATTAACTATGTTAAGCATTAAGATGAAATACTGGTCTTTAAAGGTACAGCTCAGTCAATTACAATATAATCAGAGAGTTAATACATTTCAGTAATTCACATCAATTCCTTACACAGAGTGGCATATTTACAGTTGCTACTTCTACAAATTTTGATTATCCTGGCTAATAGGTAACAAATATACAAAATTCAGTTTCTCAGAAAAAGTAAATATTACATACTTACAAATATTTTTTATTAAAATATCTTTAAAACACAGATAGTATGGTTTGGCAACTTTATGGTGCATGCAGTCATGGTGAAAATTGCTTACTAGACTGATATGCTGACAGACAGCCATCTCCTCTACAAGAATATTAAGCCACAAAGCCCATTATTACTCAAGTGCTATAATGTCAATGGAAAGTGAAGTGGAAGAAAAAACGATGGCGTCTATGTGACATACCACATAAATGCAGTGCAAAAAGAGCCTTGACCCAATACTGGATGCATACACTCACTGCCCAAAGACACAATTTCACAATTCCAATACAATGAGAATACTGGATTGAAATTTCTCTTTTTTTGTTAGTTTGAAATAATATATTGTTGGGTTTCATTAGCTGTAAGCCATAATTGTTGAAATTAGTAGAAATAAATGCAACAGCAATTACATTTATTGAATTAAATTAGAGACAAAAATGTACTTTTTGGTAATACTACTTACTGTATGTGCATTTATTAGTAAATGTAATTTACAAATTCTTTTGATTATAGCAGTTTTTGTGTAATGACAGCCTGACTGAAGATATTTGTAACTTTCCTCTCAACACAGTAAGCCAAAAGATTGATATTTCCTGGGAATCTGTTATAAAGACAAAACTGTTCTGTGAAATTGCTATTAGCAGTAGCTGTTTCTTTATTCTGACAGATGGTGGTAATTCTGACCACTGTCTGCAGAGAAGTCCTCATAGCTTTACAGATCCCCACTTCAGAAAATCTGAACTGTCCCTTTAACTCATTAGATTCTAAAGATCATAGAGATTTCTATTATTGATCTCTGCACAGAAGCCCACCTCATAGAAATATGCTAATTGAATACCTTCAACTGAGGCAAGCATCTCAAACAAAACACCCAAGGCAGGCATAATTACTTCCCAGCAACCATACAGAATTAGTTCATATTGTAATTTGACACATCTGGGAGCTGAAAAAAAAAAATCAATTTCACACATTGATGCTAATAACTCAACAGCCCTGCAGACATCATCATTATTGCTGCTCTGCATTGCCTTTTAACAAACAAAGTTGTGCGAAGCCGCATTGCCTTCTGCTTTGAAAGAGTTAGCGTGTACCTCCACCTCAGCATCCATCATGTTTCTCAGTAACCAGATCATAGCTTCAATCACAGGGAAGATGAGATAGTAGTCTATTAATCTCCCATATTAAGCAGATCCATTTGCGAAAGCAAACGGCCCAGAGAGGCCATCCTTTTCACTTGTTGTCTCTAAATCTGATTAGCAAGTATAACGACATGTTGCTGAGGGTCACAGGAGATATAGATTGGCTCTGCCTGCATCTCCACTCTCGTGCTGAGGTGCTCGTGGAATGAACAAATTCATTTTCAAGAACTCCTGGGGATTCCTGTTGTAGACACCTTGTATATTATACGAGCAAGATGACGGGGGATGGGATTCATCTGGAGTATTTTCATAAAACAGCTTTGTTTGAATTCATAAAATTGTTTCATCTAAATACCCCCAACTCCTAACATATTATAAATCTGAAACCAGATGTTTGCATACGGCATAAAAAGTCATCTAGTTTTTATCAGTTTCTGAAAAATGAAGAATAAACTAGTTTACAAACACATTTGTACAAGTTAACCCAACATTACTAGGCATTTAAAATAATTAAAAAGTCAAGATGATAAGGTCATTGCTTTTGAAACTTGTCGTTGATTGATTCACTAATTCTGAGTTATACAGAGGCAACAGGCAAAACCTAAAGCACACTGGAAAAATTGGTCTTGAAAAACAATTAGATAAAATATCCAGAAGATAATTTTCACACTTTTCATGTCTGTTTCACTTTGATCTAAAACTTACAGTTCACTGAAAGTTTCTCACCAAACAGTTATATGCAGGTGTAAATGGCAATGAAATGTCTAACATCATATAGTTCAAGAAGGATACTGGTTCTTTACCCCTGAGATGAAGAGTCTCTAGTTGTTTCCCGTTGACCATTTAATTGTGCAAACTGGAATTATGAAAATAAATTTGACAGAAGGAGAAAAAGGTTTATATAGTGTATGTAGACACCTGGTTTCAACTGTGTACAGTATAAATTAAAAGCAATAAATGCAGTGCAGATGGGCCCTCACACCTGTCAATCTTACAAAAGAAGACAGACATTTTCTTATAAATATATAAGTGGAACAGATGTATAATCTTTTGTGGACAGACTGACTGTTCAGCTGCTGGTCTAAATAAAAGAGGAGACATTCTCTTTGTTAATGTGAATGGCTTTGACTCTGTTACCTCTGAGGCAATCAAGAATTTTGATTTTTTTTCAGGTAATATCAGTGAAAAAAGTTACCCAAGATATCTTAAATTCCCTCGGCTCTCTACTAAGTAAACAAAAATAAATTGGCATTTGTACTTGCCAACTACTACATTTAGTAGTAGGCTTATCTTTGCTTAAGCCTATTTATGAAAGCACAAATAAAAATTTAATAGCATTATTGTAATTGTTATAATCAGGATTTTAGAAGAACAAGAATAATTGTTACGTTTTTATTTTTAAATCAACTGCTTGATTTTATTTTCGTTATTATGACTCTACAATTTCTTCGATACTGCGGTGTTTAAAATTGAGAAGATCAAACTGTGGGAATCTCCTCATGTGACGTTGCGGTTCTGTGTCTCTGCTTTTTTTAACAGGGACACACATTGAAAACATAAAAACTGTAGTCTGATCATTTAAAATGAATTTTCTGAACACTTCTAATGTTGACATTACCTTATTTGGAGCGGCATAAAAGAAATAACATGAATGATTTTATTAAAGTTTTTCTGTTTTTGGAGCCTTGACACTAATTTCCTCATAAAAGCTGCCCATCTGTGGCTCTCTCAGAGGTCAGAGCAAAGTAAACATATTACTGAAGAATACAAAGATGATGTCATTGGGCTTTTTTTAGCCTTTGCACTTCAATACATTCTGGAGGAGAGTTTGCAGCAGCGTTCTGTCAGATATCTGGTTTCGCTCTGTGACTTGGCTGGGGAGATGAAGAGAAGAGAAGGAATATCAGGTTCCAGCTGGGAGCAGTGAGCATTGGGACAGATCTATTTACTTGGGGAAGGTAATTGATTGGGAGGAAAGGTGGTGAGGAGAGAAAGGAAGAAGAGTGGCGGAGGGGGCAAGGAGAGGAGGGTCGGGACATTATTGATCATGTGACTGCTCCTGCCATAACCTCCAATACGCTGTTGTGCCTTTATTGCACCTTCGTGCCAAATAAGACTGTTTCTTGTAAAAACAAGACAGAAAAACAACACAGGCTCAATGAATCATTAACAATCGCTTCACCCATTATGATCAATTTTTTCCCCCTTTTTGTGAACATTTTGGCCTCAACAAAGGTTATATCAAATAATATGTCTGAACGAACAGGACCTGTCAATAGTACCTATGCTTAAAATCATTTTAAAGCAGAACCGTCAAAAACAGCCGTCTCCTCGGGATGATCACCGACAATCGACATGTAAAAGCTTCTTGTTCAGCATTTAAGGGAAATTACAAACCTTTACCCTTTACCCTAGCCTGTAAATGTATTTCACTTCTTTGCTGCCTTCGCTTGGAACAATGAGAGCATGCAGTGCTCGGCCACATAAACGCAGAGCAGCACAAGCACCACCATGTGCATGGGAAATAGCCAGTCAGATGGCGAGCGATGTAGTGCTTTCTGCATGGCATCCACTTTGTGTTGGATAGAGCACATTAATTATTTACCGGCAGGAGTTGAAGCCATTATAAGAGAAAAACAGTGCCCTGCATCTGGACGCCTTCCTGATGCCCGTATGTCAAGCGCACACCTTGGCCTCCTGTGCCACAGTCAGGCCTGCATGTTGCTACGAAGAGGTTTCTAACAGGTCAACTCAAGGTGGAACAACAAAACGTCTCTGTCGCAGGTTAATCATACAAGACAATCCGTCTGAAAAAATTCAACTTAGCGGTGAGGAATCAATCTTTGCTTTTTATGTTTTACTCTTCTTTATGTCTGTTGCAATTCAAGCTGAGAAGAAAACCTGATTTCTTTTGTAATCGAGGAGGGAAGCCTGGAGGTGAGCGGGAGGGAAGTGGTTTTGAAGAATTTGTTTGCCTTGTCATTTTCAGTTCTCCCGTCCTCACCTCCACTCCGTCCCACCTAGATGGAGACTTTTCTGTTATTCACTCGGAGGTTATGGTTATAGATTGAGGGCAAAGCCTGGGGACGGCTGTTTGTTTTGAAGGAATCCAATGTCAGTACAGCTGTAGCAGGACTGGGGTTGTTTGCAGAGTTAATGGTAGTTTGATGATGTCATTCTCAGTGACCTGAAGAGAAATTGACCCCTGTTGTGTGAGTGTTTCTAAAATGCCACCCTGCGCAATTATGGTTGGAGTGTCCCTGGACTGTTGTATGTACGGTTTGTTTTATCTGAGACAGACTTGCACACAGAGACAGCACACCCCCCCCCACACACACACACCCACACACGTACACACACACTCACACACACACACACACACACACACAGGATACACAGAATACACACTTGCAGGTTGGTTTGCCGAAGCATACCTCCACATCTTGTGAAAGCGTATTTGTTGAATGTCAGCAGAAATTTAGTTTGTCGTGTTGAGTATGAAATAATTTATTCATCAGGAGTGACTTGGAACAGTTCGTCCTCATAGATTATTCCAGGTATTGACTCTTCTAGATGAATTATTTTAAAATAGACCAGGAAAAGAACCGAGCATTTACACATGCAGTCACACAAATAGCAAACCCTGATTTAGCACACAAAGAGCAAGTAACAGAACAATAAAATTACTTTCTTCAGTTTGTATGCTTCGCCATTCTCACGAGTCTTTGAAGTAGATCATTTAAAACATCTCCTGCTGACTGATTGTGTTGATTTTTATTAGTTAAATTGCCTTCTGTTGCATTGTTGTGAGAGAAACAACGTAGCAGAAAATATTATAAAGAGCTTAAGACAAAGGGAACAAAAGGGGAAAAGCACAGAGAGCAAAGCTCCGAAGAGATGTATAATTCATACTCACAACTGAGATTGTTTGGATGTCAGTGAATAGTATTTCATGCTACAAGATGATCACTGTACCTTTACTGAGTCCCAGTCTCAGTGGCATTTGGATTTGTGTGTGTGTATATATATATATATATATATATATATATATATATATATATATATATATATATATATATATATATATATATATATATATATATATATATATATATTTTTATATATATATATATATATATATATATATATATATATATATATATATATATATATATTTATATATATATATATTATAGATAGATAGATAGATAGATAGATAGATAGATAGATAGATAGATAGATAGATAGATAGATAGATAGATAGATAGATAGATAGATAGATAGAGAGAGAGAGAGAGAGAGAGAGAGAGAGAGAGAGAGAGAGAGACAGACAGACAGACAGACAGACAGACAGACAGACAGACAGACAGACAGACAGACAGACAGACAGACAGACAGACAGACAGACAGACAGACAGACAGACAGACAGACAGACAGACAGACAGACAGACAGACAGACACACACACACACACACACACAGTGGATTGCTAGGGACCTTGGCCTTAAGTGCCTTGCCCAGAGGAAGAAGCTGGCATGGCATCAAACCTACACTTTTTTGTTACTCTTTCAATTGAAGCAGTCACCCGTCTGTGCTGCATTATCATGACTGTCCTGTCACTTCACCCAGCTTGCCTATATCTTCAGTCTTTCTATAGATTACCTCTTCATCATTTGATCAGTTTGCTGTTTAATTTTGTCTCTCAGTAAGGTTTGTAAATTAAGCCTTAAAAATTGTCATTGTTTTTTAAAGTGGTAATCAGATTCAGTGCCTTCTGTTACCAGGTAGTTTATGATGAGTAAAATAAACTAGTCATATGAATATTGACTCTTTTATTTCTTGTTGGTTATTTTATTTTTTATTTTTTGCTTGTTTAATATTTGCACTTCAGTTCAGAAGTTTCTAGAGTTAGAAACAATGTGGATTGTTTGAAGTTTTAAACCTTCTGTCATGAAGGGGGGTTATTTGAAGTAGTTTTGGTTCTAAATACAGCTAAACTACATTCTGGGTCTGGTAAATTGTCCAGTGGGAACCAAAGACTGACCTATGTGTTTGGAAAAAAAACATCTGAACTTGCGTCAGTGAGGTTCAGGTTATGCTTATGATGCCTCGTTTCAGCAAGAAAACCTGCTACAGACGCAAAAAAAAAAAAAAAGTTATAAATGAAGTCATCTTTTTTTGAATTCATCCAATCAATTCTTTGTTCACAGAGTGAGTGTCACGGAAAAAGCTAAACAACAAAGCCATCTTTCACTCTGAAGAAGACAGCCACCTCCATCAGATGAAGCAGGTCATTTCTGTTTAAATGTCTTCAGTCATTAGTATATTTTTTTCCTTTGCTATATTTGCTGAGGTAAATGTTTATAAAGTCGGTATTTACTGGATGTTTCATGTTGAGAGCAAACTGTGAGGCATCGGTGTACTCGTCGCCGCATCATAAATTATACAAAAAGAGGATTCCCGTGCGTGTGAAATGGCTTTGTTCACCGTTTGTGTCACATCAGTGCATGTTTAACTAGGCAAAACAAAAGCTACTCAATATTTTAGTGCGCAGAGACTCACAGAATGAAGAGACGTTGCTGCACGGCTGTTCTGTCTCCTCCTGTCTTGTCCCTCCCGTCTGGTGTCCTGCCGTCTCGGGTTTGCAGAAAAACATTTTCCCAGTGTCTAGTACTCCAACCCAGTGTCTTCATGTGAGAATAGTTTCTACGCAGCGAAAACCAACAAGAAAGGACTCTGATCTAGTTTTGCTCTATGTAATGTAAGTAAAGAACAAGGTATGTTGAAGAAAAGAAACATATTAAGAGAATGAAAAAATTAAGCACCACATTAAAAGGAAAACTCTTTGATAGAATTAAAAATGTAAATCTAAAAGAAAGACATGATAAAAATGGCCTTATAGTTGTTTAGCTTCATGGAAAGTCTATAACAAAAAGAAAGAGTTCCTGCACATAGAATAGAATAGAATAGAATAGAATAGAATAGAATAGAATAGAATAGAATAGAATAGAATAGAATAGAATAGAATAGAATAGAAACATTTCTATTTTATTTAGGGGAAATTCAAATGCTTTGGGACATTAAGATGAAAAGAATAATAATACATTTATAAAGAAACAAAATCTAGAATAATATACCATATAGTAAGGATAATATTATAGTATAGAAATACTCTGCATTTATCAGAAATAGTAAATGCTCATAAAGTGCATGTTTATTTATGCATTAGGACAACAGACTATTTGCAATAATAAATAAATGAAAGCTGTGTAAACAGAGATTTGCTAAGCCACCAGAAATGTTATTAAAATGACGGACTGGATATAAACTCATTTATGGTTGTAACACATATTGAGTTTGTTGGAGCCTGAGATGATTGCAAAGTCTAAGAGCTGCTAGGAGGAAGGATCTCCTACGACAAATCCAAAGCCTAAGACCACAGAAACTAAGTGCTGCCTCCTCTTGTCTTGTTCTGGCCTTGGACCCCTGAATGAGCAGCTCTGTAATGACCTCAGAAATCTACATGGTTCATATCTGACAAGCAACTGAGATGTATTATAGGTCCAAGACAATTCATTACCTAATAGTCAAGTAATATGGTTTTATTAAAAAAAAAGATTATTTTCAATAAACAGGTAGTCAAAATGAGCAGTGATTTAAGCATTCATAATCTAATTGTTAACCTGCTAACTCTAAAAGATTTCCTGACGGAAGAGCCTTTGTTCTGACTAATGTTTCTCAGAAAACTGTAGGCTGACAGTCATAATTAAGTCTGTCTATAACAACCAGTTTCTAGGATGCTGTGCCGTTTTTAGCCCCATTTAGTCAGACTCTAGTTGAATCCTCATCTCTAACCTTATCTTTTTGGGACCAAAACAAAACTTTTTCAGCATTAAGCAAAATGAAATTCTTGCTGATCCACTAATAGATATCGTGGACAGACTGACTCAGTAACTATAGAGGATTAAGGTTTTATTATGGCCCATTTATAAAGCTTTGTGTTAGTAGCATCAATACAGTATGCAGTTTCTGTAGTAGATATTGTGAGTTAGACGTAGTAAATTGACATTAAATAAGAAGTGGCTCATGAACAGAGCCTTGAGGAACCCCATATGTGACATTTGTTTACTTTGATTTACACATGAGACAAAGTTTCCAAGTTTGTCTCATGCAGTAAGACCTGAACCAATCGAGTAAACCACACAGTTCACAGCTTTGTTACATCTCACATTTACCTTCTCTGTTAATTGTGCCTTCAGCTCCCACCAGTGAGTTTTACTAAACTTAATAAACTTGAATTTATTAAAATGTATAACCTATGGCTGTGTACCTTTCCTCTGAAAGAAACCATTATTATTACAGTGAAAATACAGAAGAGTAATGGAAAAATGGATGTTCTATTATCTATAGGTGTAGGTCTTGTTAGCAGCAAGTCATTTGGCATTTTTTGCAGAGGTTGTTTAATTATTTATTTATATTTGCTGCTTGCTGTGACCCCACCATATTCAGTTTTCTCATCTGCTCAAAGGTCTTAGCGTCTTTTTTTTTTTTTTTTTCTACCGGTTCAACAGCAGAGAAGATCTTAACTGCTCCCTACAATCCACTTAGTGTCCTTGTGCTCGGGTTGGTCTGATTAGGCGTTGGCTAATTAGGTCTGACTTGCCGGGCTTTTAAGTCACTCGCCATCTTCCACGAGGTCTGGTTAAAAGTTGATGGATGGATGAGACATTAAGCGTCAAGATGGAGAAACAGGACTGATGGGAGTTCATGGCATAAGAGGACACCATCGAGGTTGCTCAGCATTTCGCCATTATCCTTTCTGTGGTTGTCAATTATTCAACAGTTCATGTAAACGACTCTTGTGGTGGAACTTTGGAATATAACAAAGTTTCAAATAACTTTGTCGACGGCAAATTAGAATCGGAATGAAAAGTGATTTCCTCATTAAACATTCGGCATCACAGCAAACGCAAGAAGCTCTCAAGATCCCAAGGTCTCATCACTGGCCGAGTCTTTTCACTGTCTTAACGCGGGAACGCCGCAGACATGGACGAATCCAGCAGAAATCAGCAGATGGATGAGCAAAATCAGACATATGAACCGGTGTGGAGGAGGGGAAGAAAAGCCGAGTTGTCAGATATTAATCGAGACATTTTAACTTTGTCATGAGAACATTTGCAAGCTTTAAGGCACACTACTGATGTTTAGCCTGAGGGTGTGACAGACAGGAATGGATGTTGTGCTAAGCAAAGCGTTTGATCTCCAGCATCACGGGAACGCAGGTATCAGAGAGAAGCTCAAACCTCTAACAGCTGTTCAGGCTCCCTCACAGGATTTGTTTTGTTTTTTTGTTGTTGTTTTCTTTTCTTTTCTTTTTTTAGATTTTGGTGCAAATGGGCAGACAGAAATTCCACTTTGAAGAACTCTCTCTTCTTCATATCTCTCTGAAAAGTCACATTTTGTACAGTCATCGCTGCTTTTTGAAACAAGATAAACACATTTAAGTGTGCTCTCCAAAGACAGGTTTAAGTGTGTGTTAATAGGCCTCACAACACAATTACATGGCTTTCACATAATGGCACTCAAATCAATGAATGGATTCTGCCCCCTACTGTCAATGAGGAACACTACATCTATAATCAATTAGCATGTGTTCAATGAGGAGAAATTGCACAGTGAACAGTATTAATAAAAACATTACCATAATTATATTATTATTACCATATACCAATTCTTTACTCGGATTACAGTTTCTGTGCAGGGCAGAAAAAACCAGCACTGATCAATTTAATGTAAGACATTGAAATGTTATGTGATTGTCCAATTCATATTTATTTGGAGATTTTATGTGCTTGCAATGAAAAGATATAAATTGAGCTTCCACTTCAAACATACTTCATTTATTTAATAAATATCAGTCAGCGTAAGAATCGGACCTCAGCATTTACTCCCTGTGAATTTCAGTGAACACAGCAACCTCTTCTGGACAAACTGTAAAACAAGCAGAACGTGAAATAAATCTTGCAAATCAAAAATAAGCTGCTGTACAACAATTCAGAGAAAATTTAAAGAAATAAAGAATTTGATTGAAGTTAGGACGGTGTGATCAATGATTTAAAAAGTTTAAAAGTAAGTGCAGAAACAAATTCCCAAACTTCTGTCATTGCGTCCCAGAAGATAACTGGGATAAGTGGGATGTGAAAAAAAATTAAAATCATAATATTGCCTGTTGAAGCGTTAAAAAGTAATCCATGATCAATGCATCTGATTAGTTCGCCTTGACTGCACATTGGTGAGCTAATCAGGCCAAAGGGATCAATGATCATTCTGCCTCTCTTTGCTTCTGTCTTTGGATAACTACAATGTAAATGACTGGCCACTAAAAGAAGCCATACTGGGACACATGCTGAAACTCTGCTGCATTGTTCACATGGGAATCTGCGCTTACGCCACGCCACTTTTTAATCAATGGAATGTGAAAAACAAGTTCCTATTACACATCCCTCTCTTACTCCATTATCATCATATCCATCAGAGCTGCTTTGTTTTTGTTTTTTCCATTTCCAGATCATCTTCTCCAGACTATAAACTTCACAGTCCTTGTGGCAAGTCCTTGCGGTACAATCCGTACTGCTGCCTCTGTTTGCCTCCCTCTTTCACTGAGCTCTACAAGACCAGCAGATGTTGGGCATTGTTCCTTTCAAAGAGAAACTAATTGCTAAACAAAAGGTGCTGGCTTGTCCTGTCAAGTATCCTTGTAAATGTTTTACAGCCACAGCTCTATTGCAAGTTAAGTGGCTAATTATAAAAGGAGAACAAAAGTGTCTAATTAGGAATGAAGACAGGAAGGAGGAGAGGAGGAGACTTTTTTTTTTTTTACACAGGGCAGCTGATACAATCAACTGAATATAAATTAAAGTTCCCTGCTTCTTGTAAAGAGCAGTCTGTTTGCAATTTTTGAACTGGAAAATCCTGTGTAGGTTTTTTTTTTCCTGCATCTAAAAGCTCAGACTCTCATTAAGTATTTTACATTAACCTCAACTTTGTCTTGAAGAAATTCCCCAAATCCTTAATTTCTGTAAAATAAAAATGCACAGTCTTGTAATATTGGCTTCAAATCATAATGTCTAGTATTGACTGTAGTTAAACATTAATTATTCTGACTTCTGCATGCATGTTTATACAGCATTTTATAATGCTATATAAAACTGAGAAGATGAAATATCATGACGTTATTCTCTGATATATTTGTAGATTGTCCCTTCATTAGGTTAGACAAATATAATATTTATATATAAAGGACAGTAAAAATAAAACTAAAAAATACACAAAAACAGAAAACACAATAGAACCCTAGGAAAATAAGATGAAATACTAATAATATGACGTTCCTACTGTCCATTTAGCAGAGTGGAGTATTTGATCATGTCTGGAAAAGCATCAAAAGCCTGCTCTGATGTGTGCCTGTGTGGATTCCTCGTTCTGCACTTATAAAAATGAGTCCCCTGGCCTGATGACATGGTCAAGCTTCAGTATGCATCAGAGTGCCTGTGTGAGTCCGTCTGTGAGAAAACAGAGAGCCCTTGACACTCTGTCTTGACAAAGTTGGGTAATTAACGACAGCGCCTATTAAAGGGAGAATATTCAGCCAGTGATAAATGGCTTTAATAACAGGTCTCTGTTCTTTCTAACAGAGACAGATCCCGCCGCCACCGTCAGCCTGCCCACTAGATAAAACTACCCAGACTCCCGTCTCAGCACCCTCTTCATCTTGGCTTTTCCCATCGGCAGTCTTGCTTCTGCTCCGTTTCCTCTCTCTCTCTCTCTTGCTTTCTAATTCTTTCCTCTCAGAGCCTCCATCTTTTCCTGCAGCCTGCTCTGTCTACCACAACTTTTGTTTCACCATTTCGGGGACGAGTCCCGTCAAGCGTCTTCCACAGATTCAAACTGTGAAATGTCCTCGTAAAACAAACAGGTTCAACCTGATCGGCCTACCTGCACGCCTGGCGCCGTGTTCGTGTTTGTTCATGTTTGCCTTGTAAAAACATCGTTAGCCTCTTTGTGTAGGGGCCATGCAAATTGGACAGTTAAGAAGCGCTCGGACCGATTTATGTTCCAGCGCAGCGTTTTAACAGGCCTGCGCTACTGCTTTATTTGCCCTGGTGGGGTTTAGGGCAGGGCCTGACCACGGGGGTCATATTCATCACAGCCTCGTATCGTCAGACGGGTCCAGATGTCTGTGCTCATTAGAACAGCACTGAGAGATTTAGAAGACAGAAATGGGATTGAGTTAAACAGCCTCTTTTCCATCCACAACCATGATGACTTCATGGTGTCTCAGAAGGAGGGATCAGTATGTGCAAAATAATAACAAAAAATAAAATAAAACATGCACATAAAATTTAAGATTATGTATCCTGGTAAACAAATGTTCAAATGGACAAGTCAGGTGCAGCATTGTCAGTGATGATGCTTCCTGCTACCCTCCTTTAGTTCTGTTGACCTGCAAGTCTTGCACTGAAATCTGTTTGCAAATAGCTTTTCCTGAAAACCCGTCTCCAGGTGTGAAAAAAAGACTTAGTCTGTTTTGTTGTAAATTTGATAAGCTTGTTCACTGTAAAAAACATGCAGCTGGAAAAACAATCTTTATATATTGCAAAAAATACCTCTTTACAATAGGTCTGTGTAACAAGAGCAATGTGTGTTTTTAAAAACAGTGATCATATAGAAATCAGATATATTTTTGTGATGCCATCTGAAATCCAAAACCCATAACACATTTTTGGTGTTTGATTAAGGAAGTAAGTTGCTAGTTCAGAACTTGAATTTTTAGGTTTTATTAAAAACATATTTTTAAAAATTTTATTCCCCTAAGAATCCAAAAAAACAACTTAATGATCTTTAAGCTATTGATTTCAAGTACATGCAATCCCTGTAAAAATCAGGCTCTTGCAGGACCAAAAGCAGTGAGTCCATTAAATTCACATGAGAATCTAATTAGGGACCCCCACTGAGGAGCGGACTTGGAGGTAGCATTCATTGGGGAGCAGCGCTGCCAAGACCCTGACACCCAGAGAACACCCTCTGCAAGCGAATGGAGAATGACCAAGGAGTCGTTCTGTGAATGACTTAGACCTCTGCTTCCTTGAAGGCACGGATATTCAGAGCTGATTGCTCTAA
This sequence comes from Poeciliopsis prolifica, assembly GCF_027474105.1. Classification (NCBI taxonomy): domain Eukaryota; kingdom Metazoa; phylum Chordata; class Actinopteri; order Cyprinodontiformes; family Poeciliidae; genus Poeciliopsis; species Poeciliopsis prolifica. Next base: position 3,685,548 of record NW_026562396.1, read on the forward strand.
TTAAACTTGTTATGGTGCGGTAATTATAATAGTTTGCCTGCGAAAGTTGAGGACTTAGTGTGTGGTTACTCTGGGCACGATAACTTTGGATGACCTTCTAATGACTGTTTTAGCTTTGTGGACGTACAGTACTCTGGCAAACAGAAAACTACACACCACACCAATTGTAGGCATGTACACGTTTGAAACATGACTATTACAAGAGGTCAATTTGTTCATTTATTCTGAATCCAAGAGGGAAAAGCGACATGGCCGGATCTTGTGTTATAATTAGGTGGATAATAACAGTGAGTGAATTATTGCGCTCTTCTTATTTGAGTCTGTCCTCTGCTGCTCGTCAGATGAGGCATCCATGTGACCATAATTCTTATTCTGGCAGCACCACAGTGACTGATATTGTTTAAATTACACCTCCTTGGGCAAAGCATTTGGAAATGCTTTGCAGACGGGAATTCATCACAAAATGTCAAGTAGAAAATGAGGGGCATCAGAGCTTGATTGCTCTAGCAAAAAAAGAGTATTATTTTCTAAAAGGAAGTGAATGATGTTATTGGAAACAGTCATCACACAAGAAAGACAGTAAAAAACGGAATATGTTATGCGTAAAAGATGACTTAAAGTGAACTTATGGTGGATGATATTCCACTGGCAAACAGAACGTGAAAACTGACTTCTATCAAGTAAGGAAAGTAAATACAATCTACTATAAAATGTTTTCAGACTCTTTAAGTCTGACAGCACTGACAGCACTGGACACCCCGAACTCCACATAGAGATTTGATGTGCTGTGAGTCGCAAGCCTTTCCTGCTTGTAGCTCAGAAAAAGCACAAAAACTGTGAAAAAGCTGCCATTCAAAACATGAAAAGTTTTCCTCCACTGAGTTCCTCCCCTTATCTTGCATAGATTATTTTTCCATAGATGCTGTTTGATCATAATGCAGTTAAGAACAGCTACAGAAAATGACATAAAAGTGCAGTGTTGGATATAAAGGAAATAATTCTTCGTGGAAAAATAATTGATTGAGTTTGAGATGGAGCTCAACCAAAATCTATATTTTTTTTTGTGTTCATTGTTGACCTCATCTATTTATGTTGTGCCCAGCTGTGTTTTCAGAGATTCAACTCACTTCATTGTGTCTATTTTTGTAATTTTATTTTCAGTCAGATCGTGTCCGTAAACTACAGAGCGGCCCCTGATGTGGATCCTCCTTTGGGAAGTCATTTGTCACCAATTCCCAGTAAGTTAAAGGTATCAGTGTCAATTTACCCATATGCTGTATGTTCTATAGACAACTGCAAAAAAATGTCAAAATAAAGTTGTTGTTTTTTTCTTTTTGTTTCTTAAGGGAGGACTAAGACATTACAGTGGTGGAATATAACCTTCTATATAGTAAGTTCTTATTTATGCCTTTAATGCTGGGAACAAATAAATAGTTTTGAGTGTAATTTCTTGTACAGCTTACAACAGCTTTGTTCTGTCGTTTGTCCATCAATAATTTCTTTTTAAAGGGAATGCCTAATCACAGTTTTTCCATCACAAAAATATATTGTGAAACGTCAAGTCCCCGTGTATGAATGAAATAGCCCCTTGCCTTTTATCCCAATCACTTCCAAAAACAAAGGAGATTGATGTAATTTTGTTTCGATTCCAGCTGCTTGCCAACACTGCTCTTCAAGTCCTACTGCTCTCACTCTTGCGTCTCGCCTTTGCTGTGACAGCTTTGGCCTTTAAGCGTAGCGCTGTTATCACAGGAGCTTCACATTTCAACAGGCAGTTCATTGCCATCATCTTGCTGAGTTGCTCCGTCGCAATGACTGACAGCTGTTTTGACACATTTTGCCGCAGACACGAGGTTGCGGGCCTCACTTCCAATAACGCTACACAAAAGAATGTCAGCGACTCCATTTAACTTTATTAGTTTTAAAGCCAGTGGCTACAGTTTTTTTATGGCCTACTTTCTTGAGTACCTTACAGTGAGATACTGCTGTCTAAACTGTATTATACGTTATAAACTTCCACAACTACAGCGCACCGGCTATATGGGGATATGAAGCACACATTCACTTTTTATGGCATGCGATTCAATGGGAAATCTTGTGTTGATAGTGTTCTGCGGGCGATTGTGGGCTTTCACAAAATGGGTCTTGGTGAAATATCCGGCCGTCTCTTACACTATCAGCGTCTCGTGCTCAACTTTGAAATGACAATATTTTGTGCACATGCTTTTGTTGCAGAGCAACACCTCATAATAACTGAACTGTAACCCCACATTTCTGGTTAATAAGATGTGATTCTGCACCTTTAAGTTTCTAATGCTGTTTACCACCATAATGTACCTGAATTCAGCGTGAAGTGACAGAATTCAGGTTTTTTTAACAAAAATCCTTCACAGGTGGAATGGTACGGCCATATGACTGGACGGTGTGTGTTTCTGATTTTTTGACAATAATCTTGTCCCTCTGGTCTTTTATGCACTTTATAATTCTATGTCAACCTGATAAGAGTATCTCAGTATCGCCCATTGACCCTGAAGACCTCTGTAATTGTTCGAAACCAAGGCAAAACTGGACTATAAAATATAATCCCTTAAGCAATCACAACAAAATACTACAAAGCGGACTTTATCCAATTTCAGCCACGCATTAAACATTTTTGCTGCGACTGGAACTCGGTTTCCGAAAGTGCCCAAAATGAATTACATTATGGATTATCATGTAATTATGGATCTTTCCAAAGACTGATAGAGCCGGAAAATTGAGTTCTGAATATTTCATAATGCACGGCACCATCTTTGTAGAGGAAATTATTTAGGGATAGCACGCTCATTTGCAGAATGGATAAAGGTTCATTGCGAGTCACCAGAGTGCTGTAATTGGAAAGCTGCTGTGATTCAAAGGAATTATTCAAAGATGAGGATGTCTACTCAATAACCTAAAAATCAGTGTGCCGTTAATACTCAAGTCACAAGAATACTGAAATGATGGCAAAACCTACTGTGCTGTGTACTTATTCTCTTAATTGTGAAAATATGACATGTAAAAAAATGTGATTAATGTGCATTTTGTGTCTTTTTCTACAGACACATCATCATCGCCACTTCAAGCTTCTACACCACGCCTTAAAGTCATGTGATTTAATTCTAAACACTGCAGACTGATTTAGTACATCATTTGACCAATTGTCATCTGTTTAACAAATCTTAAAGATGAATAAATTGGACACTTCCTTGAACTGTTTGAAGTTCAGAAGAATGATTTTTGTTGTGTCTGGAAAACAAGAACAAACAGTTTTGTGAAATGTCTTCTTTAAAAGGCAAATCCAAATGTCAGAGAGACAGATACACTGAAAGCGCTGCCTTTTGGGCGTCGAGCAGAAAAACTTCAGAATAATATTTTTTTCCCAGTTGGAACGAACTGCAATTACCCATCATGAAACATAAAGCAGAGTGTTTGCACTTTCATAGCCTGAGGAGGAACATGGTCTCTGTTTGCCAAAACACACAAAGGAGACTCAGGAAAAGCAATGAAGGAGTGTTATTGAGATCAGATTTACTAAATTTATGTTGCTGTCATTAGTCAGATAATAAAATCTGCTGACAACTTATTTATAAACTACTGTGTATAAAGGAGTAGTTCCAAATTCTGAGGTTTAATTTTTTCCAACATAATGGTAAACATATAACACAACGTGAGATATGAAAATCTTTGTTAATCTCTATGAATTTTTTAGACAAAAAGTGGCTCAAAAGTAACATGAATAAAATTAAACATTCCATCCTATTTTATGTTTTTTTCCTTTTCTGATTCATGACACAACAGAGGAATATGTACAACGTTGTAATTAAATGGAAGGGAAAATATTGAGGTTATCATTTAGGTTCATTAAAATACTAACATACGTTTTATTCCGAGCTTCTCTAAGAAGTTGACATAAAGGCTGAAGGTGCCGTAACACAGAGCTACACCCTGCTTGACTGGTTTGATAGTTTTTCTTTTCTTGTTTTGAAAAATGGGTTTACAAATCCAATATTTCATAAGCCCATATAACTTTGAAGTGTTTTATTTCATTTGACTTTTGTGTATGCAACCAACAAACAATGTGAAAATACTCATGTCATAATTTAACCCTTGACTGTGACCACGTTAAACGCAGCAGCAGTGAGCCTTAAGTGCACACTGCACACCTACTTATTTGTTTTTGATATTTTTCTATTACTGTCTCACGGTGCCACATGCAGGCCTGGTTAATTACTGGCTTTGTTCTTGCTAAGTATTTTTGAAAGGACAAATAAATGAATGATTATTTTAGAAAAACTCTCCAGGAAGAAGTTTGTGGACATAGACTTTAATGCTTCAAACTTGACCTGTGAAACAAGTCTGAATGTTTGTGCCTGTTTTTAAAATGTAAAACATAATGTCTGACTATTGGTATTTATTTACTGGTTTATAATCTTTCTGTATCTCCTGTATGTAAGAGCCACATATTTTTTTGAAGTACTGGTCAGCGAGGAAGACCGCAAGCTAAATAATCAAATATAAAAAGTTCTAATGTTCACAGCTCTTTATATAACTAAGTCTGTGCACTAATACAGAATTACAAATGAGTTCAATATTGCATCCATGACAATGATTTTTTTTTTCCTAACTTGTGAAACAATGATCTCGTGTGGGTTTACATCAATCCCCGGCTGAATGTCTGTCATTTCAGTTTAGTTTTTATAAAGTAATTGTCATAATTCTTGATGTTTGTCCTTTATAACAGTAATGCAGTTTATGAATTATGATACATCTTTGAATAATTTACCATTTAAGGGAATTTGCACTGGACACGTTTATTTCTTTTGTTGGCTGGAAGTAAACAAGTTAATCTGCTTAAAATTTGTTAGATCATTTCATGAATAAATGATGAAAATCCCATATATTTATCCTGAATCAGTTAGAAAGGGTTCAGTCTGAATTTGGAGGAAATTTCTTCAGAAAAGTGAAAATCTCTGGGTTTGATGTACCGAAGAAATTGCGCAGTAAAATTGCATGTGAATTGCATGTGAGTGTTTGTATAGGTCTATTTGTGTTTGGGTGAGTTTTTCGACTCTGCTACTAGCAGGAGCTCACAGCTCTCACCCAGAAGGCCACGGAGATGAAGCCGGATTAACAGCAGGCCCTGCTTGGCTTTACATTTTACACGCGGGTGAATGTCAGACTCATGAATAATCAAAACAAGAACAAAGTCTTCGTTGGACCACAGTTTGTTTTGAAGTTTGTCTTTCGAAAACGACTTTCCGGTTCTTCTCAGCGGGATTCAGGCGAAGTAGGTGATTCAACCAGTCCGTCAGTCTGGGTAAGTTGTTTATAGGACAGCAGAGAGTGTGAAATGTAAAAGAAAAAAATGAAACAGAAGAGAAACTAAAGCTCAGTAAATGGAATTACAGCTGAACTAAACACAGGAGTGAAGGTGATGAAATTAAGACTCAACTTTCCACTTTGTGTTCCTGCTGTCCCAGCTCATCTTCATCACTCTGTAGGCCCCGGCGTGACCTCAACAGGACGGACTAATCTTAGCTCCTCACCTCGAGGCCACTTTCAACCTACCGGGTTTTTAGGCATCTTGTCAGTCCAGCGGAGAACCATCATGATGTTCTCTTAACGTGCAAATGAGACGAGAACAAATGTCCCTGTCACTTGTGGGGCTCCTTGTCCCAAAGTGTTTAACACTCCTCCTCTTAACCCTCCTTGCCCTAGCAGCTTCGAAAACCCTTCTGCACCTCATTCACTTTTTTTTTTTTCTCCTTCCCTCTTATGTTCTTTAAATGAGCTCTCCAACTCCACTTCTTTCTCACAATTCAATTTTACAAGGCCATTATCCCGGGTGTAATGTGGAGGTTAAATATATCGGGGCAGACGTTATGTGAAAATAATTAGTGCTAATGAATAATGCACTCATTCAGCTGATGAAGGATGGTTGACAGGGTAATAGACTGGGAGGGAGGGGCCTCTATGACAAATGAAATTAAAATATTTAAGTACTGTTTTATGGTCTTATGAGGCCCTCACACAGTTTTTTTTTTTTTTTGTCTGTTAATCTCCACATTGAGCAACCCTGCCTTTGAGATGTGGGCCAGCAGTTGTGCCACATACCCATCCACAACTTGTTTCACCAAGGATATTTTACAGTACTTTACTCTGCACCATCCCTGGTCCCATAATCACTTTGATTGCAACATGAGCCCAGATCTTATTGACAGCCATTGTCTGTCTCCTCGATTATATTTCGCTACTTTTATTTAGAACCGCTGCACTCATTCAGCCTTTGACTATTTCATTCTGCGGCCATAATGTGACAATGAAGGATGCAGGTTCTAAATTACCCAGTTTACAGCACCCTTCCAGCCAATTGGCCTCCCAAAGATCAATAATGGCAAACCAAGCACTCTGTGACTGATAAATGGTAATGCATCGACACCGTTTCATTAGGAATGAGGGTGGGAGGAGGGCAAAAGGAAGTGCCTTTGAAAGGAGCAGAAATCAAACAACCAAAAATACAGTGTTTTCTTCTTTGATATAAAGAAAACTATATAACTTAAAGAGATTTAAAACTGCTAAAATGCCAAAATGCAATAAAAGTCAACTGACTTCAAACATTCTTTCAATTTGGTTTGTTTGACTTATAGCAAACAACTTTGAGATTCTGAGACAAAACAGCAACAGTGATGAAAGCACAAAATGTGACTTCTGACTAAATCCTGACCTCCACATTTGTCAACTTTCAGCTTTTGAATCTAGAGGTTTACCAAGTCAGTGTGTTTGCTCTCTGAATGGGAAACAGTTATTAGGCTAATAGACATTTGGTTTTCCAAGGTTCTGGTCATGTGATACTGGAAAGATAGAGTTTCTTCATCAAAAATATTGTTCTCAAACTCCTTTGGGATAATAACTTTCTGTGACAAGTATTTTGTTTGGCAGTTATATGCTCTTAAATGGGCATGAGTGTGTGCTGAAATTTGGCTTAGAGATTGACGTAACATAGAGTAGTCTGCTAGCAGATGGTCTAAATCGTCTATGAGAAGGAACAGAGAAAGCGGGACTTCTTGAGGAAGCTTGGGTCCTTCGAGATTTGCATGAAGATGCTGCATATCTTCTGTTCTGGAGAGTGCACTGTCTTGTGTTGTTTACTGTTGGTGTAGTGGCATCAGATCCAGAGATTTAAAGATGCTCAACAACCTGATAAAGAAGGCTGGTTCTGTTCGGTGGACGACTGTGAAACCACTGGAGATAATGGTGCAAAACCCCTGATTCTATGGTTTAAACAACATAATTTGTTAGTAAAGAAATAAAAACAAAAGGGCCTTTTATGGATTATATCCAACTTCTCGTTCTGATAATGTCACTTACATCTTCTGGTTGAAGCTTTATAGAGTTCTATTCCATCAATTCTTTCTAGCGAGTGATAGAAACATGATTTAACAAGCTACTATTGCTATTTTGCTCTCTTTGTGCTGTATATGTTTTGTACTTTGGCTTACACCAACATAAAGCAGTCATATGAAGAGAAATTTTCCACAGGCATCTAGAAATAATACAGGAGCAGCGTGTGAAATTAGATTCACGAAAAGTAACGTGAAGTTTTAATTTGGCTGGAACGTCACATTCTTTGATAATAACACAGCGTCTGTATGAATAACCCTTACAAGAGGAACGCGACACAATCCAAAATATGCCATTCACACAGATAAAAAGCTTGAAGATGGTAGCATAATGTTGTGAGGTAGCTTTAGTTCAGCAGAGAAAGCAGTCAGACAATCACCCAAGACTCACAGCCAGAGCTACACTGGGATGGTTCAGGTCTCAAACTGCAGTCACATGCATGCACAGAAAGAACAAGCACATTTCATTCAGAAAAACCCTGGATTCAAACCAAGGACTTTGATGTAAGGTTGTAAAATATGTCCTTATCCTGGCTGGGTCACAGAGGGGTTGCATGTCTCCAGTCGTCATTGGGTGACAGGCGGAGTACACCTTTGACAGATTGCCACTTTATTGCAGGGCAACTTTCAGACTAGGATGTGAATCCATTACCTTCTTGCTTCAAGTCAACAGAGTTACCATCTGCAGGAAGACAGTCAAATTGGATTGGAGATTATCGCAAATGTCTTCAAACTTGAACTAAGTTCAGTTTTCACAGGACAATGCCAAACTGTTCACACACACAAAAAAAAATGCTATAAAGCGCTAAAGAGTGCTTTTCTTTCCCTCAGGCTCAGCAGAAACCATCGCACTCACACAAGCCTTACTACCTTCTTTTATTAATCTCATATTTTCTAGATTGGTGCCTTGTACATTTGACTTGCAAAACAGACCTAATTATCGTGGGCCGGCAGTATGCAAGCCACACATCAAACAGTAAGTTACAGTAAAAGCTTGTATGATCCTCTCTCCCTTTTCCTGTCCTCCCCCTGCTGCCACGCACCAGAAACACTGATTATAACAGGAACATTATGTGGGAATTACAGCGAAACAATTTACACTTAATGTAGCAGTCGTATGAACAGGGAAGAGATAGATATAGCTGTATCAATAATGCATGCTTTAATTAAGCAGCTGGGAATGCACGGAGCAGGATCAAGGCATAGGGAAAGAGAGACAATGAAAGAATAGTCGGAGAAGGAGTTGGGAGAAAGACGATGGAGGAAAAGGAACTAAGAATAAAAGTGAGGGACAGAGAAAATGGAAAACGGAGCAGAGGGTGAGGAGACGAGAAGGACGAGGAGGAGGGAGAAAGATCAGGATATGTTTCTGTGGGCTTGTCGAGTGCACTGTGATTCATGGGCAGTAAATATGCAAAGCTTGATGGCCATAAGGCAATCAGAGGAGCGCCACTCATCTACATGTTGCATAGTGGGCTATAATCCATCTGAGGGGCAAGGAATAATGATACCAGGAAGCAGGAATAAGAGCAGGGTCTGTTTATTACCTCAGACAGATCCATAATGCATACAGATGTGTAGAAGGCACAGCAGCCTGAAGCAAGAGGACTCTATTGAGAAGAAAAAGACAGTAATATTGTTTTTAATGTAATGAAAGGCAATCTGATTTAAGCACCTATTAAAGCAAATAAGTCTGCTGTCATATAAAGTTTTAAAATAAGCACTGGAGCTATGGCCCTGAAAGATTGGACAATAGTTGCATTAAAAGAGAGGGAAGAGCTCGTTTTTTTTCACGGACACCAATAAATAATACGGGCGCTGCATGTGAAATCAGGCTTATGAAAAGAAAATGTGAAGTTTTAATTTGGTCCAGACGTCACGTCTTTTGATGGTAACACATCACCTGTATGAATAAAACCCACGTGGCGAAACAAATGCCTCGCTTCTCGGCGTCATCGTGTTTACTCTTCTTTATTTGCAAAGAAACCCACACGAGCTCACCACCCGAAGCCCCTCGCAAGGCGACATCAACACCGGGATTTTTCTAGTGCCTGAGTAAGTAATAAATTGTGTTGAACATTGATAAACTAATGCAATTACCTGCAGGGCAAGAGAGTCAGCTAATTTAAAGATACCAGGTTTGTTCATGTGGTGGGAGGCTCCTGAATAGGACCCCAGGGTGAGAGATGGCGCCTTTATTACATTTGAGAGGTCAGCGTGGTAGCACTGTATTAGGATTGATCTTTTGATCCCTGCTTGGAACGCCCCCTATACGCGGTCGCACGCACGTAAACACGCGCATAAACACACAGACACTTGCTGTAGCACCCCATCTGGTTCGTGAAAACAATAACAAAAAAAAACAAAACAGCTTATCTGGCGTAAAGGGTTAACTCTGCCAGGCAGGCAGCCTAATTGAGCACCACACATCTCAGCAACACAGCAGAAACAGCAACCTGGAGGGTTGTAACAAGCCAGGCGTGACTTATTCACATAATAAACCAAGCAGATATCTAAATGAGCCATTGAGCTAGCCAAAGGGAGAGAGGCCATTAGGCGGCCCGGACCATGGGTACATATTTGTATATCTACAATTGCCCTATCATTTGCATAAGGGGCTGCCTACAGAAATGTTAGATGGTTCTCATACTCTGGGCTCCTGTGACACAACAGAATACCTCTACACTTATTCTAGGAATAATAAACAACTCTGTCATGCTGATTTTCTTCAAAAACAACAACAAAAACGATGCTGGCTGATTTTTAATATTTTACAGATGTAGAATATTGTCATTTTATTTGATTTTGTATTGTTCAGAAAAGAGAGCCTGTTTTTATTCTTGTCTCATATGACCTCATCTGTACTTCTAAACTGTTGTACAGTAAAAAAAAAAAAAAATGAAACATTGTAAAGCTCAATAAATGAAAGGTGACTTTTAGAGATACTTTCTGACCTGCTGAGGATGAGGCGAGACACAGTGAAGAGAAAAAAGGGATGGATGTTGCGAATTAGCTATGGCTATACACACTGTCATGTATATTGTCTTGATCTATATTTCTTGTAAATAAACATTAGCCACCGATGACTGTAGATAAACAGTTTTCCTGTAAAGGCAGGTTGTTTCTCCACCATCTCCACATTCACCAGCATGTACACGAGGTTGGTTGACAGCACTACAACACTCCTTCTGGCTCTGATTGGTTGTTTCTGATTAGGAGCTGTGTGTTTCTGCACAAACAGCTCAGGGAGGAGGTGGAGGAGCCAGATTATCTGTCTCATATTAGATATTTTAGAAAAATACATACTGTAGCTTTCAATGGTTCATGTGATGAAAGAGACATCTTAACGTCCGATAAAGAAAATGTGACACATGACAATAAATGGTTTTCAACAGCAACAAGTCTTTTTTATCACAGTGGAGGTATTCTTGTCTACTCTTCTTCACAAAACTGTTTTGTTTCAGAAACACTGGAGGGTTTTTAAGAATGAACTGCTTGTTTGGCTTCATGCGACGGCACCTTGACAAAGCCATTCGAAAATCCTTCATTTTGTTTCAGCCATTGAGCCACCGTAGGATCGCAAACAAATGTTCTGGTAGAGAGCCGAATTCATGCCTTCATCTACAGTAAACGGTTCAGGTCCTGAATGTAGCAAAGCAACGTTGAGAAACAAGTCAGGGTGTTGAGGTTCCACCTTTGAGAACTTCTTTTGAACGCTTTCTCAATTTTAAACAGCAAGTTGTCCAGGTTGCAAAAGATAATAACTTGATTTTACTGAAATAACATTATTTACTGGTAATAATTACAGTGTGATTGATTTAAAATAGGGGAAAAAAGGCAGTAATTATGTGAAAGATACTTCAAAACTTAAAGATGCTACTTAAGAACTTCGAAGAGGTTCTAACAAAATGACATCATCTGATTCAGAATGACAGTAAGTTGGACAAATAGCTGAAAGGTGCATACTCTTTATTTTGCTTGTGTTTTACAAGGGTCTAATAAAGACTCTATGGCCTTATCAGCATTTTAGAGCTCTTATTGAGTCGATTCAGTTGCATGTAATTAAAAGAACAAATCATTCCACTGAATAATTCTTTCATTTAAGTATATAGAAACATAATAAAAAGAAATGAAGCTTCCTTTTAATATTGCTATCAGAAGGACATTTTCACAGCAAGATTACATAATCACATCTGCACACTCTCGACAACATCAACGTGCTGTAACAGCATGCTTCAGAGATCCTCTGATTCTCCTCCAGTTCCCCACTAATCCAACACACTTGCGTTTCTCAGTTACGTTGGTTAATTTAAACAATAACATAGGGTGACCACGAATCAGCAAAGCCTTGTGGAAATTGGTCAGGGGTCAGCCTGTAATGTGACCTCTGACACATAATTAAATTGCCATCTTTAACCTCAGTTACAACCTGTCACGGAGCATCGGATTGCATGCCGCAAATCACTGTTCAAATCAATGGCAGAAAACACGGCAGGGGGAAGGGCCCGCTGGGTCCAGTGGTGTCTGCAAAGAGATTGTGTTTAATGAAGCTGAACTGAGCAGTGATCATGTTAGTGTACCGTCTAATTAGATTCGGATGGATGCTACGCACGCTTATCCTCGCTGTGACAGGAGTGTTGCAGACGAACCGTCGGGGAGCTGCTGGCAGTGTCTACGTAGTTTCACCACAGCAAAAGTCCAGAACGTTTATGAATGTCTGAGCAACTTTTGTTGCATGCTGAGAAACCTTTCCAATCACAACATATTGTCAAGAGCAAGGGTGGGCAATTCCAGGCCTCGAGGGCCGGTCTCTTGCAACTTTTAGACATGCTTGTACTTCAACACACCTGAGTGAAATAATGAGGTCAGAAGCAGAACTCTGGAGAACTTGACTGCATTTATTAGGTGATTCAGTTATTTTGGACCAGGAAGACACCTAAGAGTTGCAGGACACCAGCCCTCGAGGACCAGGATTGCCCACCCCTGCTCTAGAGGAATTGTTTGGATCATATTGAGATCAGTCCAAGAAACAACGTTCTTTCCTGTTCGACTAACTACTGGATAGTTGTGTCTTTGTTCATTTAGATTTATACCTGATTTTTGATTCCTAGCTGTGTTGATGTGGTGTTGGAAACTACGTCACAGTTGTGAGAGACTGATGGAGAGTAAGAAGAAACATCCTGTATGGTGGGGAAAAAATGATTGTATCACCAATGAAGACCAGACGTTTTACTTTGGCAGAAAGTTGGATCATCTGTGAAAAAAAAACATCCAATTAAGCAATAAAAGATCAACTAAACTTAATATCAACAAGCCTTAGTGTGCAAATTTAGACACGAGTTACGCCTTGTAAAGTTCAATCGAGTCGTTCTTCCCAAATGGTTCAAGCAATGATTGGATGTTTTTGTGTTTTAAAAAGAGCCGGCTGTCTTTGGACGTTTTCTAGTCCGTTTGGAGAGGAAATAGTTGTTGGCGAGTATCACACAGGTGTTAATAAAGGTCAAAACCCACAATATTAAAATCCTTGTTGCATTGTGGGATATCAAAATGTTTCACAACCTTACAGTTGTTCGCTTTAATGCCATTTGTCTGATGACGCTACATTTTTCTACAATATTGGAGAAAAACAGTCACTAACATCCTTACACGTCTGAACATCTTATCAAGTTTTAATCTAATTACTTGTTTTAAATCCTTCAATAGTGCATAAATCTTTCTGTGTAGAATTAGCATTTTTGAAATTGGTACATATTGGAGGAAACAAAGCACTTCCTTTTGTTGCCACGATGTAAACTGTCAACAGAAGGCGCAGAAGTAACCTGTCTATATTTATTGATGTTAATTGGCAGTTCATGGAGTCACCTATTGTATGTGGTCAGCACAAATGGTTAGTTTCATGAAGCCGAACAACACCCCAGCTTCTCTGCACAAATAGAGAATGATGTAAAGGGATTTTAAGGGGGGGAGAGGAAAAAAAAAACGAGTGTTTTGTCTTGCAGCTGAATAATTACATTGAGTTTAGTGGATAGGTTTTACAGCTGGAACTCTCAGTATCAACTTTGCAGCAATTCCACACCTGCCACTGGGCTTACAGAGAGGAAAATATGTCCCCGAACTGGAATAATCCTCAATAACGATGCGCTGATTATGATTTAAAGGCTGCTAGCTTTGTTTCAAACTGTGCCTTGCTTTGTGGCCAGGGCCCTGTGTTGTTTAAAGGGTTGTCGGGGTATAAATACTAAATTAATCATGCTTTGGCTCAACTTGCTGGGGACTGAAATTTGCTTATGGAGGCCCATGATCACATAAAATATTAATAGCTTCCCAGAGAGCTGGTATTGTAGAGGGGGGGAGCATACGAAAGCACCAAGATGTTGGTGAGGGGGGGGTCACTGCTAGTTTCCCATCAGAAACACCTTCTTCAGATCTTCACCTTATGCTGGTATATGACCAACTTAAACTGGTGTTGACATTATATATCCATTAGGGTGGATTTTGTACATGTAGGAACTAGTTAAGGAGTAATTGGGATTAACTGGCACAAAGCTGTGTTTTTGTTATGAAAATGCAGTGAGAATATTTAAATAAATCTGAATAAATTACAAAGCATCCTATGTTATGCATTTTCCTTGTTACACATCTGTGTGACCGACTTCTTGAGACCCCGGAGGCTTCAGAAAGAAAGTGAAAACAACAATCTCCAAGCAAATATAAGTGAGATTTTGGAAAATATTGGTCCCTTCTCTTTGAATTTAGAAAAAGGAACCAATGGATAATTTTCCAAAGCACGAGCGAGAGAGCGTCCATATTTAATTATTTCCTTTCCGTTTCATCTGCACATCAACTTAGAATCAGTCCAGCCCAACTTTTGTTGGACGCACGCCTTTCAAATCCATATTTAACAACATTACAGCAACTCCTTTCAACTTTTCATGTCATTTGTCTCCTTGACACAAATTTGAAAATAAAGACTTATATAATTGATGACACAGACATTGTAAACTTGTTATCCTGTATTTTTAGAGCTCCTGCAGAGCCAATGAACACTCTCTGCTTGCTGAGGCACAAAGGGTGGCCGCGTTCTTAAGACTCCTGCATGCTGGCTGCAGGTCCAGCGAAGCTTTTACATTTATTTATGCTATTCATAAAACGTCTCGCGCATGCTTGTCCAAAAAAAGTGTCCATTTAATTTGTCACATCTCAGACTAAAGGTACCACATCTTCCAACGGAAACACAAGTGTGTGGGTAAAACGCCACGGTTGAGGCAACCAAAAACCCTGCTTGTTTGAGTTTGGTGGCACCACAGTAGGTAAATGAGACAGCAGGAGGGGGCATTTCACACCCACATACGCTTCATACAGATGAAGAGATGAGGGGAGGTAGTTTTGGTGCTTTGCAGGAGGAAATGGTTTAGGTGATGAACAGCAGATATTTCACAAGAGCAAAACTGATTTCTCACAATTATCCCTGCATGGCTGACAGACGCCAAGGGGAGTCTACAAACAGTGAACTAGGGGACACTGATTGGGTTATTTTTCCTTTCATATTCAAGACTGAGGAATTGAAAAAGATGCAACAGACTTGCACCTTACCCCTTTAAGCCAAATACTAAGAATCAAGAAGTATCAAGAAAAAGCATAGGTTCATTAGTTGGAATGACCCAACCATGTGAGGTGAGATGGGGAAGTGAGCTGACAATACATGCTTAGGGTAATTTAGCTGCCTTTACTTAAGGATTGCAGTGAATGAACACTTTCCAACAGTTAAAATTAACATATAGGAATGTTTTCCCAAAAGCACAGCCATACTGTCCACAGAAAAACTTTGTCAGCTGTTTTCTTCAATTAAACATAGTGAAAGAGTGAGACGCTTCAGTAAAAGTCCTTTGTAAACTCTGAACAGTTTACAAAGGACACAGTTATACGTACGCACACTCATACCCAAGAGGAATTTAGAGTAACCAATTACTGTTTGGGTATAATGACCATCAATACATTTGGAGGGGAAACAGGGATGCATGTACCATGCTGTGAGGTATAAAGGTGGCAGCATGATGCTGTGGGCCTGTATTCCAGCAGGAGGAACTGGTACACTTCATAAACTGTATGGCAGCCCTGATACCAAGCAAATGCATTTAAACTGCTGAATTAGAAAGTTACAAAAGACATTTTAGAATGTTTCCATAATTAATCTTACTTGTTGATAATTTCATAATCACCCAGATTGTTGTTGGAAATGCACCAGTTCCAGTTTTTCCCCAAGTCCTTTGGTAGCAAATTGGAGGTTCTACCTCATCTACAGCAAAAAGATATTGTTTCATACCAAACAATCCAGTTCAGCATTTTTACTGTGTGTATCTAGCAGTATATTATTTTGTACATTTAAATTGAACAGAACATCCTTGTATGCAACAATGCTTCCATCAACCCATGTAGGCAACTTTTCACATTTGGTAAACAGAATAGACATTTCTCAAAAATATTATTGCCATTACGTCAACACTTGAGTCCACAACAAAACGAATCAAGACAAATCCAAGATGAAATCTGATATAAGTTGAAGCTTTTTGGAAACAAAGTGTTGTGAGCGGAAACCCTGGTGACTCTGAAAGGAGAAAAAAAGATTTATTAGTGGAATATGAATAATTTCGACTTACCAAAATTGTAGTTATGTTCTTACCTTTACATGAAAGTGCAATCTGATTTACCTTACCGGTCCAAACGTTAGGAGTTTTACCATTGAATGAATCTTTTCAGGAAGTTTGCTCTTAAGGTGAAGAGGAAGTTTTTTTGTTTTCTTGAAATGGTCTTTGGTATTTTTTTTCAGCTCTTTTTGTAAGAGCATGCTTTTTTTTCACACTGCCAGTTTTTTTTTTTTTGTTTTTGTTTTTTTTTTTTTTTTCTTTTGGTTTTCTGGCAGGTTGATTTCAGACCATTTCAATTTCTTTATTTTTTTGTACAATCCAAAGTAAAGCCAAGAAGTAAGAAGCCAAACCTTCATACAAATTACAAACCAGGACATAAAATATTTACACAAAAGCAACTTAATACTATCCTGCAGAAAAGCTACCATCTGTCAAGTTAAATCACAACACAAGTCTTTAATTGAGCGCTCAACTAATGTGTCTTTGAGTGACCAGATTTAACAATGCACTTTGAGAACCAAAACAAATCTACTGTAAGAGCACTAAAAAAAAATGCACCATTCATCTGATTTACATGTTAAAATCAAACTGCACAGGTTTCTTCTGCTAGTCAGCTATGTGTTAGAGGAAAAGGGTCTATCCAAACTAAAATGTGACTTTCTAATCCTGAACAAGCACTGAAAAATGCTGGATCGTCGCTCTTCGTCCACACCAGTGAGCGTTAGCGGGAGCTTCATCTGCGCCAGGAACGAGGCTCGTTGTCGTCTTCCTCCTCGTCGTCATCTTGCAGGAATGCATCGTCACTCAGCGACTCCTCCGGGTACTGATAAAAGGAGATAATATTACTGTGGATGATTAAAAAGTGGAGAATTATGTAGATTTTTTTTTTTTACTCCATCACTTTAAAAGGTCTCAAAGAGGGAATAATTCACTATCTTATAGTATCATTTTCCAACTGCTTAATGAAAGTGCAAAACTTTTTATGCAAAATCCAAATAAAACCAGAGGGTAATTCCTCTCTGTAACATGTGATGGCCCCCTCTAGTGTTCTCTAATGCAATATAAACAGCTATTAAACAAGCTTTCCTGAGATATGTCTTAAGACGGAACATCTAAAGAACTTTATTAAAGTAAATATTTAATAGCGAAAAGCACCAAACTGCAGGTGAAGGATTTTCACCAACCTCATCTTCCGGCGGTTCTTTTTCTTCTGCATCTGCTGTACTGAGAGTGGTGGCAGGCTTATGCCAGGCCAGGCGTAAAGTCTGGCTGTTAAATTTCACTCCGTGCAGAGCCGCCTGCAGGTGGATCAAACAAAGTTTTCCTGGTTAACTGCAACTCGTACACAGTTGGATCTAAAGTCAAATTGCGGTGTTTAAATGAAGGACAAATCGCGTGGTTCCTCACCTGCTCGGCCTCCGTTCTCGTCTTGTATGTGACGACTGCAGAAAGTTTGTTCTCCTCGATCTGGCAATCTTCAATCTCTCCAAATTGCTACAAATCATAATAAATAAAAAAATCTGTCTTGGTCAGCAAACTCAAGTCAATTAACTCAAAAGTCAGTGTGAGCTGATCATTAAGCCTTATTAACAAAATGTGTATGTTTATGAAAATTTTAAAAACTGATTAAATTATCTCTTCAGACTAGTAAAGATTTACTTCACCGAACAGATACTGTATGAACATCAAAATACAACCATGAATACTGGTAAACAAATAAATCAATTTAAAAAAAAAACAGTACTGGAATAAATTGTAATCAAAATCAAGCAGAAGTCGTCGAAGAAAATCAACATCAATGACTTTCAGGCTCCCAGCAGTCCTCTGACCTTTGACTTAACACAGACTCAAGGCTCTCCAGGTTTAGACCAACTCACAGCAAAATGGGGAAGTAAGTCCACACAGTCGGCATCGGTGAAACCAGAAATTTCCAGCGCTCGAGGTCGATGGTCCACAACTGCATGCAGCGGAACACCCCGTCCACGTCCTCTGGATCCCCTCCCCCGGCTTCTGACAGTGCCACGTCCCCGGGAATGGACGCCGCGGCCTCGTCCTGATGACAGAATGCCCCTTTTAGCTGCCTAGACGACAAACACAGCACACAAAAAACAATATGATGATGCAGAGAGGAAACTCGTGGAACGTTTCAAATTATGAGGACAGCAGTGCCCTCATGTGGCTGTGTGCAGAAATGTTGTTTTTTTTATTTATTAATCTGATTTTATTTTTACGCTAGTACCTCAATTTGAAGAAGAGTGTACTTCCGCTTTAAAGAAGCTGTGTCCTCTCCAGCCTGAGTCTTCTGATACAGGTCAAGCTCTGCATCAAGCAGCTCCTTTTGTGCCTGAAAGAGTTCAAAGCAAATTTAAGAACAAACTGACAAACTTCTAGAAACTCAAATCCAACTATAAAGCAAAGAGGGGTGAGAATGCAAACGCATATTCACACCTACAACTTTTCTACATTCTGTCCCAGTGCAGACAAAAGCTTGAATTTATTCAACTCGGATTTTATTTAATAAACCAATTCAAATGCACGACTACAAGGTGGAATGAGGCTCTTATTTTTCTGTAGAAAAAAAAGGAGAAAAAGTGTGGCATGGATACATTGCAACCAGAATGTAGTAGAAAAGATAAACACAACTGTAACCATTTGGTTGTTAGAATCATGGATTTTTGACACCAGCAGGGAAGAAATCGATACCTGAGCTTTGCTCTTGGCGGTGCGTAGAAGGCTGCTGCTGCTGGAGATTCCCTTTATCTCTTCTTGCAGTTTCGTTATGCTTTTGGTTAACGTGCCCAAAGTTTCCATGATCTTGGCTTTATCTTCTGCTTTCATTGTTTTGTTCTTCTCAAGTTTGGAAATCAGGAGCTGCAGAAGCGAGAGACAGAAAGTTACAAAACACTCACCTCTGTGCAAGTCACTACAACTAAAACCTTCTCAGATACTTCACAGATGAGTTAGATTTCTCTTCACAAGAACATTGTAATTAAAGAATGCGTGAGTAAATGCAGAGGCGAAAGAGAAAGGATTTCACTTTCTAAGATGAAACATCTTTTGTAAAATAAGGTGTTTAAATTTTCCAGAATAGTTTTGGGGTTTTTTTATTAACGAAAATCTAAATGAATTAATTTACCTTCTGTGTCTCAATGTGCTTCTCCAATATCTCCTGTTTCTTCTTCCTCACATCCTGCTGTAGTCTCAGGGCCTCCTGTGTGAGCAAACACTGGGTCAGTTTCCAAATGACCTTTTACCTCCAATTTAACCACTCCTACTTTTCCAACATCTCCTTTGGCTCTCA
This sequence comes from Poeciliopsis prolifica, assembly GCF_027474105.1. NCBI lineage: Eukaryota > Metazoa > Chordata > Actinopteri > Cyprinodontiformes > Poeciliidae > Poeciliopsis > Poeciliopsis prolifica. The sequence continues at coordinate 3,704,915 of NW_026562396.1, forward strand.
CCTGCTTCTTCTTCAGAGCTTCCTCTGAGGTCCTCTGGGCAGGCTTTCTAGCAGCAGGATTATATACAGTCTTTGTGATCCCCATCGATGTCGCAGATACCTGAAGGGAAAGAAAAAAAAAACAGCACATTTATTGAAGATGTTTGATCTGAAAAGTGAGAAATTATACTTCTCAACAAAGTGAAGATTCACTTTTTCCACAAGAGCAGCAGGTTTGGGAGAGAAACCCAGACGGTCTTTAACTGACACTTTAGAGGCATTCTGGAAAAGGAAGGAGAGAAAAAAGAGACTTCTTAAACACCCAGTGTAGATTTTGACATGTAAATGCAATAAACCACATCTATAAAAGAAGATCGTCCACACGGACCTGAGAGGCTATGCTGGAATCCTGAGTGGGCTCTGAGTTTGGAGGCATTAGGGGTCCAAGTCGATCCTTCACAGACTGCTTGAGAGTTGTGGCTGATGACTGGGACAGAAACAACACAGAGATTTTGAAGAAGGACTAAAGAACAGCACTTTTCCCTTTGATTTTAGTGTTTAAAACCTCAAAGCATTTACATCACGTTTCTTTGAGTCAGTCATAACTCCCAGTCAGCAAAGTGGCTTTACTTTGTCAAAAAAGCCACTTTTTCTTCTCCCAAATGCACTTTACTTAAAAAATAATGTCACACATTCCTGTCTAGAAATAAAAAAAGCCTGGGAGATGGTTTTACATTTAAGAAAAAATAATCCACAAGAAGTTATATTCAAATCTGGCAGATTAGGATAATTAGATTTTGCATCTCACTTTAGTTTAATCTAAAAAAAAATTCTCTATCTTGGACCATGAACCTGTTTGTAATGTCCAAAGCTGTGGACATATTCTCATTTAATCTGGTTTCTAAGATAGCAGGTACAAAGCTGAATCCACATCACAAGAAGAATGTACAAAATGTTGGGTTATTACTTCAGTTCTGACTTATTGTGTTTATCAAGGAGGATTCTAATCCAAAAAATAAAGTCTTCAAACTTTAAAAGCAAAACTGCTATAAACTTTCACTGGTCAACCTTAAAACTTCCAAAATTAATATCACTTTTGTCATCACCACACATTGTATTGCCTAACATTGCCACACATCATGTTTGTGCAAAATACGATATTGTAAAAATGATTGTTTAGTGAAGTTTTATTGCAGTAAACAATAATCCAATGATAGATTGGAAGTGAGCTCTTACTATGGCTGACTGCGGCTGTGGGTGGAGCTGCTGTGGCCGGGACTGGCCCGATCCGTCACCCATGTCATCACGAAACCAGTGGACCTTGATGAAGCGGTTGTTGAGAACAGCTTCGGTGCTTTGCATAGCTCGCTTGGCCTCTTCAGGAGAGGTGAACTGGATCAGAGCTCCCTCCGGGTCATTCTGATAGGCCACCTGCCAGAATTTATCAGCACAACACAATTCAGAAATCCAGAAATCAGAATCTTCAAATTTATTTTTAAGAAACTCACTCTGTCTTATAAAAATAATTTCACAATGAACATCTATTCAGTCCTACAAACATTTTGTAAAGCATAAAATTTATGATTGATCCCCACAACAACAAATTTTGTTTGACGATAAATTGTCCCAGAAGCATTGTTGTTTTGAGACTATCTTCAGCTAATATACTGTATTTTTCGAACTATAAGTCGCTCCGGCGATAAAATGCATGAGAAAGAAGAAAAATACATATATAAATCCAACACCAAGAACAGACATGTCATCTTGATAGGCAATAAAAATGGAATAGAGGCAACAACAGGCTGAATAATTGTACAGTATGCTAACATTACATGACAATCATCGAATTGAGAACATGCCTGGTATGTTCACATAACATATTAAGAGTTATTCAGATAACTACAGCATACATAACATGCTAACAAATTGACCAAACCATCCGTGTCACTTAAAATCACTAAATCGAACGAAATCTTCATCCTCGATGTCGCTTTCAAACAACTCTGCTAACACGGAAGATAGAATAACACAGGCCTAGAGCGCCCTCTTGCGGTTTAGTGTAAAAATAACATGTGATATGATGATGTGTTAATTTCCACACATAAGTCGCAAAAAACTGTGACTTGTAGTCCGGAAAATATGGTAATGATAAAGGCATAATAATGCAAGTACTGTTAATTTCTAACTAACATTTAGAACTGGAAAACATTTTAAATATTAAAAATAAATAAAACACCTGAAATAACACATGAAATGAAATTATTGAGTTTGTCTTAAGTTATCATATAAAAGTGACTTTTTGCTCCTTGCGACAGGCTTAAGAATCTCACAGGTACTAACCTGCAAGTTGACAATGGTGCCAAACTTGCTGAAATGCTCATTGAGTTTGCTGATGTTGTTGAGCTCCGGTGGAATTTGCCGAACAAGCAGCTTGGCGTTGGGAGAGAACTGAGCTCTTTTATGGTAGCCCTGGTGGTTTAGTTTGTTGAAGTTGGGTCTGAATAGAGAAGAGACATTCATCACATCAAACAAACAAACATATGTATGTACAAATAGAAGCAGGAAGTGCTGGACTTGATTTTTGACAACTTACTTGTCAAACCAAGGCTTCTTGCATGGGCCTCCATCATGAGAGGCAGCAGATCTCTTCCTCGAGTCAGATTCCATAACGATCCTCATGCTGTTGTTGGGAATCTTGTCTGGTGAAATACAAGCAGTGACTCATCTGAGACGGATTTACTTAAATGGAAATTGAAGTTTAGGGACAAAATGGTGTGTTATATAATGCATACCACTAAACTTTCACTCAGACAAAAATATGGACTGAAAGTGCCCATTACCTCTCAATGGCTGGTCCATCTCCCCCATTGTGAGGCCAATCAGATTGGGTCTTTGAGCGTTGACCCGGTGACGGTACATCGGTCTGGCGGTGCTGGTGATGCTGGGAGCCTCAGGATTGTACACGTCAGTGTCATAGTGATCTGTTTGGTAAAGATTCGACACAGCAGAGTCGCATAGATCAGAATGACGCAACTCAAACGCCTGATGTATCAAACTAAATAAATCAGAACATAAGCTCTTGTTTTAGAAGTCATTACCAGGGGCGAAAAGTGGCCCTGAGGCTTGAGGAAGGGACGGGCGCATCCCAGACGTGACAATGGTGGGAACAGAACTGGGAGGAGCATCCATGCCTGCAGGCTGCAATGGCGGAAGTGGTGGAGGGGGACCTGTCCAATAGAAAAGAACGCAATTTAAAATCTTGCAGAATACTTAAATAAGAGACACAAGTCAAACTGTAGCTATGGTGGATGCTGGTGTGTGTAGGCCTGTCACGATAACTAAAAATTATTGCGATAAACGATAATATTGTTTGAAGACCTTTTTACACTGATTTAATGGAAATTACGTAATAATACATGCGATTTCCTGTCAAAGATAGATACACTTTACTTTCAAAAGAACACTTAACACTGGGACTGATGCACAAAATAAATAAAACAACCAAAACCAAAAATAAAATAGATTCTCAGTCTCCATTAACACTAAATGTACTTGAATAAAAACTAAACAACATAAGGCCAAAGTGGAAATAAATACTGCAGAGTGCAGATTATGAAGTCTGTATGGTATATTGCCCTTTAGTAATCATTAGATTTAAATAGAGAAGAATCTGACTGCCTGATGCAATAGTTCAAACTACAGGATTTTTCACCCCGAACGACAATCTTAGAACGTTATTCGATCTGAGATTGTCACTTGTGTGTTACGGTAGATCGTCGTGGCCGCTCCTATCTAAATCAAGGATTTGCCCAGACTGGAAACTTAATGCAGCCTGTTGAATCTGACTGGTAGCCAATCAGAAAGCGCAGATTCTCCTCGTGCTTTCTGAGGGGAAACACGGAGGGAATCCCGAACAGCTGACACAGCGCAACCCGAAGTCCAGCGGACATCGGAAACAACATGAATGTTTGTTTATTCAACATTTCGTGCACAGAAAATATAAATAACTGGGGGAGGAGTTGGAGCAAAATTTCTACCAGAAAACCCGGTAACTTTTCAGCTGTTCTTCGTTAACGTGACATAAATAGGTTATAATGATTTTCATTCAGTCAGAGTGACACTAGCTACATGCATTGCAGGAAGATTGTAGTAAGGAATTGATTAATGCCTGGTTTCAAAGTTAGTGAACTGGACTTATTATTTTGTGTCCATTGTTGGACACAACACGTTTCGATCGAACCGTTATACCAAGGATTTATGTCGGCTAATGTGTCTCAGGTTTTGATAATGGGCCGACAATCGGCGACATAAGATGGTGCAGCGCGCGCTGGGCATTACACTAACGAAATAAGGAAGGGAAGGTCAGTGGAGAGCACCGGAGTTGAGCCTTTTTTCATTTAGTGTCATCAACAGTAAGAGAAAAAGGCAGGAAGAAACGATATAGACTATAATTGAAATGAGATCGATAGTTTTAATTTATCGTGCGATTAATTGATTTATCGTTTATCGCGACAGACCGAGGTGTGTGCATTTCAGTATAATCTTTTAGATCTCTTATTCATCCAAATACAAACAAAAGAAATGTGAATAAAAACCATTCATCTGATTGAATGCATGTTTACCTCAAACTATTGTTTAAAAACAAAAGAGTTATTATGCAATCTTATTTCTGCTGCATGCCGAGGATATAATTTGCCCTTTGGATTCAAGTATGTAAATCCAAATAAAGTTTCTCTAAAATAATCCCAATTCCTACCTGCAACCGGAGGAAGACTCGGTGGAAGGGCACCTGGTGGGGGTACCGGAGGTCGAAGGTTTACAGGTGGGGGGTTCATTAATGGTGGTGGGGGTGGAAGGCCTGGTGGGGGTGGTTGGTCCACGCCTGGGACTGGGGGAGGCTGGAAGGGCAAAATATTGGGTAGGTTGACATCCTCCACGACGACTGGATCGCTCCCATGATCAAACGGACACATGTCTCCTCGCATGCATAAGCCCTTTTCTGCAAAATACAGCAGATTGTCAAACTACAAAGAATACAAAACAATTGAAATTTTAAATTTTAAAATGAAAGTAAATAAATTGGCTTTCCTACCATCATAGTCCCTACACCTTTTCCTTTGAAGAGGTGGACCACGATTGAAAGGTCCACGAGCCACAGGGGGCTCAGGACGAAAGTCTGACCAGCTCTCATTGGTGGTGTTATGATGATGAGTCGGGGCGATGACGGTAATGGTGCTGCTCACTGTCGGGTTGGGGAAGTGGGAAGGTGCTGCAGTAGAAATGAGCACTGCTGGGGTGTAGACGTCCGCGCTCTCTGTCCTGTCAGCGCGCTCATGGTCGTACTTCAGCTTCCCTGATTCTCTGTCTGTGGAAACACAACGATAGCCATTTAGAAAATCACTTATAGAATGCAAATATTTACCGACTGAAATTACCAGCGCAGGGCCGGCCAATATGACTTAGAAATAATTTTTTTTTTTTTTTCATACCAGACCCAAGTTCTGATTTTAATCCATTTTTTCTCTTTTTTTTTTCCTGAAAAATGAAATTGCAAATGACAAAATATTTTCAAAAAGTGGCTCAGATTTAAATCATAGCTTCTTTGAGTTGTACAACAGAGTATTAAAGCCTGGTTATGAGAATGTTTATTTAATTATAATAAACAGAGAATATAGTCTCAGTAATACCAAAATAAAGGTGCAGCTTTACCAGAAAAAACTACTTAAAATTACACAATAAAAGCTCGGATAGAGTTACCAGGATCTGACGTAAACAACTCGTGAAGCTTTTTCTTCTAAATAGACACAGTTGTTTCCATGATTGTTTCAAAGTCCTATTGATAATTTGATGCTGATGTGTTAAAAATGTAAGTACATTTATAAAGTATTAGTTCTAAAACTCATACCAGAGCTTCACAAGATACTCAACATTCCTTATTTTATTTTCTGTATTTGACTTTTCATAAAATACGACTTTATTCTTGAAATGTTATGACTTTATTCTTATAATTTAAAAAAACTAAATGAATCTTAACCTTAACCCTAATATTCCATTGTAGAGTTCATATGAATTCAAAGTCCAGGTCAATAGAAGCTGTAAATAACATTTTTCTAACAAGATGGTTGGCCTTTGGTGCACTGACACCTAGGCCAACTATTATTACGTAATTTCCATTAAATCAGTGTATAAAGGTCTTCAAACAATATTATCGTTTATCGCAATAATTTTTTGAGACAATTAATCGCCCAGCAAAATCTGTTATCGGGACAGGCCTACTGACATCGCTATGGAAACACAAGAAGTGATTTGGAGAAAAAAATAAATAAATAAAATTTTCCAAAAATTCAATGTTTAAAAACCCCAAAAACTAATTAAACAGTCAAATCAACATGACATTACAATGGAAAACCACATTATTAGAGGCGTTTTAAAAATCTATATTCCTACCTCGGCTCCTGCTTCTGGATCGAGTTCGGCTTAAAGACCGGCTCCTACTGCGGTCACGATCTCTGTCTCTGTCCCTGTCCCTGTCTCTGTCTCTTTCCCTCTCTCTGTCACGGTCTCGGACGCGTTCTTTGCTCCAACTTCGGCTGCGACTTCGGCTGTGAGTGTAGCTGCGGCCTCTTCTGCGGTTGTAGCGGTCACGGTAAGAGTCCCTCCTTGGTGGCAGACGATCGTAATCTCTCTTTCTGGAGCGATCGTCTCTCTTGCGGTCATCACCTCGCCTAGCGACATTAACAAGGTGAAATATTAAGTCATAAGAGAACTCTATGCAAAGAATATTAAGTCATAAGAGTTGTACAGCTTAACAGCATACACACCTGCCATCTCTGCCGTAGCGTGAGCTTGACTGAAGAGGACTATGATTTACCCGGCGAGGAAACTTCTTATCTTTTTCTTCTTCACGATTTGTTTGTATCTGAGCAGGAAAAATAAAGGTTAAGTAATGTGGAAATGTCTCATCCCGTCAACTATAAAGTGCAAAATCTGAAAAACAGTGACAACCAAAACAATTTGGCAAAACAGAAGAATTTGCTATATAAATGTAGGTCGCTTGTATTTGCACTACAGCCAGGAAAAAGGCGAAAAGACTTTGCATTAGTAAAAATACATAAATAGGATACAAAAATAATTTGTCAAATGCTATCTGTTTCCACAAACCTTAAGGATCAGTATTTCAATGACAAACATATCCTATTAATTACATAGGATAATGATGTAATTATCCTATTAATTACATAATAGGATATCTAATTAAGTCAGCTGAATGTTATCTAAATGTTGCACATTTTGAGAATCATCCTTCAACAAACTGAGAACACTATTCGAGTTCACAAGCCAAGAAAAGGTAAGTTGAGATCACCACATAACTAACCGTCATTGTTTGAAAGTGTTGAATGAGATCTCTGGTGTTTGCATGTAAACTTATCAAAACTGAAATCAGCAGTTCAGGCTTCTTAAAGATCAATGATCAGCCAGACACCTGCAGTTGGTGCACCCCAGTGCATTTCTAAAGTTTTTCAAAAGTGTTGATGTAAATACTGATGATATTGGAGAAGAAAAAAATAAACCTCATCTTTCTTCTGCTCTTCCTTCTCAACTTTGACTTGTGGTTGTTCTGGCAGTGGGAGGTAGCTTTTGTTGTTGATGGCTTCGAAAAGCTTATCCACAAATGGCTGGGTCTCTGAAAGAAAGTTGAAAATCAATTTATTTGTTTCTGTCTATTGTCAAATGGCTCCCAGTATGTGAAACATTATGAAATGTACTACACAAAGATCTAACCTTTTTGCAGAAAAACATCCAATTGATCAATACACAGGGCTTTCAGTTCCTTTTCACTTTTGTCCTTCTTCACCAAAGCAACAACATACTTTGCCAGAGCAGAAGGGTCAGCGTCACAACTGGATATCAGAATAGAAAAATTGCAATAGAAATTTCGTTGAATCCTGTTCAATGACAATAAATGCTATTCTATTCTATTCTATTCTAAAAGAGTGGGTACACGTGAATATGGAAAAAGCTGAATTAATACAATGAAAACAGCTTTGATACTTTATGTCCATCATAAATAAAAATAAAATAAATCCAATCAATATGAGTACTTTACGAACTGTTGTAACCTGTCATTCGCATCTGCGTGGTCAGTTAATGTGCGTGGCTAATAATGCTAACAGTACTTACATGGGCTCCAGGGTTTCAGACAGCCATGTTTTTAAAGCATCGAGGTTATCAATTAACATCTTCAGTCCACTTGAACTTTCCCTCCACCACGGCCGGACCTGAGGCTTGCTAAATCAAGGCTACTTATCTGTTTAAAAGGAGGACCCGCATAAAGCAGTCAAACTTTCCAGTTCACCTACTGGCATTCAGAAACCTTGATGCTAATAGCGCCCTTAGCTAACTTACCGCGATAACGTTCGATAGCTTACTTGTCTTAGCATATGTGTTTTTCCAGGCCTTAAATGCGCACAAAAACAATTTCGGGACCAACGAAGTTACTGTTAAAATCACAGAGAGCAAAATGACTAACTGTGCCGATTAATTAATCAGAGCCGTAATTTGTAGCTGCTTTTTAATCTGTTAAAATAAAGTGGCATCCACGTTTAGATGCTACTTCGCCTTCGCCTTCGAGTATTTACTTCCGCTCGTGTTCACGTTCACAAAATTCTGGAAAAATCGCGAGATGGAGATTTGTCCGAGTCATTCGTTTTTATTTTTTTTTCCTGCAAAGTGTAGTCCTCTTCAATCGCGTTAGCATTGCAGAACAAAGCCACGTTAAAAGAAATGCTTTTATCATACAGCTGCCATAAAAAGTCAAATCTCAGTCTTCTACAAATCATATTTCGGTATGATTTGTAGGAGTAAGTTAGAATACGTTCATATCATTAAAGCGCGTACTTTTTATATATATTTAGTCAGAATTTATAAGTTTAAATATTGTGCTTTCACAATCCTCATAGTTGCCAGAAATAAAGATACAAGTGTTTTACTTTGTGAATTCAGTTACTGAAATAAACAAACTTTTTAGTAATACTCTTAATATTGAAACATATTCTAATGTTCAGTGTTTTCAAAATGAACTCAATGGGGTTTATATTTTTAATTACTAGAAGGTATGATTTATTTTGTGAACAAAAAAATAAAAATACTTTAGCAGCGTTGACAGAAAATACATAAGATTTTAAATGGCATGTTTGATCATGTGCAACAATTTTTCTTGGTGTAGTCCAATACTTTCAAGAGTAAATATGGTAGTTCTTGATGCAATTTGGGAATAGTCCATTCTTTTGGTGCCTACTCATTTTTGTTTACTCTACATGTTCACTTTGTCTATCACTGCACTTCCTTCCTTTATCCGACTTCTTCTGTGACAAGTAGGCAGTATTTATATGCAGAAAGTACATGCATCACTATCCCTTGACTTTGGCTGCCAAATGTGCCATAATTTATTATTTTACTACAGTCTTTGTCTTTATTCTCCTCTTCATGTTTTTTTTTCTTTTTATGCAAGTAATATCCTGCTTTATTCTGTCAGTACTGAGCAGCACTTTGGTTAAACATTTTTATGCGCTTTAAAAAATTTATTTGGACTGTTTATAATGCAGACCAACTCACCATTGAAGTAATACAAAGCCAAAAAAAAAAAGCTTCACAAAAGACAGTTTTTGTGCTTTAGCATAAAATTCAGTTTTTATGGTTTCCAACTCAAACTACAAATAAAAGTTAAAGACATACAAGCCGATTTAAAAAAGGGTTTCAATGTAACACTCAGCCAAATAGCATTTTCCTTTTGTTAACATGTCAATTGTCTTAGCATCAAACCATCCCCTACATACATTTACCCTCTTAAAAAGAAACAAACATTGATGGAATCCTTTCACACCAGCACCACTTCAACCAAATATACTAAACACATTCTGTAACCCACTTACATTCTGCAAAACAAATACATATTAAATTAGCAAAAGAAATATTTTAAATACTTGCCTTTGTGATTCATCATATCATTTTCTTAAACATTTAACTAGCACTATTTAAAAAAACTATACTTAATATAAGTTTACATTGAAATAATTTTTTGTGTGTATTTGATGTTTTGATATACAGTACATGTAATAACTTTTACTCAGTATGAAAAAAAACAACTCAAAGATAAACTGTGCCACCCCAGAAAAAGCAACCACTTCCAATACTTTGGTTCAAAACCAACACAACATAATTATCAGGTAAAGCTTGCCTCACCTTAGCTGAACAGCTAATTTTCAAAACATTTAACAGCTGCCCTTCAAAATCTCTGTAAATTGCTTTCTCGGTGGAGGGAAAAAAAAAAGAGTGAAAACGGCACACAATATAATGTGTGCATATATACAGCAAGAAACATTAATATTAAAAGTTACAATACTGACTAAATTCATTTTCCTCACACACAACAAATTTAACAAGATGGATAAAAAGAGTAACAGTCAAATTAAAAAAAAAAGGGCTGCAGTGGTTCCCTTAGTTGACATACATTCAACAATCTTCATAGCTTACAATATGCACAGTGTTTCTGTCATGACAAACATGTAAGACACATTCCTGGCCTGAGTAGAAACTCTAAAAGCAGTGTATTTAAGTGCTCCAAGAATGACAAGCACCCAGTTGAACATCTGGGAAAGACCTTATAGAGAACAGCCTGGACCTAGTTTTCCCTTTCAATGAACTGCAGGTTGATGGGAGCAGCAGGGCAGAGCAGACCATGGGTTTTAGCCTTGACATCAGTAGTGAGAGGAGACATCCCAATGTAGAACTTCTGAATGAGCTGCAAACAAGGCAAAAACAAACCTGATTTCAAATGGCTAAAATTATAGGACATTAAGGTTGAAGGTTAAACAGAGATTGCAACAGCTTTTTGATAATAGAGAAGTAGGGGAGCTTTTTGTGAATGATGCCATAAAATTAAAAAAATAGTTTTGTTTTACCTGCCAGGTATTAGTTTATTATACTTTACTATGACCTATGATTAGGTGAGTCAGAGGACTCCTGACTCCTAACTCCTTGCTGCATGGATCCTTCCATAAAACAGCTGGACAGCAAAAAGGCACCTTTACAGGTCAAATACACAAAAACATTCAGGAAGACACTTCTGCCTTAATTTCTTTAGTCCAGTTCCCTTTTTTAGAGGTAGTATATCGACTAAGCAGATTATACAGGAACAATCTTTAGCAAAATGCTAAAGAGACTTTACAAATTCTTGATTAGTAAAAGGATACTTCAGTATTTTTGGTAGCATATCAACATGAACAGAGTTTGACTGAGAAAACTGTAAATGCAAGAGAGAATATTTAGATAGTGAAAATTTGCTTTTCAGTGGGTTCGCTGACAAGCATCTGTTAGTTTGACATACCCATGTAGATTTCTTGCTCAATATCATCCACCCCTGCTAATGTTGGTAGATTATACCAACAACTCTTTCAAACATTGATCTTTTCTTTACAATAAATTCTTGCAAAATTTGAATTATCAACTCATTAAAATAATGTGGAACAAATTGCAGGTAATAACGTTCTATGCATCTGATTAACTGCAATTAAAATGTAACATTTTAATCACACACACACTCGTTTCACTTACAACTATGCACACTGACTGACAAATTTGATCCTCAAAGAGTTAATAAATATCCTACCCTGGTGAGAGCTAGATGCATCTCCAGCTCTGCAATTCTCCTGCCAATGCAGCTCCTGATGCCGTAACCAAAGGGAATCGAGCCAAAGTTGTCGACGCGATCAGATGCGTCTTTCCGTACCCAGCGGTCTGGTTGGAATTCCGAGGGACTGGGAAAGTTCTCCCCATCCAGAGATGTGGAGTAGTGACAGAGGGCCAGCTGAGTCTGAAAAAGAAAAAGTGGAAGTTGTGTAATGAAAACAGATGGGCTATTGTACAAGAATTTATGCTCAAGAGACGTGGGAGTAATGCCATATCATGTCATATCTGGTTCTAGTTTAAAGTTTTTGGCTGACATACTCAAAAACGTTTTCCTTCAGCACATGCACACACAAGAAGCATCTTACCCCTTTGGGGATGAAGTAGCCACCAACCACCAAGTCATCCTGGGTAATCCGGCCGTTGCCTGGGAGAACTGGAAAAAGCCTGCTCCCAGGAGAGACATACAAAGACTGTTATTCAGCAGCACTACACACTGCACCAGGCTGTTCATAAAGACTTTCACTAAGAAAACCGGAGAAGAAAAAGCTGAGAAAGAAAGTTACCAAACTAAACATGTCCATGTAAAGATTCCTCAAGAATGTAAACAACGTTTTAACGCCTGATAAAATACTGCCAAACTGTTTATGTCTTCTTGCTTGCAGTCTAGCGAGATAAAAAAAAAAAATGTGTGCGCAATAAAAAGCTAAACAGAACGTACCTGAGAGTCTCTTTCACAAGCCCTCTGATGAGAGGCAGGCGAGGGACATCTTCGGCTGTGGGGACAGTTCCAGGTCCCAGAGTTTGTGCAACTTCTGCGTAGATTTGCTCCTGGGTGTGAGGGTGTTGTGCCAACAGATAGCAGGCCCAGGAGAGGGTGAAGGATGTCTGAAATGTCAACAATAAGACAATTAAAGAAAGTAGCTGTTTCGATCACTTTTTAAAAGCAGTTTGCTAATCTACTGAGAAGTTAAAGAAAATGTTGAAGTTGTTTTAGATGTTTTGCAACATAGGTGATATAAGAGCTTCTGTGTGTTATGCAACAGACAAAGGGGGGTTTGGGGAGAACTAATCCCACACACTGAACAGACACCCATGTTTTCCACACAAGCTGGATTTTCTTTATCCTTATTACTTCTCATCCATCTCCACCTCGATTAGATGTCCTCGTATTACACCATCACAGTAATGAGTCCTAACTTCGTTTTCTAATTGGAAGCAGCATTACCAAATTGCACAAGTGGAAACAGCATAACGACGCATTTCTACGTCACATAACTTTCTGCTGAATTTCCACAGACGTCAAGATCTCACAGAGATTAAACTTGACCCCCCCCTTGTCCATAAAGCAGACGACTTCCTCTGTGTGACTCACATTTCACTGACATTTTCATTTGAATGAGGTGGGTAGATGACCAAATGATATGAAAATGGGTTTTAACACTCCCTCTCCTGTTGACTATAGAGCGCAACATCTGCTTTGTCCTCCCTGAAACCTACATTATTTTTCTTTTCCCGACACTCCAGCCTGACTTTCCCATCCAAGCCCCTCACTAATTACATACAGATATCAAAATGGTACCCTTGTTTTTGCATATCTAATAGACATTAATGGGGTAGCTAAAGATAAAAAAAAAAAGCATGCATCCTTGCATAGGTCATGTCAGAATCCTCTGATCACCACACACGATTATTCTGCAGCCTACCCATCATGGAAATTACTTCTAATCATTTTCAGATGGCACAGATTAATGCACTGCCTTTGCCAAAAAAGAATCACATGACAAAAGTGAACCCATGTCCAGTTCTCAGAAGCTTAGAAGTGTCTTCTCTTAACACCCATCATACACCCACTCCTTTCTTCCCTCACTTCTTAATGCCAGTTCCCAGCCTTTCCCTAACATCCTAGAGCCTTACAAACGCCCCTCCCATCATCTCACCTCTGCCTGGATTGTGCCATAATTCTAGCCGTAGCTAATGTGTCTTGACAGCTCTTGTGTTTGCCGAGTAAAGGCAACTTGCACTTCGGGGTCAGGTAATGGCATAACTAAGCCTGCCACCCCACAGGGCTGCGGCCAATTCACCAAATTTAACAAAAACACAGACACCCTTTTATCCTGTAGCCCCAAGCAGAGCACAAAACACTCCTTCCCCCCTTAGTTCTCATTAATCTGACAGTACCCCAAACAAATTAGGCTGCAACTATGAACAGTTACAGCCTAATTTGTAACCACAGAAAACAACATTTTGGCTTAGTCAACTGAAGTATTCCTGCACACATCTTTAATCCACCACTCGGCTTGACAGGCCAAATATGTGAAAATGAAGCACACAAACCCTTCTTCAAACTTCTGATCAAGAAAAAAAAAGTTTCACCACAGATGTTCAAACTTAATTAAACTAACAGCCTTAATTACCATCAAGTACAACAGTGCGTCTAATTAAGTTCTAATGAGGAAACATAAAAACGTACAACACAGATGTCTGGCACAGAAAAAAAAAAAAACGTACAAAGGGACCCCTGTGTTGCGCAAACAGACAGAGACAAATGACAAGAAACTAAACCAGAGTGAGAACATGTTTGTCAGTGGGATACTGTGTAACCTCCTGATTCATTCCCCTGACCCGACGCTGGCACAGCTACACAGGCACAGATGTGGCGCCAGTAACCTTACCATGCAAGCTAAACAATAACTCAGACACACCCAGAGTCCCAGTCCTTCCAACTTCTTCAAGGAGTAATGATAATAACACTACACTCACTCCAGATACACCACACATACCGTATCGACCCCGGCCAGAAGCATCTCCGTAACGTTCGCATAGATCTCCTCCAGGCTCAGTTCCATGGTGGTGAGCATGTGTGTGAGCAGGCCACCTTTCACCTTCTCCCCCCTCTCCACCTGGGCCTTGATCGCCTTGAATCTTTTATCAACATGAATCATGCCTGAGATTAGACAGATACAAAAAAAGAAAAGGTAAGATGAGTGCAGCAGAGAATAGGGAAGGGAATAAAAAAAAAAAAAGAAACACTATCCCCAATCCAAAATTAAGCAAGATTTATATACAAATCCACATTCTTTTCAGCTGAAGTAAGACCATCTAAAAGAAAAGTAATGTTTTCACCATAAAGCTGTTGCTGGGTTCAAACTCAGAAGATTTAAGTAAAATCTTTCAGACCATAAAAATTTTATATAAACTCAATAAATTAGTTAATATTGCCAAATTATATAAAGTAAGATTTTGGCCCCAAGCCATTTTTTTAAATTACATTTTTTTTAATCCAGTCACTTCCATTAACTTAGAACAAAATGAAAATCTAAAGCCTCTCACAAACAAAACAAAACGCATGGATGCCTTTTGCCCTGTGTGTTCTCTGAAATGACAAAGGGGGTTAAAGTTATTTATGCCTCTGAACCGCCGAGTGACGCTTATGTACACGTTGCCGGCTTCTCAGCTTGAAGATCTGAAGTAGTGATTACAGACCATTTGTGAGACCAGGTGTTCACGAGGCTTCAGGGAAAACTCAGCTGGCCCACTGTGGTGTGCTTTCATGTGCTGCAAGCACTCCGTTTGCACACACTGGACAATTGTTGTGAATTGGAGTAAGACAGAACATGTCCCTGGATTTCAACCAACTATAGTTCTTTCAGTAACTGTGACACCTGTACCACCAATTTGACTGGGAGTGTTTGCCCTCGCACCACAAAAGCGAGTGCGGGCATAAAAATCTGCCAGCACGCCGGCGTGAGAGATCCCCAGCAAACCATGTCGTCGATGGTTCAACAATGCCAGCTTATCATTGAACACTGGCATGTGGGGGACAGTGCCGGCTTGATGGTGATTTATGAATTTCAACCAGTACTAGAGAGATGCTCATCTTTATGACAGAACTGTTTTGTGAGAAAAAATGAAGGACCACACAAGTACATTCGATGTGAAGCAGAAGTCTGGTTGTCATATTTTGCTTTCCAATCTCAACCACATCTGTTGGCATTCTCGTTTTCATACGACTTTTGTGAAGTCACATAAACATGCAGTTCACTGGTGATGAATCACTCACTGAATCTGAACAGACCATCCCAGGAGAGGCAAAACTCTTCCCAAGGTTTGGGAATGACGGGACGAAGCCACTTAGGAATCGCGCCGGCATACATGGTGGTCTTGAAGGAGCTGAACATGAGATGCAAGGCAGAGATGTAGTCCTGGGTTTCTTTGGGGACGTTGTTTTCCAAACATCCCAGTCTACACTCGTACAAGATAGCAGCCACACCTGTAAAGGACAAAAGGTATTCCTTAGTGTGCGGTTTTCTAGAATTTTGCATAGATCGATAATCTGCAATTCCTTTAGCAATTTGGGGGTTAAATTCATAGAGACTGTATGAACAGTTTTGACAAAAAGAAATTTAACAAGACCCCTTTTCTCTCCAGTACCTCTTCTTCAGTCTATTTTCAAAATTTTTAAATGCCATAAAAGTTCTTTTACCCTAATCAGTTCAATGAATCTTAAGGCCTGAACTCGATTAGAGCAGAGCTTCTTGTGGAGTTCTTACTTCACAGAAACTCCTGGGAAATCCTAATACAGTAACAATTCCCAAGAATCCCAGTGTATAGCTTTGTCAGCCTGACCATTTCAAATATCTAACTACTTGCACAATATTTTTGCAGACCACAAAAGAACAAAAAATATTCTGCCCTGAACATGCATCAAGAACAAGTGTCTAGATCTCCCAGACTAGGGCGAGTCAAACTGTTCCTACAAAGCTTGGATTGGCTTTTACTCTTTACCAACCTTCCATGGCATATTTGAAGAAAAGGTCATTCACATTGAGCACAGTAAGTTTATCAGACTGCTGGGCTCGAAGGCTGTAAACTCTCTTGATCAGGTCATCCACCACCTTGTTCACATCGTTGGAGAAGACTGCTACGTCACGGGGACGCATGATGAGCTGTCTGAGCACGCTGCGCATGTTAAGCCATTCTTCTCCCTCACTGAAAAACAAGTTAGAGTGCGTCATTCTAAGCTTTCCCATGCATTTTCGAAAATCCAAGCTACTTTTCATCTGAAATCTAAACATGGGAGCATAATATTGTTTATGCAATCTGTTTCTAATCATGGTACTTGTTCAGGAGTTTGTTGTAGGGATTTGAAGATGAGAGGTTGAGGCGTCACGACTTACGCTGAGATGAGGCCAGTGGAACGGCCCCTCATGTTTCTATACTCATGCCAGGATTCCATGTTGGCCCTTTGAGGGGCTGCACCCTCAGCCCGCAGGACCTCTGCCACCAGTTCACGATCGGCAATGGAGACCACCAGCTGGGGTCCAAAGCGAGACTTGAAGATTTTTCCATACTTCTTGGTGTGTTCTATCTGTAAAGCAAGGATGACATAATTTATAAAGAGGCTCTTCTGCCACTCTATTCTTACCATTCAGCAATGATTTCAAACAGCTACCAACAATATTGTCTGAAAAGAAAATGTAATGAAATCAATTGACGGGTATTTATTACATGTACTTTCTAATAAATGACTTCAAACATTAAGCAAAATAATGTTACTTGCAAGAGGGTCACCTAACAACCTTAATACTTTATAAGTTGAAAGCAAGCCAAAAAGGCTGGAACATACATACAAGTGTCAGTAAATGTCACTTTAAATCAAGATGAAATGCTATTTTTAACATTGGTATACTATGTAGACCGTTTAAAAAAAATCAATGTGTAAGGCAAAGCTTGAAGTTTAGATAGACAAATAGGCAATATTTTCAACATAATTTATTGAGAATGTCTCTAAATGTGCATTCTTATCTGCAGAAAAAAAAAAACTTCTACAGGTAGGAATCAAACTTGTGATTTTTTTCAGCAAGTAAAGGCTCAGCAGCATTCTTGATTTGTTAAAAGATTCATTTTTCGGTTTGTACCTTAAACAAAACTCATTCCTTAATGTAATGAATGGAATAGAGGGGGGATCGCGAGGGGGGAACTTAGTATTTCCCGTTTCTCAGACTGTTACAAAACTCAAGCCGTGGAGCGGAAAACTGACCAGGGGTCGATCTTCGGATGCGCTTTTACGCAACAGTCAGTGCCATTCTGCGTATAGGTGGCAGAACTGGCTGAGGTTGAGTGTAAACTGGCTCTTTGTCAGCTACAAAAATTCAAATAAATAACTTCTGGTAAAGCCCAGATAGAAAAAAAACTGTCATTATTCAGACGTCTTTACCTGAATCTCGTGGATTCTGCCGAAGCCGTCTCTCCAAAAAAACTCAATCAAGTTGGAAAGAGTGCTCGGTCCGGGCATCTCCTTCAGGCTCTTGGCTTTGCTGGCTTCTCGCACCGTCGCCGGTTCGATCAGCCTGCCAGGCATGGCCTCCTCCCCAGTTGTGGAGATCTCCAGAGCCTCGCTGGCTGCTGACTTGTGTAAGGCGCGGGAGACGAGAAGCAGCTGCTCGTTCAGCAGCCCGGCTGGGACGCTCTTCCAGCACGCCACCGAGAAGCGATTCAACATTGCCATTGTTGAAAGAGTTTAACAGAGAGCAAAGAGCGACGAAAATGCAACTGGGCAACCTTCCTGGCACATGTAAAAGGCAGAGTGGATTGTATTGTGGAAGCCTTTTAAATAGTGGCTTGAGCAGCCTCGGTGCGCGACTATTGGATGGCCGCTGCGAACTATGGGAGGGATGACTTCTGTATTCGGCTGTGGGCGTTTACCCAAAAAGTTTTAAGTCCATCCTTTCGTTGCACAAGGGGTGCGGTACAACGTGCCATTTAAGTTACATCACACCAATCAATTAAGCAGCGTACGTGCACGTGCACCGGCATCCAACGCACGCGAACACACGCGGGTTGCATGCGTTACCTTCTATAGTCTTCCCCTGCGGGGACAATCTGTTAACATTATGTTTACTCCCTTTGTACTAAGGGTCAAAAATGACAAAAGTCCCAAAATAAAGCAAATTAACTGAATTTTTAAATCCAAAATTTAGTTTGCATGATGGAACAATCTGATATTTATCAATTCAACTCAGTTTAATTTATTTTATATCATTTATAGTTTTTATATACAATACAAAAAGACGATCAACAGCATTGCACTCTTTTTCTTTTCTTTTTTTTTTATTATAAGCCAAGTGTTGCAGCAGTTTCCTTTTACACACTAAAGGTTTATTAATGTAATTATATAAATGTGAAGTAACTACTTCTGAGTTCAATTTGGAACTTTTTAGTCAAAGGTTCATTCCTTTATATTTTTTAGGAATTGAATTATGAAAATACCTCTCATAACCCAACAACAACAACAACAACAAAAGTAGCTTGATTTTGTGAACAGTTTAACATCAGGTCTTATGTTATGTCTCATAGTTATATGAGATTTTCAACACAAGATGAACATCTTCTGCTCAACATAAGGCACTGAACATCTGTTAGTTGCAGCTCAAGAGTGCAGGTACAGAAAATCTTCACGAGATGATGTCCATCTTGTAAACATGTTCTTCTGAGCATCCTCAACACAAGATGAACATATTCTGTTCCACATAAGGCGTTGAACTTACAAAATGTTCTTATGCTGAACATTTTCAACATGAGCCAAAGAACATCCTATCCTTCCTGTCCCACGCTGAACATAAGATGAAGAACATCCCCATCAGATGGAGATGTTCTTCATCTTATAAAGACGTTTTCATGATGAACATCTTCTACATAGGACAAAGATAATCCTATCCTTCCTTCCCTACGTTGAACACAAGATCCCACACTGAACATTAAATGTTCAACGGAAGATGTTCAAGAAAATCTTTAACACCACCACAGCTCTGACTAATAAGAAAAAAAAAACAATTTTCACCAACTGGCAGAGCAATTTCAACCCTATTGATACAGAAAGGCACCATAACTTGGTGTCACAGGGTAAATTATATGATATAAAACCTGTCCACAGTTAATGTGAGCACAAAAAACGATGTTGGCCAGTTGTATTGGCTTTGTGTAGACTCATACAGATGAGAGCACTCATCCTTGAAAAAGTTACTACAGACAATCTGGGGTTACATTGATGTGGTTCACATGAGGATGAAATTCATGTTTTTTTTTTTCCTGACACGTTAAACATCTGCAACATCTCAGCATTTATTAGCTTATGCTGAACATAAGGTGTTAATCTTTTACTACACTTTAACTGCATGTTTTCCTCCCTCAACCAGTGTCTCTTAACAATTAAAGTTCAGTATTTGACTCCTATTCAAATATTTGTGCTATAACAATAGAATCAATATTAAAAGGATAGCTCCAGTTCAAAAGCTTCCCTCATTTAAGAGCATCAGTCATCACGTTTTTGATCTTAATGTTCTTTGAGTTTTGAGAAATAGTAATAGTATTACAATTGGGTTATTCATCAAGTCTCTTTTTTCCACAGACACGTTGCTTCAAATCAGCCTTAAGGCTTTTCACTCTTTCAGATCCAGTAAGCCAGAGGTTCCTTGAGGACTTGGCAAACAGACTGCGAGTCAAAAGATGGCTGATGAGGCAACTGTGCCATGTCATCGAGTAAAACGGTGGCCAGTCCCAGATGGGTTCCCACACTTGAACTCTTTTGAAGCTTACACAACACACCAGGTTCTCGATTTTCTATTCAGAGAAGTTTCAAGTGTTTAACAACACTTGAAGCTTTAGTATTTGATTCCTATGCTAACTTTGTAATTACCTGGCAGACCCCTGACTCCTTTGGCAGTCTGGGGTCTGCCAAAGGAGTCAGACCCCCGACTGCCTGTTCCTTCCCTTTTCATTGGCCTTGAGAAAAGAATTCAGTAAATAAAGCTGTGTCCATTAAATTACTTTAGTCATCTGAGCAAGAATTATTCACACAATTTATTGTCAGTTATTTATTTTGACTTTTATTGACAAGCCAAAGGATGGACTTTCATACTGTTGCAGAAATTAATAGAAGATTTGCCAAAACAGTTTATTTTTACAAGATTTATTTATAAACAACTTCAAGAGGAAACAATTGTATAACATAACATACATTTAAAACTGAAACTAATTTATTCTTTATTATAATTTAGAACCAAGTAAGTAGCATTTGAAGTTAAGCTTACAAAACAATATTGTGAAAGGCTTCCCAGTCAAGTTACCAAAAACAGCAGATGCAACACATTCAAAAGCCATCCTGCGTCTCATCTTACATACAGATATCTCTGGCTTTCAAAAGCCTCGAAACTCAGTCCCTCCTGTTCGCCCGACTGGATGATGGATCCTCTGAACCTGCAAATCCATTGTTTCTTTTTTTTTGTTTGTTTCGCCTTTTCTCTGTCCTTTGACAACAGAGCATGTCTTCCAAGAGTCGGGTTTCACTGGATCTACTTTCTGAAGCGCTTGAATAGTGGGTGAACGCTCTTGCTCCCTGCAGAGGCTTTGCTGCTCCTGCTTTGATATTCCATGTAGACGGTGTCGTCTGCACCCGACATAGAGCTCATGGTGCCCACTCGCCGGGAAAACTGATGAGGAATATCAGAGTCATTAACAGCTGAAGTCAAGACTTGTTCCTACAATATTGTACAAGAATTTTTCCAGCACCATTGTATGCTGGGTGTATTACTTTCACAGCACTCTTAAAAGACGCCACACAAGCCCAAAGCCCTTTCTGAATTTCCAGCTCTCAATCTTTGTCAGATTAACAAACATCCTCACCATTGACTGAACATGTATTTTAAAAATTAGACTTTATCAGTACTAGAAAAATATAAGACTAACAGTAATGTTTCAGAATAAATCCAGTCTTTTTCTACATTTTTCTTCATCAAGTGGACATTTTAGGCGATAAGAACAACATATTTAAAACACACATTTCTAAAAGCAACAAAGAAATGGTTTGCTTAAATACTTTGTCTTCTCTGAGTTTAGCAAAAGACCTTACCTGTGGTCGTGCTCCCACTTCGCCTGCGACTACTTCCTCCTCAGCATCCAGGTCTGAAGCAGCGAGCACCTTCTGCAGCAGCTGCTGCTGTTCCTCTCTGCTGGAGAACATCAGGTTCTCTTCCTCCATACCTGCTAACTTTGTAATTACCTGCCAAGCAAAAATAAAATGAATATTTTGGCATTTTCACATGGGATAATGTTGCATACACTGACTAACGCCTTAATTTATATTGCTGCAATTCTGAAATTTTACAGTTTCCAACTTTTTAACAAACTTTTTGAAGTAGAAAATTGTTTTTTCATAGATCTGCGCATCAATATTGTAACACTTTATATATTTTAGGCCTGATTTGGATTGAAGAAGCCTGTTATGGAAACCATGTTTTTTTTTTCTTTACGTTTATTTTGAAACCATAAATCTTTTCTTTTAAAAATTATTTAAAACTATAACCACAAGAAGTAAAATAACGTAAAATATCATCTGCATATAAAAAAAACTGAATGTCTTACTGAATTAGTGCACTTAATTCTATTAGAATGATCACACAAAGCAGAGGGCTTGTAAGGTTGAATCCTACAAACTTTAAGCTGCTAGTCTGAATGGATACTTTAGGAGATGTGTAAATTACCTTAATCCAATTGATGTTAGCCAATCCGGATTACACGAGTGAACTCGAGGGGAGACCCATCCAACTTAATTTTCAGGCAACGTAAACGCAGCAACAATTGTGTCCTCATTTGACTTTTTGGCCAAGTACCAGGGATTGGCTATCTAGTCTAAATCAATTAAGCTCTGACTCAACTTGAGAACCTGCTCTGACATTTATTGTCTCTTCCAGACCATTTGAGTTCTGCAGACTCATGCTGTTATATTTGTTAGAAGATTCTTTATACTGTCAGCATGAACATCCATTTTTGAATTGACTGAGTCAATCCTAAGTAGAGAGGTGAATGCAATCATAATACACCAGAGCAGCTGCTTGTTTAAATTTCAACCAAGCAGGAGAGCCATAATTTGAATATGTTGGTTATTTAAACGGCTCTTAAGTTTCTTGACAGTATTACAGGGAGCTCTGTAATAAATCAACAATAATCTCTTATGTTGTTGAATTTTGCTCATCATGTATCTTTTGCAAAACTAAGATTTTTCAAAGCAAACCTACGACAAATCTCGAAAGGTTTAAACACCTAATATCCACTGTTTGATTCAGTGGGTGTTTCTCGGACCGATTTATCCTCTTCTGATTTCTCTTTTGCTGCACAGATTTATTGCTGTGTTTATGTGGATATACAGCAAGCAAATGAGATCAGATCACAAGCCAGTACTTGTTTGTGCAACCACTGTTGCTGTTCTGTGTTTGACATTAACAATACGTAAGTGAAAGTTTAGTGCACTAAATGTCAGGTAAAGTTACAAGTTATAACAGGCAACACGCATGTTCACAAGTTGACATAATACTGGCAAATGATGAGAGAAATGTTCACAATTTGTTCAGAAACAAAAAAATGTCTTATGTCTTAATAGCCCTCTTCTCCACTTAATTCTCTTGTTTGCTTCATAACTGAAGCCTGTGTGAAATCAGAACCATGCCAGCGATATAAAAATAAAAACTATGAGAAGCACTCTAAAGGCTGGAGCTCACCTGAAAGTACAATTTATTTTGAATGTAAAATTCTCATTATAAAGTCAGGATTGTAGAAATATACACATTGTTGTTTATTTAAAAAGCACATTTCTCCAACGGAAGGGCAAAGAGCAAAGAAGCCACCAAAGACTTTGGTTCCTGCAGAGTACCTGCTCTTTAAATAGAAAACTGTAAACACTTTTCCTTGCCCAGCTAGACTCTGAACCACACAAACGAATGGTATGTCAGCTCAATAAGCACTCCTTCTGAATGCTCACTTCACAGGTTGAAGGAGGATTTCTGATTGGATAAGTATTTTAGATATTATCTAATTTTCTACATCATTAAATTTTCAAAAGGTTATTTCGATTCTCTGTGTTTGTCAAGCACTTTTATAGAAATAAAATGTATTTGTTTACTTGCTAGCTAAAAGCGCAATCTTTTATTGACAGACCCAGATCCATCAAAATCATAATTTGTCCTGTTGTTTACATGAGTGAGATAAGGTCAAATTGCTAAAAGGCTGCAGCTTTGAACAAACCTTGAAGCTGTATCCCTGGTCCACAAGAAATCTCTGTCTCTTTGTGGAATAAGCCATTTCCTGCGTGTCCTGAGACACCAGGGAATAAAAGTACGCATTGTACTCCTCAGCCACCATTCCTAAACGGGGAGAGAATGATGATGAACGACTGTTTCTGTTTCCGGGTGGCAGAGGATTTAACAGTTGTGGCACTTCAAGCAAAAATAATCTAAGTGGCAGAAAGGCTAACCTTTCTTGGCTCGTAAGACTCTGCCAAGTCTCTGTGCCTCCTGTCTGCGGGAGCCACCATGGGAAGAGATCTGGATCAGAACATTGGCTTCTGGCAAGTCAAAAGAAGTGTCTCCAACCTGTCCAAATAATCAGACACGTACTTTAATAGAAGCAGACAATCAAAAATAATCCAATCTAATAACCTGAATGGTAAAATAAATAAAAAAGTCAAGTTTATTTGTCTATCAATCACTTAATCAGGTCTATTTGTGTAGCACATTTCAGCAACAAGGCAGTTCAAAGTGCTTTATACCATAAAAAGACAAAAATATAAAATCACAGAACACAGTCAACAATTGAAAAAATTACATTTTGTCAAGTTCCGGTGTTACATCAGAATGCTGATTAATGTTTTATTTATAATGTTTCAAAAGAAACTCTAAACAGGTGAGTTTTAGTCTAGATTTAAAGGCATTCAGTGTTTCAGCTGTTTTGTTGTTTTCTGGAAATTCACTCCAGCTTTGAAGTGTGTACAAGCTGAATGTTGCTTCTCCATGTTTGGTTCTGGTTCTGGCGATGCAGAGCAGACCAGAACCAGAAGACCTGCGTGGTCTAGAAGGTTGATGCAACAACAGATATTTAACCTATTTTGGCGTCATTCAGTGGCTTACAAACTAACAAAATTATCTTAAAGTCCATTCACTGAGCTACAGGGAGGCAGTGTAAGTACATTAGAACTGGGATGATCTGCTCTATTTTCCTGGATTTATTAAGTGTGTGAGCAGCTGATCAGCTGAAGCTGTCTAATTATCGTTTTAGGCTAATTTCAGGATGAGATAAACACATGAATGAGTTTCTCTAGATCTTGCTGTGACGTTAGTCTTTTAATTCAAGGAATAGTCTTCACTTGGCAAAAGGCAACAGAAGGCTGACTTTTTAGTTGTCTTTATGTGTCACTGAAAGTTCAGGTCTGAGTCCGTCACGACATCCTGATTTCAAGCTTGACTGCTAGTTTCAAGCTGTAATAACTAAAACTGCGTGCTGAGCCTTGATTGTTCCTCTGAAGGTGCAAAGGTAATAAATTTAGTTTTGACAAAAATGACATTATTACTCGGTACTCAGATATGCAAAAAGTATTTATCCGTTCATAATTTGTCGGTAAGGTAAAGACAACCAGGAACTTTGGTCAGAAGAATTTGTAAAAATGGGGATTTAATCTGATGTGGTTCAGGCCATAGTTATATGGACAGTAGAAAGGGAGAAAGATGCCTTGCAATTTCTGAGGGAGCAGAATTTACACATAGTTGTTGCTGAATTGTTATGCAATGAAAAGTTTAACCTTCTGTGGTTTAGAGCCTTGAAATGGTTGCACAGCATATGGCTGGGAAGCAAGTGACGACATATTTGGGTTTTTTTCCAGCAAAATTTACTTGGCAAAATTAGATTACTGCATCAAAAAGCCTTTACAACTCTTCTAAGAGTTTAATTAATAAAGTTTTCCCTACAAAAATGAAAGATGCAATGTTAAATTAAAAAGAAGGCCAAGAAAAGTTTAGTAATTTAGGTGGTCATACAGAGATTTAAGTACTGTATTTTTAAGTACAACAAAGTATAGATTGGATGTTACTTTCTCATGACTACTTAGTTTGGATTATCCTCAATAGTACTGTGGTTTTCCATATCATCTGGTATTAATTTCTAAATGCCAAAGCTATTTTAGTAGAGCTGGTTATTTTGTAAAATTATTTTAAATAACAAATTATTAGCAGTAACAAAAGGTGGTCGTCCTTTTACAATGTGTGCTGCTTTAGCAGCTACTGTACTTAGAAGGTGTTTGCAGAGTGACTGATCTCATCCAGATGATACTTTAAACTTGTTTTTCTTCCTTATAATTGAATCTCATGTAGTGCTCACTTTAATTTAATTTACATACTAAATTTAGCATTTTCATGACAGTATCTCAGCACACACAACCACCCAAAGTGACCTGCCAGTGGGGAACAACCGCAGCAAAAGCATTAGGTGCTAAATATATTCAAATCTATTTAAAAGACCCAATTAGATCAGGTGCAACAGCTCCAACAAGTGTAAATTAAGTTATGGTTCAGCTTGTTAGGGTTTTAAAGGACACAGGCGGTAAGATGGTTTTAGAAAATTCTGCAGGGTAGAAAGGGACACCCCTGCTCTGATGCACTTAGTAGCTCGTTGCACCAATAAGAACGACGTAAACTCAGACTGCCTTTTGAGCAACCGTGGCAGCACCAGATCACGTTCTTAAGAGAAACACTGATCCAGAAGAAAGCTGTTGCTTGCACAAAGCTTAGTCACTGTGCAGATAAGTGTGAGCTGTTAAAAACTGAGACAAATAACATTTAAATACCATTAATGTAATTTTATCTATTTATTGATCACATAAAAAGAAACGTTCAGCAGAGCTTTTAAGAGACCACAAATGTAAAGAAAATTTGCATCTTGTCTGCCAGCTAATTTCAGTTCATAGACGCAGCAAAGAAATTAAGATGAGTTTTACCTTAGAGATGAAAATGGTGTTGATCTTTGGATTGTGTTTGAAGTTCTGTAAAATCTGCATTCGTTCCCCTTGAGAAGTGGGACCATAGATGAAAGGCCTTGAGAGAAAACATGAAACAAGACATATAAAACTAAGTGACGAGGCAGATTAATGCAACAATTAAAATCAGTTTTTCGTAAGAAACAAACTTGTTGAGCCGAATGGCGTATTCCTTCAAGGCAAAGACGTTGTCGGCAAAGACGATGATCTTGTCATTGCGCCTCTCATGGAAGCGGATGAGAAACTGGCAGGCCCGAAACTTATTGGGGTTCATCGTGTACAGCAGAATACGCTTCTTTGTCTTAATGGCCACGTACTCTCTGTAAAACTCCGGGGACATCGGGCACCACACCTGAAACACAGATACACCTCTTTATTTTTGAAAGATATTCCTGCATGAGATAAATGAAGCCATCTGCATCTGCTTACTGTATACTAACTAAATATTTGCCCCTGCAGATCTAAGACACTTTGTAATATTGAAATTTATTGCTGCTCAATCTGAAAAGTAGCAGATTTTTGGACATTAATCATAAGTAGCATTTATCAACATTTAAAAGTGTGAGCCTAACAATACAAACAATGCAAAATTAGATGTTCATAATTATGTTTTAAAAAAACATGGAGTCATAATGTGGAAACTAAAGCAGAACCACCAATATATGACTTTTATGTTATTGCTTAAGTCTGCTAATTAAGTTCAAATTAATAATAAATATATTACAAATTATTGCAACCGTGTTAATCAGTGTCATATAAAGCGACTTCTTCTTGTCTTGTTTTCAGGTTAATTTTCTGGCATCTTTACAGACAAACTTCAAGAAATGTCAAGAATGTATCTGTATTAACTGATCACACTGAGTTAACATCTGAACCTTATGAGCACATTTTGTAGGGTTTAAAAATAAACTTAATGGACCACCAAGACTATTTGATGTAAACTCACTTAAGTTTGAGTTTATCTGACTATATTGTCATGTGTGTTTACCTCTGCACACTGAACTTTGGCGATATAACCGTTGTTCTGCAGCTCCATCCAGTTGGCTTCATACAGCTTAGGACCAATAAGGAAGTTGAGATCCACAATCTTGTCGTCTTCCCTGACCAGTGTGGCAGTTAATCCCAGTTTGCAATGGGCCTGGACGATGGTCAGGACACGTCGAAACATTTTTGCTAAAGAAAAAACAGCATTCGTTTGTAAAAGTGTTCAATATGCAGCACTGCCTGTCCTCTTAAAATGAGACGCACTAAGGACTCACCAGGAATCGTGTGGACCTCATCCAGGATCATAAGCCCCCACTCCTGTGTCCGCATCCATTCCATGACCTTCTCTGCCTCCCAAGATCGCTTGGTGGTGTGACCCAACATGGAGTAGGTGCTGATGGCCACTGAGCAGCCAATGGGCTTGTCCTTGGCGTCGGAGGTGAAGCGGCAGATCTGGGAGTCGTCGATGGTGGACCACATCTTGAACTGGGCCTTCCACTGCTCCACGGAGACGGAGGAGTTACCCAGCACCAGGCAGCGCTTGCGCACGGTGCACGCGGCGGTCACACCCACCAGAGATTTACCCGCTCCTGCAAGTAATAAAACATTTAACCAGACAGTAGAAGTTATGTTTGAACAAACTGGCCACTCGACATTATGTCATCTTACCACAGGGCAGCACTATCACTCCCGATCGTGCGCGGCCATTTCCAAACATCTTGCGCAGGCTCTTCTCCTGGTAGGGCCGCAGCACGGCGGTGGGCTTCAGGTCAATGTTGATGTCAGGGTTGACGCTGTCATTTCGAAAGTCGTACTCAGCTAGGAGGGGGTACTCCAGCTGAATACAACGCTTCTGCAGCTCTTCTATCATCTCCTGCAATACATCAGGCAACGCTACAGTGACAAGAGTTCAGCATGGAATGCGTTCCCTTTTGTTGCATGATAAAAATATTACCTGGCGAATTTCAAAAGACACAGTCTGGGTCTCCTCTTCCTCTTCTTCCTCTTTATCCATCTGCTCATAGTAGCTGAAGATGTCCTCGGGGACCTGCTGGTTTGAAGTTTGTCCATCGCTGGGCTGCTGTGAGGTGGAGGTACCTCCTTTGTCCTGGACAGCCTTAGAAATCTACCAGGGAAATAAGATGAGGTACACTCTGGTGTAATTTGACAGGCCACAGTAGCGATAGCAGCAAACATTCGATTTTGATTTGATGTAGTCCCGATTTGCTTACGGCTGACTTGCTGTGGATGACCTCAGTAATGAGCTCAGGGTCCGATCCGTCGGCACTGCGCAGGCGACATTCACGGATCAAATTGTCCTGCAGGAGATGCTGGATGACATCAGGGAAAGCACTTTCTACAAAATACCTGGGAAGGTGAGAAGGAAAAAGAGACCAATAGCACTGAAGCAATGAATAACAAAGAGAAAAAAGGTAGAATTATCTTAATTGATTTCACCTGTTGTGCTTAAGCACAAGCTTAACTTTCCCATAGCTCACGGTACAAAGCTGAGAGAGAAAGGTTGATTAGAACGTGAATGAATGAGTAAAACAATGAAGCTGAAAAATCTGTAAAAACTCCTTCATTGTCCTACTTTGATAAACTGCACAATGCCGTCCGGTACGGATGTCTTGCTGAGTTTCTGCAGGTACTCCACGATATCTGAAGTCTGCAGCCCCACACTGACTGCTGCGTAGAGCGAGTACGCAGTCAGCTTGTACTCGTGAACGTGGTTAGGTCTGCACACTGGCTCTGCGATGGCCACTAAGAAATCCTGAGCATACTTATACACCGGAGAGAACGCTTCCAGGAAGATGTGTCCATCTGGAGCCTGGAGGGATTAGAAAGTCAAAATCACACACACAAATACGGGTTAAAGATGGGAAAGAGGTCAACAACATCAACGGTGCTTCTTACCACCCAGAGTGGACGAGAAGAATGGTCTTTCTTGAGCTGCATCTGAGAGCGGTAGTCTTTGGCTCCATACTCGTCAAGCTTTGTCCCAGACTCGTCCACCTGCTTTCCTGCAGCAGCTGGAACGGCTTCCTGAGGCTCGCTGCCAGTCACGTCATCTTCATCATCTTCCTCCTCATAGTAACGTTTCTTGGATTTCTTCTCTGCACCATGACAGGCGGAAATTAAAAAAATTACAAACTACTAGGAAATATAAATTATCCTAGTTTCAAATGTAAAAATATAGATAGTTGGTGGTTGAGCAAATTTATCAAAATGGCCTCCTGTTCTTTGTCTGATGAACGCCCACTGGACGCTCCTGTGTTCTTTCAATAGAAAGAAGTATTTAAACTTTACATGTTGTTATTGTTGTAACTACAAACTTTAGTTTATTTTATTGGGATTTTGTGTTACATACCAGCATAAATTAATGTGTAATTGTCAACTGGAAGGAAAATTATATATATATATATATATATATATATATATATAGATAGATAGATAGATAGATAGATAGATAGATAGATAGATAGATAGATAGATAGATAGATAGATAGATAATTTTTTTTTTTTTGGTGTCTACTTCCACAAAGCTCAGTTTTTCAGATGGCATGACAAATACTTGTCCTGTCAAATGACTGTCTGACCTGAGCTATGGATGTCAACAGCTCTTTCAGGATTACCTCAGGCCTCTTGCCTGTTCATCCAATTAATGCTTTAATTACCAAGGCTTATAGTTTAGGTGGATGGATTGATTAAATCATTGCTCTGCAACATAATCAAAACTTGGGACTGAAGATTTAAAACCTAACCCTCCTCTTAAGCTTCTTAATAAAAGGGAATACCAGACTTTTGAGAATCTTTTAATAAAGCAAAGTAGCAAATGAGAAAAACCGTGCATTGTGTTTTTCGACTTCAAAAGTCATGTATTGTGATCTTCGTATTGGTCTGTCACGAATTTAGTGTGATCCAAATTACACTCAAACATTTGGATCGCAACATTTCAGGGGCTGTGAATACTGGAATATGTCTCTATGTGCCTGCAGTGCTGGTTTCATTTAAATGTTCTGATCGTAGTCAATAGTTTGTTCTTTGCATCGGCACAAACATTTACATGGTAAATTTACAAATCCTTGTTTAGCGCTTTATCAAGAGCAGAGGACCCCAAAGCCCCTCACAATACAAACATTTATTATTATTGTTAATGTCTTTTGTGTTTCTAGAGAATCATGTTTACATTTCAACATAATCATCATCATCATCATCATCATAATAGATAGGAAACATACAGGTCTCCATATACTGCATCACTACAGCTAATAAACATACAGTGAAATAACAATTTACGCTTCAGGACCGAACTAAATTATTGCCAGATTGTTATGATAGTTAGCTCCCAATGGCTAACTAAAGTATCACAACCCATCAGCGACCTACCTCTATCTCCTTTATCCCTTTTGCCCATTTTAAAAATATTAAAAGGGAAATAGAGTAAAAAAAACACACAAAAAATTATTAGAAGCAGCTCATTTTTCTCTTGAAACGTTACTGAGATGGATCTAACATGTGAAAAAAGGTGAATCAAAGTACAACTGAAGCCTCTTCCGGTCTTTGGTTTCAAAATAAAATCCATGCGCACGTTAAGGGCCTTTTACTGCCCTCTACTGTACAGTCTCATATTGCAATCACTGAGAGTAAGAGGGGAGTTTTTACGAATTACTAGCAACTAAAAACAAGTTCCAGTAGTTCGCAGCATCCTTCTTACAGCAGCTGCGTGATGATATACGACTTCCCCGAGGTCTGCGTATTTTTTGCGTCGAAGCGCCTGGTAGGAACGTGATTAAGTGTCTCTTGCTGAGAATGACTCCATGCCTAAAACATGACTAATCACAAGCGTCTGATTATAATTCATTCCCAGATTGAAATAAAACGAAATGAGATCAAATTTGTCCACCATTACATGAATAATAATAATAATAATAATAATAATAATAATAATAATAATAATAATAATAATAATAATAACAGCCATCATTATTATTCGTAGTTGTAGTAGTAGTATCAATATTAATGATAATAATTAAGGTTATCATTAAGTCGTGACCTGACCACGATATATTAATTACACATTCATTGCAGCAGAAAAAATGGCGTTCACTTTAATTTTGTGTGCTTTTACTTTGTACTTACTTCCGGTTTTTCCACGTTGGTGTTTGTTGACTTAACGAGAAATCCTGCCGTTCCGCTGTTTACTTCCTGTGTGAAAGGTTACAAATATTTCCCGAAGCATAGGTCTGTTTTGTTTTTGTTTGTTTTTTTGTGAGACTGACTTCTTGTTTTAACAAAAACAGAAACAGCTGCATCAAATATGTCTTCTGATAAATTAATTGGACCTGCTTTACCGCCGATGTTTAGAAAGGATGGATCCGAAAGCGACGAGAGTGACAGTGATTGTGAGAAGCGCATATGTAGTTTTAAGTGATCAACAGCATACTTCCATTCTTTCATTATTATTATTCCAGCTGTTGTTTTTTCTCTTTGCACCCTGCAGTCGCTGGTCCCGCGCTGCCTCCCGGCTATAAGCGGGGGCAGCCGTCCAGTTCTTCGGAGGAGAGTGAGTCGGAGGTGGCGTTCAAAAGATCCAGGACTGGAGGAGCTGCAGGGTGGGTGGCCACGATTATGCTTGGTCATGAAAAGTGATCGAACAAGCACAACAGTAACATGTGTGTCTATACAGGCTGACCAAAGATGATGATGATGAGGAAGAAGATGATGATGATGATGGGTTCTTTGGACCAGCTTTGCCACCTGGATTTAAAAAACAGAGTTCACCAGAAAGGTGAGCAAAAACTTCTTGTATTACTTTAGGCACCTTTAAAGAAAATGTGGTAAATAATATTTATATTAAGGTCGTGACTAAAAGCTTCAAAAGAAGAAATCTGTAAAGGAGCTGAAAGGCCTAAGTTAGATGAATGTGTGTTATTTCCTCAGACCCCCTGTGCTGGGACCAGCTTTGCCCCCCGGGTTCCACAGAGCAGCATCTGACAGCGATGATGGGGAAGACGGAGAGGGCCTCCCAGGCCCCGCGCTGCCTCCAGGTTACCAGGCCGAGCGTTCCAGCAGCGAAGGAGAGGACGAGGATGTGATTGGACCCATGCCGGCCAAAGGGCCCGTTCAAGACTCGGTGGCTCTCGAATTTGAACGACGAGCACAAAGGATGAAAGAGAAGCTCACTGGGGAGGTTGTCCTTCTCCCACATAATATGAACTGTGGGCTTTTCTCCTTTACAAATTGTCATTTCTAAATAAATTTGCTCTCCCTGATTTTTATGAACTTAGGAGGGCCCCGAGGTGGTGTCTAGAGAAACATGGATGACGGAGCTCCCACCAGAATTGCAGCACATTGGTTTAGGGGCTCGGACCTTCAAGAAGAGGTCGGGTCCAGAGAACAACGATCGATCGATTTGGACGGACACACCGGCAGACCGGGAGCGCAAGGCCCGGGTAGTTATTTTATTTTATAATTTACCCCTTGTAGTAGTGATCGGCTTAACTGTTGGTTGGATCTGAAGAAGTTATGTTTATCAACAGGAACGGCTTGAAGGAAAGAAAACTGGCGAGGCAAAGAATGATAAAGTCCCACAGGTTTCTAGAAGGGATACAGAAATGGCAGAAAAAGTATCAAAATACAATGTAAGTAGCTTTTCTCTATTATTACAAAATACCCCCCTTTACAGTTCCTACTAGAGGCGTTCATACCGCTTGAAGTTTTTTGCATTTTCTCATATTAGCGGTACCTTTCCTGTTTTCAAGGAGTCCAAACGGGGTGAGTCTCTCATGAGTTTACACTCCAAGAAGCTGAAGGAGAAAGTCAAAGAGACAGCGGACAAGCCAGTGGAGAGGAGGCCGTTTGACAGAGATGAAGACCTGCAGGTGAATCGCTTTGACGAAGCCCAGAAGCAGCGGCTGCTGAAGAAATCCCAGGAACTGAACACACGTTTCTCACACAGCAAAGATCGAATGTTTCTGTAGCATTTTGTTAGAATTAATGAAAATACATGTTGCTTCCTGGCTATTGTATGAGGTCGTGACCATACTTTTGTAAAGATCAACTGATTTAAGCTATTGTAAAAAAAAAAAAAAAAAAAAAAAAAGTGGTGAAGTTTGCATACTTTTAAGAAGGTTTTTAGGACTGGTAATATATAAAAATGTTCAGATTTATTCTTCCGTCTTATAACTTGTTTGTGGATACCAGATACCTATAAAGCACAAAGGCCATTTCTGACATTTTGTTCATTTATATCCATTCTGTCACACGATTGGTGACTGTATTTTTGTTTGACGTCTTTATTCTGGATTTATCAGAATCCATTCACAGTTGTGAATGCAACATAGTGACAAATGGTGTTAAATGAAAGCTGGATCTCCGATCTCTGCATAAATCTCTGCATAAATCTTTTTTTTTTTAATAGTATGTAATAAACCCTCCCAAATTAGCAGCATAACATTTATGGATTTTTTTTATTTTAATATAATTTTTATTGGAACATGTAAATAGAAGGGGCTGCATGATGGCATAGTTATAGTAGTAGAAATATTGCTTACAGCATGAAGTTTCTGGGTTCAAGTCCAGGCCTGGTATTCTTTTGTATGGAGCTCGTATGTTCTCTCATGCATGCGTGGATTCTCTCTGGGTACTCCAGCTTCCTTACACAGTCCACACACATAACTCTTGAGTTAATTGATCACTCTAAATTGCCCTGTGGTATGAGTGTGTTTGTACTGTGTGTGTCTCTATATTTGTCCTATGATGGACTGCTAATCTGTCTCTTCCACTAGCCTCACCTTTGAAAGGCAGGTAAATGGATTGATGGATGTAAATAGCATAAACAACAAAATTCTGAAAGTAACAAAAACATTTTGAATGTGAGTTTATTTTGAATAGGAAATGAAAACCAGAAAAATGGTATTAAAAAAACACAACAAATCAGCAGAACCAGATTATACTAGATTGTAACCAGATTATACTCCTAATAAAAGTGACTTGAGCATTTTTATATGAGTGCGTTTCATTTGTGAAACAGTTTGTACGTTTTTCATGTGTCTGGTGAAGCTTTTACAAAACTATTTTTATAGATTGAATAAACTTTTATCCCAAAACAACGACTGAATAATCTTATTCCTATTTTTTATGGACATTTTCTTACATGAAAACGAGGAAGCGAAAACTGGAAAGACCCATCAGAGCTTCCGTACTCACTACTTACCCTGTTCCCGTTGCGCACGCGTGTGGCAGTTGTTGTAGTAAGTTAGCTTTGTTTCACAGCATGTCAGAAAAAGGAGAAGTAGATTTAACAGGTGCCAAGCAGAATACTGGTGTTTGGCTCGTAAAGGTGAGTATATGCCAGCCACAAGCAAATTTATAAATGAGCTAAAGACTAATTATTTAAAGATAGCCGAAGCTAAATGTTAGCTTAGCCTATTAGCGCTATATGTTATCAACAGACAACAAACGAGAGAGGCTGGCTGGACGTGGCAAATGAATATTCAATTTGGCCGAGCATTGCAAAAAATAAAGCTCTTCCCTCATAAAAAATAAGCTTGGATAATAAAAGACTGATTACGTGAAAGCTTTGTATTGTATTGTGTGTTCATTCTTACACGTTTTCATGGCAGTTAAGAATTTACAGGTTTTTTTTTTTTTATTAATGCATTCATCTGGATGAGCTGTGTTGTTTGCTTCATGTAATGTTTTTGTCGAAAGCTTAATTTAACAAGATTACATTCAAAATGATGGAGCCACGTTCATTATTTAGTGATGTTTAAAGATTTTATTACTCTATCTAAGCTTAAGAGAGTGAAATACTTGTTTTACATACATTTATAAGAAGGGTTAATTGCTGATGAAGACAGTAAATTGAGCTGCTCTGGGTTTCTCTTAGTCAACTGAATTCATAAAGTCAAACCTATAGTAATAATTTCTTACCTCAGATTTTCCATTTGAACAAAAGGGTATATATACACATTTAATTGTACCACATCAGTAGTTGTCAGAGGCAAAAAAAATAATCCTTGTTGATAAACGCTTGTTTTTGATTTTGCAGGTGCCGAAGTACCTCTCTCAGCAATGGGCAAAAGCTACAGGAAGAGGCGAGGTCGGGAAAATCAAAATTTGCAAGTATGTGAAATTAGGCTTCTGTCTGCAAGGCATACAAATGTGTGTGCTAGTGATTGCTCTGCAAGCTTCTTAGGATAGATGGAAGATTTTCTTAAATATATCCCACCTAGAAATTGCTTATAGGAAACAACTCTGTTTATTATTCTTATTCTTATTCTCGGATACAATAACTCCTGAAAGGACAGTGGCATAGGCAAGTGCAGAAAGAAGAAGATTGGCACTTACTAAGTCGATAGGAAATTAAAACTGAAATATGCAGACAGGCTTTTATTATGCCATAAGTGATGCATATCTTCTTGCCAATATAGTTCGGTGAAATATTGTCTTTTGCTTTTATTTTAAAGAAAAGGAAACCAAGGAAAACCAGAGGTAAGTGATGTTTTATAGAACTATGCAGCATCCCACAAATGCATACGTAATACATAATGCACAATAAGACTTTTATAATTTTCTTCTTGATAGTCAAAAGTAAGAATGATTGTAGTCAAGTTAAACGGTGACGCAATGCTTTTGCCAAGAATAAGTTCACAAATGGTGATTTTTTTAATACCTGGGTGTACACATCATTAATCTGCATTTCCACAACTCTTCAGATAAATCAGTCATATTTCTGTGTCCATTTTGCAATTTGGAGTTTAACGCCTTTAAAGAAGAGACTATCTAAAAATAAACTGAAATATGAACTGAATAAAACTATTTGTTCAGTTCTTGGTGGTCTCAAAACTCCCACATGACTGCTCTCTGCAGGTGTCTTTCACTTTAAATGAAGAGCTGACAACCATCGAAGGCATCGAGGACAAGACGGTGTCTGCACCTCGCGAACATCCGTTCACCATGCAGTCCGTGGGGGGTCAGATGCTGGCGGTCTTCACGGAGACTTCAGCCGGTGAGTTTCCGATACAGAATGATTACTTGCGTGTCAATATGAGACACTCGGTTAATGCTCAATTATTCTTATATTTCTGTGATGTAAAACATCTTCGCTGGTGAAGGCATCCATTTTGCTACCTGTGCATTCTTGCTCTATACGTCTTTCCCCTGCTTGTACTCCTCGCCTCCGTGTGCCGAGAACAGACTTTTTCTTGAGTGAGACGTTGTCCACATTAATAAAACTGTTCATACCAGTAACGTTCCGCATACAGTGGATAAGCGAACACTCAAAAGAAAACAGTCATCATAGTCTGTATCTTGTCTGCTTTGTGTTTTGTTTTGGTGAGAGCGTTGCTGTGTCTTTGTTTGATCGTGTGTCATTTATTGGTTTTTGATTCACCTTTTAAGTCTACTGAGAGTAGAAGGAGTGGCTTTATTGTGAGAACTGTTGCAGTGTCACTGTTTTGGTGAATCGGCACAATTCATCACTCAGTGTGTGGAGTTTATTTCATTTCTGCATGGGCTCCCGTGGTTTTAGTCTGGGCTTCAAATGCCTTTTTTTTTCCCCCTGTGAATGTTTTCAGGTTTGGTTTTATGTACTTTTGGCGCTAATGGACTTGTGCTGCAGTCCTTTCTTTGACTGCAAACATCTGTGTCCATCTATGTGTAATGGGCTGCACTGAAACACTTTAGAGGCTGAACACAGTTTGAACAACATACATTTTAATGTCACATGGATTTTCTTTTAGTAAACTTCACTATATATTTTTAGAGCCTATAAAACAGACATCATTTTCTAGGTCTGCATAAAGCCTTTTAGAAATTCAGTTAATAAAATATACCTCTGTGCAGCCCTTTGGGTGTGTATCGGCGCTGATACACAATGTCTGTTGCTTGCTTGCGTTAAGGTCTCTCTGGCTTCTGCTTGTTGGAAAATATGCAATGAAGCTGTGTGATTTAACATTTTCGTGTGGGACTAAACCCTGGCTATGGCTCTTATTGATTAATCCCCTCCTCCCCTCGTTCTGCATCCCCCTGTGTTTTCATGTGTACCATCCCTCCCTTCCTGTAGGCCAGTCAGAAGAAAGATCTGATGGCAGCAGCTCAGGTTCGGGGGCAGGTCCAGGTGAGTCCTCCATTTTTGCAGAAAGTGAGAGCTCTATCAAAGGAGTGGCGATCTTTAGAAACATGGAGAAATTGTGTCGTTGCATCATGAAGCCATATAGAGACAACACTGGAGCTTGGAATATTTTTATGGTGGTAACATTTTGGCTCTTCTGAAGCAGAACAAAGTTTTATCCTAAAGAATTGTTGGACATAAACTTGTGTTAATGGTCTGCATATTTTGATTCTGGTTGTGCTCAAAAATCAGCCCAAATGTCAAATGTAACGCATTGTGAGCAGTTTACAGTTCTGTGTGATTGTTGAAGTTGTGGAAATCTTATAGAAAACTGTTTGGTTTGGAATTTAGTAAAATGTTGTCATTGACTTGATGTGTGGTTTTCCTTCTAAACAGATTTTGCTGAATGAAACATATTAAAAAATATATTAAAACCTATTGAATATTTAGCTCTATACTAAGAAATATTCATATCTCTTTTATATTGCGAGAAAATAATTCAATTGTACTTGAATAAAAAAATTTGTCATCTTTCGTTTAGTTATTAAATGAATGGCAAATATGGATTTTGCAGCTGGGGAAAAAGGTAGGGCATCCTACCCTTTTGTTGTTAGTCTCAGCCCCTTTGGTTGAAATATTTTCTGTGAAAAATGTAAATAGCCAACTAACAGCTTTTGCAATTTATATGAGAAAAGTTTACCTCACAAAAATGATTGAAGGGTGTCTTGCAGCATCTCAATGGGACCAAGATGTGGACTTTTACTGGGCTCAGGAGCTATCGGTTTCAAAATTGTTAACCAGTCTTTGGTTGGCTAATTTGTATGTTTGGGTAATTTTCATTCTGCAGTTCTGGTTATATCGTTTTGTTTTTTTTTTTTTTTTTTTTTTTTTTTACAGATGGTCTCACTTTTACGTCAGACATCCTTCGATATACTGTAGAATTGATTTTGTATTGTATGATGACGATTCTGGCCAGGCTCTACTGCAGCCAAACTCTTCCAACCTCCATGTTTCACAGCTGATAAGAGTGAACAAACCAGGGCATGACTGAACAGCCAAATAATACTTTAATAACACAGCTTTCATTCCTGTTACATACACATCAGTGGAACTTAAAAATGGCTCCAGTATTGCAAGTGATGTAGTGAACTGATGACAAGGCTTACAAGCCACAGTTGCTGCAAAGGCTGGTGTGAGGACATCAAGTACATATTGCAGCTTTAATAAGATTTTTTCATTCAGACTGATTTTTTTTCTTTCTTACATTTTTTGTGCAAATTGCAAAAGAACCTTCTGATCTTAGCATCTCATCTGATGTAATCTATATCCTTTCGATCTCCTGAACTTTGACTAAAATGTTTTTAAACTGATTCATTCAGTTTGATTCTATTCAACATTTGACATAACTTTGCCGTTTTTCAGATAAAATAGCCTTGGAGGGAGTGGTGGTGCAGAGAGCAGAATGCAGACCTGATGTTAGTGAAAGCTACATGAGGTTAAAGCGGTGAGTATATTTTCTTCAGATTACACAACGGTTAAAAAGCTAATCCATTCAACAATCCTTTGCAGTTTTCTGTGAATTTCAGGTGTGTTTGCATTGTGCATGTCATCATATCTTACAGGCGACAAATCGAAGAGTCTTCCAAACCAGCGAGGTTGTCACAGCAGTTGATGAAACCCGTCACCACCAACTACAAACCTGTAGCCAACCACGACTACAATGTAAACAATCTTTTTCTCGTACATTTAGTTTATATGCACAAATTTTCAGGCATCATGTAGAAATATATCCACTTTTTGCATAACATGCGAGTTCATGTCTAGTAACTGAGCTCTGCTTACTTTTGCTGCAGCGTGAATACGAGCGGAAAAAGAAAGAGGAGGGCAAGAGAGCGAGATCTGACAAACAGCAGGTGCTGGACATGTTGTTTTCTGCGTTTGAGAAGCACCAGTACTACAACATCAAAGACCTGGTGGACATCACCAAGCAGCCTGTGGTGAGAACCCCATAGAACAAATTAGATTATTGAGCCATCAGTGCTGAGGGATTTGAAAGAATCTTGTTTGTCCAGAAGATTCCTTTTCAGGAAACAAACAAATGATGCAGCCTGTTAAAAGATTTATTTTTGTCTGTTTTCTATATTTGGTTTTCTTCACAGACATACCTGAAGGAAATCTTGCGTGATATTGGCATCTACAATGTAAAGGGAACGCACAAGAACACCTGGGAACTCAAGCCGGAGTACAGACATTACCAAGCAGAGGAAAAGACTGATGAATAGGTTTTTTTAAAAAATTTGTAAACTCTTGTATTGTCACACAAGTTGTGACTTTGAGTACCTATTTCTTTACACTAGGATTCAACATCGGAAGCTGTGAGGTCTTTTGTTTTGTTACATTTCGTCTTCTTCACTTCCATTAGAGAACTGCAACAATGCTTAAATTTGGAGATTTATTTCTAGGCTGCTTTTGATGCCTTTTTTGTATAATACATAAAAGTATAGTATTTTGACTGCAAGCAATTAACCATGTAAAATGTGGCAGGTAAGTATTTTTATCCAGATCTGATTTGGATGGAACAAATTTTCTGCACTGTAGATTTTACTGGGTTTTAAGTGTTTTACGTTTGATTTGTGTAATAAAGTTGTCAGTAAATGACTTTGCATATTGCCTGATGTGAGCAATAAACAGCACAACATCACACCTCTGGAAACAAGAGGCATAATGCCAGGTACACCTTAAAAT
Organism: Poeciliopsis prolifica; assembly: GCF_027474105.1. Taxonomy (NCBI): domain Eukaryota; kingdom Metazoa; phylum Chordata; class Actinopteri; order Cyprinodontiformes; family Poeciliidae; genus Poeciliopsis; species Poeciliopsis prolifica. The sequence goes on from NW_026562396.1 coordinate 3,745,285, forward strand.
AAGACATTAAAACATTTTCACTTATTTCTGAAAGTAAAACTTGATTAAAGATTGAACTATTTCAAACAATTATCTCTTGCAATCTTGATGATCATGACTGAGCTAATGAAAGTCAGCATCTCTCAAATTTACAGCATTGTGAAAAGTCTTAATTAGCTAATTAATGTAAAATACCTGCAAAGTAAACTAAAATATTTTTGCTGAACAAGGTTGTTTGGAGTGCTGTAGAAAGTTAAGTAAGAAGGAAAAGTGGGGTAGAGAAAAAAAATTCAGTGATGACAGCCTTGTACATTCAGACTTGCACTGGGAGCCATGCTCAGCAGAGCCACTGGCTGATGCAGGGACTCATACAAGTGCAGACCCTCCCAAGTATCAAGTATAAACTGTGCACAATTATTTGGCAAGTGAGTATTTTACTCATGTCATATTTTCTAACTCCAAACTTGAACGCATAATGGATTTAAGTATACAGGTTAGGATTACCTGTATTTAATGAGGGTGTGCAGCATAATGCAGCTTCTCCTTAGGGCCAAAAAATCAAGGGAAGCAATTGAGACTTTGTGGGCAGTTATTAAATGAAAGGCTGTTTGCTGCTGCAGCTATCAGCAAATTAAAACAATGGCAAACTTAATTAAGGGCTTATGCTGGTCACTGATTTGTCAAATGTTCAGTTGAAAGTTTGGACCCAATTCTCACCTAATAGATGCAAGCAAGTTAGTTTATGTAGTTCAACAATTCAGCACAATAAATGTGCAGATACAGATAAGCCAAAACCTCACTTTATTTTAAGCAATTTGGATTAAGAGCAGTTGTTGGCAATTAATGAAAATCAAAGGCTTGATTAAATATGCATTGTAGGAATGTGCACACATTTCAAAGGCCTGACTTATATTGTACACACTTCTATAAATCTAGAAGAGAATTTTAGGCTGTCATTTTAAGCCATGATATTACAAGGAAAAGGCTTGAAAACATGTCACTAAAATTAATCTTTACAAGTGTCAATATTCTTAATTTGTATTCACACCAGGTTCATTCAAGATGTCAGTTTGAATCGCACTTATCCAGGCATCTCCAGATATTTCGACTGCTTTGTGACATTTAAAAACAAGCAAATATAAAGCTTTATGTTATAAGAAATATGGATGTTTGTTGGATAGTTGGAAAATTTGAGCCATTTCACAATTAAAACTGATGCTACATGAAATGAACTGCAGAACAATCAGAATGAAAACAAATTTAGAAATTTATCATTTTTTTATTACAAAAGCATAAAAACACAAAAATCAGTCTTCAGAATGATGGAGACTTTAAAATCCAAGCGACGCAGGGTGACTATAGAAAAGCCTCACCTCGTTTCCTGCAAGAGAAATCATTTTCAGTGGATGCATGAAGTAAATGGTCATCTTCCTGCACCGAGCTCAGGAATATTCAACTCGACCATTTCTGTGACTGGTCACGTTTACACATTGGAAGTTGAATTTCTCCAATATGCAAAGTCATTTACTGCAGTTGGATGAAATGTCTAAATTTTTTAGGACTTCTGTCTTACCCAGCAGGTTTAAATGTACTCCTCAATCTAATCTGGCTACTGTAACATTTAGCAGTCAGAAAACATGAGGAAGGCTTAGTTTAGCATCGCTGTGCAAACCAAGAAGCCAAAGAAGCCTGCTTCAGGTCTATCAGTGGATGCAAATCGAAATCTCAAATACATTAATTTGTGCTCACCTGCCATCATACACTGCTCATGCTGCCGTTCTGAGTCATCTCAACGCAACCTTAAAACAAGAGGAAAAAGCGTGAAGACCTGAAATTAGTGACATCGTGAACATGTCATTGAGTTTTTAGTACAGAAACAGCAAAGTATGTTGTTTTCCCCTCTTCAATCTGAGGCACCATTGAAAACAGACGCACAGAAAGCGCAGGGATGTTCACTGTTGCATCTGAAATAATAAAACCCAGCATCTCTCACAACAGAGAGCCCAGGCTGTCAAAGATGCTCGTCATAACCAGCCAAACAAAGAGTCTCAGTCATCAACAAAACCCAATATACTTACAAAAATGACTGTTGCTCTTCTGAGTTCACCCATTGCATATTTTGCTGAATCCAAGCATGATGCTTGATTAGCCTGCTTCAACGTCACCGATTAGGTCAATGCACACAGCCATCATCCAAAATCTGCTCCGAAGAGGTGACCATCCAATGAAATGCGATTAGCTGGAGGGTAAAAGGAAGAAAGAAAAAAAAAGAATTTACATAAGAAACACCTGGGGGTTGATTTTTGTAGTTTATGGGTGATTTAGGTGAATGTGAAGTTGCTATAGTCTCTCACGACATACTTTATAGTGAGACTTGCAGAGGCGTGGAGCAGATTAAATGCTGTGAAAGTTTATGTACTGCGGAAAAACTGTTTGCCTTGAGCAGATCAGGAGGTTCAGAAAGACAATCATCTTCACAGTAATCACAGGAAGCCACTTCAAATCGATACATTATTAGTTTAAAAACCCACAACTCCAAGCTAATAAACTTTCGACAAAACTGACATCAGCCAAAGAGTGAAATCCAGGTACAACTTCGCAGCATTTATTTAATTACCAGGACCGAACATATCTTGTTGGTTTCCTGCAATGTGGAGCTAGCTACTTTCCACGTGGTTTCTGGTGAGTGAAATAAAAACTCACCATCACTGTCAAAGGACTTTCCTATTTGTCCAAAAGAACCGTTCGGAAACGCTTACCGAGCAACTCGACATGTGAAGAAACGAGACTGATAATCTTGTAAAACATTGTGAACTAGCGATAGCTTCTCTCAGCGACCAGCTTCAGAAAAGGACGCTAAAGCGCTTAGCTTCCAGTTTTTATACGTTGCTGGTTGATGCTCGTTTCGCCCCCTTGTGGACGAAGAGAAACATTTTATTAACATCACCGCCCCCTGGTGTTCACAGAAGGGGTTGCAGTTCACGAACGCTTTTGACTGACTTGCTTACTTGATTGTGATTGTTATGACAATTTTGTGGTAGGTTAATCAAACATTAACATTTGTAATAGTGATAATATGCAACAACAGCAGTGACATAAATAACAGTTGTTAAAGATCAAGTAAAATGTTTCAAGCGAAAACATGAAAGTCTGGAAATATAAATAATAATAATAAAAAAAAATTAAATAAAATGCTTAAGCCAAATTTAGATCACGAGGCACACGTGCCCGCGCAGGAGCCGCGCTCCCGCCTGCCTTGATCGTTTCAGCACATCATCACACTCTTTAATTGGACTCCGCCAGCCAGAGAAAGTAGTCTCTCTGCTGCTTCCCGTGGCTATATGTGAAGGCATGCTGGCATCCAGGAAGACTTAAATAAAGGTAAACCGAAGCTCTCGTTGTTACTACAGGACTGTTTGCGTTTAATAAATAACCTTTAAAAAAAAACTGACGGTAATGGTCTCAGAATAGCCTACTCCAGAAAAAACGCAACGACTTCCCTGAAGTAATGTGCTCAAATCTAATGTGCGGCTTTTTGTTCCTTTTAAAGGCGGTGCGGACCAGAGAAGGACTCCAGCTATGCTCAGAGCGGTGTTCGGAAATAAGAAGGAGGGAGGAGGGAAGAAAGGAGACAAGAAGAGCCAGAGAAACGCAGGTGAGAGTAAAACTACCGACGCGCTAAAAGTTGGAAGAGAAACTCGGCGTGTTGTGCAAAACGCACGGCTATCCCAGCCTGTCTTCAATGCCGAGTCTTGTATTCAGACAAGAAAATGCATTTGTAGGTTGTAAAAACGACAGTATCCAGGTTCTCTCCTCCTGGGTGAGGCAAATGGAGCCATTCCAATTAGCCTAATTAATCAGCGCGTGCTCCGTCCTTCACACGGTGTCCCGCTGATTTTACTTTTAAGTGTGTCAGTCAAAGTTGGACGGGGCCAGGCAAACATCATGACCTACTAAACACAGTCCAAAAGAATTTGTGAGTGTCTGCAGTTCCTCTGCTGAATGTTTTGTGGTGCCGTCAGAGGAAACCTCGTTCAACTCGCAGCAGTGCAGAGGAGATTTCAGCGTGCACGGTGGAGATGCATGGACATAAGTAGAGCTCGGTATTAGAGCGACCATGTTGCTCATTAATATTTAATATTGCGCTGCTCGGGGAAGCAAAGAACAGAGTGGAGGACAGAGAACTGTGTCGGTCTCATTAAATTCATATAGTGTGTTTACAGTAGGCGCTGGCATGACTGATCTTTTGGGGAAAAAAAAGACCACTTCACCTCGTCTCATCTCTAGTGATCTTGCGGATTTACAAGAACTTATTTGTAGTAAATCTTTCCAGTTTACTCATCATACTAATAGCTTACTAAACACTGATTTATTACAAAACCACCTGCACCGTTTTAACATTTTATTTGTAAATTTTAAGAAGAATTTAGAGTTTGTTGTCATTTCAAAGTTTAGGCTTGGATGCTTCTGTTGCAGTCAACATTATAATGTTTCTATTATGAACTGATGTACGAGCATTCCCTAAGGAGGGACATGGCCGTCTTCCTGGTCAAAGTTCTGACTAATCAACACTTTTTCCCATCTATTCCACTGCAGGTGTCGAGGTGCACATGCCCTGCATTCAGCAAAGAGGCAGCGGCCAGCGTGCCACTCATCACCACGGCCACGATGGCAGCCGTTTAAATCGGAAGAGATTGACGAAGGGCGTGTCCATTTCTTTACCGTCCTCCCCGCTTCTCCCTCGCCAGGGCGACATAGTTTCCTCCCAGTCCTGCGTCAAGTTCCAAGGTGGGTCGCTTTGAAGTTGTCAACATAAAACAACGTCTCGGTGACAAAGAGCTGTGCGTAAGAGATCAGCCGCGAAGGGAGCGAGATGCCTTTGCATGGCTCCGCTTTGTTAAGCAGGGAGCTTGAGTGCGTTCAGTTGTTCCATACATGACAGAAAGTACAAGTGCAGGTCCTCAGGGCCCGAAAAACACAAGACAGATTGTCAGAGTTAATAATTCAGAGAAACAACTGAAGGCAATGCTCCCCAATTAGGTTGCTCAATGTCAGGGCATTTTATTGTTTTGGATCTGTACACTAAATAATCTGAGAATTGATGAGAGTACTCAAAGCAAATACAGTTTTGGCTATAGTTTGCTTAAGATCACACAAGTTTTATGTATTGGTGGATATTTTTGATATTTTACAGGGTTTTAAAAAAATCCTTTTCTTTCTTTCCACATGAGATAAAAAGTTAATGAAATAAGCTCTTTAAAAATATTTTTCTGGTGGATGAAAAGTGCAGTTTAAATAAATAATCCAAATCTCTTCTTAAATCGGTTAGAATCCTGAATATAAAAGAAAGGGTGGAGCACATCTTGTGTTAAAAATAGGTCAAAGAGAGAGCCTCTCCTTGATGTAACCATCTTCTTACAGTTAGGGCCAGAAATATTTGGACAGTAACACAATTTTTGTGAGTTGGGCTCTGCATGCCACCGCATTGGATTTGAAATGAAACCTCTACAACAGAATTCAAGTGCAGACTGTAACGTTTAATTTAAAGGGTTGAACAAAAATATCTGATAGAAAATGTAGGAATTGTACACATTTGTTTAAAACATTCCACATTTTAGGAGCTCAAAAGTAATTGGACATATAAACATAACCCAAACAAAAAAGTTTTTTCTCAATATTTTGTTGCGAATCCTTTGGAGGCAATCACTGCCTTAAGTCTGAAACCCATGGACATCACCAAACGCTGGGTTTCCTCCTTCTTAATGCTTTCCCAGGCCTTTACAGCCGCAGCCTTCAGGTCTTGCTTGTTAGTGGGTCTTTCCGTCTGAAGTCTGGATTTGAGCAAGTGAAATGCATGCTCAATTGGGTTAAGATCTGGTGATTGACTTGGCCATTGCAGAATATTCCACCTTTTTGCTCTCATGAACTCCTGGGTAGCTTTGGCTGTATGCTTGGGTCATTATCCATCTGTACTGTGAAGCGCCGTCCGATCAACTTTGCAGCATTTGGCTGAATCTGGGCTGACAGTATATCCCGGTACACTTCAGAATTCATCCGGCTACTCTTGTCTGCTGTTATGTCATCAATAAACACAAGTGACCCAGTGCCATTGAAAGCCATGCATGCCCATGCCATCACGTTGCCTCCACCATGTTTTACAGAGGATGTGGTGTGCCTTGGATCATGTGCCGTTCCCTTTCTTCTCCAAACTTTTTTCTTCCCATCATTCTGGTACAGGTTGATCTTTGTCTCATCTGTCCATAGAATACTTTTCCAGAACTGAGCTGGCTTCTTGAGGTGTTTTGGGGCAAATTTAACTCTGGCCTGTCTATTTTTGGAATTGATGAATGGTTTGCATCTACATGTGAACCCTTTGTATTTGCTTTCATGGAGTCTTCTCTTTACTGTTGACTTAGAGACAGATACACCTACTTCCCTGAGAGTGTTCTGGACCTCAGTTGATGTTGTGAGCGGGTTCTTCTTCACCAAAGAAAGTATGCGGCGATAATCCACCACCGTTGTCTTCAGTGGACGCCCAGGCCTTTTTGAGTTCCCAAGCTCACCAGTCAATTCCTTTTTTCCTCAGAATGTACCAGACTGTTGATTTTGCTACTCCAAGCATGTCTGCTATCTCTCTGATGGATTTTTTTCTTTTTTTTCAGCCTCAGGATGTTCTGCTTCACCTCAATTGAGAGCTCCTTTGACCGCATGTTGTCTGGTCACAGCAACAGCTTCCAAATGCAAAACCACACACCTGGAAACAACCCCAGACCTTTTAACTACTTACTTGATTACAGGTTAACGAGGGAAAGGCCTTTTGAGTTACTTGCAGCCTTTAGAGTCCATTGTCCAATTACTTTTGGTCCCTTGAAAAAGAGGAGGCTCTGCATTACAGAGCTATGATTCCTAAACCCTTTCTTCGATTTGGATGTGGAAACTCTCATATTGCAGCTGGGAGTGTGCACTTTCAGCCCATATTATATATAAATTGTATTTCTGAACATATTTTTGTCAACAGCTAAAATAACAAAACCTGTGTCACTGTCCAAATATTTCTGGCCCTAACTGTATGTCTTAGTTTCTGCAAGCCAGTCTCCTCTGTTCTCTTCCCCTTCCCTCCCAACTGCAAAGCAAAAATCAGGAGCCGAGGGAGTGACAGAGTGAAGCAGATGAGACCGCGAGCACTTAAGAAAAGAGTCCTACTTGCACAGTTTGATCATGCCTATCATCAGAGCAGTATTTCTAAATCTTTGCAGCTGTCTTCTGTCAGATAAATTATCAGTGTTAATTTTGTTTGAAATTGTAAATGCTGCAACGATTTCCAGGAAGTGCACCCCTGCTTCTCCGATGGGCTCCTTGATTGCAACTGGATTTAAGGAATGTGGTAATGTTTTGAAAGTATTTTTTTTTTGTATTTATCCCTTTTTCATAAAGTGGAAGAGTGAAAAGACAGTACAGTTTGCAAGCGATGGAACTTTAAAATGAGCACATTTCTTGAGCAAGTTCAAAAACTAGACTAACATTGATTTCTCCTACACATATCAGGCATGCCTTACATTTGGAGAAACAGTAGGTGGCAGTATCTTTTAGCAAGTCCAGCTAGCCATTCAGGAAAAAAAAAAAAAAAAGTCCTATTTCATTTCATTGCATGAATCCTTGCCGCAGCCTGAGCAAATGGGAAGGGAAAATTACAGCAAGTTAATGTCTGTAGCGCCCGAGCCCCCAAATTCTTTGGCGGTCATGTACAATCAGATATAACTACAGTGTGTTACTCTGCAGAGTTTTCCCTCAGTCTGTCAACACACACGATTCAAACGGTCACTTCCCCCCCTGAGAATACCAAATTAGCACACTCCCGTGTTTGCAAACGCCTCATCCCTGAGCGTCTCATCTCCTCTCCAGGAGAACCTGCTTCCAACAACCCTGAGATGCTGATGCATAATTTGAGACACACCCACACACATGAGAGAGCACCGATTCCCCGACCACACACAGACACACACTCACTCTTACACACGCACGCACGCAGCCACACAGCAGAGGCATTAATATGTCAGAGATAAACACCTACAATAGTGTGAATAACGTTTGTATGCTTGGCCCTCTCTGTGTACATTCTGCTGTATACTCCTGGGACACAATTCAAAATTTTGCACCGCAGATCTCATTTGGGCAGGCTTAATCTCCCTCTCTCCTTCTCTCTCATTCTCACTCACTTTTTTTCATCCCTCCTTTTCTCCACCCTCCAATCCCTGCCTCCCACCCTGGCTTGCTCTTCCTCCCTCTCTCTCCTGCCTCTCTGCCGTGGCCAAAGGACGGGCGAGGAAGCCAGAGTATGTGGACGGCTCTTCCAGTACGAGAGAAGCTCTCATCTTTGCTTCCTGCCGTGGCAAGCCGGACCACAGAGGTGAGAATGGGAGCCCATGGGTGTGTTTTTTGGCATCGTGGCTGTTTCACTCCCCCCAGCCCCCCACCCAGGTACTGATCAATGAAGCTGAATAAGAGTCCGAGTGGGGGCTGAGGCAGAGGAATGAATGAGGCAAAATAGAAAGAAAGTGTGTTTTGTCTGCGTGCTAGTTACACCCCAAAGGCTTGAAAATAAGTTTTTCTCAAAGATGTGTGTGTAGGGTAAAAATTGTCTTTGTGGTTTCAAGCGACGAGCTGTTTTGTCTTCCGAGTCCTCACTAAATTTTGTTTGCGCAGATTTTGCTACATCAAAGCCGTCGTGGTGTAAATACACCTCCTCGAGCTTTTGTTTTTCCCTGTGCTTTTGACCAGAGGGCTACCCTTAGGCTAAACAGATTTCGTGAGGCATCTTCCCCTCCCAGTTGCCAGGCACCTCTCAGCTTCCCGTTTCCATTGGCAACTGCCAGGTGGTTTGATGAATAGTACTGGACATGCAGAAATGTCCTCATGTTACTCCAGATTGGACTATGCTAACTGAAAGGAAACTTTTCCTCCCTCTACACCTCTTTAAAGTGCACATATTCAACTAAGTTTTCTGCTGCTTGTTGAGGGGCGAAACGTGCAAAAACAAAAATGGTGAAGCTTGCCCCTTGAAATCAACCTTAATTTTCTTTCAATTATAGTCTTGTGATTGGCACATTGTGCAGTCCAAGAGAATGAAATGCATATAAAAAACAAACAAAAGTAATGTGGTGCGGGATCTTCAAATGGAAAGCGGAATGAGAATGAAGCAGTGGAGGCAGTGAGAAATGAATGTGATGTTTTAACAAGAAGATGTTTGAGGAGGAGTGAACTGTTCTTGAAATCCGTGATGCTCAGTCATCCTGTTTTTTTTGTTTTTTTTTTTATTGTGGGGGGTTTTATGCCTACTCAGTATTCATGTGACTCAGCTGAGATCAGTACATGCATGTGGTAAGATGACGTAGTAACGTAACGGTGGGCGCAGACATTTACAAATACAACAACTCTTCTTCAGCCTTTCATTGCTGAGGTTGAGCACACGCGTCGGCTGGGCTGGGGTCACGGCGTGAGGGGAGGCTTAAACAGTGATGAATGAATGCAGCACATGGCTTGTGTCGGCCCAGTTTTTCCCGGAGAAACGGTGCAGGCGAGAGCCGGCGCTCTCTGCTGAGTTCATTGAAATTCGCCGCCCGTCTCTCGACAGTGAGCACCTGGCAGGCGTAAACGGGGGGAACCTCACAAAACCTCCCGCTACTTCCCCAGTCGGGGGACTGGAGAGCTGCTGTTTGTGCAGTCATAACTGGTGCGGCTGGGTGGGTGTGGGGCAGCGGGTGGTGACAAGGGAGGTCCGTACTGACCTGTGGATGCATACGTATCTTGTAGGTGTGGGAACCTCGCAAACAAAATGGAGCTAAAATGGGCGGTGTCCGTATTCTTTTGATTGTCGTTCTCCCATTTTGCCATTCTTAAGCAAATATTGATTTTGTGTGTCCCCGTCAGACCTCCACGTGGAGCCCCACCTCGGCTCCTCCCTTTCTACCCAGGAACTGATGACCAGACTATGCTTCTTATTGGGCGAAACAACGGGCAGCACTGCTAGCTCTGCTATGGAGGACAGGAGGGAAAAAAAGGTGGGATGTCCATTGATTTACAGCCCTCTCTGAGGTCATTAAGCATGAAAAATATAGATTTTGTTTTGCCTTTCTTTTTTTAATAGTCATTTTATGAAGATAACATACACAAAAGTAGATTTATTTATTTTTATATCGTCGTCCACAGAGCTCCATTTCTACTCAGCATCCGACAGGTTTTAACCCCTCTGTGAGTCTCTGTGCCTTTGCCTTGCTCAGCCTTGGCCCATTTTCTCAGCCTCATTCCACCACCTGAGCTCCAGATTCAGTCAGCTTTGCAGAGATAGCACGGTTCATGTGAGGAATGTGGGTTGTCCTGGCTAAGATAGATGAGGCTCTGGTACAAAGGGAATAATAAGGAGCTGTTTAAGCTCCAGCGCTTTGCCTCCCAACAGTTTCTGTGTTGCAGAAATGTTGCATCAGTAATGAGGAGACTGTAAATCCACTCAATTAAATGAAAGGGTAAAGGATCTTCAGCTGGGGTTAGTTTAGCTTCTTCTTCTAAAACTCTGCAGTTTAGGACCAAAATCTCCCAGGATGTGTGATAAAATCAAATAAGGATATTTATTTATTGATTTTTGCAGTGAGAGTTTGTATCCCTGCGGTTCTAACTTTGCATACATTTGTGGATGGTTATACTATAATAAACTTTTTATGCTCAAAATGTATTTGACAGATTTATTGTCCTGTACTTAAATTATGTCAGCTTAGCATAGTAAATTACATTGCCCCATTACTGCTGTAAAAACTATTCACTATCAAATTTGTATATTTTCCTTTAGATCTGAGTGAAGCAGCAGCATGTTAGAACTTTGATTTGGGAGTAAATTGCACATTTCTATAGTAACTAAATTAGTTTTCATTATGAAAACTGTGAAAATGATATATTTCGATTCCTATCTGACAGTTTTTTTTTTAAACCTCCTCCTTCCCATGCATTAGCATGAAGGCAAGTTCTGTCACAAGGATGAGATTCTTGTTTAAAAAAAAAAAAAAAATCGAATGATGGATTATGGAATTAGCTCACAATCATTTTGAAATGGAAGAAATCCACTGTGAATGTTTGCGAGAGCCGCTTCCTTCACTGTTCCAGGGTTGTTTCCTGCAGACATGAAGAGTCACAGGAAGTCCAAAGTCTGATCTTTACATCAGAAGTTAACGTCTACAGATTCTTACTGCTTCATCTTATTTATTCTCTGGTGGGCTTATAAAACACATTTTACTTTTGCTTCAAAAATTATGATGCAAACAACATTCTTTAAACATGACCAAATCAGATGTGTTCACGTCACATTTTTATATTTTAGACAAAACGGTATTTACCATGTGCTGCAAATATTTTGTCACAAACATGCAACAAGTTCCAGCATCCCATTCAAAAAAACTATACCTTGTCAGACAAAGTGTAAAACTAACTGCAAACATGAACACAAAATTGGGTAATATCTAGTTGCATTTATTCAGTTACATTTACGTGAGCAACTTTTTTCTCTGAAAAAAAAAAAAATTGGAATAGTTTTGAAATTTTTACTTAAGTAATTTTACTATGAAGTATTGCTACTCTTAGTTGTGTAAATTCCTGAATTTTTTACCCACTGAATGGAAAAACCAAAACTCACCAGTCACATACCTGCAGTTCATAAGTTTTATGTTGACAGAAAATGATTTGGAAAAAAAAATATTTGCCTGATTTTATTTTTTTTTACTTCTATAAATTATTGTCATTTTTAAAATACCAAAATGACCATTAAAATTTATATTTTGCTCCATCTGATGTAATTTTTAAATATTAAATAATAATTGGATGAGCTACTCAGTACTTGAGTAGACTTTTTGCCAAATATTTTTTTTACTCTAACATGAGTAATTTTTTTTGGATGGCTATGTTTCACTTTTCACTTTTACTTGAGTAAAAATATGTTCACATACTCTTAATTGAGTACAATTACCTCTTCCCATAAATGTGCAGTAGTAAAAGCCCTTTAGTTTCTTTTACTTGAAGTAGTCATTTTTTTTACCTTTTCTCTTAAGTTATCAGATACATTTTATATTATATACAAAATATCTTGTCTTTCTTCTATTTGTTTTAGGGAGACGCCTCTGCCCAAGAGGGGAGTCCCAGCTCAACTCTTACCTGCAGCACCACTTCCCCTTGTACAGAGAGCCCCACATGCACCCTGAGCACCAGCGCTGGAGGCCAGTCCCTTCCCCAGCCTTTACCCTTATCCTCTCCTCATCGTGGCTCCAGCAGCAGCCCCTGTGGGACTCTATCCAGCCCTGCACACAGCCCTACCCCCTGTCCTACTTCTGGACTGATCTCTGTGAGCAGTCCTGGGCCTCCAACGCAGAGCCCCACCTCAACCTTGGAGAGCAAGGACAGTGGAATTATAGGTGAATATGATACGTCTTTAAATTGTATTTTTCTACATTCACATGTTTTTTTTCTTGTTTTTTTTCTTCAGCAGCTGCAGGAGTCGGTAAACGAGAAAACACAGTCAGCTGTAAAAAAAAAAAAAAAAAAAAATATATATATATATATATATATATATATATATATATATATATATATATATAAATCTATTTTTATTTATCTATATAATGCATGGTGGAACTATTGACATTAAAAAAAGTCTTTAAAGTTATTTGAACATAAATAGGTTTTAAATCTTCAAACATAACCCTAACCTCACATGTGGTTTTTCTGAGCCGCTTGTGCCACCTCGGCCTTAAGGCTTCAGTTCCCTGCTGTCAAAACTGGGACACTGCTGTCTTTGTTGCGTATGGGTCTGATTCTCTCAAAATAGGACACTTTTTTTTTCTCCTTAAATAGAGTTTGTATTTATAGTTGATTACAAAAGACACATCAAGTGCAATGAAGCCCCGCTGATCAAAGAGGTCATGTCTCCTGTTTTTATCTATTGATTAGGTAAAATGCATGTTGTATTTTACATCTTATAACAAAAAAAAGTTTACAACCGTACCCCAGGCTGTTCTCAGCATATTTCAACCAGATTTTCTTTCCCCATTTCAGCAACCATCACAAGCTCCTCTGAGAATGAGGAGCGCAGCACTTCCAGCGACGTTCTGACAAAGGAGGAGGGCCCCGGGGGCAGCGGCGGCGTCATGGGCCGCGCGGGCGACGACCGCCAGCCTGGGCAAACCAGAGACAATCTGACAGCTCCACAACCTGACGCCTTACCCAAGAGTGAGATCATGGAGCCCAGGACTCCACCAGCACCAAAAAGACCCCTCCCACAGCACCACATTCAGGGCCTCTCCTCGCTTGTGATGCCCCGTCCAAATTCAGTGGCAGGTACAGCTTAACGGAGACGTGCTGTGTGCTTGAGGAGTTTTGAAAATGGCACATGTGGCTAGAACTCTCCAGTCAGATCCACCTTTATGCACAATACAAAGCTCATAATCTTCCATGAATTTCTCTGAATCATATTTAAGTTGAAGTCTCTAATCAAGCAGCAGAGACTCTAGGAAATCTGAAAATAGTCCCGATCTTAATGCTTCTTTAGGCCACATCACACCCATTTTCACACCTTCATAAACTTTAAACAAATGAGACACAATTAGTGAGAAAGAGTTGCCTAAGCTCCCATTATACTGTACATGAAGTCGGCTAATGAGCGCATAAACGTAACAGCTGTGACCTGGGTGATTAATTAATGGAGGAACTAATCTGGTGTGAATGGCAAATTGATTGAATTGATTGTTGATTCGCCACTTTCTAAATACAGTAGAGGCATAATCTGCAAGATCTCTGCCATGCAGAGCACCTCGAACTGGTGCTCTACTTGCCACCGAGGCTGGGTACGCTCTGTGAGCAGCACCAGTTAAAAGTCCTGGGAGGCCTCCAGTTGTCATAAAAGTAACGCCGCCCCTCCCTTTCTCTCCACAGTCACGATCTTTTGCTGGTGCGCGAGGCTCTTTTTCTTCCCTTAGATGTCAGATCATTTGTGGTGGAAGCAAAGAGGAGAAATTCCCTGAGGAGCGGATTCACAGTAATGCCTGCCAGTTTTTTGTTGTGTTTTTTTTCTGTCTGTCAGCTGGTGCTTTCATTTAGACACTCTTGATGAATTTCGGAATAAAGATTTACCAAGCCGCATGTACAGTGGCTGCAACAATCCCATTTCAGATTCATTAGGAATTCAAATGCATAAGGCTAAATGAGCAGTAAGATTAACGACGCAAGATCACATGCGATTCTAACTTACTGCTGGATGAAAAATGTTGTAGCAGAACTATAATTGTGTGAATCAGTTTAAATACACAAAATGCTGCCTTTAAATTAAAGCTGAAGCACACATTTAAACTAGTGCATGTTTCAGAGGCAATACTGGGATCTAATTTTACTGTCAGTTGAAAGCCTAGATAGTCATGTGTTGTTGTTGTTGTGTTTGTAATTTGAAATTATACTTCCAGATTGGTGGGCTTGACTTGAGATTGAGTTTACTGGGGCAGCAGCTCATTGCCCCAAAGACTTGAAGATTTTTATTTTATGAATAGCAATTTTGGGGGGAACAACATGTAGCTATTGCTCAGGGGAAGCATTGAACTTATCATGTATCAACTGCATTGGACAACCTATTAATGAATTGTAATTTGCACTAACAGGACAATTTCTTCTTTTGTGGATAAGGCATCAAAACTGGCTCAAGCTGAGGGGCCACATTCTTATAAATCCAATTCTGGCTGCAGTAACTTTTCCCCATATATGTTCTGTATTTAATGCAAGATGCATGTCTTATCATACTTGGTGATATGATATGAAATGGCGGTGAACTTTATGGGAGATGTTGGGAGAGAGCTGGAGGTGGGTGAGAGGTTCTTCTAGGTTTTGAATGAATCTGAATTTGATTGAGAATCTTGAATTTGATTTGGATTCTCTAAAACTCGGAGATTAATTTGGCCCATTTGTTTTGTAAATTTCAGTTGTCATTTGTAACAGTTGCTGTTGTGTAATTGAGATAAACTGAATGGGTTACTGCGTTATCTTTCCGCAAAACAAGTGTATAATATTATTCCTCAGCTTCCTTCAGCTTTGTGTTTGGTTTGTTCTGAATGAGAAGCCCCTAGTAATGGCATTTGCTCCTTTGCAGCTAGAACTGTGGTGGGACCAGGCATTTTTACAAGGTACACATTGTTACTGTTGAAGTGAAACAATTTATTTGGCTGACATATTTAACTTCAGCTAAGTTTATTCGCCAGCTTTACAAACTGAGCATTTTATGGGGTTTGCCTTGATGAATTCATACATTTCAAAACTGCTGCTTCTATTGAACGGATGGAAGATTAACAAAAGCCTGTAGTAAATCTTGTTTTAATGTTGCCTTGACTAAATCCTGTCCGTAAGCTGGTGTCATAAGGTCATGTAATGAAACACTATTAAGCAAAATCATTGCTTCTGTTGTCCTTCAACAAATGTAACAGTTATGATAGATTTGAAATGTGGGAATGACATTTTAATTGGTTTAGCCTTTTAAATTTTTTCTTTTATTTTTTTTTTTAGATTTATTTATTTATTTTGTTTGCTTTCAGTCTCTTTGTTGACCTTATTAAGTTGTAGCTGTTTCTAATGCTGCCTTTGAAATACCTTTGAAATCCGAGCACAGATCTGTGAATGGCATCTTCCGTGAGAGAAAGTCGATGGGCTTTTGCTGCTGTTGATCACAGCGATGTTGCTGAATATTTTCAGCTCCATAGTGCTTTCTGGCATTGTAACCATGCAGAAACATGTGTTTAAACAGATGTTGCTCAGTGCTGCTGCTGTGACTCATTTACTGTAGTTGGATACAACTGAGACAAGTGCAGATAAGTACTTTGTATTGGGGTTTGAAATTGAGGTTGGTAAGAAACCTCTGACTGTCTAAGCAGGAAATCCGACTTTATAGGGTGGTTTCTGTTTTTTTTTTTTTTTTAAACTGACTTAATTGTGGTTTTTGAGCATCTGCTTTGCCATCTCAAACACCAGTCGATGATAGAACATAGCCAGTCACACTTTTGCAGTTCTGCTCCTGGAACAACAGCAGTTTACCAAGCAATATTTTAGAATTGAATTAGTCAGGCTATCTGCTCCAGCATGCTGTCTGCACCGAGCTGTGCAACAGTGATGGCTAGGGGTGCACCGATTACAGGTTTTTGGCTACTCACCAATTACCAATTCTTAAAAAACTTAATCTGTTGCTTTTTGTCTGAAATGTCACTATTGTTAACTGCAAACATGAAGACATGGTGGGCCAGTCTATTTTTTTTATTTCAGTTTATTCATTCACAATTTATATGATGAGTTTACAACATACTGCTTAACTAGATAATACAGATCAACACAGATCATAACTGCAAAATGATAGTGAGTGAATCAGATCTCCAAAGAAGCTATTTAAAGCTTATAGATGGAGCAGGTGAACGTAAAATTCCATACATTTTATTATGCAAGTATCACCTCCCTAAAGTTAGAGCAGAAGAGGACAGTGGTTGATTTTTAGACTTTTTAGGCAGGTAGATGAACTTGGGGAATTAGATCGGCTTTGCATGCAACTGTCGGTCGATCGCTAATCTCTCAAAATTAAGGAAACCGACAACAATAATTCGCCTAGCTGGTAAATCGGTGCATGCCTGGTGTCGGTACCTAGTGACAGCAGTAATTTTATGTTCATAACTGCATCTTCTTTATTTTTCACACAATGTCTGTCTTTTGCATCCTATTAGAAGGACTGCGAATTGTAGGCATGCTAGTGACAGAAAAACATGTGCGATTTTTAAACCATAACTTGTCAGAAATTTCTGAATATAATCTTTGTGCCAAAACCACTTTTGAAATTAACCCCATTTTCTGAATTCCTCTGAAGTAGAAACATTTAGCCCGAGTGATTGTTCCACCTGTTAATAGGTCTTTAAATGATGTTAACCTCTCAGAGACGCCTGGGGCTTGTCCAGGGCTGAATAGTTAACCTTTAAAATGTTGAAGGACCAACAAGTGTTCTGGGGCAATCGGCTACACAGTCATCAGTAGCAAGGATGAAGGTGGGCAGTGAGTGTGGGATAGGTTGGACAGCGAACGGGTGGAAGGATGAGTTGTTCTGGTTTCTCTAAGTCAAACTGATTAAAAACATGTTTTTACTCATTCACTGTATCGTTGGTTCTCTCAGACATTTGGCCTGGCTGTCTTTAGCCAGTAATCTCTCTCTCTTCCTCGCTCTCTCTCATCCCACTCCACACCTCCTTCACACCGTTTTTCTGCAGACTGTGCTCCATCCTCTCACTGTGGATGTTCTTTCAAGCTGTAATTCTCCACTCTTGTTTGTAATTTCATGCATGTGCCATGTCCTAAAAGCCTTCTGCAGTCTGGTGGAAGAAATGTGTGCGTGTGTGCATGTGTTTTTTTGATATTTTACTTTTCTGCTGCATATTCCTTGCACCACACTGGTCAAGTTGTATTCTTAGTTTCATGATAGTGATTCAAACTGATTTGTTTCACATAAGGGAGACCCATGTTGTCCACAGAACAGGTTTTATGCTCTCTTAACAGCCCAGTAAATTATAATATTCACAAGCCTTCAATCATAGTCTCTCACAGTAACACTCTGCTGCTTCTGGAGGATGATGGACACATAGGGCTAGCAGATGTATCAGAAGAACACGGTCTTAGAAGTGTGGGTTGAAGGATGTACAGTAATTTAATACATTTCTGTGTCTCTATCTCGCTGTGTGAAATAAATGAAAAATACTTGTATTGCTAAAGAGCAGCCACATGCATTTTTTAAAAAAAATGCTAGGACTATCACTGCACTGTAAGATTCTTGAACTATGAGACATAAGTTTGGCACATTTTGTATCCCTTATGTTTTGGTCTTTTACAGCCCAAAAGGATTCTCCCTTTTTATTAATTTCACTCTGAACAGATTGAGGAGAACAGTAATATCAGATTTACAGATTTCAATCCATTTCTCTTCTGCATATATGTCAGTGCAACCAGCTGCCTCTAGAAGTAATCTAATTACTCCAAGTAGAATCCTCCTGAGTATAAATCCATGTGTCTGTGAAAGCATCAGATGTTTGTCAATGGAGAACAAACAGCAAAATGATGACAAAGGAAAACACCAGAAAAGGCAGGGGTAACGTTGTAATTTAGGTTATAAAAAATATTCCTGGCCTAGCATTTTGTCAGCGGTTTCTGTGGCAGAAAGTTCGCATGGTGGTGGCTGCGTCATACTGTGGGACATGTTTTTTTTTTTTTTTTTTAACAATTGGGGAAGGGAAGCTGGCCGCTTAAATGAGTTGACTGGGATGCTGAATACAAAGCAATCCTAGAAAAAAACTGAGCTAAAAAATAAATTGTGAACTTGTTCTCTGACTCTTCATTTACCATGACTGAGCTTGAGCTATTAAAAATAAAGGTTTGTACAATTGTCAGTCTTTGGATGTGCAAAGCTGGTAGAGACGCACACCAAAGCACAATCTGAATGTCATGCACCATTTTCCTTCCCTGTTACAGTGTTGTTGTACTTCTGCTGGGTCTGGCACATAAAATCTCAATAAGCACATTATGAAACACACAGTTAATACACCAATTAACCAAAAAATGAATAATAATAATGATTAGAAACTTTAGAAGATAAAAGCTTAAAGATAAGCAAAATAATAAACAAAAACAACTTTTATCCCAGTAAGCAGAAACAGTTCTACTTGCAGTGGATGTAATCTATTTAGCTGGTTCCCTGCCATGCTTGGATTCATAAACCGCTTGGATTAAACTCAGAGAGAGAGGAACTACAAACAGATTAAACCAGAATAGAGTTTTTTTTCTTCCCTGCAAGCTTACCAGCCAGAAAAGCAGCTAAACCTTAAAATGAACAGATTTTTATAGCATGTAAATGTTTTTTATATGGTGATAATCACACAGTAACATAAAAGTATTATAGCTTATTATTAAAGCTATTTCTGAGTCTCTCCAGAGAGAGCATCACTTTCTAGTCCTGTTTCTACTCTCCTCTATCTGCTTGAGAAACTGAATCTAATGAACTTTGAAATGTCAAAAATTTTCTTACCTCGGATATATTTCTACCTGCTTATATGGTGAGGGTCCTCAGTTGCTCAGCAACCTTTGAGCTTTTTTTTGGATAACTTGTGAACCAGACAGTGGGAATTATCAGGCGACTTTAGGTGAAACCTCCTGGGACCACCAGCCTTCTCTGCATGAGAGGTCAACATGTGAAACTCCTCACCTGCAGAGCGAACAGTGAACCATGACTCATCACTTCATATTAAACCTGAAGCAGCACCATTATTATTTGAACTCATTTAGTTTTACTAATAGCTTTTTGTATCGTATGGTCTTGATGATTTGCATTTTAAACATTGAAAGATATTTGCTTTTTTTTTTTTTTTTTTATACAATCAAGCGAGGCATTATAAAATAGATTAGATTATAAATGCTAAAATTTACTGTACGTGTTCGTTCTTGTCAACCCTACCTCAATAAATGAATTAATAAAGGAAACTGAACTGAAATAATCAGTTAAAAGTCTTCCATAATAAGAGAGGTAAATCCTCACTCGGCTCCTTAATGGAAATATTGCTGGAAGGTCCACATTTAGGTGTGATTAGACAACTAGGTAGTGGTCATACATTACACTTTGGCACACAGAAAGTAATGAGACCCTTTGTGCATCATCAAGTCTTGAGTCATCAGAGCTTTGTTAATATACAGTTGACTTGTTCTTTCATTCTTTTTGGCTCAGTTTTGCTGCTGGATGTTTTAAAAAAAACTCGTTTTTTTTTTTCTTTTAAAGGTTCACGACCCATTTAGTTCCTACTGTTTCCTGCAACATAGAGGGGAAACTCAGCTAAAAATCATTGAAAGTAGGCTATGATAAACTCTGTGGCGTGAATGGGTTTATAGTTGGAATGTGCTTTTTTTTTTTTTTTTGCGAACTTGAATGAAATGTTTCTCATTTTCCAAGTTGGCTTCTGGTTGACCAACACATTCTTGCATTACAATCAGATGTATTCCATCCGACGCCTTTGTCAAAATTCCTTTTGGCAAAGGTACAAAAGGCATTTTATGCCTTCGTCAGATTCAGATTACTGAATGTGAGATATGTTCATTCCTGCTTTCTCCGTCTTGTCTCCTCAAGGTCACTGAGCTTGTATCTTTATCTGTTTATGGCTCACATCTCCATGGATACAGTAATTGACTTGCATATCTGCAGTATGCAGGTGGTTTTTTTTTTTAATGCACATTTCCTGCATGTTTCTCACACACTGAATTATTTCCAACCCATTCTCTCTGCACAGCAACAAGCTCCACTCGACTGGAGGATCTGAGTTATCTGGACAACCAAAGGGCTTCGGGGCACCGGGGCTCCGTCCGAAAGCACAACACAGCTGGGCGCACAAGTGATGACTCCAAAGGTATTTTCTGCTTTCACTTCGGGGTATTTTTTCATTCAGTAGGTTGCAGAAGCACCAACGGATCTGTAAATCCCTCTTCCCATCTCTTCAGAATGCATAAAGTTATCCACTCTCAAACTGTGTGAACTCCGCCCTCCCCTTGTGTGCAGGGAGACTGGTGCCATTCAAGCAAACAGACATAATGCTAAAACCGCTGCTGTTCGAAGTCCCCGGGGTCACCGCAGAAACGCCTTTCGTCGGGCGGGACTGGCTATTTACACGGCTGGAGGAAGTCTTGAGGAAAACAAGCACCTGCGAGGGCCGTGGCGCAGTCGTAGTGGGGAACGCCGGAGCGGGCAAGACTGCCATCATCTGGCGGCTTGTGACCCTCAGCTGCCACGGAATGCGAACGCCACAGGGAGCCGCCAGTGACCCCCACAGCCCCAAATCCTCCCCTAAATGTAAGATTAGTTTAAACTGAATTCATTATCCTCCAGTGAATCAAATTATTTTGAGTTATTGGGAGAAAAAAAAAAAATTGACAAGTAGTTAGCAACTAGGTCACACAATCTTTGTTCAAGTTCTCCCCTGAGGTTTGTCTACTGATTGCAGTTTTGTAAGAAGAGGGAGATTGTTGTTTTTTTTTCTCTCTTCTTCCTCCCTTGAGTGGCACAGAAACTGTTCTTTTGTCTGAACAATGTGAAGACAGTCCTCTCATACGAGTGGATTGTGCACATAAGTGCACGGTGCATGCTGCGATGTGCAGAACATTTATCTTGAAATGATGACGAAAATGCAGGATGGGACAAATTTGAATTTTATTTTCTTGATGCGTCTTGCTTATAGACCTGAGTATTGTCAGGTTAAAGGATAAAAGCAAAGTACCTGGAAACGGCTGGGTTGCATTTATTTTTCAGCACTGTTGCATTATTTAGTGATATCTCTACTGTATAATGTCATTTCATTTTAACTTGACAAAGGATACATCACGGCAGGAGAGCTGCTCTGTGAGTCGATGAGTAAAGCTTTTTTTGTTCTCTCTTGATTTTGTTGTTTCCAATCTAGCTTCCAGGAGAATTAAATGCTTTCCAGCATGGAGATGTTCTAATTATGCATTTATTTTACTGATTTTCTTTATGGTAGCTTTGCATTTCTTGATATTGGTTTGTGCTTTGCTACAGCTGGAGACAAACAGGGAAAAGCAGCCTCCAACCAGAGCTCTGCTGCAGGAACAAGTGATAATGCAGGACAGAAGAAGGAGGCTGCGAGATGCCTGGCTGCCAAGGTAATATGAAAATTTAGATGCATTTACATTTTCTTTTTGTTCTTTTTGTTTTTGGAATAAATAAAACCTTTCTCTTCATTTTTCATAAATGAGTATCTAAAGCCATAGGCTACCAACTGGTTGAATATAAATAAATATACATATATAAACAGACTGCTATGAACAAGACCAAACAAACAACGAAAGAAACAAATATAAAAGGAATGACAGAAACAAGACTGACAGAGGTGACGGTTTGAAATTGTGATTGTGTTATTGATGAGGATGAAGAGATGCTGAAGGAAGATATACAAATCCTAACGGATTCTGAAATTGTAATAATAGTGGGAAGACTGATGGGTAATAAAATAAGACCCATATTTAATTTAAACAGCTGATATATTTAATAATGAAATAAATATTGTAAAAAATAATATATATTTCTAAGCGATAAAGTAGAAATAAAGTAATGTCTCACTGTGGGTTTTTGTTCTTTAGGTATTAATAAAGGTATGATCTGAAGGATATGGATGGCTTGTAAAATAAAAGCAGATCTGAAGCATATGAGGGTTTCAAGCATTAATCACTTTAAAACTCGGAGTCTCTTAACATCAATTATAAAACATTCATATAGTCAAAGGAGAGAATTGGAAATAAATGGGATAATGTAAGCTTCCTTTGTCTTTTAATAGACTTTGTCAGCATTAATGGATATAAATGTTGCTGAAGTGACTGTGTTGTTTTTTGTGTTTCTTCTAGAAGCCCAGAAAACAGAATCACAGTAATTTATTCTGTAAACCTATAAAGGTGTGCATTAAACTCTCGACCTTGAACTCACAGATAAATATTCATGCTTTGTTCTTCAAGGGATAAAATGCATCGCTGGAAAAGTTTTTAATCTGAAGTAAGAAAGTTAAATTCTAACCTTTATGGCAGGGTTTTTATTTGAAGAGGTTATTTGAATTTTTACTCCAATAAGCAAATTATATTCAATATTTTTGCAATTTGTAAAGGCGGTTAAAAGTTGACATTAAAATGCTTTTATGCTTAAGCAAACTGACCTCCCTTTTTCTGTTTCTTCTAAAGATAGCACTGCTTTGAAGTAAGAGATATTTTGCAATCAGACGATTGCGAAACTAATGCCTGGAACTACACACTTTTAAACCAGATTTGGACCCAAACAGAGTTTCTGTTTCCAAGCTGACCCCTTTCCTCACAGCAGAAATGGAACTGGAAAAACGCACACATTCAGGAGAAAGCACAACTGCACTCTCACATTATCTCAGAGAACATGTCTATATGGTTGCTTATGCTGCTGCTGAGTAGACGGCTGACTCACCTGTAGTTACACCAGATGAAAGGAAGAAATCACATTTGTATTATAGGAATGCCCTCAGTGTCTTTCCATTTGTTTGTTCTCTGTAGTCTTGCCAGTTTTTTATTTTTATTTTTGAATACAACAATACAATAAGCCATTCTGAACAGCACTCCAGGGATCAATGAGTGTATCCAGCATCATACAAAATATTTAGGTAGTTGGAGGCAGTTTTTCAGTTTTTTTTTGGGGGGGGTTGTTTTTTTGTCCCATGTTCAAAGAGTTGCACGGCTGCACATTTGTGACACCAGTGTCAGAGTGTTGGTCTCTGTTTCTGGGCGCATGTAGAGCATGCTGCTGAGTGCATCACACAGATGACATAGAAGCTTCTAAATTTACTAACTTGGCCTCAATAAGAGTTTCCATGGGAACTAGTCCGACTGCTTGTGATGGTGAGGATGTTTGCTCAAAAGCAAAATCTTTGATGTGTGTGAACTACCCATATCTCACACTCAGACCTGTAATCAGTCAGACCTGGAGTATTTGCTCTTGCTGTGAAAAGAAACGCCACAGAGAAACGGCAAATCTTCAAGCAAATAATTGTAATTTTTTTTCCCCTGGTCTCATCAGTAGTGCTTGTTTTATTCTTTTGTTTTTATTCTTGTTACTTTTCTTTTTTGTCCCCTGCCTGAATAAAACAGCTTGCGTTTGCTCTGTGTGTTGGGAGAGGAATTGTGTGTTCATCTGCTGGATGTACAGTAGCTCCGGTTGAGATTCACACACACAAAGAAAACAACTTTCTGCAGACATTTTTCTTGTTATGTCTTTATTACATTAACACTCAATACTAAAGTAATATAGATTAATTTGCTCCTCTGTTGTGTATTTCTATAGGTATGCGAAGAGATGCTTTAAATTATACAGCTGTGTATCTCCTCTACTATTTAAAAGTGTTGCAGTAAATTATTGCAACTTGGGCTGAAAATTCGAAAATGAAATTGTCATTAGCTGAATACAGTTTTGGTACCGGATGATTAATGCAAAAGAAATTTCTTTGTAAAAGTAAAATATACAAAATGAAACACTGTAGTACATAATAATGAGAAAATTTTGATATATTTATTTCTGTAATATGTTAATCTGTGCTATCAAACAAAGCACTCTGACATTTTTCCTGCTATTTCATAAAATTACAGGAAACCAACATCCAGTACAAAACATTGATTACCGTTGGTACTGGTAAAAGGCCCAATATGAGGGATTCAAAATAATGTAATAAATAAGCAAATGGGCAAACTGAAATGGAGATGTTGCTGTCTAACAAGACACTTCCTGTTAAAACTTTTACTTTGGTTTCATCATCAGTGTGCTGCTTGTACTTGCTGGATCTAGCAAAACAAAAGCCTTTTAGGAGTGATGGCCAACATAGGCCATTAGCTCATATCATCACTGTAGTTAAAAAATTAGGACACCAAAATTCCTAATTAAAACCTCCTTGAGCAACTCTTGGTACTATGGAAGCTATAAGCAGAAAAAAAATAATAATTTATCTCAATGCAGTAGCTGAAACTAGATGAATGAATGAAATATTCACACAAAACAGTCTGTATGGTCTTACTTTCACATAATGTTTCTCTCAGTAGCATCTCCAGCTTCATGTTGTTTTATGGGAAAATCACACATTCCTTCCCCCTCTTCGTCCAACTCATATTTTTTTCCCCCCACATTTACAGATTTTTCTGTTTCCACCAGATATTGCTAGCAACATTAATTAATTACTACAAGAAAGGAGGTTCAGATTGCACTTCAGTTTTACACTGTTTCACTCTCTGCTTTCCCCTGCCAGGTGGTAGCCTACCACTTCTGCCAGGCAGACAACACCTACACCTGCCTGGTCCCGGAGTTCGTCCACAGTGTCGCCGCCCTGCTGGCCAGAGCGCCTCAGCTTGCCTCGTACCGGGAACTCTTGGCACAGGAGCCACACCTGCAAAATCAGCTCAGCTTGCGTTCCTGCGTTCAAGATCCCATCGCTGCCTTCAGGAAGGGCGTCCTCGAGCCTCTGGCCAGCTTACGCAAAGGTACCGAGGGAAACGATGTGATGTTGAAATCTAAATAACCCTTTTGGTTTTTGATGGGCTCAGCTTTCAGGCGTGCTAAGGGTCCATCTCCTGTGTAAAATTGCCTGTTAATGATAGTATGACGGCTCATAGATTATTTTCCCTAGTTAAGGTCAGCGGCTGGAAACATTAAAGCGTTCAAACGGATGTTTTGTCATTTTAGATGGAGGAACGATGAGTGTTATATTTGCCCTGGTGAATCATCGGCCTCCCCCGGGATTTCAAGGTCACCAAATACGTTAAAGGGGGGGGCCTCGAATGTTGTGGGCTCATTAGCAACAGGCTCACTTTCTCATGATGCAGTTAGTCAGCGAGATGGATGTGTTATTACAGCCGAGGCCCTC
Source organism: Poeciliopsis prolifica (assembly GCF_027474105.1). Lineage (NCBI taxonomy): Eukaryota > Metazoa > Chordata > Actinopteri > Cyprinodontiformes > Poeciliidae > Poeciliopsis > Poeciliopsis prolifica. The sequence continues at coordinate 3,770,763 of NW_026562396.1, forward strand.
CACAGTCTGAGCAGAGGAGTGTTTTGTCTATTTCATCTCTATTAAAGAGGTCAGAGAAAAAGAGAAAAAAAAAAGCCTGGAGAGGCCCTCGTGTGAGTGAGTGTGGGTTGTCTGGTCCTTGCAGCCTTGTGGAAATGGCTTGACAGCTTCGATAATGTGAAACATGATGGATACGTCGTGTATCAAGTCAGTTTGCAACAATGGCCTCCGGCCTCTTTCAGCTGAAGATACATCAACCGTTTTCTCATTACATCCTTTGCCGTTAGAGAAAGATGCACCAATCTCATCGATATCTCACTCATTTACAAGGGTAACAACATCGATGTCGGGTCATTGTGCATCAGTCTCTCCGTCTCTTCTCTGTCTCCTGTTTTCAGAGCGAAAGCTACCTGAGGAAGACTACATCATACTGGTCGACAGTCTCAACGAAGCCGAGTTTCACAAGCCAGACTACGGGGACACAGTCGCTACCTTTATCACCAAAATAATTCCCAAGTTTCCCCACTGGCTGAAGCTCGTGGTCACGGTCAGGACGGGGCTGGTGGTGAGTTGGTGTGTGGTGGATGGAGGTAGCAGCATACAGTGGTTCTGTTCTAATTTATTTCTCTGTGTAACCCTAAAATATCCCCCCCACAAACACTGGAGGCACACGACTGTGTGTGAATCCAGCCGCTCTACCTGTATTTTAAGCTCTGTCATTGACTGTCATAACATACAGTCGTCCCATAAAAACTTAATAATGCACTCCAAGGTGGCACTTGTTTTATAAGGTTAATATTGCTCACATAAGCTGAAAAGATTTTTCGCCTCCTCCTCTGCTTCCCTACATCTGTGTTTCCCTCATTTCCCACCCACTCAGTCCCACTCTGTGGTCAGAATAAACACTGAACAAGTGAAAATAGCTTTGTTTTATTACCTCCTGTCAAAAGTTTCATATATAGCATATTTGATAGTATTCCACGTACAGATGATTCTCCAGCTGGCTGTTTCTGCGATAAAATAAGACATTTGATGATGTTCGACAGAAACAGTCGCGCTCAGATGAGCATTCAACACTACTGTGTCTACGTTGCCTCTTCGTGCTTAAGCAAATCCATTCTACTCCTGTCAGCTAAATAAATACCAAAAGGTAATTGAAAAAGATACAATTTCTCCACATTACTCACACTGACAAGGCTGTCTGCGATGCAGTTGTTTCTGTGCTTCCCTCAAGAGCTAGTCCATGCTGATTATCGCAAAATGACAAATAATCGTCTTCATGTGCACCGCATTTCTCACCTCCCTGGGTAAAAAAAAATTCTTTATTCCACTGCTGTCTTGCAAAAAAGGCAGGTTTAGATGCAGATTTTTGTTTTTTGTATTTCCCACACAGAATGTACCACTTACTGTGCACAATTTGCCAATTTCACTGTGAACACTAACTTAGGGGGGAAAAAAAGTATTTCAAATCTGTTGAGTGAAATCTTGTTAAATGATGGAGACCCTTGCATGTGTGAAATCTTTCTGAGTTAAATGAGCATTGTACAGATTGCCTCAAAATCATGTCAAATCTATTGCAATTTCATCTTTTGGTACTCCTGCACTGCTTGAACTGCTGGATAGTAGCGAGCCGTGCTCTTCTCACGACATGTTAGGCAGTGTCATTCAGAGTTTGGCACCGCTGCTCTCTGTAGTCTGATGCATTTTCTCAATCTGGTTGCTAATCTCACCAAACAGTAGGCACATCTGTCCTATACCGAAGCCAAGCCTCCAAAAGCTTGCATGGATTACACACTGAATTGTTGGTAATGCTAGCGGGAGTCTGGTGGCAGCATGCAGCTTGACAGCTCGCCAGACGATGACACAATTAACTTAGAGTTTGGAGGGATACAAAAAATGTCAGTTCTTTTCTTCAAGATGTGTCCGAAGACAGAAAAAAAAAAAAGATGGCAAAATTTAAAAATAGGACTGTTATTGTAGTCTTGTTTCTTCATTCTCAATATACGGGAAGTTTAATGAAAAACACTGAGGGTGGCGAAAGAGTTACTTAAAAAACAGTTTGTAACCAGGATGCACTGCATGTTCCTGAAACTAAATGTCAGTTTTCTTTAATTGAAGCACTTTTCGACTGAAAACATTTATTTATTTTTTTTTGTTCATCATAGCCTGTTTTAGCCAACACTGAGCAGCTGGAGATGGCAAGAGAGAAACTGAAATGTGAATCTGAGAGATGCCTGTGAGCAATGGCGGAGCTTGAGTCATTGTCACACTATTTACTGTACTCCTTCCCATGGCTCTGCATGAGTCAGAGACAACAGCATTTGAATAATGGCTCCAGATTTTTGGTGCTTTTATGTTTAGCTTATGTGCCACAGAGATGCTTCTCTAAATACTGGTGTATATTTATTAAGCGGTCTTCCTCCTGTGCAGGAAATCACCACGCTTCTTCCCTTCGCTGGCATTTCGCTGGACATCCTGCCAGACAGCAGCGATCTGGGAGCTGACCTGAGCGACTACATCCATCACCGGGTCAGCGGCAGCAGCCAGATTGCTGCTAATGTTACCACGCCGACAGGCTCGGCTCCTGATCCTCTGCTCCTCAGCAAGTTCAGCAGCAACCTCTCGACCCGGAGCCACGGCTCCATCCTCTATCTCCAGCTGACTCTGGATCTGTTCCACAAAGGTCAACTGGCTCTGAAAGGAGGAAGCTACCTGGTTGTGCCCGTCTCCCTGTCAGAGGTCAGACATTTGTGTTTATCTTCGGATGCTGCGTTACAAAAAATTTAAAGGTGCCTCTGAACTTCTTCCTGTTTTGTCACATTAAAACCGCAAACCTCTATTTATTTCACTACTGTTTTATAAATGTGCTATACAGCTGTAGCTACAACATAGCTCCTCAACATCAGCATGTTAATGTTTGTATGAAAGATTGAATGTAGCGTAAAGCGATTTGGAGTCCTCGGACTTGATAAAGTGCTGTACAAATGTAAGCCATTTACGATTTACCAAATAAATAAAGTTTACCTTCATGCATCAATCACCAATTGAAATGAGCGGTACAGCACAGTAGCGAACCTTCAAAGACAATCCTGTTTATGCAAAATGACAGGCCAGGAAATGACAGAATGAGACACAGAAGCCAAGGAGAGCATTGTAACTTAGGAGCTGCAGAGATCCATGGCTCAGGTGGAAAATGTGTTGAGATTTCAACTATTATACTTTAGGATTTCAACCTGGTTCACTGCCTGCAGGCCAACTGCTTTATCCAACTGCATCTAAACCAGTCCACAGCAGGTGGGACTGGTTTAGATGCACATTTATGCATTGGCCAAGTCAAAGCCCAGACCTAAATACAGTTGTGATTCTGTATTCGAGCTAATCTGAATGAGCGAAAACTTGTTAGACGTTGAAAGCGGACAGATTTACCCTAAAAGACTAATTGCATCAAAGTGTGTCGTTGCTCAGCATGGTCTGAGGGGAGGATGAAAACGCAAACCACACTTTCCAGATTTTTAATTGTGCTGTTTTATTGTGTTGCTCCATCCCACAAAAATCCCCCAAAAATACATCTTAAAGTTTGTGGTGAAAAAAATGTTCCTGTTTCAGGATATGGCATGCTAGTTCACAACTCAGAGGTGAACAGACATTTATTTTATTAAGTTCTTGTTTTACTACTTGCATAATCTTTATCAGTCAATCCACCAAAGAAAGAGAGGCGCTCTCTTCTGTAGGTGTATTTTTGGAAGTTGCCCTTCTGTCTTTTATCGGCTAAAGTTTAATGTCTTAACACTCATCTGTCACCCTGGTGAGCCGCCTGTCAGAAAATGCCCTGAAGCTGAAGTAATTAGTGTCCACGCACCAATCACACAGGCAGGCGGCTATTGTTCTGGTCTTTTCTTTTATGAAAACAGAGAAGAAGCTTACCCCCACGCTGTTCAGATTATTAAAGATAACATGACAGGATCAAAAACTTTACTCAGAATGCCAGAAATAGGAAACTGCAACAAAGGTAAAAGCATTGTGATGTGACATTATCAAAAGTGTTAAGAAATTAGGATGTCAGAGGAGCATGGCTTGTTGTATTCCCTCACACAAATTGAAATGCGTGATGATTTAGTGATTCTGTGATAAATGTGGAGAATAATAGTGGGTTACATATGTGTTGGTTTCTCTCTTGAACTCCTAGAATAGAAGGGTTGTAGATTTCTATTTAAAATTGCTGTAATTGGGCCAAATTGGGGCTAAATTAAAAGCTTTTTGGATGTCAAAATTATATGGATGTTTGGATTCTTCTCAGGTTCAATAGAATAATTGCATGCTGTCAGTGGCTCCTGAACTTTTAAGCACTTTTAACATCCTGAATATACCATACAGAGATACCGGCACCACAATGCTACACTAATCTCTCTGTATTGATAGTTAATGTTTGCTTTTAAAAGAAAAGAAAACAATCTTCTTTCTTCTGCAAGTGAAATACACAGGAGGGAAACGAACTTAGTCATCTTTTCTACACTCGCTATAGAAAAAGAGATTTTTTTTTTCACGCCATTTTAAAACTTGCGATGTACCAAAAATTAAATCAAATACAAATAAATTGTAAGTTTTTTTTTTTTTTTTAAATTAATTAATTAATCAATTTATCTGTTAACATGTAGAATTTTGTAAAAATCTGGTTAAGTGTAGATCTGTTGGGGCCCCTGGACCACATTTCAAAAACAGAATAAATTTGGTTAATCCACCCTGGTGGTTATGCAGTTAAAAAAAGAAATTAAAACCAACACCTTTTTTTTCTTTTTATAGTTTGATTCAACACAGATCTTTGAAAAAGAAATCGGAACACAGTTTTGTTTCCATAGAATATAGTTTATTTAGTAAAAAACTTCTAGTTTTTTACAGTAAAAAAGGTTTTGTGACTTGAGTACTTTTAATTTGACAGTTTTGACCCACAAAGCAAAAAAAGAGCTAATTCAGCCATCTGAATCAGCTATTGTTGCTAAACTGAAGCAGGCCTCACCAGTGGGAGATAAAGGCCTGATTAGTTATTGGTGGTTGGACTTCAGGTTGTTTCTGCTGCATCCACAGGAAATGCTGGAGCTCAGTCTTTATAATCACCTCTTTGACCTGGAACCCTCTTCCTTGATTATTCACTTCCCTCAGGCCGTATAATGAGGAATCCTTCAGTTTCAAAATAATAGAGACTGTAGTAGATTTGAGAACATTCAATGTTGCCAATATTTTATAGCCTTTCCCAGATTTATACAGTTCAGCTATGAATATCTACAGACATTTCATTTGACTTGAGAGGCCTGTTTGTGCTCTGGTATATGTTGAGCTGCAAAACCTCATATAGATTAGACTAGATTGTTCCATTAAGTATTTTGTCCAATCAACTCAAGAAAGTTGCAACTCAAGAGTCGGCTTCAAAGCAAAAGCTGATTCTTTAAGGTTAAAGTTTGGTTTAAATTTGGCGTTTGTCTCATAAAACATAAGAAAACTATTAAAAAATGGGTTTTAGAGTCAGTTTGTAACATAAAGTGTGCAAAAAAATAATCACTGTTAATCCTTACTAGATGCATTATTATATGTTTTTGACTGGCCAGAAACAAAGCATTTCTTTCTTTGTGACTATAAGTCATATATCAGTATATAATGCGTAAACTTTTGACTTCGACATCAGAAGTCTAACGATCCAACGGATAGCTGAAACACGAGCCAGCTGAGATCATGGGGGAAAATAGATTCCAACATGCTGACAAGCTTCTGTTGTTTCCCTTCCACAGCAGATGCTTTCCTCGGTCCAGATGATCTAATTAGTGTTTACAATGAACCCATCTCAGACAAACATCTGACATGAAAGAGTTTTCGAACCAAATGCAGCACTTTGCACGAAAAGCGTATACGTTTCCACAAATAGACTTTTTTTTCATGCATTAACGTGATATCAGAGTTAATGTACAATATTTGTGAAACGTCATGTTTCAAATGTAAAACCTGAACGACTGGCTCTGTCTGCCAGGTGTACCTGCTGATGTGTCGCGCGAGCTTTCCGGATAAAGACGTCTTCGAGCGGGTCCTTCCGGTGCTAAATGTGGCGCTGGCGTCTCTGCACCCACTGACCGATGAACAAATGTTCAGGGCGCTGAACGCAGGCAGTGTGAAGGGGGAGCTGGAGTGGAACGACTTCCAGCAGAGATTAGACAGTCTGGCTGGATTCATGGTAAGACCCCTGATGTTACTTCATGGAAGAATCTATAACGGTTCAGCCTTTGTTTGGATTGAATCTGGTGTTAAGGGACTTAACTCTGTGGTTCTAATATGGAGGGGTTTTATTTACTGTGAGGATTTGATCATAGAAACCTTTGCTAGTCTGACGTAGATCAATGTAATTGTGAATCAGGGTCCATTCAGTTGCAAACATGCTCAAACAACCCAAAGTGTAAATTGACTCATTTTTTTTCTCAATTATTGTGATTTGAAGGTCAGACGCAGGGATGGCACTCGGATGCTGTGCCATCCCTCCTTCAGAGAGTGGCTGGTTTGGAGAGCAGATGGAGAAAGCACAGATTTTCTTTGTGACCCGAGGTGAGCCTAAATTTCTATTCATGATACATAAGTTTTGGTATCTGAGCGCTCAAATGATCAAACTCTTGCACGTGTGTCTACAGGAGTGGCCACGCTCTGCTGGCTTTCATGTTCTCCAGACAGGAGGGAAAACTGAACCGTCAGCAGACCATGGAACTGGGACACCACATCCTCAAAGCCCACATTTTCAAAGTAACGACACCTCCGAGTCGTCTGTGTTTAACTTTAGGCCTGTTACTGAACACATGGACATCTTCCTCTGGTCCGTAAAAGTCCGTTTTTGGGTCGGGGGAGGAGAGGGCAAAGATGTATGGGCTTATAAGTAGTCAGTATTTATTTATAGTACATAGAGGGCAGAGTTATGCCATCACCCCTTAAACAACCCAAACTTAAGCATTACTAACAGTTTGAGTGGCTTTTTAATTTGCTTAAATTATTATTACATACGACTACCAGGTATTAACGAGGTGGGAACATTTTAATAATTGCCTCATGCAAAAGTCAAGATGTGCAATATTTAGTGACATGAGGTCCATTTTCAATAAGAAAATTATTAAAAGGTTAATTCATTTCAGAATCAAGTTATTCAGTGAAACATTAAATTACACACAAACTGATATTTTTAAGCCTTTATTTTTGGTTGACTGTGATGATTCCCCTTTATTCTTCATGCTCGGTTCACCTGTCCTGTTTAGAAGACACTGACCACTCATAACACCTCCATATAACCTCACTTTAAAAAAAAAAAATCCTTTAACATCAACCACTTGTCATGTGTGGGTGCTTCACGCTGCTCATGTTGATTTACTCCTGAGACACGATTCAGATTGTGCCGTGCAGAACGGAGCAGGTGTTGTCTGACTCTGTGTGTTTGTGTTCCTCACTCAGGGTCTGAGTAAGAAGACTGGCATGTCCTCCAGTGTTCTTCAGGCCATGTGGGTAAACTGCAGCACAGATAGTCTGTCAGCTGCACTGGGCTCCCTGAGGAACTTGTACACCCCTAACATCAAGGTGACACAGCAGTGAGCTTGAACAAAGCATCTTTCTGCACGGAGATAATTTAGACGACGATATACATTTTGTTGCTTGTGAAAATGATGTTGCAGGTAAGCCGTTTGCTGATGCTCGGCGGGGCCAGTGTGACTTGGTGTACGGAGGTGATAGGACACGCCCCCATCCTGGCCGTTCATGCCCACCTGGGTCATGTGGAGATGGTGGCTTTGTTGCTTGAAATGGGTGCGCCTGTAGACGGGACCACTGGCAGCGGCATGACGCCACTTTGTCTGGCGACTGCTGCAGGGCACACCGACATCGTCAGCCTGCTCTGCAAGAAAGGAGCTAAGGTCAGTGTCGTTTCTGTAGTTTACCGTAGATCAGTCTAAATGTTCTCGTTCTGTAGCAGATAATTTAATATTTCAGCAAAATCTCTCACATTTGGATACAAGGACCTAACTTGGCAGAGATGCTTCAGAGGCTTGTCGTTTTGAAAAAGAGAAAAACAAAAACAAAGTTGGCTACTGAAAAATTCAAGTTTTTCAAGATGACTGCCAAGATGGTTATCGAGAAAGATTTTTATTATTTTTTTCCACTAAATTTGCCCATCGTCAAATTATACATGATTGGACCAATAAAAATCGTCTGTACTAAAAATATTTATAATTTTCAAGATGGCCAACGTGGTTGTCATAGCAAAATAATAAATGTGTTGGGATTTAAATTATAGCTATGTACATACTTTGAGCCAAAGAAATCAGATAAATGTTCTTGATCTTGTGAGTTCCTTTTACTTGTGGACATTTTTCAAAATGGCCGCAATGGCGTGATGGAGAATATATGTTTGTACTAAAATCGGCAGTAGTTATTTCCTCTGAGTTCAGCTAACCGAAAAAAGTTCCATTAATCTGCTAAACAAGAATCTTAGCTCTGCTAAAGCTAAACGGCTAAAGCTAACAATAAAGATAACCGTCTCTCAGTCTGTCACACATCTTCATCTCCTTCCAGTTGACGTACAAGGAGCAAAGTCCTCAGTTTCAGGTTTGATCAAGTTCATCCATAATAATGGGTAATGTTTTATGGCAATAATTGGTGTAAAAAAGTGTCAAAAACTTTGACCGATTTAAAACATGGCCATCATACTGATGTGGCTGATTGGAAATAAGACGAAACATGCAATGTAAGGGGTGTGCATACAGATTTTTATGCTTGTATTTAAAAATGTTTCTACAGTAATATTCTGCACTACAGTGACAGAAGTCTGCCTCTTCAGATATCTGGACTGCTCTGGTTTTACAGTCACCACAGTTTGAAGATCTATTCCGGGAGAGAGATGAAATAAACAGGACTGATCTAGGCCAGTGCATTACAGCTCCAGCCAGGCTGAGGGTTGACGGTCCCTCTTTGTTCCCCTCGGTTTCCAGGTTGGGCACACTGATAAGAGTGGCCAGTGTGCGTTGGTCCATGCCGGGCTGAAAGGCCATGTGGAAATCACCGGCATCTTGCTGGGCCAAGATTGGGGCGCAGATATTCCCGCTGATCCGCAGCAGCAACACGGCAACGAGACGACGACTGGAAAAACACAGGCAGCCCAGCAAGCGGTGACGGCTGCGGCCAGTGTGGGACACACACAGGTACGACTTGGATTAAAAAAAGAAAAAGAAATATTTTTAACGCCAATGAAATGCATCTGTATGTAGATCACGGTGCGAGTCCTCGGCAGACGCAGGAGATTTCCTTTGAAGCCGATTGTTATTTTCTCTACACAAGCTCCTCTAGTGCTTTGGTCTGTTCTGCAAGCAGAAACAGAAGACTGTCAAATTGTGTGATTTCTTTTCTGCAGGTGGTGAAAAGCTTTCTGGACTTGAAAGATGAACAGCTGGCAGTGCAGATGGACGCTCACGACTCACTCTGGGGAGAAACGGGTGCATTTCTCCTATCAGTCACAAAGATTTATCTTTCTCACCTATTTTTGTCCGTCAGCGTGGTGCTGGAGTCACGCTCAAGGGCTCAAGTGTTACATGTCAGGCTGGTTCTGTCTCTTTCCCGTAAATTTAAATTTAAATTACTCAGCTCTGCTCTGGCTGATATCAAACAACTTTGTTTTACTGAAATAAAGCTAAATCGAGCAAAGGCGATTTCACATAGAGCAGCTGTTATACAGGTGTAATATTTCACCTTCTTCACAGATGCAGATTTCTGTTTGGTCCATTTTGTGAGACCGTGTTGGATGAAGCCTGCATCTGTGTTTACTGCACCCTTACAGTGTAATTGTGTTAAAAAGTCCCCTGCAGTCCTCGGATCGAAAACGTGGCAGCATGATAAAGCCTTGTAAATCACATGTATAATATGAAATCTCTGCATCATTGGGTTAGAGTCCATTAGTGCAGGTAAAATAGTCATGTTAAGGTCTTATCACTGAGCCAGGCGTTCCAGCTTCTCTTTGGATTACCCCAGGCAGCGGTGTGCAGAGTGCATCACGCTTATTCAATGTTGTCTTTAATGAGAGCATTTTCACTTGTGTGTATTTAAATCTGAGCTTTTCAAAGCAAAGACTGAGCCTCTGTTTGTTCGTTGTCCCTTATGACAATGTCTCCTCATTAAAGGCAGCATTGTATAATTGACTGGCCTCTGAGGCATGTGGACGCGTGAAACACGAAGTCATTTCGCTGTGGGGTTAAAACGCATCAATACCTCGCTTTTATCCCAAGCTGCTCAATTAGCAGCAAGACTGAAAGGAAAATAAGGACCACCATTTGTCAAAATAATGTCAGCCGGTTAAGGAGGCTGCAGGTTATTCAGAGATGTGCTTCTGTAAGCTGCCTCTGATTCTTACTTAGCTGTGAAAGAACACTGATGACGTTTTGATCTCAGGGACTTTTTAGAAAGCTCTGATTTTGGTCAGAAGTAGCTTCCTTTATCATTTTCAAAGAGTTATTATGTAAGTTTGGGATCATTATCGTGCTGCAACAACCAATTCCGTTTGTCTTCTGATTTCACATGAAATAAAAATGGGATATAAGATGAGATGGATATAGTCTTGCCTCTAAAATATTTAATCCACCACTGTCACAAATAGCAAAACATTTCCAAATGATTTTGCCATCACCATACATTGGAGTTGGCTCTATGATCTGATTATTTTTCAGATTTCATTGGCACCCATTGGCTTTATTGAACAGTAATTTGATGGGAAGAGAAAGGATGAGAAAGGGGCGGGGGGGGAAATGTAATTAGGAATCAAATCCAGGTTAACAATATTAAGGACTATAGTCTTTACCCATGGTGAACCTGCTCTACCAATTTTAATGTCTCATCGTGACTCCTCCAAAAGTTCTCCTCATTTGGTTTGTCTACATAGACGGTTGCAAATTTTAGTTGATATTCAAGGTTGGTTTAGGAAAAGCGGCTCTTTTCTTGGTCTGCAGTCTGTCACTCCACAGTTGTGTTAAGACATGCTTCACCGTGGATAATGAGACGCCTGCTCCGTCAACTTCCAGTTCATGATAGTTGTTTGGAGCCTTGGCAGTTTCCGCACTGATTAAACGATGTAGACGGTTTGGTCCAGCTGGTTGAAAACCTGGACATGAATGGGTGACCGAACAGGACGATGATCCCGGAACACTAAAACTCATTTCTGAAGGGACCAATCAGGAATTACTAAGCTTCTGAAATTGGTTTAGTGAAGCTCTGACCTCCACTCTGTTGAAAAACTAAAGCTGTGCTTAAGCCTTGGATCTGTGTCATGGAACCAAGACAATGTTTGGCCAGAATCAATCATCAACACTTAGCCAAATATTATTGGTGATGTATGTATACATATGAACCCCTAAGTAAAATTTTAACCATATGTAGTTTAGATAAATATCAAGCCTATGCTAGTGTTTATTGTACAATTTATTCTATCCTTGGAACAGAAATAAATCTTTAAAAGCCTCTCACCAGAATAGCACACTCGAATGATTGCAACATGAAAAGTCTTTTTTTTAATTCCCCCCCTTTTCTGTGTCTAAGTGATGTCTCTTCTTCTTCTCTCCCAAATGTGCCGATTCCATCCTCTACTTCTCCTCGTCGTTTGATCTCCCTGCCAACCCCTCCATCAGTGCTGAGCGCGGCAGCGGGGAGAGGGAGGTTGGAGATGTGTGTGTTTCTCTTGGAGCACGGAGCAGAGCTGGAGGTACCAAACCGCAGAGGAATGGTCCCACTGCTGAGCGCCACCAAGCACGGACACACACAGGTGAGGCGAGGGCCTCGGTCACAGACGCAGGATGTCCTCATCTTAAGAACATAGAATTTGCTTTTACTACTTATGATGTCTGTGGAAATATGTAATGGAGCATGTGAAAGTATTTGTATCCAGGTTAGAATAAATAGCTTTATTTGGTTAATCTACTGCTTTAAATCTTTAGCTTGGCTTTCAGGACTCAGAAATAATAATAAATATGTATTATACAGATTTATGTGCATGTTTTATGGCAGAATGTCTCTTAGGTGTGTAGTAGTGCCAGGTTTTAAAGCTAAATTCATGCCCTGTCCAGCTGTTGAAATGTCTTCGGACCAGATTGGAAACTCCAAAGTTGCTCCAAATGGCAGCAACTTGCATGGCAATGGTTTCTAAATTAGAAATGAAATGCAAAACTAAAAACTCACTCTAAAAATCTACAAAGCATGTGCAATATGTTACTACTTCAGCCTAGCCAAGTTAATTATTTGAATTAAAATACTTTTGCAATAAAAACATGTATGAAAAATTAAGACTTTTTGTGGTTTATATTTTTTGTTTAGTTTTCACCGTTGTCAGCTTTCGTTAACAGTTTTTAATGTTTCATCTGATAGGCTACACAACTATAAAATGTCCGCTGTAAATAAATACCAAATAATTATTTTTAGGAATACAAAATTACAGAAAAATATGGAACTCTGAAAAATATGAAAGCATTTTTTATTTTTATTTTCCCTTTTGTTCTTCCCAGGTCGCTGAGCTGCTTTTAAAGAAAGGGGCAGATATCAATGTCGGCGACAAACAGGGGCGCACCGCGTTGATCTTGGCCGCCTCCGAAGGACACGGCGCGACCGTTGAGCTCCTGCTGGCGAAGGGTGAGAGACATCCTCAACTTCCACAGTTTACATTTACAATTACACTTGTTAACCATCAATGTAAAATCAAACATTCGCGTCATGTGTCGGCGGCAGGTGCCTCTCTGTCCTCTACCGATCAGGAGGGGCTGACGGCGCTTAGCTGGGCCTGCATGAAGGGCCAGAAGGGCGTGGTGCAGCTCCTGGTGGAGGCAGGAGCCGATGTGAACCTACCGGACCGGCAGGGACGAACTCCGCTCGACCTCGCCGCCCTCAACGGGGACGCAGATACAGTGGGTTTCCTGTTTTTGTGTCAGAAGTTGTTTGTTTTAGAAAAGGAAATCTGAATTAAGGTCCTCGTGGCCTTGCAGAGAGCCTGATGACAATCAAGTAAGACATAATTATTATTTGACTGGAATCGCAATTAAATCGCTTGCACTGCGGCAATCACGCATCACGACGAGCCTCTTGATCACTGGGAAGACAATCAAAACTTTTTGATGAGAATCAGCGGGATTAACTCGCAGAGCACTTTGTTGTTGGTGTTTGCGGCTGCAGCAGAGAGGGCAGGAGCCAATCAACCAAATGACTTGAGGCATGCTCTGTTGGAGTGTGAATCTGTTTTCAGGTGCACTGCCTGGTGGAGCATGGAGCGGTGCTGGAGCGGTCAGACAACGGCGGTACCAGAGGTTCGGATCGACCGGCGGGCTGCCAGAACCCGGCTCTGGTTGCTTCACTGCTTAAGAAAGGATCCAAAACAAGTAAAAACACAACGAGTGGCAGAACGCACCAGCAATAAATCCTACATGCAGGAATTTTATTGTTTTAATAACTGAACGTTTTATCAGGCTGTTAAAACTGAATCGTCTCGTTAAGCTGACGGCATTTTCACATTACACTGCAAAAAAAATAAATAATGTAGTTCCCAGTGCAAATACTTGAAATAAGACAAAACTATCTTACACTTTTCAGCACAATGTAGGAGCTTGTTTTAAGTTGATAATTTCTCAATAGTGCTGAAAAAGCACAAGTTATAAGTATTTGAACAGAATAGAAACTGTACTCATTGGCAGATGGACAACAAAATTTAAAGTGCCATCAGCCAGTGCAACATGCACTCAGAAAAAAAGCTCAAATCTCCTAAAAAGACATACGAATTATTGACTTAAAACAAGCTCCTATATTGTGCAAAATGCGACATGTAACTTAATTTTGTCTTATTTCAAGAGTGTTAAAGATATTTGCACTGGAAACTAGACCAAAATACTTGGTAAGATTTTGCAGCGTAGTTTCTGATCAATAGATGATTTACACTGATCAATAGATGATTTACACTTGTTTTCCTTTAGTATCGCTGTGCAGCTTATTGCTACATTTTCATGTTATCCACCTGAAATTCCTTCTCACCTTTTTTTTTTTTTTCGATCCTCCCTCGCTCTCTGTCGCAAACGACAAAGGCTACAAAACTGCTCCCCACGATCGATCAGGTACGTAATTTATCAAACGCAAAAGCAACGTGGTGAGCCGGATCGTGTGACGGTAAACGTTTGCACGCTCCCATCAGGTCACGCTACGTGGGCCATGGCTTCCTCCAAACCTGACATTCTCCTCATCCTGCTGCAGAAGCTGATGGAGGAAGGAAACATACTATACAAGGTGACTTTCATCCAGGGTTTGTTGTGCAGAATCTCTGGAGTAACCCTAAAGCTCCAAGCCTGATCCTGGCGATCCTTTGTGTTTCTCAGAAGGGGCGCATGAAGGAAGCCGGCCAGCGCTACCAGTACGCTCTGAGGAAGCTCCCTCGCGAGGGCCAAGGAGACGAGCTGAAAGGACTCAAAGACCTGCGAGTCTCCCTGTATCTGAATCTCTCGCGCTGCCGCAGAAAAACCAACGTGAGGTCTTAAAAAAGCTGTATCACTCATGCACTATTTAACACCAGCAGGTTTATTAGATGCTGAGGGAAGGGAAAGAAGGACGGCTGACCAGTTCAGGGGGATGCTTTCCTTCGGATGTATAATTTATCTCTCTAAACATAAAAAGCTACTAGTGCGGCACCCTGCAGAAATATTGCTCCTTTTCAGACCTAATTCGATGTCTCCCTGGTACGATAAACAGAGAGAAAGACCCGGAAGCAGGTGGAAGCATAATGTGCGTGCTGTTAGCGTGGAGACAGATGTGTGTGGCCTGCAGCCAGGTTTAGAAACCACCCTGGTGATGACAGACGTCCTAACAGACTGTGTAAAAATGCCATCCTTAGGGTCACTGCGGCCGATGAATAATGGAGCAAATAACATGATGTGATAAGGTCACTCTCTCCGACCGACAGGAGCGCTCTCCCTTTCTGTGCGCTTCGACATGGCGGCGTATTAACAGTGCGTCGGCCGAATCCTCATCGTTGTAACTCAAATGTTTTTTGGCTTTAAGAGCCAACGTGGGAGAGAGTACATGATACTGTCATTAAACATTCATCAGCGGTTATCAGAATTCTGCGCCGTCGTTTCAACCTCTTTTCCAAGGACAAATTCACATTGTGCCGGTGCCATTAAATATTCACCTGGGAGTGATGAGAGGAGGAGAAGAAACCTGCAGGAAAACAAGCAGCAGCTCTCAGCCTGTTTCACTCGCTCTCCTTCTTGTCAATAAAAATGATTGAGGCTCCAGCACGGCGTCTGACTGTGCTGTGAAAACGTGTTAGCGGCGTTGCATATCTCTCGTTTCTTTTTTCTTCAGCTAATAATGTGAATTATTACAAAATGTCGGTTCCTCTGAGTGAAAATACACTCTGTGCCCCTTATTAAAACATAAATTAATGGCAATCAACCACATTTTAATCAGGTCTGATTATTGCCATTAAATATAACCAGTTAAAAAATGTCAAAAAGCATCACATCACAGCCTGATCTAAAGAAACGTTTAGTCACTGTAGAGGCTACCAAACTGCTCCAGAGAACTACATTGAAAGGACTCACAATCCAGGTCAGAGGTCACGATTAAAAAATAAGAAAGAGACTGGACAAAGATGGCGTCCATGAGAGAAAAGGAAATCCACTGATGTCAATAACCTGACATTTAGCAAAATATTCTGAAGTCTGACGGGACAAACGTAGAACCTTTTGGAAGGCGTACAAGAGCTGGCATAAAACGAACATTTCAGAAAAAAGAAAATCCACAACCAAACATGATGGTGGTAGTGTGACAGTTCAGGATACAGAAAACGTATCAAAATTAAAGCTGCAGTACGTAATGTTACAAAAATAATTCCTCCCAGGGCTTTATTGCCGTCTGAAGAAATGCAACGCTCTCAGTCAAAAACAACCAATCGGAGCCTGGAGGCAGGTCTTAGCGCTGTCAGTCAAGCTTGTGCACATGCTGCTGAATGTGCTAATGATGGCAGAATAGTTTACTGTTACAGAAAAAACTGTTTATTCACCATCATCTGTGGCCATGCTAAGTCCTCCTGGCCCTGATTGGTTACTTCTGACCAAGCGTCTTATTTGTGCAGAGCGCAATAAGATCACAAAAAAGAGGCAGAGGAATTTGATTTTTTATTTTTTTCACCTGGAGAGAATTTAAACAAATGTAAAAAAAAAGTTTTTTTTTTTTTCTTTTTTACTTAAAGTTATGGTACATGGTGCGGTTCTAAGAAGCCAATAAATTCTGCTCACTACCCATGAAGACGAATATTTGATCAATATTTCACCTTATAACGAATCCCAGATTTTAGAGTGGCCTAGTCAAAGTGGGCACCTAAATCTAAATTATATCCCACGGCATACGTTTAGATTTTTCTCAGGCTTACCTTTGTTCGATACCACAACTTGTTTGACGATGCATTTTAACATCAGTGTAGCTAAAACGATGGTTCTTTGTGACAACGCAGGATTTTGGCATTGCAGAAGATTTTGCGACTAAAGCTCTGGAACTGAAACCCCGGTCTTATGAGGCTTATTACGCCCGAGCACGGGCCAAGAGGAGCAGCAGGTAAATAATACCACGTTCAGTTTATTGTTATGTGAAATTAGAGCAATTCATGTGAAATTCCTCTGTGGCTCTGTGAAGTATTTTGCTTTAAAAAGCCTCTCTTGGTTCCCCCTGTCCTCTTCAGGCAGTTTGCTGCAGCGCTGGCAGACCTCCACGAAGCAGCACGACTCTGCCCGTCCAACCGGGAGATCCGCCGCCTGCTGGTGCGAGTAGAGGAGGAATGCAAACATCATCAGAAGCTAGTCGGCAACAGTGCGGCGCCGGGTTACAGCAGGGACCCTCACGCCCACCATCACCAGCCCACAGAGGAGGAAGCAGACGTCTATTCGCAGGGCAGCCTGGAGAGGCCGATCCCAGTGGAGCAGCTCGATCCGGAGAGGGAGGAGGACAGGGAGGAAGGGGACGAGGTGGGTCTCCACGGTGGGAAGAGTCCGGAGTTCTGGCCTCTGAATCCGTACGGTCCTAACCGGACGCTCCCCGGAGGCGTGACGTTTGGTTTGCCTGATCAGTCTCCGTGTTTCCCACCTGACGACTTCATTCAGAACCAGCTGTTTGTGGACCCGTCTGAACCTGCCCACGGCGTGAGCAGACAGACGCAGAGCAGCAGGACTCATCACAATTGCCACTCTCTGCAGTCGGGCAGCAGAGGCGTGGTCAGGCCCATGTCTCTCTGTGGCCCGTCCAGCCCTCTACCAGGCAGGCACATCTCCACCTCCCTGAGGCCAGCGCCTCCGGGCGGGATAGACATCTGCTCCGGGTCAGCCAGCGAACACTCACGACACAGTCCCACCGAGCATTACCACCCGCTGTCCCCCAACAGCTCTTCCCCACCCGGGCCTCTCCAGATGTTCCAGCCGCGCTCCTCCAGCTTCTCCAGAGGCTCCGACAGACTGTCCGCCCACTCCGGCCCTCTGGACAGCCTCGCTCTGGCTTTGGGCTCCGGATTGGACAGCAGGAGGGATGGCGGCGGAGGACAGGGGACGGCGGGTTCAAGGGGCTCCAGCTCCAGCCAGGCCTCCAGCGGGAACCTGTCAGACGGCGGAGGCAGGCAGCCGGGGCCGGACCTGGCCCAGTGTCCCATCAAGAGCAGCGGCAGCTTCAAGGCCAAGCCCGAGCTTAAGCCCCGGCCCTTCATGGGGGTCATGGACAAGGCGGTGCGCGTCCAGAGCCAGCAGAGCTCCAGCATGGGCCGACAGGGACCGGGAGGCGCAGAGAGCTTCAGCATGTCCGTCATGGAGTTCCAGGGGCTGAGCAGCGAGTTTAAACGCGCCTCCTTCCAGGAGCAGCTCTCCAGCAGCCAGCTGCAGGCCCGGGAGTTCGGAGAGCGAACCAATCAGAGAGAGAGCAGAGGCGCCGCATCCTCCCAGCTACTCTTTCCTGAGGGCCGGCACAGACAGGCGAGCCTCACGAGGGACAACCCGGCTCTGCACATGGCTCCCATCAAACCCAAACGCTCGTTTATAGAGTCCAACGTCTGAGTGGAGTTCGTCAGAGCACAGTTGTGCTTGAGTCACCGCATAAGGTAGCAAGGAGACTGATCTGAGAGCAGCTCCCTTCCCTGAGCCTGTTTTTGTAGATTTTTGCTGCTGCAACTGCATATACAATCTAGAACCAGAACCAGAACTCAGGCTACGATGCTTTTGCTTACACGTATACAGCCACACTAGTGTATTCATGGAAACCAGACATACCTTAAGTAGAGATTTAAAACAGAGAACGGAGTATGTTGTCAACTTTTAGCAAATTATATGAAATAAATAAGCCAGAGGAAGCTTTGTGCACGAATAGACGAAAACCTCACGCTGTTAGCTACAGGTTATGACCATTTCTATTGTCAAGTGTCTTTTAAAAAACATCTATATTTGTACGGTGTACACGACCTTTGCAGATAATATATTTCCTTGTAGGTGATTTATCTGTCAGCATTGCAGGCTTCAACAGAGATTACTTTGTGGACTTTAAGATTCTCCTCCTTGGTACATTTGATAAGAAATGGCACTGTAAATGACATTGTCGGAACGCTCTTGTCGTAACTGGACATTACTGCATCGATATTCACAGTATATAGTATGTTATTTATTTTTACATAGCAGAGAACATATTTAGATCGAGTGTTCGTGAGTTTAAAAGGATGCAAAGAGAGAAGTCACCGAATGTAGGACAGATAAACCTTAAGAGACTTATTACATTGCATTATGTTCATAAACTCTTTGCAGAGTTATGCTATGATACACACAGTGTTGCCACATTATAACTGTGGTTTAATAAAAAAATATATATTAACGAAGGACTGCATTTCCATATCTGCTTCTTTCACAGTAAAATTCAAAAACCTTGATTGCGCGCCGACATGCATATGAATGGAAAAACTGTTGTCCATCTTCACATTAAAGCAAAACGACAGCGACTGCTTTAATTAAACTTCATACGTTGCCGCATATAAATGTCACACAGTTTTAATGAATGTAATTGGATGTTGACAGATGTTCCCGAGAAGTAAAGCTTAAACGGTTTTGGCCCGGTGTTGTCGCTCCCCGTATGTGGAGCCAAGAAACGACTTCGCAACAACAGATCCTGCACCGAAATGAGCAAATATTGTAAACTAAAAGCATAACATCTTCTGTAAAAAAAAAAAAATAATAATAATGAATAATAATTCTGACCGGATTTTAAATGTCTTAGAAAATTACATCTTTTGAGCAAAAATATTTCTTTACAAGTCTTTATTAACGGTACCAATAAATTTGGCACTGTAACTTTAATCATCCTCTTTACAGATTTTAAGTGCAAGTCACAATCAGAGGCCAGAGATGCTCCAAAATATGCACCAAGTGGTGATCAGTGGTATTTCAGGTAAAGGTCTCATTTCTGAAAATGAACATATTTATGTTTAACGCAGCGTTTCTAGAAATAAGTTTAGGCGAAGGGTAACATCACCGTGTTCTCCGACGATAGATTCTCACAGCTCGATTAATATTGATTAATATTAAGACTTAAGGAAATATTCCTGATGCTGATATAAGGTAGGCAGGTGACAACAGATGTTCAGTTTTACCAACTTTGACTTTTCAGAACACATTCTCGTACTTTATGATCCAACATCATATCACTCTCCTCTAATTTGTTCTGACATCAATGTGAACCCACTTATAAAGTAAATATAAACGTAACTGCAACTTGAATAAAAACCAACTAATGAAAAGTTTTCCTTTTTGTGACTTTTTAAACTGATAATTCCACATTTATTATGTGATTAGCAACACATTGTCTGTCAACAGTGCTGACAAACAGATCTGGGTCTCTGCTGTGTTGCAGCTGCCAGCCTCCGATGTTTGTCGGACAGATCTACACTTAATCTTCATACTTACCTAATCCAGCTTTGCTCCTCCACAAAGAACTTCAGCATGAGAATAAAGCAGAAGCAGAATGTCTTGTTTCTATCGACTTCAGAAGGAAACGCGCCGACCAGCTCAGGATGCTACTGGCTGGTCTTCCAGCGGCCGATGGCCATCTTCAGGGCGTGGTTGGGTGTGAGGAGTGTTGTCAGCAGGGGAAGGTTGGTCATTGGGCTGGAACGGTTCTTGGTGTGGATCCAGTTCTCAATCGCCTCCCTTTCATACGAGTAGCCGTCTGTTGGAGCAGGTAGGGTCGGTGAAAACATGATTTAAATGTCTTGTGATTTGCAACTTTTTGTAGTACACCAACACAAAGTGGTGCATTATTGTAAAGTCTTTTTTTTTTTTTGTACAAATTAAAAACCCACAAAATTTTGCCCTTTTTCTCAAAATAGCTCAAGCCACATCAGATTCCATTGCATCTCTGGAAGCTGGAAAGTGAAACTCCTTCCCCGTTTCTCATCTTTTGCAGTTTTAAGTTTTCCTTCAGGATGGCCAGATCTGGAAGGGAAACTCTTCCCAATGGTTTGCAGCAAAACAGAGGCGGGAAATTCTTCAACAATTGAGCAATCTTCCATGCAGGCCACATTTTTAGACTTTGTCCTATCAACAGATTCCTCCACCTGAGCTTTGGATCACAGTAGCTACTCCAGAGTTACAGTGACCCTTGTTGCTGCTTCCCTGTAACTGCAACTAAAAGTCCAAGTCTTTCCCTTTTGAGATGATGGATAGAAAAGCTGTCTCTAATATCCAACACCATAAATATTTATTTATTTCCTATATTGTGATGTTTGTTTGCTAATATTCTCTAAAGAACCTGTTAGCAGCTGTGTTGATACTGATGTTACTCAGATTAATATTTAGGTGACCCCTGAAGGCAACTGGAGGCAGAGCATTTTTCTTCCAAATAAAAAAAAAAAGTTTCTGAATGAAAATATAAACCTTATTTTTACAACTCTTATTTATAATAGATCCTAAATTCATGACTATTATGTGTTTTGTATTTGTCTCTTACATGAAATCCAAATAAAATGAATTTAGTTTTGTAGTAAAAGCTCGGCTAAATGTGAAAAAGTGTTCAAGCGGTGATGTTGACCTACCAGCTGCTATAACTGGTTCCCTCATAAGCTCTCTGGTGATTGGACACAGAAACTCATCAGGAACCCCCGAGCAAACTGAACCACTTTTCAGCTCCTCCACTTTCCTCAGGAGTTTACCTCGCAGGCCGACAGACTCTAAACAAAACACGCACACAAAAAGGACACAGAAATATGTCACAGCAGAAAATGTGCTCTTGACCCAACACGTCCATGCACAATTCATATCACTGAGCGTCTTGAGCGTTTGTCATTCCTGCGTTCATCAATTTTCACTCCTGAATGGCAAATGTGAGCGTGGGTGAGAGTGAACGCCGCGGGAGCAAAGCACGTCTGTCCAGTTTACACAGCAAACAGGCAGAAAAGCCTCAAGAAGAAAAAGTGCAGAAGAGACTGGAGATAATTAACAGATGAACACAAAACTGTTGTTTTTGTTTGTTTGTTTTTACGTCCCTGGCAAACCTACTAGTGCCATTCTACCTTTTAGGAAGCAAAGCATGAGTCGATTGAGTCCACCATTGGGGAAGAAAAAAAAAAAACACGACTCCTCCTTCCCTCCCTCTGTCTGTCTGTCATAGCAGTAGATAAAACACGATGCCACTCGGCACTGTTCTCCAACTTAGCTCCGCTAAGAAGGTGGGATTCATGCTGCGTTGCTAAAAACAGATCAATGTGAACACAAGCTGTCACCGCGCTGATGCTGTGTAAACTGAGCAGTGATTGACAGCGACTGTGGGATGGATATGACGACATTTCGTGGCGTTACAGCAAACGCGCGTCGAGAACTGCGTGACGAATGATGCCTTAGCTGGTAGACTGAAATCAACAACATAACACTCAGACTTCAGCCTTTGTGGCATCGCTTCACGAACACACAGAAACAATAAAAGAGCTAAACTATGCGATAGAAATAAATTTAAAAAAGAAAAATAATTCTAAACAAACACAGAAATAACCAAAAGGGCTTAATGATATTAGGCGGAAAATCCACTTTATTACTTATGGGAAATTCTGCTTTGAGGATTGGGTTATGTAACATACAAAGTGCACCAGATTAAAGCCAGGACTGACCAGAGTCTTTAAAGCCGAGCGCTTTGGCGCCTTCAGCCTAACATTATGTAATCTCGCTGAGTGAAACCCCGCGCCAACACTCATTCCTTCTCCCGCACTCTAATCCACTGCACTGCCCTTTATCTGCGAGGATAGGTTAAGAAAAAATCCTAATCCCTGCACATTTCCTTGTCAATTCTTACAAGATCGGTGCTTTAATTTCTTCTTCTGTCTGAGACAAAAAAGATGAGCGTGAGAACCACAAGAGAGGGAGGAGGTGAACAAGTGGTGCTGCTCTCGCTGAGCAGACTGTGACATTTGTCTTCCTCACCTATGCCCAGCTCTGACGCCAGCGTCTCCTTGGTGAGACTCAGCAGCTCTGTCCCGTCTATGTTATTGGCCTTGAATTTGTCCACCAATCCCTGGAGCCCTTCCTCGGCCAGCCACTCTGACACGTCCCCCTCCGACCAATCGGCGACCAGCAGCTTCGACCGGCCCGCCGCGGCTTTTCCTGAGAGGGCGAGTCAAGGCGAGAGGGCGGTCAGGTCAGCTGCTGGCGGCTGCAGCACCTTTTAGGAAAAAACATTCAAATATCCCCTCCTATGTTTTAAGCTAAACAGATTTTCTTCTCTTTTTTTTTTTTTTTTGTTAATCTCTCACATTCAAAGGGTGTCTCCACAGACTATTCTTTAAGTCAGAGAGCAACGAAAGCAAAACTGAGAGCAAGAGCCCGGCAAAGTACTTTTAAAGCAACCAGAGACACTTGAGGCTGAGGTGTAACGAAGAGAGCACTCAAGCACACAACACCTGAGTCCCTCGCTGCCAGGTGGAGCTGGACTAAAATGAAAATAAATAAATAAATTGGCTCTACTAGCCTGAGAGGCCTGTTTAATGAACCCAGATTTAAATAACAGGTTTTGATTTCACCAATTATTTTCTATAATCACCAGGAGAGTGAAGGTAACAACAGCACGCTAACATTGAAGATAAAAAGCAAAACTAACCAGGCAACGACTTCCCGTCTTTCCGCCGAACAGCATGGCATAAAGGAGGGAAATACAACATGAGATGACAGGGCAGTTTGTATGATATTGTGCTTATTTCATAAATAAGTAAACATATGCTACTCTTCATGGTGTGCTTATTGAGCCTTTGCTCTCTCCTCACCCCTGCGTCCGTCCTCCAGCCGACAGATGTTTACGGTTTTGTCCATGGATCCGGTGGCGATCAGCGGCGCTGTTGGATGGAAGGCGCACGCTGTCACATACCTGCAGCGGGAGTCAGGCACATGAATAATATCCAAAATTATGTTCTACAGAAAGCTAGACATGGAAAGCTTCTCTAAAGGGAATAATTATCTCTTCATTTCCTAGCACACTTTTTCCTTCCACTCAACTCTCCACCTGTGACTTATCACCGATATGATGTGAAAACTAAGGTATGTGAAAACAAGGTAATTTATTTACCTTGTAAATAAATTACTTATTTACCTTGTAAATAAATTACTTATTTACCTTGTAAATAAATTACTTACAAGGTAATTAATTTACCTTGTAAGTAAATACAAGGTAAATAAATTACCTTATATTTACTTACATTATTTTTTTTTTCTGATGATCTGAAATATTACAATCAAATTCAAATTAAAAACACGCTCTGCCCGGCACACACTGATTTCCCTTTCAAGCCCTGAAAGAAACACTTAATTCAAGAGCCTTTCCAGACAGTTCGGGACCCAAATTTCAAAATTTGATTTAAAAAGGCAAAGGCAGAGTTAATGAGGGAGAGCTCTCTAAAACCTAAGCTGGATTGCTGAGAAATGCTGATCCACCAAAGCTCCTTGGCTTCACACAGAAGCCGAGAGGAGAGCTCCTCTAAACCTCCAATCAAGACTCTGTCTGAATTTAAATCTAGAGTCAAATGACTTTCCGGGAAGCCTTTTTTTTTTTTTTTTTTAAGTTTTGATTTACTTCTTTTCCTCTTCTGTTATCTTCCTGCTTCTATTTTAGATACAGATATTTATTTTTCTCTCCCCCAAAAGCACCTTCACTTGCCCCCCACTGAAAGGAGCTCGATGCCTTTCAGACACAGGTGGCTGAATGGTTGTAAACGGCTTGTGTGATCATTCATCTGTGACTGATCTGTTAGTGTAGGGGGGAAGAGAGCGCGGTCCTACGCATTTAAAAACGGAAGGCAATGTTCGGAATCAGTGATGCAGCGTAATATATGTATGTATTTTTCAGTCTATTAAAATGTAAAGTTTCTTAAAGTATTACTAATTCAAAAAAAAATAAACAAAAATAATCCAAATGAACCCGAAAACTTCTGTGTCATTCTGTTCTTTTCTGTTAACGACGCATTGCTAAAAAAGGTCGAAATAATTAGTTTGCCGTCTCATCACAGTTTTTTTTTTTTCTCTTGCAATTAAAAACTGTAGTTTAAAAGTGCTTATAATTAACAACATCGAAACAAATAAATATTTACCTCTCGTGGTGGTTCAGTGTGTGAAGCAGAACGGCGTTATTCTGAGAAAAAAAAAGCGGCATAAAGGCAACGTGAGGAACATGGATTCAGGGGGAAAAAAGCAAACATCTGATGTGAGCAAGAGAAACTCACTGCATCGTAGACTTTTACGCTTTTGTCCACTGAGCTGCAAGAAATAAAAATGAGAAATCAGTTCAGTTCTAAAACATGAATTCAAACCCAGGTTCTCCATTTTGAGGGGGGGTAAAAAAAACCCTGATCATTTGTCTCCCTCTAGTGGTTTCAAAGAAACTCTGCAATTATAAATATGTAGAAGGTGGCCTGCCTTCTGCGCATGTTCAAGTAAAACAGTCTACATAAATCTATAGCTTGATCATAAATAGATCAAGACACAAAGCCTGACCTATTAAACATCAGAGAGTGATTTCAAATTAAATTAAGCATATGGCAAGAGAATGTTTAGAGCTTCACTAGCAAAAGGAACCAAGTGTTGGTCTCTCTGTAGAGCATTTGCACACAGTTTTACAATCTGCAGCTGTGCATCCTTTTACAAGCATAGAGGATGCTTTGTGAAGATAAAAAAAAGAGAGAGAGAATGAAAGGATGAGACCCGCTTCTTATTTCTTCTTCAAGCTAGGCTCTTACCCAGACACAAGCAGCTGCCCGTCAGAGGAGAACGCACAGCAGAAGACCGGAGCCGTCTGCCCGGTTAGTGTGTGTAGGAGCACCATGTTAAAGCCTGCAAGGTAAAGCAACAAGTGTGGTTCTGCACAGGTTTAAATGTCACCAGTAAGTGATGTTTAAAACTAATCCCAGTGGGTGGAGTGTTGCTTGTCACTCTGAGTAGAATGGCACGGATTCGGGTAAAAATCGAACTTTACTTTTATTTTCTTTGCATGTCCTCATAATTTGGTGGCGATTTATCACAGATTAAGTTTAGCTCTTTTGAGGATACTGGTCATTAATATTCGGCCTCAAGGGGCTAATCAATATATCAGATTAGTCTAATCACAACGGCAACTTTGTTACTCAACAGTCGGCTAATTGGTTGCTGTCTTTCAGCGCTCTCATTTCTTTCCCCCCCGAGATTTTTCCTTGAGATTATACAGATGGACACAATGACTGGTGTTTTTATAGTGTGCCATTATGATCCATATGTTGCTCTGCTGTCAGATTTGACATAAATACATTTGTACCTCCAGAGGTGAACTTGTTAATAGCCCAGATCTTCAGGTGACAGTCTTGTCCGCAAGATGCCAAATGAAACTGCACAACTTGGTTGCCTAAAAAAAAAAAAAAACAAATACAATTAATCCAAAGACCAATCTCAGAGAAATATTGCCTTTCTATTTCCACTGATCTCTTAATTCCTGAGAGGTAATTTTAAAAGAAGCTCTATTTATAGTAGTGGACTGTGCGCTTTATATAAATCCACAACTAGAGTTCTCACCGCCGAGGAAGCTGGGAGCGAAGCTGCAGCAGGACACCCCCAGGTCGTGGGCGTCCTTCTTTGCGAGGAGTTGGTTTAAGTGCAGGTCCCACAGACGCAGATCTCCATAGGTGGAGCCCGTCATGAACATCTGACTGCAAGGGCTGAAGGAGCAAGCTACCATGGTTGTGTCTCTCACTCCTCCAGTCCTTTATGAAACATATAAAAATAAAAAAAAAAACAACAGCAGCTGAACAAACAGCTTGCTTTTCATCACCGTTCAGAGTCGAACAGATCTGGTGCCGACAACATGAGCAAATATTGTCACAGCACTGCTCCATGTGGTGTAGGGAAGAGCTGTTTGCACTGACTTTGTGGTTCATTTTATGAAGCAATTTTATTATTATGCTGTATTTGAAAATAAACAGAATAGCTCTGCATTTAACTAGTGCATGAAACTGCAGCTCTTAGTCTAAACAAATTCTTTCTTCTGACTAAAAATTTGCTGAAAATATTCATTTTCTCTTAGAAAATAGATGAAATAGTATCTGTATTTTTGCATCACTAACAATAGAAACAAATTTGCATCACTAACAATAGAAACAAATTTGCTTTCATGTCATTGAGCAATTGAACAACAATGTTTAGCTCCCAGGAAACACAAAGCCTCACTTTACCTGGACAGCCTCTTAGAGTGGAAATCCCACAGAGCCAAAGTGCCGTCAGACGCGCCTGAAAGCAGGTGGGCCGCGTTGGGGGACAGCGCACAGATCCGAACAGGGCTGCGGCCGGGATGCTCCAGGACGGCCTCGACGTCCCCCGTCACCATGGACCACACCACCGTGGTCGCATCTGTGGAGCAGGAGACGAGGAACTGGCCGCAGGGGCTGAAGCAGCAACAGTGGACGCTGTAGCTGTGTCCCTTCAGAGGTGAGAAAGGCAACTCGGAGAAGTCGTCAGCGTTGTATATCCTGAGGGTTTTGTCCCCGGAGCAGGTAGCCAGCAGTTTGGCGGAGAATGCGCACCAGTTGATGTCGTCTTGATGGTCTCGTAAGGTGCAGACTACAGACGCCATCCGCAGAGCCAACGCTAAAGTCTGGAGGACCTTGGATCAAGAACAGAACCAGAATGAGACCTCGAATAAGTTAAGCAGAGAATTTAACAAAGACGTCTGCACAAAATCATCCCTTTTTTTGAAACTGGTATCACAAGCATGACATTACTGATAGCCAAGCAAATAACCTTTTCCTAGGGAACTTCTACTATCTGCATGTACCCCAAATAATGGAAACCACATACATATATACAAGTAGACCTCATTTTAAAATCAGGGATACTATATTTTGTTAAATGTAGCCTGGGTTACCAATGACAACAAATACAGGTTCTTTAAGTCAATTCATAAGTTTTATAACTTTTATTTTGTTTATAAAATTCCAAAGGCTGGAATTTGTTTGCAGGTCTACAAGCCTGATAATCACCAAATTATCATCTCCCATGAATTTAGATGAATCTAATCTTAATCATTTAGGAGGACAAATAGTTTATTTTTGATGCGGCAGTACAAGCACAATTAAAGCAATCTAAGTACGAACAAATAGAAACCAGCATGAAACAGTTTATGTTCAAGCAAGTCACATTTCCATTCAATGAAAAAGATGAAGGAAAGTGTAGAAGCAGTTTTCCAGACTCGGCTTTCTTTTTTTCCTCCATATCGCCAGAATATGGGGAAAATTGTCAAATTAATATCCATACTTTTTAAGACTATGTAGGAATCCTGGTTCCCACATGCAGTTTGATAAATCTCGTCGTTTGCTCCTGATCAGACTCTTGACAACAGGGCAGGATGGTGTGACGCCAACAACCGAGAGACAGATAATCCAGGCTAATTAATATTCCTCCAGGTAAATAGCCTGGAGGAATATTATCACTAATATTCACCCTCGCTAAAAATGAATCCTGACAGCTTATGTCTGTGTTATTTCCCTTTTACGAAATGAAACAGAGATGAATGAAATAATAACCCAAAAGTTTTATCACCTTTTCTCTGCCAGGAGATCTTAAATAAATTAACTAAAACACCAGAACAACTAATTGTTGCTGCTTTACAAGCTAACGGTTCTTCCGGATGATGACGCTACTTTCTACCATTATGCAATATATATACGTATATAAATAATTAAAACCAGCCTAAAAAAACAGACTGCAGAAGAAAAAAGACCAGTCAGTAGACCGGGTCCTGTTATTGTTCAACAAGAGCGAACGTAAATCTTCCTCGTCTCTGTCCGTCTCTGTTACTCACTGTTTACTTCCTCTCTGTTCAGCTGACCGTGACGTCATGGCGTCTTCCCGATGCTGCGTTCGTTGTAGCTCGGAAATAGGAAGTGGTAATCGCATATTCAAATGAATTTAAAAAATGTTTTACATTCAGTAATAGTGCTTATTATGTTTATACCAAAACCGATTGTTTTTAAAATCAAACTTTTTAATTAATTTAGGGTTTTATTAAATACTATAATACTTCGATAATGCGCTTAGCTTTTAAATTACACTTCGGTGGTGGTTGAAGAGGTGCTGTAGGATCCCACATAGCTGGTCTGCATAGACTTTCAGGAACCTGTGGAAGATTCTGTTTGGACCTGCAGCCTTGTTGTGGTTCTCAGCATCTGCTTCACTACCTGAGGCTGGAAGGAGAGGAAGACAAAGGGACAGAGACATCTATATCTCCTTTTGGCTGCTGACAAAAGCAGCATCACTTCTTCTTTTGCGGAACAGGTGAGCTCTGATATGCAGAATAGTGATTTGAAGACTATTTGTTCAAATCACAAGTTGAACAATGATGATGCATTGGTGTATTTTTACCAATGCATTATCATCAATAGATGCACTTTTCTGCAGAATAAAAAAAAAGTGATCAGGCCCCCCTTATCTTTGAAATTTTTTTAGAGATATAGAATCTAATTTATCTTCTTCTTCAAATAGAAATGCAACAAAATAATAAATTGTCTTTGTTTCTGCATTAAGATTAAGAAAACCTCCCATTGCTTGTAAAACTGCTCACGTAATTTTATCACTCTGCAAAACAAGAAGCTAGGTCATAGTGGACATTGAAGTACTCACAATAGGAATGAATACTTTACTTCAAGTATTTTCCTAATATTTTGATGTAAAATCATTTAACTAAAGAATACATTAATAACCATTTACATGCTAAAGGTAAACATTTGTGCAACTGCTCTTGTATATATTTACAATGAAAGTGTTTTGTATACTTTATGTATTATATTGTGAAGTTCATGTTTTATTTTGCCACTCATGTTTACTCTTTATTTTCTTAATTTTTAAGGTTTAGAGTTTAGAAAATATGTTGTGTCTCTGTTTTTGGCACCAGTTTTGTCAATTTATTCCATCACGGGTTGCATCATACTCTTAGGTTAAGCAGCACACCCATGCCGAGCTTTAATTTCGTCTTGGAAAGAGAATAAAGGTTATTAATCCGGTAATCCAAAACAGAAGCAGCAACTATGTGAAGTGGAAACTGAAATGAATCAAGTGTAAGACGCTTACGTTGAAAAACATCCTTTTAATAGGTCCGTGCCACACACTAGTGAAAAATAAAGCTCCTACAAAAGAATGATACTTTTATTCCACAATATCTTAAATAAAGTAACTTCAAGTACTTTCGACTTGGGTACAAAAAAATCTAGCTGCCTCCATCAGGCCACGACACACAGCAAGGTTCAACACAGTGGTTACAAATGGCCTTTAGGTCCTCTGTATTGTGGCAGATTCTGAGGAAATGCATCGTGGAAGTGAAACCGAACTCTTGTTGCTCCTTTTGTTTCTCTGCTGAGGTGAGGAATGATTTCTGTGTTACTGTCCCACTTTGGAGGCCCTGTCAGATTTAAATCATATTAAAAAAATAATTGTCGTAAGAATGAAAACTAAAAAAACAAAAAACAAAAAACAAAAAAAAAACAACAACATCCCCTACATGCCCCTGTTGGAAGGGTAGGCACTACCAAGATTAAGGATACCACAGTGTTTGCAGAGGATATGTATATACTGTACAAACAATATTTATGATAATGTTTTCATCACGTTCACTAAAATAGAATGCTACAATCATTCTAAGGCATAAACAATATCTTAATATTCTTAAACAATTTTTACACATCGTTGCAAACAAGACATAATATTGACATTAATAAACAGTATATACACACGGATCGCCGTTGTCGAACTGTTCCTCTGCTGCTCCTGTAAATAAACGCAGTTTTACAGTTTGAACAAATTAATACAGTTCTCTGATGCCCCAAAGCACTGAACAGTGTAAACAGTTTTTTTTTTCCTCTTTCTTTTCTTGGCTTCGTTTTGATATTTGGGAAAAAAAAAAAAAAATTAAAACACAAAGACACATTCCTTTTTTTGTTGTTGTTGTGGTTTAAATTCAAAGCAGTTTAGATGACTCCTCCTTTTTCATAGAAAATGAAGTGGACCTTGATTCATAAATAATTATTACAAAATTAAATACATTCACTATAATACGATTAAATAACAAAAGACTATGTACAGGTAGTGGAAAGTATTCTAGCGGAGATACATCAGTGACATTTGAGGATTCATTCAGTGCAGTGTTCTGAGACAGGGAATGGTATTGCACTAGGACACCCCATTTCTCTGGGACTCTTTGGGGCTTTTATCCCTGTTGTAATAAATCCAGCGCACCTCATGTAACAATGGTTTTTTTTTTATTTTTTTTTTTATTTTATTTTATTTTTTTTTGTATGGTGATATCTCTCTTAAGCACACAATGGATTCCTTATGAAGGAGCCGACTTTTTCTTCCATCCTGCAAAAAGCCACAAACTCCGTCAGAAAAAAGAAAGAAAGAAAAAAGAAAAAAAGAAAAGAAAACCTGGTGTTCCGTATGAAAGTTTGAATGGGTTCACAAGGAGAGTCTGAACAGTTCAGTTTGTTTGCTTCAGAAGCTCAGTCCAGCGCTTCTCAAAAAACTTCCTCATGTTATGACCAGCTCGACCAATGTCCGAATTGTCTTCATTGAATTTTTCACAGTTATCAAAGACCAAGTTGACATCAATGATGAAAGTCTCCAGGTTTTGATACCTGAAATAAAGGAAAACAAGCATTAAGCCATAACATTTTACCAATAAACCTCATTTCTGTATAAAAGGTATTACGACAGATCTTAGCCTTCAAACACGGAATCAATAAAAATCACAAACTATATGGACGAAAGTTTCTTCTACATCCTGTTTTCTTTTTCATAATGAAGAGACTTAGCCATACTCATTTCATACTACAGAAACACCCTGTAAAAGCAGATAAAGCATTTTCTCAGTTGTTCCAGCAAGTTTCTTCCTGAAAAACTGGCTTTAAAATACATGGAAATCCCCCGCAGGTTTAAAGGAAGAAAAAGAACAAATAGAAGCGTTGGGAACTCACTGGCTGCTCACAAGCTTCTCACGTATAGTGGAGAAGTCCATCGGCTTTTTTATGACCTTCCTGTAGCCAGGGACTGATTTTAGGTTGACAGGCGTGAGAAAAGGCCACGCATCCTGATGCCGCTCCAACTCTGCGAGAAGTACTCTGTTGGGAACACAAACGCAAAGACAAGAATTGGTTTTGGTGAAGCAACAAGCTCTAGATTACAACAAAGAATGTCTGATGATTTTAGTTACTTTAAAGAACCATGCAACAACAACAACAACAAAAGACAAGAGCGAACATGCCAAGGGCAGATACCTGCATAATCCCAGGTCCCTGTTGTTGTCTCTTGCCGTCTTGGCTCGTTTTACACACACAGGGCTCTCCTGATTGGCTGGTAACAGAGCAGGTGAAGCCTCCTCTGTTTTTCTCTTCCTGCTGGTGTCTTTTGATCCTTTTTTGGGCGTGCTGCTGGCACTGACTGAATCCTCCTCTGATACCTCCCCATTACCTGTCTGCTTCACGTTCTTCTTGGACTCCCCGCTTTTTTTGCTGCTTCCTCCACTAGAAGCTACAGTTTTGGCTGGAGGCTTTTTGGTCTTTGGGGACGGACCACTTGCCTGTGAAATTGAACAGTTAATACACAAAATCTTTAAAATTGTTGAGCCTGAAAGTTATGTTGAGCAACTCAATTTTCGAATTGTAAACAATTACGTGGCGTGGAAACTGTTGGAAATCACTGCATCTTTTTTTAATGTGATCGATGGTACGGATCCTACAGGATCCTAAAAATCAAAACTAAATGGTATGAGCCTGATTATACTATTTACAATGACATACCGTTGAAATGCAGGCTGGACAATACCAATCTCCTTCAGGGATGCTGGTGATCTTGGGTTTGTGACAGTAAGTGTGACACCCTTTGTCACAGCCGTCGCACAACAAAAGGAGATCCTCATTGTCCCCCTTTTTGCACATCTGACAGTACTAAAAAGACAAATCCAACCATTAAAAAAAGTTCTTCCTGAGGTTTGTCTATAATCTTTGGAGATTTTTCTTACCACTTTCATGATAGACCTTTCCCAAGCGATAGACTTCTGCAGCTGCTGGATGCACATTGCCAACTGGGCGGCACTGCGGACCTCACTCAGAGCCTTCCTCCATACCTTCATACCGTGGGCTACCTCCTCCTCACCGCTAAGAGAGGACAGAAGGATGAGGATCAAAAATGCACAATGAAATAAGAATATATGCGTCTGTTTTCACACAAGGTGCTTGGTATCAGTTGAAAAAGTTGCCAGCAAGACAGCAGATCATTATGAGCTCTGGCTGTGCGGAGACAGGCATGAGGGTGTAAGGTGCTGGGGAGAGGTACACACCCATTCTGTCAGGTTAAAGGTACGCTCATGCAGAAAGTTTGAGGGTTTGTTAAATTCTGGAAGCCAAAGGTTTGCTCATAATCAAGGTCACAGAGTAAGAACACCATGCAAATGATTGTAGGAAACAAAAGTCCAAACAACACCGAACAATGACAATGTGCAAGAAATGAAACTGAATGAAGCTCCCAGCCCCTCAAAAAAAAAAATTCCCTGAGACCCAACAAAAACAAGCGACCACAAACATCTGCTGTTAAAGCAACCAAGACCCTCAGTTTTGGAGTGACATGGGAAACAAAAAGCACAGACAGAGAAAGGAAGGGGTCTTAGTGGGAGAGTGGGGAGCTTTGGTTGGAGAAATGACCTACCCTTCCCTGTCAGCACTAGAGGATGGGGCGGGGGCAGGGACAGTGACCGTACCCACATTATCCAGCCTGATCTGAATGGTGGTACCTAAGGGGCTCCTCAGGTACCTTCTCTCGATGTTGCGCTCCAGATCGGCCAGACGTGTCACTGCTATGTCCAGAGGGTTGTCCGGGTGACGCATCACCCCGCCCTTCTCTCCGCGTTCCTCAAGATGTTCCTTGGAGTCCTTATCTCCTGCACCTCCTGATGCTGGTGTTGACTTAGTGGGGGGCTTGTGCTCATAGTACACCAGATCCTCTCGCTCAGACTGAGGATCTGGGTAGGTCCAGCCCTGAATGGGGTATAATTTGTTATGTCTTCTGACCAGATGGTGTTTAAACCTATTTTATTCTAATTTGGCCACACAACACGAAGAAGGGTATCCAAAATTTACCTTGACTTGCAAGCTGGCTGCAGTCACTTTCCTTTCCAGCTCCTCAACCTGCTGCAGCACAGCAATGTCCATTTCCATTGCCTGTTCCTCCACACACCAGCCCCGCACTGACTCCACACTGACCTGGCTTTCCTCGAGCTCCCGGAGCTCAATCATGGCCACTAGAGGATTGATACAACAGATGTTACAGACCTGCATCCAAAAACAAATGCTAATGCAGCTGTTTGGAACATTTACACAAGCAGGAAGACTTCTTGCATTACTCACCATCTTTGTGTTTGGTGCAAACCTGTGGGATTATTTCCAGGTACTTCTGCATCTGCCGTTGGAGGCCCCGCTCCCGGATACCTCGACTATGGAGAGCATCAACCAGTGCTCGCAGTTGTTCGATGTGAGACACCCGCCACCAACCTGTCAGCAGTTCTGAGACAACAAACACACACCATCCCTTTAGTTGGAACATTACAGACATGCATTTACATTCTTCTTGTTACAACTTAGTAAAATTATCCATACAAAGCAGAAGTCAGTGTTTTGTTATCACCAACACTTCGCAGTCACTCACCTTCTGGAATAGGCCGAGGTGCAGGGTGGTCAAGGGATTTCGGCATTTCCAAGGCAGGAGAGGGCATTGAGGAGCTTTTTTCAATGCGAGGTATAGGTGACTCACTCTTACTAGAGACACTTGCTGTTGTGTTGCCCTCCAGGGAATGACCTGGCATGGGGCTGGGGCTACTGCACAGAGGTAAGCTGGGACTTAAGACACCACTAGGCCAGTTCGCAAAAGAAACCCCAAGCAATGAGCCCCCTGATTTCAACTAAAAGGAAGAGACAAACAAACTCTTAGTAAAACTGGAAATAAAACTTCAATGCAGCCATTATGTTTTATTCTGGACATAAGCCTTACCTGCAGGGCAGACAAAGGGTAATTGAGGAGACCGGTTGGGTGATGCGGGCTAGCAGATGCAGAGGCGGCAGAAGGTGTGAGAGGTAGGGCAGGGGAAGGAGGTGGAGACCTAGGTCTTCCAGGGGTTGAAGAGGCCTGAGGAGAGCCACGCGGCGCTCCTGGAGGAGTAGTGGTAAGAGAAGAGAGGTCACAAGGGTTGCGAGGAAGTAGACTGAACCAGTGCCCACTCCTCTCGGTCAGAACTCTGAGCAACTGGTCATTGGCTTGGAATACGAGGTGTGGAGAAGGCGCAGGAGAGGAAGTTGGAGGAGTGTTCCCTGGGCTTTCTTGTCGAACTGGCAGGCAGGGGAAAGATAAAGATGTTGAAGCTGGAGGAGGGATGTTTGTAGTGTCATTAGCGGTCACTAAGGAAGGAGTTAATGCTGCCGTCGGCTCTGGGGAAGTATGACTGGGCGAAGGTAATGTCTCTTTCTTGGAGGCATTAGGAATGTTTATGGGACTACTGTCTTGTATTCCAAGTGGACTCTCCTTTTCCTCTGCCTTTAGAGATTGTTTGCTAACGTCTTTGCCAACATTTTGGTGTGTACACAGTTTGGAGATGCAGCCGGCTTGCTGGTAGAACAGAGTGTTTTTCTTTCCCTCGTGTTCCTGACCCTTGTCTTTCTGTTGTTCTAAGCTCGGTGTCCGAAGGTTCTGTCCATCAAGGTTGCTAGATTTCTCCTTGTGCAGCTCAAACTCCTGGGGTTCCTCTTTTACTTTGACCTCTTCGGCTGCTCTTCTCCTCCTCTGCCGCTCCTCCTCCAGTTCCTCTGGGGCTAAGGAAAGAATAACAGAGTATTTAGCAAAAATATTCTGAAACAACATACTTTCCAAATATCTTGAAGAGGATCAAATTATGAGTGCTTTGTGCTGCCTCTACCTTCTCCACTCTCCATAGCTTCAATGAAGACCCCTCCACAGTGTGGCAGAACCCAGTACCGGCGGCGATACCGGTCCTGACCATACATCATGGAGCGCAGAGAATGAGATATCTCAAAGAGCTTTCTTCTGGTCTGATGATGTTGCTGCAAAAACATAAAGAAAACACATTATACTTACGCTCTTTTTGTTTAACTTCAATATTTTTTGAGAACAGCTAAATTAGGCTGTTGTTCACATGATATTACAAATATACGACTATTCTCTCAAAATTGACTGCTTTTCAGCAATATTTCAAACTGCTTTTGCTGTTTTGAATAAACAAAAAAGCATTAAAATATGTGAGGGTTTTGGTAATTCAGTCATAATAACAGACACGTTGAAGCTGTGAGCATGACTCAGAATGTTTACATAGTGAACACTAAACATGAATTTATTCATTTCAACCTGGGTGACCTGAATCTAGAACTCGTTTCTGTCTACGATAACCTGGCACAACAACAAATATTAAGCACTGCACAACATGCTAATGAGGTAATGCAATAGGCTAAATACTATCCCCATGCCAGCACACATACTCATGGAATACCTTTTTAAAATACATCCAATATATTTTAAGACATCATAGCAAATGCATGTTGGGACTTGTTTCTCATTTTGTCAATTGTCTATCAAGATGTATTCAAAAACTAAAAGGAAATGTTCATGTTGACATGAAAATAAGCACTTTATAAACATGTACAGTAATGCTATAAAATAACAAACAGCAGTAATAATTACTGCTTCTGTGCTTTATCTATTTGTAATAGACTTCCCAGGAGAGTTGTTTAATCTCTGAGTTCTGCATGCAATCACACATTATTACCAACAGCCAAGCATGCATAATTTCTCTGTCTCCTTAAACATTTATGGTTACAATGATTAGATTCGTTATACCACATACTCGTTCTACAGAGGAGCATACCTTGGCTAATTTCTCTATTTGCTTCTCAAGCTCCTCAATGCTGGTGGCCTGGTCGACTTCATCCTGATAGGAGGGGAAGAAACAAACAGCAGATGTCTGTAAGTGATTAGAATGAGGTCGATTTTTATAATGAGTATTATTAGGTTGCATTCATTTTCATTTTGGTTTTACCTCGTCAAAGGTCTCCATTTTTTTTACTTTTTTAATTTCCTCCTCCTCCTCGTCATCGTCGTCTTCTGCCTGGTCATCGCTGTCATCATCGTCATCGTCGTCATCCTCACTGTCTCCACCCAGCTTCCTTTTGCGCTTGGCTGCAGAGGATGGAGTACCAACGGACTGGTTCTCTTCCACACCCATGCTGGCCTCCCTCTTCCCAGTTCGCTTGGCGTGAATGGTCTTCAGCCTATGTGGAGATCCACAACAACTTCAGCCAGACTGTTTATCAAAATTAAAAGATATGTTCTTAATACCGACACTTGAGGGAAACTTACTTCTTCAGTTTTCCTTCCATAATAATCTTGTCTTTCCTCATGTTAGCCATTTGATCCAGATTCTTGTCAATCTCACTGCAACAGGAAATGCATTACTATTAATTATACTTGTGCTTTTGATGAAAGTTGAGATTAACTTTCATTAATCCCTATTGCCTCTTTGCTATAGAGAGGCAAAGAAAAAAAAATTAATAGCCTGTATCCCAGAGACCAAATTACTTGTACACTTTGTTGAAAAGCACTGCAAATTACTACCCATTTCTGCAGTTATTCTTTTCCACTGAATAAAAAAAGAATTACTGCTTGTAAAAAATACTTCAAAATTAAGCAATACACATCCCATAAATACGTGTTGGATTTCTATTATGTTTCACTCAAGCAAACCCAGAGAGAGAAAAAATTGAACCATGCAGAAAACCTCAAAACCATCAGGTGCTTTGTAACTAAAACTGAAATATTTGCAAAAA
This sequence comes from Poeciliopsis prolifica, assembly GCF_027474105.1. Taxonomy (NCBI): domain Eukaryota; kingdom Metazoa; phylum Chordata; class Actinopteri; order Cyprinodontiformes; family Poeciliidae; genus Poeciliopsis; species Poeciliopsis prolifica. Next base: position 3,808,198 of record NW_026562396.1, read on the forward strand.
TGAACAGTTTTGAGTTTGTGTTTCTTCATCTACCTGATAACAGCTTTACTGCAGGCCAGCTCATTAGCCAAGAACCCCAAAATGGAGGCCTTCTGGGCAGGAGTGTGAGCCTGGAAGGCTTTGGTCTTCAGACTGAGGGCCAACGGAGCCAGGTCTGTGTTGGAACAATGAGCGCTCATGTACATTTGCAGCACCTCCGAGACATTATCCCTGTTGATGCCGACGTTGGTTAAGTGGTCCCCCAGCATGGTTTTTGTCTGATTGTGAAGGAGTTGATGAGAAAGACAAAAGGATTATGACATCACTTTAACTTTTCAATTCAAATTGATCAGAACAGTCAGCATATTTGTCTTTTTAGTAAAAAAAATGTGATTTTATTTTTTTTATTATAATTCATCTGTACTTAAAAACAGCAAATCAAAAGTTCAAACACATGAACATATTATACGTTAAAATAACATTTTAAAATGCTGTTTATTTTAATTAAAAATGTCAATTTTAACCCTCTAATTATCAATATATTGCAGACATAATTTCCATCTACCTGCACTATGCAGTAATTACAGGCAATACATAACTATTATGATGATCTAAGCCTCTTATAAAATCCCTCCTGATTCAAATACAAATTATTTACCTTTTGTCCAGGTGGCAAACCGGGATCACAGACTGCTAGCGAGAGCAGTTTGACCAGAAGGTCTTGAACCTGGCCCATGCTGTCCCCTACGTTGAGCAAGCCTTCCTGCAGCATTCCCAAGGTGGGAACATCTGCATTCAAGTCAAGTCCTAAAACTTTTCCAAAGCCTCTCAAGAACTGCATGAGCATCAAGCAGTCTGACACTGCCCGTCCAGGGAGGATGAGGCCAGGGATGCGGGAGAACTCTGGGAGAGGCTGGCCACAGAAAAACAGGGAAAATTCAGATTGGTGCGTGCTGTTGCTGTGGTTCACCTACTAAATCGAACATCAACAACATAAAGCAGTGAGTGAGTCAATATTCAGGAGACATTAGTATATTACCAAATAGTTAGTTAAATAGTTTGCTAATTGATTTCCAAAGCTAAAGCTTTTTTTATTATGTAGGGTCCTTACAAACAGGGTCATATAATTAAAATAATTAATTTCAGTAAGTTGTAGATGGTTATGGCTTTCACCCGTGTGCTGAGTACATCTGTGTGTGGCAGCTTTTGAAACACTGACATCGGCTGCTGTCAGTGTCTTGTAAATCTCCCCCAAATACTTGAATCCTCTCACTGCATTTGGTATTTGGTTATATTTCACTTTTTCTACCCCACATTTTACTTCTGCTCAACTTTTCATTAAGATTCTCATATACAGTATCCTGTAAACACCCTTTCTTTGTGACTAACACTCCTCGTGAAAGGTATCAGTGACTTATGCATCTTTGTTGTTGTTGTTTTTATGTAATATTATATTCTGAAGTGTGGATTTTTATAAGCTATCAGCCATGATGATCAAAATGAACAAAAAAAGTGCATCTGAAATATGTAGCTGTGTTCAAAGAGTCCTTGTAAAGACGTACTTTTTGAAATTAAATTACAGAGAATAATTGACTTCTCAATGGTGTACTAATGTATTAAGATGCAAATCAAAGCAGAAAAACAGTTATGTAATCTGTGTGGTTTGGTTTCTTCCAGGTTACAGTTTCCATAGCTTTTGCTTTATTTTGCAGTTCCTCAATTTCACCACTTGGGGGAATACATGTCTAAAAATTCACAATCAAATGATCTTAACATTGACCCGAGAAAGTGTTCCACAAACTCAGCTCTCACAACAAGTCTTTTGCTCCCGGTACATCATCAGTATTACCGCTAATGCAACTAATAACAGTGTTCATAACAGAAAGAGCACCAACCTTATGATCAGAAAGACACATGTCTTCATTTGGCTTTTTAAGCTCCCTCGCTATCTCCAGCTCTAGTCGCCGTTGCTCCAGTTTGCGCTCTTTGTTCAAGCGCTTCTCATCTCTTTTCTCCTGCCGCAAGCGTTCACGTTCCTGGAGAGTCCAAAATTTGAGGGAGCATTAGGGAAGTGAAGCAAGTGTGTGTATGTGTGCTTGTGTGCAAAAACAGACAAGGGGCTTTACATGACTTTGCTGAGCAGTGTTAGAATTCAGCCCTAATACTGCTGTGCATTCGGAGGAAAAGTGCTTGAGGGCCAGAATCCTTTAACTCAGTATGAGAGTAGGGGAGGGGGTAAAGAAGAAAAAGTGTGCAACGGAAGGAGAGAAAGCAGGAATTCATGGAGAGAATAATGACTTTGCCCCTTTTTATGGCAGTGGCCATGTGGTTGTGTGTGTTTCTGAATTCGGCCGTGTGCATGTGAACTACCTCTGCTTTCTTGCGAGCCTCAACAGCCTTCATCAGCATTACATGTTGCCTCCGCCTTTCCCTCTCCTAAAATGGTTTAAAAAAAAAAAAAGTGGACGCATTAAGGTGCACGCACTGTACAAACAGCACTCAAGGTCGACTGACTTCATGTAAAACTGAATTCATTAGAGGCACCATACTCGAACAAACACAAAACAATGCTTCACATGTATACACTTTTCACATGTATGGTGGAAGCATAAGTGAACAGTACGGTAGTACAATGACAACCAAAAAGCGACACATAGATGCGATACAAAGTAGATGTGATGACAGGCTCAGAAAAAAAAAAAAAAAAAAAGGAAAAAAGAAGCAGCTTGAATCGTTGATGGCGCCTCTAAACTAAAGCTGACACAACAAAAGCGAGAAAATGCTAGTTCCAACAAGTTGTCTGACGTGCCACACAGTCGTTGCAATCAAAACAACAGCAAAAAAAAATTACGCGAGTCAACGCTGATCTTTATTTTCAGCCTCATTCCAGTAATATTTGGTGAGGGAATGACAAAGAGGAACGGATAGTTAAAAAACAGCAAAAAACCCCAAAACAAAACAACAAAAAAACAGAGCAGTTCCACTTCAGTGGTTTTGGCAGCTGAAGTATTAGCACAAAGTGTGACTGCTGAGGATGAGACATCTGTGTTATTCTTTTGGTGCATGATACACCGCCTACTGCAAAAGGGCACAGGACTCACTGGTGACTGACTATCTTTTTATGTGATCTGTTTACGGTTTCCTGTTCCTTTGTATCAACCTGTCATTCCCTCTGTGATCTACCAGGAAAACACAGTTGCTACTATTAGGATTTGCCAAAAACATCCCCAGCACACAGAGACCGAAACAGACTGTTTGTGAGGACTGGTTTATCATAGTCGTAAACAACCAAACAAATAAACAGCTCAACACCACAAGTTCTGCTCTGCAGGAGTAATTTTTCCCTTATTTGTTAACTTTTTTTTCTCAACAACTTAAAAAAAAACAGGAAAAGTTTTAAAAAAGTTAATGAAACCACACATCCTTTCAATCCTAAAAAAAACTATATATACACTGTCACAAAAACAGGCTTCAAAGGTCAACATTATTTTATGGATCTCATTTTTTACCCACTCATTGAATGAAGTTATAAGTGGGGCGAGGCATTGATTTCCTCAGTCCTTTTCAATACAAATAGGCCAATCTTTAGATTCAGCTGCAACTGTGCATTATGAGTGGAAAAAAAAGGTCTACAAGCAGGAGAGCCAGGCCAAAATTAAACAAACTACTTAGAACCATATTTGTTGTCATGGTGGAATCAAATATGTTCTTAACCTTCTGTGAAATGGGTCAATTTTAAAGCGAAAGTTCAGACTGTGGGGGTATGTTCCTGGACGTGCCACCACCATGAAGACAAAATGACTCCCAGTAGCTGTTTTCATTCTTTGTGCAAAGTACAGGAACAGTGAATGACAGAGAGGCTGGCATGGGGCAGGTTAAAGTCCAGAACTCTATGGACTGCAGAATAGATGCACGGACGAACAGACACAAGCTCGATCTCTGGGCTGAAATCGTCAAGCACTCATGGGTAACACAGGCTACTCCGATACAACAGTTAGACGATGTGCGTGATGGATGGAAACTCCTCGAGCGCTCTCTTTCTCTCTCTCTCTCTCAGACAGTGAGTGTGGATTGCCGAGCAGTCTTTGCAATGCATTTTGAGTAGAAGGGGGAGGACGAGGAAAGGGGAGGGGGACAGAAGCTGGCTGGCCACCGTGACAGGGTCAGTTGTCCCTCAGGACGAGCAGATGGAGGCAGCATACTGACTCTTTTTCTCTTTTGTTGGTTTTGCTGGAAAGCCATGCAGAAGAATGTAGTATGACAGCAGCCAGTGCTACACTTAATGCATTGCTATGACAACCATAACACAACCAGTTACACGATGCAGGTGTTAGATGTACAAAAATAAACATACCCATACCATATCTAGTCTATGCCTCTCCAACTCCTGGCAGAGAGAGTTGGCAAAGTATTATGGAACAGAAGTAATCACCAATACCAATAAGCAAGGAGTTCAACAAAGAGAAATGCTGAAACAAGTCATTAAAAACACATGTTTTGGATCTAATCTCATTCATACTTCATATTCTCACACATCTATGTATTGTATTTAAATTTATACTAACACACACATTTAAGGATGTTTAAGGTCCATCAGGCATGGGCTGGTTGATCAGTGGTCAAAACTGCTAATTTTCAATCTCATAGTTTAATGTTGTTTTGATAGGATGGGCACATGGAGCATAAAGTGTTGCCCCTCCCCTACTTATTACTGCACACTGCCAGTCAAGTTGACTTAAAGAAGAATCCGTCTTACAAGAAAAACAGATTGAGCTGTTTGGAATGTGTTTCAGTCAATACAGATAGCATCGGTGTGAAAATAAAAAGAACATACTATCCTTATGAGCATAGCTTTGGTTCAAAACTACAATTTCCAAAGTACAAGCAGTATGTCTGTCAAGCCTCTCAAGATAACATCAACTTGTTACTTACAAAAATCAGTATAAAAGTATATTCTGTGCAATAAAAATACTTTTAAATTTGACCAGAGTTTTGTTTATATTTTTTCATAATGCCAAAAATAAATGACATTAAGTTGTCATTATAATTGTTGCTTTTCTTCTTCAAATTTAACCAGTCACCACATGATTCACATTTTTGTTCAAAGTTTCTGTGTAAACGGTGACAGGAAGGAAACTATATTGCTTTTACTCAAGGTGACAATCTGATCCCAGCCCATGCTTAAGCTACATACATTCTTACATTAGTAATCATTTCACTTGAGAGCCTAAGAAAGTTGTAGTAAAAGCCTACCTGGTGTTTAAGAATCTCTGCCTGCTGCCTCCTCAACTCTTTCTCCTTGAAAACAAGAAAGAAATGACAAGGGAGAGAGAAATTAATGTGCTCCCCTCCAGTTAATATCATGGAAATGACTACAGACAGATGGGACTTTTGTTTATTTTAAATACTGCGTTTCATTTGTTTGCTATGTGCCTTTCAAGTAGTAAAGGCCCATTATACATTTTTAATTACCATAATCATCCTCATTCAAAAAATGTGCATAATGTATGCTTCTGCGAAACATACCTTTATGCGTTTCTCAGCCTCTAATATTTTGGCATTGGCAGCTTCTTCCTTCTTTTTCCGTTTGGCCTATGAATAAAGAATACAGTGACAGGAACACATCAATCAGTCTTGGTTGAGAGCTTTGTTGCACGTAAAGTGACTGTTTGCAGCTTTCTGGCTTGAGCAAAGATTTCTACGCTCTTGAATGCCAGTCAAATTTGTAAAACAGAGGAAATGAATAATGTATCTCTTTAACGTGTAATTGTGAAAATGTTGAAGCCTCCTGTTAAGTGTGGCTTGCCAACCGTGTCAACTCAAAATTGATTTAGTCCTGTTAAAACACTTTGAGGCTCATACAGAATAATTGTGTGCGTCTGCAGATGTGTGACGTGCGTGCAACTTGAAATGTGTGTTTGCGTGTGGCAAACAGCACTTTTTTTTTCTCCCCTTGACCCACTTATGCTAAACTGTTACTGTTGTCTGATAAAAAAAGACTTTTCTGTCCAATTTAAATAAGGTCTGAAGAGGCAGCAACATCCATTTTAATATTCAACACCCGTCAACCAAGACCAATTTAGCATTAGTTCCATGTGGAATTATGCCTAAGAAGACGCAACTCCCTCCAATGCATGCTGCTGTTCAGTAATGAGCTTTAGGAAGATTAAAACACTATAGACTTGGGGGCTCCAGCTATCCAGGAATGCTCTGCTTAATCAGAGGTGCTGCTGGATCAGATTCTCTACCTCCAAAATTTGCTGCGCTCTCAGTTCTTTCTCCATTCGAATCTGCTGAATGCGCTTGATCTTTTCCTGCAAGAAAAAAAAACAAAAAAAAAAAACATAATCTCTTAATATTTTAGACAGTGGAAGACATCCACTTACAAAATCACTTTCCTACCACTCCATTTTCACAAGATAGACTATACAGTGAAGTTTTACAAGCAGAAGTAATAACAGCAATTGGAAAGTAGGAGTCAGTGACAAAAGTCAACATTTAGCCAAAGATTCAGTGCCGAGGGTTGTAAAGGAAGGAGAAACAGACAGACATTTCATCAGCACACACCTGCTGCTTGAGGATCTTGATCTGTTCCTTCTGCTTTCTTCTCTCTTCTGCTGCCATGATGGCTGCAAAAAGACAAGGTGGTGTTTTATCACGGGCCAGAAAGATGATGAGCACTACAATTTACATTTATGAGAATTCATAAGAACAAATGTGCTCGTGCTCAGATCAGAATGTACAATGTGAGCACCTGAGCTTTTCACAGCAAGAAAGAGAGAACACAAACAATCCCTAAAAAGAGAAAATATTTCATTAAAATGATCTGGTCGTAGAAAACAATACTAAAGTGAAAATAAATGAGTTGGAGATCATTGTTCTATTAGTTTTTAAATTCGTTCCAGTAAGTTGCTGTTATCATTTTATCATTCTTGTGAACAGCTAATTCATAATTTTGTACTCAGACATATTTAGTTTCAAACACTGAAAGCACATATGATGGTTTATGCTCCTGCCTTTATATCTTTAAAAAATTTTAATTCTGTAATCAAATTTCAGTTAAGTTCCTATATAAAGCTGAAATGAATAAATAATTAAAATAAACCAAATCTCACAAAATCTCAGAATCCTCAAGATCAACACTTATGAACGTAACAGTTTACCCATCAATCAAGTAAACCATTGTTTATGTACAAAGGGGTGTCGGTTCTAATTTTCACCCCAAAAAATTCACTTCACCCGACTTGTGATTATCATTATTTTTCTGGGATATTAAGAGACATTAGTAAGAATCATATTGGACAGGAATAAGAGGTTACTTATTGTAAGACATCTGAAAAGCTAAACTGACTTGAGCTGCATTTGAGCTCATCCCAGCATAAAGACCAAAAGCATTTAATTTACTCTACTGTTTTATATTCAGTTTTTGTTTGTTGTTGTTTTTGTTTTTATTATTACTCTTATTTTGTACTGTTCACACATTCTGACAGATTAAATTTCCTACTTATAGGTAAAAAAAAAAAGGATCATCTTCAGTATTCTAGGTTCAGGATTACAAGGGACACATAAGGTTTGGTAAGTTTATTTACTTTTTTTCTGGTTATTAGTGTTCAGAATACTACTCCAACAATTTATTTCAGGCCATTGACTATATGTGCAAAAGTCAGCAGCACATACGACATGCGTGACTAACACATATAGTAAGTTTAACACATGTAATAAGTTTTCAGAACAGCTCTTGAATTAAACAGAGAGGTTTAAAAGTGACTAATAGCATGAGCTGATTATCAGATGATGGCATTGGTTACTGGCAAAAACAGCCTAACAAAGAAATGTGTTTCTCTGGAAAAAGGCAATAAAAAAAAGCAAAGGCAATCAACCATATTAAGTAATTTGTATTTGAGGAAATTTTCACATCAAATCAAAGAAGCGATGAAATAAACTTGAAATGTTAAAACGGTTGAAATGTGTTGATCCATTACACCAAACAGCTCTGGTTTCACTTCTCAATATAAGTGGAACCTAAGCAAATGATATTTCACTTTTTGAAATTCATTATCAGGCATATCCAATATATATATATATATATATATATATATATATATATATATATATATAATATATATATATATATATATATATATATATATATATATATAAATAAAATCTATACACATAATGAACTAACAGCATGGTAGCAAAAAGATTAGAGCAGGGAGAAGATTAAAGCTTGCTCTTTAAAGATGAACATCGACACAAACAAAGGCTGTAAGAGCAGCATGAGCTCCCCAAAAGGTCCTGCCGGTATTCATACTGAACTCATTCAGATCAAAGTAGTTCGAAGTGACACTCTGACCAACTGAATAACCTGCACCAGCATGTTTACCGCAACCTCACCTTGCTGTCTGCGAGCTTCTTTAGCTGCACGTGCCAGCGCCTGCTTTTCCAGTTTTCTCATCAGTTTCATCTGGGCAGCCTGTCGGGCAATTTCTGCACAAAGAACAAAGAAGAGCACTATCAGTGGTGAACTTCAGGGAAGAATTCAGCACTGCTGTAATATTCCACAGCGTTTTATGTCTTTCTTTATTCATGTGAACTGCTTCAAATTTGATCAGGAATTATACAGTCATGTTCAATGTATTAGGATATAATTAAAATGTTCATTTATTTCACTAATGTTTCACCAAGTTAAAGACATTACATGGGTTAATTACACACCGACAGACATTTTAAAGCCTGCATTTCACTTAATTATTAAGATTTTTTGCATAAAGCTAATGAAAATACAACATTTAAGATCAGAATGTAACATCAGGCTTATAAAAAACTACTTTAATACAAAATACGGGCTTAATAAAAGGCATGTTTAATTCTGTAATTAAAGTAGAAGTAGTTTTTTTTTCAAACAGGTAGGTTTCTTTTTCTTCATTGGAACAAAGCATGAGCAGGATTCCAACTCTTGTCCACATCCTTTGAAAACTAATATCTATTTAAAAAAAAAAAAAGACATTCTGCTGATACAGATAGAGAAACTGCTCCATCAACATCGGGGCTCATTTCCTGTTCTAACCTTGAGCTTCCAGCTTGCGCAGAAGTTTGACCTCACTGGGACTGGGCCCTTCTGTTACGAGCTGATCGCCCACGTTAGGGGGCCGTCCCTTCCTCCGTCGACCAGCTTTGGTAACATCTCCCGCTAGCTGCCGCTCTGAGTTCGGAGGACGACCCCTGCGACCCTCCATGGCCAAAATTCGAGGGACAACCTCTTCTTCCTTCAATAGGCTCCACTGCAAACCCTGGAAAAACAAACAATGGGGAGGACAAAGTGAGCTTAAGCAGATAAATCCATTCTTTTAGTATTTAACATTGTCTAACAATAACATTTGTTATATTACTAAGAACTACCTGTTTCTTTTATATATATATATATATATATATATATATATATATATATATATATATATATATATATATATATATATATATATATATATATATATACATTCTAATATACTTATAAAACAAAAACTATCACAATTGATGTCTTCTGTTTCCCTTTCCTTCAGAAATGTACTAAATAAATTTTTTTTAATATCATTTGTGCTTCAAATGACTCCCATATACACACATACACACACACACCTACTTTATTGTTTCACTCATTGCATCATAGACAAAAACTACTGCGCACAAAGTCTTTACCCACACCTTCTTTCTTTGTATTATGAATCCAAGAAGCATGACTTTTTCATGCTCTACTCAAGTAGCGTTGATCAATCATTGTGAAAGCTTTCTGCCAGGCTTTTAAAGACCTTTGAACAATAGCTGCTCTTTTACTTAGTTATTATAAAAATGATTCAAGCCCAAAATTATTTATACTCCTGGTAGAAATAAGTGAAAAATATTGTTCATACAACCCAGACAATTGTTACCGATAGAAATGAGAAAATGATAATTAAACACTGTAAGATAAGTATCAGAAAATTAACATATCCCACACCTTTTATTTGGCTTTTAATTTAGATTTCAATTTAAAAATTGCATGTTGAGGTTAAGATTAAGGTATCAATATCTTTATTGATATTACAGCAAAGCCCTCATACCATCGCCCTAATGTTCAGCTCTCTCCACAAATTCCCTATAAGATTCAAGTCTCCAAATAAATAGTTAACAGTAAAAATTTAAAATTACTTTAAACCTAAACCTGGCAGGTGTATAAATAAGTTGAATATAGAACTAAAATTGAATGTCTGCATATAGTTTTGTGCATGTACAGTTTCTTTTAGGAAAAAATTCCTACCTGTTTAACTTTACATTTTGTTGCTTTATAACCTTGGTGTAACAGGTTGGGATTTTGTGTGATAGACCAACAAGAGGTAGCATATAATTGTGAAGCAAAAGAAGAAAAAAAAAAATCTTTCACCATCTTCTATTAATGAAAATCTGAAAAATGCAGCACGGGTTTGTGTTCAGCCCTTGTGCTACTTTGTTCTGGTCTCTTATATAAGAACCAAATAAAATACACTGAAACTTGTGGCTAATATAACATGAAAATGTGTTGAAAGGGGTATGAATAAAGTCAAAAGTGTAGAGTATTTATTAAGTATCATTCCCTACAGCTTAGGTATTTTGCTACATATAACAAATTGGCCAAGTTTTTGGATTGAACTGAAAATGAGTAGAAGTACACCAAGCTGGATCATCCGGCAGTCACTGGATGATTAAAAGCTCTATTGACCCTGACCAGTGATGAGCTTTGGAAATTTTATATATTGAATTTTATCTGATCAGTAAAAACTACATATGTAAATGTAAACTGATAACACTGTTTGGTGTAGACATTGTTACAGAGGCAAGAAGAATTTAACCCTTTTTAGTATTAGTGAAGTCTTGAAATATAATATGTGTGTGGTTTATTCCAGCTGTAAGGCAAGTCGGTCAGCAGACAACGGGAAGGCTGAATGAGTTATGGTAAAGTTGAGTTATTCTATTCTTTTAAGGATTCAACTTCAGTCTAGGTTGGAACGTTCTGCCAGACTACTGGGAATCATACTGATTGCAAATATAAAATGTTAATAACACAATATTTTACAGAATCTGCTTGTAGCGCATGGTGGAGTTCCTCAGCTCCTAAAGCAAAATAACTAATGTCTGAATAGCAGAAAGGTTCCTTTAAAAAATAGATTTTATGTCTAAAGGAAAAGACTCAAATGAAGCCAATTATTCAGAGGATTTTGAACAATTAGAAGAAAGTTTGGATCACACAATACAAATAAAAAAAAATAGAAAAGAAAGAGGAGTGAATAAAGACTGTTTCAGAGAACTGTAACATATCACTGGTCACCTGCGGAAGTAATGTCAACTGATTATTACATTCTTCATGCACAGTGAGAAGCCTATGAACCTGGGCTACTGAGGGTTTAGGCTGATTCTATCAGTGACAGTGACTGCTGCACGAAGCTTTGACGGCAGCTAGATGAAAAGATGAACAGGGATCAGGGACAGAGAGAGAGAGATGAAAGGCAGTCACCTGGGGTCCTTCTCTGGCTTCATAGAAGTCACCAACCCTTATCTTTGCACTGAAGCTAAAATTATCACGCGTGATGCCACTTATTCCATTTCTGGATAGATACTAAAGAAGAGAAAATAATAATGCCATTGGTTTAGGCAGAGAGAAAAAAAATGAAATTAGCGACATTGAAAAGCATCTTGGAGGCACTAGACTGAAGGAAGTCTACGACAACAGTGCGTCTGTGCAGTGCTACTAATCATTATAAAAGCAAGGGGACAAATAAAAAAAAGAGCAAAAGCTCTCAGGAGAGAAAAATGGATCTGACCTTGGGATGCACAATTCTGGCCCCTTTCTATTTATCTGTGCCATTGCTAGTCTTTTACTGCCTGCTGAATGACTAGAAGTGAGCGAATGTTACTGCGTAGACATTTTTTTTTGTCAGCACCATGCTCTGAGGCAGTTTGGATGACTGCTATGCTTGAAATTTCAATGAAGCAAACACAGAAGACTAGATACAATTGAATACTGAGAAAATGGAGCAAAATTGTGCATCCCCCGAAACTAAGCATTAATCATTTCGGCGGCAGGGAGAGGTGAATAAATTGGCACAAGAAGTGAATCTAAGAGCACCGTCTCTCACTATTAGGGTCGTGGAAAGCGGTATGGGGGTGGGATTTGAGCTGAAGCAGAAGCAGAGGCAAAGTTCTCTAATACTGATGCATAAACATTTCTGTGAGCAAGCCGAAATTTTCCGAAATGAATTTAAACATAGTTCCTTAAATCAATGAAACATGCTGTCAGAAATGGCTAACATTATATGTCTTGTTATGAATCGTTTTTTCATTGGTTTGCCCACAAATTTGCTGGTGCATCACTAATGAGAGTAAATGCGGCACAGTGAGAGCAAGATACCTTCATCACATCTGGGTACTGTCTCAGCTTCTTGCCACAAGGAGCGTAGTAGGACACCTCACCCTGCGGGCGTCCACCCACCGACTTGATTCTTGTTTCTCTCCGCCACCTAGGAGTAAAAATAAAACAGGTGTTCAGGCAGCTCGTTCTTCACACTGCACCGCGTATGAAAGCAGAACAATTTGACGTGATTGCTAAATAAAACATATACTTCACTTATTTTCTGACTCTGAACTTCTTGTACGTACCCCAACTCCAGAGGTACCATCAACTCCTTTTCATCCATCACCCTCTTCCTCTTCCCTAAACCTGTAGAGAGGTGGTGTGAACCGTCAGAGAAAACTCACATATGAAGAGAAGCCGGACTTTTGTTTTTGCCACCTTTACCGACATTGTGTGACACAAACAGCATTTGATCCAAATTTTACTTGACGGATATGTAAAAGCTAAATACTGAAACAGAAAGATATTTAAGCAGGGGAGAAGATCAAGCAGTTGAGAACAAAAAGCGCAGGTGAAATACTGTAAATATGTTACTTCCTGGCTAGTTACACCTATGTCCTGTTTTATGTCATCTGCGTAATCTCTCATTGAATGTGGCGGAAATAAACCTTGCTGCAGTGCCAAATAACTTGTCAGGACTCTTAGGCATGCCCCTACAGGATTTAAGGGCTGCGGTTGAGCCATGACAACAAAATGTCTCCTTCCTGTCTTGCAAAGAGGAACAAGCCCTCTTCATACTCACCTGAGTATAAAGGGAGTGTATTTCCTTTTAGGCAGCACACTTGCATTCTTTATGCATTTGATAGTATGTACGAAGCTGTTGTGGGAGTTGTAAAAAGTGTGACTGTACAGGGTTTTGTGCCCCGTAAGGCCTTATGGTTAGGCTGAAAATAGCAAACAATATTCCAAAGGGAACAACTAGGCAACAGCTTTACACCCCTTGTTTACATAAAAATCTGGAAATTTTCCTTCCGCGTAAAATCGCACTGAGGATCAGTGGATCTCTCCGGAGTGAGGCTTTTTAAAGCTTTACTTTTTCTTAAAATCTTACCATCCCTCTGTGTCACTTTAAAAACACAAGCTGGACCTTCTATCATACAAAAAGCCTGTTTCACCAAAATAAGATGAGAGGAATTTATTAACTTAAATTTGTCTTAGAAGGTGAATGGTGTTTTTTATTTTCTTACATTTTTTATAAAACTTAACTTATGTGTTCTATCCCACATAACTTAAATGGATTGCCTATTACAGTCTTAAGGCAAAAATACAACTACATGTTTCCTGTTTGCCTAGAGGCTGATGGTAGACTGGACAGGGCCCAGGTAAAAGAGGATCTCAAATCAACAAATCAAACAACAACAAATATTACTATGTTTTATGTAAACTCTTTTCATAATATATAAAACTTTATTTGACATAAATTGTTGTTTAATTAGAAAAATGTTATTTTTGATGGTCTTGTGACAAGGACTGTTTATATGAAAAGCCTAATAAAATTAAATAATTATCCCCTAAAAACATTCTTATTAAGTGCTGGAATGGTTTGGAATCATTGTAAGAGAGAGAGATCCACTTCAGTCTCTAGGAACAAAACAACCAATGACGTATCTACAGCAGAAAACGTATCAACTCATCATGAACTCTCCACAAAACCCCTTCTAAAAAAATCTGAACTGTCCCTTTAAGTAAAAATGTTAAGACTGTCATCCCTCTACATTTTTGCTTGGAATTTCCTGGAGATACTTCTGTGACACTAAGTAAACTTGAAGGTCAGCTTTTTGTCTGTCATGGGTTGCTAACATAAATACAAATCAACTTCCTCCATGCAAAACCAAAGTTTCTCACAAAACACAAACAAATGCTAAATATTATCACTACATTAAAAACATACATGCAGCATCAGAATAAGCATTTCACCTGCAGAGAAAATAACCAGAACTCACTGTTTAACACCATACAATGTACTCTCATATCTGCAAGCCCACCATTTCTATTATATATGATGTTGCCTCCTTGATCTGGTTATTAGAGTCACTGTGGAGAGCAAGTGATTTTTCAATCACAAATTCATCACACTGTTAACATCACACTGTTAACAAATATTAACATGAAACAGTATATTTTCCCTCTGCTTCCTAAACATACACAGACTAGCCTCCACAACAGCATTTTTGATGTGCTTCGTCGTTTTAAATATATAGTTGTATGATGTTGACCACCAGTCCTCACAAACTCTCTCTAACAAGGCATTGTAAGTAACAAAATAAAAAACAATGCAAGGCTTTACCTAATGGAGAAGCTAGGCTGTAGGAAGAAGAGCCTGCAGAGCTGTGGTAGGCCAAGGCACTGGAGCTGGTGGCAACAGAAGGACTCTTGATGACCTGTAGGTTGAGAGGGGAGCAGCTGGTGGTGGTGTGGTTGGTTGAGGTGTTCAGTAGCTCTGGACCTTTGGTAAGCCTGCGAGGAGTCATCTCTTTTTTGGATGATCCAGAGGGCAGCAGCTTTAACTCCTTCACTTTCTTTCCTGAAATGTCGCTGTCAGAGTTGCTGTCAGACTCTGGAAATGGAACATGGGAATCAACAAAAAGGAAATTAGTTAACCATTATAAAGAGTGGAAGGGGAAAAAAACTGGTGAATTTCAAGTTTGTTCTTAATTTTGATGAATTTGCTGAATAGGGGGAAAAAAAGGCTTTTTCTATATTGGGCCTTCTGATCACCAATCATTGGCAGTCAGGGGAAAATCGGTGGACTTTAATTGACTCGTGTAGGAGTGGTTATTAAAAAAAATTATTTTTAGTTATGTTCAAGTTGCATGGAATGACAATCACTACCTGAAAGACTATCATCAGAGTCCTCTTCATCCTCCTCTTCGAGGTCATCATCCTCATCATCATCGTCGTCATCTCCTGAGTCGTCTGATTCCTTGTTGGCTGGAAGACCAGCTGTGGGGTTACATGTTCCAGGGATTCCCACGCCAGGAATTCCAACCCCAGGAATACTAACTCCAGGAATCCCAACACCAGGTTCTCCTCCTCGAAACAAATCTACCAGAGACTGCACCAGATGATTCTGAGAGAAGCCCTTCCAGGCAGCTAAAGGGTCTGCTTGTCCCGGCGCTGGTGTCTGCCCTTTAACCTTGGGCGTCTTGCTTTTTCTAGATGTATGACCCGTGGCATGGGGTGAGGTAGTTGGAGGCTGCGATGGAGGACCAGCCTGGGCACTCGCTGGGGTCCTACTTGCCCCTGTGCTCAGATTGACAGGCATCGACCCAGCGTCTGAGTTGGGCTGGGGAGACCTGCCCTGAGAGGCAGCATCTTTGCGAGGTTTGGTGATGAGGGCCAAAGGTGTGTCCTGAGTGGTGCTTTGGATGACTCCATTTGGGTGATGAGGTTCGGGGAGACCCAGCAGGGCACTTGAAAGGAAGAGGTTGGAGTGATTGTTCTGGGGTGGAGTAGGCGGAACAGGTGGCAATGGCGGCGAAGACAGCGACGTCCTTTTGGGGGATTTGTTTGGCCCCTGCTGCTGCTTCTTTTGCTCAGCTGGGAATGACTGCCCTTGGGACATGAGAGTCTGAGGAGAAAAAGGGAGGTAGAGATCAAGGAAAGGCGAGGAGAAAGGGGGTGGGGGCGATGCAGAATGTAAGGAACAAAAAGAGGCTACAGAAAAAAAAAATAGAAGCGAAACGGGACAAAGTGGAGCCACTCTAGCTGTCAGTTCGCATTGCTTTGGATTGTTTGAGCAGGTGACAAAACTACAATGCTGAACATTGGTACGGTTAACTGTGTCTAAGCCTCTTTTTGGGAAACAAACAGAACATAAAAGCAATAACCAAAGACATTGTTATCGACCAAGTTAGCAAAAAAAGACACTGTGCATCCTACTAAAACTCTAATTACTTGTCTGCACATTTGAAAAGCCGAACATTCGTTATCATCCATTCGGATGGGCATGTTTGCCTTTTCTCTGTACCGATGACAAGTTTAGTTCAATCTGTGCTTAAGCAAAAGCAGGTTAGACTTTTATGCTGCACTTTCAACTGGATGTGATATGAAGTGAAACAAATCAATTTCACAGACCATGAAATACAGTAACAGTGCTAAAACCACAGGGGGAATTTAGCCCAGTGTAAACTTCTCTACCTGCTGAAACAAAAAAGGAGAAGTGATTTTCACAAAATAAGATCTCAATATGCTTATGCAATTCATCATAATCCTTACACTTGGAAAAAATGAAATCTTTACCTGTAAAGGTCAAAAAAAGTCAATCTTAAAAGAATTTCATCTGAACTGACTGCAAATAACACTGCAAGAAGTGCAATACAATGGAGATTAAACTAAAACTAATAATCCGTTTATCAACTGGCTAGTCAAAAGCAAATATGAGCAAAGTAAATCAGTCAAAATGTAATAACCAAAACAAGGAACACTATAACTTTAAATTAATTATACAGCTTCATGACCCAATGATGAAAGGAGGTTTCAACATGTTTAGCTTGTAGCATCTTTAAATCCCTGCAAAGATGCTGTGATGGACACTTCAATTTACTGAAGTTTTTTAGATTTCTGAGAGGAAAACAACTGGAATTAACAAGCAGATTATAACTACCTAACAAACTGAGCAAAATAACAATGTGAAGTTCCAGCAAAGTAGGAAGACATTAATGAAAATTCATAAGGCCATTTCAAATACTATGCCATTCATGTATTCTGAAAATGTTCTCCCAAAAGCACAGAAATATTTCATTCAAAAAGGCCAACTTCTTTAATAAATAACCCCCTCATCCCTCCATCCAGCCATTGTGCTAATAACTTTTCCACTCCACAGCCCACAATGCAACATGGTTCTAAAAATTCAAATAGACATGAAACTTTACAGCAAGGCTTCTTCTGATGTACAGTGCTGGCCACATTTATTGACGTACCTCTAAACATGTTTCGTGGTAGCAGCATAATCTTACATGACTTTAAGTATAAATTTATTTAGTGGGTGAATTCTCATGTTAAGAAATAATACTTTTTTAACAGAATTACTATTGACACACTTCAATACCCCGTTCTGTGCTTTATATAGCTCCCTTTTAGCAACTGCCAATAATAATAATATTTTTGAGGGTTGGCACTGATAGACAGAGGATTTTTGGCCACTGTATTTTGCACTTGCTTTATAGGGTGTTTCTTCCAGGTTTTCTGTGGGATTTAGGGGGTTGAGATGGCAATCAGGTTTTGTTAAAAATTTATCAACTGATTTGGCCACATGTTTTTGATTCTCATTATGATGAAAGACTAAATGATGACGTATTTTCTATTTACAGGTACAATCTACCAGCTTTTTTGTGAAACACCCTCATATTTCAAAAGGTTTGATACCGTGCAGTCTTACAAGGTTCTCAGGGATTAAAAAAAAAAAAGTTTCCACATGTTTAGCTTAGATTTCATGCCAAACCCACCTGGAGGGTTGTGGCAGGAAAATTTTAATCTTAGTCTTTTGCAACCACAGGATAAGATCCCAGTTAAAAGTCATCCTTATGTTTATGATGGTTTAATAAAAAAAAAGGCTTTTAACTGGCATAGCTTAATGTTAGTCAGCTGGCACTGAAATAACATCTACTGGTTGTTAATATGATTAAAGAAGTCAAGAGAACACTCTTTTCTAACGTGCTTCAATTTCTAACGTGCTCCACTACTATAGCACTTGCTGTGGAGGGTGCCAAGATAAGTATGGGTCATTGTCCAACCCAGTGGCTAGTGGATAAAATACCTGAACTTCTGAGTCCTATCCTATGTGTACTCCAGGGATACAGAAAATGAAGGATCACTTATTGATAATCGTGAGAAACTCTGATCAACTTAAAACAACATAGACAAATCTTAGGTAAAATTACTTTACAGCAACTGTTTGAGGTGTCAGTAATTTTATACATAAAAAACTATATCTTACAATTTTGTTTATCCGCTTTGGAATAAGTTGAATTTTTCAATTTTGTCTAATTTACACATCTTTAACAGAGAACACACTTTTAAAATGATGTGAAACTGCTGTCACTCTTGTGAAGATATAAAGATTTACTTTGTTCTTAGGCATGTATGTTCCCTTGTGAATGTCTGTGAGCTGTTTGGGTTTTCTCTTGAAAAATGTAGTGACTGGCTAAAAGGTTTAACAAAGTGCAGGTCATCTGATAGTAATGATGAAGACGGGAGATAATTATAGCTGCGGGTCTAACTGTATGCTCAGCTTTAGTGAATAATTTCATTACAGTCAATTTGCAGAGGATAACTTTGGTCACTAAAGCTGGATGTGCAGCTGTGATTCTCTAGATTGCTTCTCACAACATACAATGTGGCAACTGCTGTGTCTTTGTGGGAATATAGGGAGAGAAAAAAACCCCATCCAACTGCAGTCATCAGGCAGGCCTTACCTGTTTGAGCCTGAACTCACTGATCTGTGCCAGTGAAGCCTCCAGCTGTTTTTTCTTGTTGGATTTGGTGGCACTGGGGACAGTGTGCCTCGGTGGCTTCAGCGACGACTTCTGTGGGCTCGTTAAAGACGAGGTCAAACCAAAAGGTTTTGGGGAGGTAGATGCCAGGAGGGTGGAGCGGGGTGGAGAGGGGACAGAGAGAGGTTTCGGGGAGGAGCAGAGGGAGAGAGGGAGGTGCTGGGGAGAGGAGGACGGCAGCAGTTTGGGAGGTTTGGGGGAGGCAGTGCTGGACAGTGCTCTTGGGGATGTGGTGAGAGCTATCGGGGAGGAGGTTGGTGACGGCTCCCTGCGAGGCTGGGTGAGGAGTGCGAGAGGCTTAGGGTTGGCAGCCAGGCCAGTGGACTGAATCACACTGAAGTGTTGCTGCGGCTCTTCAGTCCGGGTCCTGGAGCTCTGCAGGCCCAGAGGCGAAGTTTGGGACAAGGTGGGCAGGGAGACAGAGCAGGGTAATGGCACAAGAGTTGGGGGGTTGGAGGGCACCTTCTTCGCTTGGTTGTCCTTTTTGACCTGGACCTCCCTAGAAAGTGACCTTTCACTCTTTCCGGTTCCAGTGCTTGGTAATAACACCTGAGGAGGACAATCATCAGAAAATTATTAGATCAAATGGTATGACAACTTATGATAATATATATTTATAGTTTTGCTTCAAATAAAGATAGACTGCACATTAAAGTTTAGCCTTGATTGTTCTCATTTCATCTTTACCTTTGCCTTCTTTTTTATCCGTTTCTCAGATTCTGAAAGTTCACTTTGCTTGTCATCTTCTTCATCGTCCTCCTCATCGTCATCATCGTCCTCGTCTTCCTCTGCGAGGTCTTCCAGATCGCTGCTAAGAGAGCCGTCGCTCGAGCTGTCCGAGGACGTGCCTGATTCACTGTGACTTGCCAAAGAAGCCCCTGCTGGCTTCCTCCGAGACTTCTAAATGTAAAACAGTAAGAATCAGCCTCTCACATCAAGAGATTTCTCTTTGAAGAGAAGACTTGATGTTAGCACTAACCTTCTCTTTAGGTTTTACAATCGTCTTTTCCACCAACTCTGATGGATTGTTCTCAGGGCTGCTACGGTGAATATTAGACGGATCGGAATTTCTGGTCGGCTTTGTTGGTGCCTGAACGGGAGTCGGACTCGCAGAATAGCTCCCTGATTGTGTGGTGGGAGGACAGACCCCGCTGCCATTCACTGCACCATTCACCCCTGGAAGCACAAAATCTGCCGCATTACTGATCAGCTTCATCTTTTCTGAGAACTTTGGCAACAAGGGGATAATTGAATATCTGGAACTAACTGCAGAATGAAATGAGGCTAATAAAAATATTGATTTATACATGTATCTCATCAAATGTGCTTGGCTGTACGAGGCACAAGCCCAACATGAGTGGTTTACATAATAAAAGATAAATTAAAAGATACTGTGAAATTAAAAGAGCACAAGAAACAGAGATTATGAGAGAGAACACGAGGGAAAGAGCCAGAGAAAGAAGTTAATAGAATGACTAAGTGAGCAGTGGAAGTCATTAAATCTATCTTGAAACAGGGAAAATCTCATCATAGGGCAAAGTGGATTTAGGTTGTGAAGGAAGAAGGGAGACAGATCAATGAAGGGGTCTTTAGCAAACTGCTGTACCTTTAGGCGGGTCGTGGCTATTCTTGCCAGGCGTCCTGACCTGAACAGGACTAGTGTTGTGATTGGGCTGAATGTGTGGGGCGAAGAAAGGAGGAAAGCCGATGAAAGAGGGGATAAAGGCAGCAGCTCCGCGGCCGTGGGCTTCAGCAGCTCGCCACCACTCTGAGAGGAGCGGAGGGTTAATTAGTGGTGTGATTTCATTTCCAAGAACTATTGCCAGGAATTCAAACCTTTTCTGCTTACCAGTCAGAGCTCCTAACTGTGGGTGGGCAGCCAGAGCAGCTGACATCCCAATTGAGCCCAGGCCTCCAAACTCGGGCCTGCCCGCCCCGGCAGTGTAGAGGGCTCCAAAGGCAGGGTGGTTCACCAGAGGGAAGGCACTTGACAACGTGGAGCCAATGAAGGGCTGATCTCCAGCTCCTCCAAACAGTCGGCCTTAGATAGATGAAAAAGGAAGGGAATGTTTTAGAGAACTACCCATACAGCAACAAGTGTGAATAACCCCTCAATGCTTTGACTACTTACAGTCAACAGACACAGAACATGTAAAAATACTTTCATTTTGTACAATAAAATCACAACTCAAATGTTTCAATCTTCTACTTAACACATTACAAATACTTTGACAGTTGCCATTTAGAATCAAATTTCTTGTTGGCACTGAAACAATTTTTTTTTATTGAACCTTCAGTTTACTATTGTGAATACACCATCTCACACTGTTTCATACAGAAAATGAACTTGGTTGCTATATAATTTTTCCATCCAAGAAATTAAAAGTTTTAATTTCTTGATCTACATTGAAGAACCTTACAAAATCTCCTTGTCCACTTGTTTAAAATTTGATTTTCAGAGAACTTTGTCCTAAAATTGACCATTTTCATGTCCTGAAGGCTGGGTTTAAACATTTTTCGATGGCATCATTGTTTTTGACATTACTAAAGAAAAGACATATAGAGTGGCTGTTTTCTGTTTGTTTAAGAAAATATTACGTTTTGATTAACTGAAAACTGCACAAATTTTCAACTGCCCAACATACACATGCTTCGGCTTAATGCTTGCAAGTATATGATAAAGCATTCGCCTGTTTCTGTACAGATCTACTGCATTGTTGATGTACCTTTTGCTTAAAATCAGTGTCACTAGAGTTTGCAAACTGAAAATGCCTGGACAACCTTAGAGGAAAAAAAAAGAACCATCTACCGGTATATAAAGTGTAAAAAGCTATCCTCCTTCCATTCTTTTGGCATTCAATTCCAGCTCAGAAGAATACTTCATCAACATCATCATCGTCTAGCGTTTTCCTGAGCACAATCATTTCTGGCAGGGGCGACTGCTACGTATTACCTCCTCCCAGAGTCAGATGCAATTTGGTGTGAGCATATTTCATGCAAATTCAATTTCTATTCCAGAAAAGGAAAGCAAGCCTGTCTGATGCCTCGGCATAAGCCAGGTAATACACAAGTAAAAAAAAAAAAAGAAAGAAAAGTGATGACTGTAGAAAAGGAAAGTGTTGTGTTCAATGCTGCAGATGAAAATGTCAAACTTCTATACACATGCAGACATCACAGAAATGTAGAGCAAAGTGACAGTGGAGCACAGCATTTCCTGATCTAATGCAGTCAAGCATATAATAACAGGGTCAGTTATAAATGCTCTTTACAAACGAAAAATCTAAAAATGAACATGGGCAGAATCTTGGGGTATTTTTAGGTGTGAACAAACTGTCTGTGGTTATGTGGCCTTGCCAGCATCCTGGTGTGTGACATATGAGAGTGTAGCCCTTTGTGCTGGCGTCAAGGTCCTTCTCTGCCACGAGACAGCAAATTCTGCCGTTTGAATGTCATTAGAATATGCTGAATATGTATATGTGCCCGCCTTGCCAGCGTCAGCTCGTGGATACGAAGATAAACGACTCCAACGCAACTGCCCCCCTGTAAAAAAAGGGCCGGCCACAGCATTCACTTACGCCTTGGGTGCCCACCTCTCCCCACTCCTCTGCACCCTTCTTTCATTCTCGGCAACACAAAGTGACATCTGCAAATGCCTTTTCAATATTAATGCAGGCTTCCAGAAAGCGAATAATTAAATCTAAAAATCTGAAGTGGGAGAGAGGCATGGGAAAGACATACCTCGGATTACCTACTCACTCTTCCTCACGCTGTGTCTCTCTGTTTCTCACTCTCACTCCCTCGCCCTGTTTTTCATTCCGCTTCAATCCTTCCTCCGCTCTGACAAACTGCACCGCCTGCTTTTTTTCATGTTTGGATGCTGCCGAAGGGGGATTAATTTGTTGTTTGTTGCAGTCAATCAAATTTCCACAGACAGATTTAAGTTAATTGCATCCGTGAGTTGATCCCATAAGGAGAGAGCGCTACAAGCGCTGATCAGCTTTTATTTATTCTCCAAGTGATATCCTCATCAATGACACATGCAAACAAAGTCAGTGCTCCTTTTTTTTTGTGTGTTCTTCAGATTTTATTTTTTTAAGTGTTGCTGGCGAAACTGCAATGAATCTTGAATCAATGTCTGAGACACACTGCAATAATCACAGATGTTTCCTGTTGCAAGTGAAAATGGTTCTTTTCTCATAAGACAGAGTAGAAAGGATAAGAGGGTGATTTCACCTTTTTTAAACAAACAGCCATAAATATGGTGGGTTTCAGAATTATTTTTTACTCTTGAGTTTTCTATAGTTCTTCTTGTACCGTAGTGAGAGCTTTAAAGCATGAAATATCCTTCTATTATCTCACCGTGCTTCAAACTTCACAGCTTTTTTCCCAGACTGGTCCGTCGAATTTCTTTGTTTTTTATGATACAATTTCCTGTTCTCTAACGAATCTCTGAGCACTCCACAGAACAGCTATATTGACGACCGTATTAGCTAATTAGGTGACTTCTGAGTGGAATTAGTTACACTGGATGGGGCTGAATTTTAGTGAATGACACTATTATTTATATTTTTATTTGTGAAACTTTTTGAAAACTTAAACATCTTCACATTTTCTCTGATTACAATCACAAACTTTGTGCATGATTAACAAATGACAAATTTGCAACCTGAGCAGTAGGTTTCTTCAGCCTTTGCTGGTGCTTTTTTGATGAATGATCTGCATGTCAAAATATTGATGCAGGTCACACTTCAAATTTTAATCTACAAAAATGTTTTAAAATCACGAATCATTCTGTTCCCTTCCTAAAAAAATGTCTCACGTCAATTTTTGCCAAAATCATATTTGGCCAAACCAAATGAGAGGTTTACAATTTTTCTAGCACTTCACAATTTTTGGTATATCTCACAGGATACACCAATAGAGATTATTCATCAAAATGTGGCAAAATGTGAAGTAACATATACATAACTGTAAGTCACTGCACTGCACATATCTGTGGTTGAGTTTACAAATGCTTTCCAAGAAAATATTTTAAGAAAAGGCCTGGCTTGCTAGATTCTCATAAAGTAGGTAAATGTTTAGTGCCAACACTCTGCCTCTAAGCCTTTCATCCAAATCTAAAAATCGCTTATCTAGAAAATCTGAGCACACATAGAAGTACAGAGGGATAAGAGGGATGCATAATGCATTAGAGGGAGATGCTCCTAATGGCTTCTTCTTCGTTTTGGGCAACACTGAGGATCCTGACGGCAACACAAGGGGCTTTATTTTGCTCTCTCCCACTTCCTCTACTTGTAACAGAGAGAAACACATACACTACAATCACAGAAAATGTTGGATATCATATTTCCTACTTAGAGCAATTGTAAGTGTGTGCAGTTGTGTCCATAAAGATATAAAGCGGAACTATAAGAAAAACAGCAGCACATTAGGAGATGAGGAGAGAGAAAAATGTGAGCACAGAGATATCTGGATAACACCTAGACATACAAACACATTTACACACACACACAAAAAAAAAACAAAGACACACACTCCTCTTTGCCTAATGGCTTTGACCATAACACAGAAAGGAAGCTGGAGGCCGGACAGGGCTGACTAGACACTGAGTGGCTAACAAATGTTAAATCATGCAGGCAGAGGCTCTTTCTCTCCCTCTCTCTTTCTCCATCTCACACGTAGACACACACACACGCATGCATGCGTGCACAGTGGCGTGCTGAGCCTGACTCTGAGGCAGCTGGAGCCAGAGAGCTGAAGGTTGTCAGGAGACATGGCAAAGCATGTGTGTGTTTCTCACACAAAAGAGCCCCCTAATTGTTTGGGATTCATTAATGCAGCAGCTTTTCAATTGCAACCCAAGCTGTCAGGACACAAAAAAAAAAAAAAAATCCTCGGAGCTGGGAGAGAGGTGTATTCACACCGACTGCAAAATAACTGTATAATTAATACTGGGGGAAACAAATTTTTTCATGGTAAAGAAATGAGGATGGATTCTGAATGCTATCAAGACATGAAGGTGACCACATTTAGAGTCCCTCTTACGGATATGTGATCACTGTTTACATTACGGATCTGCACTTCTCACGTGTTTTTTTTTTTGTTTTGTTTAGTTTTTGAAAGACACAAGATTAACACATAAGGGGAGGGGGACGGTTTCTTACCAGAGGTGTTGAGGGTGGATCCCAGTGCTGATGGGCTCGGGGCCAGGCTGCTCTTAGAGTGGGGCGCAGGCGATGACGAAGAGGAAGAAGAGGAGGAGGAAGAGGAGGCCGCAGGGGAGGAGGTGCGAGCAGCAGACAGGGTGGGCGCAGGGGAGGCCAGCCGCTCTCCAGACTCCATATCTGTCAAACACAATCCAATCAGCAGGGTTACAATAGCAAAGCACATCTACAGAAACACACACACACAAATGTATACCGTCACACCTACACGCACGCACACACAAACACACCCTGACACTTTTCCTTTCACATCTCACTTCCCCTGAACAATATTTCTATTTAGCCATGCTCACTGGCTCCCAGCCTCTATTGATTGAATATGGGGTACGATGGAGGGATGACATGTTTAAGGACTGTGATAACGGACAGCAGAGCAAAGCAGGGCTTTTACATTTTGATGCAAAAGTAAAAAAAAGCGTGAAGAAGGTGCTTCCTTGACAGGACAGTTTGCTTGCTGAAGTGGGATGTTTTGGAGCGACACAGGTCAGAGGAAAAACTCGAGCTCAAATAGACAAATAACACATTTGTCACTTTTCTTTGTCATTCCCTCCTGTCTCTCTGATACGTGGGAGCACAAAAGCAGAACTCATGCACACCTGTGCATCTCATCTCAACACCTGTGTTCCACCAAAATAAAAACCCCTTATAACACCTGTGTGATGGGGGCAAAAAAAAAAAAACCATCTTCCAACCTAAAAGATCTCTTTGAGGCCTTAAAAGACTGCTTTGTTCAGACCCCTTTCAGCTGGAGCTACAACCAAATGGACATGCTTTTTATGGCATGTGTGCATTAACCATCTCAGGAGCTTTCCATTAACTGTCTCAAAGAGTCACTACGCTAGTTATTACCAACCAAGCAACAACATAAGCCCTCACAAGATCCATTTTGGTCATTCGGCAGCCAAATATTTGACTCATATTTGTCAGCTTTAATCCCCTTTTGCTTACAACCGAGAGGACAATGTGTAAGTGCCCACACAGTCGCTGACTTGTGGAGCCGAATAAATACAAAACAGCTAAATAGAAATTACCCACAAACACACATGCACGCGTTTGTACACACACTGATTCCTTCCCCCCACCCCTCGACCCCATTGCACACACAAAATCACCTCCCCTGTCTATCACATCAACCTGACTTTCTCTCTTCTCCTTTTCCATATCCCTCTGCCTGACACTAATCCAGGGCTGAAAATCCCCTTCAAAAGCACAGTTTGCAGATTGTGTTTTACAGGCAGGCTTTGTTATTGTGTCATTACACATAAACAGTCTCTGCCTCCATCTCTCCTTCCTTCCCTCTCTCCTGCCACCCCTCCACCCTCCCTCCATCGCCCCTCTGCAGTGGGAGCAGAGCCACTGATTAAATCTCTGAGACAAAAGCTGCTATCCTCTGAATATCAAGTATCAGCCTTTCGCCAGGAGCAACACTGACAAGAGAGAGGGAGAGAGGGAGCGAGGAGGCGCGGATGACAAGAAAACCTGCTGCAGTCCGCGGGGAGGAGGCTGGTGTGCCATCGGACTCGGGCGGCCATGACTTGCCACTGCTGCAGTGGAAAAGATGGTGGCGGTGTAATTATGAGCAAGGTCAAAGGTCCTCAGAATGGACTCTTGTGAAAGGTGACAGCATGTGGATAAAAAAAAAGAGCCAGATTACCAACCTTTACTGTGAGCAAGTAAGTAAGTGTTCCATATTAGTTACAGGGATACATTTCTGGCTGAGTGAAGATGAGGAGTTTTAGTCTTATTTCACTGAGAAACATTTCCTCCCAGCCACACTATATTGCACGACTGGCTGTCACACTTTATGCTCTTTTGCTCTTGCCGTCACCCTTTAAATGTCAGGTTAGGGTGAAAAAGAAAAACAAGGGGGGAAAAAAGAAACAAGATCCTTCGGAAATATCCATTTTTTATTTTTTTTTTCCGTTTCTGCGGATGCTCCAGATGACGAATCTAAGTATTGTTAAGAGCATGATGAAAATAAAAGAGGAGCTGTGGCCCTTCGTAATTATCATAATGCACACGAAAACAAAAGGCTCGCGTCTCCGAGGACGAGCAAGCTTATGTGGTGTCAGCTGGTAAGTGAAGCGGATCATTCCCCACCTTTTCAGGGAGAAGGACACACAAAAAAAGACCAAGAAATGGAGAAAGAAAGAGAATAGGCAAGACAATGCACTCTGATTTTGTTGTGGAAGGAAGGGCAAAAGTAAAGAAAAAGAGCAGAGAAGATAAAGCGCTGGCTGCAAACCATTCCTGTCGTTCCTCAATATCTGCACTTAATGCCTCGCCTTGTCAAAACGTGATGATGTGAGCAGAATTGATTTCCCCCCTAACAAACAACAAAAAAGCAATCCCTCCTTTGCAGAGGTGTAAAGCAGAGCTACCCTCCCCCTCATCTTCTCTCATCTCTTACCATCTCTCAAAGGGCCTCTTTCTGGAATGAGAGATGGAGAGGGAAAGGACAGCAGGGGGAAGAAAAAAAAAACGACTACGAGGCAAGTCCATCTTCCTCTGACAACTACAAACTGATCACTTAGAGCAATTAAATCTAATAACAATAATAAGATTGAGCTCTGCAATGTACCACCAAACGCACAGCCACTACAATAATTGCAAGAATAATAGAGCGCCAAGGTATTTAAGGATCCAATCCTGACTTAATTATAAGAAATTAAAATGGATTTAGCATCGGAATTAGCTTGATTTTATAGGTAATTAACGGCACACAACAGTGGCGGAATAAGGCACGCGGTATAATCTCCGTGAACGGCTAAATCAATCTGACTTGAACACCGACCAATCAACGCGGCGCGCTGCAGCCAGAAACAGCAGGTCCTTGCAGATGCAAAGAGAGGCAGAATTTATGCTAATGGCTGAACTATGATTTATAAGATGTGTTCCGGCGCTGGATTCCCAGTCACGTCCACAAATACAACACAGCAGCCCAGCTGTCAACGTGTGCACCTAATAGTGGCTGGATGCAGCGGCCCCTTCAGGAGATAGTGTTGCTATAAACAGCTCTGCGCTTTTATGATTGCATGTGGCCTTCATATAGGAGCCTTCACTTGTCAGTCGCATCGAAAAAGGAGGGCAAAACAGCATAAAGAGAGAGAGTGCATGTGCATTTAGCGCTGGTGGAGATGCTTCAGATCAGGCATGTAACGTTGCTTGATTACACAAAACAATGTGTGCTTGTGAAAGGGTCTGTCTGCATGTGTGTCACAGCCCCAAACTATAAAACCTCCTGTGTGTCTCAATCCTGCCCCTTTTCTCCTTACACATCAACACACATGTACCCACACGCACACACACGTACACACAGTAACAGATGGCTGATACTAACTGAGATAATCCGCCAACAGAGTCATCAGCATGGATCAGTGGTAATCAGAGTGTGGACACAATGTCTCTTCTCCAGCCGTAATGGAAGGAACGCCTGGCGCAAGAGAAGGGAAATGCATTATTCCCCATGATGCCCTGACCTCATTCAAAGACACACGGTGGCTCCCAGCTCTCTCTCTCTCTTTCTTGTCCCCCCCCTCTTCCTCGCCACAGACGACAAAGACTATATGATCGCTGCTACTGCAACATTCACCGTCTCCTTTGGATCACTTACTTCCTCCCTTTTATTGTGATCCCCAACTGTGTCGAGCTCAGACCCCACTTCAAGTGTGTCCTGAACTGAACAGCTAACAGGGAAAACAGCAAGCCAACATTCCAAGTGTGTCACGTTGAGGGTTACTGGCAAGAAAAAAAAGCAGTGGAGTGAGTAATCAGCAGCTGCATTTAAGAGTCACAGTGATGTTTGTTCATCTTTTTCCGGCGCTTCCATTTCCAAAAACGCAAGAACGATAAAACTGATGCTGAGAAGAGACAGTAATTCATCAGTGTGATATCAAGACAGTCTTTTCCTTATCAGGTGACATCAATAATTTTTATGGATCATTCCCTCTCAGAAGGCATAACGCACACGCGCACAGAATTACTTTCTGCAGTACAAGTGCTGCTAAAATGATTCCCACATCATTCTGAATCAGCATCATCTTTGATTTTTTTTCCCCTCTTTTATAGTTGTGGTTCAGGGACATGCTGTAGTTAAATCTGTTGTTTTATCCAAGCTCTACGGGCACATCTTTATCATATGGATGCGGATGTTAGCCAGAATTGAATTCTTAATATTTCAGCTCATCTTGCTTGCATTAAAGTGCTTTTTCCTCAAGCCAACCTTCATGTAGAGGCAGCATAAGCCAAGAAATGACATAACCACCTGTCGTTGTAACAGTAACAGACTTTTTCCAGTGTCAAATGTCAACTCAGAGAACATCTAAAAGTTAAGAGCCAATGAGATGAGATGGGGACTTAAAATTTTATTATGGTGTATTGTAGTAA
The DNA here is from genome assembly GCF_027474105.1 of Poeciliopsis prolifica. Taxonomy (NCBI): domain Eukaryota; kingdom Metazoa; phylum Chordata; class Actinopteri; order Cyprinodontiformes; family Poeciliidae; genus Poeciliopsis; species Poeciliopsis prolifica. The sequence goes on from NW_026562396.1 coordinate 3,837,705, forward strand.
TTACTGTAATGGCAGTTAAAAGTGATTCTCAAATCCATCAATCTTTTGGCTTTAGTTCTATTTTGCACATACAGTCATAGCCTTTCTAAAACAAACACTTCTCCAAAATTAAAGTTTAGTCATTGTCAGAAAGGTTCCTTCCCTGTAACACTAACAACGAGGGAGACTCTACTGCTGAGTGCAAAACAGCTGCATCTAAGGGGAGAGAGAATGCATCTAGGTCAGGAAACAATAGCGGTAGTTTAGGTTCAATGCCATACCAGCAGCAATGGGTATATCATGGCAACAATGTACAAAGAACAACAGGTTCATCTCATAAGACCAGGTGATACACAATAGTTCATGACAGCAAGAGAAGATACTAAATGGAGAATCCAATTTTTGTTTTAGCAAGTAAGTAAAGATTTAATGGATTCCAAACTGTGTTTTACAGATATGATTTAATCCAAACTTTTACAAGTATGTATATCGCATGACTTTTGTTAGCACCTTTTTGTGTTTCCATAAGTAAATAACAGTATTATGAACCTCAAAGAGTGCTTAACCGAATCTCTCTTCAGTGTAGGACTATGACGGTTGAGTTTTAATCAGTCTGGGCATGTTAGATTTTCAAACTGGGGTTTACAGCTGCCATTCAGATTCCTTCAAAACAGTGACGCAGCCCTGTAGTTTAATGCTAATCAGAAGCACTGTTGCAGATGTTAACTTTCGCAGCCTATAGTTAGAATTTGTCTGTATCCATCTATTTGCTAGATAGTTAGATATCTAGCAAACAGTTCGATATTACACTCAATTTAACAGCTGGGTACCTTTAATGCTGTCTCACAAACAATTTAAAAGCGCTGAAGGCTTTTTGGATGATCATAGAACTTAATATTTCAGCCAGGCCTTTAGACTAAAGCTGCAGCACTCAAGAGTCAAACTCAACCTTTATAACACACCTAGCAGATACTAAGTTATTTTCATTCAACTAAGAAGATTGTTTCCCACAGAACATGATAATGGTGTAAAATGACTTTTATTTTTGTAAAACAATGCTTTCTCCATTTTTATTTCCACTGTGACATAAGTGGCCTGTCTAAGCCTCCTTGTATCTTTCTCAGTTAAAAGCATTCAAACCCTACTTATTATTGCTGACCAACTTTTTGAGTGTTTCTACAGGTACTTTGATGATTTAACTTTTGTGATGCTCTCCAAGTCTTTGAGGTTGCAGGGCCCCATTGCTATCACCCTAGTCTTTATTTCCCTCATTCAATTCGCATTCAAGTAAGGACTCTGGGTGGACAGCTACAAGACATTAATATGACTCCTAATCAGAAGTTGGTAAAACTCAAAGATTACAGTTGTTTTAGCAGTGATTCTTGAGAAGAAGGACAAAACAGGTCCTGTGGATAAAGCACAAAATTTGAGTAAAATATAGACAAAATAATTTTTTTTCAAATATCTGACTACACTAACCTGGGCCATGTGAGCACAACACTGAATGTTTTTTATTTTAAACATTGTAGTAGGTGGATGGTGTCTTTAAAATCCCTTGTCCTGGAGCAGAACTCAGTACATTATAATAGCTTAAAACAAATAATGGAACACTAAGAATATATTATGTTACACTGGAGCTTACCAGGGCATAGCTCCTGCTTACTGCTTGCCATGGTAAAAAGGTAATGATATGGTTGAGTGTGGCGTTAGCAATGAAAGACTTTCCATGCTCAATTAAGTATAAGTATTCAAATAAATTATAAATCTATCAATAAATTTGATTAAAAAACATTTTTATACATTTTCCAACTCAATTGAATTTTCTCCCAAGTAAGTATAAGTATTCAAATAAATTATAAATCTATCAATAAATTTGATTAAAAAACATTTTTATACATTTTCCAACTCAATTGAATTTTCTCCCAAGTAAGTATAAGTATAAGTATTAAAATAAATTATAAATCTATCAATAAATTTGATTAAAAAACATTTTTATACATTTTCCAACTCAATTGAATTTTCTCCCAAGTAAGTATAAGTATAAGTATTCAAATAAATTATAAATCTATCAATAAATTTGATTAAAAATTTTTTTTATACATTTTCCAACTCAATTGAATTTTCTCCCAAGTTTTTGTCAACACCATCAGACATAAAAAGAATGGAGAAAAATAATCAGGCCTATTGGGGGGCATCAGATCTTCTAAGGACCCTATGACCTCTTCCTTTTTCTTCCTTTGCGAAGAGGTTTAGGCAGCTCTGTTTAGCTTATGTTTTTCTTTAGTTTTTTCTTCTGTTTTATTCCTAAGTTGTTTGTCACAAACATGATCTTTCAACACCATAACTGGCCTATGGGCAGTTTGACAATTTACAAAACTTTGATGAAATTTTGTGAAATAAATGCTTAATTTTAGGATACTGTAAAGATTTCATGGGCCTGATGAGCTACAATATGGCCTCCTTCAGAATAACATCATATAAATTGAGGTATTTCTTTTTACTCACTGGTTTGTCACCACCTTCAGTTCTATGTCAACTCCGTCATGGACTGTCAACTCCTCCAGATGGACTTTGTTGTTTTTGTTTTAAATAATATTTTTTTGTTTCTTGAGAAGCATTTGTCTGAAAACAATATTACAAATATTACTAATAGGGTAATTAAAAAATTATTTTATTAATTTTTTTAGTCAGCTGGTGTTGACCTGACGCAGAGCAAAGTTCTGCATCAGGTCCATTAAAAATGTCATTTTCAAAAAAAAGTTGCAACTGGGAGCCTGCACCTTGGCATCTTTACATTTCCAAAACATAATTTGTCATATTTGTATACATAAGCTTGAGGAATAATTAAAACATTTTTTGAGAAAATTTAAACCCATTTTGTCCCTCTTCTCAAGAATCACTGTTCTGGACAAGAACAGTGATTCTTTCTACCTTTCTGTATCATTTAAAAAAATAAACATTTAAACAGAATTTCTAAGAATGCTTGTGAAGTCAGCGAAATGTGCCAATGGATGAAAGGGGTACAAAGAGGCAGCAAGCCCCTGTGGCCCATCTAGGTGACAACAACTAGAGTGACTCAGACTCCTCCCACGGCATCGCTCCTGCCCAGTGACAGATGGCAAAGCAAGGCATGTAGGGGATGGGCACCATTTCTCACCCTGCCTCAGCTAGCCTTGGCAGTTGTGCTGGCCACAGGTCTTATTACAGCCACACCACTGCCGGCTTTTCTGTTTCCATGTTACACTGGAGCTTACCAGGGCATAGCTCCTGCTTACTGCTTGCCATGGGGAAAAGGTAATGATATGGTTGAGTGTGGCCTTAGCAATGAAAGACTTTCCATGCTCAGTTTTCCCCTCACACGTGCAACTATATAGTCATAAGAGGCTTTAGATGGGAATGTAAAAAGGAGAAGGCGTGCCACATACATTCTGTATATTTTTGAACTGACAAGAAATCATCCCTTGCCAAATGGCTTTATTTGCCTCTTCAAGCGTACTGTAGATGCCAGAGGCTGGAATCAGAAGCCCTACTCACCATCCATCTCCGCTGGGTTCCCAGTGACAATAATGTGATTTTGGGACATGGTGATGACTCGGTGGAGGGGAATAGGATAGGCTTGTCACTTGTGTTTGATGTCAAGCCTATGTGTGACAGAATAGTGTTACTCAGCTCAACCAGACACAGCACTACTCCCATTTCCTGGCCATAAATAGAAGAGAAAGAGGTGGTTGTAAGACTTGTGTGTGTTTGTGTGTGCATGTGTTTAGGAAAGAAAATCTGCCTGTGTGTGCAAGTGCACATATACCCCCCATTGTAAGTATCATAAAGTAAGCTAAATAATAAAATTCTCATCTCTTCCGCTCATTCGCATCTGCATCCAGCCAAAGCTAATTATTCTCCCCATGGTAACGTAGCAGGGTCTTCACATCAAAAAACCAGAAGTGTGCATCAGGCAATCATCCCTGATGAATCTGCCCTTCTCCCTCTGCTAGCCACTCACACTCGTCTGTCTGTCTCACCACTCATTACATTTTTTTTCCTCAGACTGAATCAGATCTGTTTGTCATTGGCCACACTGTGTCTATAAGAATCTATAATGACTCTCGAGCAGTTTGGAAACACACACGCACACACACGTTTCAGAGAATATTGCACTTGTGCACAAGAGATGTTCAACAAAGACATGCACAGTGAGTTGTTATCATTTCTAGACTTTAAACTTTACATTTTACAGAGCTTCACTTTCTGTAATTCATTGTCAATCTGATTTTCCGTGACAACGAAGTCCACAACCTTGTTTTAAAGACTGTACTTAAATTCCAGATCTAAATACCACATACTTTCACCTCAAAATGTAACCTGACATGACATGACAGAATAAACTACAATGTTTGGAACTACACATGCCACTATTTGGTAGACAGATGGAATGAAGTAGGATTTCATTCCATTTCAAGATAAACAGATGAGCGTGTAAGCATGTGCATGTTTTTTTAAGAAGAAAAAGATCAGCAGTGGCAGACACTTGTATGCCAATTAGTGCTGGAAATACTATTCTTTGTGGGGACAATCAAGAAACTATGTAATTAGATAGAAACAAGTGGTAATATCCATTTAGCTTCACAGTTTTGTGTCTAATTTGTCATTAAAACAACAACAAAAAAACAAACACAAAAGGGAAGACAAAGAACATATCTTCACTAAATATCAGGCATAGGCTGCCCAGCTTTCCAAGTGATCAGCATTAGCATCGGTATCAACATTGTCACATATAATTACATAAAATTGATGTAATAAATCCTGGTGCTTTGTTGTGGGTTAAAATTTGTGAGGAAATCGTACTCATTTTGCAACTTTAAATAAAAGCAAGACATACATGAAAGGATACGAAACTGAATAACTGTAATTACCATCTGTTATTGAAGAATATAGAGGGGGGGGCGGTAGAAAATAGAGTGTACGAAAAGCAAAAGAATGGGTGTACTCCAGCTATTTATAATGCAAATGACATGCATGTCAAAGAGCAAAAACATACTGACAGTGAGAGAACAGCAGAACCTTGATGGAGGAATTTGTGGAGACCCTTCTGTCTATGTGCTATTTCTCAGCAAACCCACTCGAAAGAGAGTAAACTTGGCAAGACTTTGATAGGAAGTGCAAAGCAAAAACTTTTTCTGAGTTCTAGTTAAAAAGTTGATATGATATTGCTTCTTCTAGCTTGCAAGCCTAAAAGCAATAGAATTGATGTGAGAGAAGAACAAAACAAGATGCTACTACTTTTGATGCTTAACACATTCAGAGTTACACTTCCTATACAGTTAGTAAAACATGTGCCATCACCAGACTGCGTATATATAGATAGGAAGGGTGGCATGTGTATCTACTTTACAAGAGAAACAGTCCTAAAATGAATTGAGAACTTTTTGAAGAAATTTGATGTTACTCCAACATCAAAGTATCGAGTTAGTTTTAGTAAAAGTACACTGAATTTCTTTTAATTCTGAAAAATTATACTACACAAAAAACCTGTTGTGTCATGCTTGGTAATAAAGAATTATGTTTTTGAATTTTGAGATAAGAAGAAACTTCTCCTGTCATGCTTGTAAAATTGACTGCGCCTCGTTTTACAATCATGATAGGAGAGGTGGTTTTAGTCACCAGTGATTGTGGAATTTGAATACATTTTGTTATTAAAACTTAAAAATTTTCTTGTTTGCCTTGATCAGTGATTGGCATGCCAATGCAATATTTTTCTGTTTGTGTTTAGAAAATGAAACAGAAAGAAACTTTTTCTGTCTTTTAAAGCATACACCATAAATTTAAGAGGTTACAAAGAACCTCCAAACTAAATTAGACAGCTGGATGTTTGTTTCTTGTCCAAATCTGAATTGAAACACAGTTTACACAAATAATTTGTGCACTTCATACTCCTTCAAAGAACAATGTTGATCAAAATCAGAAATGGGAAACTTCAATAAATAAATGTAAAAATGTAAGCAAACAAAAGTGTGTCTTAAATATACAGAAATTATCCTTAAATTTAAGAATAATATGACAAAAGTTTTGAAGACATCACTGATGATACCTTTGAACTAGAGTCTTGCAACTTTTAGATGTGTCCCTTGTCCTCTGCACTTGAATTAAATAGCTTCACTGTCTCACTAGCATGCAGTCAAGCTCTAAAGGCTCTGCTAATGAGCTAATATTGGAGCCAGGTGTGCTGAAGCAGAGAGCCGTCTAAAAGTTGCGGGACTCTGGTCCTCGAGGAATGCAGCTTCATACCACTGCATAAAACTGCGGATGGCACAAATTTCACCTAATTAACTAAACAATTTTATTAAAAAGAAACTAGATTGAATATTGAAATACTGACTCATAATTTATTTTGAGGAAATAATTAATTCCAGGTTAAGCTGTCACTGCAGTGTCAGACAATGTCTGGTTTCTTGATAAGAACCGGCTAAGAATAATCTGAATACGTTTATTCAGATTAAACTTATTTATTGGGTTCAATAAATTCATTTTACAAATGAAACTAACGTTGAGCTTTTGCATAAAACTAGTAGTATTTTTCTATATTTAATCTTCGACACTTGTAAGATCCTTTGGAGAAGTTGAACATATCATTGAAGCCCTACTAATGAATGCATTACCAGAGGAAACCAGGTCTTAGCTGTAGTTCACAAATACGTTAGGACCTTATCAGCACTCAAAGAAGCAGATTGCTATCCAGGTCTTCTCCTTTTGTCATTCGGCTGTCATTAAATTATCTTAAAACGAGTAAATGGACTGAGCCTATGTAGCGCTTTTCTAGTCATACTGACCACACAAAGCACTTTTACATTGAAGTCCCATTGCACAGCCCAGCTGCACTGACAGGACTCATAAATTCATATAGCAATCAGCAGGCAATTTGGGATGAAGTGCCTTGCAGCAATTAAGATGAGGTGGGGAAAATCAAACTCACAACCTCCAGACTGGCAGAAAACTCCTCCTGCTGCTGGGCCACAGCTATCCGAATTAAAAGTCTGAAACAAAGTGGCTTCAGACAGAAAATTCTTTCAAGGCATCAATGATTTTACCAAAGAAATATTTGTCACTGTCTTTTTGTAAAAACTAGCTTTTTTTGTCTGAGAAACTTGGATAATAGTTCAGTATTCTCATCAAAAGGCTCACTTTGACACAGATTTCATTAATAGGCTGACATACAGAAATAAAGGAGTGACCACTGCTGACAACAGGTAACCTCGGGTGACGAAGACTTCACACCAGCTGAATAATTCATAAATCACCAGAACAAACTGTTGCACTGAAAGAGTAATAAAATGACAACCCTGCCTCAGAGATATCAATAAGCCGTGATTCATTTAAAATAAATTATTCCAATATCCATTTTCACAATTTTCCTAACACAACATATAATCAGCAGCTGAAATATAGCACTGTCTGTAATTTATGGAGAGCCGCATTTGTTCTCCAGAGCATTATTAAACACGCACTAAATGCTACATTTTGATGGCTGATAGTATGACTGGGGAAAGTGGTGGGGGTCTCCACCCTCGCTACACAGTTAGTAGCTCAGTTAGCTATTACCATTATTAAATGAAAAGGCTCCTCACACCTCTAGCTTTTTCTACCACACCTCTGTCACCTTGACACCTTTTTCCTATCCCGTTTTTCTTCTTTCCCTCTTTCCCGCTGCCAATTATCTCAAGCTTTTTGCTGAAATCCACGCTAATAACATCTGCAAATAATGACTTTATTAAAATGAAAAGAGAGCTCGCTTCTTTCACACAAACAGACAAATGCTCAATGAAGTTAAACATGCGTGTAAAGCGAGAGACAGTGGAGAGAAAATTTGCTCACATTTGTTTTTCCAAGTACAGAGATCAGACGAAGCTCTTAAAATATACAGAGTAGTTTCAGAGGAAAAGAAAAAAAATCTGGGAGCATAAACTTTGATGAGAGAAAATCTAGCTGCATTAAACCCAACATGTCTGTCAACCGTGTTCCTCTGCTCACACGGGTGCGTCGCCTAATGTTAAACATGTGAAAATGACCGACTGGGAGAGAATGGCGTTGTATTGACAGAGATGGAGGCAAAGCAGCAGGCAGTCAGCCACTCTGTTCTGCTTCACTGCAACATGGGAGGGAGGCCAGCGTGGACACACGTGCGTGCGCACGCACACACGCACACGCACAGATGTGAAAACACACACATGGGCACGCACATTGACGGGCAAGGACACACTCCTGCAGATAAACACACAGTCACAGTTTCTCGCTACACACACACAGAACCGGAGAAAGAGAGAGAGAGAGAGACACACACACACAGTGCAGCAGGTGAGGTGCCAGCACATCACAGCGCTGCCATTTTTCAGTGTCTTGCTCAGGGAGAAGCGCTCTGACATTTTATGAAGCACTCTGCAGAAATCAGCAGCTTGTAATGGCGGCTGGACTGTCACTCCTTTCCACTCCCTCTATCTCTTTTCCTCACACTGCTTTTAAGATATTATCTCCATTCATTAGCATAATCTAATCAATTTTACAACACTGGCTTTTAATTAGAAATCCCAATCTTGCCTTCTTATTCCGTTTAGACCCTTTTTTATTTGAAAGAAAAAAAAATAAATAAAACTCAGGCAAGAAATGAAAACGGTGAAAAAAAAAAAAGAAAAGTGCCTTATGTCATAACCAACAGACAGAAAAGTTTTAAACTGATTATTAAAAGGACACAAATGATAATGCACTAGATTAAATAGTTACCATGTTTAACGTTTTTTGACAAGTAATAAGCATCAATATTATAGAACGAATTGGTCAATTATAAAGCTGCATTTACAGAAGGACACCTGAAAGCAGTCGTTTACTCACATTTTTATTTGGCCCTCAGAAACATGGCTGCTGATATTACTGTATGTGCTCAGCAGAAAGGTCGAATGATTAGAAATCCAGCTGGCAAATATGTCATTGGCAAAAACAGGGAATCTATAGCTCTGATTAACTCTCTGGTATATTATTGTTGTGCCCGACAAGCTCTCTCTTGAGCAATGATTAACAGCGAGTGGCTCCACAAACCGCTGCTAGCACATTAACGCAATGTTTACAATAGGCAGACCTGCGTTGAAGCCATTACTGCTGTACCTAAGTTAACACTTGCCTTTCATAAGCTGAGAGCATGTGGCCCAAGACTTCAGAGCACTGATAAACCTTGGCAACTGTGGCTTAAACTTTCCCTCTGAAGCTTCACTTAGGGCCAGTACATTTTTAAAGTAACTCAGAATAGTATGCCCAAAGGAAAAAAATGTGACTTGACTTGAAATATGTGGGAAGTGTCAGGGCCAAATCTCTCAGTGTAGGCTACGCTATAAACCTTAAACTAAGCCGATTTTATTAATGTGACATTAGCATTTGTAATGAGTAAAAGGGGGGAAAAAACCCTTGGGATATCTTCGTACTTACGTAAAAAAAAAAAAAAAAGGCCACACACACACACACACACACACACAGACATGTGCGCACATGCCCACACACACATAGGCACGGACAAACATGCAAACATAAACACTGTAGCCAAACTGCATCACTACATTCAGTGAAAGTACAGAGAGAAAAAGTACAGGGAGAAAAAGTTGTATGTGTCTGAGTCCAACTAAGTTTGTGGAAAGTAAATGTTATTGTTCTACATTCATGTGCAGCAAATCACTCCAGTCAAATAAAATCTGGTATTCACCTCACTCTAAACTCCTGCAGAAAATAAATACATAAATTTCTAACAATTTAAAAAAGCAACAAAAAAAAGAAACCTGATCACCATGCTGGACAGTTTTCTTCCTGTTTTCTCTGCAGCAAGCTTACAGTGTACATGAGGCTGACTTAATCTGTTTATCGTACAAAGGTCATCGCAAGCTTTTACATGTTAGTCTATTGAGTGAACTGTACGGTTTGAATTAAGTCAATACTGAGATGTACATTACTCATTATAAAGGTAACTTTGACAAATCAATCAATGGTAAATTGTTTTGTGTGAATATAAAAACAGTATCCTCTTAGCCTCGCATAGCATTCAGATAAAGACTGTTTTTGTAACAGAGATATAAAACGTAATCTATATTCACAGCTATAGTCATCGCGCCATGATTGATGTCAAAGCAGTATTGTAATAGGAATCTAGACAGGGCATTTGAGAAATGATTTGGGGCTGATATGCTGTATAATGTTTAACTAAAGGATAGCATTTGTAGGTCTTGTAATTTATATTTTCTTCAGAAGACCCAAAGGAGTAAATACAATTTTACGTTTAAAGTGTTTCAATCTAAAACATGGCATGCGGATGGAAAAATTATGGCAGTAATACATATGTGCTAGTTTTGCTAACATATTTACAACAACCTGTTCACTGTTTACTTGAGAGGCCTTACACAGCAATCACTTACAGCAAAATGGAAATGATAAAACCAGGTCTGACCCCGAGTTGACCTACATACATTAAAACAAAAGTCCAAAAACAAAACTCACAATATAATTCTAATTTTTTTAAATTTCACAATAAAACATCTGACCTGATTTTAAAGGATAATCGGCCACTGGATTGTGTTTAAAGGGTTTCTTAATCAAACCCCTTGGGACATTCACTGACTTCAGTGACGTGGAAGCCTTGTGATGATGTTTGCTCCAATCAAATCATGCAAGTGTTGTATAAACACAGCATAAAAGTAGCTTTGTCTGAATTTGTAAGGCAACAATGTGAAACAAACTTGCAGAAAGATTCCAAAACAAGACTAAGCATGAGGACTTTAAACATGCCTAAAATTGCATCATCAAAATCATGTGCTTCTGAAAGATACTTTAAATTCACATGCCAGTGAAGGCAATGCTCCTGTTATGCAGCATATTACAGCTTCCCAAAATGCTAACTGTTGGATGAATACATGAACGACTGAATGAATGAATCAGTGAAAGAACCAATGAATGAATGAAAATTTAAGTTTTAGACACATTAAAACATTAGTTGCATAGACTTTTTTGTAGGTTATAAATTTATTATAGTCTTATAATTAAATTTAAAAAAATTTTAAAAATCTAATTTGGTCTGCCATTGAATTCATTTAACTGGTTCATTTTAAAGGGGAGATTGATTACTTTTGCCCCCATCAAACAAGCAATGCTTCAGTTCTTTTGTTGAAACTGTTATTTACTGTTAATGTTTTTATTAACTGATATTAACTGTTATTTCTTGATTGCAGGGGTAAGGAGTCACTTCTTTTATTAAATTTACTTTTAACCGCTTTTAATTGCATATTTTTACAGACCAGTTTTTCAAATGAAACCACCTGTTGCTTTGAACAAATTACCCCAAAGTTGTCACATTGTTTAAATTACAGATAGAGATGTAATCGTCTCTGTCAAGAATTTAAAAATGACAACACAACACTCACAAAGTTTTAAAGCACACTTATGTCTGGTTGGAGAAGCAAACTCCCCAGCATGAATAATGTATATGACTTCTATAAACTAAACATTTTTTAACTTTGCAGCTTTAAAATCTGTACTTTTTAAATTAATAATTGGTATTAAAATACCAATTATATTAGTAATTGGTGTTTATGAATAGCCTACAAAAAAGATATGCAAACTAAAATGGTGTAAATTACAAAATATTACACAAAATGGAATGGGATAAGATAATATGATTATATTATATCCAGTGCAGTCTGGAGGGAGGAAACCGATGCAATATATCATATTCACTTAAAAGCAAAAAAAAAAAGAAAATCTAAATTGATGCCAAATATTTTACAGGAGGAGGAAAAATAATCTTATCATAATTTTAGTCCTCCACCAAAAGGATAAAATCTCATGAATGAGCATGTTAATGTGTAACGGCTTCACTCCACCATTTTTTTTAAGTATCGCCTCTGTGCTGCTCTATCCAGGACAGTTTTTCTCCCCCGAGGGGCCAAACCTACAAGACCATTTTAAAAGCCCAGATGTGCCTTTAAAGGAGTTTGTCACACCCGCAGCGGAGAGCTTTGAAAAACTGTGCAGAATATCCACAAAAATGGAACAACCTTTTTTTCCCTGTGCCGTGGCTCTATTTCCACCACACTTTTCCTGAGCGATTTCACATAACAAGTCAAAATATTTTAACCTTTGTTGACTGGGCCAAAGCTGGCTTTGACATTACTGACGCTTTCACCATTAGATTTACACATCAGTCTATTAAATATACACACCAATACTAAAAGCTAACTGTGTTCAACTGCGTGTCACACTTCCTGAGTCCCCTCCTACAGAATCAAGCCTTTCTAATAATACATGCCAACAGCCCCTAGTTTGTTACCTAATATTATTTCAGGAGGAGCTAAAGAGAGGAATGAATATCTCTGATTCTGCTTGTGGTTTTTTTTGTGTATCTATGTCTATGTCAGGACAAGCTGATTTTTTTGTTGGTGAAGCTGAAACCAAAGCTGCCTAGGACTGATGTTGATGGCTCTGTCTCACCCACTCACTGCCCCAGAGGGAGCCAGGACCAAGACCATTGCTCAGGGTCCTGTCTGTTCACACACATGAAACACAGGCTTGGATTACACAGGGCTCAAAAGTGACTCATCCCGAAGAGTGGGTGGAGAGGAGGACCCTCTGTGTTGCTTTCTTCTATTTTATTTATTTATTTTTTGGCACAAATGGGTGCACATACACCAGAAATAAACAGTCAATAGTGGTAGCCACATCACAAGCTCAGACAGAGAACCTTTTGGTTTCACACACCTGCCAAAGACAGATGTTAAGAATAAATCAGAGAGACGCTCAGAGTGGAAAGAAACTCAACTAACTCACTACACAGTAAACTAACTGGAGAGCAAACAGCTGCACACGACAACACACAACGTTGATGAAAGCAACAATAGCATAAAAGCACCTGACGTGCATACAGAGAGAGGGAGTATTTTCCAGTTTGTCTCACAGGCTTCACTTTTTTTTGTTTTTTGTTTTGTTTTTGTTTTTCTTTTTGCACCGCTGTGCTGATGGGGAACCAGCTCGTATCCTTTGGAGCTGAGGGTGTTTAAGTGCAATTGTTTTGTGTTTTTTTTTGTTTTTTGGAATGAGCCTAAATCCTCCAATGACTGACAAACAAGTCACAACAAGGCTGAAATCGGTGTGGGTGGGGTTTTTTTTTATGTTGTTTTTTTTAGAGAGAGGAAGCTCTTTTTTACACTGCTGACTTTGTGAAATTTATAATTCCTTTATTTAAATATAGCATCACTGGGGTATTAAAAATCAAGACTCTCATGAAGCCTTGCCCTGAAGTGGATGTTCTACAGTGATACGTTCAGTAAAAAAACAAAAAAACTATTTTGGGAAACTGCGACCTCTACTAGCATAATTTAAACACCAATATGACAACATCCTACATCCTGTCAGTCAGCGTGGCACACTTCCTGGTTCCAGAAACTATGTTTCACAGAAGAGGAAACTCGCACAAGAGCACCTCTTTTGTCTAAGCAGGAATCCATGTCCGTGAGCATCGTGTGTCACTGGTGGGGTTTTTTTTTTTTTTTCTTCTTTGAAGCTGTTGTCACCCAGCTGGCTCGGAAAGGCAAAGTGGCCTGTAGTGTGGGTGCATATGGGTTGCTGTGCGTGTCACAAACCGACACCCTTCACGGTTTGTGGCCCAGAAACGGGATAAAACAGTGAGTTAACCAGCAGTGCGCTGACATTATCTCTCTCTCGCTGTCCTGGAATGCTAGCCCGCTGTGAAACTCCAAATATGTGCCGTCCTGTCACACCGCATAACGCTCCTCTGTGTATTTCTGAAGCTTGTGTGTATGTGTGCAGAAAAAAAATAAATTATGCGAGTGTGGGCGATTTGCCTTTCCTTTCTGCGTAAAAGGCCAAGTGTGAACGTCTGTATCCAAATGCTTGATCTTAAAATACAAGACGAGCATGCAGCTAACAAGTGCTATGAAATTAAGATTGCAAAGGGATTCAAATCCAAAGCAAACAACAAATATGAGTTAAATCTGCGAGAACAAACGGGACAAAGCGTTTGCCAAGAGTGCCAACAGATTTTCTCTTTATCTTTAATCCAAGAGAGTCTGCTCCTGTTCGTGTTTACAATCACTGGGCAAAATAGAGCCCAACTCCGGCCCTTGTGATGCCAAAGAGTCTAACATCCATGACTCAAGAGGTCACGCAGCCCATCCAGGCTGAGCATTAGGGGTTAAGGGGATGAAGCCAAGTGTGAAATGTGAGAAGACAAGCCAGCATGGTTTCTCAGGCAACAAATAGGAAGGCGACAAACATATCTGTGCGCCTGCGAGGAACGTGAGGTATGCTAGGAAGAAAGACTGTCACGTCATCTGTTTTTCTTGCAACAGCAAGATGAAAAAAATAAGTGAGTTAAGAGTGGCTTTTTGAACTGGCTGAGTTTAGACATGTTAATCAGTAATAGCTTGTTGTACTTCAGACGGGAGGAGAGTGAGCACATGGGTGTATGCATGTGTGTGCGTGTGCGCGTCCGTGTTCCTGGCAAAGTCTGACACCACTTGGATTTGAGCTGGTTGAAGCAACAGAAAGCTCCAGACCAAGAGATAATCCATCTGGACTGTTTCCTTGCAAAACATATGGAAAAAAGGCAGAAGGGTTGTTTTTTTTTTTTTTCCGCCCACAATAGCTATTAATATCTCATACTCAACATTTGCTCATGCCTCACTAAGGACTGGAATTCCAGCTGAAACGCAGTCATCTTAGAGGATTAGGAAGGGGTGGTCAGGAGTCTTCATAGGCTCGCACTATGAGATTACAATGCGCAAGGACGTGTACCAAAAACACTAACGAATGATGGCGTCCAGCATAATATTCACACATATCTTTAGGCAAACTGGAGGAATGTAATCTCAGCCTTCAGACACAAAACAACTTGTTCTGCTTAAGTCATTTAAACAAAGATAGCCTCTTCTTGCGGCTTTGAAAATAATTCTTGCCGCTATCAACGAGGACCTCAAAATAATCACACAACTACCTGACAGCAATTGTCCACAGCTCTGCCGAAACCTCAGTTGAAATGACAGCTCTGTAAATTGTTTTAATTATAGCCGACACAGATAACAGCCTGTGGAAACATCACCCTTTTTCTTCAAGTCCTCCGCAAGAAATCAGACGTACAGTATTCCCTGAAAAATTGCAGTTGTTGTCGTGCGAGCGTGTATAAGAGAGCGAGCGTGTGCACGCGTGTGAATACAATATTCATTTTGCTGCAGGAGGACAATCTATGCATAACAATGAGAGGCGCTAATGAAATCAGCCATCAACCTGCGATACATACATATTAAAGCAGGACCTCAGAGTGTCATTCGCTTAGTGCATCATTTGTTCCCACTCCTTTTTTCTCCCTGCCACCTGACCTTTAGAGTACGCCCCCCCCCACCACACACACATACACACACACACACACCTCTACACACTAAAAATAGGACGTGTACCTGCAGTAATGTGGTATTATGCATACATGCGTGTGCACGCATTATTATATAGACATGACATTACATTTCCCTGTGCCAGTTTGTGCACCAAGTAGAAGGAAAACATGCTCTTTACAGATTTATACATTGATAATTGATGGTTGGATGTTCAAACTTTGGAGGTCTTGCAGACGCCTTTTAACCAGATGATGTCAGCATTACAAATGTTAACCGCTGTCAGAGCCGTACCTGTAGTATAATGTCACATCATCCTCAACTGCCAGGGAATTCATGCTCCTCCCTTCTCTCTAAGCACACTTCACGGCTTTGGTCTTTCTCGCTCTCCCTCCCTCGCTCCCTCCCTAACCCCCACCCCCACGCTGGCAGGGAAATGGATCCCTCCACCTGACAGTGGCCATTTTGAGCCTTCTCTCCTCTCCTCTCTCTGCTCCTGCTTCCTGGTAAACAATGGGAGAGGGATAATTGATCAAACAGCCAGGGAACCCTCCAAGCTGGGGAAGGTCACCGCCTGCTGGCCCAGCTCACTGAGGAGCCAGGGTGGGGGGTGGGGATGGGCAGGCGGTGTGGAGGGGGGTTGTAGATGTATGCATGTCAACATCAGTAGGTGAAACTTGCCAATGTGAATATAACTTTACATATGAGAGTGTTTAAGCATGAGTTGTGTCTAAAAATGAAAGACAGAGTGTCAAACAGATATATTTCTATTGATTGATCTATCCATCTATAGATATATTGAAATCAATTTACATACGTAAAGATTGATTGTGTGTGTACTTGTGTGTGTATATGTGTTGCATTCGGGGGGGGGGGGCGCCTCTGACGCTCTTGAGCTGCCATTTTTCTTTCCTGACAAAGACTCCATCTGCCACAGAGCCATTTGCTGCCTCCCGAGTCGACAGAGCGTTCTGCACGCCGTGTTCACCTTGATGTCACCTCTACACAGCTCATGCCTTGCTGACGCTATATACACACACACACACACACACACAGAGAAACTTAAACACACATAACAGAACACACTACTTTCCCCCTGCATACACACACACACGCACCCAGCAAGACACCCACAGATGTGTACGTTCATTCTCTCCCACTCCCAAGCAAACACACACTTTCAGGTTTTTTTTTCTTGTCTCACATACACATACTGAACTTGCACTCTGACGCTCAAACACAAACACAAACACACATATTGAGTGTGTCTAGGCAGCGGCCCTCCCTTCCCTCTGCATGGCTGATATCACTGTGCAACCATCAGCGCTGTGCATTGTGGGAGTGTCTGTTGGGGCAGAGAGACGCGACAGGGGCTGAGGGATTCACACGCCTGTGAAAGACAGCCAGAGGGAGAGAAGAGCAGGAGCAAGGAGTCGGGGGTGGGGGGAGATGGAGCGGGAGAGATACGGAGGGGGGCCGGTAACTGGAAATGAGAGATGGCATTTTAAAGAGGAAGCTGAATTTCACCTGCAATTACCGTAGCTCCAGGGCACATGGCTCGGTTAAGAGACATTTCATTCCAAAGCCACGGCGTAGAGCTACCGCACTGAGGCCTGAGAGGCGCATAAAGAAGGGGGGAGAGGAGAGAGGAAAATAGAGTGGTGTAAAACTCTCTTCTGCCCAAGATGGCCCTCAGCAGATGCAGTGATGAAAGAGAGGAGGCAGCCAGGGATGTAGCTGGTAAATGAAACTTAGCAGGAATAGGTATCGAGGAAATGAAAGGAACAAGAAAGGGAAGAAAAAGAAAAGAAAAGAAAGAAAAAGGAAGAAAAGGAAAGGAAAAGATGTCCGATTAAGATACAGAAGAGGAAAAAAGGGTGTCTCATTCACCAGGCCCCAACTCAGCCATCTGCACAGCAGACCAGACAGCTGAACTGGGCCTCAGAGAGCACACACGTACACACAAACGCACCGAACAAAGAGCAAATCACATCCAATAAACACAGATACTCACACTCTCACAGTACAGTTCATGGAAAGCTAGATGTGTTTAATGATTAATATCATTCTTGGTATTCGTTTTTCCTGTTTTGACGAACCTTCCCTCTCCCGGTTCTTTCTCTTCTCCCACTCTCTCTCTCCTCTCGCTCATCAAATCAAGGCGTAATAGTTTCCCCGAGGCTCAGTGTCCTGGCTAGTTTCAACAGACACACTGCTGTGTTTCATAGGAGGAGTGTGACTGCACAGAAACAGTAATGAGCTCTCACTGGGAGCTGGGGGCCTCCTGGCACTGTTAATGGCTCCTCTGGTTTGCAGCTGTATCCAGGTTACAACCCGGGCCCGTTCGACCGGCCCCCGAGACGCGCAGGCCCCTGCGGGGACCAACCGCTTGGAGCAACTTTCGCGTTTTACAGGCAAAACCACGATTGCAGCACAGTAATATTTGTTTGGTGTGTGTTTGAAGTCAGGGAGGAGGAAATAAGACTTAAAGAGGGAGAAAAGGGGGACAGGAAGCTACAGAGGATGTCAAGAAACAAGGTCCATGTCTGAAAGAGAGGCAAGGGAATAACGACAGTTGGAGAGATGTGGCTCGACCATAAAGGTAGCAGATAGACCCAATAAACCCAGAGGCTTTCATGGGGCAACAGCTGGCATGTTGTGGGTGTGTGTGCGGTTGAGTGTGTGTGTGAGAGATTGAGAGAACAAGAGAAAGAGAGAAATTGTTTGAGCATGGTCTGCTAAATAATCCCCATAAATAGCCCTAATAGGAGAGTAACACTCATACAATATGCCAACATGGTGATTATCTAGATCATTTTATTCTACCCATCAAGTCATATTACCACATTATTCTTTCGTCAGACTTTTCATCAATAGAATTGGGTTGTAATTTGATTGAACTGGACAGTACTCAACCACATTTAAATAAGACTTTGAAAGGTTTTGTTATGAATTGATGTGGAAAAAAAGTTTGGACATTAATAGATTCTACACACGCTGTATAAAAACTAACATTTTTCTTTTGTCTTTTTTTTTTTTTACTTTTTCCCTAAAGATGCAATTCTTACAAATCTCAGTTATTAAGCAACGTTCTGCTTCCAGTAATGCGCAGTTAAAGAAAACTGCACACATCAGTAAAGGCGATAACCCAATCAGACATTAAGAATGTCCCAAAGTCCAAACTCTCTCTGTCAAGGAACTTGCAGCCATTTTTTCTTTGATCATTTTGTCACATTTTGGTTTAATGGAGATGCTCTGATTTATAATTTATCTTGTTAACTGGTCAAAATGGGTTTCACAAAGGAATTATAGTGTAATACAATTTTTTGAGAGATTAATATGCAATTAAATTACACATTGTATTTAATTATTTTGTATGATGAAAAATCTTTAGAAAACCAACATGTAACATGCAAACAAACATGTATGCATTGTTTACAGGTCCAAAATGAAAGCACGAAGAGACTAAATGACAAAGTATAGATACAAAGCTGGGTGGAAATTATGAAAGGAGCAAATGGATCCTATATTTAATTGTACAAATACAACAAAACAAAACAGTGGATCACTCATCAAAGTCAACTGGAAATGGGTACTGGCCGGTAAAAGCCTGATTGATGAATCACAAATGTATCAATTGGGTACAAAAAATTATACTTAAAGCTTTTCGCGATAAAAACATCTCCAAAAAACATGACAGAGCAACAGATTTAAAACTGATAACCAGGCCATTGAGAAAACGAAACAAAAAAGCACCGTTACCTCCCTCTGGATGATACTGATGTGATCTGTAGCTTGTTGCTACCACTGAATAACTTCTTGTTTTAAAACCTCACAGCCAAACAGACATCAGCACAGAGTCTGAGCATCTCAAATTGCAAACCGCATCTGTGCTCAGCTCAAAGGTTTGTGCAGTATCAGGTTTGGAGGGCTTCTCCTAACGTTTCATAAATTACTGGTATACAATTATGTTGTATTACAATGCCCAGACCCAGGCATTGTATGTCCAACATCTCACCTTTGATACAGGAAACACATGAAAACACACACAAGCATACACAAACAGAGACACACACCACTCCTGCTGTTGCCCTCCATGAGAAAGCTCACAGCTTGGGTTCTTTAGCTCCTGTTTTGTCTGGACTCCATTCAAAATGGCCCCCTCATGACCACACACATTATAGTCTGGGCAGGGAGGCCCTCAGTGGACTGAGGCTCCCTGGGTGCAAGCAGTGATTCATGGCACAAGGGTCTGTAAAAGGAGCAGCCTCACCCCGTGCTGCCGAGGAGAGCAGAGGCCGTTTTGGCGGTGTGGGTGAATCAAAAGTCTGTCTACAAAACTAAATCCTGTCGGGACGGTACGGGCCGAGGGGAGGCAGGAGTGGAACGGCCAGAGCTTTCTGTGTGAAAGTGAAGCGAACATGAGTGGGAGTGCAAGTGACACAAAGCTGTAGACGGGTAAAGCCCAAAAAGCGAAGCTGGAGCGCGCCTGCTGAATCAACACGCCTCCCTATCCCGAGGACAAGCTCGGAGTAGCTTTTTAACAATCTTAGCTCCGAGGCAAGTACAAAGTACTAAATGTTTAGGCGTTATCTCTAACACTTCCCTGATCTAACAGAGCACCGGTTTAAAGGGCATGGGGGAGAAAAAGTGCACAGTGAGAAACAAAGCGGGCTCATGAATAAGTGCTGAAAAATGATAGTAGTTGCTGGGATTGATGAAACATTATTCAGGTTTTGTGACAGGGAGCGAGACACAAATTCTTTCCCCTCAGGGTAGAAGGTGTAATTTCCCCTTCCACTGTCAAAAGAACCATGTAAAAAAATCATCCATAGCTCAATGACTGACTGCATGCAAGTAAAACCAAGCATCAATCTATCTATCTATCTATCTATCTATCTATCTATCTATCTATCTATCTATCTATCTATCTATCTATCTATCTATCTATCTATCTATCTATCTATCTATCTATCTATCTATCTATCTATCTATCTATCTATCTATCTATCTATCTATCTATCTATCTATCTATCTATCTATCTATCTATCTATCTATCTATCTATCTATCTATCTATCTATCTATCTATCTATCTATCTATCTATCTATCTATCTATCTATCTATCTATCTATCTATCTATCTGTCTGTCTGTCTGTCTGTCTGTCTGTCCATTTGTCCATTTGTCCATCTATCAGAATAGAAACAGGCAGCCTTCTGTTGTAACACACGGTACAATGCAGATGGAAATGCTGGCCCCACAGGAGATACACACACACACATAAGAGTCGGACTGCTGTGGGGCTGACGCAAGACTATCTCCGTCTCACGTGTCTCTCCCCTACGGCCGCCCGCTGCTCCTGACCTTCGAGATGTTTTTCTCTCTCCTTCTCCCTCTCCCTTTATTCCTCTCTATTTCACACTCACACCCTCACGTACTTAGACACAGAAAGAGAATAACACTCACACACACACACACACACACACACACTCCTCCCTTCTCTGCACACCTCCCTGCCACTCAGTGTTTTGCCATTAAACAGCATTGCATTTCCAGCTCGGATCAAGCAGATGGGCCTGCGTGAGCATTGCAGCGCCTGTATTACAGCGCCCTTCCTTAAATGCACAGACATGCACTGACACACCGGCGCTGCACTTTCGTACGATGAACCGTGTTTTTTTTTTTTTCTTTTTTTCCTGGAACCGAAGAATCATCCCGGCTGTGGATGGATGCTTCTTCATGTGGGTACTGTGTAGCTCTGTTGTGTAATGCCTTGCTGAGGTGGCTGAAAAGCCTTGAGACATGCTCTGAAAAGCAAGAACGCTAACAGTACAGAAGGAAAGCATCATTTTTATCTCCGAGTAGTTAAAGACCAGGAGTTCATCTCATTGGGTTAAAAAGCACAAGCGCAACCACTCACGCAAAGTTCAGTGGGTTCATGACACACAAAATTACACACACCATCACATATGAATAGTTTATATCTCTGTGCCATTAAACAAATTTCTTTTTTCTATTTTCTCTCCCTCTCTTTCAATATCTGCATATTCCTTTGACTGTTTGAGTCGTTTTTTGGGGGGGCTTTTTCCCTTCTCTTGTCTTCCAAGCAACAAATGTCAGCTAATTACACCATAGCTGTTTGGATGAGCTCCATCTTTCCCTGTGCTCTGCTGTGCTTGTTCTCCATGGGGCTGCAGGAAGAGTCAGGCAGCCGAGGCGGTGGTTAGGAACAGCCAGCTGTGGGGGTTGAGCGACGAGGATACAAACCCCCTTCTCCCCCCCACTCGAAATTGATTCCCCAGGAGAAGATTCGTCAATACTTATCACAAATGATACAACCTGCCCGCACCAACCTGCGTGGGGGAGAGGAGGGTGTAATGTATCATTCATCGGGAGAGATGAAGCGGTAACGTTAGACCTGATAGAATCAGGTCTGGCAACACACTGGGCTAAAAAAGAGACAGTCACGTGTGAAACAAGTATTTCCCTGAGCTCCGCATTCAGTGAAAACCTTATAAAAGATCCCATTTGATCTGATGACACACTCATCGACACGGGGCCTTCAAATGATGCGGGGAAGGAAAGTGCAAGTCATTGTCTGTGTGTGTGGAACAAGAAAACCTGCCACCTTGATGAGTGTGAGTGAGTGCGTGTGCGTGCGTGTGCGTGCGTGATCAGAAGCCTTGAGGATGCAGCCGCACCCCTGAGTACTGCTTGCGTTCACAAACAGAGAGTGAGAAAAATGGAGAAGAAAGGAAGGAGCGCTTCGGAGAAAGGAGAGAATTAAAGCTGCATATAACAATCCACATAAACAACTCTGCACAATCGCAGAATCCCAACCCCGAAGCGGCGTCAGGCTCAGTTAACAGCCATTTACATTCAGTGTTGGGTATGAACAGATAGCAAACTCAAAGAATGTTTATTAGGCTCCTACGTTTCATACAAATATTCTGATTAGAATGGAGAAAATCTAATTAATTGCTTGATTCACTGAATGAACCCCGAATTTGTAATGTAATCATAACAACTGCTTTTCAAGGGGCTCTTGTTCAATTTAATTGGGGAAGAAGAAAAAAAAACATCCTCTTTCACTGAATGAATGAAAATCAAACAAGGCCTGAAACTGGAGGAGTCGGCAAGTTTGTTCTGACATGCCACAAAAAAAAAACAGAAAAAGCAGAAGTATGTGACAATATGCATTTCAAAAAGTCACATATTGCCTGTTTTGCAACACACAGACATACATGCAGCGGAGGCCAAAGCCAAACAAGAGAGTGTACTCACTGTTAGAGATGTCTTCAGCTCTTTGACATAACTGCTGTACAACCTGGAGAAAGGGGGAAAACAAATGCTCACTTAAGTTCAGGTTAAATCCCCAATTTGAGATATGAGATCTCTAAAACATGCTTTGGTTTGATACGGTTTCATTACGCTGACAAAAAACAAAACAAAAAAACAGCGCGAACCTCCTGAAACCAGCCTGTACCAAACTTGCAGCTACACATCTTTGTATTTGTGGTTTCCAGGCACATCAAGCCTGAAATACAGTGATGTTTGAAAAAAATAAAAATATTTAAAAAAGAAAAAAAAAAAAAAAAACCACACACATGCAGCTGTGGCTACCCTTAAACACACTTGCACGCTCAAAATCACATTCACACCCACAAAAAGTCTCTCTGTCTCGCTGAGCCCTTTTCTTGCAAAACCTGTTTGCTAGAAATGGATATAGACATTGGAGCTGTGAGTGTGAGGATATTTTCCCTAAACACAAGACAGTTCTTGCAGAGAACCAAGCCTTACCGGCGTTCTCACGCCCAGCTTTCATGCATTGTCTCCGAGGCCCTCCTCTGCACTTAGAGCCTGAGCCTAATCTAAGCAGCTCACCATAACAGACACCACCCTGCTTTGTATATACAGCAGTCAGACGCACACAAAGATTTTAAAACTTCCATTTAGACTACTTTTACTTCATCTTTCATTTATGAAGTGGGTGAGAAAGATTAGGTTAGTATTAAAGCACAACAAC
Organism: Poeciliopsis prolifica; assembly: GCF_027474105.1. NCBI lineage: Eukaryota > Metazoa > Chordata > Actinopteri > Cyprinodontiformes > Poeciliidae > Poeciliopsis > Poeciliopsis prolifica. Next base: position 3,861,133 of record NW_026562396.1, read on the forward strand.
TACAACAAACCGGGTCTCCTCATATACAACCAGGGGGCATCAGAGAAGCAGCACAAACACTTCCAGACGACAGCAACACAAGAGCGGTGTTGTAGCGTATGTGGGTAGCTATCTAACAAGGTTTTGTTGTCTGTAAACACATCCATCTGGTCAGCAGCAACAAAGCCGAGCCTTGCGAATGTTGTCTTAGCACGACTGGGCACAGATACTACAGTCATGGAAATCTGCTGAAAAACTAAAGTTTATGTTCACACTTTTTTTTTTATTTGTTTATTTAAAATTAAAATAAACAGAAACAGATCTGAACAGTTCTAACTGATTCTGTCAGTCCAAATGGCCTCCAGCCATGCCAGTGTCTGAGACTCATCATCCAACACATACCATCACAGATCACTTCATCAGACGCTATTCTGGCTGTATTGATATTGCCTAAACTGATCAGACTCTAACTGTAATGGCTTCCTACATTATCTACGCAGACACACAAACACACGCACGCACGCATGCACACACACATGCACACACACATACCAAGGCTGCAGGCACACACAAACACTTTGATAACTCATCACCGTGATAATGACAACAGAGAGCCAGGTAGGCTGAATTCATCTTCAGCTTTTTCATAAAGGCCTATTAGCCGATGATTAAAGGATCCTGTGCTCATAGGACTTCAGCACCGAATGTGATTTGCCAGCCATGAGGCAGGTGAATTACACTGGATCAGAAAGCCAATGCTGTCTGCCATCATTTGCTTGACTGAGAATCAGGCTGTTAGTCTATTAACCTCATTTTACTGTTAGATCTTAGCGGTTTTTACATCAATAGCACATGGCTAAAAAAAATTAAAAAAAACACACATAAAACACACACACACACACTTTTTCCTGCACCCTTATTCAATAAAAAATGTCTGTATGAATCATAGTGGTGTGGTTAGGCTGCAACTAACAATTATTTCATTCTCAAGGAATGATTCACATTTATTTTAACATTACTTCAATATCTGGCTTGGTTTACTCCAACTGACAATCCAACACTTGAAACATGAAATAATCAAAGTGTGACGTATGAAAGCTATTAAGACCATTACATAACACAATAAGAATACAATAAAACTGGAACAAGAACAGCAAACAGAAACTATTATTTTAGAATTATCAGAAAGGCAAAAATGGTAGTCATGTTTTGGAAGCCACACAAAGTTACTTTATTATTCAAGTTAAAGTGCCAAGGTGGTCAATTATTTTATCTTTCAAAGCCAATGTTGGCTCTAAATGATCATGAAGACAACATAAGTGTCCAGAATAAAAAATGTTTATTATTATTATTATTATTATTATTATTATTATTATTATGCCATGTTATGTTTTGCAAGCATGGCTTTTAATTTCTGTCTCCCATTTGATACATCATTGCCTCTGTGGTGTCTGCACCACTCAGCATCACAACTAACCTGTGCAACTAAGTGAAATGTAAATATGGAGAGATCAGTTAGTGATAAATAGAGAAATTGTCAACAGTGAATCTCACGGTATAAAATGAGGTTAGGGACCACATCCTTCCACCGATAGCTGAAATCTGCAAATACCTGAGACCCTCATCTAAAAACACCTAGAACTCCCTATTTTAATAGTTCAAACTCCAAAAGCCTTTAATCTACATTGATACACAGAGTGGAAATCATGTGGGAAATAAAGCGGAAGCTAACATCTAGTACAGTCTTCCTTGTGGCTTCATCCAGTCAGTGCCAAGGAAAAGAAGTAGCGCTCCTGGATTGGCTGCCTTGCAAATGTCATCCAATAAGTATGGTATTGTATCTAGGTATTTCAGTTTCCCAAGCTGCATTTTCTTTTGAATATTTTGTATGTTCCCTAAGAAAAAGGAGTTTGAGTCAGACAAACTCTTCTTTCAACATCAGCGCTAAAGCATCAAATTTGATGGCTATCTTTCCAAATAATGCAACAGTAGAAGTCTTTTTGTGACCAGTCCAGTTTCAAAACAAAGCTGCAGTTCTACTGCTTGTGTCTTTTACAAGGTACATTATTCCGGTAAACATGTCTGAAAAGAAAAAAAGCCCTAACCACATAAGGCCAAATATTATAAGACAATGATGCTAAACAGTGATATCAATTAGGTAAGGTTGACACACTAGGCTAGCAGGTTTAGGAGCACCAAGACATGAGGACAATGTGCAGTGACCAGTGACTGAAAGAGTAGCTTTTTAAACATACGTCACATTTATTTTAGGTATAAAATTAATACACAACAATGAGACTGGAAATTCCCAAAAAATCATCTATGCCTATGGTACTTTTAAAAACAAACCATGACAGTAGAGTAAATAAAAAAATGCTTTAAAAAAAAACACAGGAAAAGCAACTAAGTCACAATAACTTGACACAGTAATGTATTGCAGACGCAAGCTGAGCACCAACACAAAAGAAAGCTGTTCAGAAGGGAGTGATTAGAACAGCAGCCCATTAACACACAGCATGTTTTTGTTCAGAATTAAAGTACTGTGCAATATGACTACGAACTTAGATAATGAGTATTTTAACACAACAGCAAAAATCCCAGTAAAAGCTAGGAAAATTACTTAAGAGTCAAACTATTTACATTTCGAAACCATTGATATTATGCTACACATCTTTTTGTCAGATTATTAGCAAAACTGTAGCTTGCTGAATAGTAACTTTCTGTGGTTTTGTCAAATATGGGTTGTTAAAATCTATGATCCAGGCTGACTTTGCGCTAAAGGCCCTTTAAATTCAACATTTCTTTCTTATCATCACCCTTTCTTCCACAGCCGTCTTTTTTAATAAACTATTAATTCAACACCTCTGACACTCAAAACTTGCGAACTCTTGTTGACATTTTTGATGGTGTTGCCATGCTTCCTCATCATAACCTGGTATACAATCTATAAACTCTGGAACTTCCTGCCATGGTTAAGAGATGGGGGAGTGATGCTTTCAGGAGTGCTAAGAAAAAAATAGCTTCAAGCAACAGAGTATGCAGACAGATAATAGTTGCTCTGGAAATTTATACTCGAAAAGTGCCGAAAAGTCACAATGTCATCGTTTTAGACATGGCACATGGGAACAAAGCATAATACCTCAAATATATGTGACATGTCACACAGCCTTATATTCAGGCTACATTACTGCTCATCCAGTGCAATAAATACATTGTTTTTCCAACTCAACTATAAAGCATTTGAAAAAAATTTGGTTTTCAATGCTGACTAAATTTATTTGAGCAGTCCTACATGGCACTGGGCTTGACTTGATTGAGATTAAGGCATTTAGACTTCAGGGCATCCAAAATTAGTTTTTCTTATGTCTTTTCTCTGGAATCACTTTGGACTCTCCAGTGCTCACTTGCACCACAAGACGGTGCAGGAGTTGATGTTCTACAGGATAAGTTGAACTACTGCAGTCTGCATCTCTGAACCTCCTGTCAACGTTTCTTAACAACCTCCTGTCTAAGAAAAAGACAACAGTCTGATGTAGACATCGTCTTCAAAAACTTGTAGTTTATTAATTTCTTGTTTTGAAACTGTCCAGGTCTCAGATTTGTAAAGGAAAATCGGCAATGTCAGATTGCAGAAGACGGCAAAACTTTGGGTGAGAGGAAGGCTGCAGTTCCTCTACATTTACCAATGCAGGGACACAAATGCTGAGGATACGTTCAGCAGAGTGTCAGCTGTTGAAGCTACTTTATGTTTTACTTCATGTACTTTTTTATTTTCAGCCAAGTTATTTAAACTCTGGGGCGTGTTTGATCTGGTTGGTGAACTTTCAGAGTTGTTACAACTTTCATCTTCTATGCACTGAGTTCATAACTTCGGGAGGTGTAGACAATATCAGTAGGCAAAAATAGAACCGTCATCAGCAAAAATAAAAATATGAATTTATTTGCATTACCTCTTCTACCTTTAAATATCTTTCACATTCTTGTGTTGAAATGATTTCAATGTCATTCAATTTTATTTAATAATTTTTGAATAGATGTCCAGAAAATGTGTTAATTACAGTCATCTTTACCTAGTAATTTTCATTTGAATAACACGAAGAGGGGAGAAAAAAAAAGCAGGAATTACAGGCAAAGCTATTATTATTTCATACTTCAGGCATGCTTGCACATGGGCAATGTGCAATCTAACTGCTGTAACGTCTGCCTGGATTGTCTTGTTTGGGTTTCCTAATCTACCACCACTGCTTCCTCAGATGAACAGATGTTGACTTTACTGTTCAGATACATAGAGCAGCTCACTGACATCTGCACAGTGGTAAACACATGGGTCATAATTTTGTACCAACCACAAAGCAAAGAAAGGAAGAAAGAAAGAGAGAAAGAAGAACAAAAGAGAGAAAGAAAGAAAGAAAGAAAGAAAGAAAGAAAGAAAGAAAGGAAGAAAGAATGAAAGAATGAAAGAAAGAAAGATGTAAAGAAAGAAAGAAAGATGAAAAGAAAGAAAGAAAGATGAAAAGAAGAAAGAAAGAAACACTTTGCTTTGAAAACTCTATTTGCTGTAGGAGAATGGATAACAAGTGTACTCTGGAAATATACATATTGAGATTAGACTAAAATCTATTTCACTTTAATATTTGATGCCCTGTTAGAGGAGCGACACCACTGAGGTGTTTGTCTCTGTTGTCTCCGCTGATCTCTAGCACACCGGTGCCTGTGGGAGTGAGTTAGGCGAGACTTGGCTGCAGACATTTTCCTGAAGCCCCTTGAACAAAACAGGCAAGTCTTGACAGTCTGTCCGCCACCAAGTCGTCACACAATCAGTTGCAGGAAACCAATCCCTAAATAGCTGTGATTCATCTCTTCATCACACACAATGCCAGTACACAGTGCACAAAGAAGCTCTCTCTGCCTCTCTCTTTCTCTCCCTCTGTCTTACCCTATCTGTCTCAACCCCCCCTCCCATCCAACCCCAGCCCCAGTGTGGTCTCTCATGCTGCTTAAAAATAAGTGCTTCTCCCAGCTTTCTTTGCCCTGTGATTTACTGGCAGTGTCTAACTGCAGGGCAGCATCTTTTATCGTTACATGATCTGGGGCTGAAAGCTGACAAAATGGAATCTCTGTGCAAGTACTTTTGTGTGCGAGAAAGTGTATGTTCGGGGCAAAAGAAGGGGAGCGTAGAGGAGGAATAAAGAACTTGTGTGAGAAACGTTTGTCTAAGTGCAATCCAAATCCTCCCAGGCTCCTGGTGCTGTGTTGCTTGAATGTATGTGTGTGTTTGTCATTCTGCTAAATGGTTTCTTCCTTGACTTGATGGAGCTAGTGCCATCTCCAGGGACCGCGTTACCACCATGCGCTGAAGTAAAGCGCTTTGAGACCAGCGAAAAGCTCCGAGCATTAGTGCGATCCATTTGTGAGAGGTAGAAAATATATAAAATACCAGGCCTGATTGTGTGCTTCTTTCTTTAGTATGTGCGTATGCATGTTTTTCAGTTGCCATTATATCTTTTCTTTTCTTTTACTGGCAGGGAGCCTATAGCCATATTAAGCAATCCACATTTATTTCTTCCTTTTCTTTGCCACATGAATCTGTAAATAGCCAACTTGGCCTTGTTTGTATCTGTTTGCAGTTTCATTTGATGGCAGTATCAGTAGCATATGTGGCCACATTATCACCAGTGCGGACAATTAGGCCAACACAGGAGTACACAATAGGTTCAGAGTATCATTACAGCCTTGATGGACCGTCACGATGACGTGTGAAGGTCAGGGTAGCCATGACCAGCACAGCTGTCACATCTACTATCAGAAGCCTCTTAGCTAAGTGGCCTTCCAGAACACTCAGCGCAAAACATAGCCAACTGGGAAGAGAAGGGCCAGAGCCAATGGAACAGGCCTATAACCCCTGCTGGGTTTGTATCATGACATTATTACACTGCACTGTGAGCAATACCCCAAGATGGGGTGAAGAGGCGAATCAGAGCTATTTTGGCATACATGGCGCAGAAACCGTTGGCTTTGCATGCAGTGAACAACTTTATGACGCCTATTGGTACTGGCTCAGAAAATTTAGCTCAACACTCATCAAAGCAGCCATTTTTTAAATGATGAGCAGCTCTGCCGAACAAGAGAGAAAAAAAAAAGGATATAGTGGAGCTGTGGAGAGCAGATGTGAATCCACTTTGATTTCAGCCCCTGTGTGTGTGGAGCTTCTATTAAATGGATCTGCTGTCTCCTTGATCAAGGGAGTCAATAAAGGGCCAGTCCTGTCAAACCCTCAGGGGCGAGAGTGTATGCACATATGTGTCCGTGTGCGGGAGTGCGCGCGCGTCAGTGTGTTATGGGCGGATTTTGAAGTACTCTGACAGGTGAGTGATTGAGTACTTTCATTTCCCTCCAGCGACAACAAGACATCCACACACACACACACACACGCACACATACGTGACACGCACACACACACACACAGAATGGAGGTTGCAGAGGGAGGGGAGCTGTTGTTTCTTAAAGGATGCTGCTTCTGCCTGCATGCTTAAATTAGCTCTAAATGTTTGGATTACACATGGGAGCTCTCACACAGGATTTAGCAACCGTAGCCTAGAGTCCAGAGATGTTTCCGTCTACATGCACACACACAAAGAAAACATGTCCTCAAACAGATCACAAACACAAGTCACCTTAGACAACACAACTTCAGTTCATCCGATGTAATCTAACGATGGGAGAGATGCTGGGGATTAAAGTGGTACCAAATGGACAAAACACACAATGTCATCCATCAGATTTTCAATATAGCTAAACTCTCCTTGTTTCACTTCACAAGAGTGCTGTCTTGGCTTCTGTTGGTGGGGGGAGGATATAGTATGCAAACGGACACAGAAGGAGGGAGAAAAAAGGAGGAGAAAGAGAGAAGGGGAATGAGGGGAGGTCAGCACCCCCAGTCTCACATAAAGGCCCTTTCCCTCCCTTCTGCCTCAGCTTTCGAAGCCCCTGCCAGGATCGAGAGGCGTCTCACGTTACAGCTGTCTCTCAGTGTCATCGTTCAGAAAGAGCGAGCACAAGCGCAACAGAGAGACAGACAGCAAGGCAGAAGGACAGCCAGACAGACATACAGAGAGGGAGAAGGCAGCACAATGCCAGAGACGGAGCGGGGCTAAGCTTTCAGAGCTGGACAGGAGAAAAACAACAGCAAGCAGCAGGTTCGACTGGACGAGGAAAGCCTCGCGCTTAGGTCGCCTGCTGGTGTATTTAATAAGTAATGTTCATGCAATCCACATTTCCACTACAACGCAGAAGCATTTTGAAATCACTGAGATGTGCTGTGACCTTTTCAGGACAGATTATTTCGAAATAGAGTTTAAACAGAGCTGGTCGGACCATTTCCTCTTTGCCACCTGGTGCTAACTGAAGACTGAAAATTTCCCAAGAAGAAAAAGGGGAAATATTCTTGATACATTGCTTTGCATGCACTGAGACTGGAGAAATCGAAAGGCAATGTACTTACAGAGAGAGATAAGAGTTACTGTAAAAGCATGTGCTCACAGGGCTTGTGTGGATTAAACACTGCAAGTTGCCTCTCTACACATGAGTATCCTTTTTTAACCTTAATATGCTAAAAACAGCAGCTTGTCCCAGGCACAGTCATGACTAATCCACTGACTACCGACAAATCAGCACGAATAATACAAACAAGGTAGGGCCATGTTAGTGAATAGTGAGTTGGGTTGAATTGAGAATCAAAACACATCTCCAACTGAAACTTTTATAGATGCAAAGCTGTGAGTTTACGCGGCTAATAAACCGGAACGTGATTTTATCACCATGGTTCACATGATGGTTCCGAGCAGCTACACCTATTGCAGTTTAAAACTGTGTGTGCTTTTACCCTTGTCCTTTTCTAGGGTGTTACGTAGGAGTTAAATATTTTAAATTCTGGCTTAGCTTGAAGCAAGCTTTGCCAGCGCAGCTAAAATAAAAAGCCTTTGTGGCAGCAGTGACCAGATTTTTAATGCTGAAGAAGATCAATAAACGGGGGCTGTCGAGGTGCAATCTCGTGCATTTGTGTGTATCTGTGTGAGTGTATAAATGGGTGTGTGTTTCCTGTCCCTATGCATAAATGCCAGTGTTCTGACAGCAATGTGTGTGTCAAGGTTTATGTGTGCATTTGTTAAAGCCAAGCGAAGCTTGCAAGCGTGCCTGCCTGCATCAACTTATTCTATAGTTCCATCAAGAACCCCACTGACCCAAGAGGAACACCAGTAGAGAAACCAATATCTTTCCCATTCCGCCATTCAAAACCTCCTTCCTATTTCTTTTCCATTCATTTCCTCTCCTATTCGAGCACAGCCAGAGCGAGAGTATCCTGGAGAAATGTATATTTACAGGCCCCCTCTACAGATTGAGAATGTCACAGTGTGGTAAACGTCAAACTATGTAGCAGACCTTGATGCTTGTAATCACGTTTCTGTGGCCAGATCAGACAGATAACGCAAAAGACGCCGGTAAACATCTTGTGTGGTTTTTCACAGGAAAACTAAACCAACACCTTCAGGTTTCTGCCGTTTCAGCTTCGTCCAGCTGCTTCTCTTAACACTGAGACAATAAATGACTGTCTTTCGTGAAGCAAAATGCCAGTGACGTGGAAACACTTTCATAATGTTGCCATGTCATGTCGGTGTTACGTTTCACTCAGACCACATTAAATGGATGCCTCCAGCTCACCCACGGTGCGGCAACTTAAACATGAATATGCAACAGAAACATACTGAATAATGAGGACCAGCATGCTCGCTGTTCTACGGCTCCACAAAACATGAAGCACATTTGTATTTTCACCTCCACCCCAATGTACAAAACAAAAACAGCCCTGAAGTGGGAAAAAAAATCATCAGGACCTTTTGAGACTTCATTATAAGAAACTAGCACGGACTTTCCAAACGAGGTATCTCTTTGGAGGAGGAAGAAAAAAAATAGTAAAAAAAAATCAACCTTTTCACCTTGCTGGTGGAAAAGCAGGCATCCCAACGAGACGGAGAATGTGCAAACAACCTTGACTTTCATCAAGGAAATTCTCACATTGAATGATAAATAGATGCCCACGGGACGAACAGCAAAGAAGCAGCTTATCGCCTTTCCCTCCCAAATTTGGCCGCTCTGTGTTCTGTCTCCGGAAAGTCAATGCAGGGTGACCCCCTTGCACTTTCCACCGCTTATTGTTCGGTAATTAATCCACCATATGTAATCCGTGCAGAAATGCAGAGAAAACCGAGTGAGTGTTGATTTGTTTAGTCTTAATTAACAGTGGAGATTGTTTACTTGCTCCTACAACAGGAGGCATATGTGCCCCATCTCATTAGCCAGGCTTTCAAACTGGAGCTACACTTTCTCGGTGCACAGATGGGTACAAACAGTGGCGGTCAGAGATAGCCACAATATTTGAAAAGGCTGGCGTTAAAAGCAGCTGTCACCAAGAATGCACTTTAGACAATTATTTGAGTACTCTGATGATTATCAGGAGATTCAGCGAGCAGGCAGTGTTACCAAAATAGAAAGGTAACATGAGGTTAGTCAGATCATCTGAGATCTAACTAACTTTCCAGCAGGGAGGATGTCAACATGCAAAGCCCTGTGAATGTGTATGTTAGCAAGCCTAACACATGCAGCACACAGCAAATGACAAAGATAGACGCACAGAAATGCGACTTGAATCGGTAACATAAAACATCATCAAACTCATAAGTTTTTAGTTTATTGGAAGAAACTGTACTTTTCCACAAAGTGCCAATCAGCTGTTAGAGAATTAATCCATACCTCTATCGCATCTGTTGTAGTCATCAATTTTCTGACATGCCATTTCAACTGTCCTTATTGTTTTCTGAACGCACGCTTGCGCTTGCATTTGTAAACGACATCCGGATGGCGAGAGATGAAGAAATCTGACCAGAACTCTGTCTAACACGAGTTTCTTGAGTCATTTGGTTAACAATAAGCAGATATCCACTTCCTCTCTAAATTTCGCAGCTCTGAATCACAACTAACATACACAGATTTGGCGATGCAACCAGATGGCTTTTATTCTCGATAGATTATTTGCAACGTCTCATTAATCAGTGACTAAATATAACATAAAAGCATTGGGGCCATGGATTTTTTTTAAAGGCAGAGAAGGGCGACATGACAAACAGAAAAACATGGTTATATTAATAGTAATATTTCTGAGCTTGTATTGATTGTGATTAGCCTACATTTTCCTCTCTGTTCTTTATTTTTCTCTTTTTATCATCACAAAAATGTCCTTGGGGTTTAATAGCTTGCTGATAGTCGCAAGTCAGAAAACAAGTGGATTTGCAGTTGTTTCCCTCGATGTTAAGCATTTGAACACTGAAGGGACATGTCCACAGCAAGACATGTAACATTAATATGTGTCTTTGGTTTAATTAGTAACAAATCATAGTACAAAGTGCTGATAAATAGTCTGTAGCTGCAACTTTCACAATGTTTTATATGCAAGCAGGCTTGAGGTCAGTATCCAGTATGGCTACCAGGCCACCTTGTATACTGAACAGTGAGATGATCTCAGATTTGCTGGTAGGAATTTTGACTTCAAAGCGCATTCTTCTTGTTTTTAGTTATAGGAGCTCAGAAAATCTTGAAGCTGGGTGTGAAGAGAATGGGCAATTATTAAATGACACCTAAAACATCATAGTACTGCAACCAGAGTCTTTTCCAGTTCCAATATTGCACACGTTGAATTTGTCAATTGTGATTCAACGTATTGTGCAACTCGAGGCTAGACTTTATCACAGAGCAAGATGCAGAGTTTGAATGTTTGTATGCGTGTGTACAGATGCAAACACAATGTTTTCTTTCTTTATTGATTGGCCCTTTAACGACCTTAACCAAACCACAGACCTTATGTCACAAAGAAATACAAGACACAATTTAACAATAATGTAAAGTTATATAGTGGGTTATGAACCTAATTAATGTGAGGCTTATTGTAAGGAATTGGGATCAAATTAAAATACTCTCAAATCCCCATTTGACAATACTGACATAAAAAGGTTAAGTTTATATAGTTACTATATACTGTAATTGATGTAGTAGTGGTCATTGATGCAGATGCACTCAAACATGGCTTAATCAGTGGTTAAGGTTTTACGACCTTCTTTTTCCCCTGTTATCAGTCGAAATGACAGTAAGGCTTTAGATCCATTTCACAAATGGATTTTATTTGTTCTTAAATCTCAGCAACGGGGGAAACCAGTTTAATCTATAAGATACACTTAGTTATGCTCAAACGGATGGATGACATTATCTGATGTTTTCAGGTAAAGTGCAAGGTTAAAATGTTTTAATTATGAAAGTATAGCAAACGATGCCTCAAACTGATTTTCACTATGCTGTATTATAGACACCTAATAAACCCCCACTTTAGTTCTCTTTTAAAAGAAGATAAACTGAGGGGTTCCTCTATAGAAAAAAGAACTTATATTCAATAGTAGAGGATTAAAGAGAATTCAAGCCTGTGTGCACATGGGATTGCCTTCTCAAAAGCTGTCCAAGTTCTGTCAGATTCAGCACCCCTACACATAGAGCTCGTGAACCTAATTTCACCTAATCAGCTTAGTCAACAGCAACCGTTTGCTGTGATTCTAGTAGACATGCAAATGGGGCTTAACAATGTCTATCCTTAATTCCTAAATGTTCAAGTCAAGCGGAAGTCTCCCTTCATCTCCTCAAAAACAACAGTTCCAATTTTACAGAGAGAACAAGAAGAAAAGCGAAAATAAAACTCCAGCAGAGAGTTGACTTTTTTTTTCCTTGGCCTGGTGAGGAAGGATCTCTCTCTGATTTGACTGTGCTTGAGGTAGCACAGTGTGCTTTCATTTCAAACCAACATCGCAAACTAACTCTGACAGATTTGTTCCCCTTTTTCACTTTTTGCTCTTGTTCAATCTCTCTTAATTATGAGAAAACACACTGCGCAAATATATTAGCACTTCTTGCAGGTCTGTGTGCTCAGCTGCAGCCCTTGCGCACGCATACAAGTGTACATCAAAACACACAAACATTCAAACAGATCTCCCCAAAATTAAAATTGCTAAAAGAGGTAGTTGCACGAGAGATGGGAAAGTTGAAGACACCGTTCCGTTTCAATTCACGGATACCACTAATGGCTTCTTAGCAGCTCTATGAAATCAAGCAGCTGTCATGTCGATGCATCAGCAGCGGAGAGAGGAACGAGAGCCATTCCCCATAAGGACAGAGGCACCGCGCCTTCATGTTTGGCTAAACATCTGCTCCTCTGCACTCAGGCTTCGCAGCAATAAACGGGCAAACAAAAGAGGTGGGAGGTGAAATGATCAGATTTTCCATTTCAAAGCATTTGTTCTGTGTGTTTTCATCCCTCCTCCTCCTATTTCCCTGCTTATAGGACACAGAGAAGATGGTGAGATCAGGCTCTACCTTAGGGGAGGGCTTAAGCTCATGCGTGAGGCAAAATGACGGAAAATAAATAGGACAAGTGTCCTGTCTGGAAAACGTGTAAACAAGTACCAAGGCATCGAAAGAGGCTGTTACAATGAGCAGACGTGTACAGTTAGAAGTGGTTGATTTTTAATTAAAAATAAAATATTAAGCTATTACCTAATTGGTCATTTGTTAAAAATAAATAAATAAATAAAAAAGGCGTTAAATGTATTTTTATTTCAAAGGAAATGTGATCAAAGTGATGTTTATTCAGGATCTAACATCAAGTGTTTTATTTTGACTCTTAATTGCATTCTTGGTAATTAAGGCTAACATCAGTCCTTCCTTTCCTCCTTCCTTCCTTCCTTACTCCGTTCATTCATGTTTAGCTGCAAACACGAGCCACGGTTAATATAAGTGGGGAAAAAAACTAAACAAAACAAGTTTTTAGTTTAAAACTGAAGGAATTCATTTATTTGACATAACCGTGTCACGCTGTGACATTATTCAGATTCCACAGCCATATCTTGCAAATCTTGACAGAAAACACGTAACTTCGTATTTTGTTTATAAATGAACGTTTCCCGAAAACGAGCTTCTAAATGATGTCTTCCGGAGCATTTAACGTTACAAATGTCTTTCAAAAGCGACTTAATAAAACCCTTTACTCTTGTCTCTCTCTCACTCTCGCTTCTCTACAGCGCGTCAGAAACTTTGGTAAAACTTAAGAGAAAAAAAAAAACATGGATCCATTTCCTACTAAAGTAGTCAAAAGTGTTTGTATGTGTGTAGAAAGAGAGAGAGAGGGGGGGGGGATGAAAGGCAGGGGGTGCTTGAGGGACGAATTTAAAACAACCAAGATGGCGAGAGGCTTGTTGTTTTGGAAGGGGCAGGGGGAAAAAAATGGAGGATATTGTAATATACACAAAGGGATAAATTTCAACAACTCGGCCAGGCGGCTGCTAGCTCGCCTGCACGCCTCGGTTTGAGGAAGCGACCGCGATTAGCAAAGCAGCCCGGCGAAGCCTGGCCAACCAGCACGGGGGGGAAAAAAGCCTCAAACTCCCGACCCGCTCGGGGCAGAGAAACGAGTAATACACGTCTAAACTTAACCCAAACCGATGTGGATGCTTATAAATTCGTCGCAAATTGTTTTCCTGTTTTTATTTTCGAGTCGAGGGACTGTTAAAAGTGGATGGATTTTTTTTAAAGGACGGACAGCGAGGACCAACGGCAGTCCAGTCAGTTACCCCCCTCCGTCTCTCGCTCTCTCTCTCTCTCTCGCTCTACGTTATTTCTGACGGTTACAGCTCAAAAATACGCACCAAAAATACCCCGAACGGCTCGTTTAAAACGGTCGATAAAAACCCAGAGACAACGCAAAGGCTTAAAAAGTTTTAAATCACAAACGATTAAAACTAGTTACCACACGGGAGCGAACGGTGCGCGAGAGAAGGAAGAAAGGGAAGAAGGACACAAAGACGATTCCCACTATCAGGTCACCCACTCGGGGAGGCAAAAAATAAATAGAATAAAAAACCTCACTTCGTTTTCAGATTAAAGAGGAAAAGAAAAAACAAAACAAACTTCAACCAAATGTACCGCTAACGACTACCGGACACGCCGACCGAACGAATTAGGTTCGCAACAAGACAACAAAGTATCCACAAAAGCAGAAAACAAGCGAAGAAATTAGAAACCGAAGCCAGCTCTCAGAGCGGAGCTCACCGCTTGTTTCGGTGACGGTCTCTGAAAACAGCGTCAGGAAAATAAAAAAATAAAAAAAACGCACTTACCTTTTTTTAGTTTCGACACTTTACTTATTTCCAGCGTGCGGCTTCTTTAGATCAACTAACTCTTCGGTTTGCTCTTCTTGTCGCCTCTCTTGTGTCTTTTTTCCCCTTCCTTGGTCGGTTTTGGTTATGAAAGAGGTCGGGGACGAATGATAAAGAAGGGAATTGGGCAGTAATTGAGTCTCGGTGTGTGAGTGTGTGTGTGTGTGTTAGTTACTAACAGCAGATTGAAGGAGACTCTTCTCAAGGTTTATTCAGCTCCACTTCAAGGAACCGACCTGACGTCAGCTCACTACTGCCACACAAAGAAAACTTATTATTTGTGCAGCGGCCGTAGTGGAGGAGCGGATACAGTAATTGACCGTTATTACTTTAAATGCGACATTATCATTTTGCAGCACGGCTCCCGGCTGAGATGTGGCGGCGACTTTTATTTATGAATGTTGTTCTGTGGCGCATCTCATTCCCCTGGCTGTTGTAAACAAATAGAGAATAGCTACAAATAGAATAGATGTTACAACTTTTTTTTTAAGCACATGTAATTAAAATGATTAGATTTAAAATAAATAAATAAACTTTAAAAAAAAAAATTCTCCAAATAATACTTAGAGCAAATAAAAATAAAAAAAAAGCTTTGGAACTTGAGTTTGATTCTTTTTCAAATGATTTTATTGTGGTTGTAAAAGTTTTTAGTGTCACATTATATCTGTTTTTATGCTCCAGTTGAATAGGTGTCTTTGGTGTTTTAATAAAAGCAATGTTGAATAAAACATCAATGCACCTATCTATCTATCTATCTATCTATCTATCTATCTATCTATCTATCTATCTATCTATCTATCTATCTATCTATCTATCTATCTATCTATCTATCTATCTATCTATCTATCTATCTATCTATCTATCTATCTATCTATCTATCTATCTATCTATCTATCTATCTATCTATCTATCTATCTATCTATCTATCTATATCTATCTCATGATGTGTGATCAAACAAATACATGGGTCTCACAGTGGCTCCAAATTAAAGGGCACTTTGTGAAACAAAACCAGAAATGGGCCAGCTCCTCCTCGGGACAGGATCAATACATTGCCTGGCAAAGACGGCCATCTGTGCCTAATTGTATGCTTTACCTCCTCTTCTGAACGCACAATAAGCAACAGGCTGAACGCAGGCCCTCTGACCCAGACTGGCTTTCCAGACGGGGGAAGATTATTTCATTCAACTGGAAAACAACAAGGGGGTGGGGTAGTTGCTGTGTAGGGTAAGGGGGGTATAATTTTTTTTTTTTTTTTTTTTTTTTTTTTGCAGATGGAGTGGGCAACTGTTCCTATACGCCCCACCCTGACGAGGATGGGTCACAGAACTTGAGCCAACTGGTGCATTGCTCTCTCTCTCTCTCTCTCTCTCTCTCTCTCTCTCTCTCTCTCTCTCTCTCTCTCTCTCTCTCTCTCTCTCTCTCTCTTTCTCTCTCTCTCTCTGTCTCTCTGTCTCTTTGTCGGTCACATCACAGCGCTGGGTGTATTCATTTTAACAGGTATCATAGTGGATTAACAAACTGTCCACTGTTAGTTTATGGGTAACCTCATAAATCTTGCGTTGTTAGCAGACTGTTGCTTTACAGGCACATTTACGCTAATGCTTTATAATCATTTCAGATGAACATAAATGAAGGCTCCCTGTTTTTTTTCCTCCCCTCTGTCTTCCTCTCTGCCGTTATGTCACAACATCCAAAAGTGTCGCCACACTTTTCTGAAGCTGTTGCAACAATTGCAGAGCTCTTGCTCAGAAATCTTTCACTTTTTTTTTTTTTATCTCTAAGATAAAAAAAAAAAGAAGAAGAAGTAAGAAGTGAAAGGTAGCGTTGTGGTGCAAAAGTCTGATAAAACATTCATAATCACCAGAGTTTGGCGGACGGACACGGACGGAACCCCTCATTCAGCTTTTGATGCGCAGTTAAAGCCATTTCATACTCTTGCTCTCTGCGTTTCGTTGGTCATTGATTTTTCTCTCCGTCGTCCTTCCATTACCTGTTGAGATGGTGGGTGGTGGGGGGATGGAGGCCGTGGAGTGGGAGGTGGTGGGGGGACTTGCTCTTCTTCAAACACACAAAAACCCACAACAGTCCTCTCTATCTGTCTCTGTAGCCACTGGCACCCTGGTGTATTTCTCCATCTCCTCCTCCTCCTCCTCTTGTGGCGGGGATGACAGGCTATGAGGAATGACAGTGGCTCTGTTTGTCATACAGTAGCAGCAAGAAGCAAGGATTTTTAATTGCATTGGAGAATCTTCATTAAAGAGAGCACATGGGGGCGGAAAGTGGGGGAAGAGGGCTGCATGGGGCTGTGTCGGGGGGCACTCTGAGCATCGTCATTAGGAGAAGGCGCTGGTAGCGGAGAAGGGTGGGCCCTCTTTGCATGCACACTGAGAATGCCTGCCGTACCTCGGTCATTTGTAACATAATAAGTGCCAGCACAATGACTGCAATGCGAGAAAGCACACCACAGGGAAGAGAAGGGGGAAGGGAGACAGCATGTCTGTCTAAAGGAGGCACTTTTTTTTTGTCTTGATTAGAAAGTATAATGAGCCACTAAAGAAACTAAGGGGGGGTGTAGGGGGGTGAAGGATCTCTCCTGAGACTGATGGAAAACAAATTAATCTGGTGATTTAAATTTAATTATTATTTTTCTATTAGTCCACCATGCAAAGACAGCCATCAGAAGAGAGGAGCTGTGCTTGCATTTATTGATTTTTGCCCAGACACATTCAGGGAATACAGATTCATCTGCTCCCTTCCCCACACAATCCGCTACGTGGGATTCCATTAACACGAGAAGCTTCCAGCAACTCCGAGATGTTTAATTTGAACACCATAAATGGGGCCTAAAATAGCATTCAAGCACAAGAAAGTGGCCTAAGGATGTCTTCCTATAAAATTGAATTAGTCGTCACTTATTGTTGTGTCCAACATAACAAGTATTAAATAAACACCCAATGAATTAAATGAAGACTGGGGCTCTTCAGTATGGAACGAGTCACATACCGTCCGTTGTTCCTCTCTGCTTTTGATGCCTTACACTCTTATTGACTCAGATTTAGTCTTTTATTTTGGATTTAATGCAAAAAAAAAAAAAGAAAAGAAAAACCCTGCAGCTGGACTGCGCCGTAATTGTTCTGCCCATCCACTCGTCGCCACATCCTTTCAGTCTTGAATGCAACGCCTTATGAGATGTAATGATTTAAAAAGTCAATGATTTGAACTGACTGTGTGTGATTAAAGCACGAGGGACCAATTTGCGGCAGCTATATGTAGAACATCGGTGAGCCTCAAGTAACTCGGATCCTCTTGCTGACATAAAATTCGGCAATTATGCCAGATGAACGGCTTTATTGATTCACTTCCTCCTACCTCCTCGTGAAAATGGTTCATCGCTGAGATTCTGGAAGCCTAACTATGCCTAATGGCATATGGGATCCGTGTGACAGTGAGATATGCATTGATCCGTGACCTTTGACCCAAGAGACATCCACAGGAAAACTGTTACAAGTGGGTTGGGTTGTTGTTTTTCTTTTTTTTTTGTGACGCCATGGTTTCCATCCACCCTAATATATCTGGCTTGCGATTCATTGTCAGCTTGTGGATTTCTCGCAGTAAACGCACACAGAGCTCAATAGTTATTCAAAAGATCAGCCAGAAAATGTTTGGCTTGCAAGGTTGACTAATAAACCCTCTGCTCAGTCGAAATGAATGCACTTGCAGAGTGTTTATTGTGGTGAATGTAACTGAGCAGAACCCTCTGCTGCATGATGTAATACACAGAAGGGAGAAATCATCATAATAGCAGAGTAGTAGAGTGACTCATTCGCTGATGAGGTACAGTCACACTGTCATTCAACGAGGAGATGCAGTGGAAGCCCGATGGAGAGAGAGAGAGAAAGGAAGACAGGGAGAGCATTAGCATGTTCCTTTTTTCTGGGAACGAGGAGTCATTTGTGCCAGGAAAGTGGAGAAACAACCTCTCGGCCCCGCAGTGATGCATCCCTCCATGAAGAATGAGATCACAAGCAAATGTCATCCCAACCTGAGTCGAGCCAAATGACCTTGAATCGGATAAAAAATAAATAAATGATAAAATGAAACATCTTCACCCACGTCAGTGTGTACACGAGTCGCACAAAATGTCAGCAGATTTTCCATTCGCTGAATCTGCTCCTAAGTGCAGGGGTTTAGCCAAGGTACTCAACCTAGTATTTTCCCTCAAGTCCTCGAGAATGCAGGCGGCAGCGCCCGGCGGAACTGTTGGTTACACCTACCTGTAGTTAGCCGTGCGCATAGAGCTAAAGTTCAATTACCACAAAGTGAAGTGGCACAACACTCCCCCCACTCTGAGGGGAGCAACAAAGGTTTAAGAGAGAGCAGATGTGTGTACGAAATTAACTTCACTTCCCTTCTGTGACTCTACAATTTCACTTGTTTGTTGCGTTCAGCGCAGATGAAGCTTGGGGGATTTTTCAAAGGAAACTACTTTCACACTTGAAATACTTTTGAGCTTCAGTGCATGTTTCCCAGCTTACATAGCTGTGTTCACATAACAGATATATCTCTGAGAGCACACTACGTATTGATAGATACGGCGAATTTGTTGCCCTGTTATCAAAGCTGGCCTTTTGCTGTTTTTTTTTGTTTTGTTTTTTTTCTCACTCTTCTCCGTCTGACACAACCGTCGTTGTATCATTTATTATGACAGTGCAGATTTAACCCAGCTTGCCTGCTGTATAATTCTCTCACTGCAAAGTTTGCACAGCCTAATAGACAAATAATGCTGTTTGAATAATGAATGGTTAAAAATGAAGCACTGTTCTAATCCGCAGAGACTCATTCCTTTTTATTAACTCACCCACTAGTGACTTGTAAGTCAACTGTAAGCCTACCTTTTATTAAATTCCACTCAAATGCTAATCCACACGAGGCTCTTACACTAAAAGACGTCTTAGCTGGTGAAATCAGCATCAGAAATCTAAGAGTTTGGCTTCTGCAGGTGAACACTTTTCAGCCAGTGTTTTTTTTACAAGTTTGATTTAGTGGAGTTCCCCCAATAAACTGCTTAGCGCCAAGAAATAGAAGTCCTCAAGCACCAGAGGTCCTGAAAGTGAAACTGCCATCTAACTTAAAATGAGTTGTAATTTTTATGAGCATATCTGATTTCTGGCGTAAACGGGAATAGTCCTCAAGCACAAAAAATTGGGGTTCAATTGAGAGATTTTTGGCCCTCCGATAAAACATTTTAAAGTGACAGTTTTGTAAGCGTTGTGTTACCTAATTTACAGTCAAACACAAGCAGTTTTTCTATTTGTTGTAGTGATAAAGAGGCCTTTTTAAAACTGATTTCTCATTTGCCAAAACAATGGCTCTAGAAAAGCGTAAGCTCACAATGTCAAATGCCAGTGTCTTTCTTTAAATAATGGGACATTTATTATGTACAATACACCTTAAAAACACAAAACAAATCAGTGAGAAGGAGAAAAAGTCGCACATTAAGCTGGTTTTGCAGGTGCACACACCCTGAAACCTTTTGGTTTGAATTCAGCATTCAGTCATTCAAGGAGGAAAATGCCAACATTCTGCATCTTGACTCCGCGATATTTGCCAACTCTACGCTGCAACGGTGCTCCAAATTCAACAGGCTGTGAGGACATCTCCAGGCTGCGGCCCTCTCCACGTGACTTCGCATTCTGGTCTTTGGCTCCTTACTTTAGTTTCTCTCTTTATGGAGTCAACTTTATGTGGATTGTTTTCAGACCAATGGTGAAAAGATGTCTAGCAAAAAGTTAAAATCGTTCTACAAAATAAAAAAATAGACAATTGGAACTGTTCATGATCACTAAAAAAAGAAACATCAAAAGTCGGGAATGATCAGGAGGAAAGTACCACTGCTGTGATTCACGGTGGATATTCTGTTCTTTTAGTGATTCTCACTGTTTGCATGCCAAACATACCTTTCAAAGTCATTGCCCAGAATTTCAAGTTTAATTCCATCAAACTCTAACACATTCTTCTATTTCTTTTTTTTAAAAGCTGTTTTTTTTCTTCTTTTTTTAAAGGTCTAAACATTTTCTTTGGTAGAAATGGCTTTTTGCCTCACAGCACTACTCCTTAGACTAAAAATATGAAGAACACAGATCATTGTTGACACATGGAGTGCTTGTCAGAAATTCTTGCAGCTCCTTCAGTTTTGCTTCCGTCCTCCTGGTAGTCACCCTGAACTAGTTCATATATGTTTTCTTTTTACAACATCAGAGAACTGTCAATTGTTTTGTAAAATCATATTTTTCCCCCAGATTTCCCCATTCATGGATGACTCTGTTCAGTGTACCGTGTTTGTAAATAATGCAGTAAAACTTTCTGCACTCTTCTCCTGGCAAAGCCTTTGCGTAATGGAAAACATCTGATCCTTTTCAACGCGTCTGCAAACTGAAGTGGCTCTAACTGCAGGATGCGTATGCGAAAGAATCAAGAGAATCCAGCTTGGACAACTGAACATTATCGCAGATTACCCAGATTAAATGTAATGGATGGCGGGTGTGAACGCAGGAAGAGTGAATGCTGAAAATAAATCAGAAGGTGCTTCAGGAAAGTGTTATTTTGAGGGTGTGGACACCTACGCCACCAGGTTACTGCCTGTTTTTATTTATTTTCTGCACTCCCCCATCTAAAAAGCTTGTTTGCTTTTGGGTTGAAGTAAATGTCACACGACATGTGAAACAGGTTTAGAAATGATTTATGTTAGGTTCATTGTCTGACATGACAAAAAAACCCTGTACTTTACTTGAGCCACTAACTTTCTGATAGCAACATAACCTCTTTTGTTGAGTCAGAAAATGACTGCCGCAGAGCAGGAGTGCTGTTGAAACAGCTAATGGTCTGAGATTGTTGTTTGGTTTTTTTTCTTTTTAACTTTGCAGTTTGCTAGTTTCTTGTTTGCATCAGAAATTTTATAATATTCATAATTTTACATAAATAACGAAAATAGAAAAGAAATCCTCGCTTTACAACTGCAGCTAATAGGGTCTTTTAAAAAGGATTGTTTGTTTAGATGTTGCTAATTTTTTTTTTTTTTAATGTCACAGCTCAGCTGTTGCTCTGAATAAATATTTTATGGAGAAAAAAAATTAGATTCATAATCACATGTTTATTGTTCTCATTGAGCTGAAACTTTTAATGTCTCTTTTCAATGTTCTTCTCCATGCAGGAGAAATTACACCAAAGCCAAAACGTCTTACAGGCAAGATAAAAGAAGATGCACCACCTCTAAGTTTACACTTATTGGCCAGCATTTATTGGCGTTCCTATTAAAGATCGTTAAAATGCCTTAAAATAAATCCATCTTCTATTACAGTAGCATAGTCTCACCATGAAACATTGGCGTTCATGCTCTACATTTTCAGTCGATCAGAGTGACTCTGCGCTTTCACTTAGTATTCTTCCTGTTTTCTTGTTGCTGAAATATGACTTGGCATTGAGGCCTTTTTTCACTGACACCCAGGTAAAGCAGATTTGTGTTGGGCTCAGCATTTTTGAAAATGGCTTCAAGAAAATAGTTGTCCACCCACACTTGCACAGACCTACAGTTGCGGCTGCAGGTTTATTAAAAAATTTAGAACAACTGGAACTATGAAGGTGCCCTACATGTGGGGACTATTGTCTTTGACGCTGCCTTTTGGAGTTTGAAAGTGTTTAATAATGATGAATAAAGGGCAGTAGAGGATCATGAAATAACAACTGTAGATGTGTCAAATAAGAATGAATGCTAAATAATGACAGAGAGGAATATTATACACATGAAGGGCAATTTTAGAACCTGATGAAGACCTGAATATTTATGTATGAAAGAATTGATGAAGGATGCATTTGCTTTTGCAGGTTTTTGAAACGCTTGTGAAAACACACTGCAGGAGAACTATTCTCTTGACGATTTTCATTAGTTTCAAATTTTAGGCCTTTGCTTCAGTTCATTTGACATTCAAAAATAATAATTGTATCTGCTCTAAGGATAATTTGTATTATTTCACGTTAGAGCAACTTAAACTCAAACAGAACATGCATAGGTAATTAAACTGCTAAAATATTAAAAACCATGTCCCTCTGTAAATGTGTGCAGACTCATCTCTACACTTCACAGAATAAAAAAAAACATCTTTGGGCGAACATTGAAATGATCATACGTGATGTTCAAAGTTTACCTTTTTATCTCACTGCGAATATAAAGACACACTTGCATGGAGGAAAACATGCATAAAATGTGTTCGAATGCTCAAAATGCCACCTTTGGTCTAATTATAGCTGTCTCATTTAAATGCAGAAGAAATGCTCATGCATACCATATGAGTTATTTTCAGACAAGCCTTACAAGCATCCCAAATCCACCCATTTGAAAAGTCTTCATCTTTATTGTAGAGATCTGTTTGAATTGCACGTGAATGTTTTAAAATGTATGCAAAAAGAAACCCCCTGCAGACATTAAGTCCACAGAAGTATTGCTGAACAGCAGCAGTGCTCCATTTTAATTAGCAAATGGATAAAATAGGAGAAAGAGTGTGGGACTGAAGTTTCTGGGGGGAAGGGGGGGGGGGGGTTTAGACTTGAAGATCGTGAAATGCCTTGTATTCATTTTAAAATGCTTTGGTCACTTTGCGAAACAACAATTCCCCGTGCAGGACAAAAAAAACAACAACAACAACAACAAAAATCCCCAGAGGTTTTGTGTAATCTACGATTGCTCTAAATGAGAGTGGATGCAGATGTGTTCTAGCTGAGGAACAGAGAATACATCAAGAATTTACAACCATGTCCATAAAAATGAAATAAAATCGAACAAACACAGACGTTTATAGATTACAACTGCAGCGACAGTTATCTTCAAATTTTTGAGACGTCTCCTGAAGACATGTAAGTCCTGCACTGCAAAATAAAAATACCCTAGTTTAACTAATTAAACAAAACATGATAAAATATTTAATCTTAAATGACCTCAAACAGGAAAGGCTAAATCAGATGTTCAGAAAAGGTAATATCTGTCTGTCTATACTAGGTAGGTATTTATAAAAAGACAAATGGAATTTGATTTTTTTTTAAAAATGTACTTGAGTTATGAAAAAAAATTTGTTCCACCATATAAATATTTTTGTCATGTTTTGCCTGAAACAAATCTTAGTCTCATAACTCACTGACTCGTCCCCCTTTCGTCGATAAAAATCTCAATTTAAAGACTGTCAACTCAAGCAACTCCTTCTCTGTTCACTTTTCTTGTGTTCTGAACTGTTGAACACGAAAACAGCTGGAGAACATCTTGTTTGGTGAGAGGGACCACAACCAGAGAGAACCGCATCACTTCCCTTTTAACCTACCAGATCACAGGGAAAGCCTGCGCTGCCTCTTTCGCAATTAAAATCGGTGCTTCAGGCCCAGGCTCTGACGTGACAGCACACACACCTTGTCAAGTCTGAAGAAGGGGGCAACATCTGTCAGTCCAATTCTTCAACTGTGTGTGTCTGCAAGTTTCGATATGAAAAACACGAGTCAGTGAACCAGAAAAAAACACGGCGCCCGGATGACAACCTGCAAACTCTTCTCATCTAACCCTCCTCCAGGAAGATAATTGCTCAAATGGACTATGGGTGCCATAGCTATGTAGGTGTGTTTGGTCTTGAGACTGTTTTAAGAGCGACGTGAGCAGGCCTTGCGTTAATTAACTCTGGCAGGCCCGTGTTCCTCCTGGCAGTACGCAGGCAGACATTCTTGCCTGGCTGCCCTCAGTGACGCCTGGTCAAAAATAGGGCACCACGGTAATGATCACAATGGTGACATCATCTTTGCCTTCGACGTGCTCTCTGCTCGGTGCTCGTCTGAACAAAGAGCAGCAGGCGTGCAGGGGAGGGAGGCAGATGTCACTTCGTGTCTGGGGAACATTAAGACCCAACAAATGTTCTTTGAATCCTTGGAAGATCCTTTTAAGGGTTTTGCATGTGCTAAAAAGAAAGAAGGAAAGAAAACAAAAGCTCCTAATTGCTTTAAAGGCAATTAATTAGAAATGAGCTTCTCTTTAGTTTGGATTCAATTGTTTTTAAATGACGCATAAGATTTGAACAGCTCAGGTAAAATGCCTGCAGCTGAGGAATGTGCATGGTGAGAGACGAGTGTCCGCAAATAGCTCACAAGCTTGTTTAGATGGTGGCCCTCCAACATGTGATCTAAAGTGTTAACACATGTGGCCTTTTTTTTTTTTCTTTTTTTTTTTTTTTACAGCATTGTTACTGATCTGTTCAGATGGAGGCCCTCAAGTCTCGAAGCAGACTTCCCACACAGACGCACGGAGCAGTGGCAAGGACTTCTTTTCATTGTAAATGGATAAATGATTGACATTCAGTTTCTGTATTCAGGAGATCGTTAGGAGTTTTACAACACAAATCTGAAGATTTCCGGAATCTCACAGTTCGTGAAGTCAATCGACGAAGCCCAACACAATTTGTGCGAGATGGCAGCAGATAATCTATGTGGGCTTGACTCCACTCTGATGTTTGGTTCTTTGAATCTGTTTTACCTAGCCTAAATAAATCCCACAGGAATGTTTGCTTGCATGCAGTCCTTCCTTGGAAGTCTCTCTACTTCAAAACACTGAGTTTGTCATGCAGTTCTCCCCCCTCTGAAATCCAGTAGAAATCTGTAAAAGAGCGAGAGAGAGAAAGAGAGAGGAAGAGAGAGGAAGGGAGAAGCAGAGGAAAGGGATTCTCAAGACCTGGACGAGCCGTGGGAAAAGAGGGGTCTTGTAGAGGAACAGCAGAAATGTCTCAGGACATTCCTTTGTGATTACACAGCGCTACACAAATCCAGACATTCTTGTACTCATTCCGCGTCTTATGGCTCGAGTTAAAGTCTCATTTGTGAACTCGTAAACATCCGTGTGTCTTTACTTGTGCAGATGTTGTTGGGAGGTTTTTTTTTTTTTTAACTTCTATTTAGGTCTATTTAAAGTTGAATAAACACAGCCTCAAGGAAACCTGAGGGTAGAAGACTAAGATCAATTTGCAATAATTATGTATTTCCTTTTTCCGAGCCGGGGAACTTTGATGTTGGACCACACCATCCTTTACAGCTGGAATAAAGGAAAGAGAGAGAGAAAAAAACCACATAGCTCAAAGAGGCAGGCGAGTATCATATCCACAGGACCAACACAAGAAGATTCAAACAAGAGGAGGGCACTGTGTGCAAATCTCAGGTTACACGCCCGACATCTCTGAAGAGTCAGCTGCCCCCAGTGGGAAGAGGCATGTTCCTCCCTTGTTGCAGCCACCATGAATGAGAAATGGCTCCAAGGAATGCTCCATTATCGTCCTATCTGAGGAACTGGGGGAGGGAAGGGAAGCTTGTAGTCGCCCTTCATTTAGCTGCGTGCAGAATCATGTGTTTGCAGGAGGAACGGGGGTGGGGGTTTTGAGGAGTGGGCACTGGCCTGCAGACCCGCAACTGAGCCGAGCAGCCTCCTCCCCAGCTCACCAGACCTTGCACTTCCTCATTTGTCTAGGTCATACGTCCTTTTTGTCAGCAATTAATCTGCAGCTCCACCCTCCTATATTTACCCCCTTTCGCTCGCGGTTTCTCCTTCACCTCTTGTTCTCCTGGCCTTGGCTGGATTTACTCTTGGTTTGATCACTGTTCGCTGTTGTATCCCAGCCACTAATAATGGATGGCTGGCCACTTTAGATGCTACGTTTGAGCCGTGCACGAGGAGCATGCTGTTGACCTTCACGTTATTATGCATCCGCTGTGCAACAATGCTCCCTCTCTGCTCCAAATTGACCTTCCAGGACCACCTCCCCACACACACACACATGCACACTTTCCCTCCTTCTACCTCACACACACTTAACATGAATTCACTGTGTGTGATTATTAATCTTATTTGAAGAGAAAAAAAATCACAGCTTTAAAGCCGAATGTGGGGAGGAGGGTAAAATAAACTGTATGTATTTTCCCTGATCAATATCTCTTGGGATCTGCTAAATTAGATGCAAGTCAAACTTAAGTAAATCATAAAGAAAGAAAAAAAATGTTCCTAATCCTGGATTTACAGTGCTGATGCCTTTCAGAGCAATTACACAAATCAATCTAATTAAACCTGTTGAAACTGGTTTTAATTGCCTCCCTGATTAAACAAACAGCAAGTTATAGCATGCAAATAACAATGCAGATCAAAAAGCTGCGCAGGCATGAAACCGTAAACTTCAGCGCCCCTTAGTGGTCATTAGCTTCCTATGACTTATCTAATGACGTCAGCCCTGGACAGTGCACTCACACTCATGCTCACATTCCCACTGTGACTGTGTGTAAGTGTGTGTGTGTGGGGGTGTGTGTGTGTGCGTGTGTGTGTGTGCTTCCACCACTCATGTTGTGGGAACATAAATCAGTTTCCAGAGTCAGACTGTGGGGGATAAGTAGTGTTTACAGGGGTAAGAAAGGTCTCAAAGATATATATGTTGGCTGATGTGGGCTCTTCTTGTGTGATGGAAACATGACTGCGCATAATGCATCTGGTAATTTTCATGCAAAGAGCGATTAACATGAACTTACACCAGTAGATATGCAGCAAATACAAGGTTGGTTGTGGCTACACATATAACAGCTGGCCTGTTTGCTTATGAATCATCTGTTCGAAACGTTCCTTGTATTTAAACGAGATATGATCACTTTGTTTTGTTTTGTTGTATATCTCTATGCTTAATCACTGCATGAAGGATGTTGTCAACGTTGCTCTGCAGTAATGTTTTGTAAATGGTTCAGGGTCCTTTATTATAGAAAAATAAATGGATTCAAGTCAAGCAACATAGCTGAGCATGCCATCATTTTCACATTTTTCTTCCTTCACAAGTCTTGTGATTCTCCCACTGTGGATTTTGAATTGTTCCCGTCATTCAATCCTCAGAGCTCCTCTCGCTGGGTCTGTTAATGGTGTTATCAGGCCGTGCGTTAACATGATGTGAATGCATGAATGCCCACTCCTCCTCAGCCATCTGTACTGCTTGCCACTTTCACGTTTCCACCACTGGTCATTGCGGTAGTGCTGGATAGTTTCGTGGTCAACGTGTTTGACTCCATGTAAACCAGTCCACTTTCATTCTCTCTACCTTGGTTGGATAGAAACACATCGAGCTCGCGTTCACTGATACACCATCCACAACACTGATAACAAACACACCATTTGTTTCAGCATATTGATGGAGTTGTCAATGATTTTGTTTTTTTTCCTTGAAATATCTGGAGAAAACACAGAAGGAAGTGATGGCGCTCTGATGTGACAAGTTGTACTGTGTTCCGCTGATAAATAATTGCGTCATTTGACTTGTTTTTGAACACCAGTTTTATCTGTTTGAGTAAAATATCTTTTTTGTTGTTGCTGTTGTTGTTGTATACACAGCAGATAACAAGTATCATCATTTTCAGATAAAGGGTCAATCTGGGCCATTTCAGAAGAATTACATTTTTAGAAAATGACAGCAGAGATGATTTACAGTATTGTTTTTAGTTAGTTTTAAATAATGCATCTTTTTATCATAAATATTATGTTTTTTGTGTGTAGTATCACCATATTATTTAAGGCAGCTGCTTCAAGCAAATGTTTTAATAGCTAATAAATAGATAAATATACAAAGTTGCTTGCTGCTTACCTTCCTTATCTGCTTGTTGTCCATTTTTCCAGGGATAAACTGTAGCTGAAACATAAAGAATAATCAGAGAAAAGCTGTGACTTAATTTGCACATGCAAACTTTAATATGTATTTTTCAAACCCAACCTTTCCGTACACTGAATAAATAATGCATAATGTTTTCCCTCCCCGCTGTTGAATCAGGCCAAATGTATCTTGCTTCAGGTCAGTTAGAATTAGTCAGATTGTTTCTATTTGTCGAATGCCATGAGAATGAAATACAATTTTAGGTTACCTTCTTTCCAATTATGTCTAATTTCATCTTTCAAAAAAAAATCATGTCATTATTGGCTCATTATATAGTTTTGCATGCAAAAGTGCATCACCCAGTTTAATTCATTCTGCTTTCCTTCCTTATCTGAGATGCCAGAGAGACCTGGAATACCACCACGTAAAAATCAACAGTTGTGTCTTTAGAGAAAAAAAAAATAATTCTAACAAATTGGTGTATTTTTTTTAATATAGTGTAATTTTTCCTCCGTAACACAATACAAAATTTTAAAAGTATCCTAAATTGGTAAAAAAAAAAAAAGAAAAAGAAAAAAGTTTAATATGTTTATGGAAAAAAAACACGCAACTTTAAGAATGCCTTTGAGTAAAGATGTAGTTTTGCTCATTGTCAACTGTGACACAATCTGCTGTCACAGTTACCAGTGACACCAGATTGGTTTCACATATCTCAGATGATTTATGCACTCATAGGTTATGCATTTGCATACGAAAAGATACGATTCCAAGTTTTATCTGTTCCTATTTACTATTTTATTATGTACAGATAAGTATGCAAATTGGATTATTTTATGTACACATATTTCTGCTGTGCTGCTCTGTCTGTTAATGTTATTATATTTCAGTGGGACATCCATAAACATGCATTCAATTTTATGTTTTACTGTATTACTCATGGACTAAAAACTTGCAGCACTATTGATTAGTAATTTATGGTACATGTAGCCATTCCCAGAGAGAATAGATAAGCCTTCACTATTGTTTTGATGCTGTTTATTGGTTTTTTACTTGATTTATTCCACATCTCTTGCTGATGTACAGTCCCTGGCAAAGGTACTCCTACATTTTGTTGTGTGCGAAACTGCAATCTTTTGACTATTTCCGTGGGATCGGATGAAATAGAACAAAATACAGAACGTATAGTTTTCAGGGTGTTTTTGTTTGTTTTGAACAAATTAATATCTGAAAACTGCCTATATGTGGCTCTCTCAAACTGACAAGCCAGGCAAAGAGAGCATTGAACAGCTAACTCTGGAGGAGCTTCAGCGATGCACATCTCAGGTGGGAAAATCTACACTAGAAATTTTGAACTTTGGATTCTGGCCTTTATTGATGTTTGGCCAGAAGAACACCATAGTAAGTCCTATTTCCACTTCACCACAAGCAATGTTGAGAACATGCCAAACTGCATGAAAGAGGAAACTAATTCTACACTTCATGTAGAGGACAGTTTACATAGCTCATCACTATATGGATGTATCGACGCCACAGTAAAACATGGTGGTGGTAGTATTATGCTGCGGGGATGCTTTTCTTCACCATGTTCAGGGAAGCTACAAAAAGTTGGGTGGAGCTAAATACAGGATAATCCTAGAGGAAGACCTGTAAGATTGAGAAGGAGGTTAGGAAGATCAGGTTTTCCTTCAAACTTAAATGTCATTGTACTGATCTGTCATATAAAATAACAAGAAATTAGTGACTGTGACACATTAAATACCTTTGTAAGGCATCACAGTCTTTTTTTTTTAATGGGTTGTATTTCTTTTATAGATTTTGATTTTTTTGTGTTTTATGTTGGAGCACAGGAGTCTTAACTCTTTACTTTAATCCTGATGCTGAACAACAAGACATTTTAGGTCTGACCTGAATGGAGTTAACCTTTTGTTCCTTAAGGGAAATAATTCATATCCTAAATAAATACACACAGAGGTAGAAATAGAAGAAAGACGGATAGCTTGTTTAGCAGGGGGCCTGAAGGGAACCACAGGTTGAAATCTTCAGAGATTGCCCTGAATGCCCTGTGCTTGTGTTTGTAGCTTAGCAAAAGCTGATCACATCACATGTGTTGGTAAGTAATTCTGGTGAACCCTTTTTGGCAGACAACACACAGACAAACTAAGAGCTAACAGTTCAATATCCAAGGTGATGAGACGCTCATTCAGAGTAATATTTTTCAGGATTGCACCATCTGCTGCCTCTGCAATCCCTTCTGGTTTTCTCTCGTCACTGTGTCTGCAGTTTTTGTTTGCCTGCATTGTCTGGCAGCTGTACAGAGAGGTATTGGAGTCTGGATCATGTCCCTGCTGCCACGTCTCTGTAGAAGTAAAACAGCACTGTAGACATGTTTTGTGTCCTGGTCAGTTCTTAAAGCTTGCTCTGCTTTTGCGTGCAATCTCACATTCCCTGCAAATATCTGGTGAAAACTATATTGAATGGTCTCCTTTTCTTCCTGTTTTCACCAACTTACTCCAGAGAATTCACTGCAGCTACTTGAACATTTGTGCGTCCCTCTCGTTAATATTCTGGCTCATTTTAACAGATGATCAAATCTACCACCAGACATAATTGAAAGGCATAAATCAAAACTTGCATCAAAACATAAATGACAAAGCATCATCTGTGCACCATGCGCATTTTGTGAAGTAGATTTAAAAATATCTTCTTTTTTTTTTTATTTGGACTCAAGTTGAGTCAAAATATATACATGTCCATGTATTTGTTATCCAGCCCAGAACCGTGGAAACAAATTTTCAGGTTTGAGATAAACATATTTCATTACATATTATAATTGTGCAAAGTAGGTTTCTTCATAAAATCAAGGCAATTCATACAACTTGAGCATCCTCTGTGACTGGTGTACAAGAGACTGTTTTCAGTCAGATCCTTCTTCAGACTTTCTGCAGCCACAGCCATCAGCATCTGCTACTCTTTGAGGAACCTTGGATAACATCAGTTGCAAAAAGTCCTTCTGTAATTAGGAAAGGATTGTTTATTCATTTCTACAGCATTCAAAGTTGTGCAATAAAGAGTTTCTTTTTTTTTTGCTTGTTACATTTTTATAAAAGCAGTATGAGTTAACCAACTGTCATTAAAAGCATTTATGATATTTTGATGGCGCTTTTCAGAACAAAGTTATAGTTTTTAAAGTGTACAGTCTAATGTAACATTTTGTCTTTTTTAAAGACAAATGTAGGTTTTGTTCATAGTTTTTTGAAAAATGCCATTTCTGATGACAGTTTCTACAAGAGTTTAAAAAAAAAACAATGAACTAAAAAGCAGTAGCTCAATAGAGCCACACGGGGGCGTCGCTTCACTCAGTTTACAAGCCACATGGTGAAGAAAAAGCGAAGGGCACCGGGAAAGATGTCAACATCAATTGCATAAATGTGTGCAGGTAATTTCTGTCGGTTCATTTCTTCGACGATTTGCAGGAAGAAGCAGCAACAGGAAACAAACCCGTGCTGAAGCCCCTCCCACCAGGTCGACGCATATAGCTCCATCTGCGTCAGCTGCATAGGAACGGACGGACGGACGCCATAGTTCCTGTTGTGCTAAAACAAGGAAGAGCTTAAAGCCGAGGTGAGGACATACGGTAATAGCATTGTGTGTTTTTTTTTATCTTTTATGTTTTCCCACTTTTGCACGTGCTGCACATAATATGGACAAACAAAGCTCGGTGTTGAAGTTAACGTTGGACATTAGCGCGAGGATGTCCGGGAGCGTGACAGCGGAGGGAAGCTAACCGAGCTGTGACCGTTACCCGGACTGACATTTGGACCGTAAAACAGCTGGTAGAAGCACTTGTGTGTCTTATTTCTGACGGCAAAGGCCACAGAGTCGCGTCTCCTTCACTGCACACTTATGCCGGTGAAGCTAACAGCTGCCACCGGTTAATGTGTTCGGTGTCATGGAATCCAATTCGTTTGAAAACTGCTAACGAACAAGAGCAACGAGAATCAGGAAGCGTCGACACGAAATCGTTTCATCGGAGCACAAATGCGTAAAAAGCAGGCGGCTTGTCGAGCGTGGACCGGGAGGCGTCCAGCGTCGGGCAGGTTTTTAATCCAATAAACCCGCAGATAATGAAGTGTCAAGTCATAAACAGGCGAGGCGAGGAAAAACAAAGGGCGTCACCGAGTTCAGGATACAACCGTCTCCTCATATAACGATCTAGTCATAAAAGTTACGAATGCAAAGTCCTGAGCTGAGGTACTGCTGCGCAGGCTGTATGTTCGTGTGTCATTTCATTAAATATACATGAAAAATCATGACCGTGCAAGACGCTGTGGGATATAGATGTCTAAGCGTCATATGGATTGTAACAGAATGAGATGGTGAAGGAAATGGAAGCGGTTTCAAGTGACCTTAATCAAAATCATAGTTCATCTTTACAACTTCCGCAATTATCACGAGTTTATGAATTTTAACTAAACAAAGCTGCTGGGCTTAAGGTAGATTGTACGACACTAAAATAATAGTTTATTTAATTCTGTGCATGTGGGTTTCAAACATTATGTTTGCTCAGATTAAACTGATTGCCCACGCTAAAAAAAAAAAAAAATCTAATAAACAAAATGGCGAATATTGGCCTTATTTGTTAGCCGGTCAAAATATTTGACTTGCTCTACTTGCTGCTCATCATTTGAGCCGAGTTATATTTACCACAGGTGGTGGAATAAACATCCATGTATCCATATCACTGCTGGGGACTCAGGTTATGTCTCCTGATGCGAGAAGCTTTCAAAGTTTGATATTTAACTGGTACTACCTTGATATGATTCCTGTGTTGACTTTTTTTTGAGCAAGAGGGCAACATATCAGATTGTAACTCTGATTCAGCTGTATTGATGTGTTATTGTTGACGATAGAGTATCTTGCTTACGTAGTCACATCCAACTGTCTCATGTTGGTTTCAGGTTCCTGTGACAGAGTCCGTACTCCTAAAGATAGGCACAGTAACTTTGATATGAAGTCTATGAAGCAGCATGGTGGCTGGTTTTAGTGTTTACTGACACGCCGTCACATATTCAGTCTAGCACAGCGCCTTTACAAGGCTCGGCCTGAAACATTCTGGAATAACGTAAGTCTGTCTGCTAAAAGTCTGCTGTTAAATTTAGAAAATGGTAGTCTATCTACACAGCCAGGCTTTTAGCCATGTAACTTGTTTGTCAGATCATTTTATCTTTCAGTAATGTACTTTGGCATCTCGTCTTGACTTCACAAGGTTCAAAGCAATCCATGATGGACTCCAGGTCTCGGAGACTCCCGTTTTGTCTGTCCAGCTCCAGATCGTCCTACACCTTCACTCCGACGGTCTCGTCACTGGGATCCAGTCGGCGGTACAGCAGGGAGCCAGTGCTGAGCAATGACCGCTTCCAGAGAGCATCATCTCCCTACAAAGCAGACACAGATAAACAGGTAGCGTGACTGTGAAGCACTCTGGCTTATTGAACATCGGTTTTATAGATTTGGGATTCCACATACCCCTCCCTCAATTCATGAGCACTTTCCATAGGAAAGGAAAGGTATTTTTTTCCCATGCATGTTCCCAATGTCTCCTTTTTTAAGATGTGAGAACCAACTGCAGCACCGTTTAGCGTTCCTCTCCCTCCGAAAATGTCCTTTCCTGTCTCCAAAGAGCAATCATTTAAAGGAGCTCTTTGCTGCATGATACAGTAGCTGACTGCGTATATCAGTGGTGCATCAGCCGACACTCCTGGGGTCTTTTTTTAGGACAGCCTAGATTCCTTGTGTGTATTTCAGTCCTGCCGCTCATCAAGGTCTGTTTCACAGGATAATGTTTCTTTTGAGTCTTGTTTGAGTCCAGGGACTTGTTGAGTTGTTCCTGTTCTTTCTAGAACAGTAAAGGTACAGGGTGTGGATGTAGCAAATCACATTTGAAGTGGTTTAAGGATTATATCAAGTTCTGATTATTGCTGATATTTTTTTTGTAAACATAAAGCACATACAGTCAGTCTATTGTGACATTGCTTATGCAAAATTCTCCTGCTTTTTGGGTTTTTTTCTAGCGAGTCTACAGATTTGATCTTCAGAACAGCGTTGCTCAGATATGAGCTCCGGCTAATGCTTTGTGTTCTCTTTCATTTTCTTCTGAAGAGTTTTCGCCTCCTGAGCTCGTCAAGAGATTACAGCAGTTCTGACACCCGCTCCCCCAGCTGGAAGCTGCCTTCTTTGACGTCCTCCGGCAGATCTTACGACCGCCCCTGGGTTGAGTCAACTCTCAGCAGTAGGAGCAAAGCGGTACTGAAGCTCCCCTTTCATATGGAGTCACAGAGCTGAGATCTACTAACAGATCTCAGGTTAGAGAGAGAATCTTTAAAGGGAAGTCATTCAAGCCTGCCTTTTTTTTTTCTTCCCCTCTCCACAGAGTGATGCTGAAGGGAGGTCGGGGATTTGCTCGGGTGTTCTGACTGCCAGCGATGATGCTGAGTCGAAAAGGGCCAAACTTTCATACAGCAATCGCCTGTACTCCAGAGCAGCCAACACTTCGCTCACAGGTTCCGGCTACTCCAGTAACATGCTCAGCAGCAACAGCAGAGGTTTGCCACAGCTCAAACTATTGATCCAAAGCAATTACTGGAGATTTATTCCCAGCTTAGATTCAGCTCTACACATGGGAAGAACATGAGGAGCGCTAATGCATTTCATAATTATCCCGGGAAGCTCTTAATTTGCTTAGAGGGAAAATGCCTCAGTTTTATCTGTGATTGGATGAAAGTTTAACGTAGAGCAAATGAACTTATGTCATATCAACATTTAGCTGATTTGTTGGGAAATCTAGTGAACTATTTTCTGTTTCCAACAGGTACAAACGACTCGCTTGATTCATCCTGGGGTTCATATCGTTTACTCTCAAGACCGACCCCTTCTTCCACGAAGCCGCTGCTGTCCTCCAGAGAGCAGGAGACGAAGACTGAGCCCAGCCTCTCGAGTCTGGGAGAGAGAAGAGCCAGGAATCCTGGACTGGTTTCCTCACTGTGTACGTACGATTTATCAGGTAATGCAGTCCCTTTAGACTTGTTGAACTTATGAAGTTCATACGCTTTCGTCTTTCAGATCAAAGTGACAGGGTGACGTCCACATATGCACAAGGAGCTCGACCAAAAGAAACCACCTACTCTTCCTCTTCCTCATCCTCCGCTGTGAGGGAGAGCTCTCTGAGTCGCCACGCCTCGTCCTTCTCCTCTCAGCAGCCGACGTCGTCACGGCTGCATGACTTGAGCAGCAGAAGCACGGCTCGTTTCACAAACGATCCGCCTTCTGTCCGCTCAACTCAGGAACAAGCACGAAGCGCCATGTCCTCTGGCGCATTCGCCTCCCACTCCTCCTGCTCTTCCTCCTCTTCCTCCTCCTCATCCTCCCACACCCCCTGGCAGTCCACTCCCCTGAGCAGGCCAGAGCTCGCCCTCCCGCAGTCGTCCGCCGAGGGCGGAGAGCCGGAAGGCCGGAGCTCCACGCGCCGCTTGTTGTCTCGTCTGTTTTCGCGGCGTTCCAGCCAGGACTCTTCCAGCTACTCATCCAGCGTTCGCTCGCTCGATGACGACAGCCCGTCTACCAGTGGGGAGTCGGTGGATAGCGACGAGGGAGCCGGGCCGTCCGGCACAGACCCAGACATTGGCGGTCCGGCGACGCCCTCGGATAGCCTCAGGAGTCAAAGAACGGACCTTTCTACTATCCAAGAAAGCAGCCCGGGTCATGGCGGGCTGGGCCAGTCCGGAACGGCTTCATGGAGAGAACCTTCTGTAAGCAGTAGCAGCAGCAGCAGTAGCGGAGGAGGAGGAGGAGGGAGGGGCTCATCCTGGCTCTCTGCCCCCTTCCGAGCCCGCTGCCCCCCCCTCCTGTCCCGCCTCCGAAGGTATGCAAGAGAAGACGGCCCCCACTCCCCTTCAGGCTCAGAGCAGGACTGCAGCCGTCCGCAGCATTTACTGAGAAGGTGGGATGACCTGGAGCATAAAGCATCGCAAGATGAAGATGAGGAAGACGAGGAGGAAGATGATGATGATGAAGAGGAGGAGGAGGAGGAACAACAACGAGTGTTTGCTTTGGATGCTTTCGCTGAGTCTTATGCTGATGGAATAGAGGATGAAGCGTTGCCTGAGCTGGAAGTTGTGTTTTCGCCTCGCCGGCGGCAGGGAGTTCTGGAAAACCTTTCAGCCTCGTTGGGACGCGGCGAGAGGCAGCCGGAGCCGGACCAGAAGGAGAAGACGCTCTCCAGCAAGGATCAGGAGAAGCTGCGCAAGATCAAAGAGAAGTAATTCATATGATCTTTATCGTTTTTAGAAATGTGTGTCGCATTAATGCTGTCGGTTTATTTCATTTTTGTGACTTTATCCTTTAGTAAATGGGTTGTTGTTCTTGAAAGGATAAATGTTGGGAGACTGTGCAAAAGAATCAGTACTTCTTCTTTGCCGCCACAGACTGCTGATGGAGGATTCCGACGAGGAGGAAGGAGACCTGTGCCGAATCTGCCAGATGCGGGAAGAGTCTTCCTCCAACCCCCTGATCCAGCCCTGCCACTGCACCGGCAGTCTGCAGTTTGTCCACCAGGAATGCATCAAGAGGTGGCTCCGCTCCAAAATCAGCTCCGGTAACCTCCAGACACAAGAACTGTTTTAGGAAACCACAGCGTAATCAGTTACATGTTGTATTTAGGAAATGACATCATGGATTCCGCAGGATCCTAAAAAGCCATCTTGAATTTTAATAGTTTTGCACCAATAAGTCTTGATTACAGCCAGATTTTTACAACTAGATTTAAAATAGTTTTAAATTTGGGACAATCTTCCAAATGATGGAGAAATCTCTTCCTCTCCTTCTCATTTGCAGGAACGAACCTTGAAGCAATCACAACATGCGAGCTCTGTAAGGAGAAGCTGCGATTGAATATAGACAACTTTGACATCCAAGAGCTGTACAGGACACACGTCCAGGTGAGACATTCCAGCCCCTCTAAGACAATGACTACTGTGCCATCTGACGCCTTATTTAAAAACCTTACACGGAGAAACTCTCTTTTGTTGATGCTGATTTCATATCAAAGAAACGAGATGAGCTGTACGCTCTGTTTCCATTTGCAGTAAGTGTGATAGTTGGATTTGGTTTCCCTGCATGGTGGTGTGGGAAGCAGCCAGAATGAATTGTTCATTGGAAGATTCTTGCAGGAACAATCAGTTAAACCGATGGCCGAGATTACACACGGCTTTAATTAACAGTAAAAAGTGTGCTGAGGTTGCAAATGATGCAAACAAAAGCATTTGCAGTTTCTATAACGACAAATACAAAAAGTCCTTGTTTCATTGAATACCTGCTCATATATAATTAACAGTTCAAAACTAACTAATTAAGGCAGTTTGACTTGCTTGCATTTTTATTCCATCAGTTTCCTATGAAATGTAAAATATCTATTTTTTTCGTCCTCCAGTCAGAATATGATGAATTCATCAGCAGCGGCCTCTACCTGGTGGTGCTGCTCCACTTCTGCGAGCAGCGGTTCTCCGATGTGCTCGGAGCCGTCGACGCAGCCGGGGTGAGAAAACACACACCGACCCCCAGACATCCAGCTGTGGTCTTAAGTTCAATAGTTTCTCTTAATTCTGGCTTAGAAAAAGAAAAAAGAAAAAAAAAAGCCAATTTTATTGTTTCTCAATCAGATGCGTCTGCACTACGCAAGATGTCTCTTAACAGATAGCTGCACGTATTCAAAATTGTGTCAGACTTTAAATGTTGTAAAATCAGACAAATCTTTGCTTTCTCATCAGTTATTCAACCTGGTGAGAATTCTTCATGAACACATGGACAGTCTTGAAAGTATGTCACCCACTCCTTGTCTCCTGTTGAAAATCCTCTCATGTTGCTAAAAAGGGGGGGGAAGAAAAAAAAAGCGCATTACATTTGGGGGGAAAAGAAAAAAAAAAAAAATCTGATCAAATAGCAGCGACAGAGCTTAACTTGACGTTTCTGGATTTCAGCTTCAAATGGAGAAAGCGACGAGGAAGAGCAGGACAGTCGGAGAAGTCTATCGACTTCTCCGACCTGGACTTCGACGAAGAGTACTGATCATCTTACCGCGATGTAGCTGTAGCTCGCTCGGTTTTTCGCCCTTTGTTTTGACGTCATGTTCAAGCACATCTGCAGCGAGACACCATGTGCACACAACCCGTTTTACCGTTGTCGCCGGTGGCTTTCGCACATATGCAAACTTGGGATGAATTGATGCATAATATTTTGAGTAAGACCACTTTGTTTTTTTTTTCTTTTGATTGTGCACTTTAATTTAAATTTAAATAAATCTTTTTAATGGTCATACCACAAGTGCTTTAATGGTTAAATGAGGACAAGAACTTTTTACTCTACTTAAAAATATTTAAGTCAGAACCTAAAATGTGGTTATTCCTTTGGCTTTTCTTTCTAATGAAAATAATAATAATAAAAAAAATACAAAATCATGTTTACCCCATCAACTTATTTTGTTTCTTGTAAATGCTCTATGTATCAAAAATAGTTTTCAGCTTTCAGTTTGGGAATAAAGATTGCAAATCCTCCTTTAAGTGTCCTCTGATTCTATTGGGTTAGAAATGTCTTGTGACTTTAGAAATTGGGCCGGTATTCTGGAGCAACATCCAATCAGGATGAAATTCATGTTTACATGTTACCTGCAGACAAATATAAGGGCCTTAAAGGCAAGCAACTTTTTACCAATGTTCTTAATTGGCCCCTGCTGGTCAGTTTAACCCTCTGATGCTAAAGTGGGTCCTTTTTGACCCGGTGACGTCATCTTGTAATGAAAAGTTTTCATCAGTTCATATTCCAGGTATTCCGTTTAAAAAAAGTTACTGATATGCAATTCAAATTTTTAATTGACCTTCTATACATTTTAAAAAATTGGCTTTTTTATATTTGTAGCCCATTCTTCCATATGCTGGTTAACAATGACCTGCATTCATTTCCATTTTATTTAACCATACACACTGAGTCCTGAGTGTTGCCCCTGAATATTTTACACAGCAGTAACTCTTACATATAAGCATTATCTTCATTTTTTTACCTGACAGATGTGTGTCAGTCATGAATATTGTGACAAGACTCCAACATTACCCCTCTTCAAAGTTAGTTATCTAACCAAACTAACATCACTGCCTCCATTTTATTGTGCATGTGTATTATGTGTGTGTGTGTGTCTGACACCCTGGATGGGAAACCTAAAAGAGACAATGTGTGTGAATGACACTGAAAACTTGTTGATCAATGCGCTGAAGGTTGTTTTGTTTTTCAGTCAATGAAATAAAAATTCAGAACTACACAAATAACTGCATAAATAAAGAAATGAGCCAGAAAAGGATAGGGGAGGACATCCTGCCCCAAGTAGAGGAGTTTAAATACCTCGGCTTCTTGTTCACGAATGGAGGAAAAATGGAGCGAGAGATGGTCTGCAGTGAAGAAAGAAAGGAGATAGATAGATAGATAGATAGATAGATAGATAGATAGATAGATAGATAGATAGATAGATAGATAGATAGATAGATAGATAACATATAACATTTTAAGAAATGTGCCCTTTCTCACCCCCCTCCACCCCCTCACCCCACACACACACAAACATACACACATTGTTTTTAAAATGTTCTCCAAATTGTTCCAAAACATAAAAAATGAAAATATTTCAAACCTGAAAGAATTTTTTGTGTGGAATAAACCAGAGCAGAAAGTATCATACAAAACATTCCTTTGAATCAAACTGATAAAAGTAGCATAAGAACACACTGATTCTAACGCGAGTCAAGAAAGACCCACTCAGTCAGTCACTCATGCATCAGAGGATTCGTCACATATTAGCAAATGAAAAGCTCTTTCAAAAAAATAATAAAAAAGCAATTACACAAGGACAGTAGACGTTCAAACAAAACGTTTATTGAAAAGTTACTGTACCTGATTTAAGTTTGATCGGCTTTTGTAAAACAGTGAACTTGACAATCAACAAGTTTGCATTTCGATATCAACAGGCCAAACTGAGGCAGCTGCTCAGTAAAAGCTTTCCACATTCACATGCCATCTTTGGTTTAATCAAAAACAATAATAAAAAGATATTTACAAAGCATTTACAGCAAACAGTGCAATTTGAGTGTCGATCACCTCCAGGCCGCCTTGTGCTTTAGCATACAGCAGAAACCGTTTTCTCTCGTATTAAAGTGCGTTCTCGATCAGTAGTTTTGTGCATAGATAAGACGCAGACGTGACAGATGTGTGTCGATTCATTTTAGACTCAGGCAGTGCTCTTCACTGTTACAGGTAGTCAGCAGAACAATACATCATCTTGTGTATGCATTAGTAATACAACGTGTAAATTGATGTGTAGCCACTGATGATGCTGGAAGGCAGATTTGTTTTGTCAGATTTTTGCCTATTAGATAATAGTTCAGCTGAAAATGTAGACATGTACAAAGTAAGAATGTTATCTAGCCATATCACTTAAACCTCTGGTGATTTCTTTTGGATTTACATAACACATTTTAAATAAAAGCTTTTATCTGTATTAGAGGTGAAACTCCTCGTCTATAAAACACTTGGGCTCAAAGCAAAGAGGTGAAGTTTGCGCCATTGGATTAGTTACAGTTTGAAAACGAAAATAACAGCAAGTTTGATTTCTGGTAGTTTGAATGAACTCTTGTGTCGGTGTGCATCAGCCCGGCAGGACCGAATGGGACGTTTGCATATTGCACACTGCAAAGGGAGAACAACAAAACGAGTTTAGCAAAGTTGGGCTTTTCTTTGAGAAATTGTCTCAACGAAGCCTGAAAACCTCCACAGTCGATAACTACAATGGTGGGAATGATCTTGGTTTAATTCTGCTTTTCCTGTTTAGGATCTGTGCTTGTGCATTCACACCTTCGTCAACAGGACATTGACCTCTGAGTGAAGGTTGCACTGAGGTCAAGTATAAATGCCGCCATTGTAAGACAACTGAGAAGACTAAAGCACAAAGTTTAAGTAAATGTCTGCTGTCATTGTAAACTCGAGATGTTAATGATTTCACTTGCAAATCACTTCAATGACCAAATTAAAAGTATAGTTTTTAATAAATATTCTATCGCAAACTAAGTTAAACCAGATTAAGGCAATTAGTTTAACAGTAGCAGTTGGGTGAAGTTTGCAGCTTCTTGGTGGACCTTGAAGACTCATAAAAGCTTAGAAAAAAAAAAACATTATTCATCCCTTAGAAAATTTCAAATAAAACTCCCGTCTCTCCAACCTGCTCAGGAAAAGAGATTCAACTAGAATCTTCTTTTTTCTGATGTCAGAACTCTTTGGTTTTCAGCCTCGCGCAGCTGAATTCAGCGTCCCAGACAATATTTACAGATTATAGTTTTTTTTTTTTGTTTCATTTTTTTTTTTTTTTTGCTTTAAGGCTGGGGTGAGAAAAAAATAAATAAAACAAAAGAACTAGGAAGGCTGCATCCACTTTCGTTGAGGAGTAGAGAATGTAGAAGTCGTCCCTGAGGCTGAACGCCAAGACAAGCTCAGTCTTTTCCTGTTATTATGCTGGTGGTGTCCAAGTCATCCAGGGTCCTCTCATAGCGAACTGTCGAGGAGAAGTAGGATCGTTTCTTCTTGTAGATGATAAAGCCGATGGCGAGGAGGAGGACGAGGAGGACTATGATGAAGAGTCCCAGAGCAACAGGGGAGCCTGAAGACTCTGATGGGCGAAAACGGGTAAAAATCAGTTTTCCTCCATATTTACACATCAAACTTATTCCACTTGAACGTTGTCGGTCCCACTTCTCAAGCACTATGATACTCACTTGCTTGAGTTTTGCAGACCACGCGGCTCTTGGTGGCGTCGCAGTCGACCAGTTTCCAGTCGCCGACGTCTCCGGCCATCATGACCACACAGTTGTGGTTGGACCGTTTCCCTGACGTCGAGGCCTCGGACTTCAGGTTGGTGTAGGACAGGGTCGAGCCGTCCTGCCAGGACACAGGTTTACCTGGGAGGACGTAAGAGACGAAGATGAGTTCCATTGCAATCCGCTACATGCTCATTGCTAACTTGGACCCGCTATTGGTTTTCTTACTTGACCGTCATAAAAACCAAGATTTTCTACTTTCTTTCGAAGAGGTCACTGTTCAAAATGACAGTTTTCCTGTGACACTAGGCTGTTTCTCTGCTATTGCTGCAGCTGCGCAAAATATCAATGTTGAGCTGAGTTAAATGCTTCTTCCCGGCACCGATTGGCTGTTTCAGAACAGTGGGGTATTTCTGCAGATAGCAGTATGACCACTGGGAGGAGCCAAAGAAGCTTGACCTAAAATGTGAAGTCATGTGGTTTAAAGGACAATTTCTGCCATTTTCTGCTGCGCAACATTAGCTAAGAAATGACCATGTGTTCAAGTTTATTGTCAGCATGTGTTGAAACTAATTTTGCTGTGACTAGACACCATGAAAATAAACTGAAATAAAATTCTGTACTCAGGAAGGAGAAGAAGAGGTCTCATTTATTTGCTTAGTTCAGTTTTGGGTCTATTTAGGGACACTTGGCATCAAAAGCTAAATTCAGACTGAATTTCTAATCCTCCATTTTCGAAGCATGTTTGTCTTTGTTCATAAACGCAGCTACAATTTCATAGAACTGAAAACTGGATAAAAAAAACAATTTTATGTTTGAAAAATGAAGAAAAGTTCTTACTCAAAGCCTTGCGTAATATTTAGCTATGGTAAGAATAATCCGGTTTTATGTAGCTGTAGCTGCGATAATGTTTATTGCAAACTGTAAATCTAGAAAAATTTCACCATCATGACAATTCCTTGCCTTATCTAAAATTAGTTGGATATTTTATGGACTCCACCTTCAATCTAAAAATCAGGCGTTACCTGCAGAGTCTAATTTGACGTCAAGCCAAACTCGGCTGGTGATGAGAGGGTCGTCGGTGAGGTGCTTGTTCAAGAAGTCGTTCTCCTGTTTGGATTTGATTGTCAGTAGATGAGCATCTGTTGGCAAAGGGAAAAACGTAATTGCTGGATTTCAAGTGGCTCACATGCAAACCAAGAAACCCGATGTGCGTTTTAATTTCCTGATAGTATTAACGCTGAACCTGAAACACAGACAGTTTTAATCAAACCAGACAAAAAGAGACATCAGTGAGATGTCCATTGATCTGGTTATATTTGAATTAATAAGATCCAGCTCACCCAGCTGCTGACATATTGTCTTGGCCTGGTCCATGAAGTAAACACCGTAGTTATAGAAGCTCCCGTCGAATAAATAACAGTGATCCTGATGCTGAACCCATCTGGTCGTCCCGTTGCCCTGAGGGCAGGAGTTGTTCTCCACGGCGGCTTGCAGCTTAGCTCCTGTTTCACAGCAACAACATGAGCAACAATTGATATCAGTCCATCACATAAACACTCGCAGGAATATCGGCTGCTTTCAAACATTTGCATAGCTTTGAATGCTTCTTTTTAGCAATTAGCTTTATAGAACTGAGCAGTCGACACAAATCCCTTTTCCTACTACAGTGGTGGAATAGGCTCGAGTTGTCGTCTCACTTTGGGAGGACGTGGTGGTGTTGGTGGTGTAGCAGATGGCGCCGTCTTGCAAGGTATCACAGAGGGTCTTCACCCACTCTCCAGCAGGGTTAATGTGAACACAACTGGGGTCGCTTGAGCTGAAATCCGTCATGGATTCTTTGATGTTGTACTTGTACTTAAATTGCGTCCCGTCTGACCACTCGAAGGCTGAGCCACTGACCTGTCCAAAGAAGTCAGAAGAGGTACGAGTTAAGAAGAGGCAGAGGCTCTTGTAAGATGGTGTTAATGTGCTGCACAGGCTATGTTAAACCATAAAACTCTTACATCCTGGTTTGACAGGCCAATCCAGAGAGGGAAGCCGTCCGTCTTGGCGATGAGCTGCAGGTGCTCGTTGTGTTTTTCGTCATGAATACTTGCCAGGTGGCCGCCACGCTGACTGCACTCTTCCAGAGCCTGGGACCAATTTAACTGTTTGGTGACAACCTCATAAGAGAGAGTCTCGTAGGCCTTAAGGTCCTTGAGCGAACGCCTGTACTCCGTTTTG
Organism: Poeciliopsis prolifica; assembly: GCF_027474105.1. NCBI lineage: Eukaryota > Metazoa > Chordata > Actinopteri > Cyprinodontiformes > Poeciliidae > Poeciliopsis > Poeciliopsis prolifica. The sequence continues at coordinate 3,905,230 of NW_026562396.1, forward strand.
GGCTCTACAATGGAATAAAAACGTTAACATCAAATACAGTCAGCAGACAGACTAATTATTCTGCATTGCGATGTGAAGCGCAGGACACTGACCATTATCCAACTTGCAGACAACAATTGACTTTTGTCTGAACGCCTCAAAGGTGTCTTTGTCTTTGAAGAGAATCCAGGTTCCCTCAGAGGTGAGACCAGCCATGAAGGTACTGTTTAAATTGGGTCGGCCTTTCAACCAGTTGGAGTACTGGACACTCGTTCCATCGTACCACATGGTCTGGTTATCTAGAGCAGAACAACATTTCCCTCACTCCACACATAGCGACGTTTGTTGCTTTTAGAAGATATTTGCCCACTTATAGATCTCTTGTTTTTGATTTGTGGTCACACTTACTTTTGTATCAAATAATTTTTATAACAATTTCAAAGACAACCAAAGAGGATGTAAGAAAAAACATAGATATTTTGAAAGATGATTTATTTATTAGCATTAAAAAAAAAAGCTATCCTAAGCACAGAAGATCTGGCACAATGGAGAACAGTTCTCCCCTAAAGCTAATGACTGGTAAGGAACAAGATAGCGTAAGTTGTTTATTTAAGCAACAATGTTATAGGTACTGCTTGGAAAAAAGCATTTGTGATTTGCATTTGTGGATGGTGCCAATATGTATGTAATTAAAAGAAAAAAATCTTTCTGTGTAAATATCTTATTATGTCCATTAATATAGACCACATAACATGCCCTATGCTACGGCATAGTTATGTGTACGTGTGGTGTACAGACCAATGAGGCTATTTGTACAATTCTCTTTTTCTTCAAAGGCAGTGGGTGTGGCTTATATACAGGTAAGCAACACCCAATAGTCCAGAAATGATGGAAGTCCAGTCTTTTTTTAACCATTCAGATGTGGACTTACTGGTGAGCTGAGTCTATATGCTCTGAATTGTCATGCTCCATAAAACATTTGGTTAATCACGGTGAATTCATTAACATTTTTTTTTTTTCAAATATGTCAGGCTGTTTTTTCCAGCTTTTCTGCCATTAATAACCGACATTATCATTTGAAAACTGCATTTTGTATTTACTCCATTCATGCTAAACCTTCTGAAACGTTCATGTGTTTAAAAAATCTGTAAGGGGGCAAATACTTTAAGTCACTGTAAACCCTCACAAACACCAGAAAAAAGACCTACCGCTATTTCTGAACATTCCCAGCCAAGCAAAGTGGACTAAGCTTTCATAAGATTTGAGCTTGTCTGCGATGAACCTGTTCTCCTCCTCGTTCCTGATGGTTAGGATGGAGGCCTTTGGATCTGAAACGCAGGCGATCAGAAACACCCATTACCGAAACATTCCTGCCCAAACATCAGGACGATAAAAGCGAGGTCCAACTCTCACCAAGTCCTTGGCAGGTGTCCTCCACTTTATTGTTTTTAAAAGCATCCCATCTGGTCGAGACGAGTTGAAAGGTGTAACAGTTGCTCATCCAGGGAATCCAGTTTGGTCCTTTCATGCTGTGAGGGCATTTAGTGGCAGCGTGCTCCGGCGAGGGAATGACTTCATCTAGAAGAAATAAGTGCACATCTGTATTTAAAGAATTTAAAAGTGAATCTGCACATTGCAGCTTTTATGTTCTTTGAACATTCCTGTAAACAACTGTACCCAACAAGCAACCAAAACATCCCATCGATGGCGTTTCTGTTGTCTACGTTTGGGAGCTGCACTCACTGTGCGGTTTGTAGCAGATGGCGCCTCCAAGCTTATCCTCGCATTCTGTGGCTTTCCAGAAGCCGTCTGTGTCCAGGTACACGCAGCCTCCGCTGGTGGGCTCCGGAGACCATCGACTGAACACGGTGTGACTGTGGTCGGTCCACCGGTAGTGCTGCCCACTCTGGACACAAGGAGACATCTCACAAAACAAGAAGCGTAGGTATGGGGTATTTAAATGACTTGCAGAGTGCTTACATCTTCGCTAAAAAGGCCGATCCACAGGGCGGTTCCAATGCGGCTCACTTTCACACTGAGGGCGGACTGTACGGAGGAGTCGAGAATGCTTGCTGGATGCATATTTTTACTTTTGCAGTACTCCAAAGCCTCAAACCAGGTAAGATTTTTGGAAACCAGTAGGAAAGAGTAGTCTTTGACATTCAGAGGCTCTTCAGTGATAACAGTCTTGACCTCTGTTTTATCTGCAATGCAGGATAAAGAGAGAAGCGGTGAAAGGGATTAAAGTAAAACACTAACATGTAAATACATCCCAAACATTTTTTTTATTTACATAATGTTTGGGATTTTTCAAACATAAAATATGGTAAATATTTTAGAAAATAAAAGATGAGAGCAGCAGTATTTCTATGTCAGTTTTGGTAGACAGATGTGGCAGCTAAAACTCTGATGCCACTGAGAACATTTGCTTGATCTCTTTCAAGTATTTTTTCTTAGGCCTGTCAATACAAATTAATATTCTGTATTTCAACCAACCAACACCTTCATTTTAAGCGGCTCATGGGAAAACCTTACCTGCATAGTATTGGCAAATGCCCAGGTTTTGACTCTGGGTGCAAGGAGCGTAGTCCCACGTTCCAAGCATGTCAGAGTGGTCGTTATTGATCAGGTACGCACAAATGACTGTACCCTCCGGATCCAAAGTCTAATGATAAACAAAACCCATCAGAAGGCACAATGCGACTGTTTGAAAATAGAAAAATAAATCTTAACGCACAAACTGTAAATAACGAGGCGATTACCCTGATTCCCATTGTCTTGTGCATGCCCAGAAGCAGAGGGTTAAAATTATAGTAGTTCACCGGCGTCTGATCGACCCAGTGGAAGTTGTTCTCCTTGATCTTCATACCAATCCATACTCTATCCATATGTACCACACTTGGTAACAGAGTGTTGATAAAGTCTAGAATGAGCAGAAAATAAGTGATGTAGACTGGACACAATTTTATTGTTTTAACATCCTAATTTAAAACATTGGTTTGACTTTGACTCATTGATAAAAGCATCGTCAAAAGCCTGTGCTTTCCTCTTTCATGCGACGGTTTAACGCCACCTGATAGGAGCAGCACAGCTAAGATTTTTGTCTTAGGAGAAAAACCCTATAATGCGGCTCCTGCATTTTGTGAGGAAAAGCTTTTGTTCTGTTGAAAAGACAAAAGCAACTTCAACATCAGGACAAAAAAATAAAATAAATAAATACACGAACAGGTAACGTGTTAGGCTAAGAAGAAGAGTTGGATTAAGCTCACGTGCATCAAATATCATGAGGGATGATTGTCGACTAAAATTTAATGATAGTGAAAATCCTAAACGGAAATAAATAAAAGAAGAATGAAAGACATGTCAAGCAATGTCCTTACCTTGTTCCACCTGATCTGATATGGTGACCAGGGTTCCCCTCAAAGATTTGCACTCTTCATTGGCTTGTTTGAACGTTATGGAGGTCTTGTTCAACACTGTGTAGCACTGAGAAAATAACACAAACACTGTAACCATCGACGCTCAGAGCTGAACTGTGACCCTCATGCATCATCCCAAATCTTGTGCTGTATGAAAATGTCTTGAAATTGTAAAACCTCTTGAGTAAATTCACTGGCTGGCTAGAAATTAATCCAATACGCAGAGCGCTTCTTTCGGACCAACAAAGAAACTTGAGGAGGTGCAGTGTTGAATTTTAGAAATATTAGATGCATCTGTCCTCGACAGAGGATTCGGCTCTCTGCTCATTTTTATCTTTCGCTAATGTTCTCTTACATGAAAAAAACAAACAAAAAAGAAAACAGGTTAAAAGGAACGGTGGCAATAAAGGGATCCACTTCATACCTTCTCCCTGAAAGAGACTGAGCGGCCGCCGCAAGGATATCTTTCAGGTTGGGGTTTCGCAGGGTTTTTCTCCACTGATGTGACGTTGAGCTTTTCACACACAAACGGATTTTTCTGCAGGCAACTTAGATAATGGCCTGCAAGGCAAATGGAAAGGAAGGGAAACAGAACTTTTTGAAAAGGCTAGCATTATGAATCAGGTGGTTCTGTTTCAGGGGCATCCACATTGAAGGTTCTTAAGCCAGTAAAAACTTTAAAAAGGTCCAACCAACGTGCTTTGGACAAACCTTTACAGCAAAATCAATGCCATTTACTCCCACTCCCACTTTTTTAGATGGTTAATTTGAATGCAACATAAACTGACAATACGTGCATCTTTAAATATTTTTATTTAGAAATATATAGTCTCTTTCTCACTTCAAATAAGTGATAAATTTCAACAACAGTTTTTATTTTATCATCTCAAACAGCAAAGCCTGCTAAAGGTCGACTTACAGGAAGGAGTAAACATAATAATAGCTAAGTCACATGCCACTTCCCTTTGTTTGACCTTTGAACATGAACAGCAACGACGACTCTATGTAAAATAAATAAATAAAGAGAGTAGCATGCTCCCACACAAATAGTTTAGTTTTCTAGTTTAGTTCTTCTGCTCTTCCCTTTGAGTGGAACGTCAACAAAGTTTTCAGTTACCTGGAAAATGGTTTTTAGGGGTGATGTGAGTGCATCGGCCCAAAAAGCGAGAGTGGTAAAAGTGCATCTGGGTGTACCTGGAACACATGCGAGTTCAGTCAGTGCTGCCATCACATTGTGATTTTTTTAATACAGCTATATTTAATACATTAGACCCGTGTCAGACGGTTTTCACTCACGTAGGGGGGAACAGCCGGCCAGGGCGCGTCACTTCCATCCACCAGTTTTGGTCTGCTGGTCCACCCAGCTTTTAGCGGTTTCAAAACAAAGTAGTTACTATTAACTCCAGTTAATACTCATCATAAGAAGATATATTATGAAACATCAATTAGAGTGTTGTGCATTTTCATTAATCTACTGAATTGGGATTTAATACATTCCACTTTCTTGCTAAATCACATTACATTTGTATCTGAGGTGCTTTTTCATTGCATCTAGCTAGATTCTCATGACTAAATGCTCGTTTCCCACGACCCCGGAGAGGGGAAATAATTGTGTCGGACTGCGAGGATTTTCAAATCGGCTAAAAATCCCCCATAGGAATGAAAACAACAATGAAGGGAAAAAGAAGCACAATAACATGTTTATCCCTTTTCCACTCCCCATTTCATTTGGAACCATTATCCTGTTTTCGTTTTATGGGTCGTGGTTGCAGGGTCTCAACAGTTTTTTAAGTAACTAACAGATAAATTAGTCTTCAGTATTTCAAACAACACACTGTCGAGGCTGAGTTTTACATCTTTCATGCCGAACTGCTTTGAGAGGAGGTGAATTATTATTTTCTTTTTAAAGATTATCCTAAGCAAGTTCCTCTTTCATGGCATTCCCCTGTTAAAAAAATCTTCCTGTGGATCTTATGAAAGTGTATTGATCCACTGTAAGACTTCTCAACCTGACTTTTAGTTGAATTTAAGTTTTTATTTGTAATTTTGCTCAATTTTAGGACATCATTTGCTGGTAATGTTATTGTAATACCAGCTTGGTTTATTATTGCATTTCAGTTGCAATACTTTCACATCTCATCATTATTAACTTTACATTGGCTTCGTATTTCATTATCAAAACATCATCAGATGTAAAATAAATATTTCAACACTTAAATCAGTGGAACTGACCTTGTCCAGTTGTTGCTGGATCTTTGCATATGCAGTAATGCTTGTTGGAGAAGCCAGTTTGCTGCCATTTGCATTGCAATACTGCGTAGCTTCATCAAAGCTTAGTTTGGGCTCCTTTACGAACCAAAACTCAGCTCCGTCTATGAAGACTGAGGTCTCATGGTGCCCATCTGAAAAACACAACAATACATCCAACGGTCATCTACAGTTGAAGATGGGAAAAGGATGAATCAAAGAAATTATTGATATTTTAATGAACGAATTTCAAAAAACAAAACCGTAGTTTAATTACCAGGCTTGTACCACTCTGGAGTCTTTGGTTTAATTCCTGTTAAACCGTGGACAAACATAAATTCAGAAGCATAAAATAAGTACAAATACACATGACTTCACTTATTTATTTTCTTAACAATAACTTCCTAAATCGCACAGTATCCTCCCGTTGGTTAGATTTATAAAAAGCCAATGGAAACTTGTCATCTTGTGCTTAATGCAGACACTCCACAGAGGGGTTGAACGAACACACTCACCGCGGGGAATCTGGCAGACCCACTCCAGCTGAGCGTCACAGTGGAATGGCGTGGCAAAGAACGGTGGGATGTTTATGTCATATAAGTAGAGCAGCAGGTGTGTGAAGGTTCTCTTCATGGTCTACAGGGCACACGTTTGGAAAAAGCATAAGAGTTCTAAGAAATACACAGAGATTTGAAATGAAATGCTCAAGGGGAAAAGTAAAAAAAAAAAAAGAAGGTTATAAAATTAATGCATTAACTGCAATTCAGTATTTTTAATAATCAAGTAAAATGCTCTATACTACAAAAATAAATCAAAATTTGGCACAAGCATGTAAAGCAAACCAAAGCAACACAAATCCAGCAAACCTTGAAAGCTGTGCAGTCTCTGTTGTAGTCATCGTCCTCGTGGAACTCGTGGTGTAAAACATCGAAGGATACCTGTGGCAAAAACCTTTGATTAAGCACTCAAAATAAATACTCTCTCCCAACAACAAGATGATGTAACACTGCTGTACGTAATTCACAAAGTAAACCCAAGAACTTTTAATGACATGGCTAGGGTGAACTTTCAGAAAGAAAGCTTTCAAAGCACACTGAACATGGGACATGATTTTTAATACAGGGACTTACAGGGCGGCCATCGCTCCACTGCCAGGATTGATCGGTTGGATTTCTTCTGTTCAGGCCGACCCAGAAGTACCGATCATCGCTGCAACGAGACAAAGACATTCAATTTATTCCCACCAATCAATCAAGAAATGACCGAAGAAAGATATGAGTAAAATCCTCTAAAGTTGGACAGACTTTTGAAAGAGTGTTTTTGTTTTGCTTTAAATTGCCAGACTGACTCCTCTGACTTAATAAGACATTTTGTCCAATTAACTGTCACTTCTTGCATGTTTTCTCTTGTTCAGATCATTCTCTGAAAAGTCACAGAATGGTCAGAAAAGTTAAGACCCTTCTCCCCAAACTCCCAGTCTTAATCTCTAGTGTGACGTCCGTATTACGGAAGAAGACATACCTAATTGAATTCCTCATAATGCGGTGCAGAAATGCCATCTCTTTTATGTTTGTGAAACTGGGCAGGTTGGCTCCAAGAGCCTGACAGAACCTCCTGGCTTCCTCCCAGGAGCGCTTCCTGCTGAGTCGCTCCTCATGAAATACCTGGCAGGGAGAAAGATCAGCTCATAAAAGCTAACCAATATAAGAGGTTAAGCAGAAAAAGGCAATAAAAAGTGAATTTAGGACAAAAGAGACATGTGGTGTAACAACGCCGAAAGACACGGATGATCTTTGTTTTTAAGAATTGAAAATTTTTTATTTCCCACAAATAACCAATAAAAATCAATAGTTGAAGTATTATTTAGTGCAACCTTAAAATCATTAAAAACACTGCATTATCAAATAGAATAATGCAGCGGCTGAAGCTGTACACAGCGTGCGTACCTTGAGCTTTTCCTTTAAGTGAAAAAAAGAAAAAAAATGTTTTTGGAATTTTTTTATTATCTAACCCCCTTTTCTATTAACACATTTGTGGAGTAACATCTTATACATAGCCCATAAATGTGCGAGTCTGTGGGAATGGGCACATGCACGTCCTAAAGCCTACATGTTATTGGTCAGTTTACTGTCATTTATTTGCCGGCTTGGCGGTTTTTCTGTAAGCAAAAAATTTATTTCTCAAAGAAAAAACAGGTTATAGTGGGCCATGCGGATTACGTCTGGCCTGCATGTGTGTGGTTTAAGTTTGTTTGTGGTTGTTGTAAGTTTGTGCAACACATTGGAGATGTGGTTGTGCTTTTGCAGGTCAGGTGCAGTGATAGTTTTGTGCATATCCTCCTATTATGTACTGTAGGTACCCTTGGCTGTACGTACCTTGTAGCAATATTTGCTGTCTGTTTCAGACATCCATCCATCAGCACAGGTCGCATTAGGATCCAGTTCTGGTTCTGGTTCTGGTGGCGGAGGTGGTCCGAGGTCTGTTCTACAGATTGTGCCGGCTTTGAAAAGGGTGCAGTTCTTTATTTCCCATCTGCCCAGTGGCTTTGCTGTCGAAATCACAGCACAACCTCCGTCCCTATCTGGAATACATAGATACAGAAAAAAAGATATGGCCATATCATTGTTATGCATAAGAAAACCAGTATATCTGAACACCACGACAAAAAAAAAAAACACCCCAAAGCTCTGCTTAATCTGGTATTACACAAGAGTCTAAATTACCACAGTGGAGCATTGGGCTTGAGTTACTCACTAACCTGGTTGAAACCAGCCCCAGTTAGTATATGGGACCACGCCCGAGGAGTCACCCTGGCTCATCCAGTGGTACTCTCCAGTGTTCTTGATGTCCTGCAGACCAATCCAGAAATACTGAGGGTCTTTGCTGATGTGTTCTGCAAGCAGGCGGTTGATGAAGGCCTGCTCAAACCTAAAAGAAAGAAAATAAATCTGAATGACTCAGCCCCTGCCACAACCTAATAAGACACAGCTCGCCATGCAAGTGCACAGAAAAGGATTTAAAATGTTGTGCATTACGGTGCAGGAATGGTAAAACGTGCGCCCTCTTTCAATGCTAAGAGACAACACAACGGGATTTGGATAAAAAGTAATCTGAAAGTAAACAGGTTATGACAAATTGTTAAATGTAAACTTCAGTGAACATCAGCGGGGCAAATCCCACCATGTTATGTAACCAACTCCATGTAGCTAAAACTAAAACTCTGGAAAAGCAAGATTTTGTCAGCGTCTATGTTCTGGTGCATGTTAGTCTACTAAACATAGATTGCTACAGTTTCAGTAAATTTGTACAAGAATAACACGAAAGAACATTGTGTCAGTTTTGAAATGGTGACTAAGAACCTTTGTAACAATCTTCTCAGGGGGAAATCTCCCAGCCAGTCCAAATAAATATAAAACTCAAGAGCCACATCGCAGTTTGTTTGTTTTTGCATGCTTAATTATAAAGTCCCAAACTGTACATTAAGAAAATGCTTTGTCAAATTGTATCTGAACAGAAAATAAGAAATCTGGAATAATATGCTTTTTGACACATTTGTCCATCCATGTGTGTGTAATATAAGCATAAAAAGGGTCAATAATCCCCCTTGAGAGGTGATTATTTTGAGTTTGCTTCAGAGCCACAAGAAATGGGCTCTTCATTCAGACTAATATAAACTCATCTGTGGAGTAAAGGAAGGATTTCTCACTTAATTATGGAAGAATCTCTCTGAGAACTGTGAGTAAAAGTGTTGGCAAACCTCCACAACATATTTACCTCAGAAACCCAGAAAGTACCACATAAGTTAATTATATAAGGATTTTTCTGTTCTAGAACTGACTTAAGGTGATTGCAGTTTTACTGATGATAACCAGACCCCACCTGTTTCTTATGGTGACGTTACAGTGGTCTTTGAAGGGCACTTGTTCAGTCCTCACTAGATAGCAGGAGCTGCCATGCCTCCTCCACCCCTGGGCAATTAAAAACAGTAAGACTCAGATTATAATCAAGTTACATGCAAACAGGGACAATGACCCACATTCACTTCTATGCAATATCTATAAAATGAAAACGGCACCATCGATGTATGTTTTAAATATATTTAAAAAGTGAATTTTGGTTGTATCCTTAATATATATGTAGATTTTAATTTGCTGACCAGAACCTAACAAAATTAACTAGTTACCAGTCTTATATAACACACTGCAACAATCATTTTTATAAACTCTGACCACAAAGACAATCCTTACATCTTCATAGAGGCATCCAGTTTGTACTGACGACTCATTGAAGACTCCCTTTTTCTGACACATGAAAGACATCTTCGTTGAGCAGTCCCCAACCCGCCAACCATGGGACTGAAAAATTAAAATGAGTAATTAGGATTTTATATATATATACATATATATAGCTTTGACTCTACATCTTTTTGCCTTTCAAAACATAAAATGGTGAGGAAAAACACACAAACCTCCCGATAGTAGAAGACACAGGTGGGATCCTGAGCGTTCTGGACAGGCTGGTTTTGGTCCCAGTAGGTGAAGCTGACAGGCTTATCGCCAGTCCACATGAAGACGGTGGGTTTTAATCCATAACCCTTGAGACCAATCCAGGCACCAGGAAAATTAACATCTGCATGACACGGGGAAACTTAGAGGAAACTCGAGAAAAGACTTTAAATCAGCCTAAAATGGAAAAAAGTACAATAACAGGTCTCTATTTAAAATTAGATCTTGGTTTTCAATCCCTGCAGTAACAAATAGTTTGTTGAAATACTTGGTCCCTGTAAAAAGTATTTAAGTGATTAGAATAATAGAATTAAAAACACTCATTAATGACTTTTTTTTAAGTAGATTGCTTGGTTACTTTCCCACACACTTCAAAAATGTCTTTTGTTGAACCAAATCATCTCTTTGGAAATATTTTTTCTTTTCTTCCACATAAACCTGCTTGTTCAGTGACTATTGATGAAATCAAAGGAGGGTTTTCTCTCTTCTTTTGCCATTTGAGAAAATTACCCAAGAGTGCTTGGATGGGTTTGGCATTGATGTTTGCAAACTTCGACACCTGATATTACTCTTCCATTTTCAGGAAAATATGGACTGAACTGAACTAAGCTGAACTAAACTGAATGGGAAGAGACCCCGGGGAAGACCCAGGACATGCTGGAGGAACTATGTTTCTCAGCTGGCCTGGGAACGCCTTGGGATTTCCCTGGAAGAGCTGGAAGAAGTGGCTGGGGAGAGGAAAGTCTGGGCCTCCCTTCCCCCGCAATCTGAACCCAGATAAATCTGAAGAAAATGGATGGATGGATGAACTGCGTGTAGCACAATCCTAGAGCACAACTCCTCCACCTGCAGTGGAGACCTTTTCTTTGCACAAGTCTGTAGCCTTTTGTCTACATACATGCCGTGACCAGCAGCTGCATTTTGTTCCCAAAACGGAACAGGTGTGTTCAGTACCTTCCTCGACATGAACTACTGGTTTCAATCATTGTTGAGGCACAGCTTCAAACCTGAACTTCAGGTTTCTGTAGGCATCATTTAAATGACTCCCAACATTCATTTTATGAGTCATAGATTAGTTCAATAAAAAGCAATCAGAAACAAAGTGTGCAGTTGACTTGTCAAATTCTTTTGCTCAAAAATAAATCTGAAGTAATATGAATACTCTTTAATTATATGTCATAGATAATCCCATTCTGCTACTTTTTGAGTTTTTCACAGCAAGAGAAAAGAAGAGACTGACTTCAGGCACACATCAGAGGGTTACCTGTCGGAAAATACGTGCTGATCATCTCGATGTTGTCAATAGAGTGGAAGCTCGCTAGTTGTGCTCCTCTTTCTGTGTTGTTGCAGTATTCTTGGGCATCTACAAAGTTCCTCCGTTTGTTGATGTCGTTTATTAACTTGTAGCACCAGCCGTTCCATGGCACCCATCCCTCTGAACACACGGTTTCTTTATGAGCTAAAGGATCTGGAAAGATGAAGAAGAGCAGAAAGAAAGGTATGAGAGGACCGTACAAAATTTTAGAGTTAAGTGTTTTATTAACTGTGAAAAGCTACGTTAGATAAAAGCACTCCAAATAAGGTGAGGTTTTTATCATTATTTGTTAGTAAGATTCCCTTAAAAACTGGTTGGTAATATAAATCCACATAAGAATTGGAGCACAGAAGAAGAAAAGTATTTTAAATTATGGTGTGGTCCACAGCAATGAACTTTTAAATAACAAACAAACAAAATCATCCCAGTACAGTTGTGTGACAGTTTCACTCAGAGGAGAAACAGGTGGCATGCCATGAAGTGCACACTTCCTTTAACCGACCTGCGGCTGTCGTGTCAGAGGCATTCACCCTCTTCTTGCAGATGTACGGCAGCCGTTTGTTGCATGACTCAGACTCAAAGTTTTTTCCAGAATTTAAGACGCCGCAGTCTGACTCGATGAGGAACGAGGTGAATGGCATTCCTGTCAATAGTAAACACTGCGTTAGAAAACCAATTTTTAAAAAGTACGTCCTAAAACGCACGGCGCATGTAAACATCGCACACCAACAGTGGGAAATAGACAGTATGCAAAGAGCAACACGCAGAGCTGCAACTCACACACACTGCATTTGAAGCGACGTAACATTTTCCTCACTGCCTGATTGAACTTTTTCACAAAGTGGGCAAACTTTGGAGAAATATGAAACAGTGGGTTGTTTGCTACGACAACAATCCACTACTGTACTTGCTGGTCACGACAGTGACACACTATCAATTATTTTAACCATTGAGCGTTCATAACAAAGAAAGACAAATTGCTTAAATATACAGTGAAAAATACAATTCCTGGCAGCCTTGGAAAAGGCACCGATTCAGTGCTACTAATGGGTCATTTGGCAACACTAACAATCTCAGTGGCACAGTGTGTCCAATCACAAGGCACACGCAGCTCCTTTGTAACACTGGTTATATTGTTTCACTGACTGCTGCTGATGTTTGTAGAACAGCAGACATGGTTCTCTCTCTGGATTAGAGCAGCAACATGCCAGCTGCTGCCAAATGCAGCAGACTCCTTGTCCGAGTTTTGATTTCCTCAGGCTTTTAGACTGTATCTTTTTACAGGTACATGGATTTATGTTTGCATCCGTCAGTCAAAAACATAGAACAGAAAAAAAAAGAAAGAAATGAACATTTCTGACCTGCTTCCCAGCGCAAGACATTAAGAGGAGATCCGTCTGACCACTGCCATCCCTGGGCGCTGTCTAACTGGTGAAGGCCGATCCACATCCTCTCGGGCATTTCACGAAGACCGTCCAAAACTGCACAGTGCAACATCACAGCAGTCAAGAGAAGCAAACATAAATGTTCTCATTCAGAAGATGTGCCAATGTGTACATTAAAATGCCATAACATCGAGGTCAATATCACCAGAATAATGTATAAATCCTGGGTTCTATTTCTACATTAGAGTAGAATAGAATATATATTATTGATCCCCAAGGTTGGAATTGCTTACTATTCCATACAAGGTGTTAAATATTAATAAATGCAAATATAACCATAAGCAACATAAAATTTATTTAAAAAAGGGGGGGAAAATATGTATACATACACACACATCAGTGAGATGTACTAAGTATGTAAGAAATCAAATATGACTAAATATAAATAAAATAAAATAATAAGCATGCACATGGAAATATGCTAACATCCAAGTTAATCTCTGAATGAGGCCAAAGAAAATTAGATCTAAGTCACTCAGTTGGGCTTTGCAAATTATAGCCTCAGGCACTTTGATTTTCATGTCAAGTTGATTATTTGGTTGAATAATGGCCTTATTTTGTTCATAATTTTATAATATTAAGAACAAGTTTTATTAGAAAGGGGGAAAAGAGGAAAAATCCAGAAGACTCTATGAGCATAAGCAGTTCAGAATGGGATGGGTGGTTCTGGTCATACTGCGCCTCATGAAAGGGTTTTATGTGTACAAGACAACTTCATGTCACACAAAAAAACGTCATCAACATGAGAAACCATAAAAGCACCCAATGAGGGACAAACCCTTCAGTTATGATGATGCAAACTGTGAAACTGTTTAATTAAAAAACAGCATTCCAGCTGTTTCGGAAAACACCTAATAACATTCGGGGTTTTCCTTCTTCAGAGGTGATTCATTTAGTTTGAAATCTCCTATCAGGAGTAAAACCTGCTTCAGCCAAAGTCCAGTTGATGATTATGTAACACAGTTGTGGATATCTCACCGCAAACATAAAAAGGAGATGGGAAGTACAATAGGAGGAAGTACATGAAAGGATTCCTATTGGAAAGGCACATAAGCAGCAACAGCACGCTGTGTCTCGAACAAAAGTAAACTGTAATAGAAACATGCTAACGATCTGGCCACTGGCCTCATTTCCTAGTGAAGTTGAGGTAATTAGGCATGGAGTCAAAAAAGTGAAATGATCTGAGTCATTGGTAGTCAATTTAACCCTCCTGTTGTCCTCGGCTCATGTCGACCGAGGACAAGCCCTTAAAAAATATGTTTTTCAATTGCAGCTGCATACAGAAACTTTAATCTAACAGTCCTGCATCAGAACTACGGTGTGCACAACTCAGGGGGAAGTTTAGGCTCAAGCAATTCAAATGTGAACTTTGCAAAAGAAATAAAAATAACTAAACCCAGGCCTCAGGTCAGACTGACCGGAAGACTAAGGAAATCACAGCTGGACAGGCAAACAGTATGGAATGGCATCACTGATCTCCGTAAAACTGATATCTTTTCAAATTTCCCCCCCTCCTGTTGCCCTCGGGTTGACATGACCCGAGGACAAGCCCTTATAAAACATTTTTTTAATTGCAACTGCATACAGCAACTTGAAATCTAACAGTCCTGAATCAGACCTACAGTGTTCACAACTCAGATGGAATTTTCTGCTGGAGCAATTCAAATGTGAACTTGACGAAAAAAATAAGACTAACCTCCTGTTGTCTTCGGGTCAAAATGACCCGAAGACAACAGGAGGGTTAACCTTTTTCTGCTCGCACAAACACAAGCACTTTGAAAACCAGCTGATTAATTATTGACAAATTCATCTGTGATTTTGAGGCGGGTAGCGAAGTGAAGGTACATTTACAGGAAAGGTTGGTCTTACAGGCCGTGGAGTTGAGATCGGACTCCGACACACTGAGAAGATCGGCTCCCTGACTGCGACATGAATGCAAAGCTTCATGCCAGGTCACCGCGGCGCCAGAAACAAACTCATAGCAGGGTCCCCCAGGCGGTCCGGAGAACAGGGTCTGGCAGCCCACCTCTGCAAAGTCACGGACACAGAGTCGTTGAAAGTGCAGAAACAGAGCTCAGTCGAACCCAGATTGTGTTTTAGAAAGAAGAAAACTGCTACGCAAATAAAAGTGTACATTAAACCAATTAGCCGACAGAACACATGTATTTTACAACTGCGTAGAGAAGTAAAAACATGAACTTACCAGGCAATAGACAGTTCCCCCACTTCTGCTCATAATTGAAGTCTGAGGATGTGGCACACCAGGACAGACTGGGGACCTGTGCATCAGGAATACATCCGTGTTGCCAGGTGTTGTTGACTTTGAAGGGGAACTGGCATGGGGCTCCTGCAGAGTTCCCTCTGGTGGTGTGAACAACTGCCCAGACACAAGAGACAGAGTCACAGCCGCATTACAAGCTCCTGATAGTTATCCATTTGCAGGTTTCCATCTTTCCAATTGAGAGAAGATGTAACATGAGATGCTGCAGTACGAAGGCCAGCAGGAGGCTGCAAAGAAACACAATCTGGTGGAGCAGTGATTCTCAAACTGGGGGTGCTGTGGAGACTGCTTGGTGGGTGATGGTGTTGTTGTGGGTGGGATTTTGCTTTGGCAGGTGGAATTTAATGCCAGAAAGACCATCATATTTTAAAAATATAATAATAATGAAATAAAAATGTTAAAACACTGAGCTTATCAAAAGGAACAATTAGGCTTTAACTGATTTTACACACAGATATTTAAATACTCCTCAATACTTAAGCTGCATATGCTATATTTTAATTAGTTTCTTTCAAAATAAAAAGATCAAATTAGGTTATTAAAAACCACAGACTGCCACTTAATATGTAATTTTCCGTATTAATTTCACAAGTTCAGAGTTTTTAAAGGAGCCTGAAGAATCACACAGACACACATTGCTCCACATTCTGCTTCCTGCCTCTTCTCTTGCGAAGGAGCTGTGGATGACGAAGCATATGCAAGTGCGGGAAGGAGAAGTCGTCTCACTTTAAGTGCTTCCTCTCGTACAGAAAGATCACTCTGGTTGGTCAATTCACTCAGAAATTTGAGGCACAAGCTCATAATTTTATTTGTGCAAGCTAAAAAAAGCCACAAGCTGCACAATGCACGTTTTGACTTGCACTGAGATTCAGGAAAGGAAGTTTAGAAACCACTAATCTGTCATCTTTAGGTTTGCACAAAAATCTATTTATATACTCATTAGTCATAATATTTTGACAGACTCATTGGGTTTATCTTCTGCGGGGAAAACAAAATCAGCACATTGGAAGATGTTTTATGGGAACATTTAGAATCTTCAGGTTTTATTGGAGGTTTATTTTCACTAATCTGAAACATTTCAAAGAGTCAGGCTATTGTGTTTGATCCTATTCATGCTCTGAACTCAGAGTTCCAGCTGCTTCCTTCAGCGAGTAGATATTGTCTGCTCAGACACAAAACCGGCCTATCAGAACCCATCGGTTTGGTGTTTTTGGGTCGCTTACGTTAACCTCTAAGGCTTTTTATCAAAATTTCACAATCGTGCTTCAGCAATTTCACTCTAAGCTGCTGCTGCTGCTTAATTAAGGCTACTGCGTGTGCCTGCCTCTGTGAGGGGAGTTTTGTTGTTATGCCTGTGAAATGTGTGGGAGGATTTGGTTTGGAGGCAAATGTCATTAAAACCCATCTTAATATCAGCTTGTAGGTTTTAAAGCAAAACCTTGCAATGTGACAAAGATGAGTGATGTGACTCACCTTGGCTGTAAATGGTTACACTCTGAAGCATAATGCCAGATCGTATTTATTAGTACAGATGTTACAAAACTTTTTTTGAGATCTCCATTGTGTCAAACTGTTCTAATACGAGTCAGATTATTCCTAACAATGCTTCATAAACATACTCCTTGTTTTTCTAGAACATTTTAACTTTATGCCACTGTTTCATTGAACATTTAATAGTTGCTACATAAATCAACACCTTCAAGCGCTGAACAATCGGTTGACTGGAAATCCCCCAGCCGATTGTACTTCCTTCCACTAGAATGTGACAAAACATGCAGCCCCACAAAAACATCTAAGCCAGGTAAATAAGACAGGTTCATTTTAAAATGTGCCTCAACTGGTTTTTCTCAAAACAACACTTGGAGACATATTTTTGCAGGCACAGTACAGAGATCTCAGGAATACACTAGAAGGTAACTTCAAGAAGTAAATGCATTCAGCAAATTTTACTTGCTGCACTATGTACAAAATTTACCAATATTTTTTTTCCCTTCCCCATTCCCTCAGATAACTTCCTGAAGCATCAAGCCCAAGGGCGCCCGACAAACTTCTTGTCTTACGCATGAGGAAGGGGAGGCAACACTTACCACGATAAGGCCTCTGGCAGATGTTTTCTTGGGTTCCTCCTCTAACCCAGGAGTCTTTAGAGTCCCGCTTGGTCCCAACTTTATCTATGGTGACCGTCAGGCCCATCTGGTAAACTGTGTGCACCACTCCGTCGAGGCAGCGCCACGTCAAAGGGACGGTGGAGCCACAGTCAACCAGGGTAAGCATCTTCGAGCTAACGTTCAGCGCCAAGCAGAGAGACGATGCCACGTGGAAGAGCCTCTCGCCTGAACCCCACTTCCACAGCTGGGATCTGACGGTGGAGTTGCAGGAGGTGATTCTAAACTCTCTGGAGAGTCCCACTTCCACACATTTACCTGTGGTGGAATGCTGGATGGTGAAAGCATCTTCATCTGAGGACGAGAAAGGGGAAAAACATTTATCTTTTGTTCTTATTCAGAGACCAGAGGTGCAGATATATGGATATATCACAGGTTCTTCCTGTTCTCAAATCAAGTGGTCCAATGGTGGCAGTTCTTCATAATTCCATTCGTAACAAGATGCCAAATTACAGATTAGATGCGAGATGCACAGCCAAAGCAACAAATCGATTATGTGTCCTTAGAAATGTCAAGTCAAGTCAGCTGTGTAAAACCAGACTCAGCATGGTAAAGAACGGACCAGAATGCAATTTCCAAATAAGCCAAGTTTTGCAAATAAAACAGCAAAGTCTGTCAGGGCTGCATAATCTGGCTGGGTGTGGCAGCAAATACAGCATGGAAGACACAGCACAATGACCATACAATTAAAAATATTTATTGCCCTTAAGCCTAAAGTATTTAAATCAAATTGATCTAAAGAACAAGAAAGAGATCTGGTAAACATCGAGAGCTAACTCTTTTGTGGCTAAAACCAAGACAAAGTGGTTCTCTTCAGATTAATCTTCAGTGTAAACTCTGCTAATACGTCAGCAGTGATTAAAGAAAAAAAGTGTGAAAATGAGGGAAAATGCAAACTGTTGCTGCATATCCAAATGTGTTTGAGATAACGTGTGAAAAAGGCTCTAAGGTATAAATTTGGTACCTTTCTCTTATCTGCACTGATAAGAGAAAGTGTACACTGCACTAAAGTGATTTTCAAACACCAATGTGTTTGAAAAACGTCAGCAATTATAACCTGGTGTACAGAGGCTTCAGACACTGCTGGCAAAAATGTTAGTTTTTGGAAGCATAAAAAAATATGACAATATCAGGAATGTTGAACTTTGTAATTAATCAGATTGGCTGGAATAAGACTAAATGATTTAATCAAACCCAAAGGCTTTCTGAATTGAACTTGTAAGAAGTCACAAACGGCAGGCAAGGCTTTAGATGTTTTACTGTGGTTTGGATTACCAGAGACGAGAAACTTAGAATAAATTACATCACTGGATTCCATGAGACAAAACCTGAAGAGAAGCTTCAGAAAACTGCAAAGGTTGCTCTAGTAATTTGTTCAAAGTTTTTGACATTCCCCCATCTTAAGGAGTGCATGACTCAACAACGCAAGGCACCATGGAGGCATCACAATCAATATGAAAGTGAAAGGTAAAATGAGGTTTTGTTTCCACTTAAAGCAAAAACTCGAAATTATATCAAATTTCAAGTTTCATCTAATATCTCACACCACAAGAGTGATTGATTCTAACATGGTGATATGCATGCGGATAAACAAGCTGGGTTTGTATAAAAAGCAGCATCGTCTTTGAAGGGAAACAGTATTAAGGTAAAATGTTTGTTTTTTCCCCCCTCAACTGTTCTCCCAAACTTCAATATTTTCCCCCATATACATGTTCTCCACATGTATATGGAGAACAGTTTAAATCTACAATTCACCCAAGCTGGCTTTCCAGAAATAGAAAGTGTCAAGTTGCAACCGCAAAGATGTTCGTGTCAGTGAGTGATTTGTGTCATTTCAGCCCTAAACTGGAAGCAGTACATAACAAACACCGAGCAGGTGCAGGGGGGAGTTTATTAGACCTGGGTTTTAACGAAGGATCCCAAAGCGACTCAGACTGTAAACAAATCTGAACAGAAGCTCACTTGTTGTCGTATGACAGGTCTGTGCCCATTGCTGGCCTCCTTTCTGAAAGTTATGACCCAGCTGAGCGGACTGTGAATGTTAGACGGCGCAGAGCCGAAAGCAAAGTGTCGCAGATTACTTACCGCGGCTCTGGTCGCTCTCCGGTGAACAAGTTCCCCGGTTGACTGACGTCTCCAGCATCAACAAACAAAGCCAAAGTGTCGCTGCGGACAATTTCAGCATACTTGCGGCGGTCTGCGTTTCTTTGATTTTTGTTTAAGGCTTCATAAAGGATATGTTCTGTTGTTCCCTCCGGAATAAAGAGCAGCGAGCCTACCCCTATCGATACTTGTAAACAGAAAGTGAACAGAAAGCCCAGCAGTCCGCGCGCGGTCTCAGCTGTCACATCAGCGCCTCCCAAAGAGCTGCGCGAGCGCGTCGAGCTGGCGTCAATTTCCGGACCGAGCGTAACAAACGACCGCAGCAGACGTCGGGAAAAGTTAAACGAGAGAAAAGGGTTCGTAATAAATTAGCTGCATTTAAACATAACCGAAGCATAAAGTCGAGAAAAGCGACATCAGGGGGAAAAACAAATAAAGAGTGAAGAATTGCGTCAATTTTAAATAATTAAATAAACATATCCTTACAATATTATGCTAATCAAAATCTGCAGAACGCAAATTTACTTTCCAGAAAAACGACAAACTTTCAGGTTTTCAAAATAAAAACAAGACGTCTGCTGTTCAAATGTTAATCCTGAGAGACTTTCCAGAAATAGAAAATTTCAAAAATAATTACAATTAAAAATAAACAAATTTAAAAAAATGTTTCAAACAGCGATGAGGTTAAAAAAAATCTAAACAAAACTACCAGGCCCAACTATAACACAATCAATAGACATTTCAATACAGTAAAAATTAAAGACATTTCCTTTCTTCACCTTGGTCATCATTGCTGCAGCTCCTTGTGTGTTCACAAAACTTATGACAAGAATAAACATGTATAAATATGTATAAATGTCAACATTTCACTGGTGTATTTGCTCTTGATGATTTATTTACAACACTTTTCTTTTGCTGATGCTAATGAACGTGGATGAAACGTTTCTGTCTGTAGGCCTATTCATCGATTATTTTTTTCTTTAATAGTTTGTTTATTAATGAGTACGAAACACAGATGACAGAATGTGTGCCTCTTACTAGACATAAAGACATGTTTGCTCTGACATTCTTCCGCTTTCACGTCTTTACCCACACTTCTGGAAGAACTTCTTTGGTACCGCTTTAATTCTGAAATTATCGAACTTCCGGCGTGCTCCGGCTGACGCATGCCAACTGACACACCCAGACGTCTTATCTCCACATTATGCACGAGCATATTTCAATCACACGCGAACTGAACAGGAAGTTCCCAACATTTTGCGCCACACAACTCTCCCTCCTGCTTGCACACGGATTTTTCTGCTGCTGTTGTGAATCATTAAATACTCTGAATTTAGATGTCAAATATTGCTGGTGATTCCAAGGCTGCACTTATATATAACACCAGTGACTGACTGTGTGTTTTACTGAGATTAGTGCTGAGATTTACTGAGGTTGAAAATGCAGAACTGGTTCAACTTGTAACCAGGTATGTAGGATAGTTTTGTTATGCAAATCATATACATAATTCTATTTAAAAATGCATGAAACAGTCTGATGAACCAATCAGCAATATCTTCAGACATGGTACCAATGTCGTTCATGTTTACAAGCCCCTACTAAAACTTGTAGAAGGCTCCGGGTGGATGTCATTTATTCAACAGACTTTCTATAACCCAGCGTTGTATAAAACGACAATCATAAACGATTCAACCTCACCTCAATTTAATTAAATGTAAATAAAACTATACAAAATGCACCCTTTAAAAATTGGCTTCAGATCACCAAACTTGGAATGAAAACAGGACATTGCTAGCACTAAAAAAAACAAACAAACAATTCCTTCGGAAGTCAATATACAGAATGTGTACATACAAAATAACATGTAAATAAAAAAGTAATACTGACAACTTTGATGTTCCACATGTACAGATCCAGCAAATCCAGATGCTCCTGAATGCATCATTTACAGAAACAGATCAGTAATGTTATGTTTTTTCGTGAAAATATGAAATTACCACAATTTTCCTTTGCTCTTTGCAACTCGTTGAAATCAATCGTTTTCTGCACTGAACTGTTACCAAATAAACAAATGAATTTCATGAAGTTCTGATTAAAAACATTTTGTTAATCTCCCAAACTTCAAGTTCCCTGCTATCCTCATTATTTCAAATAATCTGATCTTAGTTCAAGCATTAATTGAAATACTGCGTCTCCTTGTCTGCAGAAGGGTTTGACTCCCACTCCATCCCCACCTGAATGCTTTAAATAAAACTGAATCAGGGAGTCAACAGGATCCTTCGAACACATCCACTGTCAACATCTCAGCCCTGATGTGTTGAGGAGTTTGTGTCGCAGCTTTAAGAGCTCACCTGGCCGATACACCAGATAGAAAAATGCTGAGATACGCACAAAGGCTAATAATTTGCCAAAGTCCCTGGGTGCTATTCCCCTGAATGAGCCTCCAGGTCTGTAATCAGAACATTTCCGTCTGATTCTGTTGCCTGCGAGTTGGTCTGTCTGTAATAAGCGCTGCCGAGCGAGGAGAAGCCGTGAAAGCGAGCCGGGTTTCTCTTGTACAGGAACCACATCGCCCCTGCCAGCAGAGCGAAGATCAATACCGCCACCACCACTGCAGCAGGGATGATGCCATGATGCAAACCTGCAATAAACATGATGCTTTAAATCAAGGTGAGACAACTCATGCACAGCACTCAAAAAAAATAAAAATTCTTTGGCAAATATTCTGAAAATAAGTAACTTAGTATGATTAGCTTACATTGTTCCCTTTGTGCTGGTGTTTAGTGGACTAACTCTAATAAATGCATGTATATACTGTTTTCAGAGTTAGTTTTCATAACAACTTACCATTAAGGGGTTCCACCTCCACCTCAGAGGCTACATCTGCAAAAGATGAAGCACACTGAAGCTTAGTACATTGCATCATAAATCATCTTTGGCATTCAGGACAGCTAACTGCATGCCAAAAATAAAAAAGTAAATGATACATTGTGGCAAATCTTCAGTGGAATGTGTCCTTCAGAAACAGAGACACTAACAATCACAAGCACATTGTTAGTATGCATATAGTAGCATCCATCAAAAAGTTTGTTTCTCTGAAATTGGCAATTACAAACATTAATTTTCACACTCACATACTGAAATGCTTATGCATCTAAAATTTACTTTTGTCCAGTAGATATTGTAATTGTTGGTTTCGTTTTCTATGTGCTGGCCCAAAGATTATCATCCTACCGCCCCTTTCGGTAAACTTCACAAGGCGGCCTTGTCTACCTGAGACAGTTTTGCAGATGAAGCCGAGCTGCCCTCCGCATGTCGATAGACGCCACACGCCGTCAATCACCCTGGTTGTAACACAGGTGTCTGCGGTGAGCTGTGTGGTGTCTGGGCCTTTATCTGCCCAGTTGGTGTAGTCTGTCGGTGAACCATCAACCCAGGCCATCGAATCAGCTGGTAGCAAAGTTTCACCGTTAACAGAAATTCATTTACCATTATTCATTGGTTGAACGTGAGTCAGGAATTCTTACTATCAATGTTGAAGTACATCCCCAACCAAATGGTGCGGTGAAGGGACCCGGATGACCACAGCTGCTCCAGCACAAAACGGTTCTCTGTCTCACTTTCAATGGTCAGGATGTCTGAGGTGTTGACTGCAGGGTGAGAGAGGGACAACTTCAGTCATAAAGCTCAGGTCTCTGTTTTCATGCTTGATTAGACTTAATGTTTTATGCAAACAGGATCATGAGAGGTTGTTCTACCTGTCACAAAAATACTCAACATAATTTCTACACAAAACAGTGAGTAATACATATATTCCAACGACAAATCAAAGCAACACTTTACACTTTGTAAAAATAAAAACAAAAAAAAAAACTCCTGATAGATCAGTTGTTAATCTGAATGTCACATTATTTATGTAACACTTTCTGCAAAACTGCACCAAAGCCCCGCACAGCAAATGTTAAACATAACAAAGAGCGGTAAAATATTAAAATAACAGACCATAAAACCACCATCTAAGAAGTCAATGAGGCAAGACCAGGATTATTTTACCATCTGTTTCATCAAGTCTAGACAACTTCAAATTCTGGCTTTACTGGTTCTGTGGTCGGTAGGCTTTGTCTAAAATGTCAAACAAAACATTAAAAAGAAACAAAAACCAAATAAAGGTACAAAAGTTCTCAAAAGTCACTTTAAAGAATCTGCATTTATTGTAGGGATCCTCCATTTCTCATTTGACAAGTCCAAGAGTAACAGACTTTGAAATAGAGCTGATCTAAGTTTGTCTATGTGCCACAAAAGCAGTCAAATGGCCTTATGCTGAACCAACACACACTGCAGTATGTAGTAGTCAAACAGGTACAGCTCTAATACTTTGTAATCAAAGTCTTTTATAAAAAAAAAAAAAGCAAAGTAAAAACTTTGATTAGAACCTGCAAAGAGCAAGATTTTGTGATGAAGTGTAGGAACTGTTAAATTTGGTAAATAGATCTGAATGTAGTGGTTAGATTTATCATAGCTCTGAAGATTGAACCCAAATTTAACAAGTGAAATTTGTAATCGTATTGACCAACAGAAAATTGGTGTTTTGCATAATGCTACTGAGCTAGGAACTAGCCAACCTAGGCTAAAATAAGTCAAGCTAAGTGGATATTGATTAAATATTAAATGGTATCGCTGTGAGACGCAACAGTTCTATGTGCAAAATTGCAGGTTTACAGGAAATAACATATGTTTTGTTTTTAAGTGTAATTTCAGTGTTGGTGGTTAAAGTTGAATACACTTTCTGATGCTTGCATGCTCTTATTCTATAGAAATGCAGTTTCATTGCAGCTGTTTATACTAGAATGACAAAAAAAGCTTTTTCCAAATTGTCATAAGGCACAT
Organism: Poeciliopsis prolifica; assembly: GCF_027474105.1. Lineage (NCBI taxonomy): Eukaryota > Metazoa > Chordata > Actinopteri > Cyprinodontiformes > Poeciliidae > Poeciliopsis > Poeciliopsis prolifica. Next base: position 3,929,576 of record NW_026562396.1, read on the forward strand.
AACTCATTGTCTTATGAGTTATGATCACAGATCATAACTTGACTCAGATCAGATCATGAGATCTGATCTGTGATTAGATCATAAGATCTAATCTGATCACAGTTGTTCATTATAAGGCCTTGTATTAGATTAATGTCCTATACAAAAACATTTGATAACTAACAAAGCATTTTTTTTCTGGTTGTCATTGAAGCTTTTTAAAATTGCACTGTTCTGTCTGTGCAACACGATGTTGTATTTCAAATCAGCTCGAGCTTTTCCACATACACAGGGGGGTCATTTTTAATTGTATTTAGTGAAATATGTGAAATTTCTGGCTGCACTGATTAATAGTGAAACAAACAACTAACCTCCCAACTTGTGAAAAACGTACCTTTCTGTTTACAGCGGGTTCTTGACTCTTCAAATGTGAGTTTCTCCACCACCTGCTCAAAGTCGTAGCAGCCTCGTCCGAACTTCACCCAGGTGTGCGGACAGGACATCTCATACGAAACAAATGGTTTACTGTCTGTGAGGAGAAGCGAGAGTGGGATTTTACCCGTCTGACTATATGTGGCGTTGAATATTCAGGTTTTCATGCTTCATCACAGAAACGGTACTGACTGGGCAGGGGGACGTGACACAGCGCTCCTGGCAACGGAGTCTCACAGTCTGCTCTCCGCCAGCCTCCGTTCACGTCAATGTACACACACTCTCCCGTCACAAAGTCGTCATCGTCATTATCAGCTGCGTCCCAGTGTGTGTACACTGTGTCACTGCCGTCTGACCATTTGTAATTGATGCCACTCTGAAGGGATTCACAGTTACCAGCATGTTTGTCAGAGAGCTCCACAAGCAAAACAGGATTTTATTACAGGATTTTATTGAGATTTTCAAATCAGGTTTTGGTTATTTCTCTACCAAGACATGTTTGGATTTTAAGTTTATTTTTATCTTTATCGTTTATGGCATAATAAGTAACATGGCAAAAGGCAGTGATACGATCAAAGAGCCATGGTTACTTCATTGTTCCTGTACTAACAAGTCTGCAACCAGGAGAAAGAACAGAGAAGATGATTTATGGGGAAAAGCAGTAACTCTCTCACTTCCTTTGTTTCATTCTCTCTTTTTCCAAAGTCAGCCCACAAAGGCTGAGCAATGACTAACTCCAAATGTTAATTCTCTGACTGTTAAGTGGGAAAGTACATGCCTGCATAACGTACACAAAGTACAATCCCTGACATTCGCAAGAGAAAAACAAACTGAACAAAACACAGGCTGTGTGTAGCTGTGGCTAGATGTCTGTTTATGAAATTGTTTGGGATTTCCCATAATACTTTGTAAATCAGATGAGTGGGTAACATTTTCTTTTAGGAAGATTTACTTTCAACCTATATAGTTCTTCCCTTAATTAAGTTTTTCTTGCTTGCACTCACCCACTCAGGCACTATTAAAACCTAACCATGAGTATGGTACAGCAGAGTAAGTCAAAAGCAGAGTTGACAGCGACTCACATAACCACAGTGTCACACAGCAGACATTTACAATGCAAAGCAAAACAAAAGGTACATACGTCTTGACTGTACAGTCCAATCCAATGTGGGCCGTCCAATCTGTTGACAAGGACAGTAAGGAAAGCCTGGTGGTAGGGATCTGTAATGCTCACTAGCTCAGAATCATTTTCTATGCACATGTGCATCGCGTCGTACCAACTCATGTTGCCAGACACAACCTTGTAGGTGGTGCTCCTGTACTCAATATTGTCAGGAAGAGGGTGGTGATAGGAGTGGGTGGGGGGTTTGGATGTGTCTGCAACCAGAGAAAAAACAACAATAAAAGACAGTACTTTGGACACTGTGCAAAAACACTGGTAATATGTATCAGAATGATTATTTCACTGTGTTAATGCTTGGTACAAAGAGTGTTCTGGGATATTTTCGGGATTTCACGCACCGATTTGGAAAATTAAACATTGATTTCATGGAGTCATTACTGAAAGTCTGCCAGAAGAATCTTGGGGCTTCCAAGGTACAGGCTTGGTCACATCTGGTTTTCAAATGTTCCATAAAATGCTAACTTCCTGCTATCTGTTATGAATTATACAGATCCTGGTAATAGATACTGCATTAAGTCAAAGTAAAATAGTTTGGTTGAGGTTACATCAATGCCAGACTGTGTCGTAAACTGCAAATCTGTAAGGTTGAGGTCAAACAACAAAAGAAAGAAAGCACAAAAGCTCGGCGAAACAATAACGGACAATAGGGAAATAATAAAAAAAAACTCACCTTGAGGTTTTTGACAAACAAAGCCATACCCGCTCTCGCTGCACTTCTCATCGTACCATTTCCCAGTGAGGTGGAAATTGTGGTTGTTGGACAAAACCGTACAGAGCGGTTCATCGGCAGCCCCACTGAGCCAGTCATCCTGCTAAGAGGTCAACACAAGGTGTCACAAAGCTATGGCCTCCTGACCTCCCAATACGTACAACCCATGTGTTATTTCGTGTGCACATGCTCATCTGTATTACACGCTAATTTGCTGAGTTTGATTAAAAAAAACATGACCAAACTCCGGGGCTTACAGTAAGATAACTCTTTGGTTCAACTGGAGACCAGTTGGTGTAGCTGACTGGTTTCCCATTGGTCCATTTCATTGTGTCCTCATCTCGCAGACCGATCCACACACCGACAGAGCTTCCCTGGAGCAGCATGGTGATGTAGGCTGTAGAAATCAAAAAAGTACGTAAACAAGTAAATAAAGCAGACTGTGAGAAGAAAAATAAAGCCGCATTGATCGTTTTTTCAGAAATGAGACATCATACTGTTCACGCTGCCTCTACCTTGTTCAATCTCATCTTCTATGGCAACCAGGGAGCCTTGAAACAAAGAGCAGATGGACTGGGCGTCTTTCCAACTCTTCCCTTCGCTTGGACTGCCAGGAAGGTGAAGCAGGAGGCACTGCCAATACAAAAATTAATCCCACACAAAACAGTAAGACTAACCAGTACTCCCACAGCTCTCAACACAAGTGGTCAGGACCCAAAGTTAAAAAGGCCAAAGACACAAAGATATTCTTGCTAAACCTCTTTGTTAATGTTTGAGAGGAAGCAATAACACATAAAGTAGTAATGATGTAACTATATCTTTTTCTCTTTTAGCATTAAAGAGGCAAAGAGCAACAAAATCCACAACCACTTCCCCCTCCTTTTCAAAATGACTAACCCTGTATAATCTGAGTTTTTACTCACTGCAATTCCCACATGAGACTTTAGGGGAAGATTTGATTTGAGCAAAGAAAAAAAAAAACAAGTGCTATGATAAGAACCAGCTGGTTTATTCTCATGTGAACAACATCTCTCAGAAATTGGAAACACAAACATCCTGCTTCAACCTTAAAGGCAGCTAAGAACCTGCCAATTGTTTCAGATCTGTGGGAGTATAGTTTGTTCTTAGCTTTGTTATAGAAACAGTGGTAGAAAAAGGAAAGTCCCCATCCAATCTTGTGTAGAGCTTAGCCTTTCAAGGAATAATAAAAAGGACTAGATTGTGAAATTATTTAAATCCCATCTTGTGTGCACAAAACGGCAGCAATCTACCATGTTATGGCTTATTTTGCAAAGATTAAGCCAAACCATAATAAAAGTGTACAAAAATAGGTCCACTTGTTGATTCAAAAGTTATGCAAGAACGATTTAGAAAAATTTTCTCCAAGACTTTATCGGGCGCTCACTGTAGAGGAATTTTGGCACATTCCATTCACAGCATTGGTTGAGTCCTTTGGGATTTGCAGACATTTGTTTCTGCAGGCTAAGGTCTGAGTCATTGCAAGACTTTGATTCTTTTTGTTTTTGTAGCATATTTGCTACTGTGTTTCGGGACAATTTTGTCCTGGTTCATGACCAGCTTTCAACTGAGCTTCAGCTGTCAGACAGATGTCCTCACTTGATTCCAGAGGATATAAACAACAGAACCAGATTTTGTTTTTAGGCACAAGCGCTAATTTGTACCTTGTGTCCGAAGTAGAGCCACTTCTCTGGACAAGCTCCAATGTAGTGTGGCTCCTGGGGAGTCTCCACCACAGAGACCGTCCTCCTCTTGCACACGTAGCCGTGAAGTTCGCTGCATTTCTTTACTGACCACTTCCCTGCAACATCCGAGTGAGATCTCACCACTGGTTACTGCATTAAATATGAATGGGCATTTTTGTCTGCCCGTGTTTACCTGTTGAAGACATGGAGAGACACGTCCCGCTTTTTTTGAGATCATTGTTTAAACCGCCATCAGCCCAGTTCTGAAAATCTATCTCCGTTTTGTCGCTCCACCTGGAGAAAAGAGAAAGAAATAACACCGACATTGGTTCAACTTAAGAAAATCTTTACAGGATTGATTTTCTGATCTTAATTACGCTGTCGGTGACTTGTTTATTGAATCTGGGTTTTACCTCACTGCTTTTGACACAAGTAACTCCTAATAGTGTTTCACGTGGACATGAAGAACATCAATCATCTGTTGGGATTCCTACACAGAACTTTTCCAGACTTGACTTTCCTGAGTTCTCTGTCGCTAGCGTTCGTTATAAAACACCAAACTTCACTGTGAATTGACAGGAGATGTTTTGTGTGCATGTCAGGACTGCAGGTTGTTTACATTATTTGCATTATTTACTTCCCTGTTTATTCATGATAAGCCATATTCTATCTGTTGCTTTTGACCAGTCTTAGTTGTTGTTTATGCCTTACGCTAGATCTTGTTTGTTGTTTAGAACTTGTATTTAGTTATTCTTTATTCCTTTAAATGCATATTTTGTCTGTTTCCCAGTTTATTTGCTCCTTGCTAGTCTTCTATCTATATCTCTCCCTGAAGAGAGCTACAGATAGCCCTCTTTTTTCAGCTGCATCCTGTTTCTAATTAGCACCGGTTCATTGTTTGACAACCAAGTGCCCAGTATTTAACCCACTTTCTCTCAACTCTCCTTGCTGGTCTCTTTCGTTGTCTCGGTTTGTTCCCTGGCTCGCTGAGTTCTTTTTAATAAACGTCATTCCTCATCAAGTCCAAATCCATTAATCATGACAGTGTAGGTGTCAAATATGAAAGGTGGGAAGCAGGAAGCAAGGAAGAAAATAAAGAAAGGAAGTGATATATTGAAGGGAAAAGGGAGGAAGGCAGACACAAAGAGAAACAGAAGGAAAGACACAAGAAAGGAAGGACATGAGGATATAAACTAAAAGGTCTTTAAGGTCTTATATTTATTGTCTTATTGGTGTAAGATAGGAGGACGCAAGGAGAGATAGAAAGGAATGAAAGAAGTTGAGAAGGAAAAAAGGATAGAAGAATATTTATGTAATGGAGTAAAGAATAAAATGTAGTAATATGTATATTTTTTCCTACCCAACAGAGCTCTGGAGGAAAATACTAAATCTTGCATTGCCACAGCACTTCTCTACTTAGTTGTGAAATTTTAACACAGAAGAGATCAGTAAAATTTATATTTATATATTTCTCCCCTTCCACTTGTTTTTTTCTTCTTTTAGCCGATTCTCTCTCCTTGCTCAATAGTTGTCTGTCTTTGCAACTTTTCCAAGCAAGCTGACGTTGTTTTGTGCCTCTTGGTCTTCCCCTGCTTTCTTTCTTTCACACAAACTATTACACTGTGTTCAACTTGGCTCCAAAGTCAGAACTTGAATGTTGGAAAAACGCTACACTCAAAATGATTGCATGCTAATTGTGAGTCGGAAACCTGGCTGGGTACGCTATCCGACGCAGTGCCAACTAGTATTCGCAACACAAGCTTATAATGATGTAGTATGTGCATTCAATCACTGAGGGAACATGTTCACAGCAGAGGTTTGCATCACTATGCATTCCTTTGTTTTAGTGTCTTAAAGAAGCTCACACAAAGGGTTTATTCTGCAACAGGCATATGGCTGTTTTTCTGCATATTAAATTAAAGGCCTTGGGGACGTCCAGCTTTCCAACTTGAAAGTTCACCAGGCATTGTGAACTTTCAAGTTGGAAAGCTCAGAATTTCAAGATGGGTCATTTTCAAGTCCCTATCTTGAAAATGTTGATCTCTGACTAAAAAAACAATAAACAAGTCTCAGGAAAACTACTTGAAGGATCTTTATAAGTGGGAGTTAACATTTTGTCTTTCTAACAGGTTGACCAGCCTGACATATTACACAGGTTTTCTCAATTTCCAGCCAAGAAAATACCAGAGGTGTGACTTGCCATTGCTGTCTTGGAAATATAACTCAATTCCAGCAATGATGAATGCATCTAACATGAAACTGAGGCAGAAATTCACTGATAACTGACCTATTACCACAATTAGAAGCACACTAGCACCATTTATTTCTGCAACTTCGAGATGCTTGATTCGCCCACCTGCCGTACTCTGCCAGATTGGATTCTAAGCAATCAGGTGCAGTTCACCTTCAAAACAAATGCAAACTATATCTCTGGCTACATGAAAAACAAAATTCCAATTTCTACACAGATTTCCAACATGAAATACATTCAACAAATTTAAATACTCACACACCTGACCTCCTCTCCAGGTGGGCCAAAGGAAAGGCCAATCCACCAGTCGGTGTGTCCCAGGGAGAACTGTGAAAGGAGCAGGGATTAGCAAAAACTTTACTTACACTCTACAATAGCAAGCCCTTCTCACACGCCTGAAAGATCACGGGCAGCCATTCAGGCACACTCCATGGTCCCTGATTTGCTTCTTTCACCACCCTGTTTTGTTTCCACTATCCCCTCACAAGCCTCAGTGCCACAAGAGGCGTCTTTAGTCTGATCCAATAGGCTGCTGCCAACAGAAAGCTTTATTCTTACCCATTCTGTGTTTGGGCACTGGAGCATTTAAGTGTCTGCATGTAAGAGCTCGTTGGTGTGTTTCTGAAAACACTGGAGCTTGCGAGAGAAACGAGTGTTATTGTCTGCACGCTTGTTGATTTTCCAATGAGAGCTTGAACTGAATAATGGCTTGGTAGTGCCACTGAGTGGTGGCAAACCTCTCTGATTAAACAGAGGCTGAATGTGTTTGTTTTCAGAGAGATAAAGCATCAATGTTTATTTAGATTGTTGTTATTTGGCGTTGAAAGACTGAATAGGTGTCGAACGCTGCTTTATTTTAGGCGCTTAGGAGAATTACTTTAAACTTGCAAAGCTAACTATTTATTTTATCCTTTATTCCCACTCAAAATCAAAATAAAATGCACAAGAACAAGGAATGCAGTGTTAGTGTACCACACTAATAAAATACAAGGTATTGGAATATTGTACCATGATGAGTATAAATACAGTTTTAAAGATATTTACAAGTGGCACCAGTCTGTGAACAAGGCCAATGACAAACCCGTCGTAAGCGCTCCTTGATGAACTGCGACTCTTCCCTGGAGTGAATGGAAAGCAGGTGGGCTCCCATCATCTGACAAGCCAAAGAGACTGCGTGCCAGTTGTAGGGTTGATTAGCCAGCAAGTACTCGGCTCCTCGGTAAAACACCCAGGCCTGGCTCTCTGCGGGAAGAGCAAACACAGAGAGAAGATGTCTCCAAAGAACAAAATACAAGTAACAAATTAGTACACTATTATCATTGCTGATTAATTGATTATTGAAGGTCTTTACCTGACGACTAAAGGATTTACTTAAACTTACTCAAAACACTCTGGGGTCAAATATTGTGCATTAAAGTAATACACAAGAACCTGCAGAGGTTCCAGTATAACTCTGCAACTAGACTCCTGATGAGAGTGAACAAACATATTACTTCCATCCTCCTCTCTGTCCACCAGGATTGCGTGAAGGATTTCCTTCCTCACACACCAATCCAACTATGGATATGATCCACTTATCTCAAAAAACTGCTTAACCCACAAAACACAACTCGCACAAACCCAGAACCAAACTGCTGCCTTCTCCTTGACACTCTCAGGACAATAAAGGTATTAAGACAATTGTTTGTAGCTAAATTTTGGTTCACTTCCTTACATATTTGTTTTAATCTCTTTTATTTATTCATTTATTAAGTAATTTGTATTCATTGTAATTGCTTATTTTATTTTTGTAGTGCTTGATATAAAGGCAATTATAAATAAAGTCTATTATTACACTTATTATTGTTATCATCATAATTTTTTATGAGTTTATGGGGTTCATAAGTTTCTTAATTTTTCCTTCTCCTTTTCGAGCATGTCAAGATTAGTGTGGTACAAAAATATGCGTCTTTTGCATTCCTTGTTCTTGTGCATAAATTTATACTACTGTCATATTTTAAATAAATAGTCAAAAAAATAGGCAAATCATCATTATTGTAACAATCTTGCTATTTATTTCAATAAAGCATTGAAGATGATGAATACATTGAAAACCATTGTCACTGTGGCGGTGCAGAAATGTGGGTATCTCTGTATTTAAGCAAACAGAAACAGGAAAATCTAGATGCTGCATTAGTGGCTCTAAGTTAGTTTTCAGCTTACAGATCTGTTTTCTTATTTTCCATCCGGATGCTCTAGTGTGACATCTAGTGGCAATCAATTGTAAAATTCATCCAAAGTTCCAAACAAAAATCTTTTCACTCACGTTCAGTATACCAGTAAGGCTTCTTCAGCTTATCACCTGCAGTACAAAACAAAGTTTACTAAACCAGGCAGTACAGATGTGTGTTTATATAAGACGCAAACGGTGTGGAGGGAAAAAGTGTGAGCATGTTTACCTCTGGACAGCTTGCAGATCCACTCATGTTTGGTGTCACAAGGCCGTGGCATCATGTTGTTAGTCAGGTCGCTGTACACGGCACAGTCCCTCCTGTCATCCTCCTCGTTCTTATCTTCAATGAAAGACGTCACTATCTGCACAAAGATTGGCCTGGTTGGTATAAAAGCTGTAAAACTGTCCGTTTTCTACATAGTACAGCCCAGACAGGCTTTCTGCGAGCGGAGGCGAACATCTCTGTGTTCTTACGGGAGAGCCGTCGGACCACCGCCAGGCTCCAGGGTGGTCGGGGTCTCTCTTATTTAAACCAACCCAGAACCAGCGGCCCTCTGTTCTAAAAAATAATACACAGGGGAGAAAGAGAAAACAAGCACTCAGAAATTTTACATTTTGAAAGAAATTGCGCACATCAACTTTTGAAAGAAAGTTTCCCTTTTGAAAGAAATTGCGCACATCAACATGAAGTGCTGGATCTTATCTGAGAAGTCATTATGCTCTAAAGTGTCTTTGCAGAAACCTGAAAGCAACAAAACCACAAAACGTGGGATTGTGAATCTTTCAGATCATTGGAATCCACAGTAATTTGTAATTTTATAGCAATTAAACGCATTATTAATATTAATGCAAAGTATTTTTTGTATAATTAAGTTGTGAACTTTGTTATGAAAGTTCAGACATTCTTTTTTTATTTTTCTGTTCTCATAAAATCCATTAAACTTGAGAAAATAACCACTTGTGAATGTAAGTGTGTCGCACCCAACAAGGGGAAACTGCTTTTACTGTGTTTCAAAGCTAGAGAAAAAAAAAAATGCATATTTTAATTCTCACAACAGTTCTGCTCCACTGAGCCTCAAGGGGCAATACTAACCCTTCAAACATGGTGCTGAGCAGGTGCTTAACAAACACCTGCTCCTCATAGTGCTGGAAGCTGGCCAGCTGAGCCCCAAGGGCTTGGCAGAAGAAGTCTGCTTCCACCCAGGAGCGCTTCATCAAGACTTTCTCATCGTGGAACACCTAGAAAAGCCACATATCAGGTCAGTGGAGCTTAAACTGGGGAAATGCCTGACATTATGTCACAGTGTTTTAGCATACTTTCTGTGTATGCGGTTTAATATGTGAAAAAATATACATCCGAATACAACTCACTATAAAAGTGAACATTTACCGCAATGACAAGCAAGTGCAAATAGATTGTATCCCTGAGATCGATGCAAATTCTGCATTATTGTCCCCCGAAGCATTGCCATATTCTTATTATCCCCCAAACACCTCAATACAAAACCAACTTCTTACTCTTCAGCAGACAAAACATTTATTTAAAGAAATATCAACAACCTAATGGGCAATGAAAAATAACACACAGGGGGGCAAACTTTGCTTTTCACTTTAAAAGCAATGTTTTCAAAATGAAAATGGTATACAAGCCTTTTTATGCCTGATTATTTCTAACATGCATTTAATGAATTTCCTTATTGAATAAATAAAGGAGAGTCTGCATTTTGTGATCATACTAACTTATCTGGAAACTGACAAAAAATCACTTTATAAAAATAAGTGCCAGCTACACTTACAGGTTAAAAAAAACACAGTAACATTTTATACCTTAAAACAGTGCAGCAGTCCAGAGTGTGATTCCCAGCCTGGAGGACAGGGGGCGTAAGCATCAATGTGGCGCTCTGGCAGGCCAGCATCACTGTGGCTTCTGCTCATCTTACACACCGACAAAGCCTTGTGGGATTTGCAGTCTTTCACCTCCCAGTGACCCAAAGCAGGACCGCCAGACATGACGACACAGCCACCAGCACTGACTGGATGAAAGAGAAAATAAAGGAAGGATGAATATTCACGCATATCTAAACTAGAGTTTTATTAACCAGTGGTTACCAGGCTGATGCTTGTTCCAGTTTGAGAAGGTGAGAGGCAGAGAGGAGCCGTTGTGAGGAAGCCATCTGTACTCGCCCTTCTTCTCCTGGTCCTTGAGGCCGATCCAATAGTTCATGCTGCTGTTGGTTCCATTCGCACTCAGCAAACTGTTGACAAAAGCCTGCTCAAACCTGCCGCAGTGAGGATGAGAGAAGAGAAAGGATGAGAAGAGGCTTGAGACGGACTTAAAAACATAAGTTTTGTTAACATAAACCACTGGCTTAATGAATCACCTGTTCTCCACAGTGAGGAGAGAAGCCATGCAGTAATATCCCAACGCCGCATCTTCGAACGTCTGCTCATGACTTGTTACTGTGTAACAAGAGTGACCGTGTCTCTTCCAACCCTAGAAGAATAATCAGGAATAAAACAAATAAATTAAATAACATAATTTCAAAATGCTTTGAAGAATATATTCACAAACAAATAATTATTAAAGCGATCACAGAGACAGGACAAGCTGATACAGCTCAAGAACATTGAGGCCTTCTATCTCAGGAAGCTAATAGAAGATGCTAATTTCAGGTTTTTGAATTGCAACCAGGAGGAGCGTTTTTCTTGAAGCACAAGAACCTACAGCCATATTTTCTGATCTTGTGTGCAAGTATTTGTGGGTAAACAATTGATTCAATTCAATTCAGTCCAATTCAATTCCTCCTCTGTGCCCTTGTGTGATTTTGTGCAACAACATTATTTTAAAGTGTGGCTGTTTAGAGAAGTGGTGTGAGCAGTTGCCTCTAGTGATCCAGAGTCTCACCCTCACATATGCATGAAGACACTTTTCTGAGCTTTAACTTTCCGCAGCACAAACAACACAGAGAAAACAGAGCTTTGGTCAGAGTACGTCAGGCAAGAACCAACAGAGACTGCTCGTGCACGACGGCTGATATTATGCCCCTAGGGTAATTTTTCGGCCTTGTGTTCATTAGAACCAAGTAGCCTGATGACTCAGTAGGCTGATATTCTTGTAAACAGAGTCAGGGAGAACCATGAATGCCAGACAATACGTCAGCGGGGGGGTGAATCACCTCTTTGTGCTTCTGAAGGGGCAACTTGTTGAACTAAAAGTTGAGCTGTAGTGGGTGTATGGCTCTTTGTGGCGCGTGTCCCGGCACACAGTACAGCCAGTCCACCAAGATGGTGTACAAAGAGCCCCCACCCCCTTTTTTTCATACCAGATAGTTTTTTAAATAAACAGATTTTCTTGGAAATCTTTCCACTGCATAAGAAATTCAGGGTTATATTTTTGGAGTACAGAAGGAAAGAAAGAAATGGGGATAACTTTTTGCTTGAATTATTCTTTTTTTTTTGGGGCTTTTCAACATCTTCTCTAAACTTTGGAAGATATTCAGCAATGTAAGTGTGAATGTTGTGTAACCCTGTAATGAACCATGTATCCTTCACCACTAATTTGAGCCCACGGTACAGCGTGCCATCTATGACTCCACTTGTTTTGCTCCCAAACACACAGCAGGTAACTACACGCTAAAGGGCAAGTTGTGCATTCAGGCTCCTACCGCAGGGCATCCTTCATCCCAGGTTCCTCTGTGCTGAACAGGACTCTGGCTTTCTCTTCTGCATACAGCAGGGTGTTGCTCATCACACGGGACCAAGAGCCAGTTACCTTTCTGTGACAGAAGGAAGACTTAAAATCCATGCAGCAAACTGCATAGTTACGTCTTAAAACGCAGTACCTCACCTCTGTTTCCATTTTGACGCAAAGTGTCGAGTCTGTCAGGTTGGGCACAGGTTGATACTGGTCCCAGAGAGTCAAAGTTACTGGTGAACCATCTGACCACTCTACGCCTGGCGATGACCCCTGCTTCCACAGACCAATCCAGACCTCTGTGACTTCCCTGGAATCTGCCGAACACGAGAAAACAAGAAAAATTGTCTGATATTGTCAAAGGTTCTTACAATATCAGACAATAAAATGGGCTTGTTAAGATCCAGGCGGAAGCTGGTGAGATACTTTGTGTCTACATGATCTGAAGGGCCACTCACTGTGGAATAATAATAATAAAAATACAAAATGTATCTTCACAACAGGCCATGACCTTAAACACACTGGCAAAATTGTTACCCAGTGGGATAAGGACAACAGTCCATTGTTCTGGACTGGTCAACACAAATCCCTGTTCTTGAAAATGTGTGTAACAAACTATAACAAACTGTTGTGTGTAGCTGGTTGAAGGATCACCACAGTGTTTGACCAGAATCATACAGTTTTAATGGGAATTCTAGCAAATAAGAAGGAAATGTTTGGACCCTTTTAACTTTAAAAACAGCAATTAAAAAAAACAGCTCAGAAAATGTATGTTTTATTTCTGTTAGTCATCAAATACAATAATTTTAACAATTCTGACTAACTATTGCTGTTTGGTTTGCTAACCAAACCATAGGCAGAGTTAGTAAAAAACATAAATACAGAGTTGGAGTCTAAAAGGCATTTGTTTAATTAACTATTTGCTAAATGTGGTTTTCTACCACAATTTGTATTTTGTATGGACCCTTGTTTTCCAAAGAGTCCTTCATTAAGTTCAAATGAGGTTTTGCTCAAGACAACCATTAAAATGACAAAAAAGTGAAAAATAATTATGATTCCTTAGCTTTGGCCAGAGAACTTGAACATTTAGAAACACAAATGTTATCTGATAAAATACAGCAAGTCTGTTGTCTGTCGCTCTTACAGTTAGCCAGCAGGTTAAGCAGCATCTCCACCTCTGACAAGGAACGGAGACTGATGAGCTTTGCCCCCAGAGAGCCACAGGCTCGGGATGACTCCTTCCAGCTTCCTGAGTCTTTTTCTCCCAGAACATGGTAGCAAAAGCCATTATGAGGCCACCAGCCATCAGCGCACTCGGTATGGATGTACTGCCAGTTCTCTGAAAAAGGGGATGAACCAATATGTGTGAGAAGTGAACCAAAATGACCAGAACAAGACGAACAAGAAAAACAGAAACACATGTTTCGGTTAAATGTTCCCTATCCAGCTGTACTGCACATAGGGAGGGACCTCGCCTAAACCAAAAACAACAGCCCATATAAAAGCATGCCTTATGAGTAATCCCTGTTCTTAAAACTCATACCTGCCACGAGAAAAATCAGGACAGCTCCCACCCTCTTTAATGTCTTGTGATTTACCAGAATCTCACCTAGTGGCTCAACTGTGCCGGTGTTGTTCGGTGTCTTCTTGCAGATGTAAGGGAGGGCGGACTCGCAGGAGAGACTCTGCCACTGGCCTCCATAGGCAGAGTTGTACACTCCACACGGCATGTTGGTCTCTAGCGGACCAGCGGCTAGAGCTGAAAGACGGAGCAAATGTTAAACCAAATCTTATTCAACATAAAGTTGGGAGGACAAGCGATTTGAGCAGCAGATTTTGCTCACAGATTTTCTTAAACAAGCAATACCTGTAGTAAAATTCACCAGTGATAAGGGAGCGCCATCGGACCACTTCCATCCAGACCCGTCCTTAAGGTGGTTCAGTCCAATCCACACCATCGCACCAACATTTGCCAGTCGTTCTAACCAACACATAACCCCAGTAGGAGCTAAAACTGTTAGGCAATAATATCTAATGTTCAATAAAAAAGACATCAGAAGCTAACGTGAGTGCGTCAGCAAACGTTTCCTATGTGATGCCCACCTCGGATATACCTGTGCTCAGCCAGGCTGGTGATGCTCAACAGATTCCCTCCTTGAGCAAGGCAGGTGGACAGCGCCTGACTCCAGGTGAGGATGGTGTACAGGTTGAACTGGTAGCACGCGCTGAGCTCCTGGTTCGACTCCCAGAAATGATCACAACTGGAAGCTAAAAGTCAGTCGAGGCATAAATTAGACACTTAGTACCTGAGTTAGAGTGGCTGGTTCTCAGTTTTGTGCATTTCATCCTCAATTGTCTGTCACTGTTTTCACATGCGTTTTGGTATATAAGTGTTATTTCTTGAACTTTACTAATTCCTTCAGTGATCTGTCTATTAGTTCATGGGTTGGCAAAGTCCAGCTCTCCTAGGCTACTATGAATGACTTGTCATCAGGGCTCTGCAGAGTAGAATGAAATGCTGATAAGGGAATTCAGCCATTTGATTCAGCTGTGGTGGAGCAGAGATAAATCCAAAAGATGAATGTTGACAGCTCTCCAGGACTAGAAATAGGCACCACTGGCCTGGATATTCATTTTGAGTAATTTCCCATGTAGGCAATCTATTGCTTCCTCACCCTTAAACCACCCTGTTTGTTTTCAGACAAATAGACAAACCGTCACTATTTGTTTTAGACAAACAGACAAACTGTCACTATTTGTTTTAGACAATCTGCCTTTGACTCTGCTGTCTATGTCCTGCTTGTCTTTGCGCAATTATCACAGGGTTTGTCAGCTGGACTCATGTTACCTTTAACTGGACAGAAGCCCCATCTTTCAGACTGATCGTAGCGATCAGTAGTGGCACACCAGTGAAGATTATCCTCCCGGCCCTCAGTTGTACACTCAGCGTACCACTTGTTGTTGTAATTAAAAGGAAAAACACAAGAATATCCGTGTGCATTTCCCAAAAGCGTGTGGATTTCTACAAATCAAACATACTGAATTAGAAATGACCCAGGCAGAAGTTTGAATTTGCAGCATGATCAATAATTAATTTACCTTCATATGGGTGTGAGCAGGGGCCTTCTTTGGGAGTGTTGTACCTTTTCCACTCGTGGTAAATGTTCTTTTTTACCACCACCAGACGTCCGGAAACCGTCACCTTCCACTCTGACGCCCCATACAGCATGTTTTCGTGGCAGCGCCACCACAGCACTAGATGGGTAGCGTCGCACTCAAACATGCCCAAGGGCTGGGTCGGGTCCGAAATGTTAAGGCCCAGGCACATGCTGGAGCCCAAGTTGAAGAGTCGGTGCCGAGAGACCCACTTCCACAACATACGGCGTGTGGGACGCTCGCAATCGTCCAGCACCACATTGGAGCCGTTCACCGTCATGCAGCGCTTCAGCGAAACGCTCTCCAGGATGAAGAGACCTTTTCCTGGAGGGAGAGCGAGCAGAGATACTCACATGTGGACTGTTGGGGGGAAAATATGCAGCAGCACAACAGGCGCCTCAAAACTCTGTCACCAAGGCAGAAACATTTTTCGCAAGAGAAATATAAAATTGTGAGCAAACGATTCCTCCACAAGTTACAGTGTAAATACATGCTAAAAGCAGAAAAACGGGATGTGTGCTGATTATTTAAGGAAGTTAATGAAAGAATGTGGCGAGGTTTTAACTTCCTTCATGTTGTGACTGCATAGTTCTCGATGGAAATAAATATTTAACTTGTTTGTGTACTGAAAAATTATTGTTTTGAAAAGGAGTGTTCGGCAAGCAGAGGAAGGTATCAAATGTCTGCGTGACCAAAACTATTTTCACCGTTCAGACGTCCTCGCTCTATTTTCACTGAGAAGAACTCCAGTGCAGCAAAATAGGATATACATCATTAAATATGTCCTGAAGTGGGATTTTATAGTGAATGAAATCAAAACTGCACACCGGAAATTCTCACACTTCACTGTCAAGCTGAAATAAAACATGTAACATTTTCAGAAAGCCCACAAATTAGTGCCAAAACAGAGAGGAGTTGTGGTGCATTTGAAATCATCAACTTTGTGGAAGTGATGACCAAAAGGGCAAAATATTTAACAACTCAAATAAAGGAATAGGATTCTTTTTCCCCCACTATCTCAGAAAGTTGCTTTTATTGCAATTTGCAAATTAGAATTATGCAATCATAGAAACCAATGTAATATGGAGTTGTGGCATGCAAAGCAGAAAATGTGTCTCATTCAACTGTTTGGGGCTTCATTTGTCTTAATTTCTAAAGCCCAGTGTATTTTGCTATAAGCACAGCTTGAGACTACATGATATCAGTTTACAAAAGCTGGTTGAGTATAATGTGACTGGTTTTGGCCATGCAGGCTGTTTTGTGTTGTTTCACTAAACTGTAAAGATTCTTCCTTTTAAGACGATTTTAAAGTGACATTTTAAGTGTCCTCAAAAACCTGCAAAAGCCCCACAGAATTACTCAATTTAGCAGATGCGTAAGTTACATCATAATTGCCCTACGAAGGAAAAAAATGTAAATAAACGAGTGATGGTGTGCTTTTCTCTTTAGCAGTTTCAGATGGAAAAAAAAAGGTTGAAAAATAATTTAAAGCGTCTGTCAGAGCTGAGAGCAGTTTTCCACTGCACCTAAATGAACTCAGCAACTTTCATTCTTCTGCCTCAAATGTTGGTTTTTCTTCTTCTTCTTGCATGAAACTCTTTGCACTTTGATTGAGAGGGAACAGAATTGGACATGTTCTGCCAGAAGGTCCGACGGCAGCTACTCTGGTACTGCTTTTTGACCTTTTATTCAATTTAGTAGTGACACAGTCCCCAATTCTGGTCTTTTGAGAACACAAATCCTTGAGGTGTCACAGGTCAATGGGTGTTAGTGTCGACCCTGACACATCTTTAAATTAGGCCGTACCTTGGCCAGTCAGTTGAATCAGGTGTTTTGCAACGGGAAAACCTGCAGAACCTAAGAGAATGACAGCCCACTCCTCAAAAGTTTCTCAAGCCAATGATGATTTCTGTCTCTTAAATTCAAAGAAATTGCATGGAAGCATGCAGACAACGAATGAATTCAAAGACTGACTTTAGAAAAAAATTATTGGTTCGTTTACTACATTTTGTCAAGAATCTAACAGAAGTTGTGACTTTACTTAGTACCGGAGCATTCCCATTAACGAGATATAGGTCAATCCCAATCTCTGGCTGATAAATCGTTGAATCTTTAGTTGCGTCATTAATACAATTACAATTTACTTGATTGAGTAAAGCAACCAAATAACACTATAGGTTTTAATTATTCACAAGTCAAAAGTTCCAGCTTTTCCTGAGCTGCATATCACATCATTTTTTCAAAGGCCTTCTAGGTTTTCATTAGTTTTCTTAGGCACAAAATAAAGAAAGAGTTTCATTAAATCAGAGCTAAAAAACAAAACAAAACAAAAAAACAACCTGCTCACAGTTGCCTTTGATTAGTAGTAAGTTGAACATTGATGTGTATTTGCTTGGCGATTTTACAAAACCTAATGTTTATCGCGTGTTTCATAATTGTATGACGTCTCTATGATGTAGAAGCACTTCGACAAATAAAACTTGACTTGTTTGCTGGAAGCTGGAGCTTCTGTGGGTCTCATGACTGCAATCAAAGAGCCACGACAGAGAAGGAGGAAGGTCTAAACACGGCGGTATTTTTAGTCACACAAAGTGAGAACACACACGCTACCTTACCTTAACATGGAGCGACGCGGTTATAAACTATTCCGCCAGCAATAATGAATCTGTGCCGCCCGGACGTCCCGCGCAGGGCTGAGAGACAGACAAGCGGCTGGAGGACGGACAGTGACTTACTATAGACTGCAGCGAGCTGGTTTTTCCCCAGGACCTCGTCGTCCTCCTCGCCGTTGCACAGGGAGCTTCTCGACAACAACACAGTGAAATAAATAAGCGCCCCGAGAGCAGCGAGCGAGTCCATGCCTCGACAGGAGCGCAGAAACATTTCGACAGACGATTGAAATGTTGGAGAGCCGAGCGTCTGCACATTCCGGGGGCTCCGCGTATTTTCGGGCTCCCTGCTTTTTTTCTTTCTTTTTTTTTTCTCCTCTCTCTCTCCCCTCACACTTCTGTCTCTTCCTTCGAGAAAACTTTCTCCGGAGTGAAGTTTTTCTGCGGGGAACCGAGCAGCGACGTCACGTCTGACAGAGGAGCTGCTGCTGCCGCGCGGGTCCGAGCTCTGCATTCCTGCTGTGTTTTCACTGGGACACGGCCAGCAGGCCTTTAAAAAAACACACAAAAAAGCAAAAAAAAAAAAAAAAATTGTTGATAAATGTAGGGCGAACGCGGGGGGGACATCCGCCGAAGTGTCAGAGTCTTCTTCGGTGGTTCACGGGGAACGCTCGTGCGGCGTTTGCAAAAATGGCACGAAAACATTTTCTAAAGGAATCCCAAAGAACCATTAGTGACATTTTTACATTTCAAGATCTCTGAAGGTGTTTTATGGGAAAATTCCAAGGGTATTATTTGTGTAGACGCGATTCGACAAAAAGTAAAAAGGGGACTCGCTTCTACATAACGTTTTTATAACATTATTTAAACACAAGCTGCAGAAAGTTGCATGTTTTTTTTGTGTGCTTCTTTGAGCATCGCGACACAAGCCTGCTGTCCAGACGGCCTCCTGCAGTTTTTTAATTTTTCCAAACTTTTAAAGTTGCACCTTCACCTGCGTGTACCTGCAGAGATTTGTGACGTCACCACGCACCGCGTTATGTTTTGAATAACGTGACATACACAGAGTTGCTTTGTTTCCACAGAAGTCATTTACATGGAAGCTCTTTTTTTTGCCCCTTGTCAGTCGCGTTGAAATAAAAACGGTATTTATTTAAAAGCAAAAAGATAGAATGGAGCTTCGACTTGAAAATAATTGAGTTAATTTGTTACATGTAAGTGAAGTACATTTGTCAAAGTTACTTTATTTTTATTGGTTTAACATGACAAATTCATAAACGTGGTATGTCTACTTGGATAAACTTAATTGGATTATTTGTGACATGTTAACTCTATATTTTTTTTAAAAGTTGAATCACTTAAAAGTGATTTTTAATGGAATGAAGCTTTTGATAACTTTGATAGGGACGGGCGGATGGAAATCAATATTTCTGTTTTGTCCACTTTAGTTTTGTCCCACCCCAGATTATCTGTCTGCAATCATAGAGAGCAACTCAACTTTATTCAGGTCAACACAATCCTAAAAAACATTAGCATGTAAAAACAAGATTTCACCAATAACCCCCTGAAAAACAGTCCACAAGCAGAGAGCGAAAATGTAGTGCTACAAAAAAAACAAAAAAACAATGACCTAACCCTTAAATATATTAACTTTTCAATGACACTGTGACCAGAAAATATCACAGTGCTGCTGTGTTTACCTGATGAAACGTGAACCTTTGATGCAGTCAAGTACTACCAAGGACATACATTCATTTAAAAATGAACATCAATTAATTTCACAGTAAACAAATGTCTCGATCTGTTCGCTATTTACAACATCAACAACAAAAAACTCAACTGAAAGATTTGCATAATTAAAGGCTCAGCCTTGCTTTATATTAAAACAACAAATACAATAAAAAATAAAAACAATTCAGTATTTACATACATTTGAATCAATCAGTTTTTCAGTAGTCTGCCACTTGCTATGTAGATCCCTCATTATCAAACAACGGCATTTAGTGTCTTACAGTACGATAATAGCAGTGCACTTTTACTGCAGTTAATGTTTCCTCATTCTCTCATACCGTCTCTGAATTAACACAACAGAAATTTTCGTAAAAACATTTCTCACACACATTCATTCATGCAGACATGCGCCTGCACTCAAGTGCACTCAGGTGATGGCTTTTGCTGCCTCCAGTTTGTCATCAGTAGTGATTTATCGTACAGTCCTTTCTGTGTGTGTTCTTGTAAGTTACATTTTTGAACGTAGATGTTGAACTTTTGAACAGAGGGTTGGTCCCCTGAAAAGAAAGACAGAAAAGACACAACTGGAATGAGAATAATTCATACGGTGAAAATATTCAGTTTGACTGTCTTTGGGGATGTTAATGAAATCAGAAAAGCGACAGTTTTATTTTGTATCTAATCTGAACAGTCCTGTCTATGTGTTTTACATTTACGGAGACTGAGGGTATAGACCAACTAGAAAGTCTCTTCTCCAAAATGTCACCATTAAATTGACTGAAATTTGCAGCGTTCTACGTGGACAGGGTTAGAGGAGAGAAACAGAAGAAAATATGGTTCCCACTCCAGGCCCCATAGTGGGATCACCATGATATGGGGCCATTTTGTTGGAGTAATGAAGAAGACATGCCACCTCCGGCCTCTTCTCCTTGAGTACTGAAATTTGTCATTGAGGCGCAACTTATGGGATTTTTAACTTGATATTAGCGAGGATTTCTGCATATACATATCTCACCCTGTGTTTGTAATTTTAACCTTCCTCACACTATGAGTTTCTACTTGCGATTCTTTTGTTTACAATTTATCAAATTCGTTTGCATTATTAGTCTGTCTTAGAAAACGTACGATTAAAATAAATACTTAAAAAGTGCAATGCTAATATAACCCTTATGTAGACATGTAGCTCATAATGTGTCCATGCATAAAGTCTCAGTAAGTCTTAATAGGATGGAATCTAACATAAATTTGGAGACTGCAGGTAAAATATCACCAGCGATAACTTTTAACCATGAAGGTCTTACCGTCTGCCATTTTACTTTTGCCCGCTCAGCCTCAAACCTCGCCACCTCGTTTCGGTCGTGCACCGATACCAGTGCCTTCCACACAGTCAGCAGACTCACACCAATACACACAACAGCAAGGGAGACCCCCAGAATAATCATAGGGATGTTGGGGGGCTCTGGGCATCCTGAAACAAGAAGAAGAAGGAGATATGTCACAAATGTTGCTTCTACAGCAACCTTGAATCCTGGTTGCTGTAGGATGCAAATCAGCGTCCGGATCAAACTTATCCGGACGCCCTTTAGAAGTATGTATGTATGAAGCATTAAAGTCAATTAATCTGTTATATGACAGATTTCACATGGAAAATCTGACAAATAAATAAATAAATTTAATCCAAGTACATTACATCAATGTACTTGGATTGTTTTTAAAGAATCTCTGGTGCCACAGATCTTGATCAGGGCTTCAAAGGACCTTCAATTAGAAATCCATGATTGATATTCCTCTGGAACATAAAGGAACACAGAGGTCAACTTCTTTTAATCGCTATTAAAAATGGGAAATGAGGATACATTTCCAATTCACCTTTTGATGAACAGGAAATGGTCGCTGTCACAGCACTTTCCAAATAGATTGTAAATGCAGTATCTTTAGATAATAACCTTTTCAGCAATAAAACCTCCACCTGGATTTTTTTGCTGAAATAAAGCAGACCCGGGTGGGTCTCACAGACATTAGCCCACTGCTAGGTTTAGTGAAGAAGCTGTGATTCTCTTTTGTTCCCCCAAACTCCTGGAGACCTTGTGAAAACCTTTAAAATCCCAGGACAATTTAGAATTTAGATCTAACAATCGCATTCAGAACCAAGGTCCGGTTCTGAATGGGAAGGGAGACATCTAGAAAAGCCTGGACTTGAAGACCCTGATCGGGGATGCCTCTTAACTTCAGAGGATGCCACATCTGTTGCGTTTTGTCGGGAGACTCACCGTACATGTGGAGATTGTAGATGACATGTCCCGTCTCGTGCTCCATCAGATAAAACGACACCTTGCACTCGTTCTCCATTTTGAGCGAACATTTCATGGAAGCGGTCTTGTCATAATCTTAAAAGCAATGTGAACATATACCTTGGTGAGGAGTGAATCTAGTACATACATTTCACAGATCCTTTTGTACTTAAGCTGAGGATGTAAAAGGATAGTCTTTCTTCTGTTGTGCTGTCAGTTTGGATTTTCATATCAAACGATACAATCTGGTGTCTGCGTGTTACACAAAGACTAAAAAACCTCCAGCGATAATCAGATACACCTATCAGCTTGCACAGGGACCGCGGTTTAAAATCAGCCCCTCTATGAAGGATGACCGGCTCCTGCAGCTATTCACCGGCACTATAATAGCTCTTCCTGTACAACATGGTAAATAATATGTTCTCCATTGTCCTGTGGAACCTGAAAGGATGCGGTTGGTTTTGTGCTGGAGACAGGGGCGCAGACTTCAGATGGACACATGAGTCGATTGAGGTCGACATTCCTCCAAATCACTGACCCAAAGGTGAAATTTAGCATGTTGACCCCGATAGATAACAAAACCTGAGCAGTAACATCAAACTCTAAAGGTATAAACCATTTATCCCTTTTCTTTCAAAGCCAATATGTAAATAGTATCTATGTTCTTCATTAGTTTTTCTTTTGTTTTTAATTGAACATCTAATGAAAGTCGACATGTCTGGATTCAAAACCAGTTTCAGGTCCTGTTTTGTTGTCGCCCGGAGGGAAAGTGTGCTGTTTGTTGCCGTTGACTATTGCATAATTGTGTCCTGTCAACAGTTAATAACAGAGACTGTTTAAGAAATGTTTCCTTGTTAGTCTTATCAAAAATATAGATATAAAACCTGAAATACTAGTTTGGATGCCAAAACCTCTTGTTCACTTCAGCACAGTAAACAATGTGAAAATAGATATTTTAATTGTCTTGCAAAACATTTTTGGTTAGTACTATAAAAGTTAATTCTATAATGGGAGAAAAGGAAAAATAAATTCCACATTGGATTTGGTTGCTTGCTTTTAAAAAAATATATATATGGAAAATACATCTACTATATAGATAAATGTAATACCTCTTTATGATTCTAAAATAGTCTACAAAATTTACTTCCTGATTGGTTATAAATATAATAAGGCCACCCAAAGGTCCAATTTTTTTAACTTTTAAAATGAGAAAGATGGGACGTTGTACAAACGAGGCAGATGTGTGTTCTCAAACATAACCCAAAAAATGGATGCAATATGTAAGCATGACGAAAGGACTGGGGCTGTTTGGTGTATCTGCTGTTAGAGAACTGCAACCTAGGGTAGAAACTGGGGTCACCATGATAACCATTTTTATTTGCACTTATGTAAAATGGTGCCAATAATTGCGGATGGCGCTGTAAGCGTCAAAAGTCGAGGGTCTGGAACGTGCTCTGGTTTTAAAATGCGAGTATTTAACAGGCTAATTACCAATGTGTGTAAACTTTAACACAATATAGTGGAGGTCACAAATTGCTGGCAATGTAAGTGAAAAAGCCTGCGAACTACTGATACAGGTAGAACAGGTAGAGTTCATTACCTCCAGTTGTGTTTATGGAAAGTTTAGCAGCATTGCAGTTTTGATCGCACAACCCAAAGTCGTCCTTCGCAAGCAGATGACACTCCACACAGCTCCTAATAATAAAAACACACAGAAACAACACAGATGATTCGCCTAGGAGAAAACCTGAAAACTTAGATTTGATGAGGCTCCATCACTAATAGAGAACACAGGAACAAATCCCAGCGTTAGACACTTATCAACATTTTCCCAAGGCTGCACTCCCTCTCCATCACCAGTAATGGTGGTATCAAATGGCCACGGCCCTGACAGCTGCTCTACAGCAGAGAAAGAGAATCTTTTAGTACTGTGTTGGGGACATTAGAGTCTTTTGATGTTACATGGAAGGTGTAGACACATGTGAACAAGAGGAACAAAACGCGATATCCCTGGATTTAAAAGAACAGCCAGATCATGTAACACAAGGAGAAAACACAACACAAACAGATATAACAATGTTGTGTCTTTCTGGTAAAGAAGCAAATATATATCCAAGACAAATTCTCCCGGGTGAAATCCGTATTCACCTAGAAGGAGAAGACGACGTCGGTTCGTACTCACTTTGCATAAGTGCAGGAGTCTACGCACGTCGGACACCTTTCGCACTTTTCTCCCGATGCTCCAGCAACAGAGCAGATGCACTGGCCACATTTGCATTTCCCCCTGCCACTGCAGAGACTGCCGTTCTCCGACATGCACGCCTCGGTGCTGCTGCTGCAGTTGCAGTATTCCCCCGTCCAGCCGTTTTCACAGTGACACTTCCCGCAGTCACACACTCCATGACCTACAAGCATAACATTCTTCAGGAAACTGGCTCACCCACAAAAAAAAGAAAGAAATATGAAGAGACAAGCAGCAGCTTTCACGTGCGATAACTCACCTCCGCAGAGTTCTCCTCGGAAGCGAACGCAGGAGTAATCGTCACACTCGCAGTTCGTTCCATAGATCCGGCCATAGCTGGACGGATGACACACACAGTGGCCGCAGTAGCAGTCCCCCTGACCATTACATATCTCAGAGTCGTTGGTCGCGAGGCAGTTACTCAAAAAAGCAGTCTCGTCATTGCATTCGCACTGCGCTCCCAGAAACCCAGGCTGACACACACACACGCCACAGTGGTAAATCCCTTGGCCTTCTGTGCACTGGTGGTTTGCTGGAGGAAGCTGGTGGCAATCACAGGAGCAAAGAGACTCAAGTTCCACTTCCAAGCTGTCCTGCAAGCCCACTGGTTTGAGAGAAAAGCGTCGAACTCCCGACAGACATCCTGAGAGCGCCACGGACACGTTGAACACAACCTGCAGAGGAAAGAAAAGGAACCATCAAATTAAAGTCAAACTCAGCACTGATTTGGAAAAGGTTTCGCTAGAATAACTGTGTTCTAACATGCAGAGAATTGCAAAGTAAGTCTAGAGTTGTTGTTTTTTCTAACCAACCTCAATCACATGACCGAAAGACTTTTGGAAACCTTGACACGAGGCACCATGCGGTGCTTTAATAACTAATGTTTTAGACATGCATCAGAACTGGTATTTCACTTTTTGAATCAAAACCTGGTTATCCAATACTCAGTCGGTCTTTTGGGGGTGAACATCAACGTAAAAATGCTCTCTCTTGCTAATCAAAAGGTGCCATTTATGAGAACGAAGCTGATTGTGCAAACTGAATACCAACAGTAAACTCCTGTGGCCTGTAAAGAGGCGTAGAAATACACAAAATGAGATTTTTGCAGATCTCATGCAAGACCACCTGATTTTTTTTTTGTAAGTTACAATAAAAAAAAATATTCATACAGAGAAACTTAAACTTTGGACTTATGCCTGTCTATTTAGCAGACAATCCTGGATTTTTTATTTTATTAGATTTAAATTTACTTAGATTGTGGGGATATAAAAAAAATTTCTACTATTTCTCATATGTCAAGGCTTGACTAAGACATGTGTGTTGTCAGAAAGCAGTTGAGATGTTTATTGCTTATATTACCTGCAGTATATTTTATTGCACGCAGCTGTGTTTTTCATTCTGCTACCTTATCTCTCTCAATAAATTCTGAGTCCTGCAGCACTTTGAACGGCACTACATGAATGACACACAACAGGTACAAATGCAACAGGAACAAAAAACAGAAGTAACTAACCGTTTCGCCTGGTTTGATGTTGGAGCACCGCTTCAGATTAGAAAAGGCCGTGCCGTTTGGACAAATGGTTGCGAAGGACATTTGAAGTTTCTCTGTGTCTCCAAGGACCTCGAGTTCAATCTCTGAACGCAGCTCCTGGAAAACAGTTCATGAACGTCACATTTCAGTAGTCTGTATGGAAAGGAAAAAGATACTAAAGAGGGTATTCCTCTGTTTGTCTTGAAAAGCAGTCTTTAAGACCATAAATGGTCACCCTTTTTGTGACCTGTGACGTGCTGGATGTTTGAACCTTCAGTAGTGTCTCATAGGTGAGTCATTGTGCCAGGTGTGTTTAACCAAACAAGACGGCTGACAGAAGAATGACAATCCACACTCAGATGGAGAGCGAGCTGCGTGACGAACGGGCTCTGACAAACCGTCTGGATGTGAACAGAGGGTTAATTTTAACTGTACTGCACGGTGAGTGTTGCTACGGAGGAGAAAAACTAGGACATTTGTGGGATACACCCAACCTAACCCGGATCACGTCTACAAAACAGTTCCTAAAGTGTGCAGTGCTGTGCAGTAAATAACTTTCAAAGTATTGAAAGCTATGTGGCCCAACTATGTCCTCGCTGAGAAACCAAACCGTAATCCAAAATTCCAAGTAACCACAAATACACATTATCTGCAGACTTTCGTGGAATATTCCTCTGTTTGTATTGCCTTCCCTTCAGGCTCTGCGTCTGCAATCAGAGTGATAACAGGGACCTCTTTCTTCGGTTAGCGTGGCTACAAACGGCGTACGTGGGCACAGTAATTAGAGGACTGTGCGCCACTCCACCACCGGTCACTGCCGCCAGGGGGGATTTACAGTGCAACACAGCCCGGAGCGACGGAGGGAAGGAGCGGAGAAGAAAGAGCAACGCTGAATCAGAGAAGATCAAACGGACGGGACAAGCAGGAACTCGCCACAAAACATGTTGACGCAAAGCACAGGCTGGCAGTGGAAAAAGAAAAGTAGCAGAAGAAAGAAGGCTGAAAGAGGAAACAAGTGAAAAGAGAAGGAGTTCAGGGAAAGACTGACTGCCACAGAGGGTTAAGTCATGGTGAAATTTAGGAGAGGAAGAATTACTTTATCGCAGTATCACAGCTGCAAAGGCTGTCGTTCTCTCTGGCGCACAGATGATCTGAAGTATTAATTTACCTTGTAAGCTGTTACAATCACGTCCAGGATGTTTCTCGAATCTGTTGCCAGGAGTCCCACTGTGGCGCCAGGTATGAAACTTGCATAGTTCTGAGAGAAAAACAAAAGTAGATAAACTGTAGCGTCGATGTCATAATGTGGGCAGCCCGTCTCAAATTTCCAAAATTAGAACGCATGGAAAGGGCAAAGGAAAAAAAAAAAACACAAAACAAAAAAAAAAAAAAAAAAAAAACAAAAAACACTGGGCTAGTTCTAACAAGCAGAATATAACTCAATAGATAAATATGCTAACCTCAGGAAGCATTAGACTCCCTAAAGACAAGTATTTTTCAAGCACAGACTTACTTTATTTGGAAAAAGAAAATCTCACCGAAGAGAGAATTTACCTTGTAATTATTTATCCGATTCTCTGTCACTGCAAATATTAGGAGGATGTTGTTCTCCACCACTTTATCAATCAGCTGACCGAGACTCGGATACTCCTGGAAAAAAAAAAAAAGTTGCATTAGCTCATCTGAAGCAAATGATTCCTTAAAGCTGAGCTAATAATGGGATTGACTGAAGAAAAAAAAAAGTCAATAACTTCACTACCTATCTATCTAAAAAAACAAAAACACTAAAATAGATAAGGTTGATGTTATCCGAACATTCAACTGTGTCCTGAGACGTGCTCAGATTTGTCACAGCTATGTAATAAAAGTCAGACTTGCGTGGGTAGCCAGGTTTGAGGGTAGGAAGAGAGAAATGTAACTGAATTTATATCAGTTAACAAAAATGTGAAATGATCTGAATTTTCTCAAGGCTTTGGAGAATTTACAGAGATCTGAAAACTGGAAGAATGTGGTTCCAGTGTAAAGAGTTTCGATGACCAGCACAAATAGAAAAATGCCACATAAATTCAATCAATTTACCATTTGCAAGAATTAATGGCGCACTCCAAAAATCTAGCCATTGTTGATAGAAAGCCATTTTATGGACTTTTTTAAAATTTGCAACAACACAAATAGGGGACAATGCAAACTGAAAAACGAGCTCTCGCCAGATGAGACCAAACCTGAACGTTTAGGCCTAGCCATGAAACTCTGCATATGGTGGAAAACTCAACACTATACATAGACATGACACACCATCTCAGTTCTGAAGCCTGGTGGTGACAAAACAATGCTGTGGAGATGCTTTTCTTCAGCAGGTGAACCTTTATAGAAAAATGGATGGGATGCATACACGATTTGGCAGAAAATCCGTTATAAACTTCAAAAGACTTGAGAATGCTCACCTTCCTGAACACTAATCCTAAACTCTGCAGCTACCCCAACAGATGAATAGATCTGAAAGCATATTGGAGTGCTGGAATAATCCCTACATTGAATAGAAATTCAGAGACAAGACCTAAAAAACACTCTGAAAGAGCTGTAGGTGTAATTACAGCAGAAGATGGCTCTGCAAAGTACTGACTCAGACGGACCGAATGCGATTCAAGCACACTTCACATAAGATTCTGACAAAATAAACATATCTATGGATGTGACATGAAAACATGTGAACAAGTTTAGCGAGTACTTCAGTAAAACACTGTGTTTCAATTTGGGATCTCTGCTATTACAATTTCCTTGATGTACCCTTTGCATGTGTGCAGATTTACCTGCTTTGTGGACATTGAATATTCGTTGTTTGCATCCAGGTGACACTGTCCGTCGTTGGGAATCACAATCCCGGCCATTTTACTGTCCATCCCAAAGTGCGAGTCCCCGTCACTGACAAACACCAGCAGACGCATGGAATCGTTCCTCCATCCGATCCTGTCCTACAAAACCAGCAGAACCCGCTTATTATGAAACACGACCAGATGCCTGGTATCGGACAGAAAATCTTGGAGAAAGTGTTTTTGGCGTTTATCCTACCCCACAAACAGCCGCTTGCATGATAGCGTCAAAGCCGGCTTCCACATCGTCGTTATTAGCAGACTCACGTTGCTCAGCGATTATCTCGTTGAAACGGCTGGTTCTACTCGTCAATGATAAAACATGTTTGTAGCCAAATGTTGGGTGGCAAGTCATTCCCATGTCACTGAAAGAAATCAGGTGTAAAGAAACAAGTAAAATGATCAGAAAGAATGTGATATTGTTGAAAGCTCCAGTTCATTGCGTCATTTTCTTGCTTTCAAATCTACTAAACACCTGCAGGGGTTGAGCAGCTCTGTCTCAGTGATCTTGATGTAGGGAAGGACGGGCTTTTCCACAAAAGATCCAAAGCCCATTTGAAAGTTACTGGTGAGTTTGGACATCTCTCTGGACAGAGATGAGCCTAAGTCTTTGATCATCTTGAGATCGTCAATCATGGAGGCTGACAGGTCCATCAGGTAGTACATATCCACAGGATAATCCGCTGTGTGTTGAACTTTAACCTGAAAAGTCTCCACACTGCCTGTGGATATAAAATACACACACAAAAATCGCCTTTTGAGTTTTTCTGACAAACAGAGCCAACCTCCAGATTGTTCATTTTAGATACTCTGAGCCGAATACCTGGTCGCAGCTTGAGGGACATTTTTTGTGGGGAGACCTGAGTGCTGTTGGCATCGTCTGTGATCTTCCCGAGCGGTCGATCCAGGAGGATTTGGCTTTTGGAAACGGGGAACTGAACCTGGTCCCTGGAGCATCCTTTTTCTAGCAAGGAATCCAACGTGTCACATCGCGAAGAGATTGAACCCCAGTCTGTGAAATTCTGACAGGTGAAGAAAACAGATGCATCAGTCGGAGATGTTTCTTCTTTGTATTTATATATAGCATACAAAACAACAAGGTCCCGACTATGTGACTGCTTCGCTACTCTATGGGGCTTTTTCTGTCGTTCTCTCCCTCGTCTCTGGGTACAATGGTGTTTACCTCCTGAGTGCACCAGCCACAGTGAGGACTGAGCTGCAGACACTTGTCACAAGTCACAGCACTCACAGTTGAACATGATCCTGCAACACAAGTGAACTCAACATTAAAAAGAGCTTCCACATGGGGCTTTTCAAGGAAGGTGTCTTCATTTCAGAATGTGTATGATTTCTGGACCTGATTCATATAATAAAAGTTGAACAGGAAACCACATCTAGGAGCTTCAAAAAAAACAACAACTTTCAATATATTGTAATAATTCTGATCACAAAAAATGTGATTACAGATGTTTTTTTGTTTCATGTAAAGAGTCACCAAAATATATGCCCATGACAGCCGAGTTGCCCTTTAATGTTTGGCTGCCGCTTACCCTCCACGGTGTAGATCCAGTGCCGGAGAGTCAGGCTCAGCAGTAGAAGCCACATTAGTCCGCGAGATGACTGGGTGAGAAGAAACGGAAGAATAATGTTTCAGGTGGTCCTGCGGGCTATTTCCAGGCGTGAAACCAATCCAGCGCCATGTCTCCTTGGACTGAAAGTGTATGTACTACAGACAGGAGAGCGCTGCCGAACCGCAGCACCTGGAGGGAGGGAGGGAGGGAGAGAGGGAGGCGAGCAGCAGCTTTTACCTGGGCTGTTACTTCCGTCCAGGTGAGACTAGAGAGAAGGCGGGGCTGGAGCAAATCACAGGCTTTTATTCTGACCTCATCGTTTCCCCTATCGCTTTTTTTTCTCCTTCTTTGTTTGTTATGATTTTAGCAAATAACCTAAATGGAGACAGCCTACGCCTTTTGTTTGCCTTGCGGTACATTATTCGAGAGTATTCATCTAACTGTAATGATAGATTTTGTACACAAAATATGATGAGAAAGGAAACGCTGAGTGACGGAGTTACAAAGCATGTCATCGGGCTGCCGGTTGTGAAGTTGCACAGTAAAAAAAATAATATTTAGGCTTATTTAGCCTGGGTTCATTTTTTTACAAGCTGCTTCTGGCCTGTGAGTGGAGCTGCATTTTGTGTCTCAATCCACAAACGTCTTTTTTCATATGTATAAATGATCTATCTGATTGGGTGATCAGCAACCAATCAGATAACGTCCTTGTTTCAGCCAATCACATTAACCCATTCCAACAGCGCCGTAACCATGACAAAGCGCCGATAGTTTAGACCTCAGCCTGGCTTCTGGCAGCGACAGAGGAGCAGTGAGTTAAATATCCAACATATTAGCTATTTATCTCCATATCATTATTAATGTTAATCGATTATATTGATCAATATCATTACAAGTCAGAAAATGAAGTGAGTAAGCTGTGCCACTGAGCTATGCTAGCCCGTCTGCATGCTAATAGCATCAGGCTAGTGTCTTTTTATATTGTTGAATTTCAGGCTTTGTGCCTTTTTTGGCACGGAAGCTGTTCGAGAACAAGCTAATAACAGCCTTTGTATATTATGAATCGTTAGAGAGACATGGCCCTTAAATAATAAACTATAGCAACGTAATAATTCACTGACGTCACGCTTTTCAGAAACACAAAGTGATCAAAAAAATGTTTTAATACAAAGTTGAATATGTTAAAATATGTACCCATCTCCAAAATGCACACTGATGTGCATTTCTTTAATTTTTTTGTTGGCGGGATTTGGCCTTTACTGTTTAGTCAATCGGTGATGTTTGGTCTCTGCTCTGCGGTCATACTGTGAGTCTCTGACATAACCAGAAAAGCCCAGCTCACTCTGAGAAAAATTATATAAACCTGCGAGATCATCATTCATACATTGTTTATGCAATATATTTGGGTTCTTGTCCAATACTTACATTGAGGTAAGATCCGGACATCGACTTTGTTGTAACCAGTTTTAATGGTAACCAAGACAACAGAACGTAACTTCTCAACCTTACGTGAGCACGCGCTAGTGGGTATTAGTATAATCCTCGAGCCTGCGTCAATACATAACAAACATGACTATATGGTAGTTTATATTTCATAATTCACAAATGCACAGACTAAGACTCACAAATGTGCAGGATGAGATCCACCATTGCGCAGGATTAATTAAATATTTAGTTTGCAACTCTAAAATTTCTAGATGTATCAGATACATTGGCAAAATATGACTGAGCAATGAAGGCTCGCAATTTTCTGTATGACAAGCTAAACAAACCAAAAACATTGATGTTAATTTTTAACTGCAACTCTACATTTTCTCACCTGTGGTCCTCTCAAATGATGCATTGCACAAAACAGATAATAGCAAATTAGGAAAAAAACAAACAAACAAACAAAAAAAAAAAACAGTGAGAGCTGTACTTTGACCAAATGCACAGCGATTTGTAGTACACTTGCAATAAAAACTTGACACACCCCTTTTAAAATCCTGAGGTTTTTGTTCACATAGAAACAAATTAGATTATGGTAAATTATTTCAGGTTGTCTTCATATGTTTACAGTGACCTATGAGTTGTTATAACGACCAAGAATCTTTTAGTGAAAAATAAAGGCTACTACTTTTAGTGCAA
This sequence comes from Poeciliopsis prolifica, assembly GCF_027474105.1. NCBI lineage: Eukaryota > Metazoa > Chordata > Actinopteri > Cyprinodontiformes > Poeciliidae > Poeciliopsis > Poeciliopsis prolifica. Next base: position 3,961,867 of record NW_026562396.1, read on the forward strand.
TAATAATAATAATAATAATCATCATCATCATCATAATAATGACAGATGGGTTACATAAGTTTGCATACTTTTGATCTTAATACAGCAATCAGTGTTTTGTCATAATCATCTGTATCTCTTGCTTTGTTCTTCAGGATTTATGCTTTGCATCATTTTCATGCTTGAAGCTACAGTACTTCTTCCTCTTTTGCTCTCCAGCTGAAGTCTTACATGTTGTGTCAATGTTGGATTGGTATATAATTCCTCCTACCTTAATTTAGGCTCATCTTTCAGCTGAAGAAAAAAAACCCCTAAAAGAATAATGCTTCCTGCCACCACCTTGCTTCACTCTGAATGTGGTGTTCTTTAGATGGTATACAGTGTTGCTTTTGGAATTACGGTTAAAAAGTTTCGTTTTATAGTTATCAAACCATGACACGTCTTGCTACATACTTTTGAGGGAGTTTTCATGTGCTTTTGCTAAATTTAGGTAAGCTTAGATTTTCTTCTATGTAAGAAGCACAAAATAGCTATTAAGTAAAAACCATTAGGAGATTAAAAACTAAACGTTGGCTCTAAATGTTTGAAAGAGCATTACAAGTGTAACTTCTACTTCTGTTATAAGTCTTCTGACCTTCTGAGTTGTCAGTTTTGCACGTAGTACAAACCATGAATTACGCTCATTCAGAGGATTGTTTTTTAAATATTCCTCACACCTTTATGGATGTTTATGGTAGGCATATCCGAGGCCAAACTATGACTCAGCTGTTCATTCATTGTATTTGGGCTGAACAATGCTAATCAAATACAGACCGACATGACTGAGCAAACACAGCCGGGGCAGAGAATAACCCAGAAACGGTAACGAATATGTTAATGTTTAGCTCATGAATCATTGATGTTGTCGCTGAAGAATTCTTCAGTTTGATGACTGACAGAAACAACCCCGGAGGCCTGTTGCAGAATATGAAATATGGCTCTGAATGCTATGGGGTGTAGTTCACAGGGTCAGAGGGTGTGGTGCTGTGTAGGTGTTGAATCATTGACAGCTGCGGAGAAAATATCACCGCTCTCCCCAGCTAAGAGGAATCTCACAATTTAACGTCACACCCCCCTGACTGAGGGTGAGTCCCATCTGTCACCACAAACCCGAAACCCACCTCTGCCCCTGTAACACCGAACCTTCCCTTTAACTCCAGTCCCTCTGGCTCAGCTCCTTGTATTTTGATCCTTCTCACCCTCCTGATGTATGCATCCATGAGGCTCCCTCCTTCATTCATTTGGTTTACTGCCCCTCATTTCCTGCTTCTCTGTCTACCAGGGATTTCACCTTTCCTCCCTCCGACTTCTTGCCTAAACATGATGCAATGAAACCACATTGCGTAACGTTTCACTCCATCAAATATGAGGAGGGACTGAAGGTGTCACTTTGCAACTGTGAAAATATGGGTTGCCTTTCTGCTGATGTCTGTCAGTGCACCAGTTTCCAGTCATTACCGTGGCCTGACCTTTAAAGAGATTCAGACTGATGCACATTCTAAAGTCCTAAAGTCAAATTTCTCTCAGCTCTACACGTGTCCAACAATCCCAGAAAAGGAGGAGCGCATAAACCCCCAATGAGCAAACTCACCTCCAGGGCCGTCCTCTGATAACATGCTGTCCGCTCTCAGTCTTTCTTCCTTCCAATCAAGTGAAAAATGGAAAGAAATCCGACCAGCACCATCAGTCTTTTTGTGTCCCAGCTCTCGTCAGAGTAACAGTAAACCTATTGTAACGGTGCCCTTTATGAAGCATGGCGCTGGGGTGACCCTGCTGCCCATGCTCCTTGGCTCATGTGTGTCTTTGTGTGTGGGTGTGGGAGTGTGTGTGCGTGTGCATGTGCGTGCATATGAAAGTGGGCGAGTGGGTGTACATGCATGCAGGGGTCGTGTGTGGGTGTTTGTACAAGCTCCAGCTTGCCCATGTGTGTGTGCAGAGGGAGGCTGGAGTGATAATGAGTGACAGTAACAACTGCGGGCTGTGAGATCTCTACGGGAGCCAGCTTCTTTATTAAGAGTCGACCTGCCTTGCACCCAAGAGACTGCACCACAACACTCCTGAATCAAAAGTACGGAGCCTCTAATAAATCTGGACCCTGCTTGAGTTGTGCTTGCTTGAGTTCAATTATTTCTTGTGGTGGAAAGGAAGAGAAGCTGAGCAAAGGAGTGCCAGGTCTGTGGTGCAGCCTCCCTCATGCACTGGTATGGCAAGAATGCAGGTGTATACACATACAAGCCCAGATGAATGGGAAAAATCAAGACAACCATTCTATAAAATAATAGATGCGCTGTAAACAAGATGCTATTACGTGTCACAACACATCTTTTTTTTTGTTATTCACTTAGCAAGTATGTGGAAAAAGTTAAAGAGCATTTCTTAGTCTACTTTCATAAATACATACGAGAAATTTAACAGCAAGTCATAAAATTCCTGGGGAGAAACGGCGCTTGAGCAAAGACCCTGAAACATCAGGAAGAGTCAGAAACGCACCTGCATGCTTTTTAATGCAATCCTACCACAGGAAGAAATTGGTATCTGCAAAACTAAATAAATAAATATAGGTAAACTAAATAAATCAATCTAGGCAAACTAAATAAATCAAAAACAAAAAAGAAATCAGAATTTTTCAAATAAGAATTTTGTTCACGTTTTGTTCATAAAAAAGACAAAGAAAATATGCTTTCAAGTTTTCAGGTTGTAATATAATATTGCAGCTAATGGAAATGCTGATTACAGTGACATTTTCAATATTCAGGAGGGTCACAAGATCACATTGTGACTATAGAAATTAATAAAAAGTAAGATTACTTATCATTTAAAAGATGTATCTTGCAGTTGTGTATGTATTGGCTGCATGTTGAGTGAGTAACCTCATGACAAAAACTGCAAAAGCCAAACTTGGCGCGAGCATACAGATTTATTCCAAAGCTGAGAACATTGTATTCACAAGCAACATCATTCAATTTAGAATTTATCAAACCCTCCAACAATCTGTGCAGACTGCTATGTAATTAGTAAAACTGATGGTGTTTTATTCTTGGATCTGCAGTGTAAATATCTATCACCATGTTTCATTTTGCACATTTTTAAGCCCTTTTTCTTGAATAAAAACATACCCAGCCATTTTTCTGGCAATGTTGATTTATGTTTTATATTAACATACCCTTCTTCTGCTGTATTTTTCTTACTAAAGCACAAATACATGTTGAAGTTATTGAAGTAGAAGTTCAAGAATCACTGCACTGGAAAATGTTGATGGTTTTTTTTAATTGAACATGGGTAATTTGTTTGTTAGTTTTTTCCAACTAGTTATTGGAGAAACTTTTTGCCTTCTTTCAATGTTCCATCTGCTGGTAGTTTTTTTTTTTTTCATACTTTCCTACAGAAACTAATATCCCATGATATGCTAAACCCTCCTGATCTCAGGTTCATCCCATGTGTTGAATTGCTGAAGTGCATCACACTAAATGAACAATATCGGATCACGCTGTCTGCCTCTCCTAAAGTCTGCACCCGGCCTCTGACCTTGGTGTTACCCAGGGGATCTGTGCCATGTGTCCCCTCAGCTGTGGAGAATTAAGCACACTCTTGATTTTTTTTTTGCTTCTGATGCTTAAAGGTTTGATGCCCTCACAATTGGCATTTGACTGACACAAGTGAGTGCGGGAGCTGCAACGAAGTTGCCGTGGATGGGTCGGGATGGCCCTTGTGTTTTGGAGAGTGTAATAGCTAATCTTGCGCGCTGGCAGTTTTGATCCCTCTGAGTGGTAAGGGATGGAGGCATGGTGCCTTCATGTCTCCGGGATCAGCTCTGCTAAGTCTGAGCTTAAGAAGGAGATCCGGTATGAGAGTGAAACTACAAAGGCTGCGGGCCTGAAATAGTGCAAGAAATGGGGAGAGCAAGAGCACACATGCTGCACATGTTGCTCATCTGATCCACCATAAGCTGCATACATAACATCAGAGTCAGCCATGCCAAAAGATATCAATGACTGAATGTCAGTCCTGGTGGCAACATATTGAAGCACATTGGTTCACACTGCCCCCTGCTGGCAGATAATCAGCAAACACCCAACGTAGCTTTGCATTATTGTTCATAATATGCAAAGATGGAGAGAAACTTTATTCCTAAAACCTTCATAAAATACTTTAAGTCATTTAAGTTTTATTTAGAACACCAACACAAGCTGTAAAAAACAGTTTGAATCCATCCATCCCATATGTTATATTAAAAATAATCTGATATTAGATCTGTTCCTTATAAATCTGGCATAACAATAACAGTACCAATAATACATTTATTAATTTCCTAATGCAGGAAACTTATCGGCCTTTAAGGAAAACAGGAGCCATATCTGAGAAAGAGATTATTTTATTGTTTTTATTTCAATGTTTCCAAAGGAGAGAGAGCAAAGAGAGGATTGTTTGAGAATCAGTAGAAGGTGACAGGAGGGAAGCGATGAGGAAAACATGATTTTTTTTTTTTTTTTTTTTGTTGTTGTTCCATTTTATTTTATTTTTCTCAGCAACAAATCTTCAGGAAAGGAAAGTACTCTCAGTAAAAACCCTGGCTGTGTTTTGTCTGTGTTCAGCACTCACTGTTTTAGCAGAAGCGATCAGGAAGAAGCACCACGACTGTACATGTTTGACCTTTTTCCTTCTTTCCAGATGGTCATTCAGAAATAAAGTGAAGGGAAAAAACAAAACAAAAGTAAAACTCTGCTTTTCACTTTTGGCCATTGCAGTTTGCAGATCTTAGGAAATACAGCTTTTTGATGTAATTTCAAATGCCATGAAATTCTACAAATATTTTGTCTTTTTTAATGTACTTCCCACACAATTCTTTAATTTTGAAGTCATTTTAAGCTCATCCAAAGAGTTTGGGATGTGCAAAGTTTTTAATCCTTGCAGAAACCAGGAGAGGTATGAAAAATCTGGCTTAAATACAAACTGCTGTTACAGAGGAACTTTTGAGTGTCTAAAATGGAGCATTGCTTGTCACGTTGTGGAAAAAAGAAACACCAGAAGAAAAGCAAAGACAAATTGAGATAAAAATTTCAAAAGCATTTCTTTTTCTTTCCCATTTCAATGATTATGAGGAGGAATGCTGCACATGGGAGACAAACGGCAGAAGTCCTGTTTAGCCAGCTCCTGAGCGTGGCTTCTGGTTCGCAGCGTTCAGTCTGGCGAGAAGGGGCTTTACCTGCAAACCCGACAGCACCAGCTGATTCCAGCAAAACCGTGAGGTAGATAACCGGTCAGACCGACCACAAGAGTAAAACAAAGCCTCCAAAGTAGATGCCCATTGGGTGTCGAACTTGTAAAGTCATAAAGGTACGGCTCCTGCTTCATGTTTAGACCATTTAAAAAAAAGAAAAAGGAAATAGGAAAAATAAGGAATCACCGTGCTCTCAGTTGGTCACCTTTGTTCTTAGTATTGCCGTGGAACTCTCATTGTCTTTATTGCTACCAAACGACTTAGATAGCTTCATGGAAAGCTCCATGATTTCACACACACAATTGATCAATTGGAATAGAAGAATGACACCTGATCAAGTTGGATGAAAGAATGTTGGACGATGTTCAATGTTACGTGAGGAAGGCACCGTTTCCAATAATAAATTCATTAATTTCCTAATGAAATGGTTGTCTGTGTTAGCTTTCAAGTGCAGCTGGGGCACGTGTGTCGTCAGCTGTCCACTCTCCTGCAGCTCTGAAAACCTAAACGAAGTGATTCTAAAAGCTTCAGTGCAAACAAGGCCCGCTAATGTCGGTCGTACACCACGAATGAAACAAGCTTGTAAAAACGTGGAGAACTCAGAAAAAGGGAGGGGAGAAAGATCTCAGTCCCATGCATTGCAAATGTCACATCATACTTGGATTGGGTGGGAAGGGGTGTTTTAGGGGGGACAGGTGGGTGGGAGGGTGTCTTTGAAAAGGAGAGTAAGAGAAGGATGTTGTTTCTTATCAAAATATATCTACTTTTTTTCTTTTTTCAATCTTACTTAATTTCCCCGTGATTAGCCGACTGTTTGAGTCCATTTAAGTTGTGTTCAATTCCCACTAAAAATGTCGGGGCTGTGCAAAAAAAATGTTTGTGTATCTGGTCCAATCGGGGCAGACGGTCGCTTTTATCCCTGCGATATCCTCAGCAACTTCCCAACTGCCCTCCGGCTCACAGAGCTGCAATGTGGCCTGGAAAATACAATTAGATTACTAATATTAGGGGGGTTGGTGCAAACTAATCCATTTAGTTTTACATAATTTACATGGAAAGTTTTTAAAAGCAACCTTTAAAGGAATTGTTTTATTTACCATCAATATATGAAATAAAAATCCTGGAAAAAAAATACATGCTTGAGTTTCAATCATAAACTAGAGCACACTGTACCTGTGCATTACTTGCTGAGTTGACTGTAAGGAGACGAGTTGTTGGAAGAATCCACTTGCTGCAGCGTGCCGTTTTCCTGCAAAGCAAGAGCAGCATCTCTCATTTAGAGCCCGATAATAACCGCCCTCTGTGTGAGAAAATTGATGGTTTTGGAGGACGAATGCTTCAAAAGCAACTCGGGGCTTTTATAAATCGAGGACTTCTGGACACAGGCACAGGCTGCTGTCATTTTCTGAAGTAATTACTGCTTTTAGATGTGTTGCATTTAAATGGATGCTGCGCGGAGGGCGATATGAAGCGATTTTACAGAGAACTTACAGCTGCTGTCTGCAGTGGGGGGTACTGTGGCATGTAGGCTCCCTGGACCCCGGGGTTGGCAGCGATGTACTGTGAGGCACAGAAGAAAAATCAAATCAAATCCTCACTTTTGCTCACTGTGCATCCTACAGTATCAAATGCATGGGAAGGTGACATCAGACATTATATTCCTATTGCACTATAACTTATACATGCATTGAAACTGGAGGTATATATTAAAAAGTGTAATGGGGGTATTTTAAGAAAATGCTGTAGCAATACTTTTATTAACACACAACTATGTATGTAACTGGTTTACTGTAAAAAAAAACTACAAAGATTACAATTGTGGAGAATCTTCTCTAATTACAGAAGATAAGTTTTAACCTTATAAATCTCTCAAAGGGGAAATTATAGAAAATGCACATGTCAGCCATTTTGGATATTGAGATCTTGGTTTCCAACATCAGAACATTCGCCACATAAATTTTAATTTCTGATTTCTGGGTTGAAATAAAGTAGAGCGTAGCGACTCGTAACCTCTGGACACAACCCCACTATTTAGATTGTGTGGATAAAACTAAATGAGGGAACCATAGCTAACGAATGATTGTGATTGGGGTTATGTTTGAAAGTCAGACAAATAAATAAAAAAGAACAGCAGTTTAACATTCTTATAAGTCTCCTGCAAACTTTGATGTTATCCAAAGACAGTGTTCAATCTAAAAACAAAAAAGGAAAACAAAAAAAAAGAATGCAATGGAGTTAGTCCCACACACCGCTCCTGTGTTTCCCAACGACAGCTGGCCCATCTGCTGAGTAATCATTGCTGTGGGATGCATTGACATGGAGGGATCCACAGAGGGAGACATCACAGCAGCCTGCGGCACAAGGCAGTTCAGCTTTAGCATCATGTCACATGATAAAGAGTTTTGCCAAATCAGTCTTCACTTTGCAGCAGCAAAAATAGCAAACCCCAAGCAAGAAAACAAAACAACAACAGCAAAACCCCAGAACAATTATGGACAAAAAATATACCAAACACCTAAAAAATACAGGTGTAGTCAACTGACAGATGATGTGCTCATTTTTTTCTTTCCATATCTGTGAGAGTGTACTTATTAACCACTGGTTATGTTTGGAGTCAGATTTGATGCTCAGAAACCACCATTTGGCAGCTTGTCGATTTTCAAATGGAGTGTGCTCCTTTAAGCATTAATGCCTTTCGGGAACAGTTCATTTCCCAGCAGAAAGTGTGTGTGCGTCTGTGTGTGTGTGTGTGTGTGTGTGTGTGTGTGTGTGTGTGTGTGTGTGTGTGTGTGTGTGTGTGTGTGTGTGTGTGTGTGGGGGGAGGGGACACAGCAGCAGACACTTGTTCCAGTGGAAACCATCTGTTGGAAGAGTCAAAGAGTCACAAGACTGTCTCTGCTTCAGGCATTTCCTGCTGGATCCACAGAGACGGCGCAGGGGAAGGGAGGGCTGAATGTCTCCTTAGTTATTCCCGTTCTCTTTCATTGCTCTCCCCATCACACACTCCAACAGAGAGCGGCTGTATCCCACAGCCTGTGTCAGCTTGGTCTTTCCCCGCATTATGTTTAGGGAACTTTGAGTGTTGGGTTGACTGTGTCAGCAGAGCGGGCTGAATAAAGAGCGAACAGCACTGAGCTCAGCCCTTTAGCCTCAACTGCACCACATACACACACACACCCATTTCCTGTATGCATAAAATGGTGTTAGGGGTGTGTTTTATATACATATATATATATTTTCTGTTCACTTACCGGGTGTTGCATGATGTATGGTTGATGCGCCACCCAAGAATGACTCTGAACCTAACAGAGGGTGAGAAAGTGAGACACAAAAGATAAGAAGCGTTCATGTTACCCACAATCAGATGCCATTAACCACAGTTTGTCTGTGTGTGTGTGTGTGCGCGCGTGTGTGTGTGTGCAAATCTACAAATAGATATAAGCAAATATCTGAAAGATATTAATCAGTGTTTGAGTCTTTAACAACTAATCCAGCTTTGTTAGATTGTTCATTTACAATTCTTAAAAAAAATGTCCAGACCTTTCAGCTTTTAGCACGCATGTCTGTTTCACTGATGAGCTCAGAAAGTTTCCTGTGTACTGTGAAGCTGTGTCAGTGTGATTAGTCATTCCCATTAACTTTAGTCATCTGCCGTGGCTGCATTACAAACAACCTGAATAAAATGCTGCCTTTTTTCCCGGAGCTGGTAAGCGGTTCCTCATATAATTGAGCTTCTGTTGAAAAAATCCCCAGTATAATTTTTGACAGCTCCTTTTAAATGTGATATACAAATCAATTTCAGACTTTTAAACCGTTGTTCCTACTTTCATGGCGATGTTACTATAAATTGTGATATTTGGGAATTTATTTAAATATTTTTTTTACTGCAGCCAATTAAACTGCTGCCTCTTTTTCTTTAAATATGAGCATATAACACCAATACTGGCCTCACTCACTAGCTTTATGTCACTTTTGTTGTTTAATTAAATATTTTATTGATAGTTTTTAAAATTCTAAATTACAGGACATTTTTATAGTCAAGTCTGAAAACTAGATTCCCTCAGGCGATGTATATCCAGAGGATTATCTCAGTAAACACCTTGAGGTAACAATTTCTCGTCTATGTAACTGCATATCTATGTGTTAGAAACACTAGAGAGCTGAGAAACTTTCCTGTAATCTTTAATCATAGTAAAGCTTGATTTATGTAGATGTATTTCAACTTGTTATTTCTCGATGTTGTTCTTTGTGTCTTTTTTTTCTCTTTACCACTCTTAATTAGGGTAGTTTTTTTGTTTTTTTTTTTGCTAACCAGCAATTTATTGCAACATCTATTTTTCTTTAGGACTGAGGAATAACAATTTCTGAATCTTGATTATGCTTAATTTGGAGCTTTTGTTTCTCATTTTGCCATTTCAGAGCACCAGCTTGATTGAGATTGAGGTTTAGACTGCTGGTGTCCACCAGAGGGCTCTTGGCCTTCCAACCTTAAAACACTCAAACCTAAAAAGGTTAACAGGTGCTCCAGTCACAGGTTAAGGTGGAGCTTTAATGGAAACGGACCAAGTGCCAACTTCTTGACCAAGGGAAGTAAAGATCTCTGATTTTTATGTCTCATCAAATGTTTCCCTATTTTAATTGAAGCCTTTATTTTATCCAAATATAAAATCATCAAAACTTTAAATCTGTTTAATTACTAGTGTTAGTGTCAGATAGAAAACACTGCAAAACAGAACAAAACAAAAGTCTAAAAAAAAAAAACGTTATTCTTCTCTTTCAAATTAAGAGCAAATTTTTGATCGGTTTGCTGGAATTAATAGAAATCGCAATAACTCTTGTCAGAAATCTTATTTTATCTAATATTTCTCAGCATTATTTCACTTCCACAAATACACGCTTTATTAAGAGATTACTTAACGTTTAGCCGATCAGCCTGCTTTCCATTAGCAGTCGATTGCGGCCCGAGGCCGTAAGCGTTTCAGATATGGTTTAACACCTTTTTTTATATTTCTAGCTCCTGAGCAAGTGAGAAATAACCAAACCCGAAACTCATGTGATGAAGGCCACGCCTTAAAATGCACACTGAAGTCAGCAAAGAAATGGTGATACTCCAGACTTTGCTTGTCTGTTTTATGTTTATGTTGGTTTATTAAAATGACTCTTTGAATACCTGATAAGCAGAGACGGGAGACATGTATGGAGACATTGCAGGCTGCACAGTCATTATTCTATTGGCCACTGGATACGGAGAGGGATAATATCTAGAGGAAGAAAAAATAAAATAAAACACAACAATGTTGTTATTTTTGTTCAATGGGCTCAGAAATAACTAATGTGAAGCTTAAAGCCATCCAAATGTTCAAAAAATCTTATATTAAAATAATTCCTGAAAAATTAAGTCAGTTAATCTATTATTAACCACAATTTGAAAAATACAGGTAGAGTTGAATGTTTTCAGTCAATGTGATGACATTAGTATGACCTTTATTTAAAAAAAAAAAAATCATGCTTTCCTACACAAAGTAAATTGTTACATATTAACAGCAACTTTAAGAGATAAAGATCAGGACATCAAGTTATTAAGTAATTGAACAGGGTTAATATCGTTCACTGCCAGGCCAGAGCGCTAACGTCATTTGGCGGACATGGAGGGCCAGTTTTCACTGGGGGAAAACCCGCCAGCATTCCACCGTTAAGGTTATTTGTCCAAACAAATAAAAATACCAAGATTGACTTCAGGGCATTTTCTCACAAAAGGTTTTAAAGGACTGGACAAACTTCTGTAGAGAGAGAGAGTAACTTACCCGTTCTGTATGGCTGCTGTGGAGGGGTCATAGGTCAGCGTCATGGCGCCCTATGGAAACAACAACAACAAGAAAGTTCAGGCTAATTCTGACTCAAATCATGCTCATCATTTCTTTTTTTGAAAACAGTTTTTTGATGTCGTCTCGAAATGACTTAGTTTATTTAATCCAGCTGATGAAAGTGATGTGAGGCTGTTTGATTTGATTCCATGTTAAGACGTGATTTTTTTGTTTTCTTCTAATATTTCTTCAACAGATTTTCAGGAATTTTGAAAAGTTGTGAAAATTAAGAATCACCGATCTGTACATGTTGTGCTTCCTCTATGCAGGATGGTGGGGGACAGAAAGCCAGTCCTTCAAAAGGCAACACAGGGACATGAGGTGCAGGCATTCAGGCATGCTCACACACACACACACACGCACACGCACACGCACCCACGCACACACACACACACACACCTAAGGCGTAAGTAAAGCTGCTAATTGACCTAATATGCTTTTGAACTGTATAAAAACCTGGAGAGAACTCACATTCTTAGGTTTTCTTATGCACAAGAAAACCTAAGACCTTTTTTGTGCAAGTCAATTGCACCACCGCATAGCTCACATTTTTATGCAGAATATAACCTTTCCTAGTTAAAAGTTGTTTTATTAAGAGGTTCATGTTTACGCAGAAGTTTTGGAAGCACCTTTGTGTCAGTGATTCTGAGATGCCTTCCTTGCCGTGACCACAGCTTGCTTAAAAAATTATTTATTTCTTTTCTGTCCACTGCTGGTGGCAACAATAGGTTAGGATTTGTTTGTATTGGCTTTCCAGTCCAATCTTCAGTTGTTGTTTTTTTCCCCAACACTTATGAAACAAAATAAAAATTCAGATTCACAGAATTACTATGTAGTTTTGGATATTTTTTGTTCATTTAAATAACTGAATCTCTTTTAAATGCGATAGAAAAATTTTAAACCCATTACTTATTTAAAAGTTGGCTGATGTCTGAATAGAAAAGGTTTTAAAAATGAGCTTTTACATAGGTTAAAAACAGTGATCAAAATCTCATACAGCAAATAATAGAAGAGGATTTTAAACATACTAGTCTGAGGTCGCCTGACTGTCCGTTGGGAACATATCCACTGTGAGCATGTTTCTTTCTTTGACTGTCAGCAAACTTACATAGCAAAGGCTGAGACGGTCCTGGAAGACAACATGTCAGTACACAGGCAAATAAAATTATTACCGTTAATATTTCATTTAAATGAAAATAGACAGAAAAACGAAGGTCATTTACCCAGAGATCCAGAGGCTAATTTGATGAACTTGCCATTAAAGTGGGAGATGACTGCGTTGCACTGCTCTGTCGTATCCATCCTGTAAGAGAGACACGAACGCTGACACACCAGCTGGAACAATGTCTTTTTAATATAAAGTGTTCATGTTCTGCATAGCTACAACATACACTCAATCAGTGTTATTATGCTTTGCTGCTTTTTTTCCAAACAATGTTAAAAGCAGGTTTCTGGTGCACTAGGGTTTTCTCGCGGGTCGTTGTTTGCCGGTCTTCTATTTTTTTTTTTTTTTTTTTGCGCATGAACAGCAACTACAAATAGTCGAAGCTGAACACCAGATCACATAAAGCGGCAGAGCGCTGAAGGCTTTTGCCGCAACTGTTTCAAAGGTGATTCATCAGGCAAGAAGCGGATGTGCTTCCTTTCAGTGTATCCTGCGACAAACCTGGCAAAGCCCACGCCTCTGCTGTTACCGCTGTAGTCCCGGAGGATTCGAGTGGAGACAACCTGACCGAAGGGCTGCAGCATCTTCTCCAGCTCTCTCTCATCCACCGACAGAGGCAGGTTGGAAATGTAAAGGTTTGTGGGGTCCTGCTCCTGCTGCTGCTCGGAGACGGGAAGAGAAAATGTGAGAATTTTACATCCCTGGAAGAAGAAAAGACGGAAAGAGAGCTAAAACGCAGACAATTCACTTCATCTTTGCTGACAAACGGATGAGTCAGAACACTGACTTTACTCAGGTCTTGGTCAAGGGAACGCATGGGTTAAACAAACATTTTTAAGTTCTTCTGCACACAAACATGTAGCCGCGCACAGTGCATCCCACTTCATCTGCTCTGAGCAGCCGCTCGGCGCCTCGACGGTCTCCTGGAAACGGCATGAGAGCGCCGTCGTCATAGCTACTGCAACACACAACCTGTGTTCTGCCATGTTTGATAAAAACTGAGCAGCCACACGCAGGTCTCCCGAGAGCAGTGACTCATCAGCGAGCAGCAACACGCACATGCAGAAAAACGATTGGACTGAAAGAGATTTTATGCCGCTGTTGGTATTTGAGAGAAACCATTTAAGATAACGCATAAATATCCCATTTCTTTACAGTGCTTAGGTGCTAAATATCTCTCTGCTTCTTGGCAAAACTGTGGAATTAATGTGATTAATTAATTACATTGATTCCATATGTAAAAATACATACGGAAGCAGCTAGGTTGATAAATTATTGTGCCATTATGTCCCTGGGGTCAGAGGAGGAACAACACGACGGCTAAAACACGTTCAGCTTCAACATGCAACTGACAAAAATGCAAACAGTCAAAAAAGCACAACTTCAAAGGAAAGGTTTGAAAGAATGAAAAGTATGCACACACACACACACACACACACACACACACACACACACACACATGCACGTAGACGTGCAGGCGTGTGCATATCAGGCTTACCTTGGCCATCTGGGCCTGAATGCCGCTGGTTTTCAGAGCATGTACTGCCTTTAGAGCAGCAGCTGGGCTGTCAAAGTCCACAAAGCCGTAACCTGATGTTTGTGGGACAAGATTTCTATCAGCAGTCATTAAACCAAGAGAACAGTCAATTTCTGCTGTCAGCATTCCGGATAAATGCATGACACAAATAAATAAAAGTCACCATGTAAAATATTCAGCCTATTTGCAGTGTGCTTATTAGGTTCTGTAAACCACATGAGGCTGGTGGTATCTGCCAGTCTGTCAAGTCCAAGACGTTGTGAAGTGGATATTCTTTTTTGCAGTACATCCGGGAACATTTTTTCTGTTACACAAGTCAATGCCCTTCAGGGAAACATCATTTCCACTAAAGGGTACACCAGCAAAGGCCTCCTGTACTTCTGATCAGAACTTCCTCTTGCTCTCTAGGATCTCCATCGACATTTGAAGGCTACTTGAATGTAGCCAGTGGAGACAGTCACATTTCAGTGTGAAAGCAATGATGACACAATGTGAGGTTTTTTCAGACGTTACTTTTGCAATGTTGCTGCCAGAGTTATCACATTTGCACATGGACATCTGAAAATATATCAGTTTACTACAGTACTCTGTGGCTCACCACTGCAGCTGTGACAGCTTCAACTCTTCTGGGACGCTTTCCACCAAAGTTGGGAGTATGTTTATGGGAATTGTTGATCATTCTTCCAGAAGTATGTAAGTCAGGCACTGGTGTTGGGGAATCAACGTACCACATATGTTCCAGTTTGTTCTGTCCCGACTCAAATGGTTGGTTCTTTAAGGTATCTGTGCAAACCAGTCAAGTTCTTATGGACTTTGCTTTTTGTCCTGGTGTGCAATGCAACTGTCCAAAATGTCTTTGTATTTTGAAGCACTTCATTTTACTAGAACTAAATGAAAACCCCGCGTTGTAGTCTGCACCAAACTGTGCACTTTACACAATGATGTCAGGGAATTAGCAACTGCCTGGCCAGTCCTTCATCCTTACCCATCCATTGGGTTTCCAAACAGAGAGGGATGATTCATCCCTCCAAAAAAAATGACTCTTCCAGAGCCCAGAGAAGAATGTTTTACAAGCACAAGGTTTTGCAGAAGACTACATGATGTTAGGTTTGGATGCAGCTTTTTGGCCCCGGAAGCCTCGTCCACAAGCGCTCCATGGCATTTTCTTGAGCCACATGAAGTCTGCAGGCCTGTAGCTCTGGACACTGTGTGCCTTATTATCATGATTTTCATTATCAATCACTTCCATTATATTTTGATTAAAAACATCAAAACATTTCTTCAGCAGCATGAGAGGATGCAAGGAGAGGGCTTCCCCTTCGTGACTCGGTATGGTGGATCAAAGGCAGTGAGAACAGATCACACGTCATGGATAAAGTACGACTTGCTACAGGTTGTTGTAGGGAGTTTTAACAGTGAGGTGTGGTTGTCTTTTCATTTTTCTAAGTGGCCAATCTCTAAATAGTCAGAGTCAATGATACGAACTTGGTACTACCATAAGTCTGGTATTGTGTAAAGATAAAAATAAAATATGTGTTCTTGTTAACTTCAGTGTGATTACTTTTGAGTTGTATGAAGTGGGTAATTGGAGACCTGAACTCATCATGGTAACTTATGTGGATCATTGACAGCGTAACGTATGCACAATGGCATGAAACCAGATAACATGATTTTTTTCTCAGACATAGATTTCTCTAACTTTACTTTAAACTGAAAAATATGCCATTTTTTTCATTTTCAAGTACAATCTTAATGTTTCCCTGTAACACAGCTCGCCACTGTTTTCCGCTGATTCTACGAGGAGAGAGAACGTGTCTGTAGATCCTCTAAACCTGTCTGTCTGGGATAATCCATCTTAATCTGCTTTTGTTTTCGTCAAACTTTTTGTTACCATGGAAGCGCAGAAAAGATTTTGTATAATTCAATGTGCCTCAATGGGAAGCCACAGAAGTTTGGCGAGAGAGGGAACAGAAGCATTCATGGCCAGCCCTCACAAAGACTGGTTATCAGGCTAAACAACTAATCCATTTATGAACACTTAGGATATTGAAACAAACCAGATGCTTCCTCAAATGGTTCAAAACATGCATACAAAAGCTGAACCTACTGCTGCTGAGCTAACTGACCTTTGCATTTGTTGGTCGTCTTGTCGAGGATCGCCTTGGCCGACTGAATCTTTCCATACCTGTGTACACAACAAAATGCACATTAGTGTCAAAGAACCCTCATCTAGAGTGGAGACCGCATCTTTGACTGATGCTGATGGCAATTTCCGTTCGTTCCCAAAGGAGGGAATGTGTTCTTGAAGAGGAGAATAGTGCTTTCTCTTAACGCTCTGCAAGGTGGATTCAGTCATTTTCACTTAAGCATCCATACTTTTAAATCTTAGTCTGATCTCCTGTTTCTTTCACAAGCTGTTTACAAATGCATCTTTGTTTTGTTTTGTTTTTTGTCACATTTAATAAACTCACAATTAAAGTTTTTTGGGTTTTGTAGCCTTACTCACAAACCCAAATAACTTAAAGAAACACCAAAGTCTGCAAAAAACGTTTGTCGCTAACATTCTTTGATATGATTTTATTTTTTTTTTAATAACGATACTGATCTGTGAAGCCGGCGTAATGAAAATGTTGCCATTCCCAGCAATCCTTCTAAAATAAAAAGAAGTAATCATTAGGTTGTTTCTGAAGCTTGCACACTCGTTTCCTTCAACATTAGCAGAAGTGTAGTTCGTTAATGTAAATATTGTTCTGGTTCTGGAAGTAGCAGGAGCCACTAGCAATTTATTAGCAATATTGTGTTTTAAAAATAAATGTATTTTTGACATTTTGAATAAAATGAAATATTTGTTGCCACATTTTCAAAGGCCCCAATGATCCCTGAAGGTTCAATCCTAGAAACGGCCCTGCTGGGGGTCCAGTAAAGACGACTTATTCGGCAAAGTAAAGCTGTTCATGTTAATGGAGAGGAGCTACACACTCCATCAAACATATTTTCCAACAACCTTAATATAATTTTATTACCCCAGGCTTCTATTTTACGTCTGGCTGAAATGTGACACAAACTGTGAGCTGCTGCGTGGATTTGGAGGCCATGCAGACTGAATGTCTCGCTCATTTCAACATGCATACTGTGTTGCTATGAGAAGCGGTTTCGTTTCTGCTTTTGTGCTGGCAAACACCATTGGGAACAAGAACAAAACACAAGCAAACAGGACACAAACAGCTGCCGCTGCTGCTGGTTATATGGCTGAGTGCCTCTTCTTCCAATATGCGCTTGATTTAAAAGGAAAAACAAAGACAAAAATCCACTAATTATGGCATCTACCACATTAACCACTTGGACTCAAGTCTGTAGTATCAAATTATATGAAACATGTCCACTGGACGGCTGTCTTTTCTCTATAAAACAATATTTTTACAGTCTTTCACATTCCATTGGTGAGTTCCTACTTTTACATATGTATTTGCATTTATAGACCATTGAATGTTTTAGCACTTATGTGTTGCTGTGCATTATAATCTAGCCAGTCAATTTTAAAAAAGAAAAAATAGAAATCAGATTTTCAGTAAAAAACAAGGTCTTCAATTCTTTACTATTTAATTTCAATGCATCTACAGCTTAACTATGTTAAAACGCTGTTTAATTCAGTGCATGTTTCAACTAGTGCATTCCTTATAAATGTGTAAATAGGCTTATCTTCAACTTGCTAAGAGAAGCCTTGCTGAGCTGCTGAATTTTGGAGGCTTTTTGGCATAAAATTTGAACATTTCAAAATGTCCTCCAATTTGACACATTTGTCCTTCAAGAAAGGCTTCAGCCTGCACGTGTCGGCTCAGCATAGCACCAAGACTGGAAAAAGAGCTAAAAAAAAAAAAAAATGCACCAAAATGTAATTTCATCCTAAGAGCTGTTTTCTGTCGTGTTCTCCAATCCAGAGTTTCCCCAAACATTTTAACTCATGCAACGGCAAAATGACAACGGAAACGAAGTAAAAAAACCCCAAAAGAACACAATTAATAAATCAATACAAAACAGCCATTACGTTGCTTTTTAATAAGTCATTATGGCTGCTTTTAACAACACATTTTAATACTTTAATAGCAGCTTTTAGCAATCACATTTAGACTGAGTGTCATTTCTAGAGATTCCCTTAATATCTCATAACAGTGTTTGAAGACTTTGACGTTTGTGACCAGCTGGACTGTGGTGTGGCATCATTCACAGAAGTGTGAACCTTGGTTCGGTGCTGGCTAACAACATCCTGATTGTTTCTGAATATTAAAGTTGCCATATTCGGTTTACATCATTGAGTGAATGCGTGGATCATTAAAACCTGATTGTGTCACATTTATAAAGAAAACTATCAGAACTATGAACGACTGGAAAAGCACAGTATATTGCGGCGACAATTGTATGACAGGTGGCAGAAATCTTTAGGACATTAATCCAGTTACACACTTGTTTGAAAATGTCAAAAATAATAACCGTTTCGATGTTTGCAATCCAAGAAATTAACCATCTGAAATTTAAAACCCTCCTATTATGAAAAATATTAGACACAAGATGAAGTATTTGTTCTTTTATTAACGTCATTTTTTTGGTTTGGTTTTATTTTTGAGGTACAGAAATCCAGTGATTTTTACTCCAAAGCAGACTGGGGAGCTTTAGAGTAATAAACTGAGAATAATTAAAAAAAATAAAAGAATAAATAACAAAGTAGACCGCAGTTAACTCTTTCAGCAACGAAAGCTTGCAAGATCCCTTTTGTTCCATGGTGAATTAAAAATTCACTTTCTGCGAAAATCAAACTGCTTCGTTAAAACACAGCATATTTAATGTATCTGATAAGTGGATGTTATTTTGGGGTTTTAAAAACGACGATGCCTCTTTGAACTTGATGAAGGAAAACTTTGCCTGCTACTGATCTACTGCTCATCAGGCAGGATTGCAGTTTCACATCACTAACATACTTGTTTTGGGATCTTCGGCCCACTTCCAGCAATGTACCTCCAGTAGCAAGAAGCTACTGGAGGTACTATTAGCCGTATTTCCTGAAGGAGGGACATACATCCTTGTCAAATAAACACTCCAAACAGTCTGCAGAAAAATCTTAGTTGCCCCTTTAAATGTCTCTTCAGCACATTTGGACTCTCTTGAGCTTGAGATGCAATGAAACCAATGTGAAATCAGACTCCACCTCTTCTTATCTCAAAAAGATGTGCTCTTTGTGCTGTCGACACCGAGCCAGAACCGTCTGGACGTGTCTGCATGCATGTACTCACTGGTGACAGAGTTTGACCAGATCCAGGTCCGTGGTGGCGGGAGGCAGGCCTCGGATGTACAGGTTGGTTTTGCTGAGCTGCTCCAGGCCTGTGCTGCTGCTGTTGCTGCTGCTGCTGGGACTGGACGGAGTCATGGGGTAAGACTGCACACAGGAAACCCGCTGTTAGGACGTGTGCGGGCGCTTTGGATAATCGAATCTAACCAGACCGATCATAAGAGCGTGCTGGCCGTGCAGGACGGGAGCGCTGCTTCCTACTGCGTTAAAAGCTGGAGCTGATGGTCAAGCATTGCTTATTAATGACCAACACTGAACCCCGGTATACTGTGTGCAGCCGTGGAAAGACTGTAAACTAACGGCATTTTTTTCCCCCCTACTACTCTGCTATATGTTTCTAAAGAAAAGTATTAGAAAAACAAACATGTTACATTTCCCTCTGCTACGGTTTTACAGCAGCAGCAGATGTAAGTAGTCGATTTAAGCTCCCATGAAAACATATTCTGCCAAACAAAAGTGAAAGATTTACTATTGTGCAAGAGGCGCCTTTATGAATCACATTGTGATTAAATCGGCATTTTAACTAGTACATCCTGCTGTGGCCTTCCTCAGAAAACATGCCTTTTTCTTCGTGCTTGTGAGCCACTCTGCACACCCCGCACTGCTCCTGCGAAGCATTTCCTTCCCTTTACTCATTCATTAAAATCGCTCCCAGCCACCCCAAGCTCTCCAGAATCAGATCAAAGGCAGAATCACACCATCTGTCCATAACCAAAGGACAATCTACTTCGAGAGCCAAAGATGATAAAACTGCAGACAAGACTGTAAAAAAAACAACAACAACAAAAATTAAACAACAGAGCTATTCTTACAAAGGCTTGCTTTTGTTTGTTTTGTTTTTTTTCTTCTTTTTGTTTCATGCCACAGATGAGAAATGAATCTGAGGTCTGCTCTGTCCTCCAACAATCCGTCAGCGTGCGGCTACAAACTTTTCTGTTCGGGGTGTGCATCCTTCAAAAAGATGCGTACGAAGACATTCACAAGGGCATCTTGCAGCTAATCACCACCAAAACCTCATTTCCTGCAGGATTTCATTCTTAGGTTCGGCAAACCACGACTGATCATGTCTGCATCGGGGTTGAAGTCTCAACCATCTGCACTTCTTTTCTTCCTTCCTTTCTTGCTTCATCATCATATCATCATTGTCATTATTAGTAGTGTATCTATACATGTTTCTTTTTTTTCAATCCCCCCATCTAAAACTAGAAAGAAAGTGTGATGATCTCAGAGGTCAAAACAAGTCAAGTCCTACCCATGCAGCACACTGATAGCACAGCATCTATCAGTGTACACACATATATATTTATTGTTATATATATTTTTTTTTTATATAAGGACTTTGCCTGCTACTAATCTACTGCTCATCAGGCAGGATTGCTCATCTGGTCAATACGCCATGCGTACTGACCAGAGTTGGGGCCAGAGAGGGCCAAACAAGGTTACTTGGACATGAGCGTCAGAGTGTCGGTGGATGGGGGGGTCAGCCGCTGTTTTACCTCCCCGCGTATATCAGAGCATCTGCTTGGCAACTGCTGAGAGCCGTGGATCTGTGGATCTGTATCCTGACGAGTTTAATGAATCCCGTCATGCAAAGAATGAGGTGGGAACGCCGTCCCAATGTCATGTGCGCCTGGTGGCGTTTCGGTGCATTTCAATGTCCGATCACTGAAATGACCTGACGCCAAAAAAGTGCGAGCAGGGGGCATAAAATATGTGTGGCCCTATATATGTGAATGCGCGCGTGTGTGTGTGTGTATTTTTGGCCTACCTGCTTTCGATTGGTCGTCTTCAGTGGGTTGCCCGTGTTTGCAAAAATCATCCCGGAGCTTATAGATGTGTGTTGGATCCCTCCCCTCAAAAAAATAAAAAATAAAAATAAAAATAAATAACAGAAATGAAATGAAAATAAAATATAAAACAGAGCGCTAAGGCAGGAGAAACCAAGCGACGATGAAAGGATGGAGGGGAGAGAGAGAAAGAAAGAGAGAGAGAAAGAAGAGAGAGAGAGAGAGGCTTGTAAAACAGCCTTTTATAATCTCCGCATACTGAACCGGCAGGTTAACAGCGAATAAAGCCTCGGTTCTGGATAGGTGTACTGACACATCTATAATACAGTCAGATTCTTCGCCAGGCGTCGGACCAGCCCTCCGGTCCGGTTCATTGATCTACGACGTCCTGCTGCAGACCGCTCGGCTCGGCTCGGCTCGGCTGTCCCCACCTACTACAGACCGAACCATCTCCGCCTCTCCGGGGTGTTGCACGGCGCGCACACTGCGGGCTCCCCGCCTCTAAAAAAAAAAAAACCCCAACGGCGATCCGATCCGGTCGGAAATACCTCCGTTTAGATCTCTCTTATATTATCGGCGCATATTAAAAAAACGCTTTAAAGGCGCTTTTCAGGGAGGGAGGGGGGGCGGGGTGAGGGTTATTTGTACGCGCGTTGCTCGCCTCTCGCGTTGTTATCGTCCGTCCGCACATACCAAGCATTCCTCACCCCCACCTCCTCCAACCACACACACACACACACACACACATATCCTCTTCCTCTTTATGCCCTTCCCCCCATCGAGCGTGCATGACAGAGAATCAGGATGCAATGAAATATAATCAGCGACTGGCCGGTCAGGAGGTCACAGCGTCCCTGTAAAAACCCCAACTGTGTGTTGAGGAAGGAGTGTGTGTGTGAGTGAGTGTTGGGGGTCTGGGGGGGTGAGGGGGCTGGTGTGGAGTGTGGGGGGGGGGGGGATTGGATTAATAAACTGAGCAGCCAGCAAATATTTGGAAACAAAGAAGGAGCCCCCCACCCCTTCCTCCTTCTCATCATCACCTCTCATTTAGTCCTTTATGTAGATTTCCTGACATGCAGCCAGCATCTATAAGGCCCATCGATGCAGATCACAGTTGCAACATTAGACGAGGCTGAGATAAGAACACTGACAGACCAACAGGATCATTCATGCACTCCTGGTAGTTCACACACGGGCTCGACTGGCATGCGTTCTGTGCGCAAGGCGAAACATACAGAGAACATTTCCTTAATGCCGACGAAAAAAGAAACAAAAGACAAAAAAGAAGCAGAACTGCAGCAGCTCCGGTTTTCACTTCTTCAAACTCTCCAGACCTCAGTGGGTCGCCTCACGTTCAGCGTTTTGCTCTCCGTTTCTGAAGGCTTGCAGTGATCTAGAACACCAGGCAGCAGGCCGAACCAAACAACAGCTGAAGCACGTTAGATATTTTAGGCTTTTTGAAACAAAACGTTGCCTTAGCCCGAATTCATCTAGGGGGCCGATGAAAATAAAAGGCCATCGCACTTTATTAGGTACGCCTTGCTAGCACCAGATTGGATCTCCCTGTGCTTTCGGAGATGCTGTGTTTCAGCCATGTGTCAGAATCTTTCGATGGAGATTTCTTTATGCCAAATTCTGACTGTGTCGCAGCTGAAGTTAAGACTCATCGAACCTCAAAATGCTCCAGTCTGTTACTATCAAATTTAGGTGAGTCTGTGCGACTTGTAGCCTAAAGTTCCTGTTCATTGGTGGCAGAGATGGTTTCTGTTGTGGTCTTCTGTTGACGTGACCCGTCTTTCCCAAGGTTCAGCGTGTTCAGCGTGTTTGGGGACTGTATTCCTTGTGCACTACTTTCTTTGTACTTACCTTTGCCTTGCTATCATCTCCAGCCACTCTGTCAGCTACCACCTGACACCAACAAGGTATTTCCATCCACACAGCCTCCGCGCAGCTGAAACTCTCTTTCTTGGACCGTTTCTTGGAAGTCAAGAAATGGCACATGCACAAAGTTTCCAGCAGATCAGCGGTTTCTGAAACACTCCGGCTAACCCGACTGGCCCCAACAACCACGCCGCCTCTAAAGTCACTTCAACGTCTCGTCTTCCTTGATTGTGATGCTCATTCCGATCTTTCAACAAGTTGTCTTTACAGCTTCTAGATAGTTAAATTCAATTGGTTGGTGTCCATTTATTCTGCTGATTTTTAAAAAAAAGTGTTTTAGGCTTGTGAAAGGTCTTTCAAAGCTTGTCTATTGTCATCAACAGCTTTTCACCCCACTTTTCTTGTACCTTATTTTCCAAATGTATTTCTAAGCCACTTAACTCTGACCTATGAATCATTGCAGCATATAAAACGCACCCAAACCGAAGAGATGCTTGCTACTTTAGAGTTCTGAATGTTGTACTATGTCAAGTGTTTCTTCGTGAACCATCTGTGCCGTGTCTTGTAGCCAGCGATGGTGACCCCCCACCCCGCCCTATCAAACTGTGTTATCTTCTGTTTCATTGATGGAATGCGATGCATCCTAACAATCCGTGTGTTGTTGTGACAGGCTCTTAGAAACATGGCGCCTAGAGATAAATTTTAAAACTCATGCTAAGTTGGGTGTGATGTTTACAAAACAATGACTCATCTTTTGAGTCTGGGTGCATTTTTCTTGAGCTCGAATAGTTCATAGGTCAGGGTTGAAGGGCTCAAGAAACAAAAAGAACATTCCTCTGAAAATGGGTGGGTAAAAAGAAAAAAAAAAGGAAAAGGAAACCAAATCAGCCTGGTAGCATCACTTTTGCACCAATACTGTAGAAATTTGAGACTTGTTTGGAAAACGGATTTGATATTTTTACCTTGAAATGCTGCAGGGAAATTACCCGAGCACATTATGCAACACTCGAGCTGTTGCCTATTTGCACACGCACTTCTCACTTTTGTCTTATTTTCACTTGCAAAGCATTTAGGAGCTCTAAACAGCAGCAACCCCATCATCTGGTCCTGTTGGGCTCTTGCAAGTTAACTCTAAAATCCAAATCCTACCAGTGTGGCAGGGAGGCTCTTAAAGCATCAGATTTCTCTCCTGTATTTCCTCTGCAGACAGGATTAAGGTTTCATGCTGGTTTTGCATTTCAAGTGACTTCTAATGTACCTTGAAAATTCCAATCATTCCTATCGGCACGATCAGCTGCAGATGGCTTGCTGTGCCTGTTGTTGCCCTGTTAGGTGGGTTAATAACCCCTGGACACCGACTGTGCAGGTTGCAGATTACATTTTATTTCACCGAAATGAAATTTCACAAATCAGAGAAGGGTTTTTTTTTTTTTTTTTTTTTTTTAGCTTCTCCATTTTTATCAATTATCCAGAAAATCAACTGATTTAAAAGGTGGGAAATTATTTTCCAGTTTTTCCAATTAACAACAATAGCTGCAGCACAAAGTGCCTCTATTTAAAAATCTGCTTCATTATGGACATTGTCAACTTGACTAGATGTATTATTTATGTGAGCTTTATAGATTTCATAATAAATTGACATAAATATTCAACAGGTGAAAATGTACAAATAATACAATTGTCTGATGAACTCACTCTGACTTGCTGAGGCCAGAGAGAAGTTGTCTCGGGCCGTCACAAGAAGGCGCAGGGGGTGGGGGTCTCTGAGGAATGCAGATGATTATCAGCTCCTTACAAAACTCATCAAAAGAAACAGGGAAGTTTGAAATTCTCAAAATGCCAGCTGACCTGCCTGGCACTGCCGTGTGTCTGAGCGGAACGCTGCAAATGTTTCTGCACAAACGACAACCGGGGAGGTGAATTCAAACGGCGAAGCTTTCTCACAACCCCAGAGTTGTTCTGGTTTGGCCGGGAGTTTGTGGCCCCACTGGGAATAGTGAAATGGCTGCTTGAAACAGGAGAAAGCGCACAAAATGTCAAACAGGATTTCTTTCATTTCTTTTTCTCGGAGCACACGCTGCGGTTCTGGGTGCCACTAGTGCAGCTGTCTGACGCAGCAGAAAGTCACAATTAATTGCAGGTGTGTGTCATAATCGCACACTGAGGCTTTTATAGAAATACACAACTTTAAATCCTACATCAAGAAATGTTTTTTTTTTTTTTAATCCCAGAAATCACCAGAGCCACATCTCCAGTTTGTACAAATGAACTGTAAATTAAAAGCGACTGTGACTTGTTGATAGAGTAGGACTCTGACAATCGGAAGGTTGTCGGTTTGGTTCCAGCTTCCTTCTCGTGTTGATGTTGCAAGGCATGTTTTCAATTTCCATGTTGATGCATAATTTTAAAAAAATCATTTTTTCAAAATGCAAATGGGCAAATATGTCTGCTGCAAAGCAATGAACAAATCCTTTGAGTCGTCAGTATGATAGAAAGGGTTCTTTATAAATTCGGTTCATTTAAGCGTTTTTACTGGATCAGTTTGGGCTTTCAATGCAAATCTTGATCAGAGTCACAATAAGAAATCAGTGTCTGTTTCCCTGGAGTCTAAATAAGAAGATGGAACAGAGAAGCAAAGATTTATGTAAGCACTCTTCAGAACAGGTAATTACTCTTCTTGACAAACCATGACATAACTGTGATTCACCAAAGTTTTAGGACGCCTGAGTTTAATTTCGACAGCCACATCCTGGAATACCCAGGACTGATTCCAAGCAGACCTTTAAAAGCATAAAATCGCTTAAACTTTTCCGACAACACGTACAGCCGTCTAAAATAACGGTAGCTAAAAGATATTTATGAGCTCTTTTAGTGAGTAAGATAAAAAAGCTCTCTCTCTCTTACACACACACACACACACACACACAACACACACACACACACACACACACACACACACACACACACACACACACACACACACAAAAAAAAAAAAAACCCTCACCCCACCCACACACACACACACACACAAACAACCATCACGAAAAGATCCAAAGAGCTCCAAAAATAGAAATAAAGACAAAATCATTGCGATCTATAATGTCAGAAACAGTGACAATCTTGTTTCTAATGACTTCGACCTCCTGTGATCCATAGCACAACATGTAGTTCAAGATTGAATTAACTTTATGTGTTGGCAAAGTGCCTATGTTCGGAATCTGTACTATATAAATAAACTGAGTTAAATTAATTTGAATTTAATTGATAGGTGACAAACAAGCGCAGTTCCACACAAAGTTATTACTGTTTGTTCCAGAATCACAGCACAAGTCCAGATGTAGACAATCAACATGATGCAGTCACCCCCATAAAGAAGGGGTATTTTTCCCAGGACAGAAAAAAATTGCATCAGATTAATTCAGAACTTGCCACTCACGCTCAAGAACAGTTTGAGAAGTTTCCTTAGTGCCAGTACATAAAATCACTGCAAACAAGAACATTAGGCACCAAAACAACCTTTGCCCACTATTCATTTGTCTGGGAGAGTTCATTTGTAACTCTCCCAGTGTGAGTCACCGTAGACTTCAGTGGCCAAGAAAAACAAACCCTAATGTTGCTGCCATCCTCTCCAATTATGAATCAGCTGTGATCATCTCCAAAACAAACCAAGACACGAACGCATTAAATATCTATACAAAGAAAGAGTGAATAGTTGTGTGAGACAGGTATTGTTGCCCTTATTAATGTGTACGTTTGCACATATTTTTTAACTTTTGCAGTAGTAGCAGCTAGGTAAAACATCTTCAGAAAATGAGTTCAACCAAAACGGTGTTAACTGCGTCAGTGTTCATGAAAATTCTGAAACAGCACTATATTTAAGTTAAAATACCTGTCATTTATTGTTTCACTCAGTGTCACTTGGTCTGACTGTTGATAAACCTCACAAAGCAAGTTTTCAAGATGACAGTAACATGTGAAGTGCAGAAATGAATTTGCAATAAGGTCAACACTGAGTTTTATCACTATGTTTGTTTTTATGTTCATCTTCTCGAACATTGCAAAGAAATAACCATTTAATCAGAATCAGTATCAAACTTATTGTCCACGTTCTTTTACATGCAAGGAATTGCATGCACAATGGTGCAGAGCATTCACTGTAAGCAGAGGGTTTCTTTCCCACACGTGTCGAGGGATTTTGGTTCATTTCTTTGTACTGTTGAACCAGAAATGTTCAGCAATCTGCAGAAGCTTCTCAAAGACTCTTTATGTCCAAATCTCCAATTTTTTAGAAGGTCACTTGAAGGCAGAGATGTCAGATGAGTGCAGGAAAGTCACCTGCAAGACTGAATGTGGCGCCCTCTACTGGTTCATTTCTGCAAGCGCCAGACGAGCTGTCGACTCTGAACGTAAATGTCGTGCGACGGAAGTAGTTCCATCTGAGAAGATATTCTGGTTTCTGGCTGATTCATTGTCGCTCGCTGCTTTGGTCTGACTGTGCGCTGAAAAACATTCATCTAACCTCCTGAAACATCCGCCAGCAGGTAAAAGCAGACGTACACTGTCTCTGTAGAGTCTTTTTTAACGGCTTTGGGTAAATGTGATGTTCGCGCAAAAGCTCGTTTTCTTTCGCTCAGCCATGCAAGCTAAGTTAGCATGAGTTAGCTAACGGTAACATAACGCTAATGTGTCTTTAGCAACCAAGCTAATTTAGGTGTACGCTTTGTTTGACGACCACTTTTCACACCCTAAATATGACAGCTTTCAGAATAGTTCTTAATAAAATGGTCTCTCTAAATAGTTTAATATTCATTTGAGTGTTTACGTTTCAAAGCAGTGAGCAGCTCGGCTACGCTATCCTAGCATTAGCTGTATTTTGCTCTCTCATACTAAATCGGTCTCTGTTTTGTCACGTAATGAAAACAACAAAAGTTTTCTTTTTTTTTTTTTTAAAAAAAGGAAATATCTTGACATGAACACTCGACCTAAATCACATTTTAAATGTCATTTTCACCAGAAACATCCAATTACGATTTGAACAGAATCGTCTAATAATAATAATGCACAACAAGAATAATAATGTTTATCAAGAGGACAACTTAAATAGTTAATAAACCTCACTCTATTCTTGCTAAGCCATTTATGACCATCTGATTTTCAAAGCCTTTTCTCATCCATTTGTTCATTTCAGTTTTAATAGTGTGCAGTATTTTTGACATATATTATTACATTAAAATGCACTTTGATTAAAATATTTGCAGCTGGAGTTTAATGGTAAGACTGGGAATGTGTTGACAGATCTCAACATGGACCGGCTGCTGAGGCTTGGAGGTGGAATGCCAGGGCTTGGCCAGGTACATTTTAAATGTCCTTGTATGTAAAAGAAAGGCAATGAGCTAGCCTGAGGTTTGTATTGCGAAGTTATTTCACTAAGTTTCAAGCTCAGGCTGATGTAACTCATCTTCCCAGCCTTTTCCCCTCATTTATTTGCACACAAATTTCAGTACAGTCGTGAAAACCTTGCGGTGTCTAACAATGATTATTGTTTGCTTCATCAGGGACCCCCCACAGATGCTCCTGCTGTGGACACTGCAGAACAGGTGTACATCTCCTCTCTGGCCCTGCTTAAGGTAACAAAATGACTCATCATCAGAGCTAAACCTGTCATGTATTTGAAGCCCAACCCTTTCGAATCCTCTTTTTTTTTTTTTTTTGCTGTCCCGTCTCATCAGATGTTGAAGCACGGGCGTGCCGGTGTGCCAATGGAGGTCATGGGACTGATGCTGGGAGAATTTGTTGATGACTACACAGTGCGAGTGATCGATGTGTTTGCCATGCCTCAGTCAGGAACAGTATGTATCCCCTCTAAAAATCAGGATTGCATGTTGTGGAGATTTTGTGTTTGTCAGAATAAAAGTGTGTTCTTACACACACACACACACACACACATAAAGTTACTGCTGCACAAATACCAACCAAATTTGTCGGTAAGCGGTTGCAACTTTTCTTAAAAATTTGAAGAGGAAAAACATCATAATGCCTAAAAATATTTATGTCAACTGATGTATTTTCTTGTTCTCACTAAAAGCTAATATTGCAATCTTTGTATGGTACATTTCTCATATTGCTGCAACAGCTTTTTAGACACAACCTGGACTCCTTGGAAGTCCTGTAAAAACAATGAAACTGTCATCACTAGCTGCTACAAAGTCATCTAGACATAAATTCTTGCAATCAGGTTAATGAGCAGTAAGCAGACCAGGCTGGAAAAAAACATACTAATTCACCTATGAGTGGTTCTGCAATGTCCAACATTGTTTTTTGAAAGAATAGTGCATGGTTTTATTTTTGCTTCCCCTCCAACTCTTCATTTATTCTCCTGATAACACCATCAATGAAGAATTGTTGTGCCAGGATTAAAAATTGTTGGTTCATTTTCATAAATTTTTAGTTTGTTAAGTCGTCTGGCATCTTTAGTTCTTGTTGTTGTGCATTTTCACTGAGGAGTGTGTGTGCCTCACAGGGAGTGAGTGTAGAAGCTGTGGACCCCGTCTTCCAGGCTAAGATGTTGGACATGTTGAAGCAGACGGGCAGGTACGGCTCGACAAGATCAGCATCTTGAATTTGTCAAAGAAGGAATCTCAAAGTCCCACACTTATTTTTACAGAATAAAATTTTACTTAAAAGAAGAATTATATGAACATGCCTATGTTTTCCTTTCTTTTTTGAATTTAAGAAAATCCAAAAATTAAGAAGTTGTTGCTTCCCACCTGTTTGCTTTCTTCAGACCAGAGATGGTGGTAGGATGGTACCACAGTCACCCTGGTTTTGGCTGCTGGCTGTCGGGTGTGGACATCAACACGCAGCAGAGCTTCGAGGCGCTGTCTGAGCGAGCCGTCGCTGTGGTAGTCGATCCCATTCAGAGCGTCAAAGGAAAGGTGGGCACAGGACACCTAAGTTATTAGTAGCACTCTTTCAAAGTTTGGATTATTTAGGAAAACTGATTTTTTTTTTTTCCTGGCACTGTGTCCCTCAGGTGGTTATTGATGCCTTCAGACTGATTAACGCCAACATGATGGTACTGGGTCATGAACCGAGGCAAACTACATCCAACCTGGGTCATCTCAACAAGCCGTCAATCCAGGTAACTTTTACATCAGAAGAAAAACGGGGGCAATTTTAAAATCTTGCAATTGGTTCTGTAAGGCGCACAGAACCACACAAAAGTTTATCTGAAATAAACTTTTACAATGCACCATGAACTTTTATTTCTACAATTAACTTTCCCCCCCTTGTTTTCCTGTGTCCTTTCCTGATAATCAATATTTTATTATTGTACTTAATAATCTGTTTTACTCTCTTTTAGGCCTTGATCCATGGACTTAACAGACACTATTACTCCATCACCATCAATTACAGAAAGAATGAGCTGGAGCAGAAGGTTTGAAATTCATATTTTAAGACCCACCAGCTAGTTTTATTTTTGTTTCCTGTGAAACGTGATTCAATCCGTTTAATTTTTCAGATGCTGCTGAACCTGCATAAAAAGAGCTGGATGGAGGGCCTGACTCTGCAGGACTACAGTGAGCACTGCAAGCTCAATGAGACGATCGTCAAAGAAATGCTGGAGCTGGCCAAGAACTACAATAAGGTAGAACCCGAACACTGTTAGTCTACAACACGACAACGTTTTATTGAGTCTGTCAGAGGATGGCTCAAAATATTTCTAATTAAATAAGAGGTCATTTTTTATTTTAAAATATTTCTGTGCTAAGGAACCAAATGTAGTTAGTACCTTTTTATAAGTGGGACTTTTGCCCAGTAATTATGATTTAGTTCAGTTACTCACTGCAGTGCAGCAGTGTGAATATGCTAGATTTCCCTCATTTGTTTATATATTTGTTTTGGATGACACAGTAAAATAAGCTGGAAGGTGTTTTACTTGAAATAAAATGAACTGTTTTCACCTCAGGCCGTTGAAGAGGAAGATAAAATGACCCCAGAGCAGCTGGCTATCAAGAATGTTGGAAAACAGGTACTGATTTAGTTGTTGTTGTTGTTTTTTCTCTTTCTCTTTTTTTTGTTTGAACTTCAAACCTTCTCCCCAAAATATAATTAATTTTAAAGCTGACTTATTGCTCAAATGTCAACTTGCTTGTTTTGCTTGTTTGTGGAGCTGCGAAGTGTTGTTAAAGTACATTATGTTATTTAATGAAATCATCGTCATAATTTCTTTTCTCAGGATCCAAAGAGACACCTGGAGGAGCATGTAGATGTTTTAATGACCTCCAACATCGTTCAGTGCCTAGCCGCCATGCTGGACACCGTAGTTTTCCAGTGACGGATCCCTGTGTGAATAACTGTTAATATAACAACCATTGTTTTCTTTTATATAAAATAAATGTATGTATAAAATACTGCTTTGTCAATTTTTATTATGTCTGCTTTCCTAAGATTTTTGCAGATTGTTTTCTCACACTTTTTCAATCAATTAATCATGAAACGTTTATAGTACAAAAAAGTTCAAAGCATACAAATAGCTATATTAATATATTTGCAAAGAGACGACGTATTAGTTCTATTTATACATTTTGTGCAAGAAAATTGCAATCATAGGAAGAAGCATCTGGAGATGAACAAAACGATGAAAAACACAAAATGACTCCTCGACGAAACAAATGTCAACTAGCTGAGGTGATGCAGTTTGCATGAAAGAGCTGAGGCGTTTCCTCCAGAAGGCTCCAGACGCTGTTAGACGGACGTGTTATGATGATCCTATGCTGACTCTTGTTGTTCAGCTTTTTAAGCAACAATCTGATGTTAGTTTTAATATCAACCAAGCTGCATTGAGCCAAACTATTGCAGATATTCATTTACGTCTCAACGTTGATGCAATGCTCTTGCCAACCACTAGATGGTGAAAAGTAGCCTGTCACACAGTCAGATGTAGAAAGTCAGATCAATGTGGAATCACTTGTATAACGAAACCTGTGGTTTATTGCATAAGTGTGACGTTCAGGGTTTCCTCAGTGATTCTAATCTAACAAATACATATTACAGTTATTTGGATGCCAAAAATAAAGTCCTATTTCTTAGTTTGAAGCGTATAGATTTGAAGAAAGTGAACATCCATTTCAATTAAGGTTTTCATTTGAAAAAGTAATGATCTTGCGGACCTAATAGCACACAGTGCATCATATTGGGTTAACCCATGTCACCGAGAATCAAAGGTTTTAAAAATTTGCAAACATGATTTGAAACAAATTTCAGCAATAAACATTTAAATGACAGTTATGAACTTTGAAAGAAATCTAGGTATAATGATCTAGTCTGTATTTAGTGTCTGCCAGGCTGTGCTTGAGCTCATGAAAACCTGTAGATGATGCATTTAATTTTACTGAGCTTTAAAGTCTTTTCAATGAGAGCATGGCCATTTTAGAACTAAAATGCCGTCATCAGACGTGCGCACAATAACTTGGCCCGTAGTAGTCGTGCGTCTTGCAGCTGTGGAGTATCTGGAGACAATCTTTATCGTTTGCTGGTTTTGTATCGTTTAAAACTAGTACAATTTTAAAACAAAGCAAGTGACAGCAGGTGACAGTGAAGATGTGCTCTTCACTCTGAACCCACTGGCTTCAGATACAGTGATTCATGCTGGGGATTTTTCTCTGTAGCTGCAGTCGCTCCCTTCTCAGACATGGCGTAATGTGCAGAGACACAATATCAGAATTTATTATGTAATCTGTAAAAAAAACTGATCAGAGAAGTTGGACTGTTGTACTGTCTTTTGATTTAGCTGATGTTTGCAGATAGGATTCTTATGAAGACGTGTATAAATGATCATACTGGGTATTGAAGAGGAAGTGTGCACATTGCAGCGTAAGTGGAAAAATGTGTACATTCGCTGTAATTTTGTACTCTGGCTTCGTCTGATCTATTCTGGACAAAAAAAACGAAAATTGTCCAGGCCCATCTAAAGACATTTATTTAGCCGTCTTCTCAACTAAAAAGAATTAACAGACGGCATCATTTTCTTCCAAAAGAATATCTAAGCCTGGCTGAAACTGGGATTGTGTCTGATAATAGTAAAATTAACATTTTTGTCAAACTAACCTAACCTGAAGGCAGATTTGACACAAAAATCACCTCGTATCCTCAGCAAGATTGAAACACGGTGGTGGCAGCAAGTTTTCCCAAATACTAATGAGTTATGACCTAAAACAGTGAGATGACAAGAAGCTGAAAATGAAGACGGATGTTAGTTTTCAGGGCCACAGGGCCACGTAGAGAAGGATTCTTTCCATCAATAAGCAATTTAAAACTTTAGTTTAATAAAGAGCTTCTCGTAGTGGGAGTAGCTACAAAAAAACTGCTTTTATTCCAGTAACTATTTGTGGACAAAGAACATGAAGCACATGTTCCTCCTCCAGTCTTTCCAGTATTTACAAACCTGGCAGCTGGGACAGACATATTCCTCCTAAATGGCTTCAAGTTACATAATAAGTATTTCTAAGCAAGTTTCCTCCGGTCCTCCCAGAAGGAAATCGCTGCTTTTCCATTCTCAGCCCGGAGAGTGAGTTGGTTTGGAACTTGAACAAAAACGAAAGGGAAGAAAATGAGAGAAAATATTCCTATAAATGTTAAAAGAGGAACCATTTTGTTGGGATACTTTACAATGGTTCTGCAAGTGAAACTATTGCAAAAAGATAATGGCTAAAAATGCATAATCAGAATTCAAATTCATTTAGTCTGAATTTGCTACATCCGGTAATCAACTTGATCAAATCCAGTTGCGGTCTGAGCAGCAGGACAAAAGGCTTTTTCATGACAACTAAACTGGTTGTAAACATGTCAGTGATTCATTTACTTTAGATTTTGAAACTTGAAACACAATTTTAGAGCATTTTTATCTTTTAAATTTAGTTGAGGCACACTTCATCCACAATCAGGATGCCTGCAGTCAGAATGATTTTAACATGCAGCCTTTTGCTTTTTTAAAAAATTTTTAAATTAATAATCTGAAACTATTTTAGATGCTCAACATTTTTGCTTCACACAATATGGGAAAACCAACTTTGAAGGACTTTTCCCAGTGTTTCTATTTATTCTCTTGTAACATGCCTGTGCTTTGCCTCTGAAGTGCTGAATCATCATCCTGTGTTCGTCGATATTTTCAGACACATTTTACTTTTGGGTACGTCAGTTCTGCTTAGAGGTCTTTCACAGCAGCAGCTGAAATGTTACCTTCTGGTGGCTTTGATAAGAAACTTGGGCCCAGAAAAGTTTGGTGTGGCTCAAGCGTCAGCCTGGTTCATGGCTCCTCTTTCTGCTTTCCGTGAAAAGAAGGGCTTCAGGCATTTTCACAAAAAGGTTTTTCCTCCAAATGAAACGTTTTCTCCTCACTGCCTCTAAACTTCTATTTCTGTGCGGCCCAACTTTCTTGAAAGAGGGCTTTCCTGCTTGCTTTGATTAGACGACACACTCAAGAGGACAAGCTGGAAACGAGACCGAGGCTTTAATAAGCCCTGGTGTTTTCTTGGTGTGGTTCAAGAGGACAGATCCCTCCCTGGAGGCCGAGGCCGAGTGCTCGCCGCGCAGCCCCGCCTCGGCGCATGGAATGCACAGGATGACAGAGTTGGATCTGCTTTCACTGATTTGAGCCTGAAGTGCTGTAAAAATGTGGATGGCTACATAAATAACGGGATAAGTTGGTCATCGCTCCAGCGGTTTGTTTGAAATTCCTTGCAGATAAGACGCAGTGAGTGAAAAAAGGTGATGTCCGTTCCCCCAGGACGGCCTGGGTTTTACATCTTTGTTCATTTCTCGCTTTTCCTTCCATCGCAGTGAAAAAACACCAAGAAAATCAAGCTTAGTTTTACTAAGTCAGAGAATAGAAGCAATTAGGTTCCAACAAGAACTCCAGGCATTTCGTCAATCCATCAGTTCCGAGATTACACTTTAAATGTCATTTTAAGTGCCTCCCTATCAATTCCACTTTCTAAGAAACCACTGTGCTGTGGGATTAAGTTGACAATTTGTGGCTCGTTTCTGCACTTGCTGCCCTTTGACCCTCTGGAGGAGTATTTTCTCTGGACCAATAACAACCCATCAATCTTTGTAATCTTAACACACCACTTTCTTCAACTTCACCACCCGGTGACTTTGTCCGTGCAAAGCGAACATAAATACCGCGGGCTTAACGGCAGACAGCTGGGTGGTGTCAGTTTAGAGATTAGACTCGGTTTGAGATCCTCCAGCTTCATCAGCCAGCGTTCTTAACCTGCAAAGCGAATCGCCTGCTCAGCACATCGTTTCCGCCAAGAAGTAAACAATTTGTACTCTTACGTCATAGAGTTTAGTCCAAGTGTGGATTATAGTGTTTTCTCCCAATTACCGCTTTGTGCAGAACGAGATAAATGGTACCACCTGCTCTATGATGTCATTATGAATTAATGGTTACTTTTCAAACAGAATTAGCTAGGAAACATGTTGAAGAGTCAGAAGTAAAATGAAACATTTTTTAAACTTTACATGCTGTCATAATGTTATTACTTCATCAAAAAACATACCTGGAGTGTTGCCTTGATTTTTTAACATTTTTTTATTGCAGGTTTGTCATGACTTCCTGAAGACGGAGTTTCAGAAAGAGCCAGAGATTTTAAAGAGACAGGCTCACTTTGTAGAATGAAGTCAAGTTTCTTTTACATCATTTGATATTGATAGTATTTTCATAACAACATGATTACTTGATTGTCCTAGAAAATGCCACTTTGTGCCTGGAAAATGCATAATGCTGCCCCTTTAAGTGCATTTTTTTGAAATCATTTTGTTTTATCTAGTCAGAGAAAAAAATTTTTGTAGTTCATGAAGGCAAAGAAAAGAAGACTTGTTGTCATCTGTGGGATTTCAATCAGAGGCTTTGAGCTTCTCCAGGTTTTTGGTTAGTTCTTTGTGTTTAACACGTCCCTTTCTGAAAGGGACGTTTGTCAGGACAAAGGACAGATTTCCATCCCAGTTTGAATTTTCTAGAAGTCTGAGACAGGTTCGCTAAAATCTGCACTGGGAGGCTTTCGCCCTGTTGAGTCACTCTGCACACCATCCCCTCTCTGTGTTACGTAACGAAGCCATATGATTTCAATAGAGTAAGCACAAGAGTACCATAGCAATCAATCTTGAGAAACTGACAAACAAATTGAGGAACGGGTCAGAGTGTTTGCTTAAAGGTCGCTCAGATGGAGAAGCGATAGAAGAAAATGGTATGGTTCAGAATAATTACACAAAAAAAACCATCCAGTAACTCCTCACTGCTTCACTCATGCAGGATTTTTGGACCACTTCTACAGACTGGCATTGATGTTCTTTTTTTATTTATTTATTTTTTTTTGCCAGCTTCTTGAGTGTTTGTTCTGTCAGTAAGCACTGCCGGTATCCGTTCCCCCATCTGAATGTGGTGTTGTAGTGCTGCGGTGCTCAAATCAAAAGGCACGGTTTCCTCCTCTCTATTTAACGTTACTCAGTGGCGCTGGAATGATGAAGTCACTTTCCACTGCGGCGGAGAGGCGGCCTGTGGATGAAGTGAGTGGGTGTGTGTGCAAAGTCAGAACGGCTGCGTTTGCAGAGGGAAGAGGGTCGCCCCGAGCCGGACCACAAAAGAGAGAGGTGCTGTTCTTTGGGTCTAGTCTGCAGAGAATCACTGTCTGGGAGTTTGTTATTTAAGTCAATAACTCAGTCCTAACACGCGTCCGCTCGAGCACAGGCGCAGAACAACTTCACCTTTTGCCCCTTGAATGTTTCGGTGAGGGATGTCCACTTTTGCAAATCAGGTTTTGGAGAATTTTCGTTTTAGCATGAATGTTTATGCCAAATAAATATCATATTTGACTGAACTTGCAGTGTGTCTAATACAAAAGAAACAGACCGAACCATTCATTTTTTCAGGAAAATGGTAAAAACACATCAAAGAAAAGAAAAAAAAAATCCATTAGACACGTAGGTGGCTGAGAGCCGCCTTACAGAGCCTTCAGTCCCAGCAGCTGTTAAAACATGAATCTTGTAATTCAGTTTGACCTGCAGCTCTGTCACTGTCACTTCCAGTAAAACGTTTGCTGTGAAACAGAACATGTGTAGCGAAAACATGATGATGTCAAGCCAGGTTTTCACTCAAACATAAACAAAAAGAGATATTCAGATTGTGAGTGAGTGAATTTATTTTAGATAGCTGGACAGAAATACTTACCAATTGCTTTTTTTTTTCTGCTTCTTTCAATAACAATGTTAGTATCTTTATCTCTGCTGAGTTTAAACTGACTGAAAGTGAATTTTGTTCAAATCTGTTGTAGAGCCATCATCAGCACGAGTTGCATTTTGGTTCTTTTTTGGCCTGATGCACAAAGGATGGTGAAAAAACGTCGAAGCGTGTCACGATTTTCACTTCTAAATGTTTGAGTCTCATACAGAAAGCGCTAAAAGGTTTCAACTCTTCCAGCTCTCTGATGTCTGCACAAAATGTGCCAATGATTGTTTCCTCTCATCTCTGTCTGACAAAACTTTGGTACCGGTCTCTTCTCTTTTA
This sequence comes from Poeciliopsis prolifica, assembly GCF_027474105.1. Taxonomy (NCBI): domain Eukaryota; kingdom Metazoa; phylum Chordata; class Actinopteri; order Cyprinodontiformes; family Poeciliidae; genus Poeciliopsis; species Poeciliopsis prolifica. Next base: position 3,999,247 of record NW_026562396.1, read on the forward strand.
GACCCAGGATCCCCCTGGTTTTGTACCTATTTCCTTCTGTTGACACGGAAATGTGGAACATCTAAACAATCTCATTCCTTAAAAAATAAATGATGTGCAAAGAGAATCAGATGAGCTTAAAAACATTCAGTTCAGGGTTTACGAGTAAAAACTGGAAGCTGGAAGTCATTGCTCTGAGGTTTGGGAACTCAAACAGGCCATTGAAAATGTATGAAAATGTATTTTGTTGTCAGACAATTTTTCTGATTTGTAAATTGTTTTGCCCTTGTGTTTAGAACTGGAGCCCGAAAGCACATTGCTAAACTTGATCTTTTTTTTTTAAATGAAATCTAAAGAACACAGTCTGTAGATTTCTCAGACTGTGTTCCCAGTTACTGCACCTCAGCGATGCCCTGATCTTTTTTTTTTCTTTTTTTGGCTCAAACCAACGCGGCCACAACATCTCCACAACAAACCCAAACTTACACAACGCCTCCCCGCAAAACCGTCACTTCAGCAGCCGCAGGCGTCATTTATAAACTGCACTGTAATCATTTCCGCAGCGTTTGGCTGAACTTCGGTTCAAACTGATGTTCTATATGTGTGCGTGTGTGTGTGTGTGTGTGTTTGTGTGTGTGCACGTACATTTCTGCTAAACTTGAATTTGAAACAATGATTATATGCCTGAAATCAAACTTGCTTTACCTTTACTCTGCACTTTTATGTTCCCTTTCCCAGTGAATCATATAAACAACAGATCATGTCATCCGGAGCAACATGTGCACACATGGTGACAATCCGGCTCATCCTTTTAAACAAGCAACTGGCTGATGGTCGGCCTGACGTCAGCTGCTGGATCCCTGCAGGGTAGACCAAAGTGTGTAATTACAGGAGGCAAGAATTGGAAAGAGACATTCAAAACATGAGAGTTTGATCACATCATCTGGTCAAAGCTGCAGGGCAAGATGGTGATGTGTCATTTGTCTTCTAAAGAGCTTTTAAAAACGCTGCAGTGGCTGTGAAGCATGAAATACTTTAAAGTTCCCAGATCTTATAAAGTTTATACGCCGTCTTTTTTTATTTAGTTAGTTTTGCTACATTTTCTTGTAAGTGGTTCCCCCCCAGAGGAGGAATTAAGTTTACTGGCACTACTGAATGGACACCACCGATTTCTCTGACTGTACTGTACAACATTTCTCTTCCAAAAGTTTTTTTTTTTTCTTTTTAAAGCTTGCTTCGTCCAAGTTCTTCCAAATGGTTTCTCCATGAAGGGAGAGTTTATGCTGGGAAAGGTCTGGCGCTTTGCACACCGTGACTCACCCTCTCGCCGCTTCCCTGCGATTCTGTCGAGCTGAAACTCCCTGCATGTGAGTCACAGCCCACCTGGAGCAACAGGGGTCACTGTCAGTAAAACACAAATGCACCTTAAATTTAATTCTCTTCAGAAAATCATTCGACGTTGCCGTTTAAGTACAAAACACACGGTAAGGGTATTGTGTTGAGGGCTAACGAGTGCAGCACTGCCAACAGGACATTCTGGCATTTCCTTCAGAAAACAGCACTGTGGCAAATGGTCTGAAAAAGGTTGAGGCTGCTGCCAGGCTCACATGGAGCCAAATGGAGACCGGAGAGACGGCTGAGACCAAAAAAGGCTGCAGAGAGGAAAGAGGAGGCAAGGAATGGGGGAGGCGAGAGTCAAGAGGGGACGACAAAACAAGGGATAAGACTTGAAGGGGAACAACATCCTCACCCACATGAAGTTATTCTGAGGCGATGCTGCTGCAGTACGCTGCTGCTGCAGTACGCTGCTGCTGCTTCCTCTTTCCTCAACTAGTTTTTGCTTTAAAAATCTTCATTCGTCCACATGCATACATAACGAATGAACAAATTGTTTGTGTTTTATTTGTTTTAACTGTTGAATAGTTAATACAATCACATGCACTTCCTCAGCAGGGAAGAAGAGCAAACCAATCCCGCTTAGGTTTGATGAAGGCTGCAATTTGACATTAGATTGTGTTTCGGCCAATGATGATTGAGAAAAGAAAATATGACAAATGTGAACGTCGCTTTCGATCTGGAGTTCAGCCTCCAAGATTTTGAATATTTGAACCATTTCATGGTATTTGTTGAGTAATTTATCCAATGAAAAACCTTGAGAACCTCTTTATGATTCTCTCAAGAACATATTTTTTCACGTTTTTTTGTCCTTTTCACATGTTTATTTACTTTCACTTTTTTTATTCAACATGCAGTAGAATGAAGAAATTGTGTGATTAAAAATAACTACATTTAACAGGCATTATAAACTCTTTAAAGCGGAGATATTCAATCACCTTTCTCATTTTGCTCAGTGAATTTAAGACAGAGTTATAAAGTTTTTGAACGGTAAAGTAGAACTGTAATTCATACGACAAAAAAATAAAAAATTGTTTTGCTAGATTCAAATTTTGTCATATTTTCGCCTCTCTGAATGCCTCTGTGTGGATGCAGCAGACAACTCACTCATCATCATGACCTTATCAAATTCAAAGAGGTGCAACTATGTCCGTCCTGTCAGCCACTGGTGCAATTATTGCCTGGGTGTGAACTGTGAGGCGTGCTTCACTCATAAACCACAACCGCCTGCTCACTCACAGCTCCTCTGCTTCCAAACTCTGTCTTCACTCCAACAGAGGCTCTTTCTGCTCATTTTCATCAAACACCAGTAACTTAAAAACAGAACAACAAACAAAATAACACCTCAAATACCAATTTGCAGCGTGGAAAACGTGACCAAAGCTTGAAGTTTCATTTGAAAGGTGCAGCACAGATGTGTTGAAAGAGAGCAAATATAATTTGGCTATGTTTGCAGAGGTGTCTGCGCATCCCTGTTCATGACTTTGTTGGTGGATATGTCTGTGTGTGTGTGTGTGTGTGTGTGTGTGTGTGTGTGTGTGTGTGTGTGTGTGCATGGGTGTGTGTGTGTGTGTGTTCAGGAGGCTGGAGAAGGTGTGTAGACGACCACTTGCGTCCGTCCCTACGAGCCACATCACGAAGCCGTCACGTTTCTCTCTCTTCTTTTATCTTCCCATCACAGTCACATCTGATGAAAACAGTTTCCCACCACATGGGATGACTTCGCCAAACAGCCTCACGTGATCCTGCACCTCCATGCCGTCTAGACGGGAATGAGTGAGTAACAGCGATACCTACTCCTATGTACACACGTTTAATGACATTTCTTCTCACAAATTTGGAAAATATGTTTGCTTCATTACAGAGCAGCTGTATTTTATTCAGGAGGCAGAATGATTATTCTGTTTGGGAGTTGTCAGAACATAAACACTGCGCTGTTGCCCTGAGGATCCTTGCCTAGACGTTGGGCTAATCTTTATGCAACAACTGTAATGGGGAAGGGCAGACAATGCAAAAAAACAAGAGAAATAGGAGGCTTCAATGTTTTTTTTTTTTTTTTTTGCTTCTCTGAGGTCTTTATTTGGGGTCTCACCAGTGGATGTGATTTATGCAACAGATGTTGCCTGCAGGAAAGCTCCGACCTGACACATTTATCGTTCTCCAATCTCGAAAAAACAACTTGTCTAGATTTTTTTTTTTTTTGTCATTGTTCTCAAATGTTACAGGAAAAGGCCCACAATTTCTCTGCAGAGCAGTTGCAGCGCCAGACTGAAAGTGCTCTTGAAATAAACTGTATGCACAGATTCATTTTTGTGTCCAGTTTGTGGTGCGTTGCAAACTTCCCTGTCAAATTAAAGGACTTTTAGGGGGTTAATGGCCAGGAACTTTTTCCCAAGGCCAGCAAAACATCCACTAATCCACAAAAAACACTCTGTCTGTCTGTCTGCTTCCTGCAAGAGCTTGTGAGCACAAACTCGCCTTGGAGGGAGGAAGTCAGCAGCAGGCGGGTTCTGGCACAGGGGTGATGCACCAGTGCACATCGAAAACACACAATCATAGAGGGAATGAGAAGTCAGAGATGACTGGCTTTAGAGCTTACTGTAAGTTTTGGAAATGTTCCCTGAATGTGTGAAAACGTCACCTGCCCTCATGAGGAGTTCAGTAATTAGATACAAAATAATAAATTAACAGTAAAAGCAGTTTTAGTTGTGACAGGCATACAAGTTAAAATGGTTAAAATGCCATTTTGAACTTTTAACTGTTTTGCAGCACAAAACAAGAGTAAACAAGATGCTTCCTCTGCTTTTAATCGGGTTTTACTAAAACGGCTCTTCAGTCTGGGGATGACGCCCCGGGGAAAAAGGCAGCTTGTCTTTGACGGATCCACTACGTCCACTAAATCTCCCAATCTGCAAGCTTGAGGGCACCGGTTAGAAAGGTCCTCTTTCACCGAGTTACTTTTTGATCAAGTCTCCTGTAGCAAACGCATGTTGACATTGGAAAGGTCAGGCTCATTCACACCCGATGCGAGGACGTAAAAGCACAGGCCAGGTTTTCACGGCTGAGACGGGGGGAGAGAGAAAGTCATGACAGGGTGCCATCCGGCAGCTTGCAGAACAGCTAATGGGAGGTTTTTGACTCCTGGGAGTGTAAACTGCGACCGGCCTGGAGGTACGCAGCTGTCTGGGGAGGAGGAGGGAGCGTTTCTGCGGCCACAAAGCCAAACAGAAGAGGTGTTAGTCTTGGATCGGGATGGAGAAAGGTCAGAGAGGCTGTGGACGACGGACTCCCCTCTGTGACTATAGGTACCCTTGTGGCTTAGATTGCTCCTTATTACCTAACATCAATTACGGCAGCAATAATTACGATGGATCGCATTACCGGCAGCGTTTATAAGATTGCTGCCCATGATACAGTCACGAACAAGGTTTTCCTGGCTTCAGCGCTTTGGCAGCTCTGAGCATAATTTCATCATCCTTCAGCCTTATTCATATAAGGTCAATACCAAACGAGTGGGCTTGTTCATGGCAGGAATAGGATGTTCTGCTCAGCAAGAAATATGGGCTGTTAAATCTTTCAATGGCGATAGTGATGGAGTGACGGAGTGGTAAAGCAGACACATAATCTTTTGAGGCTGCTGATCTCAACACAGTTGTCCGTGGTTCAACTCCTGGCCCTGGATCATTTACTCCCTGCTCTCTCTGTCCATCTACTGAAGAATAAAGGCCACTACAGCCACGTGAACCTTTGACACAGAGTTCAAACTGTATCGTCTTTAGTTATGTTTCATGTTTAGCGTAATGCCTAAATCCTTGTCGGAGTAAATAAATCAAGAGCATTTATATTTTCTGCTTATTTGGATGTTAGGAAAAATAAATAAGGAAGGGTAAAAAGCTAATTAGCAAACAAAAATTGTATGCCTCTGGGCTACGGCTTAGATATTGTGTCTCGCTCCTCTGTAGTATGTTGGGTAAGTATTCGTGCTCGCTTTGTCCAGTCGCAATCTGAAACTGGGCATGGTATGCAATCGCTTATGGAAATCGCTACTTTTCAAACTTCCTCCCGCAGCTGGATTGCTAAAATGAGCTGTTAGGTCAACAAGAACATGGAGAAAAGATTCAGTTTAATCCGCGCTGCTCTTTATGTCTTTCCTTGTGCCAATACCGATTTATGAACATCTGCTTGTATTTAGCTGGACCTAAAAGTTATCGAGTTGCTTTCAGCATGAGGACAACAAAGACTTCAGGTCAAAGCCATCCGTTCTTTCTACGCTCACAACGTTGCACGCCGTTTTAGCGCCGACTTGCTCCTCTAGACGCTGGCTTCCTCATGACCTGTGTGTGTGAGTGTTGCCTGTGACTCAGTGTGTAATTCAGTGGATGTAGATCCACCATCAGCACCCATCGCTGACCTGACCTTCGTATCACTCTGCATCGCTCCGATCTCGTTTCCACCGCAACGCTGTTTTTGTTGCACTGTGTTTTGGAATCTCTGATTGATGAATCTTCAGAGTGTTTCCCTTCGCAAGGGGCGACTTCTCCGATGCGTCAACAGCGAAGCAGCAAACGGTTTTCACATCCTGTGCAGAAATTTTAGACTGATTCATGATGCTGACCGGTGAGAATGCTGACAAAGTAAAAGTGCGTTGCTAAACTATTTTCCGTCACCCAGTGACTGTCTGGGGCATGAACCTCTGCATAACGGTCATGTTCTTTTATAATTCAACATTCTGCTTATATTCTGCTTACATTGTGAACAGCAATGCACCGGTGGGACATGGAGACAGCAGCGGACGGCGCTCATCTCCTCCCTCGAATTGCATGAACCCATCGGCTCAACCTTCAGCATTACTGCTCCAAATCATCATTAACTTACTTCAACCCCAGTTACTTAATGTCCCCAGCCCCCCCAAAATACTTCACTCCCACCCCATCTCTATCCTATCCATCTGAGGCCATCTGGCTCTCACTCTCTGAAGTGCCAAGCCACAGTTTAGTGAGTTTAGGGTGGAGAACCAAACTTTGAAAACAAGCCGACCCAAGGCTTTCCATCTGCTGAACCTCTGAAGCTTTTGCTGAACTTTAAATTAGGGACAAATGCACTTGTAGGCTTAATTTATTCAAGGTAAGGAGTATTATTCCCTTGTCCTTTAAAATGAACTGTGTGGAGGTTTAAGAAGTTTAATTTTCTGTTTCATTAATCAGAGAAGACAATGGAAAAGACTTTTATAGCAATATATTAGCTCAGCTGCAAAAGATCCCAAATCAACCAACAGGATAACGTTTTATCTCTGCACTTTCATGTAGTTTTCAACACCAAGACACTTATTTGCCGAGGGAGATCTGAACCTAATTGTAGATCTTAAAGAATTATTTTCCTTTTCAGATTCATTATCAAATAGTTAATCAAACCCTTTTATCTTTATAAGACAACAAACTTTATCTTAAGAGACTAAAAGTGCTGAACTGCCAAGAAAAATATCTTACTTGTGCAAACTTTGAAACATAGAAGTTGTTCTATGCATGAAAAGAAATGACTTTGTAGCTACTCACAACTACAAACTTGAAAAAAACCTCATGAATTTTAGAGTATGCAGCCATTTCCTGAGAAAAAGCCACGTTCAGTGTCGTTTTGATATTCTTAAAAAAATCACAACAGTCTAAAAAGTGGAACTCTGCAGGACGTCAGGGCCCAGCTGACTCCTTCATGTGGGTCACCACAAAGACATACAGCATGGAGATGAATCCTGCCTGAAATATGGACGTTATGCAGGAAAAACAGACAAAGAGAGAAAACGAGAGATGAGGTGAAACACTTGACAAAAGCCAGGCTGCCTTCCAGAAGCTGTCAGAGGGTCGGCTCATAAATTCACGTAAAGTTCACCAAACTTCCAAAGACATTACATCACAATACGCCAAACCCACAATGTACGATAATAGCAGGATTTCAGGATGGGGTTTGTTTTATATGTTTTTTGTTCTTGCACAAGTTTCCCACCCGTGCTGCATGAGTGAACATCCAGGAAGCCTGGCGTACAGCATCACCGGACCTGGAAACGGCAGTTAAATAATACCTTAAGGTCTGAGGTATTTTGATCCTGCACAATTTAGGACTGTTACACAAATGGAAATAATTTAAAAGCTTTTTCCACATGGAAGAAAAATGATGACTCACTTATGTTTTGCTCACTTAAGCCAACAGGCTTTCATTTCCCCCCTGTTTCTCCTAATTTTGGTTTTACGCTCGTTGCCGCTGGCACCACTTGCGTCCTCTGTATTGTGACAGGAGTTGCTGTATACCGCAAACTACTTTCCAAGCGAGATCCATAAAAACCATTTGGCAAAGCGGGACGCTCAAGGAGCACAACAAGACCTCGTGCTTTGTCCTGTTTTTAATTGAAGCTGACTGTAAATGTCAAGAAAATTAAAGGAAGCTGTTTATTTATGTCTGGCATGCTGAGCTTAACCAGACAGGTCAAAATGAAGGAAAGGAAAAGCGTCATGGTGAACGAAACCAGGCAGTTTGGAAAAAAAAAAAGAAATATTTTCCAATGTAAGGAAACGTGATCATGTTTTTAGTATGTTTCTGGTACCTTAATTAAATCTATGTCTCGCTGAAGAACACATAATTTTATTAGAGCAAATTATGAGGCTTAGATTTAAATGAAGGTTTGGCATAAATTGCTGCAACAAAGAATTGTTTTGGAAAGCAATGCTAGAAATGAGTATGGAAGGTTTGGATGTAAAGTTATCTACATTCCTATTATTTATATAATAATACAGTATTTATTTAGATAAATGTAATTTATAAATAATAGGAGTATATTATTTATAAATAATAGGGGGAAAAATCCTTTGCAAATAGAATTCTTTGCAAAACCATGTGAAAATGTTACTAAATTACTCATGAGAAATTTTGAGGAAGAAAAAAAGCATTTCTCAAACTCCACAGAAATAATATGTGACCTTTGGCCTCAGTGGGCAGTCTGGCAGGGTTTCACTTCTCCTTATTCATCGGAGTTGTCATAAGTGTGATGTTGTCTAGTAAATTTAATAAATAACAATAATAAAATTATTGTTGATGGTCTAACTGTCTAGCTTGGCCTTGAAGACAGTGAGAACATAAATTCATAAACAGATAATGCATAGATCGGAAATTTTAACACGATGATGAAATACACACAGTAAAGTACACTGGATTTGGAGTTTGGTCCTCAAAAAAAAAAAAAAAAAAAAGATAGATAAGAAATACAAAGATGAAGGTTGGAGCTGATTTTACTGAAGGTCATGTCACGTTACAGTTTGAGTCCAGTCTTAAAAATGCAGCATTTGTGAATGTGATTGACTTTATTTGACCACGCTATAGTCCCACACTCCCTTTAGGGTTTCTTTCTAAAAGGGTGCATATCCTTCACAGAGAAAATAAAATGGCACGTTGCGATAGATGTTAGTCAATACACTGCTGAAATGAATTTGCACAAAAGCAAGTGTGTGAATACATGCTGTCCTTGCACAAAAACACCAGTAGATGGAGGTGGAATAAATATTGTGCTTGTTTCATCAAGCACAAAAAAAAGACTGCTTCCTTGAATTCAGAGCAATTCGTGCGCAAATATTTAGCATCTTTCTGTAGTTCTTACACTCCTTTTTACACCTTACAATCGCTTTTGACTTATTTCATGCAGCGAAAGTGACGGGTGAGTGTTGCTCACACGCAGGAGGATGATCCAGACTCCAGTAAAAGCCCTCCCCTATCCCCCAGTGCCCCGGGGCAGAGCAGCGTCCTGGTATAAAACCGCTCCGCTCCCCTCTCCTCATTCTGGTGCAAAAGCTGCAGACCGAGCTGAGCTGCCTGCAGAGGCTGAAGCTCCAAAACCTCTCCAAGCTTTTGCTTCTACACACCTCCGTCTGCCGTCCTATTTTTTTTTTAGGTGTTCTTTTTCAGTTAAATTTTTTAAATTAATATCATTACCATTTGCATTAAAATCCGTGTCCATCCACAAAATGACGCGTGGCCCGTTGACGGGGTTGCTGGTTGCGCTGTGCGTAAGCAGCGCGGTCCACTGCGCCCCGAAGAAGAGCAAAAGACAGACGGATCAGTATCAGGTGTATCCAGACCCGTATGACGCGTCCGCGCTCTCTCCAGGTAAACACAAGCTGCTGTTGGTCGTGTGTGAGTCCGTGATGCTTTGAAACGTGCAGGGTTGGAATGAAATGTGAGGTGTTGCGTCTGGTGTTGGTTCGAGAAAGATTAAACTTACCCGACTGCAACTTATAATGTGTTATTTCACTTTTTTTTTTTTTAAACTTTGTAGACAGCTGTGAGGAGAATGGTAACACTTACACACGGAACCAGCAGTGGGAGAAACCTTACCGTGGAAGCACATTGGTTTGCACCTGCCATGGAGCTGCAGGGGTCAAGTGCAAAACAAAGCCTGAAGGTCAGTCAAAATCTGAAGTCCACCCCTCCAAGCCAATGTCAACAATTTCAGATGTGTGTGTGTTTTTTTTTTAACAAAAGCACTGATAAGCAAAGTAAAAGGGCTCCAAAGATCCAGATGTTGGATTTGAGTATTTTCACACACATGCAGGACAACGGTCCGAGGCAGGCTCACAATGACTCCTGACCTTTCTGTTTCCTCTGCTTTTGTCTCAGCGGACCAGACCTGCTACGACAAGGACAATGCCCGGACATACCGGGTGGGAGAAATCTACGAGAGACCAAAGGACGGGTTGATGTGGGACTGCACATGCGTTAGCTCTGGGAAAATCAGCTGCACCATAGCATGTGGGTCACACTTTCATTCTGAAGCTCACAGGTCAAATTTCAATGTGAAACGACAGAGGTCTTGTTTATTAATGCTGCATGTCACTGTGTTGCCTTTTAGTGTTAGATGCATTTTCAAGATGCAAAAGCAATATTTGATAAGTCGATCACAAACTGACTGGTCCTTTTTGTGATTGACAGACCGCTGCCATGATAGTGGCAGGTCTTATAAAATCGGGGAGACTTGGCAGAAGCCACATGAGAGCGGTGAATACATGCTGGAGTGTGTTTGTCTCGGGAACAACAAGGGAGAATGGACATGCAAACCTGTGGGTGAGTGTCTCCCCTGACAGCATTAAAACGCTTTTAAGAGCTTAATCCTCAACCATGCGTACCCATTACTTCACTTATTATCTTTGCAGCTGAAAAGTGCTTTGATAGCTACGCCTCATCATCGTATCTGGTTGGCGAGACCTGGGAAAGACCATACCAAGGCTGGATGATGCTGGATTGCACCTGCCTTGGAGAAGGAAATGGGCGTATCAGCTGCACCTCAAGGAGTAAGTACAAATCAAAACTACGCTCAAGCAAATAGGCCTGGCTTGATTTTGTCATTATTTCCGAACCAGATCGTTGCAATGACCCACAAACCAGGAGGTCTTTTCGGATTGGAGACACTTGGACAAAGACTGACCCCAGGGGGAACGCCATGCAGTGCGTGTGCTTGGGTAACGGCAGAGGAGAATCGAGTTGTCAAGGACAGAGCACAGGACGAGGTGAGTTCTGTTAAAGGCAGTCATGTAAACACAAAAAATGTCCTCTAACTTTAGTCCTTGACATCGTTTTAACGATCTGTTAACAGGCGCTGGTGTAACCCACGCTCTGCTGCATCATCATGTGCCCACCACTGAAGGGACCTGCCGCACAGACTCTGGTTCCTCGTACTTTGACGGGCACCGCTGGATCAGAAGCCAGGGCAGCAAGCAGATGTTGTGTACATGTCTGGGCAATGGAGTCAGCTGTCAGGAATGGGGTGAGTATGTTACAATGGAACCAAAAAACTTGCTTCTTACTGAAAACTTGGGTACTGCGGTGGTGAAAATTAAATTTTGCGCAAATTCAATTTTGACTTCTGTCATTTTATGTCTGTTCTGACTTAATTATTTCCTGTTTGTGTAGAGGCCAGGAACCAGGCGTACGGTGGCAATTCTAATGGCCAGCCATGTGTTTTCCCATTTGTCTTCATGGGAAAGACGTACTACTCTTGCACTTCAGATGGACGCACTGACGGGCAGCTCTGGTGCTCCACAACGTCCGACTATGAGAGAGATCAGCGGTATTCCTTCTGTACAGAAAAACTTGGTGAGACTCTCAAACAGAGACGTTGTTTTTATCTTAACAATGACAGTGACTTTGGTGAGGTTTTGTGTTGATGTTTGTCAGTTTCTGGTGTCCAGATTAGAGTTCGGGAGTAACTGAGTAGTTTCTGTGAAAATTGCAGCCGTCGTGGTGACGCAAGGCGGGAACTCCAACGGTGCCCTTTGCCACTTCCCATACCTCTACAGCGGTCGCAACTACACAGACTGTACCACCGATGGCCGCCGTGATGGCATGCGATGGTGCGGTACCACCTACAACTATGACGTGGACCAGCGTTTTGGATTTTGCCCCATGGCTGGTCAGTGTGAGGTGCTTGCTGTACCTCGGATGTTTTGTAGGATTTCCAATAAATTCATAATATTAGGCAAAAAGATTCAAAGTAACTTTATCTGATGTTCATTCCCAGCGGATTGTGTCCTGTGTAATTTAATAACAAGGCGAATCAGAATGGGTTTGAGTTTATCTCACCCAACACACATAGCAGACAGGCTGCTGTAGCTCTTTAGAGTTATTCTCTTCCTATTTTATTAGACTAAATTTTGTTTTTCCAGGGCAAATAATTAATAAATATGAAAAAATTGTTGGTAAAGACTATCAAATCCACAAATGTAGCACAGCTCTAAACTGAATTGTTTGAACTGCGTGTGCAAGAAAAAAAACCCCAAAAATGTTGGTTTTGTAAATTTTATTACTCTTTTCCTAATTAGCCCATGAGGAGGTCTGCACCACCAACGATGGAGTGATGCATCGTGTCGGAGACAAGTGGGACAAACGGCATGACGTCATGGGTCACATGATGGAGTGCACTTGCCTGGGAAATGGCCGTGGAGAGTGGAACTGCATCGCCCACTCGCAGCTGCGAGGTGAGACGACAGACACCATGTAGAGTTGAAATAAAGATGGTTTAAAGTTGTCTTGAGAAGACGCGCATGTGAAAGCTTTCCAGTTTAGGGAGTGAATTCTTGCTTTTCTTGATGTGCTCAGACAACTGCGTTGTTGATGGCTTGACCTACGAAGTCAACCAGCAGTTCTCAAAGCGCCACAACGAGGGCCACATGATGAACTGCACCTGCTTCGGACAGGGACGCGGCTACTGGAAGTGCGACGCCATAGGTCGGTTTGTGGCTCACTGCCTTGGCTGGTGAATACTCCACATTTCCACATCCAACCTTCTCTGTCCAACCAGCTCAACTTTCCCATCTGCTTGGTTTTTCTCTACCAGATCAGTGCAGAGATCAACAAAACAATGTGGTCTACCAGATTGGAGAACAGTGGGACAAAGTCATCAGTGGATATCATTACAGGTGCACTTGCTATGGCAAAGGAAGAGGAGAAATGGGATGCGAACCCCTGCAGTCCTACCCAGGTAAGAGAAAAAGCTCTTGCATAAACATCCGAATTGATCTTATTTGTGGCACCTTTTCGAACACAGCAGAATTGTTTCCTGTGTAGTACACAACACATACATAAAGTCTTCATACACACTTTTAAAATATTTACTTTTGAATGGACAAAAAAAAAATCCTGATTTGCAGGTATTTTCTTTTTTTTTATGTTTTTGGGTGATTTAAGATTCTCTTGCGTAACAGTGGGAAACGCTGACATAAATATGTATCTGTAACTTTAACAGATGCCAACGTCTCTCATGATAAAGTCCTTCATTTCCCACAATCCGATTGGATAGTTTTATAAGCTAGCTCGGTGCCTAGCTCAATTTCTTCTCCACCAGGGAAACCACTGAACACCTATTAGTGCAACGACGTTCAGCCTCAACAGCTTAGTGTTGCGACAAAACTGCGTTTCCTCCTCAGCAGTTGATTGTGCAACACAAGTACACAAACGCAAAAATCTACCTTTGTGGATGTCGGCTTCATGTTCACCTGGACCTCTGAGGAGTGACGTATGTCGGAGGATGTTGGAGGCCCTTAGACCATCTTGGTTTTTGCAGTTTGCAACTTCACCACACGATGTCACTAAATCGTACACGTCATTCCTTTACGTTAACTTGAAGGTTTTTTTCTGTCATGACAACTTACCAAACTGTCAATTATTAATACATTCAAAGCTTAAATGCTTTATTCAGTATTTGCAGTTGTTCTTACCTTATTTTTAGATAATAGATGCCCCATAAATGCTAATTTTTTTTGCAAAGTTACTCACCATCCTATGCTGCATGTAAAACATAGCTCCTGTTCCTGTTTGGTGCATAAATGCTGGATTTGTTGTTTTTTTTTTCACTCTCAGCACCCTTGTCATTTCCTTTAACCTTTGAAGTTTAAAGTTTTTTTTTTCTCCTCCCCCACCTGTTGTTAAGTAATTTTTGTTGTCCTGCTCAGATGAAGTAATTCATCAGACAGGCAAAAGTTTTGGAAAACCTCCTGTCCTTATTTACACAAAAGTTGCCTAAACTGTTACTTTGACCTGAGTCGAGGAGCTAATGTTGACCTGAATTGGGGCAGCTGTGATGCTTATCGTTCCATCAGGGCCCTGTACAGTTTGTGCAGGGCGAACATCCAGCGAGCCCGTGCAATGAGTTCGTATGAGAACGAGGGTGCAAATAAAAAGTGATGAATATAGCACGAAGGTGTCATTTCAGACTGTAAGCCGTCTGTAGGTGTTGAGCCGGTTTAGCGTCGCCTGGTGGTTTGATTCTGACCCAAAACTCTGAATCGTGTAGTTGTAACTCATCAAACAGTCCCCAGGTCTCCACCGTAGGTCACACTGTCATGTGATTCACAAGTCTGTTTTTTTTTTTTTTCTTCATGTAGGCCACATTTTCATTTTGTGCTTTTTATTGATGTTTCTTCAACCATTTGCTGCCGAAACTCCTCAGGCGGCTCAAGACCCGTCCAGGTCCTCATAACAGAAGCAGGAAACCAGCCAGACTCTCACCCCATTCAGTGGAATGTGCCACCGTCTACCCATGTCACCCAGTACATCCTCAAATGGAGACTTGTAAGTCACACTGAGATTTTTAGGAATCTTATCTTTCCTGGTGATTGTTTTTTTTTTTTGTGAGATTTCATATAGTTTGTGGCTAAGAGTTGAAAATGAGGTGGAAAGTCTTTGTTGATTTAGTCCAAAGTTTGAGTCCATGAACTCTGTTGCACACACTGTTGTTCCAGCTAGTTTCCACACATTCCCTGTGCAGGTGAAGCCTTCATTTGAGTGCTTCTTGTCCAAATGTTGCATATGTTTTGTCTCTGAGTTTGGTTCTATGACGGACTGGTAACCTGTCTAGGTTGGACACCGTCTGTCATCAAATGACTTCATTAGTTTAAGTTGAAGAGCTCTCAAAGACGCAGTTAGTTTCATTTAAATGTCTTATGTAAAGCTTCTCAGCGGCATGAGAGTAAATATTCTTTATCGTATACAGACTTGGAAGCCTGTATTTTGTCTTTTTACTCTGTTCTGTAGAAAAACAGTCGCAACCCATGGAGGGAGGTCACCATTCCTGGCCACCTCAACTCCTACACCATCAGTGGACTGCGTCCAGGTGTGACCTACGAGGGTCAGCTGGTCAGCATTATGCACTACGGGCAACGCGAGGTCACACGTTTCGATTTTACAACCGCTTATGGCTCCTGTGAGTTCATTGCAGCGTTTGACCATCTTTCAATGCCATAAAATCAAGAACATTTTCTTAAAGAAAATGTTTTTTTTTCCCCCTACCCAACTAATCTCAAAAAGTGGAGACATGGGAAGGAGAGACGACGCCACCTCCGCCAATTGTGGACATGTCTGAGTCGATAACAGAGATCACCTCCAACAGCTTTGTGGTGTCGTGGACCTCGGCTTCTTCTACCATCTCTGGCTTTAGGTTGGAGTACGAGCTCATCGAGGAGGGATCCTCACCAAAGTACCTGGGTGAGTTTTTGACTCAGAATGATTTGACTTGGAGTTCACATTTAACTGTTTGAGTTGTGTTGTAACTCATAACCTCTCGGGTGTTTCATCAAACCATTTTGTGGTGCTTCAGATGTTCCCCGCACCACCACGTCGGTCACCATCAGCGATCTTGAGCCTGGCCGCAGATACAACGTCAGCGTGTACGAGATGCCCGAGGGAGACGGACATCCGAACCTCATCCTGACCACCTCACAGACCACCGGTTGGAAACATTTCTACCGCTTTTCTTAAATAACGATAACATTGAGAATATGTGAGATTTTATCCAACTTTGTAGAATTTGTTTGCATAACTTCAATAATTTCCTTTTTCCTCTGCCAGCTCCTGACACGCCCACTTTGCTTCCTGTGGATGAGATCACAGAAACCTCCATCCGCATCAGCTGGAGCAGACCTCAGGCTCCGATCACTGGTGACAACGCACTTTCTGCTTTTATTTCTCAAATGTTCGGGCTATGTAAGTCAACTCCATGCTTCTGCTCTCAGGTTACCGCTTGGTTTACACTCCGTCAGAGGAAGGCAGCAGCACGGAGCTCATCCTCCCGGACTCTGAGACTTCAGTGACCCTGGTGGACCTTAGCCCAGGTCTCCTCTACAACGTCAGTATCTATGCTGTGGAGGACAACCTGGAGAGTGAGCCTGTTTCTGTGCGGGTCAGCACGGCCGGCTCGCAAAGACGAGGTACACATTATAAATGGCTGCTTTGCAATATGTTGCAAATATAATAACAGCACAGATAATCAAATTCAGCGCCCATGTTTGAGGCTGGATGGCTCTTTGGTTTAGCTGTTTAGATTTGGAAAAACAATTCTTAAAATGGAAGGTCATTACAACAAGCTGTCAGGTATGAGTTATATAATATAGCTTCATCAGTAACTTAAATATTTTTCTCGTCTTCGCAATCTAAGTTTTGACCAGGATGTGATTTATGAGGGTTCCGCAAAGCCTTCCGAGATTAAGTTCTAACACTTGGAAAGACAAATGCTCATGGAGCCAACACCCCTACTAAAGCACAAACACCTCATAAATCTTTAGCACATTCTTTATAGAAGATCATCATTTCTTTTACTTCCTTGTGGGAAATCTGACACTTTCGTTATGCTTGAAAAATAAAAACAGATGTTGCAGGAAACCTCTATTATTTTCATTCCTTCTGTTGCTTTAGCATTTGCTCTGGATTTTCCACCTTGTTTGAGCCAAACTTTGGCAAAAACTCAACTTGGGAACTGTTAAAACCTTTATTGGAATTACCTTTCAAGTTTGGAATTTGAAAACAAGCTGGATGTTTCCTTTTTGATCGTTATAATCAGTCGTTTCTTTTACTATTACCTTTCTTCGTTATCTAATATCAATATGGTAGAGGTCTTGCAAATATTTTAAAGATCGTTTGCTTCATAATAAAAATAATATGAACATAACAAGTAAAGGAGAACTACTGGGCGACACAGATCATCAAATACCAATGAGGCAAAGGTCTTAGCTGTTCTAAGCCATAAAGTGAGTGTTCATCCATTTAAGAAGTAATGCTAAACAGATGTTTGTTCTCAAGAGTTTCTATAAACGTCATGAGAAACACCTGATATTTAACTATGTGTGACCACATCTTTTCCTTTCCACAGAACAGATCCCGGCTCCGACCGACCTGCAGTTCTATGAGGTTTCAGATTCCAGGATCAGCATCACTTGGACGGGTCCTCCCACCGAGGTCACCGGCTACAGGGTGGTCTTCTCACCAATGGGCCAGGACGGCACCGAGCTGCGGCCCCTTCAGCTGCCCGTTTCCCCCAACGCGTACGTCGAAATCACCCATCTGCAGCCCGGCGTGCTCTACCGCTTCTACATCTACGCCGTCAGAGGGGATTCTGAGAGCCAGCCGCTTGTTGGAGAAAAATCCACCAGTAGGTGGCGCTTTTTTTTTTTTTTTTTTTTTAACTTCAAAGCTCAGATTATGTAAAAAAAAATCATCAGATTACAAAGCACATACTGATTTTTCCACATGAGTTATGTCTTCTTTTCCCCTGCAGAGCCTGACGCACCCACAAATATACGTTTCACTGACATTGGACATGACAGCGCACTGGTCATCTGGGACGCTCCCCGCGCTGTTGTTACTGGTTTCCGCCTCCTCCTGAGCACCGAGGGCTCCAACCCCGTTGAGAGGAGAATTCCCGGAGTGGTCACACAGTACCCATTGAAGAATTTGCGCCCAGACACACGGTACATGGCGGAGTTACACTCTGTGCAGGACAACGTGCTGAGCGAGGGAACCACTGAATATTTCACTACTGGTCAGTTGAAATGGATAAAAACTTTCACCCCAGACTAGAATGTATTTTTGTGTGGAGGTTTTTCTCATCTCTTCTGTCCCGTTTCCAGCTCCTCGAATGGGAAATGCTCCTCCTTTCAGCACAGAGGTCACAGACACTTCCATCATTATCAGCTGGATACCTGTCCGCAGATTCAGCTACAAGGTAGGTCATCGGCGTTTTGCTCCGATAACTCCAAAACTGTCGCCGCTTTTATGCATCAATGACAAGCTACATCTCCATCTTCAATGTATGAAGCTGATTAGTTGATTAGTTGGGCTACTAACCCCAGGAGATTAGTTGTTTGCTGAAATGTCACGGCTGCAAACACTTTACAAAATGTCAATTCTTTCTTTTTTGGTCAGTTGTGAGCAGATTTTAGATACTGTGCTAAATTTTATGAGTGTCTGCTGATGATCAGAATGTTTTCTCTTTGCTTTCTTCAGCTTTCTGTGCTCCCGAGTGAGGAAGGCGAATCTCCTAGAGAAGAGACCTCGGACTCCGGGCGTATTGACATCAGTGGTCTGTTCCCAGGAACTCAGTACACCTACAGCGTTCAACCCATATTCAACGGCCGCAACCGTGGAAACCCCATCACCCGCAACGTTGTCACCAGTGCGTCTGTATTTCATTTCACTGGAGGAAAAACACAGTCCTGATAACACCTGCTCAACATGAATCTTTGTTAAAGTGTTTATAACCAGGATGATGTAATGCTTGTGTGAGCCAATGCAGCACTGTTTAAACAATTTGGCAGGACCTTAACAGCTGCATAAGATCCTTTTTCTCCTGTGCAGCTGTGTCTCCTCCAACTGACCTCAGAGTGGTGTCCAACCCGGACACGGGAGATCTGACCGTCTACTGGATAGCCTCCACAACACCAGGTAAATATTGACTAAGCACCCCACGCACCGCCAAGCTGTTGGATGGGACCAAGTCTAGACCTTGGCTTTAGATCCCTAATCCACCTGGACAAAGGTCTCTATTACCTCTTTCTCAGGGTCATATATCAATGTGTCCATTTCACTCCCCTATTCTCCGCAGGGATCTCTGGCTACAGAGTGACAAGTACGCCAACCAGTGGCCACAGAGGGAACTTTTTGGAGGAGTTTGTGGCAGCGGATCAAAACACATGCCTTCTAGAAAACCTCAATCTGGGGGTGGAGTACAACGTCAGCGTCTTCACTCTCAAGGGACCAGTGGAGAGCGTACCGATATCCACCGTTGTGACCCCAGGTAGAGCCACCAGGAAGGCATCTTCCCCTGTTAACCACACAGCTGTGCCAAAAGAGTCTGTTAATAGGCAGATTGGTTTATTATTCAGATAATCTGAAGCTGTATCTTTGTTCTCATCTTTGGGCCAAAGTTTCAAACCAAAAATCTCAAAGCTATATGTTAGGAACAAAACCTAAAGAAGACATGTTAACCATGGTGTTAACATGTCTTCACCTTTCAAGAAGCCTGATTTTCTGTAATTGTGGTAAGGCTCCTGTTTTTCAGGTAACTGTATATAAGTAAAAATATCTTGTGGATGAACAGAATCTGAAAGTTCTACTTTTAAGAATCTGGGAAAAAATCAAACCCTCTTTAAAAGACCATAAGAAAGGTTGATTCTTATTACAATGAAGTGGAGGATAAAGCAAAAATGTTTTTATTTTGGGTTAGGGTTTGGTACAACAAAAACCACTCTTAGTTGTTTTCTATCTCATGCAAGGACAATGTTTGTCAAACATAATGCGAGACATTAAAAACCTTCAAGAAGGTTTTAAATCTTTGTGCAATTGCTAAATACTAAAACTAACATGGACACTGACTGAGGTGTGAACTGCATGAAGATCACAGTTAATAAATGATGGGATCAAATTTTCCAGCATGGCCAATAACTTTAAACATTGCATGCATTTTTCATTTTCATCGATGGTTATTGTTAATTGTTTTTCTCATTTGCTGTGTTGTTATTTGGCATGGCTTCTGTCACACAATGCTTCTCTTACTGCTTTAGTTGGAATGACACGTTGCTGATGTAATTCTATTCTCCTTTCTGTCTGATTTTTGCTTGTGCTTGGGAACCGGTCTAACCCCTTTTCAGAAATCCCCGTCCCAACTCACGTTGACTTCGTCGACGTTACTGACACCACCATTGGCCTGCGCTGGATCCCTGTAAACTTTACCGCCATCACTGCTTACCGCGTAACGGTAGTAACCTCAGGCGAGAGCATGCCCATCTTTCAAGATATGTTGGACGTGTCTGCTGGTTATTACACGATTCACGGCTTGGAGCCCGGCGTGGACTATGACATCACTATCGTCACAGTTACAGAGGAGGGAGAGAGCAAGCCGACCACATACACAAAACAAACAGAAGCTGGTGATTTTTTTTTTACCACTTAATTAAAGGGGAGGGACGGGAAATTGATTTTGAGAGACATGACAACACACTCTGCATTTTATTTGCTTGACCCTTGTGTCAACTTTTACGTGCAAATACAGATTCCTAGCAAAATCAGATTTATTCTTTTTATCCATTCATATGCCTTTTGTTGAATTTAGCTATAAAATATGCATCTCGCTTAACTAATGTCTTATTGATACGTAACCTTCAATTTTTCATTCTTCCAGCTGTACCAGCTCCAACTAACTTGCAGTTTGGAGGTGTGGGTCCGGACCACATCCGGGTGACGTGGACCATCCCCAACATCGCCACGCCCAGTGAAATTTCTCGTTTTGTAATCCGCTACCACCCCGTGAACACGGACAACGATGTAAAGGAAGTCAATGTTGGTGGCGCCACTAACACCTTCCTGCTGCAGAGTGAGGCAACACGCAACTTATGGTGTCTGTTGAAAAACCAAAATTACATGTTGCAATCATTATTATTTCTCATTTTTTCTATAAAGACCTGCAGCCCAACACAGAGTACCGTATCGGTGTTGTCTGCGTCTACGGTGAACGAGAAAGTGAACCTGCTACAGGGACTCAGAGAACAAGTGAGTATTGTAGAGTATTGTAGAGTAGGCCGTCTTATGAAAGGTGATGTGAAAGCTGACGGAAACTGACAAAAAACGAAAACCTCAATTTTCATCAATTATATGATGAAAACTATAAGAAAACTAAATTTTCATGTAGTTTAGTCCCTGCAGGATACAATCAGTGGATTTACATTGTTCTTAATCAAACCAGTTCTTCAGACTTTATGAAAGTCTTTGAGAGAATTTATGTGAATCTTAACCACTGTTAGATGAAAACCCAATGAACAGGAGATGGGTAATCTCTTAAAGACGTAACTTTCTGATATTGCTCGTCCGCTCAGGATTTTGCTTTAATTTCTTTTTTTCTTCTCTCTTGTCCTCATTTATTAATTTGAAACAACCTCTAAGTCATCTCAAACCTTTGTTTTAGATTTCTTTCCAGATTTATTTTTATGCTGACTTCCAGTTCAGCTCAATTTTCTAAAACCTCCTTCCAGTTCTGGACTCGCCGACTGACCTGCGTTTCACCGACATCCGGACCAACTCCTTCACTGTTCAGTGGCAGGCTCCCATAGCTCCTATCACAGGCTACCGGTTTCGGTACCAGAAGACAAGTGGTGGGCGAGCCAAGGACGACAGGCTCCCCCCATCCAAGAACCACTTCACTGTGACCGGACTGGAACCCGAGGCTGAATACATGATATACGTGTATGCTGTCTATGGCAATGAGGAAAGTCAACCTCTAACTGGAACACAAGCCACCAGTAAGTTTTTTTATTTGTTTTTTTGAAGTGGGATCCTGCAGCTTGATCCTGTAATCTTTGATTATTACAAATGTTAATCTTTTACCTCTTTACTGCTTTTCAGTCTCTGATGCACCCACTGATCTTGAGGTAACATCGTCCACACCTACCAGCATCACCATCCGCTGGGACGCCCCTTCTGTCGAAGTGAAGAACTACAGGATCACCTACGGGGGCACAAGTGTGTAGCTGTGATTAATTTCCAAAGTTGGTCCACACTTCGCCAAAATGCAAAGTTTCACAGTAACATTTTGTTTATTTGCTTGTAGGTGGCGAATCTCCCCAAGAGTTTACAATCCCAGGCTCTCAGACCACCGCCATCATCACCGGGCTGAGGCCCGGCACTGACTACACCATCACGGTTTACGCCGTCACGGCACGAGGAGACAGCCCAGCCTCCAACAGACCTGTCTACATAACACACAGGACAGGTATTATGATGTGAACAAAAAAAACAAAAAACTGTTTGTTAGAAGGGATCTAGACGTTTCATTAATTCCCATTTTATTTAGATACCGAACCCCCCACTGACATGAGGGTCACCGATGTGACCGACAACGGCATTAAAGTGCGCTGGTCTCCGCCTCAGGGTCCAGTCAGAGGCTACAGAGTCACAGTTGCCCCCAAGAATGGTTTGGGACCGTCCTACTCTGAAGTCGTGGCTCCCCGTAAGATATGCTATGTTCTTACGTAACATTCGTAAATACTTAATGTTATCTTCCTCAAAAACTGACCTATTTTATTTTTGCTTTGCAGAGACGACAGAAAAGTCTTTCGTAGGTCTGATGCCCACAGTTGAGTACGTTGTCAGCGTTTTTGCCTTGGGCAGTGGTGGACAACCCTCTTCTCCTGTTGTGGAGAACGCTTTCACTGGTTAGTTTAATTCAAACATCTAAAACTGGTGCAAGAAAAGGACTGCTTTGATAAAGAAAATTACGTCAGATGCTGTTAAGAGGCTTGCAATGACATTCACATGTAATAGAAAGCATACGTTAAATGTGGCGTATGGGAGTTTAAAAAATCTTGTGGTGTTAATCTCATTTTGGGAACAGGGTAAAAGTAGATGATGCGCAAAGCATGTTATCACTCAAGCTTTGCCATGAAAGGAATATTTCATCCTCCGTCTTTGTTGCAGCCATGGATCATCCCAAGGATCTGATCTTCTCCGACATCGACTCCACCTCCATGCGCATCACGTGGGAAAGCCCCGAAGGCACGGTGACGTCTTACCGCGTTTTGTACTCAAGCTCAGAGGAGGGAGAGAGAGAACTTCGCCCGGCTCCCACAGGTGATCATGACAGCGCTGTGCTAAAAAATCTCCGTCCTGGAACCGAGTACACAGTGAAGGTCATCGCCTACAACGGCCGGACTCCCAGCACACCTCTAGTGGGAACCCAAGCAACAGGTAGAAATTCAGGAAACATATTCCTATGCAGGACTCGCAGACATGCAAGCTTAATGTTTGCTGTGGTGACTTTGTTTTAGTCATCCCTCCACCGACCAACATGATGGTCTCTGAGGTTGGACCGTCTTTCTTCACGATTACGTGGCAGGCTCCAAACGCCCGCCTGACCGGCTACCGTGTGGTCGTCACCCCGAAGAATATCAACAGCCCCCGCAAAGAAATGAACGTTGCCCCAGATACCACGCGTGTCGTTGTACCAGGGCTTATGGTAAACAATGTTCTTGTACATGAATGAAAACTGAGATAAATACACTTTACTCAGTGCTGGCATGTCAGTAATATGTGTTTGTCCTTTAGGTTGCAACAACATATCAGATTCAGGTCTATGCCTTGAAGAACTCTGTCACCAGCAGACCACTGGAAGGAGAGGCAACCACACTGGAAGGTCTGTGGCTTCTTTACTTCCCAAAATGTGTTCATCCTTTGCTTGCCAAAAGGAAGCCATTTTGTAATCTTCATTAGTGGTTAATATTAAGAGTTTCTTTCTTTTTCTTTTTGGCTTCATCTGAGCCACAGAGGCCCTGGTCAGAGCCATTAGTGGAGTTATTGTTGGCACCAGCTTTATGGCCTTTGTTTTTATCTCGTCTTTTAAACAATTTCTGAACCATGAATTCTGTGTTTGCCTTTTTCTCTTCTAAACTCCCGCCCTCAGCAATAACTTTTCACATAATACGATCTAAATCTGACAATCTCATTGGATTAGGATTAGTTTGCTTCATTTACACTAAATTTTGACCACTTTGAATTCAATAGACCAAGATGTGAATTGGATTTGTTTTTCTTGTAACAGAGGAAATGAGCTTTTTGTTGTAAACCGGTGGCATAGAATAATACATTTTTAAAAGCGTAACCTATTACTGGCAGGTCAGAGGGAAGAGACCTCTATGAAAGATTACTGAAACAGCAGGCAAAACATAAAGAAATGACAGATGACTCTTAAACTGTTACATTTGTAGAGCTCACTGATCTGTTGGTAATTTGGTCAATGCAGAGGTCAGTTCTCCTCGCCGTGTGCGAATCATCGATTCGAAGGAAACCTCTTTGACTTTGAGTTGGCGCTCCAAGGGGGAGACGATCACTGGCTTCCTTCTTGAAGCTACGCCTATGAGTGGATCTCGTGACACCATCAGAAGGACCATCCCAGGAGACACATACACCTACACTTTGACCGGTAGACCTCGTCTCTCAGCTACATGAACCGGTTCGTTGTCTGAAGTGATTTGTTGAATGGGTCTCGCTTCACAGTGTGCGTTTTTGTGTTTTTCAGGTCTGCGGCCAGGAACCTCTTATTCCATTAACTTGTATACTCTGAATGGAAACACAAGGAGCGCTCCGTTCACTCTCCGGGGTGATACAGGTATAAAACGAGTCTGTGTGCCTTGTCTTTTAAACCTTGGGAAGCATCGGTGTGGCCATAATTTGACCTTCATAATCACATATGGACATGGTTGAATAAAAAGAGTGATGCACAATAAAAAATACGCTTTCTCTTGAGTAGGTGTAAAGTTAAATTATTTCATTTTTTACACACAGTTTGTTAGTAGTAAGACTTGGACTACACCAACATTCACAATAACAACACTTACTGAATTTGTTGTAAAACTTTACAAAGTTGATTTATTTGAGGTATACCTTCCTTTTATAAAAATGGATCCCAGTTTTCATTGATGTTTTAGCTTATCAGAACAAAAGTTTTTGAAAATAGTTCATGACGCATGATTTTTTCTTTTTCTTCTTCACAGTAAAACCTGTGGTCCAGGCTCCTACCGGCCTCCAGTTAACATCCATGACCCCCACATCCATTTCCTTCACCTGGCAGCCTCCTCCCACACAAATCACCGGATACTACATCACCTACGAAGAGACTGGAAGAGCCCCACAGGAGCTCATCCCACAACCCCACGCTGGCCAAAACTACGCCACCATAACTCGTACGTCCAAATCATTTCTTGTCCAAGTAATGGAATCTAATTTCAGAGTGAAATAGTACCAAAGTCGTCTTAAAATAGCCACCCTTAGTATATTTTTTTGACACTAATGAATTAACCGAACGTGACATATGATGTTTCTGTTCAGGTCTGAAACCAAACACAGACTACATCATCAAGATCATCGTCATCCAGAGCGGACAGAGGAGCACACCTCTGGTGGGAAGGATCAGAACTCGTAAGTATTCAGAATATTTACCTTTTATATTAAAAACAAAGTGGTTGCAGGTAAATGAGTTGAAAAATGTCATGTTTGAGCCTCTGCTTGTATTTGCTCAAATGCATTTTTTTAAAATTTGCTGTAGGAAGCCTACAGTCAAGCAGTGTTTGGCTCTTAAAAACATAATAGTTTGAATGTCTTCACAAATGTCATTCAAAAATATATGCGTGTGTTTGCAACGCTATGTCATGAAACAAAAGTTGAGTTTCAGTCCAAAGCTGCAGATGTGCTGCGTCCTGAGTGGCTGCGATAAATTAGCTGCACCGTCGCTCTGCCTCATCTAACCGGCTTGCTTCCCTAACCCGTCTCTCCCGCCCAGAGTCAGACTCCCTGCGTCCCCAGCCTCTGCCGCCGCCGTACCGCCCCGGGGCCGGCGACCGGCTGGATGTGCCCGAAACTGACTTAGACAACCAAGTCCAGTTTACAGGACCCAACCAGGATGTAGTTGGGGGTCAAAGCCAGCATGTGGAGTTCACAGAGTTTAACAATGGAGGCAACCCGCAGTCACCCAGTGAGCAAGTCCGTGAGCCCCTGGTCTTTGTCCCTCTCCCCGATGCAGAAGGCCGTAGACAGCCTGTTGTGAGGCTCAAATTTCCCATCAGAGCCTCGCTTTTTAATCAGACAGGACTGCCACAGGAAGCCCAGACTCAAACCAGCATCTCCTGGAAGCCCTACAGGCAGAGCAATGCCTACTTCCTGTCCTGCAATCCCCTCACAAGCAGAAATGAGAAGATGTTCACGGTAAGAAGTGAGACCCAAAAGATTTCAGTCAACGCAGCATGCAGCTCATTTCAAATTC
Source organism: Poeciliopsis prolifica (assembly GCF_027474105.1). Taxonomy (NCBI): domain Eukaryota; kingdom Metazoa; phylum Chordata; class Actinopteri; order Cyprinodontiformes; family Poeciliidae; genus Poeciliopsis; species Poeciliopsis prolifica. Next base: position 4,025,225 of record NW_026562396.1, read on the forward strand.
AATCAATTCTCGATCTCCAGGTCCGCCTGCCAGGCACAGCCACCACCGCCACCCTGATAGGACTCACTCCTGGAGAAGACTATAACGTGATAGTGGAGGCGCTGCTGGGAGCGCTCAAACAGAAGATTCTGGAGCAGAAGGTCACCGCCGGAAACACAAGTAAGCTCAGTGTTCAGGGAAATAGCGATGGACTCCAAATAGGACAAAACAAAAATGTTTTAAAATATAGCCTCTCTGATCCGTTTGGGGAAATATGGAGCAGAAACAGACTCATAGTCGTTACTGCTGTAATGACATTAAATGTTGGGGTAAAATATTACAAACATTAGAAACGATTTTTATCTTACGTAAAAGATGACGTAAAAAAATAATAAATTATATTCTTTAACATTAATTAAATTTGTTGCCGAATTTTTCTTCTTTTTTTAATTCTACTTGTCAGCAAAGACTTTAGCACATGGATGTAGTTCAGAAATGATGATGCTTACCAAGTTAGCCAGATTTATAGTTCTAGAATTGCTGAAGCAATACAACAGAAATGTCAAAATCCTGTTCTTTTCAACCAGAAAATTCTCACAAGAAGAATCCTAAACATGGTTAAACACTCAACATAAATATGAAACAATTTGCAGATCGGATTTCATATTTCTGGAGACTTGCTTGAATCTTAAAATCAAGTTCATAAGCAGAGTACAAAAATGATGTTGATCTCTGATGTCCCATTTTTGCTTCTCCATCCTGACCCTCTGCCAGTATCGAGCGGAGTCCCCTCCACCAACGAGCCATGCTACGATGCCTTCACTGCCACCTACCACGACGTCGGAGGCGAATGGGAGCGCATGTCCGAGACGGGCTTCAAGCTGTGGTGCCGGTGCCTGGGCGGCGGTCACTTTCGATGCGATTCGTCGAGTAAGTTTTGCTCACGCGTGAACACAACCGAGCGGGTTTCTCTCGACCTCCGTAACGGTTTCGTCTTGTACTGCAGAGTGGTGCCACGACAACGGCGTGAACTACCGCATCGGCGAGCAGTGGGATCGCCAGGCCGAGAACGGACACCTCATGAGCTGCACCTGCTTGGGGAACGGCAAAGGAGAATTTAAGTGTGAACCACGTAAGGCTTCTTTCACGCCATTTTCTGATGCGGTGAGGCGTTTCCAATAGAGCTGAGTTTCCCTGTGCGCGCCTTTCCACGCAGACGCGTCAGTGTGTTATGATGAAGGCAAAACCTACCAGGTGGGCAGCCAGTGGCAGAAGGAGTACCTGGGCTCTATCTGCACCTGCACTTGCGATGGAGGACAACAGGTTTGACAAATCAAGCTTCCATTCATTTGTTAGATGGAGCCTTAATTGACGCGCATGCTTGTGCCTCACAGGGATGGCGGTGCGAGAACTGCCGCAGACCAGGCTCTGACGTCACCCTGTTGGAGTCTACTAGATACGGAGAAAACACGCTTCGAAAAGTGAGATGAATATTATCGTATTCTTTTGCAGGTGTTGAATATAATTCCTTTCGCCAACCCCTCGTGTCGACGCTGCGCTCCTCTTTTATGTTGCAGAACATCCATTGCCCCATCGAGTGCCTGCGACCCGAGCTGCTGGCGGATGGAATCGCTCATCAAAACGCTCAGGAGTAACTCCTCGTACTGTCACGTGACTCCCGCTTTCACCGCCTCAGTTGCTGCACTGTCCCACCTCGTCAGTGTGACTGCATTATCACTTTCCACGGCACACTCACGAAGCTTCCTGCCCTGCTGCCTGATCTGTTCAGATCTCTTTTGCAAGCCAGTCAGTTCACTGTTGAAGACACCTGCCTCATGACTGAACTGAGGCCTCTAGTGACCCATTACAGCTCCATGTAAATAAGGTTATCAAGGCTACTTATCCAGCTGGCATTTGTTTTCCATTTGACATGTTTTGGATCTACTCATCATAAAACATTGTCACAAAGTAAGCACTGTTTAAGAATTCAAGTAGTTATTAGCGTTTTTATCTGTCTACAGGGACCTGGTTCTTTCTGTAACCCTTCAAGTGTGAAGGGTCGCACTGTGTGATTGACAAACTTTAGACATCTTTTTTTTTTTTAAACCAGTTCATCCCTTTAATCACGGTATTCGAATGTTTGAGCTCGGCTTTGAGAATGTGAACCGGTCTATTTTTGTACTTTGTCAGCGCCAATGTTGTGTTTGTCTTTGACAAAAGTCCCTTGTTTTAATAAAGCTGGAGAGATTCTAAATTGTGAATATTGTGTGATCATCTATGCCATAGTTTTTGTTCTGCATACAAACAGAAACTTGGACACCATGGGAAAAACTTAACTTTTTTTTTCAGATGGAAAGCACTGATGTCTTGTATAAACAGATTTTTTTTCTGGATATTCAGTTTGCATGCTAACAAACCTGGGCTTTTTGGCATGCAATCAACTGTGTAACATTCATTTTGTTCATTTGTTGCCAACTTTAAATTAGTATAAAAACACTCAGATAAGCTGATTTTTAAATCAAATGAGCAATGCGACCAAAAGTAGTAGTTGTTTTCTAAATATTGGTGAAACAAACTTGTCATTTTTCAAAAACAGCAATGAATGTGTCAAATTCAAAATTATTTAAAATAATGTACTAGAAAATGTTTTGACCTAGTGATGTGACTGAATACCAAGTTAAAAACTTGAGAAGCAAGATAACAGGCCACAAGAATAAAAACAATACTACTCAGCAGTTTATTTGAATAACCTACATTCAACATTCACAGCTACTTTATTGCTCCCCCATATTAGAGCGCAGCTAATGTTACAAAAACAAACCAGTAGTGATTTCTACACTTCTACAATAGTAACAGCAGGAATGTCTCAGTATCAGAAACGTTGCTAATGCTCAGTGATGGAAGAGTCGCAGGCTGGTGTGCACCAGAGTGATCCCCAGCTCATTGCAGGAATTAATCACAACCTCATCAGCAGCAGAGCCTGCAGGAGCTGCGATGTACTCAACGCCGCTCTGCATACAGACAGACAGAAAGAAGAGACATGAGAGGTGGTTACCCTGCAAGCCGGGCTGACTTTCATGCATCCTAAAGAGTGTGGACATGCTGAGAGTGCAATTTACCCGTTTGGCTCGATCTATGTTGTCTCTGAAGGGAAAGAAGGCGTCAGAGCTGACAGCGACGGCCTGCAGGGAGCTGATCCAGTTCTTCTTTTCAGTAGCCGACAGAAACTCCGGTACCTCTTCGTACATGGACTTCCAGACATCCAGGTCTGAACCCTGCAAGCACAAAATGCACATACGACCTTAAAAAAACAAAAACAAAGATAAATTTCCGTTTTGGTCACAGACCACAAATCTTTCAAACTAAACACTCTTTTCTGCTGCTGGTCTGACAGCGTGGGTGAAGTTGTAGATTGGGCTGAAATGATTAATGGAGATAAATTATTTAAATAACCATCAACTAATTTAGTAATCGATTAATTATTACAAGGTTTATAAAGACTCAAAAAGGTAATTTGCTGAAACACAAAGCAGTAATTACTCCAGAACTGTACAAAAAATATATACATTTTGCATTTAAGATAAAAAAAAACATCTTTGTAAATATGTACTACCCAGAACTCTTTACATAACAGTTTTAGCGCAACCTGGTTCAAAATGTGTAAAAAAAAAAAAGAAAAATTTTTTTTTACCTTTTGCTATCATAAAATCACTCAAACACATCATCCCTGCTCTGTACTGACTTTAAGTCAAGCAGAAAGTGTTTTTTACATGTTTATGTTAGACATATTCTTTTCTGGATAATTTGCTGCAAACAATGAGGCTAAAGGAATGCTATTATTGCAATCTAGGCAAAAAAACAACTTACAATTCTCTTTTTAAATACAGAAATAAATATTTGTTTATTTGCATCTTTTAATGTATTTCTAATCTACAGAATGTGCCAGTTTTCTTATCAGATTAATTGTCAGAATAATAAAACACAAAACACAAGTTGCCAAAATTAAATTGAACTTGCTTAAGTTACTAAGCAATACAGAAATATATTGCCGATTTATGTTAAATTTGTCCTTAGTAAACAGTTTTTAGTTTAAAAGCAGGTTGCCTCAGTCTGCCACCAATTACAACACTGTGCACATTCAGAGGGATGCCATAAATCTGAGCTCAATGATGCTGCTAACCGGAAGGTCATTAGTTGCAGCGAAATCATGATTTTGTTATTACATTCAGTTCTTCCTGCACAGATGCACACACTTCTGAACTGATGAAATGCAGGAAAAGCTACTAAAACATGCTGGTCATCTCCTCCTCACCTCGCCAACGGTGTCGCTGACAAACTGGTCGATGGCGTTAGCCATCTCTGCTCGCTTCACGCCACTACGAAACTTCATGCTCAGAACACGAGGGTGGTGTCTGAGCCACCAGTTGTCCGCCTTGTCACCCGCCAGCCGCATGCAGTGGATACGAGACTGCTGACCGGCGCCAATGCCAATGACCTGGACACAACGCAGACGAGTGGAAAATTCACACCAAGTCGGATCATTTCATTCAGCTTCCAGACTGGACTGACCTGTCCGGCTTTAGCGTAGCAGACCGAGTTGGACTGGGTGTACTTGACAGCGATGGTGGCCACAGTGAGGTCACGCAGGGCGTCCTCAGACAGCTTGTCGTTAAGGTCAGAAAGCAGTTAGTGTTGATCGTTCGGGCCGTGCAGGTGAGCAGCGGCGCATCGCAGAGACTCACCGAACCCTTGGAAACAACATTCCTGAAGAACTCCTTGTTGATCAGAGCGTCGTTCCTCTTCTGCTTGAGGTAGAGACCAAACAGCACCCTCACCTCAGTGCTGTCAGGCTCATAATCTGGATCCATCTGGAAGAAAGGAACAAGATGAAAAAAGAAATCGATTTTATTAAACACGAAAAAGCATTAAACCGAAGCAAACGCAGCACCAGGTTTTGCTTAAGTGTTTTTGTGTTACTCTAATTATGTAGGAAGGTAAAAACAGGTTTTCTCTATTATCAGACTTGAGGGAAGCAGAGTTAAGCTGGAGCCGTTTACTTCAGTGAAACTTGTGTCATGTTCACCTGAAGCACGCAGTAGTTGCCGTTTTTCTTTTTCGAAAGGATTTTGAGCGCCTCCTCCTCATAACCAGGAGCTATGATACCATCCGACACCTGAAAATCACCAAAGCGAAACAAACAGTGTTAAAATGCAAAATAAGAATCACCCACTCATATTCATTTCTTTTTTATTCACCTCTCTGGATATAATCTTGGCTGTAGGAACGTCACAAACATCCGACAGAGCAATAAAATCCCCAAAAGAAGACATTCGGTCTGAGCCTGGAAGGATTTCATTAACGTCAACGGCATAGAGATTCAAACACAAAATACTTTACATTAATAAACTCTCAGCCTGTTTGACCTCTTGCTCTTGCGTACGCTGTGGCCAGAGGGGTGAGATCCTTCAGCATGTCATGGACCATGCACACTTTGGCTTCCTCCTCACTCAGAGGAACTCCTACAGCAGCTCCTGCAGCAAAGAGGCGGAAAAACCATGCAGATAAAGCAGCACAGATCCCGCCTCCGACATTCTGAGGAGCGGCAGTGTGTCATCGTCTCACCGGCAGGGCTGACGTGTTTGAAGGACGTGGCAGCAGCCACGCCGAGGGCGGCCTTCAGCTCTCTGACCAGCTGCCAGGCGTTCAGAGCGTCGCAGAGGTTGATGAAGCCCGGAGAGCCATTCGCCACTGAAGGATAGAAAACGTTGAGCTCAAAATTATCCATGCACATTCCTTGGCAGACGTTTCAAAAAATATTTTCATCTGGACAAAAAGTTTGTTTCAGATAGAAAATGATGTTTTTGTAACGTAAAAAAGAGCATCAGTTTGCAAAAGATGATTTGTTTTCAATTATATTAAAGTTGGCAGGTCAAAAAAAAGTTTCTATTTAATATTAACTGAAAAAAATACAACAATCAAATCTTTTTTCTTTTCCTTTGATGCATTAAAACTACAAAGTTTTTATATGCATATTAATAGTAATTACAGAGAAACTTGCATTGTGTTCAAGTTTTCACACTTTGAAATTTTAATTTAATTTTAATTTTGAGCCGCTCGTGATGCGTCTTACCTTTGAGCGGGAGCTCGGAGCGCAGCGTGAAGATCTGGGCGGGGGCTTGGTGGGGGTTCATGCCGTAACGGAGGGGCAGCTGGGACACTCCGCGACTGTACTGCCCCCGGAAGTAGTCGGATATGGCCTCGTCATACTGCGCTGTGTGTGTGAAGGCCTGGAGAGGGAATCAAAGATACACGCGTGAGCCCAGTTCACATTTAAGACTTTGACTAAAAACTCACTTTTTGCCACAAATCCAACTAGAGTCAAATTTGAGGAACGTATTTGTGTCTGCAAGCTTCACTCATCAGTTATGGTTAAAGTTCAGGTGCCTGAAATGCTAAAGCTGTGACCTCTGACAACATCTGTGATAAAAAGCTTACTTTGTTCTGCTCTGACCATCACTTTTACACATGCACACACATAAGAAGAAAAAAACAACAACATATAACGCTCTTTATGGATTATTTTCCCAGAACAATTCCAAATCTAAAGCACACACACAAAAATCCAGACATTTAATTGCTTTCAAGACATCAGTCTTGGCTGTAGATTCCAAAAGTAATGAAACAAAACAATGTTGAAATGGTCTAGGATTTTCAGACTGCTGCAGGTCACTGCTGGACTAGAAATAGAAAATATATGAATTCTATTTGAATGTAACTTTCGGATTTGTAAAATATTTTTGTATAAGAACTGGAGTTAATTCAACCAAATGCAGCTCAAGTATAAGCGTTTGTGAACACCTGCAAATTTATTCAATTGTTTGAAAAAAATAAAATGAACTTTAATAGTTAATGGAGGGGGTGAAGTGGAGAAGTCCTTCAGTGACAGACTGCTGCATCCTACAGGCACAAATGAGCATCGCTGTAGTTCCTTCTGCAGACTTTATAACCACCACTGATCTCAAGAAGTTTTCACAGCCCTGCTATTGTTGGGATTTTCTCATAATTTTCTTTTCTCATCCCTAACTTAAATGCAAAAAGATACATACTCATTTTGTACATTTTAAAAAACCAATTATTCTGTTAACTGCATAGTCTCTTTTATTTTGTAAATTTGTCTTGACTGCACAGTCTCGCTTCTGCTTTTTTTATTTATTTTTGCCAGTTGTAACTGGTACAGCTGAAATTCCCCACTGAGGGGCTATAACGTTTATTTCTATTTCGAAGTTTTAAAATCAAGTTGTGATGAGCCTAGTCACAGATAAATCATGTCATTTAAATGGAAATACACAAAAAAAGATATTTCCATTATTATATTTTTATACTTTAGAAATTGGAATGAAAAACAACAAAATGTCCCCACTCTCAATTTGATTTAAAAAAAATATATATTGAAGTGAAGGACAGAAAAACAAAGCAAGACATTTCATACAATTGTCAAAACTTGAGTCAATTAGAAACTTCTGCATTTTAAACACAGCAAAGGAAAATACTGTGGGGAGAAAAGGAAAATGCTTCACTTTTAAGGCCAAAGTCCTGCGGGTTTCCAGGGTCGTATCTTTGTCTCCTGAATTCTCCATCTCCTTGCCAACCAGCGAATAGTCAGCCGGATCGCACACAATGGTGACGCGAGCGTGGTTCTTAGCCGCTGCTCTCAGCAGAGTCACACCGCCTGAAGAGACACGAACAGTTCAGACTTCTGCATGACAACCACTGTTGGTGGTTTTATTTAAAAGTTTCAATCTTAGCTTGATTTACCGATATCGATCTGCTCGACAGCGTCCTCCACAGTCACATTTGGGCTTGAGATTGTCTTTACAAAAGGGTAGAGGTTGCAAACCACCACTCTTTAAAGAACAAACAGAAAAACAAGTTTACTCATTTTCTCAGGAATATACTCGAGCTTCATCCATTCACAAATAACCAGAATTAACACTCGACGGATTAAGTACGTACGGGTAGCATCGTAACATTGGATCTCTGAAGTGCTTCCTCGTTTTATTTATTGATCGTCAGTGAAAATGCAAGTTTAAATATAAAAATACTTGGGCTTTTAATGCAAACCTTTAGGCTTACATCAGTTTAGGAAACAAAGATGTTTCAACCTTTTTAGACATGGTGGACCAAATTACGAATGCAGTTCCTCTGGTTTTGCTTTCTGTACAATAATAATCACCGGTAGTCAGTTCAAGATCCCTAAATATTTAGTGTGCATTGCTCTTATTTCACTGGCTTCCGCTACACTTTTCTCTAAAGCCTCACACAGTAAATTTCCTCAATCACAGAATCCACTTGGTGTTGAAATAAACAATTCTCTTCACTGAGGCCCCAGCAGTGTGTCTGTGATTTAATCGTTTTCTGTTGGTCTCAGTTAAACAAGAGTCACAAGATGATCAGCAGTTGTCCAATTATCAAGATGCCAAAATCCATTGCTCGTGCTTGCTGATAACATGCACACGCACTGCAGTTAAATCTGATGAGCTTGTGAAGTGCTTCAAAACCACAGCTTGCAGAGGTTGTTTGATTCAAGTCAGGGGTCTCAAACTCCAGTCCTGGAGGGCTGGAGTTTGAGACCCCTGATTTAAATCAACCTTGCAACAGTTTCTCATCTGCTTTTAAATAAGCAGCCCCCCTCACTGTGGCGAAAGAACTGTGAAAGATAAATAAATTAAATAAAAAACTGGATGTGTGTGTTGAGACACTGGAAATGTCCCCTCATCCTCACCTGACCATACTGGAAATGTCCCCTCATCCTCACCTGACCATACTGGAAATGTCCCCTCATCCTCACCTGACCAGGCTGTATCCCAGTTTCTCCATGTCTGCGGAGTCAGAGGCGCTCTTCCTGGCCAGGATGCCTCCGTGGACAGCGGGGTGCAGGGTCTTCACTCTGCCGCCCAGCATCTCTGGATGTCCGGTCAGCTCGGACACATCCCTGACACACAGCAGAGACGGGTTGAGACAAAGAACCGGCCCTCGGCTCAGGCTTTGAATGCAACCGAGGAGTCCAGCGAAACTCCCAACCTGACAGCCAGTCCGGCATCGCGCAGGGCTTTGGCTGTGCCTCCTGAGCCCACCAGAGACAGCCCCACGTCCACCAGGCGTTTGGCGAACTCCACCAATCCGGTTTTATCCGACACACTCAAAAGAGCTGCAGTGACGGAGACAGAGACTCGTTTAAAGCGAGGAAAAGCTCTGCACGCTGGCTAATGCTAGCTGCTCAGCTAGCTCTGCGCATGTGGCAGAAACACTTTCACCAGGAGACGAAGCTTGGATAGAAATGAGGAAAAAACTCTTACCGAGCTCCGCGGAGGCCATGTTCACTGCTGCAGTCAGGAGATGCTCTGGATACCAGCTGGCTCTTTCTGCGGAGGCTGTTTCACTTTCAGTCAGCGCCGAAGAGCAAAAAGAGACGAGAAGTTTTTTAAAAACTCAAACTGCGCTACCAAACTCCAGGGAACCGCCCCTCTGAGGTCGGCCTGCCCACATACCAAACGCACCCCAAACGAACCAACAGCGCAGAAAATGGGCTTCTTTTTTAACGCAAAGGGTTGCGGGGGAAACAAACATAGAAATCCTGGCCAAAACTTCAGAATTAGTGCCCACGACTTTTTCTTTCTTTATTTTAAATTTTGCACTATGTTATAATCAAAACCTGTGTTGCTCTGCTTCTTCCATGCATATTTGATAAATCCTTTAATCTTTGAATTCAAGTCTTTATGCAAAATTATAGTTTTTTTAAAATATAAAGTCTATTTTTTTTTATATGAGCCTTATATTCTTGTCTCTCTGGTAATTTTAACCGAAATTAATGCGTCGTGTTTTTGTTGTTTTAAATTTTCTTTAGGAAAAAAAACCAGACCAACATTTTATGATACATTTTTCTCAAAACTACATAAATAAAAAACAACAAAACACATAAGACATGAACATTTCAAGGACAAAAATAAATAAATATGTTACAATAAAAATACATATATATATTACAACAACGTTTCATGAGGTAAAAGTGTGATTTAGTAAAAGTTAAAAATACCACATAAAAAAAACTGGATAGTTTTTGTGTTTTGAGAGTGTCTTCTTTTATTTCTCCACCAGAGGGCAGACATAACTCATTCAACTCAAACTGTGAACGAATGGACGCACGTGATCAACAGTTTACCAAAAGCACAACATAGTATAACATATTGCAGTATATATGTAAATAACTAAATTATTTTGTTTCAAATCTCTTTGCATAATTGAAACTTTAAAGAAAAGCAACGAACTTTGCCCGCATCAGCGATGCAAATCTCCAGTTTTACTTTTGTCCATTTGTTGATTCAGTTTAAGTGTTTCTGCAGGTAATCGGGCGCTGAAGGTTACGCTGACGTCGAGATTGGCACCATTCTCGTTATAATTGGCGCGACACCTGTAACGCATATTTCCTGCAACAATAAATGACGCTCTGTGAATACATCCACCCCGCTGACGCCTCTTCAATAAACTTTACTGGTATAAATAAAAATAAAAAATAAAAATAAATAAAAAGTGCTGCATTTTCGTGCTTTAGAACAGCGTTTTAAGTCGGACAGATGTGGATTTATTGGGCCCCGCAGTACTTGTCCATTAGTTAAGTGACGGGACAGGGGCCTTGGGAAAGCAGCAGCAATACGTGTGATTACGTTAAAAGATCGCGCAATCTGTTCATATTTACGTAATGAGTCCGACGTTTGGCTGATTGATTAAACCGCGGGGCGTAAATATTTTAAGGGGCCCCTGATTTATAATCCAACAAAGCAAAAAGACGCCGATTTATTTGTGTAACCGTGAAAATGGGGGTTTCTGGTAACCGCTCTGACATCCCAGAGGTGACTTGAGTGATTCAGTGGACCATGAAACGGTTTTATGGTAAAACACAGGCTCTCTGCGCGTTATTGGTTCAAAAATGAAAGGAGCGATGGAGCCGTCAGCACTTTTGTCTGAAGGGCCGCTGAGAAAACTGACAGCATTATCAGCACTAAGTGTAATTCATGCGCGGGGATTTTTTTTTAATCAACGCGGCGCCTGGATTTGGATTAAATGACAGGATGAATAGAATCAATGGCCTCCATATATTGCTGCCCTGCCTTATCAATTAGCTGTGATTTTTGTTCTGTGTCAAAGGGGCCTTTTGTCAAACAGATGACACGTCACGCAGCTAAATTAGGTCCTATTGATTTGCATAATTTTTCATAAATCTAATTTAAAAAACAAAACAAAAAAAAAACACACATTCCAGTTGATTCATTCCAGTCTGCAAACCAAGGTGTTCTTTGCATTTTGAGTTAAAGGAGAGGAGAAAAAAACAACAAAAAAACAACAACAACAGATTCTTAGAAATCCTCTAGTTGCAGCTGAGACATTTGACTGAGCAAACGGTCCAACACACATTTTGTCCACACAAAAATCCATCTGATTTTTGAAACAATTTGTTTGGAATACAAAGTTTGCCCTGATCATCGACTTGGCTTGAAAATCCTGTTTGCTTCTTTGTTCGGTTTGATTGTTTTGCTTTCCGAAAATGGTTTTTCAATCAGAAGTTGCACCTTTGTGAAAGTGCATCACAGAACCAAACACTGCAGCTCACATCTTTGAATCAGCTGGGTGTGGACAAAATGTGTGCTTCACTGCTCTTCTTTTCACATTGAGATATGTAGTAGGCTATCAGAGTAAATTAACAAAGTTAACAAATTAAATAAGTTAACAAATATTAATGTTTATCAATTTTGATGCAATCAGATTCAGTTTTCCTTTGCTTAAAGGAATATATTTATATAGCTGGTGTGTAGGAATGGTGTGCATACTATTTGTTTTGCACGCTCAACTGTCCATTTTAGGGATGTGCTGTGAACATTTTATCAAGAGTAGAAGTCATTTAACTCAGCTAAATAGCAAATACTTCATTTATTACAGAGGAAAATTCAACTATTTGATTTTATAAAAACTGTTTCTAAGTAGTTCAACCCAGACACAGGAATGATGTCCACTGGAATCACCTGCAATCGTGCAGGATTGAAAGTGACAGCTGGACTGTTTGTTTCTGGTAAATCAGATTTTACAGTAACACAGGGCAACTGCATGATGTGATTGGACAAAACATTGGCAAAACAAAGCAGTAGTTTATATTGATGCACCTTTTTGCATTTTAAAATTTACATTATGAATCTGGACATTTTTAACAAGTGGATGTTGACTGTGCAGAGCCGTGCTGCACATGTGAATTTGTCTGCATGCTGTGTGGTTGCTCTCAATTTAGTTTAATCCAACACTGGGTTATTTAATCCTTTATTCTCCATTCACAGCTGTGAACGAACAGGACAAAATAACAAGCTGCCATTCGAGTTTTTAAAGAAACTTGTTTTATGCTTAAAAGAGCCAAGATCTTCTGAGAAATTGTGTAATCTCGCGTGTGGTTGTGGTCTAACATGGGGTGAAAACACACCTCATCAGCTCTACACCAATCTGCTGCTTAATCACGCTGGTGCCCAATAAAAGTCTGAGCCAGTTCAGCTCACTAAATGTGCTGTTGCTGTTAAAAAATGGCCTTGTGTGACCGCTCACCATCAGGCTTTTCATTGCTTTACTTCCCCTCATCAGTTTAATTATTTGGCTATCAGTAAACACCACCAAGTAATTAATATCTGGGAGCCTTGGTGGTAAATTGCAGTTGACGTGAAAGTTTCGATGTGCATCACACAACTGCAGGAAGCAACCTGCAGGAGTTTACAACAGGCACAGTCCGCACAGACACAAGCATGGTATTTCTATTACTGAACACTGCAGAATTTAGCCAGGTGAGTTTTATCCACACAAATGAATTCATTTTTTTATATTGTGAACTGGGAAATGTAAGCTTTCAATTCAGTTTGGCTTTAAATGAAAAGCGAACCAGATAGTTATGTTATTTCAAGACTCTTCAAACTGTTCTGCCCCACTTGTAGGGTAAATATAAAATTATTTGGGATTTGTTTGGCCAAAAAGTGCCAAACAATCAATTTTTTTAACATTTTGTTTACCAATGAAATATCAATGAGAGAGTGTGAAAACTTGAATGATTTCCAGTCGTGTGTTGCTTTCGCTTTTTTTATTTCACAGTTGTACCACAGACAGGTTTGACATAAATACGATTCTAATTAATCTTTGCAATCATTCAAATAAATAAAACTCATTCACTTGCATGTCAGTGACAGGAACGGATTCGTCAACGTTGGAAATGACAGGCGAACAGTGATATTTACACTAAAACAATGCAACGCGAAACGTTTGTGTCGCAGTACCATGCAACCTGTTTACCTCCGTGACTCTTGAACGCAGCACAAACTGTAAACAGTTGTTACATCCTTCATTTACAGAAAGTGTGCTTGCAGGGTTGAGCTCCAGCTGTCAGCAGGTGGAACAAACAGGATGTTGACAAATTATAAGTGTCAGATCTGCAGGATGATGAAAGCTGAGTTTTTCACATGCTACAAGGTTTACAGTACATAAAGTGATTTTATTCAGATACTAATTAGTCCAGAATGTGCTGTGTTAATTATTAGTGTTTTTTTTTTCTTTAAAAAAAAAACAAGAACTTTTTTTGATGGAAATGAAAACAGTCATGTTTTCAGATTTGGAAACTGTCTTTCAGATTAAACACAAACTGCTTTTTGAGCAGTTTTCCTGGTAAAATCTCTGTAACATTCAGGGTCTTCCTTGGGGTCTCCTCACAGTCCTGCCCCAATCTTCCGGTCTCCTCCTCCTCCAACCTGAACCCCCTCCAGCTCATCATCGGAGAACGGGCTGAGGGGGTCGTACCCGAGCTTGTTGCTGTGCTGCAAGAAGTCTGTGGACCGTGATATTTCAACTTTGTTGCTCACAGTGATGCGATACCCATGCTGGCTTCCGTCCTCCTCCTCCTCTTCTTCTTCTTCATCTTCCTCTTCGTCTGCCTCGTCGTCCTCCTCCCCGTCCTCTCCGACCTCCAACCCGTAATCGGCCCGTCTACCGTCCACATTTAAACCTCGTCTGGCCTTGTCTGTTTTGGCGCTGGCTATTTTTCCTCCACTTCTGAGCTGCTCCCCCTCCGCCTTGCTGGAGGCGGATGCCTGCTCCTTGGCTTTCCTGCTGCGCTTCCACTTCATCCTCCGGTTCTGAAACCAAATCTTGACCTGCCGGGAGGGAGGAATGGAACCGGACAGATATATTTAATACATCTGAAAAATAAGATCTGCATGACAACAGTTGTTCTTCAGACAATTGAATTTGTAAAGAAATTACTGGGTGCTACATTTTATTTTATGTAATTTCATTGTTCTTTTTTATTTTCTGTTGCCACAAATCGCCTTTGGAGAAAAGTTCTGTTTCATTTAACTCTGCCACTGGTGAAATGCAACACAAAATGTACGCAAAGAAAGGAAGCAGAATAGCTCTAGAGTTGGAGATCATTGACATCATTGACTGGATTTATGAACAATCTTGTCCTCGTTAAAGTTGTATATAAAGTTCATAATTATTGTTCATTTTTAAGCCCATGCAATATTTTAATCAAAGCTTTTATGGTGAAAACAATACATTGATTTTGTTGTTACAGCTTTAAATTCATTTGGTTTTACAGTTACTCTTTTTCTGTTCAAAGGCCAAAACAAACCATTAGAAATTGTAGGAAAGTCTTAAGATTTAGCAACAAAAATCCATATATCAATGTTAAAGGCACCAACACGCAGCAGTCTGGAATGAGAACCTTTTCCGTGTTTGCGTTTGAAGACTTTCACCCCCGAGACACGATGCCAAACCTCCTGATGGATGACGCCATCTTACCTGCGTCTCGGTCAGCATCAGGGACGTGGCCACCTCGAAGCGCTTGGGTCTGGACAGGTACTTGTTCAGTTTGAACTGGTTTTCCAGCTCCAGGAGCTGCTGGCTGGTGAAGGCCGTGCGAGGCCTGCGACATTTCCCCAACAGGCCGGACTGGGGGCCTGCTGGAAGAGGAAGAGCATCAGTTGTCAATCACACATTTCGACATTTCTTGTCTCGAGTGCAGCATACAACTTTGGTATAAGACGTATTTGAAGTTGGTTGCAAAGCAAATTTAGGTTCATTTACTTTTTTTTTTTTAATATCAAAATATTTGGGACAAACACAGACACCTCTCTTAATTATAAAACACCAAGGACATTAGAAGTTCACTGTGATGCTGTGGGTGGGAGCAGGGACACATATGCCAGCACTCTGTGGCCATCATTAACTATAATAGCTTCACTGCAGTTTATTGTTGACGGGGGCCCGCAGCAGAAGCGGGCGCAGGGGCCATAAAAGCGCAGGCATGCCATTAACTTAATGAAAATCCAATGAAGGCTTTTGGGGTTTTATTGATGAACTACAGTACGTTTTAGGTGTTTGTTTATAGTTACTTCGTCACACAAAGACAATTTTCATCTTGTTGGCGTTTATAGAGAAATAAATGAGACAAAATTAAAAATATGACACAAGGATAAGCAATAAATAAAAAAAAATAAATAACGGAGACGCGTTGTACTGGCGAGAGACTTGAGGCTGCAATTCAACCTCTGGAGGAAATACTGTGTGCAAATATTATTCTTTGAAAATAACCAAAAAAATAGAAAATAAAAAAATAAAGAAATGAAAAATATTCTTTTTAATTATGAAGAAGCAGTAAGAAAATAAAAGGAACATTCATTCATTCAGAAGAAAATGTTATTTTATTTCAAGTGCAGACTGTGCAACTTTGAAAAGATGGAAAGAAAAAAAGAAACCGAACGAAAAAAAAACCATCCCAACCATCAAAAGCTTTGCTAATAATAATAATAATAATAATAATAATAATAATAATAATAATAATAATAATAATAATAATAATAATAATGCATACCCGATGTCTCAGAAACATCATAAGCGATATGAACTGTTTTTGTCTGTTTTCTTTTCTTCCATATTTGGAAATTCTCTCTCTGGGCGGAAAGAGTCCCGTTTGCTCACACTTACAGGTGTAATCCGGCATCCGCGGCATCATGATCCCGGCTCGGATCCAGTGTTCCAGGGGCAGGGATCCGGCCATCGCGGCCGCCTTCAGGTGCTCCGGGTAGCCCTGCGTCAGCTGCGTGAAGCCGGTGTAAGCGAAGGCTGGGTGCTGCGCTCCCAGGGCGCTCAGCGGATACATCGGTGCCGGGTACATGCCGGGAATGGCGCCCGGGGTCAGAGAGGCAAGGCCCGGGTGCGGGAAATTTAGGACGCTCGGTTTGGGGAGCATTCCCGTCTGGAGGTGGGCGCCCCGCGGGGACGGGGTGTCGGCGCGGTGGCAGGCGACGGGGCTGCCCCCGGGGCTGTCGCTGCTCAGACCCGGGGAAACGTCTCGACCGCCGCGGTTCGTCTCGTCGGCGAGGAGGGCGTCGATACGGAAGTTTTTGGATTTTTCCATGCCGTCCCAAACGAGTGATGAAACTTTTGACAAAAGCGAGCTAAGAAAGGCGCGCACCTGTGCCGTGCGTCAGCGCGCAGACAGTGAAGCCTCTTCAGTGAGACGTTTTCATGAAATCAGTCTGGTAGCGAGCAGGAGGAGAGGGGGGGCAGAAGAAAACATTCATTAACGAGTTATCACAATTTCAACGCTGTTTTATGGCGCTCGCATCCCTTTTTTCTCAAGCGCGCCTCACACATATCGCTCTGCACCATTAAAACTACAAAGGTGCGCGGCTCTCCACCAGCCGCCTCTCTCCACCTCCAGGGGGCCGGAGTGAGCGGGGATTGGCTGGGAGCGGAGCTGCTCCGGCGGGGCCTCTAATCAGCTAATTACTCGCTCGTTTCTTCCCCCCCAGAAAGCGTTCAGAGTGAGGTAATGTTCAACCCTTGTCCCGCCCGCAAACACCTTCAACTGTATCGGAGCGCGGGGGGTTACATTAGAAGATTGGGCACGTATATGTTCGGCGGGACTCTCCCGAGATCGGAGCGACTCGGCCCGAAGGACGAAGATGCTGCGGGAGTCAGATTCAGTCAAACTGGCTTCGAGCTGCTCAGAAAACAATCTGTCCATCGTTTGGGGTCTTTAATACGAACGCCCGCGTCTCGTCTCATGCTAAGGGCACACCATTTCCATTAAAGTTTACGATCAAGAATTACACACAAATCGTATAAAACTGTAATGACTTTGGCAGAGGAGGCCTCGAGTTAATTGGCCTCCCTCTTAATGTGGACTAATGCCATTTTAAGACCGAGAAAGTCAAAGGGCGTCAGCTGAAGACGAGCCTCGTTCAGTGGATCCTGGGGAAATGACAGGAGGCGACAGAGGCCTTAAATCTCTGCAGAAATGTGGTGCATCACTGACAAATTGTCATCAAACTTCACTTGTGTCACAAATGTCTGCAGCCTGCTTCAACAGATCTATCAATCTATCTATCTATCTATCTATCTATCTATCTATCTATCTATCTATCTATCTATCTATCTATCTATCTATCTATCTATCTATCTATCTATCTATCTATCTATCTATCTATCTATCTATCTATCTATCTATCTCTATCTATCTATCTATCTATCTATCTATCTATCTATCTATCTATCTATCTATCTATCTATCTATCTATCTATCTATCTATCTATCTATCTATCTATCTATCTATCTATCTATCTAATCATTTTTATTTATTTATTTATTTTCCGCATTTAATCAATTTTGCAGAGTTAAACATGTATTTAGAAAAAAAAATTACAGAATTGCTTCATTTTGTGCTGTATGAAAGGACAGCTGACCTAAAGCATAGATTGGCAATGACTGTATTCCACATGCAGTCTTTCTAAAACATGTAAGGGACCTTTATGGGTGAATCATGCAGGCATCTGCTCTGCAATAAAATAAAAGATAAAAAGCTAAATCACAAATCTACAATCTGAAAATGTTTGGATCAGTTTTACAAGTTTATTGTTAAATTTAATCATTTTTGCTCCTCCACCTTTCCACTCTTCTATCAGCTCCATCTGACCAAAACAGATATTCCAGTTAGTACTGCTTCATAAACATGGTGGAAGCACAGAAATATATATATTTTCTTTTGGTTTGTCCCCAAGAAGGGTGGAACATAAACAATTGATATAACCTTATAAAATTTGCACATTAGGGTTTTTGCTACTTTCACAGACTCTTTATTGTCATAGCTGTATTATTACTGCAAGATGTTTAGATTTAGTATGTGTGAACACACTAGATTGCAGTGCTGAAAACATGTCCCGAATGCAACAGTTTTCATAAACGCTCTGATCTCAGCACACAGGTGAAACGTGACAAACGCTGTTCGTGCCGTTTCTCATTTCTTGGCTTCATTTTGCAATTATTCGCCCAACAAAGAACCCACAATGTTAAGGGACTGCACTCATTTGCAATAAATGGGTGGTCCACAAAATATAAGAACTTTCATCCGTTTATTTGGCAGGGACAACGCGCATTAGGTAATATTTGAGTAAACGTGCCAGAATGAGCCAAACGGCTATTTCTCACTTGCTGTCCCAGAAACTGAGACTCAGAACTAAAGCTGAGAAACTGGGTTTTCTGCCATTAGATTACTCTGTTGCTGGAGAGTTAAAGTTCAGGCACATTGTGCTAGTCAGTGTTGCTCCATCGATAATAACAGTAAACTTTTTCCTTTCTAAGCCTCACATTATGCTGAGTGAGTCGTCACACCTTGTAAAGTGAGAGTTTTCAGTCTTGTGGCAGTCAGTTCATGTTTGGTTCTCCAGTGTGATTTGGTAGAAGCATCCAAAGGAGTCAGTTCGATTTACCTTTGATTATGTTCACAGGTGAATTTGGAGCAAAGAAGGAAATATTAACCTCTGTAGGTCATTATGTAAATTAGCTCACTATTGCTGGTTAGGTTAGTTTTTATTTTTACTTTGATCTGAACTGTTTTTTTCCCCCCTTCCCACCTTCTTCCGTCCTCTATCACAAGCCATTACATGCTCATGCCCTCTTGAACTTATTTCAGCGCTCTGAAAATTCAGCGCTCACACCCTTCTCACTGTGAGAGGACAATTGGTTCAAAGAGGCCGCCGGCCGTCGACTACAAAGCCAGAGTTTATCGACGAGTTATGCGTCAGTAAACTTAGTGGCCAACAGGAGTTTACTGAAACATTAAAGAGCTTATCAGCAATTACAGGCATATTTTTCAATCATTACCACAGCTCTGAGACGGCTTGCCCTGTCATTAAACTAATCCAGGCGAGCTCTTGTGCTCTTTGTGTGCCCCGGCGCAATCCTCACCCTTCAGTTCACAGATTGCCGCTGATTTCCTTAACATGCCGATAATATTTTTCACACTGCTGTCCAGTGATTAGGGAGCACATTTCTGGAGCTTTTGCGGTTTGTCATGCTGAAAACTTTTGATGCTTCTCCAGATGGTTTGATTCTCAGTCACTGGTACTCTCCAGGTGTGACGATTTGCCACAATTCAGTCAGCATTGATGGTATGTATGCGTGTGTGTGTGCGCGCGCGTGTGTGTGTGTGTGTGTGTGTGTGTGTGTGTGTGTGTGTGTGTGTGAGCGAGTTCCTGTGTCGCCTTGTGACTCACACAGGATGACACAGGACAAGGCTTTCAGGGACATTGTGGACGGGCACCACCTTTCCCACCAGGCCTTGAGAGCGGCACGGTGGCCGAGGCTGTGATAAATGGTCCGGGTGTACAATGAGCTTTCTGTGAAGTGAAAATCAACTCTCCCTCCCAGTGGTAATTAGACTAATTCCCACAATGTCTAATGCATGTGATAAATCAGCTTGCTTCTGCCAGACCTTGAGACCAAAATTAGTGTTGTCTCATTATGGAGATAAAGGTAATTTATTAGAGTTTTTCTTCTCTTTTCAGGCTCTGTACCTTGTCCCCATCATTTATTAACCAATATTGAGCTTTGCCTTATGACATTTAGCCCACTGGACATGAATCTCTTTCTGTCTGACTTTGCTACTTTGGCCCTTTCTGATTCTCCTCCTCTCACCCCCATCAGGTGTGAATAAGCACTTCCATCGGAGATAATGAAGCTGTTTACTCAGCCTGGAAACCGTGCCTGAGCTGATTATTTTCACGTATTTAGATGTTTACCTTCACGGTTGCCCAGGCGACCCGAACAAATAAAGCAATAAAAGCAGAGATGCTTGCAGATGCGACGCAGTAAAAGCCAAATCTGTCTAGAAACAAGACAGTTGATTCATAAATGCGAAAGCAAGAAAGTTCTTCCTGTACGTGGCTGAAATGAAAGGGTTTACTTACTAATAAGTAAATAAATATGCATATATAATTTACTAATAGATATACATATATAGTCTAAACTGTGCAAACTCTCTTTGCTGTGCATCACAGCTAAAGTGCAAGTCCACAAAGCAACAAAACTCTATTCAATTCAGCTGCTTGAATGTTTCTTTACGCACAAAGTTTCATAGAAAAAAATTGTCTAAAGCCAGAAGCTTCACCTTTTTATGGTTCTGATTCTAGAAATTCTATACATGATTCAGTTCTGTTCCAGTCATCGTAAAAACAAGTATTCGAGTATTGGCTCATCAGGACCTCGTGCTGTCTGTCCTAAGATGAAGAAGAAGAAGCTTCTTCTTTCAATCTAATAAATTGGCTGGCTACATTTTGTTAAGAGTTTTGTGTCAAAGCCAGTTATGACTTTGAAAAATAACTTAAACCAACCAAATTACATCCAGACTGTTTTTCCTGGGTTATACTTATTAATAGAGAGACAGCATTTTAAAGTCACAGACATTTTTCTCTGTGGGGCTAAAACATTTTGGGATATCATATACAATGAGTTTCAGTTTTGGAAATTAATGCTTGATATACAAAGTGAAAACATGAACCACCAGCTTGATATGTTTCTTTTGAAAACTCCCATAAATGATTGAAGAATATTTGGCGTTTCAGAAGTCTCTGTTGGAGAGATAATAGCTGGCAGGGAAAAGGAACCCGAAGCCCAAAATTAGAACAACTCCAAATACAAACTGTGGTATTTGGCATTTCTATGTTCAAAATTAAATTAAACAGTTCAAAGGTTTATCAAGCAATATTTGAATGAACTATGACTCAAATTCTTTTGGTCGTTAATTTGTTGACACAGTGAAGATGCCGGCAGATTCATTTACTGTAGGTAAGTCATTAACTACTCAAAGTGTCGCAGCAGAACTCCGCTACTAAAACAACAGACTTCCCCTTTAAGACAATTTGTAGCAGCGCTGTGCTGCTGCTGCTGCTGCTATACGTCTGCAAACATTGACTTGAGCTCTGCTGTTTAAACAATGTTGGGTTGTGTGGAGCAGGTCAGACGTTTTTCATAAAAAAAATTATTAGGTACCTCAACGCACATTAGCCTCAGGTAACATGTGCAATGTAAACTTTTATGAAAGAATAAAACACAAACTCATTGAAAATAAATTAAATTGGATGATGATTTGGACTACTTGGTGAGGGGAGTAGCATTTGTCTTTTAATGTTTAAATCGTGGGAACTTTCTATTATACTTGTAACTTTCCTGGCTTTTAAAGGTAAAGGGAATTTTCATTATATAGCACATTTTCAGTACAAGGCAATATGAAGTGCTTTACAGAATTTAAAAGGAAATACAAAAAAAAAAAGGCTAATAACATTGATCCAAAGTAAATTAAATATTCCTATTAAGAAGTATCTGAATAGTGAGATACTATTCAGGGTTAGTAGATGAGTATAAGTATAAGTAAGTTTTCTTTGGTCTAATTCCTTTTCTGTTCTGGTTTAGAAGAATAGGAGTCTAAAAAGTCGTTGGTAAAGTAGTTTTTTCTGGATTCCAAGTTCTAATCCCTGTTCTGAGTTGCTAAATAAGAGTAAGTAAGTAATCTCTGGTCTAATTTCAAGTTAAGTTAAACCTTCCTCCCCTGCCAAAAAAAAAAAGGAAAAAAAAGATAAATAAAACCAACATTGCTGCTTTCATTTATCTTATCTCAACAACTTTGTTAGATCCTTCTTGTTAGATCTGAGCTTATTAACGACAATGTAATGAAGTTTTCACAACTGAGACACCATGATAGATTCAGAACAAATACACCTGTCCGTGTCGAAGTTAGGGAAACTTTCCAACTTTTCAGTCTGCTTCCCAGATCACTGGTTTCACTTTTAGAGGTCCAACAGTGGAAACAAAAGCTCCTTTTCAACAATATCCAGCCCACAGTGTGACTTTTATTATCATTTAATGGGTCCTTCTATTTAACAGCCCAGACTTTTATAGTCAGTCATACAAGTGCCCCATTGTGCATAGATACAAGAGAAAGGAGATAAATACACCTTATCAGACACAACAAGGCATCATTACTTTCACCCTCCTATCTCGCGGTTCCTCTCCATCACACATTATCTGGCCACTTATGAGGATATTCAGAGTCATCAAGAGCTTTGAAGATTTCCGTCAGTCGGGTGTTTATAGTTCTTTCCCAGTTCCTCCTCTTTACAGATAAACTTAGCTTCAACTCTGCAGCATGTTATAAATCCAGCCTCTTTCCCTCCAGCCGAGAGCCAAACCTCTTTGTCAGAAATCACATTTAAATCAGAGTGCAAATAATCGGCACTCTTTGCACACGCTGCTCAAAGAGCTAGCCTTCTGGCATGCTACAAAAATCACCTCCCGCAATTCACTCTGACGAGAAATAAATATCCCATGGTTCAATGAGTCTGGCAATTAAAAGGTTAGAGAGAAGGAAAGGACAATCAGAACAAAATACCAAGATTTTAATGGATTAATGACTATTCTCATTTGGAGAAACAATATTAGCATAAAAAACATTGGAGCAGATTTTGATCTGTCGCCACTTTGGTCCATACTGAACTACTAATACGACTGATGGCCTGTCACTGTAAGCGTACTGTACAGCGAGTACTGATATCATAAATCCGCTTGTTGAAGTCTCTAGTGTTGGACACAGCCTGACTTTGAGCTGAAGACAAATGTCTCACTGGCAGCTTCATCCCTGCTCCAGAACCGCCTGTGTGGGTTATTGAGCAGCTAATTCCTCAGGGAGGGTTCACGTTGAGTCATTCCCCGGCTTGGCACGTCGGGTCCGTTTCCCAAAACTCAACACGTCGAACGCAAACAGGGAATCACAAACGGTACTGATCTACTGTGAATATTTAGACAGACGTGAATGTCAATAGGCTGCACATGTGTAAATATAGTTGGTGTTTGAAGTATTTTACAATAACAAGGTATGAAAATAATAAGTGAAGATAAATTTAGGACGTGTTGTTTGGAAAATTTGGTTCTAAAAAAAGCCAACATATTCATGTGGTGGCAAATTAAATTAAAACTATCATATATTAAGCTTTGTTGACGTCACAAAAGGCTCCAATAACATAAAACAAAAAAACTGAAAAATGTATTTTGTCTGTAAAAAGCATTGAGAAATTGTTTAAAAAGCTTGAGCAATAACTTAAAGTTGCATTTGTAAATATTAATTTCAGATCACAGATGAAAGCTGCTTTGAAAATATCTGAGCGGAAACCTTTTGTTTTTATGGTTTTGAGGGATATTACTTAAAGTTGAGAACATTTAAGGCTGTCAGCTTATTTGCTCGCTTCCAGAATAATTTTTATTGATTTTTTTATTTTGTGATAGGCAAAACAATGATGAATTAAGCAGACCATGTGTTGTGTTTATTAGGAGCAGCAGCCTGTAGAAACCAATGACAATACTTCAAAAGACAATTGCCTTTGTTGCCCTTTTGACCCTGTCAGCAGTGAGACACAAAAAAGACACAAAACATAAAATACTCAAAACTAAACAAATCAAGATACTCAAAACTGATTTGCACTTGTGTGAAGATATTTTTTATTCTATCTTTGCAATTTCCAATTTGCATTTAAATTGTACTGTAATGGGGATAAACTATTAATATTTGTTCAAGGTGGAAGAATTATTTTGTCGCTTCTTTACCAGGTCATTTAAAGGACTTGCATGGTTCACATTTTGTCAAACCTCTCCAAATGTTTTTATCAATTCAGCGTCATTAAAAAAAAAAAAAGGCACAATACTGTGATTTACAACTGACTTAATTTCATCTATCGACAAATCCCAACTGGGCTCCATTGCTACTTATTGATGAAATACTGACTGAAGGGTTCATTCCAGTGTTTGGACTATTGACCACCTCCTAACAATGATTACTCCGTGGAGGTGGCACAACTAGCAATAATACAAAGAATTTCATTTGCTTAAAAGATTAGCCTCATGTGCAATTAAGTCAGGTTTTGAATTTATGTAATTCTGCCCCAAACCCTTATGCAGCATTTTAGCAGGCCTTAAAACAGAAATATGACATATTATTAAGATATGTGAACATTTCTGAAAGCTATTTATAACAGTTCTGCTCATATTAAATACTCAGATACGTCTTTTTAGCAAATCAGAGTCTGATTTACAGCAGTGTTTGAAGGTGATGAAAACATGAAACATCTTTTTTCCTCTCCATTTTCAATGATGTCGCCTATTGATGCTGTTTAATGTGTGTGTTTCCCTGGCACTGTCTGTTTCAAAGGGGTTAGGTTACTCTGAGATAACAGGAGTTATTCTGTTATTCTATAGACTTAAGCTGCAGAAGGAAAAACCGTCTATGTTTCCTCACTCTCCATATTTTCTCTTCTGTTCTTAAATTTCTTTAGATAGAAAACTTTCATTTCTTTTACAGATCTGAGTAAAACACCAAAAACAAGAAATGAAAACCTTTAACTTTCTTTTCTTTACCATGGGTGTATTTTAGGATCATTTGAAATAAAGAAAGGGGATAAATTTAGCATCTTTGTTTCCCAAACCTTTAACTTTTTATTTATCCAAACAGAAACTTTGATTAACTTTGCTAGCGGTACAATCATCCCCACTTTTTGTTTTAATCACTAAATGCATGTTGACTCAGAAAGTCTAAACATCTTTCTAAAAGTCTTTTCATAATTTTGACGTATGATTGCTAAGAAATTTCCAAGAAATATGAATGTTAAAAGAGGCTACTTTGTGTCCTTGGTTATAGGTTGTTTCCAAAATTCGGCATGTTCCCAAATCTCATCAACCTATTGCTTTTAAATGTGCACAGACAAAAACATCTTGAAAAAAAATGTGCTTGTTTCACCTTTCAAGCAAACGCCTTTTAGAGCTCTTCTAAGCAAATTTCAACTCAAAACTTGTGCGTCGCACGTTAAACTCACAAATGAGTGATGCAACATCATGGGAGCAGAAACGGGCGTGCTGCCTGGTGAGGAAACTGGTTTGTATTTTAGAATATGTCTTGGTGTTTGGTGCATGAATCCATTAAAAAATGTTGCCTGCATATTGTTTTGGTACAGATAGTTTATTAGAGTTATTCAGGCCTCATTCCTTTCCTCCAGGAAGCAGTGTGTGTGTGTGTGTGTGTGTGTGTGTGCATGTGCGTGTGCGTGTGTGTGTGTGTGTGTGTGTGTGTGTGTGGGGGTGTGTGTGTGTGTGTGTGTGGGGGGGTGTGTGTGTGTGTGTGTGTGTGTGTTGGTATTGTGTAGCTGATCCCATTTATCAGACTGGTTAACCCTTGGCAGCAAGTAGTAATTCGGAGCAGGACACTGGAGGGGGGATGCAGGCACTTGCTCTAATTAAATCCCCCCACCGTCAACCCGCCCATACCAACACAGACGATCTCCCCTCCCCTGGCAGGGGGAAACAGCTGACCTCCCGACCTCTGCCCCCCCCGCCCCCCCCCACACCCTCTGCTCCTCTCATCTCCTACCTCAGCTCCCCAAAACTGCAGAGACACACGGAGACGGTTCAGGTCTAATCATAGCTGACACTCCGTGTCACTGACATGGATAATAAATAATACATTTCAATTAAATGACCAGTTTTATATGAAGGATTGTCCTTGGAACTTATTGCGGCTCAACGATGCATGCAAAAGCATATTTATACATAAAGTCATCTCAACTGCAAGAACATTTAATGGGAACATCCTTATGTATTTATAGTAACGGTGGTTGCAAGGTAACAAGCTGAGGAGTTCAAAACTCAAAGAACAGCGGTTGTTCTTATCATAATTAAACTCAGTAACTGTTTAAGGTTTCTTTCTGCACAGTGTTTGTCTGCAATAACAATATTTGCTTTCCCAGGCAATCAACAAATGATGATGATGATGATGCTTTTGCCCGTCCTGTTTGTCGGTACAGTGTTGTTGACCTTTTCTAATCCATCCATGTTTTCCACAATTTTTTTTATTATCATTACTGCCACATATGATTGTATCGCTGACTCAAAACAAACATATCCCTCCTCTGCTTTCTAAAGTGACAACGGCAAATAAAAATGACATTAATGTGAAAAGGTGTTTGCTCTGGTTTCTGGCTTTCATGCGGCACGCAGGGTTCAAAAGCAGGTTAAGAGCCGGCCCATCCATCCGGATGACAGCACCAAAGGAACTGGCACCGTTCACATGGAGGGAGGCGTTCCCCGGGCCGCTTGTTTGGGAAAGTTACATGAACTCATGTTTATATGAGCGTGCCAGGACCTGGATCAGAGATCGCATGGAAAGACGCATTAATTAGAAAACTGCCTCCAGCTTTAACTAAAGAAAATAAACAATGGCATCGCCTCAGTGTGCAGCATGAAATATTTCTAATCTGAAAATAGAATATCAACTAATGCGTAAAAGTGTCACTTGATGTTTCAAAAGCTTATTTTCTCAGAGGATGCAATTTGCAGGCAAACTTGAGTCAGAGATGATTTAAATTATCAGGAATCGACTAAATTTGATTTGGGAAAAAAAATCTATGTGACATTTAAACATCATATAGCACTTAAACTGAAAGATGTTTAATTTAAATGTATTTTATTTGTTGGGAGAAATAGTCCTTCCAACTGCATGCAACCTGAGGAAGAAATTCGTCGCTGTGGGATTGTAAATTAACTTCTCTTCAACCTGATACAAACAAAAAAAAAACATGTTGGTTTGCAAAAATTGTCTGTCCCTGAAAAACTGTCAAACTGAAAATATATTTTGAGCTAATTATAGTTACAAACATCTTTGTTTTTTTAAAATTAATTGGTTCACACTGCTAAACATTGGGTTTACTTATGCTGCAGAATAAACCAGATTATATTACATTACAGCAGGAGGGTTAAGTTTTTGACATATTTTGAATTAACAATATTAAATCTAACAAGATTCAAATAGATTTTAATTTTAAAGCTAACATACCCAGTAAGGTAAATTGTTGCTTTTTTGAGAAGGCTAATTAAAAATAATCATTATTTTCTACACAACCAGATTCTTGAACAAAACCAGTCAAATAGCAACAATAAAACAACAAGTTGATGATCTATCAGTAAAATTCCAATAAAATCCTAATTTTATTGCAATTAATTTACCAAATTGAAATTTTCAAAAACAATTTTTTTGTTACTGAAGGCAGCCAAGAGGAGAAGGTTTTGGTGATTTTGATATAAAACAGCTACATATCTGTACTGTAGCTCTCAGGCACTTAAAGTAAAACGTGTAAAACCAGATATTTGAGCAGTCTTACAAAAATACATGTTTTTTTTTCCCTCAGTATCTGATATTGAATCTGAGAAAATGTTTCCTCCTTCACAGACAGCTAGGATCACCAGTGTTTTTATTTTTCTTTGTTTTTTTTTAAATGTCTTCATGCATTTCCTTACTATTGAGTACAAAGTTCCTTTGAAGTTGATAGCTTCTGACCAACATTTTGGCTGTCAATTTGGTGTTAATACACACGTCTTGCACCAGATTTCATGCCACAAAACCTGTTTCCTTCCTAAACAGGTTGATGGGACATTTCAGTGCTATTAATACTGTAAAGGCTCCACAATTTGCTTCCTGATATCTTGGCTGATTTCTTTTAATTTCCCTTAATGCCACACAAGGAAGCAGCATGTTTGAGCAGTTGCCTTAGAGTTCATCACAGGTGCAGCTTCATTTCACTCAAAAGTTGACCAAGCCTAAATTAACCAGTTACTGGCTTAAAAACCATACTGACAGAATTTGTGTTTTCCCATCTTGTCCACAGCCACACTACTGTTTAGTGTTTGACTCCTCATCGCTCTGGCATTTGGTGAATAAAAAAGAATCTCGGTAATTTTGACTGATCTCCAACTGGAGGGTCAGTCAGGGTGAATAAAAAGCTGTGCATTTTTCTGCCTGCACATATCCTGTTTCAACTACATTCACCACAATCCTTTGGGGTTGCTTGATCACAGAGCCACGTCAGTGACTAAATATGATAAAGAGCCTGATTTCGACAAATCTTTCCTGATGTCGCTGGTCTCCTTGTGCTGCTGTCGACACTCGGAGGTCAAGTTATTCACCAGATTTGTGTTCTATTTACATAAAAACTGAAGAGACGGGGGCGAGCGCCTGCATGCATACCGAGGGTCATGTCAACATCTCATTTATATAATGGCTCTACGTTTATCGCACCCCACCGTGACTGACAGGTGGAAATGACATCACTAAAATTTTTTAGTTGTCCTTCTTTCAGCAAAGTAATACACGCTAATGCAGATTCCACCAACAAGCTGTTTTCTACACTCATCTGCGGCATCTTTAATCCACCTTCTCAGACACCCACACACATAATTTAATCCCCCCTCTCGTTCCATTTTACTGTCCCCGCCACCTCACTGTGTCACTGGGATATCCAATTGGCATAATTGAGCCAGGTCAGATGATAAAGAGACCTATAACAATCAGTGGAGGTGAAATAAAAAACAGCTCCTGGTTATTACTTCTTGTCCTCGTCCCACGTTTCACCGCCCAAATACAGCCCCCCCACACGCCTCCCTCAACACACTCCAGTTTAACAGACTGGGACTGTTGTGTTTATTTAAGAAAAAGCTTTGACATCTCTGATGGTGGAGAGCGAGAAGAAGAAGGAGGAGGAGGAAGAGGAGGCAGAGGAGGTTCGGCGATACCAGAGCTGAAACAGATGAGATGAGACTGGCTGCCACTCCCCTCATCAGCATGACACAGCTGTCACAGCCCTATTTCAGGAAAATTAAACAGCCTTACGGTAAACGGGCTGGACCATGGGAGGAGGGGCTCAAGGGGAGTGGGTGAAGATGAATAAACTTGAAGTATGCAGATAGGCTCTGCCCCTCCCTGCTCCTACCTCCTCCTCCTCTTCCTTCAACTTGTTCCTCCAAGCACCATCCTCGCCTTTTGACATGATAATGGCTCCAAATTGATGAAGCCACTTCACTCATTCAGTGACAACGCCACCAGTGAGGGGACATAAAGGCTTTCCCCCCCGCAGCCCGTCATCCATCACTCCAGTGAGGATCTCCCTCCTGCCTGCTCAGCGCTGGATGGCCAGCAACTTGTTTAATCAACTAATTTGCCCTTCTCTGGTCACCCTTAAAGATCGTGCCACCTCTGGATTATCTTGTCGTTTCACCCTTTTAATCAGCGCTGATTAACTGCTCATCAAACTATTAGCTTCTCCTTTGCTTTGCTGAGCTTAGCAAAGGTTAAAAGCCTGTAATTAAAAATTATCTGCCGGGTGGCGGTTCTTCTCTTTAATTGGCAAAAGATAATGTGCAAGAGTGGTATTTTTTTTTTAATGAGCAGAAGACAGAAGAGCACATTCAGTTCAGTCGTCTTTTTGTAAATCCAGCCCAGATCTGGGCTGGATTTGAACGTGTCTTCACTGGTCTCCAATCAGTTATGGTGCCTCATCCTATCAACAAAAGTTTATTTTATGGGTGACAATAACAATGGCTTCAGATTCACACCAACTTCAAGGCTGTTAGACCTTGTTCACACCAACATGTTTTGGAAACATGGTTTGATTGGTGCATTTTTAAATGCACCAATTATTTTAAAATGTCATGGTAACTGTCTCAGCCCTGTTTGTGGTGATGTAGCACAATCACTGAAATAAAATATAAAGAAGTGGATTTGGTGCATACAGGTGTCATGCCAGGGTCGAGGGTCAGGTCAGAGGTTGACATCATTGCTTGTAAATGTATTATTGATGCAAAAAAGTAGAAAATTGAGATTTAACTTGCTCTTTAAACCAGTCCTTTATTTAAAAATTAATAAAGAAATATAGGCCCCCAAACAAAACAGCCACAACGTTGGCTAAGCTCTTGCTATGGGTGTGCCAAGGATAAGATGTTCTGCTGATCAGCATGTGCGCCGCCATTAAAATCCAGTCCGAAAATGCGCAGAGACAGACAGTCACTCAAGCAGAAATTCTTGCAAAATGTGTAAGTAACCCATTTTCATAATACATGGTTTATTTATTAAGAAGCGTGAAAGTGTCTGTGTATCCCTTTTGCACTCAGTTCCTTTACTCTAATACCACTAAATAAAATCTGGTGCAACAAACTGTACTGAGGAGTCATTTAGTATAAATGGAATAATAAAATAAGATCGCCACAAAGATTTGTTCAAAACATTAATGAAAGGACTTATAAGAGAAGTAGCTAAGACGTTCATGGAAATTCTGGAGGAAGCATCAACAACTCTACTTCGATAATTATCAATTGTGCAATATACAAATCAGCCGTATGAGACAAACACGAAGCCATAAGGTGAAGCCTTGTGTCGCCGCAATCTCTTTAATTTTGAACTACTTGCCTTTTGTATTTTCCAAGGTTAGAATCCATTTCTTGAACTATTAGGCTATTGCCAATAACGTCAAACTCACTACTTTTAGACGCTAAGTTTTTAAAAATCAGTAAAAATAAATATTTATGTTTTGAAGTAGCTGAAGACTCACAATATGTTGTTATTTTGAGTATTGGCAAAAGTGTAGAAAAACAAGATTTTTGCCTTTTATGGTGGTTGGAGTAACTTGTATTGATTTTAATGCTGCAACTGCTCTTTTTAGCTTCCTGTTTCAAGCCATTTTCTTGCTTCTTCGCATCAATCAGGCAGCTACACAGCAGGTGGAGAGAGCCTGTAAAAGAATCTGCAACCACCAACCTGAACTACCTGTACTGACCTTATGTGGCAAATAAAAAACTATCGATCCTCCTCTCCCCCAACTCCCTCTTTAAAAGACTTATTGTGGAGCTCCATTCCATCTAATCACTTGGCAAAAGAGTCCAGGGTCTATATAAAAAATGAATAAGTAAATAAATAAATAAAAACTCCTGGACCAACATGTTGCTCTCACCTTTTGTAGATGAAATTACCCGAAAAGCTGTTACAAATCAATATAATCAATGCAATCAGCTAACTGACACAGGCAATCTCCTGCCAGTAAGTAAAAATACCCCTGATGGAGATCTTTCAATATCTAGTGCCATAATTGCCCCCCAGGGCGACGTTAGGTGTAGCGTTTTGTACACTTAATTAAATTAGTGAGCTCTGTGGACTGGGTGGGTGGCCGGCCTCTCCGAGAACGGATAGGTCTGGCCTGGTGCCAGTAATTAAGGCAATACCTTTCTTGATTACGCCAATCCCCCTTAATGAACTCATTATGCATTTTAACCCAAACACTCCCATGAATTAATGAGCGTGCAGAAAGCTCCTGGAGGGAAACAACGCCCTGATCGCAGGCAGAAGTCATAACTCATCCACTCAACGGGGCAGACGTAATCTCCATATTTTACTCTTTCGGCTGCAGCCAAGACCAATTTGGACTCAAGTGACAGCAAAAGTTCTGACTCTGGCCACATAAAGCCTTAAAGAAATAAGATCTCCCTGGCAAGTAACAACAGAAACTCACTAGATGACTTTACAAGGTTTTACCGGAATCATAAAATAATTCTCTGTATTTAGTCGGGCTTGTTTGGCCATTTTTTACTGAGACGTCCTCATGGCTTCCAAACGTGCAAAACGATTTAGAAGATTTAAACGCACTGCAGGCGAGGAGCAGGTTTGCGCTGACCCATAATGCTTCGCTAATTAAATAATCCACTAATTGATGCATTGCCAAATCAATAAAAACTGCAGATGGTTTATATATTGTGAGACCAGTTTGTGCAAGAGGACTTGGGTGAGGCTGCAGATGAAATACATGCGGTTTAAAGTGAAAAGACAAGGTGCAACCAACAGCACTGCCCTGTGAACGAATGGGAGAGATCCTTACAGTTGTCCTTAGGTTCAAAATAATTGACCTTGTGGTTGTGTTGTAGGACGTCACTCTGCCCCTCAGAAGACCATGATTGTCAATTTAGAGTGTGAACTCCCTAGATCCATTTGTCAGGGAGTTTCTGGAAGAAACCCAAGAAGATTTTCTTATTTCAAGCATAACAACTTCTTTGGATATTTGGATGCTAAAAGGCATCTAAATTGTAAACATGTGGCAGATCGTGCTCTATTTACGATAGGTCACATTTGCAGGCCTGAACCTGGAAAGGCAGAAATTTTTATTAAATGTAATTGAAGCAAAGGCACAATGTAATATCTCGCTTATTGGAGAGGAGCTAACTGTTGTAAATCCACCTGCATGAACAGTTTAATATTTGTTTCCAAGCATGCCGCCAGAACACAGAAGAGTGAAGAGTAAATTCTGCCTTATTGCCAGATGAAGGTGGTATTTAAAAGTACAAAGCAATATTTAAACTTACTTCAGAGGCTTTGCTTTAGAATCAGACAAACTCTCATTACATCTAGGGTGGCTCACTTCATATGAAACAAAAACCAAACAGATAACATCCTAATAACAAACAGATTTCTGCATTCCCTGCGGAGGAGATGCCCAGAACAAATAAATGTGTGGATAATTTTTTATCTAAAAGGAAACAATCTAAAGTCAGTACACCACTTCTGTTATTACAGATAGAAACGACTGAACAGGCAGAAAATCTGTGTGTGGTGATGGACTCACACCTGAGCCTTCACAGACACATACGCACAGTTACAAAGTCAGACTTCTATCGCCAGCATGAAACGACTAATGTCTGAACAAGATCCAGAAAACTCGTCATTGCAGTCACATTGACTGCAGCAGTGCAGTATAACCAAATACGTTTAAGATCAGTTGTATTAATCTTCCACTCTGATTCAAGTTCTACTCTAAAGTCAGTATGGTTCTGATTCTGCATCCCCAGAATCAGAACCATAGAGAAACAGCATTCATCTTGTATGCTCCAATAATCTGGAAGAAACTTCCAGAAAACTTAAAAAGTGTTGAAACTCCATGTTCCTCTAAATCAGTGCTTCTCAATTCCAGTCCTCAGGCCCCTTGCTGTGCATGTTTTATATGTCTCTATTTCAGAACAGCTGATCCAAATGATTGCATGACCTCTTCTGCAGTCATCAAGTACTGCAGAAGCCTGTTAGTCACCCACAGATTCAATCCAGGTGTGTGGCAGACGGGAAACACCTAAAACATGCAGAGCAGCCTGAGGACTGGAATTGTCTTTGATAACAAATGAAATTCATAAAACTACAGCCTGTCCTTCAATCTCTCATTGATTTCTTTTACTTTGCTTCTGGAATGTTTTTGCTCATTTGTAGTTTGATTTTCCTTTTTCTCATGTAAACCACTTTGAATTGCCTTCTTACTGAAAATGTGTCAAACATATAAACTGCCTTGTCTGGTCTATAGGTGCTGGCTGAAGCTGGTTAGACTGTCATTATTCAGTGAAATCATGACCTGGATGGCAACTCTGAAAACCATCTTTGCATAAAGCAACAGATTTTTGTTACAGCATTTATGTAACTAGAGTCCACTTTGTTTTTCTTCTACTTTACACATTTGACATTTCAGGAGCGAGCAACTTGAACGACACAGGAGTATTCAACAAGATCAACGTAGCGATGCAGCTCATCTCATCTATACATTTCAGTAATTTCTATTCAAATAACCAAAAAGCATATTTTCTGCATGAAGTTTGAACTTTCTGCCTGTGCATGTTCAGGTTTTCTATGAGACCTCCAGCATATTTTTACACTCATTAATCAAGATTCATTTTTGCTAAGTCTGTATGCAGCTTCTATTCTAACTACATCAGCGATTGCTTAAAATTTTGATTTAAGTCTACAGTTCAGTTTCAAGATTTGTTTTGCCCTTTAGTTTTTTTAAAACATTAAAACAAGTGAGACGGAGGCCGTCATGCTGGTCTGGTGTGACATTCTGCTTGCCAGCCTCACCTTTACGCGCCATATCTCACTGCAACACCACTTCTGGACAGCAGGGGTCTCCATTGGCTTGTGTTTATTGACGTATAAGTAGAGGAAGGAGCGCTTGGAATAGAGCAAATTACAGGAAGTAGTTTTATTTCATAATTATTAAAAAGTATACAGAATACAGAATATTACATATTTAGCATTTATACACTCATTACAGTGCGGAAAATATGAGATGTTTTTACCAATTTCCTTCAATCATAAATAACCTTTAATAACGACTGACTCAAATCGTTGCACTGTCTTACCAGCAGCATTGAAGTAGGTTTTAATTTGCAAAGACACAAGACTGTACAGTCATTGCTCGAAACCAACTGTTGCATCAAAAGAAAAATGTTTTTACAGCAAAAAGTCAAATAAACTCCAACTGTACAAGTCAAATAACAATTTGACTCTTCATGGTCAAAATATTACTGCGTTACAGACACAAAAGCAATAAATTAATCATGAATGCCAAACGTTTGTTTTTCCAGATGCCTTGGTAATCCTCTAGTGTGGATCTTTTGTTATGGAAGCATACCCTGAGAAAACTAAAGTGTGAAACACACACACACACACACACACGCATGCGTCAGGAAATCAAAACTAAACACAAGTAATTCTGTAATGCAAAATACTAATTTGATTAAAACACTATTACAAACATAAAGATGACAGGAAAAGAAAAGTGTTATCCTGCAGTAGCATAATCCGTACCCCCTTGACGATCTGTTGATAGATGTTTTTTATGGGATTACTGAATCTAAAAAGCCGTTTTCTTGATTATATAACCTTTGGTCTAATCATCAGATTTTTTTATTTTATTTTTATTTTGTCTTACTTCACCAACTTGTGACGCAAGGCACAGAATCTGGAATTGTAAATAAAGTGTCAGTACGCACAGATGAATAATGTCAGCACCATGTAGACACATACTGCACCGGTGACTCCAATTGGAGCTAAAAGATTGTGATTATAAACAAGGAAAACGTGAAGGTGTTGTCTAAAAATAACAGCTGACATAACAGATGTTGGACCAAAACTGAGGAATAATAAATAAACATTAGACCTTTTTCAGGCAGAATGTAACCCAGCATGCTAAATTCAAGCAACATTCATTCACTGGAAAGTTTCAATTTCAATAATGACAATATTAATAAAAACTAGAACTATGTCCAACAAGAAAACAATGCTTGCTTCATTTTTTTTTTCAACAGACATAAAATCAATTTCTTTGTTAAAATACATATTTCAAGCTAAATATTAGACATTCAAACTTCACAAAGTTGAGTCTCTACAGTAACTGTGCCTTATGTGTGTCAAAGGAAACAAATTTAGGTTGTCTATTAGTGCAATCAGCTGGCAGCTGATTCAGCTTCTTTGGAATGGCGATGCAGTCACTGCATTGCTGTGCCCAAATGTTGCAATATATTGCTTTACTGAAGCAGGTCAGGAAGCTGCAGGTACAAAATATACACCATTGGCTATTTGTCCCAGATTAACTTTGGAAAAAGGAGGATTTAGTTATTTACATGCTTTAAGGTGTAAATAACTAAATCCACAAGCCACTTGCTCAAAATGTACCTTTTTCCATAATCTATATGTTGATTAATTTATTCAGAACACATAAAGCCAACAAGATATAAAATGATGAATGATTTTGTCTGCTTTCTGGTAAACCCAGCGAGCCACTTTCCCTTTTTCCTAGATCTATTTAAGAGCTAAAATAAAATGCCGATCATTTAAGAAAAAAACATGAACTATTCATCCTCTTTAACAACTATTAAGAAAGAAATAAAGTGAAATTATCCCAATACCAACAATATGGTAATGCATTGCACTTCAGAGTGTGAAACAATTTAAGGCATTTGTTTAATTTTGCTTTAAAAGGATCAAGCAATTAATTAGATCGCAACTGTCACAATTAAAAAACAAACAAACAAAAAAACAGAAACATTTTACACTTTAAAAGAACGAATAAAAAGGTGAGATTTCAACCTGGAACTAAGCGAAGGTACACTGACGTGGTGAAGTGTCCATGGCGCAACATGAAGGAATCAAACCATGTTGGTCTGAGTGTTTGGACTGCGGCTCTGCAGGTCCTGTACCTGATCGAGGACCCAGCCGATGCCCGGTCGCTCCTGGGGATTCGAAACCATTATGGAGCTCAGCAGCAACTGGAGACCATTGGAGTAACTGACTCAAAAACAGACAGACAAAAGATTAGCATTGTTTAATTCACATGCAGAGATGCAAATGTTGAGCTAATAGTTTAGATTCGAATCACAAACAAAAATATTATTTGATGTTATTTTACTGAAAGAAGTCTTCATAAGCAACAAGACGAGCTATACTTCCAAAAGTAATGCTCTAATTTGATCAAAAAAAAAAAAAGCAAGATGGTATATTTTAAGTTACAACTTCGTTGTGGAGCAAAGTACAAGACAGAAGTAGTGAAAGAAAAATGCAAGAAGTGTAAAGAAATCTTGGTTAACAACTGCTACAAAACTTTAAAATTTGTGGTGAGTGCTCATCACGTTGTTGCAGTTTGAATACTGACCTGCAAGTTGAAGGGATGGTCACTGGATTCTGGACAGCCAGTGCAACACTATCCCCCTTCTGAAAGATCAGATCATAAGGGCCCTCCAGCATCATCATGCAGTACAGCACGCAGCCCAGCGACTGGAGGTTTATGAAAAAAAAGATGTTATTAGCTGAATTAAAAATGTTCACTTTTGTTTCAAGCGTCAGAGACATGCAGAGGCCAGTGCATAAAACAAACTGGACCGTTTGCTCAAAACGGGAGGGAAGATGTCTTACCCAAATATCAGTACGCTCATCTATAATGCAGTGACTTTCTACGTTAAAAAGCTCAGGAGCTCTGTAGGAAATGGTACATCTTTGGGCTGCCCAGTCCTGTACAGTCATGGCTTCTCTGGATCCTCTGACCTATTTTGAAAAAAAAAAAAAATTAGACCAATTTATATTATAGTCCCGATAGGGTGAGTAACACCTAAAAGTAAATCTAGTAAACTTCAACGTTCACAGCACAAATGAAAATAAAATGCAATTTTTGACACCATTTCTGAACACCCAAGTTATGAATTTAAAGAGAAATGCTTTTTTCAGTCATTCATTAAAAAAAAAATCTAAATTAACACATTAAAACAGCACTGTTGATTTGAAAACAAAATACATTACAATGGCTGCCCTGAGAAAAACTACCAGAAAGACAGAAGATGTTAGGATGTGAACCTCATCTTAGGAAGTTAACAGCATCAACAATGCTAAGCTGCCACCTAGTGGTGAAAAAACAGAACCATTTATTGAAAAAGAAAGCCTGTTTATAAGTATTCAGTATTAAGAATCAATTATTTGCAGAGCTTCTGGCTACTGTATACTATGTTTTGACACTTCTGTCTAAGTGACAATACGTGTCACACTCTGTTGTCAAACTAACTTCGCAATTTTATAGGTGGCAATCACCATGTGAGTATATTTACAATTGATAAGTAAAGATTTTCCATCTTTCTATAGATGTCCACTCTTACCTCAATTCTTGCCCGGTTCATTGAGCCCAGATCCATTAGAACTGGCCTGTCTTCCTCATCCAATAGAACATTTGTGGGTTTCAGATCCCTGTCAGATTAAACAAATTGACACAAATGGTGGACAAATTATAAACACTGAAAGCTAAATTCCGTAGTAATGACAAACTTAGGATGTTTTGTCAAAAAAAGCAAACAAACAAAAAAAAACAGCACATCAGCAGACTTGCTAATTTGCACATTTTTTCAAAGCAGTTTAGTCAAATATTCACACACATCACACTTATCACACTATGTTTTCAATAATCAAAAGCCTTAATCACTTATTTTGTGCTTTTTTATGATGGACAAGCAGATTGGGCATGGATGAATTTACTAACTAATCTTATTAATCTGTTCATGAGCATAAATATCAACTTCTGTAGTTATGATATCAGACAGACTGCGTGTTAACATATGAGATATGATCAGCCGTTCCGCCAGATCAGTCAGATAAACATAAATGCTCTTCACTGTGCAAACATCGCCCCTGCATAATGTCCATCTTTAATAAGAAA
The DNA here is from genome assembly GCF_027474105.1 of Poeciliopsis prolifica. Taxonomy (NCBI): domain Eukaryota; kingdom Metazoa; phylum Chordata; class Actinopteri; order Cyprinodontiformes; family Poeciliidae; genus Poeciliopsis; species Poeciliopsis prolifica. The sequence goes on from NW_026562396.1 coordinate 4,063,478, forward strand.
TTGCAATGTTTCTGTAGATGGTTATGTCTTTATTGGACTAAATAAACAAATATTTACTTAAAACAGCTGCTAAAACAATTGCATCTAAAAGATATGTGAAACTAATCTGTATTTCTTTACGGAAACCTCTGTGATCATGTATTCTACATAGACCCACTTGCGCTTTGTGCTTTGGCACATAGATGCATACAACTTCACATAAAATAAAACAAATACAGTTTGCTCATCTCTGAAAGTTGAGCGACATTACCTGTGGGCATAGCCTTTGTCGTGAATCGTCTTCAAACCACAGCAGATTCCGCGGAAGATTTTCAAAATCTGGTTTTCAGGCATTGAGCTCCCTTTGTCTCTTAGCTTCTCAAGGACAGACCACAGGGTTCCTTTCTGCTCACAAATACTCAAACAAATCAGAACAGGATCATATTCTGAGAAGTTTCCTTTGTCGTCCAAATTACAGCATCAACTTACTCTAACGTAAGGCAGAAGTAGCCAGGCTTCTGTCTTGCCTCCGCTGTCAGAGAAGGCATATGCGACCAGGCTCAATATGTTGGGATGATTAAACAGCTGATGCATTTCCACCTCCGTCTGAGCCTCCTGGCGAGCCTGGCGATCATGACATAAGATCCTCTTCAGAGCGTAGAACTGCCCGTCCTTTGCCCCCTCAACCAGATCAACATAGCTGAACCCACTGAATTGACATTGGAGAGAAAGCAGGTTAGAGGAAGCCTGACATCAAAAGGGGGCCAATGTGAATGTTAGAGTATGTATTAAAAAAACAAACAAAAAAACCTTAATTAAGGCTGCAATGTAAGAGACAGAGCTTATATTTTCCATGACTTACAGTAAGATCCATTACAACACAATCAAGTCAACTCACCCTTCATCCAATTTCTGGACAAAGTAGTACTTTTTGTTATCAATGATGATGGAGCCACGAGAGCATATACACAGGGCCTGTCCCATGCCGACATGTACATTGTTTAACCAAAAACTGTGAAAATAACCTAAGAGAAACAACAAACACATTAGAAAAACATGCATGAAGACACAGGGCAACTGAATTTTTATTCTGATTTGTTTTTGATAGGCTGGAACAGTCTGACAGTGAGCACTGCATCTGACGTTTCAAAGCTCAAGGAAATAAGTTGTAAAACATTTCAACCCCTGGGTGGATTTACAAAATACCAGGGAAAAGGAAGTTATGCGACATTATTTGGCAATAATGTGGATCAATGTGTAGGATATTAGTCGCATGCTACCTTAAGGTAGCAGTGCAACAGAAAACGAAGGTTAGCGAACACAACACTGACAATATTTTTCAAGCAATCTGGAATACGGTTACCGTCTCAATTTCTTTTACATGTGTTATTTAAACTGATCCCCTGACAAAATGCTTTTCTTAACTTGGTAACGGAATATTTCTTACCCGCTTCTCTCTTTCCCTTACAAGTTAGCTTGCTACCATTTTTTGTGTTTTTTTTCCCCTTCTGCTGCTTCTTCTTCGTCTCTAGTTTGCCAACATTGTGAAGTCCATAAATCAAACAGCGCCAAAATAAAGACTAGTGGTAGATGCCAGAGAAAGATATGATGGCGGATAACAGGCCTAACAGGAAAAATAGCTCCGACGACGGAGGTGATACTTGTGCTGTTTTCACGTTTAAAATCTAGTTAACACATGAAAACTGTTAAATAGTGTATTGATGTGCTACCCATTAGCTTAAAAGAAGCTCGTCCTACAAATAGACGTTTTGTGAACTTCAACGAGAGAACTACATGTTAGCTTTAGCTGGCTAGTGCTAGTATCGTTAACGCTGGATTAATGCTACAAGTAATGTTACTTAAAGTGTCTTAATGAGGCTACAAACCATGAGCGAAGAGAATTACTGTTCATTTACATGAGTTTGGGTAACGGTCGTCTTTTGTTGTTTGCTAAGTTAAGCTAAGAATTTGCTATGCTAACTTACGAGAGGCAGTTTCAAGGTAAACGTCTTGATGCAAGAGGAATTGGACACAATAATAAATTTCTGTTTGATTTAGTGATGGCTAGAATAAAAGAAGCAACTGCATTCAGCATTTTGGCTTTATTTTATCATTTTAATTTGGCTCGTGTTAAATGCCAGATTAAAATATGTCTAATTAAAAATCACACAATCAGTTATTTGTGTGGTTTGTATCTGACTGAAACCACTATTAATGTTTTGTTTGAATGCATTGATAATAATAATAGTAGTATATTAAATATAATAATTAGCTCCTGTTCTTTTTTAAGAATATGCTCTGTTTATGCTGCATCATAGTAGTGATATTCATGTGCATTCATTTTCACAAGTCTTCAATAGACTTTTTAATATTATTTTTCATATGAGATCATTGTTTTTTGTTGTTGTTGTTGTTGTTTTTTCTCCCCCAACACATCAAAAACCAATTACTCGATTTAAGGAAAAGGGATTGAAATAATCTACCTACACTACTTACTATGTAGTGTAGATAGTCACTACATTGTGACTACCTTGATATAAACTATAAAGCCTGCATGATCAGGTTTAAAGGCACTTGAAAATGTCTTTCAGAAACTAACCTTTTATTCTAGAGTAATTTGACCTTCACTGTCACTGTTGAGAAGGCAGCTGCAGTGACTTTAGTGTATCAATTCATGTTTTCTTCCTTACTATCTGTAGCTTTACTAGTGTTATCCTTGGCTTCATGTGTGGTGTAAACTCTATCAGCTACTGCCATTAACTGTGACGTTCATAAATAAGACTTGTAATCTGAATTTTAAGCCAATAAGAACTGAAATTGTAGCTTTGAACACTCCCAGATCCCGCAAAGCAGTTGTTCACCTTGGTGAGTTGTCTTGCCTCAAGCAGGGCCACAGGAGGAGGAGGACAGAGTGAAAACTAAGCCTGTCTCTTGTAGCACTGGGGGAGGAGATGGGACTGCTGTCAAACGCACATCTCAGCATCTTACCCCTGAAGACGAGGACGAGTCCTCAGCAGACCAACCAGCACCATGCAAAACCTCCAAAATTGGCTTCAGCATGGGCAGTAAGATGGCGAAGAAATCAAACCCTATTTCTATCAAACTAGGAGCAACGGTAAGTGTTAAGCGGTGTATTTTACAGAACACATTTTGTGCAGATAGTATTGTGAAAATAGTTGCAGAGCAGCCTGAGCCATGGAAATTTTGAGGCAGATTCTATTCCTGTGTTTGGGTTTTGAAACAACCTAAAGTTGGTTGATTATTACATGAATGGATGGTATTTTTTTTTACTTAACTCTTACTAAATATGAGGATGTCTTTTAGTCACATATCAAAACCAGAATGTGTGATGCTGCTTTGCTGTTTTACTTCATTTTTGTCCCCGATCTGTTCCAGAAACCCAAGGAGACAGTGCCATCACTTCCTCCAAAAAAGCTGGTGTCAGTTTTTAACGAAGATGATGATGTAAGTACTTGCTCATGAAAAAAAAAACGTCGTATGGAGTGGAATCGATGAAAAGTAGCTGATGTTAGTTTTCTCCCTTGTACAGAGCGAACCAGAAGAAATGCCTCCAGAAGCAAAGATGAGGATGAAGAACATTGGGAGGTACAAAAGCTGTGACAGTTTTGCCCCCTTTTTTTTTAGTAAAACAGTTTTTAATTTTCTGCTTTTTTCCAAACAAAGGGGAAAAAAATTGTGAAAAAACAAAAAACCTTTTCATGCGGTGTATGCAAACATCTGCTTTCAAATGTGTGTTGAGTTTTTTTTAATATCTTGATGTAAGATGATGAACTTATCTTTTCAGGGAGACCCCAACATCTGCAGGCCCTAACTCCTTCAACAAGGGCAAGCAGGGCTTCTCTGATAATCAGAAACTCTGGGAGAGGAAGCTGAAGGCCCAATCTGACAAGTAGTAAATCACTGCCACAAACTTCTGTCACTAAATAATATTTCTATACTTGTTAACGATGTGAGATATCTACGAAGGCTCTCGTTTTTGTCCCTGGGTTTTTACGACTCGGCGCACAGCAGTGGAGGCTGCTTTCAGCCTTTCCCTTGTGTTTATGCTTCTAACCACAGCTGGTTGATCTTAACTCAAGAGGTGAAATTGCCCGGTGCCTCTGTCTCCAGAGATGTGAAGTGGTTATGACGAAGGGAGAAGTTGGCCAGAAAATAATTTACAATTTTTTTTTTGCTACGTTTTGCTTTTGTTTTGTTGGCTAATTGGATGACTGGGATAGTTCCTAATGTTACCGTTCTTGTTCCCTCCAGGCGCTGGTTTAGTTTAATCCTAACAAGCACGTTGCTTGTCTGATGTGTAAAAATGTACATAGTGACAATGTTTTATTTTTTAATCCACAAACTCGACGGTGGGTTAAATTGTTAAGTGTCTTTATTTGTTTTGTTTTCGGATTAAATTCTTTTTTTCAATTTAGATCCTGACTTTTACTGCACAGCCCTTTGCTTTCACCAGCTCCTTCGCCTATGACACTTTTTTTTCTCTCCATTTCTGCCTCATTCAGCCTGTCAAACATGCAGCCGAAACCCAGGTTGTCACGCTTGCAGTAATTGTTCTCTGTTGTCAAATATTTAAACATTGGATTGTTACCATATACGTTTTCTTGGTTGCTCTTTTGTTAAAATTAGGTACTTTCCCAAACTCTTTTCCTTTTGAATTTTGATATTATAACTCATCAACATGTTTTCCCACTACCCAAAATGTATAGTTTTGATTTTTCTGTGGATTACGCAGCCATTCGTTCTGACATCTCCGAATAAAATATATCAACACCTATTGCTATGGTCTTTGTTTCAGTCTTTTTTTCATATTCAATCAGTGAATATAAATAATAAAAAAAAGGTTTTCATTTATTTATTGAAGCAGTAGGAGACATCATAAATTACATATCTATATTTAATAGTTCAGTTTTTATTTCTTTTCATAGTTTTAAACAGGAATTGATACAAATTTGATGAGATGGATAAATTCCTGCAGATGGAAAATTTGTATATTTTTTTTCCTCCAGAGCCTTTTAAATTAACACTTGCTACACCTACATGTGCGTCACCATGAAACCCCTCTTCACACATTTCTTCGTTCAGACTCAAGTTTAGCTTTCTGATACAATCTTTTGGTGACGCACATTTATGAAAACTGACATAATGAGCAGAGTTCCAGCGGGGAAACGTGTTTCCCTCTCGTCAGGCTCATTGCAAATGCGAAGCCATCCTCGTTCCGTCAGCTGGCATGGCTTTCTGCAAAGAGATCCAGAAGCTCCTGGCGGCTGTGGAAGGTGCGTCTGTGCTCCACTGCAGACTGGGAAGCACCTTCAAGGCTCTTTGCACCAGTTTGGGCAGTGGAGGTTCTGGCTGGATGAAGGACGCCGACGTTCCTCTGGTCCAAATCAACAGCATCTTGAGGGCAGAGTTTTGCAGTAAGGCCTAAAGATGTGGAAGAAGATGTGAGTCACTGGGGTTGAAATGACTTCGCAGTGAATCAGGATGGTGAACTGAAGCATTCAGAAACTACAGAGGATTCTTTGTGTTTTGTTGTGGATTGAGCTTCTTTGTTTTTCACACCGGTACCAGTTTCAGTTTATGTCAAAACAGCCACAAAAATGAAACCAAGCTGTTTTCGTATTACTAACAGGATGCGTATAAACTGGATTTTAACAGTTGTGGTGTTTTCTTTTTTTCCTTTAAAAGTCCACAAAGTTTTAGGAGGGGAAAAATTACGTAGAACTTGAGATTCTTGAGAATTAAAAGCAGTGGGAATGGTACAGGCTTGCATTTCTTATGATATTAAAAAAACAAGCAAAAAAAAAAAAATCCATTTAAATCCATAAGAATGTAAATAAAAAACTTAGGTGGAATTAATTTTCAGTAATTATGTGCAATGCAAAATCACAAAGCATAATTTATCATTTGTCCCATGAAACTGATAAATCAGAGTTTGAACAAATTTACCAATTTCAGCAAAACTTAAAAAATTTTCATCCTTGTAGCATCGGCTGTGAGCTGTAATCACAACAAATGTCATGTTTATTTTAGGCCTATCCACACTAAGCTGCACTCATGCAGTAAATGAGATCAAAGTGCTGAAAAAGGAAGTTGCTTTCGAGTTATTTTGCAAGGGTACCATTCTCATAATTGATCATTTTCTATGAAAATATAGAAACTATCCTTTTAAAAACATCAATTTTTGACTAATTGATTGATAACAGACTCAGCATCAAAATTTTTAAAATTGTGAGGTTTTTGTGAATTGTATTTTCCAGTTTCCAATGCAGTGCACACATTCAAAAAACAAAAAAAGCAGGAACAGAGATAGAAACCCCTCTGAAATACGCCGGCCTACCTTGACTCCTGATTCCAGAACAAACACAGCATCGCTGCTGGCAAAATATTCAGCTGACAGGACACAGATGAGCATTCGGCTTCTGTTTATAGTGAGAACCACATCGTTTGTATAAGCTGTAAAGCAAAATCAAACAATTCACTGAAACATTTGCGTACACAGGAACACACACACACACACACACACACACACACACACACACACACGCACACACACACACCGCTGATGCTGTTACCTCCTCCTGGAAGAATGTCCCTTTCCAGCAGACAGACACGGTACCCCCACTGGTCCTCCAACACTCGTGGCAGCAGCATTTCTATCGGTCCCTCACAGCTCCGCATCCCTACATTTGATTATACGAAGGAGACAAAACATTACTTGTTTTGCTCTCTTTTAAATCCAAACAACGACGCGCATATTCGCTCATACCTCCTGCATCACTGTAAGGCTCGGAGGAAATGGTCAAGCCATTCGCTGCCTCTGCTGATGGACCCGTCCACACATATGACACAAAAACATCAAATTCCTTCTCTGTAAGGTAAAAAAAAGCATTTAAATTTTGAAATAGGAATGAAAACATTATTATTATTATTATTATTTTCTACCATAATCAACATTACTGTATATTATCTGAAAACTGCATTGATTTACTTGATAATGAGATCAGCCGTGTGTGTCTGTGTGTGTGTGGGTGTGTGTGTGTGTTTTCTGACCTCCATCGTCTTTTCCCAACTGGAAGCGTGATCTGAAGATGAGCTGTAATTCCACCCACTTCACATGCAAGGTGATTCCCAGGCAGACTACCAGCAGAAAGCAGCCAAAAGGATACCCAACCAGTGACGGCCATTTCACTGGAATGAAAGCACACACACACACCTTGCAATTGGCATAATTACTACAACACACAATCAGATAAACTGACTGTGTATTGTCTTATTGGCACCCCAACCAGGCAATGAATTTTTTCAGCATGGGGAACAAAAACGTTTTGAAATGATTAAAATTCAACTAAGGCTGCGAAATGATTTGAACTTTGGCCTCTTTGGGATTGTGTGAGGAAGGGGAGAATTTTCTAAAATAATGAAAAAATGGATAGGTTTGGCTTAAAAATTACGATAAATAAAAAATTTAAATAGATTTTTTTTTAAATCAGGAAATTCAATCATTACAACATTTTGTTTAGACAAAAATGAACAATAATATTTTTATCTTGGTACGACTACCCGAGGAGCATTCTTCTTCATGTGTGTTGTTAGGCTGATATGGTTATGTTATCTTCTCAATCAAAACCTGAGCCTCTGTAAACCTATCTAGTTTTAAGCTGTAGGTTTTGCTTCATCACACAGTTCACAGCCACACAAGTTTTATTTAAGGAAACTAAACAGAATAACCAAAGCACCTTGTCACACCGCTGTGGCTGACTCAATTGACGTTTTTCATACGCAGCTATTGGAGTAACGATGTCATTTTAAAAACTCAAACACTGAATTGAAAATGCACAACAAATGAGCTACCTTGCTTTTTTTGTTTAAGTGTAATTGTGACGCTGCTGTTTCCCACAGCGTTGCTGGCGGAGCAGGTGTATGCGTGCTCCAGGTGCCGAGGCGTCACTTCCTTTATGGTGTACGTCTGCGTAACCTTGGTCTCTGAAAACAAGACTTCACTGGAATGCAGAAGAACATTCCCTTACTTTCTGTTTCAAAGCAAAACTGTAAGATGAAAGTGCTCTTATTTACTCACTGGTGTTGCTCCGAGTCTAACAGGGTCATGTTGTACCTATCTCCACCATAATTCATGAACCACTCTACTCTTCGAGAAATGTTCACCTCAAAATCAAAGTCTACCTCACATGTGAGGTTGTGAGGCTGACCTGAAACAGAAAACAATTTGTTTCAGATGTACAGGTATAAAATGCTTTGTTTAACTAAGCTGGGATATTCTTAATAGCCTATATCATTTACACAAAATATCAGGGATTAAAAATAATAATCTAAGATTTTGATACTAGTGCAGATAACTGCATCAAAGCACTTACCAAGCTCAACCTCCTCAGTCATGTTAGCAGCTGGATACTTAACCACAGGAGGAAACTTTGCTTTCAAATATGCTGTGGTAAAACAAAATAAAGTTATATTTTCATATTGCAAAACATGGGACTTCAAATAAGTTTATACTATCCAGGAAAAACTTTGTTAGAAAGTCTTACATATAAAAATGCAAACAGAAATAAACCAACATGTTATTTTCATCAGTCCTTTGGACTAAAACAGATTCATTTTTATTTCACGTTCCGCTCTATGTGAGAAATAAGAGGCCAGCGGATAATTCACCACAGTTAAGGTGAAGTCTTAGGTTTTATGAGAAAATTAGGAACCTTGATTCTGTCTCCAGATAGTTGGCGTTTGTGATGACAAATTCTCTTTGGTTTTCTCCAAAAATAACCTTGTGGTTTATGGCCCAAAATGTCAACTTTGACCTTTTCTGTCTGGAGAAAATTGTTGCAGAACTCCTACATTTGAATCAGGTGAAGGTTTGCAAACCTAAATCAAGCTGCCATATTCTTGTGACCATTTTTTTATTGTCTGCTGTTTTTATCTGCTGTGGTAGTAATGTGTGTTTTTGATCAGTGTATTGATGATTATGGTGGATGCATGTTACAGGTGAATGTAAACACAGGTTGGTGACTGGTGAATTACCTATTGGTATTAATAAAGTTGCCTAAACTAAACAATTTTTCTCACTTAAGAGTGATTGACTTCAAATTATTTAGAAATAAACTTTTACAGATCAGTGGGCAGCGACCAATGATATGTAAGATTATTGTTAATTTCTTCCTTAAAATGCTGAACTAAAGTGTCGTCTTTTATAGTGGTTGTCACATTTACTGATTGTTCAGTTAATCTAGTGGATCTAATTGACATCTTCAGCTTTTCCTCTTCAGGCATAAAAAATCTGTAAGAATGTCTGGAGTTGATAGTTATTGAAATTGTGTGTTTTTTTTAATGACTATAAATCCTATTTATATGAGTTTTGTTTAACAACTAAAAACAACAAAACAATGAGCCCAGTTTTTGTGTCTCACACGTTTTGGGTTATCACAGCGTTTGACAGATGTTGTCAAACGTGTTGTGATAAAATGCAAAACCAAATGTCACGCTCGCAAATTAGATAACGCTTTTGAGTGGAGAATGTAGACAGTGAAAGTGACTGAGTGTCTCAGAGGTGAAACATTAAAGCACTGGTAAGCCACAGATAGGGAACGATTAGATTAGTTTCATTTTTCTTTAAAAAATACTCAGTTTAAAGTACTGTAAAAACAGAGTTCTGGCAAACAAGTGAACAAAGGAGGATAAATGAAAGCACTGTTAACAGATAGGATTTCTTTAATATTTTCATACATTCATTAAACTCAATAAAGAGTTTAAGCAAAAAGCGATTTCAAATAGTGCTGTGGATTCCCTCATAGTAGCATCAGGTATTCACCTCTAAGTAAACATTGGACACTGCAGAAATGAAATAGTTACGATTAGGAAAATCAAAGTTAACAATCCGAGGGAAAAATACCCACAATGGGAATATGTCATTGAGACTATTGTGTGTGTCCCTATTGAGCCGTAAGAACGGCCTCTGTCTTAGAGCCACAAAATGTTGAAATATTCATTCTCGTCTGGCTCTGGCATGCCTCCAACCACCATGTTACTTAAACCCACATTCTTTCCTGTTCTTATGCTGGTTGTCTCCACTGCATTTAAGCGTTTACATTTATTGAGTTGTCCACATGCAATTAATTAATTCTCTGCTGGAGCTAAAAAGCACCCGAATCATCGTACATTATGAAATGTCCAGTAAGTGTGTTAAATAGTCTGAATTATCTCTTCATTTATCTCTTGGTTTATTATTATTATTATTGTTATTATTATTATTATTATTATTATTATTATTATTATTATTATTATTTTATTATTGCCATTATGAAGTAGATTTGCTGCATCTGCACTATTCAATTAAAAACACAAGACAAAGAAACCAGAAAATATTTCACATTTTAAACGAACATGAACTTTACATTCAAGTAAAAGAGCACCACTAGCTGTATGTACTCTCTGTTTAGTGGGAAAAGGAAAACCACAAAGTATGAGCATGAGCGCTCTCGCTAACAGTGGAAAAACTGAATCTTGCATTTCTGAAACTTCCTCTCTGCCTCAGACCTACAAACATCAGAAATGTGATGTACTGACTTCACATTAACTTTTTTTTTTAACCAATACATCTGATTTTAAAAGTTTGTGAAGGTACAATTTTTTTTAGATGATGTGCATTTATTCAACCCCATATGATATATATATATAATCTTCAATATGTATATTTCATATACTTTTGACACCTCACGTCTACCACAGCAGAGCAAAGGCTCCAGCAACCACACAAACAGTGAACCACTTTCTGCAGAAGACTCCTCCCAGTTTCACGGTTATCGGCGAACGAATTTATGGGTCGGGGGAGATAAGAACAAACCATTATGACGAACATGTCTTTCACTGGTCTGGTCTTTCACTGATCTAGAAAAATAGCTGCCGTATTTAAGGCTAATGCAACATGTTCCCCATATAATGAAGACCCTTTACTTTATAAAACTGTAAAGGTTTTTGAAGTTCTTGCAATCCTTTGAAAATGATTCTGCACCTGCTAAAAAGTGGATGCATGCAAAAAATGCAATCCTTTTAGTGTTGCTTGAAAGTCTAGCAGCAGGTGGACTTTGCATATGCATGGAAGAAATATGGCAATTTACGTTTAAAACACCCAGAAAATGTTTCTGCTTGAACCCATTTGCATGCGTTTGTCAATCCATTATTGAATGAGATGGCAAAAATGCAAGACTTATTTGTTTTGTCCACAGATTACACACACGCTGCGTGTTGCACAACTGTGACTTGGTGTTTTTTCAGTGCAGACTTTGAGTGTTCGTAGAGCAAGTGTGAGCAGTATGTCTGGCTTGCAGCACAGAGGAGGTTCTAAGTAATAAATCAAAACTTTCAGAATTGTCTTCAGACGTTTGCATCTTTGCTCTTAACATGAGTGTGATTCATGCACATGCATAAAATGCCTTAAGATTAGGATCTTTAAATGACAACAGAAATGTCGAAAAGTCTCACGTATGACTTTAACGTGGACGGCCCTCCTGAAGATCCAAGCCACTCCTTGCTCAGTTATTCGTCTGTCACAATGAAATACACCCGTGTCCTCTCTGTAGACAGTGCAGAGGTGGAGTGCCCCGTCTTTAACACAGGCGTCTCTAGCTTTGGATACGGGTTTGTTTTTCTGCAAGAAGGCATACAGGAGTGAATTTCTGTTGACATCTAGGAGCTTGTCGCTTCTTCCTCAGTTGTGATAAACAACCAGAAATGGATTCTGCAAGGAAGCGGTTTTGGGTGTTGTGAATGTACTTCACCTTGAACCAAATCACACCTGTGTTGTTATAACAGGCGTGTCCGGGGCAGGGGATGCTTCCACCAGCGTCAACCAGCAGCATCACGCTGCTCTCTTCAGGGTCAAAGCATCTCAAACTGGTTTTTGCGATGACCTGCAGAGTCGAATTTGACCTGCAAACAACAGTCAAGTGGAGAGGTGGGAGCAACAGTATTTCAATCAGACCACTTTTAGTGTGCAGAGCATTAAAACATACGTTTCAAGGAACAACACATAAACATGAACCCAACTTTCAAGGCACTTTAGTGAACGGAGTTAAAGCCCAGTCAAAATAAATGTTGTGACAATGACCACATTAGTTACCCTGTGAAGCTTCTGTTTCCTCCAGCATCTTTAGCCACAAACTCTTCCCCACATGTTTTGCCTTCATCAGCTTTGGCTCTCTTCACAGGGGACTTCTCAGATGGATCGCATGGCATCACAAAGACTTCCCCTTCCACAGCTTTGTAGTGATGAAACAGCTGATCTGCAGACAGGAGCTTTGCAACTGCATCAAACTCTTTTTGTTTCTTTGACCAAATTATTCAGTTGTGTATAAATTCCCGCTTGCTGGCATTGAATTTTTAGGCACTTTAACATAAAGCTGGGATGAATACCTGTCAAAATCCTCTGTTGTTTTTTCCCACAGCATCCCTTTGTGATAGTTGGAAAGAAAAAGTAAAGCAGAACGATTTCGGTTCGCATGCTCCGTCTCCAAAACCACAGGCTTGTTGATTTTGTCGCTAGAAGATATTGCAGATCTTTACATCGCACTAGTTGCTTTTTTTTATGACCAGCCAGAAGTGATGCTTCGGATGTTTTCTCTTCTTCATCTTAAACGTTATCTACCACTCTCTTGAGGGGTGAATCTCATGGTATTATTTTCAAAGGGGAAACTGCGCTCATGGTGGATTGACTCACTGTTTCCTGTTTGCTTGTCTTTGAACATGATTTCTATGAAATCTAACGGAATAGCAATTTCTTATGTAAACATAAGAAGTGGCCACTTCCACTTTCTATGTTTACATATAGGAAGTATATGGTGCCAAGATGCCTTTTTTTTATCTTGTGAAATAATTTGCTTGGCAATTAGCACAAAAGCAAAAATGTCACGCCCAGGCACGGATGGACACAGGGACTGAACAGTGAATACCAAACCAGACGTTTATTGGGAAATTGCTTATTCTTGGTCAGACAGGCCAGGGTCAGAACCGGGAATCCAAATCGGGATCAGGCAGTCTCAGGGTCAGACAGACAGGGGGTCGAAGCCAGGAGGTCCTTATCCAGCGGGGAGAGTCAGGGATCGGGGACAGGAGGAATCTAGGTAGAGACAGACAGGTTAGATACTGTGCAGTTAGCTCCAGTTACTACAGCAGGCCTGAAGGTGTTACCGCTGAGGGTTTCACAACAATCTGACGCCGTGCAGGAGGAGTTCCGTCCTAATATGGCAGCAGCTGAGGATCAGGCGGATGCCGATCAGGTGCGAGTGGTCACAGCTCAGCGGCAGCTGTGACAGGTCCCCCCCCTCAAGGCACCTCAGGACAGCCGACGGTCTCCCGACGACGGTAGAAATCCGGACGAGCTGGGGTCCAGGATAGCAGAACGCGCCACCCAGCTTCGCTCTTCAGGACCATAACCTTCCCAGTCCACCAGGAACTGGAGACCACGCCCCGACGGCGCACATCCAGGAGACGGCGAACAGTGTAAGCAGGACCACCATCAACAATCCTAGGAGGAGGGGCGAGGGTACGGGAGGACACAGGCGACTAGAGACGACAGGTTTAATCTGAGACACATGGAACGAGGGGTGGACCTTCATAGTGCGAGGCAGGGCAAGGCGAACAGTGACTGGATTGATGATCCTAGTAATGGTGAACGGGCCAATAAAACGAGGCGAGAGTTCTTACAGTCTGTTTTTAGAGGTATGTCCCTTGTGGACAACCAAACCTCCTGACCCGGTTGGTAAACTGGGAGCGGAGGCTCTGCGACGATTGGCCAGGAGGCGATTGCGTTCAGCTGTCCGGGAGAGGGCCGCACGGGTCTGTCGCCACAAACGATGACACCGGCGAAGGTGATGCTGCACAGCTGGTACTGAGAGTTCCGATTCCTGAGAGGGAAACAGAGATGGCTGATAGCCCAAGGACACCTCAAAAGGGGACATACCTGTGGCTGTACTGGTCAGGGAGTTGTGGGCGTACTCCACCCAAGGTAGAAACCGAGACCAAGAGGCAGGATCGTTACCGACAACACAGCGAAGGGCCGCCTCCAATTCCTGGTTAACCCTCTCAGTCTGGCCATTGGTTTGAGGGTGGAACCCTGATGAAAGGCTCACTGTGGCTCCTAAGGCTCGACAAAAGGCATGCCAGACCCGGGATGTGAATTGGGGCCCGGTCCGTAACAATGTCCACAGGGATGCCATGAAGACGAACCACATGGTGCACCAGGAGATTGGCTGTTTCCATGGCAGAAGGCAACTTGGGCAGTGCTACAAAATGGGCAGACTTGGAAAACCGTCAACAATGGTTAAAATAACAGAGTTACCTTCAGATGGGGGAAGCCCCGTAACAAAATCCATCGAAATGTGTGACCAGGGTCGTCCTGGGACCGGCAGAGGGCACAAGTAACCAGCGGGTTGTTTGTTGCTGGACTTACCCGATTACAAATGGTGCAGGCGGAAACGTACTGACGGGTGTCTTGAGCCATAGAGGACCACCAGAAATGACTCTGCAATAAGGTAAGTGTTCGATGGACCCCAGGATGGCAGGCAAACTTGGAAGCATGGATCCACAGGACCTCAGGACGAACACTTTCAGGGACAAACAAACGGTTCGGGGGACAGTCCGCTGGAGCGGGTTGGACCTGCTGAGCTTTCCTCACCAACTGTTCAATTTCCCAGGAGAGAGTAGCCACCACACATGAAGCCGGTACACTTCTTTTCACTTTCCAGAGCTCAGGGTTCAAATTGACGAGAAAGTGCATCGGGTTTGCAGTTCTTGGAACCAGGTCTGTATGTTAAGACAAAGTTGAACCTTGAGAAAAACAATGACCATCTGGCATGGCGTGGAGTTAACCTTTTAGCAGACTGAATGTAAGATAGATTTTTGTGATCAGTCCAGACAATAAACGGTTGTGAGGACCCCTCCAGCCAGTGGCGCCACTCTTCCAGAGCCAGCTTAACAGCTAGCAGCTCTCTGTCCCCCACGCTGTAGTTGAGTTCAGGAGGGCTGAGTCTCCTAGAAAAAAAAGCACAAGGTAGCAGCTTGTGAGCAGAGCCAGAATGCTGGGACAGAACTGCCCCTACCCCAGTGGCCGATGCATCCACTTCCACGACAAACTGTTTCTCAGGATCCGGGTGAATGAGGACTGGTGGGGAGGAAAACAGTTGTTTGAGTTCCTTGAAGGCCATTGCTGCTTCCGGTGGCCATGTGAAGGGCTGCTTAGTTGAGGTGAGGCGAGTCAGTGGCTGGGCAACAACGCTGTAGTTCTTAATGAACTTACGATAGAAGTTCGAAAAACCCAGGAAGCGCTGGAGTTGTTTACGAGTATTGGGTTGGCCACTCCACAACTGCTTTGGTTTTGGCAGGATCAGCTCTGATCTGTCCCTCCTCAATGACAAACCCCAGGAAGGTGATGGAGGAAAAATGAAAACTGCATTTCTCAGCTTTAACAAACAATTTGTTCTCCAGCAGCCTCTGGAGGACCTGACGAACATGACCAACATGCTCCTCCTTCGTCCTAGAGAAGATAAGTATGTCATCCAAATAGACGAACACAAAATGATTAAGGAAATCCCTCAGAACGTCATTAACAAAGGCCTGGAAGACAGCAGGGGCATTAGTTAGGCCAAAAGGCATCACCAAGTATTCAAAATGCCCTATGGAAGTTTTAAAAGCGGTCTTCCATTCATCTCCCTCACGTATCCTGACTAGATGGTAGGCATTACGTAAATCCAATTTGGAGAAGATGCTTGCCCCCTGCAGCAATTCGAATGCCGTGGACATAAGAGGTAATGGGTATTTGTTCCTAACCGTGATCTTATTTAATCCCCGATAGTCAATGCAAGGGCGTAATGTTCCATCTTTCTTCCCTACAAAAAAGAAGCTGGCACTCAGTGGGGATGACGAGCGGCGGATGACACCAGCGGCCACTGAGTCGTTGATATAGGTCTCCATGGCTTCCTGTTCCTGCCTGGACAGACTGTACAAGCGACTGTTGGGCAGCGGAGCATCTGGCAGGAGCTCTATCGCGCAGTCGCATGGTCGGTGAGGGGGGAGCGAGAGGGCTCGGGACTTACTGAAAACAGCTGCTAGGTTGTGATACTCAGGAGGAACCAATGACAGGTCGAGGGGATCCGGACTGTCACAAAACCCCCACAATCAGGCTGAGCAGCACGAAGACAATTATCAGAACAGGACAGACTCCAACTAACTATCCTTCCAGCAACCCAATCAATATGGGGATTATGAAGTCTCAGCCACGGATGACCCAGCACCATTTGAAAACCGGAGGAAGGGATTACTTTAAATCTGAGAACCTCTCTGTGGTTCCCTGATGTTATCAACAGGGGGAGTGTCTGACATGTGACAGAAAACAAGAGAGAACCATTAAGACCCTTAGCAGATAATGGTGAGCTGAGGGGTTCAATGGGGATGTTAAGTTTCTTAGATAAGTCTTCGTCAATAAAGTTATCCTCAGCTCCAGAATCAATTAAGGCTGTTAATGAGTGGGAAGTTGACTGGTGGCAAAGCTCAACATCAATAAGCAGGCGGCTGGTAGAGACCCCACCTCTAATGAGCCTTGTCTTTTGGCCGTACAGGGCAGCTGGAAATTCTGTGCCCAGGTTTACCACAATAGAGGCAGTCTCCTGTTTGAAGACGCCTCTGTCTTTCTGTGGCTGTCAGGTGCGTTATACCTATTTGCATGGGTTTGTCATCAGGGGGCGCTGGAGCCTGTGACTGGGCCGGCGGGAAAACAGGGGTGGCGCTGTTGCGCTCCACCGCAGGCGGAAACAGCCGAGGAAGCGCTGAGGCGGACTGGCCGGGTCGCTCCTGGCGTCGCTCACGAAGTCTGTTGTCTAAACGGATAGACATTGTGATTAGTGAGTTCAAGTCCTTGGACTCATCACTGATGGACAAACCGTCTTTTAAGGCCTCAGTTAAGGCTTGATAATACACTCCTTCCATCGTTCCATTTAGTGTCAGCAGCCAGTGTGCGAAACTCCACCGAGAACTCTGCTGCACTACGGGAGCCTTGGCGCAGCTTCAGCAAGCGTTTGGAGGCATCCCCAACATGATCCGGGTGATCAAACACCGTGCTGAGTTCTTCAGTGAACTGTTTAAAGGTAAGGGAGGTTAACGGTGTGGTGGAGTCAAACGCTAGCGCCCAGGCTAAAGCCTGATCCCTCAGCAGTCCCATGACATAATATATTTTGGATAAATCGGAGGCAAAGGCCATTGGTTGCTGATTAAAAACCATCCGACATTGTAACAGAAAACCCCGACATTTTGACAGTTCACCTGAGAATGGCGGGGGATCGGGAACATACGGACCCCGTGAACTTGCCGGAGTGGGGAGAGCAGGAGGATCGGCCGGTAAGGAGGCGGGTGGAGGAGCAGCTGCAGCAACAGCAGCTGACGCGCCTGACGGTCCTGGACTTGAGGAAAGCGCAGAGGTTAGTTTTTCTACCTGTGAGGCCAGCTGAACGATTTCCTGATGGAGAGATTGGCTGGCCGCTTCTAGTCCAGCGAGCCGATGAACGCTTTGCCCAAGCACGACTCCTTGTCGGCTTATGATGTCCCTCAGGGCGGCAGGGGGTTGCTGTTCAGTCTGGTCCATGTGTTTAATTGGTCAGATTGTTCTGTCACGCCCAGGCACGGATGGACACAGGGACTGAACAGTGAATACCAAACCAGACGTTTATTGGGAAATTGCTTATTCTTGGTCAGACAGGCCAGGGTCAGAACCGGGAATCCAAATCGGGATCAGGCAGTCTCAGGGTCAGACAGACAGGGGGTCGAAGCCAGGAGGTCCTTATCCAGCGGGGAGAGTCAGGGATCGGGGACAGGAGAGGAATCTAGGTAGAGACAGACAGGTTAGATACTGTGCAGTTAGCTCCAGTTACTACAGCAGGCCTGAAGGTGTTACCGCTGAGGGTTTCACAACAATCTGACGCCGTGCAGGAGGAGTTCCGTCCTAATATGGCAGCAGCTGAGGATCAGGCGGATGCCGATCAGGTGCGAGTGGTCACAGCTCAGCGGCAGCTGTGACAAAAAAAGGAAGAAAAAAAATATTAAAAAAGGTCAGACAGAAATTAAAAACTAGAAAGTGGATTATATATATATATTTATTTATTCAAATATTTTTTAAATGCAATTTTTCTCTTATAAGTTAATGGTTAACCCCACATGACCTGTTTGAAATGACTTTTCTAAACCTGACCTACATCATCGCACCATGTCTTGTGTTCTTGCTCCATGCAAACACAGCTCTTGATTCAAATCTGCTTTTTCATTTTTGCATCCCTGTCACACTTTGCATCTCCATACTGTGTAATTCGGAGGACAATGTCAAGATGCAGGTATGTACTTTCAGATCATGTCACATGAGCACAGCACCAAAATTATGTGGACGAGTTTGTTCCTATTGCTTAATTACAAGCTGCTGGATTTCCATACAATGGGGGATTTTTCTGTGCCTCATAAAACACTTTTCCACTACCAATGAGAAAAGCCTCTTCACTTACCATTTTAATTCTGCTTTTTAGACCCACCTCTTCTTCGTAGCTTTCAATCTGGTATAAGTGGTTCGTTTTAATTTTATTTTCTTCATATGTATTCTATTTTGTATTTCATATTGTATTTTCCTGTTTCAACATTTTTCTTGAGTTTTATTTCTATTTGTTTTTGTTCAGCTCTCAGTGCCTGCTGTATTCAAAGTTCTTTGCAAAGAATGTTGTCTTGGCTGCAAAGGCGATAACAGAAATAGAAATCAGTTTACAAAATGCCAGAAAATCCCATATGCAATAAATTAAAAAAATAAATAATCTTAATGACTAAAATTGAAGTAGGATTACAAATATAAAGAAAAATTAAAATCAGAATATTTTTCCGGCACTAACGTTGTATGCCCTCATGGCATAATTTCAGATTTTCAAAATAGAGCAAGACAACCTTTTTTCAATTTTGAGAACTGCAAAAAAGTAGAGTTGTGAAACATACCTGCCTGAATACCGTGGTGACATCACAGGCCAACGCCTGTGATTATGAATCTAAAATCTGCCTCATGACAAACACCAATTTTCAGAGGGCGGTAATTTATTTTATGCTGTGAGTCTCAAACAGAGCTGCTCTTTGAGAACTGGATAATTTTTGCATTGGGACTAATTTAGTTTCATGAACACATTTTTGTCCAGAAACTTTAAACTCTGCGGAGTTTACTTGT
The DNA here is from genome assembly GCF_027474105.1 of Poeciliopsis prolifica. Classification (NCBI taxonomy): domain Eukaryota; kingdom Metazoa; phylum Chordata; class Actinopteri; order Cyprinodontiformes; family Poeciliidae; genus Poeciliopsis; species Poeciliopsis prolifica. The sequence continues at coordinate 4,082,721 of NW_026562396.1, forward strand.
ACTATGTTCATAGTACAAATACTATGAAACAGATTGATATGATCTGTTTTGATACCGTGATAAGCAGCATCGACGGAGCAAATGAGACAAGATTTTCTGAAAAAGTAGTTCACCACATCGAGACATGTTCAGGGTCGCATGGGATGATATCTGATGTTAAAATGCACTGCTGTGCAAAAGTTTCAAATCACCCATCAACTTGAGGTATTTTATAATTCACTTCCTAAAAAAATATAAAGGAATGAATTGTTGACTAGAAAGTTCCAAATTGTTGATGTTTTTGTTCCCTTTCAGTATAATAAATCCAGAAGTAATAACTTCCCATTTACATAATTACAATAATAAACCTTTACTGTGTAAAAGAAGACTGTTACAACACTTAGTTTGTGGTAAAAAGAAAAAAAAGGGTGTTATACTGCTGATCGTCTTTTTGTGTTGTGTAACAAAAATACATGATAAAAAAATAATTAAACTAAGTCGAATTGATAAAGACGAGATTGTTTCATCATGCAAAATAGATTGTGAATTTAAAATTCAATTAACTAGCTTTATTTTAGGGCTTTTGTTAGAGTGGGTTGTAACAGAATATTGAGATCGCACGAGGCTTAAACAAAACATCCAACAGCTATGAACTTGGATGGAAACCCCCTGCCTCACACACACACCCCAACCCTCCCCCCCCACACACACACACCCAACCACACACACGCACACACACACACCCCCACACACACACACACACACACACACACACACACACACACACACGCACACACACACACACACACACACACACACACACACACACACACACACACACAACACAGTTACAAGAAGGACATGAGTAAAATCTATTTCCTGGGGAAGCTTCGATCTTATTCAGAAGTCTTATAATGTGTTTTTTGCTTTAATAGTATGTTTTGGCCATTGTGACATTCTTTGTTGTGGTTTTCTCAGGGAGTAGCAAAAGAGCCAGCAGCAGGAAACAATGTTGTGCTGCACACTGAACTGGACTGGACCTGAGGTGCACCATGCGCCTCGCTTTCATAGCAACTGGCTCTGGAAGGAGCTGAAAGCAGAATTACCCAGAAGTAAACACCAGCATTTGAAAAGACTGTGGTTCACATTTGTATGAATAGTAAAATATCAGAAACTTATCATAGTAAATGGTGAAAACAAATTGAATATACTTTATTCCAGAAAGTTTTTACTAATCAATAATCAAAATTATTACTACTAGTAAATTAACATCATAAAAAAAAAAAAAGAAATAAGATTATGTATGTATTCAAACAAAAACCTTTCATTTGTCTTACACTTTTCATGCCTTTTGGCAGCTTTCATATAAACAGGTTACAATGAGCAAAGTCACACATTCTTCACATTTTACAGTTCTGGGACTTCATTTGTGGACAGAAAGTTATTTTGACTGCGACCTGTCCAGGGTGTACCCCGCCTCTCGCCCGGAACGCAGCTGCACCAAAAGGGACAAGGGTGCACAGATAATGGATGGATGGAAGTTATTTTGACTAGATATTCACGATTCAGTGAAAACATGTTGAAGAAATCTTAGCAAAAGAATATAGAATTGACAGCGATGAAAAGCTGTTAATTCTAAAAAAAACACAATAAGTCATATCATCAATAAAATCTAAATTAGAAGACAAGATCTGCTCGTACAGCAGCGTAAAGGGCCATCAAGTGAAGGAAAAGAAAAACTTAAAATCATTTTCAGGAAGACAAAAACCATGGCACATATTTTAGCTGGTCAGAACGACTGCTATTCTTTTTGCATAGAGTAACTTGGGCGGCGTAAGCAGCAACAGCAAAACACATGACAGATAAAGTTTACTACTCAGTCATATTGTGATGAAATCCCATTACTTGGATGACTAAAGGTGATACATTGATCCCTGCAGTTTTTCTGCTACTTACTTTTAAACAAAAGAACTTTCTAATGTCTCATAGATGTAGGGCAGTTTCACTTAAACAAGGGGAAACAGAACAATAGTAATTCAGTCAGGAAAAACATAAATTACATGAACAATAACAATGTTTGACTGTTGAATAGAATACAGTTTTTATCCCTTAGCAAAGCCTAATTTGAATTTGCAGATTTTCTGCAGGATTAAAGATATCGAGACTGGTTAATTCATAACCATAAAGCACCTCTGGCCCCTTCATGTTTCTTTTAGCATTATATCTACATTTATTGCTGGAAGACTCATCCAGGACTCATCAATAGATTTCTAATTCAAGGTTCCACCTTTTATGGTCTATAGTCAAGACCAGAAATGAAGCTCCAAACACAAGGTGAACGATGGTAATTTAGTATTTTTTCCATTTTTCAGTAATTGCTCCAACAGCTGTCACTTTCTCACCAAGAAGCTTCCAGTTGTTCTTGGAGCTCATTGCAGTCTTTTTGAGATTGTCTGTTTTGGCCCTTTGCTCTGTTAAAGGTGGTATCAGGTATCATCCAAGCTTTTAGGTAAATATTTAGCAGTTGCCAGACAGGAAAGTGGCTCATGAGAAAGTATGCAGCACAAGTCGTCAGGCCGGGACTCGAACCCGCGATGGCCGAGTCCATACATGGGTCACACTTTCCCCTGTGCCTCCACGACACCCATTATCTTAGCAATCATGTGATAAAAGTTGCATTTTTGGTGTTTGCTGTGGGGCCGGTAAGTGATAACGCAGCTGCTTCCAGAAGGAGGTGCAGGGCGGCCGTCCCTTCCAGGTGACACTGTTCCCAGCTTTACTCAGAAGCTGCAAAGCCTCTGGAAACGAACCTGACGCCGACGCCTCCGTCTGCTCTGTGTTTATGAAAATCAAGCGAGTCTTCCGCTCCACTAGAGAAGCGTGGATGGCGCTTAGCACTGCACTTCCTGGTTCAGGATCTGGAAAGCTGGGAACCAAAACCACAGCCCGGCTCTGCTCTATGCAGTCCAACACGGCCTGGGCTGCAACTGCAAAGGATAGAAGTGCAGGGTAAATATTACAACTTTACTACACAATAGGCCACGTTTCATTTCAGCTCACCTTGACCAGGTAAGACATCTCGATCAAAAAGACAGATGCTGTAACCAAACTCATCTTCCAAAGTACTCGCCAGGCATTTTCTGTCTTCCTCACTCAGTCCTTCATCAGTGACGCTTTTATAACACATCAAAAACGCATCGTAGCTTTTTTCATCTAAACACACAGAGAAAGCTGGAGCCCATCAAAGATCGTGCCTAACTTAGAGATTCATTTTCATGTCAAATAAAATAAGAACCGAAACAGACACAGTTTTTACAGTCTACAGATAATTGTTGTTTCTTCTTTGAAGGTTTTTCCTTCATTTTCAGATTTTAAACCACGTTTGACCAACACAATAATTAAACAGGAATTTGTGCTGCTGACATTAGAAAACTCACACAGCTAAAATCTATAAATTCCAAGTTTCTTTTTCTGACTTTAAGACTAAGGGCATCTTTTTATTTTTATGAAGCTTTGTGTCGAACTGATTTAGCCGCATTTTGTTACAAGGTTTGCTTTTCTACTAAAAAACAAAAACAACAAAAAAAAGAAACTCACCTGACTTGTTGTTCTGGCAACCGCTAGAACCAAGTTTGTCTCTTAGGAAAAGTGTGACGTCAATTTTAAACTTCACATATGTAGCAACAATCACAGCCATCACCACCACGATGCAGGCGACGCATGCAGTTAGAATAACTGCTGAAGGGCCAGCTGCAGGGAGAGTTAACAGCAACTTTAAATTAGTTTTAAAGTTGGTACAGCAACTTTAAAACAAATTTTCCATGGCGTTCTGTGATGCACGATTGTAAAAAAAAATGTGATAAATTTACAAATTCACACGCCTGTTTTATCCAGGGTGACTGAGACGAAGCGTGTGAGTTCAGCACTTTCCAGTTTGCAGCTGAATTTTGCAGACAGATCCTCTTCCAACACTTCTCTGAAGACTAAAGTTGCGCTCACCCAAATGACGTCGTCCACCGACGTGTTTCTGGAAAGCACAGATAAGAGTGGACACCATCAAGATATTAATGTGTTTTGTCATTTAGTTTGCAATATCAATTCGATTTCACGTGGAAATGCGAGTTCTGCTCTCACTTTGAGTATGTATCGTTGTAGAAGTAACGAAGGGTGTCGTTGTTTTCCACAAATTCGTCGTTTCTCAACCAGAACAGCGAAGAACCGTCGCTAGAGTCTATGAGGGCCGTACAAGTAATCTCTGCTGTTTTGCCTGGAAAAACAAAACAAAAAAAAAACACAGAACTGAACATAGCATAATAATAAAAAAAAACCCCAGAAAACAGTCTATTTGTATCTCACTGCTTCAAGTAAAAAAATATTTTTAAAAAACTCACCAAGCTCTACTTCAAAAACTTTACCATTCATTGGTGAAAAGATTCCTAAGTTTGTCAGAGGCTTTTCTGCACATAAAAAACAAAAATTTTTGTGTTTTTTTAAACTAACTAACACTTAACCTGGTAAATAAAGGGCCTTTTATACCTGTTTGGACATCAAGCACCACTGTGAAGGAAGTGTTGTATGTTTGACCAGAATACAAGAAAGACCTGGTGCAGATGTAGACTCCACTTTTCTCTACATCAACATTTAGGAAGTAATCTTCTGAGATCTCACCATTGTCCTGGGAAAGCAGGAACAACAACAATAATAATAATAATAATAATATATAACATATAATACTCAAATTGAAACGGAAATGTAAGAAAAGCACCATTAAATGTTCATGGTTATTGTTGCTGTGTAATCAAATCACATCGGCAGTAAATGATCTCCTGATCATTGTACCTTGTGCCATGCGATTCCCAGCAGCTCCCACAGAATGGGGAGGTTTTCTTCAGGGCAGTTCAGTTCGCAGGTTTGGTTTTTGTAACATGTTTGACTGTATCTGTTTCCAAACTCAGCCTCTCTGGACAACTCTGAGTATACTGTGAGCCTGAACTCCATCTGGCACCCGGTGTTCCTGTGAATCATCAAAGTAACGATAAAAATTATTTTCCAACCATTGCAGAATATTAAACAAGTTTTAAAATCAGACAAAAAGCCAATTTCTCAGTTTTTATTGAATTGGGGATTGTGAACAGGTCACTTTAAGGAGAGCCGTTTCCTCAGCCATTTGGTACTAAACTTGTAGGTGTGCTTTGGATCCTTGTCCTGCTTTATAACCGAGGTGGAAATGAGCTTAAGGTCACAATCTAATCACCGATCATCTCCGTCACGATTTTCTGGTAGAATTTGTGGTTGCTTCAATTATTGCATGCCTCCCAGATCCAGATCATCAGAGCGTTTCTTTACAGACCAGAACGCATCAACTCCACTTCAGTCTCATCAGTCCACAGAGCACTTTCCAAACACAAATGTGATTCTAACCTTTATGGAGTTTTTTTTGTGTTTATTCAGGCATAGATTGCTTTTCCCTTTATAATGAAATCATCGTTTGGAAAACAAGAACTTTTTTCCCAGGTTATTTTATTTTGTATGTATGATTTTTAATATAATCATGAAAGATTGAAGTATTATATGGACAGAATGGTTGAGTTAAAGTGAATATTCGGAGTGACTGAAAACGTGTTGGACAGGAATGGGTTTATGGGTTGTACCTGAGCGGACCACACGAGTAATTCCCCTGATGGTTTAAAGTGGCACTGAGAATCACAAGGCTGTCCTGAAACAGAACCAAACCAAGCCGCTGCTGCTCGGACGCTGACATGTTGCTGTAGAGTTGTGTCTTTTGGCCAGCCTCCAGTTTCCAAAGCACGACAGTACCATCATATTTACACTTGCCACATTGCAGCATCACCAGGTCACCAGTTCTGACATAGACCTCCTTGGTTGTCATGGGGCAAATGCCTAAAAACAACAACAAAAGAAACCAAACAGTGTGAGCAAATTTATTTCTGAAATAACTCAAGATTCCATCATTCCTGTTGACTTGAGAAACATTGTTGCTATGCTCCCTGGTTTTAGTTTCCTCATTAAAAAATCCATCTCTTATTCTTTGAAGCTTCTTGTGAAATCTCATAAAACAAGAAAACATGAAAAAACACGGGGACCCTTCCTGTTTCACTACCAAATCATCACAATCTGGTTAATTGTGATAACTATGCTCATATATTGCTTCAACTCCATGTAGATTTGTAACTTTAAAAACGAAAAGCTAATACATAAACAAACTTTTTTGAGAAAGGTTTCCACCTGAAATAACTAAAAATGTAGATTTAATATGATGAGTGGTGATCCAGACTCCGCTGTATGGTAAACAAGCTGTTTGAGTCCCTCATAAGAAAGATTGTATGTATCAGCCTACCAGACTGGAAAAAGAAAAAAGAGGTGTGACAAGAATTTAAAGTCAGTTGAGAGGGAAATACTATGAAAGTGAAGGACATTCAAAACATGTACCAACATACCCAGGTCTGGCTTTCCAAACAAATTCACACTGAAAGCAATCTGCAAAATACCAGAAGTCTCCAAAAACAAATGTTATTGTGTAAATTAATGCTCCCTCTGCTCATATCTGTCAGATTATTCTACTGAATTTTAAAATATTTCCCACATTCATGTTCCTCTATCTTTACGAGCCGCCTGACACCTGACTGCCACCGCCATGCTTCATGGCGTACATGGTACGTTTCTGATCACGTGCAATGTGTGATGTGCCCCAAGCATAGAAAAATAGATGGCTTTTCTCTCACTGACAAAATAACATTCTTCTTGGAGTCTCTCTGGCATGTTTGGAAAAATTCCAGGCAAGATCTCCAGTATATCAATTTTTGTCTTTCCCACACAACTTTGAGTATTAAACAACCTGGAATTAAACAACCTGGAACGGTTTTCTATGTAAACTCTCTCACCCACTTAAGCTTGAGAGCGGTTGTCACTGTCTGGGTTGCTTCCTCAATAAGGCTTATTCTTGCTGAATAAGCCTTACACACAAGCCTTTTATATTCTGAATTATGAGTTCAAATTCTTAAGCTAAATTTGACTTAATAATGTTTAATTCATAACTTTAGTACATTTCCATGTGATCACGGTGTGAACAAAAGAACGGAAAACTTTTAATCCTGCAAATGTGGAAGTAGTGCTCGAGGGAAGCACGTCCAACGTCTCCTTTGCAGACACTCCCCGACTGGCGCCCATTCTAACTCACCTGAGATAACTGCGAGGAATGAAAGTAGCAGGAACATCTTCAGAGCTGCTGCGAGAGACTTCACTGTGAACAGCTTGCCTCCTGCCTACATTCCTTCTCCTTCAGATCAATTAGTGATTTTCTCAATCTGACTGCAGGGTGAGATTGGAGAGAAATGAAACTGAAGAAAGAACGTCACGCTGTCTTTTATCCCTCTGAGTCACAAACCAAGTCTTCCTCCTCTGTCCCCGACTTCTGCAATTTTTAGTAGAAACTTATGAATCGTCTTAAAAGATGGTTTCTGGAAGAGGCATGTGAATGACCAGTTTCTAATCTACTTTTCTAACAGTCGATTAGAAAAGTGGCTAACTCTCAAATATATGAGTAAATGAAATTATGCACACAGGACTCAATTTCTTGCTGCTTAGGCCAAAGACGGGTGGAGATTTATTACCGGCAGTACATCTTCTCAATCGCGTCAACGCAAAATTTAAAAAATCTCCCCCTTCTGTTCTTAACGTCACATTATTTATAGTCTCATCTCTACTGGTGTGAGTTGGAAAGATCCTTGATTCATGCAAGGCTTCTTGGCATCATTTATAGTGAGCGTGTATTGAGACTTCCGAGAAATTATTTGGGACCTCTTGATATCGACATCTGCTCCATTTTCATTTTGTTCTTATCGGTCCAAACAGCATTCTTTCCGAGTCATGAATAGTTATGACTTCACACACAAGCAAGAGACGAGAGAGAGGTACGGGTCACTTTGGCCCAGAGTGATGCCAAGAATCTTTTCACAAAAGCAACTCCATAAATACTATTTCCTCTCTCACAGGAGATCTTGATGCAACTGTCCAGTGTTTGATTTCTGACCCTGAGATCATCGCTGCATGTTTCCCCCATTCCCTATTTACATATTTCCTGTGTAATATTTTAAAAATATATTCCAGTTTCATTTTACATATTACATCTTAATTGGTAAATGGAAGCGATTTTGTGTCAGTAACAACTTTCAGTTTACCATCCATCCATCCATAGGCATCTATTTTACTCAAACACTACAGCTGGCCCTTTCCAGCCTTGAGGAGCTCTGCAATTTTGTCTCTGGTGTCTTTGGAGAGCTCTTTGGTCTTAGCCATGTTAGTAGTTGGAGTCTTACTGTGTTTGGTGGGCAGGAGTTTTTATGCAGATAATGACCTCAAACAGGTGCTTCTGATTATTTTTTTTTATTATTTAGATTATGTCTCTCACAGCAGACATGAACCTAAAATTAACATTTCAGACCTCTCCATGATTTCTAAGTGGCAGAACTTGCAAAGTCACGGGGTGTTCGAATACTTATTTTCCTCATAATACGTTTGCTTGTCATACTTAACGGTGCAGCGAAGACAGTAACAGTTGACAATAAACACAGAAATTTAATTTCTAAATGCAGAAACAAAAATGTTAAAATAAAGTGATAACAAAACAACTGAGATTAATTCACATTCTGCTGTTCACTTTTACTGTGCTGTTAACATGTTACATGCTCAACTTCTACTGAAGCAATGACAGAAAAATAAATAATAAAACACATCAGTTTTTCTGAGTGTATTGCACTTTAGACTACAGAGCACAGTAGTCTAAAGTCATGAATAAACAGGATATTTTAAATATAAACACATTGATTTCGGCCTTATTTTTGTTAATGCATAAACAAAATAGGCTTCCATTTCTTATCTCTCATGTTGTAAGTCCAGTATAAAATGGTTAGTTAGCTTTGGATATCATCCTAACATTTTTGTGATAAAAGTTGCATTTTTGGTGTTTGCTGTGGGGCCGGTAAGTGATAACGCAGCTGCTTCCAGAAGGAGGTGCAGGGCGGCCGTCCCTTCCAGGTGACACTGTTCCCAGCTTTACTCAGAAGCTGCAAAGCCTCTGGAAACGAACCTGACGCCGACGCCTCCGTCTGCTCTGTGTTTATGAAAATCAAGCGAGTCTTCCGCTCCACTAGAGAAGCATGGATGGCGCTTAGCACTGCACTTCCTGGTTCAGGATCTGGAAAGCTGGGAACCAAAACCACAGCCCGGCTCTGCTCTATGCAGTCCAACACGGCCTGGGCTGCAACTGCAAAGGATAGAAGTGCAGGGTAAATATTACAACTTTACTACACAATAGGCCACGTTTCATTTCAGCTCACCTTGACCAGGTAAGACATCTCGATCAAAAAGACAGATGCTGTAACCAAACTCATCTTCCAAAGTACTCGCCAGGCATTTTCTGTCTTCCTCACTCAGTCCTTCATCAGTGACGCTTTTATAACACATCAAAAACGCATCGTAGCTTTTTTCATCTAAACACACAAAAAATACATTAACTTTTCCCACGTCTGCCTTCAAAAACCAATTCTGATGTAAAATAAACATCATAACTTCTTAGACATCTTTTTTGTTGCTCCTCAGAGCAGACAGACATTTGTTGTCTTTAAAGCTTTTGGAGACATTTTCCAGTGCTGTTGATATTCTGTAATCAACGGCACTGGACAACTTTAATAATTTCTCAGAAATGTTATTAACTATACTGTCCTGATAGAAAATAATCCAGAAAACGGACTGGATCTGCAAATGATTTCATGAGTAGAACGATCATTTATAGGGCAACAGTGTGTACCACTGAATATGTGCGGTCTCTAAATAAATTAAGTTAGATGGATGACTGGTTTAATGGTCTTCTTGCACAATCAAAATCTGTGCAGTGAATCAATGCATTCAGGGCCTATTTTCCAATTTGAAGTTAAGATCACAGACAAAATCAAATGAGCTTTTTCTGGTCAAGACTCACCTGAAGTGCTGCTCCGGCAATCTTTAAGGCCGACTTTGTCTCGTAGGAAAAGGGTGACGTCAATTTTAAACTTGACGTAGACAACAGCGACCACCGCCATCAACACCACAACGCAGACAGAGCATACGGTTAGCTTCACATGCGAAGGTTGAGCTGCAGGGAGACGATTGAGTTGATGAAATTATTGGATAACTCATTTTGCAGTTGCTCTGCAATAAGAGATAATCTGATCACAAAATGAGCAACCGAGAACAACGAACGTTTGAAAATTCCCACACCTGTTTGAACGAGGGTGATGTTGACGGCGGAGGTCTGCTTGTCATTTGAAAATACACAGGTAAACGTTTTTGACAGGTTTACAGGTGACACCTCTCTGAAAATTAAAGATGTATTCATCCTGTTTGGCATCTCTTCATTTTCACTGATGGGAAGGACAAAAGGGACGTCAATGAGCTGTCACTGACTGCATTACATCTACATTACATGTCTATTTATCGTCAGTTGCAGTGTATGTGAAATATGAGTTCAGCTCTTGCCATGGATCTGTGGAAACATCCAAGTCATCCACAAATTTCCCATCACTCGTCCAATATGGTCTACTTTGGCAAGAATCTACGTGTGCTATGCAAGCAATCACTTTTTTTGTGCCTGCAATAAAAAAAGAAAATTACAGAAGAATGAAAACATAAAAATAACACAGAATGTATTATAGAATGTATTTTGGTGTCTTAATGTTACAAATAAAACACTCACCGAGTTCTACTTCAAAAACCTGACCATTCTTGGGTGAATAGATTCCTAAATTTGACTGAGGCTCATCTGCATGCAGGATTTGCTATTTTAGGTTTTGACAAAAGTTTAATTATGAAAACACATAAAGACATAACAAGAGGGCAGTTTTGTAACACCTGTTTGAACTTGAAGGTCCACCAAAGAGGAAGTATTATATATTTCACCAGAATACGAGAAAGACCGGGTGCAGATGTAGACTCCACTTTTCTCCAATCCAACGCTTGGGAAGTAATTATCGGTGGGCTCACCATTTTCCTGAGAAAGGAGCCACAGTTTAAACCAATTGAATTTTTGGATTTCAATATTAGCAAGAGTAATTTCACTTGAACTTGTCAGATAGATGTTATATAATCAGATAAGACCCACTGCTGATTTTAATACCTTGTGCCACACTTCTCCTATCTTCTGGAGAATACCGGGGATTCCTGCATTAGGGATGCGTCCTTCACGACAAGTTAGTTCGCAGGATTGCTTTGCAGTACATTCCCTAGAGTACATGTTCCTGGTGGATTGCTTTGGGAATATTGTAAGTCTGAACCGCATCTGGCTGCTGGTATTCCTGTAAATCATCAAAGAAAGATGGACAGAGCATGAAAATCATAATTCCGATGCCTTTTTCTATGTTTAAAAATGTACATCTAAAGTAAAGTGTACTTTTCTTTTGAAATACATTTCTAAAAAGAAACTCTTAAGGTATGGTGTGTGAGCGTCAGTTTACGGGTCGTACCCCAGAGGACCACATGAGTAATTCCCCTGATGGTTTGCAGATGCTCTGAGAATCACAAGGTTGTGCTTATAAAAAACCAAACCGAGCTTCTGCTGCTCAGACGCTGACATGTTGCTGGAGAGGTGCATCTTCTGGTCTGTCTCCATTTTCCAAAGCATTACGGGACCATTATGTTTCGGCTCTCTGCAGCTTAGCACCACCAGTTCACCAGCGGTAGCATAGATCTCATTGGGCGTCACGGGACAAATGCCTGCAAAAACAAAATAACCAATTTACTTTGCTATGATAGCTGTCTTTTATACAGTTCACACTTTCTGTCTGAAATGTCAGTTTCAGACCAGACGTAACAGATGCACCTGCTCAGTCCTTTCATACAGCACTGATGGTGTGTGGATTAGAAATCATTATGGAATTTTCCCTTGGCAAAGATTAGACAATATAGAGGTTTGAAAGGTAAAAGGTGAAAAGACAGCCACATAAAATATGTCTCTTGAAGTATAATTCTGGGTCAAATTGACTAACCAAGCCAGACTTTGAACATCAGGCTAAAAAAATAAACAGTAAAAGTCACATTTCTGTTTTCTTTCTACCGTCCAACCTTGAAAAATTATTGAAAAGACGTCCGTCTTCAGTGATCACGTGGTAAGTGTTGCAATTTTGTAGGGACCATGCAAACACTATCTGAATTTTCTACAACTAGTCCCTTTAGCTCGATGCAAGCTTTGATAATAATGCACCATGCTACCAGATGTGTCAACCACATGGTCTGCAGAAGCTCTCAAGATACAGAAGGTGACAAGTTAACCACATCCTAATTTCTAGGAGGGGTCAGGCGTGCAAAACTAGACACATTTCTTCTGAACAACATGCACGATTTTCCAGTATTTGAAGATCTCTCTGATTCTTTTTTCCGAGGGTTTAGTGTGCACAATATGAAGGAAGGTTTCTTGCACCCAACGCCTGTTTTTTTTTTTTTTTTCCGACAGCCCTTTTAAAAAAGTTTCACTTTTTTTCTGCTTTCACGTTGATGATATTATGCAGCTTTGCTCAATGTTTCCCCTGAGATCGTCGCACAAGGGCATTTCTCATCTACTGCCTGATCAAATTCTCTAGGCAACATTTCGCCCACCTGACCTCATTGGATTTCTTTTGATAATTACCATTAATTATCATGTCGACAACAACATAAACGCATACATCTTTTGGTTAAAGCATGAGCATTAAAGTGTACAAATCACTTTCATTTACTTTGAGATCATTACCACAACAGTGTTTCAAATCATAATCACCGCAGTTTCTCCCCTTTCTCCTTGCGTGACGTCATCGCGCACCACAACCATAATTTTCAAAGCGCCCGTCGATACAAACGTGTGTGGAGAGAGACCATCGCCGTTGACTTACCCGAGAGAAGGACGAGAAGCAGCAGAACCATCCCGGGTTGCCTGCGGCAGATTTCAACAACGCGTTTGCGCTCAGACCGACTTCTGCCTAAGTTTCCTCCTAAGCGCTGAAAGCCACTTCCTCTACGTCACCAACGAGTGATGGAGGATGAAGCGAAACTTAAGGAAGTTTTTCTCACACCCTGAGTCATGTTTGATTTTTTTTTACCTCCTGTTCCGAAGAAACTGCATAATCTGTATTGGAGGGTTTTCTTCACTCTGCATGTGACCATGAATACAGTGATTATTGAAACCGTTTTTTTGTTTTTTGTTTTTTCCACATATAGGTCTACAGTGGTATAAAGTTATTGGCAATTTGTATTTATTTTTTTCATCTAGAATTGAAGTGGAAAAATACTCAGCAATAAAACTGTGGTCAACAGTTCTTGGATAAACGTTTGCTGACGTCTTAACATTTCATTTTAAAATTCTAGTTTTTTTTTACTGTCAAAGTTGCCCCTGTCAGCCTGAGAACATGTCAACACCTTTTAGGAATAAATAAATAAATAAATTATTAGACCTAAAAGACTGTTGAATTCACTGTATAGAAAGAAAAAAGGAGGAACTCTGAGTCTTCTGTCTGGTCATGTTGTTATATGAATTGGAGCAACTTTTATTGAAATAAATGCAATAAATCTTTGCGAAGTGACTCGTGTCATTGTCGAACACAAGGCGTTCTGTCAAACAATCAGTTCAGTTCATCTGTGTCTCACTATTACCTGTTAAGCAGGGATTTATGTATGCAGAAAGCCTTTTAAAGCTGAGCAAACACTGGTAATAAAAGTGCAACATGTTGACTGACGCACCAACCGCTGTCTGTGCAGACACCTGCATTAACCACAACTTAACTTCCAGAATCTGTTCGATTATTACTTTCATTTATCTCTTCGTATAAAAGACAAGTGAACTGGAAAAAATGGTGGCCGGTGAATCCAGATGCTTTTCATCTGTCTCGGATTTGATGAAGGGTGACTGAAAGCTAACATTCAGCTGAGGTTACTTTTTGTAAAATACTTTAGCCATCTGACACTTGAAACAAAACTGCTTTGCTAATCATTATCATTGTGTTTTGTTTTTTGTTGTTTTTTTTTTTTTTTCAGAATGCTGACAAAGCTTCTCCAGACCCACATGGACGCTGTGCAACAGTTTTCTTTGCCTGAGTCTTTTATTGATGTTTGGCCTTCATGTGTTCATGTATCAATAGAAAAAAAAAAATCCTTCAATCACTGACGAGGTTTCGCCCAGTTCTTTTCAGTTCATTTGCTGGGCAGAGAAATGACACTGTTCTGAAATCATGTGCTGCTTATGCAGTCGGCTTCATAATCTCTCTTCTGAATGTTGGAAAAGATGACAGACATGACATCAAAAGCACTAAAATAAGTGTTGCTGCTCTGCTAAAAACATATAAATATAGTGCAGTAGCTGCAAGGGAATCCTCTTAACTGGAGGTAACCAATGCAAGACATAATCAGGTTTTATTTTAAATTAATACATAAAACAAGGAAATATAGTTGGATGGAAGAATGAGTCCATGTGTGTCAGCTTAAATATATTTAAACTCATGAACAACTTATTAGCCCTTTTAAATTCTGAATGCTTAGTAAATAGAAGTAATTCATTTCAAATAAACCCAAACTCATGTTCAATGCTGGAGGTGTTGATGTTCTACCACCCCCTGCTGGCTGACACCGGTTGTTGCAGGTTGAGAAAGTAGAGCACTTTCAACCGATTCATAGGAGAGAAATAATCTCTGCCTTTTGTGGCATTAATAATAAGACTCCCTCGTTTATGCTTGCTAGATTCTGTTATTCCTCTCTGAGATGCAAATCCAGAATTGTAGAAATTTTAGTTGATTTCATAAAAAAATAAATAAAACATGGAATTATTAAATACTCACAAATACTTTTATTAAAACAGTCTGGTTGCTTATTAAGCATCTTCGTTAGACCTTAAGACAATAAGAAGTCAACTTTTATGTCATGAGTGTAATAAAAAACACACAATACTTAATGTGCAAACCAAGAAAACAATGTCAGTCAGCTGTCTGATAAAAATCAGACTACACGTTTACTGACTTAAATGTTATGTCAGCGTATAATTTTTATGTGATTATATCACCGAGTGCCTTCAAAACTTGACTAAAAGCCCACCTGTTTGGAGTTACTTTTGAAACAAAATCAATGAAAAATGTATCTGTGGCACTTGAATAAATGTAATGTTTCAGTTGTTGACTGTGTGTTTGTGACTTTTTATCTTTTTGTATTGAAAGTGTGAAGCACTTGGAAATGTCAAGTTGCTAAAATGTGCTGCACAAATAAAATTGGACAGATTTGACTGATATATCTCATGTTCTTACGCTTTTATGAAATGAGCTTTTATGTCTTTGCTTCTTGTATGACTTCCCATTGTGCTTGTGACAAAGCAGAGTTACGCTGGTGGGTTTGTTGTTTTTCTATCTTAGCTGTGAAGCCAGTGGAAGAATGTTTAATGCACCCTATTTTGCTGAATTGATCTCAGGAATCATCTGAGTTTCGACTGTGTAAAATTAAACTTGCGCTTACAACTGATCTCCACCAGGGGGAATCCAAGCATAAAAAGACACTGATAAATGCGCTGCATTATGTGGTTGCAGTGTGAGGTAGAAACATGAAAACATGAGCTCCTTCAGTCTTTAGTCTTCAGAAACTGACAGTCACAGCATCACCAAGTTATTGTCTTGGTGCCAAACATGTTAACCTTACTTTGTCAAAGCCTTGATTAACTGGTCTGGAGCTCCACAGATGCTTTTATGCTCTGCAACTGGAATATTTGGACCTTTTCACATGGCACACCAGAAACAGTGCCACGATCAGAACCACAGCAGTGACGGCCAAAGTGCAGAGGACTGGGAAGAACCAGACCAGACGAGCTGGAGGAAGATTGAACATAATTTGTAGTCATTAAAAGAAGTTACGTCAAAGATTTACATGTAATAAATCAGCAAATTATGACTACAGTTTAATGGTGGTGTATTAAAGATTGATCTCATCCTGTAAATATTCACCTGTTGTGCGTTTTTCAGCCAGAGAGATGGTGATGAAGCTTGACTGTTGGTGGTCAGACTCCAGTTTACATGTGTATTTCTTCAACAGATCCTCCTCTGTCACGTCTTTGAAGACCAACGAGGCTGTCATATTTACTTCATCTATATATTTGGTTCTAGACGGAGCAAAACAGAATGGAAAGAAAAGTAGCAAATGTATTAGCTCTACTAGATGTGGGCGAAATGCTGACTGTGTTGTGCTTTTTTTTTTTTTTTTTACAAGTTTTGTCAGACAACATGTAGAAAAGGTTTTACCTTGAATAATTGTAGAAAACAGGCAGGCTCTCATCCGTATCGACAAATGAATTCTCACTTAGCCAAAACACCATGTCATGGTCGGAGTAGGCGACAGCTTTACATTCTATCACTAATGTTGATCCTAACAACAGAGTTGAAAATAAACATAAATGATTGATTCAACTTTAAGACACAGTCTGAGAATGAAATCAGACAAGAACTCACCTAAGTCTATGTGGAACACGTCATTCTGCTGTGGCGAGGTGATCTCGGATTTCCCATAAGCTATGCAACCACAAAAAAAAAAAGGTTTCTGCTTAAAATAGTTTAAAATATAAAGAGCATAAATATACATCAATGCTCCTTACTGCTTTTCTGGATTTCCAGCATTACTGAGAAGCTCATATTATAAATTTGATCGTCGTACAAGAAAGATCTGATGCACTTGTAGATGCCACCGTCTCTTTCCACTACACTCGGGAAGTTGTTTGGTGTTGACATCGTCTCGCCCTCCTGCCAGATGGAAGATATGTTCAAGATATGTTAATACCTTGAAATGAAGTTTTTAAAAGAAAAGGAAATAAAAGCGTGCAACCTTCTCAGGCTGACACTATCCACACCGGTGCTTCCTCTGCTTTCAAATACCTTGTGCCACGTGATTCCTCTGCCTGTGATATTCGGAGTGTCATGAGTGGGGACGTTTGCTGTGGGACAATACAATGTGCAGGACTCTTGCGTGTAGCATGTTGTGGAATACCGATTCCTCTCTTCATACTCTGTGGCCTGGGGTTCGTACACAATCAGGCTGAACCAGAACTTTCTGCTGCCATTCCTGTCAAAACATTAAGCAATATGACAAGAGAACTTTCACTTAGCATCTGTAATTAAAACAGGGATGGCTGGTGTTTGAAAAACTTGATTGCAGTGTCTTGCAAACGTGTAGGTGAACTTTTCCACCTTTTGTCACATTGCATCTACAAACATATTTATTTGGGTTTTTACGAGGTTGTCTAATTAATTCATAAGGTGCAGCATGAACACTTGTTGATGTTTATTTATTTCTAAGGGACAATGCACATCACATGATATGCCCGATTTTGTCATAAAGGCTCGTTTTTATCTGCAGTCCCTCAGGCTACATCAACATAAAAACAATAAACAGTACAATATAGACATATTAACAAGCTTCTTCCATCAAAAAAAGATAATAACAATTACAAATAAGAATATATTCTCTGGAAAACATACCAGCATATAGATTGAAAAAGAATAAAAAGTCTTAAGTTCATCACAATGCAAACAATACAATTTGACTGACTGTTTAAAATATAGTCCAATGAATATAGCCCTCCACTGGGCTCAGCTCCTTCAGACTAGTCAGCAGCAATTAGCAAACACCTGATGGAACTGTGCATCTGCTGAGTTTGTTATATGAGCTACTCCCCAGAGCAATGCTAACAAAAATCTGAACTGAATGATGCTTCACACCTATTTCGGGACTCTTTCAGAACAGAGGTCCTACCCAGCAGCCGTCTAGGGAACAGCTGGAAGAAGGATTTAACTTCCCAGGCTAATCTGATCAGGCATCCAGATAACACACTGAGCCAGCCCTTATTTCTGTAATTCAGCCCACATGTAATTGATGATGTTTGCTAGTATTCAGATAGAAATGTCATTTCGAAGGTCTTGAGTGTTTCATCTTACCTAACTGAGCATGAGTAATTTCCCTGATGGCTCAAAGAGGCTCTGAGTATCACAAGACTTTGTCCCTGTAGAAGCACGTCCATCTGACTCAAATCAGCTGATTGTGTTGACAGGATGCTGGTCAGATTCATCCCCCGATTCGTCTGATTGGTCCACAGAATACTTGTGTCAGGGTCATTTTTCTGAGGGCAGCGCAGCACCACCAACTCCCCTGCCCTGGTGTATATTGTTTTAGGGCTCAGTGAAAGTACTCCTGCAACAGAGAGTGAAATTGAAGCTGATTTATTGGTTGGACTTGGTTGTAGGCAGTATAAATCTGTTTGAAAACGGCACACTCTTTAGCAGCAGCAGCCTGTAATCAGTTAGCGGTTCAAAGACAAACTCAAAAACAAAAGAGGAAAGTTTTTATGTGAGTCTGAGAGTGCAGTGATAACTGTTCTGTCTCATTAAACGGTTTCTATTGAAGATAACAAAAACATCTTAAAGCAAATATTTACACGGAGCCTCCTTAGTGAATCACTATAGACACTGCATAGTTTAGGGATTATATTTTCCATTAAATTGAACACAATTGTTTCACTAAAAGGATTTTTGGCACTCAGTGCAAAATATATTCATATATTTATTTATTTTTTATGTTTTTTTGCTTGACACTAAAGAAAACACAATTTAGACACTGCAGAACCTGAATATGTTCATCTTTGATCTTTGGGTGAGGCAATTTTCATGTTGACAATTCGGTAAAACGTTTCTTGTTGCCTAAATGCATGAACAGGCTTGTTGCTCAGCTAGAGAAAATTATGGTCCTTATCTTTTACAATGAGCCTCATGTCTTTGAGGTTGACTTGAAGGTCTTGAGTTTTTCATCTTATCTAAGTGAGTCAGAATAATTTCCCTGATTGTTAGGGGGGGGTGGTTCCTAATCTGTTGTTTCCTCCACAGATTATCAGATTCCAGTAAGAATTAGGCTCTGGTCCAGTCCTAAGCTTTAATATGACGACCAATCAGAAGAGAGATCAACAGTTGTTGACAAGAGTACTGGTAAAATTACCAGGAGTAATTACCAGATGTTGGTCAAATGAAAAAAAATGAAAATACTTCAAACCTTATAATTGCACAATGAACAATATTGGCTTCATAATTGTTAACATGTTAGACAGAACAAATGGATAACAAATAGTTAATTTTATTTGTGAAAAAAAAGAAAAAAAATATATATATTAATATATATATATAAAATATATATATATTAAAAAAAAAAATATATATATATATATATATATATATATATATATATATATATATATATATATATATATATAAAATTTATATATGCATTTGAAATGAGCTGTACTATCTATCTATCTATCTTTAGAGAGAGAGAGACGTAGTAATTCATTCTACACAGGTTAACAAGTGGTGTAAACAATAAAAATGACATTACCTGTCAGGAAAGGAAGGAGCATCAGCAGAACGTTCACCTTCATTGTGATCTGGTTTGATTCCGACGTGTGAACGACTTTGACGCGTGAAGTGACTTTTCCCTAGAAGTCCTCCCACCTCTCCTTGATCTGTCAGCCACAGTTCTAGTTGTCAGGCGATCCATTGAATGTCCACTACTTTTGCTTTTCTTTATTTAACTGCGTGCGCCACACGCTGGGCAAACCTGCCATTTATCTCTAATTTGATAATCCTCCTGCCCCGCCTTTCTATTGAACCTGTCAGCCCGTTCAATGCAAAAATAAAAGCAAAAATAAAATACATGACGCATGGTCCTGAACGTTTTAGGTTTCCCTTTAGGCTTAAGTTGCGGTTTGCTGTAACGGTAACAGAAATCAAGAGCCAGACCTTTGACTTTCTTTTCTTTGCGTGATTGGTGCGACTCTGTCCTCCAGGTGCGTCTCCGCGCCTGTCGCCGTCAAAAGGCGCCTCTGCGGACTCTGTCTAAAGGTCTTCCGGGTCTGAGGCTGGATGAGATGCTGGGATGAGCAACATCCTGCCGCTGGTGTCCGAAGGGGACACGCGGATGTCGCAGTTATCGAGAAAAGGTATTTTTCTTCCAATAACGCAACGTGGTTAATCATTACAGTTCAAGTTGTTCTGCGCTGGTTGGACAGAAAAGCCAGGAGAAATGACGATCTTTTTTTTTTTCTTTCCAGATGTTGAATGTATATGGACAGGAGTATCATTCTATATACAATGTCAGATGAACTTGCAGAAGGTAAATCAATCAATCAATCAATCAATCAATCAATCAATCAATCAATCAATCAATCAATCAATCAATCTATCTATCTATCTATCTATCTATCTATCTATCTATCTATCTATCTATCTATCTATCTATCTATCTATCTATCTATCTATCTATCTACTATCTATCTATCTATCTATCTATCTATCTATCTATCTATCTATCTATCTATCTATCTATCTATCTATCTATCTATCTTCAACAGGGGGTCAGCCTATCAGGATTGGGGACCTTCACATTTTCTCTGCAGAATTTCAACACAGGTCACAGATTCTCCCAGGTCCGTCATCCCATCTTCATCTTGGCAGGGAAACTCTCTCAGTCTTTGGGTCTACAGCAGGTCAGGTGGTTGGCCGAAGGTGAGCAAAGAAATAACTAATAGCTGGCTCTTTTTGATAAGCCACAACTAAAAATGTAATATTACATTTTGGAATAGCGTGTCTTTGCTTAGTTTTCCCTCCATTGTTGCACAGTAAATGTTCTCCATAGCATCCTTAGCCCACAAGGAGTCGGCTAGCCTCTAGAGGGTTTTAAATGTTTTCTCTTTTAGAAATTCACTCGTCTTTAAAGATGCCAAGGAAATACTTGACCCTTTAGGGTCATGTCAGCTAACGCAGGGAAATCTTGACATGCAGGATGACTGGAGCTGGGAGATTTTGCTCTAGAGGAATAATTAATCTGCAGTAACTCCACATCAAAATCTGTCTGCAGGACCATGAGAAATTATGTTCTTCTTTGCAACTTTGTTCTGTTGTTGATTTTGTATTAATGTTGGTATCATTCAGAGAAATGTTAATATTGCCAAAGAAAAGAGCAAATACAAAAGAAATTGTGTTATTTTATATCTTAAGAGAAGATATATATATATATATATATTAATTCATCACTTCTCTGTGAAAAAGTAATAACCCCTGTACATAATGACTGGTTGTGCTATTATTATTATTATTATTATTATTATTATTATTATTATTATTATTATTATTATTATTATTATTATTATTATTATTATTATTATTATTATTATTTACAACAGATGGGTCCTAGGTTCTCTATCTGTAGCTCGTTTCATGTTGTCACAGGTTCTTTTTAAAGGAATATTTTGTTTGTTTTTTCTGGTGTGGCTCTCATCAGACCTGGTTGTTGTTTCCTTTCATGGATGAAATCTTTTGAAAACTGTTTATTTTGTGTAAGGTTATCTTTGTGTGACGTTGACATTTGTGTGATGATACAAAGTATTCAAATGTGACTAAAACCCCCCCCAAAAGAATCTGTGAAGGGGATCCATTTCGTTTCCCAGCATTGTACAGACTGACACAAAGCTGATAAGCTTTGATTCTGTGTCATATTAGCTTAAGCTATTGCTTAACTTTCGTTTCTGCTCACCAGTTCTGCCCTCTTCTCGGAAGATGTGTTTACCTGTGAATCTGTCAACAAAACGCAGCTATCAGCTGTGTTACAATTTGGAAAACCTTCCCCCTCCCAAAAAACAAAGAAATAAAAAAGAAGTCTTCTCATTATGAGAGCAAAGAAACGTCTTAAACTGGATATCTCCCAAGATGCGATTTGATCCCAAAAGATTTCTTGGAAATAATGAAGACAAATAAGAGAGTCAAGTTTTGCTGAAACTGATCAGACATTCTGGAGGTCCTTAATTAGTTTCTATGCTAGTTAGAAACTAACTAGCTAGTTCTTGGGCATATATTACATCGGTATAGAATTACAACAATACTAGCATGGCCATTGCCTTCCTATTCTATTCTGCTCAATTCTCATCTCCCTCCTGTACTTCATCTGGGATTTGCCCCATTGAGCTTGATTTCTCAAGATGCATTTCATTCTGGCCAATCGGCAACGAGAAGGAAGAGTTTTGAACCACGATGTCAAGTTTCTGTGTTGTTTTAAAATTGGGGTTTGCCCGTGACGGGAGTCTGGTAAAGACAACAGAAGAAGTGAGCGAAGCCATTCAGTCCATGCTGGCCAAACTTCCAAGTACTGAGTAATAACAGACGGAGGAAGATAAACGTTCAAAGACATTTTATTGCTGGCAGAGATAACAAAGATGCGGTGGGCTCCTGAGGTCGTTTACACCACTCGCAATTTCCAGTCAGTTTTGTAGTGCAGCTATCTTCACGATCGAGCTGGCGTGTCAGACGCATCACAGCCAAACGTTAGCGACTGGGTTAAATCGGGTCCATCGTTTCTCAATATTTGAACATCCAGACACTCTTATGAAGTAAAGCGTTGAATAAGGGGGGCTGTATTTTTTTTTACCAGGCAAGAAGAACACTGAATGACAACAACATAGTCTCTTAGAGTCAAAACCTTTCTTAAGTCAAACCTTTTGCTTTTCAAACCAGATTGTAATTTTCTTGACCTCTTCCACTGAAAATCATCGGATGATTTGATGAACTATACAATCTTACCTTGATTTGAAGTAACTCCCCTGACAGTGGAGGTTAAAGGTGTGTAAATGAGAAATAGCGAAGACAGATGACAGTGAATATGTTTCAGTTTATGATTTTTTTTCTTTGTATTGTATTTATTGGGTTACACAGTAAATACAAAGCAAGATGACCCATGTATTGTCGGCTCACACAGCACAGGTGCCTGTTGTGCCTCTGAGCTTCGCAGCCGTGTCGCAGCAGACGCCCTACAGTCGAGACGTGGTGGAGGCCTGCGTTAGAGAAACTCTGGCAGTGCTGCACCGAGCCTTAGCGTCAGAGAGGCACATATTCCTCCCTTTCAAGGGAATTGGAGTTCTGTCCTTCAGGGACAACAAGGTGACCAGTCTGCTCCGGCTCGGTTTCTGTTTCACTCGTGCGGATTGACACAGCAGCTGAACCAAATGTGTTCTTTTTCCGCATATCTGAAAGGCTCAGATGAAGTTCAGCAGGGACTTCATTAATACAATCAGTGAGACACATAAGACGCTGAAAGATCCCAGGATGGTAAGGGAAAAAAAGAGCCACAACTAAAAAAATAAGTAATAATAATAATATTATACATTTACAATTAGTAAGGAGTCTGCAGAGATATACGTGCAGATTAATTGTACTTTTTGTCCCTGTAGAGAGCTGGGAGCAGCGTTTTCTTGTCATCTGGTGACGTCACTGAGCTTCAGAGGCCACAGACTGCCTGCCGTGTCTCCCTCACAGCTATCGGCTTTTCTCAGACGGATAACAAAGGAATCAGCAAAGATGGCGGAAACGTTTTGCCACCTGGGGACCAAAGGAGCAAAAAAGGTGAAAGGGATCTTCGCTTAAAGTCCCTGTGCAGTCTTGGCACATCTGGAAAAATAAAGTAACATACTTTTCTAATATTTAAGGTCTGGAAAAGTATTGGGGAAAAAAAAGGAATATTTAATTTAGTTTGCTTTCAATTACCAAAAGATAAAAAGTCTAACACTGAATGTGGTTTAATGGAATTTTCACATTGATCTAAATTAATTTAACCTGTTTTGGCTTTCATTTCTGAATTTACACATCAAGTTTGATTTTTTTATGCATTTTATTTTGTTTTTGACCAACAATCTAAAGGCTCACGCACTTAGGAATTAAAAATGAACAATTGTTCAACCTCCTCGGTCTCTAAATTCAGGCTGAGCTGAACGAATGTGCGTGCAGGGTTGTCACTGACAGCTGCTGCCTGTCAGCTTCATCACAGAGGTGCTTCTGGAGGAACCAGCTCAGCCTGATCACCAGATCTCACTCCCACCTAGACATAATCAGGCCTCGCTGTTTTTTTTTCCTATGTCATGCTTGACTCATCTTGGCACCAGCTATTTGTTCCTCTACTCGGAAAGCCGTTCCATATTCTTCCTAATAGATCAAGTTGTGGCTTGTGGCCTCCTCCTTGGTCTCTTTGTTCGAAGCAGAGCTTGTTCTCCTGGATGCTCCTCATGCTGCGCTCCTGCTCTAGTCGAATTCACACTTGTCTATCGCATGATCACCTGCCTGTCCGACCTCCACCAAATCCACCAGCTGTCGACAATATCAGAGGAAGAACAAGAGAACGGTCTGTTATACGAGCACCAGTCAGGTTCAGATCAATGGAGCGACGAACCTCCTCCCAGATTCTCGACTCCTTTACCAGCTGGAATGTTGAACACTGCCGGATTGTTCGCCTCTCCCTTCTGTGTCCTCCCCTGGAAACCCGCTCTGAGAAACACACTGAACTTCACTGAGCATTTCAGGCTTGTAAAAATGATCTTGACATCTGCCTTTTTAATTGTTGCCTGCACCAGAGTCGAAATCAAAACCAAATAATACAATGTGGTTCTTGAACTGTGTCCATTTTTTTATTACACGCTAAAGATATCAAAGCTCACAAAATGGACTTTCAAGAATTTGTATGTTTTATGAGACTCCAATCCTCATTCAACAAGTCCAAGAGTCTTAGATTTTGAAATAAAGGAGAACTTAGTTCAGATGCCAAAATATAATACATTATAATAAATTTGTTTCCCTTTCAGTTGGTGCGGTTCGCTTTCACACTGTACCCTTAAAAAAACAACAAAAAAAAACAAACAAAAAAACATGTCCTGCCCCGCAGAGCAGAGTTCACTTTTTTGGTCTGATGCAGAGATTAATTACGCATTCACATCTCATCAAGCAAACTGGACTTTCTAGGCAAACAAACTGTGAACTGAATGGAGCTGATGTGAATTCATCCTAAAAGGGAATGAAACTGTGAAATAAAAAGCGCACATGTGGGAACCCAGAGCTACTTTCAGCACAACTCCAACGAAACGATAAACACGGTGAGAATAAGAGACTACTGTTGAATTTAAAGTTCAAAAAAGAATAGTTCAAATAGCTTCATGGTGATTCAAGAAACAGGAAGCAGATCTGTTTTTTGCAATGTCATTTATTAACCAATTCGCTCCAGATAGGCAGTAAAATCAACAGTTCATCTGCCCTTTGGTCATAGACTTTCCTGCACCCTTGCTTCAATTTCCTGATATATTTGTTTAATCTGCAGTGACGTCATCGTTTGAGATTTTCAGGGAAGCTGGTTGCCTGTCATAGTTATTTTAGTACTCTGAATCATTATTAATCAGAACAGCATATTTTTAGTTGTCAGTGAGAAACTCGAGCTGATTATATTAAAGGATTAAGCTGTATTTCAATATGACCAACAGATAAATCTAAAATCAATTACATTATCATACAAAATATTTCAGTAATTCAGTTTAAGAAATTACAAATATTTAGGGGTTTATTTGAAGTTGTAATTCTGGGCCATTTTAAAGTTAATAGCTTATAGTAAAAGAAACCCTAAAATCAGGTTTCACTGAATATTTACATAGTAGATCAAAACAATAAAAATACAGTTGACTACAATGCATATGGAGAAGTAAGTCACTGTTGGATACAAGCTCTAACTTGATCAGGGCTTCTTGTAGTTCGAGTTGTTCAGACTCAATAAAACAGAGGATTGCATGTCTCCTCGAATCACCAGTGACTGTGGAAACTTCACACTGGTTCTTGAGTAAGTCCTGTTCTGTTTCATTCTTCTAGAGATTTTAAAATTCAATCTTAAGCATACGTTCATCAAAAAAGACGTTGTTGGACTGCTGATCAACAGTTATGTTTTTAAAGTTGCTCCTGATGTTTGTGGCTCATAGATAATAGTTATGTCCTGGAAGCGTCTGTGTGACTTTAGCTTCAGTCCAGAACTTGTACATGTCCCCCAAGATGTTCCCACGTCGTGGCTTAGATTCAGTGTTTAGAACAACATAATTAATAGCCTCCACTGTGAAACCAAGATAGTTTGCGGAACCTTAAAGCAGTGAAGCCACTCAGAGTGTTGTGTTTCTTTGCAGAGGTTCCCCAGCAAAGAGAGTCTAAATCCAATCACTCACTGCAGATGAAAGCTGTCGGCCTGACTGGGGAACTGAATCCAATGCCCCCTGCGGAGCCCACTAGCAGGTAGTCAACACACACGTGGATGAAAACACACACAGAGACTTCATAAGGCGGGTCAGTTTTCAGCACTCTGAATAAGCAGGCTAATCAGGGAGAGCTGAGAGCTTCATGGGGGTCTCAGATTAATGTCACTGACTCTTTAACAGCTTCAGACGCCATAAATGATGTAGAACGGACAGATCCTCTTCTTTTCACTTCAGGCTTCTGCTTGGACAAGCACACCTGAAGCTTTGATAATGGAAATGGCACATAAAAGAAGTCTTTGGAACAAATGTTAACTCAAGAACAGTGAGTTCATCTAGGAATGTCTGAAAGTAAATCCAGGAAGAGCCAGGAAGAAGGACTTAGGACCTCATAACATAATACAGAAAGGCCTTCTGCGAAGGCAACAGAGCAGATGCCAGTGAGGCCCACAGCCACCGGACCCCTCAACAATCATCAGTATGAGATCAACTCACCTGCCAAGCATTTCATGACAACAGGTGGGCTAGCGGCTCCAATCGTACTCCTAAACCTACAACCAAACATTCATCACTTTCACCGCAACAGCAGCCCAGGGAGAACCACCATCCACTCCAGCTACACCATCAATATCCAACCAGCCCAAATTCTGACAATCCCACATCCAAGATGGGACGCAGGGCCCTCAACTCCTCCTTAGTATGCTTAATGCTATTGATAGAAATGTGTTGAGGTGGAGAAACTCTTTGTCTTTTCTTTCATTTCAAACATCATGGTCTTTCTGGTGTGTGCAGCAGTCTGCTTCAACTCTCATTCCCACTATTCCCAGTGTGCTACATGGAGAACCTCCCAAGCTGGACCAGCATCTGAAAAATTTCAGCTGCTCTGGTCAGATCCTTCCTGAACAGGTAAGTTTTTGCCCTTTCTGTATCATCATTGATCAGTCATGGGTACCACTACTTTTTCCATTGATTTAACTGAACACTGCTGACTCATCATTTAATTAATATCTGCATTGCTGTCTTTAAAATCTACAATTGTGAGTGTAATCCACTTTAATCATAGTTTTAATTTACTGTGGCGAAGTTCAGTTTATACTCTTGGTGAGAAGTCATCTACCAAATGATAGCAGCAGTGATTTCCTCCTGAGTGAGGATGTTGCGACAATCAAAAATAACAATTTCCTCAAAAGAAGAAAACTCCTCCAACAGCATATGAGCTTCCCTAAATGTACACAAATATTTAAAGGGTCAATATTATATAATATCAACTTTTTGAGCTTTTCATCAAGTTATTCTCTCATCAAAAACATACCTGGAGTGCTGCTTTGATTCTTTCACACGTTTGAGAAATTCTTTTATCTCCCGTTGCAACCATTGCTGGGTGGACCTAGCTCCGCCTTCAAGGCGTAGCTCCTCCCTGCAATGCCATTTCCAAGCTGCATTGCAGAGCAGCCCTCCCGCACCGGCCCGGCTTCCAAGAAACCTAACTTTCCAACTCTCTCCGTAGGAGCTGTGCTACGTGTGCATGCAGCGGGCTCTGAGGAATGTTCCAGAGAACGGACGGGAGCAACGAGACCATGAGGAGAACGCTCATGGAAATCTTTTACTGCTTAAGGAACAACTGAGAGATGAGCAAGAGATGGAGCAAGAGCTGGTGTGTCCCAGAGTACATCCAGAACACACCACTTTATTTGTAATTAGAGTCTGAAAA
The DNA here is from genome assembly GCF_027474105.1 of Poeciliopsis prolifica. Taxonomy (NCBI): domain Eukaryota; kingdom Metazoa; phylum Chordata; class Actinopteri; order Cyprinodontiformes; family Poeciliidae; genus Poeciliopsis; species Poeciliopsis prolifica. The sequence continues at coordinate 4,110,536 of NW_026562396.1, forward strand.
ATGTGAATATGACAAAAAAAAAAAATCCTAAAAGTTTTTTCTAAAAGTTCTTCCTTTAGTTGGAAAACAACTGGGGCTTTACTGTCTTAAGTATTTATTCATCTTGATAACCTCATTCTTTCTGAATTCCTTTCTGGAAAATCCTCTCCTCGCATCAGGGTGGATTATTTAATGGAAAAGAAAACTTTACCGGCACAATTAGGGAGTTTCTGATTGATGACAGGAGTTTCCAGATGGAGTCCAGAGTCAATAAACACAAAAGAAATGACTAGGAATCAGAGCACCTGTTCACCCAGAGAAGGATACGTGTAGAAGCTGCTGGATCATGTGGGGGTGATTCACCTGAAAATTGTCTCTGCCAATAATGACTTTTTCCGATTCCAGAAACAAAAAATTCCAACAAAAAGTCGGTAATGGGGGAAACTCCAGCCATAGACATAATAATGAAACCCTCCCGCAAAAATCTATTTACTAATTAGAAAAGGATACTCTGTAAATAACAATGTATTATAGTGATTTACTTTAGTGCTCTCCAAAGACAAATCACTTTTGTCAGCCATTTATGGCAGTATGGAGATGAATGGCCATCAACATTATTACACTCATTTCAAAGGTGCCAGACCTAATGCTTTTCTCAAAACTAGAGCAATCCCAGAATTGGTAAGATGACCTCTGTGTAACATGAAACAACGACTACAACAAATTAAATTTCTGCATTCAAAAGAGTACGATTAATTACACTGATTTATGTAAAAGTGAAAAAAAAATGCTAATAATGATTTTCAATGTTTATTGAAAGTGTGTTTGTCTTCAGGCAAAACTAACTGAGCGGCGTGAGCGGGCCAAGAAGGTGGCCGCGTTCAACTTGCACGTGTCAAGGCGGGAGAAGAGCTCCTGTTCCGACTGTCCTGTTAGTAGAAGCAAACATGAAACCAACAACCTTTACACAACCTTTTTATTGTGCAGCGTAATGGCAACTGGTTGCTGCAGTGGCAACATGTAGCAGAGCGGTTTGCTTCAGTGAGCCTGTTTGTGGGAATTTCCTAAGTTGGTTTTGATTGCTCATCTATGTGCCGTTTACCGACTCATTGTGGTTGCTTCTGGTCACGTGCGTCGGTTTAATGTTTTGACCACGATAGAAAGCAGTTTTACTTTACTGGAATCAGTTTGGTTCGTTTTAGCAGGAAGCTTATAAACTTCTGAAAGAACTGTGGTAAGGTGAATTGAAAACATGAAACAAGTAAGCACAGCAACTTTCCCTCTTGAGCCTGTAGTTCACTGACCTCTGAAGACCTTTCAATGTCTCTGGTTCAAGTTATATTGATCTGATTTATTCCAGTTCATATGTCCAATCCATGACTCTTCCTTACATGCGTTAGTTGTTGAGTTCCTCCAGGTTCTGTGCTTGGAAACTTACGTGAATTTTTATGTCCAAGTCACAGACTCCTCCAGACTGCTGGGCATGAAATTAATCGGTTATCATCATCATTGTTTTTTTTTTTTTTTTGCCTTGTTCTCACTGATAAAAAATGGTCAAAATCAGACATAACCACAATCTGATCTCTCCTGTAGTGCAGGAAGTTCTCATTCCAGTGCAAATCGGTGTTCTTTGCTAACACAACAGAATCCTTCAGATATTTCTTGTTTACCTCAGAAGAATTTGCACAAGACTAACTTAAGGAAAATATGCCGTTTTCTTTTTTTTCCCCCTCCGGATTGTGCTTAGAGATCGTTCGTCTTCCCGGCTCGACCAGTCACTCCCCCGAAGAGGATACAGCAGCATCGTTACAGGAGGGATCTACGGAGCCAGATGGAAAGGAGACAGCAACTCGTGGCTCAGGACCAGCAGTACCGCTTTCTAACCGAGCGACTTGACCAGATGCAGCTGACACAGGAGTGAGTTACTGAGCAACAAGTCAGATATCTGGATTTCATGTGTTTTGCAACCAGTGTGTGTGTGTCTGTATGTTTTGATTTCAGGATAGCTTTGCAGAGGGCTCAGCAGCTCCAGAAGAAACTGGAGAAAACCGAGCATTACAGGAAGGCTCTGGATGCTCAGGCTAGGAAACACAAAGCCATCTCTGATTATTAATATTGCTTTCATTCACTTGGAAAGACTTATCTTTGTGCCCTTTCTATTTCTGGAAGTGATAATAGCTAGTAAATTGAGGTTAATAGTCAATATCAAGGGTGAATATAATTTTTCTAATATGCTTCACCAATGTTCATCCACAACCTCCTCAAACATAACTCAACATAAATGTATGAAGCATTTGCAACCCAAATGTTTCTGTTTGATGGATAATCGTGTTGACTGCCTTTCAGGTGGAGGACAAGATGTTCACATCGTGTCCCGAGTGTCCGCCTGACAAACCAAGACTAAATCGCTGCGAAACAGCAATTAGAAGGGCAGAGAGCAAAAAGAGAGCACAAAAGGTTACCTACTTATTCGTTTTAAATTTTTAGCTATTGATTCTTCTTTTTTTGTTGTTTTTTTTAATGGCCTGGGTATTCATCAGCACTGCTCTTTTACACCTGTGTTTTGTACTCTTCCAGGACTTACAAGCGAACTTCAGCGTTGCCACTCAGAGAAAGAGGGAGGAGATCCAGAATCGTCAACTACAGCTGGAAGAGGAAAAGGAAATGCTAACACACACTAAAACAGAGTGAGGACATAAAATTTGATCCCAGAAAGACGTGCGAGGGGGAAAAAAAGTGTGCAACTGAAATGTGCTCCCTCACCCTCTGGACAGGTTGATGCAGGACAAGACCAATCATTTCGAAAAGAAGCGCGCCTTCCGAAAATCCCTGGAGAACGACTGGAGTCGAAGTGTGGAGCTCAAACGCGAGCGAGAGGACGAGGAGAGGCGCTTCCTGAGGTGTGTTGTTGAAACACACTCAAACTTCCCGAAGCTGATGGAAATATGAATCTGGGTTCCTCAATTTAATTTCTTTTACTGAAATTTGTGGAAACAGAGCAATAAATTAGATAGGTATTCAACAGCGCACGATAACAGCATGGGAAATGAGAGGAAGGATGCAGGTGATTCCTGAACTTAGATTCTACGTCTTCTGTCGAAGGATTGTAAATCACTTTTTCATATCTTTTTTTTTTCTTTCAAAATATATTTCAATTTGTTTCCAGACATGTTCCCCTTCTCTTGCCTTCCATGCCTCTCTGATTACAGGTCTGCTGGAAAACTCCTGGTGGACAAGCTCGGAGAACGCCAACGCTGCCGGAGGTGTCAGAGGAGGACCACCAACTGCGGAGAAACCAACATATGGAAGGACTCGCGTTACCCTTCAGGTTCACAGTTTATGATCTGAAGCAGAATGACGCGACAAGGAAAACGCTAACAAACTGAACAAGTCGTTGCTACAGTGCAGTCTAATGCATTATGCATTATTTTAACTGTTCTTGATCACTCTTTCACGATTATAATATACAATTTGCATCTGATCTGTGAGGTTTTATTTATTTTTTAGTCGTTTCAAACTCTGGAAACTTTTTTTTTTTGATAATGATTATCAGCTCCATTTCATTGCTGTGCATTTATCATTGTTAAATTAAAGAAGCAAATCTGGGATGATACGAGCTTTCTCAGAGAGAATCTGTTCAAAACAGGCGACTTGCAGTTAGAAAGATTTAAAGTGGACTGGAAATACCCTTACTTAAATGAAGCTCAATTAGTACTTAGGAAATTCTTGAACAAAGTCTCCCTCAGTGTCTAACCAGCTCCAACTTGAACAGGATTACTGCACATTTTCTGCTGCAGTTACTGTGAATGAGTGCTGCACCCCTTGCTTTGCAGTATTTATTCTACTTGAAAGCTTTTCTAAATAATACTCTTGAAACTCCTGGGACCACCTGCGAGTTCCTCAGAAACCACAACAAAAGTGAGCCTGCAGAAACCCTGCAGGAAGATCGATTTCCATCCTACAAAGAGTGGGGATTTTTCTTTTGACTAAAAAAACAAAAAATGGTGAAAAAAAACAAAAAAAAACTGGGCCTTTGCAGTATCTCAACAAAACCATTGTGTTTGCTCTACATGTCCAGGCTTTGCACAGAACATGGCAACAAAAAACATGACAAAACAAGAGAGATTGCAGATAATGACAGGAAACAAAGACATTCTTTCCTCCAAACTCACCAGCTTCATCTGCCTTTCTGTTTCATTTCAGAATATGCTTTTGTTTTCTTGATAAATACAAACATTAGTCCAATGATATTGAATTTAAAAAAGCAGATTTAGGAAAGACTCTCCTCAGTAACTATATTGATATATTTATATTTGGGAAAGCTGTCTACACCACCTCTAGGATCACAAATAGAAATTCAGTAATATCTTAAACTGAACTGTGCCTTAGCCAGACCCAGGACACGCTGGAGAGATTATCTGGCTCTTTTTTTCTTCTTCTTTTTTGTCAGAGTTCAGAGCCCCAGAAACAGTGTCGCACACATTTGCATTTTTCACTTCAGTCGACGTAACGCGCTTTCTATTTGGGTTTCTCAACATCGGAGGAGTGGCAGAGTTGAACAAGTCATAAAAACATTTGACTCGTTTTTATGGGAAGAAGGAAGTCTGTGTCTCTCTGCTTGGGCTGCTGCCTCCATGACCAGGCAGATAATGAATGAATGTTATAATTACTATGTTTATTTTATCATTTATTACTTTATGAACCAGGAGCAAAAGCCAGCACTGTCAGTGAGTCAAACAACGGTTGTTTGTTCGAGGCAGAGACGACCAATGAAAACTGTCTTGCTGGCAAGGTCAAGTACAATGTGCGCCTTCTCTAATAACTAAAGAAAATCAGAGCAATAATGCTACAGACTAGACTAGATGTATTAAATGGTCTGTTTAAACTTGCCTTAGACAATTTGGGTAGATTGTTCAAAGCGAGTCATTCCTGGTCAAAGATAAGACTTTGGTTTCGGAGGCATTTGAGTGCTACTGCAAACTTTGACAGGTTGCAAACTATTTGCTCAAATGTTGTTGAATGCAGTTTGCACCTTTACGCCCAGGACAACCCAACACTATTTAAATCTGCTGTTATTTCATCCTTCACAAATTTGTGAGCGAGTGCAGCCCAGACTTTATCAATTGGTTTCTGAACGCATTTCTGCTATTTTTGACTCAAACACATTTTACCACAGAATATCTGTCTGCTTAGGGTTATGAGAGGCTGAGATGTATGTCATTGTTCAACACCATAAAATGCGTTCTCTTTGGTTCAAAGCGGATCATGGTTCTTTGAGTGAAACATGGACACAGTTCTCAGTTTCTCTCTTTCTTTCAGGCTTTCCGTATTTGCATGTCTGACTGCTTTCTGTTTCCGAGAACAGGGAGAAATCCACCCGAGTCCGCTGGCAGCCAGATGGTGCTTGACTTTATTATAGTAGCTATATTAAAAATCCTAGCGGTCTCAGCCTCCCCACAAGCCATCCTGAAATGACCAGAAGAGAAACAAGCTGTGACGTGCAAACAAGATGCTTTCCCAAATGTCAGAGTCCAGTCACTGTTCGAGAGAAACGAGAGCAAATATAACTGTTGAGTGAGTCAACATCCTGCAGGGTTTACAGAGGAAAAAACGCATTTAATTATAAATGTTCACGTCACTTTACCACAACATGGTAAACTGACGTGACATGGTCTTTTTAGAGGGTCCCATAAGTCTTCTAAATATTGCACCTAATCAAAACCTAAAAGAAATTTTTATCAAAAAAACAGTTTCAAAAATTATATTATTGATTAAGTTGGGGGTCTTCATTTCCAAAGCCCCAGTAGAGGGGGTGCAGGAGACAGGAGAAAACATCTTGTGCCTTAGCTAGAAAGTTCAGATGCAAACAAGCAGATATAGATGAGCATCTTCAATTTCAGCACTTCCGTCAAACACTGCAGACTCTAAATAAGTGCAGTAAAAGTTTCTTGTATTTCTCTTCATTTTAAACTTTGTTTGGACACACAAATGTGTCAGTTTCACAGATATTAACTGGATTAACATCCCCTACTTGATCCATACTTGATCCATCCATAAAATGATGTTGCCTCATCATTTTCAGCTCTTCTGGGATTGCTTTTCACCGGGGTTAGGGGTTGTGTGAGGCTTTGATTCTTCTGGAAGTAAATGTGAGGTCAGTCACTGATGTTGGACGAGAAAGTCTCGCTCGTCTAAAGGTTTTCTCCCAGTTTGAGGACAAGATGTTCTACACCAAACTCACCTACGAGTAGCTTTATCACACCATACAGTTCATTCTACTGGAATGATGTTAAGATGGAGTATCACTACTCTTACTTGACTAAAATATCTGGACACTATCCACTATGAAGAAATAAAGAACAGACATATTTTATCCAAAACCACGAAACACAGACACAAACCTACAGTTTATGTTAAAGTGAAACTTTTTTCGTAAAGCAGTTTTTGATATTCCAACGTTATTTTCTACCTGCTAAGCCTGGAGGTCATGTTAACAGCTTATAAAAAGCAGCACAGAACCGAGTGGATTTCATCTGAGTGATTTGCTCTTTGAGTGCCGGCTTTGATTTCCTTTACTCAGTGTTGACTTCTTCTTACTGGAAACACTTTTCTCCCTCTCTAACTTTACCTCTTTCATCCTTTTCTCTCTCTGACCTTTTACAAGAACAGCATCACTGTTTTTCTTTCTCGACTTTTCTGCTTTTTAATGTGATTAATATTCTTCTCGACAACCCATTTTTCTCCTCCACATATCTATAGAATTGTGCTCCCCTCATTGTTTTGCCAGTGCTCAGTTCAAGCATGAAAACAGGCCTGCAGCTGGCAGCGAACGCTGGGAGAACAGCATGGATGTGCCAAAGTGGAGACATCTGTGGTTTGGGGACCTGAGGAGTTTATTTTCAAGGCAGAATTTCCCTCTTAAGTTCAAACTTACTCTGAACAGAAAAACATCCGAATTAGTCGGAGGATACATCTCATCTGATGTGCAGCTGACAGAATTTAAACGGTGTGGTCAATGAGATCAAGGGTGAAATTTTCTTTTTTTTTTCCTTTTTGGTATGACGTGGGTAAATATTTCCACTGTTTAGTTTTGCTGACGGTTTGTGCATATTTATGTGTTTCTCCTAACTCTGCACTCTCTCTCTCTTGCTCTCCGTCTCTCATGCCCGGTTATGGTCAAAGTATGACTGCATGGTCTCCCACTGCTCAGCCAGTGGGCATTAAAAAGAACAGAAAAAGCGACAGGCTGTCCGAGAAAAAAGAGGGGACAAGGAAAAATAATAACTTCCCTAAAGACATCTGTCACATAACTGGTTTGATCTGTTGATATTTCACAATATGTTTCCCAAACCAAACAATGCATTCAGCTACTCCACTGACTTCTCACTGTAAGCAAAGGAAAATATTTTCACCATTCTACAAAATGTATCTGAAAATAAATCCAAAAAATGTCTCTGTTTTTTGAAACGGCTGAACATGACTCAAGAAGCTGCAAGAAATGTGTTTCCGCGCCTCCACAGGGCATTTAGCACCGCTAATCAGCTCAGAAAGAGCAAACTAATAGTCATAAATGGAAGAGTAAACGAGGTGCTAAATTGGAAATGAGTTTGGAAAATGCCGTGCTGGACTGAGTTAACCAACTCAATGATTCTTTCATTCTGCAAGCATTTTTATTCTCTCCTTCACAGCTCATTGCAGGAACGATGTGTTGAGTTTTTTTTTCCCGTAGGGATATTACAGCGGTTAAGTTGAAATGACAATATAAATACAGCTACCAAAAGCCATTGTGCTGCTACATATTTATGGAGGATTTCTCCATTATAATTGGCTAGCTAATAGGAAGTTAATTAAGAGTCAGTAAAGTGACTCACTGGTTTTGAACAATTTGTTCAGGACTCTTGTCTCAATAAAGGTTGTGGAAGGGACAGCTCACTGCTAACAAATTGGACACATTAAGAGAGACGACCGTTTTACTAGTTGGTAGAAAATCTAGTGTCACATCTAGTTAGAACTAGATCAGCTAAATTTGACTGTTTTATATGATAATTTTCATTATAAAATTATAACCCAATTCATCTGGATATTAATTGGGTTGATATCTGACTATATAGCTTCATACTTTTGGAATCAAAATTATGATTTTGTCTTTTGTTTCTTTTTTCAGAAATGAATTAGACAGATACACTATGTACTGTGCCTGGGAGTGAAACATTTGTAAACATGTATTACATAAAACTCTTGACTTGTCTTGACTTGAAGGATTCATTGGCTGAGAATCAAAGCCTTCTGTGATTAATGGAAGTGAATGTGAGGTCAGTGTATGCGTCAGTATGTTCATGGAAAAATGAATTCGTACAATATTTGACCTTTAGCTTAAAGGTTGTCTTCACACGATCCGTTTCGTCTCACACTCTTTAGTCAGGTCATGTGCTTACGGTTCAATAGTAAATTATCTTCTCAGTTCACCTGCCGGCAATGTGTTTGCTATAGAACAACCACTACTTATTTTTTGGTTCATGCTGTTCAGACTTGTCTGATGCTAAGAGGAGGCAAAAAATATTTTCTCTTAAAAGCTTCTTTTTAGAAGATGTTTTCACAAGCACTTGTTTGCAGTGTGGTATTAGTTAATTTACACAAATATTAAATGAATATGGCCAGTTTATTCTGCACAGAGTAAAGTTACTTTTTCCAATTACTAAATTTTGGTGCAGTATTTGAAATCTTTGCAGTCCATCAGCTCATGCAGACTTTAGTGAATGCAATTTGGCACTGGCTGAAAACTTTCAGATTTAATAAACGATCATTTTTGTCAAACGTCTCTCACTGCATTACAGCTCAGAGTAAGACACACTTAGAGTTACAGGGACACGTAGAAGCAGCCTGAAGGCTTCAACTTAGGGTTTTACTTCCAGTCTGAGGTTCTGCAGCTCTAGGGCAACACCCAGTGGTGCCTTGAGGACGTGTGCACACATTTATTAGGTCCTTTGTGATCACACATAGACTTTCTCGTCAGAGACTCATTTATTCACTCATCACCACTTCCATATGACATAAAACAATCTAAATAGCAAGATGGCTTAAGTGGTAATACGTCGGAGGTCTTATCACAGGAGGAAATATTCACATTGCAGTACTATTTGCAGAAAACTGTAAACAGTGTCTGATTTCCCCTTCACACAAATGTACACAGCTGCATTTCAGGCCTCGCCCCATGTCATCACCTGTTAATCATAGGCAGCTCATGCTCTCCGATCCCTCTGCACGTGTTATGTATGCTGCAACAGCTGACTGCTATATTGCGAAATAAAAGATTAAAGTCAGTCTGGCTCATAATGCTGAGAGAAACCTCAAAGGATTTCAGCAAATCCACTGTAAATGTATTGCAGTGAGACTAATTACGTTTGATGTCAGTCCGATTTTGTCATCTGACAGGAATTAGTACATAAAACCAGCCTAATTGATTCTGTTAATTGTTGGCTGTTAATGGCTGATGAACTGATGGATCAGTTCATCATCTGGGAACAGATGGAAAGAAGAACAGACAGATAAACCCTGAGAGCCTTCCAAAACCAGGAGGTGAGGCCCATCGTGTGCTGGGACATTTTCCAGAACTTAGACTTTATAACCAGATGAAAACACTCTGATCTCTGGGGACAATTTTCACAACATGGAAATGTAACTTTTGGAGTAAGTGAATAAGATCAACTTGAAAGCTTATTCATCTAAAAGGCATGACATGAAAATGGCCTCTGTGATGTTTGAACATGAACCCATCAACATTATAGTCATTTAGCAACTTGCTTTGAACCCCCACAATTATTCCAGCTTTAGTTTATGTTCATTTTTGATGTAAAGTTGGACATTGGCTTATTTTTCAGAGAGTAGAAAACATGCACAACCTTCAAGCTAAACCTGTAAAAAACATCCTTTATCTTACGCTATTTGTTTCGTACTGAGGGTCTGGGCTCTCGGCTATTGAGAAACAAATGATTCCTGGAGGCATGGACTCCAATGAGGTTTTAAATTTTACTTAGTTGCTAGCATTTGCCCGTGACGTATGTAATATGCCTACTTGCCTGCCCTGTAAACAACTGTTCTCCACTGCGAAGAGAGAAGTGCTGAACCAAATGAGATAGTCATTAACGTTAATTCAAAATTTGTAAGAGTGGCCAATATGGACTGAACGGCCTCGCTCACTTCCTATGCTGCCACTGATAAAACTACAAACAGACCACAACTCAAAAATTATATCATCACCTTCTTCTGTTTGCTGACTGGCCCAGAAAACCTAACAGAGAATCCAAGCAAAGGGGAGAAAACTCATACTGTTCCAGAAGTGGCATTTCTTTTAGTGGAATTGCACAGGAAGGCAGTAGCCAGGCCGCCTTCAAGCTGGATGTCAGCACAAAAAGATGATCTCCAAAAATCACGGACCTCTCATGTAGAGGAACTGTAACTTTCACTTAAATAAGTACTACTGTACTAATTGTGCCTTAATTTAAACACTCGTTTGCACTGGATTACTTTGACTGCATTTGTTATTTTTCAGATATAATCATCTTCAGAAAATGAACTTTGAGGCCTTAGCTGATGTCACAAACAGCCACATTTAAAAGTTGGAGTAAGTTGCTCAACTTCATCTAAAAGATGGAAAAAAATAATAAGAATACATCATGTTAGTATCATTTCACCATAAAATGAGCCAAAGTTCCCAGGTAGAGTAAAACCTAAAACCTGATTGTACAGTTTGTATCTGCAAAAACCTTCTTTACCTCCTTTTTATTAGAATTTTCCCACCTTTGCAGTGTTGCTCCACTTTTACGAAGATTGGCTTTTCTTTTTACTGCCTTTCCTTTTCTTTTTAATGTGTTTTAATTGCATTTTAGCCCTTTGAGAATTAGATGCAGTTCTTACTTATTGTGCCGTTTTTATGTTTTTGTTGCTTTAAACCCTCTGAACTCAGGCTGAACTTGATAGATCATCCATTACTTGGCAGCTAACTCGACTCCGTTCCACCTGTGAATAATCTTTCCCACAGTAGAGTGATAAACTCTGACCAGTTGGGAAATGTCTCTGTAACTCTTTCCATGTAGAGAACAATTGGAAGGCAGCAACAATTACCTCTGGAAGAATCATTTGTCATTGCTTCCCTGATTGGCATTGCTGAAAAATAAAAAGAATGATAAAGGGTTAAAGGAGGAAATGAGTAAATCAACTCGAGAAGAAACAGAGGATAAAACAGAAAAGGCCACACCCCCAGTTTGATAGTGTTTCAGATATAATCAATAATTATCTATAGACTGATGTGAAACACATATCGTGATACACTTGTCCGCCATAATGTTTGGCCCTAGCAAGAAGTCTTATTTGGAAATGATAACTCCTCATTATAAAAGCTTCTTTAGTTCTGATTGCTAATTGTTTCTCGTGAGGGACACGCGAGTCCACTGGGTCATTTGAGTTGTCATAACATGAGGCGTTTCTCAAAGCTCACAGGACGAAGTATGTCAGAGATTTATGTGACTTTGCAGCCTCAGCAGCCTAATTTTCCAAACAATAACAGAGAGAAGTCAAAGGAGAAACACCTCCAGCGTGCAGTCAGTAAAGTTTAATTAAAGTTTGTTCATGAAAAAATGTTTGAGATGAATTTGATAAGACCATAAAACAGGTTGCAGATTCAATCCATTGCCTTCACAGCTATAGAGCAAACAGTCTGTATCTGTTGTGTGCTTGGGAACTAAAACTCAGATCCAAAATCAGTACATATCATAACAAAATGACTCAGACCTGAAGCGGAGCCATGCTGGACCCAAGCCATTTCCTGCTGCAGGCCCCTGGTTCAAGCCACATGAACTGAATGCTGCAGCACTACGAGGTCAGTGAAGAACAGTCTGAACTACAGGACAATCTGTTTGCTTTGAGGAACATTTCACCTATCCAACCCAGGAGCAAATATTCACCAAATCTACCCCATGAGAAGATGATGAAGAAAAAAATATTTATGCAATTTTAATAATTTTTTTTCATAAACTTTAAGTTAAACTCTTAAAGTTGGAGCTGACAGGGTGGGGCAGAAATAGTTTACACCTAACCTACACAATAGTCGGAATCCACTTGTAGCACCCCCCACAGGAAGAAATAAAAATACCTTGAACACAAAGCTGTCTGGGTGGTGTGTTGTTGCTTAAATTTTCCCAATGCAGGGATGCTTTGAAAGAGTATTCCCACATCAAAACATGGAAAATCCCTTTGTCTGAATGACGCAGAGGTCTCCCTCCTGCTGTGGACTCACTCCTTCCCACACGGAAGCTCTCATTAACCCGAAATCCTCCACTCTTCCTGCTGGTCAGTCGCCATGGCCTGGTTAGGGTGCTACAATGGGAACAAGTGTGGAGGAGAGGCCAGATTGATGAGTATACAAAGATCTAAAAGGAATGAGATGCTAAGTTCATCATCTGATGCAAACATGTAATGGATTTATTGACTGAAACCGAAAGATTTGCATGAAAAGCAGAAGTAAAATGACCTTGAATCTGCACAGATCCTGTTTACTGATGTATTTCTGGGTTCTCTGAGTCATGCAGGTAATTTCTTGCAAGAACAAGAAGCCCAATCCAGCTTCCATTGTGTTAAACCATTGGTATCCTTGTGTCAGCTTGGCCTTTCCACCTGACGTGCTCTGTTTCATAAGATAAACATCTTCCCTCTTCAGCATTGTTTTCTGGACGTGATACAGCACATCTGCTTCTTCTCAAGGCAGATTACTCCAAACACACCATTAAAATAGGATGCCGTGACTGAGCAGACTGTTATCTGCCTGCTTGAATTTGAAATGTAAGAATTCAGCCTCAGAGACTGACGGTCCCATCTCCGTAGCTAATCATAAAGTATGTGGAAAAAAGGGAAATACTTTCTACAAGCAGATGGAAACAGAGGTCAAAACACTGTTTAAATTGGAAGTGGTTTGGAAACTTACATTTAGTGAGTTAAAGTTGGGATTTCAGCATCACAATCTGTGTCCAAAGTGTGTAATAAAAGCAAACTGCAACATTTTCCTTTTCTTCTGTTAAGTTGGTGAAGCAGTCGTTGAAGTTCTTCCCATATTAAGAAAAAGCATTCAAAGGTTTTTTTTTCCTCGCTGGAAATATCACTAATCTTTAAAGATTCTTATCAAAAGGACTCTTTTCCAGTTACAGTGTGGGAAAAATATATATAATTGAGTACCAATATTGAGTTAAATGTGTTTCACCTCCAACAGCCTACCCAAAAATCAAGGTTTTAATTTTCTTTTCAGCGCCTCCATTGCCACAGCACAGCAGCTTCCACCGCGCCACTGCTGCGTGGAGTCTGGAGCTGCTTTATGCCAGCGGCCCCTCCTGACGAGGCTGGCCACTGCCTTCCCACATGATTCCACTTGATTCACATCTCACTTCACAGACAGCCTTGGCTTTCTCCCATTGACTCAGATTCCTCCAGGAGAATTTCAATCGGACCAATCAGTGGACAGAGGGAGACATTATGAACCATAACGTTGATTTAGCAACGGCAGAAGTGAAAGTGAACAAAGCCGTTCAGTCCGTATTGGCCTCACTTCCAAATATTGAATTAACATCATTTCATTGTCAGGTTTCTTTGGGTTTCTTTGGTTTTAGTTTCTGCTCCAACTTTTCTGTTTTGTTCTTGTTCACACTAAATCTAGTCATGTTTATGTCAAGTTTGTAACTTTGTTTCTCCCTTTGGTAAATCTCCACTATGCCTCAGAGTTGCCATTTTTTGTAAAATCTGCACCCTTCATCTTACAAGAAATGTATTTCTCACATTGTGAGTGAGGATATTGTACATATTTAATGCCCTGATAAATGCAAGTTTGTCTTGCCTTCTTTCTTTTTCTATTTTGTAAAAGAAAATGTTGGAAAAATATTTTAGAAGTAATACAAAATTAATTACGAAGTAGTTGTCTGTAATAGTAATAATTATATCAAATTGAGCCCTTATATTAAAAAAGCCCCAAGCTTTGAGACTGACTCACGAGGAAAGGTACTGAACAGATCAAGTGGATCAACAACCTCCAAGTGACTCACATGTTCCTAAGCCCATTATTAACATCCTCCACACCTCACGCCTGGGGTTTGGGCCCACAAGGATCAGCCAGCCCTCACAGTGCAGTGTTTGTTGGAAAAATGGGCCTTACAATGTATCAAATACAAGGCCACACACAGACAGACAGGCACCTAAAACTCCCTGCAGAACAATGCAGTCAATCAACAAAGCTTAGACATAAAAAATTGTGATCATGTCATGAAATCACCAGTGCAAGATATTTCATTCTGGTCTACTGACTTTTATAGATAGATGACCTTACTGCTCTTTTGATGAACTCGAGGTTTGTGTCACATTGACAGTCCATTTCTGGACAACAAGGATCTAAGCTTTAAAGTTCGAAAGGCAATGAGACAGAAAATAAAAGAGGAAATTTTAACTTGTGAAAAGATTTTTTGGGGATATTCGAATCTAACAGTAAATTTATTGTTTTGGAAAAAGAAGATTCCTTTCTTTCTTCTTAAAATTTGAAATACTCGGTGAACCATTTGTTCCTCCGAATGCAGGCTCTCACAGTTTGATAGCCGTGGGACAAGATTTCGAACTGAACAAGATGCTCCAACTGCGACCAAAGAAAGGATGTCTTTATCTCTGAGAATGTAGCAGGCTTTGGATGGTAGCCATAGAAAGGCATTGAAAAATCGTCACAAGGTTTAAAGAGTAATTGGATTCAGAAGGATTTCTGGGATCTGTGGCTTATCAGTGGCTGACGGCTACACGTTCTGCAGTGTGTGGTTGCTCTCTCAGGGATGGGTGGATACCCTGAGACACAACTTGGACCAGACAACAATCAGCCATGAGCAGAGACGGAGCTTGTCTTAGTCACCGTCTCTTCAGGCAAGCTAGTGGTTTGATTTATACAAGCATGTTCATATTATGAGTAATCATGTGAATGGTATGATGACAAGTCTATTAGATTTATTGTGCTTTGCTGGGATTCCTGTTGGGGTCATGTTTGGTACTGTTTTCATCTGAGAAACAGAGCTGTTTAAATGATTTGTTTCCAAGAAACCGATGAAGTTTGGAATCAGTTTGAAGATGCTGTGATCAAACAGCAAGAAGCAGAGTCATAAACAGATTGAAAACTGCAACATGGCTTTTCTGAATGTGGCTTCAGGCAAAACAGGTTTGTGTCATGGACCAAATTTTGAGATATTATAAAGCACATATTTGTACGGTAAAATTTCCCAATGTTTCAGGTTCTTCTGTTTCTTTTTCTTTTCCTTGCTCCTGAACACAAGGCATCATGGTTATCTTTTCATTTTCTGGCATAGCGTGCTACAGACAACAATGGTCTTCAGACCATCAAACACTACCGGAGATTTGTGTGCTTGAGAGTCACAACTTTTGCAGATCAAATTGGCATGCTCAATGAAAACTTCAAGGTATCAGTCACCCAAGTCACCCATTTTAGTAAAAACTGGATTTTACACGTTTTGTAGTTAGACCCTGATCAAAAGGTCAAAATAATAACAATAATGCACTGAGTGTTTGATCTCACTGACATAAAGCAGATGCTGCATTTTGTGGATTTGTGTTCTTCAGGGTGGAGGACATAGCATCAGATTTACTGAAGTTAATTCAACCCAGCCTCCCGGACGCCATCAACTGGACCTGCCAAGTTTAAGCTTTGCCTCAACAACTGATTTACCCGCTTTGTTTTATTTCTCCTCCGCTGTTCTGTCAGATATCTCACGTAAATCGTCCTCCTACGACCCTCGCTCCTGTGACTTATAATGAATTAACACAGACTTTTGCATTACACATGACTCATTGTCAGACAACATTATGTTGTAACTCTATTACAACTCTATTACTATTATCCATATGAGAAAAAATAGCATCAGAGAAACCAAAGTTTAAATAGTTGTTACCTGCCAATTAAAAAAAATTGGGTTCGCGAGAACATCATGTCGGCCTACATCAACCAAAAGAAAAAATGACATAAGAAAACTCTAAATCTCATTGGATGCCATAAATGCTTTGCCGTGAATTTCTCTGCACTATGAGTCATTCAAGCTTGAGCTCCACATGTCATGTCAAACTGTATTTACCCCGGTCATGTGGCATGTGTGTGACAAAGTATCAGGAATACACCTTGACTAATGCTTTGTATAACCTATGAATAATTCAATTTTTTTTTTTATTTAAACTTCTATTAGTTCTAGAGTTTTACTAACTGTAAATACAATCCCCTCAATGTTTTACTAATTTTTATCCTGTGGTTAAAGCCAAAGTTTGCAGAGGTTAAAAATGATAAAACTGATCCTATTGTATGAAAGTCTTAGTCAAGAGAGAGGCACAAAACCCCCATCATGACACAGTAAATTCAGTCATCAGTAATTTGATTAAACAAAGAACCGTTGGGAAATAACTAAAATTGGCCATTTTTCCAAAACTGAACAGAAAGTTTTCAGAAAGGTTGCCAAGAGCCTGACAGCACTGAGGGAGCTGCAGGAATTTCTGGTTAGCACTGGTTGTTTTCCACATGTGACAGCCATCTCCTGTTTTCTCCATATGTTTGCTCTGATGAGGGGGGTTGAAAGACAGAAGCGTTTTCTTCCAGAGACGGCATCTCTCCAACATAGCGGATGAAATCATGAACAGTTCTACATACCGCTTAGTTTTGACCCCAAACCTTCAAGTGTCTGCCAAGCAACTGAAGGTAAAAAAATAAGATTGAACTATCCAGCACCCTTGTGACTTCAAACATTTAGCAAATTCAACAAAAGAACGGTACCATCAGAAGAAAATAGACATTTTTGAATAGCCAAACCAGAATCCAAGAAGAACGCACACACAAATGGCAGCAGCAATTAGCAAATACCTGCTGGGACAGCCTCTTTCACTCAGGGAAATGCAGGTAAAAACTTCTTCTATGGTGTTTACTGACAGTTTACAGGCTTGGAGTATTACCGCCATCAACTGGACAGAGGTGTAATCCAGAAATTCAATTTATCCTTTAAAACCCTAAAATAACTATATTCTATACATACATACATGCATACTGAAATCCTCTCAGCTAATTTCGTGTCATTTAAATATTTAACAAGTGCTTGAATTATTATATCTTGTGATTGATGCTTCCCTAATAGATTAGCCATAGTTATTGAAAACCTTTCCTGGTCAAAAATTTAAAAAAAATGTAACAGTTACTTTACTGTGAAATAAGCTGGCACTATGTGCTCAGAAAGTACATAATGCTGTCTATTTTAATGGATAAATTTGAATGCAGTGTTGTGAAATTAGACACCTCATGAGAAAAATGCAAAAAGCAAATCTAATAAAGGGTTCATCTTTCAATGATTTACCTCAGTCCTGATCCAGTTGGGCCCCATAACTTCATTTCTCAGTGGATGGGTTAATTGTTAACACTCTGTTGTATGGAAACTTTGCATTATCTGAGTGCGTAACATGAAGTGCGTACATGGCTGCAACCTATTTACCCCATAACATTTCTCTCCAGCTGTTGCATGCAGTCATAAACAGTATTACTGTGGGAAATCTGCAGTGCTTTTACATGGCAACGCGAGGTTTGGCAAAATGACAGCATGTGGCTTACTGCAGGATGGCGGAAAGCAAAAACTCCACATGCATGAAAAAGCTCATTTCCTTTGACTGCAACTGAACGAGCGTTAACAGGCTTTTAGAAGAGGAAATAGGCAGTAGATGTCAAATGTGCCTGCCAGCACTTTTATTATCCTGCCTTGCAAGTGAGTGGTGGACTTGGCTCAAGGTCATCCAAAGATTTCACAGCAAATCATTCCTCCAAAGACCTCCTCGGTTATCTCACTTCGCCAAACAGCTGTTCTGCGACCACAAGGGACGGGTGAGAGAAGAGCTCCAGGATGGGAGAGATTAATCAAACACGAGAGGCACGGAGACGGGAAAACACGGCGACAGAGGGAGGACGGGCAGGGGAGCACCGAGAGAGGCCAGTCTGTCCACACTCGCCTGATTGTGTCTGTGGCCAGCAGCAAGAGGAGGACGGTGGGAGGAATAAAACAATTAACATGAACAGCTCTCCGGGGAATGTCGGTTACCTTGGCGACAGTCGGCAAAAGCCAAACAGACGGGTCTTTTCATAACATTTCAAAACAAACAGACATGTCTCTCATATTAGCACTCTGGCTCTGGTAAGATGGAAGCATCCCCTCCAGTCAAAGGAAGAAAAAAAAAAAAACAAGAAATTAATTCTTCTTTAGAAAGGATCAAATCAGCTGATCTGAGGAATGTGCTTCTGATTAGACCCAGGAGAATAACAGCAAAAAGGTTCAATTATGAGTTTTTATTCAGCCCACTTTTTAGACATGGTCCAAGTGTGTAAACGACCGCTAGCTAATTTGTAGAGCTGCGCTGTAGGATGGGTGTGGCTCTTTTCTTTTTCATTCTCAGCAGTGTTTGATGAGCCAGCAGGTCCGCCCTGTGTTCTGGCAAAGGTGCTGATCCGTAATCAGTTACAGAAGACCCTGAACAATGTTTCTGAATTATATGTGCTTCCTTGCCAAAAACCATTAAAAAAAAGTAATAAAACGTTTTCTTCTTTGCAACTGCAATGTGAGCAGCTTTACCTTTGAACAGTTGTTGTTTAAATGCCACAGTATAGGCAGTATATGTGGTCTCCATATTGCTGTAACTTAGGGGGGGAAAAAATCTGTTACATGGTATCACAGGTAAAAATGAGATTCCAACAACTTCACATCGAGTGCTGCAAGGATTTGATGAATATGACAACATCTGGTCATGCAAAGTGAACTGAAGGACTGCGCTTGTCTTCCTCTGAGGAGGTTCTGCATTGAAAACAGACGTGTTCCTTATTACAATCACTCCAAACAGCTCAAAAGTCCTCTAAACATTATCCACAGAGTCGTTGCTGCATCTACAAATCCTCCCAAAACATATGCACCATGCTAAAGCACAAACATGCAAACAAGATCCAGAATGCCTCCTCCTTGGTGGGACTTAAACAGATTGCAGGGGATTACAGTGAAATGGAAAACAAGGATCATAATCATGGACAGAAGCAACGAGGGTCTATGGTCGTTTGTGGATCTTGTTGCCTTCGTAACGTAAAACGCTGAAGGCGCCGTTGGTGACAAAAACAGCAACATCTCAAAATTACTGCCAAACTTTGTAGAGATGTAGAAAACTATCTGAAATATCCTCGTTCCTTTCACTGCGACAGGATGACCTCACGCTGAAAAGGCCTCTGAAGTAAACAGAAATAAAACTTCTAGCCAGTCTTCATAATAGAGAACATATCATTAAATAACGGCAACTGCGGGTTAATCTTCATTCATTAGCTCGTCTCTGAAGAATAAGATAAACAGGTTGGTACTTAATGCACGGTGTAATTTACAGATATGAAGGGAGATTTAACCCTCATGCCTTCCAAATTCAGGAAGTCCCTTACAGAAGTAAACAGTAACAGACGTCCAGTTTTGCATCCTGCAAATTGTTCTCAAAAAGGCCATAGAAACTATTTACTCAAGACCAGACCAGGTAATGTCTGTATGTTGTCAAAACAACCAAAATGTGCTAATATGTGTATTTGTGAGTTTCTACTTAGATTTGTTTTTAAGGCCAGGTACTGTTATTCTCCATTCTTTGCTCAATGTATGGATAAATACATTAATCATTAACACTATGCAGGGAAAAAAACAGAAAAGATGTTACCCAGGGCAATCTGTTAATCTTCTTTCTGGTATTACTGGTGTTGGCCTGATCCAATGGGATCATTAATGGGATCATCACAGGATGATTCCATTGGATCTAGAATTGGCCCAATTGGATCATAGGGATGAATTATGTTTCTCTTCCTGATTTTCACAGTTTTCCTCCAGAACAGCTTGGATGGGATCCCTTGTGCTCTATATAGATGTTAAAAAATGTCAAATCTTTGGGAAATTATAATACTTTATTTTCCTAAACTATGTCCCTGCATTATAGAAATCCCCGCCCCCTTTCATTGTCAGTGTAATTTGCACCCTAGTAGGAAGGAAGGTTACAAAATGCCATGTTGTTTCAGAACATGTCTCCCTACAGAAAGTCTCCCTACTAAACACTTTGCTTTTCAACAGATCTGTCTTTTTTTCTCTTTGAATAACAGATTTCTCAAATGCAGCTTTACTGTATTTGCAATGTTTAATCTGTATTTTGCTTTCCACGAGCATGCAAAGCCAAGTTCTCAAACGTATCCTTGAACACCCTGCGAAAGTGTTAGGATGGGTGGAGACTTGGGCATCCATTAGGGCCTGGCTCACTTCCAGCAGCCCTCTTGTTATTTCCTCTGCTCTCCCTTTCTCTCTGCTGGCAGTTCTTCCTACTGAAATCATTAGATAGAACAGTATCCACTGACGGCCTGCATATTTTCAGCCTGGGTGGTTCAAGTGGAAACACTTCCAACACTGGCATTGGAATCCCTCTTTGCCCACATCCAACATTCCCAACAGCAACAGGGCCACTGTGACACCGATGACATAAATTGCACCACTTCAGATTCTGGAGGTTTGGAGAAATATCCGCAATGCACATGGCAGAGCAAACCAGGCGAAGCCTTTGTTTGGCACTAAACAAAATGAGGATGTACAATAATGACCAACAACGTCCAAGTCCGATTGGAAACCGCTCGTATTTTTGCGTTACTTTTGGGAAATTTGACCAGATGCGGACATATTTGCCTCATGGATTTTGGAGTCTCATTTTAGAGATGAGTCACTTACAGATAATACAGCATCTCAAATTTTCCTTCAAACACATTCAAAAGCTTGGATATCATTTTCCATCCTCCTCTGTGCAGCTTTACAGTCCCTCCCTTCCTCTTCAGCTCTGGCAGAGGGCTCGGTCCAGCTGTTCGGTCAGCGGATCTCGATTTGAAAAGAAAAGCCTTCAAATGCACAACTTGAAAACCAGTGCAGAACCTCTAGAAGACATCCAGTTTATCAGTGTTGTCTTATGCAATAACAGCACTTTAGATGGTATATTTTGAACATTTACATCAATTCATTCTAATGAATACAGACACAAAAAAACTCTCGTTCAAAATGTTTGAATCAAAATGTTTGAAAAATCACACAGGACTGTCTAAAAGGATGTTAGTATGGAGATGTTGTGGCCTACACCAAGGATGTCAAACTAATTTTTAATTTGGGCCGTATCAAAAACCTGAATGTTCCTAGGCGGGTGTGTCAAAAATAAATGAATAAAACCAATTAAATTGTTTAAATATCAATAAATTGCTGTTCCTTCAGGATATTGTGACCATTTTAGTGATTTTTTTTAATCAAAATTGCAAGTTCTGTGGTGCCAATTTAGAAATGTTTGTTAGAATTTTTACAATGTTTGCGCTAATGTATGATGTTAAATGTAACTTTTGATTACTCAATGTTTTTAACCAATTTTAAGAAAATTAGAAGAAAAAAAATTTGATTTGTTGATTTTGTGTGAATTTTGTAGATTTGTGAAAAACTGGGCCACATAAGAAGCTACGCGGGCCAGATTTGGCCCCCGGGAATTGAGTTTGACATATGCGGCCTACAATCACAAAGAAGCCTGCTGACTCAGCAGTCCTGCAGCAGAATGACGTCCACAAGGAGAGGTGTGACGTCTCCTTTGGAAGCAGAAGCTGGCTTTTTGGAGAGCATATTTACGGAAAATTCAGAGGGAACAAAGAGTGTAACTGAAAAAAAAAAAAAAAAAAAAAAAAAATATATATATATATATATATATATATATATATATATATATTTATTTTTTATTTTATTTTTTTATTTTTTATTTTATTTTAAGACATAGATATAAGGCTGCACCACAGTCTTAGCATTGTGAAAAAAAAAAAAAAACAATTTGGAAATGTTTTGTTTAAGAAATAATAATAATAATAATAATAATAATAATAATAATAATAATAATAATAATAATAATAATAATAATAATAATAATTACACAAACATTCCGCTTTCATTGTCAAGACAGTTTTTATTTTAATATTAATTACCAAGAACAAATTAAATTTCATCAATGCCTATCATATCAGCCCTACTTTGGGGGGAAAGAGTCAAAAGCAAATGAATATTTTGATAATATTCAAACTTAAGATTCACTCGAAAACCTTTTTTTTTTTTTTTTTGCATGACGAAAACCACCAGCATGCACAATTTGGTGAAGCTGGGCTCAGAACCAGGACGCCTCCTCTGCTCCGTGCAGCAGCGACGTGATGTCACATGACGACACTGGGCTCTGCGCCGCGCGCTCTGGATCCCGGTCGGCGGATGTGACTCTGTGGATCAGGCAGGCTGCAGATCCTCCTCCAGCAGCGCGCGGTGATCCCGCTCATTCGCTCTGGACGGAGCTGCGCGTTGCGGAGCGGATCACGTTAGTAGGACTCTGCATGAAACTCCGACGTCTCAGTTAAACAAGGCGACTTAAATAATAATAACAAAAAATATATATAATAATAATTTCGGAGACACCGCCGGGTTTTGTTTTATTGGAGTGTCCACCTGAGGCTCACCTGCAGCGGCAGGATCATGCGCTCCAAGGCTGCGCTTCCCCGGTAAGTCACACGGCAGTGATGGAGATGTGCGTAATGAAAGGATGGGTACGGAGAATTAAACTCGTCGAAAGAAGAAAAAAACGACAGAAGAATAGTTTACAAATGAAATAATAGCAGACAATAGCAGCGCGCTTGTTCTGGTCGTTATAAACTTTATAGGTTGTAAGAAGCAAAAGGGGAAAAAGAAGGACTGAATGTGAATTTTAAAACTCTGAGCCATGCATTGTGTCCCACTGATCCGTTTACAACATCCCACCCTCCTCCTCTGTTCTCCCTGCAACATGCTTCAGCTGCTCTTTATGGTTTAAGGTCAGTCCCTCAGGCCAGTTCAGGAATTTTCCCCTCAGAGAGCCGATCTTCTCCTTGTTTGTCGGGTTTGCTGCGTTGCAAACAGTGGAAAGTTACAGCTGCATCTCAGATCAGAATTCCTCAAGATTAAAAGCCCTCCCTCAACTCTCATGCATGTAATTAAAAATGTATGATGGAGGCTTCAGGAATGAGGATGTTTGATAAGAGGGGGGGTCCAGACATCCGGTCACAGTTAATCGCTTGTGTCTTGTAGAAATATTTACTGTGTCGTTGTACTTTTTGTTTTTCACAACGTGATTCACACGCTCTCTGCTTCTTCACATCCACACAGGTTGGCCTCCCTTCTGTGTCTCCTTCTCCTTCCCTCGGTTTTGTCCTCCTCCCCTCGGCGTCAGTGGATTCTCCAGCGTATCCCTGTGGTCCTGCCCCAGCAGACGGAGGCTCGACCGACGCCGCAGTTTCTGAATGAGGCACGCCTGGACGTCGCTTCCCCCTGCGACCCGGAATGCCACAAGAAAGCCCCTCGTCCCAGCTACTGGGATTTGCGGAGCCTTCTGGCCTATGAGACTCTAAACTCTAACGGCCAACTCACTGAGACCGCCATTGGGATTTATGGCTACAATCCCTACTCCAATACCAGTCCTGCTTACTCCTCTGGTTCCTCTGGTAAGGCAGAGCGGTCACATGTCAGAAGAAAACGACAGATATTTGGACATGATGGTCGTTTTAGTATTGCAGGGCAGAACTTCCTGCTTAAGTACCCGTTCTCAGTGGCTGTCAAACTGTCCACTGGATGTTCTGGTACACTGGTGGGGGACCGTCATGTTCTCACCGCTGCCCACTGTGTTCACGATGGCAAAAACTACGTGAAAGGAGCTCAGAGGCTTCGGGTGGGCTTTTTGAAACCAAAGCAACGGGATGTACAACATTCACCTGTTTACTTTCCCTCTAACTTTACCAACCACGTAGAGGGAGGCCCAGATCAGTACGCCCCACCTGCCAATGACAAAATGAAGTTCCAGTGGATCAGAGCCAAGCGCACCCACGTTCCCAAAGGTTGGATTAAAGGCAACGCCAATGACATCGGGATGGACTACGACTATGCTTTGCTGGAGCTGAAAAAGCCTCACAAACGCCGCCACATGAAGCTCGGGGTCAGCCCCCCAGCTCAGAGGCTTCCCGGCCGTCGTGTCCACTTCTCAGGATTTGACAATGACCGCCCTGGACAGCTGGTGTATCGGTTCTGTCGGGCAGGCGAGGAGACGTCGGACTTGCTGTACCAGCACTGCGACGCTCAGCCTGGGGCCAGCGGCTCTGGAGTCTACGCCCGGATGTGGGACGGGCGGCGGCGGCGTTGGGAGCGCAAGGTGATAGGTGTGTTCTCCGGGCACCAGTGGGTGGAGAAGAAAGGGACATCTCAGGAGTTTAACGTGGCAGTCAGAATCACACCTCTTAAATATGCACAGATCTGCTACTGGATTAAAGGAAACTTTGTGGATTGCAGAGAGGGGTGAAGGGAAAAATAAAAAATAAACGTACAGAGGACTGCACAGGGCTGTAGCTGCAAAAAGAACTGTGCCAATCTCGAGAAACCTTTTCGCATGTTGTGACGTTACAACCACAAATACAAGAATGGTGCAGTTTTAAAAATGAATCTCTAAAAAAATATATATATATAATGTGACATAAATGTATTCAGCCCCTCTGACTCAATCCTTTATTACAGTTACAGATGCAGCAGAGATTTGGGTCATTACCAGCTTAGCAAATCTAGGCACAGAAAATATTGACTCTTCTTTAATAAAATAAGTCATATTGGGACTAAAATTTGACAGGACCAATCAAACAGATACATATCCTTAGATTTAACATATGGTTACTGCTATACATGGCTCTCCCTCCAGGGCGTCATTAGCATTCAAAAAAAGTTGTCAGCTGCAAAGTTGTACTCCAAAAGTTTTGTTCTACTTAACCGCGTGTCTCGTCAATGTGAAATCAACCTCTATCCACAGCTCAACCCTTGCATTTTGCATTGATTTTGCATTTTGCATTAATTGAGCACTTAGAAAATATCTGTGCTCCAGATGATTCTGGTTTGATCATCCCATCTATAAAATTCAGAATATGTTTAGGTTTTTGTTGGACCATCTACAAAATTCTTCTTGTGAAGCAACAAACTCATAAGTATATTTTAGTGTTTCTGATAAGTGCATCACGTTTTCTTTCCACTTTGTTGTTTATTTAGAAGGTGGGGGTGTTTATGTGAAGTGGCTGTGGTAAAATCAAAATGGTTAATCCAGGGGGGCGTTTATGTTTTGGTGAACCTCTTTGCCCAACTTGACGTTTCTCCAGTGTTGCCCAGTGTTGAGCTCCAAGCTTCGCTGCACTGCTGAGAAACAGAGGCTGCCACCTCCTTGTTTCATGGTGGGGGGTTTTGTTTTCAGGGTAATTTAGCAAAATAGTTTTCAACCGCCAATTTTCCAAGAAAGTTACATTTCAGCCTCATCCAACCAGAAAACTTTCTTCGTTAGCCGTCTTTTATACACGACTCATGGCAAGAATAGCTTCCATTGTCTCACTTTCTGGAATGCTATGCTAATAGTTGTCCTATCAACAGCAATCTCCTACCTGTTCTCTGGATGTTTGTAATTTCTACAGCGGCGCCCCTGGCATCTTGATTGCCTTATTATAGTTCTCGCACCATATATGTTTGCACTGTTTCCATATGTTTTTAAAATATTGAATTTAACTTTATGGATTTAACAATTTTATGAGGTGTTCAAAGCCTGGGATATGCTTTTATAAGCTAACCTTTATAAACACCTCCGTAACTTTTCCCCAGTCTGATCCGCTGTGTTCTTTGTGTCTTTCTTGATGTTTTAATCACGTTCTCTTAGCAAACCTCCGAGGCTTTGACTGAACACCTGTTTCTAAGCAGAGATTACGCCAAACACAGCTTGACTGATTTTTTTTTTCAGATTATTTTTATTTCTGGGGCCATTTTTTTTCTAATTGTTTTTTGGGGCATCAGAGTGATGGGGCTGAATACATAGGCAAAGCACACATTTTAGTTTTTTTCTTTTTTCAAAAGGTTTTGAGAAAAATGCATCTTTTTACTCCTCCATAACAATGAGTTTACTCTGTTGGTGATAAGAAAATCCCGGTTAAATACATTGAGGTTTGTGATTGTAACGTGACAACATGAACAATTCAAGCAATACGGATACTTTTGCGAGCCGATGCGTTTATCACCACTGTATGTTCAACACCGACATGGTGAAACAAATCATCTTCATGGTTTTGTCCCATTTCGGGGGCTGTAAAGAAAGCAATCAAAGCCCTTGGTCATGACAAACTGTTCAAACCTTTTATTGTTGTGGTCATCATTGCACCTTCATTTACGCCTCTGAAGCCCTACATACTTTCAAAGATTGTATTTGTGTTTTTTTAAAAGATGATTGTGAATAATCAAAGCATCTGTCAGCTTTTGTGATGTGAAATGCAAGCCGATGGAGAGGACACGTCTTCCTTTTGTTGCAGTTATGTTGAGTAAGAATGCACTGTCAAGACTTCTACTGAAAATCAGACCTGTGGATGAATGTACATGTCAGCGAAGCCAAAGTTGTAAACTGCATTTTGCACCTTCTCCTAGTTGACATCAAAGTTAACCAGCAAGCATACATTATTTTCAATGCTAATGGAGTCTAATAAATGAATCTTTATTTTACAGGATGACTAGTAGAAGCTTGTTTCATGTGGGCCATGAGTTACTGGAGCTTGTTGTATGGCGTCATCTCGTGGCGAGATAAAGTACTGCATGCACCCGCAAATTTTGCCTCGTCAGCTCAGATGAGTCTTGTGATGAGTCTTGTGCTTTTCTAAAAAAATCAAAGACTACAAAAATGTAATATAGAAGATCCTTAAGATAAAAAAAAAAATAAATAAATTATATATATATTCCTTTGTCTTTGCACAGAAAAAAACTCAACTGGTTTGAACATATTTACTTTATTTCAGGTGTCAGAATATCCAGAAAGGATTTGCGGAAGCTGAATACTGTCAAAAGCTGAGATATGAGGATCGGGTCCTAGAACTTCACCAGCAGTGACACACTGAACAGCCGGGAATCTGAACCTGGATCCAGGGATTTGGCACACTGAAACCAAAATAGAATCCCCCAGCCCCCCAAAAAATCTTATTTTCAGTTTGAATCAATTGAGTCGCATTATAATTTTTGTAAAATTTTATGTAAACTCATATAAGATCAATACATTTCACAGCAATGGGATCAAAAGCTGAACATGTAATCGGTCAACATACAGACTGATCGCTTTTTCTTTTTTCGACCTACTTTGGAGTTGCCAATTGGAAGGGAGTGAAGATGAAGCACTTAAGTAAACTAAACGGATGCAGAACCTAAAATCCTGAAACAATGTTATGCAGTTATGGGCGAGTGAAAAGATGGGAGAACCACAACATTCAAAACCAATATTTCAAATCGCTGTGCTCTTAAGGCTGCTTTTAATCAGCTGCACAAACATGCAATCTCAACAGAACCATTTCGTTGGTGATATTCACTACATTCGTGTGAAAAATGTGAAACACATAAAGCACCAATGAGCAAACCTAAGAAGAAAACTGGCACTTGTATTTTGCATGAAGTTTAACCGAAGATCCAGGAGTTTCATTTGTCTCGATGCTGAAACTAATGAAGGTGTTAAGAGTCGGAGCTCAAACAGAAAAGGCAATAAAGAATATGAGGCAGCTCAATGAGTGAGACTAAAGAGAAAGTGACCTTTGTTTGGAAACTTTGCATATAGGAACTGGAAATGTTAGAAGTGTATTTTCTGCCAGCTTTCACCCCCAACCCAACAGTAGCTTCTGGTAACTCCAGATCAGTGAGTGATGACAGCTTTTTCATGTTACAGTGGAAACGGGCTCTGGCATAGCCAAGAATATCTCTTTATTCGCCACATTCTCTTCATTTTCTCCACTCTAACCCAACAAAACAGCTAAACTGGACATATTGCCGTTACAAGTTGTATTATCCTCCCATTTAATTACCGTTCAGGAGTCAAAGTGTCGTGGAATCAACCTATGAAACAGAAACTTACAGTGCCACAGAAGGTTGAATTTAGAAAGTAGAAATTAGGTCATAGTTTTGATCTAAATAATGCATCTGTTGACTGTACGCTCTCCTCAACACCTCCACGCCGTGTGAGAGCAGTTTGGCCGCAGGCGGAGCTGCAGCTGATGTGAACAGAGGGGAAACAAACATTTGGCGCAGTTCAATCAAGTTACTTTTTTTTTGTAGACTTCTAGGATCAGTTTGCCTCCAGTTGTACTTATTTCGATATTGCTGACATAACCAAACAAAACTACTAAAACAACCTGCTTTCAGAATAGTTTGTCATTTTGAAATGTATATATTTTTGGTTATAGTCGGATGAAAAGTCACTCACGTTCGTGTGGCTGAGTTATTCAAATAAAACATGAAAAAGCCACGTTACAGCTGCATACTTCAGCTTTATTTGGATTAAACTAAGGAATTTAGTTATGATCCCAACAAAAACAAAACAAGTGACCTTTCCCATCCAACTCCGCCAATGAGAACATTCAGGCAAAATTAGAAACCACTTTAAAAGCAAAATCTAAGAGTTGCCATAAATTGCAGCATTTATGCTGAAATGATCAAACCGGTTGCCTCCCTAAACACTGGCTGCCTGCAGAGAAAAGAGTCTGGGTTGAAGCAAAAATAATAATAATAATAATAAGAAACAACCACAATCTGGATCTCAGGCACAAATCCTTCCTCTCATCTGGAGTTCCTCACTTTATTAACAGTTTAGGGCCACATCTGATGTGTGATTGGCCGCTTGCACTTGAAGCATCTTTGGTGAAAGTCACCCCCAGGCATTCCCTGACTTCCCTGTCGTCTGGCAACAACGTAACAACATGCTAATGTCAGAGCGGTAATGCCCGGTGTAACACGAAATAGTATACAAAATAAAAATATTCTTTTAAATAGGCATATACAAACATCGCATTAAAAATAGAACCGTATCAAAAACACAGTTATGAGTTCACAGTCTGCACCCCCTCCGGCCCA
Source organism: Poeciliopsis prolifica (assembly GCF_027474105.1). NCBI lineage: Eukaryota > Metazoa > Chordata > Actinopteri > Cyprinodontiformes > Poeciliidae > Poeciliopsis > Poeciliopsis prolifica. The sequence goes on from NW_026562396.1 coordinate 4,139,587, forward strand.
CAGCTCCACATCCAGAGTTTGTAGGTGAGGTTTTGTTGTCCTTTACTGCGACTTGAGCCCCGAACTGCTGGAGGACAGAGGGTAGGAGTAGGCTTTGCCCAGCACAATGCGATCTCGAAGAAGTTTAAAAAGCACGTAATAGTTGCAGAGGAGAATAAGGCCCAGCGACAGCGTGTGGTTCCAGCGCTCAGAGCGCAGCAGAGAGTATAACTGGTACAAAACCACGCTGGACTCGATCCCGATCAGCAGGTTCAAGATCCGCAATGGCTTATGAAACAGGAACTGCAAGGACACAGAGGAGAATTGAGAATAAAAATTAGCTTTGGATTTACTGGGTCAAAATAACCGAGGGCTTAACAATTTTCATTTCAACATTAAGATGAGTATCTCATAAAGCGGACATTTTTGTGCTGCATCTATATTCACAGGCAATTATTGGTGAGGAGGGGAGAGTTTTTCTAAACTACGGTGTGTTCATGCAGACCAGGCATAGATTTGTAAAAGCAATGAAGTGACGACACGCTCCCTGCATGCTAGCTCACGCTTTCTGTTCTGGGACTACAAGATCAAGAGAGTGGAGTGTTTCAATATCGGCATTGCTTTGTCCCGACCAGGACGGCGTTAAACTTCCCATGCTAGTGGAAAATGTATCGGCTCAGAGGAGATGATAGACTGTCAAACAAAACTGTTTTACAAGAGCCCTTCCAACGTTGTCAAAGTTTCCGCTTGTCACATAATTAACATTCTGTCAGACATCAACTCAACATTGATGAAAATAAATGGTTTCATTTTAGATGAACTTATTTTTTTAAATACACAGTTATTTCCCCTTTGTTGTTAAGCAGGGTCATAATTTGAAGGCTGCGGTCTGTCGTGTGGGTGAAGTTTTATTTGTATTTCATAATCTCTTCATTGTGAAAACTTCTTTCACTGGAGAAGCATTCGACAGAGTGCATGCACCAATGTGCAGAAGCTGCAGATCTTGCTGCAGCTTTATTCCCATTTTCTGAATATTTGTTACCCCTTCTCTCTCCTTTGTGTATAATCAACTAAAACGTCCAGAAAACGAAACAAATAAAACTTGTACTGGACATTCAGCACTGTTGAACGTATTTTTCACTTTGCAGATTTCTTCTGACTCACAGAAGTTGTTGCACTAACAAAAGCAGAACCTATCCACTTTCTTCAGTTCCCATCACAAATATTGATAAATTGTAAGGCAGAAATTAAACATGTTTATGGCTCCATCCACTTGCCACTTGAAAAAAAGATATGCAATTAAACTGGCTTTACATAGTCACATTAGGGAAATTCATTACCCTAAATACTCTATTATTAAAAAAAGAGGAACTGGTAAAATAAATAGGATTTTTAATTAACTTTGTACCTTCTCCGATTACCTTACAGTTAAAAACTCGTTGGAGGAAGTTAAAGAGTTGCACACATTCAGGTTTTTGTGGTTATGTTCATGCAAATAAAAGGCCACATTTTCATCAAGATCAAATGCTGGCCGAATATAAAACTACAAAACACCAATTCTCACTTCCCCATTTCAGTTTTATTTTTCCAAATATGTAACTTTGTCCGACTAAACAAAATGAGATACTCACATAAAACCTTGCATGGGAAACGTCGGAGGGAAGCGCAACATTATAGGATCCTACAGCCTTGTATAGACATCGACTGTGTCGTACCAACACCCCCTGAGGCCAAACAGTGCTTTCTGACCACCTGAAAGACACAAACATCACACAAACCACAAACATCAGCTTCATTTGTCTCTGTGAGAACAACGCTGTGTGTGTGTGTGTGTGTGTGTGTGCGTGCGTATGTTGGACACGTACACATGCTGAGGTGTGTTACTGTATGAACCGTGCTCCAGTTTCTGCCAGCGGCCCAGGTGAGCCGCCGAGCGATGGAGCAAGTCGCAGTAGCTGGGAGGCAGCAGTTGGCTCATCAGCATCACAAAGGCGTTGATCCACACCATAATCAGATGCTCACAAGACCAGCGCATGTCGTAGTACTGTGTACTCTGTTGGCAGGAAGGGAATGAGATCAGGCTGAACTTGGCCAAAAATGAAGGTAGTTATTGAACAAACTGAAGGCTGGGTATGAAGCGGATGAAAGGACTTTAATGTCAAGAAAACACCAACCTTGACAAAGCAGAGAGGCAAGAAGGCTACATAGTAAGCACTGAACAGTGAGTTGAATAGCACTTCTTTGATCCGCCGGTTAAAGTCGCTTTTCAGCTCCTCCACTTCTGCCCGAATCAGCTCGGGCGTGTCCGAGTGTATGTGCTGCGGGCAGGTGTGAGTGGGCATGTGTGGTGGGCTGGAGAACTGTTCTCTGATGTTCTCCCGCAAGAGGAAGAGGAAGTCGCGAGGTCGGAAGAGCTGGGACTCTGTGAGGTCGGCCTGCTGGTGTTCGGCGGGGTATTCGCAGTCAGATCCCGGCGCTTGGCTTTTCCCTCCTTCCTGATGGAAGCAGCAGAGTGGGACGTACACACCGAATCTGAAGAGGACAGCGAGTGAAGCGAGAGGGGAAAACAGAGAAAGAACGGGATTCACATTATGTGTAACGTGAACACATCATGCATCTTTTAAATGTTGAGAGGCACCAAGAGAGAGCAAATCGCATTTTCTGGTTCCATTAGCACATTAAGCAGAAAGACTCCCTGGCATTATTGAACTGTTGTGGGTATGCACATCAATTAGCAGCTTTGTAAATCTTTCCTTGCAAAAGCTTTCTGATGAAGATACATTTTGACTAGCAATGGAAATCTATCAGATGCAACTGTAAAAATATGCTTTGTCTTGCTTAGGTAAGTGCTTAAAGGACAGTAATGGGAACAGCGCTGGATAGAAATCTTGTTCCAAGTAAACTAATCCAGTTCAGGCTTTACCAAAGTATTTTAGATTCTGGACTGAAGGTAGACGCGTGTAATTAATCACGTAATGAGTTAAAACAAGCTGAATAATTTCCATTTACATAATTTATCGTTTTCTCATCTCACTGTTTCTACCAAAAACTGGATGACAAAAGTCTTCAGTCTGGTGCCTTGGTCTCAACTAGACCTTTGTGTGAAGGAAAAATTTGTTTACTGATGCTGCATAATTATTTTTGTTGTTTCTGTTGCAATAACAAATTTGGGATGATTAAAATGTCTTCCAGTTCTAGGGTCAAATGTTCATTAGAATTTCAAGTAATTGATTTTTGAGAATGAGTTCCTGGATTATGATCCCATTACTATTGTCTTACTTCTAAAACAACAGTATTATCATGTATAATTTATAATATCAATAACTTCTGGGACAATTTATCATCCGGCAAATTTTGTTGTGATGACAGCGCACACTTCCACCGGTGGAAGTGTGTGGGAGCGGGGTGCGCTGTGAGGGGGAGCTTTGTGAAAATAGGCTCTGTTTTGAACGAGCAAGCACTGAAGGGCAAGAGATTAAAGGATTCTTCAAACACGTAAGAAAGAATCAAAGCAACACTTGCAGGTTTTCAATCAGGGAGTAACATTATAACATGATAGTCTGACGGCAGACTTTCTAACTTTACCTCCCAAGATTCAGTATATGTATAAATGTCTGAAGTGACATATTAGACAAGCACAGCGCTCTGGACAGCGATCTGCTCTGAGGACTCACGGGTATCCCAGGAACAGAAGGTTGAGGACAGAGTGGTTCCTGCACAGGTTGACCAGCGTCCAGCAGAGCACCCAGCCGCACATGGTCAGCAGGCTGAGCCGCGCTGTAATAAGTATTATGTAACGGAACAGGGACCCTCCACTGCTATGAGACACCTGAAAAACAGAAAATACTACTTTGCAATCATCGAGGTACATTTTGCAGCTTTTGGATTAGAGCGCCAGCCAGTACATTTACCTCTGACACGATGGTCCAAACAAGCCTCCTGGCCAACATGACAGTGATGAAGATAGCCAGGTGGTAGTCCATTAGATGAAAGTTCTACAAGGACAACAGAGGTTGTTTAAAAAAAAAAACTTTTCCTGCTCATCTTTGTTGTTCTGCATTAACTGAAATGATGTCTGCGTAATCTCACGAGTGAGGTAGAGGCAGCCGGATGACTGTAGGGGTACCACCACACCGTCCTGTAGATGTTGATGTACTGGACGAATAAAGCAACCAACAGGTAGAGAAAGAGCAGGAACTCAAACAGGAAGCTGCTGTCCAACGGCAGCTCTGGGATCCGCGAGTGACGGACCAGCTCCGGAGTGATGAGAGTAGAAATGGGTGGAGCAGACAGACCCACCGAGTTACTGCTTCTGAAAGAAGTCCAAGTAAACAATGAATTTCAGTTGAATAACAGCTGCAGTGAACTGTAGAGACTAAAACTCCCCAAAACATTTAGCTACATTTCACTTTCTCACAAACAGTGAAAGAAAACAAATGAAATACTAGAAAAATGAGGTGATTTAATAATCCTCACAGCGTCATTTAGACATGCCTGAAAAAGTAATGAAATGCTCTGTGAAAGCAGCATTAACCATGTGTGTGACATGTACATTTTTGTTAAAAGGAAATAATACATCCTTACAGAATTGAGGGTTTATTTAAATGTTTCATAATCATCATTTAAATGAGCATGAAAGGATTTATATGGCAGATAACAAAAAATGAAAAGTACCAAGTTCAGTAAATGTATCAATCAAGAGTTATTTCATAACAAAAATCTAAAAAAAATTTTGTCAATTGTCTGGCTTTCTTTTTATGAGATTTGAAAACAGAATCTTGACCTTGAACTTGCTTGAAAAGCAGTTGGATGACTGAAAAATGAAATTTGGTGTCAGATTTTCAATGTGGTGAGCGACTTCACTTCTTTTGTGACATTCTGACTGATTTAGTTGGTCTGTTGTTACCTTGAAACCTACTGCACACCTTCTCATGACCCTGACAACAACACATTTAATATTTGAAACAAATCTGCAACTTCAGGAGGATCCTGGATAGTTTGATCCCATTCTGGTGGAAAGTGATCTTCATATCCAGGACCTCAAGGTCTGGTTAGGTCTGGTTAGATGCGTCTAAACGTTCTGCAACTTTTAGATGCGCCACCGCTTCTACGCAGTTAAGTCAAATAATGAGGCCATCGCCAGGACTCTGGAAAATTTGACTCCATACAGGTGGTGATTCATCGATGTGATTCAGGTGTGTTGGAGCAGGGATGCAGCTAAAAGGCACCAGAGGTTGAGGCCTGGATGTGAAGCCCAGAGTTAATTTGACAACTTCTCCATTTGCCCTCATAGTTGGATTGACAGAAAAAACTTGGCTTGATTCATTTACAAAGTGGGTAGAAATCACCATGAGATTGTGACTAATTACTTCTCAAGAATAATGTTACCTGGTCAAACAAGTTCAACTGACAACACAATATTGAAAAGAATGTCTGAACTTATCATATGAAAGCTGCATGTATTAAAACTAACATAATCTGTAAAACATACAAATTATATCCAAGTTATACCGGGTAAGACTAAACTCTGGAATGGAGAAATTTGGTTTAGTAATTTCTCCATTTGCATAATGGCGGACCTACTTTTGGTGGCCGACCAAAGCGGGTAACTGTGCAAAGGTTTGACAAGCAGAGCATTTAAAATGGGGAGAGACAGGAGAAGGAACTTCCATTAAGAAGTCTTGATAGAAACTCAACGATGCAGCGACCGTCCCGACACATCTGTAGCTGCTGAAACACTATCAACACATGCAACGCTTCAAATGTGGAAGAGACTTATTAGGCAGGGCCTGAGGGATTATTCAAAACCCATCCTCTTATCTGATTCGTAGTTAAAAGAAAAAGATGTCAAGTTGTTGATGCCACTGATCTACTTCATAACTTCTTTCAGCAGGAGGAAAATTGTAGGTTTTAATATTTTTTCTTTGCAGTTGTGAAAATTTTAAATCAGAATTTTGTAAAACCAGACAGCTTGTTTATTTTGTCTTTAATAATCAATTGAATATTATTAAAGCTCTTTAATTTATTTTCCTGCAAAAAAAAGTCCTTCTTTCAACACAGCAAACACTGCCTTTACACAGTTTGTGCTTTTATGCCTTTTTCTCCACTTATTGACGATGTCGAGCTCCACGTTCTAAACGAAGTCCTGTTACAGCAGCTCTTAAGAGTCCTCAAAGTTGCATCTGTGCATTACCTGTTCCTGAGGCCCATGCCATTGCTGACGCTGCCTCCGACCAGAGTCTGCAGGGACGGCAGAGAGGCGCGACTTAGCTGCTGTCTGCTGGGACCCCTGCGGCCTCCTGGCATGGTCGCCAGTTACCGTTCCTCTCAAAAACCCACCATGTACTTCAAGGTCACTGCAGGGCGTAACGAGGAAAACAAAAGGTTCAATTAAAAAAAATTTTTAAAAAAGAGAACGGGAAGGATAAACAGAACATAAAAAAAGCTATTGAAAACCAGCAAACCTGAAAGGTAAACAGTAATTAGCGTAAGGCTTAACTTCACAACCGATATGCAATAAATACACGGTCGGGAAGTTAATTAAGTGAAAAAAAATAAGCTGCACATATGCTCTTGTTTGCCAGTGAGCGGGCTCCCAGTTGTTCATGCATTTATGTGTCATCACTGTAAAAACCAAATGCCACGTTAATGGTGCTGAAAACACCATCATGATTAAATCTGACAAAATGTTCTACCAAACTAATTATTTATTTTCGGGGACTGCCTATAACTATTTTTACGTTCCTAAACAAAAATAAATATGTGAATCATGGCAAAAGTTCAGAGAAATATATTTTGTGAAAGAAGATTGTTTTTTTTTTGTTTTGTTTTGGATTGTTATTTAAGCATATAATATTTTTTTACTACAACATCCAGGTTGTAACCAGCATAAAAACAAAGAGATTTACGTCACATCTGTATGAGTTTCTACTCTGCTTGGCAACAGACCGGTGCAGATCTCTCAGACCAAACAAAGCAGCTTGAAAACTCGGCTTGTTTCTCATGTCGCTACCGACATCACCTCATCCAAACCCTCCCTTATTGCAACATCCCTGGTTTTTGTCAAATAATATCTCAGTGACACAAACGCAGCAAATCCCCCCACCCCCAATTCTCAGCGGAAAAAAAGCAGCCCTGCCTGGCTGAGCTCTAACTGGAAAAGTTAACTTAAAAAAAATAAAATCTTGACAAATAAAGGGAGCAATTTATCTTCATTGTGTTATTTATGAATACTATGTGTCTGATACAGAAAGAGCTTTTGGCTCAGACTTTATTACAGTAGGAAAGTTGCAGGTATAACTACAGTATAGTAACTAGTAATGTGCTGCATTTATAGCACAAGCAGAAAAACACAGTAAAATGTCTGACTGAAACATAGACAACACTTATGAAGGCACTTTAATACTTTTTGGAATGTCTGCAAGTTATTAAAATACTGCAAAGTTCAGAAGCTGCCTTAAATATTTTTCAGCCTCTTTGCAAAGTTGGCACCAAATGTGACACTTTGTTAAAACAATGAACTATGTATCCCTACATCTCAATTGATGGGGACTTTTATACATTTCAATTAACTTTTAATTAAGTGTGTCTTCCATACCAAATGTAAAAGGCCCAGCGAAGATAAAATCAACTCGCATAATAAAAAAATAATTGACGGTCTCTATTAACAGCAGCAACAAGATTTATATTTTGTCCATGTTATAAAAAAAAAGCAAAACAAGGAAAAAAATGTTTGTCTGGTCTCTGAAATTCTAACCAAGCTGAAAAAACAGAAGTAAGTTCAGTGTATTAAAATGAATCCTTTTTACTCATATTTGTTTGCGTTCATGTAAATTGAATCTTAATATACATATTTACTGTCGTCGCTTTTAACTAAGGATTTAAAACAAACAAAAGCAGACTCAGGAAATCATTCATAACTTGTTTCTTCCTCTATTTTAGCTCTGAAGTATTTCCACCAAGTAGACTTGTAATGTCTCAATGATCGAACCTGTGGCTGACAACAAGTGAAACATCACAAATTTAAGCTTGAAAAACTCAAGAGGAAAGTTGTTGACAACGCATCCGCAAATATGTAAACATCAGAAGCATATGAGGCACCACCTCTCAATTAGGTCAACTTACGAGTGGCAGATTTTGTTGTGCTGGTGCAAAGCTTATTTTTAACAGAATAAACTGAAGTGTTACATGACTGTTTTAATGAAATTCAGTTGTGCTTCTTGTGTTTCCATGCCACTGTCTTGACTAGAAAACCACGTGGTAGAAATCAGATTGTTAAACTGTGGTGTTCACTTTGCCACAGAGCAACACAGAAAATCACCTCTGCCTATAACCATCAGGCTTTATGACACCAAAGTCTGAGTTACTAAACTCTAATTTAACTCGGCACTCATTTATAGTTTATGAATTAACATATTTGCATGTGCAGCTTGTTATTTATTTACTTACATTCATCATATTGAATATATATATATTTATATATATATATATATCCAATAAAGTTATATCCTGTAACCTATATAGGATATATTTGTTATATTTGTGTCATTAACATTTAATACCTTAGAGAGAGTACCTCGTCAACAATTAAGCAATTTTCCCTCCGGGTATCAATAAAGTGTGTTCTATCTATCATCTGAGATTACCTATAGCAGAACTAATACGAACGTTTAGCTGGTAATTTTGAGGGGAAATCTCAGCATATGGTGTACAAATACTGGCGGCTGCCTTAGGTGAGTCGAAATTCCCTCTGAAGTCCCAACTTCAGTGTGAAATTCAAGTAAGATCTGCAAATTGTTTTCCTCGGCTGCGTTGGAGCAATGCAAGGCAGCAATGAATTTTTCTACATTTTGTATTTTTACAGCAACATGTTGCTGTAATATTCAGCGTGCGACCGAGGCAAATAAATCTTTTTTTTGTTGTTGTTTTTTTGCTCATTTAATTACACAACATGCAGTTGAGGTCTGTCTGGGCTGCAATAAATGCTAGCTAATTATTTAAGCACCATGCACTTGTGTAATATGTGGAGTCCTGGCTGTTTAATGCAGCATGAAGCGTTTCAGAAGGCAGAGAGGTGGCGGTGGTCAAGTCATTAAGAAAATACAGGTGTTAGCCAGAACTTCCCACTTTTTTCAATAATAAGAACCAACCAATTATGCAGTTCCACTGTTTTTATATAATTACATTTAATCTGTAGTAGCAGTGGTATTTATTGAGGCAGTACTTTGAAGGTAAAAGTCAGATCCATTGTTTCCGGAGCGCCTGAAACAACACATTTGAATCTCTATGTTAAAACAAGCTGTGAATACAAACCCAACCAAAACAGAATCTGTAGGACCCACTTTAAACGTCACACAAAAAAATTGTGTTTTTTGTGCATTTTTTTTCCTTATCATGTATTTTAAATGGTATTATTTTCACTAATCGAGCCCGTTTCCCTTGCCGTTGCACCACAAAGCAGAGGCTGACAGCATCCAGCCTTTGACTGGACCAGCATCTCCTTCACGCTTCATGACGAACTGTGCAGATGCTGAACGCGCAGCAGCAGAACTGGGCTGTTTGAGCTGCATCCACAAACAGGAAACAGACGTTAGCATGCGCGCAAACTCACCACAGGGGACCTGAACTACAGCTGGAAGTCAAAAGTGAAAACAGGAACTGTTGACTGCAGACATTAACTACAATGACTCGGTGTTTGTGTGCAACAGCGCGTCCCTCTGTTGGGGCTTTTGGAGATGAATAAGTCCCGAACCGATGCACTTGTTGGACTCTGATGCTGGGCTTTTTTTCTCCCTCCCATCCCCTCGGAGGAAAATTTTGCTACGAGGTGTTTTATGGCCACTAACTTGCTAAGACATGCACTAAAGCTGCTTGCGTGAATCATGGCATAAGGCAGCGTTGTCCATTTTTTTCCCCCACCCCCTTAAGAAAACTTGCGAGAACTCTTCACAAATCTTTATGAAAGACACACACGTGAAGCTGCTAGCCTGCTGCTTAGCCTGCTGGAATAAAGTGAGCAGGATCTAAAAGCTAGGTCTACTCACACAACATCGACGACATGCGGAGGGCTGAACTGAGCCGAGCGAGGATGCATCAGTCAGTTGTGTGACGAGTCCAGACAGCAACGGGCATTTCTCCACCTCCCAGCTTCAGTATCCGACGCTGTGCGGGCGCGGCGACGACTTACAACGGCAACGGCGGCGCTGCGGGGTCGCTCTGTTCCCCTCCGGAGGCATAAAACGGCTCTAAAAGTTAGTGCTGGGCTGGAGGAGCAACAGTGTAAGTGCGCTGCACAGAGACCGACGTGGCAAAGCAGCACCTCCTCTGTTGGCGTCGTCATCCAAACGCGACTCCGAAAGGGCTGCCCGCTGCACGGTGACTGCGATGAGAGCCTCGGCCGGTTCTTTTTACGGGATCCGAATCATTTGGCTCAGCTCGCCTGGAAAAGTGAATTCTGTCGACTAAAGATGTTCACTTAGTTCTACTTCTTGATTTACAACTCAGACCAGCTTTGATGTTTATTCAGAATATGTCAGTCACCATATGTTTGTTATAAAAAAAAACCCTATAGTATAAAACACAATATTATCATGTGGTACTTGTTTATGTTGTCTGTTAAAGACCTGTATCTCTAATGAGGGCCAAAACCAGTTCCTAATGTTGCAGATCTCATTCAGGAAGAGGAGCTCACCAGTTCTGATTTGCACCTTTGCCAGTTTTCTTTAAATTAGAAGCACTGAGCTGTGCAACATGTGTAAGCATTCTCCTTTAGTGTTTGTATTCCACATTTCAGGCAGTATAGGTGCTGCTATTGATGGTGCAAGACAGACATAATAACACTTTCTGCAATGCAGGGGTGTCAGACTCATTCTCATTCTGGGCCAAAATGAGGTAACAGAATATATTGATAAAAACTACCACATTAATAAACTGCTAAAATATTAACAAATACATTCTGTTGGTGCTTGTTAAAATGAAATAGTACTGAGCATCTTTTAATGTATTTGGCGTAACGCAGACAAAAACTGCTTTGGCTGATAAAATAGCATTTCACCACGCAGCTGTTACTTTTGAAGACCTATTTCCTATTATGAGGGCGACATATGTGCGGGACACACTAGTTGTGACGGCACAACAACAAAACGGAGGAACAGAAAGAAAAGAAGAGGCTCAAAGCCGATGACATCAATGAGTGGGCAAAAAGGACAGGCTCAGTCACGGCTCACGCATCCCAACTCCAGAAAGCTTCATCTGCACAGTCGCAGTCCAGGCGCAGTTTGACAGACATGAGTTATGAGCTGGAGATCAAAGGAAAGCGCAAACGGCACGTCAGGTTTATTTCTTGTATTATCAACACAATAATGTTCTGGTTTTCAGAGTTCAGGAACACTTGAAATCGAGGTCGTTTTTCCCCTCTCATCCATGAAGCCGCATGAATGGAAAAATAATAAATACCGACAGAAAAAAATAAATGAGACAATAATCCATGTGAACTGAGACACACTGAAGTCATCAGCGCACACTGCATCATGTCCATGATCACAGTTAAAGATGGAACAGTACAATTAGATATAATCTATCTATCTATCTATCTATCTATCTATCTATCTATCTATCTATCTATCTATCTATCTATCTATCTATCTATCTATCTATCTATCTATCTATCTATCTATCTATCTATCTATCTATCTATCTATCTATCTATCTATCTATCTATCTATCTATATTTCAAGCATTCTTAGACTTATCCACACTACATTTACCTCTTTGTGTAATTAGAAAACATTGTTACAACTTTCTTTAAATGTTTTAATTTGATCACTTGTGTCATTTTGTGTCTCCCCTTTTCTGACATATCTCAGCGGGTGAAGTTGAAATTTACTAGCTGATAGAAAACAGGAATAAAAACTAGAACCAACTGTGCCATTTGATTTCATATGCAAGAGGATTTTGTGTTCACAGGGAAAGATAGTGAATATTTTGTTAAGGGAGTGTTTATTCCAAACTGAATTTACAGCTGAATATTCATGTCAGGTTCAGACAATGTTGTGGTGATTAAGTCACATGCAGGGTGACGTAATTTTATACAAGTCCAATTTATAGATTCAAACCAAAAACAAGATGATTCTTGTCACAATGATTTTGTACCTTTTTCTAAATTATGTGGGAACATTTTAACATTATTCTAAGAAGGGTGATGTGATACATCTAATATCTGTCAAATGATTCAAAACATCTATGGAATACATTCCTTTCCTTCAATCAAGAACAATACCAGCACAATGACAAGGACAGTATATTTTCCTTCAACTGTTAAGTTTCAAGACAGAGAACAATATCTGAAAGGTATAGAGTTTATTCATAAATTCAAACCAACTGTACATAATTTTAAGAAACAGAGAAAAATCAAAGGCAACCATACGTTTAGAATATGCAACTATAAAAAAAGAAAAAAGAATTGGAGTGTATCCTGCATCACTCAAAATCATCACTTATTTACACACAAAGATCTTTTTTTTTCAAGTGAGCACAAAGTGCAAATATGTAATTTATTGCATGCACAAAGGTTTACAAACATATTCAAAATAACCGACTGCTTTTTGTGGTTTTGTTCCTTCAAAACCTTAAAAATTGCATTCATCACATTCACTTTTAAGATGCCCAGCAGACATAAAAATACACTTATTTACAACACTTATAAATTGAAGCATAAGTTGGACAAGGGTCTTTTCATATTGTATTAAGGGTTCAAATAGGTCTAATAAAACAGATTTGCAAAAGTATTTAATGTCATATTATTACCATAAAAACATCCAACTTGAGGTTTACATGTTGTTGTGACTTCACAACTTACCGTTGTGAAGTCACAACAGTAAGTTGTTAAAATTTGGCTCAGCTCAGAGTACTTGAAGCACACAAGCAAACCAGCAGAGGGCACTGTTACTCAGAATATTAAACAAAGGAAACCATTAGAAGCTCACAGCATTTCACAACTTACAGGCTGCGTTGAGCCTTTTAAATAAATTTCCATCTTCTTTCCATCTAATTAGGCAAAAAAATAAAACAAAAAATAAAAAACTATTGTGCCGTTCTTTTTAAGAGTTTACCCAAAGCCAGAAAAGGCAAATGAGTTGTGCACGTTTGCTGAGAGGTCAGAAATTGTTTCCCTGCTGGACAGCTCAGATGACAATACTGGTGGCGGTCCGGGAAACTTTGTCCTGTGAAGGAGAAAACCACTTTAGATTCACTTCAGAAGTGATGAGGGCAAGACAAACATTTCTTCAAGTCTATTTTGATCATTTCTGTGGTTACTTAAACAATGAGTGCCTTACAGAGAACTCATTCCTCCGTGGTCCTGGTTTCTGTCCTGGCTCGTATTCTGTGTACTTGGGAGGTTTGTCAGCCCATCCTCCTCCTCCTCTTCGACCCCCTGCTGCTCCTCTCCTGCTGCTGGAGTCATCATCAGAGCCCCATGATCCCCTGGAGCGTCTTGCTGCTGGAGGAGAGTAGTCCCCTCTGGACCTGCTATCAAACAAATCATCCCTGGAACGAGAGCGAGGCCGATCCAGGCCCGGCTTCGATCTATTGTGACGTCTCCCGTCCAGGGATTCCTCGCTGTAGCTTCGGGGAATTCCTCTAGATCTGGCCGGAGAGGGGTAACGCCGTCCGCCTGATGGCCCACGGTCATCGTAGCGGCCAAAGCCACTGCGGCTGCTCTCGCTGGAGCTGGGAGGTTGGGTCCTGGGTGCCGGGGGTCTTCCTGACTGCTTCGGTGGAACTGTAATGACGCGGCGGTTCATTGGACCATCATCAAGAGCGGAGATCATACTGGGAGCCCCCGGGGAAAATGGGACATTCATAGGCATGTGCTGGGGAGGAGGAGGCATTTGCTGCATGTGGGGGGGTGGCATGGACTGGCAGGAAAAGAAAAATATCAGTTTATTTCACCTTACAAATATATTCAGTTATGCACAAGAAAATTAAAAATTGTGAACTGTGAACAAGATCTTTAATCCAAGAAAGTGAGGGAAGAATAAAAATGACATCCTGCATCACTAGCAAAGCTTACAGATAGTCATGCTGGGATAATTCCTGCAGTAGAAAATAAAGCCAACTCTTACTTTTTATGCAGAAAAAATAAAAGATGCAAAGATTACAGACAAGACTGCAGCTGAAAGATCACCACTTAACATTTCAAAAGCTCTACTTCAGTCTACCAGGGACCTGAACAATATGGTTCTCAGGATCATAGAGGTACCCAAACCAAAACGTCATTGAAGTCTGAGGCCATGGATGTTAAACCTATGGACTTTTAAAATCTATAGTTACAAGCTACCAAACTTTTAACTATGGATGTCTAAAATCTGGTAATTCTACTAACTGTACGTTGACATCAATAGGTCCTAAATGAGCAACAATTGAAAACTGAGGCACATGTGGAAAGGAATGGAAACAGTGGGTGGTGATTTCTTTGGAGCATATAAGGAATAGTCAAAGGAGCAATAAATGCACCCAAACTTATGTTTGTCAGTAGAACAGCAATGAATCTGTGTTAAAATTATAGACAGCGATCTAGTCTCATTTCATGTAGTGAATTTTAGGCCAAGTCAATAACTAAATAATATTTTATCAGCTGCAAAAAGCTAAATGCTAAAATTATAGCGATAATGTAATCAACGTGTGTTATTTGATTTGTAATAATTTATATTAGCTTCTAAACAAAAAGCAAGAAGAAGCAAAGAAAATGAATTAAAGTCCACAGAAACAGCGACAAATAGGGTTCTATGTAATGTTGTAATTTAAATATTTGAGGTTAAACATTAATATGGGGAATATACCTGTAGCAAAGGACTATTGACATCCATTCCTCGCACCCGGTTCTCCAGGTAGTCGAGCATCTGATTGGTGTTGGCAGAAACATGGGAGCCTTGGACACTGGGAGGGCCCATGCCGTAAGCTGTGGGCTGAGGGGGGGGCAGAGGCATTGCGTTTAGAGGGATGCTCTTCCCAGAGACAGACCCTACAGAGGAAAAACAACAAAACACACAAGTTCACAGAACAGTTAAAAGAGAGTACACATCTATCAGAAAGATATTTTTAGTGTCAAACTTTTCCCTTTTTGACTGAGACTTAGTAGATCAATAATAATGCCTCAAAGGCCAAATAGGCTAAAGTGAACTGTTTAAATTAAGTTACTACCCCACCACCAAACCTCATTGATTGCATTTGATCAATGATTTCAATAATAAATTGCAATACATTTGTCATTGCAATGATAAATCAACACTCTTTCAATAATAAAGAAAAAATTACAATGACGATATGATAAATGTCCACCGCTTGTTGCGGTGAACCGCGGTTATTGGGGTTGTCAGAACCCAAACAAACACTAAAAACACAGCAGTTGTTAAAAATTGTTTTTATAAATTGTATGAATAACAACAAGACACCCATTTGCTATAGAAGCAGGACAAAAAATAGAATCAGTAAGAAGAAGCAGATAAGTTGTTTGGGTACCTGGATAGAGGGCTGGGTTCATCTGTGAGGACATTTGGCTCAATGGTGCATAAACCGGCTGTCCATTCATCCACGGAGACATGGCCCTTTGAGCCTCCTTCATCATGCGATGCTGCATAACAGCTGAAAGGTAACAAAGGTAATGTTCACAATAGTCAGAACTTTAAAAATAAAACCAGGCAAATAGCATATTCCGAGTAGCAATAGCTATGCTGTTTGGGATATGCTTTTATTAAATCATTTGACTGCTACATCGTGCGACATTTACCTCTTTCAGGACAGCAGCATGTCTGTGGACAGCAGGGACAGCGGACGTAGCAGCAGCAAATCTGCGGGCAGCACTGGCAGCAGCAAATACAGATGAGCAAGAGCAGGAGGAGGCCCCCGATGACGATGAACAGCACTGTTAGCCAATCTAGGAGAGAAAAAGAGAAACAGTGGCGTCTGGGTGAACTGTGCTACAGATGGAAACGCCCCAGCTGAGAAGTTGACGTTCTCAGTTTCTTACGGTAGACGATGAGCTTGACTTCTTTGTCCGAGTCACCAGTGGTGTCTCCAGGAGCGTCAACAGCACAGAAGTAAACCCCGTTGTCCCACCACATCACCTCATTTATCACCAAGTCTGCCTCTGTGCAAACACACAAAATGTACATCAACGTTAAAATTCGGTTCTCTGGATAAAACGGCCTGTTTGAAACTTTATTTTTTCAAATTAGGTGTTTTGATGAGTATGGGATAAAGAATGGCATTAAATTTCAATGAAGAAAATAGACTTTATTGATACCCATTACCTCACAATAGTTTGAGTTAAGTAAAAATATTTTAAGAATGGGCAATATAATAAAAGGGTGGGATGATAAAGCAATCTCCTAATTGTAATTAACATCTTATAGAAACTTGTATGAACTCACTATTTTGTATCGAGATCTTTCGATTCCGATATTCAGATCCCAGAACCGCCTCATTGGATCCTCTCTTCTGGATTACGACTCGAACTGTCCGCTGACTGTCTTGACAATCGTTCGCCGGGTCCTGTCCCAGCTGCAGTGCAGACTGATACGCTGTTAAAAACAAAAACAGAGGCATGGCTTGAATCGTAACTGTTTCACTTATTCAATTGTGTGTGCTCCAAGGGCTCCTGAAGTTTTCTCCCTGTCCTAAATCTAGTTCTATGAAAGATCGATTGTAAAATCTCCAACATTGACTTGTATTGGGTGCAGATTCAGGCATCCAAATTAAGGTATGTTAGTGGTGAATGGATGCATCACTGTCTTTGAAAATGCCAAGTATTTTGTACAGAAATATTTTAACCACAATTGGTGTTTGGGTCAAACACATAAATAAGCATAAGAAAGTAACTTGCTTCCTCTATTGTGGTATGATTAACATGGATATTGTTTGTTTGACGTTTACTTGTAATGAAGTTAATTTTGGTTAAATGTCAGTAAGCTTTATGTGCAATGATGTACAGCAGGTAAACTAAGACAGCTTCCTGTGTGAGGAAGCATTGTGGCCTTTACTGCATCATATTTATCTTCTACATGAGGGTGAAACATGATAACAAATTTTATCTTAGCATTTTGATGAGACAGTTCATGTCTTAAATAATACTTTGCTGACGTGGTCTGTTTCATCAGAAGAATACAACTGGATGCTCATCAGTTCACCCCTTTGCCAGTTTTTTGCTCAACTCTTTCAGCAACTAAAAGAAGAAGTCAACCACAGGATGGCCTGTTTCCATATTGTTACAATCTTTATCCACTGCAGGGTAACCAATTAAAATAGTTTATCATAATTGACTCTTGACTTACTGTCAGAAAATGTCCGAGGGTGCAAGGGTAAGAATCTCAATCCAAGAAAACAACATTCACAAAATGAAGCAGAAATGTGAAAGTTGATTTATTTAGCTCTGATTTAAAAAAAAAAAAAGAAATAAACTGGTTCACATTGCTAAAGTACATGGGAAGGAACTGGTTTGATTGCTGGCATGAACTAGAAGTAGGTTAGGAGGAAATGTCCACCACCCGTTTTCTCTGACATGAAATAGATCTACTTTACCTGTGGAGTAGTACTCCAGGACAGGATCCTTGCAGAAAGACTTGAACCTCCAGGTGACAAGAACCTCATTGGGGTTTGCAGACGTGGAGTAATCACAGGCGATGGTCACCGAGGCGAACAGAGCTGTGTTGCGCTGTGTCTCAGATACTGTCACTTGAATACAAGCCGACTCTGTGGAGAAACGGGTTAAAGATGTTTCAGGTCAGAAAATGGAAAAGGTGAAGCTGATTTGGAGGACTGGACCGTCCTTTCTGTGGAAGTGGTGCGAGTCGAGCAATGTGTGCGGGGGCCTCTTCCAAACAAGATCATTTCAGACTGGCAAAACCAGAAAGTCCGGTCGTACAGACACAAACACCGGAAATGAGTCTCAGTGAAACTGCAAAGACATTAGTCAAAGATCGGTGGAATGAAAACTCTTTTGGCTTAAAACTAAAAGGTTAAAAGTAAACGGAGCCAGGAAGCAGTGACCTGTAAACATTGTTTCCCCCCCTATTCTTTTGGGCCAGTGAAGCATCAAGGTGGCCGGATAGAAAATGAATGTCAACAGTAACAACAAACAAACAAATGTATTTCGACACAAATAAAACGTGTGAATGTCGACTTGACCCCAAACAGGCTGTTCAAAAGAATAGTTTCATTTTTATCTGTTAAACGTCGTCACGTGACCGATACCGTCACTTCAACAGGTTCAACTCGAAAGGAACGAATAACAACCGATTTATGTGTACATGAGTTTAATAAACCACGAAGACAGAAAGCAAAATGGGTGTTATTTACCTTTCAGAAGAGACAGTAGGAAAACTGCGGCGAGTATTCTCCACATGCTGATAAAACAGACACAAAAAAAAAAAAAAACAACCTGCGGCTCCGAAATGCTCACACAAACTTCGACCAGGCCACAAATTTATAAAAACAAAACAAAAACCCAAAAAACAACAATCAATATTTGTGAAAGACAAGCAAAACCAAGACTATATTTCTACCTCGACCTAAGACCAACTAATCATTGCTCCACTCTTAAGATTTTCAGCTCCGGTCTCTTTTGCTGTGGCTGATACTGCGCTCGCTGCTGGCCACACCCCGAAACAGGTAAATTCATCCGGGTCTATGACGTATACAGGTGAACTGAATTCCCCCCACGCGCCTCATCAACCGATAGAAAGTAAAACAAATGCTAATTTGGAAAAACGGAAACATAAATATGTGACATGTAAGAAGAATCTCCGAGTACAAATAACAATCAGGTGGTTTCTCTATGCATCCATTGTTCTAAAAAAAAAAAAAAATCTAAATAAATAAAATTAAACTGACCTACATAATTTTGTAAATCCAGGAAGAGAGTGAAAAGTGTCAAATTACAATAGACACAACTTATGAAATAATCGTGTAAATGTGTCATGAAGTTGTTAAAACTAGAAATAAGCAGATAAATAATGTATTAAATTTGATATAATTCTACATTTAATTTTTGAATTCCAAAACTAAATGTTTTGATTTCATTTTAAAACTAGATATAATTTTTTTAATGATATTATTTAAGTTATTGAATTATCTGTCCACCAGGAGCTAATTTAAACTATGATCAAATGGCTGTAAAAACATGCCACACACTTTTACCAAACACAAGAGATACAAATATAACTGCTTAGCTATGTCATGACTATATAAAGCAAATCTAAAGTACTACGCTCCTCTGCTATTACCATTGGTCTGAAACTGCAGTTGCTGAGCTACAAGCAGCTCTGATGATAGGATGGCAAAAAAATTAAAAAAATTAAAAAAAAACTAAATACATCCTTAGCCAACAAAATTGAAAGCCACATGTTGCTTTGCAAAATTGTTTAATGCTATAAATAAAGCCATAAAAGTATATATATTTTTACCCTGAATATAATTAAAACTGTAGAGTTAAAAAAAGGAATAAAATAATATTTCACCAGATAAACATAAAAGATGAAACTCCAAAAGCCTTCCTGATAATTCATTAAAAGACATATGAATCATGCATTTTTCAAATAAACGATTCTATTTTTTTTTTCACTTCAAATTATTGTAGATTATACAATCCACAAAAAAGTTTAGTAAACACAAAATCTGTGATTAGTATATTATTATAAAATGGCAAAGTATCCCAACAGGTCAAATAAATGGTTTCTATTTCCAAAGAGAGTTATTTTGGGGGTGGGGAGGTAAGGTGGCGGGAGGGGGACGGGGGTCTTGCCCTCACTATGCAGGATTAAGTCTTTATAGGGCTTGCACAATTTTTTCAAAGCTATAGTCCACACCCCAGAGAGTTATTTTCTCTGTCTCAGAAATATCTGGCTTGCAGTCATGTAACAAATAAGAAGTGCTGCTCTTCCTGACTGAAGTTTTTATCTTTCACTCAGTACTTTTAATCTGTCAAGGTAGAATAGCCAAGGGTGTATAAAAGGATTGATGCAATTCCTGAAAACCTACATAAACCCATGTGCAATCCTGTCTGAGTTCAGAGCAAAATGTTTTGTGAAGCTGCTAGGCATAAACCGTACGGGACATCTGGTAGTTTTGGGTTGTGGTTTGTTTTGTCGACCTGTTCTACAGTAGACTTAAAACTGCTGTAGTGCTTTAAATGAAAAACCTTTAAAATAATAAGAAAATAAACATAATATAAAAATCATAAGTCATTTTGTAGCGTTTTTTTGTTTTGTTTTGTTTGTGAATGCGCAATGTTTGTTTCAAACCGCTAGGTGTCAGTAAAAACTTTACTCCCTCGTTTGCTCACACACATCGGGATGCGGTTGTTTTACTCGAGATCGCAAAAGTTCTCACCCTCCTTATTACTTCATCAGACTCACCCACTTACACATGATCTCCCCAAAGAATCTGGATTGATCTGCGTGTCAACTGGACCTCGGGTGCGCCTCGAAATTCTCAGAACCTGTTTGGCTTCTGTGCGCAGCCCCCTCTGCACCTGGAGCGCCTCAAACTATTTTTCTCGGAAATATCTGCCAAGATCCACTCGCGGCTTCCTGCCTGTGCGCGCTTTCATCCTGACCATCTGCTGAGGCTTCAGAGCAAAAACAATCCATTCACTCTCAAATTATTACATTTTTGTTGTTGTTGGGCATTTTTAATGCATTCTTTATCTATATACTAAATATAACTTGTCTGCACATTAAGGTTTTTCACAACTTTTTATCATTTTGAAGTTCTTGAAATTCCAATTCGTTTCATATGTTTCTTTACTCAAACGGACTAAAATGTTGGATCACGAGCATGTAATATTTAACTAGTGCCACATTACAATTCAGCATTTCATTTTTTATTTTATTTTTTTGTATTTCACTAATTGCTTTCATATTTTACTAGCTTTCATTCTTTAAAAAATGGTTTATTTCATGTATAATGGTGAATCATATCCAGCTATTTCCATTTCTGTGCAATCCTGCACTCATCTGACCCAGAAAGGGAATCTAAACATCCAAGAAATTATTACTTCAATGCTCCAGGTGTGAATAGAGATGGACTTTGTTTAGCTTTTATTATTTTTAAGTTATTATTTGCAGCCTCTGCAGACTGTCATTCTATCACCTAAAATCTCACATAAAATACATGAAAGTTTTTGATTGGGATGGGACAAAATAGATTAATTGCTATGGATGATTTTTCAAGGGAGTTCTGGGTCCAAAGGCAGGCAGTCGGGAGGCATCCTGATTATTTGGTCAAACTATTTAAATCATCTCAAGGCAAACCCGTAACAGGAACACTATTTTACTTGATGGTGATGTCATGCTGAGGTTCTGTGGAAGTGAGCTACTCACTGACATTCCTGAGATATTATCAAGCTGGTCACTGTTGGAGCTCTTCCCTCCGATCTCAAACAAGCAATGAATGAAGGCTAAGGTCATGAAAAGAATTGATGTTCCCTTTCAAATCTTTTATTTTGCTAAAAGAAATAGAACTAAAATCCTGCTTTTCTGCAAATGCTATTTTTGCAAAATTTCTTTATTTATCAGAATTAAACATGTCACTCCAGACTGCTTTATTTTATATGTATTTATACAAATAGAAAAAAGGAATTCCTGCTCATAAAATATGGATTCAAAGTTTGAGTAGGTTAATGTGTAAAACTGGTTGAAAAAAGAAATTTCAAAAAGTCCAACCTTTAATTTAAAAACAGGGAAAACCCTACTTTACTCAAGAGTAGTTTTTATTAAAATTGTCAAAAACTTTTCACAACCTACATTTGCCAATAAGACAGTGTTTTATTGTCTTACAACATTTCAGATGGTTTAATCCTTTAACCGTTCTTTGCAGACTCTCAATAGATTCCCAACTCTTTTATTTAGTATTTAGATCTGGAACTTCTTTAAAAATCATCATGTCATGCCATTAAATGGAAGAGAAACATCCCAGGAGGTTCATAGATCCTGCAGCAAACAGCTGATATGAGTTGATATTCCAGTTGTGTTTAGCAAACTCCACATGGTCACTTTTGTAAAATACAACAGATACGTCTTTCTGATGTATTTTCCTTGCATGCCTCGTAGAAACAGTTGGTGCAAAGATTATGGTTGCCAGGGAGATTTAGCAATCCCAAGATGCCAAATATTAATATCAACACACTAAATCAAATGTTCTCTTGTCTTTCCCACTTTGAAAGATTGCTAAGAGGATTTTGGATCTGTGCTCTAAAGTGATATGAAACAAAGTGATATGAAACATACAAACATTACCTCTCAAAATCAAACGACCAGAACATTCATAAATAAAAAACGGATTTAGAAGTGGCAACATCTTCATACTTCATTACAAAAACAGAAATGGAACAGGCAGTGAATATAAGCAGTCACTTACGCATTACTGATTAAAAGTTCTCCAATCAACTCCTGTCAAAAAAATAACATTAATTACAAGATAATTTAGTTCAAATTTTAACTAAATTATTACTATTCAGTAAATAGTAGCTATTTACTAATTGCTAAATCGAATAGTAAACAGTAATAGTCTAAACATTTATCAGTAAATAGCAAATATTCACTAAATATTTACTATTTACTAAATATTTTACTATTTTGTAAATAGTAAAACATTTACTAAAGATTGTAATATATTTAGTAAATATTAAAATGTGAGTGATTATTGGTGATGTACAAAAACGACGATTTAATGTGGTGTGTATCTTTTCCCGTCTTCTTGGTGTTTCCCTGAGTTCTTTAAGTATTTCCGTTATTTTGTGATTAATATTCTCGTTTTATCACTCCGCTGCCTCTGGGTCCTCTTCAGTTCTTGCTAATCAGGGCATTCAATGGTTTTTAGCACATCTTGGCAAAAGGTACAATTTTAATGGAACTGCAAACCCAGAGATTTATATTTTTGTTTATTTAAAAAAAAAAATCATGACATATATGTCATATGTACGTAATGTATGCCATGACATATATGTGACAACATACATGTCACGACATATCTGAAAGAAAATACATTGATGAATTAGTAATGAAAATTCCAGGCAGATATTTGCACTTGAACTGGCTGAATGGTGTATGACTTTTCACACAGCTGCATAGTCACAACAGACGCTCCATGATAACAACAATGGACAAAGGACATGAGTCACACTCAATTACATACTGTTTCTTTTTTCAGAAAAGTAAAGAGTCATCTCTCTCTCTCTAATGCAAAAAGCACACACAGACACACGGAAGTCACGACAAAACTGAAAATATGAAGTTATTCTACTTGTTTGACGATGGCTCTGATAAGGACGAAGAAAAGTGTTGCAGTGTTAAAAACAAAAGTAAAAGGCGAAAACAAAAAGTAACAAATCTGTGTTGATTAATTAGCATCAAGTGATATGAAACATACAAACATTACCTTTTAAAATCAAACGACCAGAACATTCATAAATAAAAAAACGGATTTAGAAGTAGCAAAATCTTCATACTTCATTACAAAAACAGAAATGGAACAGGCAGTGAAAATAAGCAGTCATTGTGAGAAATAGAAAATTCATTACATCTTTGTTCCCTGGTTGCTTTAGCACCGCTGAACAAGAATGGAAGCAAAACAATGTTACAAAATTTTAACTTTAATCTCTGTAACTCCAGCAACAACTGTTGCTCTTTGGGTCAGAGGTCAGTCAGCTTCGTTAAGCCATGCCTTCATTCGTGAAATACTTTGCTAATCCCTCTGTCTGAGTCATATGAATAAAAACAACCGCCATAATATACGGTTCTGAGAAGAAAGCATTTCTCTCCTTATAGAGTTCTCCTGTTTTACTTTTTCCACACTTGAATTTCCAAGTCACCAAAAAATAAACACACCCTGAGCAAAAAACGACATGCTCTTTTCAAAATTAGAATTGTGTTTTGAAGGAGAAAATAAAAAGCTATCCAAATTAACTTGGCCCTTTGAGTGGACTAATTGTGTCCTCCCTCACCTTGTGAACTGTGATTAACCACATTTTTTGAAAAGCTACATTTCAATTGTCACACCGAGAGCTTAAAAGTGCGGGACCTACAAAATCACAAAACACAGGAAAAGCTAACATGTGCATGTCATCACTCAGTCGAAAAGAACAATTAGGATTAGATGAAAAACAAAAGTCTTGACCACAGTTTGTCTGGAAAAGGTTACAAACTAAGTTTGTTGTGTTTGGAAGCCAATTAACCAAAGTGAGGGCCGTTACCCACAAATTGAGAAAACACAGTGCCGTGGTGATTCTTCCCTGACGTGGCAAACCAAATATTCCTCCAAGAACGAATCACTGACTCGTTCAGGAGGTCATGAAAGAATCCAGAACACCTAAATCACTGAAAACCTCAGTGGTTTCAGCTTCCATGGGAGATTTTCAAGGCAGAAGCATCTTCTGACTTGTGGAAGGTGTGACTACTGAACATTGTATAAGTGTAGTGATTTGTACCGTGACTTTAACGGGTCATTCAGAATCAAAACCTTTCCAAATTGGCTGAACACATTTTTCAAAGAGGGCCAAGTTGGTTTAAATACCTTTAGAGATTCCTATTATATATATATAAAAAAACTGAGAGCACTGTAAAGCACAGAAATCCTTAGAGCGCAGTCAACATTTTAACTTGAAATGATTGATGGTTTTGTGCAATATTATGGCAGCTGTGTCAGAACAACATATCCAGTCACTTCTTCTATTTTCACGTCAATGTAAAGTGAAGCATTAGATGTGGGTTAGTAGATAAGGCACAGCACGATGCAAACCTGTTCTTTCTTCATATTGTGCTTCCCAGGGAAACAACTCATTTGTTTCACAAAGAGTTTTCAGCTTTTATATTAGCTGCTTATAACTCATGATTGTTACTTGACTATGTTCAGGGTACTGCCATTTTTGAATACAGGCACTGTTTTATAAAAAAAAAATTATGAATCTTGGATTTTGTGAAGATGAATTATGCAATTTTTCTGAGGTTTAGATGAAAAAATATACCTTTAAAGACATGGTACACATTTCATTGTTATAATAAATAATAAGTAGTAGCTGAAAACCTCGACTTTACTCGACGGAGCAACAGGAAGATGCTGTAATACTTTTTCGATGACGTTTGGCTCCTTGAAAAGCAAATACAAAGGAATGAGAGATTTGCCCAGTGCTGTAAATGAATTTCATTTCAGTCTTCATTATTAATAAAACATTGATAACGGTGCTGATGTTTGTCACAACTTTCAGCTTTATGTAAAAAAAAAAAAAAAAAAAAAAAAAGTATCTCTTTCAAACCTAAGTGCTTTAGTTGTTAAACGTTAATAAGTGACATCATGCACATTGTTTTCTGATGCAGTGGTTGGGTGTGAAGGGGTGGAGGGTGTTGTTTACAATGAGCGTGTTGTCAGTTTCATTTATTCCACTGCAGGGCTCTTCTACTCCCATGTCTCATTAGATAGAAATGAATGCACTCATTGTGCCTGAAGAGTTAGCAAGTGTCTGCTGCAGCGCTTTCCCAAAGTGACGAAGAGGAGACGGACTGCCTCCCACTGAGAAGAGCATCCCAGGCCACACGTCCCGCTGACATTAGTGCTAGTGCAGCGGAGATATGCATGACACAGCCAGTGACTTCATCACTCAGTGGTATCACAGAGTTACTGTCACCCTGTATCTTTACTGATTCAGCTGTTCTTACAGTTCTCCCTGCATATAGATTGGAAACCTCAGACTCAAAGACTCGGATCCGTCATCGTTTCTCAGCTGACGACTTGCTCCTCGTGGGGTTTCACTCTCACTCGGCTCCGTTCTTCCACTGTCTTTGGCTTCCAGTCGGTCAGACGATAAGAGAGTCTCGGCTGAGGAGCGTGCTCTGGTGAAAGACAACACAAAAGTGACCGTTGAGCGGAGAAACGGCGAGAGCAAACATTAAAGCAGTGACGTGAGGTTAATATGGTGATGGAGAACCTGGGACAAACTGCTCTTCAACTGTTCTGCACATTGTTTTTGTTATTTTAAGGCCAGAAGCAGGAAGTTTTGTTGAGGTTGAACACCACTCTGCCCCAGGTATGACTGTGAGTAGACAACCAGTTATAAGTGTTATGGAGAGAAGTTGGATATAGAACAGAGTATTCTACCTAGTTTTCATTCTGGTAGCATCTGAACCTGACCTGTCAAAGGTACAACAACAAAACTTACTGTAGGTTTTCAAAACATCTGCCGCCACCACCCAACACAGAATCAACGGAGAGACAAAAAGAGTAAAAACTTTCACAGATTTTACGACTTTTAGCATCAAAGACTTGTGTTCAGCGCACGTTCAACTGCAGGGCATTTTGTCAGCTAAATTCAAAATTAAATAGTAAAAAACAAAAAAAAAAAGTTTGTCAAAGTAGGAATAAAACAATAACACCCTGATTTGGGGAAGTAGCTGATTTTGTGACCTTTGGTGCAATGAAAAAGCTGCCAACACATCACAGAGTTTTGGTTGGACTTGAAGTCATTTGTTTATTTCTTTTAATAATATGTGGTGAGTTTGATGATTCACATGAGCAGAACTCAACACAGGAGGGCACTTCATTTATGAAAACGGAGCTTTGCTTTTCTGACACAAAATCAAACTTTTGGGGACGTTTTTTGTTTTTATGTGAGGTTCTGTGAAGTGGGTTGGTACCTTAACTAGAGTAAACAGGAATATTAAATTTGAAGGATACTCATAATTACACATATATTTTTGCAACAGTGCAATTCATCCTAGTATCAGTGGGTCACGAACTGGAGCACATTTGCATCGTTGCTTAGTTTGTTTTTGTTTTCTGCACATACAGTCATAATTCCAGGGATATCACCTCAAAACAGCAGAGACCAGGAGCTGCTTTTCCCTGGTGAGATAGGAGGGGCTCTCTCTAAGCAAGGACACATGACAACAATCCCTTGGTTTGATTCAAAAATAAAAAATAAAGAATATTTGGAAGAGACAAGATCGCTGTGCAAAGGGCAACAACCTACCTCAAGATGCAGAACTGAAATCTTTGCAGTTACTGCTGCCAATAGCAGAATATGAAAACGACTTTAGAGCGAGTTAAGAGGGGATACCAAACATCAGTTTTACCGATAATAATAATAATAATAATAATAATAATAATAATAATAATAATAATAATAATAATAATAATAATAATAATAAAAGTAAATAAAAAAATAGAAAGATAATCTACTAGTCTGGGATATTTATTCCATAAGCCAATATTTTGCCTCACATGGTGAAATTATCTTAACTCAATTTCTGTGGGCACCATAAAGAAAACTAACTTTCAAATCCAGGCACTTTCACAGGTAAATGAATGAATAAATGCATTAAAGTTTATACCAATAAAATGTTCTTGCAATCCTCAACCATTATGCCTTAAACATGTTTTACTCATTGCTTTGAAATTGAGTATTTCTGGCTCACAATTCAAACAGGAACCTTAACTGTATCTGCTGTTCCTCACCACTTTCCGGGACTTGTCCCTGTGCTCCTCTCTGTGAGCGGGCAGAGAATGAGGAGGCGGAGGGGAGCGGGCGTTTGCGTGGAGCGGCCGTGGAGACGGTCTTTCAGTTCTGGTTCTCTCTGAGTCGGATGGAGACAGCGAGTCCGCCTCTGGCCTGTTGCTGGGAGAGCGGCTGCAGAGGCGACTGGACTCTCTGCTGGTTTTCTTGCCGCTCCTCATTGATGGCCAATCTAAATCTTCCTCAGCCTGGGTCCCGTTTCTCCCCTGGGAAACTTCTCGTAGCTTCGCTTTACGTTCTAACAGGCTGTTCAGGAAAGTGGCATCGTAGTCCCTTTCCTGAGAGGAATTCGATGGCGGATCCTTTTTGGGGGGAGGCGGCTCGACCCTCTCCCTATCCCGTGCGTTGCCCCTCTTTTTGGGAGAAGAGAGAGGGCTTATGTTGTGTTTGCTTTTGTGGCTTGCTCTGGGATGTCCTTCCTGCTCACTGTTGTCGTCAAGCTCATCCCCATTGCTGTAATAATGCTGAGGAGGACCCTTGCGATGGGAGGGATATCCACCATACTGCAGCACTTCCATCTCATATTCCACCATTTCTTCTTCTCTCCGTTCTGCTCCTCTGCCTCCTCTCTTCTTGTAGGTAGTAGCAAACTCCTCCAGTTCATCCAGAGAGACGGTCCGTCCCGAAGTGTGATATGTCTTCCTCTGCAGATGTTCTGAACGAGGGTTCCACCTGCAAAACATCACAGAAGGTTACTGCATTCTTGTTTTTAACAAGAAATCCACCCCAGGATTCACATGTTTCCTTCACCTGTCGTGTTTGTCTTCATCACTGGAGTTCTGTTGCCTCTGACTTCGAGTGATCCTGTGCGACTGAGAGGAAGACGGCGGGTCGTCGCTGTATCGCCGTGGAAGCAGAGGCTCATCCTGGCTGTCGAGGTGGTCTGAGTCAGGGTCGAGACGGTAGCGGTGAGGCGATGAGGGGATCTTACGGTGGCGCTGCAGGTCTGGGCTGCGGTTCTCACGGTAGCCGTGTGGCTCCGGGCAGGAGCCTTGATCAGGGATGGCGGGCAGAGCTTTCTTCTGGACATTCCTGAAAGTTTGGTGGAAGTTGGTGTCTCCTTCGTGGAGGGAGCTCAACTCCGATTGATTACAGGCTGGATAAATAAAAAAAAGCAAAAACAAATAAACATTATAATAAAAGGAAACAATTAAAAAGAATCTTTGAAACGGAGCGTACAGGAGTTTAAGACAGTCAAAAGTCTGGAAAAAAATGACCAGAGGTTGTGAATAAGATTTGTGCAAATACAATCAGATAGGCTGGCATGCTCATCTGC
Organism: Poeciliopsis prolifica; assembly: GCF_027474105.1. Classification (NCBI taxonomy): domain Eukaryota; kingdom Metazoa; phylum Chordata; class Actinopteri; order Cyprinodontiformes; family Poeciliidae; genus Poeciliopsis; species Poeciliopsis prolifica. Next base: position 4,168,401 of record NW_026562396.1, read on the forward strand.
TACATTTTTCACATGTGCATAACAGGAAACCCAGCAGGCAGAACATTTGAGAGCAGAGAGGCATGCTGGACAGGCTGAGGAAAATAAGAATCTTAAATGAAACTAAGCCACAAGCAGATAGCATCAGCAGGCTTGAGTAGCAAAGCTGCAGAGTGGGTTTATTAAGCTTACACTGTTTGCTGTTGGACCCAGAAGGGTTGAAGTGAGCCAGCTGTTTCTCTACATACTGCAGCACCCTGAGAGAGTTTTGATCCTGCGGTGAAGGTACGCGGTAGGGAATCCCTACAGCTTGCATGGGCATCGGAGATACTGCAACAGTCATAATTGTAAAAGACTACTTTCAGACAGAGCCACTTAGCAAGCATGAGTGATGCCGAATGTGGTCTTTGGTTCATTTACAACGAGCTGGCACTGTCACCAGAATCTGCTACTTCCGCAAACTGTCTGCAACGAAAACGGGAAACACTGGAAATCCTAGTTCCAGTGAATTTGTATATTTTGTTTTGCATTGTGTCACAATAGAACAACCTGAAACTGCTCCACTGACCAGAGTCAGACCAGTTATAGATTGGACTGCTTGGTGGAGAATCAGCAGATTCAATGTCTTATTTTGTTTCATTAGATTAATGGCACATTTTCATCAGACAATTTTTGCTAATAAAGACTTTTGCTAATAAAGACTGACAGTGTGCTTTATGTGTAAGGTCTGAATGATAATAGAAAGAATGGCAAATGTGGGATCTGCAAAAATTAGACATAGGAACTTGCGGATCAAACTGAAATTGGCTCATTTCTCATTATGGTGCTTAATTCAGCAGCCAAGAAAATTCTTAATCTGAGGGATATTTTTGAATTTCACCGTACGGTTTTACAGCAGTCAATAAGATTTGGCTGATTAATATTTACAGAGATGCATCCGACAGTATTTGAGCAATCAGTTTTTTCCACATCAGATCTTTTCTAAATACTTTTCAGTTCGTATTGAGTCTCAAACCAATCATCTGTTTCTCATAGCAAGAAAAGATAAAGGTAAAACCTCACCTGCTGCCACTAGAGTCCCATCTGAGGGGGGGACAGTAGACACCTTGTCCACCAGGGAGGGCGGGGCGATGGGGATCATGGCTGGCAGTCCAGACACAAAGTATGGAGGGTAGGCTGGTGTCTGAGGGGTGGAGGCGCCAGTCTTTATGCCTTTACCCGCTTCATACACTAAAAAGGAAACAATTATACTCACTTCCAAAATAAGAAAACTGTCATTTTTTTTAGCCGGCATCAATAATCTTGGGATGAATTGCTTCTCGGTCCGAGTGTGTGTTTATGCTCACGGTGTCGGGGGCAGCAGCACGTGTCGGGGCAGCACCAGCAGCTGACATAGCAGCAGCAGGAGTGGGGACAACACTGACACCAGCAAACTCCAACCAGCAGCAGGAACAAAATGCTGCCGAGCACCACGGCCACCACAAACGCCCACTCTGCAGGGACACACAGGGGACGCAACGTCATCATCTAACATAGCGGTTTACAGCCTTGTCGAGTTTGGACAGAAGTGTAAATGCTAAACAGGAAAAACTTGATAACTTAGTTATATTCAGTAAAACAACATTTTTTTGTTGTTGTTTTCACTACGAGCTTGAACTTTTACACTTCTGCAGGGATCAAACGTTTTACTTTTTATGTACATCCTCAGTGCAACTGTTCTTTGACAACCACACTCCATATAAACATCAGCAAAATGAGGATTACTCTTTTAAATCAAATGACTAATTTGTTAGATTATAAAGTAGCACTAACTGGTGACCTGCCAAAAATACTTCCCAACTCTCAGTCATGTGACTACAATGGATAAATGTTGCAAACCTGTGCTGCAACACACACACACACACACACACACACACACACACACACACACACACACACACACACACACGCACACACACACACACACACACACACACACACACACACACACACACACACACACACCCCACACACACACACACACATGAATCCCAGCACCACACAACACCGTAGTGCTACCAACCCCCTGGCTGCGACATTTTATTGCAATTTATAAATAATGTTTGAGTCTTATGATTTGTGTCAGCAATTCTTAAAGCATTGTGATTTTTGTGACCAAATTAGCTTCTGTCACGCTGACAGAAAACTGCATCACTTTAGATAAGACAACTGAAGGGCAGCAGAGTGATAACAATGTTTTAAAACCTTTGTATCAAATCAGTTAAGTGTTTTAATTAACATATGGAACTAGAGATCTCCAAGGGAAGAAGGACAGATTTAAACTGTGACCAAACAACTATCGCAACATTGTCTGTGACAGAAACAAGAGGCAAACATTTTACAGACAAATGGAGGAGTGACCAACTTTACTCTGAAAATTTTTTTCTGCCTTCTTTAGAAATTTGAACAAATGACAAAAAAGAGGTCATTTTGCTCAATATTTTCTGAGTGTAACAGTACAGGCATGATGCGTGCAATCAGTGCAGCTGACAGACCACATCTGCTGCCTCCGTCTACAGATACTACACAAAAAGAGGGAAGGAGAGGAAGGATAAGGAAACCTTCAACAATGTTATATTCCGCTCGGCATTCTCTCGCTGTCTAGCAAACACAGCCCGAAGCCACGGCTCCCGCACACACACTGACAGGAAGCCTGCTCCTGCTGCAGGAAGGAAAAGGGTAGTTTATGCTGCTCTCTACGACACTGAAGATCTGCGGCCGTTTCAGATAAATAACTGGTAATATGATCTGATTTACAGTCGCCGAGACGCCTACGCCAACACACGATCTCACTTAAGCGTTTTTAGCTCCCACAGAAACCTGCGTGTGAGTCACTGCAGATAACACTCATCGACACAACACTTGCAGCTAAAATAAGCAACCACCCAGCCTCTGAGTCCCATCACGTCACATTGGGAGTATTTCAACACAATTCTTTCGGTTCGATGATCATAAACATGTGTGACATAAGCCAAACTCCCCCTCCTTTTCTCGCTGCTGCCTTTTTGCAATCCTTTAACCAAATGCAGCGGGATGACATGCTAACCCGAGCCATAAATAACTATAATGACCATAATAACTGTTTTCCAGCACTGCTCATCTTGGTGGGAGCATCGGCCAGCTCATTATTTGATGGGTGTGGACCAGCCTGTTATCTAGAAACTGGCCCTGTTAAAGTGTCCTTAGAGCTAATTCACAAAAAATAAAAATAAATCTGCTGTGTTATCTATAAAAAAACATATCAGGAAAATTGAACATTGCACATGATGAGAATGCATAAGTGTGGACAATTATTTATTTTATTTTACTTTTGTGGCCCATTTCTAAACCTGATTACAAGATGTTTTGGGAAGACTAAGATAAAAAGTAGCTGATATGACGCCAGCCATCTATAGACTAACTTTTGGTTTTAATTTAGCAGATGATCTAGAAATTGGCCTTTGCCTGTTATCAGACAAAGTCAGAAAAAGCCAAGATGCGGTTTAAAGCCAGAAGTGTTAGCATGAACGAAAGAAAGCAGAAAAAGAGTAGAAGACATTATGCCCCGACTGTACCTGGCATAATCTTCAAATCAATGTCAGGCAGGAGATCTTCAGGCACACCTGAGAAACCTGGAGAGAGACAGAGTAAAAGTGACCAGAGCAGAGGAGAGTGGATGGAGCGGATCAAATCAAGTGATTGGTGTCATTGGGTGGAAGTATGCAGGCATGCCATAAAGCATAAACACAGCAAAACAGGAAGAAAGAGGAAGAGAGAGAGCTGACAGGTGAAGGAATGAAAAGTGGGACATGTTTCGTCTGGTTTCAGAAAACTGATACATCAGAGCTGCTGATGAGAGCAATCAGCCCGTTGTTTCTGATTTTAAAGGTCTTAAAATGTTATCTGTTTGATAGCAGCACAGACTGAAACTCAAAAGTATTCCCATGAAGATAAACAGGCAGGACCCGTGAGAAAGGAAGATCTGTAAACATCCCAGATATGCACATTTTGATGTTGGTAGATGGAAAAATGTAAAACTTGTTCATGTCACTAGAATGAACCTATTGGTAAATTCTTTAAAATCTTCTTCTTCTACCATGAAACTAGAGGCATCAGCTGAGGTACAATATGGAATATTAGAGGCGCCTTAAAAAAAAAAATCAAAGTGTATGTGTCCAGGGAAGCAAACGGCAGCTTTGTGAGAAGTGAAAGCATATGTCTGAGATGCAAACAGAACCTGGTATTTTACAGCTGAGGGTGTGAGTATTGGCAGAAAGGAGGAAAAGAGTATTTGCTGTGCCAGAAAAGAGGGCAGCAGCAACAGCGTGCAAGCTGGACGTGGCCTGACTGCAGCTGACAGCGCACATACCTCACTTAATATCTTTGTGGCGGGCTAAAACTGGTCTTAGCTGGATTTGAACAATTAAAAAAAAATAAAAAATTTCAGTTGAACAATTACAACTTGTCCTTTTATAGTTTTGTATTAACCTGTTGCTTTGTTTAGTATTTTTTGGGTTATTCCCTAAAATTGACTTCCAAGGAGTTTAAGATTTTTTTTGTACTCGGTGATGTTCATGAACCGCTTTCCTTCTTTTTTTCTATTTCAAGAAGAAGTATGGAATAGATGGATAAAAATAAAATAATGAATGGTTTTTGAAGAAAATGAGTCTGGTATCTTTCACCTTGATGCAATTTTAAACAGTTTTAACTGGTTTAACCAAAGAGACCATATACCATATTAAATCTTGTACAGTATTCATAGTGTTTGGATACTACACAAAGCTCTGTAAAGTAGCAGTCAAGTGTCTGTTGTGTGGCTGTGCTCTGCTCTGCCTTCTCTGCATCATTAAATCTTCCCTGGCTTCTTTTCTGTGAGGCGATTTGCTGTAAAGACAAAAGACACCCCGAGCGTGGCCTCCGCTGTTGTTATGGGAACACAACAAGCGCCTCACATGGTGCAGTAGGTCAGGAAATACACACATTTTTGGGGCTATGGTGTATTTAGCTCAACATAGCCAGGCTATCTTCTTCTTGTGCTTTTAGTATTACATTACCTCATCTTTATCACAGCGGAGAACATTCCCGCAGCTTAGAGAAAGCTGGAGGAGCTGCGTCCTGTGAGTCTGTCGAATACCAACCAAATAAAAGTTCAGCCTCTGGAAGCTGAGGGCAGCAAATGGTCCAAAAATGTTTCTTGGCAAGTCTTTGTGATAACATTTGCAACTAAACACACACAAGAACACGCACCTACACACACACACACACACACTCTGCATATTAATTTTAAATGTTGACGTTTGTTTGATAGAAACTTGATTTTGGTAGAAACTGAATGCAGTTGTTATAGTTTCAAATGAAGGAAGTTAATTTAACAATTATGGATTACCTGACAATATTTACAAATATTTTTTTTATAAATCACTAGTTCCTATTTGTTATTGAAACTCTTAACATCACAATGTGATGAAAGAAGCAATAGGAAAGCAGAAATAGCTCACCAAGGACCAGCAGCTCCACCGAAGCTTCATTCTGTCCTTCGATGTCATCAGCTATAGTCACTTGGCAGAAGTACACGCCGCTGTCTCCCCACTGGACCTCTCCTATACGCAGATCTGCTGCTGCATGAAGAATGAAGACACAGTTTAAAGGCAGCAACTCTTTTTTCTTTTTTAACAAACATCCTAAATGCTTTCTGGATCAGTCTGTAATGAAGCATTTTTAAATAAATTTTTAGCATCATTTGCACCCTGAAGGATTCATTCTAAACCCAACAACAAAAATGTTTGATTGTTCTGGAAATATGTGATAAAGTGACTGCTGGGATTATTGCACTCAGCAAGTCTATTGCTGAGTGCAATAGACTTGCAAAAAAGAAGACTTGCAATAGACTTGCACTCAGCAATAGACTTTTCTATTGATAGATTTTTCTTCAACCATTTCAACCATTTCAGAAATGGGAGGATATTTTGAATCATCCAATAATAATTGTACTATATCTTGCATTGATGGAAGATGATCTTCTATCTCGATTATTATTTCCCAGGTTTTCTGAAGGTTTGTCAGAAATTTTCTTTAAACTTTACCATTTTCTCTTCTAGTTTTCAGTCTAATCTCTGACCTAAAGCTTTCTGACTATAACCCATTTCTTATGTAAGCAAAACGACTTTGTTTCTTATTCTTGAGGACGTTGCACCTCTTATCTAAAAAAGCTTCTTCAGTTCTTGAGAAATTTTGGATGAGAAGTGAAATATCCCCCAGAAACCAGAGAAGAAGTCCAGTTGCTTTCAACTTAAGCACTTAGGATTGTCATGTCCTGGATGACTGAGAGTCGATAACAACCTTTAAAAATACTTTTTCATTCCAGTTGGTTGATAATACCTAGTCATAAAAGAGTGGGATGAACTCTGTTGTTAATGCGCCATGACATTAACTTACTCATCTGACACTGGGTGTAATACTGAATCCCTGCCTACTAAAGTGTATTTTCTGAATAAAACTGCTACTACTCAAACAACAGTTTAGGAAGACTTTCTTATTTAGAGTGAAATTGATCTGGGCAGCGTGAGAAATAGGGGAAAAGTTAATGTAATGCAGACATTTTTAAAAAATCCCTGATACTTCTCGCTTTGCCCCTCTTTTGTTTGATTTCCTCATTGTGAAGCAGAGTATCCACAGTGTGTTCTCTAAGACGTGCAAAGAGGATCAGGAAACTTGAAAAATGACAGACAAATACCACTTTATAAGATTTCATCAGGTAACAAGTCCAAAAGAAATAAAGAATGGTTTAAAACTTTTGCGTAGCATTATGGATAACTAAAATGACGGTGACAGAAATGTGGTTAGAAACAATGTTACTTCTGCAGAAGTATTTCTTCCTGTGAACTGAACACGATCACAGGAATTCAACAAGTATTTTCCAGTTCTCCAGAGGCAGTTAGATTTAATTTGTGTGATTAAAATGCGATTCATAGAACTGAAATATCATTGGCTTGCTGACAATCCTGGGTCTCCGACTCTATTGTAAGAGGGTCACATGCATAAATACTTCAGACGGGAAACACTTTGTAGAATTCCCTTCCTTTTCCTGTTGGCCAAGGAAAGACAAGCTGGGACCAGTCTCAGAATCTCATATAGAATCTGAGTGTCTGCATCGCCTGTGAGTTTGTGGATTAACTTTTTACCTAATGTATGACTGTATCTTCGGAGCCGTGTGTATGAACCGTGAAGTGTTGAGCTTGTTAGCCATGTGATTACCAGAGCACCCCCTGCCCAGAGCCCACTGAGAGAGACTCCAGCCTCCCTGCGACCCTGAATAGGATTACATGGGAATGGATGACTGGACGTCTCCAAAGGCAACAAAGGATTTTACGTTTTCTGGAGGGAAACGGGGGGGGAGATTTGCAGGTTTACAACATCGCTACTCTGAAAAGTAAGACAGGAGGTGGAGTGGGACGAAGAAAAGAGTGTGATGTGGAGGGGGGAAAAAAAATTAAAACTTGGACACAGAAATACATCAGAGGGAACAAACCAGAGGTCAAGATGAATGGAGAGACAGTGTGAAAAGCCTTTTCTTTTGTCGAAAAATCCTGGCTCAAGAAGAGAGTTAGAGCTCCATAAATCCAAGGCCAGAAAACAAGCCTACCTCTCTTTGCTCAATGAGCCTTTTCAGACATACATGCATAAGAACAATCTGTCCCTTTAGTTAGTCTTTGTAGGACATGATGGCAATTCAGTGACACAAAGGGAAAACTAAGGACAGTGGAATAGCATGTTTACATCGAGAGTTTGCATCCACAGCTAAACCATCACCAACAACAATGACCATCACCAGGTGATCACGGAATGAGGGGATGGTTTCGATGAAGGGGGAACGTCTTACTGTTGATGATGGTAACGTCTCTGTTCTTGTAGTACTCTGAGAGGGTGACCGAGGAGCCGGATATGGAGGCCACGGTCCTGACGGTCCTCCTGCTGTCGGAGCAGTCGAGGTGGCTCGCAGTGGAGCCCGCCTCGTAGCCTCCGCCGACCCCTCCGCTTCCACTCTGCAGCCCGCCGCCGCCCAGGCCTCCGCTCAAGCTGTCGGGGAAGCTGAACGAGTCTCTGGTGCGGTCCCGGCAATACGACTTGTAGATCCACTTCACCATAGCGGACTGAGTGGAAACACTGGTGTACTGGCAAGGCAGAACCACTGACTGGAACAGAGTGGCGTACCTCTTCTCATCTCTCACCATCACATGGAGGCCTGAGTATGGAGGAGGGATGACACCTGTAAGGGACGAAGAAAAGAGAGGTTGGAGGACTGAGAAAGCTGGGACGGTTAAAAGAATAACGTGATTGTATATTAATGGAATGTAGAGCATAATCAGTGGCCAACCAATAAATGAGCTTGAAAATATGCTACGGTGCTAAAAACTCACATCTTCTAGTAATTCTCAACAGTTTTCAGATTTTTTTATGGTCTTTCAAACGTCTTTGGATTAATTTGTGATAATTGGGTTAATGATAGCGAATTAGTCACAATGATCTTTAAGTCAGAGTTCAGAATAAACATATTTTCTGTTATGGATCTGGACTGCAAAGATGAAAAATGAAAAAGCAACAAAAGCCCAAAGAAAACCCCTAGAAAGCCTAGAAATCACTCAACTTACAGTGAGTACAGGAAAATATTGCTCACTGGAAGTAAGAAATGCATAAATCAGGACACGTTTTGACTGATAGTTGTTACAACTGTTTGAGCTGCTTGTGTTCGCAGAAACCCAACAGAGCTTTGCTGACCCGCTGGTCACTTTGCAGCTTCTGAAGCAGTTTACCATGGAGACTACGCTAAAAAACACTAGGAACTACAGTGAAACAATAATGTGAGGAAAAAAAGAAAAAAAAAGCAATAAAGCAAACACACCCAGAAACATCTGTGCCTGCTGTTCTATGAATGTTTCAATTTGTGAGGCCAGGCTAGAGGGGGCAAAATGATCCCTACCAGTAAAAATGAGTGGAGGGGGTGTGAAAACAGATGGTCTGAGGCAATCTGACAAAGGTGATAGTGTGTCTTCTGTCACATTATCACCATTTAAAGAATCAGTTAATTTTACTCTCTTATTTTACCTTAAAACCTAAGGCTATGAAAGAACTAGATAGATTGTGCAAAGAAGAAAATCCATCTCATAAGGAGGTTGTAAAAAATATTTATAGATAAAGAGAATAAACTCTATTTAGTTGAACAATTGCAGCTAAACCACATGTCATTTACGGCTGGATTTGTCATTTAGGAATTAAACTACTGCAAGTGCCTCACACAGGTAGTTTATGTCGTGGGGGTTTCTCTATCATTTAGTATTAATTACATTATGTTATTACAAGGGAACGGCATGCACACTCGATTCTTAAAATGAGAAATAACCTGATAAGACAGATAAAACATGGATTCTCTTATCAAGTTACATAAATGATAAACGCTGAGCATCGAAAAGCTTCAGCTCAGAGTTGTGGGGCCATCCTGGATTTATTAGTTTTCAGCAAAGGAGGATTGAGTGTTTTGGATGCTTGCATTAAGGTCTTGTGAGGAAACACTAAGATTTGGATTTGTCAAGTGTTCAAAAAGATTTAAACACTTGACAAACTGACTCGATCAAGAAATTAGTTATACTGCTATGTGCTTTCTTTTTCTTGTTTCTTTAACTTTATTTGGCCCCAGAGTATTAAGGAAATATTGATCTCTTTCAGCTCTGTAACGAAATAAAACCCTAAATAGAGAAGGCATATTTTTGCGCAGAAAATAAACTGAAAACACAGAAGGAGAGAGCAGATTTAAAGTTTTTGCTTGCTATTGTCAGCTTCAGACTGTTGTCACTTTAAGCAAGAAAACTTAACATCACATCACAGGCATTGCCACACATTTCAAATTTAATTTGTATAATTAGATGAATAATGCTTTTTATTCCTGTTTTTTTTATTATTTTATTTTATAAAGCTCTGTTTATATTTGGTCATATTTTTTGTGTATTTTTAGAGTGCTGTCATGTATTTCCTCCAAACAAGTGCAGGTCAGCGCCTTTCTCTGAAAAGTCCAGTTAAAATGTAGCCCATCTAAAGAAAAAAACAAAAAACAAAAAACTTTGATCCCCAACACCCAAAGCTTCCAACCAGGCTCATTTACACACGACTTAATCCCAAACAAACATTCTTGGCATATAAAAACACACAACGAAACTGCCCCCAAACCTCAGCAGCCTTAACTAAAATCTGTCTTTGACGGTCTTTCCGCAGGCTGGATCACTTTTCCCTTAAGCTTTCTGCTCAGCCTACCTGCCAGGAAAAGGATGAAAATCCGCCACATTTCGGTTGAAGTCAGCTCCCAGGTCCCTGTGCTGAATGTTGTGTAATTTGCAGGGTAAGAGCTTAGCTTTGTTTCCTTCTCCGTCTCATCCCTGGACGATGGCACAAGATCGCAGCAGACACTTTATAACGGGACAGCAGCGCCCGAGAGGACAAGCCGTCAAGCTGAGAGAAGTTGAACACTTTCCGACTTTTGACCTTTCAAAATAAAGTGATCACTGACGCAGACAGAAAACAAAACACTTGGTTTAAAAAGTAGCTAATCATTTGTAATGGAAAATAATAAGTACTCGTGTAGCTATAGGCTTTAAATACATAGATTAAATTGTGGGATTTCAAAGTTTTCCTTCACGTAGGTTGTTCAGGACTCGCCTGCAGCATACTTTCCCTTTCTGATCTGAATCAGAACTTTAATTTGAAGATAGCACATTCCGCAGATTGAGCAAAAATACTCGTGTTAAAAAAACAAACAAAAAAAAAATATTTTATTTTGAAATAATGAAAAATCTTTTTTCCTCAGTGAAGAAGAGGCATCTTGGTGCAGCAGGTTGTGAGGCGTCAGGACGCTCCCCCACTGGGTTCGCAAACAAAAGATGTTGGAAAGAAGAGATGTGAAAATGCCTAGATTGAACCCTGACAACGTGGGTAAAGAACCAAATCACTTAATGCACTATATAGAAGTTAGACGTGTGTAGAAAAGTATGAAAAATGAACTTGAAATAGGATAATAATTTATGCTGCATTAGTTAATATCTGGAAAAATAAACGCAACCCATTTTGCACTTTGCAGATTTGCTCTCTGTCGCCATTTAGTGTCAGGATTTTAAAATGTCCTGTTTATCTTGTGGAACAAACAAACTTGGCTTTTTCAAGAGAAATATTTAATGAATATGAACAGCAGGACCAACCTCTATTTGCACATGAAACTATTTTTGTAGACTGAGTTTTATTTGTAATCCAGGTCCTCTATAACAGAAAGAAAACAGGATGAGCATTATTAGACCAACAACCAGCATAGAAAAAAGCTCCATTTTAATAATATTGTAGTTAAAAAAAAAAAATAGAAAATTGCTACATTTATATGCAGTGATACACTATTAGCCTTTTGCAAAATAAACCAAGTAAGCATAAAAAAAGCACCAAGATAAAAGACTTAATCTCTGCCGATGAGGTAGTGTTTTAAATAACTACAGCTTTCATACCCAGCAGACGCAGATGTTTAAAGGCGCTTATTCAAAAAGAAAAACACATTAAAATACCAACTAATCTAATTGCATTGATCACCTTCCACGCATTTGGCAGCATTTTGTAACAGCCTTTGTATTTGTACAAAACCAAATCTCTGACTGGAATGTGATCCAACAAAAACAACTTAACATGTAACTGAATGTAAAAACTGAAGCAGTATTTATAAAAATCAAACGCATTATGTACATATTTCTCAGAAAGAACAAGGTAAGCATCAAAGCATATTTACATTTTGATTTCTAAGGAGGATAATTTTTCAAAGTATGTGATATTTGACATACAATCATGTGAAGACTTCCACTTACTATAATTAGCTCAACACATATGAGGAAGTCGTTTGGCACTTTAAATAATATGCAGCAATCCTAAAAATATATATTTTGTGTGGTGGTTATGTGAAATGTTGCCCACCTCCTAATGTGTTTATTATCTGGATTTGGAATGCAGCTGTAATTAATTTTTGGTTGCAGTTAAAGGGGCAGTATTATGAATTTTCCAGGTACATAGTGTCTTTTATAGCACAATGTTTCATCAGCATTGCACTGACTAGTAACTTGTACAGTGGGCTCAGCAATCATCTCAAAACAGATTGGAAAACACTTCGTTCGTAAGTTGCAACAAGATTTTCTGGTCTATTTTCTTTTCTTGTACGATAATTGATAACTGAACAATCAAGAGTCTATATCATGTTTTAAAATCTCAGGAAAAATTCCAATGGGGAATAATTTGTGCATTAGGTTAAAAAATATATATATAAAACTGTTAAACAAATCTGTGATTTAACACAAATTATCTAGTCATTACCCTAGTCGTGAGAAGCTAGACCCTAGTCCAGCTTCTCTAAGGTTTGTCGCGGTAATCGTCTTAGCGGGGGTCTCTGCGATCATAGCTGCGTCGCTCATCATCATAGCGGCGGTCATCATCATAGCGTTCATTGCGGTCACTGGGTTTGCTGCGTCGGTCATCGTAGTCGCTGCGTCGGTCATCGTAGTCACTGCGTCGGTCATCGTAGTCCCTGCGTCGGTCATCGTAGTCGCTGCGTCGGTCATTGTAGTCGCTGCGTCGGTCATCGTAGTCGCTGCGTCGGTCATTGTAGTCGCTGCGTCGGTCATCGTAGTCTCTACGGCGGTCATCATAGTCGCTTCGGCGGTCATCATAGTCGCTTCGGCCGTCATAGTTGCGTTCACTCCTCTCCTCGTAGTTGTCACGTGGATTAACTGCTTTGTTCACACTGGAATCATCATGTTTGCTCTTCTCTCCTTCACCATTTCGAACAGACTCTTCGTCACCAACTCTGCAAATTAGACAACAAACAAACGCTGAGTTAAAGCTTCGCAGATGGAGAAGAAACAAAGGTAGGCGCCCAAATAATTAATCAAACTTGCTAGTTCTTATTGGGATTGTGTAATAAAGAAATTTGTCACGGGAGAATTTTAGGTAATCAGTACGCTCCAGTATGAAGACCTGAGCGTCCACGGAGAGTACACGCGGAGTCCGTGCGGTTCAGGGAATGCCCAAATGTGTGGGCGCCTTTTAGCTTACCAGAAATTGTGTGCAATGTAAAAAAACTATCCCTCACTGCTAAGAGACATGCTGAGCTGCCCTAGATGGCTGCTAACGTTAATTCAATATTTGGAAGTGTGACCAACATGAACTGAATAGCTTTGTTCACTTCCTCCACTGCCATTTCCAAACTAAACCCATACTACTATTCTAAAACAGAATGGAAAATTGACCTTATTGTCCAGAACTACTTCTTCTGCTTACTGATTGGTCTGATTGATATTCTACCAGAGAAATCAACTTCAGTGGCAGAAAGACCGGAGAGCTGAAGGGAGATGAGAATCAGGCGGAATAGCATAGGAAAACAGTTGCCAGGCAAATTAAAAACTACATTTGTTTTAATATTCTAAAAAAAAAAAATTGCCACAGTTAATTCCTATTAATCAAAATTACAAGTACAAATATTTCCTGTTGAAATATCTCTTGAGTTACAACCTGATTAGCCTTAGTCAGGGACAGTAGAGAATCTTGTCCATCAGCTTAGATTTGCATTGCTTTCTAACTAGCATGTTTCGTTTACAGTTAGAGCATGGAAGAAATGATAATAATAATTAAAAAAAAACATTACGGTGCCATGGCATAATTCTCCTTGTCTTCGTTCTTCTTTCGGCAACAACAGCAATAGATGATAATGATCAGTAAGACCAAACCTATGGCGACTGCTCCAATGATTGCTGCAGTTGAACCGATGTTCATGGATGCTGCATAAATCAAAGAAGATGAGTTGAGACAACAATGAATAGCAGAATTAATTGTTTTGATGATCAGCTCTGTTAGAAGGTCATATATTACGTGGCAAGACTGAGACTGTGAGGTTGCAGGAAGCTGAGCGAATCTTGTTTTGTGAGATGCAGATGTAAAATCCTGAGGTCTCTTTGGTGATGTTGTACAGAGACAGGATGCCTCCCTCTGAAAGACAATCACAAACAAAACAAATAATGATGTATACCAAAGTCATTACTTATATGTAAGGCTGCACAACATCTCAGAAACATGCAGTATTATTTCTAAAAATCTGGGATCACAACATCTGTTGCAATCAACATTCAATAGTGTAATAAACCAATAGTGCATTGATGCAGAGGACTGTAATGGTTTCTTATCACTATGAGAGTTGCAAGCAGATACCTAATTAAAAAATTAACCACGCATCAACCTCATTTTATTGCACTGCTGCATATCAAAGTACTAACTCATAATTAAATTTCATTGTGAGCAGAGTTAAACAGTTGTCATTATATATAATTGCAAACTGTTTGCATTTTTCATCCATATTTTACTTTCATGAACTAAAATGCAAAGTTTTCAACACAGTATGTAATTTTGGATCACTGCATGTTGCTGCAAACTGAAATCTCTCAGGATGACTAAATTTGAACTTTAATTGATTTCATCCTGGTTATCCAAATTCACACTGAATTGTCTGTCAGTTGATAATTTCACGAGAAAAAAAAATACTATTGGCGAACGTTAAACATCAAGACAGTTTTGTCTTGTTTCTTTTTTTTAATCAGGTCCACAATTGTTTGTAGAGGTCTACTCTTTGTATTTTAGTAGCTTCAGTCGATCTGATATACTTACTATCAGTGGTTCTGGGTTCATGAGCACGAGGATTGTTTAGGACATCATAACTGTTCCACTTGTAAGTTGGAGGAGGAGACCCTTCCTCAGAAACACAGGTGAGGTTGATGTTTTGGCCGTACGATGCTGTACCCTGAATCTTGCAGATGGGTTTAGATGGAGCCACTTGAAAAAATTAAAGACATAAAGAGAGTGGTTTTATTTGTCTTTGAGAAATATTTTTTAAAGACAATAAAAAAACTAAATTCCCATGCATAGCACACTGAGACTATTAAAAAAAATAATAATAAAAATAAAAACAAGTGCAGTTACACTATCTCCCAGAATGCATATTAAGCCTTACCTAGAACAGTCAATGTTGCTGTGTCAGAAATTTTGCCTTGTTTGTCCCTGGGGATCTGGACAAGACACTGGTATTTGTTGTTGTCTGAAATTGTGACAGAGTTAATCTTAAGGTCAGCTTTCCCAGATCCACCGTTAATATTTGCATCCACAGACACCCGATCCTCTATGTTAATGTCTGTGTCTCCAGAGGGATGATAGTGGGTGAGAATCACAACCTGTTAAGAATCACAGCGTTAGAGAAATATGTTGATTGATTCAAATGAAACACAGACATAGAGATACTTACATCACCAGCAAACCATGTGATCGTGACCTGTGATGGATTTGATATAACGCTTGTAAATGTGCAGGGTAGTGTGATGTTGTCTCCTCTGGCAAACTCATACTGATCCTTTGGGATGTCAACCTGGAGGGCAGCAGCAGCTGACCACACTGTGATAAATTAAAAAGATGGTCATTTCCATTATCATGTGATTACCTGTTGTTGAATAAACAGCAATAATGCTAAACACTGTAGCTCCTCACAAGGACTCAGCAGTGCTTCTGAGTTCACAAAAATACCAACTCACAATTTTAATCAACCATTTATTTTTTGAGTTTATTTGCTTTAAAGTATTTAACATTAAAAAATTAGAAACAAGGCACATGGCAGTGACTCGACCATTAGTGCAGAGGCCTTAGTCCTTGGTGCTGTTGTCACAGGTTCGAGTCCCTACCCCAGGCGCCATCTGTCTGTCTACCCGCCTTCCTGTTTGTCAAATGTCAAATAAAGCCCTTTAGAACCAACTCTCTTTAAAAGTAGGAACAAGTGCATCATGAGAGCGTGTAAAGGACCACTTTTCCAAAATGATCGACAAAAAGGCTCATTTAAAAAGAAAATTATTCAAATTTCAAAATACTTCATATGTGGGATAAAGGAGAAAAAAATGGATGGATGGAAATACTTCATTGATCTCATAGTGAAATTAAAAAAAAAAATACAATAATGCCAAAAGTATTTGTTAAATCGTTTAACAAAATGGTTTTTGGATATTTTATTATTAAAGTTTTTATTATTTTTTCAGAACACAAATACAAATATTCAACCCTTCCCAATCCCACCCCATAACCCTACATTGAGAACGTAAGAGGCAAACAAAACAAACAAACAAACAAACAAACAAAAAAGGCATCCAGGTCTGATATTAACCATGGCTGTTAAAGTAAAATCTTGTATATTTTAAACAAGGCCAAAGGTTTTGAATGTCTGCTGGGCCTTGCGTTTGAAAATGGACAGCGTTGATTCTTAGAGCTGCTGCTTGACACAATGTTTTTCATAAAACTGTTAAGGGAAAAATAATTTAAGTTAAAAAAACAAAAAAACAAAAAAAAAAAAGAAAAAACAGAACCGCTTAATTAGAGAACGGGTTCTATGGTCTCTCTTTTTTTTCAGAAAGTTGATCCTGGAGGCGCGCAAACAGGTGTGGTCGTTAGATAACAAGGAAACAGGCAAAGACCCATTTACAAATACTCACCCACACAAAGCAGGACCAGTGTAGAAGTTCTCCTCTCCATGGCAAAGGTGGTAAGTTAATTAAAACAAACTCACAGCGCAATTTTTTTTTGTCAATAAAATAAGAAAAGCGGGTAGCCGAGCGTCCAGGTGTTCATTTACATCGAAACCTGAAGACTGCCGACGGTGATGAGCCCGATGGGTGCGTCTGCTGCCCGATTTGACTGACGGCTGTCTCGGCCAATCAGCGCACAGCCTGCTCTGCAGGTGACTCGTTTTGTCCCGCACACCGCGCAGGTTCCTGCCTGTCCTGACATACAGCAGCACAGCCAGTCCTCGTTAAAGACGTCTCGTTTCCACGAACTGGTTGAAAGCAGAACATGCTATTCTGTTTCACGTTCCTCTCTCTCACTCAGCTGGTGAAGATGTTCAACTTTGCTCGCCATAATTTTAACAGAAATGTGTTTGGTTTCTTCCCTCATCTCGCAAGAATCACCTTAATGATGTTGTAAGACAGACACATACCAGGAGCCTCGCAGGACTGATTAGCTGGCGGTAATTTGCTCTCGTTGCTAATGTGTGCGGCTGCGTAACAGAAGAGGGGTTTTTTTACGGTCAGACTGGTTTGGCAGGTATTACACAAAATGACTCAGACGTGCCAGAACAGACACAGCAAAACAGGAAGGAAGAATTCAAAAAGAATGCAACCTCTGGTTTTGATCTCTGTGAAGAATATATCTAAATATTACACACAGTTACCATAGCCTGGATGTGGCAGGGACCCGTGGTGCTATAGGCTACGTGTGATGAGTTCAATTTTTTTCTTTTTCTTTTTTGAACGAAAAAGACTCAAATCATTTGACAGTGTTTGCCTGAAGGCTTTAGTATATTCATTGCCTGTAAACAACTGCATGTTGATTTGATTTTACGTAATAATTTTATTAATTTCCACAGCCTGTCTGATGAACTTTAGTCAGCGTCAAAGCTTAAGGGAAATTAGGACTGTGGCGAGTACTGCACCGCCCCCTGGTGGAGCTAAATAGACGTGCAGTTAAAATGTCTGAACAACATGAAAGATATTTAAGTATTTTTTTTTTTTTGCCAAAAGCTGTCTGACTTTACGAATCAATTAATGATGAAACATTTATTTAGTTTTTTTTTTTGTTTGTTTGCTTCAAAATTTAGGCTTTAGTGTAAAATAAAATACCTACTGCCCAGCTATGAATGAATATTGAAATTCTATATGCTGTGGGGAAAGTGCATTTCCCCACATTTTTTGCATTTTATTTAATATAAAATCAGTATCTGTTTAATAAACAACAACAAAAATAGTACTTCATATTTGGTGCAAAAACCTTTGTTTACTATTTTTTTCTATATTTTCCAAATTGTTTCCTATAAGATCTTGACCAGGTTGGAATTTTGGTCCACTACTATTTATATGCCATGGTATAAATTTGACTTTCTGAAATGAGTGACAAAGTATATTGAACTTTTCCAAAGGGTTCTAATTATTCTAGAAGTTATTGTGTCTGTCCCTTTATTTCACAGCCAATAGTTGTGAAGGGAAGAGTGCATGAAATCCCCCTTTTCTACACAAAACAGGTCAAATTTAAGGTTTGCCATCTCTAAAAAGCTAATTTATTACAATTTAATATAATTACAATCCGCTTAGACTCATTACAATCAATGGTGTCAAATTATCATGCACTTCATAAAAGGTTTTCATATTATCTGACTAACAACTTGAGTACTTCTTTGTCTGTTTAGCTTTAGCATTAACTTTGGTCCTCTAGTCCAGCAGAGCCTGTTTGTGCTAGTTTTGTACATGATCTCTGTGGCTTCTGTAAATACATGAAATGAGCATGTTTTGATTGATGTGCTCATGTGACTGGCATCTGGTCCTGAGCAGAAAGCCGCAGAGGACAACCACATATAGATGAAAACTGAAACAGCAGATGACTGAAAGCAGAAATGCAACAATTCAAAAATAAATCCTATGTTTTGGAACTGCATGTGAATAGCAGTACTTAAGGTTTGTTTCTTGTGTTCAGATGATAGGTGAGCATGAAAAGTGAAAGAAAATAAGTGGAACTGGCAGAACGTAAAAAAACTGATCACGTTAATCATTATCATAGCTTTTTGTGGTTTGCTTATTCATAATGTTTTTGCAGCTGTGCAAATTCTGTTTTTGTGCAATAATGTGGCACTTCTCAGAAACAACTTCCTGTTACTTTGAGTTATGTTTCTGTTCTGTCTGTGCTAGTTTCTGTCAACGTAAGATTGCACTGCATCATTACTTTATCATCTAACGCCACTGTAATCCCACACTGGACATCTAAACTCATTTTAATGTCTTGTTTATAGTTTCTCATGACGTTTTCTATGTCATTCAAGGATGAAAATACTGGAATAGTAGACATGACAACACAGCTGGTGCAAAATTTCTTTCCAAACTTGCCAAAACAGAAACAGTCGACAAATCACAAAGTTGCCTATATGTAGTAATGTAAGCAATGATTTATTTTTGCAAGCACTTAACAGGATAAATTGGTCAACACAGTTTAAAAAAATGAGAGAATTTGATTTAATTATTTTATTTTTAATTTGCTCAATTCACTTCACTCAGAAAGATCAAATTTATAACAACTCATACAGCTCCTTACAGGACTAGAAAGTCTTATTTATATCCAGAAATCTACCATCAAATCAGTATGGTACATTGACTTGATCTACGTACAGATTCATTGTCATACGTACATTCTAATTTTAATATAAATTTATGAAATTACACAGCTAAATTCAGGTTACAATGAGGGATTTAAATAAAGGAGAACAAACACAGAATCATTGGTCCAGAAAGACTTTCTATAGTCAAAAAAAAAAACAAAAAAAATTTATGGCAGTTTTTTCTTGACATTATTTTGTCATTCATAATGATGAATCCTTGAAAACATCCCAAAATGTTCAGAATTTTTAGATCAAAAAGTAAGATGGTATAAAAAAATTTATATAAAGAGCAATCGCAGTTGTAACAAATAGAAAGGGAGCAGAATGCAAAAGCTTTGCAATGATAATGACAAAAAGCTCATTTCTGAAAGAAGCTAAAAACAAACAAAAATATTTATTAGTATTATTTCCTTAATAATACCAATAAATGAACAACTGAACAATAACTAAACTTGTCTGATTTTAACCTGAATGAAATGAACTGCTGACCAGTGAAGGTTGCCGAATAAACAATAAAAGAAATGTATATTTCTGGTTATTTGCCATATTTAGATTCCAATTATACAATAACTTAAGGTAATATGTGGACACTAGGATTCAATCAATTGAAATATGTTTAGATTAACTATGCATACTGATAAAGAAGGTTTCCGGTGGTCTGGAACTGAGCAAGAAATATGTGGTGTTTGTTGGCTGATGTGCCATTTATGTTTTCATGTGAACTCTGCACACTAAGGGTAACTCCCCAACAGCTCATAAGTAAATAAAGTGAATTTACCAAAGCATGTTTTCCGGACAAAATCTTAACAAAGAGCAGTACAGAAAACATGCATAAATTCTCAAGGGTTCTGCTGACTGCTTCTTGTGTCAAGAAAATAAAAGTAGATTTGACTGAGGAGAATTTACAGAATTCTTTTAATCCATTCCTTTCCTACATCTCAGACCATTCAGATTGTTAAAGCCATGAACAGCAACTATAATAAATAACTGCTTTAGGGTGCGGAGAAGAGTTGGACAAATATATGATCATATATTGGTAATCAATATCTGATCACTGGGAGAAACCAATGTATGCTTGTTTACATTTTACCAGAGCCCCATAACACCAATTGAGACACAAGAAATCCCCAAGTCAAGAGAGAATGCAAATTTGATATTACAAATACCAGAAATATTTAAAAATTCTGTTGTATGAATGCAAAATCTAATTCATGGATCTGTTAACCTGAGTTCTGTGAGAGTTTAAATGTCTTGTGTCATGTTTAGAGCTAAAGGGTTAGAAAAAATGCATTTATTGTGGTGCCATGGCATAATCCTCCTTGTCTTCATCCTTCTTTCGGCAGCAAAAGCAAGAGAGAATAACGATCAGTAAAATCAAAGCTGTGATGACTCCTCCAATGATTCCTGCAGTTGAACCGATGTTTGTGGACTCTACATAAATCAGAGAAGATGAGTTGAGACAACAATGAATAGCAGAATTAATTGTTTTGATGATCAGCTCTGTTAGAAGGTCATATATTACGTGGCAAGACTGAGATTGTGAGGTTGCAGGAAGCTGAGTGAATCTTGTTTTGTGAGACGCAGATGTAAAATCCTGAGGTCTCTTTGGTGATGTTGTACAGAGACAGGATGCCTCCCTCTGAAAGACAATCACAAACAAAACAAATAATGATGTATACCGAAGTTATTACTTATATGTAAGGCTGCACTACATCACAGAAACATGCAGTATTATTTCTAAAATTCTGGAATGACGACATCTGTTGCAATCAACATTCAATAGTGTAATAAACCAATAGTGCATTGATGCAGAAGAGTGTAATGGTTCCTTATCTGTGTCATTTATTCTAAAATTTGTACAAGCAGCTGCTGCTCTGTAAGCGGATAACTAGTTAAAACTATAACCAAGAGACAATCTCATTTTATTGCACTACTGGATTTCAAAGTACTAACTCATGAGTAAAAATCATTATGAACAATGTTGAAAAGTTGTCATAACAAATAGTTGCCAACTGATTGCATTTTTTTCTCCATGTTTTACTTTCATTAATTAAAATACAAACAATTTGCTGAATAGTATGTCTTTTTGGATCACAGCGTTCCTACAAAATGCTGAGTTCGCAGCCAAAATGTTCTAGGAAATCCATGTTCTGCTTCTTTGACGGTCTGTGGTTAGAAGGCCTCAGTGTCCTAATTTTTAGCTCATTCAGATTCAAGTTAGCACTCTGGATGTGCCACTTAAAACTTTAAGTTCGACTGGTTTCACTTTGTCCAAATTCACACTGAATTGTCAGTTGATAATTTCACAAGAAAAAAAAACTTTTGACAAAAGTTAAAGATCAAAATCGTTTTGGGAGAATGTCTTGTTTCTTTCACTGAAATGAGAAAGTCTTGTAGAAATTGCCCTGCATAACTCAGATGTGAACTGCATTGCTCAACTCCACAATGGTTTACTCTCCTTTGTAAGGCTTAGTAGCTTCAGTCGATCTGATATACTTACTATCAGTGGTTCTGGGTTCATGAGCACGAGGATTGTTTAGGACATCATAACTGTTCCACTTGTAAGTTGGAGGAGGAGACCCTTCCTCAGAAACACAGGTGAGGTTGATGTTTTGGCCGCACGATGCTGTACCCTGAATCTTGCAGATAGGTTTAGATGGAGCCACTTGAAAAATTAAAAGGATAAAGAGAGTGATTTTGTCTTTGAGAAATCATTTTTAAAGAATATAGAAAACATTTCCTGTGCATAGTACATTGGAATTAAAAATAAAATAAATAAAAACACTGTTACTTACAATCAGATTAAACAAGTGCAGTTACACTATCTCCCAGAATGCATATTAAGCCTTACCTAGAACAGTCAATGTTGCTGTGTCAGAAATTTTGCCTTGTTTGTCCCTGGGGACCTGGACAATACACTGGTATTTGTTGTTGTCTGAAATTGTGACAGAGTTAATCTTAAGGTCAGCTTTCCCAGATCCACCGTTAATATTTACATCCGCAGACATCCGATTCTCAAATGTAATGTCTGTGTCTCCAGAGGGATGATAGTGGGTGAGAATCGGAACCTGTTGAGAATCACAGCGTTAGAGAAATATGTTGATTGATTCAAATGAAACACAGACATAGAGATACTTACATCACCAGCAAACCATGTGATCGTGATCTGTGATGGATTGGGTATAACGCTTTTAAATGTGCAGGGTAGTGTGATGTTGTCTCCTCTGGCAAACTCATACTGATCCTTTGGGATGTCAACCTCGATGGCAGCAGCAGCTGACCACACTGTGATAAATTAAAAAGATGGTCATTTCCATGATCATGTGATTATGTGTTGTTGAATCGGAAGAAAGCAACATTTGAATTTTATGCTAAAACTACAATTCACAAAGACACCTCATCCTAACTGAGTTATTATTTTTTTTGTAAAAAGGGAACAAGGACACTATAGGATTTTGCAGTGAACCACACAAGTCAAGTTACTGACAAAAATGAAAAAAAGAATCAACAGTTCATGATCAAACTGTTTTGTAACCTCTTCTTTCAGTCTTCTACATCATGTTCCAAATGATTATGCAAGTGATATTTTCTCAGATTTTCTTAAACGGTCACTGCAAATGATGGTCAGTATAATTTTTAAGTCATTAACTATTACAATATAAATCAAATTTTACTGAACAAAGCTCCCCATGAAAACAGTATTTTTTTGCGGGGGAGTATTATTTCTTTAATAATACAAATAAATAAATAACTGAACAACTAAACTTGTTGATTTTAATCTGAATAAAATGAATTTTTTATTTTCAATAATAAAAACTCAAAATGCACTGTTCCAAATTATTATGCACAGCAGATTTTCTAAACATTTTATGGGTCATGAAGAACTGCAATCGGTCATTGTTTGAACGTGCAGCATTAAATGGTCTCATGTACTAAAATCCAAAGCTATTTCAGAAGCATCTTAACAGACAGAGTTACATGTTAACATAGGATCTTCTTTGGTGTCACCTGCACAATTCTTGCATCCATTGAACTTGTGAGTTTGTGGAAAGTTTCTGCTTGAATTTCTTTGCAAGATGTCAGAAAACTTTCCCACAGCTGCTGTTGGATATGAACTGCATCTCACCTTCACATCTTCTGCTTGAGGAAACTCCAAAGGTTCTCAAAAGGTTTGAGGTCAGAGGAGGATGGTGACCTCACCATGAGTTTCTCCCCTTTTATGCCCCCAGCAGCCAATGACACAGTGGTATTCCTTGCAGCATGAGATGGTGCATCGTCATGCATGGAGATGATTTTGCTACTGAAGGTTCGGCTCTTCTTTTTGAACCATGACAGAAAGTGATCAGTCAGAAAATCCATATACTTTGCTGAGGTCATTTTCACAACTTCAGAGTCGCTGAAGGTGTGATTTTCTCCCTATGGTTTTGGCCCAAATCATGATTCCACCACCTCCTTGCTGACATCACAGCCGTGTTGGAACGTGGTGGCCATCCACCACCAATCTACTACTGCGTCCATCTGGACCATCCAGGGCTGCTCAGCAGTCATCAGTGAACAAGTCTGTTTGAAAATTAATCTTCATGCACGGCTGGGCCGACTGCATAGTGAATAGTCAGTTCATGCACCGCAAGCCTCTGGAGGATCCTTGAGGTTCCAGAGGCACCAGGAGCTACAAATAACTGTTTGCTGCTTTGTAAGGGCATTTTAACAGCTGCTCTGTTAATCCCATGAACTTGTCTAACAGAAACCTTCCTCATTATCCCTTTATCTGTTCAAACCCATCTTTGTTCTGAATCATAAATGTCTTCACAGTTCAGTTTTGGTTAAATATCTCATGTTTTCATACCTTGCCATACAGCACTACACTTTCTGAAGATTTTCGTCAGCAAATAGATCCTTTCTCTTTGCCATACTGCTTGAAACCTGTGGCCTGCTTAATAATGTGGAACATCCTTCTAAAGTAGATTTCCTTTAATTGATTTCACCAGACAAACTATTCAACCAGCTCTCTGAAATTAATCATAGTGACTCAAAGAGCCCTGACACATAATACCATCTATAAATTTAATAGCACAACAAAATATTTTATTTTTATGACACTTAAATACAATTTGCATAATACTTTGGAACACGGTGTAGTAAGGGGCCAATAGTGAGCCTCTTTCAAAGCGCATTAAAATGTTTGTGGTTTGCATTACTGTTTGAAAATGACATGGCAGATGTATTTGCTCGACGATTTATCAAAAGTTCCACATATTCCTGTCAACAGCCTTCACAATCTACAACAACTCTTTGAAGAATTAATGAGTTGCCACATTTAATTTCCCTTTGGGATTACTAAATAACTTTTGAATTTGAATTTGAGAGGATGACATAAAAATGTCATCCAAAAGCAACTTCTAATAAGAAAACCTACTTACCGAGACAAATCAGGGCTGAGACAAAAGTCTTGCTGTTCTCCATGGTGAAGTTTTATTTGCTCAGACTAATCTAAAGTGCTGTTGCTGTGTGCAAGCACTTGTTTTAGTGAGTGCAACTCGTAATCCGCTTTCGGTCTGTCAGAAAACCACAGCATAATTCATCATCCACTCAGCGGTCTTCTTCCTCTGCACAGCAACTTTAACTGTATTTTCTCTTTGCATAAACAACTCAAATTGAGGAACAGAAATAATTATAATAACAACGTTAATATGCTTAAACAATAAGCATATGAACTTCAGTGTTGGAAGAACTGAAACGAAAGTCTGAAACGAAAGTTTTATTGTTCAGTTCAAGTTTCACCTTTATCTGTTAATCCTCGTGAAAAGATTTTTGTTTTGATGATTATGCAAAATATAATGATGTGATGTTTTTATAAAACATGAAAAGCATATTATCAAACTATGGAGTTAATAAATTAGATGTACCAAAGCGTGTTTTTCTCTGAATTCACCTGCAAGCTTCCGTCACTTTGCTTCTCTTGGTCTCTGACCGACAGGGGGCGCCCTAATCTCCTATGTGTCTGTTCAGCACGCAGCATCGCTTCTGAGAAAATCTGAGGCTCTGCAAACGAATAACTTATAAAAGCAGTTGTTGGACCGTCGATGCAGCATATGTATGTTGCATAAAATGAATCCTCCATTTGTTTAAACTATACTGAAATCTACAATAAAGAGTCAAGATGCTGTCAATGGAGTTTGGCCCAGATGAGAAGGAGTCTATGCCATTATTATATGTTTATTTTTAAGTGATGTGGAGTTCTTCAGTGCATGTGTTGGAGCGCTGCCCTGCAAAAAAACCTGGATGAGCCTCCAGCTGGTCTGAATGTGTTTCCGGGTAAAACAGAAGCAGATACATAGTCCATGTCTGAACATTTGAGGCAACCGTATCTTCTGTCATAAGTGATAAAACAAGGAGAAATGATGAATACCCCCTCAGTCAGACAGCAGAACCCTCACTACATCAGGGTTCAGCAGCACATCCTTCTACCTTCACCGCCTCGCGCCGGCGACTCTGTGTGCCAGACAATACTGAGAGAGCTCTTCATGTAAAATCCATTTATCGTCTGGTCATAAACTCTCTTTCCCTTCTATCTGCAGTGCTTGAAGAGGTAATAGTCTGCTATAAAAGCATAGGTCTGTTGTTACATTGTCCTGCGTTTTGTTTGTTTCCCTCTGGTCTTTTGAACAGAAGTGCTGGAAGAAATCCAATGGAGGAAACGGTTGTCCTGCTGTTTATGATCAGCTCTTCACTTGTTTCATCACAAACAGGTGCAACCAGTCAAGTATTCGCAGCAGCCACTTTGTCACCTTGGGCTGCCGACTGCAGAGACTGAAGTGAAAGTTGAGGGGACTGAGGGACAACGTGTTGACCTTTCCCCCTCCCCCCCATGGTAAAGGCTAGACATTGATCAAACTCTCTAGTCTCCTCGTCGTTGTTTTTTCTTTCTTCTCTTTCAGTCAGATCCTCCCATTCCCAGCCTCACACCCCCCTTCACTTCATTGGATCTTATCTAAATGGTTTTGGGACGTTCTTGAGCGACGCAAACAAACACATCTTTAATGCACTCATGTAAGTGAACGGAGGGGAAAAAAACAAAAAAAACAGATGAACTTCTGCAACTTATTGCAACAACAAAGTATCTCTCTGCCCTCTAGTGGCTTTTTTAAAACCTTCACATATAGATGGCAGATAATACAAAAGGCCAGATGTTATTAGTAACACCTTATCAATAATAATAAGATGCATGAAGAGGAGGAAGGTAAGCCACTGTCTTTTCCCTCCTCATCTATTTTTTGTGGGATTCATGTATCAATTTCACCTCCTGTTAATCTCACAGATTTCCATGGAAAACAAAGTCATTCATTTTCTTTGAAACAAAATATTATTTTGAAATTTAGACTCAAGCATATTAAACAATTTGCTGAGAAGACCCTTAAACTTCTGAGAGTGTTTGGTTAAGAGTGAAGAAACACTCTTTACCTCTGAAGAAGCCTTTTGTTAGCAACACTTTCTGATACTTGTGTCGAGCCTCGCCCTTGTCTTCATTACATCAGCGGCACTTTTCTTGTAAGATAATGATGCTTACCTTGTTCACACCTCTACATTCATACAGGAAGTCAAATCCAGGGGTCTCATTTAGCATCATTGGCTCATCTTCTATATAAGCCTGTTTGTCTTTGTCCTGGACAGAAGCCTAATGAGGCGTAAAGCGCACCTTTTCACATGAATGCACAAGTAAAAGTCTGAGTGTCTTTATATAACATAGGGCAAGCTCTGTCAAACTTTCTTTGCAGATGCATGGTTCTTCTTGAAATAATGCAGCAAGTCAAGAGGAGAACAAGATGTTTTTTTTTTGTTCTTTTGTTTTCTGAACAAACTTATTACATAAACACAAAACGAAGCCAAAAAAGGAAAGATACCGTTTGTACTTTACTGGCAGCGATTTACACCATGCTTTTATTCCCTCTTTTAACTTAACAACTTAAGTTAGACAACTTAACAGAAGTTAAGTTGATCCATTTTTGTTCCTGTTTTCTTTTTTCTGTGGACTTTAAGTTGTGTCTTGTGTCCTGAATGTGAAAAAAATTAATAAAGATATGGTGAGATCCCTTTTAAGATTGCAGTTACGACAGAAGATTATTATCAATAATTTAAAAGTTTATTGAAAAATATTTAAGTCTTTTATATTTTCTCTCTCACTTTTTCTGTTTTACTTGGAAAACTATGAGATTTTTTTCTGACCTTGTTACTCTATTTTTCTTCACCCAACCAATAGAATGGCTGACAATCTAAATCTTCTGCTCCGCCCCCATCTCTTCTCTTTCTTTTACTTCTTCTCATGGCTTCTGGCTTCTTTACTACAGGTCGTACATTTTCTCTTTTTAACAAATGTATTGAGGAACAAAGTATTTACTGATCCAGCGCCGACTTTGTGGATTTCCGGTGCATAAACAAATCATCTCGTCCTCAAACATAACCTGCTCCCACGTAATTTGTCAATAATTGATTCTTTTGAGGACAACAAAAGGCAGCCTGAGTACGATCAGTGGTTCTTGATTCAGAAGTGGCACCTTGCACGGTAGAGGCTTTTATTTTTGAGCTCATCGGTCAGAGTTGTTGGCTGGGAAGATTTCATCCGATCACCAGCTGCCATTGTTCTCTTTAACTCCTGTTCTAATTTCCGTCACGTCGCCCGAATGTGTGAGCTCACTATAGATTCAACATGGCTTTATGTTCTTTATCAGGAGATGTGGTAAAGGTTAAATGAGCTGTTTTCATTTGTCTGATCGTGCTCAAAGCCTCGCAGCATCTTCGCTTGATATTTACATGGCATTTCAAGCTCGAAGACAGACTTTTTTTTTTTTTAATATCTTTGATTTTATTTGCGCTAAGCCGGAATCAGTTCATTAAGGTTGATGTATTATCGAAATAGAGGATTTTATTTTCTCCCTCTCTTCGGTTTAGAAGTGTAAAATTTCCCCACTGATTCGCCTCTGCTTAACAGAGAGAAGTTTCTGGCTCTCCTGGCTTTATCATCTCACCTGACTGAAAAAGCAAATGAAAAGTAAGGTGGGGTTGTCAAGCACTTATTACAAATGCAATTTTCTTCCAGCTCTCTGTAAACCATAGCAATAATCCAGGATTATAGACGTCCTTTCTCCAAGTGGCATTGCCGTCCTGCTGCTCTGAGTCATTGACGTGTTGTGTTTATGGCCAAGCATCTTCTACTACATCAATGTTTCGCTGCCAATGTAAAAAGGTGTTTCATGGATTACTTTTCTCTTTCGGTGCCTGCTACTGAAGGTTTAGAGGGCCTTTATTGTCTCTTACACCTGTGGAGAGCCAGTTCAGATGCAATGCTGTCTGGAGACCAGCTGAGCATTTGTCGGATGTGAGTTCGACTGTTTGGTCTTCAAAATCCCAGCATCTTCTATCACTTTAAGAAAGAACAAATGCTCTTTCTCTTTTCGTAATGTCTTAGACTCTTTCAGAAAATGCTGGTCAATGTTTCAAATGAGTACAGATGAAAGCAATACTGTGAAAAAGTGTCATAAAGTTTTAACATTTTTGCTGACAAAGTTCACAAGACCAAGTGGTATCCCTGCAATTCATTTAAAACATTTCACCACTTGAGGATTTTGTCACCGAGTTTTAGTTCATCTTGTTTAGAATTAACATGATACAAGCCATTTCACTTCCAAAATTGGAAAGACAAGAGAACATGACGTTCAAATAAGGCAGACGTGTCTTGATTTTCAAGTCAAGGAAAACTAAATTTACCCATATCAGATAACCAATGAAATAGTTTACAAGTTTTAATGTTAGCTTCTGCTGTTAAAAAAAATATAAAAATGAACATGTTTAAAGCCTGACTTGCACAGATGGATGGACATATGCAGTAAAACATTTGGGATTGGACGTCTGTTTTTGTCTGCTATCAATAACAGTGGGAGTTTGTGGCAACTGTGATGTGTGTTGTGTTGTGTGTTTCTTGTGCCATTGCCAAAGATAAATTTCCATTTTATGTAAGTTTAATGGACAATAAAGGAGTCTAAAGTCTAAAGTCTAAAACAGCAGAGTTCATTTGATTTCACAACAAATCCAAAGCATTCTGTCTCAATGATGTCGACCACCGTGCACCCACTTCATCACCTCATTTCCATGGACATGCCAGAGTCTTACGGGAACATATTTCTTGTGACTGCGAGAGGGATGGAGAGCGTCCACTCTCAGGCATCGCGCACAGCATCACTTGATCGCGCACCTCCCCGCGCGGATGATGTGGTTCGCCGGCGTGGCCATCGCCTCCGTCTACGGGGCCATCAGCGTCCTGGGACTCATCGGCAACATCACGCTGATCAAGACGTTCTGCTCGGCCAAATCCATCCGCAACGTCCCCAACCTGTTCATGTCGAGCCTGGCGCTGGGGGACGTGTTGCTGCTGGTGACGTGCGCTCCGGTGGACGCCAGCCGCTACCTTTCAGACGAGTGGCTGTTCGGGAGAGCGGGCTGTAAGGTCATCCCCTTCATCCAGCTCACCTCTGTCGGGGTGTCCGTGTTCACCCTCACGGCCCTCTCTGCGGACAGGTAAAGCCCTTGTTTCTCTTCATCCGCTGCCTGCGCAAACATCCAGTATGGATCAGCCGAGTGTTGTGATCAGCGCTTCAAAAGTCACTGTTTTGAGTTCACAAAAAAGTGTTTATTTATTTATTTTTTAGCTACTAAGTGATGCTGCTTAGCCACATTTCTTATATTTACTCCTAAACTAAAAGTTTAATGTCATCAAATAAATAAATAATAGGTCTATATGATTCAAAGGTGTTGGATAATTCTTTAAACATAAACATCCACGTAAATTAGACATTCTTTCCAGTTTTATTGTTGTAAAATAATATTTTTTTTTATTATTATTTTTTAAATCACCATTGTTTCTTTTACAGAGCATTTCATTCACTGAATTGTGTCTGAGCTTTTTCCTCCCTCTTCTGCCATTTGCCTTGAAAACTGATTAAGGTCCAACATTATGGAGGTCTCTCTAAACCTTCCAGTACTGTCAAAAATAAATGTCAGTACTGACAGGCCGATTAAATCTAGCCGATCAGCTTTACATTTAGCTTCATGTTTGATCCAGCAATGTCAGGGGAGGAGAAAAATTGTGTTTGACAGTGTTTCTTTGTGGTGGCACATATTACAAACAGTTAATAATCAGTCAAAAAAAAAAAAAAAAAAAAAAAAAAAAAAAAAAATAAATAGGTGTGCATTCAAACTTTGTTACAGAGATAGAAAACATGTCGCTTTACACGTTCATTTCCCTCTGGCCGATTATTTAACACGATATAACATAAAATATTTTCACCCTGAATGTGGATTTTATATATTTTCTTTCCCTTTTTGTTGTTTGCAAAAATGTTTACCACACTGAAATATTGGTGACATTCTACCTTTAATGGCAGATGAAATTAAGCTTCACAGTGCTTCCTTTTCTTTCACATTTTATTACTTTCCAGCCTTGACCCAAGGCACATGAAATCAATCCTTTCCTGAAAATTATCCACACGTAGCCCATCATGACAATGCAGAAAAAAGTTTTTGTGGCTTTTGCAAATTTATTACAAACATTTCAATGCTCAATGCTTTGTTGATCCATAAGACAACCTCCAGTCTTTTTTAATATAAAACTCTCCATCATCATCATATTTGAAATGGTTTCCTTAACAAATATCAAACAGGTTTACTGTGCTTATTTTTAGACAGATGTCATACAACGATTGTAAAAGTGTTTTGGCAATTCCCTCTGCAACACCGGCCATTCCCTGAAAATACTTGTTGCTCCTGCGTCTGTACGTCCCAGTGATGCTTTGTGAACAGCATCGCTGTTGATGTAGGTTTTTCCATGCTGGGGCTTATCACCTTTCTTCTGCCAAACTCACCACAAGTCATGCATTGAACTGGCCAAGGTGATTATGCAAATGCAGCACAAATACAGACACTCAGCTGTGTAAATGTCAGCTAATGAAGAAGTTGCACTCATGACATTGTCAGGACCTCGAATAGCCAGGAAACTCAAATTCAAAAATACTTTATTAATCCCAAAAGGGAAATTACCTACCATTCCTCTCATGTCAGTCAAACGGTATATCTGAACAAGTTTTCACTATTATGGCAGTCAGTATGCAATTTACTGTGGTAAATTCAAGTCTCTCTTTCAGGTTGCCTGGCACAGGCCACACTATTGTCCTGACATAAATGAAGAACGGTGGAGCCAGGGACTGATCGCTGAGCTATTGATTGTGTTGATTATCACGAAAGTGCTCCATTTTTACTCGCTGTATTACCTCATCCTTTGGCGGCTTAGAGGCATAAAAGCAACAATCTTCCACCCCACCTTGCAGCATACCCCACATAGAGAGAAAGAATGATGTTCCAGTGAAAAAGGTTTTTATGTTATGTGCCTCAGACAATAAATTCCAATTCTCTGGCTTAGAAAAAAAAACCCCACACACTTTTAGGTGCTTCAACGTGAATTACGAATTTAGTCAAAAATAGAGGTGTGAGTTCTTATACACATATACCTAGTAAGTGACGTACATTTTTCCTGCAATTTAAAGCACTTACCAAATGAAAAAGTGCCCATATGAAAGCTCAACCAAGCCTACTGACATCTGACACGTTTATAAATAGAAAGATTTATTGCCGTTGTACACAACTGGCTTTGCTGCAAGTACAACAAAATTACAGATGCTACATTCAAGAGCTAATTGATCCTGCTATTAAAAATAAAAGAATGAGAGAAGCGTTTTTACATGTTCCCATGGATTTCTCTGAAATCTCTTTAATTAACAATTAAAACTATTTGTTATGTGTCTTTTAATCAGGTACAGGGCCATTGTGAAGCCCCTTGATCTTCAAAAATCGACCGCCACAACCAGCATTGTCCTGCGAGCGGCATTCATCTGGGTCTTCTCCCTCATCTTGGCGATCCCCGAGGCTGTGTACTCGGACCTCCACACCTTCAACGTGACCTCGACAAATGAGAGCTTTGTTACTTGCGCCCCCTACCCCCACGCCGGGAAACTGCACCCTCAGATTCACTCCATGGCCTCCTTCCTCATTTTCTACGTCATCCCCCTGTTGGTGATAAGCATGTACTACACCTTCATCGCCCGCAGCCTTTTCAAGAGTGCGTCCAACCTCCCCATGGAGGGGAATGTCCATGCAAGAAGACAGGCGAGTGTTAAGTTGCATACCAGCTTTGATTGTAGTTTTCTTACAACAACTTGCTGAAAATGTCCATGTTCTCAAAGGAACACTATCCAATCTGCCTTTCTGACCATTATGCTCTTTTTGAAATGGTTCAATCAACAGGTGGAATCCAGAAAACGCTTGGCCAAGACAGTTCTTGTGTTCGTTGGTCTCTTTGCAGTGTGCTGGCTGCCGAGTCACGTCATCTACTTATATCGCTCCTATCACTATTCCCAGGTAGCCATGGAGAACATTGTCATTGCTTTTGGTCTAGCTAAAGTTTAGTTCAGTTATTTATATTTTTCACCTGACATGCTGCATGTATCACATAAAGTTCTCAAACAAAGTCAAAAAATAAAGACATAAAAAAATACACCTCCTGACAAGATAGTAATTTGAAGTCATTTTTAGCCAGATTTGGTTTAGATATCAATGTAATCTGAAAATGCACCAGTGAATACTGGTGTTGTGTACATACCGTATTTGTGGTATAAGAGTTTAGTTCAACTTTCCATTATAATCAGTCAGGATTGTTACTTAGAAGGTTGGTTTTTGCCTTGGATGGTTTTCCTTTGAGGATTTTCAGTTTGGGTTTCAATCTAACACTTTAGTTGTCTTTCTATGACTATAGTCCTGCTGTTCCAAAATGACAAACACAAGTAAATCATTTGTTTTTAAGGGGATATCATTCCTAACAGGAATAATTAAAATTAGCAATGCATTTTGACAAGCATAACATTTATTCTTCACAAATAAATAAATGTGTGAGCCGGTCATAATGTGCTACTCCTGAAACAATGCTGTTGAATTGCCTGCTTGGTTTGCTAAGCCTTTTTTCATGAACAAACAACAATAAAAAAAAAGCGTATTTAGTCTCAACATGTTTGACTGACATACGTATGAAACACTAACATGTAAAAGAAATCAAAAAAAAAAACTTAAGAAATGGACAAAATACTTTTTCCCACTGCTGCACATACGTATAATCCGTTTCTTCCTCTCCTCTGCCAGGTGGACACGTCTCTGGGTCACTTTGTGTTCAGCGTTGTTGCTCGGATTCTGGCCTTCACAAACTCCTGCATGAACCCGTTTGCCCTTTACCTGCTGAGCAAAACCTTCAAGAAGCAGTTCAACCAGCAGCTGTGCTGCTGCTGTCATTTCATGTTCAAACACTCCCCACAGAGCCCAACACATTACAACACACGCATGACTTCAGTCCACAGCACACGCCACTCTGTGGCAAGTCTTACAATGATCAATGGCAGGCAGCTCTGTGAGGAGGACTACGTGTAAAAGTGTTTGAGAGAGAGAGAGAGAGATGTGCATTTGTGATCTTTTTCTCCACATAAAAAGCTAAACGCATATAGAAAATCTATACTTTTAAAAACACCATAGAGAGTTCTGTGTTGATGTCTTTGTGTGAAATGTTCGGTGTAGACTTGCGATTGTGCTTGTGAAATAATTTCAGTGCTGTTTACATTTTTTCAGATTTTGTTTTTTACACTTGTAAAGTTTCTGGGCTGCATTTATACATTTGGGAAGAAGGCCTACAATCTGTTCATCTTAAGAGTCACGTACAGTTTTGCAAATGATGTGGTTCATGATCAATTTGTGCTTGCATAAATCTACCAGTTTGATTTTTAATGAATCTTCTTATGGTCTATTCCTAAAATACCATAAAATATAAGCAAAAAAAAAAAAAAATAGGCATTGGTTAATCAGCTGTAAGCAGTTTTTGTATTTTGATGGACAAGGCATTGAAGAAATATATGAGAGAAAATCTCAACCTCCAAAGAAACGGAGGAAGAAATTACATGCAGCTAAATCGCAATCTCAGAACACATTAAAACTTATTTAATTTCCAAAATACTTATAAAATAATGAATCATTAGTTAGTTTTAAATGGTGGTTAGTGTTTTAAAATGTTGTAATATTTCATTAGAGTTTTTTTTTTCTTTCTTTCTTTCTCACCCTCGACTTGATCAGGATCATTCCATGGGTTCTGAGTTACTTCAAGTCCAAATTTTCTCTGGCGTGAGTCAAACTGGGAAACAATCCACAAAAACCGTCCAGGGAGTTGGGCCAGATCTCCCAGCCACAGAAAGGCAGGCTGGTTCAAACAGCTGTTTGGTTTGAGACCCGGCCCGTTTCACAAAGAGTCGACCCAACAAGATCAGGAGAATAAAGCAGATCACAGCTTTTTTATTCTCCTGCTGTGGAGTTTCTGATGAGCTAAGGTGCTAACAGGAACGCTGAAGAACTCACTGTTTTTCCTTCTCCTAATTTTATTTCTTCAAAATATCATTAGATAAAACAATTTGATGGTTAGACTCTGGAAAATCGTCTGAGTGAGAGAGAGATGGAAATAAACAACAACTTTTGATTAAAGTTAAACTTTTAGTTGGCATAGATAATATCTGAGACTTAATATTTTTAATTCCTATTTTTTTGCAGGATAAAAATTGTAGAGCATGTTATTTATATTCTGTTTATTACACCAGTAGGAAATACATGTTGATGTGACAATAATGAATGTATTCGTTGACTATGTGCAGTTCATTTGTTTAGTGAAATACACCTTTATTTTGACAAATGCCCAGAGCCTCATCTCTTCTTTTAATTGCAATAAAATTATTCATTGTCTTAGGTGAAGAATTCATAATCCAAAGAACAATTATGAGATTGACTGAGACTGAAGTCAGTTTATGTAAATTAAGTTGTGCACACTAGTTTATCAAACCATACAAATAAAAATTTGCAGACACAAAACCTGTGGAAACTGCGACATAATTAATTCAATGTTTCTAAAAATAGAAAAGCTCAAGCCATCTTATGTGAGTGTGTAATGCAGTCTGTACTATATTTGTACAGATTTAGTATTTGGCCAATCTATTTGAAGTCTAAAATGTAAATTATACTGAGTAAAGTATCTTTTTAATTGCATTTAGCCATTTTATTTAATTGCAACCATTGTGATAAAAATAATGCCACTTTTGTTAGATCTATAGGTTTTGTTGGCTTTGTTATGTTCTTGATGATTTATTTTGATATTTCAAAACAGGATGTTTTATGGACAGCATTTCCGAGTGAAGATAAACAAAGTAATAGTCTGTTTTGTTTTTGTTTAGGACAATAAATCAACATCCTGCAAAACATGACATCACAGGAAAGGTGTTAAGAAACTTCAACCAAGAAATAATGCAACAGAAATACAATTAGTGCAACATAAAACCTGTCAGAGATATTTTAGATGTTGTACGTTCCAGGAACCAAACCTGTTATTTCAGCTCCCCTAAAAGACCCTCTTCCAACAACACATGCAGCCAGCTGACTCGTTATTAATGCTGATGAATGGAGCTTAATGCGATGATCTTCATCCGGTGAGACAAGGTTTCAGTGGCACGTTAAGATATTTTTAGGTCTTTTAAAAATACAGAGGAGCGCTATTTCGCATCCCGTCAGCCACTGTTTGTCGATTTGCCAACAAATGTGCCCAATGTTGGAGCTAAATCCACTGGAGCCACTTCTGCTGTATCACCAACATGCAAGAAGTTACAATTTATTCACACAATTGTGACAGAAAACCTTAGCCTGATGTTCTCATTGTTAGCTGGTTTGGTTAATGAACAAGCTTCTGACCACCGTCAGCCTCATCAGTGGGGTCCTGCAGCAAGCCTGTGTGTGATTTTTGCACATTTGGTGATGTCTGCCCACAGGATGAGTCTTTTCTTGACCCACTGTTTCTGCTTTGGTTTGTTGCCTTTTGTCATTTTACATTTAAGTCTTTTGGGGGGGTTTTCGTTTGTTTTTGTTTTTTAGAAATGCTCTAGAAATGAACACAGCAAGACCTTCAGGGACAACACATTATGCATATGCCTGACAAAACTGACAGTCTTTTCAGGGGAACAAAGGCATCTTTCTTACACCTTTATTACAAAAGATTCACAGTATTGCCAATTAAAAAGGCCCACTGGCCCACAGGGGAAACTGTGAGCCAGCAAAGACTCAACGCCGTGTGACTGTCACTGTGAGACTTTCAACATGTTTCCTGGAAGCATCAAGTTCTGCCTGGTTTTTGGTCATAAATGTATATATATAAAAAATGTCAAGAATCAGAATGTACTACTAGTTTGTTTATACAATTATTCCTTGAAACAGTTGCTTATATGGAACATTAGCAGAAAGAGTTCAACTCAGGTAAACATCAGGAACATTAAAAGAAAAAGGAGTTCTCCAATTCTACAAGAAGAGGGAGACAAAATTCTTCCTTTTGTCGCTGCTAGCAGCAGCTGACTCCTTTCAGTTTGCCCTTTTTGAAAGGAAGAATAAAAGAGAAACATATTTGCTCCTCAGGTTTGAAATATTTTGCACTCATGACAGAGATGACTGCCTTCAGACGCTGCAATGTCTGACCTTTTGATGAATCACAAAAATCAATTAGGAGCCTTGTACAACAGGGATGTACCAACATCACGCCTTCCTCTTCACATTTTATTGACTGGAAGCATTGTTGTGGAAAGACATTTTACGTGAAAATCAATCCTTTTTTTTCCTGCTTCAACAGCAAAATGAACAGAAAAACAAATGTTGGCTGTGACCGTTGAGACTCTCTGAGTCTTTTGCTCACCCTGCATGATCTTGGCTCTGTTAAAGGAGGCATTTTTAAATTTTAACAGAGACCACTCTCCACATTTCCATTAAGAAATCTGTTTTATTGTGCTCTTTCAAATTTCTCTAAACAAGACTTTATTTATTACTATTTTTTATTTCCTAAATGTAATCAACTCTGATTGCAGAAGTTTACTTAAGAAGCTTTTTCTTCAAGCCGTTTTTGACTCAGAAGGGCGATATAGCCTGTTTATGACCACTAAAGTTAGCCCAGTTACTGATTAAGCTATAAAATGGCACTGTGTGGCTGGAAAACATTGATTTAGTTTTGAATCACGTTATAATGTTATTTTCTCATCACAAACATACCTGGAGTGTTTCTTGAAATTCTTTCATGCATATTTGAGGAATCCTTTTGTCCCCAGTGGCAGCCATTTGCAAGTGCCGCCTGTTTACTCTATGCTCTTTCATATCTGTGCTCGATATATATATCTTATGGAAATGGTAATGAATGTGGAGACGCCTTCTTTTTCTACATTTTTTGACACAGTCCTGCTCAGTCATTGGTAATAAAGAATGAAAGAATAAGCGCAACTTTGATTCTGAACACGGAGTTCTGGGCTAACTTGATGTAAACAGCAGAATATGAGAAAAACAAAGATGTCAGCCGTTTTGAATTAAAAAAATAATCTTTTATTGTGTATACTACACCTTCAGCACACAAAAAATGAATGCAATATCATACACATTCATACATTGTACATTGATTAAAGCCTAATCCTGTCATGTTAAACCAGCCTAATAACGTGGTCAAGTGAGTTAATATAATTAAAGTGATTTGCATAAATAAGACTAAATAAATTATGGGACATTTCATCTTAGTCATTGCTCTTCATCGAGCAGCTTGTCGTAATTGTTATGTCCAGTGAAGCTCTACTTGGGCTCTGCACCTGCAAGGCAAAGAGCAATCAATCATGATCACGAGGTACAAAGACGAAGCCTGTCAGACTTATATTTCCTATGGATTAAACTGAGCTCAGTGGCGGTCTTAGAAGGAGCACAATTTTATGTACAGAAAGCAAACTTTGTTTTTTGTTTCTCTTGACTCAAGCAAGTGTATTATTGCCACAACATGAGTGAAAAGTATTTCAAAAAAGTCTTTCAGGCAGGTTAAATTAATCAAAGCAAAACAAAGGTTTTATACATAATAGTGATTTTGTAGGATCAGATTTTATAGGTCTGATCCTACTAAAGTTGAACTTGATAATTTTTTTTTTTCTGTAATGATGTGTTTTCACTTAGGCAATATTTGATGGAATCGAAAGAGTGAAGATTTGGAAAAACAAGGGAGTTTTAGATCAAACTCACGACAACTTCTACCTGAATAAGTGTTCGTCAAATTCCTGTGGGTGCCCAGACAATCGGCTGAGGTCTGGGCAGACATTCACAACGCTCCACGTCTATCTCACAGTCCGACAACCAGGACCGGAGGGGAAGCTCTGCACAAAAGATATTACAGTTGCAATAGTGGTAGTGATAACATTAAAAACTCAACAAATTCCAGGGGCATATTCCTGCATGGTGAACCCTTCCCTTAATATGGGAAATTTCCCCTCATCCACCACCAGGGGGAATCAGGAGATTGAAGAGGATTTAAAAAACCCACAAGAAAACATAAGCCTTTGATTCTGGAACATGTCGAAAGACTGAGAAATATTTCACCAAAGACAAACCTGATGTACTGGAGGGGTAAGGTATGCATTTTTCACTCGAACAATCCCAAATCCATCCACTAGCACAAAGTCTCCCAGAGTCCTCTGCTTCCAACATCTGTCTCATCAGAGGGCAGCTAAACCACAAGGGGGAAACATGAACTCCTACAAAGGTGACAGCAAAGGGTTTTGAGGCTTTCTCTACCCACCCACTGCGCCTGCGTTGCTGAGCGTTGCGTCGAATTATTGCCGGCTCCATGCAGCTGCATGCGGTGTGGTTTGCGACTTTTATCAGCACGGGTTCTGGTACAAGTTTAAAAGGTGAAAAGCTGAAAATCTAAATCACAAAGAGTTGTTAAATTCAACTACGGAAAGCTGCTTTTAATCCTTCAAAACTCAATCGCATTGTGAGCTACACACCGTTTTATTCACATATACAGTCGACGTATTCCTGCAGGTTAGGCCCTCGTCGTTGCAGCAGCCACCACACCTGTCAGTAAGAGCTTATCAATGACTGACATGATAATATGGCAGTAGGGATTTTTTTTCCCACCGTAAAAGTGATTAAAAGTTGGATTACACGAACTTGCACACAAAACTCACCTGTGAACAGATACACAGGGTGGCTTGAAGAAAACTGAGGTATGAGAGTCCAACTCCTGGGCCACATTGATGCAAGTCTCCCTGGGCATGCACTGAATACGCTGCCACTCTTCTTCTATAGCTAAAGAAGGAAAGCAATGATGAATAGTACTACAAACCCAAATCCAGCGATTTGCACATGATCCAACCTTTAAGTATCTCCATGCTAAACGGTGTTGCTGCGTAGCGTGTGGAGCGGTGCGACCCGACCGAAGATGGAAAAGAGGAAGCCTCTTTTTGGACTTGTGGCGGCTGCAGCTTCAAGCGACACTTCCACAGCTTCCAGTCTGGGAAGTCTGTGAGTCGCAGTAGCTGGTCCAAACTGGAGGATGAGCGGACCTGCTTCTCCCACAGTCTCCTTGCCCCCTGGGTTCAAGAAAACACATTGAAACATTGTAAAAATTCAAAAATTGCTTTGCAACCATTTTTAGACTGATAAATAACTTAGTCCAGACTTGCATTTTGTCATTTCCATGTGAAACCACCAACTGCATGCAGGTGTTTTTAAACTAAATCTGTCTGATTATTGTTAAATCAATAATTAAGATTGATTTAACAACACTTACTAATTGTTAAGGGTGTAGCACCTTTTATATTAAACACATAGCATCGCCAACAGTATTTACAAATGCTAAAACAATTAAAATGTCAAGACACGTGCTGGATGTACAAACAGCAACAACATGTTTTAAGCTGGCTGTAACTTTCTTGCTGGCAACCCTCACAAAGAAGTTTTAAAGTTGGGATTTAAGGGCATGAGAAACCAATAAACCTCATGTCATGCTACCACAGGAAGGCTGACCAAACCAGAGCCACTGAAACCCCCATTGTTTGATAGAATCTAAAGTGCTTCAGTGTAACTAAACAGCCACTCAGATGCCACATCATAAATTGCTTTTTGTGAAAGTAATTGGTCCACATTTTAAATGGTCAAGCATCAAAACTGAGCAAGAAGGAAACTGGAAATAAGACCTTCCCAGACTAATTTCTGAGAAAAAATATGATCCAATATGGATCATGTTGAGAAACGTGAAATAATCAAAATGTTTGGTGTATTTCCCCTCCAGCATAAGATGAAATTGTTTGTTGTGACTGACATCGACTACCAGAGTCAAAGTACAGTTTTTGCCTATAGAAAACACTGAAACTGAAAGAGTTTACTTGATAACATGCTTGCATAGTTTGTAATAAGTACCAATGAAGCCAAATGCCTAACATATTCCTACCTGGTATTCTTGTTAAAGCTAAACAGATTAGCATGGTTACTGTTAGGAGTAAACATGTGAGGGAGACCAGTAGCTGGGACTTTAGATCAAGAAGCCATTAACCATAAAAATGTGACTCTATTATCTCTCCTATGAATATTTTGTTTTGTTTTGTTATCAAAAAACACCGTGCTTCATTGTCCATGTTAAGCTGAACATTCATATTTATGTGTACATCTATATGTTAGAAAGGGACAAGTTTTGATCAGGAGCTCAGGGCAGCCTTGGGTCCGAAGAACATAAACTCAGTAGAACATGGCAGCCATAGTGTGACGCAGGTCGGACTTATGAATGTTGTTTGTATTTTCAGAAAAACAGTACAGAAAATTTGCAAACACCGCATGTCTAGTCATCACTGTTGTTTGTGTGTGCAATACATGCATTAGTCTTCTGCACACGGAATAAAACCTACAACAAAACCTCCAAATATTATGCAAAGGCTCATAAATGAACTCACCCGGTTGCCACCTTCCCTGTGCATGCTGGAGCTCATGTTTATCCAACCAAGCTCCAGCAGCAAGAAAAAGATCCAGCACAGACTCTTCTTCTTCATCGTCCACGGCTGACTCTCCTTGTTTTCTGTGAGCAGGGCTGTGAAAGCTCCGAGAGTTTGCTGCCTCTCCAAATGCTGGATCAGCTGAGAGTCTCAGACCACACACTTTGTCTTTTCACGACTCATCTGCGTCAAAAGAAAGAAAGAAAAAAAAAACCTCTTGATCTTCCAGCTGCATGTAGCGTGTGCGTGCGTGTGCGTGTGCGTGCGTGTGTGTGTGTGTTTGAGCCAACCTGTTGCAGTGACCAAGTCAGCTATGAGCCAAAAGGAGAGATGGGCTTTTAACCAGGACGTTCCTGCTAAAGCTTTGATGGAGAAGTTGAGGTTTCCAGTCAGATAATGAGGCTACTAAATCTGCTGAGTAAAAAAACTCTTTACTACTATTTTAGGGCTTCCAACTTTACAGCTTTGCTCCCTTAGATGGCCTTAATTTTTATGGGGAAACAATCCTTTGTGATAGTCGCTACAAAATTTAGTTTTGACAGTTTCAGGAGCTGCTGGTCTTACAGCACCAAGACATATGTGACATATCTATTTACTTATCAATTTCATTTCTATCATTGTCAACTCTAGACTTACAGAGCCGGTCCAGGACCAGGGACATGTGTTTTAAATGTGATCCAGACCACCATAATGTGTGACGGGAAATAAGATGCCAGCACCACACCCGTCTCCTAGACATCCTACTCTTCCAGACCCATTCTGTTTAGTATTTAATTTGCTGAAAATGTGCACAGTCTTCCTCCCACAGTCCAAAAACATGACTGTCAGGTTAATTGGTCTTTCCAAATTCTCCCTATGTGTGAGTGTGTTTGTGGATGGTTGTTTGTCCTGTTTGTCTCTGTGTTGCCCTGCAACAGACTGGCGACCTGTCCAGGGTGAACCCCGCCTCTCGCCTGGAACGCAGCTGGAGACAGACCAGCAACTCCTGGCCCCGTTAGGGAGAAGGGTGATCAGAAAATGGATGAATGGTGCACACACACTCACACACATTCACAAAAACAAAAGCTTCACAGTGCCGCAGCTGGTAGCACAGTTGATTGCAGCAAGAAATTTCTAGGTTCAAATCCCAGGCTGGGGTCTTTATGCATGTAGTTTGCATGTTCTCCCTGTGGGAGCGTGGGTTCTCACAGGGTGCTCTGGCTTCCTTTCACAGAGCAAAAACGTAATTGTTAAGTTAGTTGGTCTCTAAATTCTCCCTAGGTTGAGCGTGCCTGGTGGTTTATCCGGTCTCCCTCTGTGTTTGTGTTGCGTTGAAATAAACTGGCAGCCTGTCCGGGATGTCAAACCTTTAAATATCTCCAGGCTAACCGGTGTTACTGTGTGGAGCGGTGCGACCCGACCGAAGGTGGAAAAGAGGAAGCCTCTGTTTGGACTTGAGGCGGCTGCAGCTTCAAGCGGCACTTCCACAACTTCCAGTCTGGGAAGTCTGTGAGTCGCAGTGGCTGGTCCAAACTGGAGGATGATGCACAAAATAATAAATCAATAACGGGCATATGCTGTGTCGTCTGTACCTTCAGATTACACCAGACTGTTTTGCTGAAGAAGTTTGGCTATGAATAATTATTATCTTGTTCAATTATTAATAAAACTAGGAAGTTAGAGAGTCAAATAACAAAAACTAAACCTACTAAAGGTAAAAGATTAAAAATATGAAAATAGAATTGATTAAATAATGCAATAATGTCACATTCCAGTACAATAAACCAAATTTACTTCATGAGGTATTTTTAGTACGTTAATTTCAACTGATTCAGAGTTGTATTCTTCATACAAACACTGGATGTATGCAAAAAATTAAACATTGAAAGAAAAAAAATTAATTTAGTACCATTTAGTATGAAGTTGAAACATAAAATCATCCATCAGAGTCAGCTGGTTCTGATTTAAGTCAGACTACACACAGAGTCAGAGACTTGACATTCAAATAGCTGCTTTAGTCTCAGCATCCCTCCTCATCCTCTGGTGTCATTAAAACATCTGGTCGTGATTACAGTCAGTGAAGTGATTCTTCAGGATAACAAAGGACAGTAATCAAATATAACAAGATTTTATAGCAGAATATTAAAATCAGTTCAAAAAGAACAACAAAGCCTGTGAAAATAAGTCCAGTGTCTGGAAGCGTCTGTTCTCATGCAAAGGGAGTTCCCTGAACCTTCAATGGCTTCCCAGTGAGAAACATCAGGAATTTCTCCACCGGGTCAAGCGGTTACAACCATATAACAGTTAAATTACATGTTACTGATAC
Organism: Poeciliopsis prolifica; assembly: GCF_027474105.1. Taxonomy (NCBI): domain Eukaryota; kingdom Metazoa; phylum Chordata; class Actinopteri; order Cyprinodontiformes; family Poeciliidae; genus Poeciliopsis; species Poeciliopsis prolifica. The sequence continues at coordinate 4,211,941 of NW_026562396.1, forward strand.
GCAGCTTGGTACGGTCATATTTTCTACGTGATTTGGTGATGTTATGCAAATAAAAACACCATTAGCAAGTCACAGTAAGAAGTGGTCAAGTTTTATAGTGTAATGCATTCTGATCCAGTTGAACTCACTCGACATATTTCTTAAATATAACATTAAAACTGTAAAGTTTCCTCAGAAATACTTTTGGAATATCCTTCAGCAAAGTCAAACATAAAGGGTCAGGATGTTGGTAATGAAAACTGAAAAAAGCTCACCAACAACAACACAGAAATGAAGCAGGTCCATCCTGTCAAACAAAGAAATGTTATTATAGAGCAATGAAGAATTCGGCTATGATTAAAAAATGACAGCTTCGATTCCCTGCAATAAACAGAATTCTGACATTTTATCATCTCATTCTGAGGGGGGAAAAAAAACACAACGCTGACCAAAAAGACCTTGGACCTTTTGGGAAAGTATACCCAACTACTCAACTTCCAGAATCTCATTTTTCAGCTACAAAGCATGATGGATGGTAATTTTGTGAAGCAATTATCTGAGGCCATGAGGAAGTATGTACCGAAACACTAAATTCAGTTTTGGTCCGACGCAGCGGACCAAAACTTACTGTTCTGTTTTCTCATAATGTAGAAAATAAAATCTGATTTTGGAGTTCATCAATCATCATTCCTTCCGCCTCTAAACACATAATGGCCGATCCTCTCTGCCATGAATGATCGCAGTGTTTATGTTGTAAACCACACAACACCGTGACATACATGTCAGCGGGAGAGTTTTCCCAGGAGTTTGGCTCGGTGTGTCTTGAACACCATGAAGGGCAAAAAACACATGTGACCACATGTCCACCGTCTGACTTCGCTCCGACCAGGCCAGACACTTTAGACTCAACTGGCTTTGAAGAATTCACAGTTTTACCCATTCTTGTCTTCATACTTTAGATCTTGCGATCTCCAGGCTTAAAATCTTGGAAATCCCCAAACTCAGTCAGGGTGGAGTTCCAGATGATATCTAGCAAAGTCCCTAGGAGTGAAGGTGCGTGTTTGTTTGTGAAATAATCTTCATATTTCAATGGCATATTCATCATCAAATAAACATAAAACTTGTTGCTCCTAAAGCTTCTCTTTTGATCCAATAAGCAAATACCTAAACGCATATGCTTTTTTTTGTTGTTTTTTTTGTCTGTGTGTTACCGAACAGGGCTGCCTGTTTACCACAATGTTTGACCGCGGTGGTTGGAAGGATTGTTTGGAAAAAGGAAGCTGGAAATGAGGAACAGATTCTTTTGGCGTGTGAACGATAACTTGCAGTTTTGTGGCGTCTACTAGTTGTTTTCCTACGTATGTGAACAGCGGTGGATTCTGAGTTGGCGTCTCGTTGGGAAAGTGTGAACTGATGACAAACTGTGAGGCTGAGAGTGAAGCATAACTGCAGGCTCATACACTCACCCATTCTGCTCACCCATTCGACTGGGTAGGCGTTGTTGTTTTATAAGTTTTATCAAAACGTAAAGTCTAAAGTCTTAATAGTCACACCACTACTTTTTTTTTTTTCAGTGGAAGATCAAACAGCTGTAACAGCAGTAGTTGTATAATCGTGACTCACTACTGAAACAATTTTAGGACCCTTAAAATAAAGGTTGATTTAAAGCCTTTTAACTTTTAAGTCAGAAAGTGTGGAGAGTGGGGTACGCACCAAACAAACTGCTTACATCAACCTGAAGTTGTCGAATAATTTATTCCAAAAATGTATTCAAAAGACTTGTTGGCGCTTTTGTAAGCTTTCAATTGCCTTGTTCACATACAGAAAGAGTTTGATGCAGAATTTAGTACATAATTATGAAAATTGTAAGTCTAAATCTGCCACGAGAAAACATTTACATCTGATATGTTGCCTTTGAATGTATGTGTGTTCTTTCCAATACTGGCTTCAGATTAAATGATGCAGCAGGTTGCAACTTCGATTGCTTCTCGTCAATGATTCGTTAAAGAATTGCTTTGTCATTGCGAAACCTGCATTCATGCATTCATTTCTCTTCTGCGGCTGTCAGATGGAACAGGAAGAGAGCTTAAGGTTGCAGGCTCAAAGGTGACCATCTGTGTAAGGGAGGGAAGCTCCAGCTCCAGCAGTGAACTGTGTGTGATCCATCTCCACAGCTGTGTGATTTCAAAAGCTGTGTGAGGGTCAGCTAGCATGCCTTTGCTTGCAGAAAGCATGCCTTTGCTTGCAGGGAGATTGGAGACTCTATCGAATCAAATCAAACGAAAGTTGGAAGTTGAGCAGTCCTGGATTTTAATGACAACTTTGGATGTTTTCTTACATTTACTTCAAAGACCACACTTCTATTTAATAATAGAGTTTTTTTTTTTTTAAGCTGTCATAGTCATTCCAAATCCGCTGTCAAAAGTGTGTGATTTGTAAACGCTGTAAAACGATGAACGTATGGGACTCAGTTGATTTTGATCGCCATCTAGTGTTTAAATATCAGTTTCACTGTGTGCTGGTGTCTGGATTTAGCTGCTCTGCTCAGTGTCACTTTTCTATCAAGAAAATGTGCCATTCATGTGCTATAAAGTTTTGGTTTTATAAAAAATATATCAGCATATATATGAATATCTTTACACTGTTTCTTTGTGACAAAGTGTAAACAATCTAAAATGAAATGTATTTGTTGCCATTTGTTGTATCTTTGGATGAAATAGCTATCTCTGAATAGATTTTAATTACGTGATAAAATTCATAATGTCGATCGGAGCATCTTACAAAAATTTGATTCCTGCAAGGGCATATTTTGACTGAATCTAAGGGATATTTATCTAAGTCACTCAGTAATCCTTGAAGTATTTATTACATATGAAGTATTGTATGTTGAGCATGTTCACTTATGTAACTAGATATTTATGTAAATGGGATATTTGCATAAATATCCCATTTACGGGATATTTATGTAAATTGCTGCGTCATTTCTCGAACACTTAGCAGAACTTTAGGACGCAGGTTTGTACAAATTGAGTCGTATATTATCATCTCTGATTCAGCTGGAAACATTTTCCAAACTGGTTCCGACAGGAAATACAATCCTTCCAGATGTGGTGTCCAGCCTCAAGGCTGTCCTGCATGTTTTAGATGTTTTCCGTGTCAGGACAATTATTTAGAGGTAATTGAGAAGTTTAACACAGCTGTGTTGGAGTCTAAGACATGATGGACACCAACTGCTGAGGACAGGCGTTGGACACTCCTGATGAAGACTGACGGATTTGTGACTCATGTGCAACAGAATGTCCCGCCTCAAAAAGGAACTGTTCATTCTGCATAGTCACGCAACTGACCAGATAAAGCCAACTTCCAGAGGCACGCCGAAGACAACGAAGTCTTGTTGTCAACTACGCAGGATGTCTCGCCAGATTTAGACAATGTTTCTTTTCTTTGACCTTTCTACCATCCCCACACTCCTAGTGTATGTCAAAAAAATATTATAATTTTTTTTCCTGGGTTTCACATAGATAATTAAGACAATCAAGCCAGTAGATGGTGGACATAAATGTCCAAAACAAACAAATTTCCAGGTTTTACAATAGTAGCACAGTATGGAAATATGTGACATTGACCCATGCCATTAACTGGCCTGTAGAGGGCAGACTAAAGCCATTCCAAGAGTAGCATTGTGGCTCTCTGGTTGGACAAACTTTATGCAACGTTCTTCAGAATCAGAACATTTTGGGTTTTATTTCTTGGTGTCTTTAAACAGTTCCACACTCTGGGACAGTAGGCTACACAATCATAGGCAAGACAGATGCAGAGAGAACAGTCACGGTCACCCGTCACAAGGAGGGGAAAAAAATCACGCTCAATAAAAAGAAGAAAGATTTTTAAAAATGCAATAAGTGCTAATTAATAATCATATCGTTAAGATCAATTATTTGCACTACCGCAGGTGTGAAGGCAAATAAAACAGGTGAAGATAAGAAGGTATTTTTCTTTAAATCAACCAATAACATTGATTACAGAAACCATGTAGTAAAGATTACATGGACTATAACACTAAATTGGGTGTTATGAATGAACCCGCCATCTTGAGCTCTCAGGATCAGTAGGGAGTCGCAGCAGTCCTCGTGCCCAAGCGCGTCACGTGACGTGGCTGCAGCGCACCGCTCTCTGACCACACCCATGTCGCGAGGTGACGCCAGCACCTTCGTGACGCCAGGGAACACGTGACGTTGCTTGCCAAGATGTCGTCTGTGACGCTGCCAAGGTCTCCTTTGACGTCATCGCCCTATAAAGCCTCTTCATTTACCTCTTCAGCCGAGAACACTCTGAACAGATTTTGTGTTTTTTGTGGAAATTTTCAGAGATGAAAACATTTATTGCATTGACATAAAGTCACAAATCTGACAACATGGACTCGTTTTACAATAACGCTTCTCACTTTATTGGAAGTGGACTTGGACTTTTTTCCAATCGACCAAACCTAAGCATGAGTCCTGAGGTGCGTTCACAAATTGGACAAAACGTCAATGGACACAGGGATTTTCCATCTCCAATTGAAGACATGCAGCAGGAAAGCAGCTCTACAGCAGAAAGGATAGGGATAGTGGAGACAATTAGAGAGATGTACCCTGAAATGCTGGAAATCAAAGCTGCCACGGCACAGAAAGTAGATTCTACCTCTGACAAAGAAGTCGAATCTCTTTTGACTTCTTTGTTGGAAGAAGTTGAAAATCATGGCTTGAGTCCAGCAGCAGAGGCAACATCTCCAGAAGATCCGAATAGTTCCCTCCCGCAGAAAAAGACAATAGAGGACGTGGCTACAGAAGGATCCAACGACTCAATTCAAGAGGAAAACAAACGTGTTTCTTGTAACGACACAGATTTTTCTTACTGTAAACCGACTGCAGTTGTCATGATCATCATGTCTTTAGGTTTTGGTGTTTGGTTTTTGTTATGGGTTCTTTTTGGTAAATAGTTTTTTTGCTTCATTTATTTTTTTCCAGTAGGTCTGTTTTTATTCTGGTGTCCTATTTCCCCACTATTGCTTATTTTGGTTGTTTCTGTTGGTGTACTAGTTTATTACATTTTTTATATTGTTGTTTTACTGCAGTTAAATTCTTTTCAGATTCTGTCAGTTTCTTTTACTCTTACTCCTTTTTGTCTGTTATCAGACAGAAAGCAAGCAAAGATCTGAAATGATTTGCATACAACAGGAGTTTTATGCAAATAGTTTCTATATATAAGTATATATCTATAGATAAAAATCTGTCTATAAATATATATAAATATATGAATATATATATATATATATATATATATATATATATATATATATATATATATCAGGATATTTCAAACCTACATATGCATATATACACGTACATACATACATACACACATATATATATATATATATATATATATATATATATATATATATATATATATATATATATATATATATATATATATATATATAGAGAGAGAGATAGAGAGAGAGAGAGAGATTTATATCTATATCTATAAGATATATCTAAAGACATAGATATAGCTATAATTAAATCTGTACAATTAAGTCATTATTATGCAGTCTCCACCATACTTCCTATCTAGTCTCCTGTAATATTTCCATTCAGACACATTCGTCTTGAGCAAAAGAATCCAAAACAAAACATATTTTTGTTCTAATAATGCAGTACATATATGCCACACATCTCATTCATTCAATCATGTTTAATCTACAGTGCTGCCACCATGTTCCTCAATAACACGCCAGCAGATCTCCAATTTGCTTCAAACTCTATGTAATCCTTGTACTTTAGCAATAGGGATCTTTAATATCATTTGTTGAACCGACTTACATTCATTCAGCCCTCCATGTCTTTATTCCTCACTGCACACACCGCTATGCACATGCTCCTCATGTTTCTGACTAATCCAAAGACGAGGAGGAGTCAGATTAATTATTCAGATGAACTTTCCTAAAAAAAGGGGGTGAACTAATCATAATAGTCATAATACAGCAGAGTGTGAGAGCTCAGTGAAAATACCTCACTTAGAAAGAAAACCCTCCATCTTTCAAACTTCTGAAGCATAATTTGTAAAACAAATAGTTTGCTTTTGAACCAGGTTTTTACCAAATCTCTATGAAATAACACTTACAACTAAAAAAAATTACTATTTAAATGTAATAAGTCAAAAACAAATCCTCAACAGTACATGGTTTAAAAAAATATGTTTCTTGGTAACTGATTATGGATTACGTAATTGGACTCAGGATGTGTGATTGGAGGTCAAGAGGTAGTGTTGGTGTCCTCCTGGTCCTGGACCTCCTGGAAGACGTCCAGGAGGCATCATTACCAGATGCCCAAGCCAACTCAACTGGCTCCTCTCAATGCGGAGGAGCAGTGGCTCTGCTTTGAGTCCCTCCTGAATGACCGAGCTTCTCACTCTATCTCTAAGGGAGAGCCCAGCCACACTACGGAGAAAGCCCATTTCAGCCGCTTGTATCCGTGATCTCGTTCTTTCGGTCATGACCCAAAGCTCATGACCATAGATGAGGGTGGGAACGTAGATCGCCCGGTAAATTGAGAGCTTCACTTTCTGTCTCTTCACCACGACGGACCGGTACATTGCACCGCTTCACGACAGACGCTGCTCCAATCCGCCTGTCAATCACCCACTACCCTCTTCCCTCATTCGAGAACAAGATCCCGAGATACTTGAACTCCTCCTCTTGAGGCAGGACATCCCCCCCGACCCGTAGAAGGCACTCTACCCTTTTCCGCCTCAAGACCATGGCCTCGGACGTGGAGGCACTGATCCCCATCCCAATTGTAGTCAAGAAATACCAAGCTTTAAAAGACACGGTGAAGAAATACTTTGCTTGTTGACATTTACCCGACAATCAAAGTATGTCTTCATTAACCATAAATAATCCCGATTTGAAACAAGATCGAAAAAGGGAGATATATTAAACCTTAGACATTTTCTTATGCCAACATGTCTCTCTATAATAATATCATTTCCAAGTTTTGATCCTCCAGAAAGGAGGATCAACAATGTCCTTACAATAAGAACATTTTCCTCTTCTTGGCTCTATTAGTTCCTCTTTCTTTGGTGAATGTAGCTTCACCAACCTCATGGTGAAATGAAATTCTGTGCAACGGACAAATCAAATCTAACCAAAGAGCTTGTAAAGTTAGTAAGAGTTAGCAGTTCTGCATAAAGTTCAAAAATAAATAAAACGGTACAAAGATCGTTGCTGGGTAACGTCAGCTACATTTTTCTCATTTACTCAGGCCACTCAGTCACCTTCCCAGCAGCCAGCTCGTTTTCATGGTTTTCTGACTCAAAAAACATTATTTGTGAAATCATGGAGGATTCTGTGCGGATTTTTATGGAAGGACTTGTAGAGAGGCAAGAGCAGGAACAGTTTGCCGTACCGGTGCCGAGACATTTAGCAAGAAATGTGAGGGGAGTGCAGATATTAAGGGAGCCACGTGCAAATCAAAACATAAGAGAAGCCGTCCGTATTTGGTTGTGGCGCGTTTTGCCTATTTTTCGTCATCTTTTTATGTGGTAGTGCCCTCATTGATTGGTGAGTTAAAAGGAACATAAAGCTAAATAGTGTCATTGTTTTTGAAAGACTGCAGTAGTCATGCTGCTGTGGGTTCCCTCTGGGTCTCTTGTTTGCCTGACTGCAGCAGTTCAAGAAGTTTATTGAGAGCGTGTAACGATATTCTGTGTCCTTCTTCTGTGCCAGAGGGAAGAACTCCGATGAACCTCTTACTACACCTGACTGTCCTCCACAAGACTTTTTTTGTCTGATACTTTTAAGTTACAGAGTGCTCTAAACCCCATGTCAGCAGAAGAGCTTTTTTTTTTTGAGTCCTTACAATAAGCACATTTTTCTCTACTGAGCTATAGATGGTATTTTTAAAAAATCATAGAACTTCTTGTCTGTCTGTTACATTTGGTCTGCTTTTGCTACACAAGGTTGTATGAAAAACCTAAACATAAACTTTATTTTCTGCTCCTTTGACTGGTTGGCAACCTTAATGAAAACTGTTTCAGTCGCCTTCGAATAAGAAGAACAGAGAAGCAAACTATTTATACTGTTGTTTTTTGTTTGTTTGTTCTTTTTGCATAGTAAATAGTTTTGTGAAAAAAAATCTGCATATTTATTCTTACACATTAAAAGTTAAAATAGTAAAAATATGACAATGGAAATCAACAACTACAATGAACTTTATATTAAAAAAATGTAAAATTTGAAAAGCTTAAAATAAATTTATATTTTCAATTTTATGTAAAATGTCTAATTGCACATCAGTGTTTTTTCACTAGCAAAAACATGTTCTAAGCATTTTTTTTGCTGGCACATTTCCAAATGAACTTTTAAAGCTCAGGTTCAAGAGTGTAAGAAACCCACAAACGTCACGTGGTGCTACTGCAGGAAGGTTCTCATGCTAAAACTAAAACAGAACAAAACAGGACCAGGGTGAATTAGAATCCCCATTTTTAATATATTCTAAGATTATTTCGAGACAAACCATTTAGAAAAAAAAAGAACAAAAAAAGGAAATCGGGACACATTTATCACATGTTAAACGATGAAGCATCTGCAGCAAACCGAAGGAAACTGCATAACAGTGAAGGTAAAATTAAGGAGTTCTATTCATTTAGATGGACTAAACATACATCAGTCTGCTGTCCTGGCAGGAACTGGTTAAGTACAAGTTCGTCATAAAAGCCGTAGCCTGAGAATTTAGCAATAACCTTCCTTCCTCCGTGTTTGAGCCAAATGGAGAGATGGGCTTTAAACCGGGACAGTCCTGCTAAAGCTTTGATGAATAGGATGAGGTTTCCTGTTAGACTCATTGTCTGCAAAAATGCTCTTTACTATTAGTGTAGATTTCAGGATGTAGAACTTTATGGCTATGCTGCTTCAGACTGCTTTGATTTTTATGGGAAAATAACCCTAAGGTAATAGTAACAACACAACTTGTGATTCTTGTTTCTGTTATTTAAACCTTTGTATCAAGTTGACAGATCATCTAACCCTTTCACCCGTGTTTTTCCTCTAGACTTGCATGTCCCTGGCCAAAAGCTGGAACACGTGTTTTAAATGTGATCCAGACCATCGTAACATGTGATGGGAAGTAAGAAGCCAGCACCACACCCGTCTCCCAGACATCCTATCCACTAACCCTCACCGACCGACACATTAAGTTTAGTATTTAATTTGCAAGAAATGCACCACCATCAACAGCAAAAACATCTATGGCATCTGTAATCTGTAGTTTTCGATAATATTAGAAGATGGGAAAATATGATCGTTATCATACTTGTCCAATCGAGACGGTCTTCAAAGTTGTACATTTTCAAATGTACAATGCTGGAGAACCTTGCGTCCTAAAAATGATGAGTTTAATACAATGTAAACTACTTCTTAACTTTTATTACTCATATGCATTAGGTAACTTCTGCTTTAAAGGGAAGATGGAATACAATTTGAGTGAACATGTAGCGAGTCAATTAAATAAAGGAGAGCAAACAAAGTGCTTATTATTCATGGAAAATGAGTCTTTTGCCAAACCTTGTATTAAAATATAACAAGTGTCACCAGGGAAACGTCAGTGGAGATGAATTAATCAATAGGAACTATGTCCCAGTAGCAGCGACTAAACACTCTCCGTCAGTAAGGCATGCTTTAATCAGCACCATGTTGCAGGGGTTATAAATCCACAAGGATGAATTTATGCCACAAATTCTCAAAACAAAATTTAAAATCCTCTTTTTTTAAATAAACTAAGTCTCTGAAGGCTCCTTACAGATCAATATGTATGTAATATATGTGCTAATCTCCATTTCTAAAGTGCTGATTAAGAATATAGGCATCTGTTGTGTTGTTCTTTTTTAGCAAAATAAGAGACTTTCCTTCCACCATGACGAAGCAGGTTGGTACAAACGTCTCAACACAGCACTCGCAGTTTGTGTTAATGACGGCATCTAGCAGCCAAGATAATTATGACGACAATGGAAGTGAAAAGTTTAGGGTTGAAGGCCACAACGATGGAAAAGGAAAGAGGTGGAGGAGGATGGTCAGAAAATCCCACCGACAAAAAGAACACCACAGCTCACAGTTAATCAAGAAATTATAACAGCTCAAATCTACCTTACATGTATTTTTGCACCCACTTAAAAACACCAAATAAAGTATTGCATATAGTGTTTCTGTAACTACAAACAGCATAAGAAAGATACCCGTGTAAAGCATTATGACTAGGTATAAGTATATTTAAAACTCTAAACCAGGATCTTTTTTTTTTGTGTTGTACATCAGGTTTATACCAAAATATCACAAAATTATTGAGAACATCCATCCACTCCCATAGTGCCAGACAGAAACAATCTGTGTAAAAAGCTTCACTGCTTAAGAAGAATCTCTGATTTTGGACCTCCAGCTTTTGGCTCTTTCAAAGCCATTTGTGCCATTCTGGAAATCCATCCTGGCCTGGTGGATCTCCTCCTGACTGGTCATTACAAACGGACCTGAAGGCCAAACAACTTAAATTAATACATAGGTGCTGAAAGCGGTAGAAAATAATTCCTGTTAATAAAAAAGGTATTTTTTTGTTTACTGAACAGCAACGTAAAAGTAGAGAACGTACCGTGTTGTACCACAGGCTCGTTGATCGGTTCTCCAGCAATCAGCACAAAATGAGAAACTTCAGAGCCCTGGAGATAAAAACAATCCATCATTTTCTTGGAAAAAAGGTTAGAAGAAGATTTCAAGTCATAAAAAAAGTAACACAAACTTAGCAACTGGTATTTTAAAAATGTTAATTAAAAATTTTATTTAAAAAAGAAGTGATTTATGATAAGCAATAAATTAAAACACTAAAAATAGCTAAATTTACACACAGGCACTTCAGAGTGGTTATGAACAATGGCGAAAATCATTATTCTTTATATTTTGAGGGACTTTGTGCTGCTTAAGGCTCAGAAATGTAATCCAGTGCTCCTAACCTTTTGAAGTGAGAATGAAAAGCACAACAAAAAAAATAACGAGTTGTAGGAGGACTTTGAGAAGAAGGTTATAGCGGCTTATGAGTCTGGTAAGAGACCTTTAGGGATCTCAAAATAACTTGAAACTGTCTGCTCCATTTTAAGAAAGACATTCTGTAAGTGGCAGACATTTAATACCAAAAACATAACAAAACGCCACCAATCCCCTGTCTGGCTATCCAAGCAAGTGCACCCTGAACAGAGCAAAAGATGGAAAAGGAGTTCTTCAAAAACCTTAAAATGTCACCAACCAACCCACAGCAGGCTCTTCCTACTGTTGATGCATTATCATGCAATCGGATAAAGACCACCCAAGTTTAACTTCCAAGTGTGACGAGATTTTTGCAAAGAGGAAACTAAGAAGAACATCAAGTCCAGATCGAAGTTTCCCAGAAAGAACGCAGGCACAGACTAGAACTTCTGGAATAATATTCTTTGGAAAGACGAGTTTAAAACTCAAGTATTTTTGACATGTGTTGTGTAAACCAAATGCGGCGCTCCGTGAAAAGAACCTCACAGCAAATTAAAATCACAGCGGTTGAAATGTCAAGGCTCCGGAGATGCTTTCCTGCAGTAGCAACACCTTCTAAGGAAGAACAGGGATGTTCCTTACTGGCTGGACTATTAATGAGTCTGTGAGACCAAAACCTCAACAACAATATTGTTAAACACTTTGCCAATTGTTTATGACAGTTTTAATGGCACCTTAAACAACAACAAAAAAACAGTTGTGGCTGATATTTTTTTCTGATAAATGTTTCATTTTTGACAATAAAGTCCATCTGACAAAGTATTATATGGACAAGTTCTCAACATTTGAAGTTTTATACCTTGTTCTCAAACCTGACACAATCACCGTCTCCAAACACCACAGTGTGATGAGCCTCCACCGGCTGCTGGTCCTGATCTGGGCCTTTAAAAAACAAAATGCATATTAAAATAAACAAAAATAACAGGCATTTAACTTTTAATCATCACATTATTCATATCGAGTGTGAACCTCTGTGAGGTCAAACATTTATTGCATAAACTCTCTTTCTACTTCATTTAGTCCACTTTGGTACGATCAGGTTGCGCAGCCTTTGTCATGAGAGCTGCTCTACTTCCTCCTTGCACAGATTCAACAAGATGTGAAAATATTCTTTAGAGTTTTTGATCCAAGGTAACAAGATAACATTGCATAGTTTCTGCAACTTTTGTCATCCGCACATCCATAATGTAAGCCTCCCATTCCACCACAACACAGATATAATCTGGCAACTATGCAAGGCATAAGACTACGGTGAGACTCTTATGTTTCGTGACATGGTCAATAGTCATGTAAAGATGGACACACTGTGGTCCTAAAGAGGGGACACTGGCAGCACCAAGTAGCCTGATATGATGATGATGATGCAAGGCAGGACAGACTGAATAATGGCAGCACACAGGGAGTATCTTCTCTTATGTTCATGCAACTAATCACTAGATATTTGAATATGATGCACCTGGAAAAGTAGTCTGTGAGTTTACAGTTTATTTTTTACTAATTATGTCACTGTACGTTCTTCTCCAGCAAGTTAACTAAACATGACTCCTTGCCCATTTTAGAAATTATTATTTTCACTCGAACAACTGGAATGTAAACTAAATACAGAAAACTGAGTCATGTTATTTTATATTTTATGATACTTTTCTAACGTGTGTGAACTATGAGCATAATTACAAAGTAGTATAAGTAAGTAACAAAAACATTATACACAACACTTTCACTCAAGCTGCTCTTCAATTTGTGTTACTTGTTTGTTGAAAACCATTTATGAACCTTTTTATGGATAGTACATAAAGACAGTAACACAATTAGACTGAATACTGTGAGAAACAAACAACTGCAGCTCTCCTGGATGTATCCATCAGAGTCAGCTGGTTCTGATTTAAGTCAGACTTCACACAAAGTCAGAGACTTGACATTCAAATAGCTGCTTTAGTCTCAGCATCCCTCCTCATCCTCTGGTGTCATTAAAACATCTGGTCGTGATTACAGTCAGTGAAGTGATTCTTCAGGATAACAAAGGACAGTAATCAAATATAACAAGATTTTATAGCAGAATATTAAAATCAGTTCAAAAAGAACAACAAAGCCTGTGAAAATAAGTCCAGTGTCTGGAAGAGTCTGTTCTCATGCAAAGGGAGTTCCCTGAACCTTCAATGGCTTCCCAGTGAGAAACATCAGGAATTTCTCCACCGGGTCAAGCAGTTACAACCATATAACAGTTATATGGTTGTTTTTAGTTTTAAAGAAAAACTAAAAACACCATCAGTAAGTAAGAGCAAGAAGTGGCCAAGCTTTAAAATTGAACGCATTGAACGTTGTGGTTGGATCTAAAAGGCAAGTTGTTGTTAGTCTCAAAGCACTCACTTATTTGCTAAGTAGATTTTTCAGTAGTAATTCAGGTAGTCTATATTACCCACCAAAGCATGTTGGTCCAATTCAATTAACCAGATATATTCCTAATTGTTAAAATCATTTAAACTGTAAAGTTTAGTCAGAAATACTTCCAGCAAAAATAAAACAAAATAAAAAAAGTTGAAAAAAATCCCTCACCGACATGAGTAGTTCCAGAGAGAGTATAAATGAAGGTGGTCCATCCTGTTAAACAAAATAAATGTTATTAGTTTACAATGGAAACTGCAGTTTAATTTATCTAAATTGTATATTGAGCCAAACTCAAAGGTAACAACATTATCTTGGTCTAGTTCCACGGAAATTAGAATAGAACAGGTCTGTATTGTCCTGCAATGGAGAAATTCAGGTGTAATTGCAATTTCACACAAAAAGATTAAGAATGAGAAGAATAGAATTAATAATAATAAAATACTGTACAAAACGATAACAGAAAATACTCTGCAGTTAGTAGAAATAGAAATATTGGACTCGCAATTCAAGGTATATATGACTACAGTCTGATTACTTTTCCAAAAATGTACATAATGTGCATCATGTGTACTGATTATGAAAAACACTAATTATTTACAGTATTTAACTGTAAAAAAAAAAAACTACAAAAGATGTTTAGTGTGCGATGAATATTTTTACAAACTTACTAAAAGGGGCTCTGGGTTTCTACTGTCGAAATCTAATATATTCAAGATTAAATCGAATGTATTTTCCCATCACGAGCATCAGTGCAGCTTATATAAACTAGGTCATGTCACAGCATGGATACTTCCAAACCTGTACACTTATAATTTTGCTGAATCTTGTTTTTAGATGTTTGTAAATAGGTCCGTTTTGATTCTTTTGTTATTTCCATTACAGATCCATCTCTGGGTTGTACGACAATACAAGTATTCTCTTACCAGATGGGACCGGCTGCACATGCACGGCCCCGGTCTGCAGTTTGAAGTCCAAATACAAGGTTGGTGTTCTTGTGTAGACCTTGGACTGTATACAAGAAAAAAATCATATGGTAAAAATGCACAGATATGTATTTTATTTCATACCATGGGCCGTTATGACAAGTTTACATTATAATGGCCCATAGTACCATTATATTATGGGCAAGATATCATCACATATCTAGTTTGAGTTTGTTTTTCAAAGGAATCAAGTTTTAATCTGTGATCAACACCAAATGAACATAATATTTTTATTCCCCAAGAGCTCCATCTGAGCTTTATGTCGTTATGAGCACAATGAATGCAAATAAAAATAGTATAGGGAAAAAATAAATTCAAATTAGCCTCTTCCATCAGTGTTAAATCTGTGTTCGGTATTTTATAGGTATTTTGCACCAACTTGGGATGTGTGCTAGTCACACATCCCAAAAGTGCATTTGTCAAATCGCATGGAATAAACAAGTTGAGCTGGATTCTAGATTTAGTCAAGAATATAAAAAGCCATTTCTTTGTCCAAGAGCTCTGTCCTACACCTTCTGATTAAAAGTCTGAAATTATTTTGAGGCAACATGTTTTTATCATTTTAGGGAAGTAGAGAATTTATACGGTTCTTAATTGAAACCAATGTTAATTCTTGGTTTGTGAAACACAGGAACTTGCTGTGTCTTTTATGCTCCTGTTTATTATATGCACATGTAAAGGAACCTGTACTTTCCAATCCACTGATCCTCTTTATTTACCAAAGTTGTTATGGTATTTTTTCTTTATGACTTTATAGCTTAATCTGTGGACCAGCAGTTATGTGAAAATGTGATCATGTTGTCTACAAATCAAGTAATTTGCCACATGGAAACACAATTTTAGCCACAGTTTGTCATCAGTTCACACTTTCCTAATCAGACGCCAACTCAGAATCCACCGCTGTTCACACATGTAGGAAAACAACTAGGAGACGCCACAGAACTGCAAGTCATCTTTCACATGCCAAAAGAATCTGTTCCTCATTTATAGCTTCATTTTTCCAAATAATTCTTCCAAGCACTGCGGTAAAATATTGTGGTAAACACACTGTCCTGTTCCCTGACACACAAAAAGGCATGTACGTTTAGATATTTGCTTATTAGATTAAAAAATAAATCACTTCACTTAAAACATTCTGCTCCTGCGTTAGGTTCGATGGTTGAAATATGAAGATTCTCTCACAAATGAAGACACACCTTTGCTCCCAAAGCTTCTCCGGATATCACGGCGACTGTGACCCCACCCTGGCTGCGTTTGGGGATCTCCGAGCTTTTAAGCTCCTGGTATGCTGGTTCAATCATCTTTTCTTGTTTTCGGAGGTTCACCCACAGCTGCAGTCCCACCACTGGCTCCTCTGACACAGGCATCTCGGCATGGACCACCCCCCGTCCTGCTGTCATCCACTGGCAGACAATGACACAATACCTCTCATAATCTCAATCACAAAAAGCAGACATGTAACTGTAATGTTGCATATGTTCCAAAAATGTTGAATATATTCAAAATATTAAGCTTATTTTGAAACTGTGCTTGTGTTACTTGAACTAAATACGACATTAATGAACTTTAAAAAGTAAACATTGAAAATGTTTTTCCTGACATCTGCTTAAGCAACATCTTTAGTGAAGCCACTAATTGTAGAACCAGCAATCTGCTAAATTCAATCTGAACTGAAACAAATACTCACTCAAGCTGAGTTTCTGCAACTGTAACACTTGTAGTACTACAGTTTCATACCAATACTCTAAAAAAAATTGCAAGAACTTCAACATAAAGGTAAATTCATCATCTTAACTTACAAACCTTTTAACTTATGACCAAGGCAGCCAAAAGGTGTAGACAAACACGTTGCTTACAAAGACCTGAAGTTTTTCAATAATTTATTCCAGACTCGTTAATGATTTTATGAGCTTTCAGGAACTTTCCTTACAGGCAGTTCCAGTAATATGCAGAATTTAGTCCTACAATTATGTAATTCACTAGTTGCCTCATGTTGGATTCAGAAATGAATCCACCATGAGTAAACATAGGCTTTTTGTTTAAAAAAAAAAAAAGATGGTCTGAAAAAACTTAACAAACAGGTAAAAACCAAGTGAAATATTTAGTATTCACCAGCTCCTCCTTTCTTTTAAATCAGCTAATTAAGACCTTTTAATATTGATATAATTTCTGTAAATATTCATTAAAAATAACCTGAAATGCAGTTATATGAGAACCAACCATCCAGCTTGACTTCATAAAGTACAAATAAAAGTGAAAATTACAGGTGCAATGAAACATTTATCTAAAACCAGAGAAAGCTGTATGGCTACATACGTTTGTTGTTTTTTTAGGAAAACAACATTTTCTTTGAAATTTTTCTGTTATAAATGCTTTTTGTTTTAAGAAAATCTTTTACTTCTGGATCATATTCGTCGTTTTGTTTCTGTCTTTAACAAAACTATCCGAACTAAAATGCTTTGGGACACATGCAGCTTTCATGGGGAGCTCTGGTCCAATGACGTGTGTGATTAAGTAAGTAAATCCAGCTGGACTTGAGTGAAACTCTGTTGTGTTTGTTGTACTGCTTTAAAAATCTTCTTCAATAAACAGTCCTGAATCCATGATATCTAATTAGAGGGACTTTGCATGATTGTAAAGCATATGTGTTAAAATCAAGGGTATTACTATGTTACACCAGTTTTTCTAACTACATTTTCTGTGTATGTAGCTTCATTCACAGTGATAATAGTAAAAAAAAAACAGTACCATCTGAAACAACAAAAATCATCATTTAAGGTGGCAAATTTACTGATTGAGATAAACAGCTTTAAACAAAACTTTTCAGAAATTTCAAAAGTGCTGGCAGAAAAATTCACAATCGTTTCTTCTTTGCCCAAAATAATCTGCAAATTTATAGTTGCAAAAGAATAACAAGTCAATTTGTTTTTGCCTAATTATTTTTCAGTACTTGTAAATCTCCAGGCATCAGACGTCCAGAATGACCGCAAAAGTCCTCATGGGCTGTGATTCCCCCCAAAACATATGTGACCTAAGACACAAAAACACACACAGACAAAAGCCACAAATTAAAGCTCTGCTTAACTGCAAAAATGATTACATTAAATCATATCACACAAATTAGATTCGTTTTTTTATTTGTATTTTTGCTCTCTACTTTGAAGTTGCAAAACTATGTCTCTAAAGTCAGATTTTTGCTTTTACATTCATATAAAATCTGTATTAAGTGAATTATGTTTCCTTTTTTGTTCATTAACGCTCTTAACTCTAACTTAATAATCATTAGGAAATAAAAGGCTCCTCAACTCAAGGAATGTGTAATTGTAAAGTAAAAAAAAAACAAACTGTGCTTTGCCAATTCTATTCTCAATGTTCATGCATTCATTTCAGCGCAGCAGGAAGAGAAACGCAGAGTTTAAGGTTAAACATCTGTGTAAGAGAGGGAAGCTCGAGCCGCAGCAGTGAATTGTGGTTGATGCATCACCACAGCTGTGTGATTTCAAAAGCTGTGTGAGGGTCAGCTGTGGCCATTGCGATTCATGCACACAGTGAGATGGAGGTCGCATATGCAAAATCAAGGCATGTGTTTAATCAGTTTCTTTGTTTTTAATATATTTAGTTCCATAATTTCAGAAAATTTTATTTATTAGAAATAATTCATTATGAATGATCATAAAATTATAAACAGCAGTGAAGTGACAGAACATTCATTAAATCAGATTTTCTGATTATGCAGAACAACTCTTGTATTTAAAAAAATAAGGCTTTTTTTTTCAAGCTGTCATACTAAAATATTTAACTCAATAATATGCCGACTTCAGTTAAGATTATCCCTAATTCAAAACGCCAAAACATATTCAATTCCACTGTCTTAATGTATGATTTTTGAAAATGCGTAAACTCAGAGTTACAATCACTGGACAGAATAATGTTGCTTCTTGTCGCCATCTAGTGTTTGAATATAAGATTTGCTGTTTTCATGCAACTGGGCTGGGCTGTTCTGCTCCTTTTGACCTCTTAAGAGGAAAATGACTCAGCATTTCAGTTACTTATATAAACAAGAAAAAAGGTAGCACACGTATTTATTCACTGTCATGAAAAACAAGTGAATATGTGATAAAGTATAAGCTACCAAAAAGGAAATTACTCATTCAATGTTTTAAAATAAGTAAGAAAGTTTTTGAAATACTCTTGCTTCTTGCCGCAACCTGGTGTTTAAATATGAGATTTGCTGTTTGCTTGTCTCGGGGCTTGGCTGTTCAACTCAGGACAGCCAAGCCCAGCTTGACCCTTTTGAAAATAAAACGAGTCAGTGTTTCGGTTAAACGGCGGCACACATATCTATTCACTGTCATGAAAAACAGACATATTTGTGACAAAGTGCAAACTGCTAAAAATTAAATTACTATTTTTTTTTCTACTGTTGCTTCTTGTTTCCAACTAATGTTTAAATAAGAGATTTGCTGTTTTCTTGCAACTGGGCTTGGCTGTTCTGCTCAATTTGACCCTTTTTAAAAGAAAATGACTCAGCGTTTTGGTTACTTATGAAATTAAGCAAAAGGGCAGGACACATATCTCTACACTGTTGTGGAAAACAGTGTGAACTACAAAATGTTTTTTGTCTAAATACATGGAAGGAAACACATGAGAAAATGGCTGCACCTAAGTTGTGAAAGTAAGATAGACTAATACTTTTATAAAAGACTGGAGATATCCATTGCTAATGTAAAGACTTCAGTTTGGTTTTTGAAAGATATTTGACTGTAAGACGAACAGGAAGTAGTAAATGCTAAAACTCCATAAAAGAAAATTAAAAAAAAAAAATTTCAAGAGTCCCAGTTTTCAAACGAGGGCAGCCTGAACTCTTTGTTCCATCTTCTTACCGTCTCAAATCCTCTGTGAGGATGGTCTGGAAAACCTGCCGGCTTGGACACCTTAAATTCATCCAGCATCAGGAAAGGATCCAAGTTGCTCAGCTTCAAGTAAAATACATAGGGAATATGCATAAGTGTTACTCTTGAATTGTACAACCGATCCAATTTTCCCCGAACTCACTTCCTTCCTGCCAATGCTCCTCCGGACCCGGGCGCCGGCTCCCTCTGCTTGCTCCACGCTGAGAATGGCCTTCAGCAGCTTCCTCACAATCATCTTCTTTGTGCAGAATTTCGCGAGACACTGCAAAACATACAGTAGTACACTTATGACAACCATTTACATCTGTCCTTGTAACTTTAATCCATGGTTCTCAAGCTGCAACACTAGTACCACACGATGCACTTGGGCTTCTCCTGAATTGAATTGAGAAGGAATTTTGAATCAACTAATTAAAACAATACAAAAATACATCGATGGTGGAAAAACTTACACAAAGAAAAGTCCAGTGCTAAAACAATTCTTAACACTTTTATATGGTAATACTTTTTACTGATGACAGTTGCATGGCACCTTTGTTTTCCACAGTTATAGACATACATATTGTATTGACAGGCTACTGATTATTACAACCCTCATGAGGTAAGTGTGACGTATGATCAGACGTTTTCAGATAATAAACTGATTCAAAGTAATATATGATGATTAATTCAACCCAGCACTGGCCTAAAGGTATGAAGTCATTGATAAATAGTGGATGAACCAGCGTCACAGCTGCTGATGAGCAGCTTCAGTTTCTGAAACACTAAACACGCTTATAATAATGTCACAACAGAGACGCAGAAGTTGTCACGTCGTCTCTCCTGGACGTGCACCCTTTTCTCGGCGTCACTTCCCCATTTGCGCCCAAGTTACGCTGCGTAACCACGGAGGTTTCCTGAAACTGCGGCCGCAGACACACCTGCTGCCACAAACAGCTCGTTAAGATTCACCAGACGCTTCAGCTGTGCTCAATGAAGCAACAATGTAGAGTCGAAACGGTTCCGGTTTTCCGTGGTTCGAAATGTCCAGCAACAAAACTGAAACGTCTGTTTTAACTGCGAATCCGCTCACCTGCCTGAAAACCTGTCCGCTTTCCCCGCTTCTTATGCTCAAAACCCAAATAATTCCTGTAAATTTAACCTCCCAGGATTAGAAGGCGGAAGTGAGGAAATGGGGGCGGAGCTTAAGACACGACGGTCAAGATAAAAGAAGAAAAATAAGATTCAGCAAAAGTTGAAAAAAAAAAGGCATTTTTTTTTAATTGAAATGCATTTAAATAGCTGATTTTATAGATGGTATTAATTTGAGCATACGTTTTACAAAAATGATGTCATTCTTAATAAAATAAAAAAAAAAAAATGAAAGAATCACCAAACTGTATTTTAAGGAGTGGGATCTTATTTGTTCTGTTGGTCTTTTTTTTTTTTCAAACAAGGGCAAGCGACACAATAATACACCACGAGGAAAACAAAACTGAAATCAGAACAATCACAAGAAAATCAAAATAACACATAAATTGCACAACAGTTAAATAAGTAAATATTTTAAAAATAAGTTTGAAAACACTGAAAGGTGAAGTTCACCATACTATATCTGATTTTGTTTTCTTTTTTCTTTATGTCATTTCAGTCCGCAAGTCTTTTTCTGCCTGCACAGGATAGGGCAAGCTTGGTGTTTTACTTTCATACCATTTATTTTATTACGTTATATTAATCTCACAAGCAATTGCATCTGAAGGGTTTGGTTAACACTAAAGCCAGAAAAGTCCTTTCATCTGCTGGATATATTCTTCAGTTTTGGATTTCTCTCTTCCCATTTCAGAATCCCGTCCTCCGGCCTGCATCTGATGGTGCATGATGTTCTTGGCAATTCTGACGCTGGCAGCCTGTCCACCAGCCAGATTTACAGCATGAGGACCAACCTGTGAAGGAATATGTAAGACTGAATGCTCCTTAACTCAGAGAAACTCTACAGCTTGTTTCAGAAACCAATATTTGCTTTGGAAAATGCAGCAAAAATGTTTGCCTACCTGAAGAGCAGAGTACTGTCCCATCAGATAGAGTGGGCATCCTTCAGTCCACTGTAAGCTTTCCAGTATACAAGGCCACCCGTCAATCACCTTTAAAGTGGAAAACCCAGATGCATATCAATAAACTTAAAGGTTTGTCCAATTGGGACTAAATTCCAAAATTGTAACACAAGAGTTAGTTTAGAAACGTAGCTCACCTGGATTGGGAAATCCTTCATCACGTCAGAAAGCAGTGGATCCTGTTTGACGTCAAGTTTGCAACCGGTGGCCAGCCAGATCCTGTCCCCGGTCCATTGGTCTCTGGTGCTGAGAGACAGATTCCAGGATTGGGACCTGTAGCACCAGCTGGCCTCGTTCACCTGTACAGTTGCCCAGTTCAAGTTAACCTTAGTTCATGAATAAACCTATTGACTTCAACTGGCAAAGTCAGCTCATATAATGCTCAATATGTTCATCCAGGCATTCATTTATCAGCCACATGAACAGTTTTCAGAGCCAATCCAATAGCACTCAGCAGGAAATCAGTGAGCAGCAAAGAAAAGAGCATGTATGACAGAAAAGCATGCCTTGTCATCTATCAAAAAACGTAGTGAAAGTTTGTTTCGTGAGTATGACCAGAAAAAGCTGTGATGTTCTGCACATTTTCTGACTTTACAGCGTCAGTTTTATTCAAAGTTGTCACACATCTGCATTTACAGGCTGCATTACCTGGCAGAATGTCTTCAGCTCCACCCGTCCGCTCTGTATAAATGGCTGCAGGTGGATGTATGCCTCTGGAGTGATGGCGCCCCCTTTTCTCGCCTGCCGAATCATAGCAAGTCGTTTGTGGAGGCTGCGTTCGTTGTAGAACTGCCTCAGGTAGGACTGGCCATCCATCTTGATGCCGTGCTCCACGTGGGAGTAACGGCCTACCAGGCTCTCCACGTCACCAACGTCAAACTGTTTCAGCTACGGAAGGAAGGTTGAACACGGCTGTGTTTGAGGATCAATTGTACCATCGCAGTGTTGCTTTTATTAGTTGATCCACATGCTGTTTCACACAGTCACTAGACCTGCAGGTGTTTTCTCATGACCCATGTGACGTGGTCGGCCCCTTGCTGCAGGGCAATTGATACGACATGAGCACTGGTCAGACCTCCACCCACTACCATTACTCTCTGTCCTGCCTCACATACTACATGCAATGGACACACATAGTCATACAATTCTTGTGAAGGAACTCCATAGATCAGTACCAGTGTCAACCTTCAGAATAACTCAAACGCTTTCATGTAAAAGCAAGACTTAACATTAGGCTTAAAACAATGTTTTCAAAAAGAAACATTCAGAGAGTAAAAGTTATAACCTTAAAGTTCGCTCTATTCAAAGGAGGAATCTGTCTTACCTTGACCAGAAGAAGTCTCCTTCTGTCCTTGACAATCCATTTCTTGGAGTCTTTGATTAGAGTTTGGCGGCTTGTGAATGAGATGGACTGTGTGTTGCAGTCGCCCCTCTGGGTAACTTTCCTCAATGTTTTTTACCCATTCGGGAATGTTGGACATTTGAACACGGGTTGGACCTGTTGCCAAAACAACCTGCCGGGCTTTTAAGATGCTGCCGTCTTGAAGTTCAACGCAAAAATGTTCAACCTTCTTTCTTGGGTCAACTTTCACCTGTTGACTCTCTCTTTGGGCTTCCTGTTCTTCACCCATTCCTTTTGTGTCCCCAGTCACCGGGATCATGTGTTCGACTGTTCCCTTCAGCAGAATTTTGTCCAATTTGTATCTCTTCACCTGCAAGTTAACAAAATACAAAAATGATTTGTGTGTCTTGAAATCTCTCAACACGCAGAAAGTTTGACTGAAGTTCATAGGATAAAATAATTTTATAAAATAATACCTTGCGATGTTGTGCCTCAAAACAATAGTTTTGCAACCTTTTTATGAAGTGAAGCTACTTCAGAGAGACAGAAGTAACTTTAAGAGACATCTTTTTGTGGAAAATATCTTTCTGACCTGTTCTTTAAAAAAATCCACGCTCAGTTTGGTTCCTGGCAGGCTGAAGGACAAACTCTTCTTCAGCGTTGACGTGACGTTCAGACGTCTCCTCTCCTTCTTGCCAAGCCGCATGTCATTGAAGAACGCGTTTTCATCCAGAATTTGAACGTGGTCCGGAAGGCTGTGAAGCTCTGCTGAACGACCATACCTGAGAACGAATTCCTGAAGCGCATTCTGTCATATAAAAAACATACAGGCTGTATTTGTATTCCTCATTTCCACTTCAGGGGAAGTTATGATAATACCTTATTTAAAGGGTCCGTGTGCACCAGTGTGTGAGAGCGAAGGTGAGGGATGTGCAGAGCTGTGAACTGGCTCTCCCACAGACCGGCCCACTCTCCATAGGCGTCCACCACCAGGACACTGAGTGGGGGGCAAACATTGCTTTCTGATATTGTTGGCTTTTCTTTCTGCTCCTCAGTCATCTGTCCTGCAGAGATGAATGATGTATGCTTTTGAGCCAATGTTTGTTTAATTTTTGTACAACAGAAAAATTATGACATGGGGGACAACAATAATTATATGAGAAAACAACTTTTTTTAAGCATGAAAAAAATATATTTAATCGAAATTTTTTATTTGTCAGGGACAAGCATTGTCGTTCATGCATCGCCCATGTGCTGTAATAAAAAAAAAAGCTACAAGGTAAATAATAACCCCTGGTTAAACTTTAAAAACCATAACATAATTCACCAGGTTAATGTAAATTAAATCTGAAAATACAAGGATAACCTGCTCAGTTTCTTCTTGGTTTTCTGAGCAGCATGATCTGAAAGCATAGCAACCTCATTAAATGCCTTGAGCCATGACCACGCTGGCGACACAGAACCAGGGGGTTCAGCAGAGACATTGCGCTGGAAACAAAATACTGTCTGAATCTGTTGATTTTTACAAAAGGGAACCTGAAGAGAGAACCATCTGGTAATTTCTGGAACTCAGAGAGAAGAGATTATGTCCTAATACAAACCATTTTTTTCTCTTATCATTTATTGCAGATTTATGATGTGGTGCCAGTGATCCTGTGTGATTTTTGACACAAACCTTCTTTATTTTTGAAAGTTTAGCTTTTGCCCAGAGACTAAGGTGATCCAGGGAATCATGTTGTAGTGCAAAGGACTTTATGGTTGCTTTGCACGTTTGCATTTTGAACTTTTAGAGTTATGTTTTCATTAAGGTTCTGTTGGCTTTAGTTTTTGTTAATCTCTTATCTCTAACCAGTTCCTGTTTTAATTCTGTACATCCTTTGTGTCCTTCTAGTTCCTTATTTGTTTTTCATTCTTGTTTCTGTAGTTTTGGTCTGTAGGTTGAATTATACAATGCTGGGTTCTGAGAGATTCTGAAATTCCCTGGTATTTGCAGTCATTCCTCACATTAGTTTACCTCAGTTAGTTTAATCTTTTAGCTTCCCACTCAACTTCTTCCACTTGGTTCACTTGTCTCTCTTTCTCTTCTCTAACTTGTCTAATTAATGATCATTGCAGTTTCTTGCCAATTTAAGTCATTAAAACCTTTTCAGGCAGCAGGTGAGCATTTCTACATAACCAATAAAAAAGTGGTAATTTATTTATTAAAATGTTGTGTTCATCTTATTGTGTCTCCTTCCTTTGCATTATTTTCTACAGAATAAATGTCGATTGTTAAAGAAAATCAAAACTAGTTAAAATTACCAAAACATGTGACAAGGTTTAGGACTCTAATATAGTTCTAAAAATGTATATTCCTGATTCTTCTTTAATAAAGGAAAGCAAACATGTTGTACCTGCAGTTGTCCTCCTCTTTCTTCTTTCATTACAGCATTTGTGTTTGAACGTCTCAAGGTTTGAGAGAGGGGGATTGGAGATACGAGAGTCGTCTTCGAGGTCAGACTCTTGATCAGAGTCGAGTCTGTTGAGCAAGCTCGCCAAGGTCAAGGCATGGGGGCCAGCTCCTATTATTAACACATCGAGCATGTCTATCTGAAACCAAGACAGGAACAGACAACAGGACATGAGTCCTTATGTTGCTAGAACCCAGATGAGGGAAAACAGTTGAACTTTAAGAGCTAGTTCATCAACTGAGTCATAAAATCTCCCCAATCCGAAGCCCACTCACTCACTGGTGGTTTAATTTGATCAGCGAGAAAAGTGGTTTAAAATGAACACATTTATTTTCAGTAATAATATCTAATCTGTCCACCTGACCCCCCCGATCATATATCAGAAAAAAAATCCATTATGCAACAAAATAACACCATCATGCAGAATCTCAGTGCAGTACCTGGCAGACTTGTCACTTTTCACCGGCTTGGAGGAAACGTTTGAGGTTCTTCAAGACATGCATTATGCAGGAGACAGTGGTAGACTTGACGCTTTGCAACACATGTCTCTCATGTAATTCAAGCCTCTCCCATTTGGACTTCCCTGGCTCAGCAGGGAAATCCCAAATTAACTTCTGTAAATGTGCTTGAATAAATTTAGTAACACATGCAAGCTCTCCAGTATCAGCACATCAAAACATTCTAAGAAATATCTGCCGTCTCCTTTATTACATTCACTGCCAAGAAAGAAGAAAAAAATCCCCATTAAAGAGCACCAAGGCCTTAAAGTTTACATGGCGCAAATTTCCTCAAGTTCTTCATCTCCTTTCATGGTTCAAAGACTGGAACTTGTTTTCATGACACAACAATGCATAGGTACATTTCACAATCAGAAGAAAGTGCAAGGAAAATCCCATGTATGATGCTTCTAATTCAGGAAAACAGTGTGTATGAGAAGATGGAGGGATGCAAAAACAGGCAGAACATGACTGCATGTTGATTTTAATGTGCCAGCACATGGCACATAAAAATCCATTGATTGAAAATAGAAAAAAAATCATGCCAATCTGTAAAATCTTTCTTGGTGGTAAGAAAGATTTTGAACTAACCTGAGAAATATTACTATAAACTTAAGTTCTGCTGTTGTTTTACTATTACTATTTTGCTATTGACCTACACACAATCAGAGTTGATGACATTTTGTGAATCCAGTTTTCTGGATTCTTAGCACGCCCCACGTTTGGAAGCCTCAAACCTCGACGCGGGTTCGACTCCCGGTCCCGGCGACCTTTGCTGCATGTCTTCCCCCCTCTCCTCGCCCTCTTTTTTGTCTGTCTACCATAAAAATAAAAATAAAAAGCGCCACTAGCGCCTCGAACACTCTTTGATGAAAAATAAATGCATTCCTCTCATTTCAGTTTGTGCTTTGTGATGAACAGATATAATCTTTTTGACGGACTGATGAAAAACCGTACTTCAATCACACTGATATTATAAGTTGGACCTTGCAAACTCCTCCCGACCACTTTTGATTGGCTTGAGCAATAACCATAGAATAAAACATAGAAATAAGTTTTAAGTTCACCTTCTGTGACTGAAGCCTAAAGAGGAAGTACAGTAATATTTCCTCAATATTTACCATGCAATCTGAGACAATGCAAGATACATTCTCATTTCTTCTTTTCTGCTTTGGTTCTGTAAAAGTGACTTACGGTTACCTTATTTCGAGTGCTTGCAAAACAACCTCTCAAAATGAAGGCTGGTTTCTTTTGAGATGTTCTCTATTTTATTTGTTAGCAGCACATTCCAGTGCAGTGTTGAAGAGGGTGTTAGGATCACTTCGTTGGGAACCTCGTCTGCTGGCGGCGGTTAATGAAACAGCTTTTCATTATTATTGTTCTTTAGTTAATAAGTTCTGTTTTCTTAGTCAATTCCACACGACCCCTTCTCTTCAGTGAATGTTTATTGAAATTACTTCCTCTTTACAGATCGGTTCCTGTTTCCCAACTGCCTGGGCTCCCATATCTGCTTCCCCATTGTCCTCAGCAGTTCAATTGACACCGAAGCTTTTACGCTTGGCTGTCGCCATCGGCTTCCTTCAGTCCTCCACAACATCAGCCGGAGACTCAGCCTCCAACATGAACATGGATGTAGGTTAACTTAACACAGAACCCCGCTGTGCTGCATTTGTTCACACTGGTGACTGAGTTGAAAGAATTGGAAGATTTTTGCTCATGTATTACAGGGATCCACTGTTAAGGGGAGTGTGTTGATTCGACACCAACTCCATGAGGGGAAGCACCACTATGAAGTGGGAGAAGTGGTGAAGTACAAAAACCAAACTGGAAGGAAAATGTTCATAAGGTATGAGTTATAATCTTTTCTCTAAACAGCTTGATTCATGTGAAAACATTAAAAAATTGTTGATTGGAGTCAATGATTCTGTCATAGTGAAAGTGTGTTTAATTTATGGCTGTGCATCAGATTTAGGACCATAAGACTTAATATCATAAGGCTCTGCAGCATTAAGATTGTTTTGTAAATTAAGAAAAAGTTGCAATGAAGCGATGTTGCTTTATCTGTCAGTATGTAGGTCTTTATCTTTTGAGCTAGGAGATAATTTATTTATGCATTTGTTTTTAAAGCAAAAATACGAATGCATTTTTCATTTTTTCATTCGTTTTTCATTGAGCCAAGACTGGCTCAATGAAGGAGCCAGGATTAGGTTTCAGTTGTGACATATATATTTTTTTATCTGCAGCTAACTTTTTGGTTAAACTGCATTAATTGTGTTGTCTGAAATATTTCTTTTAATCAAAGATTTATTTTAAAAATTTTCAAAATATTTTTCTAACAGTAATATAATTTCTTGAACTTTTCCTTTTCATTTTTCTCCAGAAGAGGCGATAAGCTGATGGAGATAAATGGAGTTGATCTCCAGGACTTAGAACCTGAGGAGCTGGCCAAAACGATCTCCGAAGGAAATCCATTGCTGGTATGCCAATTGGCTCCAGTACAGTTCCTTCCAAACAAAGAAAAACAAAACAAACAAAAAAAACCTGTACTTTATAAACCTTAAATGTTTTAGAAGTTTCCATGTATTTTGTTGTGTTTCATTCGACATACCAACAGAAAGTAGCAGGTCGCTGTAAAATGGGAGGCAATACATTTTGATCCCCCTTCCTATTTCTGTAATACACTTGAAGATGCAGCCAAAGTTGTAACTGTACGGTTTAGATGAGGGATGTCGAGTGTCCTCAAGAGGAAATTCAGTTTATTTTATGGACGGAAGCTGTCCAGGAGCAATCTACAGCCCCCCTGGTTTAGATTGAAGAATACTGTAGTGCAGTAAATGTCCAGGCCAAAGGAGAATACATGGCAAAACTGAATGAAACCGCATGCCGTAGTTTTAGATTTTTATCTGTCAAAACCTTTGCAAACCATTTCTCATTTCCTACCATGACATGGTTGGGCACTACTTTGTACTGATCTATTCAAAATGGGCTAAGAAATTGCACAAAAAACTAAATTCTTTCTCTGGTGTCACCGAGACATGAACAGCCATTTTAAATGCGATGAACTTCTGTGGGCATTTGCACTGAAAGACATTTTTGTTTCTTCAGTCAGTGCAGAAGAGAGAAATAGAGCCTGAAAAGGAGGAGCAGCTGCCCCTAGATGAGGACACCTTGCAGCCCTACGACAAGGAGTCCACTGTCCTGAGTTTTTCCTGGGAGTTGACGAGAGAGGAAGACGCCGAAGAAGGGGAGAAAAACGGGACAACAGATTCAGAGGAGAATGTGTGCCAAGATGTGTGCAAGGAGAATGGGGAGAGCAGAGACCTCCTTGTAATTCACATGACCAACACCAGCATCACTGTGGTGGGAACCAGGGGTTGTAGTGAATGTGAGGAGACAGGATGCACCGTCAATGACATCGTGATGGTGGCAGAATCCAGCACAGTGACATTGGGTGAGTTCAAAGGTTTCACTTCTCCCTTCGCCTTTGTGTCCAAGTTCACTGTATTTAGTTCTGTTTAAGGGAGCCGATATTTAATTTTAAAGTAAAAAAATTTATGATGTGAACTGAGTGATTGAAGGATATTGTCTCAGCAGACAAGTTTAGTCCATGTATGATCTTGAAGCAGCATTTTTTGTCTGTGTTATTTTATGTAAATATTGTTACTTTTATATTACATGGGATCATTTTGGTGCTTTCTAACAGACCGAAGAAAACGAAACAAAAAAAAAACCCCAAATGAACCAAAGACAGGTCAATGTTCTCTGTTTCCTCGGTCACTTTCAGTTCCCAGAGGAGATGTAAGTTTCAGGCAGGAAAAGCTAGTAGAAGTCTTGATAAAACATGTGCCCACTCATCGCTACCTCAGAACTATCTGCTCGGAAAAGACCGTCACCTCTTCACCAAATCCAGGTCTGTCGTTCAGAGCAATGCATCTTCCAAACAACCTGCTTCCCACCAATCGATGTTACTTTTTGTGATGCCTCTTTGCTTTCCTTTCATCCTCAGAAAAGATCACTATCTACTATTACAAGTCGAATGCCATGGATAAGAAGTTCAGAGGAATTGCAGTGGTGCTAAATCTCACTGGTTCCAATTGCTTTCTCAGGTGCTACAAGGAAGGAGACAGGGTGCTCCTACAGACAGAGGTAAAACTATACGGAAATAATTGATTTTTTTTGGCTTGGAAGATTTTTTTTTTTTTTCATTGGGATTTAGCATGCAAGGCGCGCTATTGGAGCATTAAAGTTTTCAACTTAAAATGACCGAATGTGATTTAGGAAAATAACCATGTCTCCACTCTTTAGCCCTGGATTGAACTGAGGTAAAAATAAATAAATAAATAAGAGCAATAAATCTGCATCCAAACAGCAAGTAAAAAAAATATGATGAGCACAAGAGCATAGGTGCAGTGCCCATTACATCCACATGTAACCATGCATTTGTTTTAAACATTATAACCACACTGCTTAGTCTCAGGGGTTCGGCGGAGCCTCTGCGTGAAGATAAAGACACACCTGTGTAAAATCGTGACGACGCGCCCAGCTTGGCCGTCGCTTGCTGCAGAGGATCACGTGACATTGCTTGGCCAATCAGTGCTGCAGGGAATTTAGTGCCCGCGGTATTCAACAGCTGTCGTAGTTGTACGTCTTGTGGTTTCTTTCTCAATAGTTGAATCCATACTAAACATGTTAAGAAAAAAAAAAAAAAAAAAAAAAAAAAGAAAGTGGTCGGATGAATATGTGCAACTCGCACTCGCAAAACTGAGGGAAGACTTCTTGAAGCTGCATGGAGAAAAGAAAAAAAGGATTTTGTGGATTCAAAACGAAAAATAAAATAAAGTTATTAAAATTGTTAAATTAAAAAAAAATCCAAATGTATTTTTAATTAGTAAAATAGCCCCCAATATATATATAAAAAAAATTCCTTCTCACCCACCGCGGGTGGTTCTTATCCTCTGAGCTCGGGTCCTCTACCAGAGGCCTGGGAGCTTGAGGGTCCTGCAGTATCTTGGCTGTGCCAAGGACTGCACATTTCTGGACTGAGATGTCTGATGTTGTTCCTGGGATCTGTTGTAGCCACTGCTCCAGTTTGGGGGTTACTGCCCCGAGGGCCCCGATGACCACAGGCACCACTGTGGTCTTCACCTTCCAGGCCCTCTCCAGTTCCTCCCTGAGGCCCTGGTATTTCTCCAGTTTCTCGTGCTCCTTTTTCCTGATGTTGCAATCACTTGGTATTGCTACATCTACCACAACGGCTTTCCTCTGATGTTTATCCACTACGACAATGTCTGGTTGGTTCGCCATTACCATTTTTCTGTCTGGATCTGGAAGTCCACAGGATCTTAGCTCTGGCGTTCTCCACCACCTTTGGGGGTGTTTCCCACTTTGATCTTGGGGTTTCCAGTCCATATTCTGCACAGATGTTTCTGTACACTATGCCTGCCACTTGGTTATGTCGCTCCATGTACGCTTTCCCTGCCAGTATCTTGCACCCTGCTGTGATGTGCTGGACTGTCTCAGGGGCCTCCTTGCACAACCTACACCTTGGGTCTTGTCTGGTGTGGTAGATCTGGGCCTCTATTGCTCTGGTGTTTAGGGCCTGTTCCTGGGCTGCCAGGATGAGGGCCTCTGTGCTGTCCTTGAGTCCAGCTTTTTCCAGCCATTGGTAGGATTTACTGATATCAGCCACTTGGGTTATTGCTGGTGGTACATCCATGTAGGGGTTTGTCCTCCCATGATGGTATCTCTGGCACCTCAACCTCCGTTCCCTGTTGTCTGAGACATTCACTGAGCACATTGTCTGTTGAGGCTTTGTCCCTGATGTATTTATGGATCTTAGTTGTTTCGTCCTGGACAGTGGTTCTCACACTCACTAGTCCTCTGCCTCCTTCCTTGCGGCTCGTGTACAGTCTCTGGGTGCTGGATTTGGGATGGAACCCTCCATGCATGGTTAGTAGCTTTCTAGTCTTAATATCTGTGGCTTTTATCTCCTCCTTTGGCCAGCTAATTATTCCAGCAGGGTATCTGATTACTGGCAGGGCATAGCTGTTTATCGCACGGATTTTGTTCTTGCCATTGAGCTGGCTTCTCAGGACTTGCCTTATTCGTTGGAGGTATTTAGCTGTGGCTCCTTTCCTTGTGGCCTCATCGAGGTTGCCATTTGCTTGTGGTATACCTAGGTACTTGTAACTGTCCTCTATGTCTGCTATTGTTCCTTGTGGGAGTGAGACTCCTTCTGTGCGGATCACCTTCCCCCTCTTTGTGATCAGCCGACCACACTTCTCTAGTCCGAATGACATCCCAATGTCAGTGCTGTAGATCCTGGTGGTGTGGATCAGTGAGTCGATGTCTCGCTCACTCTTGGCATACAGCTTGATGTCATCCATGTAGAGGAGGTGACTGATGTTGGCCCATTTTTGAGTTGGTATCCGTAGCCAGTCTTGTTGATAATTTGGCTGAGGGGGTTCAGGCCTATGCAGAACAGTAGCGGGGACAGAGCATCTCCTTGGTATATGCCACATTTGATGGACACTTGTGCAAGTGGTTTGCAGTTGGCTTCAAGGGTGGTTTTCCACAGCTTCATCGAGTTTGCAATGAAGGCTCTCAGAATCCTGTTGATGTTATACATCTCTAGGCATTCAATGATCCTATGAGTCATAGGCTTTCTTGTAATCGATCCATGCACAGGTTGGTGTGTCGGGTTTTGCAGTCTCGGGCAACTGTGCGGTCTACGAGAAGTTGGTGTTTGGCTCCTCTGGTATTTACACCGATACCCTTCTGTGCCGTGCTCATGTTTATCCATGTGTTTGCTTATCTTGGCCGCTATGATGCCTGACATGAGCTTCCAGGTTGTGGAGAGGCAGGTTATTGGTCGGTAGTTGGGTGGGACTGGACCCTTTGATGGATCCTTCTGGATTAGGATTGTCCGCCCTTCAGTTAACCATTCAGGGTGAGTCCCACTTTGTAGCAGCTGGTTCATTTGGGCTGCCAGTCGCTCATGGAGAGCAGTGAGTTTCTTTAGCCAGTAGGCATGGATCATGTCAGGCCCTGGTGCTGTCCAGTTTTTCATGCCTGAGAGTCTTTCTTGAACATCTGTCACAGTGATGGTTACCGGGGCTTGCTCAGGGAGGTTGCTGTGGTCCTCTCGTAGAGAGATCAGCCACTGTGCATTGCTGTTGTGGGACGCCTCCCTTTCCCATATGCCTTTCCAGTATTTTTCAGTCTCCAGCCTTGGTGGGTCTGCTCTGTTGTTATTACCCTGCCATTGAGAGTACACCTTAGCTGGTTGAGTGGAGAAGAGCCGGTTAATCCTTCTGGATTCATTCTCCCTTGTGTATCTCTTTAGGCGGCTGGCCAAGGCTTGGAGCCTCTGTTTGGCAGTTCGAGTGCTTCAGGTATGGGCATCTGCCTGTACTTTCTGGGTACTGGTCTTCATTGTACCCTTGTGGATACAAGGGTACAATGGTGGGTATTGGGGGTATTGGGTCTCATATATATATATATATATATATATATATATAATATATAAATAAATATATATATATATAATATATATATATATATATATATATAATATATATATATATATATATATATATATATATATATATATATATATATATATATATATATATATATAATATCAAATGATAATATGTGCGAGTTGCACATATTCATATTTTCTTTTATGGGGCCAAAATGATTTTTTGGGCCCAGAATAAAGTAATAGCATAATTTGTTGTGAGTTCATCCACTGTTTTGGTTTTGTTCTTTGAGCAAGAACCGTTCCTGCACAGCTCATTTTATGCACCAGTTTCTGAGACCTGTTCCTCTGTGAATGGAGATTACTGTTTTGCAGGCTACAGAAACAGAATCAAAATAAAGTTTGGCATTTCTCAATATCCCTATTTTCCCCTATGGATGTGCGCATGCATCAGTGTGCCACAGTTTAACTGGACTCACTCATAAGGTTAGTTTGGAATCACCATAACGTAGCCTAGCATGCATGCTTCTGAACTCTATGTGGAAACTGAAGTAAATGTGAAAAAA
The DNA here is from genome assembly GCF_027474105.1 of Poeciliopsis prolifica. Taxonomy (NCBI): domain Eukaryota; kingdom Metazoa; phylum Chordata; class Actinopteri; order Cyprinodontiformes; family Poeciliidae; genus Poeciliopsis; species Poeciliopsis prolifica. The sequence continues at coordinate 4,245,739 of NW_026562396.1, forward strand.
CCCCACCAAAGATGACTATTGACATCCTTGGTGTGACACAATTCAGCAGATTTACCGACTGTCCAATTTCTTGGTTGTGATGTTCTGTTTTGACATTGCATACGAAAAAAAAACTACTAAATTTCTCAACCGAATTTGTTGTAATTTGAGAAATTCTTAAACTAATGACCTATGCAAACGTTTGAAGCAAAAACAAAAACAAAAAAAAACAAAAAAAACACATTCAAACATTCAGTAGAAGGATGTATTCCATCTTCCCTAGGTTGAGTAAAAAAAAACCCATAAGATATATTAATATTTATATATCTAAATATGTGTAGACAGATAAATATGCTTCATTATTTATTCTCAAGCAGATCAGTTGAGGGCTTCTTTGTTCCGCCGTATCCGTGCTTCTACAACAGTTACAACAACGTGATGTGAAGCCAATACAAGCAATATTTCGTCAAAGCCAATTAATTTTATTTCTAACTTGAATTCCACAAACCGACAGTAGTTTTCCGTTTTCTACCCATAGACGTGTGAAAAGCAGAGACTGAGGCAGATCTCCAAGAATGACGAGTGCACCTTCTCCTTTGTCTTCTACATGATGTCTGACCGCACAAAACAGCGAAAATTTGAGTCTGCGCTCCACAAAGGCTGGTTCATCCACATAGCCAACTCTGATTTGGTGGAAATGGCTGAGACAGATGGAGAATCGGGAGATTCATCGTTCCTCTTTATCATTCAGAAGTGAGACGGGGTCGTTTTCTACACTCTCATACTCACTTTTTCGCCGCCACACTGTAAATAAAATGTTGAGACCTGACAGAAGCTCTTTTTGTTCATCCCATCTGGTTATGTGATAAAAACTATCTGTGTGAAGCTCTGACTTGGTGGACACGTGTCATATGGTTGTTTTACTATCGCTCAGTTTAACATTTTTTGTTGTTTTATATGATTAATATTTCAAATTATTTGGAAAAAAGTGACTTTCAAACAACATTTTTTATGATAAATTTGTGGTTTTCCCCTTTGACCATATGTAAGTTTTATTTGCAACAATTTCATGTTATCTTGAAAGTCCTTATGACATCCAATTAATGCTTTTATATGACCTGTTTTTTTATTATATGTCACGACTGCAGATCTTTACCAGCTGAGACATAAAAACTGACCTTATAAATATTATTATATTTAACAATGGCCTTTTCATAGAAGTATTTTAATTTACACACAAAAAAATGCACATTTTGTCAGATAAGGATTGATTGAGTCTGGCCAATCAGAGCAGGGTTGACCACCATCGTTGCATTGATAAATTGTATTTTGTTCCAAAAGTTGAAGAATTATTTTAGGCATACTGCAGTTCATTGGAGCAGTTGTTGCACTTTCCCCCATTTTAATTTATTGTAGCAGCAAAAATATTGATAAAACCTTTTTTATTACTATTGTAGCTATGACATTTATTTAAATGAAATCAAATTCCTTGCACTCCAAAAAAAAAAAAAAAAAAAAAACTTGAAATGAAATTACATGTTCAAACAAATTGTGCATATTCTGCGTCAACCAGTAATTTAGATCAAGAATGACAGCGTATGTTACACTCTTAAGATTACAAATTGCATGAAAAGAAGACGTGCTGAAATCAAAGTTCACCATAATGAGGTAAAGTTCAGCTTAACCTCATTATGGAAACTGACAGAAAAACAAAAACCTCTGAATTACATTTTACTAACAAACTCCTATCATGTTCACAGCTTCACAGTACTTTTAAACAATATTTACTCCTTCATTATGTTAATATATAGAAATGTCACTGAACCACAAAGTGTTTTAAAAACTTAAAGAAAATTAAGAATACATTATGCAACATCATTACTGAATTATTGTCATGATTGAAAGTCAATAAATATTAAAGTCTTTGGAGGTTAAGCCTGCTGTCTTGTTTTTGTTTTTATTTTGCCTCTGAGCATTTTTACAATACTGAAATCTCCACATGGATTCACATTTAATGTTTGTGAAAAGTCACACAGAACTGACTGTGAGTCCAGACGCTCTGAGCTTCAACTTTTCTCACTTCCTTGGCTCCTTAAAGTCCAGTGTCAAGATCGTCAAAGGCAGCGTTACTAATCCCATCAACATCTATGCTGTAAGGATTCTCCGCAGGCGGCTTTGACAGGTTCCTGCAGGCAGAAGAAGCAGCGAATGTTTCACCTCTTTAAAAGTTACGGGTTGGCGTAATGGACGTTTGCTGAAAACAACACTCACTTCTTGCGCTCCCTGAAACCAGATACGATGAGGTAGGCGCCCAGCAACACTGTGAGTCCCATCACAACACCGAACACCACCAGCCACACCTCCACTGGCTGCTGTACAGGAGGGGCCAGTGTCGGTACGATACCTACAAACTCGAGTGTGTGGTCGTCCAGTTGGAAGGCTTCGTTGATTCGACCCCGATTTAACCTTGCATTGACAGATAAATGTGTGCGTTACAAAATGTCCTGCAAAATTATGTTTTACAATTGTAGGCAAACAGGTATTTGCATACACTGTATAACAATACATGTAATTTTATTTTACTCAGCATTTAAGTGGACTTTTTTAGTGCTTTCTTCAAAATTTGACATGTACATGCAGCAAGATTCATATACCTCTAAAGAACATGGAAAGGTCCAGCTTGTTATGTCTACTCTTATAGGTTATTTTACAAAATTTATTCAAACAGATACATGCTGCTTCCTGAGGTATCATGGAAAAGAGGAAAGAAATCAGCCAAGATATCAGGAAGAAAGTTAGACTGATACCTGGTTTCAGCCCTGCATAAACCAGATTAGAGGTGCTTCCACTCGATTACCGAACTGCAAGACAATACATCTGTGTCCGTGTGGCTAACCTGACAGCTGCCTCCATTTCAGACTTGGGAATGTATGTAGAGGGGCTTCCTGGGTGGGTGGCCACCATGTAGAAGGAGATCCGGGGGGTTTCTTTGTAAGTGAGAATGTTCTCTGCTCTGGTAGTGGAAGAATAGAAAAGCACTGCGAGTAAGCGACAGAAAGCACAGACTCCAGGTTTCAAAAGGTGCGTTTATTATCTCCGGTAAACAGCCCCAGGATGGAGCGGGATACTGACGTGAAAGGAAGGTTCTGGTCTTTCTGGCTGTAGTACTGCCTGAGGGCGTAGGCGATGCTGGCCTTGAAGAGGTACATCTCATTGGAGTTCCAGGAATACTGAAACGAATATTTGCACAATATTACCATATATGTACCATGCATAGGGAGAGAGATAGATAAAGAAAGAGAGAGAATCAGAGAGGACTTTGTGTTTGTTGCAGCTCAACACAATAATACTCACAGCATTGTCTCCCATAGCAGCTTTCAGACTTATTCTTACTTTGGTGGCATATTGCGAATCTGTTAAAAAAAAAAAAAAAAAAGTTATGATTGTATAAAATTATGATCGTTTTCATACATGTATGTTTAATAATACAACTGACCTGGTTGATAACTAAACCTCCGAACCAGTCACACTAAGTATCTCCATGTAAACCACATTCTAGTCACTAATGTGTTATGAAAAGATTTTATCAGTCAAAACAAGTTCATGTCCAGTGTTTCTTCTCTTCGTGTCATTTTCATACTCGTGCATCCTTAAACGTTTCTTTGTCACAAAGACTGAATCTCTCTTTGTTAAAAAGTTGGTTTAGTCAAGCATAAAGCCTGCAGAACAGATGCAACAGATGTGAATGTGGGATCAATAACAAACCAGGGGAGAAGATGTTCCATTAAAAAAAAAAAATGTAAATAAGAAACAATTGTGCAAGTAGGTGCTAAAAAGCAGGTGATTTATTAGGAGGGAGATGGGCAAGTATTTTAATTTTCTTTGTGAAAACTTTGCTCTGTTTTACAGCGTAATAATTTCCAGGGCGATCTAGTTTTCACTCACATGGATCCACTGTTGTCTTCCAGCCAACAGCCCTGTTGTGTTTCTGGTTATTCTCTTTCAGCCAGTCATACAGTTTCTTGAAGTAGTCCAGCAGTGGACCAGCATCCATTCTTACATTTCCAGCTATTGTTTCCAAAGCCCTGGTCCAGGACTCAGACCTCCCCAGTTCCAACATGTTTCTACAGAAAAAAACAGCATTAATCATTTTAGGATTCCTGTGTGTTGCAACATGTGCAACATATAAATGCTTTAGTTGGGGCACAACAAGCAGGGGTAACAACAAACAGGAAGTAGATACCTCAGCTTGGTTCCTGCTTCCTTGGAACCAGTGATGTCACATGAGGACAAGTCACCAGTGTGACCAGCTGCGTCACACAGCGCTTTCTGGAACTGAAACTGGTAGATGGTTCTTGTAAAATACCTACAAAAGAACAAATACACTTACTGAGTCTGTGTTACACTTTTGTCTGAAATGAAAGCATGTCATTCTCTCTTCTGTGTGTTATGAATCCTTCCCTCCACAAAACGAGATGAACACCAGGTCTTTTTTGGACAAGTTAAAAAGAACATTTCTTATATGTAGAAACTTAGACCAAGTTCCATTTTGAGGCTGCAAACTAATTTTCAGGTGAGAGATTTTAAAATGCTTAAATCCACAACATCTCTGCCCACAAAGTGGATAGAAAGAAAACACAAAGTCGAAGTAAAGCTTTCATTTGTTTTATGCGGAGCTTGGAAGCAAACCTGATGAAGGAGTAGTCTCCAGATACGTGAAACAGAGCAGGCGGGTCACAATAAGTTTCGTCTCTGGGGACAGGCTCGACAACTCCCACCAGCTCCCTCCTGTTAGGACAACGCTGAATCAGCACTAATGCACACTGACAGACATGCAGCTAGGCATGTGCTTCACTGCACACCACCAAAAACAGGTATTCCACGTTTAACATATTTCCTTGGACTATGACCAGGTCATTTTCAGAAAACGAACAAGAGGCAGAGCATCATCCGACAGGCTTACTTCATCTCCCACCAGCGCTTCATCCATTCATCTTTGGTGATATTCCCTGCAAGCACCTGCCAGCGCCACTCCTCCAGCATGTAGGTGAAGGGCAACGTGGCCACGATGGTGAGAGCCTGTTTCAGCAGGAAGTTGATCTCAGTCTCTACAATCAGAGCAGAAAATGGAAGAAGGGCAGAAACTATCATTTTTCTTTCTTTTTATTTTCCGTGCGCGCCTCATCCATGTTGAGTTGTGGAGAGGCTGCTGTCTAGAGGTCAGTGAGCAAGAGGCAGGGTGCTCCCTGGTCACATGACAGACACTCATGCATACCTAAGGAAGATGTGAACTGGCAAAATACAATATGTCAACATAAAACTACATCGAAACCAAACCAAAGACATTTCTGTTAATGTTGCATCTGTGTGCATTTACATAGATTCACTGCTCAAATAAAGAAGATTTAACACTCATTAATTCTCATTAATCTTTATGCACATAAATGATATGACACATACAGATAGGTGATGTTATTCTGACACTTCCAGTGTTGCTGAAGCCATTTTTAACAAGGACTCTTGAGAGCCAATAGGAAACACTCATTTAATGTGAGGTTTTGTGGGGACCTAAAGTTTTATCAAACATATCTGAAGTAATAATAAACTTGAATTCTTTATCAGTTAAATAGACAGGTGCCTTAATACCTGGATAAAATTAGATTTTTGAAAGAAGAATTGCAGATTGAGGTGATTTTTTTTCCTGGGGTTTAATTTATTTAAAAAAAAACCTCTCACATGTCTAACTTTGTTTGTGTTTTTGTTTTAAATAAAAACAACCCTGCTGATTTTGTGTCTGGGTCAACATATACGGAACATACCACTGTCATAAACGAAGTCGCTAGGGAGAAGTCCCAGACTCTGCAGGTGTTTGGGCGTGGCAGCAGAGAGCGACATGATTTCTCCGACGGCCTCGTGGAAACCTTCGTTGGCTCCGTCCCTCAAGAGGTAGGACAGGTTGCGGTAAGCCATCTGGTACTGGTTGTGGCCCATCTCGTGGTGCACGGTGAGGAAGTCGTCCATGTTGACCTTGGTGCACATTTTTATCCTGGAGACGCAGCAGCAGAAGTGTGGGTGTCAGCAGTTGCGCAGGGTGATGCATTTACAACACCCTGCAAGCAATAAAACAATCTGAGCAGCAACACGACGGGCTCAGTCTGATAAACATAGTTGTTTTTATGGTGAGACTTACTTCAGTAATATTTACCCAGACAGATACAAGTAGAGTCATAAAATATAGTATTTTATGGTTCTGCAAATGTTATCACTGTGAATTACTGAGGTAATTATCTGCACTGATATTTTATAATCCAGAGTTTGATTGTCTTTAGCAGCAGGAAAGAGTGAGTCAGCAATTAATCAAAGTCACTTCCTCAACAACTTTTGTGTTTTCGGTCCTGTTGAAAATAAGATGATAGAAAGTAAGACTGGCACTTAAATCTGTGTGAATGTGTGTCAAGGAGCGCATGCTTTTCACTTCCTCCCACCTGAAGTCCTCTCTGTTTCCCATGTCCCAGGCGGTGGGGTGGCAGACCACCTTCCGTCCATCATTGGGCTTCACCAACATGGAGTTGGTCCAGAAGTTGTCAAACATCTTGTAGAGACCCACAGACATAAAGAACTTCTCTGCTTCCTTAAAAAATCGTGTTTCATCCCAACCCTGAAATTCAAGAAGATAATGTTATTTATTCATTTTACGAATGGCTGAGATGCGCTGGAGTGTTTTTATTTCAATTTTACATATACTGGCACTTCACCTGCTCCACCATAGTGCTGCTGACGTCAATGTCTGGTTTTTCAGGGTACGGGACGGACAGGGGATACAGGTTGGTCCAGAATCTTCCCCACATGTCACCTGAACAGAAAATATAAACATCCTAATATTGTCCTTTTTTTTTCTTTTTGTTGTAGACATTTGAAGTAGATCCTGATGTATTCTTTCAACAACAGAACACTATTATATTAATGAAATTCAACCTGAGACCACTTTAAAAAAATCAATCTGGTTCATGTTTAATTTTGTAAAGTAGTTGTGATACACCTGTTAGAGATTTTTTGATATTATCATTTTGTTAAAGTGTTCTCTTCCTTACGTGTGTATGGGCTGACCTGGAGGTTATGAATGTCTTCATGCGAGATAGTAAAGCTTTATGGTTCTCAGACCTTAAAGTCTTCTCTGGTGTTTATCTACCCGGTCTTAGGTGACAGTTTGACCTAGAGCTGAACTGGGCTTAGATTGTAAATTAGATATCACACCTGGAACTGAGTTGTTGGTCTGTTTGTGTTAAATGTTTTACGACCTGCACCATGTTGACCTGCACCATGTGACTGTTGTTCTTTGACAATAAAGAGGGAGCTCACGTGAAAGCAGATTGGAGGAGCTGTTGATTGGAGACTTCTCCTTCTGCAGAAGCCTGACCATATTTAATTCATATACGTTGTTTGTGGTTATTTTATTGTAGGTTCGAGGAAAATACCTAACACACCATGGCCAACAGAGGGAGTCAACATTTCAGTTCTGAATTACAGTTTGAAGGATTTAGGGTCTAAAAGCAAAATTTAATTCAAATAATATTACCAAACTTCACATTTTTCCTGATCCTTCCTTTAAACAGCCCATACATGAATGATTGTGTATTACATTTCTAGCACAAGCAATATAATATTTAATGACTGAAACATGGGAATAATTGACAAGAACTGAATGTGTGAATCTCAAGGAGCATAAGTCAGTTCATATGATTATACAGTGACCTTTTGCCATGAAGTCTTTTTTTTACTAAAAATTGACATTTTACTTCTTTGAGAGCTTCTGACTTTCCAGAACTCAGAAGTTGATCGTAGTTGAGCAGACTTTGAAACGATCCTGACGTTCTGCTTGTTGGACCCTTGCTTGTTGTGGGAATCCTATATCTGGTGAACTTTTGTCAGACTTTTATCGGTGTCCTTCAATCCCGTATTAGAAACAATTATATAACTTAAACATTTCTGACATGTTTGGATGGAGGACTCAAAGGTTTATTAACTTCTCTATGCTAATGAAAGACTTCAAACAGAACAATGAAAAAAAGAAACGTAATTTTTTGGTTTGTTTGTCTTTGGGTTTCTCACTCTGAACTAAATTATGGGGAAAATGTCATCGTCTTAAAAAACACATTATTGCATAAAAAATTTGTAATTGTGGGAATAGTGTTACTCTGAAAGAAATGATACACACATGCTGTATTAAATATATTATGGGTTCATAACTTATACATTAACGTACCCAGGAGGTGGGCGGGCAGGGGTCCCTCTGAGTCAAGGTATCCTGGGTAGACCTCCATAAGCCTGGATCTTACATAGGCATGCAGCTCTTTGTATAAAGGCATGATCTACAAAAAAAAAAAAAAATATATATATATATATATATATATATATATATATATATATATATATATAATATATATATATATATATATATATATATATATATATATATATATGGCAATAACAACCACAAGTTTTTTGACATCGTCAACAGGACCTCATTCTCATTGTTACTGACGTATTGTTTACCTCTTTGTATATTGAGCGAACGTCTTCCATCAGCTGGTTCCTGGTGTACTTGTAAGGAACGTCTTCATCGAGGGTCTCATAATTGTATCTCCAATAAGCTCCATAGTCTTCAAAACCTGCAGATTTGAGAATGAAAAGAAATGGAAAACGTTGAAGTTCAAACTCAGGCTGGCATTTTGAGAAACACATCAGGCCTCAGTGAGGACCGACTGGTCAGAAGCAAACACAAAGTCATCACATAAAATGCTATCAGCTCTTCCTGTTCTTGTCTGATTTTGTTTTATCGTCTCTCACTTACAGTGAGTTCAGCAGTTTTATTCCATCATAGAAGTTTATTTGTTTTCAGTTCAAATCCTGAAGCTTTTCCAACATCAACACAATAAAAACATTGCATGTATTTTTTTGTTTTGTTTCATGTTTTCTCTCAGATCATTATTTACCATTAAGTTTGGCAGCTTCATTCTTCAGATCCACATAGTCTTCGTACAGAGGCCTCATCCTCTTCCCCACCTCCCTCCTCCAGCCCTCCCACACGTGGAGACGCTCTTCGTAGTCTCGGCTGTTGGACATTACATACTCCAGGCCTGTACGCAGAAAAAAGAGACAAATCAGAGACGGGAAAATCTGCTCCCATCACCCATTTATTTGTCAAATCTTTAATGGTTCCAAAAATAGAAATCCAGCAAAATTTAAATTCACCCCAAAACACACAAATGTAGAAGAAGAATGGACAAACATGGAACAAATTTGTCAAAGTAAAGATGTGCCGTGCTCACTGGTTCTGCATAATTAATGAATGGATGAAAATACCAATATAGCCACATTGTTTTATTTAGTTTGCATAAAAAATATAAGGTGCTTGATTACTATTTTGTTTTACATGTTATGTAGAGGGCTAGGGTTAGAAACTATGACATTTTGCATATTGGCCTAGTTTCATAAAAAAAAATTAAAAAAGAAAACCTGGCATTTCAACAGACGTGTTTAAACTTTCACATTTATTGAACTCTGCCACTAAATGATCAACTTTTCCAGGATGAGAAGATGGAGACAAAGAAGAGAAAGAGATGACAGTATTAGATGATGTGTAGACAAAAGCAGAAATACCAGAGGAAGGAATGCAAATTAACTGTTTAATAAAACACAAAGGAAACATTCCCACAATGGAAAAAATAACAGTTTTCAGTGGCTGAAAAAGTAGGGCGTGATGCAACTTGTTCCAGTATTATGTATATAACGCCTTTCACAACAGGATATGTTTAGTATATCAACATTCAAGTCACATACCAAACAACTGGGTGCTATTATTTCAGGTGAGACTAAGTCACTTTAAAACATAGCAGAGCATGTCTGGATTGCAGTTTTCAGTATCTTCTGATTCTGGGAAATTTTGTTAATTTATAACGGCATTATCTACCTTTGTCAGCACCAGGAAGCTTTTTAAATAACAGACGTTACCTGGCTCCAAAGTCTGGCAGTTTAGGGGGTCATCTTTCAGGCAAACTGTTGCGGTGCTGTAGATCGTACTCATCTCACTCATGACCTTACTGAGCTACAGAAAACATTTCACAAAATAAAAAACAAAGCAAAAAAAAACCCCGATATAAATATCAGAATGATATAAGTTTCACAAATGTGAAAGAAATGGGAGTGTTTGGGCAAAAAGTCTTACATGTGAAGCTTTGTCCTCAGACAGAGCACCAGCGCCTTTATCTTGCAAAGAGATGAGCTGTAGTTTAATCACCGGGTCATTTATTTGGTCGATGGGATAATTGCGGGATTCTTCTGAGATCTGGGTGTAGAAAGTGCTCCAAATTTGCCCCTGTTCTGACTGCGTGGCACAACAACAGATATTAATCAGCAACTTCCAAACATACTGTTTAGAGACAACATGACAAATGAGTCTGTGAAAGCATTCAAGGACGTACCACTTTGTCCGAGTTCTCCTGAGTGATGTCGGTGTTGTAGGCCCATGATGCCAGTGAGTACTTGTACATCTTCTCACTGGCATTCTGGTCAAACCTCTCCAGGAACAACCTGGCCTCAGTCTCCACGTCAGCAGTCACCAGAGAAACAGCCGAAGACACGGCCAGAAGCGCTACAAGAATCCCAGCGGACATCTTGGCTTCTTCATCCGCCACACAATATGACTCTGAGAAGAGAGCTCACAGTACACTTATATAGTTTTATTAACCTGCTGAGCTGCCTTGGCCTTTGGACAGCAGAGCAATAACAGAGGGTGTATCAGTTTTCGTTTACAGATATGATGTCTAAAGGGAACATTCAGCCTCACTCTGCTGAAATCTGTCATGCTTTGATGCTTTATCAGATTCAAATAGATATCTCATTCTGGAAAACTTTTGGTGGTTTAACAAGAAGTGACATCTCTTCATAACGTGTCACGTTGAACCATTTCAGCCTGTCAACATCAAATGTTTTGGCACAAAATCCTGTTGTGTACCTTTAAGATCAAAAGCAGGATTTGTAAAAACCTGCTAATACTCTGAATAAGAAATAAGCGTAAATAAATGTCATGCATATTTTTAAATCAAACAATGTATCAAACTGTTGCGGTGCTGTAGATCCTACTCATCTCGCTCATGACCTAAAAGAAACATTTCACGAAAAAAACATAATATGAATATCAGAAAGATCTAATTTTCACAAATGTGAAAGAACCGGGAGTGTTTGGGCAGAAAGTCTGACATATGAAGCTTTGTTCGCAGAGCCTTTATTTACAATTCATCTCTTGCAAAGGGATGAGCTGTAATTTAATCACCGGGTCATTTATTTAGTCGATGGGACAATTGCAGGATTCTTCTGAGATCTGGGTGTAGAAAGCGCTCCAAATTTTCCCCTGTTCTGACTGCGTGGTGTTTTGGCACAAAATCTTGTTGTGTACCTTTAAGATCAAAAGCAGGATTTGTAAAAACCTGCTAATTCTGGGAATAATAAATGTGTATTTTTAAATCAAAAAATGTATCTTATAAACTGGAGCCAGTATAAAAAGAAAATGATCAGCATAAAAAACTTTTTTTTTATTTTATTAAACATACCAGATTAAGAAATTGCTATCAGATAAGGTATTTAAATATTTTATGATATTTATGTAACGGTTTTGGGCCTGAGATTTGTGTGTTTAACTTACTGAGTTTTAACATGGTTGCTTTAAGTAGATTTCGAAAATAATCTTAATAAATAAATGACTTCACTAATTCTGTTTGTGCTGAACAAACAGAATTTGGGGAGAAAAATTTTAAGAAAGAGAAAACAAGATGATTCACAATTATCCTCATCAAGCCGCAATGAATTTTCTGGATGAACCATAAATGATACTGTAAGTCATAAATACCGATAAGAAACCAGCAATGAGACCAAAGTTCAATACCAACATGCCCAGCATGGACGAGCTTTTCACCAAGGATATTTTGATTTCTTTGCCAGAAAATGTTTCATTAACGGTGAAGTGAACATCAACAGCCAGCGATGGCTGTGGTAACTTCAGTTGGATTACTGATTACTACTTGAGAAAGTAACTTATTCTAGATTATTGATTACTTACTTTAGAAAGTAACATTACATTACAAGTAACTTTTTTAGTTACTTTCAGCAGCTGTTGACAATGTTCCACCACCTGTGAAAATTACATGGAGCTTTGCCAATACTTATTTGCAAGTTATTGCATGATGATAATGTCAGCTAAAGGGAACTAAGCATGGATGGATGGAGTTCATCTGGGTCTACAAGCAGCTTCTCATCAGGACGGTATAGTTAAATCCTCGTTTTCTGTTCAGAGCTGCCCAGCAGGAGAAGCTCACTTCCTCTCCTCTCTTCCAGTGTCCATCGGCTCAGTGTGACGAAGTGACTCAAACCCTCCCTGCTCTGACACAAGTAAAAAGAAGAAACAGAAAATCAGAGATGAATTATTTTCGTCAACAGGTATTATGTTGTTGTGATGGAAAATAAAAACCCAACTGAAAAGAAAGAAGCTCCTGAGTGGAGGACTGAAGGGAAGAAGTCCTCATCATTCTCAAACTTTAAAGTCTAATGAGCATTTAACACTGGAACTGGAAGACATTTAAAATATCCTCAATAAATAAATAGAAACTACAAAATAAAAGGAATTTTTGGTCTCAGCTAAGCCTTTTTTTTAAAAGAACAATTTTGTTTACGAAACACCAGATAGAAGACTTTATTCATCCAGTCTTTGGTAGAAACAGAGAAACAAATCATGCTAATGGAAATTGAAGTTGGGAAGGTGACAACAGGACAGGTGCAGGTCCCACCTAAAAGTGAGTTTAATACTTAAACTCACTTTTAAATAAACAGCAAAATACCTGCAGCAAAGATTGCTAAGAGAGTTTCAAGTCAAAATAGAGAACAATAAGGAAGTGTCACCTGTGAAAGCGTTCAGGGTTTCCTCCAGAAAACCTGCTGAGCCCGGAGGTAGAGCGGCTGGAGTCGTCCATCAGCGGTCTGCTGCATGTTTGGGTTAAAAAATAAAAAGTCTGGTCACAGAAAGTCTGAGGTGCAGGATCAGGCATCAAAACTCAGAAATAGCAGCATGTGAAGCCAACTGGCAACTGATGGGACGGCACAATTGGTTCACAACTCCTGCAATGTTTCAACTATAAACCTTCACTTTAATCTGTCTTTACTGTCACTGGTGTAGATAAATAACAACCCACAGCTTGGTGAAGGGAAAATAAAGCCTGGTGACCCGCCAGGCTGATAAAAGACTGGGAGAAAGTCTGAGTTCTGCCTGGTTGTAAGCGGGATATTTGGGCTGCTCTTGGTCCTAGGACCCGTTTGCCCAAATAGACCCATAAAGCCTCTGACAGCTCCTAGTGTCACTGGGACACTCAAACCCCTCCACCATGATTAGGCGGCAGCCCACAGAGGGGAAAAAGCAAAGCCAGAAACAGTTCCCTAATCTGAACTTAACTGATCTGGAGACAGGCCAGAAGGTGGCGCTCTGGTGTTTCTAACTAAACTAAAGCTTTTCTAACTAAAAAGCTTAGTTAGAAACTAAGCTTTCGTTTTCTCGGGTACTTTTCTCCCCACAGAAGCTGTACCAGGTCTGGTGTCGCTGTGGTTGCTTCCTGGAAAAGACATTGGCTGACATGATGCTGCCATCACCTAAACGTTCTCTCTCTGCTTTTCTTTTCCACGAACATGGAAACTTTTCCTGGATCAGTTGGGCAGTTGTTGTGTTTTCTCTTTCATTAATTCCCTTTCATGCTCAGTCTTTTGTGAAAGACGGCTCAGGACGCCCCCTTGTGGATTCAAATAATCCCTTCACTCCTTTCAGAGTCAGATTTATTGCTGGTGTGTTTTTCAGAGAAGAAAACGTTTCAAACCCATTACTTTAGACCAGCAGACTGTTATGTAACAGAAGCATGTTTTCTGATTGCTGGTTCAATGCAAACACAAGTTTCAGGCAAAGTAGGAAGATTTCTGAATGAAAAGCTCCTATCCCATCAATTTTCCGCAGGTAAATCTGTAAATGTAACCATCAAAAGCCAAATAACAAACTCATATGGTATGTTAAAACTCAAAATGCACGTTTCATTTTACGCTGACTCTAAAGAAGAGCTGTTGAATAAAGTCATCTCGAACTATGAGCCCTCATTTGTTTAGCAAAGCTTTGTTCTGTTGGATAATAAATTAAAGAACTAAAAAGAAAAACACACACATATCAAGGTAGGACAGAGCGCCTGTTTTCACTCGCCGCATAGAGGAAATAAATGACATTACAAAAGAAAATGTTTTGATATGTTAAAAAAATATGAAATGTAATTCTGCCAAAGAGCTAACTTACAGCATCATATATAAATAAAAGAACAACCCTTTTCTACTACAAAACAATGTGATTTAAATTAGATTTTTTTAAAACTAATAAACATAATCATTCTGCAACTTAAGGGAAGAGTATCTTAACATTAATAGATGAAACATCTTTACTTAACTAAGCAAATCTCCATGCCAAGCAGCTGAGATGGATTGCTGAACTAATGTTCTAAGGACTCCTCCAGGTACTTTTTTCATTTTTTCAGATCCATCTGAATGATTTGTAGCTGAACATTTGCTTTTCCGGCAGAGCACAGTTAGGTAGATGACAAGTTCCTGTCGGTCTGCAGTGTCTCAAATTTGCTGGAACTGCAAGTTTGCTGCAGACATGTCTATATACAGCCTGAGCCCAGAGGCTATAGGCTAATCAGTGCAAATGAATCAGACAATGACCAGAATTAGTATCCTGGAAAACCCCATTCAGCAGGAAAAAAAAACCCCTCAGCAACAACAGCAAGCTGCATTTTTTGGGCAAGTTTGCAATTTAAAATAAGCAAACAAGGGCATCTGATAAGAGAAACTGACATGTTTTCTATTGCGTTCCTTCAGAACGATGTTTTATTTCGTTTTAACCGTTGTATGTCACTGCATCGTTCAGTAAACGTCACATTTTGCAGAGAAGAATCAGAATGAGGTTATCAGACAATTTATACCTAGAGATGGTCATCAATAACTGGAGCAGAAGTGAGAAAACAGAAACATTACAAGAACTAGATGTTCCTACAGAAGCTTTGAAAACAAGACAGAAATCGTTCAGGACAGCAGGCAAGGAGCCGAGCAGGAATTCCCAACAAGTGCTGGCCATGTTCAATGTGAGACGCTCCATCAGTGGCCTCACACCACAGTAATTGAGGGCCCTGGATCTTCTAGGTGCGTCCCTTGTTCATCACGCCACAATCAAATGAGTGATAATAGCTTGTAGCTCGACACCACCGAACACCCCCCCCCCCCAACCCCACCCCACAGCTGTGTTTAATAAAGTGGCCGGTGAGTATATTGTTCTGATGGAATTGATTCATATCCACTCTAATTTCCTAACGTCAAGAAAAATAGTTAAAAAAAAAAACTTAAAGTCAAGCTTGACAGTCAATTTATTAATATTTTTCTTTCTGTTTTTGTAATATATATATATATATATATATATATATATATATATATATATATATATATATATATATATATATATATATATATATATATACATACACATATATACATGATATTATGTATTTATTAATACACAATAAAACTGTCCAGTCCACATCAGCAGGTATTCTTCCTGATCAGAGGTGATTGTATCACAGTGAGCTTGTAGGGATGGAACCTCGTGGCCGTTCCCTGTCCACAGACATCCACACCTCCGTGTTTTACCTCAGTCAACTCTCATCTTCACCGTCTGAACGCTCTTCAGGCCACGGATACAAGCTGCGTCAATGACCTGAAAAATAACCAGAATGTCATCGGAAAGGAAGAAAGAAGCCTAAAAATTAAAGGCTACACGTTTGCAGTATGACCGAAATAAAAAACAATTCATTGTTTGGCACGATATAATCACGCCAGAAACGCTTCTCGTGCGGATGTTTTATATTTTACAGTTTTACTTTTTTTTGTTGTTGTTGCTGTTTTGTTATGCAGCCACGTTTCTCCTCTTCTCCAGCCGACCGCGAGTCTTATTTTGAAATGCCCCAGCGTCTCCTCCTTTGAGCTGTGGCTGAATTGACGCGGCACGGAGGCAACCCATGATCGCAGACTCAACACGCATCCTCACACCACTGACCTGGGCTGCGCTGCGTCCTGCATGCGTGCGCGCGTGTGTGCATGTGTGTGAGCGGGAGTGTGAGTGATCCCCAGAAACCAGCAGCGGGATGGAGGAGCTCAAGGAGATCCTGGGAACTTTGGATTGACGCCCCGGGGGACAACGCGCCGTCGGCCTGAACCTCGTCGGGCTTCTCGTGGATCTTACACATTTGGATGTTGTCTCTACCCCGTTTTTACCTTTTTCTTCTCGGCAGTGGGGATATACGCTCGGCTTGCAGCCTCTGTTATTTTTGGCGAACAAAATGCCATTCGCCAAAAGGATCGTGGAGCCGCAGCTTCTGTGCAGACACCAGATCCCCAACGATGAAGGTCTGCTTTTCGAGGACCTGTGTGCCATCAGTCATGTGGTTCTCTCGCGGACCTTGCGACAGCTGTCCGACCTGGCGCGGCACGCGTGCTCCTTGTTCCAGGAGCTAGAGAACGACATCATGAGCACCAACCAGCGTGTCTGGGTTCTCCAGAACAAAATAGGCCAGATCCAGCAGACTGCCAATGCCCTGGACCCCAAAAAGGAGGCAGTGCGTAAGTAGACCACCACGAGAAGTCTGTAGCCGCGTCCTCCATCCATAAAAGAGCAACCAAAAAAAAAAAAAAAAAAACAACTGAAATCTTCTTTATGTCATGATTTTATTCATTCACATCACATGCGTCCCTTCATGCCAAGAAGGGAGCCCACCTCTATTTTTTATTTATTTATTTATTTTACCCAGCTGCACGCACGCATACGCGGCCACGCATTCCACCCCCACCTCCTCCCCCCCAAAATTAAAATGTGTCACACGGCTGCTGTTCACATCCCACCATAAAGTAACACAGATAAGCATTTTCATTGCGCAGGATGGGTTGACTGCTCATTTATTTGGCGGTTCAAACTCGCGTGTGTTTGTGTGTGTTTGCCGTCGACGATCAGTGGGGAGTCTCTCTCTCTCTCTCTCTCTCTCTCTCGCTGTGTGTGTGTGTGTGTGTGTGTGTGTGTGTGTGTGTGTGTGTGTGTGTGTGTGTGTGTGTGTGTGTGTGTGTGTGTGTGTGTGTGTGTGTGTGTGTGCTCTCTGAGGCTGGCAGCGCGGACGGAGCGGAGGGGCGTGTGTTGCCGCTGCATTGGCTCACCATCACTGCGGGTAGCGCACACCTGAAGCATGTTCTGGCGCCGCTCTCCGCCGCTCCAAGGCCCCGGCGTGGAGTGAATATGTGAAGTTTTACGGATCAGTTGCCTTTAAAAAAAAAAAAAGAAGAAGAAGAAGAAAAAAACAAAAAACGATGAGCAAATGTTGTGTGCGCGCGCGCGTGTCTGCGTGTGTTTTGTCTACGGCATGTGACTGACTGTGTGTGAGCGAGAAAAGAGATTTTCTCAGGCGTCTCCCCGTGCGCCAAACCCGCCCTTCCCACATGCAGCGGCGCCGACACGCCATCGGTACCGAACCCGAATGCATGTTGCTGGGCACACAAACTTACCACTACCAGATCGCCACAAATAGCCGAACATCAGTAAATATTTGCTGCCGTGGACCGATCACATTAAAGAGACAAAATAAATCAATAAATAAATAAATTGGCAGTGGTGAGAGACTCATTGCAATGCCATTGTAACAGCGCGTTCTGCACGCCAGCTACATATTATTTATGTTCTCTGCAGTCCCTCCAGCCTTTCTCGTGTAGATTTTAGACGATCCGTCTCCAATCCTGTGCACCAGTTTCCTCCTTTTGCTGTAGCGCATCATAATCTGGGGCAAAACTGAGCGTTGTGGGCCAAGAGCGACTGTAGACTTATTATGAGCAGCCCCCCTTCAGATGTAAAGCCGTCACACAGGGGGCATATGTGGCACTGAGGCAGCCATGTCTTCATCAGTGTTTGCTCCGTTGAGACTTTGCTTTAGATCTGGATGGATGAGGCCGCGGTGGTGAAGGGAACTGACGCTCACTTGCAAATGAATTGCTTGGCTTTATATAAATATATTTTAACATCTCTACAGCACAGCGATCTTCTCTCTTATCAGCAACTCAAACAAATGTCTGTCTGCAACACTTGTTGATTTTAGAAAGTCCTATAATATTGATTTGTGGAGTAGATTGTTCAGTTAGTCAAGCCACATAGTGCAGTTATTGCGAAGCAGCTGCTTTCCACTGCCCCAGTTTTCTGAATCTTGAATGCACAAAAAATAAATAAATAAATAAAAATCTCATTTGTATGCTATTTCTTCTGGTAACAATTTTAAATAAAAATTTTAAAAAATCAACTTGAAGAAAGGCGGGTTCAAATCCAAATTCAAATGAATCCAGCTCATTCAAAAGAAGCATCTCGTCATATAATCAGTTCAGTTGTACCTAAATTTGCAGCAATCCCTTGTCAGGAGAAAGCATGTGGTGACAGTGGGGAATGTTGAACACATAATGTTCAACCTTCCTGAACATTATGTGCACACCTCGACCAGGTGAGCAGTCTTTCTCCCATTCCAGCTGGCACAATCAGTTTAAATGTTTAACATTAGAGCAATTACAAGCTGCAGATGCAATATGAGAACATGAGACAATTTGAGAGTTGCTCAAAAAACAAGAGAATATTATTGTCTTTCTGCTTTGGGTTCATGTAGGAAAAACACAATGAGAAGTCCATTCAGCTGCTAGGAAAGAAAAAAAATCTCTATATACAATGAGGTCTATTTAAAAAAAATATACCTGATTTGGTAACAAAACAACTTGGTTGTATTTTCTAAATTACTTGGCCAACATTTTTATTCTTTCTTAGTTTCACCAAATCTATGACAGGGATTCAGAGCCCGAATCGTAGTGTTTTAATAATTGACAAACATGTATTGGCATTCAACCAGTTCGTCACATTGTGTACACTTTGTGTACAGTGACACTGTGACAACAATAACATTTGTTCCACAAATGTTCATGTGATTTCCCACAAATCATTTTTAACAAGGAGTTTTATATGTTTTTCTATTTGTCATTTATTTGATTATTAGAGTGAGAATCATCAAATATCCACTCATCTTCTATCTTAAACACAACTTACCCAAATTAAGAACAGGAAGTTCCATTTAGAAAATAGACATGTTTGGTTTATTTTGTCTCGGAAGACTATTTTTATCGAGCAAGTAGTGTAGGTAATTTTCTTTTCTTTCTTTTTTTTTTTTTTAAAACATTCTTTGCAACAGTGAAGTTATTGATTTGGAATTTAGCACAGATAAGAAATGGTTTGAAGTTTCCCAAACAGCAAAGATTTTGAACTGAGCTGGCCTGTGAAACACCAAATGTAAGGTTTGCAGCTTCAATTTATATTGCTTGTCATATTCCCCGTATTTCAAAACATTTTGGAGGGAAATAAAAATTCTTTCATAGCAGCAACATGAGTTCATGTACGTCGTTTGCAAATATTTAGTTGCACTTGTTGGAACTCTACCAGACTGCTTTAATCGAGGCATTACATTGATTTTTATACGCTTTTATGCATCCAGAGCCATATAAGTCTCAATATTAAATTTAGTGTCAGTGGCAGTAGAGTTTCCCCACATGATTGTGGAGAGTATCACGATTCAAGGCAGTCAATATGGTCCTAACTTGGATTGATCCCCCACCAGGCAGCAGGCGGTGTTCAGATGGTGCTCAAACTGTTTGTCTGTCACATTCATGGGAAAACGTGTTGTGGAACAAACCAGTCTGCACTAGTGGTTGTCTGTCTTCTATTAACATTGGTTTGTCAACGGATTAGCAAGTTTTGACTATTTGCTTCATAATTCAAATATGTTTTACACGTTCTCTACGACACAAAGTTATGCTGCTTGAAATTTGAGAAAAGCAAAAAAAATAAAGACTGCTTCCTCATAGAGACCGTTAATTTCTGCTTTTGTGAAACTGGAGGATTAAGTTTGAGTTGATTTTGCAATGTTGGAACTGTTTGATTTGGTGTAAAGATTAGAAAGTAAGGCTGGAAGGATCCTTCTAACCCTTATCGAAGACGTGTCTGCCCCACAGCATTTGTTGCTTACAGCTCCATCAGACCGTCTGCATAATGTACACAATGTTCATTTTGCATTTCTTCAGACAAATTAGTGTGGTATAGTAGATGCCGCTGTGGGATTTTTAAAATGAACTATGTACACGTATTCTGACATATTTCATAATGACGTTGTCAAATATAGGCTTTATAACAAAATTCTAACAGAACTCTTAAAGTATTGCATATATGGACTTCTATGTATTTATACAGTGCAGGCTTAGAGAACAGCAGCAACACCATTCTCATTCTTTGCATGCGTGACTCACTTCAAGCGGCAATATACAATGGGTGGCAGCAACTCGACATGCAGGAAATCCAAATTCATTCATCAAAAAGTATGTGTATATTAGATAAACGAGGTGCTTCAAATACTAAAAGAACTGCTACAGTTTTATATTTAGCAATGTGAATATATTTAGTAGTCTTACCGGCAGTCAGGGGTGAACAATACCACTAGGTTGTTTACGTTCAGTAGTCAGACATAGAATACAGAAATATGAGGTAATTTTATGATTTCAGAGGCTAAATCAGTGGAAATCCACTGCATACACTGTCCAGGCTCTGGACACACACAACCCCTGTCACAAGGTGGAAAAGGACTTTGGGATGTGGACATATTCGTCTTTAGCAAATATGTTATACTGCTCCGACAACACTGGTTTCTTCCCAGCACGCCATTTAAGCAAATTTGACTTTGAATGTGATCTGAGAGGATGGCCAGTGGCAGCGCAGGAGACTGCTCCGTCTCGCAAGTCTGCATAGTAACAGGACGGAGATGGAGCCCCACTTAAACCTTTCAGCTGACTCAGTCTCTTTCTGTGGTCATAAATTTTTGCATGCTATCGCTTAGATGAAAAATAGCGTGAGTCCGGGAAGATAAAACATCTCCGTTGAATATTAGCAGACATACAAAGAATTAGATTGTGATGCTCGGTAGTTTGGAAGTAATTGTGGACTTATCTCCATGATGTGTTCCTCATAAATATAACAACCTACAAACATATTCGCTAAGTTTGGTTTGAGGAACTGCGACATGTACACATTTTCACAACACAATCTAGTGCTACAGTGATAATTAATGAGCTTTTACATCTCAGCGTATCTGCCTCAGTTTGCACTATACCACTCTATTTTTTTTTTATATTATCGCTGCCTATCTTTGTCCATTCTGCATCTCCTTCTCCTCCTCCTGTGCTTTCTCTCCTCCATCTATACCTCTTTCCTCACTGCCCTACTTTCCCCATCATCAGCAGCATGGAGAGACTTCTGCTTCTTGACAGCATATTCAATGTTTAATGCCCTTTGATTTCCACCCAGACACAAGCTGGAGAGGAGAGGAGATTTTTGTTTCCACAACCAAAGATAAAAAAGGGATGGATATATATATATATATATATATATATATATATATATATATATATATATATATATATATATATATATATATATATATATATATATATATATATATATATATATATATATATATATATATATTTCAAGCAGCATAATTTTGTGTCGTAGAGAACGTGTATATATATATATATATATATATATATATATATATATATATATATATATATATATATATATATATATATATATATATATATATATATATATACACGTTCTCTACGACACAAAATTATGCTGCTTATATATATATATATATATATATATATATATATATATATATATATATATATATATATATATAGCCTATATATATATATATATATATATATATATATATATATATATATATATATATATATATATATATATATATATATATATATATATATATATATATATATATATATATATATATATATATATATATATATATATATATATATATATATATATATATAGTTAATCCAAAGTTAATTCCAGGGTTTGTAATTAATTTAATGTGATTTGTCACATTTAAATTGAAAACTGTATATGAACAAAATAAGCAACGTTTCAAATTCAAAAACTCCTTGCTGCTAAATTATTGAATAAATGGACCTTTGAGCTCTACAACAACCTTTCAGGTGTTTCAGGACTCTGATCATTCATAAGTAAATAACGAACCCTCAGTGGGCCAAGAGAAGCGGCTTTGTCTGCTGTTTGCGGTTGTTGCTCTGCGTCACATTTATAATCACACCAGAAACACACAAAATTAAATCTGACAAAAACTTTTTTCATTTAAATTCTTTTTGATGACCAAAAATTGTTGTTGTGACCAGTTATGAATAATTAAATAATGTTCTCGGTTTTTTTCCAGTTTGAACCAATACACCAAATAAGCATGTTAAAGAGACACTTCTAGGCAGTCTGCCAGTGTTACCAAAAAAAAAAAAACAATGATGTTTGTGTGCTTTTGGTAAGCTGCTTTCACTGGCACAAAGTAACCTTTCATTAAATGTTTTTGACATGCATGTGAACACACAAGTGAAGATAGCTCATTTTCTGGTAAGAATCTGTGTTTGGTTTAGATTTATAAATAAAGAAAACAATTTTAAAGAACATTTCAGTCACTAACTTATAGAGACAACGTAATGTCGCAATAATAACAAAGTCTTCAACTATGTTTTTTTTTCACTGCATTTCAGATTAAGAAAATACAGAAAACAGTACATTTTTGTATCGTCCTGTCAACGTATGTTTGTCAGCCAGACATTCTCAATAAAAATGAATCAGATGGCACCTGGTATTTACCAAAGAAGAAGAAAACTCAACAAATTTGAACACTCTGGTTTTATTCCAAAGAAAGAAATGAAACATCACATATGAAGAGCACATAAAAGCATATGGGCAGCACATATCGTCCTCCCGTGTTGTCAAAGACAGATTCGGGCACAACATGTGAGCAAGCGAAAGGAAAGGATGTGACAGCTTTGCTTGTTGTTATTACTGTTTGCACAGGGCAAACCAGCTGTAGTTTTGCCAGACTCACACACTAAGCACTTTATTGAGGTCCGCAGAGTCTCTTATGTCATGGTGAGTAAAAATCATAACTGCACATTCTCTGCTCCCATGGTCCGATTATCTCTGTGCTAATTTTGGATAAAGTGATCCCTCTGCTTTGTATACTGCAGAACTCGTACATTTATATCAGGTCTCTAATAGTGTCCGAAAATTTATTTCCCATCAGACAAACCTAAACATGTCCACACATGAAAATGCACTGAAAAAAGACAACAAGCTGCTGTTGTCTTGAAGTACTCTTTACTTCCCTCATGTTATCATTTTAATTTAGGTGTCCGTATTTGTGTCACTGCTGCAGGTGACAGTAAATCATGGCTTTCTGTGAAATTATTTGCACTGCCAAGATTTCCAAGTTTCTTTTTTAAAATATGAGCAACTACAAAGTTTAATTTCACTCATACGGCACAGAGAAAGAGAAATGACGTAAGTCAGAAAAAATCTCAGTGAATTCTTATGCCAGATTTTCTCTTATGCAAATTTCAAAATACATAAATTCTTCAGACATGTAATTTTTGATAATTTTTGAATACAGCACTATCTCTTTGAATTCACTCCACTGATTAAAAAGTTTGCTTTTTCTTTCTTAAAGAGACCAAAGCTGCACATTTTTCTTATTTTATAAAAGAATACCTAAGAGTTTTAGAGTGCAGAATACAAAGAAACAGATTAGTTTCCACCCTTGTTGCTAGATAAAGGTGGAATCCTCTAGTAATAGTTTCCAAAGTTGCATTCTTAAATGGTCTGCAGACAGCAGCAATAAATGCACTCTGAAGTTGTGCGAGCAGCTGATAGACGGCTCATGTTTAACATTGGTGCACAAAGAAATCAAGCAGTGGCAACCGTACTGCAGTGCAGTTCTGTTGTCAAGTAAAACTTGATGCTGTTTGACTGAGACTGTGTAAGGAGCCAGAAGAGTTTGTCCATGCATAAACTCTATGCCGATGTGTGTATGTGTGCCATCCTCCAGTGACATGCTACTCTGAACCATCTGAACTGCTGTCATCTGTGTCTGGAGACCCCATCATCATCCGCCGAAATGTTTGACAGATGGCTGGAGACCAAAAAGGAAGGCCCGTAGTCAGCAGCAGCTCTTGGTCTGTTTGTGGCTTGATAGCAAACGGAGTTTTGTGTAGCTAATATTTGAGAATATGTTAAAAGTTCTTCAACTTTGTCTTTCTACAAACATCCATTGCTGCATCTGGGCCCATTGTGTTTCTCTTCCAGTAAAATATCTGTCAGTTGATTATTTTCTAATCAACTGACAGATATTTATTATTGATTATTTTATTTATTGAGTTGATTATTTTATAATCAACTGATGGATTAAAAATGGCAGAAACACAAAATCTTTTACTTGTGACAACAATCAGTGGTATCACTTTTTTTAAAGTAATACCACCCTCAGAAAGGTCTCCAAATGGTCTTGTGACCTGATGGTGCGTTCCTTTTGTAGTCAGAAAGTTGGATGAGTTTCTAACACCGACTTTAAAATCTAATAAGGCAGCTTCTTGCATCAACAATAGTAAACTGCGGTGGAAATATGTTTATGTTACAAGGTACAGATATAAGCGAGCGCCTAAGGTCAGTGGTACATGTAGCTTCTGCAACTTTAAACTGAAGAAATTAAAATGTTAAAATTAAAATGTTTGTGGAAAGCACAACTCAAAAAGATGATAGTGAGAGGAACTACGAACAATGGCTAATTGCATATCAGCAGACAGGAAATCCAACTTCGACTACGTTGACCAGAACGGGTAATTCTGAGTTCGGACTTCTGAAGCAAACTGAATGCAGCACATTGCCCTTCTCAGTGTTGATTGCTGTCTGGTTTTTCTCATGTTAAAGAGACATAAAAAGAGTTGTGCAAATGGAGCTTGTGGAAGAACTACATAGTCGTCAATGTGCTATTACAATTTTCCTCAACTGTAATTTTCTTTCAAAGTAGAATATGCACAGTTTATGATGGCTCAGTTTATTCTCCCGTAGTTTGGCTGAAATTTATTATTTTTTTTCCCCCAATTGATGAAATGGCTAGAGCAGCCAGTTTCTAAAGCCAGTTCTAGCAATAATGTTTTAGTTATATTGAACTGTGGGAGTTAGGATTAGTTATGGAGAGCAAACATTTCAGTGGAGGAGACAGTGGTTGGACTTTGGAGACTATCAACACAAGATGGAAACAGATGGAGTCAGAAAAAGCTTAGGAGGAACTGCCTGCTGCTTGTTTTAAGGACTGATCTGCTGTTAAGGAGATTCTTCGAAACAGATTGTCTCTTTTAAGAACCTTAGCAAGCCATAAAGACCAGCCAAACTAATTGGACTACAAGCAAACTGAGCCTTTAAGCCAACAGGAGCGCCATCCTGTCCCAGAGGTGTGCATGCGTGATGTGGAATGTGAAACGGTTTTCAGCACAAAGGTTTCTAGAAAAGACATAGAAAATTAGCTTTTCTTTAAAATGTCCCCCAAAACATGTGTAGCTTATTGAAAAGTTTACCTGTGTGAGAATTATACCGTGTATTAAGGCGAGTTAAATTAATCCAATTTCACTGCAGGGTTGTGAAAGGTGAGGACAGCTGACCCAAGGCTGCACTAATTAGTCACATACCTGTCACAGTTAATTGAATCTGAGAACCTACGAAGGCCTGGACCTTTGTGTACATTTCAAACACATGTGTGTTTGAGATGTACACAATGTATGTGTATATATATATACACATACATATACCAGAAAGCATTTTCATGCACAAAGAAAATAACTTTTGCTGAAAAAGTTTGGGACTGAGAAGTAGGAATTCTCTCAATGGTTGAAAAAAGTCATGAAGAAATAAAGATCGTGCCTCTCAACAGAATTTCCATGTATGAACTGTGTCTTCCATGATGCGAGTCCTTATGCACTTATGGATGACAGGGCAGAGTTGCAGTGCAGTGATGGCTGCAGGCATGCACAGCTGTTGAAGAGAGAAGAAGTCATGATAGTAAACTCAAGAATATAAAGAAAAATAAATATGACACTGTTCATCTTTTTTTGGTTGAGGCAATCTCTTTGTTTGGCAATTATTTCCTCAGGTTTTGGATGCACTGCAGCTTGTGACAGAGAAATATCATCGATGCTGCCTGGATAGCAGGCATCGATATCTGCTAAACATCGATGCCTGCTATCCAGGCATTAGACCGTTAGCATGTCATGACAGTCATCTATGATCCACATGCCCAGAGCATCACCATCCACAACAACCCTTTGGGGACACCAGCTGTTTTTGAAACAGAGAATTGAAATGACAAAACTAAATTTGCTTAATGGAACCATACCAATTAAAATAAATAAATAAAAACTCATGCTTTTTGACAAAAAGTTGTCATGCTAAGGTGAGGTGGTTTTTCGCTTTAAGCGCGTCATGTGACCAACAGCTGGATGTTACTACTGGTGAAAGCGTCAAAGAAGATGATGGGAAGTAGCCTTCTTTGTGGTTTGTAGTTTGATTTTGCTTTGTTTTCCCTTCAGACAGCATGCACCTTGCTCCCCTAGAGCTCTCAGCATCGCAGAGTTTATAAAAAGTTGTATCTCATTCTGTCGAATCCATAATATTTCGGCTGTCCGTAAAATCGCTGATGACAATTTCCCCCAAATGCTGCACACATAGCCGCTCCCAAGTATGAAGGGCTTGCCAGCCACATCAGAGGCTTTTCAAACCTGAACAGTCTTTATAAGGCTAAAATTTGACTGGGCCAATCCCAAACCACTTATGTTTAATTTTAACCATTAAGAGGGGCACTTGCTGTCGTGATGTATGTTAGGCGGTGACTGGATCCAGAATGAGTCAAGCTGAAGCAGCGAAGAGTAAAAAATAAAAAATAAATAGATAAATAGGAACTAAACAAAACAAAAACAGGGAATAATTAGGAAACTGTCAAACTTGTGGTGGCAATGGCAAACTTATCAGTGAGTTTAGCACATTTCGTTGCGTCCACTTGTGGACTTTTTAGCTTTTTCAGCTTTTTTCTTGCAACTTTTCTTCATTCTCCATTGGACTTTTGAGATTTATCCAATTTCATTCACTTTCCTCCAAGTCCTGTCAGCTCAAATGGCAAAATGTGATGTGTCCTTAAAATGTCTACTGTAAATTTAATTCACTGTGAAACTGCTGTCTAGGTATTAAAATGTTACGTAAAGTCGTCTCTCCCTCAATAAAAATGTGGTGGAAGGATGAGTGAAAACAATGCCGTCCTTTAGAGCTTGCTTCTTTGTGCCTTTACTGGCGCACCGTTTGGTCAGATCTTTAGTTAGTGTGTTTGCCAGCCTGTTGCATCACCGATTCAGACCTGATGAGAACTGTACGTTTGGCAGATTGTTAATGAAAATAACCTTTACACATGTCAGGCTTCTGTAATGTCACTGCAGTGTGATGAAATTTTTGTTAGATAGCAACAAAAACATATTTTTATCAACAATCTAAAACGAGGACAATGAAAATGTTAGAAACCCTGAACCCCCTCCAATTAAAAGCTTTCATCGGCAGTAACCCCCCGCCACAGCTATGGCTTGAAGAAAGCTTATGTGTTTTACAAAGACCCACCCACTCAAATCTGATTGAGGTATTTCAGTCTGGTTCCATATTGCAGAAACCAGCAGAAATAAGCAGGTAGAGGACTAAAACTGAACTGTTTAGCCAATAAAATGTAACGATAATACTCTAGACACAACATTTAAAAAAATAATTACAGTATCCTGACACATCCTGCTCTCATTCTATGATCTAGTAATTATCACAGCACAGTCGAATAATTACAGTAGCAAGAAATTACAGTTAAACAATCGTGTCTCTTGCAGGAGGACTCCTCCGCTCTATTGTGTCTGCATGTGTGATTGAGCTTCACCCAGCAGATTACTCCACTGAGGAAAAGTCCCCACAGATGAAATGTGACAGCAGATTAATAACCTGACATGCAGAAGTCACAATTCCTGTTATTTCCTCCTCTATTAGCGATTCATAACTAG
Source organism: Poeciliopsis prolifica (assembly GCF_027474105.1). Taxonomy (NCBI): domain Eukaryota; kingdom Metazoa; phylum Chordata; class Actinopteri; order Cyprinodontiformes; family Poeciliidae; genus Poeciliopsis; species Poeciliopsis prolifica. The sequence continues at coordinate 4,273,912 of NW_026562396.1, forward strand.
ATTTCTAATAGCTGATCTGCTGGTCAACATGGGGCCAACAGTTTTACACTTACAGTTGATTTTTAGAGAAGAATTTGATATAATGTAAGTTTACAGTTACTGAATGATGTGATCATTGTGTGAGATCAATGCCTACAAAGTGGAGAATAAAAGTACATAACAAATTAATATTTGACTTCAGCCCATCAGCAGTGAAGTGGGAAATGGTGGCAAGAATGCGCCAACAAGACACCAATGTCTGAGTGATTTTGTTTTCTTTTCATTGCGATATCGATTCCAGTTTAAGCATAGCTGTTTACAATAGGAGTAGCAAAAGGCAGATTTTTCAAAAATAGGAGAATTTAGCTTTTCTTTGGCAGATTGTGAGTTAACACTTAAATGTATTCAAAAGGAATTTACTGAATGAAAAGACTTACAATGTATACCACATGAATTTTGTAGTGATTTGTAACTTTGATTTATAACGCGCTAAAAATACTTGTTGACAAAGTCGTGACCTCGAAAAGAGGCCTTAAAAATCGTCAATTTAATAAAGCAAATGAATGCATTCATCCATTTGCTTAATCCTGGGATGGTTACGGGGAATGAAGCCTGTCTCTGGCGGTCACTGGGGTCACGGTGAGGCACACGGTGAGGCACACGCTGACTACTTTTACCAGCATCTTTTCTGTAGTAATAATCTAGGATCACGAAAGCAAATAATGGGCTAGGATAATAAACAGACAAGGGTTTTCTTCATAATAACTGATGGGTATGTATGCGTTGGTCTCATTGTTAGATATGTCGGAGGAGCAAGAAGCGCATTGCATGTTTCAAATATTTCCTTTCTTCAACACACGGGTCATTAACAAGTTTCTGATTAATGGGATGACCTGCCGAGGAGCTAATTCAATCATTTGAATCAGTGGCGTTTGACTCGTCTGAAACCTGCCAGGACCTCCACTGAGAGACACCGCTTCAGTCCGTGCAAACAAAGCATTTAATCCACGGCTGTTAAAGTGAAGCTGAGCCATATGGCTTGCCCTGGATCTGAACCAGAGATCCCGAGGATGATACTGCCCCACCTCAATCTTTGTCCGGCGCATTTACACCATCTGACGTTTATCGCTGCAGAGTCGCCACGGCCTGGACAGCACTGATCTCACACAACCATGTCGCTCATTATCGCCTATGCTAGCCAGCTTATGCATTTTAATGTAGATTTGGCACTTTTTGGTGCTTGTACTACCGAGAGCATCGGCAAGAGCATTTCATCAACAGAGAATCAATTAAATCACTGTTTTCACTGATTAGGCTTATTTATCTTATCTATCTACTGTGAAGACTTTTGGTTTTTCACTATTCTCCATCCAAACGTTCAAAACATTTATTTTTTTTTGTCAGTTTTGTTTGTTACATGAAAGCATATGCAGCACACATTTATTTACCGCACCAGACCAAAAACACAGATGCATAAATCTATGACCAACACTTGGATGTCCCACAGAAACTGGCTCGTCTCTCATCTTCCAGATAAAAGGGGAAACGATGCATTATACATTTTCTCCTCTTTTTAGCTGCTCATTACAGTACAAGCAGAGCCTTTGCATGAAAACAAGTCTTTTGTAATGAGAGCAAGCTTGCTTCATGAAACTGTAATTTATAATAACAAAGTATGGTGCTTCCGTAGTATCACATTGTGGCCAATAATATTCTGTACATCTAGTGTGTTGCAGTTGTCTGCAGTGGATTTTTCATATGTTTTACTGTGATTATTAATATTTACAGTATATTAGCTAATATTTTATGTCACACCACAACTTGGTCAGTAAGCTTTAAGGATGATTTTTTTCCAGTTTTGTTTTATATAATTTATTAATAAGGTGAATCCAAGTGAATACTACTTATATCAAACAAATTACAGTAAACATTTATTTCTCCCAAAGATGGAAATAGTATGATGAATTTGGTGTATTTTTGTATTTTAGGTGCAATAACAGATGTTGTGTAGTTAAGTTGTTTTAGTTATCATCTGCAGTTTTAGTTTTCTCTTTTCCAATTTTCTTGTGTTTAAAAGTTACTCTGTGTTGAAGTTTTACATTCACAGGAGTCTGGTTTACATATTCTCTGTGCTTTATTAATTATTGAAATACTTTATGTTTTTTGCTGAGGTGACAAAAAAAAAAGAAAAAATAAACAGTTCATAGTTCACAACTTTTTAAGTGGGTCAAATCTGTTCTGACCGGATCTGCTCCGAACCAACTTTTTTTTTTTTTTTGTCCCAAACTGTAATCTGACTTATTTAAGGTTTAGTATTTGCAGGTATGGAGTCTCGAGCCAATATCAATTTTTTTTTAAAGATCAAACTTGTACACAAAATGTTTTTTGGAAAATTAGGATTGAAGTGTATTCAAGCATTAATTTCTATCTTCTTCTGTTTCTTTACATAAACTGGATTACAATGCAGATACATTTTAATACAACTACTCTTATTAACATACATTCTTATGCTAATTGTCAGGAAGTAAAATTAGTCTGATGTTTTTTAAGACAACACTTGCAACTCCACGTCCTCACCAGACTCTGTGGGCTTGGTGTTCCTTTACTTTACGCTCTTCGGCTTACTGAATTATCACAAAATCTAAGAAAATATCTATAATTTTATTTCAGCTGGTTTGAAACAATGGATGAATGAAACTGTAGTTTTGCTCCTTTTCTTGTCTTGGTTTCAAGTTACATGCAAACCCACATGCAGGCTACATACTTACAGCATGTTTAAGTAGTAACAACAAACTGGGGGGCAAAAGAAACTCATTAAAATCTTATCAGATTTTATGGCTTATTCTTAAACTCAATTGATATCAAATTTGAAGTGAATACAAGGACGATTTGGTCCAGTTTAAAGTGAGGGAAGAAGCAGGTACAGTAGGACTAATATGGGTCCCAAAACAAACCAAAAACTAAGGCTTCAAGCCCTATAAATGGATTTAGTGGAAATACGTTGCTTAACTTCGCACTAAAAGGATTGGATACTACTGACACTTATCTCATTAAGTAATGTGCTTTCATAGGAAAAACAGGATCATCAGCAGGTTTGAAATCGTAACTGCTAGAAATACAGAAATACGACAAGCTCCCTATCAGGAATTGTACAGTTGTACAAAAATCAAACCTGTTTTAAATTCTGGTCGGCCCTTGTGAAATTTGGAGTTTATGAACTTCAAATCTTCAAAGTCAAACAAAAACAAATGTTTATTTTTTTTTTCCCCAAGCATTTCTGCTTGCATATTACACCCTCATCTCTCTCAGATTAACATACATTAATATGTTTTTAAACATAAAACAACAGCACTAAAAGTAAGCCCTAAACTTTAGATAAGTTAAAGTTAAGGTTTTTCTGCACAGTTTTTGTTTTTATTGAGCGTTTTCTCCCATTTGGAAAAGGATCTCTTCACATCTGAATTTTTTTCTTCTTTTACTTTGTAGTTCTGGATACAAGACGCACATATAGTGCGAGCAGTCAGGTCACATCTGTGCACCGAGACGTACAGAGTCGTACATGATTCATATGCTGTGGCCTATTGAACCCTGCAGTATAGTTGTGTAGTTTGAGCTGGAGATGAACGCATTGACTTAAAATGTTGTGCAGTGTATGATATGAAACAAAAAAGCCACCAAAAGAAAAGGCCACATATTTTGTCGGACGGCCTTTGACTTTCATCGCAGCACACATTGGCTGAAGCATTGTTTTGCTAAGCCTGTACAATTTCACACGACTAATTTCATCCAGAGTTGCATTTATTTTGACAAAGTGAAGATCTTCTATTGATGATGATGAAGTGCCTGAACACTGTGCAAAGTTGTCAGTGTGGTTCACTGACAACCACACTGAATGTTGGGCTGACTAATTCATTTAAGAAAATTGCCTCTTTTTTTATTGTTATTACAATTCGCTTCTATTAACTACAGATAAAAATAGAGGAAAGGGAACAGAAAATTAAATGAGCAATAGTTTGAAGGGCAAGATGATAACATAAGAAAGTAGAAGGGAAGTAAAGTGCAACCATGGCAGAGTGTTGTGTATGTTTGTGTGAGTATGACACTGAGTGACAGAGTGTGTCATGTACATGAAGGGGCAGCTTGTAAGAGAAGAGCAATAAGGCCTGGGTTCTTCGAGGAGACTCACTCTCTCTGTCACATTGATCAGACTGAAACATCACACACTCCTGCTGTGTTGGTGATCTCATCGTAGAAAATACTGAATGGAGGTGAACGTGCAATGAGCTTCCCCTTATGGAAATAATGAAATCTTCTCTTGTAATTGCAGAAATAGTTTAACATTGTAAGAAGGCACTGGCCTCTGAGCATCTTTATTGGCGATATTATTGCATATTAGATGGTCAACTGACCATTTGATGATTACATTTCAATACTCAATGAGTGTCCTCAAATAATTTAGTCAGATAGCTGAGAATCCCCTAACTTGAGATTTCAAGCATCCTGAGGTGAGTGAACCATCTGGAAAACATTACATGAGATTATTAGGCCACTGAATTAAATGTTAAAGTTAAATTGACTCTGTAGCAGTGATACATACATACAGTGTTCATGGTGAGTGAGGAATGATATCTCTTAAGGATCATGTCTTCTAATTGCATAGAAATGAAAGGCTTGTACTTAATACTTAATGGGTTGTAATTGCAGAATAAATCATTCCTGAGAAAGCTTGAAAATTAAGCACAAATTCCGCAATAAAATTAAATGCAAAGGAAAGTTTCTAGGTCATGATCATTGGAAGGCATCACACTCAAACAAGGATAAAATGTGTTTAAATATTAGAAAAACATTCAATTTAGTAATAAAAAGAAAGTTAACAGAGCATCAAGTTTCAATAAAAAGTAAATCAAACAATAAATAACTTATTTGGGCCCAACTCTGCACACAAACAAACTGACCTTCATACAAAAAAATAAATGGCTGCTTAAATCTGCCACATGAGGGAAGCACAACATAAAAAAAGAACAAATAATACAAAATTAGTTGAAGCAATATATGAAACAGATTACATATATATATATATATATATATATATATATATATATATATATCTATATATATATATATATATATATATATATATATATATATATATATGCGTGTGTGTGTGTGTGTGTGTGTGTGTGTGTGTGTGTGTGTGTGTGTGTGTGTGTGTGTGTGTGTGTATGCCTGCTTTCTTGCTCCTGCTGCCCCTATTGGTTCTTGGCCAAACCAGTCATCCAATCACGTTGCGCCGTGCTACTCTGTGAAGAGACTTGCAAATAATCTGTAGTTTACAACAACAACAACCTACAGACGTAGAATTGTTAATTCCAATGCCGTGTCTATTTGTTGCTGTTCCCTGAAAGTAGATGAAGGTTTTGTGATAACGGTAAAATGATTCCTTATGTTACTGTGCTCTTGCTGTCTCTAATGCATATTTTCTTAGATAGAGTGTACTTTGTTATTGTTTCACATTGTTCCATTGTTGCTGCTTGACTAAACGTGTCTCATAAAAATGTTGTTGTTTCCTCAAGTCTTTTGTTTAGTGAACAGAGGCTTATAAAGCTGTAGTGAATTATTAAGCAGGGTGAATTATGGGGCTGCAGCAAGTGAAGCAGAGAGACAGACTGAAAAGGAGAGAGAGAGGGAGAGGTCTGGACAAAAATAGGTCAACCTTAGCTGTGGCAACCCAGGGACGTAGAAATGATGCTCTCTCCGAGGAGGAGCTCATTCTGTGCGTGTGTTTGTGTATGTGTGTTTTGTGAAGGCTTCATATTTGTTAACAGCTTATGTTGTAACGTGAAATCAGTTTTAAAGAGACTTTAAAGGAGTGAAATGTCATCACACCAGTAGTTTGCATCTTGTAAATAAATTTGATTTGGACTCATTAGCACAGACTAATAATACTGGATGTGACTCACAGTAATAAATATATTGTAAACTGTTTTTTGTTTTTTCAATTAATTTATTTTTTCAAACTGGTGTCCCTAATTCATTTGGAATTTCAAATTGGTCATTTATCAAAGACTTTATTAAAGGTTTAACCAAATTTGCCTTGTTTCCCTTAATATTCACAACACAAAACTCTGAGAGACGACTGGACTAAACAGTTTCACAGTGCAATTTGACTTTGATCTTAATTTGTAGAATTCAAACACAAATGCTATGACTTCAGCTTTATCAAGTTGATTTAGCCAAACAAACCAGTGGTTCCTGCTTATTAACACTGTAGCAGACGACATTTCATCTCACCATAAAATCTGCCACGTAGTTTTTGGACATGTTGAAAAGTGCGACCGCATACATTGCCACGGCTCTGCTATATAAGTTTTACTGCACACATGCACTAAAGCTACAACCAACCTCAACGTCACATAACGTACAAACATCATTTAAAGCACCAGCATTATGCAAAATCTACTTTTTTTAGCTTGATCTCAAGTCATAATGTTTTTCCCTCATCGATCAAAAACCCAGAGATTCGGAAAGGACTAAATAGACAGATGCCGATTTCAAGACGTTAGATTAGACTATGATGCAAAGTCAAATTTCTTTTAAGTTGTTTTCAGAATTTTCGTACCAACTGAAGGTGACATCATTTCTTTTTTGTGCTATAGAATGAAACCATCTGTCTGGAAAATACATAATACTTCCCTCGTCCCTTAATTCTCATAGCACTTTACTCACTAGGGGACAGTGATGGCAAAGAGGTGAAAAAGAATAAAAAGGGGGAACTTACTTCATCACTTATTGATTCGTTTTGATAATAATTCCCTGTCCATTTTAGGAAAGTCAAAACGCATTGTGGTATTACTCCCAGTTGATCCATGTGACAATGTCTTCAGTAATGCACTGGACATGAGGCGGCAGGTTATTGTGAATCCAGCACAACTGATCACGTCACAACAACTTGATAGGACATGATGTTCCAAAAGAAATCACATTCATTTCCTCACATTGAGATGCACATAACACACGTTTTCCAAAGGGCATCGTCCACAGCAGCAAACGGTGAGACGGTGACATACATCACAAAGTTCAAATGGCTGCGTTTCAAATATGTTGCATTGTAGAGGTTTAAGCCTTCAGTGTCAAACATTTGTACTAAAAGTCTTAGCAAACAGCTTTTGAATCTTTTCTTTGAAAACATTTCTCTCTTGATGAACCAGTAGCAATTCACTGTATGTCAGTCTGAGACTAAGTAGGAACTGTGGCGTTGAGAACAGAGACATCAGAATTTATTAAAGAAGATATTTTTAGTGATTCTGGTGAAGACTAAAACTTACATTCACATTCAGCTGGCTTACAGATATTATTTAAGTGATCTTAGTTTAAGTGGGAAAAGAAAAAGCTTATGGAAAGGATGAGTTGAAGAAAGAAGAATTTCATTCCCTCAATCTATGTAAAAACAATGCTGCAGTGATAAATCTCAGCGCTTGAGAAAGAAATCCAAGTTTATCCTTGGCTATTCTGCTGCACAGGCTAAAGCAGTTCAACAAGAGTTCAAGAGACGACAGGAGGAGACGTCGTTCTGTGTGAACGTCAATCTTTTTATTTATCGGATCATTTATTTACTTTATTATAGAAGTAACCCATCGTTTTTATCACGCACCCATTCGGTGAAGAACAAATCCATCATTTGTTACCAAACAGGTGAGAGTGTCGCCACTAAGCAGCGTTACCTGCCTTGTTAGAGTCTGAGGGAATGTGTGCAGTGGGACAGATTTATTTCTGTTTGTGTGAGCACACATTTGGCTCTCTGTAGCAAGCTTTGTGTGCCTATGTGATGAAAATACATGCCCCTTTATCTAGTCCCCCTTTCCGTGTGTTTGTGTATGAGGGCGTGCGCATCAGTGACAGGGTGAAGAGGTTTGTGCCTGTGCTTGTGTGTGAGTAAAAGTGAGAGTAACAGAGAGAGAGAGAGAGAGAGAGACCGAGCGAGAGGAGAAGCATGACCTACATTTGGCAAAGCTCATCGTATGAGCATGAAACTGCCTAACATCACCCCAGAGCTCTTCAGCGCAGAACCACACGATTGGCTGCTTTCAGCTCCAGCCTGACAACAGCACTGGCATCACCCAGGGGGAGGAGGGGTAGGAGTCAGAGGGGAAGACAAGAGAGCGTGGAGGACATGGATGGGAAACACATACATTGGATCCAAACGGAGAATACATGCAAATTGATCGAGAGAGACAAAGAATGGCAGAACGAGGTCTCGGTATACAGTTAAAGATTTGTGTGTCTCCGTGTGTGGACTTTAGAGACATTTTTGGGATTAAAATATGCACACGTTTAACATACAGATTTAGTCGCCAACCTTTGGAGAACAAAAGCTGCTTCACTCAGGGTAAACAACCACGTTTTAGGGTTCAGATACGTAATAGTCACACTTGTGTGTTAAAAACATCGCTAGTTAGGCTCTACCTTCAAATAAGCCGATGAAAAATACGGTGTATCTTTTTGATGTATATTTTCTCTTTAAATTATGTATGTAGCTTATATACAGGAAGGGTAAAAGACTGCTGAACTTTTGGTACACATGCTTTACTTTTTGTGTTTTGTACCAAATTAATTTTTTTCATGGGAATTAAATGTGCTTTCATATTCTGTTTTTAGTATAATAATTGCAGTTGCCTGACAGTACTAGACAACTGCATTGATGCAGCTTTGTGTTTAGCTCCAGTTTCATGTCAAACCAAATTGAGACTGCATGTATATATATATTTACATATGGGACAATGCATAATCAAATACTTTTGGTTGGTTTGCTTAAAGGAGAACTGCCTGTAAAGCATTTTCTTTATTAATTTAACATTTATTGATTCCAAGCTGAAGCAAGAAGCTGCAGATTTCATCTGGGACCTCTGTGTGGGGTGTTCATGCTCTCCTCATATATGTGTGGATATACTCCGGAGGGATCAAAGTTTTCTAACATATTCCGACAATGTTCATGCAAACTGAGGTTTATTTAATGTATAGTGAATAAGTGTGTGCATAGAAGATTCTCACATGGGGTTTAATGCTAGCATTGACAAGCAGTCCTGGATTTCTGCATTTTTTTATGCCTTGTAAAACCTACAAAAAGGATTCAGTAAGCCTGAAAAAAAAAGAAGAATGAAATAATTAATCAATTAATCAATTTGTTTTTAGGCAAAGAAAGGTTTGCCAAAGGATTCCCGAATTTCCAAAGTTAGCCTCATAGTGTCGAAGCTGATCTAACTCAAAACCAACTGGAACAAAAGTACAAGAGAAAAAAAATCATATTTGTTGTTGTGTTTTTAAGATAAAGGTTTCAGTTCAACTCACAGCATGTCAGGATTCAGATGTAATTATGGTTTCTAAGGAAGGAAGTCAAGACAAGAGCAGCTCTCCGTGTTTCTGTCAGCTTTGGATTTGCCTCGCTACAGATTTCTACCATAAAGTGACCAAGGACACCAAACTCAGCAAACAGCCCACATACACTCCTCTTCTTGTTCTTTCACACTCTGCCTGTTTCTCTTCCCTTTCTTCTCCCGACATCCCCAGGCAGAGGGCTTTATGGGAATCGCTCTGGCTCACTCTTCACGGCTTTAATCTTTTAAGTTGTTTCCATAGAAACAACTATGTCCTCTCAGTTCAGCGGGACGGCTTGTATAACTATAGAAGAAAGTGATCATCCGACACAAACCTCAACCCAACAACAGAGGGAAAACTAAGACACTGTAAATTCAGTGAGTTTACATTGATTCAATGCAGCAAAGATTTAAATGTAAATATAGTTTTGGTGAATAATGATGATGTCAGGTACTATTACTGCAGCTAGCATGGATCGTGTTTCAATAAAGTCTTACAAACATATGTAGTGATGTGACTGAATTGTCTTAATTTTACTAATTAAACAGATGTTATCAACAAAAATGTATTTTCTGGGTGAGCAAAAATGTTAGGTCCCCTGACCTCCTCATAGCTAGTCTTATCGCCTTTAGCTGAAAAAACTTTAATGATGCTTCTTGTAGCCAGAATCAGTCTCCAACACTGATAGGAGGAAAGTTGGTCCCACTCCTCACTATCACAAAGTTTCTCACCTCCGTTTCAAGCCACCCAAAAGCTTCTTAACGAGATGAAGAACTGACAAAAGACTTTTTTTTTTTTTTCATTTTTATCCAGTCCTTGGTGGAGAAGCTGTCCAATTCAGTTTCAACTTTCCTTTTTGGGCAGATGGTCTCACATTTTCCCAAAGCTCCGTCTGATGCCTGCAAATAATTTGCAGGTCGTAACACCTCCACCTTCATGCTTCACAGTTGTTGCGAGGGTGAGGGTGTTGGAAGGCTGATTGGTTTAGACCGCCGCGTCGTCTGTTCTGGTGTCCACGTATTTTAATTTCATTCTCACTTGTCAGTCTGGAGTTGTACAACATGACTTGTTCTGGAGCACAATAAGAAAAATAAACAAAAACAGAAATTCTGAAATATGTAGGTGATTCAACACAATGTGTTGGAAGATCTTATACTTGATGAATGGTCCAAACATTCTTCAAAATAATGAGAGCTGATGTTCTAATCACACAATGAATTCTGCTGAGTTAAATCAACACTATGTCAACACGCTAGTCTATTTTATTCTATTCAGAATTGGTTTTAATTTAACTCTGACAGAGTTATTTCAAAAATAGTTTGAGAAGTAACAACTTTTTCAAGTGTTAAAATTACTCAATTTCTTGTTGAAATAACTCTGAAAAGAGTTAAATTAACACCAATTCTGATAAGGATCTAATAATCTCGGCATGGTGGTGATTTAACTGCAAAATTTGCTGTGCATGTGATGTCAGCCATTTTGAGTGAGAATGAATAATCCTAATTTATTACTGCTCAGAAATCAATGTTTTTATTACATTCTACAGAACATTTTAGAATGTAATTTCTTCCATTTGTATGACTTATTTATATTAGCCACATGTTTTGTATTGTGAAAATTTATATTAAATATCCAAATGTTCCAATTTATATATAAAAAAAACAAACAAACAAAAAATTGCTTACATAGCCACAGTGAAGGAAGCCAGAAAAGTAAGATTCTCATTCAAAAGTTATATGGCTGTTTATAGACTATTTATAAACCACCTTTTGCAGCAGATAATTGTAGTGAGTATTTGCAGTAGTTTCAAACATTTTCCTGGCACAGGACATTGCCTTCTGATTGATATTGATAGTAACAGTGCAGCTATTAAAGTATTAAATATTACTGCCAATAATAATAAAAGTTTTAAACTTTGAATAGTTTTGACTTACAAGCTTGTGTAATTCCGCTCTTCTCGCTGTCTCTATACATTGTTTTCCTAGGGCTTGTGATGGGTCAGCAGACATAACCAGGATCAAATACAAAACTTCTACACAGCAGTTTAAACACCAATCATTGTGCATGGCTTAATTAAGGAAGAGGATCCCCTCCAAAACAAACACAGACAGACATGTATACAGCCGCAGACACACTCTGACCAGTGGTAGGAGTCCTTCATAACACATGCTCAGCAGGAGATCACCCCCCCCCAGCATATGCGCCGGTTTCCATGGAGACACGCAGTTAAAAATAACATGGGCGATGGCTCGTCTTGTGCCATTTCACCAACATGGCTAAAGCTTTTGCAAACACACATACCTAAAGACACACAGTGGTGGAATAATGCTGGCTGAAGAAGGCTTGACAAGCACACCCAGAGATTGGTTTAACTCCCTCCACCCCCCTTTACACACACACACACAGACACACACCCACACACACACGCACTCACTGCTGTCAGCACTGGTACCACTGTGACATCTTCCCACACACCTAATGCCGGTCTATACAGTGGTGCTCTCAGATTATATTTTTGGAGGGAATCTATAAAAAGAACACCTGCAACCGCAGTAAATGTGAGGTTGACTACAAATTTTTCAAAGTTGAGATGTTTAACCACATAAATGCAATGTGCTTTTCTCAACATTTTTGTCTTGAAGTCCTTGTTTCAATTTATGAATACACAATTCAATATCTTTTGTACCTGACAGTGTTAATGCTAATCACAGTGGTTTTTGTTTGGCCAAAAGGTGGCATGCAAAAAGGGATGACACACACACACACACACACACACACACACACACACAACACACACACACACACGCACACACACACACACACACACACACACACACACGCGCACACACACACACACACACACACACACCCACACACACACACACACACACACTTTCTGGAGGATTTGGTGGGACTTCATAAAAAAGAGCCCTTTTGACAAGTTTAAGATTTTACGGAGAAGCAAGTTGTATTTGTTGTTCAGTTGTTTCTGCCAGTGTCTTTAGATTTTTGAGATTAGGGGCGCCTCTGTTTTCTTTTTCATCTTCACACCTTTTAGTGGGTTTTCAATGAGTGTCAATTTGTCTTTTATTTTCAGTTGTGTCTCGTTTGATGGTACTGACTTCAGTCGGCTTCAACGTATTGTTGTTTATTTGTACATCTATTAAAAACGGGTTACCTGACAATGAGAGCGTGTCTAAGTCAGATTTACCTTGTATAAATAAATGTCAAATAAATAAAATAACATTAGTGATATAAAGTCTCAAAGCACTGTTTTCCTAAAGACAGTCCTGCACCATGATGTTCCTGTAATGATCGCTGTTGGTGTGGTATTTTGGGGGTGATGTGTGTGGTGCTGTCGCCTCTCCAAACTTTGAGTGTGCAATGACAGCCAAAGCGCTTAGTTCTTTATTTTCCCAATATTGGATCAGTTTGTCAACCAGGACGTTTAATGAACATCAGCTTTTTCTTGTGAACTGAGTTGGCATGGAGAACAGTGTAGTTTAGTGCGTTACTTGTTTTTTCCATGGTAAAACGCCACAATCTAATTCCAGGTCTCTCAGAAGGTTTCAACAAGTGCTCATTAACTTTTAGAAAACTTTTCCAATTAATTTTTGAGTTGGTTGGAAAAACCTCGAGAGTTTCTCTTTCATTCCATGAGCCATCATTTAGAACTGGCGCTGATTAGGGGCAGGACGAATAAGAGATTTTAGGCTGTTTTCTTGGCTTCCTTTTTACGGCTAATTGTCTTCATGTGTTCAGTACTTATTTCCTATGGCATTATACTATATAACACATAACCAAATTTACTGACTTACTTGTTTTGATCTGTTTGTCTGTGAGGATTACTTGGATTTTCGCTTTTATGCAAGTAACCACATCAGAAACACATTTACTGAAAAAAAAAAAAAAACTTGACACGTTCATTACATTCATTTCATTTCACGTGAATCTGAGTTTGCAAACAGATTTAACTGCATACATGTTCCTAAGCCGAAAAACTGTCCCAGCACTGACAACTTAATTAGACTGATTTCTGCCAAGCCACAGGCAGCTTTGCCTGAGTCTGTAGTTTGCCCTTTTCGCCACCAAGGGGCAGTAGAGGAGGTTGTTTTTCATTGAGTCTGCAAAGCGAACTTTGAGAGCAGCTTCTGAAAATAATCCTGTTGCACTGGTGATATTTTTCTTTGACTCTGAGTCACTGTGACATATACTGTGACTATAAATAAAGCTTTTAGTTTCACTGTCGTACTCTGTGACTCACATTAAAGAAAGCTTTCAGAGCCTAATAAGAAAGAGCACACCATGTTTAACATGAACACGGTGCAGGTTAGAGCAGAGTGGAGCCAAGAGGAACTAAAAAAAGGAGCCACTGTGGATTAGAGAGTAAGAATGATTTATTCATTTTAGTCTTGAGGAAATGAGTTGAGGGAAAGGATAGCACAAGATGTTTCATCTGTCTTTTATTAGAAGAAACTAAGCAAAAAAAAGAAAGAAAAAAAGCTAAAAAAAAGAACATTAAACCTATCAGTAATGTAATGGAACTACAACTATGAGTATTTTTAAAGAATATGTGTGCTTAAGATGTCTGTGTGACCCAGCATTGATGTTTTGATGTTTCACACAAGACATTACAACCTGACAAACAACCACAGGGGCTACAAGCTATTAAGAAGCTCCCCGCAGTCATGTTGGGGGGAAATCTGTTGTAAATAAATGAGACAAACCGCAAGGAGCATATGCACATTTAAAATTCACAGTGATCTTCTCTCCTGCCTGCTGGTGTTGACCACCGCGGCAAAAGCGTGCAAACCCACGTGTGCGCAGACTTTGCTGGTCTGTGTCGTTCTGGGGCATGGCGGGAGGGTGAAAGCTCCTCGAGCGGGCCGCTGACTCTGGCGGCTCTATTCCAAAGTCGGTGAGCTGCCAGAGCTCCAGATTACAGCAGATTACCAGGCAGGGTGCTCTTCCACTCTCTCTGCCTATCGGTGCACGTTTCATGCCGTGCATTTTGTGACCACACGGGAATGTTTCACCTTCACCAGACAAACAAAGTTTTCTTGACGGCGTCATTCAACAATACTTATAGGTAATGGTGTTTGTGATTTATTTATTGATTCTTTTTTGTGTATTTGCATTTCTATGCTTCCTTTTTGGTGTAGAGCTTATCAGCAGCTGGCAATTACAATGAATCACTTTACTCCTGCATAAACCCTCTCTAAGGTCTTCACTCTCTGATGGCAGCAATAGAAGGCTGGAGCATGTGATACATATTCCCAGCATGTGGTGGATTAATACATTAATACTTTGAGGCTGAATCTCCCCCTCCCTTCGCATATTACTGCATCAAAAAGAGATTACGGTCAGTGACAGGCCATGCACAGGCAGGATCCTACCATCTGAGGCACGCAGATGAGGGGGTGAACTAGAGACAAGTTAGAGGAAAAAAAAACAAAACAGAAATTTCAGATTGAGAGACAGCACAGGCTTACCTTACCGCTAAACCATAATGTGGACATAGAGAAGGATTGTTAACATAAAGAAAAAAAAACAAGAAAAAAAGCACCTTAATGAACCAATGAATGGGGAACAGAATCGGGTGGGTGGGTGAAGAGGGGGGAGGGTCTATGCGTCTCCAAATGCTGTTAGTTTGGATGCTGGACTTGCAAGGGATTGCTTCAGCAAGTTCTGCAGGAGTAAGTGAGGCGATGCTCCTGAGCAACAGACGAAAAGGATTCTGCAGGAAGAAAGGAGGGGCTGCGTAGAAATCAAAAATCGTGGGAAAGACACAGCAGACGGCTTCAAATCATGGCGTTGGCTTGTCTTGGTCTGGGCTGTGCCCCCGTGCAGTCCAAAGGTACCGTCTACTACATCCCTGTTGATCTTGTTTTATTCCCTCTTTAGTTCATGTTGTTGTCTGGAATGTCAAATATCTTTAGAGTGGATGACATGTTCCTTTGTTGTTGTTCTGACGTGAGCATCAGGAAAACCAATGCGCGGTGGAGTTATGCAGGAGGAATATGACACCAGCTTGTTTATCAGCTGATGCAGTGTAATTGTTGTAATATTAAGGTTTTGTGAATGGAAGCTCAGTGTAAGATTATGTCACAAAATGTGATCAGCACCTCCTGAGTTTCTAAAGGTGGTACATAGTGGAGCTTTGTGTGTTTTGTATTTTATAAGATCAACTCTGATCTGCCTTACTTGAATGTCTTGTTCTTTTGACCTTATCATTGTGAAGAATGGCAAAAAGAAATGGGCCCATTGGGGGACATCATCTCAATACCCCAGAATAACAGGAAGTCGAGGATTATTGCTATAATATCCCCAGATAACATAATTAACTTAGAAAAAAATATGGATTCCAAAAACACTGAAAGTACATTTATTTTATAGGAACTGTCCTAATAGCAAAAAACTATTAATTTGCTCAAATTGATGGTTATATTTAAAGAATAAATCTTCAGCGTGAGATTATGCAGCTGCAATATTGCTTTATTACTTTTCATGTGTTTTACCAGAAATATTAATAAATGTTTTGATGAAAAGACTTTTGAAAAAGAATGAATGAACCAGTAAACCAATCAAAAATCCAATTTACGATTTTGTTCCATACATCTTCATGCCGATTCATCCACTATTTCTAGTGGTCATATATATATATATATTTTTTTTTTACAATGTATTCCATTGCCATACGGAGGAACCATAATCTGATTCACTCTGAAGTATATCACATGTTGTTTATTTGCATGTGCTGTTGTAGAAGGCACATTTAAAGCATGTGACGAATTAGAAGCGAACATCAAATTGCAGACGAGACCCTCTGAGATCCAAAGTAAACTGTCTCTTGTATTCTGTTCTTGAAGTCTTAATTTTTAGCCAAATTAACCCTCTCCAGGCAGGTGTTGCAGATTTGCAACAACTTAAACAGTCTTTTCAAGTAATTTGAGCCTGAGAGGGTTCATCTTAAAGTTGGGATATTGTTGGTGGTGCTAAAGCAGTTAAAAGAAAAATAAACGTAGAGGTAAATGCTTGCTTCAAAAAATTCTGAATAAAAATGCCTGTGCACGTGGCTGGACACTGTAGGATTTCCTTTGCAGACAGCGAGTGTTTCTTATATAACAGCTGTCTGCTATGACAAGATTCTGCAGCTACTGCCATAGGGAGTGTGCTGCCTGACCCAGATACACCCTAATACATTCTCCACTAATGACTTACGTTCACTCATATCTGTACTAGAGAGAGAGATCATATAGCTGTGCCAGAAAGAGAAACGGCAATGATAAATCTGTGTTCTGTGACATGGAGGATGGGACACTGTTATCTCCTCATAGTTTGATGCTACCACTGGTTTTACGCTACAGTTTAACTTCTCTTAAAACCTGAAAAACTGCATCAACAGACTTGCTGTGATCTGAAGCTCGTTCTAGTTTATTTTAGATGTAAAAACTATAGAATAATAATAATAATGTAGTCTTTTCACCATTTTTAATCTGTGTGCTTGATGTGCCTTATTCTACATTTAACATGAACATTAACTCTTCTTATAGTCCAAGCGTTGGCGCATAAGAAGAGTAATCAGTACTGCTTCAAAGGTTTCACAAGTGTTTTACTTTTTATTTGTTTCTAAAAGAAATTGAGTTATTATTAAATAACAGGTGGTTTATATATATATATATATGAACAAAACAGTGCGACTGAGCCTGGAATAACAGGAGATAGACAGGATGATTTAGGAAAATTTAAGATATATATGAAATGTTGCAATAGTCAAATAAATCACACAGAGCAGACAGGTTAGGGCGTTGAGTGTTTCAGAAGTATCATTGCAACTTCCTGTGTCAGTTTTGTGTAATTGGCCATAAGCTTTAATTACTCATGATTTTTGTGAGACTTCAAAATAGTGTAATTAAAATACATTGTAAAAATACATTATGCAACAAATATGTCTACCTCCCTGTTTACAGCACTATTAACCAAAAAGAAATACTGACTACTTGGGCCCCACAATCCTCTGTTTTCAGTGTTGCAGTGTGCATGGTGAATTTATTCACCGTTTCTTTCTGTGTGCCACCACTGGCACTCGGAGGCAGTCTTAATAATGACAGTGTAAGCTGCTGACACTGCACCTGCAGACACAAAGATGGGGGGGGGAAACAGTTAGAGAAACACAGTAATAATATGATAGGTAGAATAGAGGAAAGGGACTCAATTAAACCGGCATAGATCTGTGGTCAGTTGTATCTTTGCCGAACATGAAATGCTGCCGCAAATAATGAACTGCAGGCCAAATAGAGTTAAGAATAACCAGCTCAGCTTTTTCAAAGATTTATTGTCAAATCTTACCATGACCTGTTTTTTTTGTGTTTTTTTTTAAACCATGGGATTAGATTTAAAAGAAATCATAATTAATAAATCTGTACTGTATCTTTTACCACTAAAAATGGCTTCTTAATCCTTGCCATAGGAAACGCAGGTTTTTAAAGAAAAAATCCACGCCCCAATTTTAGGACAAAGAATCCCCCAATAATTAGTAAATGGATTAATTAAACGGTGAATATTCTAAAGATGTTTGTATGATGGCAAGTGGATGCATCTGAATTGCATGCTGGGGGAAAAAACTTATAATGAAGCAAACTGAATTTCAGTTTGTCAAGCAGCTCTCACGTTAATTTATGTTGTCGACAAAAGAATTACAATAGCTCGACTGTGCCAGAAAAACATTTCAGCGGCTACTTTGAAAAATATCTATATCTATGTCTACGCCAATGTATTTATGCATAAATATGCCCATCCACAGACACACAGATCGATATCGATAAATAGCTTATAAAATATAAAGAACTGGAACTTGTCACTCTTCAGGGCAGGCAGCTGTGTCACTGATTATGTTGTGTAAATGAACTGCTCTAACCTTGTAGTTTCAATCAACCCAAAGCTGTTGATGTGAGCTCACTGATTTAATTGGCAGCAAATAAAAGCCTTGATGAGCGATGAAAGGTTGCTTGGCTACTGATGTACAACATGGCTTTCAAGGACACAACTGCATGTTGAATATCAGGTTAAAAGAGGGGAAACGACTCATGAATAAAGCCAGAGGACTTTTGAGAGCAGATAAGAGGAATAGATAATCACACTCCTCTTCCTCTTCTTCCTACCATGGAGACTATTATACATCTGCCATTCAAGATGGCAGGGGTGCTTTTGTCTTCGTATAATGATAGATTTTGGTAATAAGCAAACATGAGGGACAGAGAAAAACAGCGATCTGCACGTCTGGCTTTCGTGGGTGGGTTCAGCTGCCACCTGCTGGCACCTAATATGCTTGCAATATTTAGTTGCACAGTTAAAAAAAAAACAGAAAAAGAACATGCTTTACTGTATAATGGTACAGCTTCAGCAAATTGTCTAATGGTTGATACAATATTGAATTAAACATGGTACTGAAGGTAAATTACAAAGTAGTATCTGGATGTGAGCTTGACAAATTTTTGTGCTACTTATGCTATAATATCACAAATGGCACCTTTCTTTGAAGAACAGTGTTCATTATTAGCAAACACTCTTAGTTTATAGAATGTTTATTCAGAGACCAGCTAATGATAGGATGTAGAATTATAAAATTATATTTAAAAAAAACACTCGAGTGGCCAAAATGAGTGTCCGTCACGGGGTTTTTGAGCTCTCCCTTGGAGATATGATGAGACGCTTGGTCATCCAGGAGGAACTCAAGAGCAGAACAACTACTTCTCCATGTTGAGAGGAACCAGTTGAGGTGATCTGGCCATTTGGTTTGGATTGGTCATGTCCCACTGGGAAGACACGTACAGGAAGGCCCAGAACATGTTGGAGAGATTATTTATATTTCTCGGCTGGCCTGGGAGCACCTTGGGATTCCCCCGGGGGAGTTGACACAAGTGGCTGGGAAGAGGGAAGTCTGGGCCTCCCTACTCAGGCTGCTGCCCTCACCACCCAATCTGTGATAAGCGGAAGATAATTCATGGATAGAAGTTCCTGTTGGTAATCACTGTAATCATTGAAAAAGTCTTTGCTCCCATTTCATGTTTTCCTGTCTTTGTCCCTTCTCCCTTTAGCTGTATCAAACTTGGATATGGAGAGCAAGCTGTCGGCGCACTATCAGGCTCCATGGCACCAGCAACACAACGTGTTTCACCCATGCACCAGACCGCCATGTCTGGAGGAGCTCCACAGGAATGCCCATCTGAGCCTTAGAGCTCTGCATCGCGGTGAGAGCAACACAGACAAAAAGCAGCAATGTATTTGGTGCCCTTTTACAGATGATCAGTTTCTATGAATGTTTTTGGCTGCAGACGAACAACAGCATCAGCCTTCTTCAAGTCGAGAGAGAAACAGGGTGACCATCTCCATCTCCGTGGCGCCACCCATGCCCACCTTTCCCTCACCGCATAGCATTCGGCGGCAACAGAGGAGTCGGCTCGCGCGAGCGGTATGCCTTTTTCAGACAGGGCGTAGAACTTGTTTCATAAAAGGCACCTAGTGAGCAGAGAATCAGTAAATCATAAAAACTTTCTATGGTTAAAAAAGAAACACTTTACAGGATTAATGAGAGCAATAGCTACATTTAGTGAGAAAAAGAGCCAGCTGATCAAAAAATCACTGGGTAGAACAACTTCATAGGGGAAAGAAAAACACTGCCAATGGATTCATTCAAGCAAGATATACAGTCAACACGAAAGCATGGTCAACTAACTCATATTACAGACAAAATTTACCTGAAACATTTTCAGTTGCTGCACATTTTACATGGGCTTTTTATGTATTTTTCAGAGAAAAATTTCATTTAACGCAAATACATTGTTTTATTATTCAGTTCTATATAAAGTGTAATCTAATAGCCTGAATCTTTTTCTAATTTCATTATGCAGCAAGAGAGAGCAGAGAGGGAACGAGAGCTGGAGTATCAACCCAGAAAGGTGTGTTTTTACAAATCAGCATATCCTAAAAAGAGGATTAATATATATATATATATATATATATATATATATATATATATATATAATATATATATATATATATATATATATATATATATATTTATATATATATATATATATATATATATATATATATATATATATATATATATATATATATATATATATATATATATTTGTCATTTTATAATTGGTCTCTTTCAGAGACTGGTAAATATCCCAAAAAGAGGATTCAGTTACTAACTACTCATCTTTACTTGATGAGACATTCACTAACACACTTTACAATGTTCAACTAATGTTCAACTAATTCTTAATTACGTTACATACAACTTGTGCTCATTTTATATGTATGTCACAGATTTAACGTTGCTGCTACTGAACTTCGTCACAAAGGTGCTGCCCTTGTGCAAATGTGTTTGGTTGGAAATCGTGACTTAGGCTGAACAGCTGACTTTTACTTCATTAGAATTGAGTTTATTTTAATTTATTATTTAAAGAAAAGATTGGAGTTTATTCCAATCTGTGATGCTTAGGCTGTCTTGTTTTGAATCTTTTGAAGGAGAAGACTGTCAAAGAAACAAATATCCAGACCACAGAGAGAAAGGTAAGGAATTACATTATTGTCTTATTTTTCTTATGTTTGCAAAGAGAACAAAAAACATTGTTTTCTTTTCTATTTTGTTAAGCTACAAGAGAGGCCTGGTAGAGAGGAGGATGTGAAAACAATCGAAAGAAAAGTGAGAAGTTTACAAATATACAGAACATTTTCTTACATTTGTAAAGAAGAATATTCTCATTCATTTGTCATATTTTGATTTTTATTTGAACAATTTTATTTACTAATATTTTTGTTGTTTTTGATAACTCATGGTATAGTGTTTTCATTTAATTTTGTTTGTTGTATTTTGTGTTTATAGTTTGAGTGCTTTTACTCACTTGAAACTATTGAAGGTTGCATCTTCATTCCATGGAATAGAAAGGTATCCAAAATTTGTTTTGTTTAAACCTTTGTGTTTCTATTTTTCCTCCTATCTCTTTCCAGCATAAAAAAGCCTGGTGGTTTATAGTGTGTTAAATCACATGTAATATTTTGCATGTCTCTTCCAGGTCACCTCGATAGAGAAAAGTGAAAGTAGTGAGGTCATTGGAGGCCAAACAGCGAAGGCCGTAAACCACAGTGCCCCCGCAGCCCAAGACAAGCAGGCAAACTGGTCAAAGGAAAACGTCCCGCCGTCAGATCAGAAGACAAATGGCGATTCTCAAGCGGTCTCCTCATGCATTATCCCCATTAATGTCACAGGTAAAATTAACAGGGAAAAAAAGAATTTGATTCAAGGCTATTCACATTCGTAGCCGAAAGTACTTAAGCAGTTGCTCCACGATAGGAGGCGATACATCTGACTGTCAGAAAATAATAGTCAAATAGTTTCCAGTCTCAGTTGTTGTTTTAAGAATAAATGGCTGATAGGGCTTGAAATAACAATAAATGAAAGATTAAGTTCAGCACTGGCATTCTTGACAGACAATTTTTTTCAAGTATAAGAATATTTTTGAAAAAAAGTAATTCAACCTTCCAGTTAAAGTACATCAAACAATAAACTTACTGAGCTAGTGACTCTCAGCTAAACTGCTAGTTTAGAAAAAAAAAGAAGAAAATAAAAACTTGCACAATATTAAAAAGCATTTGAACAGTGAAAATGAACAAATAAAATGATGAAATGTTGTCACAAGTCATCATGAACTTTAGATGTTCTGTAGAATAGGGGAATCTCTATTGAGTGGAAAATGAACAAAGGAAGTTGTGATGGTGTGATCAGAGGGCACCTCTGCAGCGGCAGACTGGGGAAGTGAAGTAGGACTGGTGCACACGAGCATCATGTGGGGGGGCCATGGCTCCTCGTCTCCCAGCTCCGGGAAGTGCTTTCTGGGCTGGGGCAAGCGTGATCAGTAAGACCGTGGGGCAGCATTGGGTTGGACTGGCAGACACAGGCAGCATGTGTGGAGCTGTGGTTCCTTTCTCTCAGGACGATGTCTTTGATCCTGCCTCCTCAGTCATAGTAGGCAGGATCCAAAGCAGTCTTTTTTGGGGGAAATCTATTATTAATTTGATTATTTTTGCAGAATTTCTAATAAGCTTGCTCAAGCTTATCTTCAGCTGGAATATGGCTGCTGGTTAGCATATAGTCACACCGATCAGTTTTGATTCCTTTGAAGATGAAGTCCTAATTTTTGCCAGCAAAGAAGGGTGCCTTGCACTTGTCTTCCCAATGCAGTCCTTGAAAGCTACAGGAGATAAAAACTTCCAATTCTCCAAAGTCTGGTTCATTATGTCTACTGTTCACGCTTTTCCAGGTTGTTCTCTGTGTGCAATTCAGTTCCTCATGGCTGGGTTCCAAACACAGTTTAACAATTTACTTATTAAACTCAGAGAAGCTTCAGTACACAACCACAACAACCTACTAACTCCTTGTGCTGGTCACCAGCTTGGTTACACACTTCTGTAGGACGGAATCCCCCTCACGCAGCATTTGCTGCATATCAGGCTTTGTATTGTTGTTCTTGGTTACTCTGGCACAGACAGCACTTTTTAGTTTATACCACAAGTGTTAATTGGTGCTGGGGGTCATGAGTGAAAAACCATTCCATCCATGCCACACTCCCATATTCTGCAGGCAATCTCTGCTATATTCAGCTTTGTTGGTGTGAATAGAGTTTAGATCCATGAGAGTGTATAGATATATTATTGCCAGTGTATAATCAATCAATCCACATCCTCAACCCTGCAGCTCAACCCACAATTTTGTTTATTGGGAAATAGATAATAAATTCAACAGAGTAAGATTTAATGTCAAGAAGATTTGTTACAACAAAGACAGAAAAAAAACCAAATACCTTCTCATTGTTCTAAATATATCTGGCAAGGATGTTTTAAGCAATATATAATTTTGTTAATGATAGTTTTAAGTTTTCAGCACTAGTAAATCATTTGGGAAAATAATCACTAGTGAGAATCTGTACTGCTCTGCTTCAGACATGTAAATGTCTCCTGGCTTCTCTGTTGTCAAAGCAGGAGTCGGGTTTGACAGAGAGGCCAGTGCCCGTTGCTCTCTAGTTCACTCCCAGTCGGTGCTTCAGAGAAGAAGGAAGCTGAGGAGGAGAAAGACTATCACTGGAATACCCAAACGGGTACAACAGGACATGGGTATGTTAAAGCAGATACATGTAGGTTGATGTTAGGACTCACATGACTTACTCACAGTTGCCACATCAAGAAGAAATTGTATGTATACTTTATTTCATTTAATTTCAGACTCAGATGAATCACCTGTGGCAAGAGAGCGTACAGTGATCATCCACACCAATTCACATCAACTATCTCTCTGTCAAGAGGACCTCTCAATTAGTGGGCGTCTCCATCACACTCGTGACTCTGGCTGCCAGACAGATGATTTCCTTATAGCATGTATGTTTCAGATCACAAAGTATGGAGAATGTCGCTGCAAGTTCAAATTTGAAGCAGGGATAGATATTTTTAGCATAAAAGATTGATTGGTAATTGTCAGGTCTAGCCTTTAAAATCAATGCCAATGCTTTGCTAGAATAGAACTATCTGTTTACATTCATCTTCGACTTATATCTGTTGGTTCAGACAGTGAAAGAAAAACATCTGTGATTCTCTCTTCTGATTCTACCTTTTAGGTACAGCTGCTCCCTCCAGAAGACGCATTAGAGCTCAGCGCAGCCATCAAGGTATCCCTGCCTCTCTGTCCCACTCTACGGGTAACATTTCCTCCTTGGGTGACCAGTCGGACTCAACATACACAACAGCTTCTACACACGGTGGCCGCTTACGCTCACGTAGCCTTCCAAGAGAGGGCGGCCGTCTAATTGACAGTGACGAAGACGATGATGACAACTATGATGACGATGATGATGATGATGAAGATTTATCACCTTATGAAGCAGAGGACTTCATTCCATCCGGACCAAGTCCAAGAATGAAGATGATGATGATGAAGGATGAAGAAGAGAGTACAGATGACCAGGCAGTCCCTGGGCCGCTGCAACTTGGTAGCCTAAAAAGACTGCAGAGGTCGAGTGAAAGAGACCGGGGCGGTGGAGGAGGTGGGAGTCCAGAACATAGCTGGATGGAGAGGGGTCGCTCTCGCTTGCCCCGCAAGGCTGACATGGGTAGCTGTGAAATTTCATCCAGTTCTGATACTTTTAGCAGCCCTATTCACTCAGTGTCTACTACAGGCATTCTAGGCAGTCATGTGGACCACAAGGAGGACCACCAGTCATCAAGTGGAAACTGGAGTGGCTCCAGCTCTACCTGCCCCTCGCAAACATCTGAAACTATCCCCCCTCCCTCTTCTCCACCCCTGACAGGCTCTTCCCACTGTGATTCAGAGTTATCACTTAATACAGCACCCAATGCCATTGATGAGGGATTTTCCCTGGATCCTTCCTACCACTCTGACCTCAGGCCCCAGAGTCAAGGCCACAGATCAAGCTCTTTTACATCATCAGCCACAGACCAGCTAGATGATGCGGGGGTCAGTACAGCCAGCGAAGGGGAGTGGACATACCCCCAAGACCAAGATCAGACTGATCCAGATCAAGACCCAGATCCCACCCAAAAACTGAGTGAAAGCCACCAGTTTCTTCAAGAATACAGCTCAATGGAAGGTCTTAATGACCAAACATGTTTCAGTAAACAGAAAACAAATGCTGAAAAAGAGCCTGGGTCTCATTATCCATCTGATACAGAAGGTTTCTACTCATCCTCTGTGAATCTTGGGGAGTATAATCAGAGCTATAGAGAATACACATGTAACTATGCAGACCTCGGGCCTGATTGTCATCAGTCCAACACTGTGGCAAAACGATTAACCCATGGAGGTTATCCTCAGCCTCCACTTGAGTTCAAAACAGGCACTATGACTTTAGGGAGGACTTGTCGTCCTTTAAGAAAATCAAAAATTAAACCTCCACCACCCAAGCGAACATCCTCACTAAAGGAAACAAATAGTAGTGTTGATGTTGGAACAGACACACAAGCTGATAAGGATCAACCAAAGATGGTTAGTGAACAAGAACTTACCTCGTCTTCCACAGATATGAAGCTGGAACTGGACCTGGAACTTGGAGGAGCTCCAGAACCATTACAGTCATCTTGTCTAGTTACAGAGTCTTTAGGAACTTGGGGTATGGGACTGGGGGGAGCCATGGACATAGTAGAGCCCATGTCCTTTAGTTCTGCCGATACACACTCATTTAAGGATGAAGGTGCTGTGCAGTCTGACTATGCAGATCTGTGGCTTCACAACAGTGAGCTTAAGTCTAACAATGGTGAGTACACATCAATGTCTAACTCAAGCACAGCTACAGGCACCACTGTTATGGATTGTATGAAGTCACCAGACAGCTCTTCCTCTTCCACAGAAACACAAATCCAGGCTGTTGCCCAGACCTTAGAGTCCAAGGAAAGCAGTCCATCTCTCCCATCTGGAGACTTTAAACTTGGGTCACCTGAGAAACTGGCCGGCCTAGCCTCACCATCTAGTGGTTATTCCAGTCAGTCAGAAACCCCAACATCAACCTTACCCTCATCTTCAGCAGCCTTCTTCCCAGGACCACTGTCCCCTTCAACTGGCAAGAGAAAGCCTAAAGTGCCAGAAAGGAAGTCATCTCTCTCTTCCTTGCAACAATTTCCTAGAGATGGGGCTTCCATTTCATTTTGCAATAAGAGAGATCCAGACTTTCCACCTCCACCTTCTCAACTTGATCTCAATGTTCTACATGGAGGTTATGTGAGACACACCTTATCCCACCGAGCATGCCACATGCACATCCTTCACCACAACAAACACAGAGTTGTAAATGTTTTGTCCACTGGACCAAAAATAATGGTCCCTGAGATAACCAATACCAATCCACCACCAAGTTCAGGCTCTGCTTTAACAAATCCAGGCTTAAACATTCTGCCAGTTACTCCAACAATTCGTTCAGTGAAGCTTCATTCAGTTAGCCAATCTTCAGAGCCGCAGTGTACTTCCACAACATACCAGGACACAGCGAATGGAACTGAGACTGTAACAAGGCCAAAATGTTCCCCAAGTAGTTCCACCCTGGCTCCTCCCCCTGTTAATACCAGGCCTCTCCCTCCCAGAAGGCCACCTCCCAGACCCCCGTGTCATGATCACACCTCTTCTCCTGAACGTTCCCAGCCACCTCCACCTGGTCGCCACCCTGATGGACCTCCATCCTATGAAAGTCTGCTTCTAAGGCAAGACCGGTATGGACCAGGAACCTTTTGGGCGATGACTGCCTTCAGGACAAGGATGGACCCTTCGTCAGACATCTCTGAAGACAGTTCACCCCTGCATCGACCAGTTCCACGTGCTCCACACCCTTCACCTGTGGATCTTCACACTCATATTCACTCACACACAGAGTTCAGGGGGCTCACCCACTCAACACATGCACGTTCCGAGTTTAGAGTTTTGGGGGAGCGCTCGTTCTCCCAGGATGATGACGAGGATGAGGAGGAGGAGGAAGAGGAAGAAGACGAGCAGGTAAAAGAGCCGCAGAAGGCTGCATGTTCCAGAGGAGGAATGCGATCGGACCACCCTCCTCCCCCAGCCTATGAATTTGCTGGGGGATCCCACTTAAACTCAGGGCCATGGGCTAGTCCTGTCAAAGTGCCTGGTAATACAACAGAGGCATCGCATCCTTACCTAATCAGCGATGCAAGGACAGGAGGCCATGAAGTGCATGAAGAAGAGAGGGAAGTGATATCAGGTGCTACCAGAAGTGCCCATCCGCACCAACTCCAAGAGAGCAAGGATGACTCCACCACTCCTGACACTGAGGATTACTTTAGCAAAGGTAAGCTGAAAAACTAAATCAAACTAAAATGAGTTTGCATACTGCATCTTACAGAACACAAATAGTGCAATGGGTGGGGATCTTGCTTGTAATAGTTTTGAAACAAACACAGATTGTGGTGAAACCAAATCTTCTGTTTCCTTATAATGTAAACTAAAAACACTACTCTATTATTCTTTGTTAAAAGTTGTTTGCTTTCCTATTTCAACTTACATTGTACTGGATCCAGCTTCATCTTAGTCCAAACATTGTCTACACACACAATAAACCAGTCCACTGTGATGATCTGCCAATGAGCAAAACTCATTTTTGGCACAAATTTAAAGGATGTAGAGTAAGTAGTATTTAGTAAAGAGCAGTATGTTTTAGCACATGTACTAATTAATCAGACAACCACAAGACATATCAAGGAGATGTTGTGTTCCACAGATTCCACACCAAGTGACAATTCACTTTCCCCTCTGACGGATGACACCAAAGTTGATGACGACATTATTATTACATCCCCTAACAAGAGTCGTACAACAGAAGACCTTTTTGCCATGATACACAGGTATTTGTACAGTTCACACTTAGATTGCCTTCAACTTTAGAGTATTTCAAGTTTATAAAGTTTGTTTATTTACTGACAATGTTTCTTTGTACTACTTTGGAATTTTTTTATTCAGATCCAAAAGAAAGGTCCTTGGCCGTAAAGACTCAGGAGACCTAAACGTGAAGTCTCGTCTTTGCCCTGCGTCAGCTGTAACCCCCAGTAATGTTTCCACTGGTGTTGTCCCTCCAGCTCCTCCTCTTAACTTTCCTGTTACTTTAGCCAATGCTGTTGGGTCACAGAGAGCTCCTGTTCCAATCTATCGTAGTGCTAAGAAGTCCAGCACATCCAACGAGGAGTTTAAGCTTCTTTTGCTAAAGAAAGGCAGCAGGTCTGATTCTAGCTATCGCATGTCAGCGACAGAGATTTTGAAGAGCCCCATTACCCCCAAAACACCAGGGGAATCCCTTCAAGAAGGTTCAATTAGACAGGCAGAGGAGCAATCTTCTATGCCTCAGGAACCCCCAATCTCTGGTTTGGACCCAATCCAGATACCAGGCCTTTTTCCTCGGGCCAACTCGGAAAGTTTCACTCCCAAAACACTCCCCATGTCAGCTGCATCTCGACAGGGACGTTCTCGGATCCCCCCGGTTGCTAACAGCAGTCGCTACAGTACACGCAGTCGCCTCTACACAGCGCCCATGCAAGCCATTTCAGAAGGGGAGACAGAAAACTCAGATGGGAGCCCTCATGATGATAGATCGTCATAAAATGAGCTGATAAGAACTTTTGCCCGTTGTTAGCTGTTTACTGGATTTTCAAAACCTGCACTTCTCCTTTTCACCAGTGGAGGGATTCCTGCAACATTTCAAATCTGACTGTTGCTGAAATGCACTCAGCTAAAAGCTAACTGTTTAAAAGTGGCAGACTGTTGTGAGATAGAGAATCATTAAAGGATTATAATGAAGTCCTGAAAATATATTTAAATACCTTATTTAGTGAAGAATAGTCCCCTTCTTTAAAAGTGCAAGGAATATTTTGATTGAACAGGCTTTTTTCTAAAAACAAAAAAAAATAAAAAAAAAAACATAAAAAAATCTCAACTGTTTGGACAATGATAGGACATAATATCGTGAAAGTGA
This sequence comes from Poeciliopsis prolifica, assembly GCF_027474105.1. NCBI lineage: Eukaryota > Metazoa > Chordata > Actinopteri > Cyprinodontiformes > Poeciliidae > Poeciliopsis > Poeciliopsis prolifica. Next base: position 4,302,810 of record NW_026562396.1, read on the forward strand.
GTGTGCATGTACAGGCACATGCAATCTTTACTAATATTTCTACTTTTTGTGTTTTCAACGGTGCGGGTGCACGTATGTCACTTGGGGACTGATTTACTTCTTCATTTAAAAATTCTTTCCACATTTTGTATTCTTTCAACCTAGGGTGCCCAGTGCATCAGCCAGACTTCCTAGACTCTTTACTCAGTATTCCTGCCAACAAGCAAAGTCTTGCAAGAGTCTCAACTCATCACCAAGTTTTTTATTATATTTACATCTGCAGACCTGCCATAAAGTATATTACAAAGAGCCAATCTTATATTTGTCAACTAAAACGATATCCAAATACTAACATGATGCATGTATTTTTGTAAAAATGCTCCTCAGAAAATGATAAGACTCCAACTTGTTGCATGACCTATGTGGAAAGAATCCCTGATCCTAGTTTGTGTCAACAGTTTTGTACTTCTTTTGTATTACATGAGAATTGATTATGTCACTGCAAAAGATATGAGTTGCATTTACGCTGCATAGATCAAAACAGATTTTTCTTTGAGTATCGCAAACAGAAGGAGCAAGGGCTTGCACCTATTTGTCTATCATCCAGGCTAATTTTGGACAATCGCACAGTGGCCTTTCTCCTACAGAGTTGGTTGTGGCAGGACATTTGAAAGTCCCTGAACGTATAAATTTATATGAAGCTACATGTAAAGTTTCACTAAAATTAAATCTCACACTTGTCAAAAGCTGACATTAAAATTTATTGTTCTTTCCAGCTGCTAACAAAAGTTGCCATTCCAGAAAAAAGAAATGTGCGTTTCATTGCAAATTTAAGTGAACCAGTGAGGGCAGATGGTGAAAATGCTTTAGAAGGACTTCAATCTGTTGTACTAGAGTTTAACTTGGTATGGTTTCACAGATCCAACCTCGTTTTGCACTTCGTGTTACACAAGAATAGAAGAAAGAAAGATATATCTTATAATGAAATCCATGTATATTTGTACTGAATAGAAAGCTCTTATCTATATTGAAATTACGAGAACTTTTATGGGGAACCAATCTGCGTGTAGCAAAGAACAGGTCTCACTGAACATTACACATGATTTTTTATTTTTTTTTAAGCAGTGTACTGTTCGCCTCTCCTTGTTGCCTCTCCTTCATTTGCACTGACCCAGTAGCATTAGACAGGTGAAAGCTCAACCCCAGTGGCCAATAAACCATTCTGGATTATAGTTCAAACCTAACATATCACATAATCTCTCTTTAAAAAGAGAGAAGACAATAACAGACAACAGTACGACATAACATTGATGGTTCATTTACGACTGCTGCAAGGGTGAAAGAGATTTGCCCTTTGAATAGATATAAATATGTGGAAAGCTTGAACTCTCACCTGCCTACCAGAAAAAACACAACACATATACTTCTTATGTTTAGAGACCATGCTTCAATTGAAACCATTCACTGTATTCTGTGAATACCTCAGAAATCATGTCTGTTTTATCATGATAGATAGATAGATAGATAGATAGATAGATAGATAGATAGATAGATAGATAGATAGATAGATAGATAGATAGATAGATAGATAGATAGATAGATAGATAGATAGATAGATAGATAGATAGATAGATAGATAGATAGATAGATAGATAGATAGATAGATAGATAGATAGATAAAACACAACTGTCTGAAACTCAGCGAATCTAATGCAGAACTGACACTGTGTAAGATGGAGAGCGTAAAAAAGCTGTGAACTGACTAGAATTTTACATTCATCAAATTTCTAAAGCGCACTTGTTCCTGTCCACTGTTTTATTTGTTGTGTTTTTTTTTTATCGCATGCAATAAATAAAAAGGGGAGGGGAGGGCGGGAAGAGGGGAATAAAGAAAATGACAGCACCTATTCATTATTTTTATCTGCAGGATTTCTCCACAGTAAAAAAAAAAAAAGATTTAGTATTTTCTGTTTAAATGTCAAGTTGAATAGTGTGTTCTATAGATGTAAAAACTGTCTGGCTAATTCTGTTCTGTATAGTTGTGCTCACACACAGGGGTTTATCATGTACTGTATATCTCCTCACTGGACAATCACGCATTTAAGAGTGTAAAGAAATGGATATAGGATCTGTCTGGAAGGTGGAAACTGATCAGCTTTGGTGCTGGGGCTCAGTCCCCCTGGAGCTGTGGAAGTGAGAAAGCTATTTCCTGAAGAAACCAGTAAACGTGTACATCTGGACCATCTGCTTTGGATGACATGTACAAATAAGCGTAAAAAAAACACAGAAATGGAAACGGAAATATCAATGCATAAACACGGTCGGGTGGCCTGATCAGAAAGTCATTGTCTGTTTGACTCATAGTTGAATTTTGTTTCTCCAGCAAACATTATTATTGAACATGATGAATCTGAAAATACTGTAACATATTTGACTATTTATTTAGAGGGATTTGCCCATACTGTACTTCCTACTGGTACGTAGGAAATATCTGACGACTGTTTCTTTAATTTTAAAAGCAGTGAATGGAAGATTTATTAAAATCTTTTGATTAGGAATACAGACTTTGATGCATCCTTGCAGGTTTGTTACACTGTAATATCTGAGTCCTGAGAAGCTTGGGAATAACAACATAAGGATCAAAAACTTTATAAAGTTTATTCCCAACTTTGAAGTATAACAATAACCACATATTTTTCTTCAAATGTGTACAGTATGGAATATCACTAAATAGACTAAAAATATCTGACTGAGCAGAAAAAAAAAACTGTAGCCAATGATAAAACGATAACACACACACACACACACACACACTAACTGTTTCAATGTAGTTCCATGTTCAAAACTAGCTAGAACTTAACAGATTTCAATCTCTTTTGTATTTTTGTATAAATCTGTAAATATGTTTTTGAAGGAGAAAAAAAATCATTGGAAATTCTTTTGTAAAATAAATAAATAAAAGATTAAAAACAAAATCTTGTTTTCTCCTGTTATGTCAATATTTACAAGATGTTACTTTGGTCTTTCACACACACACACACACACACACACACACACACACACACACACACACACACACATATATATATATATATATATATATATATATATATATATATATTTTTTTATTTTATTTTTTTTTTTACATATTTTTTTACTGTGATAAACGTTCTGCTATTTATTAATTCATTTATTATTTTGAAAGATTTCTAAGTGTTTTTTGTGGATTTAAAATAAATGTCATGCAATTAGAACAGTGTAATAGCAGAGAATTTACACTAGATGTCAGTCTTTTCCTGTAGCAGTTGTAGGTAATATATAAACAATCAGATGACAGACTTTAATCAGGGTGACAGGAAAAAACGTGATACAAAGAATTAAAGAACATGACTTTTCATTTCTTTTTCTACTGCTCAGAAAGGGTAAAGAGTCAAAATTCGTATTTATTTATTTTTGTTCTTTGTGACACTAAAAAATTCATATTTAGGCATTACTAACACAATAAAATAATTTATTGAGGTACTCAAAATTGTCAGACAAAGTTTAAACCTGAACAAATATGTAGGTCTAAGATTAATATTTACGTATTCATAGCTAGAAAATCAGACTTCTGTTGCAGTTAAGCAAAAGACTGGGGAATTTCTAATAAATCTGTCATAATTCATTATATTGTTTTTAATTTATGATCTTTCACTAAACCATTTATTCGTCAGTTCATTTGTATAAAGTAGGCATTTAACTTGTCGACAATAGTGAAACCAAATATTTTTATATTAATGCAGTTCATATGTGAAAAGAAGCGACAAATGTCGGAGTTCGTTAATAAACACTAAACTGTCAGAAACACTTCCGTCCTCGTGTCTCTGTCGTCCCGCTGCTGTGTGTTCACGCGCATTCACAACATGTGGATGACCATGTGCCGTTTACGACGTGAAGAACACTGTGTGGCTCAAAAATACCTTAGAACTAAAACTACTAACCTTCAAACAGCAGAGCCAGCGGGGCTCCACAAGGCTCGGCGTCTGGTGCGAGGAAGACCGGCGGCGTCGCGCCTCATCGGGTCACAAATGGACGCTCAACAGGTATGTTGCTGTACTCGGGAAGAAAGACAGGGGGCTCCACCTGCTGACCACACCAACTTCTTCCACAATAGCACAATTGGTCATTTCGATTTACAGATAACCAGTTTAGGTAAGGAGTGAAGGTACTGCCTACTGACTTAACCTCCCCTCGCCTTTTTTAAAAAGTATTTTACGTTTTGTTACATGAAACTGTAAACTTAAGAGCGACTGTAAGTGATAGCACAAATCAGCACTTAGCAGTGATGGAGAAGATGAATGATTCTAAACATTTTTGAGAATATAAGGAAAACGAAATGATGCAGAAATAAAATCCAAGAGATGCAATATTGTTGGATGCAAACTGCAGCTAAAAACCAAAGAAAAAGAAAAACTCTTCTGCAGTCAACTACCTTGTTTTCTGCTGGTCGTTACAGTCTATAGTCTATTTTATAATCTTTGTCACCTCACTCCAGCTCACTCCTCTTGAGTCCAAGATGTCCTTTGCCAGCTGCTGTATTATCTCTGTCAATGAGCATGCTGCAGTTTCTTTTCTTCTGCAGCCAATATTTAGATTTTTTATTTGATTGATTCAAGACAAATGTACACAAATGTGTTTACAAGCTATATTGTGACTGACAAAATCAAAAATGGTTCTAAAAACAATGACGATCAGTATGAGACGAAAGAAATATCAATGTAGTTTGTGATTGACATAGTAGTTGCTGCAAGTGACTTGGATATCTGTCAGGGTTGGGTTAGTTCAGGGCATCCATTCTCATCCAGCATTGTTTCAAGTCTTTTAAACATTTAATTTATGAAATCGACTGTATTTTTGTGCAAACTTAAGTGAACAGCTATTTTCTGGGAGCATTTTGTCGACTTACGAGGATCAGCAAGCATGTGGTTTTGTGTCCGATCATATTATATATTTAAGTGTGCATGTAATTCAACAATTAAGTTTATAATCTGGAGACTTCAAACTTTTACAATAAGGCCACACAAAAAAATCTAAATGGTGTCTTGAATTTGTGGATTTTTCAAAACAAGCTTCTAAAAGCAAAACAAAATAAATCTTGATTGGTGCCACATTAAATGTTTAACAACTGAACGCCTCAAAATATGACTTTTCACAGGTACCTTGAAAATACCTACATGTTGGACCAGTAAATCTCTTGCACCACCCTCGTTGTGTCTTGAATTTTGAAGTGCATCACTGTTTTTGAGGTCTTGAAGTATTATGCTCAAAATATGTCTAACACTTGCAAAAACATTTCAGCAAATCTCTTGTATGAATTATTCGAAGTTGGTGAGTCATAGATAAAAAGAAAAACATTTTAAATAAATCGTACATGGTTAATTTTAAATAGAAATGAGTCTGCTTAAACACTGTAATCTAAGCCTGTGCTCCATTCTGTAGAATGAGTCAAAACGTTGCACGGATAACAGTTCTGGCCAGGAGATCTGGCCAGATCAAAGTACCTGTAAGTGCCTTGCAGAAGTATTCAGTTCCTTTGGATTTTTTGTCTTTTGATGCCTCATTGAACATTTCCTTTTCTTTATGTTGTGAAGCAAACTACAAATAGGACAAATAACAGAAAACTTCAGTGTGCACTGCATAAATATTCATCCCCCTAAATTTAGAACTTTGTAGAGTCATCGTTTGCAAGCAGAAGTGATGATGTTGCTTGGTCAGCGTTGGTGTTGCAGCCACTGTGGCTTTTCTGAAAAGATGTGTATGCACCTGTCAGATCACCTGTGAGCAACACTTAGCTTGCTCTCAGGTGGACTTGATGTCACTAAGTATGTTACTTCTGAAGGTAATTAGCTGCACCAGCGCTATTAAGCCTCATTACAAAAGTAGTGAGATATAGTGATAAAAAGAGCATTATAACTAGTCTCTCTAGACTGTAGTTATAATTTGCATGTGCAAATTTTCATTCTTTTTTACACATATGTCTTTTTTATTTTACTTTACCAACTTAGAATATTTTGTGCTTCATATGCAATTTAGATTTTCTTTTTGTTTTAACTACAAGTGGTAATGCAACAATAAAAAAAATGCCAAGAGGGAAAAATTACTTTTGCAAGGCACTGTTGTTTAACGCAGCTCATAAAATTCATAAGGAAGGATTGAGAACTGACAATGGAAAATGCTAAGCTAGAAACACACTGCTAACAGCTAGCACCCTGGCCTCCCCCAAAATGGTAATATAAACAAATGTTTAATTGTGTGAATGCATAGTAGACAATTTAAACACACTTGTGATACAGTAGAAAAATTGTTTTGGTACACAAGAAATGCTACAGAGCAATACATAGGCATTACAAATAAACATAATGAATATTATGCTGCGGTACTGAACACACAATGTTATCATGTAAAACATCTTCTAAGAGAAAACCCTCGCTAAAACCTGAGTTTCACATTAAAGCAACACGGCCTCAAGTATCAACTTATTGCCACTACAGGAGGCTGACAGTGTGAAAATGCAGACACGGTTTGGTTAGCAAATGATTCTGAAATGTTCAGAAAATAAGTATTTCTGCCTTCAAAAACAGATCAACACTTTGAAACAAGAGAATATTTACTCAAACACATCATTACTCTGCAGGTAGATATTTGATGGTCACACAAAACACTATTCAGGCTAAAAAAAAAAAAGAAAAATGGTTACATTTGATACAGGTGGATACACTTTGTTACAGTACAAAATGATACAAAATAACAAACAACCTACTTGTTAATTTAACTTTTGTACAAAACTATTTCTCCAACATGTTCAGATAGAGCAAGTCTGGCTGCTGTACATCCTGCACAGAAATCAGATTTAACTATAAATGATGCACTTTTTATGTTAATAACAAAACACTTAAGGAGTATTCCAGTCACTTAAAGTCTTGGGTGTTTTGAGTGTGTGTTTGACTGTCAGCAGTCAAGGTGAGGCTGACCAGCACAAATGTCATCCAGCATGCAGACCATTGCAGTTCTATAACTCAAGAAGACATTTTGTACAAGACTGCCACTTTCTGAACCAATTCAGTCTCCACTCTACTAATCTTAATACATAATCTTTGCCAATAAAACTATACCTTAGCGATTGACTTCAGCAAACAACATTTTTTTCCGATTTAAAACCTTTTAGTTCCCATAACTGAGGTGCCCTCGTTGTTCAGTCCCTGTTACAGCATTCGTGCAGCATGCATAAACAACGTTGAGCTATCTGTTAGAAAACAGGCCTTCAGAAACCTCATTGCCTGAAGCAAAATAAAATATTTACTGTCAGCACTTAGACTAATGTTTCCAGTTGTTTGTGCATTATCTCTAGTTTTAAATTCAGATCTGTGTACCACGTTACACCAGCTGAAATTAGAAATGTGAAGTTAAGACTTGTTGGGATTTTGAATAATGGCCTTCATTTACTCATAATAAGGCAGAAAAATACATAAAACAAAACCAATGTCTATGCTATGGTGTCAGATACGAACTGCTGCAGTACGAAGGTTCAACTTCCTAACAGGTGATAGGTGATAATAGTTTAGAAATTATCAGCTTAAAATGGAAATAAAAGTTTTCAAACTGGTATTTACTTTTCTTTAGTAGCGTCTTTTATGAATTTTCCTACAATGAAAAACTAAATTTTGCTTGAAAACACTAAATAATTTCATTATAGATCATTAATAAAAGTCAGAGGAATTATATTGTTTTCAACCTCAGTTCATATGATTCCCACTTTTAATGCAGGAACTATGTTCCTGTTTCTAAAACCCAGTTTTCCCAAAAAGTACCAGAACATGACCTCAGTGTCCTCATCGGATTAATACCGCAAAACATTCCTGCAAATTGACAAGAAGGTTTGGGTATCATTGACAAAACAGTCTCATCTTCATCAGCAGCATCGTCACTCAATGTTTGGTCTGTCTCAGCTTCTCAATGTGATGACACAGTTTAAGAGCCGGACCCAGCTTCAGTCCCATGTACTTCATAATGACATCACTGCGCAGCAGCATCAGAGCCTTGCCGTCAATCTCCTGCAGAGAAGATGGCGTGTTGTCAGCAGACTCAGGATTACAAAGGCTCTAATGACAGAAATATACTTGCTTCTAAACGTTATAGTCAAGTTTTTGGAGACTCAAACATACAGAAATATCTGATTTGTTGTATTGCAGACAATTGAGATGGCGACAATGTAGGAGGGTAGTATTGCAAATGCTACAAGAAAATTGGAGCGATCATTTGCATAAGCAGTGTTCCTCGGGAACAAAAATTATGCACAGCAGTTAAATAAGCCTTGAGAGAATGACTCATTGCAGAAGGACACTGAAGTTCAGAGAAGGAAAACACTACATATGTTGAAAAATTACTGTTTTTAAAAAAGGTGGTTCAACCGACTTTGTATGATTTGACAAAGGTGTTCATTTCAAATCATATGTTACTGAAGCATTTAATTCAAAAGTTTTCTAAACTCAAGTTTAGAAAACAACATTTGACCAAAAGCAGAACCACATGCTTTTGGTCAAATGTGTCCAAGATTGAGTTTTAATTTAACAAATGTGCTGAAAACACAAGTGGACTTTGCCATTTTCTTTGAGCCTTTTTCTCTTCCAAAGGCCCTGGAACTGTTGCTGGAATCTTTCACTTAATGAAATTTAGAAATGTCAGGCAACTTAGTGGTGGACTCCACCAGTAAACTTAAAAGGTTTCATTATCAGGTCTCTCTGAAGGATAGTGGTCAGAAATATATGGTCAAATCAACACAGAAGTGGTTTACCAGGAACAAAATCAGATATCTTCCATGTGGCTGGCACCACACCTGATTCAGTCTAAATGCATCAGGACATCTGTTAATTTGACAGAAACACTCACATGTTTCCTGAACAGGTCGACGTGCGGACCGAGAGTTTGTGGATCTGCCTCTTGGACAAATCTTATGACCTCATCAACGGTCCAGGAGGAGGCGTTGTTCCCTGAAGTCTCTCTGTCCTGTTTCATGTGATCTGGACCTGTTGTTGAGCTAGCTGCTGTAGAATGTGAGAGGAAGACAAACCTAGTCAAAGTAAAGGCCTTTTCACTTTTACAAATGGATGGGAGCTCTGGTACAATGGCGTTTCAAAATCTATATGAAGATTTTGCACATTTACAGAGAATTAAAGCAGTTCAAAACAGCGTTTGGTTTTGTGCATTTTAAAACCTACCTTCCACTCGTCTGTGTGTGTTTACAGGACCGAGCTCGGGGGGGTTGGAGCTGACTCGCCGAAGGGGCGGCGGTGTTTGTGTGTGTCCAGGATAACACGGCCGCTCCCTCTTTGCTGCTCTGTAGTCCAGTGTGTTGTGAAGAGGCCGAGGGGAAGGTGTGGGGTCCTTTGTTGGATTGTCATTGGAAACGCCGTTCTCAGTGATGGACAGTGGTTCTGTTTCAAGACAAGACGAGGCACAGACTCCATGAATTTCAGAGACAATGTGATGCATATTTGGTGAGAGCAGCTCATATTGGACTCATTAAATAGCAGTATGATGAGAAATGAATTAAAAATGTTAAATTCACTGTGTGATTCTAGCACTTCATGTAGACAACACAATTCTTCCTCCCAAGATGAGAGCTTGGTGACTGCTGTGTCTTTCGCTTTAGCTTCTACAATACAAATTGAAGGTGACTCTCCAACCAATCAAAATAGTCTAAGTAACAAAACAATGCATTCTTTCACTTCAGTTATATAAATAGATGTATTTAAATGTATTAATACTGGTAAATATTACTGAAACAACAGCACAGATCTTGTTTTAAATTTATGTGAGTAATGATTTTATGAAATATACAATTTTATGAAAGAGGAATGCCAAGCTTAGAAAGTTTTAAGAATGGCAACAATTGCAAATGTATTCCAGACAAACAGCTTATCACTCAAATTACTGTTTACTTTCAGAGACTGAAGAAAATCTCCCCACCTGACTTGGTTCTGTTGTAGAAGCGTGTGTTGTTGCTGTAGGGGTTAAAGGGCTGCGAGCTGAAAAGGCTGTCACTCTCCAGGTGTTGGCACATGTTTTCCAAGAACCGCAACACAGACGACGCACTGGAGGCCGAGGGCAACTTCACATAGCGAATGCCATGCTCTGAGCAAACTGAGGGCCGAGCAGAGCACCTATCACATACTGAATTCACACCCACATGCATAATATGCATTCACCGCTAAACAAAACAGCAGATGGTCCAGGGTTAGCACCCTCCCTTTATAAGACATTAGTTTTCACCCGTTCCACACGGCATGACGCCCTCCCACCCAAGCCAAGCCAGCACAAATTAAAGCCCACCCCCTCCTAATGCCATCCACAGCTTTCCCTGGAGGAAGACTGAATCCCTGGATCCCAAACCAGGTTAGACACACATCAATTCAGATTACAGAAACGGTTCTGACATGAGCTACTGCTACAGAAACAATGTTTTGTTAGTCCTACTTTGGCTTTCTGACCAATCTGCACATGCACTTAAACACTGACAGAACAGCTTTATTGTGATATTAATTTTAGCTAAGCAAAAGTTTAGAAAACTATAAAACTACAGGTAGAAGTTGACACGGTTTGCATAAATACGTGCATTGTCCCTGTATTTACCTCTAATGACCTCTCCTCCCGAGTGGGACTGGCTCTGTAGAAAAGACAACAGCACCGAGGGCTGATACGTACAGTCCACACAGGCCTGAACTGCCTGCTGAAGGACTGCGTTGACCGGAGCTGGACCAAAGTGGTCCGGCAGCTGCTGGACCAGTTTTCGATCTAGATGTGGGCCATAGTTGCCGTGCTTGTTGACATAGACACACACTGCAGCGACACAAACCAAGAGAAACATAAGAAAACAGGGAAAAGTGAAGGATTTTTGGCAGAATTAAAAATGCTTTGGGTATATGTTGTTTTTAAATGATATGACATTTTATACACTATATTACAAGGGAGTGTTTTTTTTTTATGTATTCATTATTTATTTATTTACTTTTTACCATTTGGCTTCATTCATTCTGTCCTAATTTACATAGTTGGTTTGTATTATTTTATAGTCAGGTCAAAACAATCAAACTGTCCAATTAATGACATTAATTGTCAAAGTAGAAATATGTATTTATTTGTTACATGCAATTGTTTCCTGTGGTTTTGTACCTTTGTAACCTAACTTGCCGCTCAGCATCTACATTGTTTTATTTGCTAAACCACTTGTGTTGGTTTAGCTCAACAACACAAGTGGTTAAAAATAAGCCAAGCAAAACATAGACTCCCTTTTGTTTTGGTTGATATTATGCCATAATTTTACTTTATGGAAACCAAAAAGTAGGTCATTGGACTTTCACGTTTGTGATTTGTCCAAATGTGGAGTTGAACTTGTTACATTTTCTTTTGTTAAACATGAAATGGCTGATGAACTCATTAGCTATGCATAGGTTATAATTATGTGTTAGATCCATCATGGGATAAAGTAATGAAAGCAAGGTGGCAGCTGCTTGCTTGAGATGCCACCGGGCCTCAGAATTTTACCCTGAGGTTTCAGAGTTGGCAGTGACTTGAGGACTGTCAGATTATTTACCCACTGAGGGTCTCCATCTGGAGCTAGATACACTACAAAAGAACCAGACCTCTCCCATCGCTGGGCCCTCTGTTCTACTTGTTTTGTAACTTGTTTTGTAAAAACATTGATTGGCTGTCTCTCTGAACGGATTACTTGTTTTTTAAAGAAAATCTGTTTTTGACTTCAACATACCTTCATTTCAAAACACGACACACCAATTATCTTTTGTTTTTTAAATAAATTGAATCACATTTCTTTTTCATGGTTACTGACTTTTGATAACAACCACACGTGCAACTGCTTATAAATAAATATGTAACCACAAATTGTTCAACGAAATCAGCTTAATTTGTTATTCACCTGTGCAAATTACATTTGAGCCGTTGCTGAGGTTGCTGTCCACAGAGACGTGGCTGGGGTTCAGTTTGATCTCTGGAGGCGGGGTAGTAACTGGAGATGAGCCTGGGGATTGCCCCATCAGGGGTTTCTTCTGGAGCAAAATGCAAACAAGCAATTTTGATTAAATTTCTGTGAGCTTCAATTGGCTCCATGTAGGTTATTACTGGCATGTTGAATCTCTTCTACGCATGTATGGTACTGCAGATAATACAGACACTTGTATAGTTAAGATCTTGTGCTGTTTATCTCTGCAAAACTGCATAAACAGACTTGACGGGGTTGTTTTCCCAATGCAGGACAGATCAAGTGTCTTGTGACATCTCACCTTGCTTTTAGGCTTCGGCCCTCTCTTCTTGTGTGGTCTGGGGGCCAGTGACGTTTCAGTCACTGGGCTCTGCGGTGCTCCATTCACGGCCGCTGCCGCTGCCGCCGCCGCCGCCTCAGCCGCCGCTTTCAGCAAAGCAATGGTCTGGGATTTCGGACGCCGACCTCGGACACCCTTGCGGACGGGGAGGGGTGGCAGGGGATTTGGCAGTCGGTATGAGGTCTGCATGGAGGTCGAGGATGAGGAGGAGTTGAAAGAGGAGCGACGTGTTGCAGATGTGGAAGAAACCGGAGCGAGAAGTGCACCAGGAAGAGTAACTGAGAAAAACGGGGATCCAGTGGGACACAGATGGAATAAAGTAAGATTCCCACACAGACACAACACTAAAATTGATCAACAGTGTTCTCATCACAATATCAAATAGTGTGTGTGAACTGATAGTCAAAAGATTTGTTTTCTGATTTCTTTGCAGATTGTCTGTCAGTTGGGTGTTTTGCATCACAAATAAAAACATCAAATCCACACGCTGTGAGAACCTAATTAATCATTCTCAGTTATTACACTGCTGGATTCTCTGCATGGAGAACAGTGAACCAACTATGTGACTCTATTGCTTACCAGAAAATAAAAACAAAAACTGTAGTACTCAAAAATAAATATCAATGTAAAACTATGTATATTAGCAATATTTCAATATGCCTTAAGTGTTTAGGATCACAAATTGAATAAAGATTAATTAAATCAGCTTTTGAATGTGATCTTCAGAGGGGAAAGATAACCGTTCAGTACTGCCTCCAGTTTCATTGAAATTGACTTATATTCTATACTATAAAATATTAATAATAAATAATATTGCAATACTAAATACTGTATCATTTCTAAAGTTACACGAAGATGAAATGTTTCTAAAGTTACTAAGATGAAATGTTTCCTATTGCATGTTTTAAAATAAAAGTTTTTTGGAGGCATGTTTACACTTTAAGTTCTGCACACAAACAAAAATGTAGCATATCATATTTGGTAGATATGATATATTTACATGAATATAGCATGAAAGGACAAAGAGGGTGTTAGAAAAAAAAGAAAACAGGCGCCGCCCCTTTTTGACATCATTAGCTTCAGCTTGACACTGTGATACGATCACATAATCATCGTAGTGAATGTGTCCAAGACAGAACAAAATGAGAGTGGAAAAGAGAACGATAACCATCTCAAATTTCAATAACAATGTGGTGCTTGGTGAGAACGGGGGTCTGAAAGCGCACATTGACTCTCTCGAGGGGGCAAAGCTTTCATCAGAGTCTCCTCGACTGAAGCAATATAGAGTAACTATGGAGGCTTTACAGTACTCTCAGAGGGGCCGCGAGGGGAGCAGTGAAAGCCGCTTAATTGGAAAATGAGTGAGAGTGGGCTCACAATACAACAGCGTCTTGTTTTAAGGAGCAAACGCTCACTCGCATGCGATGGACGGGTCACAGAAAACATGTTTAGGGAAGCACAGCGATGCAACTCGAACGCCGCCTTGTTTATACACATCAAACCAGAAGCTGCAAAACTCTCCCAAGGCGTATTAAAATGTTTGAAGAGTGACAGATAGTGGGGTTTTAATTCAGCAAATAAATCCGGGTTGGAATGCCTTCTCTGATCTCCCCCTGTAATATATTCACCTAATGTGACAGCCCATCACACCATTTCCATAGCCGTGATTAATGTCTTATTCCGTCATATATTAGTTTATAATCACATTTATGCAAAACAGATTGAGCGCTTCCCTACGACAACAGCTTTCAAAGGAAATCTGCTAAAATATGACTTTCATCAAACACTGACATTATCAGATCTAATTCATCATCTAGTTCCTGTTCTACTGTACAGCAGTGGAGCTTCCACTAAGCAAATTTTAGGAAGAAATATACTTTACAATCTGACCAGAAAATAAAATGGTAAAATTATATGACCAGAAAATATTTCACTGCTCAAAACAAAATGGCAGAAAGAATTCGTGAAAACTGAATGAAGTGGAAAAAAAAAAACACAAAAAAAGTATAATGCTTACTTTCTGGTAGCTCAATAATCTGAATAACCTGAAACATTCATCCATGTGGAGGGCGATACGCTGATAGAAAATCATGAAGGATTAAAACTTGTTGACAAAACTCCCACAGTGGTAGATTGTGATATTACCTCCAAGTTGCGCTCTCTCTATTGTTCTGATCGATTCCTTTTTCTTTAGCTTCTCAACCTACATTATATTTCCTAAGAATACATCTGACCTCAATGTTGTTGCTGTTTTCCCTATAAATGAATTCAAGGACTGATTTTAAGTTTGGCTAATCAGTCTGAGATTTAGAAAAGTCTAGTTTTCTTAAATGTGTGATGGTGAAATTAAAAGTATTATTAATGAAAATCTGTTCAAAATGCTTTAGATGCTTTTCTATATGTTGTTTTATTAAAGTTCATATTTTGCATATTTCCCTGTTTGTTGAAGATGTTTTGTCCTCACTATATGTAGAGGGAAAGTACAGACCAATCCTCCAGCTGCTGGTTGCAGCCATGTGGCCAATAATAAGTAAGTAAATATTTGCCTGGATGTTTGCTATCGTCACAATGCTTTAATTTGCCTATCTAAGTGGTTTCCATGTCATCAGATTTATTGGATTGATAGCGTTGTATTAAAAACAATAAAATGTTGCTTAAGGTCTCTGTCTAGCATCAACACGGCAGATCTCACCAGGAATGAAGCGCCCTGGACTCTAAATATCATAAGGCTAATTAAAACCTCCTACAGTGTCCTCTCTCTCATCAAAGCCAAACAATCTTAATGCTGCGTGGATTATGTGTTGAGGCTGCAGGCTGTAATTTATCACTGACAGAAATTATTTAATCAAGCAGACAACCTGAATGTGTTGGTGATAGTGTAATGTAATCATTTAAAAATATTATGATTACTACTGCTATTAACACTAAGTTATAAATATGATGAGTTTTTGAACAATACTCACAATATACAAGGCGGTAATAAAGAATTTCTTGCTGTTTAGTTTTGAAAGTGAAAAAAAAAATGCACTTCAGATCTTGAAAACAAACTTAATAAATGTCAATAGTGTAGAAAAGTTTTGAAATCTTATTAGAATATGTTTAGAGAAGCTTTTTTATTTTTCTTAAAGGCACATTGAAATAAAATTGTGTGTTCGATTTGACAATAAGAAAATCTTTTTTTTTTTTATTAAAGGGGATTAGATTGAACCTTCTCACATTCAAGAAAACTACCACATGCTCAGCTCTTGTCTTCCAAGCACATTCAAAGAACAGACCACAGGATCCTAAAAGAAATTTCCAACATCCCTTAATTGTCATTCCAGGACCAAGCAAAGCCTCTGATGACTGTCTATAGCTGTATAGTGCATAGCTGCACAATCACAAAGAGATTGCACAAGTTTAACTTTTATCCAGGGTTTGCAAGCAGGATACCTCGTTCCAAATGTGAAGCATGAAGGTGGAAGTGCTGAGTTTGAGAATGTTTTGCTCCAGCAGAACCTGAACAGCTCGATATCAAAGAATCCAAAACTGAACGAATATCAGAGACAATCTGTAAAACATAAAGCGGAAGCAGAACTGGACCTGGCAAAACAGCAACCAAGTAATTGCGTTAAGAAGGTAAAAGATGAAACTAGAAAGCATAGTAGGAAATATGCTTCTAAAATTTAGATGCAGGAAATCCCTCAAATGCCTCACAGCTGAAAGTGAGGAGTGAGGCAAAGACTAATAGATGGCAATAAGAAGCTTCTCACTGAAGTTACTTTAGCCAAAATTTGAACTGTTTTGTAGAATTGGAGAGAATTTATTGCCAGCAAAACTGTAATACATACAACAGCTATAATGCTTGACTTCAGCAAAGTTTAAACTTGTCACATTTGCAGAACTTGATACTGTGTAACAGATCACGAGAGGTTGAATTCTGCACAAAGAATAATTTGTCTTCGGTTCCTGCCTAAGGACAGACATCGTCTGATGGGAGTTCATCCTTTCACTTTCAAGCCTGCATGCAACAGACGAGCCAGTTTGGATTACACTTTAGCTGTGAGGTTCCCACACCAAGCTGACACCAAACAACCAATTACATCAGTTATAATAATAATGCTTAATGACTGACACCTTTTTTGATGATTAGTGCAATCAAATCACTTTATTTCACTGAGATTTTCCTGAGACAAGATCAGAAACATAAGTGAACAATTTCTTTGAAGGACCTTTTTCACATGACTGCATATATTATACTTAGATGTTAACCTTTTACATCACCTAACAAAGTGGAAACCCCAAAAAAGTAATAACAAGTCATCAGGGAAAGCAATAAAAAAAAACTGAAAGAAATCTGAGCAAATCATGAATGGCATGTCTGCACTACAATGAAGCAGGGACATATGGTACTGATCATGAGTATATAATTCGAACTCGACCCGATGACCTGTGTAAAACCCTAGCCTGAGGAAATATGGTTGTGTATGCGTGTTCATGTTTGTGTGTGTGTAAGAGTGTGTACAAGTGGCGCCGCTAAAGAAGTGTGTCTGCAGTCTGGAGTCCTGGGGAGGGGCTTCACAGAGTTCTTTCTCATCTAATTAAGCTTACAAACCACACACACACATGCCCACACAACCCCACACACACTTTTACACGCGCGCACGTCAAACATAAATATACAGGTTCTTCTTTTGTCTGATTCACACCACTCTGAGACTTCAGGTGTGTAACTGCATGTAAAAAAAGCTGAGAAAGGAAGTTACACAAATGGCTTCAAGCTGCAAAGCATGAACAACAAAATCTGTTTATGCACACATCGTCCAGCTTCATCGAACACTGAAACACAGAATGAATTGCTTGTTTACCTCTTCACCTGAACACAACCACACTTAATGAAATAGTTAACTCTTTATAAAAACATAAAGACAACTCCCAATCGTCATTGATTGTTTCAATAAGCCAGCTCCACAATGACAAAGACATGATTAGAAACACATGAAGCTCCAAACTTAAATAGAGCCACCACTGCTGGGAAACCTTCTCACCCCGGTTGCCTATTTCATACAAGTTTCCTGCTAATAATCTGAAGAATCAGCAATAATTGATCAATTCAACAAAGAAGATTCTTGTCTTTACCTGAACAACAGATTAACTTATTTCCATTTCTTGTTTTTCTTCAAAACAGTAACCAAACAGGTACTAGTTTTGATCACTAATTTGTCTCTTCGCAGACTTCCCCTCTAAAATAAAGTTGCAGTATTAGTTAAAAAAAAATCACGACACTCCTCCAATTTCATCAACTCGACAATGGTAAACTGCCATATAACAACTATTAGTGACAATTGTGCAGTTATGAGGTGACAAACCATGAAATAATTAATTTCAAAAAGTAAAACATAAAGCCAGATAAAAAAGTTTCTGCTACAATTATGCAATAGAACAAACTGACACCACTCACCAGGAAATGCAAGACAGAAAAAAGCAGAACTTCTGTGCACGGGAGTACTGGTTAGTAATGTCTTTGGCAATAAAAGTCCCTGCTTCCTGGTTTTCTCTTTGTCACCGCTCTATTTCTTTCAGACGCTGCTTCTATTTCTCCAGCGGCCGCTTCATCTGCACTTCATTGTCTACTTTTGGTGTCTTTATTAGCTGCTTCTCGCCCCGTCTCTCTTCTCCCGGCAGAAAACCCACAACAAAGCCCACGCTGCTCCTCGGGCTGCTGGCTGACTGGGCTGCAAAGCTTCCCTCACCAATGAGTGAGCAGAAGGAGGGTGAGGCGGGGGGGTGCTGGTGAATTTGCATAGGGGTAGGGGAAGGGTAGAGCGAGTAAAGGAAAGGAAAACTGGGTGAGGAAGGGGGAAGTTGAGTCATTTATTAATGTTATCTGTTTGCCATATCGACAGTCTGCATCAGTCACCTGCTTCTAAGTAATCCTCTGGGGGAGGGGGAGAAAATGTGTGTTTGTGAGGGTGGGGAGAGGTTACCGGCGGGACTCCAAGACAGGGTGGGGGATGGTTTAAGCTTTTGGAGAGGGGCGGGGGGCAAAAAGAGGGTAGGGGGGGTAAAAGGTTAAACTGGATCAGGAGGGGTTGTGATTGAAATGAATGGAAACTCCTGGAGTTATGCACACATAAGAAGGATTCTCCTCAGAAAAAAGAGACACACAAACGCACACATACGGCAAAGACTCAGGAGGGGTCCATCTCAGTGTAACCCTAGACTATTCAGGCGGTTTCTGATGAAAGATGGCTGGGTCCTCCTTTGGGAGCTGACCAAGTCGGATATCACCCAGACTCTGGGACAATGCGGGATAGACCCTTGAATGACATCTCAATCTGCGTTTTAAATGGCCAAAAAAAGGAAGTGTCAGATTTCTACTGACTTTTTAAAGATTTGTTCACCAGAATCTTCAAACAAATGTTGAGCCCTCTAGTATTCAAAAATGAAATCATAAGCAGGAGCAAAATACTATTATGTTATGTGCATATATAAAAAAATATTGTGATTTTATTTTTTGGGTTTGGACCTTATTAGGACACGTCAGTCACCCCTTTGTTTTTCTATCCATTCTCACTAGTTGAAAATCTAGTATTTATATGCTGTTCAAATTAAAAGTTTGAAAAGAAAATATTTTCCAAGCATTTAGAGCCAAAAAGTGACATTCAAATTGGTTTCTACTATTATAAACAAAGAGGAGTGGAGCCTTTGTGATACACCTCGACATGCATTCATACATTATTCACAAAACACTGTTATGCGTTTTTTATGCATTACCAAAAACTGGATGACTAGAGCCAGGTATTGTTTGAAAAACTCCTTTCTCTTGGTCTTGGCATGTTTTAGTTTTGTGAAGGAAAAAAAAACAAGTATCAGGGTCAAGAGGATGAACTAAATGAAAGCCAGATAAAGAAGGGGTAATTACATTGTCCCTCACTTCTTCTCTCATATGAGAAGTTAATTATCAGCCCATTAACACCTCCACAAAGCCCTCACTTTTTCACCTGCTTGTGAAAAAAAACCCAGAAGTGTTCTTCCGATTATCATTATACTTTGTTGTAACTGTAATCTTTTCCACAAAGCTTTTTAAGTTTTGACGCGTACCAAAGACAATACATTTGTTTTATGTCAAATGATTCAAAAGTACATAGATTCAATATTTTTTTACAGTCTCCAGTTTGAGTGACCTAAATGTGCATTTCAATTATTTCTCTGTGTTTTTGGATATTTAATGAAGGATCCATTATTCATCTCACATTGTTCAGGGTTTTAGTAGGCAAAATTTAAGCCACAATAAGATTATATTATATTGTTAGTGATTTATTTTTGCACTTTTAAAAGGATATGACATGTCATGTGAAATTTATTATATTAATTGGCAGGAACAATGCACATTAATTAACATTACTCTAAATGCACCAGAATGAATTATTTTTCATCTGTTATCCCTGGATTAAGAGGAAATCTGTCTTTCTAAAATCAAAGCTAAGGTTGAAATGACTTTACACAAATTCTGTTTATAAATACAATAGATATAATTAATACAATGTGTTAAATTTCTTTAAATATACCTTGTAGTTTTAAAAATTTGTCATCATATGTTATACATTTTATGCCGTCTAAACAAAGACACAATATGGATTAGGAAATAAACAGAGAACATTTAGCTTTTTTTTACCATATTCATGACTAAATGCATTCACTTAAGGACTGGCACACGCTTTGTTGAATCCATAATGATGTCAAGAAATGATAAGCAACCAGCTGGCAAGTTTAGAAATACATAATAAAAACACTGGAATCTGTAACATAAGGATTTATCTTCTACTCCACACACAAGCAACTCAGTGTGAATTTCATCTCCTTCTTGCTAATTCATTAAATAAATCCTCTACAGACAACTTTCAAATACAAGAATTTAACATCTGATGCCCTCTAGTGGTGAACTAACAGAAAAACCCTGCCTGTTCACAAACAAGAATCAAAAGACCAAAGACAGAAAACCATCATGTCTTCTCTTGGAATAGTATGTGCAAAATCTGAATTAAAACTTCAGAATAATTAATTAAGAAAATAATTAAGAATTAACTTTCATTTCAGACAACATAAACAGGAATTAAGTATTTGTCCTTCTCTCTACACCTACTGTGAGGTAAAGCTGAATTGAAAGTGAAAATCTGTAGCTGAAAAATGAAATATTCTTTATTCAGGTTCAATTTTCAATGAACACGTGAAGGATTTAGCTAAATCCTGAGAAGTCTATTCAAAAGCTTGATTAAGAAAACAGCCGAAAAGCAGTACTTACAGAAGTTTCCTGGTGGCTGTAAGCTGTGCTTCGTCAGGGCACACCAACCAACGGGGAAGATGTCTCTGGAGTCGAAGGGGCACCAGTAGTCGAAGGCACCTCGCCAGCCATCAAACATTACAAAAATCTCCAGGCCTCGGACCTCTCCCACCGTGGCGGGACAGATCAGGTAAGGGTTTTTCCTGTCCACAGCCTCCAGCTTCATGCCGGGCTGGAAGTAGTTTTTATCCGGGCTGGCTGGTTCCTAATGTAACAAAACATGAAGACATGGGAACAATCAACATAGGAACAAACCAAAAGTCCACTTTGACTTAGTGACAAATATCGAAGTATTCTTTGTTCATGTTCAGGTCTAAGGTTAGAGCGTATGCCACTGCATTGGTTTCAGTGTTTGTGGCATCTTATAATCTTACTTCTTGGAGGTTTGTCACATTGGAGCTACTAAGGTCAGTTTGTTATTTTATGTCATGACACAATGTAGTGCAGTGGAAAAATTGGTGTATTATTCTAAGACGTTTTTAAGTGTGAACTTAAAAACTTCCATATATATTCCACACTTCTAAGTAAATATGTTCAGCTGCAAGTCAAGGGCAATATCTGAAGCCCAATCAGATTGCTCAGAGAGTAATCTCAAGTCATGGTTTGGCTTCATTTGAAAATCAATCTCTATAAAATGATAAGTACCTTGTAACAAACCCATACTGGTGTTGTTAAGGGTTTCTTTCAAAAAAGAAAGAAAGCATTTTGATCCTCTTCAGATTTGTAGTGTTCATAATCGATCTCTGCTGTTCCTCTTGGCTGCATCTCTGCTCTCCTTGTCCAACCAATGAATTTAGGTGGACAGTTTTGACTTGGCAGGTTTACAGTTGTGTCATACTTTTTCCATTTTCAGATAGTGGATTGAGCAGTGCTTTGTGGACTGGCATTGTTCTGTAACATAACTGCGTTTTGTTTTAAGGGTGTAATTAACGCGACGGGGGCTGAAGGCCAAAGCACACCATGCTTTTCAGATTTTTATTCCAATAACATCCAAATTATGCACTAATTTGTGTTGGTCTAACTCTAAAACCACAACAAATTACATTGAGGTTTGTGATCGTAACATAACAAAATGTGAAACGGTGATATACTTTTACAGGTGCTATTTTTGATAGATAAATAAACCCCCGGAAGTTTTGATACAAAGAAAAACAGAGGCTTCATTTGAAAATCAATCTCTATAAAATGATAAGTACCTTGTTCAAATATATTTTATAGAAATCTTTGTGAGTCTCCTTACTTGAGATGAGATCACTGACTGGATCTGAGATTGAATATCCTATGTGACACATGGATCAGACTACTCTACAAGTTAAGTATTTTTTTTAGGTTGCCTTCTTACCTTTTTAAAAGCAGAGGCGGGGGCTATCTCTGCACCGCTTAGCGTCCGCAGGAGAAACATGGGCCATGAGGATGCATTCATCCTGAAACCTGAATACGGAGTAGATACCAAACAGTCACCACTTCTGAATCCTGCTGGAAATTTTTTGAGTGTATGTTGGGCCTGTTTATGTGCCTTTCTAACAGAGACAATTTGAAAACCAGGGAGTGAGCAAAATCACATTTGTAAAGGACAAAACTAGCAAAGCAAACTATGCAGGACGGATAACAGTAACCCTGATGTGATTCTGTTTTATCTTTTACATGCTCAGTTAAGTTGAATTCTGCAATTACTCAAGCAAACACATGTTTTCAAAACAAACATTAACTTTAAACTAAAGAAAAAAGTGTTAAAAAGTCCAATTGTCCATCCAAATCTCTCTGATGTATCTCACATGTTTTGCAGCTCAAATCAAAGCCAAACTATTGTTATGACTTATACAATTTCTACTGGCTAGAAATCCAGCTGTGAGCCTGGTGGTTAAAGACGCTCACCGAGGGGGGGCTGCAGCATGTCTCCAGTCCTTTCACAAGTCCCTATTGGCTGGATGTCCAAGGAGTCCACAAGCCGCCAGAAGTCGTTAGTGTTGTCACTGCCATCCAGCCGTAGTCGCAGGCGAGTCCCCATCATGCCCATCACTGTGGCGATGCACACCGAGTTGGAGTTGCGAGGGTCTCGAGCCTCAAGCTTCATACCCGCTTTGAAATCATTAGAAGGGGGGATTCTGGACTGCAGAGAGAAGAAAAGACACCGTCAGTCATTTTAATTGGTCTCTCTATTCATATGGCTGCCATGAAAAACAGATTTTTACTGAACAGAACTGGTCTGACTTGCTGATTTTGTCCAATTTTTTATTTTCCTTTTGAAAATATTTCTGAAAATAAATGTAGCAAAGACTGGTTGTTAAAGAATAGACAACTGTGCAGCGGGTTACGTGAAATAGATAGTAGTTTTGAATCCAACAGAAAATAAAGGGATTACACTTGAACTATTCTCCTATTGTAATAGTTTTCTCCAGGCCACTTCAAAATGTTCGTGGAAGATTTTTAGCCCACAAGAAAATTGATTTACATATAGGTGGAACAGAGGTAACACGTGATTTTTATATAAATTCAAAACTTTTATGTTAACCTGACAATGCATGCCAGTTGTTCCTTTTAAATGACTGACTTTATTTTACTAATGAAAAAAAAATCTAAAATCTTTACATCACTCTTGATGTATATGATCAATTCTACCCTAAATGTGGAACAAGATGTTAAACCCTAAATGTGAACCAATAATTTTATAAAGTAAAGTAATAATATCTTAAAAACTCTGAACATGAAAGCAATGTTCATGTTCAGAGTCGAGGAAATATTCTGGCTGCAATAAAAGACTGATGTTTTGGTTTGTCTTGAGCTGTTAAAGAAAAATAATAACCTTTTTTTTAATGAAGTGTTTAAATTGGGATACATTTTCACCACAAGTCTAATTCTGATTGGTTAATCAGCCCTTCATGTTGGTTCCTTCATCAAAAGGAACCAATAAAGAGAACCTTTACAGAACCTTTACTGAAAAAAGTCCATTGAACTTTAATTTACTTAAGGACCAAATAAATCAACAAACAAGAAAAAAGTCAGACCTTCTACTATTTAACCATCCAATGACCAGTCAAGGCAGAATAAGGCAAACAATGAAAGATTTTTGCCAATTAATGCATCTCCATAGAGATGCAATACATATTGTCGTCAAGCTTGACAATACAAGACGTTGATTTTCTCTGCCAGTAAAAAGCAAAACATTTTTTTCTTTTACAGTATGTGCCAGTAATGCATCTCCACTGGAATGATATTCAGTCGCTACTTGTATTTAAATCGTCACTCTTGTGTACTTTCTGCGGTCATTTAATAACACAGTGGATTTCAAGAAGTTGTTCTTGCTCATGTGATCATTTTGAGACAAGAACTCCCTGACAATAAGGAGCTGTTACAGTTTTTAACCTTTGCTTATAAAACTGACAACAGGACATTCAATGTGTCCGTTGAGCAGCAGCTGCATCGACGCAACGCCAACTTAGACAACAGAACAGCTGCAAACATGAAGGGAGTAATGTAGTAAAATAAAGAGATAGATTTTGGGGATTGATGCAATAGCAGAGCAAAAATGCCTCTTGCTGTGAAGATCAGCTACCTGTTTGAAGCAAGAAGGTGATGCTGCAACAGATGAGGTTTCTCTCAGATAGTCTTCCCAGCTAAACGGCTCTGTTAACAAAGACAAGAGCAGCAAACTGATTTATAGCTTCTTGCTTGGAGATACATTATGAATAGCTAAACAGATGAACACAAGAAAAATAATACAGATTAAGCCATTAATCAACTGATGTCAAATAAAACACTGTCAGTGGATACACAGCTAATAAAAAACTTTTCAAAATATGTTCTTAAATTGCTCAAAGACACAATAAATAGCAGCTTAAGAGCTAAATGAATGCACAGCGGCTAATTCTAAGCAGATTTGCGGTAGCTTGTTTTTCAGTTTTCCACAAAGAAATTTAAGAAAACCACTAAATAAGACATTAGCTCTTAAGTCTCACTGAAAAGTTCAACAATGAAAAGCAGAATATCTGACCGTTTGATTTGTCGAGGGCAGAGCCGGCTGTGATGCTGCTCCGCCTCTCCTTCTTCTCCTCTTTTGGATCTGAAATCAAAACAATAATCCAACGATGAGAACAAGACGACGGAGCGGCGACATTCTGACCGCGTCGTAAACATTAAACAGCAACGACATTATTGAAATGGTCAGCCCTCTCTGTGATCCGTCTAAGATTCAGATTGGACAACCCGAGAACAACGTACTCGTACCTCTTTGTGGTGTCCGTCCCATGATGACCAGACAAGGGGGCTAAACAGAAACCTAGCAAGAAAGAGGAAAAAAACAACCTGTAATCGTTATCAAAGTAATCTGAATTTTTTAATATTTCAGAATAAATCCTAAGTCTAAACAGGTTCTGGTTTTGATTACATTTGAAGCTTTTGATCTAATTTCATCCAAACATTGCTGTTAGATTGTCGAAATCACATGTAGATATTAGAACAGAAATCAAAATGTTGGAAGTTCAGTAACTGAGTGGCAATTTTTCTATTAAAAAAAATATCATCACTCATCATCTGATGCATTACTTCATTCTTTGTGCTCAGCACAATTTGTGTTGAGAAAAATAGGTTTATAATGTAACGCTCGTGACATTATTACACTGACATGACAGTGACCTGCCTCGTAAAAATATTTATCATGTATTTTGATTATGATTTCTTTTCACGATTTGAAATTGAGTACAGAAAAAAATGTCAAGAGTTTTTATTTTAAGTCGCCAGCATTACAATTAGTTTCAACCCAAGCAATTCCTAAACTTAAGTGTAAGAAAAAAGAGGAAAAAAAAGGCATTTTGTGCATGTTCCTTTTTAGCACGGCCCATTGGTTTATTATTCAAAATAGAAATGGCCAGAAAGCGTGCCACTCAAGCAAAGTGGTATGAATCTAAATAACCCAAATCTGCTCTCCATCAGTCAGAGCAAAAATCAAAATCAAGTGGAAACTTAGTTTTTCCACTACACACAGTGAGAAAAATGGAGAGAGAGACAAAACATTCACACAAACTATATGTTCATCATTTTTTTCCTATACTAAGCACAGCGACTGCAACAAAAGACGTACGTATTTCAAGGCTTTTTGCAGATGTAACCTATCTGTGCCGATAAATGTGAGGAGCATCATGCATTGCACATAAAAAGGTTTTTCTACAAACGTCACATCTGGGAGAAACTTCTGACTTTAAGTTGCACATTTATTCAAAGCTATAGCTCCACTCTATGGTTAACCTCCTGGTTATTTTAGTTTTATTCTGTTGATCCATTTGTTGATCAACAGAGTAAAACCTCTGATTTGGTTTATTCATTTGCAGCCCTTGTTTTTTGCTACGTTTGGGTCTTCACTCAGTTTGTTCACAGCGGGATGAAGGAACATTTGTGAACCAAAGCAAAAAGTTTGTATATTTGTGTAGATTTTGTTTTTTTTCTCTCCTTAACCTGTAACTCTGCATTAGTAGCAAGAATTTTTTATAATCTGCTTTTCAAATGTGTTATTCACCAGCTACCATCTAAAATTTACCAAAAGAAAAACAGAGATAAAAACGTACCCGGTTAGAAAATCTGTTGCAAGTTCTCACCGTTCAGGTTTCGCTGCATTCTTCCATCCCAAACAGCTTTGCCGCAACGCTAATATTTGCCTGCTACTGCAGTGAAGTGAAGGCGATTAAATAAAGCATTTCTGCCGTATTTAAACTGAAAGGTTGTCGCTAAAGTCAAAATTTGATTTATGAAAACTATGTGCACCGGAAAGTCCATAAACATCTCAAAATGCCCAACAATTTTTTTTTTAAAAAGCAGCAAAACAGCTATGCGCTACGAACCGGATCCATTGGTTTGAAGGTTCAAATCTCTGCGAGAGCCTTCACAAAGTCTTACGAGGTGCAGCACGGCTTTCTTTCCTCCTGAAGAGTGAATCCCATTTAGTCTGAAGGAATCATAAAGCAGCTCAAGCCGCCATAAAAAGCCATTAAGATGTGTGGATGTGAGGACTTGAAAAGGATTCCTGCTCTCCGGGAAAAAAAAAAAAAAAAGGGCCCGGTGTGTGTGTTTGCTCTGGTCTGTGTGCTTCACTCAGGAGGGTCAAACTGAACTGCCCTGCAGACCAGGAAGCACTTAATTTTTACTGCCCCCATTTCCACTGGCTCGAACATTGATCTGGGATTTGGGTAAAGTTTAACAAAACCTAAACTGTCCCAAGGCTTAAAACGTGACCTGGTTTTATGTAAAACTTTACTTCAGAAATGTGAGGCAGCTCTTACTTCTTTCTCGTTTCATCTGGTATTGGAAAATAAAATCTGAGTCATTTAATGCAGAGACGCACTCTAAGGGTTGAAAATGTCTACTTTCGTCATAACATGAATGGACAATGTAATTTCAATAGGTCGTTTATGAATGTTGGAAGAAACAAAACTTTTAAAGGAAGACGCTTATCCCTCAATCCAAACAGCCAGTCAAAGGTTAATAACATATTTATATAAAAAAAAGAATGCACTAAAGAGCAAACTTTGTATTGTGAGTCTGTTTTCAGTGTAATTAGTACTAACACAACTAGTGTTGAAAAACTAAAGATCAAAAAGACATCTTAAACTGTATGTGAGCACAAAAATATGTTTGCAGAAAGAATATATAATTTTGAATAAAAACCAGCATAAGGGCTCTACTTTCTTTGCCTCAAT
The DNA here is from genome assembly GCF_027474105.1 of Poeciliopsis prolifica. Classification (NCBI taxonomy): domain Eukaryota; kingdom Metazoa; phylum Chordata; class Actinopteri; order Cyprinodontiformes; family Poeciliidae; genus Poeciliopsis; species Poeciliopsis prolifica. Next base: position 4,330,172 of record NW_026562396.1, read on the forward strand.
TATTTTGGAAATGATCAACAGGGAAACGACTAAAATCTCTGAAAAGATGCAGTAGTGAAACCTCTGATTTATCAGATAGTGTGAGAAAAATTATAGCATAGTCTTCTAGTATGACAATATATTCATATTCTATTAAGGGGTTGTTGGCTATGCAACAAGAACACTAAAAAATTACTTTGATTCGTTTTCCCACCTAAAAGCAGCACCATCACACAGGAAGTTTTTTTGTCATAAACAAACAGATCAGTTTGTCGATTCATTTAAACATAAAAATAAAAATGCCGCAAATCAAGGACGGAAATGATTCTGCAAGTTTTCGACAACTTGAAACGCTTTACAATACATCACCAGCGTTACAGAGAGTTAGCGCTTTCTGATGTTCCTCATAACAATAAAGAAAATAAGATTCATGATTCCATAAGCTAATAAAGAAAATTTGAGGACTCATGACTTTTTTCAGGAAATTGTTAGATGCCGTTTTTTCTCATTGTTTTCAGAATATCTCTTGTTCCTTAGACGACACAAAAACAAGAACAAGTACAACGTGGATGTGAAAGAGCCTCCTCTGTTGGTCTCTGGCTGGCAGGGAGGCTGGAGGCTCATGTTACCGCTGCTCCATCCTGGAGGATGGGTGTGAGCCGCCGCATCACATCACATTAAACTACTTGCGTAGCCCCACTAGTTCACGTTTGGACCATTTTGAACGCCTGTGCCGCCGCGAGTCGTGGCACAAAACGCCGAGGCGACGGCTCGCCCTGCGTTATCGACCGCGGTGAACGCCTGGCTCGTTTTTTCACGGCGAACAGCTGAAGGCAGCGCCGCTCAGAAATAAAGGTTGAAGAAAAGTCTGTGACGCATTTTCATTTGCTTTACGGGCACATTTAGTGGGCGGGACGGCGCTCATTGCACAGGCTACACACACTGCTAACGTTACGTTGCAGCTACAGCGTGGCTCTTGATGCTGCGGGAGGTTTTGTTTTCTGTCCCTCTTTGGTTTCGGCGCAGGAAGCCAGCGAGCAAAAAAGCGAAGGGATCTCTGCAGAGTTCAGAGTAACTACAGTCAGCGTCAAGCCCCCCTTTTCTCTCTCTCTCTCTCTCTGTATCTCCCTCTCTCTCTCTCCGTCCGTCTGCACAGAATAGCTACAGTATAAACAATGTATCAGTGCGCGGCCGTAAGGAGCGGGGAAAGGCGAGCAGCCGCGAAGAAGAACCCGGGCGGAGACGCGTCACCTGCGGCCCGTGAGCCTATCTATGAAATAGCAGCGGTACAAACCGTGAGAGCGGGGCTGTTTTGATGCGAGGACTCCTCACTTTCCATCAAATGCAAGCCGCCATATTCGCTGCAGCTCCGCGCATGTCCACAACGCAGTGCTGTAATTCATCTTTTCCACCGGAGCTTCGGGGGGAAAGAGAGAGAGGGATGGAGGGGGGGGGGGGGGGGGGGGGGGGGGGGAGCTCCCGGTCACAGGAGGGGGGATTAATAATTAGCCACTCCAGTTGGACAGAAATGTCCTCATGTTTCCCTTTCGTAACGAGACGGTGGAGGCCAATGGTGCAAGCCAATGTCATTCATGTTTTGTTTTGTTTTTTCTTTTTAAATTGCCCTCTGATTCACACGCAGAGAAAGTTGAAGCGTAAATCCTGATGATCAACAAAATAAACAATTTAGAATTATATAAAATACGTAATTATGTCATTATTATTATTATTATTATTATTATTATTATTATTATTATTATTATTGTTATTATTATTATGCCGTGCTTTCTTTTGTGCACAATCACAATAAAATTAATTCTGATTCTGTCTTCAAGTTATTATTTAAACTGCTGATGTGTATTTAAGCAGCCATCGGGCTTGTGATCTTCATGCGTCTATATGTTATTGTCTATGTTGTCATTCTGAATGTGTTGTTTTTTAGCCAGTCAAATAAATGTTCCTCCTATTCGACACATTCAAATCTGTGTGTGTTTTTAAGCGTTAGTGAGAAAGTTTGCTTGTGGATCTGCTCTTCTTCGTGTTATCATGAATGTCAAAACCAATGATGGTGACGCACACGTATTTGGATGATCTTTTTCCTGATGAAGTGTCAGTCATATTTAAAAATGTCTTATGTTTGCAAAGTTGAACTCTTGTATTTTTTTTCTGTTCTGCAAATAATGAAGAGAGAAAATATTGATTCCTGCTTTGTTTCAAACGTACAAAATTAAAAACAAAAAAATGTAGCAAAAAGCCAATATGTAGGTCTTTTTTGTTTCAGTTAAAAGTATATATATATATATATATATATATATACTCAAAAATCTTTGCATTTTGATGTGATGATGTAATTGTAAGGACCGTTTTCACCTTCAATTTCAGCTAATTTGTGTTGTAGAGGTCAAACTGCATGGCCTTCAGAATAACTTTGTTTTTTTTGGGGGGGGGGGGGGCTTGTGCTTTTTATGGGTTTCTTTTTTTTTTTTTTTTTTTTTTGCACAGCCGTCCATCTGACATGAAGGTGCAGCTTAAAAACACGTTTCCTGGTTATGAAACAGGTCGAGACACTGAGGAGTTCTGCTAACTCCTCTGATTCCTCAATTAGTGTCATCCTGAAGGGGAGGCGGAAGCGACAGAGAAAGGAGCGGCGGCTGGGCGGAAGGATAGAGATTGTTCATCGGCGGGTCTTGCAGACGGACCCGATTCTGTTGTTTCTGCGACCAGAGGAAGGCGAGCAGCAGCCAAAACACTTCCCATTCAACAGATGCTGCGCCGGATCTAATCAAAGTTGGATCTGATCGCAGCTCGCGGTGGATGCGAGCGCACTGCTGGAACGCGCACGTTTCTATTGGCTCTCGGCTGCGTCGCTCACAGGAATGACGATTTTGCTGCTATAACCAGCTGATGCTGAGGCGAACGCGGAGCCTCGGAAGAACTGTTGACGGCACACTGACCCTTCCGTCATCGACGCTATGTCTGCGGGTCCGGGTCCTCTCTGCCCCCAGAGCCGAAGCGGGGAGGACATTTGATCGTGTCACGACGCGCGGGACGTGCTTCTTTTTTCTCGCCCCTGTCGCTCCACAGGATGTTTCTTCGCCTCCCCACATAATCGCTCTTCCCAGGGAACGATGCCCACCGCTTCCTCCGCACACAGGCGACACATCGCGTATGCAGGTAAGCGTCGCTTTGGTTGGATCGCCAGCGCTTTTCGTTACCATCTGACTCATTTCACCCTTGTGCGCGCTGGAAGAGTGAATGTCATTCTTGTGGATTTGCGGGTGGCTCTAGAGCCCTGTCAGTGTATGTCGCCGTGCTGCACTGTGGTGAGCGTGCTCCGGCTGCCCTGTGTGATGTACACACTGGTTGCTGTGTAGGCTGAGAAACGCGTGGACAGCGATGGAATGGTGCTGCGCTCCGCTCCGCAGCGGCGGCGGAGACGCAGTTCGGTGCAGAGAGAGAGAGCAGAGCAGCATTAGCTACTATCCTCCCCAACCCACTGCCCCCACCCCACCAGCCTCCCTGCTTCTCCCTCCTTTCCACATCACAGTCACGCGCAAGCGCACACTCCTTCGTGCGCGCGGACGCCCGAGCCAAGCTATTAATTTCACGCACACTCAAACTCCCTTGTTCCTATTGCTGTTTTTTTTTCTTTTCTTTTTCTAGCACAACCTTCGGTTTTCTATCTGTGACTCTTTCGACATTACCGGTAATTCATTAAGTTTAACAAGAAAGCTCATTAAAACACGTCCTTGACCATTTTAGGTAACAAATAAATGTTTAGGTCTGAATGTATTTCAAGTTGCTCCAACTTGTCTGTTCCCTCCCCCTCAGCACCACATCCTCCACCGATGGCCTGCACATCCACATCTCATTTCTTTTCCCTGGAAAGCCTAAGATGTGTGGACTGCACACTGCATAGGAAAACGCCCACACATGGACACATGAGCCAAATCAACATTAAAGTGTTTTCTTCTTTTTCTTTTTGCTCTGTTGTTCTGCTGAATAAATCAAATTTTTCTTTTTTTTTTCTTTTTTTTACAAAACTAGTTGAGTCAATTCAGGAAGGATCTTTAATAGTTCTAGTTTAGAGAAAAAAAAAATTACCAAATCACCATTTTAATACACATTTTGCATTGTTTCGTTATTTGTTTGTGAGATCCCTCTCTCATGTCCAACCAGAAACCGACTTCTTTCATATCTCTATCTGATCTAGGTTATGCCCAATTTGGTGCTTTTACAGTTTCACAACCTCTAACACAGAGGTGCCAAATACGTCGAGATGTGATGCTTCTGAATCAAATAATCAGGTTGTTAGCAGGACTCAGTGGATCTGGACTGATGATTTAATCCAGCCATTTGATTCAGGTGTGGTTCAGATTGTAGTTTGTACTATCTGGAGGTTTAAAGTCCTTTTCATGAGTTGCCATGGAAAGTGCAGGGAAAAACTGGGGTTTTCTCTGGTTGTATGAAGCATAGAGTAGTTTAACACCCCTCACCCCTCGCTGTTGCTGTGCACAGCTGGTCAGCTGGCTGACGGAAGGCTGCTACACTTTTCATTCACTCACAAGAAAGACAAATGATACCTTGTTACGTGTAAGGTTGTCTGCCCGATCTTGAACCTCACTCACAAATCACATGTTGATTAAAGTGAGGAAAAGTTCTTGTTGATGCTCTGAGAGGCAGAATTTCAAATATTACAGCAAAGTTATGCATGCCAAGATCCCTTAAAGGACCAAGAACTGGCTTTGAGATCCTGAATGTCTAAATTTAATAAAATTATGATGATCTGGTTTGGTGTTGAAAATGTTTGAAGGTAGAGAACAGGCAGAGAATTTGGGGAGATTTGGCAGAGTTTTAGCAGTAGATTTGGTATAAATCTTAATATTTACTAAAAATATTCCATACAAAAAAAATATCCAAAATCTTTTGACATTCTTCCAAACATAATTGGAAGTTGGCATGTTGTAACGTGACATACCAGCATGCTAACATGATTGTGGGTTTTCTGTTTCTAATGTAAAGCTGGGATCATTTGAAATCTGATTTGCAGCTGGTGTTTTGTCATTGGCATAAATGTTTCCTTGTAACTATAAAGACCCAGTGATAAGGATGATTGTACCATATACAAACAATGGGCCAAATACTTCTTTAGCTTTTTACTGAAACAAGCAAAACAGATGGAGGGACATAAATAAACTCTGTAAAGTGTCTGAAACCCATATACAGACATTCTTACTCAATTTTAATTAAAGAAGAGGCTAAAGATTTTTTCTTAGAATTTCTTTTGTGGCATTTAAGATTTTTGGCATATTTATCTGCAGCTTCTAGAGTCTGAGGAAATTGTCGATAAAAGTGTCACTGGATCCCTTCTATTCATTTAGTATTTTAACAGCTTTTGTACTGATCCGTCAACAATCCATTACACACTCATCTCTGCGATTTACCCTCAGGAAAACAAACACATCCTTTATTAGTCCCAGTCAGTTTCATTCCAGCTGTGCTAGATCTCATCACAACACACACAAAAAAAATGCTCTCACTGTAAATTGAGTAAAGAATGTGCTTCTTTTGTTTGATCAAATTTCCATTTTCTTCTTTTTAAGGTGCCTTCTTGCAGTGTTGTTTTTTGGATGCATTTTTCTGGGATTCTGTCCATGAGTGTTTGCATAATCCAGTGTCCTTCACACAGTCTGTCTTGTCACAGAAACTTAGATTTACACTGCAGCTCTTTTGCCAAGTCCTGAAGTTGTGTGCTCTGTCTAGAGGCTTGGTTTTTATGCTACTCGTGAAAGTAAAATGGTGCACGGCTTTTTCAATATGATGTCACTTCTCAATTATTTAAGTTGTTTAGCGATGTGTAATTGATTGCCGCTGCATCTGATGATCAAGCTTTGTTTCCTGTCTGTCCATAGATATAGTTTTGTAAAACTGTAGTGTTTACCTTTTTTTTTTTCTGTACCGTGTTAGACCATGCAAACTTATCCAAAATTTAAAATTAAAAAATGTAAGCCCAGAAAAATTAAACTTAGTTAACGTTTTTATTTACTTTGTTTAATCAAATACAGTTTCTTAAGCACTTTATTAATGACGAAATGAAATCCACATTGTTGGGGCTATGATGCACTGTGCTAATTTATCATTTATAGATTTTGCTTGGTTGCAAAACTTTTATAACCCATGTAAATATGGATTGTAAACAAGGATAAAATGTTAAAGTTAGGAATTACAGCTAACAATTTTATGATAAAACTGTTGTGAACCTATCAGGAAGTTAAAAAAAAAAAAAAAGGATATTGTCATCTGAGGTTTCACAAATTATTTAAAAGTTCAGAAAATTTAGTATAATATGCAAAATTTTATTCTTAAAACATTTTTAGCTCAATTTTTAGCAAAATGTTCCCAAAAATCTGTCTCTTGGTATTTTGGTTTTTGCAAATAGAAATGATTTTTGGTAATCCCAACTGATCTAAAACTTTAGACTGACTTAATGTCAGATATTAGCAATAAGAAAGCAAGATGTCTTTTTATATAGTGTAGCTAAACATCTGGTTTAATATCCTTTTCTTAACTATTTAAGAAAATAAATCTAACGAGCTGTGCTTAGAGACTCTTAAGAAATCTTAAGAACTACATGTGGACTCAACTTCGCATTTAGCAGGTCGTAGCATTAATGATGTTTTGACTTCTTACACCAATTTCTGACCGTGAGTTTCTACTTTCAACCGGGCACTTTCAAACATTTCTATCTTAGATATTCTGCACTGCAAATTAGAAATAATTCATGCATTAAGAAGGGAAACGAGTTTAATAATCCAACCCTCTAGAGAAATTGAATCAGGAAAAGACCTACTTTTAGAGTGCATTAGCCTTAACCTCACCTCTACTCTGTGATCAGGAATTGTTGCATAAGAAAGGTGATATGAGGTAGAATCTGTGTCAAAGTCATGCCTTTACTCTGTGTGCCTCGTATTTTCATGTGCGTGGTTCACAGCCAGTGCTCCACCCACTGTGTGAAGCATTATGAATTAGAGATTGGAGTGATCTCCAGGCAAAGTATTCAAACACTTCTCTGTTTTCTCTTCCAGATTCCCCCATGTGGAGTTTTGGATAAAGGCACAGGAGTAACACAAAGATATGAAGTAAAAGGACATTTAGAAGAACTCCAGTCAGATATTTTAATACAAGGAAACTGACATTTAGAGGACGTTGAGTAAACGTGTGCCGTGGGAAAAGCAAGGAGGAGTAAAGATGGCTTGTTGTCAGAGGCCTGCCATGTTTCTCCGCGAGTCTGCAGCCGACCCGATTGGCTGCTGGTCCAAGCAGGAGTGTCCCTATTAAAGTCTAAGCAGCACTTTTCACCCAGTGGAGGAGACCCCACTCTCTGTGATGTGATGAATAAGTTTGAAGTCCTTGGCATTGTGGGAGAAGGTGGGTGGTTTCACACGGCAGATTAAATGGTGTTGTTAACCTCCAGCTCTAATGCTGATGATCTGCACCACTCGGGACGCTGATGTGTCATGCTGCATGTTTTTCATGAGAGTTTTAGTGTTTTGCATTGTGCGGCAGGACTCTATTCATAACTTTTGTCGTATGTGCTCCACATTTAGCATCTTTACAGTTTTATAGCAGGCAGGCAAGATCTGAGCAAATTATCTTATTTTTTTATGCTGAAAAATATGCAGAAGCCTGTGGGATGTGCAGACATCAGAAGGAAAATGTTGTGGCTGTAGATGAAAATCATCTACAAATTGTAGATGATGTGTCAAAATTTGAAAACAGTGTTTTAATTCAACGGCAAAATTACTTCTGCAAACAAATGCAACAAGCCTTAAACCTGATTCTTTTTTTTTTCAGCTGGTTTAACCAATTTACAAAAAGGCTTGATCTGAGTGTCATCAGACCAAAGCTCAGACCAAAGCACAATGCCAATAAAATCGTTAACATGGTTTTACCAAACTCCAAATTCGGTAATGTGGAACAAAAAGTATTTTTCCCTTGCATCACTCTGACACTGTCAACGGAGTTTATCATTGAGTAGCTACTCATGGAGCTCAACTTAAAAAAAAAAAGCTGCAAATGCTTCTGTTACATTTGTTTTGAGCAAATTTCACCAATAAAATGGATTGAATGAAAACTACTTTCTTAACAAGGTTCTGGGTTGAACTTGAATCCTTTATTTGTTCCCTCTGATCGCTTAAACTTTAATTTAATCCGCTGACCCGATTCTCTCCGTGTAAAAGTTAACAGTTGTTTCCTAATTGCGTTTGCTCGCATCTTCTCAAACCGCTTCTCGTTTTGATACGAGGAGTGAAAAAAATCCACCACATCTTTTGCTGGTGCTCCACATAAGAAGTCCTCTAGCAGCCTAAAGGGCATGTTCCACCCACTTCCAGCTCGGCAAGAAATGTTGAGTTTCACAGGCGCTCCCTCAAACCGCACTTTAAAAGCTATGCTCATGTCAAACATCGAAAAGAAAATAATATCTTAATGTCTATCTCTGGAATGTATTAAATTATACTTGAGAAAATTACAAATATTAGCAGTAAACTGACTGCAAGACAATACAGGTTCAGAAAATTTAGTGTAATATGCTAAATTATACTAAGCAGCTGACCCGATTGGCTGCTTTTTTTAAGATTTCTTTTTTGAAATCTTAAAAAAGAACAGCTCAAAACTGATTTAATATATCATAACTTCTTTAACATTTGCCAAGACCTGATTTTGTGGCAATATGCAAAAAAGAAAGAATTTGCAGTAAATCACAAGACCACATTTTGTTTTTATTTTTATTTGTTTCCTTTGATTTTGATTCATTTTGTGTTAAAATCCAATGCACAGCAAGACAGCTATTAATTTTTATTAGAATATATTGTTACTGTTCTTCAAAACACAGTGTGTGCTTTGGGTTGTTGGCTTGCTTTATGAACAGTGTTGCCAAGTCATTATTCTAAGCAACTTTTGACTTGCTTTTCTTTTTCTCAAGTCACTTGCAAGTTGAAAGGGTTGCAGTTCTTTGGTCTTGTTTTCTTAATGTGAGGTTGCTTCCTTGGGCATGACAATCTCCTGAAAAATGATTATATCAAGCTCCCCACAATAAAGCAAAACACTAATAGTATGTAGTTTGCAGTGATGTTGTGTTATCCACAAGTATATGCTGTAAAACTATCATCTTTTAAATCTTTTGGATTTGTGTCGTCACCAATTCGTCTACATGGAGCTGGTTGCTTGTTTCTTTAGTAAGATCTACTGTTCATGACCCAGTTTGACTGTTTTGAAACTTTGCATCTGCAGTAAAACAGTCCAAACCATGACATAACCATCAGCATGTTAAAAAAAAGAGACGTATGCTGAAATTAGATGGGATTTTTTTTCTTTCTTTGGAAAGATGATTTAGCTTTTTTTAACTCCACAAGCACAAAACATCCGCTCTGGTGTGAAGGTGTCACATTTTTTTCCAGATGTGACACCTTCACATGCACTCTGATGTATACATGTAAGACTTGAAGCAGGATTTTTTTTGCTCACCACAGACCAAACTTGTGCTTTTGGGCAAAATGTTGGACTCGGGGTGGTTTTGTGTTAGCTGCACCGACTGAAGCACAAGCAGCAACCTGGACAGCGTGAGGTTGCAGCATCCACCTAGTCATAGATGCTGATGAGCTCACACAGATGCAGATCAGAGTGGGTTCTTTCAAAATGAACCACTCTTATTCTCAGTCCCACGGAAATTACAAAACATATTTATCTTTTACACCCCATCCTGGTGCCACTGCCCTGTAGAAGTCTGCAATCTGATGGTTGGGGATCTCGGGTTTAAAGGACTGATCTGATGTATACATTTAACCATATCTCGCTGTCTGGACTTAGTCCAAATGCCTTAACAATGACAGAATGCAACAGGGTGACTTCTGGGTCAAGATTTCACAAGGATTCAGGCATCAAACAGTGGGAGAGAAGGTTTACCTCATCCTCACTGCCTGATCTTTACTGCTGTGTTCTTTAAAGACGTCTTTATATGAGGTTACAAGCCAAAACATAATATCAGAGTAGCATCATGAGTGCATGTTATTGATCTCTGTTTTGTCCCCCCTTCGTTTCTGCCAGGTGCATATGGAGTGGTGCTTAAGTGCAGACATAAGGTAAGGATTTCCTCTGATCTTGCTGTCATCCGTAAGAGATGTCTTATTGGTGTTTGGTTTTGTTTTCTTTAATTTTAGGATAAAATCAAATTTTCATACAGGGTTTAAAGAAAATGATGATTTTGTTTTGTTCAGTTTTAAGCCTGGTTAGCAAAGATCCTCAGCATCAACATGAAGGGAGGCCATAAAAACAATATTTGTGTCCGTTTGTGGTTTTCACATTCAGGCTTCAGACTTTGTGTGATGGAATAGGTGGACTGTTTTCAATATTTAAAAGCAATCTTTAAAAGCTTTAAAACCTGCTTGAGCAAATCAGTGGCAAAAACTGGAGACACAGTCTATGTGTAAAACATTTGTACATACTCTAAATATTTGATATGCACAACTGAACGGAAAGAAATTGGGTTAATGGCAGATTTCTGCTAATATGACAACCACCTGTTTTGACAGCTTCATTAACTTACAGATGTTGACTAAGAATTTAATCTGACTAATAGCTGCTGTTGCTGCACATTTCTGAATCACTGAACACCTCTGCAGCCCTTTTTGCATCTTATTTGTGCTTTACACATAATTTTATAATTCTCTTTGCCATGCAGTGTGAAAAAGTGATTTTTTTATATAACTATGAGATAAAATGTGGCACTGTGAACTCATAAAACAGATTGTTCCACTCTGCTGAATAATCGCATTGAAGGTTAAAATTAGACATTTTTAATATTGGGGATGAATCACTGAGTTTGTGTTTGATAAAACAGATTCGTGTTACTCTACGTCCTTCAGATTATTCTACTTGTACGTTTAAATCATCTAACTTTGCCCCAGGCTTTACATTAGTATGACACAATCTACTATACATAGTGTTGAACATGAACTGTATCGCCAGCCACTTTGTGTTTTAGCAAATAGTATTATATGTTTACAGAATGTAAAGCCTCCTGAGGTTAGAGTCTGTTTTGTGATATTTTTAGTTAAAATGACCAGGTCTTGGTCAGTCAGAGCTGGTAATATTCAGCTGAGGCAAATACATAATCCTGTTTAGTGTTTATTTCTCATGTCTAGTTATTCCTTATAACTCTACAGAATGTGAGGCTTCTTATGTTTATTATGTCCACTCATTCTTTAGGGTTAAATTTATTCCCTTGTCCACTCTCCCTCTCCCCCTGAGCCACTTTTGCTCTCTCTTTCTCTCTGTTTCTCTCACACTTGCAGCAAATCAGCTCAGGTACTTGTTCCACATTCATTCTTCCAGCACTTAAACACTTCTGTTGCTCTCACTCTTTGCTGGTTCCTCCTGTTATCTCCCTGTTTAATTCCTGTCGTTCTCCTACCAGGGATTCCTGTTTTGTCTGTGGGTTTTGTTCTTTTTTTTTTTCATTAAACATTCATAATTAGTTCTCTGCTTGCGCCAGTCCTGCATTTGGGTCCTACTTCAACTGAATGGAAATGTTGACATTGACTTTTTCTTTCATAATCAGGTGAAAGCTTAAGGTCACTCTGAAAATTCTGTCTTTAGCTTCAGTTTTCTAGTAGATAAGTAAAGTTTTAATCAACACTGACTGGTATTTGAGCTGCTCATTACATGAATGAAAATTCGTCTTTTGATGCTGCACATGGGCAATGTCAAAGGGCAACTGTTGTGTTTTTTGTTAAGCATACTTCTTGAAACTGGAACTCAAACTTCAAATTCAGCTTCATCATGCTAAAAACACATTCTACCTCAGTATTTCATAAGATTTTAGCTAGTTTTAGATGTTTTCTGGAAAAAAGGGGCCACTGTCTTGCACCCTCACTCTTAAGCTAGAATATTATTTTTCACCTGCCAGCCATTTAAAATTATTGCCCTTCCCATCTTTGTGACTCTGCAGAAATATACTTTCATTTTGACTTTAAAGCTCTCTGTAAGTTCTGTCTTTGCTTAAAATATATTTTAGTGTTTTGGGGAGGATTTCCAATAGTATGTTGCGACCTGCTTTCAGGCTAAGATTCCTTGGACTTGGGCCCTGACTTGGGCTGGTTGGGATGGGATGTGAATGTCCATGACATGTAGCATGACAGTATCAAGTTATTTTGAAACCTAATTAAAGCTCTTATCAGACTAATATGCCACATTCTGCAGGCTACATCTCTTTCAGTCTCATCATGGTGTTTAGTTTCACACCAAATCACTCTGAAGCTGAAACAGGACGCGCTCTTCCTTCGGCTTTTTTAAGTGTTAATAATTATTCAGTATTGATAAAATTGATTATCCATGTGTCCAGTTGCTTTACATGACTTTAATATAGCTCACTGCTAAGCATGACGCATTTTTAAGGAGCCGATATTTTATCATTTGTCACTGATTTGTTCTGCATAAAACAGATGCGCCATCGATATGCTCGCATAGACGTCACCATAAAGTGTTATCTTTTGTTCATAAAGAGAAATAACAGTTCACCAGATCCTTAAGCTTTGTGATGCTAGCCTCTAGTTTTTCTAGTACGATTGATTGTCATTAAAACCTGGTCTAGTTTATCATACTTGTGGTTTGGATACTAGGAAAGACATTTGTTGCTCTGGGAGATTGCACCAATCAGCTGTTAGAGCAGCAAGTAATGGAGGGTTATGTTCATTTTCCTCAGTTAGTTGTCTCCAGTATTGCTCAGACTTAGGTTGATCTATCAGGATGGTTTAATCTTCTCCAAAGAACCTTATTATACTGGCAGCTCAAAGACTTTGTCTGGCCGTATCCTGGAAAATCAGCTGTTTTCCTTTTCATGGAGTTTTCTGTTTCGCTATAATTGCTAATACACTTTTTTTCACATGGTCCTAATCTTGGCTTTCAGCCTATTTCTACCTGGGGTAAAGCCATGATATTGATGGCTTGGTTCCCCATAATTAAACCTCATGTATTTGCACGCTTTGAAGCTGGCCCTAAATAGTCTCATCTACAACAAAGACCTTAAAGGCACCGCACTTGTCCGTCACTCAAAGCTTCCACACTGATAATTAAGCATAGCTGTAAGTCTTATTACAATTCGGAAAAGAGAACTGAACGTTACCATGACAGGAAAATTGACTATTGAGAACAAATATATTCATGATGCTTTGCTGTAAACATGCCAGACGAGGATGGTTTTGGTTTGGTGTGCCTGACAAACGGGAAAAGAAAACGCCTTTCATAATCTTTTCTCTGTCCTTATCTTTGACAAACATAACTGCAGGATAAAATCACGTAATTAGACGTGCATTTATTTATATCGAGCAAGAAATTCAGTGTTTATCAGCTCTTGGGCAGTGGGAGAGTACAGTAAGCCATGTCATTTCAATACAGTTCAGTTTATCAGTGTAGCACCTTATGATACCTGGAACTAAGAGGACGAAACCCGATACTGAGGTGGCAGATTTTAATATTTCAAAAAAACTTCAAAGATCAAATTTATGCTTCAAACACAGGGTTTTTTTTCTGTGTTTTATTCCACCTCTTTCAGCATCTGAACAACTTGCTTAGCTTGCACATTGTTCATGTCTTTTTTCTCACTCTGTTGCCATTTATCTTTCTGACTGGAAACCCAAAGACTTAGCAGCTCTGTTTGTGGAGGACTGATGCTGGTCTTATGAGATTTGCACATAAATAAATAAAACCTATTCAAAAATACAAATGTAGCAATGTATTGTCAGTTTATTAGCACACCACAAAAGTTATGTGAAGAATTGATTGTCAAATGTTCAAAATAATAAAATTCGGACAGACAGACTGCAAAAATCAAAAAGTGGCTCTTCAGAATAATGATTTGCACATCTCTGGTTTCCTGTCAGTTTTTGGATTTTTGACTTTTGGTTTGCGGTTGTTCGGTCCTTATGCTTCATAGCGTCTGCCATATTTTGTCTTTCCTTTAGGCCTTTTTTATAGTCTGTCTTTCTTGAATATCTATGGTAATGAATTGAGTTTGAGTGTTTTATTTCAATTCAGGTCTTGTCATACTTTGTTCAGTCCCCTCTCCTCATTAATGCTGATAAAGTCTTTCCCTATAGATTTATTCTTTCGTTTCATTTTGTTCTTTGTGTATTTCTATGCAGCTTGTTTAGATTAGTGTTAGCCTTTCTTTCTTTTGTTTATTTTACTTTCTTTACTTTCTCTTGTGTAATTAGTCTGTGTCCCATTTCTATTATATCCTCTCATCCTCTCCAGTAATCTTTGCTCATGCCATTCACCTAAACTACTTCATTATCCTCATCCATTGATCCATTGATTTCTTGATTTCTCTCAGAATATGCCAGATTCCCAGTTTTCGTGCCCTGATTCTTATTTAGTTCAAAGCTCTGTTCCTTGTCCCAGTTCTTCTGACAATTCCTGAGCATTGTGAGTTTAGTTTCTTAAATCTTTTTATGATCTCCCCTTGTCAGTGGCTGCCTGCACATTGGCTCTGTTTCGTCGCCTCTAAAGATGACAGCTTACAGTCGGTACCAGCTGATTCCCGTCTCCAGTCTGTAAACTGCCTTTTGATTTGGGAGCCTGACCTTTGGAGATGTGCTTTCTGCTTTTACAGTTTATGGAGTGAATGATTAAATTAATTCGTCTTCAGCTCAGTCTGCGTTATTGATTTCCTCGGATACCAAGTCATTTGATGCATGTAGGAACAGATCAAACATCTTGATCAACTTTTCAACAGTAAAGTTGACACCTGGCTACAAAAATCAAAACATAAGCCGTATGAATAATGACTCCTCACAAGACAAGGTGAAAACATGGTGAATTTCCATTTAATACGTTTGTCTTTTTGTCAACACGAAACATACAGAGAAATGCAAAACTGTTTCTTCACCTGGAGACCGACTAACCAGGCAAATACTTTTACTGTCTCTGGTTTTATTACAGCATTAATGTGTCATTCTTCAACAAATCTGCATGCAAATTAACCAGCAGCTTTAGAAGTACAGTCAAGTTAAAGTGCCTTTTCTTTCCTTTGACTCACTAATGTGACATATGACATGTTTCCCACTTATGTAACAAAAGGAAAGACTCAATTTTGCACGCGGGAGCCTGGGACCCTGACAATAAATGGTGTTTTTAGCTTTGCTGCAAGAGAGCAGTTATTTTTACTTTTCCCAGCTGGAAGAGAGAGAAAGAAGCAATGGGTGCACGTGTGTTTGAGGGAGAGGAAGTGATGCAGAGGGGTGTGTTAAACAGTGTTGGTAAATGGGTCACCCTGTTAGAAGACTACAGCAGACCTGTGTATGACGGAGACGGGCCAGGGGGAAATAATGCCACTGTAAATTGGTTGAAACCCAATCAGGAGACACAGTAGGCCCGAACATCACAACAAAGGAAGGAAATTAATTTTAAATAGGCGTCCCAGTGTAATTTATAGGGACTTTACGCCGCAGTGTGTGCTTGATGGAACATTTTAATTAGTCAAGCGTTTGTGTGCCAGGACCTGTTCTGCCACTTTATGCAAGTGTTGTTTAGCATATGTGGGTGTTTGTATGGAGGCTTATGTGTTATCTTGAATTTGTGCTTTAGGAGTGACAATATCACAACCTACACAGTTGCCTGTCTCCCGGTGCAGAAACGGTGTCACTGTGTAGTACCGTCAGGGTAAGAAGACAAATTAATTATTAGCAATTGCCTATAATTGTGTTGGCTAAGTTTCAGAAAGACCTGCAGTGTGTTTACTTGAGTAATGTCAGACTATGAGTCATGGGCATAGTTTTAAATTGAGACTCCTTTGAAACCTCAATGTCAAATTGTATATCAAGCATTAGCACTAATATAATGAGCTCATCAGACAGTTGCGATCTTGAAGGTTATTTTTAGTGCTGAGTTATCGGTCGTTAAAAAGATTAATCAGAAGAGGTCAAAGATGTAACACAAACATAAGCATCATCAGCACATTGCAGCTGCAGTTTGAAATGTCATATATGCTTAATGGGCCCAGAAAGACATTTCATTTTTGATAATAGGTTGTTGTTTCTTTCTACCCTTTTATCGAAAGTCATTACTGCACAACCAGCATGCAGCGCTGCCGTCGCAGTGAATCTTCATTGTACGATCCAATTTGCTAATGATCATCTAATTTTAAACTGACAAGTTTGTATTTACACCTTCACGTAACAATGGGCAGATATAAGCGAGAGCACTGCCAGTGACAGGCAGCTCCGCGCCGCCTTGCTTCATCGCAGTGATTCGGTCGTCTGTGATGTCTGACCCGCTGTAGACAAAAGAACAATTGAGGAACATGAGAGCAGCCAAGGACTCTGTAGTGCATGATGTAATCCTCTCTGGCCCCCTGTGTTCACTGCTGCATCCTGAGGGTGTTACAGATGACAGAAAAAAAACAGCTTTCAAGGACTTCGGCCACCAATGGAATTATTGAAAACATTTTGTGTTTTGTTTAATGAAAACTAACTGCGGAAAATATGTTAGGGGAATCAAAACAACATACAGAGGTCTTTAAAAATCCTTTGTGTTGAAGCCAGAATTTGCTGTGTTTTTTTTTTTTTCAGTGTGACACACCCCTGGTGTGTGATGTAAAAATTGAGGCCATGGATAATCATTTCAGAAATTAATTCACATTTAATGTGACATTGATATATATATCTTTCTTTATTTAAAATTTTGACTTCCAGTGATTCATTTCCTACTAAAGAGCCCCTGTTGGTTGAAGAAAATCCACAAAGTGGGCTTTTAGTTCAAAATGCGGGAAAAAAGTAGCGGCTTATAGTCCGAAAAATACGGTATTTAACTTCAGCATTTAGTTTTATTTGTTTCAAACTTAACATCAACTGTTGTACATCTGAGTAATCAAAAATAAAGTTCAACTGTCCCAGTTGGACTTTCTTAATATTTAAATCATGCAATAACGTCATAAATGTACAATGTACAACCTTCTTTTGTATCAAGTCAGAAGAAGATTGTAAACAAGAATGCATTTGTACATATATGGGCTGTGTATGAACATATCTTGAGTCGTCTTTGAATTATTGCTAGGCATTCGTTTCCTTTGGTTTGCTTTGTGTTGTTCAGGTCACAGCATTTAGGTATCTAAAGACTCAGACATTTTCTTTAGCAGTGTTGGGAATAAAAATAAGAACAAGAAATTGTGTCTCATAACTCTAATTTAGCACTTTGGTGTGATTGTATGCATAATCATATACATTTTATTGACTGATTCTGAGTGGTGCACATGTTTTGGGTAGTTGTGCATTTCTGTAACCTGGTTCCAAATACAAATATTCAGTATACGAATACTATGTTAAAGCACACTAACCACTTACTTGGAGCTCACATTGCATAGCCCGTTTCTGTTTTAGTTTCTCCCACAGCTCAGTGTCAGAAGACTAAGAGCAGCCTAATGACTTCTTTTAAAGACATTAGGCACCTTTGTCCCATTAAAACAAAGCATTGTTCCTCACAGGAAACAAATGAGCTGGTGGCCATCAAGAAGTTCAAAGACAGTGAAGGTGAGTAAAAAAAAAAAAAAAAAGATGGGCACAAATAAGGAAAAAATGGTAAAAGTAAAAAACATATTTGTCTTTTAATACCCACTCAGAAAATGAGGAGGTTAAGGAGACGACCCTTCGGGAGCTGAAGATGCTCCGGACCCTGAAGCAGGACAACATCGTCGAGCTCAAAGAGGCTTTTCGCAGGAGGGGGAAGCTCTACCTCGTCTTTGAATATGTTGAGAGGGTCAGGATGACATCGATGCCATGTTTATTTAATCAAGTCTGCATGCTGTGCACACACCACTTCTTTATGCTGCTTCATCCCTGGCCGTAGGATGGTGACTGCTCAGTTAAGCTTAAAAAAAAGGTGTCACCATGGCAACATGGAAACTGTGCTGGTAGTAAGTACTGGTATTTCCTGTTGTGTTGCCAGGGTGTCCAAACACATTTTTTATTATGTTTTCTAAATGAAAATTCAACACAGCATAATTCTCTAGATGTGATAAGTATGGACGGACGGACGGACGGATTATGGTCTGAATTTTTATGATGTCATTGTTGTGGTTTTTCAGAACATGCTTGAACTGCTGGAGGAATTTCCCAACGGTGCACCGCCGGAAAAAGTTCGCAGCTACATTTTCCAGCTCATCAAAGCCATCAACTGGTGTCACAAAAATGAAATTGTACACAGAGGTCAGAGGTCGTATTTGTTTGCTTCCCTTCTACTCTTTTACATGATTTCAGTCACTGTTTCCTTTCTCCAGCATCTTGCCCATGTTTTTCCAAAGCTTTGCTGGTATTGTCACTGCAGGGCCAGACAAATCTTTAGCTGCAAAACAATCCGTGTGAATATGACGTCACCAGTGCTTGTTATTAAGGATCTTTAACCGATGTTACACCCTGCATGACAGAGATAAAACTGTGACTTAAAATTTTTGATTATTGAATTCAATAAGATATTGATTTAGATCATCTCTCTTTCAGATATCAAACCAGAAAACCTTCTTATCAGTTCCGATGATGTTCTTAAACTGTGTGACTTTGGTGAGTGTATCCTCAACCTCCTATTGTTTATAAGCTAGTAACATCTTCCATTTTTAATGTAGTAATCAATCTTTTCATTTTCTCCTATATAATGTCATATAGCCAGTATCCTTTGATGCTTTGATTAAGAAAGAAATATTTTTAAAACCAAAGGTGTTTAATAGGTGTTGAGTAATCATCCTGATATGTCTTCCATCTTATCATATTGATTATTTAACCAGATCAGTGATTCAATGGTGCTCAGTTTTGCTGCTGTGGGTTGGTTTAAAATACAAAACTCCACCTTTTTCTACCTTGTAAACTGATTTATCCGAGAAATTAAATCTGCCTCTGGGAAACTGCCAATCAGCATCCTTAATATACCCTGGTGGTTGTTGATGTATTATTAGTTAATTGGTAACATCTTTGTCAAATGATAGTGATGTTAGTAACAGAAACCCTCCTGTTCTGAGAAACACATTGATGGAAAGGTACTAGTAGTTGATGGATCTGCCCTTTCACAGTGCTCTAGGTGTGTATTTTACATTTGGATGCGTATTCGCAAAACTGACACGGTCAGCTGGCTCTGAATAATTGGCTAATGCTGAGTCATCTGGGGTGAGACTTGTTTGGTATTCACTGTTGGAGCTGGCATTCTGTTTACTGTGACTTTTCCTTGCTTAAAATGGATTCTCTCTACACCAGTTATCTAAAGTGGAGTCTCAGATCGCCTGCAGTCACATAACTAATTAGTCTGGTCACATGGCAAACGTTAGCATGCTGTCACTGTGGCTGTCCAAGCAATTTAAATACTGAATCTCCTTTCCTGTTATTAATTGGTCATTTATGCATTGCTGTTGACAAAATAAAGTCTACTTGGTGTGATTATCTCTGTCCTCCTCTGGCTCAGGGTTTGCTCGTAACCTGTCTGAAGGAACGGATGCCAACTACACCGAGTATGTGGCCACCAGGTGGTACCGCTCACCTGAGCTGCTGCTGGGGTAGGTCGCTATGTTAATTTTGATGATAACCCGTTTAATCCCCAAATTTTTCCGGCAAAATAAGTACATGCATTTCAACCATTGAACCTCCCGAACACATGCTATTTATGAATTATTACATTTCATAAATATCTAAATTACACAAATATGGCCTATTAACACATATTTAAAAAAAGAAAGAAAAATCATGACACGCATAACCTAATATGACAAAGAATGGCTACAAGAGTGTTCAGAAATATGTGAGATACATAAAGATTCAATGCCACATCCAGCAAATGTCATAGTCTCAATGTGCCGAGTGACCTTTGACCTCATTTGGTCATTTCATCAATGAGGCAAAGTCAGGTGAAAATGTTAGTATGAACAAATGTGCATGTGGGAGGAAATTCTCCCTGTTCCACCAGACCAAGAACTACATCTTGGCCCTGACTTAAACTAGTTTCAGGCGAGGCGTCATCTGGTAACAGTCATTCGTTGCATTGGCCGCATTTTGTGGAAAGGATCACAGGGAAGGGTTTCAACTGTGGGATGTAGAAGGCATCATTTTAAGGTTCCTTAAACTGTGCAGCTTTGTAAAGTCACATCCATTAGGATGTGCTAAATTCCTAATGGATTTTAAAAGGCTAACATGATATCCTAATGGTATGGACTGATTGCAGAGCATCTCTGATGCTGGTTATTTATGTAATGTTAGGTTGGCGAAGGCACTGACTTGTAATCAGATCAGTGAGCTATGCGCTACATTACCACGAATCTCCAGTATTGTGTTTTGAGATCAAACATCAGATTTATTTTTAATTCTATAATGCGGATCGCTTTCTTTTTTTCTTCTTTTTTTTTTTTTTTTTGGTAATTTTTTTGCTGCAACCAGTGTCCATCCTAGCTTGGAGACAGATGAACGTCATCTATCCGCACTGCTGTGGCTTGATTTAGTAAATGCCCTGGAACATTTACAGAGACAGCGTTTGAATGCCTCCCACTCAAACACTCTCTCCCTCCAACACCAGCGCTCCTTTTGCTTCTCCGCTGCCAGAACTCTCACCATTTCTCACCAGATTCTCCACTGTGCAGAAATCTTCGCTGGGAGCCATAAAATATACAATTTGATATCACTTATGACTGATGCAATTCTCTCGCAATCATATCTACTTAATTCTGTGGCTTATTTTTCACCCTCATCACCCTCTATTGTTGTCATTAGCGCCTTGCTACCTAATTAACAGGCCTCTTGTTTTGTTCACTTAAATGTCTTTCTTGAATGATATTTCTGCATAAATGGTGTGATCACAGGTATTGTTTCACTTTGTTGCAGGGCTCCCTATGGAAAGGCTGTGGACATGTGGTCGGTGGGGTGTATTCTGGGGGAGCTGAGTGACGGACAGCCTTTGTTTCCAGGGGAGAGCGAGATTGATCAGGTCGGTAGAGCAGCAGCAGGTACTAAATTTGGAAAGGAGGTGAATAAACGATATTTTTTAAACATGAAAACCTTTTATTTAAAGGTCCTACAACTTTTCCTGTATCCAGTGGAAGCATTCTCTTTTGGGCTTTATTGTCTTTTCAAAGCAATTTTAAAATAAACTTTCTGTGACAAAATTGGTGTTTCGGATCTACAGGAAGCTGTCATCTGGATAACTATCACCGTCTTCTTCAATGTCAATAAGCTGAAATAAAGCGTCAAGTGCTTTTGAAAAATAAAAAGTCACAGCAGTCACTTTTGCAAGGACAAAAACAAAGAAAAGATCCGCAACTCTGCAGTTTCTTTTCAGCCTTGTCATTTTATTCCGATGTGGTTTTCAGACGCACTCATCCTTCCCATTTTACTGGACAACAAACTCTGGTGTAAGGCAATAAACTCATTTTATAGACAGCCAAAGAGTTTGGTGAGAGTGGCAGAGCCAGCCCAAGGCATAAGGAAGCTGTGCCTAAGACCCCCAAATTAATAGGTGGGCAAAATGAGCCAAAAAATATATACAACATCCTAGATTATTGTTAATGTGAAGTATATTCGAAATTATTTTTCATGTTGACAGTGCACTAAGGGACGTTCAGCACTGTGCTGTTCTGCTGGTTTAAAGACATAAGGAAATTCAGAATGGCTGAAAAACTCTGTAAACGGTTATCTTACCATATGTACGACACACTGTTTTTTATCTGGTCAGAGTTCAGACTTTAGGTGATTAGTTGGAGAATTTGACCTCCAAGAACAAAGAAAATGCACCAGAAGTTTTTGCTGCAGTTGCAATGCTACGCCAAGAATCGGATGAGCTCAGTCTGCTTTCTTGATTTGCTGATGTTCACCTCCAGCTCTTCACCATCCAGAAGGTTCTGGGTCCTCTTCCTGCTGAACAGATGAAACTCTTTTACAACAACCCGCGATTTCATGGAATCCGGGTAGGAAACACAAACAATCTCCCTCCGCTCCTTTTTTCCTTCCTTTCATTTTCTCTTCCGTCCTTCTTCTGCTTTTATTTTGTCCTCCCTCTCTCCGCTCTTCTCCCTTATCCTTTTCTCTCCTGCCTGTTCTTTCTATCCGTTTCATTTTCGTGGCAGTGTTCCCAGCACCATGACTGAGTGGATTGATATGACTCATGAGATAGGTGGTTGGTGTTCAGCTTAACAGCAAGAGAAAATGTCCCAGAAGGCTGAGAAAAGCTACGTGTTTGTGAATGTGTGTGCAAACTCAGTAGTCTGTTTAATGTGATCCGTGTCATACGAACTGAGTTACTTTCTTCTTCTTTTTTTTTTTTTTTAACGGGCAGGAATATTTACTTTGTTTTGTGAAGTGTAATATGAGTCTAAAGAAAACAACAAAACTGTTACTGAGGATAAACATTTTATCTAGGATTTTTTTTTCTTTTTCCCTGTGCCAGTTTCCCACAGTTACCCATCCTCAGACTTTGGAGAGACGGTACCAGGGAATCATGAGTGGTTTGATGTTGGATTTGATGAAGGTAAATTTACACTGAAGCATTCTTTCCCACTTGCGCATCTATTGAAAATCTTCTAAAGTAAATGTGTCATTCACCAGACTCAAAAGATTTTTGACTAATAGCTCCAAACAACCTTTTTTCCGCTTCTGTTTCCACCAGAGCATGCTGCTGCTGAACCCCACCGAGCGCTTCCTAACCGAGCAGTGTTTGAACCATCCTGCTTTCCAGCCTTTGAGGCAGGCGGAGAGAGAGAAATCTTCTCCTGCTTCTCCAAACCCACCGCGCTCGTCCAAGAGAAAAACACACCACCACGGAGAAAATACAGTCCCTACAAGGTAAGCTCGCTGTCATTCACATATAGTGAGAAAACCCAACTTTTTACAAAACTTCATGCTATCATGATCAATTTGGAATCTGACTGGAATGTATTTATTTATTTTGGTAAATAACTAGAGAAAGAAAAATAAAGGCATTACTGAATTAAAGCTGTAACTCACTTGGCTTTGGACAGGATGAAAACGTTCAGATTTTAGCATATTGTTCTGGGGTATTTGGGTTGAAGTTCATATTATAGACTCATTTACATTAATCTCACTAATTTCTCAGAAGTGTACACTTTTGAGAGTTCACTCTAAATTGGATAAACTTAATGAGTTGAGTTTGTATGATTTTATATATATATATATATATATATATATATATATATATATATATATATATATTAAGCTGGTCAGATGTAGGATATGAAACTGGCACTGAAGTCAGTTGTTTCAAGTAAAGTCAAAGTAAAAAGTATCTTTAAGTTAAAGATTTGTGACTTTCAAGTTAATTGAACACAAAAAAAGTAAGTTGTCACAGCGAAAGCAAAAGAATTAAGTGAGATTCATGCAAATAAATGCGATGATCCAGGAAGTTGAGTCTTTCACTCGTCTCTCTGGCCCTCCAGGAGCCACAGCAAGAGCTCAAGTCGCCGATCAACCAGCAAGGAATGTTCCAGCCTCCCTCGCCATGGAGGCCTGCATCACCTCAGCAACGAGAGTTTTCTGAATGGCAACAAACCGGCTCCATCGAGTTTGAGTCCTACGCTCCACCCGAAAGTCCAGTACATGTCCCAGACCCTAAATCGCTCAGCCTCGTCCAACAAAGACCTGGCTAACAACAACCTGCCACACCTTCTCAGTCCCAAGGAGACAAAAAACAAGACTGAGTTTGATTTCAACTTGGGGCCCTCGACAAAGCTGTCAGATCAGGGACATGGGGCAAAGTACACCCACAGCAAACCAAGCTTGTCTCGCTCTCAGCAGCAGCAACAGCAGCAACAACAGCAGCAACAGCAGGCCAGCCGGCACACCTTCCTGGAAAATAAAACCAACACATTACAGTCTGGAGCAGATAAACAACATGGCCGCCATGCCCACAGCATGGCAGACTCTGCACATGGATCCATGTCGTCCTCTTCTAAAAGCTCAGCGTCTTATTTGAGCCTGTCCAAGAGCCACGGGGCTCTTAGCGACGCCAAGTCTGTGGGCAACCTCAGCGACGGTCGACTTCACCAAGACGACCCAAACGCAAACGCACCAGCCATCGTAGGACCCAGTGCCCGTTTCTTCCCTGCCAGCTGTTTGGACCTCAATGCCCCGTCGGGTCTTCCCGGACCGCCCGGCAGTCCCTCGACTCGACACAGTGACCGATCAGGACACAGCCCCGCTTCACGCAGCAGCGTAAATGTCCGTATGGAGAGCAGCACGTTGGATTCCTCATCGAGACACCAGTCCAGACACAAATCATTGGCTCCGGGTACGTTTAGCTTAAGAAGAAAATAAAATAAAATACATCTGCTTTCGTTCCCATGAAACGTTTGGATATTAGGTCTACAGTAGTCATAGTTGGCACCATGATTATCTATCTATGTTTCTAGATAGACAAATTGATAGATTGCATTTATTGTCATTGAACAGGATTCAACGAAATTTCCATTGCAACTCTCGTGCAAAAAGTCAAATATATACAATAAATAAAATAAACACACAATAATAACAATATATATAACTAAAATTAACTGAAAGGCCCTCCAACCACACTAAAGAAGAAGCAGCAGGTCCAATATTGGCAAAGTGCAGAACAATATGGCTGTGTGGGGGTGGGGGATGTGTATGTGTGACTGCGAGGTTATGATATGTGTGGGATGGGGCGGCAGGGAGTAATGGCTCTGATGGCTGTGGGGAAGAAACTGTTTCTCAGTCTGTTTGTTGTAGTCCGTATATTCCTGAACCGCTGGCCTGATGGCAGCGGCACAAACAGTCTGTGACCTGGGTGAAGGAATCCATGGCTATGGATCCAGCTCTCTTCTTGACCGCATATGTAAATAGAGTCCAGGTCTGGGAGGGGGCATCCCACAATGCCTTGTGCTGTTCTCACCACCCGTGTCAGTTGTTTCCTCTCCAGTGCTGTGCAGCTACCGTACCACACAGTCACGTTGAGGCAGAGGACGCTCTCGATCGTAGCCCTGTAAAAGTTCACGAGCAGCCGTGAGGAAAGTCCAGCCCGTCTCAGTTTCCTGAGGGAGAAGAGCCTTTGTTGTGTTTTCTCCACCAAGTGGGAGGTGTTTGTATTCCAGGAGAGGTCAGACGTGATGTGGAGGTCCAGGAACTTGATGTTGTCCACACGCTCCACCACTTCTCCATCTATGAGAAGGGGAGTGTGACCCGTCCTCCTGGACCTTCTGTAGTCCACAATGACCTCCTTGGTTTTCCCTGTGTTCAGCACCAAGTTGTTGGCTGAACACCACTGAGTGAGCTGCTGAATCTCCTCTCTGTAGTGGGTCTCGTTGTTGTCTGAAATGAGACCCACTATTGTTGTGTCGTCCGCGAACTTCACGACTGTGTTGGTGGGGTGGATGGCAACGCAGTCGTGTGTAAACAGGGTGAAGAGTGCTGGGCTGAGCACACAGCCCTGCGGCGTGTGACTATGCTGACTCTTGTCCACAAAACAATTTCATAAAAATCCAAAATGTTTGCAGTAATCAAGATGGTCATTCAAATATTCAGAAGTCCAATGGATGAGATAAAACCTGGACTTTTTGCTTCACCGTATTGAATATTAGAAGATCAAATGAGGCAGTTGTTTCAAATATTAAATAAAAAACAATGCCAACGTAGCGCTCTTCTTTGTTCCCCAGAAGATGCTGGTGCTCCAGAGCTCCTAGACCCTGGAGGACCAGCGATGCCCAACACTCACACCCTGCCCTCCCCGCACGAGTCCTATCACTACGGCCTGGGCTACACGTCCCCCTTTTCCTCCCAGCAACGGCCTCAGCGCCACTCCATGTACGTGAGGCGGGAACGTCACCGACCGCACGGGTCGGAGGGGGTCATGGCGGGCCTGCCGCCACCCGGGCAGACTATACCGACACGAGCCAGCAGCCTCCAGCTCCTCTCCCCACAGCTGCAGCATCGCACCAACCTGAGTGGACATTCAGTGAGCTCGTCGAGAGAGGACTGCACCGACGACATGACGAGGGTTAGTGACCGGCAAGTTCTGGGTGATTTATGGCAGAGGGTGAGGGCATCGACTCTGAGAAAACGCCAACAGAGGAAGTAAAAGATCTTTCATTGTAACAGCATATTTTAAAATTTTTCAGAAAATCAGTGATTTCATAACAAAGACAATTATTTATCCGTTGATATTGGTTCTCCACCAACAATAAGGTTGCAAAACAAAAGGTTGGATTTTCAAAATGTTTTGGTGTGAGATTGTGCTGCTAAAGTAAAAGATGAGTATTTAAAGGTGTTTTGCACATATTTTAGTGTTGGCAAACAATAATCAAAATGTCATCCTTTCTTAAATACATTAATATAAAACACATGTGACATGTTCAAATTTAATGGAAGCTTTTGTATCTTTTGAGAGAGGAAGTCCATGTTGTCCAGCTGCATTTGAAACTCACATCTGCATGAAGTCGGTCGCAATTGGCAGAATGAGAAAAATAATGCAAACATGATTACATTTCTTGAAATGAAGTGATTTCTGCTTATTTGAAACACAGTGCACAGGTGTAAAAAAAAAACTAAAAGTGTTTTTGGTCTTTGAAAGCAAACATGTTTCTGTATGTGTGTGTGTGTGTGTGTGTGCTGCACAAGCTGCTGTGTGTGCGTAGGGACTGTCACTGTCACATTGTCATTGCCTCTGCATCGCTCTGCTTCTCCAGTCTGCTTTGACCAGCAACTGTCCGTCTTCTCAACAGAGTGAACAGCCCCCTAAAGACATGAGCCACCCTTGTGCCCCCATCAAAGACTCTACGAGGGACAACTCGGCTGCTTTTCATACACAGCGCTCTAAAAATGAGGTCCGACCCTCTGATTCCGCCTTACCTCCAAATAGCTCTTCTCACTGTCAGGGTTCATAGGCTTTACCCCTCCCACCGACAGCTTCACTGCACGTTGTCGCTGTTTTAAATGTAGCCTCACTGAAAAGCTCTTAGACTGTCCTGACTGTCTCGTGAGATGTGCCAGTGAAAATGATACTGATAATGAGATTATCAAGGTGAAAGACACTGAAGAAGTTTGTGCGTGCGTGTGTCTTTTCTGCATGGTGTGTGTGTGTGCTTCTTAGGTCGGTATGTATCATGACCCTCACGGTGAGGATGCAGGTTCCTCCAAGGAAAACCGGATGATCTTCACTGAGTCCATGCCTCGGAGAGTAGGCAGCTTCTACAGAGGTAAATCCTGTTGTTACACAAAATGTAGTGCAAGGGAAAAAAACAACATTTAAATATGATTTATATCAATGACAAATGGGGTAAATAAGCACAAATTAGCAAAATGTGCTGTTGCTTTTCCAGCAGCGGCCCAAGGCTCCTCTTTAAAGAGATTTTTTAGTAGTCAGAATCTTGTGACAGTGAAGTGACAGTATTAATTAGCCCTGTAAAATGGCATATTGCAAAATAATAATAAGAAAGACAATCTAAAAGTAAGTTCTGTAAATGGAAAAGTTGAGTTGTAATACTTGAAGCCACAAGTCTTAAGTCTTGGTCTTGTCTTGACTTAGAGACTTAGACTTAGACTTGACTTTATTGATCCCTTGGGAAGACTCCCTCAGGAAATTATAGTTACCAGCAGCTCACAGGCAAAAATGTGGCACACAGTAAGCATACACAAAAGAATACAAAAAAAATACAAATTAAATACAAAACAAAGAATATAAATACAACACAAAAGGAAATTATAGCAATTTGGTGGATAGATTGACCAGTGATATGGTATTGTACTGTATGGTTTGGCCTGATAAATATGGAGTTCACATTTGTAGAAAAACTACTCCTTCTTCCCTCTGTCCTGCGTCACCTCCTTCAGCTGAAAAGTGTATTTTTTTTACAGCAATTTAGAGTGAAACCCCCGACTCCAGTCAAATGTAATCAATAAAGTTTTTTTCATTTGAACTTTACAATGCCGCAACCCGCAGCCCTATGTGCAGAGCATGAGAAGATGAGAGGACTGAGAAAACAGCAGGGAGAAACATTTTCCAGTCCAAATATATGGCTAATTTTCTACCTGCACAACATGCAGAAAGAAAGAAGCCTCAGTGAATGAAGTCCTTCCCCTCAACTCACTCTGCCTGCAGCTAATGGCAAGTCAGATCATGTTTAACTGGACGTTTTCAGGTTGGTCTGTTTAGTTTGGATGCAGGTTAGCTTCCTAACAGGCTTCTAGGTCAGATCTTCTTTAAGTGTTATAGCAATAATCTGGACAATTGTTCCTGATTGGCTGGGTCTCGGTCTAGGATTTGGCCTTTGTCTCCTACAATCTTGGTTTTTACCTCCGTTAAAGTCTTGGTCTGGGTTTGGAACTGCAACACTTCATAAAAATACTTCTCAGATACTTTACATCCAGTTCATTTTAGGTTCCTGGTTAATTATGTTCTGAGTTGTGTACTGGTTTGTATCCATATTCGTATTTATATAGATATATATAAATACGAATATATATATATAAATTTCCCTTCTCACCCACCGCGGGTGGTTCTTATCCTCTGAGCTCGGGTCCTCTACCAGAGGCCTGGGAGCTTGAGGGTTCTGCGCAGTATCTTGGCTGTGCCAAGGACTGCACATTTCTGGACTGAGATGTCTGATGTTGTTCCTGGGATCTGTTGTAGCCACTGCTCCAGTTTGGGGGTTACTGCCCCGAGGGCCCCGATGACCACAGGTACCACTGTGGTCTTCACCTTCCAGGCCCTCTCCAGTTCTTCCCTGAGGCCCTGGTATTTCTCCAGTTTCTCGTGCTCCTTTTTCCTGATGTTGCAATCACTTGGTATTGCTACATCTACCACAACGGCTTTCCTCTGTTGTTTATCCACTACGCCAATGTCTGGTTGGTTCGCCATTACCATTCTGTCTGTCTGGATCTGGAAGTCCCACAGGATCTTAGCTCTGGCGTTCTCCACCACCTTTGGGGGTGTTTCCACTTTGATCTCGGGGTTTCCAGTCCATATTCTGCACAGATGTTTCTGTACACTATGCCTGCCACTTGGTTATGTCGTTCCATGTACGCTTTCCCTGCCAGTATCTTGCACCCTGCTGTGATGTGCTGGACTGTCTCAGGGGCCTCCTTGCACAACCTACACCTTGGGTCTTGTCTGGTGTGGTAGATCTGGGCCTCTATTGCTCTGGTGTTTAGGGCCTGTTCCTGGGCGGCCAGGATGAGGGCCTCTGTGCTGTCCTTGAGTCCAGCTTTTTCCAGCCATTGGTAGGATTTACTGATATCAGCCACTTGGGTTATTTGCTGGTGGTACATCCCATGTAGGGGCTTGTCCTCCCATGATGGTATCTCTGGCACCTCAACCTCCGTTCCCTGTTGTCTGAGACATTCACTGAGCATTGTCTGTTGAGGCTTTGTCCTGATGTATTTATGGATCTTAGTTGTTTCGTCCTGGACAGTGGTTCTCACACTCACTAGTCCTCTGCCTCCGTCCTTGCGGCTCGTGTACAGTCTCAGGGTGCTGGATTTGGGATGGAACCCTCCATGCATGGTTAGTAGCTTTCTAGTCTTAATATCTGTGGCTTTTATTTCCTCCTTTGGCCAGCTAATTATTCCAGCAGGGTATTTGATTACTGGCAGGGCATAGCTGTTTATCGCACGGATTTTGTTCTTGCCATTGAGCTGGCTTCTCAGGACTTGCCTTATTCGTTGGAGGTATTTAGCTGTGGCTCCTTTCCTTGTGGCCTCATCGAGGTTGCCATTTGCTTGTGGTATACCTAGGTACTTGTAACTGTCCTCTATGTCTGCTATTGTTCCTTGTGGGAGTGAGACTCCTTCTGTGTGGATCACCTTCCCCTCTTTGTGATCAGCCGACACACTTCTCTAGTCCGAATGACATCCCAATGTCAGTGCTGTAGATCCTGGTGGTGTGGATCAGTGAGTCGATGTCTCGCTCACTCTTGGCGTACAGCTTGATGTCATCCATGTAGAGGAGGTGACTGATGTTGGCCCCATTTTTGAGTCGGTATCCATAGCCAGTCTTGTTGATAATTTGGCTGAGGGGGTTCAGGCCTATGCAGAACAGTAGCGGGGACAGAGCATCTCCTTGGTATATGCCACATTTGATGGACACTTGTGCAAGTGGTTTGCAGTTGGCTTCAAGGGTGGTTTTCCACCCTTGAAGTTACTCGAGGCTGAGAATCAGATGGCTGATTTTACACACTATTAAAACTACGTCACATAAATGTTTACACTACCGGGCAGTTTCTCCTGTCTGAATCTGTAAGGACAGGGTGAGATGTGGCTTAAAGAAAGAAGAAAAACCAAACATTACTTTTTTTATCCATCTAATAGCTTGAGGATGCTTTCCCTCTACTTCAGAGCTTTCCAGGCCTCATCGAGTTTGCAATGAAGGCTCTCAGAATCCTGAATCCTGTTGATGTTATACATCTCTAAGCATTCAATGATCCAAGTATGCGGCATTGAGTCATAGGCTTTCTTGTAATCAATCCAAGCCATATATATATATATATGTGTGTGTGTGTGTGTGTGTGTGTGTGTGTGTGGTGTGTGTGTGTGTGCGTGTGTGTGTGGGGGGGGGGGGGGGGTGCGTGTGTGTGTGTGTGTGTGTGTGTGTGTGTGTGTGTGTGTGTGTGTGTGTGTGTGTTTGTGTTTTTTGCCATTTAAGTGGAACAGTTATTCCTCAAAACTGTTTTCTAAGTATTTTGGACTCCACAGATGAACCGTTCGCTTCAAACACAAACACGCCTCATTACAGTGTGGAAACACGCACTGTCAGTCAATTTCTTCCCTCCTTGTTTTTCTTTAGTCCCTTCCCCCAGACCGGATAACTCCTCTTCTTTCCACGAAGGTGTTGGTCAGGGAAGAGGGCCTGGGGTACCCGTTGTGACCGGTGATCCAAGCGGCATGGTGAACCACTCCAAACGCCAGACGGCTTTTGATTGGTAGGAATTCATACACTGCCAATGTCTTGTTGTTAAAGCAAATATTGTAGCCGGTTTGCACACAAACCCTGAGAGGCTAAATGTAACTTTCCATTCTTTTACCTGCACCAGCTGCAAAAAAATGTTTGCAATCATCCTGGTCGTTATGTGGAAAAGAGCTGGCAACAGATGCAAAGCACTGATAAATGGAGATGTTTTTCTTTTCTTTCTGTCTGCCATCATCATTACTTAAGATGTATTAGAGTTTTCATTGCTGCTTAGCTCTGCTGAAAGAAAATTAATGAAAACATACCACAGTATACTTTTCTGCAAACTGACATTTATTTGCACTTATTATGATGACAGTAGTACTAGAGAAATACTTTTTTTCATAGGCAAAAAATACAGGTTTTACATTTTTTAAATTATAGAGGCATCCTTTTCAGTTTATTCTTTTTTTAATATATATATATATATGTGCTTTACCAAAGCGAATAAATCTTTGTTGTGATTTATTCCTAAGAGTGTAATTACAGAAGCCTTTTCCACATGTGCTCTGCAGGACTGCTGCAGAAGCAATGGTCATGAATCCTCCAGAGCCCACCAAAGAGAAGCAAAAACAAGGCTTCTTCAAAGCCATTAAAAAGAAAAAGAAGAAGACACAAATAGTAAGATTTGCAATTCTGTCAACCATTACGTCATCCAAAAAAAGACCTGCCACGTTTTTTTTTTATGTGGATTCTGTGTTTTGTTTTTCTCTTACTGCATTTAAGCTCTCAAAAACTGATCTCAGCCATCATCAATGTGTGCAATTCCTGTAAGAATGATGAGTGACATTAATCACTGAGAGTCCCAAATGGTAATTCTGATTTACTATGAAAATGGTATATTGTCTGCAATCATTTTTAATCATAATAATCATAATAATAATAGACTGCATAGGTTGAAAACCAGGGAACTTAATGAAAAGCAATCACTACAAGCGCTCAGATAATCAGACAGTTCTGGTAAAGCTGTGGCTCAGTAAAACACATTGTGGCGTTCAGCCGTGGGACAGAATTAGCTTGTTCTATTTTCTATTGCCGTCTATTTTCATGCGTCATATCTTATTTCTGTCAAGTCCATACGTTTGTTTTTTTTTTGTTTTTGTTTTTTTTCGTTTTCCAACAATTTCTTATAGATGGATGGAAAATCAAAACGTTCTTTGCCATCAAAAAGTAGGGGTTGAAAGAAACTTCCAAACAATGGAATGTTTTTTTTCTATTGTTTTTATCTCTCTAATGAAACTTTTGTGTCAATATTACTTGTGTTTTTTAGTGTCTAATCTTATGCTGCGTTTGCAAGGCTGGTTGTGGATCAGCAGCTGGTTCTTTTACCATTTCTTCTCTATTTGCTGCCAGAAAATTGTGTTGAAAGTTTTGTGGCTGTGCATCTTTCTCTCCACAGACGGACGTGGAGGACGGAAGGAATCCGACCATCAAGAAAAGCCTTTTCCCCCTTTTTAGCTCTAAGAATAGCTTAAAGCACAACTCAGCTGGAAAAATCCTACCTGTAGTTGCCTCGCCTATGGTACAGCATCAGCCTGCGGCACCCTATCCTGCCTCACCAGTAATCTAACTTCAACTCTACAGCTGCATGCTAACTGGCACGGCTCTCACGCCGCAATGACAAGCTTTGAAATCTTCCTCAAAAGTTTCAAATTCCACATTGTGTCCTAGTTTGAGGGGATTTCAAATGATTTCTTTGCAAGCTTAAACCCGTGAGCGGTTCTGGTTTTGTGTGTGCATCCATTTGTCCTGCTGATATGAATGTTAAAATGCCGTTGCACTAATTCATGCTGCAGTGCATTTTGCTTGTGAGGCTGGCACTTTAAAAATCATTGTATCATGATGGTCTTTGACATTTTCAGCAAGATACATCTATGGTCATTCTTTGTAAATTTGTAAGATCTGGGTAGTTTCAATGTACTCTTGTAACGTTTTATCAGACAACATACATACAATACAGTATGTTATGATGTAATGCAATGTGGATTTGGAAAACACACATTTCAATCAATATATTGCAAAACGTACTTTAAGTTTTGGAGTAAAATGCAGAGAAATATTCCCACTCATTGACATCTTTTGCATCCTGTTATGTGAGAGCTGGGAAACTTCAATCGGTGGAGCATATTCAAGATGTGGGGGAAATTAATTGTTTTTCATTTCTGATTTCCTCTTTTAACCACAAATGTGACGTGTAACTGGATTTAGATTCACACGTTTCGCAGTCTGGGTGGTGCGCTGGTTTTCCTCCTAAAGTTTAGCTTTAGTCTAATGTGACCAGAGCATCTTGTGCAACGTGTCGCTGAGTCAACGACGCAGTTTGTGACAAAGTTTACACGGGACTTTTAAGGTTCTTTTTCCTGTCACTTGCCATATAGACCTGATTTGTAAAGTTTGTGAAGCTGTTGTCCTTTCAACCAACATGTCAACTTAGTTGGACGATCAAGTTTAGCTTCTCCACAACTTATTCCCGATTTATTCTTTGCTTTAATTGCACAAAGGTGGAGTCTGACATCTGAAGACGATTGAATCGTATTTAGGGGTGTCAGAGTAAATTTTGCTGTTGCCAGTGACACTGACAGAAAAGTGTTGTTGTCCTGAACAAGATCCATGTTTTTAAAATAATTTACATGTTTTCATAGTGATTAAAGCTAAAATTTAAGAAAGACTGACAGCTAATATAGATTTGATGCATGTATCACAGAATTAGCATGAGTGTGTTTCTTGGTAGTTTCATTTTAGGGACATCCTGTAAACTACTGGTTCCAGTTGAAGGACAATATATATAATGTTACCTAAATGATGATGAAGTGGTTTTTGAACTCCAAGGCCTAATACTGTGTCTTCAGACACATCAATGCGGCCTTTGGATGGAATAATTATCATTTTGCTGTCAAGCTTGAACATTGCACAGAAGGTCTATTTAAGTAATAAGTGGGTCAAAAAGTTTTGACAAGTTTTCATTTGGAATGTGGAGAGAAAGAGCTTGTTTGGCATCTCTGTGACGTGTCTGTTTTCTCAGATAATCTCCCACATCCCATTCAAACGATCATCCAGAAAGGGCTTTGCGTGTGTTTCCAGGGTTACCAACCCTCTGAAACTGTCCTTTTGTGAGCTTACAAGACAATAAGTGGTTTCAAAGACCAGAAACATGAGGCTTGTCAGCTTTCTTAAACCCTGGCAATGAATAGGGAGTTATCACCGATCATCATCATCATCACCTGTTTGCTTTTTTTTTTTTTTTTTTTTGTCAGCTACAAGGATGCATGTTGAACATCACCGGATTGGGGATGGCATCTTATTAAGTTCAATAATATCCCGGCAACACTGCAACAGAGTAAAAAACTATTGATTTTCAGCCCTGATCTTCCTTCTTTGATTTTCAGGTTACTGGGAATGGACAGGAACACCTTTCCCTTCAGAGGAGCTCCAAGTCGTCCTCCCACCACAGCAGCCGACGGAAAAACCGCGAGCGATCCCGGGACAGAGACCGCGACCGGGAACAGAGCAGGGACAGAGACCGAGACAGGGACAGGGAGAGAGACAGAGAGCGGGAGAGAGAGAACAAGAGGGAGAGAGAGAGGGAGAGGGGGAGGGAAAGAGAGAGAGTCACCGATTGGCCACCAGACAAGCCGGTGGACTCCCACTCTCAGGTATGTGTCTTTATCAAAAGGAGTGCTTTACTCCATCTGCAATAAACATTTAATTGAAATTTACTCGGAAATGGAAGCATGTAATATGTCGAGTTGAAATTCGGAAACCGTTTAGTTCTTTTTATTGTGCGCTTATTTTGAATTTCTTCAAAATGTGTCCTTAAAACTTACAGATACCAAAAACTGGAGATGCAGTTTCATGCTAATGCTGAATCACAGCTAAGAACGCTGGTTGGAAAAGAGTACATTTTATAACAAACACATTTTATAACAAACTGTTCAAAGACACAACAGAGCCAAACAGTAAAGTGAAAGAAAAATAAACTCTCTTTTTTTTTGTGAGGAATGAAATGACTCCCTGTTAACTGTGTGATTTTAAGCTGTTCTTTGTTACAAAAGATTGGAAAGGATTTGGAGACGTACTGAACGCCAGCTCCATTCAGCCTGTCAGTCTGCTTTGAAAACAAATATTCTGCTACGGCTGTCTCTGCCTGAGTGGAGAAGGCCAGTGATAAGTAATTTTGATATTCCACCTAGAATATGTGGAAAATGATCAAAAACAAATTTAAATTGGAAATCCTTACTCGATAAATGCTGCGCTGTCATGGCCGAAGAGAAGCAAGTTCGTCTGCGTTTTAGATGTGCGGACGTGTGAAGCCAGTGTCTTGGATGTGCATGCAAATGTAAGGATGTTGTTACTTCTGGTTAGTAATGAAAGAGAAAAACATATGCTAACCGCCAACCCCTGAACGGCTGAAAAAGGTCTTCATGGGACCCAGTTAAACTCTTGATTAAATCAAATTGACATAATCCTAACCTCGTTAGAATTCTGAAATTCTTTTTTTAAGAGTTTTTTTTCCCTTTTATGGTCAAATATATCTTTGTCTAATATTAGCATTTGTGCGATGATCTAGCGAAAGCAGAAGTTTGCAAGGTGATAATAATTTGCAGAACACTGAACGCCGTTTCAATTAGTTTGTTGTGATGGCGAAACCACAACGTCTCTCAAATTGTTTGTCTTTAATATTGTACTTATACTTGTTGGTCGAGCCGTTTGTTAAATCGTCCTTCAACTCAAGCTCTTCTCTTATTCCAGAGCCAACCTCTGAAGTCTCTACGTCGACTACTTCACCTCTCGCCTTCCCCCTCAAACCAAGGGCAGCCTCCTCCGCCACCTCCTCCGGACCTACGCTTCCAAGCCCCCCTCCCCAACCCGCCTCAGTCCTCCTCCAAAGCCGGCTACCCAGAGGGTCGAGGGCACACGGAGAGCAGGGGCCACTCGGGCATGAGCAGCTCAAGCCAGGCGAAGAACCGCAAGGCCAGCTACACCTTACCGGGACAGATCGAATCCAGCTGGCATGTGTCGGCTTTGCAGAGGGTGGAAGGCGCTCAGTTTACTCCAGAACAGCTGGGCATCAAGCCGGGTCAGAACGGACCTACTTTCACCCGAGCGTCCCGCACCAGGATGCCAAATCTCAACGATCTGAAGGAGACGGCCCTGTAACATCCCCCAGCCTCTCTGACGTGTCTCCGTCCTTGGAGCCTGGCCACAGACATCGTGGCACCCTGGTAAAAGTTCACAGAAATATAGTCATCTGTTGATTCTCGTGTCTCTGAAATCTACAAAGACCGAACAGGCCAGACACCAGTAAGGTGGGACGTGACTTAAGACAAGGAGGTCCCAGTGTCTTCTCTGGACGTCGGCACCACGTCAGCTTCTTCTGCTCACATCAGAGCAAGCAGATCTTTCCTGTCAAGGAGACACTGCCTGCGTGGCCTCTCTGCCGCCATCTTCTGCTTACAGAGCGCTACTGCAACGGTTGAGAAGCCGCTGTGGCATCGGTGGCCAATAAACTTAAAGGTTTTTCAAGCACTGATATTTGATAACAAAAAAAGAGAGAAAGATTTATATCAATATTATTTATTAAATATTTATTTGTTTTAAATTCAAGGATATAAGCTATAAATGACACAGTATGTAGGTTATATGGGAATAATATTTAAAAAAAATGTAGAATTAAATGTGTAATTGCAAGAGCTTTAGTTTCGACACAGAGAAATGAATAGATATATATATGTGTTGATAATAATGTCAAAAGGAGTATTTAATAATGGTGAATGTCTTTTTATGTTGAATATGATGATGTTAACATATGTTATTCTATTTTTACCCATTTTTATTTCATCAAATTGTAAACAAAGAGAAAAAGAAAAACTACTGACAAGTGAAAAACGTCTGACTTTAGATGTAGTACAGATACGACCGTCACCTTCATAACATTAGTTGTGAGGTTGTGTGATAATTCGGGACATTTGTAGACATTGTTCGTTAGGAGACCAACCAGAGGGTGACAGCTTGACGTGCACTGGAAGTAACAAGATCAAAAGTGATGCTGCCTCGGTAGGAAGAAAATGCCCCGTTTTTGTGGCATATAAATTGACCATAGTAAGTCGTTTCAAACTATTTCCACCTTCAATTTGATATATATCCTAATACAGTTCAATCGAAAACCAAACAGTAAAAACCTGCTCATGGACGTGTGTGTTCAGTTGGAGTCATACTTAGCTAAGGCACCTTTTTTTTATTGAGTTTCAGCGTTTTGTCTAGTGTGAGTATATAACGACAGCACATCTTACCAAGGTCGTATTTGCTAAATCGAAATGGGAAGGGTTGTAAATGTAATTAATTCCAGGGTTTCCCCCAGAAAACGTGCAAAGCCCAGAGCTCTGGACGCTCGGGCCGGCCGTCATCCGGCCAGCCGTCCGGTTTTTGAGCTAAAAAAAATTTTTAAGTTGACATGAAATTTGAAAATTTAACTTGATAGTTATTGGAAGACTGGAGGATTAATACCTAAACTCTGAAGTCTTAAAATAAGGTAAATGATTGTGGAAAACCCTGCAATCAAAATTTCAGGGTCTTTTTTTAAAAGTTTTCAGCAAACACTTGAATGTTTTAGGTCTAAACTAGCTGGTATTTGGACCTGGAAGCAAAGCCGGAAATGAAATCATGAGTTCCAGCTTGAAAAAAGTAAGCCCACAACATGATGCTGCCAACACTCTGCTTCACTGTGAGTGTGGTGTCATTTTGTTCTTGTGTTGAACATGACAAGTGTTTGCTGAGAAATAGACAAAAGAGAGTAAAGCTGCAAATGCTGAAACTGAATAAGAAAGTGGTTCCAAAAAAGTTGAGTTTGTCGATTATGACAGATTTTTCTTTTTTTTCTTCTTCTTCTTTTTCTCTCTTTGACTTATTGAATTGTACATATCACAATGAAGGTGAAATGCTATTTTTTACGATTATTTATGGTCAGAATATTTTTTACACCACCAACTCATGTCCTACTTCTGGTGATACTGTTTTTTAAACGTGCCCTAATTTTCTGTCTTTTATCAAACAACAAACAGCTCTCCAGCTTCATGCTGCCATTTTGGGTTTGTCTACAACCTTCCCATGAGGCGACAGGCGTCTTTGCTCATGTTAACCTCTGGAACATGTGACTTATAACTCTGAAGATTGTTTCAAAAAGGTATACCTTACTTACAGCCATTAAGATCTTACAGGATAAGTCTGGGTATAGTTTATAGTTTAATACTGAATTCTTGAAATCCAAAACTTTGTAACCCTGTCATTGTTATATATATATATATATATATATATATATATATTATATATATATATATATATATATATATATATATAATATATATATATATATATGTATATATATATATATATATGTATATATATATATATAGAGAGAGAGAGAGAGAGAGAGAGAGAGAGAGAAAGTAAAAAGTAAGAAAGAGAAATTAGTTTCATATTCACAGGTGAAGAACTTCAAAAATAAAGCTTAAAATATTTTACTATAACAGTCGAGCCAACTTCTAATGAAGCAAACACTACAATCTTTGTAGCTTTGCTTAGTTTTAGGACTGGATTTTACTCTCGAAACTGGTTACAAAAAATGATCCCAGACTTATTCTGTAATCTATGTTTACATCTTCTGTGTGCATTTTAAAGCTCGTGCCATCATCTTTTTGTAAATGCCTCTTTTGTAAACAATTTTAAACATCTGAACTTTTAATTCCCTGTTTGCATTACTTTTAACATCAGCAGTCATGATCAGGGATGAATTCACTCGAAACTTGATTATTTAAAATGATAATAATAATCAAGCAAAAGATCAGCTTATCTTGTGACATGTGGATGGTTAAAAAAAAGATAACACTTTGAGGCCTGTGTGAAGTTATAATGCAATGTTTCCTCTAAGCTCTGACAGTGTTCCCCGTTCCTTCCTCCTTTAAAATATTAGACTCATTACACGTTTCATTCAAAGATGGACATGAAGATCACGTCTACCAGAATGCAGCTTCAATTTAATGGAGAACCAATTGACAACATGGCTGATAGAAAGCAATAACATCAAGAAACAATCTCAAAGTAATGTGGGTTGGTCACATTTAAAAATTAAATTGAAGCAGAGACGACTTCCTGCAGTATGTTGGGAAGCAGGGAAGTGAAGATAGTTCCATCATTCTGCAATATTTTCCCAGTGCTACTGTATCTCACCCTGAGCTTGGCTCATATCAAACACAGTGAAACTGTCCCATAAAGCTGTGCAACTGTGCAAACACTTAGTGCTAATTATTGTAAATGACTGCTGGTGTGGGTTTGTTTATGTCCTGTGTGGACAGAGGGGTGACAAAGCTTGCCTTGCCAGTGACCCGAAGCCTTACAGTCAGATCACTGACTCAACAGTTCTTGGTACAAAAGGCTCCAGTCACTCAAACATGGGAAGATGACGTTCTGTTCCCAAATATGAATGTGTTTCCTAAAACATCTTCTGTTTTATTTTCTGTTTTTCCATGAGCTATTTTCCACCTCTGACAGGGTGTAAATACAAATAGCAGAGTGTATCTATGCTGACCATTCTAATTAAAAAAATATGATAGGGTCTCATAATAAATACCGACTGTACATTTTTTGCACGAGTCATATCTTTTGTTCCACAGACACAACATTAAAAAAAAGACTAGACACAACATATGTGTGGGTTTAATCTAGGAAAACAATTTAAAGGTACAGTAAAGGACACATCTTCGATTTGGGAGGGCATCCCAAAGCATCATGGGAAAAGAACGGGACGTTTTATCACAAACACAACACGGCAACAGTGAAGCTACCCGGGAAAAGAACTAACAAAAACTAAGTTAACAAGAAGGAAAGGAGAAGGTATTTAAATGGAAAGCAGCCCTATGTAAACCTACTGAATGTTACTGTTTGCATTCCATGGAGCATAAAGTCACTCGGGATAACAAGTTAAATATTGATCACTTTCAGGAATCATTGAAATTGTGGTTTAAATCACAGGTTTCAAAAGGTTTGAGACGAAGCAAATGAAAATATGCTTGTAGTAAAATGTAGATTTGATCTGTTTTTGTAAACCAACAATGTCTTCACACTAAACAGCTCTCTGCCGCAGGAGCTTTTGCATTTGTTCCTTAGAGCTAAACAAAAATGAAAACTTGGCCTCTGGATCATTCTTATTGTTTGCATGTCGGCTGTGTGCATTCACATCTCATTACTTATGGGTTGTACCGCATTGTTCTGTGCAGCAATGAGCCCAGTTTGCCAATCACAGAGAAACAAACTGTACAGTAAGCGCTTGTGACATCACTCTTTCAGAAAATAAATACTTAAAATAGCTCACATTCATTTTCAGAAGATCTTTAATTTAAGACAAAGTGCACAAGGAAACCGATCACCTTTTGGAAAAGACATTAATTAATTTTCCTTTTTTATGGAAAGAATGAAATTAAATTATCTCGCTAATCTGGATTCAAGACCAGAAAGAGTTTTGATTTTTGTACCTATGCGAGATATTTTTCATAATGTAACATATTTAACTAATGAATAGACTTGGTGTGTATTTCATGGACTGTCTGGTTCCTTCACACAACACCACAAACCAGTGGCAACGAACCCCTCATAGCAACGCTGCCTCTTCTCCTCAGCCACTAATTATTGCTTTGAATTTATGCCATTTCATTGCAAACCGAGCCACCCTTTGAGAACTCTTCAAACCGGAGCCCCGGCGAGAGAGATTGGTGTAGCACAGACAAAGCAGAGCGGACTGAATGAAAGCACACTGCACATATCAAACAAACCTAGTTTAATGGAAGCACGTCGGATGCAAAAACGGTTTGAGGTCGTGAATATTTCAGGGTCAATTT
The DNA here is from genome assembly GCF_027474105.1 of Poeciliopsis prolifica. Classification (NCBI taxonomy): domain Eukaryota; kingdom Metazoa; phylum Chordata; class Actinopteri; order Cyprinodontiformes; family Poeciliidae; genus Poeciliopsis; species Poeciliopsis prolifica. The sequence goes on from NW_026562396.1 coordinate 4,371,022, forward strand.
GTTTTCCTGGAGATCTGTGAATACATAATCAAATGCCACGCAGGGGTCTGGGACAATGCTTTGAGGGATGCGAGGAGGAGAGATTCACATGCACTTCTTCATGCAGAGCAGCAACTCCACGCGCAGAGCAATGCGAGTGTGCCATCCGAGGGGGAGAATGCGGATGAAGCGAGCCACGATGGGCGGCCTGAGGAGGTTCTGGACGGATGATGAGCGGTCAGAGTTTCCATAAAACACCTGAGGAAGGAAGGTAATGGTAAGATGTGATCAGAGAAGAAAGGAAGAGCAGTGAAGGATTGACTGGATAAACCGACAGCTCAGACATTTTTAAGTGAGGTTCTTTTAAGGTATTATCGGTAACATCTCCCTTACCCAAAGTACAAAGGTGTCAAATCGCAGTGAGTTTGTAGACAAGAGTAAATCCTCAGAGTGGTGGAAGGCTTAAGGTGGGTCAGAAAGACCCACATTTTACCTGACTGCAGCTTTTGAAGAACAGGCTGGATGTACGACTGAAGCCTGTCACAGTTATCAGAGTCAAACCAACACATTAACCATCATAATCACTGTTCAGTTGAGAGAAAAAAACCCACACCAACTTATAAAAGGGGAGATGGTTAATATAAAATAATATGTCACTGGATCCAGAAGTAATAATAATAATCAGTAGAAAAACCTTTAAACTCTTTTCATAATTGATAAACTGCTTTTTGCAGATTCCCACTGGTCCTGGTGAACCCTGTCCCTGACATTAATGTTACTTTCATTTAGAACAAATTATGTTTGTAAGCCTTGAATGTTGCTACAAAACTAAACCTAGCAGGTGTGTGTTTAGTTTTGTGCTTGAATGTAGCGAGAAACTTGCTAAAAGTATTGAGAATGCGATTTCGTAAGAGTCTGAAAGCAGTTAATTGGTGTACTTTAGATTCTTATTTAAAAAAGAAAAGTTGGTATGTCTGTCAACTGCTAACTTGTTACATTATTTTTGGAAACATTTAAAATTGCTAAATAAAATTATGTTCCAAAAGCAAAATTACAGCATCAATGTCACCAAAAACGACACGGTTTCAAACAAACATTGTAGATTATTTTTGTCCAGGATGTTGTCGCTCTACTGACCCTGTTGTTCCCAGTTTGGTCTTTGTAATAAATCCAGTTGAGCTTCTCGTCTGTGCGGTACTGGACGCTGTACTTGGTGACCCACTCGTCGGCATCACAGCGGCCCTGAGAGAGGATCCCCGAAACCACCATCACCTCCTTCAGGTCGATCTGGAGCCACTGACTGTTGTCCTGGAATTTGGACAGCCAAGCACACCTTGGAGAAGAAACGGGGATGTGAAAACAAAACCCAAACGTGATCGCCAGGCCGCTTCATTATAAGAGAACGAAACTTTGTCGAATCATATTTATTTTTTTAGGTTTGGAGGAAAAGGAGAAGCTGTTCAAATGTCTTCATTAATATCAATAGAATGTTATATTTATTAAAGAATGAGGACTTAATTTAGCAGAAATCAAATTGATAAAATAAACAATGAGGCTCTCAGTGTTGTTCATACTTCCATGTTATGAACAAAGGGACATATTGCACGACCTTGACCGGTTGTGTGAGCCATATTGTGTTTCTTCTTACTGTTCCACACAGATTGTAAGAACATAGTTTTTGTTTTTTCCATTATGTTGGCACAAAACTCAGCAATATGTGGTAAAATGGAAACAGACTATAAAAACATGCAGATATTTAAATGTTATGATCACACTGTGCTGTGAAAAGGTTTTTGTTTCATTGTAGGGCCTTTCTATGTTTTTGCAACATGTGCTTCAGACTATCAAATTTCAATACATGACAAAAGATGACAAAAAATAAACAGTTTTCAAATTATGTGTTCTTTGATCAAGAATACAAAATAATGTATCCGGCTCTTTGTGAAACCGTAACTTCCACCTTATTAAAATATGAACTAACAGACTGCATTTCCTTGTTTAGGCCAGATTACTGCTAAAACAGTGAACTTAAGAGACCACTCAATCAGAAACCTCTCAGAAAGTTATTTACATCACTGCATGGCTGTAGTAATGCAAATATATTGTTTCTGTTGTTTTAAATAAATTCAAATTTCACTTTGACTTACCCGAAGCCTTGGCTGTTGAGCCTGGCTTTGCTCGGGAGCCATGAGGAGAACCAGCCGGTGTACTGCTCCTGGTTAGAGCAGGTGACTTGGTCTGGACTCACAGATCCTGCCTCGAATCCAAGAGGCCTGTGATACGGACACTCTGCAAGTCAAGCAAAGTTGACCAATTTAGATGCTTTTTATTGTCGCCATTTGTTTGGGAAGAAGTGAACAGATGGAGCTCATTGAGAGGAGGACATGAACAGGAGCAGTAAGCCACTGACGTTTTGACCACCAAATGGTCACCGCAAAAGCCTCTTTGGATTTCTAGTCTTCATCCTTTCCGCTTTGCCCTCCGCCCCCTCCAACACGGAAGACCCCAGCTGCGTGCAGCCGCAACATGACCCACATTTCTTCCTAAAAGCCAACAGCTTAATTCTTCACAGTGAGAGCTCAGTGATGTCCATTAGGACGGCAGGAGAGCAGATGGCCATCCACTCCTCTTGACTGTGGCTCCATGTTGCCCCGGTGCTGCAAGCTCTCCCTTTCTCTAAGCCGGGTTCAGAAATTTCACTACAAGCATATGAACGAGGGAGAAGATGGAGGTGAGTGAGAGCCGATTTGTTGATACATGCAATAAGACCTGGCTCTTCTGTTTACCGCTGCTTCAAGACTGTCAGGGGAAGGGATGCATTCGCTGTAATCCCGGCATTACGACGTTCACAGCAGAGCTTCTGTTTGAGTCAGGAGATAAGTGTTTGCATAACAATGACTCAAATGCCTCTGTAGTCCTCCCTTTGTAAATTATAAATGTTCGGATGGTTGAAATAATAGAAATTCCTGGTGGTGAGACACAGAGGGGGGAGGCAAAATGCCGACTGCAGCACAAAGTGCTCATTCAGGCCCGTCATTCATCATCGCAGGGTCTGTGTTGTACTAATAGCTAGTTTCTGTTATTCTGTGATTGGTGCAGTCTAACAGGAGCTGCATCATGTTCTGGCAGGATGATTATCTGCTGAACTTGTGTGTCTTTGCTGTCACCGGTTGCCATGCAATTTGTGGCTCAGATGACGCTCGCTTATTCACTTGTATCACTTGTAATCAGTGTTGATCTCTTCTGCAAGTCTGCCATGGTTTAAATCTGATCAGGCTCACCGTGGCTGCCTTCACCGGGTTGGAGCGGCTGCCTCTGGTTATTAACAGAGGAGATAAAACAAACTATTTCTTGTGGATTTAATGTTTGGTAAGAGCTTAGACCAAAGATGTCATTGGACGTTTTCATGTCTCAAGTTTCCAGGTTTTACCCTTCTGTTCTTTTCATGGCTCTGTCGTCACGTAACGTCGTCACCTTCTCAGAGGATACCCAGTGGAGCATGTCCACCCTGTGGTGTTAAATCTGGACTCTGACTCTTTCATGCCCAATGCATTGTCTCTCTGCGTATAAACAAACGTAATGGTTCTTTATAGGAAATCTGAGGATTTAGTTTTAATGACTTCACATATGGATTTCATCAAATAATAGACTTCCAGGCGTTAAATAGTTTATAACAATCCAGGCAGGGAGAGAATAATTTTTCAATAAGTCCAGTATGAGATTTCACAAAAAAAAAAAAAAAAACATTTGCAGAATCACTTTAAACAGAACATGTTTGCTCAGAGCGATAGAGAAGTGCAAGCATGTGTGCTGAGGCATTTACCTGGCATGCAATCCACTCCTTTCACCATAGAGCCAGACCCCATGATGGAAAACTCTGTTGGAGATTCGGCTCCATCGCAGTCACATTTGCAAGACTTGGTGGTCCATGCCTCAGAAGCGGCAGTCTGATTCCAAAAATAAAAAAATTAAAAATGCAGCGGCATTTGAAAAATTCAACATGTTTTTGTTTGCATGATTGAAAAAGGTTGCAATATTGTTATTATCTTAGGGGTTTTCATACCTCTTGAGCATGAATCCTGAGGAGCACTGTCCAACCAGATGGTCAGAGAAGAGGAGAGGGTGAGGGGGGGGCAGCCAACACAGGAGAGAGAAGAACAAGAAGATGCTAAGGACACGACAAACACCCACTCTGTTGATGAAATCTGTTAATTTGACCACATTAAACAAATGTAAACAAATAACAGAATGAAACTTTCAAACTTAGACATACGTCCTGCTGGATTCCTCAACAGAAAGAGTCATTCTGACATCAGCTTTCTAAAACTTCAGATTAGGTTTCTGAGCAGGTGAGGACAGATTGAGTTGCTGCCATTGAAATCGTACCGTCAGTTCCTAGAAGAAGTAGAGCGAGCAGAGAGTGCTGCACGATGAGCGCCATCTTCCAACCCGCTTCCACACCAGACTGGACTCACAAATGAGTGAGCAGCAGGGACAAGAGAGACTGGATTACAGTAATCCACAGGACGTTAATGGCCCTACCTAATACCATCCTTATCTGACAAAGCCCCTCCTACAGCCGGTAACGCACCATCATGACAGCCATCAGCAGGTTCAAAATCGCTGGAAGTCATTGGGACGGCACAAGGGTCAGCTCAGAAATCCTACACACACACACACACACACACACACACACACACACACACACCCACACACACCCACACACACCCAAATGTGTGTGTGTGAGGCTTGTGTGTATGTCAGATGCTTATGATGACCTTCAGCAAGTTGTCTTTCCCACATCTAGACACCAAAAAAGTGGCAAGTGGGTGAGTATGTATATAAATAGCCTAACAGGAGGGATAAAGAAAAAAAATGGATTTTTCTGTTTTCCACTTTGTTGTTAAACTATTAATAAGTCAAGGACATGGAAAGTATGCATCCCACTCCGCATTAACTTTTAAGAGATCGACAGTCATAAAGCAAAGCGCAGCTCTAAATTATGTGACCACATGTTGTTATTTCTATTTGAGCCAGATTTTTCCCTCCTGCAGAAAGCTCCTGATCCCCCACTGAGGACTTTACAGCCAGGTGGGTGAAAGTAATTGAGCCTGATTAAGCAAAGCTGTTTTCAATTTGCGTTCATTAAAACCTCCTATTCAGTACTAACACAGCTCGTCTGATTTTCTTGGGAGCAGAGTAAAGGGCTGCTCTAGCGGCTTTATTTTTATATATGTATATAAATTGGATGCCTGTTTTTGACTGAACACAACAAAATGAAGGCACCTGTTCAAGCAGCTCACTGGATTCCTGCAAAGAAAACCAGGCGAGTTCGAGATCACTCCAAATTCATCTACAAAACTCATAAAGAGGTCAGAGCTGCTGTTGTGTCTAAGAACTGTATATATAAGACTGTTTTGGATGACACATTTTTATCCTGCGCATAAAGATCATCTTCCAAATCCTTGGGCTTAACTTCTTTTTTTTTTTTCTTTTTTTTTATGTGTCTAACCTTAACAGGTTAATTGTGCAAAAACAGAAATTCCAGCTTTCCTGTCCAGTCGGCATCTCTGTTTCCCCAGACCTCTCCTGCTCAGACTGGTCAGCTCTGAAGCATCTCGGCTGTCGAAGAGCAACAGACTGAAACTCATCACTCTGCAGGAGGTTGACGCTGCGATCGCGATCTTAAAAAAGATGACTCGTACAAGAGCTGCTGCGTGAACTGTTGGACTCTTCTCGTGGTATTAATAAAAGCAAAACATTTTTAAACTGTGGTGCTTCTGTCTCGGTTTGTAGGTATGTAGAATCTAGTGACATCTTGCTGTAAAGAAGGGAACAATTCGCATAACTACTTCTTGTCAGGACAAACAAGAGCCACTTGGTGTAATTTGATTGGGTAGATCTTTGACAGGATGACTGCTGACTCGCATAAAAACATTTTGAAAATTTAATGGTTGAGGATGAAGTAGAGATGATTTCAGGTGAAACAGTAAAACTGTTTGGCAACAAGACAAATCTTGCAAACCAGCCTCGGTCGTATTTGCATTGCAATGATGCTCAAGTCCTGTAAGCTTTCATTCTGCAGTTTTTTTTGGTCATCAAGTCCTGCAGAGATAACCACACCATTTACTTCAAGTATTTGAGGAATGTGCTAAAACCAGCAGGATAGGAGGACTGGGGTGTATTTGTCCCTATGCTGATCTCACCACTGATGCATTCTCATGTTGGAAATTTGTATTTGTTTGAATCTTGAATTTACCCTGAAAACCTTCAGCTTTTGTTCCATTTAAAAGGTTGTTTTTGGCAACTGAACTTGCTGTACCTAAGGTCTATTTAAGAAAAAAAGCATTTTAAACATTTTCTTCAAATGTTCCCTCAGAAATGATGCAATTCTTCCCAGAATTATTTAAAGCCTTTCACATTCTTGGAAGGCTTCAAATTTCAGAAAAACTGAATTATTTCTGGACTTGAATCCCTTTGAAATGTCATTTTAAATGTTGGGTTTTATGGGTAACACAGTTCACTATTGAGTTTATTAAAACGTGGCAATTGTTCCTAGTCCCCATTAAAGAACTTCAATTATTACTCAAGATGTAAACGAGATATATTCTCAAAGGTGTGAATTTCAGCAATGCCCCTTTAAACTGAGCATCACTGCTGAGGTGAACTTAACCTTTGATCTGTGGTTGATTTGCTTTACTACATGTTTTGACATAGATTTACTATTTTACAGTTATTTTATCTTTAAACTTTATGCCACTTAGCTTTACTCACTTTTATAATTTTACATAATGTTTAAAGAATTAAAACCCATAAGAATTTCAGATGCATCCGCGTACACTGAGCATAATGTCAGGGACCATTTGTAATGCAGGTTTGTGACTTTTACGCCACAGTGGATGGTTCCGTGCGCGCTGCTCCTCCTCTCTTGCCTCCGCAGCTTCCCTGGGAAAAGCTGCGACCTCTTCCTCGCGTTTGAATGGCCAGCTCCACCGTTCTGGGAGAGGACGCGGAGCTGGAACCTTTCCGCGGCGCCTTCGACGCACATTTTTACGCATGAGTCGACGCGCTCCCGTCATTCCAGGCGCACCGAGCGGATTTCAGCCTCTGGTGAGACTTAACGACTTGCTGTTAACGGAGCAGCAAGAGGAGACGGTTAATGCGACTGTTTCCATAACTGCATGTTTTCTGTGTGCAACGTGGTGATGCGTGTGAAGCACTGACTGTTAGCAGCAAGGGCGTCGCTAAGATTTTGTAAGACGGGGGGCCTCAGCTCAGACAGAAACATTTCATTATTTTATAAAAAAAAAAAAAAAAACATTGCGAACACTTTATGGCCAAAAAGTGTTTAATGCATTATGCCAGATACTTCCTTAAATTGCCTTTTTAAGTTTGACTGAAAAGATGAGAAATGTTGGAACAATAATTGTCATTAGCTACATGCTGCCATCCAAAGGAATCCCATAATGCTTGGAAAAGAGTGACTGATGTGAACCCTGGACCTCCCTGCTGAGCATCATGGGATGTGGCACTTCTGTTGCTACTGAAACGCAAGTAAAGCAACTGGAAACAGGTAAAAGTACACACACACATATAATTTATATATTTTATATATATATATATATATATATATAATATATTATATATATATATATATATATATATATATTAATATATATATATATATATAATTATATATATATATATATATATATATATATATATATATATATATAATTATATATATATATATATATATATATATATATATATATATATATATATATATATATATATATATATAGGTGGGTGGGTGGGTGTGTGTGTGTGTGTGTGTAGGGGCAGGAACAGATATTGTATTCATTTGAACTTACAAATTAGGAGTATGTCAAAAATTGTTGAATAAGTTGCATGCAAACAAAGCAAACAGCCCAATTTACAAAGCCTAATATTGTATGTTATACATAAAACAAAGGATAAAGATTTAATAGAAGCTAAAATAATATGTGAACTTCTAAAGGAAAATCTAAAATATGATTAAAACAACTCAGAACAGTATAGAAAGCACCTCAAATGAAATAGGAATATACTTTATTGCCCCAGTTGATAAATCCAGGTGGTCATATTTAAAAGACAATGCAGTGGATGCACTGTCTTTTAAATCAATAGGTTGTTTACTCTTCTGCTGTTATTACTCATTTGTTCTCTTTTGATGTAGAACCAATAATCTAAATCTCTCACTTCATTTAAGAGCTTGTTTTGGTTTCTTTTGCTTAACCCTATTTTAAATAGCACTTCTTAAAATAGGGATTAACCGTACCAGTGTGCTGTTCCATGTGGTTTGCTCCATGCTGTTTGCTGTTTTCTGTCACTGTGTTTGCTCACATGTTGCAAACATACACACACACATATGTTTGACAGATAGTCGCATTTTCTCTTCCCAGCTTGTCTTTTCTCCTCTCTTTAATGAGAGTCGTTGCTCCCCAAAGCTTGCTTAATTCGTTCAGTTTTTTTCCAGTCCCACCGTTGCCCATGACTTCCCTTGTGTCTTGTTATCGCTCTTACTGTGTTTGCGTGCGTGTGTGTCTCCATGTGTGTCTGTGTTTGCACATGACTTCATTCATTTACCAGCTTCTCGTGCTGACGCGTGTTTCCTCTCACAGATGAAGCCGTTAAAAGCCCCAGCCCGGCTCTCAGTAAGACCTTTTTAAGTCTTTGACTCTCCTCTCTGTACATGGATGCATGCGTGTGGTACCGTGCAATAGAAAAATATCCTTTGCGCATTCTGAACTACTGTGTGTCTTATTGGGATTTTGTCTGATGGATCAAAACAAAGTTGTAAAAGAGATAGAAAAGGTTGATATGACAGTGGCACATAGTAGTAAGAGTGTCATGCTGTGGGAATGCTTTCTTCAGCAAGAACAGTGAAAGATGGGTGATGATAAGCAGGACAATACTGTAAACTCTCAATGTACACTTTTATGTTGCAATGTGATAAAAAAAAAAACATCTAAAGGGGTATTAATAATTTTTTGCCAAGATTAGTAGTCCAGAGGTTTGTAACATGCTTCTAACTTGCACGGTAGTATAAAGCCAATGGGAACTAATTTATATCATTTGCCATGTGGCTGAGCAAACTATTCCACTTCTCTTTGCTTTATAAAGTCCAATGTCTGATACTCTCCTGCAGCAATGAAGGCAGCAGTTTTGATCCAGCGATGGTACCGGCGCTACATGGCCCGACTGGAGATCCGAAGGCGGTACACGTGGAACATCTTTCAGTCCATCGAATATGCCGGAGAACAGGACCAGCTGCAGGTCTCTCCGTCCCTCTGTTACCTGCATGTGAATGGTGTTTACACAGAAGCCACCATAAACCTCTCATGCTCTTTTGTCTTCATCTCTCCAGCTGTCCAGTTTCTTCACTTACATGCTGGACAATTTCACCCACCTTAACGGAAACGGACCTGGTGAGACTAAAACGGTGCTGACATTCAGATTTCTTTGTTTTCAGTAAATGCTAGATGACTCCTGTCATGAATCATGACTTCCCTTTCAATCCCATCAGTGGCTAAATTTGGTAAGGTTCAATTTTACACTCTAATTATAGCTCCAAACATGTTGTTTACAATTTAGTGTGGTCTGTTATTCAAAACTACTTCAGGCCTCGGTAAGTGGTGACATTTCAGTGTTTGTTAGTCATCAACTGGAGCTAAGTTGTTGAGAAATAAATATAATTTCACATAATGAGCACAATTTTTGTGAAACAACTATGTTTTGGTCTAAGTAAGAAAGCCCAACGTACATCCTGTTGCTTAGTAACAATCATGAATGTGGAGGCTAACGTGTTGGTGTGTAGCTGTCGCAGTGTGTGTGTGTGTGTGTGTGCGTGTGTGTGTTTATTGCTGCGCATCCAGCTGAAAAGCAATGTGCTTCATCAACGAGCTGGGCCGTAGCTCATCCTCACGGCCGATTCTCTCCTGCATGTCGTCTTTCATTGGTTTTATATTCAGCCATCATGCAGACAGGACGGTCATTGTGTGCCGCGGACATCTGTGTTTTTTGTTTGCGTGCGCGAGAGGCAGAGGGCAGAACAAAGGGGATTTAATGGACAGCAGACAATAGCCCCTACCAAGGTGGCCTGTAGGTAGATGTCTGCTTTTTGCTTGCATAAATTAGAGGTTGTTATGTTTTTGTATTTGCATGTCGGAGTGCTCTCATGTCATATAGAGCTGAAAGTGATACAGTGGAACAATAGTTACAGGAAGATACCTCGAATTAATGTCTGTGTTGGGAATATTTTCATTTCACAATTTGTCTGATTATAATCAATGCACCTCTGACCCATTCAGACTCAGAATCTATTATGCAGGGCTCTAATTTTGGTTCCGGTCATGCAAGTGGTCTTCATCATTACACTGTACTTTACAGTGACTTTGTACTTTCTGAGCTTTGAGGTAGCTGTTTGAAAAAAAGGCCTGGGTTCTCGGACAATTAAGAACCACTGAAAAGAGTTTTTCAGCTTGTGAACATGTCATCTGCTCCAGACTTGATCTCCCAGCTGCTGGATCCCGTCATCGACCCCTGGTTAGACAGAGAGACCTGCTACAAAACAATCCCCATCCCAGAGTCTTACACCGGACCTCGTATTTTGTTTCCTCTGTCCGTCTCTGATACAAACGCCCTCCTGAGTGCTTTTAAAGAGCAGCAGGTACCGATGTGACCGTTCGTTTCGTCCTGATGCAACAATAAATGCGTCTTGAACATGGTGGACCTGTGTTTCCCTGCAGACTCTACATGCCAGGTATGTCCTGCAGCTGCTGTATGAGAGCAAAAAGCTCCTCAAGCAGATGCCAAATATTGTCCAGGTGTCAACGTCCTACGCCAAGGAGATCACCATATGCGGTGAGGAGTCTCAGTTTCAGATCTCCTCCTTAACAATTCGATCTAGCATTGTCCTTTCTCTGAACACTAAGGCAAACCTGAAAAAGTTTTTTCATTCTGATGCTGTCAACATGTTAGGTCAGTAAACGCATCAGTAAATGACCGCTGCTGCCTTTAAATGTGTCATAACTACTGCTGCCTGTATCTTAATAGCAGCGCTGGAAGATATTTGCACACTGATCAGGCACTTGACTTCTCCTCCACAGCTGCCTCCTCACACCAACTTGCATCTCATTAAACTCAAGAAAACCTGTGATGAAAGCAAAGAACACACTGTTTGTGTTGAGGTGGTGCCAATTGGAGATGTTTCCATAGAAGTTGCACTTTAAGCCATTTAATTGTATTTAGATTTTGATATCTTTTGGACATGTTCCTCATCCAATGTGGAAACAACTCTGAGATTATCGTCCCACTAAAGCAGTTCAATTGTTTCCATGTCTCAAACATCTTTTTCTCGCTTTGACATTAACTTGAAGAATATAAAGTTGTTTCCACATTTTGATTTGTGAGTACAACCCAGAAAGTCAACTAAATTGATTTCAGATGTCCTGGCAGAATTATAACTGCGGTTTTCCGAAAACGAAGTGCCTAGGTATAACAAGCAATGCATTAGCAGGGGAACAATAGGCCTGTTTGTATATTTCAGGCTGTTTAAGGAAAATTTGGAAAATGCCCATTTAATTCTTGTTTTGAAAAAAAAGAATTTTTGTATTTTTTTGGGGAACAAGAACAAGTCAAAGAAATTCAAAATAATCCAGCAATCCTGGATTACACAAGGTACAAAAGTGTGTCTACTCTTTTACCCAGAGTTGTGTGTCCATGTCAGAATTAGTGATTTTTGTTTTCATTTTTCGTTTGGGTTTTTTGTCGCAGGTGATCTCCATGGCCGGCTGGATGACTTACTTCTGATATTCTATAAGGTACCCTAAAGCAGAAATGTCTATAAACAGAAATGTCTTTGTTTGTAGACATATACAACAGAACTTATAAAAAAATAAATAAATACATTTAAACGTTTGTGCTGGTCAAAATGTAGTAAATTTTTTTTTTCTTGATTTCTAGAACGGACTGCCTTCTGCTGAGACGCCCTACATCTTTAATGGAGACTTTGTGGATCGTGGGAAAAAGTCTGTAGAAGTGATAATCCTCCTATTTGCCTACCTTCTGCTTTACCCAGACCACATGCACCTGAACCGAGGAAACCACGAGGATCACATCATGAACCTCAGGTGGGTTTGGGGGAAGAAAACATGGAGAAAGAAAAGTTCCTCCCCAGAAGTCCTCAAGAATTTTCTCTTGCTTCCCAGATATGGATTCACAAAAGAAGTTATGCAGAAGTATAAGGTAAAGCCACCTTATAATGACGTTTTTCCTCCTTCACAAAAATAACGTAGGATTTTGTGGTCCACAATCATAAGATCTTTTTGTCGAACTGCATGCAGACTCATGGCCGTGAGATCCTCCAGCTGTTTCAGGACGTTTTCAGCCTTCTGCCCATCGCAACAGTCATTGATGCAAAGATCCTCATTGTGCACGGAGGAATTTCAGACCAGACTGATCTGGAATTGCTCAGCTCCATCGAGCGGCACATGGTCAGACAAAATCCATAGATATCTGTTTACTTTGTTTCATAAACTGCAAGGATTTTTTTTTCCTGTCATGTGAGGGCATGAAAAAAAATCACAGGTAATCTAGATGGTTTGAAAATGTATTACTTTAGTATTGCTACCATTTAAAGTTCTTCAAATATTGTCACATTAAAACAAACTTAAATGTGTTTAATTTGGATTTTAAGTGATGAACTTCCACAAACTACTGTACAGCTGTGAAATGTCGACTTTTAAACATTTTTCAAACAAACACCTGAAAAGTATGTTTCACATTGGTTCATTAGTGTATTCAGTCATCCTGTGCTCTGACAGTCTGGAGTAAATGAGTTTATTTAAGGGATATGCATGATCCACTTTTCAGATGTTCAAAAAGTTTTGTTGACCATGTGTCACCTTGTGCAATAAAAAGTGAAAAGATTTAAGGGGAATGAATACCTTTACAAGTCTCCCATTTTCTAAAAATAAAAGCAGGTGACGGACAAGTGGACTTAAACAGAAAATGTATTTTGAAACATATTTCCTTTCTTTGAGTTTTGATGTCTTTCGAGACTCAAAACAATTATGTTTCGAAAATGGCACTTTTTAAAAAATTTCTCTTAAAGGTAATTCAAATTGGACAACACTTCAAATTACACCATCTCGTTTGTAGTAAACCATCTATGTGTTGCTGTCACGGTTAACTCTGCCGAGAGCTTTTTAAATCACTTCAGCTGAGATATTTAGGGATGTCATTTCTTCTTCTCTGAACATCTATGTTAGTTGTTGACCTCACATCATGTCCTTTCAGGTGAAATCTGCCTTGAGGTTTCCTAGACGCAGTTTGGAGCAGCTTGACATCGGTCAGTCCCATCGACTGGGCAAAAGAATAAGGTCGACAAAACTCTCTCGTCCCAGCAGCAGTCGCAGCTACAATGGGAGCCACGTTACCCCCACTCTGAGGTCTGACCACTTATCTTTGTTTGCAGTTGTTCCCTTTTTTTGGAGGATTTATTGCATTTATTTATTTGTTTGACTAAACTTTTCCTGCTGCCTGCTCTCATCCTCAGAAAGAGGAGATGCGGGCTGAGCCGGCAAGACAGTGGAGCCTCCACTTCATCTTCTTCGTCCTCGTCGTCGTCCTGTTCTTCGCTCTGCTCTCCTCGAACCCCCTCCTACCCCTCATCTCCCAGCACACCCTGCAACGTCCTCCAGGTGCCGTTCCTGGACTCTCTGTCCTCAGTTCCTCTCCCATCGCCTTCACAACAGGAACGGGAATGGAAACAGGTGAGAGACTTTTCAGCTCCGATTCATAAGCTGATGTGTCATACATCGCATCCGTGTCCACTCTTGCATTTACCAGGTTGTGGATATATTGTGGAGCGACCCTAAAAGCCAGGAAGGCTGCAGCCCCAACTCTTTCAGAGGTGGAGGCTGCTACTTCGGCCCTGACGTTACGCAGAGGCTGCTGCACAAGCACGGACTGCAGCTGCTCATCCGCTCTCATGAGTGCAAACAGGAGGGTTACGAGCTCTGTCACGGCGGACGGGTAGGACACATTCAACGTGCTCATGTTGCCCAAAAAACTGTGATATGTATGAACGGGCACAGACGAGCTTGTAAATCTTATAGGTGATCACCATCTTCTCAGCATCAAACTACTATGAGGAGGGAAGCAACCGTGGTGCTTACATCAAACTGGGAAAGGAACTGGTGCCTCGCTTCTACCAATACCAAGTCAGCCGCACAACCCGCAGGCTAACACTGACACAGAGGTGCAATGCAATCGCTCCTAAATTTTTTACTACTACCTACAGTAGTAGTGTGGTTCCCCAGTCAGTCGTCATGCAAACATTTGCTGGAACCAGTCTATTCCTCGTCTTCAAACGCTGTGAAACTTGTATATTGTCCCCAGCTTTGGTTTTCTTGAATGTTATTATTCTGGATAAAATATTGAAATAAAATTGTGGGTTTATTGCTTGCTTTTCATTTTTATTGCAGAGTTCGTGCAGCTGAAGGCTCTGCTCTCAGGGCTCTAAAGGAGAAACTGTTCGCCCATCGATCTGAGCTGATGACAGGCTTCCTGCAGCACGACCCAAATGAAACCGGTACTCTCTGCTCCTTCCTGCACCACGCGGGGGTCACCTTTGTTATCACACGAAGCCGTTGTCTTAGAAGCAATTCCTTTGTTACAGGATGTGTGTCAGTCGGTGAATGGGCCAAGGTGCTGGACTCTGTCCTGAGACTGGACTTACCCTGGCGGACACTTCGTCCACACTTAGTCCATCTGGCACCAGATGGCAGTGTTGAGTATCAGTCCTGCTTTGAGGATGTGGGACCAGGAGCTCCTCTTCCTCAGGTCAGAAGATGAAGTGCTGAGTGAACAAATATTTACTAATCCCAGACAGGAAATTTGAAACTAAAAGACAAATCTTATAATGGTACCTGATAGTAATTATGTTTTGCTAACTGCATGTGTGTTTTTATTTTATTTTTTTTTAGGTTGCTCCCAACTTGGCTGAAACTCTGTTCAGATACAGAACCGACATCGAGATCATTTTCAACATCATAGACAAAGATCATTCAGGTACGCAAAACATCTACAGCATGTTTTAAGTTGGTTCGTCGTGTTCTCCGCCAATTAAAGTGCGTTCATGGTGGATGTGGATGGGTTCAGGTCTGATCTCCATTGAGGAGTTTCGCCACACCTGGCGCCTTTTCAGCGCTCACCTGGGGGTCGCCATCGACGACAGAGCCATTGATGATCTGGCCCGCAGCATCGACTTCAACAAGGACGGCAGCATAGACTTCACAGAGTTCTTGGAGGCCTTCAGGGTGGTGCACAAACTGGACATCAAAGATCATCAACTGAGCGAAAACGTGGATAGAGGGAAGAACGCTTGAGGATTTGAAAGAAGGGAAAAGAAAAGGAGACATGAACTCGATGCGAAGACTCCTCCAAACTGCTGCAACTTTCACTGTTGATCTTTGAAGGTTCTTTTGCTGTTTGTTTTGTTTATTAAATAAAAAAATTAAATCAGCAAAAAACAACTTTTTTTTTCCCCTTTCCCACATTTAGAAATTCACAAGCAGTATTTATCCAGAACCACATTTCCCATTAATGCAAAAAAAAAAAAAAAAGTTTTCCATCTACACAAAGTAGATGGAAAAAGTGTCCAAACTGTTTTAACAAAGCTGACTGCAATAAAAAGAGGCAAGACTGTTTAAAGACAGACTTTGTCGCTTCTGTGTCTGTAATTAGTATTTGTGCCGTTGCTTCACTTCCTGCTCCCTTCTTCCCCTGACTCCTCTGGGATTTTCATTCTTCTGGACTTTACTTTTTCAAAGGCTTCCTACTTGCACTCTCCAACTCTTTCTTTTTTTTTTTGCCTCTGCTCCTCCCATCTTTCCGGCTCAAACATTCATAGAGGTGCTGCAGCACTGATGATTACAGTTTTATCCCGAGCGCTCGGTCAGACAGGGAGCTCTGATGGGACTCCTGGTGCCACTGGTGGTCACTTTGACTCTGGTCCAGGTTTCAGGTATGTCTTGCAGCTGAGGTTGTGTTAGGTGCTGAGGAAAGCTGTGTGTTCAGGCACTGACGGCGTAACCCTGTCTTGCAGTGTTTGGAGACACGGGATGCAGCAGGTTGAAGAATCTGGACAATGGACAGACGTTTTTCCGGTACGGTGGACTCGTGGTGATCTTCCGGTGTCATCCGGGATACAAGCTCCATGGACACAAAACCAACAGCTGTGTGTCTGGACACTGGTCTCGAGAACTCCCGTTTTGTGTTGGTAACATGTTTAATTTTCTTCTAATGTCCAAGATTGAATGATTTTTATTCTTTGTGTAGATTAGCCGCTTAAATTAAAGTACTGGGGGAGAACAAGGATGGTCAGAACTTGGAATTTTTAAAAAGATTTTATTAAAGAGAAAGAAATTTATTTAAAATACGCACCCTGGTCAGGTTCAGGGTGCTCCCATCCTGGCACAGTCAACCACGGGACAAGCAGGATGAATGAGGATGGCTCCTGGGCAGAGTTCAGCTGTAATAGAGGCTTTCGCTTGCACGGCCCTTTAATGATATACTGCAAGGGCCACACCTGGAACAGCACAAAGCCAGTCTGCAAAGGTGAAGGTGGAAACATCTGTTTTTCTCAAGACCTACTCTCGTTGTTGTATTATTAAACATTTGACTTTTTGTTTCAGAGGCAGACATCATGAGCTCAGTTTCACTCAACAGTCTCTACGACTTGAACGTACTCCAGATTTCTGCAGCTTTAAAACATCAACACCTGCACTTCAAAGTTGCCAGTAGCAGGGCTTCCAAAGAAGCACACCTCAGTTTGGATCGTTTGCCTTACGCGCCGTTCAAAACGTCGAAGGTTGAGAGATATAATCTAACAAATCCAAGAGGAGACCTCATTGAGCAGAGTCGGCTTTCCAGCAATGGGTCAGAGACGAGCCAAGGAACCAGAAGGTTTGGCTCCGTGGTGCAGGCTTCACATGATTCAGTGAGAAATCTGGACATAGCTGTACAAATGTTTTCCTCAGAAGATCATTTTCCTTCCACTGTCCGGTCTGCTCATCAAACAGAGCGTTCAGCGCATGAGCTGCGTCTTTCATCCACACCTGCACCCGCTGGTCCTGCTGTTACTGCAGCAGCACCTGCAGGTGGAGATTTGCAACGGTCCACAACTTCTTCCTTGGCTTCATCCGCCTCTGTTCCCAGTTTCACCCAGTCCAGCACAAAAACACAGATCTCGGATAACGTCACCCTTCTTTCAAACATCTCCAACTCAACTCACTTGAGATCCTCTTGGAGGGAAATTCACGACTCCACACAGTCCAGCACCTCAAAGCCAGTTGTGCATCTTCGAACTATGTGCCCATACCCACCTGTGCCTCTTCACGGGACGTTTTACTTCCTCAATCTGGAGAACCCAGGCCCCAGTGAGTTTAAATATTACATCCAGTACGCCTGTTACAGTGGGTATACTCTGGCTCATGGAGATGTAAGCAGCTACTGCCAGCCTGGAGGCGGCTGGAGCGGAGTCACGCCCATCTGTCAGGGTAGGTGGTCGGATTTGCCTTTTTTGGGGGGATTTCTCGACGTGTAACTTATCTTTCTTCTTAATTTAGAGGACATAATTCCAGAAGGTTCAGCTCAGTGGTGTGAACTTCACATGATTCAGCAGGAAATTTGGATGAGGCTACACAAATGTTTTCCTCATATGATTGCTTTTCTGCCAATCTTATTGCATTGTTTATTTTATCTTAAAATGTTATAACGTTTGGCACGAGTTTTCTACTTCAAATTTTAGGAGTATGTAATATGTAACTGTTTTCATTCCGTTATTTCAATGCAGCTCATTGAATGCACATTGAATTCTACTTTTCACAGCTTTTTTAGCCACCTTTTCATTGTATTTTATTATGTAGCAATAATAGCAATACATTTAGGGTTCAAGGTTTTTTCATAAGAAAAGAATATTGTCTTAGTGTGACCAAAAGTTTGAAAAGTTACATTCAAGCAAATTTATTTATTTATTTTTCTCTCATGTCCATCACAATTTTTAACCTCATCATCTGTCGTATTGATTGATTGTTTCAAATTTGCAGATTACAAGTCCTGAGCAGCAGAGTAAGAAAGCTGCTCAGGACTTGAGATGAGTCCTCATCTCAGATATTTTCATAATAAAATTGTCAACTTAAGAAGCAAAATCTAGAACTGCTGACAACGTTCTGGGTTGTTGTATCAATGATTGAGATCTAAGGTGAACTTTATGAACTGGTTTGATGATTTAAACCATTGATGAGTCCTGTCAGCTCTTGTGGAGTTGCACGCTGTGCTTAAAGACAACTTTCCCTCATGCTGTGATCTGTTCAACGGATGATCTGGTCACCTTGTTCCGTTAACAATGAGCTCTGCTCTCACTCCTCAAACTACAACCAGAACTCTAATGAGACACAAAGCAGAACCTGGTGCCACTGCAGATCTGGTTTCGCTCTGCTGGGTGACGAGCAGACCCGTCGAGGTTCAGCATGTTGTTTTATACACCTCATGTTTTTATTCTTTCTTTCTTTTTTTTTTCTTTTTTTGCCAGGACAGTTTTGTAGAATTGATCCCTCACTGCTGGTCCTTCCAAGGACATGTTCCTGCAAAGCAAAACATTTAGGATGCTTGATGTGTCGGAGTTCACAGACTACCCCAATTAAGCTGAGAGATTTATGAGATCACTGCAGCACTTATAGACACCTGGTAGTTCATACACACACCCGGTCCCTGACAACCTGTCATTATCATTTGTTTATTTTTGTCCTCTCCACTGTGAGGAAGAGAGGAAAAACCCCAAAACACGGACAGAGATGAGGCTGGAGAAATGTTGGCCTGTCTTCCAGCAGAGACTCTTCTCTGCGTGTCTGTTTCCTGTCTGAGGGACAGGATGCAGGAAAACATCTGGGTTATGGTTTTCTCATTAGAGGCCATAGCAGCAGCGGGCCAACACAGAGACAAACCAGTGAAGGTTCAGAAGCTGTCATTTTTTATTTATTTATTTGCTCCTCAGTTTCCTTCCCCTGCAGTCTGCAACCAGCTTTTTCAACGTGTGTCGACTGACAGAGTGCGAGTGTAAACAATTCATTCATGCTTGAACTCTGCACCGAGCGTTGATGTAATCTGTTCCTCTGGATGCAGATCTGGACGAGTGCGCAGAGGGGCAGCATCACTGTCAGCAGAGTTGCATCAACACGTTTGGCTCCTTCAGGTGCGGCTGTCACGTCGGGTACCAGCCAACTCCTGACCAGGCTTCCTGCTTCGGTGCGCCGGTGACTGTGTGTCCTTCCACATTCGTGCTTCTGTGAGTTTCCTCTTGTAAACAGACAATCTTTGGCCACATCTTTCCAGATGTTGACGAGTGCCTGCTGCCGGCGGCGGTCACAGGTTGTATGTTTGGTTGTGTTAACACTCCTGGGAGCTTCCTCTGCTCGTGTCCAGATGGCTTCAGCCGGCTGAATGCAGATGGCCGCTGCCAAGGTGGGAAAGCATTTACTCAATATTTAGCTGAGCTGTGGCGCCTTATGGTGGAGTGCTGTGAAAAACAGACTCCTTCTGTTTTTCTTTCTTTTTTTTTTAAATCACACTTTAGTGTTTTTGATTATTAAACTACTTTTATAATAACATGAAACCTGACTGAAAAAGCAATTGCCTCCAAAAGCTAATAATTGCCACAAGCCTTTTTGTAATTGCCGTCATTCTTTGACTTCACTGTAGGGGAAATTTGGCCCGCTCTCTGCCTATAAATGTTTTCATTCAATTACTTTAGGGGTTTTTTTTTAACAAGAAAGGTATGTCTAATGTTCTGTCAGAGCATCTCAATTGAATTTAAGCCTGGACTTTGACTAGGTCAGTTTGGACAGCCTTGCTCCCTTCATAAATCAAATCATTCAAGTTAAAACCTCAGTTTGAATTTACTTGGGTTCTCTTTGCTCGATATCAAACTTTAGTTGCTGATCTGAAGCACTTACGTGTGACAAAAAGCGAAATGATTCTAAATGTTCTTACTCAATCCAGACATAGATGAATGTGCAGTCAACAACGGACTTGGACCCTGCAAGCTGCGGTGCCACAACTTACCAGGATCCTACAGGTGCTCCTGCTCTTCAGGCTACATCTTAGCAGGAGACGGACACAGCTGCTTTGCAGAGTGTCCACCTGGATACAGGAAGGAGCCACTTACACTGCCAGGAAATTCAACGGGACAAAATCCAAAGCTGGAGTGCGTAGGTAGGGATGACATGATACACTCAATGGGTCAGCTCAGGGTTTTTTTTTTCTTTTTGGAGTTATGTTTCTCTGTTGGCAGATATAAACGAATGCCTGGAGGACATGTGTGAATGGCAGTGCATCAATCTGCCCGGCTCCCACCGCTGCATCTGCCCCCGAGGATACACACTGCACACAGACGGGCGACATTGCGAAGGTTAGTGTGGTTATAAAGTGTGGATACAATTGAACCATTAGGACAAAACCGACTAAATCACTCTTTGTCTGATATTGCACAAATTAGGCATGCAACTAAACTAGAGTTGCAACGATGCAGGAATTAGTACAGAAGGAACTTCATGGATACATGGCAAGTGCTTTTGTCTTCATTAAAATTTCTTTCTGTTTCTCTTCTCCAGATATTAATGAGTGCAACCAGAAGAATGGAGGATGCTCTCATTTGTGTTTGAACAGAAGAGGAGGTTATAAGTGTGCGTGTCCGGCCTCCCATCGCATGTCCTCCTTCAGCTGGAAGAAATGTTTGCTGAAGAAAATAGCGCCCTCTGCTGGCTAAGCTCTTCATCTTTTGTTTAACACTAACAACTTGATATTTTTTATATTTTATTGAACTCTTATGAAATTGTTGGTTCCTGGTCCTTCGCCTTTATTTTGCCTGTAACTTTTCAACTTTTCAGGCGATAGGATAGGATGAATATTCTCTATTTTATCTTTAAATACTTACCCAGACTTGGAAAATATTTCCAATTCTATATTTTTGTGGCAAGAATAATTCATATCCTTAATATCATCAGTGTCACAGTGTAGACCTACAAAAATGCTGTATTTAATAAAGTATGTGGAATTAAAAGTTTTAAATGAAAACAATTGACATTTTTATTATGTTATTACGAAACACTAAAAGTTGAACAGTTTTAGAAAAAAAGGTATTTATGGATAAAAAAATTCATTGTCCGCACAATGAGTCTACACCAAATAGCGGCAAGGAGCTCGGCAGTTTCCCGAAGTCTTTCACACATGAGTGTTGGACAACACATCTTTTTATAAAATTGATAAATATACCATGCAGTAACTACGCTGCTCCTACTGTGATTTTTACCGCACCATTTTTCACTTCACACCTCAGAAAGAAACATCTCATCCAGTCATTTTCACATTGTACTGACTCATCTCTCCTCTCACCAGCTTCTCGCCTTTTCTTTCTCCTCACGCTGCAGGTGGTATGGAAAAGGACGTTCAGAGAGTAGGCAACGAGAGGAATCCAGGTTGTAAAAGTCTTTATTTCAGGAAGAACGCACCATGATCTGAACCTTTCTGTTGTTGTACACAACTGAAGGTGCATGCAGTCAGCGCAGATGTCAAGTCTGCTGTTGTGTTTATGCAAATGACAAAGTTGTTACTATCTGCAGTTATTAGCAAAACTATTATTTTTCTTTAAATAAATATTCGAAGGACTAGCAATAGATTAATCCTGAAAATAATACAAGAGTAGCTGTTCTCACTGCAAACAAATGAACAAACCATCAACATGCTGGATAAATATGGGGTGACATTCATATCCAGATGCATGGATAAATATATTTCTCTTTAAGTTCTCTTTTAAAGAAAACTAAAGTCACTTATTTTCATCATTCTAAGCCGGTCTTATTTATACTAGGACTATAATTCAAAAACTTAATAAATAAAACAAAAATAATCAATGAGTAGTGGAAATAAGTACTGTGGACATGATCACAGTATTTGAGGATTAACAAATCAGTTCAACAGTCTGAAGTTTTCACTTAAATTAAAAGGATTTAAATAAATTAAGATATGAACTAAAACCACACATCTGTGCTTGCCCTGTTACAATTTTGTAATTTAAATAGTTTAAAACGTACACATATATTTGAACAGCAATCACAATGCAGACAAACAAGGATACAGTTAGGGCCAGAAATATTTGGACAGTAACACAATATTTGTGAGTTGGGCTCTGCATGCCACCGCATTGGATTTGAAATGAAACCTCTACAACAGAATTCAAGTGCAGATTGTAACGTTTAATTTAAAGGGTTGAACAAAAATATGTGATAGAAAATGTAGGAATTGTACATTTGTTTACAAACACTCCACATTTTAGGAGCTCAAAAGTAATTGGACATATAAACATAACCCAAACAAAAAAGTTTTTTCTCAATATTGTTGCGAATCCTTTGGAGGCAATCACTGCCTTAAGTCTGGAACCCATGGACATCACCAAACGCTGGGTTTCCTCCTTCTTAATGCTTTGCCAGGCCTTTACAGCCGCAGCCTTCAGGTCTTGCTTGTTAGTGGGTCTTTCCGTCTGAAGTCTGGATTTGAGCAAGTGAAATGCATGCTCAATTGGGTTAAGATCTGGTGATTGACTTGACCATTGCAGAATATTCCACCTTTTGCTCTCATGAACTCCTGGGTAGCTTGGCTGTATGCTTGGGGTCATTATCCATCTGTACTGTGAAGCGCCGTCCAATCAACTTTGCAGCATTTGGTTGAATCTGGGCTGACAGTATATCCCGGTACACTTCAGAATTCATCCGGCTACTCTTGTCTGCTGTTATGTCATCAATAAACACAAGTGACCCAGTGCCATTGAAAGCCATGCATGCCCATGCCATCACGTTGCCTCCACCATGTTTTACAGAGGATGTGGTGTGCCTTGGATCATGTGCCGTTCCCTTTCTTCTCCAAACTTTTTTCTTCCCATCATTCTGGTACAGGTTGATCTTTGTCTCATCTGTCCATAGAATACTTTTCAAGAACTGGGCTGGCTTCTTGAGGTGTTTTGGGCAAATTTAACTCTGGCCTGTCTATTTTTGGAATTGATGAATGGTTTGCATCTACATGTGAACCCTTTGTATTTGCTTTCATGGAGTCTTCTCTTTACTGTTGACTTAGAGACAGATACACCTACTTCCCTGAGAGTGTTCTGGACCTCAGTTGATGTTGTGAACGGGTCCTTCTTCACCAAAGAAAGTATGCGGCGATCATCCACCACCGTTGTCTTCCGTGGACGCCCAGGCCTTTTTGAGTTCCCAAGCTCACCAGTCAATTCCTTTTTCCTCAGAATGTACCAGACTGTTGATTTTGCTACTCCAAGCATGTCTGCTATCTCTCTGATGGATTTTTTCTTTTTTTTCAGCCTCAGGATGTTCTGCTTCACCTCAATTGAGAGCTCCTTTGACCGCATGTTGTCTGGTCACAGCAACAGCTTCCAAATGCAAACAAACACACCTGGAAACAACCAGACCTTTTAACTACTTACTTGATTACAGGTTAACGAGGGAAAGGCCTTTTGAGTTACTTGCAGCCTTTAGAGTCCATTGTCCAATTACTTTTGGTCCCTTGAAAAAGAGGAGGCTCTGCATTACAGAGCTATGATTCCTAAACCCTTTCTTCGATTTGGATGTGGAAACTCTCATATTGCAGCTGGGAGTGTGCACTTTCAGCCCATATTATATATAAATTGTATTTCTGAACATATTTTTATCAACAGCTAAAAAAACAAAACCTGTGTCACTGTCCAAATATTTCTGGCCCTAACTGTAATTTGTTAGCTGCCAACGCTGCAATGCTGCATCATTACACCAGAGCAACTGTTTACTGAATAATTAACAACGACAAAATCCACACGAGTTACAAATTAGAAGCTCTGCTTTGCCCTTCTGCCACCAGACAGGCTTTATTCGGCTCTCTGGAGTCGGTTTCTTCACTGCATCAGACAGCTGGAACTTGGCAGGAAGTCTTGGACGTAAGTGACAACTGCCTTGGAGAGATAAGTCATTGTGCCATAGCTGCCACTAGGGGCGCTGTCGTAGAAGAAGTTGCAAATTCCAGTAGCTGGGTCCTTCTCAAGGAAATAATCACTGGCGCTGAGTGAATTCTGGAGATTTGAAATTGGATGGATTAAGCTGAGGTGAACCCACAGGCGTTTGTCATTTATCATAATCTATCTTTAGTATAGAGCTGTGAAAAGCAATTCCCCTCCCAACAGTCAAGTTCACCTTTTGTTTCTTTTACTCTTTTCAGGGAATCCACACATCAACTAAACATAACTTGAAAAATACTGAACACTGTTTCTATTTGTGGAAAAAAACTATGGTTCACTGCAGTTCCAAAGCCTAAAAAATGTTTCTGCAACCCTTTGTCTTTGTCTGACATTAAACATATTTGGTAAACTGAAACACTGACAAAAAGCAACAAAAAAAAAAAAACATTTCTAAGATGTCCAATGGTTTTCCATTAGCCCTCTGAGCCATACCTGGTCATTTAGGAATAGATCGTTGGCCAAATGCAGAATGCGGTCCACGTGGATAATTCCACCGATGCTGTCCACGTCCACATCAGCCACCAGACCCAGAACCATCACAGTCTCCACCAGCAGCTGCCTGTACTCCGGTTGGGGGACGTGGTTCAGGACAGATTCCACTTGCACTGCAAACTTGATCTCTCCTGCGGTCATCTGCGAAATAAGACTTCAAGTCACATCCATGGACATGAACGCAGCCCAAATTCCAGAGCTAGCAGTATTGTGCTACCTCTCTTGTGGTGGACGAGGGCAGCACATATCCATCAATGGACAGCCCGTGGCACTTCTGCAGAATCTTCCAAACTTTCTGGTAGAAACCCATCGGCACCCTGTTGATTGCTCCATCCAGCCGCCGTCTCCTCAGCCACTGGCCCTGCCTTTCCTCCCAGTGCAGCTGCCCATCTTCCAGGCCATGTCCCACTGGGGACAGCATTCCACTGGGGGTGGAGGGGCTGCTGCAACGCTGCAGGACCAGCACACCACTGTTCTTACTTTCAAGCTTATTTGAGCCCATTAAACAAGTCAGAAGCAACTGCAGTTTTTCCCACAACACTGGGCTAATGTTAGAGGTCCTTGACCCATTTGTGATTGGTGGAGATAGGTTCTGTGTAAGAAAGAGATTAGTAGCACACAAAAACACAAGTTTGTTGTATTCTCTGTCTCACACAGATAGTTGTTTTAATTTATGCAACAGTCCATGCAGTCACTCATGCAAAATGGGTCACTTAAAAAAATATAGGTTAGGACTGGCATTATCACAAGTTCTAGTTCTGTAAACAATTGTGTATGCACAAACTGAAATAAGACACACAAATCAATGTCTGACCTTTGGGTGACTACAGCAGATTGTATTGTCCTGATTAATAAGCAACATAAAAAGGAGCTACCACTTTAACATAGATGTACAAAGAGTTCACTTAGGACTTTTGTGCAATTATTATAGCGCACAAATCAATCTGACGCCCATTAATATCTGTCCTAATATTAATATGTATTCCTTAGATTTTTCAAATATTCATGAAGTGCTCTTGAGGCTGTGTGTGCTTTTGGACTTTTACATTTTATATTTGCCTTTTAAACTTTGATTCTCACAAACTGTCTTTTTTGTTTTCTTGCCACACACGTGTTTCTTCTTACCAACCAAGGGCTTGTTTTAAGTAAATAGTTTCTTAATATTGATGGAAAAGTACTAGTTCCCCATAATATAAGTGAAACAATCAGCCAGTGGAACTAATACTTGCTTTAAATCAATATTAAAGAATTACTAACTTAAAGCAAGCTCTTATATCTTGGTAAAAAGTTATTTGTAAATTGGTTTTGTCACATTTCAAGTGTGCTAAGATATTTGGACTTGAACTCAGACAAAATGTTTGGTCAGATTTTGCTTTTTTTGCAGCGTTATTTTAACAAAACATTGTTACCAGTAGCCCACAACAACTTGACATGCCATTCTCAACCTTTAATGTGAGCTAATCACATAGAGGAGGTGTCTAAATTAAGGATGAAATCATCAAGTATGTGTTGCGTACTACATTATGACCCTGAGAGGGATGAAGCAAGCCAGTGTGAAGCAGTTGAAATGAAATGGTTTACCGTGGAGCGAGGGGAAGTTACATTGCTACTCAAGGAAAGGCCGCCACTGAAGATCTACAGGTGGAACATGGATAGAGGACAGGTTGAGATGGTTCACATGAGTCTCATGATGCAGACTTATACATGGTAAAGTATAGACACATGTTAAAAGAAGAAGAAACATAAGGGCAGACGGTCCCAAAGCAGCTTAATCATGGCTTAAGTTGGTTAGAGAGATGGTAAAGTTGCAGACATTTATATGTGCTGGTCTTCTACAAAAACAAAACAAAAAGAAAAACACTGCAGATGGATGCATAGCATGTTTTCCTGCTGATTCGTCATGAAGAGAGTCACTCCAATTATGGAGGCCACTGTGGTACACAAAATGTTAACAGGCAGCAAGTGATTGGAACCGGCGGCTTGATTTTTATTTTAGATTAAGGTTAGAAACACATGCTAGAAATTATCAAAGATAACCCACACTGACAGGTCGAGAACCATCCAGCTGCAATTAAAAGCAAAAACAATGTTAAATAGAGAGGAAGAGACAGACAGACAGACAGACAGACAGACAGACAGACAGACAGACAGACAGACAGACAGACAGACAGACAGATAGACAATCTTCTTTCTCACTCACATGTTTTATTTCGCTCTTTAACTTGTGAATCCCTGTGCGTTCAGTCTTTGTGGCACCTGTGTGGCCCAGTTCATGAATAGAGATCGCAGGACTCGTGGCTGTGGACTGGATTGGACGCACTGAAAAACACAACATCCACCCATCCATTTTCTGTGCACCATTGTCCCTGGTGGGGTCGGGAGGGGTGCTGGTGTCTATCTCCAGTGAACCCCGCCCCGCGAGAGGCGGGGTTCACCCAGGTCAGGGCGCCAGTCAACGCAGAGACAGACAGGACAAACAACCACACACACGCACACCTAAGGAGAATTTAGAGAGACCAATTCACCTGACAGTCATGTTTTTGGACTGTGGGACGAAGCCGGAGTACACAGGGAGAACATGCAAACTCCGTGCAGAAAGATCCTGGGCCGGGAATCGAACCTTCTTGCTGCAAGGCAACAGTGCTACCAACTGTGCCACTGTGCAGCCCACGCAAACAACAAAGGGATGAAAAGATGGTTCACTCTAAATATGATATTGATATTATTCTGTGGTCAGAACCACTGTGACAACAAAATATATATAAACACCTGCAAACTAAACCAATTCAGAAAACTTCCACACATCAGCTTGGCATCATGTTTTGTAAAGTTTTTTCTACTTTATTCCTGGTTTAGGAACATAAATTGTCCTGTTTGATTCTTCATGTCTCATCTCAAATTATTGTTTGTCGAAGTTCAAATTTTTTTTATGTCTTTTACCCAAGATATTGGCCCTGTGTCGGGTCAGTCATTTCATTTTGGACTCCTTATCTGACTGATTGAACCATTTGTCTAAATCCATTAGAAGGAAAATTAATGAAAATATCTAAAATACAAAAGTGCTTCAACATTTCCCTGATTAAATAATCTCTCATGAGAAACTTTGGGTTATCCTTAATGAAGATGAATTAGATTATTCCGTGCTCCAATATTGCTTACTTTCATATGATTCAAAGCACTTCTACATTTTTGATAATCAGAGTCAATCAGAGTCTATGGCTGAGTAAAAGCAGCAAAGGTGAGCAGCTTGTAAATACTTACATTTTGTGGCTTTAAGTTAGAGTCTTTTTTTTTATTCATCAACACAACAAGTAACATCTAAAATTTCACTAGTTTGATTTATGTAATAAGGCCTTAATGTAATACAAACAATACGAGCAGATCTGAATCACCTTAATGTAGAGATGCAGACTTAAATCACTCCTTTACAGCGTCAAACGTTTTTCAATATAGAGAACGTGAAAAAACATCATTTGATTATAGCTAAAGAAAAAATAAGAGGTAAAAACTCACTGCTTCTCTCAACCCCAAACTCTTTGCCACTGAGGATGTGATGCAGCAGGTTCTTCATATCGAATGGACTCAGGCTCATCAAACTCTCAGACGCCTCCTCTCCTGCAAAACCATCACAAAGCGTTCACTGTTTGCTTCCACTTGTATCAATCTGTTCACATGTATGTTTTTGATTCCCCCGCCGCCCACCCTCTCACCTGAACAGTGCAGGCTGCGAGCCAGTTCAGTGGCCATCACTTGCATGATGAGTCCGATCCTGAGGCGGAGCATGTCGCCAAAAAGAGCGGGCTGGGAGCGAACGTACATGGCTAAATAAACCATGATTTCCTTTAACAGAAACACAAACGAGTCACAGGCGGACAGGAAGCATCCTTTAAGATCCTGACAGAGGTTTAAAATGTGACAGCTTTACCTGAGTGAGAACAGCTATGCTGATATCCTGACCACTGGCTTCATATATCAGAGTGTTTAACTCCTCTGGGGGGAGTGGCCTGAGAAAAACAGGACATTCGTGTTGTTAGTATAGGCTTTACTGAAGGAGAAAAAGATCTGCAACTAATGAACATCTTACATGGTGATCACTCTTTCTCTTGGCTCAGGAGGAAGACCAACCGTCAGCTGCTTGTGATGAGAAATCAGATCTGTGCAGGCCTGAGGGAAACACACAAAAAAGGAATACAGTGATTAAAATAACCCGCCACATGCGAGGGAACAATTCTCACTAGCAAATCAGAGAACCTCACTGTCCTCAAATTGGTTATTAATGCTATAAAACATCAGAACAGACTGCAAGTTGAAAATAGAAGCAATAAAAGTTAAATTACTTCAAATTATCTTTTTGTCCAATAGTTGAGTGTTGTAGTAGGAATTTACAAAAAAAATAGAGCCAATCAGAAATTATTTGATCTGATAACCGTCCACAGTGTTGTCGGTAGCAGTCATTGTGTTTAATTGCTGGAATATCAATAAATTTAAACTAAATAAGCCTAAATTCAGACTGACAACTATCACATTTTGGCTTGGAGTTTTCGTCACAGCTCCAGGGTTTTCTCATTGACTAATTGTTGATTTCAATAGGATATGAATTGATGTACTGTGTTAATTAGGAATCCAATTTTTGATCTGAGATCTAAGATATTTGGGATAATGCTCAAAAACAAAGTGAACTAGTGAAGTCAAGGCTTGATGTGGTGCATCATGCTAAAGATGACATCATCTTCACTGCATCCATCATTTGAACTTCAACAGAAATACACCAGAAAAGAGTCAGACAACATCAGGGCCTTTAAAAACATATTTCACACATTTATCCAGACATTTCTGTACAGAAAATTTTCTGTACTTTTCTCTCATTTCTCTCTCTCAGTTCTACTCATTTAGAACTTTAAAGTTTTTATCAAATGAACTATTTGCTTGACTGTTGCCATAAAAATAATCCGGACTTCTCACTGACCTCGGCGAGGACCTCCACTCTTTTGCGTAGTATTCCAGAGATGTACCTAATGAGCCCCCACTCTTTGCAGGCTCCAGCTTGCACATACAGTTCCTCGAGCAGTGAGCGCACGCTGACGCCGCCCTGTCCAGGTCCTGAAAGCTCCACCAACCACTCCGCTCCTCTTTGTCAGAAAATAACAACAACAAAAAATGTCACAGAGCAGGATATTACGAGGAACATTTTAAGTATTTAAGCTATCTGCACAGTGTTGTCATATATTTGCATACTTCATAACGTAGAGTATGTAGAGAATGTCAGTCTGGTCCTGCAAAGTCGAACACTCCTTTATCTGATTCACCAGTGCTGCAAAGTCGGTGTTGCCCTGAGAGTCTCTTGGCAGATGTAGCTCGGAAATACTGCAGAGCTTCAGAAACAACATGAGTGTTAATCTTCCACCAACACAGCAGGAATGGACACACACACACAGCTAAACCCATATGCTGAGCATGCCTTGGGCTGCTCAGGCTGCTTGGGCTGCAGGCCAGGCTGAGGATGAGGAACTTCAAGGAGGTTCAAGGATCTCCGATGCTTGTTTGTGATTGGAGCCACAGGAAGATACATTGAGGTCTCTGAAATATAAATATGCACAATGAAACAAAATGGTGTCTCCAGAATGCTTGCACCTTCACAGTGCCATGTCATTTTGTCATCTTGTTAATGTTATATATTGAAGCTGCAACCACAAAAAACTAGCACAATAACAACTAACAAATCAGAATAAAGACCAACCTGCAGTATTTTTTACTATTTTCCATCATTTCATGACTGAGAAACATTTTAGTTAACTTTCTGAATGGGATTATGGGTTATGAAAACATTTACTGTGTCTACTTGATCAATAATAAAGTAGATTATTGTTGAATACTTTTTAAACTTTTTTTTGTGTCAACAATTGTACATATTCTGGCATCTAATGCTCAAATAAACTTGCACATTTTGTAAATTTCTTTTAATTCACCAAATTAGTTCCACATTCCTTTGGACTGAAGAAAATGTTGCCTTTACTGTTCAGTGTTTTATTCTTTATTCTGTTTTTATTTATTTATACTATATCTTTGCTTGAGTCTATTTGCTGTTATTGTCAGTCACTTTGCTGCTGTTGCACTTTAACTTCTTCACTGTGGGACAGTAAAGGACATTTCTGTTCTATTCTGTACTCACTGGGCATTTTCAAGCCTTGGACCTGAGCCATAAAAGACAGGATGTCTCTGGTGGTGTGCTCAGGGCTGAAGATGTGGTGCTGCCCCCTCTGGATGGGAGGTAGATAGGACTTGGTGGTGGTGCTGTGAAGGAGCTGTGTGATGTACTGGTCAAATGTGTTCTGAGAGTCCACTGTTTAAAAAAAATGCTTCCAGTCAATATTTAATAAGACAAATTAAAGTGTGATGGTGGAAATGCAGTGTTGCTAACTTACGATCAGGTGTGTCATATTCAGCTCTGTATTCATCATTATCTTCATCTTCTACGTCGTCAAATAAACTATCGTCAGTGTCTTCATCCAGGAAGGTCAGACGGGTGTGGAAAGACGTAGTCTGGACACTGGACAGATCTGACATCTGCACTCTGTGGCGTCACACACACCAAAGCTCTCACACATAGAAGGAACTGTTCTATTTACATGAATGTGTGTGTGTATGTTCTCACTACTGCATTCGGAATGAAACAAACCTCGCTCCGGCAAAATAGCCATCCTCCAGCTTCCGGAGTGTGGATAAGATACATGGATCTATTGCGTCTCCATCTTCAACTGGTTGGGAAAAGTAAAGTGAAATGAAATGACTTTGCAGCATAAATTTACTTTATACACCCTCTGGTCCCTTTAAATATTTCCAATCTCCAAACAAATTTTCCATTAGACTAAAATAATCAAGAGTTTTTAAATTATGATTTTATGTATTAAGAGAACTGGTTACGTCACCTTTGGCGGCAACATCTCCCATAAAGTGTCTTAGATGACTGGTAATGAATCTTTTACATTGCTGTGGATGAATTTTGGTTCAGTCTTTTTTGCGGGATTGTTTTATTTCAGTGATTATCACCAGGTCGTGGCGCACCATCTTAATTAAGTTTAAGTCCGAGCACAGGATCCTCTAGCAGTAAAATAGACCCAGATCTTTACATTACCACAACCATGTGTAACTGATTGAGATGCTGAACTCATTTCACTCCAGAAAGGAGTAACAGGAAGCAGCACAACTGCTAAAACTTTCCCCTTTTGTGGTCACAGAATATTTTTCACCAACATCTGACATTTTTTTGTTTCTATTTGGTAGATGTGAGACAGACCTTTGAGCTCTTTTTGGTTAAGGAGAGGTTTCTTTACAACTGAACTCCTAAATGGACGTCATGTTGCAGAGTCTCTTCCTTGGGTGTGAAATGTTGGCTTTTGAATTCTTTCAACCAACTTCATGTCATCAGACCTTAATCAAGACTTGGAGTAGCTACTGATATTCAACGCTACTTTCCAAACAATGTGGAATCATCATTAAAAAATACATATTATTTGAAAACTGCTTTTGGTATTTACTCAGATTATATTTGCTCCATACCAAAAATGTGTTTGACGATCAGATACATAAAACATAAAATCAAGAATAAAAGACATATGTAACGTTACAAATACTTTTCCAGCTTCTATAAAAACATGTCAAATGAAATCAACAAGGCCGGCATGAAATTAACTTTTACTTTTAACAAGTAATTTAATTTAATTTTAAGATGATATGAATTCATCAAGCCAATTTAGAGATCAACAGCAGTAAAAAAAAAAAAAAAGATCCATAAGACCTAACAAGTCTCATTGATCCAGTCCATAATGTTGCTTTAAAACAACAAGAAGAAATCATGACACAAACCGAAACCTATATGAATCCTACATCAATCAGGCACAAACATTGTTTCTTTTTTTATTTGTGCATAGACTCGTACAAAGTTTGGGATTTGGAATTATAATCTATTATAATTATTATCTATTATTCACTATGTGCAACACAAAAATCACTTATCCTTGCTATAAATTAGGACAAAAGAAACAATAACACATAGTAAGTGCAGTTTTCTTGAGTTTTGAATGCAGAGAATTCATACCCAGCATGCTGCGTGTGATAGGGAAGGTGAGCGTGGGCCGTCCCGTCATCCTCCAGCACGACGACAGGTAGGCCAGCTCGGTTCGTAACATCTCAACAATCATCTGGTTGTCCAGCGCCAGGTAGAAATGATGCTGATCTAAAAACTGATCAGTGAAGACCGAAAAGAAGAAAGGAGAGAAATACAAAGCATTCAAAATATTGCTATCACTATTTCTACCCTTTTCAATCTGAGATTTTCTGTTGTGGTCACAGATGTGTCATCATCCCAGCCAGGTGGCGTTTCACCTGAGGGGTGAAGATGTAGGAACGATTCCTGATCTCGTAGAACTTGGACGTTCCCAGAACTCCAATGTGTCTGTACGGCCTTCCGCTCAAATTCAGCTTCCTGCAGTTTCCTGAGGAAAAGACACCTGTTGTCACTTTTGTAACACACAGATCTCAAAGTTTAAGAAAAAAAAACTAAGTAAGTGATTACCCAGTCTGACATAGATGTGGCTCAGGATGCGAGCAGGCATGACTCGAATAGGCATAACCTCTGATATGGTCTGCACCGCAACGCCAGCATCTCTTAGCAACTCCTTTATCGCTTCTGTCTCTGCTAGTACACAGACTAAAGCAAACCAAAAGATAAATAGGTATTGATATTTTTGGTATCATGTGTAGTCAGCTCTCTTTGAACCAACTGGTTTTGTTTCAAAATATTTAAATAAATACATATTCCAAAGGTAATTTACTCATTTCCAACCTTGTACCACAACGTCAGGTTTGAAGTTTGTAGAGAATCTCCTGTTGAGAGGATCTATCTCTCCTGGTGCAAGAAAACCCTTTCAAGGAAAAAAAATTGAAAAAAGGTTGACTTCCTGTATGTTTACATTTCGAGAACTGATTTGATTTTGTTCTTTTTGTCCTTTTAGAATTTGCAACAAACACTTGTAAAACATCATATCAAAGTGATTTATTAAATCTTGGCAGCCATTACCTCAGCCAGAAGGCATCCCACAATGTAGAGGGATTGTCCCCACATGTGAGGGAACTGTCCCATGGCCATCCTGTCCACAGAGTGGGGATTGCTGTATTCCTCCTCCACCTGCACGGGAAACAAAGATTAGTTATCAAAATCCTTGATTAATAAACTTCTCCAGCAGGTGCAGCTGAACAAATAGTGACAAAGCTTTTTAATCATGTCTTTTTATAAAAATATACATACCTTATCAAGTGGTACAGCATAAAGTTCAGGCAGGAGTTTGATGCCATTTTTCCCTCTGATTAAAACACCTTCCAGCGCCTCTCGGTACTCCTGCACCTGTGTGCAAAGTGTGTAGTTATTTAGTAACACGGCAGCACCACTTGAAATCATTTACACTGAATAAATCACGGTGTCTCTGAAGCAAGACGATTAACTCTAAAGAAAATGTTGGTAAACTGAAGGACAGCGTTCTGAGAAAAAGCATTATTTAAGTTTCGACGATTAGTAGTGTTTTCTAGTTTCTAATTTTTGAAATTTTGTTATAATAATTTTGAAAAAAATATGTGTGAAGCACATCGCAATAATTAAAACACTACAGCAGAACAAGCTGTTACAAACAGGGTTTAATGAGTGCTGTAGTTAATCTATCGGCCACATGCAGAAATGCTCACTTTTAGAGATAGACAGCAGATGTTTCAGTGTGAAATGATGCTGCTGCTGCTGCTGCTGCTGCTGCTGCAAAGGGGGCATCGTTTCTATTGTTTTTTTTTTCCTACCTGCACTTGATCTCCAGTAAAGATGCCGTCAAGGATGAGATACGTCCAGAACACCGGCCACTCACTTTCGATGTTCTCAAACA
This sequence comes from Poeciliopsis prolifica, assembly GCF_027474105.1. Lineage (NCBI taxonomy): Eukaryota > Metazoa > Chordata > Actinopteri > Cyprinodontiformes > Poeciliidae > Poeciliopsis > Poeciliopsis prolifica. The sequence goes on from NW_026562396.1 coordinate 4,405,579, forward strand.
ACTTAAGCTCTGCAGGATCATAGTGCAGCCGAGATGGATCCTAGTAACACAACGACCAGAATCTTGATTTTTTCATCCAATGCATACTCTTCATGCAACAAGAATGGCCTTAATGTTAAATAGTCCTTTTTATGACTTTTTTATATACTAATATGCACTCTGTTAACTAAAGAATGTTGATATTTCACAGAGAGAATGTGAAACCTCTTTAGGACAGTGATATCCATCCCTGATGAAGCGACAGCAGCCATATCGACCCTGAAATTAGACCAATGGAAAGTTCAGCCTGACTCCATGAAGACAGGATATGCGTTTCACTTGTCTCTACTTGGACTTGCACCTGCAGCTTGCTGATAATTTCGGACTTGGTGATGGCCACCAGGTCAGCATCCTCCACGGCAAAAGCAGGGAATGAAATAACGGACAGAAGGCCGGCGTCTATCTCCTTGGAAGTTGAGGCTCGTGGTAGCATGGAGCAGAGGATGGCCTGAGGGAAAACACACGCAGAGACGCTGAGGGCGAGAACGAAGGTCTGAACTGCTGCCAGGATGCCTGGAAGTGAACTCAGCTGTACCTGACAGTGCTCCACCTCATCTGGTAGAACGTGAATGACTGACTTCGGCCCTCCGTGAGCCCCAAACAGATCCAGCTCATCGATGGCCTCCAGAGCTGCCTGAAACATCAGTCCTCCTGTAAACACTGGCACCTCATTGCTTAAAGACAATGGAAGAAGAAAATGGCGCTGCTGTACCTTGGCCATTCCTACAGAGCTGCCGTTGAGCTCGGGGATGCCCTGGTTGGTCTTGTCACCTCGCTCCCACATCCCATAATCCTGCAGGAATCAGACACTCTCTACAACACCTGCTATGTGACATGTTTTATCCTGATTATTAAGCGTGTAGTGGATAAAAATGATAAAATGATGATATTCTCTTTTTTAAGAAGTTTCCAACAATGATGAACCAAAGTCTCAAGTCAGATCTTATTCAACTAAATTAGGTTTCCAAAAAGCAAAGAATGTCAGCAGTCCTTGGAAGTGGCCTTGATCTATATTTCCCCAGCCAGTTTATATCTGAATCATTTATAACTAAGCAAAACAAAGAAGCAAGCAGAGAAGCAAACAAATAATCCTACACATGGTCAGAACTGGAAGTGACAAAACCAAATAAAACCCTGAGGAGTATTGGTTCGATTGCTACAAAATATAACAGATGCTTTCATGTTGACTTATTCAAATTCAATCCAAAACTTTGTTGATCCTAAAGGGAAATTAAAAATTATAACTCATTTAACTAAGGAGTTATTGTAGATGATGATGGATGTGGACAGGAAAGATCTCCTGTAGAGGTCTGTGTTACACCCAATCAGAAGAAGCTTCTGCTTCAGCTTCTCTCTCTCTCTTCAATTTACCCTAATTTGAATCTGATGCTTACCGCCACTTTGTAGGCTGCCTCAATGTAGAAAACTAAGTTCTGGATAAAAGCTACTTCATCAAGGTTGGAGATTATTTTGAGACCTGCATGAAAAAAGAGAAAATGAATTAAACTAAAACTGAGTTGCCTTGATCATTTATGCAGGAAAAGCTTTAATCTGAATGTGATCCACCTGAGGCTGTCATCTGTGCCAACATTAGCAGGTAAATGGAGGTGGCGTCCACCTGCAGATGGCCCCACTGGTCATCCCTCACCACTGTGCCGCAGGTAGCTGTGTTATATTTGGCATGCAAGCAATCCTTTGTACTCTGGGTGTGTTTGAACTTCTCCACTTTATCCACCTGAAGACACAAAACAACATAGTCTAGGTTGGGAGTAAGTGAAACCTAGAAGGAACATCACAACCAAAGAAACCCAAAGGAAAATGAAAGATATTAGATTTTAAACTATTTTTAGGTCTGTAAATATCCTTCTTTTAAGATGACCAAGTAGTGGAGCAACCAGGAAGCCAATGTGTCTTGGATGAGCATCTATAGTCACCAAAGTGGTTACCACTGGAAGCAGGGTTGGTGGAGAGAAGGTGATGCTTAAAGCAAGTACTCTATCTGCTTGGGGGGAAAGGATTTGATTTTTTGATAACCTCCTATATTAATACGTTTTACATTTTCAACATAGATTTTAAATAAATATAAAAGGCCAAATAAAAAAATGTAATACTTGTTTCATCATGCGGTTGCAAACTAATGATATTATAAACTTTATGATGCACTTTATTAAGGCAATATTTTGGCCTCACTGTACAGCTAAGTCCAAAATGAATCATATCCCTTCAACATGCTTCTTCTTCATTTTCATTCAGAAGAAGCATGTTGATCAGAAATGAAAGACATCTCTCAAATGATAGTAAAATTATGTAAAAGGAGTATGCTTTTTAAAAAATTGTTTATGACTTACAATTTATCAAAGAAAAAAAATGTTCTTGTTAAGAAATTTTCACCAGAATGCCGACTAGCGATGATCCTTCCATGTGTATTTGAGCAAAAATAATAATGTACAGTGCTACAACGTCTTACCTGTCTCATCATGCACTGCAGAAGGCCCTGCATCAGCTTCACCACGCTCTGCCAAATAACAAGGTAAGTACAAACAGATACAACTGTAAGTGAAACACAACACTTTTACAGTTTTAGCTAATTTACGTGATAAAGATTTGGGCAAAAGAAAGATGAGCATAAAGCTCTCATTGAATGTCTTGCTCTTCAATGAGCAAGAAATTATTTTCTTATTAAAGAAAGAGAAAATCATTTATTTATGCACTAGATATTTAATAACCTTGTTGTAAGATTTTTAAGTTATTCAGCATGTCATGTATTTTTTTGTCCTCATTTTTATTAAATGAACTTAGTTCAAATAAAAATGCAAGATTCACATTTTTTCTAGTGTTTGCTGTGTCAGACTCTATCACGCTCCATGAAAAAGCCTTTTCTTTTGGTGCACCTGCTCCAGTTCGTAGGCCTTGGCTTTGTCTTCATCGCGGTCGGCGTTCTTGCGATAAGCCATGCCCAGCCCCCACACAGCCAGGACACTGTACACGTTATCCCTCACCCAGGCATCCTTCTTCTGGATGCTGGCAGGGAGAAGGCCAGTCACTGGGTTCTGAGGAAGGAAGAGTCCAGCTTACAGTCAACAGATACGCTGAAAGTGTGCAATTATGCGCGCAAAAATAAACAAGATTACAGTTGTTTCATTTAAACACTTGCATATTTTTTAATTTACATTTTTTAAAATAATTTCTAGTTGTCTTTAAGTTCTTCCTTATTACTGTGCTATTGTTTTAAGCCAATTAAACAGAAAAGTTCACTTAAAATGAGTTTTGTGGTGGATATTTTAGAAAACCCAGGAAGGAAGAAAGGAGGACAAGAAAAAAGGAGGGAGGGAAGGAAGAAAAAAATTTAACAAGTGAACAAGCGAACAAACAAACAAAGGAATGAAGGAAGGAGCAAAGAACCACAGACTGGATGAATGGAATACTGCTATTTTTTATCCAATATTTTTTTTCTTGTACTGTAAAACACTTCAACCTGTACTTTTTCTTCATTTCTAGTAGACACAAGTTCCATTTTTTTCCACGTAGGAAACGACTCGGACACAGCGATTACATACAAACATGACAAGAGACCAAAAACAAAGCCGAGTCGACACTGTAAACATCTCCAGCTGAAAAGGCTTAAAAATGATGCCGCTACAGTTAGTCAGTAAACACTGCCAACTTTTCTCAGTTTCAAAATTCTTCCTTATCTTTTGTTTTCAGTTGATTTTTTTTCATGACAGTGATTAAATCAGTCATTGATCTACCTGCTGCAGACGGCTAGAGTACACACAATCTTAACTTTTGCCTAAGTCCAAGTACTTTCAAGGAAAACAGAGATAAAGAGTGACGCAAAAGTAAAAAAAGTCTGAAAATAGGCATTCAAGCGAAAAATTAGTAACTCAAATGTTATAAAAGTTATTTTTATTTTTTTTCCTACTTCAAACCACACTGTACTTAACTAACCCTCAAACCTGATTCAATTTATTCAGACAATAGATAAAATGTTAATGATTTGTAAATATTCATCCAATAATCTTACTGGCCATTTTCTGCACAAAAATGGCCAAACTAAACTGTTCTTCCTAATGTACCGCTAAGTTTGTCTTTTATTCTTATTAACAAATAGCATCACTGAACATCAATAAAAGACAAACAAAGTGTCCCTATAAAATAGGTGAATACACAGTGCCTTTAACATAGATTACAATAACACACTAGTTTACACACAGTAGTTTCTGCCTTTTTCAGGGCAACCTGTTTTTAAGCTAAAGCTTATTAAACACTGTCTAAGAGAGCATGGAAAGTTGACCCTGTTTTCTGTCAGCTGTGCCCTCAGGGTCCCAGTTTCACTCCACCAGTTTTTGACCGTGTCAGTGTGAACTCAAGAGCTGTTCGTTAGATAAAGGTGCATCGCTTCCCAGGACTCAGCTGATTCCTGGAACTGAACTTTGCTCCCATGTTGTTTATTTCTCTGTGCAGCTGCTGTGGATGAACTTTAGTCTTTATAGGCAGCAAAACATCTACATGTCTACAATATTTCTGTATGGAGCAGGGGGAATATATGATTACAAAGGCAGAAAATGAGAGACCATTTCAAACAGCCAACCAGAAGATCATCAAACAGAAAGTTGGAAAATATATTTTCTGCCAACATTTGTACAAGTTTGCCTTGTTTTTTTTTCAAGGCTATTGTTTTCTTAAGATCTTGTTTAGTTGTTTTTAATCTACTACATTTTGAGGTTACAACATTGTGAATGCTGCCAATCATTAATTTTTACATTTAGTTTATCAAAAAAAAAAAAAAAGGTGGACTGATTGACTGGAATTTTACCACGTCAAATTTTTCTTTCAAGAGCTAAGCAAAAGCAAATAATGCGCTGGCTTGATTTTGTATTGACGAATTTAAAAATCTAAGAAAAAAAAATATTTTTCCAGTTTTTCTGTTTTTGATGTGCCAATCACCAAACCAAGGCGATCAAGGGAAAACTGTCAGATACTAACTTTATTTATTATATGTGAAATAAGTTTTTTGTTTTTTTAAAATGATATAATTCTCCCACTAGTCCACAGAAATAAGTAATACAGAAATAGTTCAAGAACAGGAAAAAAAGAAGAGGGAAGACTTCGTTTACAGAATTTGCTTTATCAAGTGCACTTTTTAACATTAATCATCACAGTTGTAAAATGTAGCACTCATACTACTATTACAAACTTCAACTTGCCTTCAAGTATTTATGAACTAGTCCAACCTAGTTACCCAACATTAGGCATACAACAAGTGGATTAAACAGTCAGCCTGGGGATTCACAGCTCATTAAGCAAGGTTGGAAATCACTGCAGTGACTTTTTTTTTTTTTTTTTTTTTTTTTGCATTAATGGAATACTGCAGTTTTCCAGTAGTTCATTAACTAAAATGTATTTGCTTCACTGCATGTGTCTGAACCCACCTGATGACACAGGATAGTCTCCTGGACCAGCCGAGCATATCCGTCCAGCCTCACTCCTGAATTGCTGCGGCTCCTCATCCTCACGGACAACTGCGCAGTGTTTCCCTAAAGCTCCAGCATTTTTACTTTCATTTTATTTTTGCATCTCGCCGTTAAATAGGATAAAAGTAACAGTTAAATCTAGCTTCGTGACTAAGCTAAGTTTTACCCATCTTTCCTGTCCTGCAGAGCCTGTTTGACCTCCTGGAGGCGACTCAGGCTGCTAAAAAGCTGGCTAGCATTGTAGCGTCCAGACGACTAATAAATAGCTCCTCACTCCGGGTTTGCTGTCCGCATTCACGTCCAGGGATTCAGCTGTCGCGGAGAAACGCTGTCGCTATGGAGCGTCGGGGCTCGTGGACGACTCTGGGTGAGTCAGGCGGCGCGTGCCTGTCCATCCATTCTGTACATTGTGTTCTGGATTTATCGCAGTCCGCCGACAGAGGGCGCCAGACTGCTGTGCTGTTGATGCTGCTGCATGTGAGCAGCATAGCAACGAGCATAGCAACGAGCCTGTGATGTGTCGAGGCCCAAATGTGTCACAGGGCGTAAATCGCTCGTTTTTGCTCAATTAACATCCATGCACGTGCTAGTTTAAATAAAACTATAATTAATACATTTTAAATAATGTATTAATTAATCTGGTTGGCTGTTTGAAAAAATAAGCTACATACATGTGCTGAATTGAATAGAAAACGCAATGATTAAATCAAATAAAAAGTTTAATGTCAATATTTAAATAGCACTTATACATGCATTAATTTGGTTAATATATCTTGTATCACACATACGAATATATATATTTTTTGTCAATGTCTTTGTTGAATGACAATACTGAAACTTGACACTGATATTGCACAGTTCAGTGCAAAGGTGATTGATTAATAATTCTGCAAAGAGGACAGGACCAAAAGTCCTTCCTGGAGATGTCAAAGACTGTCATAGTTGCCAACAGCGAAACAATTAATTATTTAGTTTACAGAGAAATAAATAATTCACTATCTGATTTGTTTTGATTATTTTTTTTCCTTCATAAATGAAACCAAAATTTTAAAACTGTATTTTGGTAAATTTGCCTGGTGATCTGAAATATTTGAGTGTGACAAAAATCATAGAAATTGGTAAAGTGGAAAACATTATGTTATGACTCTTCACATGCTGTTATGTGTACCTTCTTCGTTGGATCACTGAGGACTTCTGAAATAGACTTCAGTGATCCAACGCTTTTTACATTGCAAAATAAACCATGTGCAACTTCTATATGCAGCAAATTACATTCAAAATTCCTAAATGTTTAGGGCCAGAAAGTAACTTAAAAATAATAATAAATTTTAAAAAAAGATAATACACTCCAATAATACACCTATGAGAGTTGTGTTTGAAATGCCTGCTTCAGTTGCCCTCGTCACATGTAATCACACATTAATGCCATTTGCAACGCATTGTTGTTTTAGTTTTTTACTAATTCGTTTTGAAATAATATTTGCAGTGTAAGAGTGACGTCTATTTCATGGATCATTACTGTTCACTTTCACGGTTGTTTTCTCAAAGTATTTCTCCTAGTTTTAGTTGTACATGTTAAACAAAGAGAAGCGAAATGAAGCGCACAGTGAACTTTCAGCCACAGCAGTCAGCGCTTATTCTCAGGTCCACATCAACGTAATGACTAACGGAAACTCAGAACCAATCAAATTGCAGAGCCGTGACTTTTCCAGCCAATCACGGCGTCGCTGGTGTGTCAACAGTATCCGCTAGGCAGTTTAGCATCAGGCTGGACGGGAAGTAGGCTACAGAAACCCTCTCTCGGTCTTGTTTTGATGATGTGTTCAGCTTTAATTTACTGAAGCTGCAGCCGGTCGAGTCTCTAAGGCGATTCCAATGGCCGTCGTTTGTCTTCTGGAATGTGCGCTGTAAGGAGATAAACGTCGCAGGAGGGGGGCGCAAATGTCACGCAGCGTGGTGTTGATTTTAAAATCAGGCAATTAAGTGATATTAGCTGATGCGAGCCAATGAAACGTAGTGCGGAAGCCCCCGAGGCGAACGATGCACAAGATGTGATCCAAATTGGATCAAATATTAGTGTCATGTTGTTATTGTTAACATTTCATCCGTTTCCTGCAACTGGCGCACTTTAACTTACTGCGATAAATGAGGTTTTCTGTCACATAAACGTTTTTGTTCATTTTATGCTAACTGTTGTTGTGGTTTGTGGGTTTAAACCTACAAAATAAAAAAATAAATCCCCCCAATCCACCGTTCGGTTCCATTGGCCTCGATGCCTCTCACCCATTATGATTCATGTTTGTCTCACCCTTGGATCTCCCTCCCCCCTCAGATGCAGTTCATGCTGCTGTTCAGCCGGCAGGGGAAGCTGCGGCTTCAGAAATGGTATGTCCCTCTGTCTGACAAGGAGAGGAAGAAGATCTCCAGGGATCTGGTCCAGACCATACTGGCCAGGAAGCCAAAGATGTGCAGCTTCCTGGAATGGAGAGACCTCAAGATTGTGTACAAAAGGTAGATGATGTAAAGAAAAAAAAAACAATAACAGGTCCCAACTTGTTGTGATCTGTTTACAGCCCTTAGTATCAAAAGTAATGTGCAGCGATCAACCTTAAAACCAATTTCTTCTAAAGCAGTCTGTGAGGTAAACAAAGACACTTTCACTGAACGGTAGAGTTGTATTGTCATTTTATACAGGGGATACCTAATACTGATATGCTTTTACAATTTCAATCTAGTTTGTCATTTCAATATGTTCTGTTTTTACATTTTGCATATGCAACACTTTGAAATATTGTGAATCAGTTCTTTGGATTGAGCAAAAATTACTCTAACATTTACACATTCTTCTAAGCTATGGAGAAAACAATAAAAGGCTAACTAAATCTTTTCCAAATGGCACTCTTGCATTTCCTGCTTTTATTGTTTTTTTTTTTTTTTTTTTTTTTCTAGATATGCCAGTCTGTACTTTTGCTGTGCTGTCGAGGATCAGGACAATGAGCTGATCACTCTGGAAATCATCCACAGATATGTGGAGCTACTGGACAAATATTTTGGCAGTGTGAGTCACACAAACACCATGATGAAAACCTGTCACTGTAAGAAACAAAGTCTCCTTTTGCATCTTTCTTTTTATTTTATTACTTATCTCTCCCATACCATTCCCACACAGGTGTGTGAGCTAGATATCATCTTCAACTTTGAGAAGGCCTACTTCATTCTGGATGAGTTCCTGCTGGGCGGAGAAGCTCAGGAAACCTCCAAGAAGAACGTGCTGAAGGCCATCGAGCAGGCCGACCTGCTGCAGGAGGTACGATCGGTATTTGATTTAGCGAATTAGAATTGCAAAACTGATTTCCAATAATAAAAGGTTTTGCTTGCTTTAAGAAAATTCCCATCATGAAAGTTTGTAACTAGAAATTCTTTCCACGAAGAAGAAACCTGTAGTCATTACCTCGTAGAAGTTCTCTGTGTATCTATTAAAAGAATTTCCCTGGGCAGTGAACCAAACAGAAGGGTCGCTGTGGCATGTTGACGCATTGCATTTTCCAATGTGCAGCCATCTGCACCTGCTGCAATCTGTTTATTCTAAGCCTGCAGCGCTTGAATTAAACCTCCTCGACACCCCGCCTGTTTGTGCTTGGTGTCCAGCTAAAGCCACTTCAGGCTGACGGATTCCCGTCTCAGTGTTTTTATTTTTAGCAAATCATGCGGTGCTATTGTGGCTCACTATGAAGGCCTGCTTGGTTATTACTATTAATTACACTCACAGTAGAAATGCAGGAGATATGTTTTTGTTTCTCTCCTGCAGGAAGCCGAGGCGCCGCGGAGCGTCTTAGAAGAAATCGGGCTGACATAGATCACCCCGCCGCCTCTCGCTACGTCCCACAGATGCAGATCTGTTCACATCCACGTCTTTGTGTCCTTTCCTGTCCAGTGTCGGTGTTGTATGTATATAATCGGCATTGTTGTATTGCTCCGTACTGTCATTCGATGTGGTGCCAAATGTAGTGTTTGTCCAACTGTCCGACTTCCTGTAAAGTATTCCATTGTATTTCTCCCGACCTCTTAACTCAACAGAGTAATGTAGCACTAATGTCACAACTCCAGCATGTTTAGATCATCCATTGATCGCTGTTTGCAGAATTAGTAATTAAGACTTTTAAGTGCTGCTGGTGCCTCTTGCACACAACAGACACCAGGAAGGTTAACGCAGCGTAAAGCTGTCAGGTATTTTCTGAATCCTCAGCTGTACAAATTGTTAGCCATTAAAAAAATCCAGGGGAGTGGGGATTAAAATCATTTGGCCACTGTGCAGTCCTGGTAATAAATCTTATTGCAAAATGCATTTCTTGGATTTAAATGTTTGTCTCAAAGAACAAGTTCCCATTTTGTGCCATTTTGTTTTTAGATAAAATGCAGACGCTATTGTAAAGTATTCCTGTAGTAGAGGCACCAACTTAGGTCAGTATTACAGTTCCCTTTGTACCTGGGTAGATCACAGCATCAGTATTGTTTTCTGTGTTCATTTGGACTTTTCGCAGACATGAACTGTTTACATATGTTGAACTTTGTGGTCTTTTGAGTTTGCTGCAGCTCGCTAAGCTTTCTGTTCTTTGTATTGTTGTTTTTGTATGGATCATATCTCCTTTCTGAAAGGGTTCAGGTGAAATGTTACATTTTTGTGATCAATCTTCACTGGGTCTCTTCACGTCTTCAGGACAGGAAAAAAAAACAGCTTCATAACCACTGATTAAAGGTTTAGTTCATTCTTAGACTCACCTGTGACCAAAGAACACTGTGTTTAACCTTCTTAATGGTGTCTAAAAAAGAATGCCAGAAAAAGGGACTTCTAACAAAGTATGTGGACACTATTTGACTACAGATGACTGTATTTTATATTCCTATCTCACAACTATGTAAACTTTGTGGAATAGTAATTATGAGCATATGAGATACAAAGGCATCCAAACAGGTGTTACATGCAAAAACACACATCTCTTAGGAGATACGTGTTTCTTTTCTGCAATTTCAACCCCATCATTGAACAAAACCATCTTTGATTTGAGCTAAATGACTTGTTTTATATTTAACACTGCCAACAGTTTTTCTTAAATCTGAGACAATAAATGTATTCAAGGACAACCCATTCTGATGTTTTTGTTTGTACAGAAGAGCCAGGAAGTGCTTCAAGTCCCAATACTGAGCATTTATTTTAAAACGTATCCAAGTTATTCACGTGTCTATAGCTAAGCTGCGCTAAAAACCTGTATGAGCTATGTTATGAAATATATATGACCATTTCATGACATAATCTCAACACAGTCTGTAAAAAGCTTTCACCAGAAAGATATTATTAAAAATCCATGAAGCATCCATAAAATGTTTACAGTGTTGTTTACACGACTTATTCTGATGAGGCTAGCAGTGAATTTTAAAGACGAAGAAATTAAGAAATGTCCCCGTTTGTTGTCGGTTCAGTCTTAATTTCAGGAGAGGCCTCGGTTTTCACCTCTGAATCCAAATCATTGTGACCAGCACATTTTTCCTGAGTTCCCTCTTCTTTAAAGCCTCCATTCGGACTCTGTGTTGAAGGATTACCACAAGTCTCTTCCTCCGAGTCTTTCTCACTTCCTGACTCCGTGGAGAAATGTGTCTTTTCAGATGAGAGACTTTTCTTTTTGTGTTTCTTTTTGCTCTTCTTGCTTTTTTTTGAGTGCTTGTGATGGCGGTGGGGTTTCGTACCATCAGAAAGACTTTTCTCTGATATCTTTGAGCTTCTTTCTTTGCTTTCTTTGTGTCTCTTTCTTTCTCTACTTGTGCTTCTTGATCTCTCCCTCATTTCTCTTTGAGGGTCCCCGACATCACCCCTGTCTCTGTATTCATTCTCCCCTTCTTTATCTCTACGCTGCTCTCTCTCTCTGCTTCTGCTCCTTGATCTGTCCCTACTCCTGCTCCGGTGCCGGTCTGACCTCCTGTCACTGTGTCGCGACCGAGAAGACCACCTGTCTTCTCTGCGCTGGTGGGACGTCCTCCTCTCTCTGCTCCTGCTCCTCTCCCGGTCATCCTCCCACCATCTGTGGGATCGCTCTGATCTTGCCGGGCTCCGGCTGCTGCGGCGCTGCCTCCACGATCGCTCCCTGTAGCGCTCCGAATGCCACTCGTCTCTGCGACTCCCCCTGATCCTGCGATCGGGGGACACCTGGAGGTCCCTGTCGGCCTCCCAGAATTCGTTGCCCGGGTTTCGAAATACATGCAGAAAGTTACAGTGTTTGCCTTTAGGGCACTTCTGTCTGTCAAACAGTCCTAACGAGAAAAAAAGACATGAAATAGTCAACGCACTGAAACGAACGTTGTTTCTCTGCCCTTAAGGTGACATGTGAAAGCTAACGCACCACATATGGCGTTCTTCCACCGTGTAACAGGACAGATCTCACACTGAAGCTGCCGGCCTGCATACCACCTCCCGTTGAACTTCACAAAGGCCTCTTTGCACATCTCCTCTCTGGACACGAAGCCAAGACAACAGGACAACATGTAATGGCTTCATACCACACTTGAGCTTTTTAACAAATTTTCTTCACAGCCACAAATTTAACATGTTTTATGGCATTTGAAGACAAGCACAAATATCTTGATGGTGAAGTTGAAGCAAAATAATTTAGTTCTAATAATTTCTTCTTCTTGCAAAATATTTTAAAAAATGTGGGGTGCATTTGTATTAAGCCCATTTTACTTTGATACCCCCAAATAAAACCTATTAAACTCAACTGCCTTCACAACAACGCACAAACAGGGTTGTTTGTGCATTGTTGTGTTGTTTAATCTCAGTATAAATGTTCTGTGGACTCCAAAGATGTTTGTTAGAGAATATTTGTGAAGAGATATTCTTATAAAAGACCAAGAAACAAAGACGGGTCAAGGACGACTGGAGAGTTAGGTAACAGTTTAGATCAAAGCATATCCAAGTGTAAGAACGGCTGAGTCACAACCCAGATCTTGACACGATCCATATGAGAATGAGTAGCAAGACTTGCTGTTAAATATTCTACATCAAGTCTGACATAAAAGAAGAATGAAAAAACAAACATCTAGTAACCTGCAAACCGATAGCCATATCCCAAAGGCTTTTGTGATCTGGCTCAACAAAATGTTGACTCAGAGAGTTGAATATAAATACACACACAATACTTTTTAGATATTTAAACTAGGTATAATTTTCTTTCTACTTCACAATTATCAGTTATTCTGTGAATTATATGACATAAGATCTCAACAAAAAGCAGAAGTAAGCAGCTTAGAAAGACAAAATGAGAAACTTACGTGTCAAACTGAACGTAAACATTCCCTCTCAGATGTGGTTCATGATTGCAGCAGACCTAAAAGAAGAATCATCAACGTACATTGTAAACTAAAATATCCGAGAAAGCCTGGTTTTCTGATCATTAAATACATTTTCAGTGAACACTCTTATGTCCCGTTACCTTAAACTGCACCACTTTGCCGATGTTCTTGAACTCCGGCAGAACGTCGTGGTAAAACTCGAGGAAAGATTCCAGCAGTTCCTCCTCGCTGTGCTCCAAACAGGCATCCATGTCGTAATCGTCCCGCCGCGACTCCTCCATTCCAAACGTCTTGAACATACCGCGGACCAGCAGGGTCGGGCTGGAAGTCGGATAGATGTGCTTCCGAGAACACCTGCGCTTATGGATTGAGATAAACCAGCAAATACAAAGAATAATCCCTTTAGGTAAAGTATTATTCACAATATATTTTATATTTAACTGATATGCTATATTTTTAAAATAAAAAAAAGACACAAACAGAACCTGTCTCCAAATCGACATGCTCCTGTCTTCAGGAAAAAGGGGCAGTTGGCAACGTCGCGCTCCGTTCCGAAGTTTTCCGAGTTCGTCATTGCAGGAGCCTCAGGATTCATCCACGGTCCTCCATTTTCCAGCTAAAAAAAGACAACAAATATATGATTGACATAAGAAGTCAAAATACACATTTCAGCTTTGAGTCTTCAGGAGCACAAAGAGCTGACACTTGATTAAGTACCACATTTTCTGTCTCCTACAGATATAAAAGGTTCCCTGCTCTTTTAAGTGAGACGTATCTTTGTTTTTACCTGATTCTCGGCTTCATCCAACCTTTTCTGAACGGCCTCCTACAAATGTTTTAAACACACGATTTGTGAAAAACGTGAAGACGTCAACATACTGCAGCATATCTGTTATCGGGGGTTAAGAGTTCATTCACAAAGCCTGACAGGCACAGAAATTACCCAAGATATTAAGGAAACCGACAGATGTATCAATCAATTTTACATACAATCTCACACAAAGTAAAAGATACATTCTTGATGTGCAAGCTGAAGGTGTAAGCTTTTTTTCTCTTTGAGTGTATCTTAGGTAAGGAGCATGATGGTTGCTTGTGCCACAAAGTCAAGGAAATGTAATCATTCACAGAGCAAAAACGTGTTGATCTGATGAACTTATTGTATTGTTTTTTTGGTTTTTATGATAAGTTGGCAGCAGAGGATATGTTGCTTTTATTTTCTATCCTCCTGGAGTCCGTTTCACCTCTCTGTCGTGCTTCTCCCGCTGCTTCTGCTCCTTTTCCTCTTGTTCTCTCTTCTGCTGGGCCTCCCATTCCTCCTTTATCATTCGCTGTGAATTCAAGAACAGCAACCATTTGAAATTGGCATTTATGACATAGACTGCTTATCCGTTTTGCCAGTTTGCTCACCAATATCCACAGAATTTGTGTCTGATGGGTGGAAAATAAACTGCACAAGTCACATTTATTGTATATAATATAGCAAACAAAAATGAAGAAAAGCAATGTGAAATATTACTGTTTTCTGCCAGGAAAATTATTCTAAGCCCAACTTATTTATTGTTCAAACATATTGGCAACAAAGGAGGGTGGGGGGGAACTAATTCATGCATGCGTTTTCTGACAGCAACAAATTTGTGCAAACTGGCAACTTAGCTTCTTCCTTTCTACCTCATCAGGAAATTACCTCCTCCTCCTCTTTTCTTTTCCTCGCAGCTTCCTCCCTCTCTGTCCTCAGCCTGAATTCCTCCTGAGCTAGCCTCTCTCTTTCCAGCCACTCTTCATGCTGTCGATGTCTGGAAAAAAATAAAAGTAAAAATACAGAACGCAATTGAGGACTGATTCACTGAAGTTTTTGGCAGCCGCAGGACAGCAGAGACAGGTTGTCCTACCTTTCATCCTCAGCAGCCTTGTCCCCCTCACTCTCTCCTTCATTCACCTCATCCTCTTCTTCAGCGTCATTTTTCAACTCTACAATAAAGCACCAAAAGACTCAGCGTCCAATCGAGGCAACGACGAGCTGAAAGATGTCAGTAAGTCTTAATAGTGTTCATACCACATTCTCTGGCTTGAGCAAGAGCTTGTCGTTTTCGTCTTCTTCTCTCCTTCCTCTGTGCAACTCTTCGCTGCTTCTGACTGTACGTGTAAAAAACAACAACAAAACAGTAACATGACATTAAGAGCTGTAACAGAAGAGCCGCGGAGACAGTAAACTGACATGCTTCACCGTGCTTTTGAAAATTGCCCAGTCCTGGGCAGCGGTAGTTTTTACATAAATAATTGGTCGACTTGTGTTCACAATTTAGCTTTTATTTACTTTTTTTTTAACAAGATAAAAGAATGAGTTTCAAACCTTAAAGTAGAGACAAGAGGAGTAGTGGGGGCTGCCATCGAAGCTAGCCGCGGCTAGCTAAGCTAACGTTAGCAAACAACTCTATTTTAGAACGGGTTTTAATACTCTCCCTGATTAAGCTGCGAGATTTTATCGCAAGGACTTCACTAATATAAAGTCTTGTTAATATAATTACAACATGTACGTAATTGCATAACGAAATGAGATTAGTCGATGTCTGTTGGCTGCAGGAGAGCAAGTCTTCTTCTTTCTCGTTTGTTGGCTGTCAGTGAACTACCTTGTGGTTTACCGCCACCAACTGGCTTGGAGTGTAAACCACAATGTCACTCACACCAAATAAACGATCTAATATTGAAATAAAAATACATAAAATTAAATCCTCATGTAATTTGATACAAAAAGTTCGTCTTAGAAATTATTATTATTATTATTATTTTTTTTTTTACTTTATGCCGGTTGGCAAAAAACTTTAGCTGTTTTAGGGTATGGATTATTATCTGTTTTCTATCATTACACTCTTTCAAGAAAAAGAGTGCGGAATACAATTAGTGCCTCTAATCCTCCACTATAAATAACTACAAAACTGAATCAGCTGAATTTTTTTTCTTGATTTTCTGATTACATCTTATTTTTATGAAGTCTTATCATTAGTATTTCCCTCTAATTCACTTAGAACAGTCTTAAAATGTATATTTTACTTTTTCTACTCTACAAAAATAACAGCAGACAAAATCTTGTGCAAATGACAGAAAGAGCCTCTGGAAAGTACTTCCTTCTTTTAATCATCCAAATAAAAAAAATAAAAGATTTGTTTAGGCATTTTTAGTAAAATATACATATATGTTTTCAGTAGTTATTCTGACAAAAGCCCACTTATATTCTTATCTTGCACTGTTTATAAATTCTGCCATTGAAATACTCAACAATGAACACACACAAAAATGTTTTTTTCAAATCTGCAATTTATTTTACAAAAGCCTTCCCACAGCAGTTATTTGACCAATCCAATAATTTTAAAAGTTGCTCTGGGGAATACATTCATTATAGTGACTGACTTTGGATGGACATGTAGAATTTATGCAAACAAAACGACATCAGATATATATATATATATATATATATATATATATAAAAAAAAAAAAATTCCCTTCTCACCCACCGCGGGTGGTTCTTATCCTCTGAGCTCGGGTCCTCTACCAGAGGCCTGGAAGCTTGAGGGTTCTGCGCAGTATCTTGGCTGTGCCAAGGACTGCACATTTCTGGACTGAGATGTCTGATGTTGTTCCTGGGATCTGTTGTAGCCACTGCTCCAGTTTGGGGGTTACTGCCCCGAGGGCCCCGATGACCACAGGTACCACTGTGGTCTTCACCTTCCAGGCCCTCTCCAGTTCTTCCCTGAGGCCCTGGTATTTCTCTAGTTTCTCGTGCTCCTTTTTCCTGATGTTGCAATCACTTGGTATTGCTACATCTACCACAACGGCTTTCCTCTGATGTTTATCCACTACGACAATGTCTGGTTGGTTCGCCATTACCATTTTGTCTGTCTGGATCTGGAAGTCCCACAGGATCTTAGCTCTGGCATTCCACCACCTTTGGGGGTGTTTCCCACTTTGATCTTGGGGTTTCCAGTCCATATTCTGCACAGATGTTTCTGTACACTATGCCTGCCACTTGGTTATGTCGCTCCATGTACGCTTTCCCTGCCAGTATCTTGCACCCTGCTGTGATGTGCTGGACTGTCTCAGGGGCCCCTTGCACAACCTACACCTTGGGTCTTGTCTGGTGTGGTAGATCTGGGCCTCTATTGCTCTGGTGTTTAGGGCCTGTTCCTGGGCTGCCAGGATGAGGGCCTCTGTGCTGTCCTTGAGTCCAGCTTTTTCCAGCCATTGGTAGGATTTACTGATATCAGCCACTTGGGTTATTTGCTGGTGGTACATCCCATGTAGGGGTTTGTCCTCCCATGATGGTATCTCTGGCACCTCAACCTCCGTTCCCTGTTGTCTGAGACATTCACTGAGCACATTGTCTGTTGAGGCTTTGTCCCTGATGTATTTATGGATCTTAGTTGTTTCGTCCTGGACAGTGGTTCTCACACTCACTAGTCCTCTGCCTCCTTCCTTGCGGCTCGTGTACAGTCTCAGGGTGCTGGATTTGGGATGGAACCCTCCATGCATTGTTAGTAGCTTTCTGGTCTTAATATCTGTGGTTTTTATCTCCTCCTTTGGCCAGCTAATTATTCCAGCAGGGTATCTGATTACTGGCAAGGCATAGCTGTTTATCGCACGGATTTTGTTCTTGCCATTGAGCTGGCTTCTCAGGACTTGCCTTATTCGTTGGAGGTATTTAGCTGTGGCTCCTTTCCTTGTGGCCTCATCGAGGTTGCCATTTGCTTGTGGTATACCTAGGTACTTGTAACTGTCCTCTATGTCTGCTATTGTTCCTTCTGGGAGTGAGACCCCTTCTGTGTGGATGACCTTCCCCCTCTTTGTGACCAGCCGACCACACTTCTCTAGTCCGAATGACATCCCAATGTCAGTGCTGTAGATCCTGGTGGTGTGGATCAGTGAGTCGATGTCTCGCTCACACTTGGCGTACAGCTTGATGTCATCCATGTAGAGTAGGTGACTGATATTGGCCCCATTTTTGAGTCTGTATCCGTAGCCAGTCTTGTTGATAACTTGTCTGAGGGGGTTCAGGCCTATGCAGAACAGTAGCGGGGACAGAGCATCTCCTTGGTATATGCCACATTTGATGGACACTTGTGCAAGTGGTTTGCAGTTGGCTTCAAGGGTGGTTTTCCACAGCCTCATCGAGTTTGCAATGAAGGCTCTCAGAGTCCTGTTGATGTTATACATCTCTAAGCATTCAATGATCCAAGTATGCGGCATTGAGTCATAGGCTTTCTTGTAATCAATCCAAGCCATGCACAGGTTGGTGTGTCGGGTTTTTGCAGTCTCGGGCAACTGTGCGGTCTACGAGGAGTTGGTGTTTGGCTCCTCTGGTATTTACACCGATACCCTTCTGTGCCGTGCTCATGTGTTTATCCATGTGTTTGCTTATCTTGGCCGCTATGATGCCTGACATGAGCTTCCAGGTTGTGGAGAGGCAGGTTATTGGTCGGTAGTTGGGTGGGACTGGACCCTTTGATGGATCCTTCTGGATTAGGATTGTCCGCCCTTCAGTTAACCATTCAGGGTGAGTCCCACTTTGTAGCAGCTGGTTCATTTGGGCTGCCATTCGCTCATGGAGAGCAGTGAGTTTCTTTAGCCAGTAGGCATGGATCATGTCAGGCCCTGGTGCTGTCCAGTTTTTCATACCTGAGACTCTTTCTTGGACATCTGTCACAGTGATGGTTACCGGGGCTTGCTCAGGGAGGTTGCTGTGGTCCTCTCGTAGAGAGATCAGCCACTGTGCATTGCTGTTGTGGGACGCCTCCCTTTCCCATATGCCTTTCCAGTATTGTTCCGTCTCCAGCCTTGGTGGGTCTGCTCTGTTGTTATTGTTACCCTGCCATTGAGAGTACACCTTAGCTGGTTGAGTGGAGAAGAGCCGGTTAATCCTTCTGGATTCATTCTCCCTTGTGTATCTCTTTAGGCGGCTGGACAAGGCTTGGAGCCTCTGTTTGGCAGTCTCGAGTGCTTCAGGTATGGGCATCTGCCTGTACTTTCTGGGTACTGGTCTTTTCATTGCACCCTTGTGGAGCTCTGACAGTTGGCTCACTTCCCTCCTTGTTACCTTGATTTTAGCCTCTAACCGTCTTTTCCATGGTGGGTATGGGTCTATGGTTGCTCTTATAGCCAAGTATCTCAAGGATCATAAGTTAAGTTGTAGATCAGCTCATTGGTTTCTGTTATGGTGTTGGTAGGGATCGTTCTCAATGCTGCATTCACATTCTCAATGAGACTTTCAGATGGTACTTCACTCAGCCGTTGTAATTGGCGCCGGGGAGGCCTGGTTGTCATTCGGGTCATGATTCTCTCTCTCAGGTCAGCAGCTGTCTCGTTCAGCTCTGTTTCGCTCATTGGGGCCGTGTATCCCCTCACTGGGTGGGGACTTGTAGTTAAGTCCCCACAGTCCTGACATCCGGGTTCCTCCCTTTTGCCGTAGCATTTGTGTTGTATCTCGTCAATCTCAAGTTGTGATAGCAGTTGCCGTTTGCGGATGTTGGAACACTGAGCTACTAGTTGTTTAGCGCTTAGTGTTGACTGGGGATGTCGAAGTAACCATTCCTTCCCCAGTCTTTGCATGTAACCTCTCTCACTAGGGTTACTTGAGTAGTAGCATTCCAACAGATCCACATTTTCATCTCTCGCCCATTTCCGTCTTGTTCCAGTAGCCCATTTGTCATCAAGGTGCTCTGGTTCCCCAACACCTGACGCAGACCTTGTTTGGCCGGGCGACGTCTGAGCCGGCATGTTATGCAACTTAGTATCTCTCATGGTATGAGGTAGGCAGTAGCTTGAAGGGTCTTGCCTAAGGACCCAGACTGGATTCGAACCCTGCCCTCTCGGGTGATATACTGATGCCTTATGTATTGAGCTATCCAGTCAGCTATATACATATATATATATATATATATATATATATATATATATATATATATATATATATATGTATCTATAGATATAGATTTATCTATCTATATATATAGATATTTTAAGATCTACCTATAGAGCTATAGATATCTAGATAGATGGATCTATCTAGATAGATTTGATAGACAGACAGACAGATAGATAGATAAATACATAGATACATAGATAGATCTATATCTATCAGGGGTCCCCAAAGTGGGTTCTGGATGTCCGGCATCCTGCATGTTTTAATTCTCTCCCTGCTGGTACCAACGACTTTTTCAGCATGTCAATGTTCTTTTTAGGCCTCGAATGAGCCATCATTTGATCCAGGTGCGTTAAACCAAGGAGAGAACTAAAAAGGATGCCGGACCTCCAGGACCCACTTCTGTCTGTCTGTCTCTCTCTCTCTCTCTCTCTCTCTCTCTCTATTTCTCTCTCTGTCTGTCTGTAGGGAAACCCGAGTACCCAAAGAATACCTTTATTTAAAGTATGATTGCTTAATTTTAGTAATTAAGAAAATTACAGACAATATCTATCTATCTTTCTGTCTGTCTATCTAAAGATTGATAGATATCTATAGATCTACATCGACGGATCTATCTAGATCTTTCTATCTATAGATCTATAGATAGATCCATCTATCTTTCTATCTGTCTATCCACCATTTTTGTAGGGAAACCGGGGTACCCGGAGAAAACCTTTATTTAAAGTACGATTACTTAATTTTACTAATAAGGATAATTACAGACAATATCTATCTGTCTGTCTTATCTATCTGTCTATCTATCTAGACAGATAGATACATATCTATTGATCTATCGATCTGTCTGTCTTGACTATCTATCCAACATTTTTGTAGGGAAACCGGAGTGCCCGGAGAAAACCTTTATTTAAAGTACGATTACTTAATTTTAGTAATAAAGAAAATTACAGACATTATCTATCTATCTTTCTGTCTGTCTATCAAAAGATTGATAGATATCTATAGATCTAGATCGACGTATCTATCTAGATCTTTCTATCTATAGATCTATAGATAGATCCATCTATCTTTCTATCTGTCTATCCACCATTTTTGTAGAGAAACCGGAGTGCCCGGAGAAAACCTTTATTTAAAGTACGATTACTTAATTTTAGTAATAAAGAAAATTACAGACATTATCTATCTACCCATCTATGTACCTTTCTGTTGTTTTTTTAGGGAAACTGGAGCACCCAGCGAAAACCTATTATACTTACTTACATTTGCTAATATATGTCTAACGTAGCTGACGAACAATCTCACAAAGATGTTAGTTCAAAGTTGAACCACTTGGTCGCACTCCTTGGCCAGTTGAGAAACATCATCCAGTTGATTCAGGGAAGAGATGGGAATTTTATCCTCTTGCTACTCTGTGGGGAATCGTCAGGGAAGCGCACAGTCCTGGATTTCAGTGAGGGAAGTGTGACAGGCTCGGTACTGCCAACTTCTCATGACCGAGTGAAGGATTGCTGGTTTTTACGTCGTCATGTCTGTCAGTAGGATGCCTGTTATGTCTCTGAATAGAATACCCAAGAAAGCTGTAAGGATCATGCTCAAGAAAGCTGTGAGTAGAAAGCACGTTATGTCTGTGAGTAGAATGCCTGTGATGTTTGTGAGTAGAATGCCTGTGATGTTTGTGAGTGGAATGCCCGTCATGTTTGCCAAGAGAAAGCACATCAAGTTTGTCATTTGAACGCATCTCTTCTAGCTCAGGAGAATAGACGTCAGGTTTGCGATATAAATTTACGTGAGGTTTGTAACCAAAATGGACATCCGGTTTGTGGCTAGCATGCACATCCGGTTTGTCAGCAGAATGTGCCATTCTTCTTCCCACAAGGGACTTGGATCCACTTCTCTCTGGTGCTGCTGTTGGCAGAGTCTCCTGAACTTTGTGATGAACTGGCTTTTTATGAGCAACATTTTTACTGTCCTCTGGAGATGGGACCAGTTCAGGAAACCTGCTCTCACTCTTGTGTTGTACCAATTTGGATTGGAAACCTTCCTTTGGGCCATTTCCACTCTGAAATATTTCTCTCTGTCTTCTAATTTCCTCCCTAATGATTGGTTTAGTCTTCTCCTGGGTGCTGAATCTCTGCTGCTTCTCCTTCTTTTTCTCAATTTCTTCCAACCTCTGCAGCCGGTCCGATTCCATCAAGGAATGCAACTCCTGCTTTTTCATTCTCCATTTCTATCTTCTTCTGCCGTTTGTATTCAACTTGATCATCCCAAGCAGCAGTCAAAGATTTTTGCATTTCAGCTTTCTTTTTTCTCTCCTGTTCATCAAGGAACCTTTGGGGAATCCTCTGTGGAGCCATGTCCTTATAAAACTTTTGTCCCTCCAAAGCATCTTTGGCAGATCTGAAGTTGTGTTTTTCCACAACTTCAGATCTGGGCAAATCAAAAACGTCTCGTTTTGTCTTTTTAAGCGGCTCTGATAGTTTTTTCTTCTGTCTTGTTTCTTCAATGATTTTCATCCTCTGTTCTCTCTCCAAATGATCAATTCTTTTTCGTAAATAAATAGTTTTCCAGTTCTTTTCTTCTGTTCCTCTCCTTTTTTAACTAAGGCTTCCAGTTTCTTTTTATAGTCAATTTTTCTCCTGAGTTCTTGGTCCAACTCAATCGCTGTATTAATATCTATTCCCTCTTCTGAAATGGAGCTGGACGTGGAGCAGGAGCTTTTGCTCGAATCAGAGTCGGAGGTGGAGGAGGAGTCAGCTGTTTCAGGCTTTTTCTCTTTTGCTTCTTTTTTCTTCCGTCGTTCTTCTTTTTTCTTCCGTTGTTCTTCCTCTTTCTTCAGTTTTTCTTCCTCTTTCCTTTGTTGTTCTAAATATTTTGGAAGACTAGGCAACTTTTCCAACAAAGTATCCAAATAATTGTCCTTCCCTACAAATTGGGAATGTTGATTTAAGTTTGGTCTACCGTTTTTTGTTGTAATAAAAGGCAGCAGCCTTTTTGTTAACTCGTGTGTTTCTTTTTCTAACTTCTTAGCCATCATGATGAAACTATCAATCTCTGGGGTTCTGCACATATGACTCTAGAACACACACATCACTATTTAAGAGGCTTCAGAGGTGATGTCATACAACCTTTGATACAAAGCATGGGATCCTAGTGACATCATCAGTTAGGTAGAAGAGTGACATTAGTTGCTATTGCTATGGTAACCAGGAAAAGCTCTGAAGTGATTCATGCTTTCTAGTGAAGGAGATGTTAACGTGTTCTGTGGACTAGTGGGAGAATTTTATATATATATATATATATATATATATATATATATATATATATATATATATATATATATATATATATATATATATATATATATATATATATATGTTCCTGTCCATTTTATAAAACAATGGTAAACAAGCAAGTTTTAATTGAAATCAATAGCTAAAGGAGCATTTGAACATCACCTCCTTGAAGTTGTCCATAAATCTGTGTGTTTAATCCATATTGAGGTGATAATGTGGTATTTGCAAAGAATGCATCAGCAAGTAGTTCTGACTTATATTAACCTATATTGCTTTGAGAATTGGATTCATATGGAAAGACACAAATTATTTCTTTGCCAATTCAAATCTTAAGCCCATAAAGGAAATACTTTAGTTGACAAAAACACTGAATATATTAGGACAAATAGTTTAAAAACCACAAACATATTTTTAACTACACATAATACATATCCTCACATTTACAGCATAAACAACCAGATATGACACTGATTAAGTTTCCTGTTTAGCACACACTTTGAAGGGGCTAGTGGGACCCCAGCTCCAAAACCAGAAACTGTGGGTAAATGCAAACATAAATCAGGGCTTCGGCTGATTTATAAAGGCATTCTCATCCTCTGTAGTGTGCCTTGAATGTCTCAGAGATGCAGAGTCATTGTGTTTTTTTCTCTCCCTTTGGCTTGAGGAAGAAGGCTGGCTGCGTGCAGCAACGGTAGCAAAAAGCATGAGGCACAAGAGCGTACAGGACATTAACAAGCAAGAAGACAGACTGACTGTCAGCTGGTACTCTGAAAGAGAACGGTGTACGTGTATGAAGGGATGCGCCGATGTGAGAGAACTGCGCCTGTAAAACAGAGCAGAAAAGGACGAATGAGAAAGAAATTACAGCGAGGAACAAGTAGGGACATACTCCTAGGATTTTTTTAAAAATTACATGAAACTTTAGACATTTAAGGATGTAAAATTTTAAGTTAAAATAAACAAGATTTTTTCTAATCTTTCAATTGTTGTTTTTTTTTCTATCATAACAAAATGCAACATTGAACTGAGATCTGATGAAGAGACTAACATTTTGAATGCATCACTGACAAGATGTGTCTTCCAAGTGATTTGGTGAGACTGGAAACTGGATTCAAAAAATATTTTCTATCAAATAAAAAATGTATTAAAATGGAATTAATGTGACATTACCATACATCCGAAGAATATGGGAAGCTTGGGGTCCAGTATTTTCTTTTTAATATTGCCATATATTAAACTTCAGCGTAGTTTATAATTTCCATGTAAAATGAAAGGTTAACGCCAAAGGAGAAGACGATGTAATTACAGCTGATATTTTCTTTTAGTAAGCCATTGGATCTAGACGTGTAGTTGTTGACATAACCCCAAATAATTTGAAATGTAACTAAACCCTCCCTGTCATCTTTTCTAATTAAGCTCCTGAAAATGGACATGCTTCATAGTAACCCAGCCTTCTGGACCCTCAGCGCTCCTTTTTATAGCTCCCGCTGAACAGTTGACATTTAAGTGAATACCACCAATACCACCATTCCACTCGGCCTGAAGTCACCTTCTGCCCTTAGTCCCACTGATGAGTGACGTGGCAGCTTAGAGCTCAAACACAATGGCTGCTTTGTATGGCGGAGATGAGAGTGGTGCACTGGCTGCTGCCGCCAATCTTCATAGCGTTCCAAGTTTAGATCTGAGAAAATGTCTCTATTGTGCTCCCTGGTTAATTCACTGAAGGACAAGTCAATGAGTCCAGAAACACTAAAGTAGAAAAAGTTAAAGACTAACCAAAATGTCACCATGAAGTCACTCTTTTTCTGGCATCTGGTCAAAATCCTTTGCTTTCCCACAGAACTCTTTCACCTCTGAGTGATAAGGCCAAAACTATTACACTGACATATTAACTCACTATTTCAAATATCAAGACACAAAGTTCACACAGATACAGTTGCAATTTTTAGAAAAAACATCCTGACCAAAGGTGAATAGTTGAAGCCTTTTCAGGAACATTCACAAATGTGACAGTTGAAGACTTCCTGTTAGCTCAACTTAAATCTTGCCCATCTCTATTGCTGCAAAATCTCTCTAATACATTCACTTTTAGGTGATCTGTTTAAGAAAATAAGTTGTTTCTTCTGACAGGTTAGTGTGTTTTTACTAAAGGACAAGTGAGGTGAACCAAGTTAAGTTGTTTGTCATTGATTTTGTCTGTTCGACAAAACCGACCAGCTTCTTTGCATCAACACAGGATAATACTGCCACCACCATATATCTCCATGTGGATGCTGCTTCAGCATCAGATTTCCACCACACATTGCCTTTGGTTGTGGACCAAAAAGTTAAGATTTTTCTCATCTGATTTACTTCTTCCAAATGGTTGGTGGGTTCCCTACAAGGTTTGTGACCAACAAAGATTTATTTTGGCGTCTTTTCAACCACGACTGTTTTCTTACTACTCTTCCATGAACCCCAGATTTGTGGAGATAATAACTTGTTACCCCTAAAGTGCCTGATATGTCTTTAAGAATTCTTGAATACTTTCTGTCGGTCTCTCACATAAAATCCCTCAAAATGCCTAACTGTTTGTGTTTGAAACATGAAATGAAAATACAAAATAATAACACTTTTGAAATCCTCTGTGTGTGCAAACAAGTTTGACTCGCCTACCCTCAGCTGTGCTCAAAATGATCAGTATTACCTACCTGAGCCAGAGCACCTGAGTGCACAAGAGTCAGATCTGGCACCCATTCACATCCTGGGACCAACAACCCATACAGGGTGATGACGTAGTAGGGTCCGGAGTACAGCATGCTCACTAGCATCTGGCGAATGTGAATGCAGTTTAAGACATTGAAGGTCAGGATGATGTTTTATCATACTTTATGTCATTGAGTTACCTGGACTTTGGGGTAGGCGGAGGGATCTTTTAGGTACGGCTCAAACTGCTGGGTGTAGTCCTCACACCATTTACTGGCGCAGTCCAGAACAACCTCCAAAACAAATACGGGCCACTGATGAATCATTTCACCAGTCCAGGTTTTATACTTGTTTATCCTTTCACAGTTTCTTACCAAGCCTCTGAAGACACAAAAGGCCAAAGCTGGAATGAGGTAGACAGTAAACAGCAAATCCAGAGGTCTGTGGAGCAAGTTTGTCCGCTGTGATTCCTGAATGCTCTGTAAAATGACATTCGACTAGTTTTCAGCTGTCTGTGCTCCTGACATGAGCATCTTACAGCTTAATGCGCTTTGCTGTCTTCATCGTTGAGAGAAAATGACCAAAGATCACCACTGAGATCAGAGCTGCTGTTGAAAAAGTTACACCAGCAATTTGTACTGTTATTTTCTGGATTAGGATCTAGACACATAATGGGCGTACAGGTTATTATTAAGTTTGTATATAAAAATAACATTAAGCATTATTACATTATTACAAAACCTACCAATTTTCTGAATAATATGAATTAGCCAATGGAAGTATAAATCTGCAGTCACCAGTGCTTACTAAATTAGAGATTTAAGATAAGTATGATGACCAGGAAGAATTTAATTTTTTAATTTATTTATTTATTTATTAAATTTATTATTATTATTATTATTATTATTATTATTATTATTATTATGGAGAGGATTGCCTTCCCATTTATTGACAGAGCTGTTTTTTCTGCTCCTTGTTATCATCTGTGGGCTACAGACATGTTCTTTCTGTTTGTATTTTTAAGTTTGGAGCAAAAATGTGCAGAAATAAAAGTTTGTGTTAAATGCTTCTGTTTCCCGTGTCTTTTATTTTTGTGCCAGAAATGCTAAAATGTCGCTTTTTATAAGACAGTCAGTATGTGAATGAAATTTGTGATATATTCTCATTTTGACCACTCATCTCAGACAGAGATTCACATTACGAGCTCAAATCTGCTTCAAATTTATGTTCAAATTGTTGACTTAAGCTGAGTTTGAGAATCATAGTTTTTTCATATGTAATTAGTTTTGAGGCAATGAAATGCCTGTATGTTATAATTAGCACTGTTACCCTGAATGCTTATCCCTGGAACTTAATTACCCCGTGTTTTCCATCTATCCCTCCAGATCAGATTCGACTTCTCTACAGTTCTGCCAAGAAGTCAATAAACTTGTAGGTTTTGTTTCCATTGTGCAAAAGAATCACTGATGAACTATAACTGGTAATAATCATATTTCATAAAAATCCAGACTAACCCTTTGAAATCTGTTATTTATCCACATCCTGCGTGGGTTTGATGTCACTTTGATTTCTGCCTTTGAAACCAAGAGGAGTAAAACTATCTAACCCCTAAAACCCTATAATATTATTTTGTCCACATAATTTACTCCTTGTGTCTTCACAGACAGGTGGAGGCAGAAGTTATTGGTTTAAATAAACAATTTTACACTCAAAGTAACAAAAAGGACGAACTGCAGTGTAGTTCAAACTGCTGTATTTCAAATGATTAGCAGCCTGTGACATTCGTTTTCTACCCTGATAATATGTTTTTTTTTCTGCTTGTAACTACAGTGAAATGCTGACGCTGATGATTGATTGGCGAATCAATCTGCTTTCTGGAAACGTTTACTTTTGTGGCTTATATTCTAAGCAGAAGATGTAATAAAGAGATCATGATGAGATTTGACTGTAGCAGATGGTTCAAGTCATCTATTCAAGTGAGTCAAAAGCAACTCTCCATGTAGATTAATAGAGGATGTGCAGAGGAATCCGGTAACTCACCGTTAACTGAGCATCGTGTGTAGAGGGTTGGCTAAAGATCCGGAAGCAAGCCCAAACAGACACTGAGATATAAAGCATGTGGAGAATGAAGAGAGGAGTGACTTGGCTCCCATATTTTCCTGGAAAATATGATAACATATCACCGTGAGAAACACAGATTCCCTTGAGAATTAGGAGTTGCTGACCTAAAGATACCCCCATTATTTTTGGTGTTCTTACCCACAGCATTCCCGAGAATGTAGACCATGGTGCTCATGAGAAAAGAACCCACCCAGTACAGTCCAATCGCTCGGTAACTGTCCCTGCACAAACCATATAACACTGCAATTATTACTGCCGGAACCACATGTACCGGCTCACACTTGGATGGACAGGTCATACCCCCAAGTAATGGCAGCAATCACAAGCAGGTACATAAGATAATGCACACAGCCATCCCAATAGGAAATCATATGTCCATGTGCTGTATTAATGTGTGGCTCTGCCTGCAACACAGAGATTTGTTTGTAAAATCTATATGTGAGCCACACGCTGTACGCGCAGTAGTTTTTACCTCTTTGAGGTAAAACGTCACAAAGCCATCAATGATGTTGTCTTGCTCCAGCCCAATGATCAGGTTCACCACGCTCAGGAATGCCAACACTGCATACACTGCATTGAAGCAATCAGTTAGTTGGTTAGTAAACAAAAATAACAATAACAATAATAATTGTGTGGTCATGAATAACAAAGTAGTGGATATATTAAGACAAGGAAATCATACCATAGAAAAGAGGATCAACAGGAGCTTTCTTCTTGAGCATGAAACGAACTGAAATGGTCAGAATGAGGACTGCTGTGCATCCAGCGAAGAAGAAAGCTTCTGCACTGAATATTAAGCAACAATAAATAAATAAGAAATTCTGATCTTTCGAATAAAACAATTTGAATAACACTACACGGACATTAATAGTTTTGCAGACCCCAAGCCGAGTTAGTTGAAAATGCACTTACCTGTTGTTGTAAATGAAGGAATTGAATAAATAACAGAAAGGGATGGACATCAGCGAGAGCATGAACACTCCGGTCCCGGCAGAAGCGCTCATTGTTGATCCTCTGGGGTTTTCTTGAAGAGAAAATAAAATCAACAGAGATCAGTTCCAGAAAAGTCCCCGAGCAGTCTGCGTCATGTTTGGAAAACAGGGATCTCTTCCAGTCATCAAACTTTCAGTCCTGCTCTCACTTGTGGGTTCAGTCTTGTCCCTCTCGTCTTTCTGGATCATGAATGTTTTTTTTTCTCTCTCTCTCTCTTTCTTGTTTTACCTCTTATCAACGTTCAGGGGCGCTCTCGCACACAACTGCTCATGTTTTATGGACAATCTGCCATGTTTCATACTAATAAGACAGGAAACAATGGAAGGAGATTTTTTTTTCATTATTGTGAAATTATAAACTTAAAAAAAAGGAACCGACATCTAGTCGTGGATTATAAAAAACGACACAAGGCATCATCTCCAAAAGTGCAGCGTAACAATAAAAAAGCTCAATAAACATTTACACACTATAATGATTCAAATGCAGTTAATAAGAACAAAAGCACAAAGTAAAAAAATATATTTAATTCTACTCTTGAGTCAGTAACTTCAATTCAGAGTTAGATAAATATGTCAAAAATCATTATCTTAAACGAATCTTTAATTATTTCAATATTTCAGAATTTTATATATCCATATATTTAATATATGCATATGCAATATCTGATTTAGCAAAACTGAAAAGTACACGTAATGTAAATAAACATGAAAATTGAGGACTATTTATATATTTATTTACGACTGTGTTGAAATTTGTGGAACTACACAGAGGAGCCCACCAGGGGGCAGTAATGAGACTTAAACGAGGCCAGACGCCGTCCAATCCAAAACGAGGAAAATGTGTTTTGTAGGAAGTGCGTCTCTTTAGCAACCGAAGAACCTGAGCAATGGCCTCCTGCGCGATGGACAATACGTAAATAAACCAATCACCTCTGCTGTCGCGACACGGTATCATTAGCGCCTTGCTGTTTGCAGGATCAGAGGCAGAAACACTGCTGCGGCTCGTCATGGCCAGCGGAGGCGGATTGGCGTCGAACCAAAGCGGTCCGGAGGCTCCGTCCAACTCGGTACAATGCGGAGCCGCAGCGGCTCTGTGCAACATGCCAGCCTCGGCTCCCGCACCGTCCGCCTCCCCGCCGGGCCTCGGCCTACAGCGGGAGCCCGTCTACAACTGGCAGGCGACGAAGAGCTCCCTGAAGGAGCGCTTCGCTTTCCTCTTCAACAACGAGCTGCTCAGCGACGTCAGGTTCGTCGTCGGGAAAGGCAGACAGGCCCAGAGGATACCTGCTCATAAGTTCGTCCTGGCCGCTGGCAGCGCCGTGTTTGATGCCATGTTCAACGGGGGGATGGCCACCACTTCGGCTGAAATAGAGCTGCCTGACGTGGAGCCTGCAGCTTTCCTGGCCCTGCTCAGGTAAGGTGGGACGGGTGGTCCCAGACCCCCACACAGCGTTCAGAGTGCTGCACACCGGGAATGCACAGAGAAAAAACAGAAAAAGTCACTTTAAGAACAAATTAACACAAGTTGTTTCCACACCAGCTCTTTCGAGACCCTGCGAGGATAAGCGTGTTAGAAAATGGGAGAACCTGTAACACAGTTTAAAACTCTAGATCATTTCTGCACTACGTTGTTTTGATCTATTGTTGGAAATCCTAATGAAATACATTGAATCTTTTGTTATATGACAAAATGTAAGGGTAGACGATACGTAGACCTAAAGTTTCATCACAATATTTTGTGGTAGTATTGTGACTCGGCCTGTCACGATGGCAAATGTTGCTGGACGATAAATCGTCCCAGAAGGTATCAGCAAAAAACGATGATATTGTTGTTTTGAGACCATTTTCGGGTAACAAAACGGCAATGGCATAATAATGGAAAAACACATTCTGAAAGATCAATAAACTTTGAATTCTAATGAACATTTAACACTGGAACTGGAAGACATTTTAAATATCCAAAACAAATAAGTAAAACAACAGAAACAAAAAATTAAATAAAATAAATGATAAAGTCTTTTAAATTTATAAATTATAGACAACATTTTTCTTAAAAAATGTCTGGCTGAGACCGAAGCACCAGAATGAAGACCAGTTTCTTGTAGAAAGAAAGAGAAAGGAGGAAAACAATAAATCATGCAAATGGAAATTATTGAGCTTGTTTTAAGTTATCGTGTGATAACTTAATTGATTTATTCTTCACTGTGACAGGCCTAATTGTAGTAACAACAAACATGACCAGAAAAACTACTTAATACTTCTTTTTCACACAACTTCCTGGCTGTGGCTGCAAGACACAGCAGTCACAGCCCCACGAACTCAAACACTGTTTTTAAAAAACATACACATCTATAATGCGCTTCTTTAGGTTACCAGTCACATAAAGAAGTAACAGCACACATTAACTACATTTAATTACATTTTAAAATGTATTGATGCTTTTATTAAAGCAAACAGTGGAGAAGAGTCTAAAAATAATGATCTAGAGAATATATACAGTATTTTTAGACATTAACTAGAATCAAAATCAAAATTCTTATTGTGTTTATCACAATAAAAGATACATGCCCACCCCTAAACCAAATACATGTGAAAATATAGATTTTCTTCACATTTGAATTTGAAGCTTAGGGTAGCTTGGTGAAAAATGCTTATTCTTGTTCTTACTATTTATATTTTTGCTCTGTAGGTTTCTGTATTCCGACGTGGTCCATATTGGTCCAGAGACTGTGATGACGACTCTGTACACAGCGAAGAAATATGCAGTCCCAGCTCTGGAGGGCCACTGTGTGGAGTTCCTCACCAAGCACCTCAGAGCCGACAACGCCTTCATGCTTCTCACTCAGGTTACTGCCAGTCAACGCAGCTGTGTCGTCAATATATGATAGTAGAGGAACGAAAAACACTGAACAATGTAAACACTGCTCTTGGATGCAAAGTGCCTTTACTCAAGCGTGAGATAATGTTCTTTCTAAAGCCATTATTAACTAGTGGTTGTTTTAAGACATAAGTCACTTGGTCTAATCTCCATTTATATTTTCTTGGGATATTAAGAGCCTCTCAGTTTTTCCATGTAGGTGTTTAATTACATTAGCTGCTCTATTTTGTGTTTATTTCTTCAGGTTTCAACATTTTGTTCTACAGTTGCTTGATATTTCTTTAACATCTTGACGGACTACAATGTAAAACATAGATTCTTTCACAAAACCTATGCATCACACAGTCCCAGTAGTGGTTTCCGAGTGTAATTTTTGCAAGTGAACCAATGGCAGTTGAAGGATTTTCCTTATTATCCCTTAATTGGCTCTGATTATCAGGTCACACACTAAAGAAAATTTTTTCCACTTGTTTATTAAATGCATGAAAAATAAGATACACTGACTATATTCTTGTATATGTATATATCTATAGTTCTTAGGTTTTATTTAAGTTAAAATTAGATAACATTAGGGACATGTGCTTCTGCTGTTAGATAAAAATATATCAGCTCCAGTAAGGAACTTGTGGCCTATGTTTCTGCAAGTGTTTGCTACATCCTTAAAACCTAAATTAGTAGGTCAGTCCAAAAGGAAGTGCATGTTCTTATTGTTGTAATTTCATTATATTTTAAGCTTAATTATACGTTTCCCTCAAAACTACAGTATTGTTACAAATCACAGTATCACAATATATGGAGTAATTTAGTCTATAGGTGAACCCATCAATTAACAAATTTTCTCTTGGTTTGTGGGTCAGATAGTGAAAATTTGTTTCTTTTTTCTTATAAAATGCATTAAAACTGAAAAAAAAACTACATTTTCAGTCAATATAGTGTTTACACAGCTAAAACATAAAATCTTAAGTATTTAAGAGTCTAGATTCTAGTCAAAATATGTGTGTAGTGTTGAAATAAGACAAAATTAAGTTACGAATAAAATTTCCACTTGTTTTGAGTCAATAATTTCTTAGTATTAATTGAAAAAAGATTAGATAGATTCTACTGGAATTTTTTTCACTTAAAGCAACAGAAAAATGCCTTATAAAACTTAGATACTTAAATCAAATTTAGACGAGGGTTAGAGACAGAAACAGAGGTAGGTTTGTTATATAATCTCTCAAAAAACCAGCAGTGCATTTTTTCTCATGTCTTGCACTTTGTAGAATTGGGGGTAAATGGCAGCTTAGACTGGAAATTCCCCATGAAGTGCCTGGTTGGTGCATCTCCAATGAAATTACAATGTTTAATTTGATTCATCGTATTTCATCACTGGCATGGTTTTGTGTTAGTTTTTCATGCTGGTAAAATTCAAATGTTGCGCATTATTTAATTGCTGCAGCCAGCCTTTAACAAAACGAATGGCTGTAATCTGAATATTCTGCTCTATTTCACAGGCGAGGTTATTTGATGAGCCTCAGCTTGCCACGCTTTGCTTGGACACCATCGACAAAAGCACAGCAGACGCAATAAACGCAGAGGGCTTCACTGATATTGACCTTGGTATGCGAGTCTCCTTCACTCTGTGTTTGCTGCTCCGCCACTTTGTTGTGGGATCTAAAAGTATAGCTGCACCGTGTGTTTGTGTGTGTAGATACTTTATGTGCAGTGTTGGAGAGAGACACACTCAGCATCAGGGAGAATCGTCTGTTCGAAGCAGTGGTCCGCTGGGCAGAGGCGGAGTGTTACAGACAACAGCTTCCCCCGACCTCAGAGAACAAGCAGAAGGTTCTGGGAAAAGCGCTCCCGCTCATCCGCTTCCCGCTCATGACCGTCGAAGAGTTCGCAGCCGGTATGTGTCCTGGCAGAAGGACCGTTTGGTTGTCAGTGGGTCTTGAGCAGATCAGCCATCACTGATCTGCTGAGTTCTTCATGTTTCCTGATGTGTCCATACAGCTCCAACCACAGAAACCAGTTTGATATTTTTTCTTGTGCGACAGGGCCTGCCCAATCTGGAATATTGTTCGATCGGGAGGTGGTAAATCTGTTTTTACACTTTACAGTAAACCCCAAACCACGGGTCGACTACATTGACA
Organism: Poeciliopsis prolifica; assembly: GCF_027474105.1. Classification (NCBI taxonomy): domain Eukaryota; kingdom Metazoa; phylum Chordata; class Actinopteri; order Cyprinodontiformes; family Poeciliidae; genus Poeciliopsis; species Poeciliopsis prolifica. The sequence goes on from NW_026562396.1 coordinate 4,439,444, forward strand.
GGCCTCGCTGCTGCCTCAGGGGGGAGGAGTGTAGCATTAATAGATTCCAGCAGGTTGAGAGCCGGTGGGGGTACAGCGGCACCAGCGACAGAATCAGGTCAGCTTACGCTCGTTAGTCGACACCGGGATGAAACCCGTGGTTCGTTTTAATAACTGTTCTCCTGTTTACGTTTCTCTGTAGATTTAATGTTAACAGAAGAATATCCATCGTGGGTTTTGGCTTATATGGCTCAATACATGGACCCACCGACTATCAGGTCAACATTCAGGTAAGGCCTTCAACCCTTGGTCCAGCAGGAATAGCATGACTAAAAACGATAAACCAGCTAATATTTTTAAATCTAGATTAAATATCGGTTTTAGGAGGGTTATTTTCATGGAATAATTGCATTTATTTCCAGAGCACAATGTCGCTATTAGTACCAGAAACATGTTTTTAAATCTTTTTTTTTTTTTTTTTGTCATTAGGTTGAAAACTCTTTTGCAGATTTTCCATAAAAACATCCCATGGAAGAAAATATATTCATCCTCTTGTCACTTTTATGTTTGTTTGTTTGTTTGTTTGTTTTACACCCCAAAACATATAAATAAAATATTGGTAATTTAAGACAATGCAGTAGAAATTACAAGATGTCTTTTCTCAAAAGGTCATGGGATATTTGTGGCTCTAAAAAGTTTTATTAAGATGGAGTGAGAGCAAGAATGGCTCTTCGGATTGTAAAGTTTGCAAACCTCTTACATAGATAGATTTAGTTACCTTATGACTCCAGCTTTAATCCTCTGAAGAGGGCACCCAGAAGAACTGATCATATTTTCACTTATAGATGTGACTTTTTTTTTATTGCTTAATACAAATCTGGTAGTTTGAAAATAGGGACTTCACTATCAATCTTTGCAATGTTTCCATAGTGTTTTAACTTTTAAGAAAAGGCAACAGGAGCAAATGATAAAGCAAAGGTGAGAACTGATTAAACCTCCTTTCAAAAGACAATCAGTAACCTGCTGCATAACCCAAACAGCTTGACCTTTTAAAAGAAGTCCAGTCTGTGCTGGGACCTTTTGTCACATCAGTTTTGTCCCTGAAGGACAACTTGCAAAGCAAATTTTATTATAAGACAAAATGGTAAATACATTTTTCAAATGCTGATTTCATTTATTAATGAAAATAAGTACTTGCGTGGCCACATGGAGAGAACTAAAACCACCCTGCTTGTTAAACCATCAATAACCTTTCTTTCTTTATACAGACAAAACATGCAAGGCTTCTGATAACAAATCAATAATTTCCTGTTTTCAGATCTTAGAGAGTGACAAACGTATCACACTGGGCCAGAATGATACCGGTTTCAGCTGCGACGGCTCAGGAAACACCTTCCGAGTGATGTTTAAAGAGCCTGTGGAGATCCTGCCCAATATCAGCTACACTGCATGCGCCACCCTAAAGGTTAGCCTGAGCATTTCGTCAGAAGAAATTATGGCGGAAACCTGAACTAACCGATTCGTGTTTCACCTCACAGGGTCCAGACTCTCATTACGGCACTAAGGGGTTAAAGAAAGTGACCCAAGAATCAACAACTGGGACCAAAACTACGTTTTTGTTCTTTAGCTCACCTGGAAACAACAACGGCACGTCGGTAGAGGACGGTCAGATACCGGAGATCATCTACTACATTTGAACTTTCCATGCTGCCATACAGGTACAAAGAACCAGGGAGACCTCAGGCCACTGGAAGGACTGGACTTCTGTGAATGGATGCAGTGCCTCGGATCGCCTGGAGTATTGTGTGTGTGTGTAAGTGAGAATGCTGTGTGTAAGTGAGAATCTCTGTACATATATACACGTGCAATTCTGTTTGCAAAAAGAAAAAAAAAAGTTTTTTGGGCCTAACATTGTATTTTGTTGTCGTAAGTTGTCTATATACTGATGTTCTGTTTGTGCAACTAAGCTGCCTGTAGTGCAGAAGTTGCACATCTAAGACAACAAATACAGCAACACAACTTTCAATGAGGCCAACTCGCGATGTCTGTTTGTGCTGATGCATATTTCTAATGTGCACTGTTGTACTTTATAAAACAGGTGTCTTCAAGTACCTTTTCTCTGTGTTGTGCAAAGGCTCCCTGTACTTAATTTTGCCAGTAGTTCTTTCTGTAACTTATTACACAGTGTTTACTTACCACTTCACTGAAATGTACAACAGGAAACAAATGTTCTGAGACATTTATGGGTATATTAAACCGGAATTAGTTTATTTTCAGCCTTTGGGGAATAAAACGCGCTAAGACCAAACCGACTGATTCGTTCAGTCAATATTTCATGTGTATTATTTTTGTTGTTGTCTGCCACTAGGTGATGCTGTCTCCTAAACAAATTTCAAACCACTGAAATTATTTGACTGCAGATACAAGGAAAAACTATTGGTGGAAGTTATAAATTGAGAAATACCTTTAAATTTTTTTTTTCCTCCAACAATTAATGTATTCAGTAAAAAAAAAAAAAGTGATGCAACATTGTGAAAATCCAGAAGCTACTCTTTGTTTTTTTTAAAACAATTATTATTTTAGTACAGAGCCATTTATTTTTTTGCAGCATGTCCATAGACAAGTGGGGAACGAGAGTGGGGGCGATATGCGGTAAAGGTCAAAGGTCAAAGGGACTTGAGCCTGTAAGGGTCGGAAGGAAGAGTGAGGCCTCTGTACATGAGTCGCACGATTTTCTCCCATCGTGTAAAAAACACTTTTTATCTCATTTTTGTGTGGAGTATTATTATTTACTTTCAAGATTTTTTTAATGATGATTTTAGCAAAGTTCAAAACATTATTTCACAACAACTTTAACTTCTGTCATACTTACCTAAATCATGCTGCGAAGTGCCCCAGCATTGCCCTGAAGGGTTTCCTGCTTGTGTGAGCTGAAGGGCCGTCTGTTGAAACATCTCAAAAACCCAAACAAGTGCTCCTGCATTGCATAAGGTGCACATGCATTATGCGAGACACGCTTTGGAAACAAGAGGGCCCTGTGAGACAGCTGTGAGTGGGCTTTGATAAGGAGATGGATCCACGGTGGCTGTCAGGTGAGTCACAGAGACCTGAGAGCTTCTCCTGCCGACTGCCCACTTAGACAGCCTTTTATAGAAGAAAGATTCTGTAAAATAAGCTTGACGCAGGATTTTTTTTTTTTTTTTTTTTTTTATTGCACCCACAATGTAAAACAGTAATAAACAAGTAGGACACACTGAAGCCTCCACTCACTTGTTTTGTGCTACAAGGCCTGGAATGTGTTGAAAAAGAGCTCATATAATATTTAGAAGATCTATTATGGCTACATTTCCACTGAACAAAGGATCGATGATGAGCTTGAACACAATATTAATTGTATCTTTTTTTTTTCATTGCTGAAGTTATTAGCTTACAAATCCATGAGAGGGTGTTGTGCTTTAATGTGTGTGGTGGTGTTTGTGTCTGCTGCTGTGTGGGTGGGTGTATGACAGCAGAATGAGCTGTCTTTGACAGTTTGAGCCTTCGACTGCAGCTCTAACAGCAGGGAAGGCGATTTCTGCCTCTGCTGTTGGTTCTTGACAATTTATGACACACGACCGTGCAGAAGTGAGATGTTTATCACAATGAAGCGGGACTATATGAGGCACTGCTGAGGACTTTGCTGTGCAATAATGATAATGTGTATCTGCGACTGTGGATAGCGTGCTAATAATCTCTTCTAAAGTGGTTTTGCATCCAGTGTATGAGTGCACATTTTGACATCAAAAATTATAGCCTTTTTTTTTGTTTGTTTTTGTTTTCAGATAATACGCAACTAAAAAAAGTTTAAATCCGAAACTGTGTCTCAGACCGGATTTATTTATTCTATTAAAGTTTAACAGTTCACACAGTACTCAGTGCATCATTCAAAGTAGAAGACACAGACCTGGGACATTAATCAGAGAACACTTTCTTGTTTAAAGTTTTGCATAAGTGGCAAACAGGTTTAAGGAGGTGTTTGGCTTTTTGTTTTGTTTTTTCAGATGAGACCAAAACCCTACAAGCAAATAACTGTCTATGACTGAAAACACCGTCACTGTGATGCAGCACGGTGGTGGCAGTATCATTGTCGTATGATGTCCTATAACTTGCTTAGAGTTTATAGGAAGGTGGCTGCAGCGATCTCTATTCAGATTTTTGACTAAGCTTAGGTATGCGTTTTGGGAAACAGGGTTAGATGCTTTGCATTTCTTGGCCCATCTACCAATTCATAGTTTTTATCACACAAACTCCAAACAGCAGTTCTATCTGGAGGAGACCTTATGGTCTCATGGAGAATACCTACAGCTGCTCTCACAACCTGCATGGGTAGAAAGACAGGATGATTGAAAAAAAACGATTATGTCAACAAATTTGAACCAAGTGGGTCAGCCTTGATGGTTCCTATGGGTCTTCGTTCTTTGTGTCTTTTTCCGTCTCCCTCTGACAGTTTTCTTCTGATTCAGCATCCAGAGCTCAGCTCAGACAAGCTGCTCAGTGTTTGCCATGTCTCATTTGTTAACTGTTAAGGAACATAGACTGAATCTTTTGTTGTTGTGTTTTTTTGTCTTTAAGCCTATTTGGTACCATACAATATGGTACAGCTGGCAGGAGTTATATATGAAAATGAGAAATTAGGAAGAAATCTAGTTAGTCTTATGTGACAGAAATATTTATGTTGTGTGATGGACATTGGTTAAAAACAATGAAAAGAGGAGGATATGAATAAAAATAACTCTGAGAGTCTACAGAAGAGTCACCTCCAAGAGTAGAACAACAGGCCCGCAGGTACAGAAATAAACGAGTTTGATACTTTTGCTCAGGTTTTATGTGAAATTTCACATTTTTGCCTGTTCCATGACTTTACTCTGAAAAATGTTCCATTTTGCTCAATCTGACTCTGAAGACAGTTTCCTTTTTTTTTTAAGTGCCTCCTGAAATCTGTACCGCATTAGTACACATGCTAGGATTTAATTTCAGTTGCAGCTTGTCTGTTTTAATTTGCAGACATAATTTATCTTCACACTGACATTTATTTAGGCGTCCTGTGCACTGTGCTTTGACACATCCTTCATATCTGTAACTCATTAAAATGGTATTTATACAAAATGTTCTGGTGTGAGACACAGATCTGCGTGTGTGTGTATCTGGCTGCCTCTGAGCAAAACTAACCTGCAGAAAAAGAAAAAAAAAAACATGTTCCTTTTGTCCAGCTGGTGGAGGTTATGCAATTTGTCTCCTGATGATTTTAGACAGTTGGCTAATTGAACACCATGTAGACAGGACTGCATAGTGAGCATCAACAGCTCCTGCAAGACTCTGAATAGACAGGAAGGAGTTTGACAGTGACGTGCGGTCAGGGGAGGCAGAGGGGTCTTAATATTGATGCCGAAGAAAATCCATGACATCTGACTTCAGAAAAATATAGAAAAGACAAACAATCCATGAGAACTTGATTTGTTGCTGAAAACAAAATTTAAATGATCAAAGTCTGTAATCACCTTTTGAACACAATAGTTATTCATTGGAAGAGTGATGAAAATATCTCAAAACATCTTTTCACTCTTAAAAAATGTTTTTTTTTTAAGTTTTAATTCAAGACTCATCATTCTGCACTTTAGCAGAATAAGACTGTTTGTAGCTGCGATAGCCCACAGAAAAATCACTTTAACAGAAAGACGAGAAGAAAGTTTCCATATTTATTCAGTTTCATGCTCATGGTCTCCCCGTTTTACGTCATCAGAACCACTGCTGTCATAAAGGATTTTTGTTAAAGGTAAATAAAAAACACAATGTAGACAAATTAAACTAGCAAGTTTGTTTTAACTTCAACTTAACAAAAATAGCATCATTTAATAGATGAAATTTCCTGATTAATTTGTTTGTGGCAAGTTGACATGATACAAAAGAGAAGGAAACTAATAAGTAAAACAAGGCAGATTTAGAAAAACCGATTCATTTGTTTTCTGTTCATTCAGAAAGTAATTGAAGTTAAAAAGAAAAAGGAACCAGGAGGATCTTTCTATCTCGAATATTTTTTCAGTTTTATCATTCTGTGCAGATCAAGACTGCATTATTTAATCCAATAATCCAAATTCTTGTTTGATTTTTTTATGCAATCACTTATGGATGCAATCAGATATGAATGCCACGCTCTTAACATCACAAGAACTGACCTATTATTGTGACCCCCAAAACATTGACAGGAGCAAACCCTGATTCCTCACAGCCAAGTCACATTTTTGTCAAAGCATGTCAGACATTTTATCAGACATTTAGTAAACTGTGTCAACTTGTTCGCATACCGCTGTGGCCTTTTCCTGCATCAGAAGCAGTCCTTCAGTGACACATTTACTTGTACTTCCAGTTTTGTTCACATACTACGAATGAACTGTTCAAGGTGAAATGACGCTCGACAGAACTGTGTCAGGATATTTAGTGAGAAAAAAAAACAGCAGACATTTGAAAGGAGCTGAAAGAAACATTTTTAAATGAACCTTTCAGGCACAGAATATCCCAACACCCCATTAACGTGTTTGAGTAAAGAAAGATACCACCAGATTTAATCAGACTAACAAGCTCAACTCAGCAGCACAGTCCACTCTCTTTACATGCATGACCTGAGCAGATGCATGATTAACTTATAGGGTGTGCAGCTGGATGAACAGAGGACAAGATGTTGTCAACCCTCATCTAACAGCAGCAATTTTAAAATAAAATTCCCATTCCTAATTTCCTAATCCAGTGCATACGGGTGGCTGGTTAGCATTTACTCACATGAGTTAATGAGATACAACTGTGTGGAGACATGCGTGTTCTTGGCACAAACTGGAAACCACAAATTTTGACAAGGGCAGCAAAGCAAGCATGCTTCCACCATTCAGACTCGCATGCGACACAAATCCTCTGTACTGTCTGCTGGAGGCTGGGAGCTGGCTGACCCGGGCCGATCTCAGTCCCTGCACTCTCCAACACCAGATGTAGGTCGCAAAGTGCTGCAGGGGCCGGGGGATGCAGGGCCCCGCCTGTTTGTGTGCAATAGAGGGAAGGGGGGGGGCTGGAGTTCATTGTGTGCAGACGTGTATTTCTGTGTGCGGTGAGAAGGGGAGAGAGCGGAGTGATGATTGCACTGTATGAGTTCATCACCAAGGACATGGCCCCCAGCACACTGTCTCCATCGCTGTCACATTGTATCGTCCCAAACAGGCCACATGAAGCCTGACAGCCAGGCAGATGAGACTGAGGCAGTACTCCCATCTCTCTACGTACTCGTCCCTCTCTGTTGTTTTTCCTCCCAGTCTCTAAATGATTCGCTATCAGATAACTAGTTAAAACGCAGCAAGGGGTGAAGATGTTTGGCATCAATAAATGTTATTATCGGTATTAATGTTCATAAGACTAGAAAAAAAAGACTAAATCCAAACTGTGCCAACAGGACAGTACTAAAAGGGCTGGAGACACAGGACTCTGGGATGTAGACGATTCAATCTGAACTGGTTTCTTCGGCAGCCGCTCATTTTCTCATCATCCAGCTGAATGCGTTGTCCAAATTAAATGTTAGATACTGGGAATCTGAATATAAAACTCAGAAATCATCCCAAATCCAGTAGCATTCGAACACATTTGCTGTTTATCACACAACAGAGCCCCTCTGTTTAATGGACTGTAAAGCTCGAAGTGCCGACATTAAGGCTCTGAGCTACAGATGCCAGAGCCAACGGTGCATGTTGCAGTAATGTATTAATGATGCACATCAATGTTTGAGCTGCTTTTTGAAAAATGTGAACATTAACTGTGGATGCAGGTTTTTCTCTACTTCGAGTAAAGTTGGGGTAAAGGTCGCAACATGGACAGTGGAGGCTGGTAAAGAAAAACTTTCTCTGAATCAACTCTGCATGCAGATGCATTGATAAACTTGAGCCAGTTTAACTGAAATCTAAATGACTAAATGTAACTTGTCCTAAATGATCTTCACTGTTCTCAGGCAGCATTTCAGTGACCCATATAAAAAGCTCAACTGGAGAACAAAATTGAGACTGGATGTCTTATTCATGTTGAGACACTGACTCCATTAAAACATTTTAGTGTATTTATAAATGCATAATTTTAATCTATGAACATAAGCATTCTTTAAAAGAACCTTCTGGTAACAACACATCTTGGTTCCACCTTTTTAACCAATCAGGTAGCTAACGCTATGCTACATCCCTGATGACTAGGAGTTTCTATTTCTAGAAGCAGTACGACCTTTCAGCAGCGATGGTGATGTATGAGCATGTCTTATTTATGAGATGCCTTTGGATGGAAGAGTATTTAAATATAATCAGGAAGGTGCGTTATCCAACCCCGTAACTAGACCAAAATTTATGTTAATACACCACAATTACAATGTTCACCACCAGTAGATGTGCATGAGCTATTGTCTGTTAGAGAAAGAAATGAGTTGGGTCTAAAAGTGCAGATGAGCATTTTAAATGTCTATTAACCTGCCTAAGATGTTGTCTGGTGGAGTTTTGTAAGTGCTGCATAAGTAAGATAATTCAGAACAAAAAAAACCCATGTCTTTTCTGTGTAGGACAGTGATTTGATTTTTATTTGCTCCCAAATTAGAAAAAAATCATCTTGTCACAGGAGAGATTAAAACTGTGAAATTGTGTAAGTGTGACCTGCTGCTTCACAAAATGAACAGGCTGACATTTCTGGCTTTTTACCTCATTGTGTTTCTTTAAGTGGATTACCTCAGCCTGGTTAAAATGCTGGACTCTGAATGCTGATGGAAAATTTCCAGAATGTGGTTTTCTCAGCATCTTGTGAAACAAGCTAAGTGTCCTGAAAAAAAGTTGCTGTTTTTCCCCAGAGGTTCATTTGCAACCAGCATTTGGAAAACCACAACAGTTAAGTAGATATTAAAGCACACTTTTGATTAAACCCAGATTTCAATATTAAAAATGTTTATTGATCTTACATGTGCTTTCATTGACTTGATGTGAAATCATAATTGACATAAATAGGTTTAAATCTACTATTCAAGTGTGTTTCACTTCATGATTTAAGTGAACTTTTCCATAATTTAATGAATATGACTGGACATCAAATTTTAAAGCTTATTTTAGATAATAACAACTGAAATTGCCCCTGGTGGGAACAATCTCAGGTTTGAGTCAAAGTTCTGGTTTACCTGTTAATGTAACTGGGAGGCTCCAAAATATCCAGATTTTAAGTTCAGTTTTGATGTAAAACAAGCAGTAAACACAACAAGAGTTGTTTTTGCTTAATTTGTTTCCCGTGTGTCAAAAGCACATAGCAGCTGACACCTAATCATTCGCATGTGGTCGTCTGATCACCTGGTTAAAGATATATACACCATCCAACTGTTTTCTTAACTCACAAACTTGAGCATCCCAGGTAGAACACTTGAATTAAGAAAATAAAAAATTTTTCAAGACTGGAAACATGGTTGACACGCATTACAGAAAGGTTTGTTTTGGTGAATAGGTTTATGGAATTAAATTTTATACATCTGATTCCAGTCAGCAGTCATTTTATTAGAAAAATACATATTCTAACAGAAACAAAAGTTCATCTGCATGTTCATACACTGATGGTAAAAGTAAAGCTGTATCATGAATAAATTTTTTCTTGAAAATTTATATTTCACATACCACAATCACTGTGAATTTCTGCCTTTACATGCATGCTTTTTGCTATAGGTAAAAACGAGGGACAGAGGATTTAAAAAGCAGCTCTCACTGCATCACCGATGAAAAGGAGAAACCAGCTGAATCCTACCACAAACAAGTGAAGCTCAAGTCACGAGACCGTAAATATTAGAAATCTGAGTAATCAGTAGCGATCATAATGTGGTCGATTATTGGAGTTGTATCCCTGATTGGAGCCTCTGGACCCAGACTGATATCCACTGCCATGCCCCCAGTTCCTGTCTCTGTCATGCCAGTGCTGTCCGCGACGGTCCCCTCGCCATCTCCTGTCTTCTCCCCAACTGCGGTCTCTGTGGCCTCGGCGGTCCTGGTACCTGGAAAGTATTCATAAAAACCCAATTATTACAACATAAAGCATTCCCCATGAAGCAGCTGACTGAACACAAACTGGACCAAACGTACCTGTTGTCCCTACCCCTCTGGTTTCCCCCTCCACGCCCCTGCCAGTTCTCAACAATTGGTGGCGGGTCAGCTGGACGTTTCAGATATTGCTGGTATTCACTGTCCTCCGGTGAAAACCTGTTAGAGAACAGCTCCTCGTAGCTCTGCGTGTTTTTTGAGGTGTCAGACATCCTGTTAGCAAGGCGATGAAAAGAAAAGGCTGTTAAACTTTGAAGACAAAAAAAGAACAAAGTATGAGACAAAACTGGTGTTATAGGTGATTTTGACTTTTTCAAAAACAAAAAAAAACAACATAACTTCAATACTATGTTTAGAAGTTTTATTATACAAAACAAATTTGAAAAACATTTAAAGGTGCGTCATTTTTCAAGAGCTGAACGTGGATCAGATTATGATTAAAATACAAGTTTCAAGCCAAAACTTAAAACTGTCCACCTCAAATCTGAAGATGAACATTGACTTAATTTCCCAGTATTATGACAATAAATACTCATCCCAATCAGACATGCGTCTTCATCAGAACTAAATCAGACAGAAAATCTGTAAAAGCCACTGGGCCAAAAAAAAATCTCAAAATCGGGTAGATTACTGCGAGTTTTACAATGTAGAGTGGACAAATGTTGATGAAGATTCAAATATACTAACGCCTAGTGAAAGCAGCATGCTTGGCTGCAGTCCCTAAAGATCCTTAATATGTTGTCATGTTTAGTTGCAACAACTAAACACAGGAAGTGTTCTTTTCTACCATAAAATATACAGGCTCTAGTTTAACTATGGGCATTTAAACACGTATATAAAAAAGCAGCTTAATAGAAACTACTAAACTGAGTTGCTATTATTGCTAACACGGATTTTAAGATTGTTTTGGGTTTTTTTCCTATGAAGTTCGCAGCTATGAACTCCAAGCCAGGAATTGATCCAGTACAACTACCATAATTAAAACATAAAAGTTGTCCTTCTAATGCACTTTAGCGGATCATTTAAGAACGTACCTTTTCCAAGACAACTGAACTGTTAGCTTTAGCGTCAAGCAGCATCGGTCCGTCACTGAAAATATGTCCCCTGAAACACAGAAGCTTGAAAAGATTGTTCCGGGAGCGCGCGCACCTGCTCCTGATTACAAGCTTTCCAGGTATTAGAAACCTCTTTAAAAGCTTCTTTATCACCATCATTTGTCCGTGTTATGAAGACGCAGTTTAACTAATATGCATATTCGTTGTACATCTGACTGTATAACGGATCTCAACTTGAATTCAGCATTACAAACATGTGTTTTTTTTTTTTAAACAAAACAAAAATCAGCTCTGAGTTCTGTCTGTTTGGACATTTCGTGATTTCAGACCACAGTTGTCAGCGCGAAGCCGCAGCCCAGCACCGCAGATACCGCAGGTTTAAAGAGAGTGGGTGTGTGTGTGTGTGTGTGTGTGTGTTTTTTTTTTTTTTTTTTTTTTTTTTTTTTTTTTTTTTTTTTTTTGCAAAAGGAGGCAGGTGGAGGAAGCCGCTCCGTGTCGCTGCTGCTCGCTGCCTCCGCTGCCCTTTCACATTGAAACGCAATCCCTCAGGGGAGGAAGAAACTCCGCGCTGAGACCAGACAGGCGAACATCAACTTATTTCATTATCGCCCTACCGCAGGAAGCGAGGAGGAAGCCATTCTTAAGTGGGATTAGCGCCTCGCGTTTGACAGGAGCGACAAAACCAGGAGAGGATTTAAAAAAAAATACAAAAACAAAAAATAAAACTTCCTGAACTGAAGGTGTTTCTGTAGGAGCGAGCTTGACAACCCGGTGAATCGAGTTTACGGAGAAGCGCTCTCGTATTTCACTTGTCTCTCAGCAGCAAGACTTTTTTTTTCCCCTGCTGCGGACAAAGCGGGGTTTTGACTCCGCCGACCACTAAATATTTTTTGAGGACCTCACTTTTCACATCATTTTTCTGTAGCTTCCAAATAAAGGAAAGGAGTTGCGACTCGAGCCCGCTGCAATGGGGTGAGTGATCCGGAGAGCGCCGTCCTTCAGAGCCTTTATTAACACCTGACTGATCAGTCAGCGCGTCTCGGTTCGCTGAAATTCCTCTATAGCTGTTCACCTGAACAGGGACACCCGTCTCTCCCCGACCGTCCGTGACGAGGACCCCTGCTTTACAAGCTTATATTCACAGACATCTTTTGTGAGATACTACTACTTTTTATGTTAAAAAAAATGTTTTCTTGCGTACTATATGAAAACATAGCACATAATTTTAAGCGTTTTACCTTCTTCATAATCTGTGCAGCTGCAGCTTTGCGGCTTATGATATGGAGGTGTCGGAGTCAACACTGCCCACTAACGAGGAGAGATATGGCACTTGTGTGTGTGTGTGTGTGTGTGTGTGTGTGTGTGTGTGTGTGTGTGTGTGTGTGTGTGTGTGTGTGTGTGTGTGTGTGTGGAGCTAGTGTGCACTTCCACTGTGGTTTACAAGAAGCAGCACATCATTTTGTGTCTATAGTCTGTTGTGTGGAGTGTTGACTCTGGCTCATCTCCATAGTTATGCAATCAGTAGCCCACTTGGCATATTCTTGATTGGGGTATTTATGTGAGGTACCTACTCTTCCTCTACATTTTTACACAATGATTTTTATTTTTTAAGTTCATTTTAATATGAATTTTCTCTTAAAGAATATGTAAATTTTAGGGATTGCTCTATGTCACATGCAAAGCTAGTGCTGTGTGTGTGTGTTTTTTTTTGTTTGTTTTTGTTTTTTGTTTTTTAAAGGCATTAATGTTCAGTAACTTTCTGAAAACCTGTCATCCACTTCCACATTATTAGTTTCTACCCAATTACACAAGTTTGTCTCTAGCTACATGTTTAATCAAACCAGTTTTACAATCTCGTCATCATCTTGGAAGTTTTACAGCAGTCACCAAACCGGTTTGGAGAGGTGTTGGTCTTGTTGTGTCATGAAACTGGCCCCATGGACCAGGACCAGGAGCCAGGCCAAGACGGGGCCTGGCTCCGGGGTGGTTTCATTCTGCCTTATGACATCAACTAGCCGAGAGAATCTTGGAAGGCGGAGATGCTGCTCTCCTTGGAAATCAGGATTCATCTTAAGGTTACGAGTAAAGTTCGCCATCACTGTGTTTCAGAAGATGCTTCCTTTGTAATCAGCTGATGGCTGATTTGTCCAATATTTACATAATCAGATAATCAAAAGTGACTTTCTAAATGGGCTCAGTTCAAAACTTTTTTTTTTAATTCAAAAAAATTTTTTCTAATTTTGAGCCTTTTTTCGATTAAGACGTGGGCTGTCTCTCTGAAATGGTTTATCTCTGCAGCACACAATGCTAAGAGAAATCTGCAGTGTACTCTGCAGTGTACGTATGCCTGTGATTAAACAAGTTTACACTTGAATCTCAGCAAGAAGGAAGTATAGGAGAAGCGCTTTCAGGCAATGATGCATCTTGTTCTCATGCTTGTTTTCAGTCAAATCCTTTTCTCCACTGTTAGTGTTTTGTCATTACATGAATACCAGGCTGCTCTTCTGAAACTGTGACAAGTTTGTGTACATGTCGGGTAATGATGTTCAAAGTGGCACATCTAAAGCGGAACCTGTAGTTGTGACGTTATATATTATAGTTATAGCTTTACAGGCTCTGACCAGAGTGTCTGATATGAATATCAAACTGATGGAGGGTCGCAGGTTAGACGTTTTTACTGTAGGCCACAATTTATGTCCTACGCTATTCAAATCAAATCGTATGGATTCCCAGAATTATTCAGTTTTTCAATATGGCTCTCCTGCCAGGGAAGCATTTCTCATGGGGCGACATGAGCTCTCGGTTAATGGGTAATTTCTTTTTACTTGTATTTTCAGCCAACTTGTAGTCGGCACCCCACAGAAAGTCGCAGGTCTGTTTCTCTCGACTTCCTTGGCTAAAAGAAAATCAGGTTTATATTACATTGTCTATTTAAAAAATATAAAACGCACGTTCTGGTGCTTGGCGAGTCTTTGGGATTCATGAAGCTTTTATTCCATTTGAATACAGAAACAAAAGTGTGCTCCATGATTGTTTTAGTATTCTAAACACTATATTGTGACCTAAAAATGTATATCTATAGACCAGGGCTGAAATGGTTACTCTATTATTGAAATAATTGTCAACGTATTTAGTAATGGATAAATAATTAACTGGAGTGCAGAGACTCAAAAAAAGGCCATTTGGTTTAAAAAAAGAAAAAAAAACATAGAGGTGTAATCAACCCAAAACTGTACAAAAAATAAAATTTACAATTAAGATAAAAATATCTTTGCCTGTAATGTTTCAACCAAATTTTAAGTGGTAATGTTTTAGCATCACCTGCTTCGGATTTACTAATAGAATGCTATATTTTTACATTTTAGGCAACCAAATATTTATTTTCATTATTAGAAAAAGAATGTAATTGTTTCTTTTGAATTATTGTAGTATTTATTTTCATCATTTATTCTGTTAAATGAATAATCTGAGTAATGTGCCTTTGTTTTACTCTGGTTGTTTTCATCTGAACATTTGGTTTGTGGACTGATGATTGTTTCTTGGATATCGTGTCATAGGAAGTTGATTTCTCAGGAAATTGTAGCAGAAGTTTTACAGAGGCGATCTCACTTGTGCAATGTCTTTCTCTGCGATTACACCCTTGCGATGATGCAACAATGTTGCACCCTAGGGATCAGTCAGAGCTGCCCAGGTGTGTCTGACTTTTTGTTTTCGCTTCATTATTGGGAGTTCTTCTCTACGAAACTATTCACTTCTAAATGAAGTTTTAGATTAATCACTTCACAAAAAATACTTAGGAGAGGAAACACCCAGGTTATTTTTCTTTTGTACCTTAATTACTAGTCTTTGTATGAAGTCACTTTGACGTCATTTATTTTTGTTTGTTTGTTTGTCACAAAAGTTCCATCGGACTCATTGAGGCTATTGTGAATTTGTCTCAATAATAATAACATAAACATACGCCTTAATGGCCTGCCTGCAGTTGAACGCTGCTGAATTTTGGGAGTGAGAAAATTGTACTGCTGCAGTGTGAAAGAAAGTTGTATTTTAGGAAGAGGTGAGTAGCTAATGCACCGCGTCTCTGGAAGTACTGAAAACTAAAGCTTAGATTGCCTGAAGCCCTGTTGTACAGAATAAGCACACAGGCAGCCAGCAGTATAATCAGCATATTGCTATTTAAAGCAAGCTATGCTGGGAGCAGCCGTAACACAGGGATAGATGATAATCTCCTGGCTGGCCAGAGAATGACATCCAGAGGCTTAACACTCATTGATTAGGCTCTGTGACATGGCAGCAGGTCATTTGGCTGCCCTGACAGGAGACTGGACTTTAAGCCTAACCAGAGAACCAGAGTGTGTGTCCTGTCTGCCTCTGGTTTGGAGGCAGCCCTCGTTGAGTTCTTGTTTACAAGAACAGAAGCAGGTTTTAGCTGTAAAAAGGGTAAAGGAAGAAGGACACGGACGGTGGATTGAACGTTATCTCACCAGATGGTTGAAGCCCAGGAGCCCATCTGCTGTCATACTGGGTTTCTGGGGAGATTTCCTCACTCCCTTTTCCTTGGATCTCTCAGATTAAGTTGGGCTCTTCATGTCACCTCAGTGTGGCGGTGGGAGGCCTGCTGCGTCTGCCGGCGTGAACCTGGCCCGTCGCCTGTGGGACATGAGACGCTGCTGTATGACGCCAATAACTGGCAAGACTTATGAAGGTCACTGATGATGACTGCAGCTACAGTAGGCTGATGGGGAATGAAAAAGAAAAAAATGGGGATTCTGTCAATTCAGGTGTTCAGCATAGGTTGTTTCTATAATAAAACACTACAGCATTATAGAAAATCAGAGTGCAAATGTAATTAAATCACATTTTTATGTCGAGTGATTTGACTGTATTGTGACTGACTGCTGGTATGTCAGGGGTTGTATCACAATATTCAAACATTTCTTAAGGCAAAACTTACTGATCTGTGAGCTGGTATTTTTGTGCATTGTTTTAATATTTTTATTAACTGAACAATTCAGGCCTAAGATTATATTCTAACTTTGGTTGATGTTTGTCTTTAGATCCTCATTTTCTTCCATTTTTAACAAGAACGTTGTCTTTTTTTTTGTTTCTTTTTTTTTTTTGTCTTGTAAATAAAGCTATAAAAATATGTCAAATTAAACCAAATATCAGATTTATCCAATTATAGGGTCAAAATCTTGCCCCATGTTTGAGTTTTATCATCTCAGCCACTAAAAATAATAAGGTGCGGGTATTAAGGGCAGTTAGTCTGTCCACCTGGGCAAATCTACTATCAATTTGCAGAGCGTGTACTTGAACACTTTTAATGATAAATAATTTAGTTTTCTACCAAAGATTGCATCCAGGAAGTCTGTTGGCGTTTCAGTATTTTAAGTCATTTTTGGGATGGCAATTTTGTTTAAATAATTTTGAAAATTACTTGCAGTTATGTTTTGTGGCTGCAGTTGTATGTAGATGGAACAGGTCTTTCTAACGCCTGATCTAAATGTCAGCGTTTTTCCTGTCCTGTCATGAAAGCTTACTTAATTTGTTGTTATTCATGATCTGTTTGGGCTTTTACACAGTAGAGGCTGTCCTGCAGAAAGCTACATGTAGGGGTGGTAAAGCTCCATGCCATAAGTAATTCAACTTATATTAGATATCACATTATTTAATATAAACAAATATCTCATTTTGGCTTCATTCAACCTGTTGAATAAAATACTGGCACATAAAACATGGACTCATGACACTAAGACTACAAAGAGATAATGTATACATAAAAAGTTCTTTGTGATACTTATATGGCACAAGTTAAAGTGTCAAAAGTTATTTTTCATGCTTAACTGCAATTATGAGATGTCACAATGTTTGTAGTTGGTGAGAAAAAGAAACCACAAAAAATGATAAAGTGTAAACTTGTCATCATGTTGTTGCTGTTTTCCTTCTATATTAAGATTTGATTGTTTTCTCCACCTGCATCACCACTGACAGACACCATTACTTGACATCACCTCAGTATTAAATTGAGAACTTCTATCCTCAGTATAAAGTCAAGCAAAGTGTAAATTCATGGTCAAACATTTAGTAACGTTAACAAGCCTGTTCGTGAAGCTGTCTATGCCGACATAATAAGGTGCCACCATGGAGATGTAGTGGAGGAAAGGGCATCCTCTGAAATAAAACCACGTGGGTGTTTCACAACATCCTCGACAGCTCGCAGTCCTCTGCTAGGTCTAGAAATGTGTTGAGCAGAGGGAGGAATATATCGACACTTCTTTGAAAAGCAGACTGGGGCAGGCTGACTTCATTTGACATGTTTAGTGATCACATGTATCTTGATCTGAGCTTGCTTTTTAAGGGGGAAAAGGAAACCTTATATATTTTTACATGCTAGCTACTGGGAGCTAAAACCAGTCAACAGTAAAATGTGCACCAGCCTTTATCTGTGATGGCACAAGGGGTTCTTCACTATTATGATATTCAATCATAATTGTCCATGTGTGAAGATGCTATTGATATGACATGCCATAATCAGGATAATGTATTTCCCCCCCTCCCCCACATTTCCACCAGCGTAGCTTCAGTTTATGTAACCGGCTGTGTTGTTTGACAACACATTTATTTTCCTCCTGTTTTCTAAGCATGTTGATATTGTCAATTTAAAAACATATGAAACTTGTGATTATGGTTGACAAGCAAAGCGTTTGTCCTTCAAAAAAACTGTAATGTTCCTTTTGCTTTATATGTTAAAATCCACATTTAAACTTTTAGCTGAAAATGCTCTAAAATAAATATGAAGGCATAGGATAAAAATTTCATATTTGTAAGTCTCATTAGGTTTCTATGAATCGGAGCAAGCTTGGTGCCTTTGTAAATGTCACAAGAAGGGGAAAAAATCATAATGCAGAGTTTTGTTCCAGTAATTTCAGTCACATGCAGCAGAAATCCCGCAGCTGAGGTTATTGCATGCAGTATCTGGGAGCAAAACTGGGCTTTAACCTCCTGACTTTATTAGAGAAACTGTATCTTTATTGCATTGAAAACCCAGGTGGTGTGTTGTAATGAACAGAGCTCTTCTTTCCTGACTGTCTTGTTCAGTCATATCTGTGAATTTCTACTGTTTCATAAAACGTCTAGTAGTTTATATCCAGCCTTGTATGTTTGACATATGAAGAGGATTACACACAAACACACTGAGACTTTTATTTATTCATTTTTTGCAGTTTAGGCTCAGTGATGGATTCTGTTTTGGTTTTGACTTGAAATAAGAGAAGTGTTGCATTTTAAAGGTGCCATATTGTGTTACTTGCATCCAAATCTTCTGAACTAGAGGAAGTTATTTTCCCTTTTCTCATTGGAATAGAGACGATATCCCCCCGTTTTCTTTTCTCATTGAAAATCCAAATGTGTTCATTACAGTGCTGGTAGGGGAAGATAATGAAATATTTGTTCAAATTCAGCAGTGAGTAATTTTCCTTCTGTTCATGTTCTTCAAGTGAAAATACAAACTTTTTTTTTAAAGCACATGGATTGGAGACAGCGGTCAGCATGTTTCCTATTGGATCATTATTTGGACCATTTGGGGTGTTGTGTGTTCTGGTTTGGCGCTAAGCAAGAATGCTTGATTGTGATAAAAATGTAAAACAAAAAAAGTAGTTTTGAACACATTTTGTTTGTTCCTGAATATTCAATCTGCTGGTGCAATTGCACTGGTTTCCTGTGTTTGTTTGTTTTTTGTTTTTGTTTTTGTTTTTTTTACTTCCTGACAATTTATTAAGATGAAAACCTATTTCTTGGACAGCTGGCCTTAGACTGTCCCAGTGGCAAAGAGACAAATGAGAATATCTTATTATGTAACAAACTCATTTATGTGATGGAGCCTGTGGTTCTGCTTCCATTAGTACCTGAATGCACAGTTGTTTTTTTTATATATATATATATATATATATATATATACTTACTGCTCTTTCAAAGCACCAAACCTGGTGAGTACGCTGTCTCACTGTCTGACCTGCAAACTTCAGACATTTTTAACAACACTCCCAGGCCGAGATTCTTTGGTGTGCACCAGTAAAGTTTTATTTTTCTATATAGGAAGCAAAGCTGAACTAATAAGAATGCTCCTTAGGATTTCATTTCAATGCACTGATGTATTTTCATTGGACGCTCCATTCAATCTCCATTTATTGAATGACAGCGGTTGCTTTATTTTCTTTCTTACGTAGGTTGTATAACCTGTCAGTCAGATACTGGTCACTTTCTGTCGGAAATGGAAATTTGCAGCCTCCGTCTCTGGAGCTGCTCGGTGCAGATTTTCTGTCAAACAGGATGGTTTTCAATTTTGACATTCTGATTGTTCGCTTTGACCTCACATTACCTCTTGGTCATACAATTTGCGAATACAGCTGATGGATGGGCAACGTCTGTGTGGATTGTTAGCCTGGAGTGGATTCCTAAACTCAGGAATCTTGTTTAAAGTTCAGCCTCTACTTTTTTTTTTTTTTTTTTTTTTTTTTTTTTTTTTTTTTTTTTTGTGTGTGTTTCTTCTCTTTCAAAAACCACGTAGGGGAGAAATGCAATGTGACTGCAACTTGTTGCAATAAAAAGCGCATCTAAAGTATCAGTCAAAAGTGACGGCTGTGTGCTTTTATTCACACTTCCTCTCTGGGCAGAGTGTCGGCTTTAAAATGTCTTTATTGAACATAATCGCAGTGCTGGAAAATCTCACTCTGCTTTTAGACCTTCATGTTTAGGAACATCAAAGGTGGTTTAAAGTGAGTCTTTTACAGGACATCAGTGTTGTCTGCAGTCATTACATGTTATTAATGTAAAGCTGGGGGAACACATTTGACAGATTTCAGCTGGTTTATGTCGGCACATCTAGATTTGTCTTAATGTATTCTTTTTCAGCACGCAGCTCCATTAGTGCCCCATGAGTGTTTATAGGTCTAAGATGAGCAAAGAGATGATGTATGTAGAGACAGACAGAGCAAATTTGCCTCCCTTCACAGAAACACACACACCTGTAAATTATTCAAAGCACCAGATGGGGACAGAGAGCACTCGACAGTCAGTGGGACCAGAATTTAGTCAAATTCATCCCCAGCGTTTCTAATTCAGGAAAAATCAATCAACTTAATGCCTTTTATCCCCAAAAATCACGGATTCCACTAACAGTTGTGTAAGTGCAGCCATGTGTTCAGTGTTGGCCTTTCGCTTGTCTTCCCCTGCCAGAGAGAGCTGGCTTCAGACACTGCCGCCCCAGCAAAGGTCAGCCCCTGTGTGTGTGTGTGTGTGTGTGTGTGTGTGTGTGTGTGTGTGTGTGTGTGTGTGTGTGTGTGTGTGTGTGTGTGTGTGTGGGTGTGTGTGTGTGTGTGTGATGGAGCAACAGCAGTGATCTATATAATGGGTTTTGTTGTTCCCAAAGCAGATGAAGATGGAGATTAGGCTTAAAGGGGACAGCAAATTTATTAGGCTTTAATTTCTCAGCAACCCATAATCCCAATGGAAGGAAAAGCTTTATTAGCTCATGAATATTTGCGGCATGTCAGGCTGGCTCTCTGCTTCACATGTTCCTATGTTTTTCTGTAATGATGCAGCGTTAACACGGCATCTCCTGAAAGTAGATTTGCAGATGTTTTTGACTTTAAAGGTGTCAAAAATGTGGCTCCATTTAAATTTTCTGTCCATATTCATAATAAATGCAGCGTTTTACTGTCAAAATATCAATTTGAGTTTTGGGTCAGTAAGTCGGGTAAAAGTCAAATGCAAAAAAGAGAAAGAAACGCAAGACGGTATTCTGTGAACTGAGATGAGAAGCCCATCACCGATCTTGCAGGTTGTATAAAATAAAAAAAATATGATTTTTCTCTTCCAATGTTACTTTATCACAGTTTTTACAAAAAGGCCATAAAAAATTTAAATTGTTCCCTTCTCCGTTCAATATTTGAGTGATTCACAGAGGCAGCCTTTGGCTAATTTTAATATTTCTGAGGTCATTTTTAGATTATCATGTCTAAGTCGATGTCTCAAAGGTTCTCATTGGAGGTGTGTGTTTTTTTTAAATTAAATAAAATATGCACTGTTGGCTCTGAACTATTCTTCCTCTGTACACCTTAAAATACACTTTTAAATGCTGAAATCACTGCTTTGCTGTAAATCCAAATAATTTAAAATCTACCCATTACTCTCCCCAGTTCTTTGCTTTTAGTCTCTGCTCATTCTTGTTCCAGGAGGTTTTGCAGCAGAACATTTTAAAAGGTTCTCCTGCACTCCTGTGCTGAAGCAACCCTTTATAGTGAATTTGCCTAAAGGTCAGCTCCTGTAATGCACTGTATTAATATTAAAGATTACTTTGCTCCAGTAGTGAACCCAAGTGTCTCCATGACATGGAGAATTTTATCTTGCTTTGCTCAAATGTGGCAAGTTATTTCAGGTTCTACCTGGAAATGTTGAACTGTGAAATCTTGCAGGTCAGTGAACAAAAGCAGCAGATGCATGATGCTTTGACCACATTTGCTTCCCAACTTAAATCTTTGCGCAATGCCAGGGCAATTGACAAAAGTCTGACAGAGGGAAAAGTAGTGTCGGTTGTAGACGTTTAAAGTGCTTTGCAGCTTTCTGATCATTGTGTCTTAGTCTTTGCTCAGGCGATTGTGTTTGTTGGTGCAATTGACCGAAATGGAGGGTAATCTGTCTTCAGAATGGGACGTGTAAAGCTGAGGAGCATTTAGGCTGCCTCAAGTCATGCTGCAGTTCAACTGGCACTCTTTTCACAGGCCATCTCTCGCCTCTTGCTGAGAGATGCAACTAGATTGCTGAGAGGTAAATCACTTCTCAAAGAACCTTCTCAAAGAAAAATTGGTGTGACCTTAAACATTCCTCCAACATGATCACTTCTGAGTTTGGTCCTGCTCGCCAGTTTTACAGTTTTTACATTTAACTGACGGAAAATTGTTTGGAGGCAGGTAGACTTTGGCTTTGCTCATGTGAGGTATAGTATGGCACAACTGAAACGGGCTTGTAAATTTATAAAATACGACCTGGGATTAAATGTAGTGAAGCTCTGTAGCTTTTTACTTGTTGGTCATTCAAGCAATGGCAGAAAACGAGTTCACGTTTCTGCAGTAAAATTTGCAGCTTGTTTTTAAGATCTGGTGACATCATTGAGAAATAAAAATACGCACTGACATACGATTAGTCAAAACTGTTGCATCTTGAAGTTTTCTAAGTTCACATGGATCTTTTTGTCTGAACATGAACTTTATTTGTTGTTTTAAACGGTCTGGAGTTTTATTGAAGATTTGTGTCATTATCCAAGTGAAAATGAAGTTGAGTGCAAACCCACGAGTGCCCGCTTTGTGTTGACATACAAGTAGAAAAGTGTTATTGACACCTTTGAGATGGAGGAGCGTGCTGACATGCTAATGGCTTTGAGTATCTATAAGGATTTACTGAAGGGTTTGTGTTACATTATCACCTATCCCTCACAGCCGAGGGACTCTGAAGGAAAGGGATGCTGAGACACAAAGAGATATTAGGCGACTCTACCTGCGCATGCAGCTAAAACAGTTTGAGATATGAGTCATTTATCAGTGGAGCTTATCTCAACCTGTAGATATTTTACTCATGTTATCTTAAGTCCCCTCTAATGTGGTCCCTTCTCCTTGTTTTCAACCCTGCAGGGAGCAGCCGATCTACACCACCAGGGCCCATGTGTTCCAAATCGATCCAAGCACCAAGAAGAACTGGGTTCCTGCCAGCAAGCAGGCCGTCACCGTCTCTTATTTTTACGACAGCACACGCAACAGCTATCGCATTATCAGCGTGGATGGATCCAAGGTGTGTTTTGTGTGTGTGTGTGTGTGTGGCTGCATATTTTCTGTCAAAATTTAACACGATCATAATGGCAAACATTTTAACTGCTTTCTGGAGACAAAGATGAGGTTGTGCACCCACAGCTAGAACCGAACAGAATGACTCATTGTGGATTCTAATGCTGCATTTGAAGCTCCCACTGATAAGGACCAAGCTGGTGTTTATTTTTCTTGCGCTTTCCTTTGTTTGAAAAGGTTATTAATTATTATAGCACTGTTTCACAAAAGGTTGCATAAATCCTGAGCATTGTTTAGAAATGCCTCTTCAGACTTGAGGATGCTGGTTCATCCTTTGAGTAATGTGCCTGAATGTTTTTTTGTTTTTTTTTGTTTTAGGTTAGAGTTGCATGGCTTGAAAAACTAAAACACCAGGACTTAAGACATTCCAATTACGATCCGCTCCACATGAGTTCGGCTCTCTTTCATATTAAAACAATTTCTCTCAGCTGAGTGAAAGAGTAGATGATGGGTTTCCATGGCAATCCTCTCTGTGTGAAAACCGCCGGAGCCTTATGACAGCAATATCACTCAGCTGACGCAGCCAGGCAATAGTTTTTGAGCCTTAAATCACCCAGCTTTCATGCAGAGCAACTTGAGAGACGGTGGATTAGTTTTTACCAACCAAACGTCGGACCGGATCTCCCAGCATTTCTGTGTGATTCTACTGGAATGTGGGATATTGCACAGAAAGGCCTTTCTGCTGTCTTCCAGTAAGCGATCAATAAATGCAAAGCCAAGTGTTCTTCCAATAGATTTTGTATTTTTGCAAATTTGACCAAATAGATGGAAGTTGTTTTCATCTGCAGGTTCATCTTATTTTTAAGGAAAATCCCTGGAAGAAGATTGTAGTCTCTCATTTTGTCGTTTGATTACTTTAAATCCCAAACAAGCAAAAATTTGCTGGTGTAATGGGATAAAATTTGAAGAAGTTCAAATGGTTCATAAATATTTTTACAAGGCATTTAGCATCCTCTATATAAATAATGTGACGGCGCTGTTTTCTGCTCCGCTGTCCTCCCTGTCTGCCACACTCCCCCACACTCCTGCAGCCGCCACAGAGGTGTGTCATAACAACTCTGCAGGGAACCATTGCATGTCAAGCACGAGGATAAAGATTTATGACATGTTATCTCGGCTTAAAAGGAGATAACGTGCTCAGATGTAGATTTTGACTCCTTGTTTACCAAGTGAATGTGGCATCTCTAAGAGCCGAGCGACCAAATTCAAGGAAACGTTGAGTCATCAAACGTTAAATATAGTTTCTGGTTCATACACTGTAGCTGCAGGGGGAACATGTCTGTCCAGAATAATGATTTGTTCTGCTGAACATGACGGACCATCAGCTCACATTTGTCCAGTCATGATGTGCAGGCATCTTACTGATGATGCTGCAGCAAGAGGAAGAGCACATCAGCACTTTCTGCTGTCACTGTGCCGAATCGTGCAGCTCAGCCCAGGAGCCTGCAAAGTGCTGTGCTCTTCTTTTTCTCTATACTTATGAATTATTCTATTTGTAATAGGGTTTTATATCCTAACTTGACATGTAAAGCGACACATTTATTTCAGGGGTTAGTGATCTGTCGTCTTTTAGAAAGTCTTTTACAATGTGAGCTTGTTAAAACTCAGATCCCCTCCATGGCTGCTGGGGGCACGAAGAGGGGGAAACCCAACCTAGAAAGTATTACATTTTCATTTAACTGGGACTATTGGATAAACTTTTGCAGGAGAACAGCGTGAAGCATTTCAGATGACTTTTTTCCTCCCCGGCATTGTGAGTCAGGATTATTAAGTTTAAATTCTACAGCTCATCATTTTTGTCTACTTCCACTGCAGTGGTTTCATATTGACACACATTCGGTGTGTCAGTTTGACTTAAGTCAGTATTTTGGGGGCTTAAACAGTTTATCAGATTTTACAGAAATCAGGCTCTGTGTGCGTACAATGTGGAAATTAAGCTGCAACCTGAACCATCAAGATGTAGGTGCACAAACGTTTGAAAAGTTTTAAAAAACATGTAAAAAAAAAAAAAAAAAGATAAGAATATATCATGCAAGATTACAACATAAAAATACTATTACAAAATATTGCACTGACAATAACAGATGGAATCATGCAGTATTTGTGTGCGTTTCATTCTTCTTTTGGTCCAACGTATGATTTATTAAATCATTTTTAAAATGACTATCATTCAGTTTTTACGGTTTAAACACTGTGAAATGCTCACATATTTATAGTTTGACCACCACTGAACATGACTGTTTCTTCACATCAAATCCAGAAGAACATGGAAGTCTGCAAAATCCCTTTCAAACGTGTTGTAGTTACACATTTCTGTGGGCTTTAGACTCTCTGTAAGTGATAGTGTTACAGTTTATTGCTAAAAATCTCACCTTTTCTTCACAATGAAAATTTAAGACCCATTCACTGACTAAGACCTTGTTGTAGTTAAAATGCGCTTGAAGATTATTTTGTCAAACCTTAGCCTGAATCTTGTTGTTCTTTTGTTGGGTTTTCCTGCACATTCTCCAGTGTAGCTGCAAGGAGGTATTTTTATTTTGACAGTCTACCTCGGTCCTGCTGTTTTTACATCAGTCAGGTTCAGAATTGTTGTTTTGAGAGGACGCTTCATAGTTCTCTGCTCCAGAAAGCTTTATTGTTCTTATGAAATGTGGTTTCAAAATGGAGCTGGATTGGCCGTTTTGCTGCACGTCCAGCTGTCATGAGAATGAACAGAGCTGTTAAGCCCCAAAACAATTGCCAATACGATCACACCAAACCTGGTATGAGTTAATCTGAAGCTTCAACAGCAGCTATGTTCACAAAAACAGCATAATCTGAAATATTATTTACCAGTAAAAATTCTGCTCCCTATCAGCTGAATGTCAGGAACTGAATTTCCACCATATTTGGATGTGTGTGTGTGTGTGTTTTTTTATTATTATTATTACCGCAATCTGCAGAACAATATTCTCCTGAGTTTTCAGCTGAAGTTCTGCATACTTCCTCAAACATCTTTGCTCACATTCAAGGAATGTGGGTAACACAGGTAAAGCAGAAAAAAGGTTACGCACACATTCCAGGCATGATGAGCTTCCAAACAGCGTAACAACCAGGAAACATTCCCACTCAAACCGATTGAGACCAGATGCAGAATATGTGTGAAGTTTTACCCTCATTTAGATCTTAGTGGGTTCATATGTTTGATCCCATCATTGACTGTAACTAAATTTACCTTCTGAAGTACACCTGCGTCATTGCCGCCACAGAGACATGTGGGCATGCGAGTGCATTTTCAGGCTTTGCATATCATAGCGTGTGTGTATACATAGTGAGATTGAAAGATTTGGCGAACATACAGAGGAACTTTTTAAGTTTTCTTTTTGTTTTTCCTCTACTGGGCATAACTCTGACAAGCCTTGCTGTCAGCTTCTTCATGATTTGTACTTTGAGTCATACTGTAATGTCAACTTATACATTCTGGCTTCTAAGATCCTGAAAAAAAAAATACTGTGCCAAGTTGTGGGTTCTGCTTTTTTTTTCCCTCAGGCCTTTTCAAATCTTCAAAATCATGCCATTTCTTTCCTCCCCATGAATTTCTTTGCCTGTTTTGCATGACCACTCCATATTCTGACTCGTCATACTCTGGATTCACTAGACAGAATTTTTCTATAGTCTTCTGAAAGTCTGGGGTTTTTATCTGCCCCTCAGGACGTGGGCCAGCGATCTTGTCTGTGCCTCATGTGCCACTCGATCTGCAGCCCATCTCACCATCCACACAGCTGCCAGCGTCACTCCTCTGTCACACCATCCCACTCGCACATTTGTTCGCTCACCATGTTGGATATTCCTACACCCTAAAATACAGTCAGAGGACCTACGTACCAGTTAACTTTCTTAAAATAAATGTTAACTATATGCAGAAATTTTGCTCATATGTTTGTACTGCTAGCAAAAATCTGTTAAGTGTTGAAGGAAATCTTCTTGAGAGCAACAAAATTCATCATGGGGATAAAAGGATCTTTGTCCTGGATCCTCTCTTCCCTTCAGCTCACGCTACAAGTTATTTATTTTATTTTTTTTAATTATACGTTTTAGTTCTTGTTTTTTTTTTTGTTTGTTTTTTTTCCCTTATGTTGGTTAGACCAACTTATGGATCATTTCACTTCTAAGGGCCCAAGGATGTTATTTTTTTAGTCTTGCTGGTAGAGACTAACAGATTATTTGCATTTTAAATTATCTTTCTTTTATTTAAGAGGTTGTGCTACTTTGTGCTGCTGCAGATTTCAGACTTTCAAAGAGGAAACAGCATTACAGACCCTCTATTATGCTTAAGTGGTCGAGGTGATTTTTCAGTGTTTTGTTTTACAACAGAGTCACTTGAAGTGAGATTGACAACACACCCAATCTTTGTTTTCATGATTGCTAAGGCATTTTGGTGCCGCTCTTTGCTGCAGTTCTTGAACATTGAGTTCAGGACGTTTTCATTTCTACCTCCTGAACCTTCATTCTGACTCTGCAGTTTGATAAGTTCATGTTTGTTTTGGGGGGTTTTTGCAGTTCAGGTTGTTTTAAACCTTTAACTATTGTTACGACTAAAGAGGAGATTTAGCTGCTTTTCTGATTTTTCTTTAATGAGGTTGTGAAGACTGGCTAGGAGAAATAGGCCACTATGACACATCACATTATTACCAGAGGGGAAACATGAGCACATGGGTTATTGATCATCTAGACTTTCTCTAGTTAAAGAATAAACTAGGAAATGACTGACATGCATTGATTTTGTTGGAAGCATTATGGATGCAAATAAATCTAGGATTAAATTTTATTTATTTTTTTAATTAGAAAAAAAAATGTTACTGCAATAAATGAACATGTGTGTAGGGTGCTCTACGTAGCAAAAATGTGAAATTTTATGAAGAAAGAATCTGACTTTTAACATTTCTACTGATTCATTTGGATATTAAGGTTTTTATAAATAAATCTCATGTCTGCTTGCAATATCCTTTATTTTTTTTATCCTGTGGCTTTAGCCCTGTTTATATATTTTTTGTATACAAGGATAATTAAAATGTTATCTCATCTTAACACACTGCTTTGAGCCAGCACAATGAGCTCTGTTAAATATTCACTTGGCTGCTTTAAAATGAGACGTGCGAACGTTGTTCAGGTTTCTCTTCAGGGTAAACTGGGTCACATTTGTTTTGTTGGAACGTCTGAAAGAGAGACGTCGATTTGTTTGAATCTGCCTAGTGGATTTCTTTCTTATGTTTTCTTGCATTTCGGCATCCAACGGTGATTCAGTGAAAATGTGTTTAACACTTAAGCCATTGAAAAGCTGGAGAGTGAGACGGCGGGGGTGTAAAAAAGGACACAAGTCTGTCAGCAGTTTGAAATCTGTAATCTGGTGTTCAGAGCCATGTTGCTATGAGACCAGGGCTGCGCTGTGATTAATCTGTCTTCTGTCGTTTCCTAATTGTTAGGGTAATTAACATGTGCTGCTTTTAGGTGCTGTTGGATCTTGGTCGTGAGAATGACTTCTTGTGCTTATTTGCGCGGCTTTAGAATTGTCTGCTCACGGCGACACACAAACATTCAGACTTCTGGCTCTTCCACAATCCCTCAGTTTTGTTCTGCAGCAGATGATTCTTGCTGTCTCATTTGCTACTTTGCTTCAAAAGATAAATGTGTGCTGTCACAAATACAGCTGGTTTGAATGTCAGTGGGTCAGCAGCCATCAGAGCATTGCGCTTCGTTTTTGGACGTTTGACATTTTTTATCTGGACGTCTTTAAATGCGGCCGATTAAAATGACATTTCTTTTCATTTGATTTTGCAGTTGTTGCAAAACTGATTGTAGAAGTCCCTGTTGCAAGGGGAAAATATAAACCTAATAAAGTAACAAATTTGATTTAACATGTAAATACAACAGTTTATACATTTTAGTTAAAATTTGAAAAGCCTTTTAGCACTCCTTTCAAATATAATGCAATCTGATACCAATTGGCTGTTTTATCTTTCAGGTTATTATCAACAGCACAATCACACCCAACATGACTTTCACTAAGACGTCCCAGAAGTTTGGGCAGTGGGCGGACAGCAGGGCCAACACAGTGTTTGGACTGGGATTTGCTTCAGAGCAACAGCTGACAAAGGTAAACATTTCAAATGTCTTCACTCAAACCTTTGTTTATATTTACATATATGTTGGAGATGGAAGTTTTCTTTGAGGTGTGCATCTATGAGTGCACAGCTTTCACAGTAACCACATGTTCTGATACAAGATTGGAACAAAACAGATGTGTGGATCCAGTATTTTTTATTTTTATTTCTAAGTAATGAATCTCCTTTGAAAGCGGCCAAAGACATCAGAAGCTGATTTAACTGATCAGAAGCTAAATTGGTGTCGACTGCGTCAGCCACTTGTCACAACTTCTATTTCTTGTGTTTTCAGTTTGCTGAGAAGTTCCAGGAAGTAAAAGACGCAGCCAAGTTGGCAAAGGACAAATCGCAAGAAAAGGGCGACACGTTGAGCAACCACTCCCAGGTAAAGAATCTCTCAGCTGCTCAAGAAACTCCTCCCTGTAAGCAACCGATTGCAACACAGAGATTGTTGACGCAACTTCAGAAGGGAGAACATTATTTAGAAATTCTCTGCAACGACTTATTATCCAGAAATCTTGACTTTCCTTTCATAAAATCACCAGGATCCAGTTGGAGGCACATCATTCAGCAGTCTGTCTATTTGTTGCCAGCCCAGCTCTCAGGCTGGCAGCGAGTCCAGATGGTAGCATTCAATCTCAGCCCTGAGACACAGGGCACTACTGAACCATATGACATGAGAAATACTGGCAAAAGTTTCCTCATCCCTTCTGTCAGAGCTCACATGTTCAGCTCCCTCTCTCTGTTCATGTGAAAGACGACCCGTGTCTTCTAGCAGAGAGAAAGCAAAATGTCGAACCCACGTCCGGGTTTTTAATTCAGCAACTGCAGGTAAACTCCAGGCCTGCTGAAAGCCTGTCCTCATATACAACTTTATCTGTGTTGTCTAGCAGGAGTCTGGACGGGAGACTCCTTCAGCAAACCAGGCGCAGAGCTTTAATGGGACAGATGATGAGAAAATCTCCTTCAGTCCAGAGGCCGCTCAGCTGAAGAGTGAAAATGAACGCCTCAAGAGCGTCGTGGAGCAGAGGTAAGATTTCATTTTATGGCAACATCAGAAGATCTGATGAGATCTGCGTTTTCCCACCTCATAATTTCGATTTTGCATTTAGTTATTTAATATTGGCATAAATTATACATGTGCACATCTTCCTCATTGAGTTAATATTTAAAAAAAAGAAAGTTCCCAGCAAAAGTTATATACTGGGTGCTATTCGAATGTAAGAATTTCAGCTCTGCTTAGCTGGGGGAATTAAAATTCAGATTGAAATGAATCTGTATTCAAAAGTAAGAACACAATGCCCAGTTGCAAAGGAAAGTGAGAGACGGATCACGGAGACTTTCTTGTTCACAGAGAGGGACAGACTGTCTCCCAGTTGACCGGGTGGGGAAGAAAATGGAGATATAAACCTTTGAGAAAATAGCGCTTGGTTATCAAGAGAAAAACTTTAATTGATTATTTTTATTTATTTATTTTTTAAGGGACGCTAC
This sequence comes from Poeciliopsis prolifica, assembly GCF_027474105.1. Lineage (NCBI taxonomy): Eukaryota > Metazoa > Chordata > Actinopteri > Cyprinodontiformes > Poeciliidae > Poeciliopsis > Poeciliopsis prolifica. The sequence continues at coordinate 4,470,118 of NW_026562396.1, forward strand.
AGGAATCCACTTGAAACAAGATGAAATTTGAGAAAAGTTTCTTTTCTGAATCTCATCAGAGCTCACTGGAGCGTTTTGGACCCGCTGGAGGCTCTGATTGAATTTAATGTTTTTTATCAACTTATTCATGGGTGTTATTATTCTAATGCAGTGAAATTTAAAATATTAAAGAAGCTTCCAAAACACATTTTTCTCCAAACAATCTGTAGGTATCAGTCGGCGCCTGGCACCAGTTTTACCAACATAGGTTGAACATATTATTGTAGTTGTGTGTTTTTGTACTTAAGACCTGTTACTTAAAAAATATTCAACCTGATTATTGATGGATGTGAAATAGTTCAGTGTGTTTTATGAAACTGGTCATTTTAACACATGTATATTGTCTTAATGTGCAAAATGAACTAAGATATTACTCAGAACGTCAACATGGAGAAGAACTAAATTCATGAAGCTTTTGGTCATTTTTCACTCCACACAAAGCAGATCCTCGTCACTTTCACATCTTGTCGTCTTTTTCTTAAACCCAAAAAGATTTTCTTTTTTAATAAACGTTTGTGTGACGTTGCGTTCCCCCAAACATCTAATGATCAAGATGATCTGTTGTGTTGACCGAGGCTTCTCTCTGTTGGGTTACCTGGGCCTCAATGCTGTTGCCAAGCGAGTGAATTATAATTGCATAAAAACGCCAGATGTGGATCCAGATGGGGAACCAGGGACCTCAGGGTGGAAGAGCCAATTAAATTTATAGTAAGCAGGATTCTCTCGAACTGGCCATTGGCAGCGACAAAAAGAGCTTCTGCTTCTCTGTTTCTTCACCGTTGTTGTTGTTCATCAGGGCAGCAGGAAGGTTTGCAGCATGAAATGAAATGTAGGAAGGTTTACAAATATTTATGAATATCTCCAGCAGAAAAATGAATAAAATGGGCAGGTTAATTTTTTATGAATGTCTGCTTTGTCTTTATTATTTATTTAATTCTTGGAGTTGCTGGTGTTTGCTCATCTTTCCTTGCATCTAATTGTGCTTATAAAACGAAACCATTTTGGTTCATAGCAATGATGATTTGGATGCAATTCAAATGCCATCAGCATATCAAAGGTTAGACCATATCAGAACGTTTTTATCTTTAACTTCACCCCCCTGCTCAAAGAAATCAAGGATTTTAAAATTAAACACGTAGTTTGAGGGAGAACGACTAAATTTCATTTCTGTTAAAGGAATATTTAGCTTCTGCAGTCGTACTGCTTGAAACGGCCAAAGGCTGCAAGATGCCGAGGAGCATCCCGGCTGCCATTTCAAGCAAGAACAGAACATCCCAACCCATCCGCGCATAAAGAAACACAAAGTGATGCATAACAAATGAACATCAAAACATCCCCAACCTTATTGATAAAATGTTGTTTTTTAAACTTTGAGAGTTCCCAGGTTTCCTTTTCATAGCATAAATGAAATGATTTTGTGCCGTTCTGTCATTTGGGCCCTGAGCGGTTTATCTCCTTGAGTAACGACACCTGTTGATGTGCCCGCCTCTCATCCCTCGCAGCAACACCACCGCTAAGAAGTACGAAACGGAGCTTCAGACTTTAAAGGAAAGTAATGCCAGACTGGTGGATTCACTGCAGGAGTCTTCAGCTAATGTGGAAAGCTGGAAGAAGGAGCTTACTGCCTGCCAAGAAGAAAGCAACACTCTGAGGAAAAAGGTAACTCGCTTGCACTGTCCTACGGGGAAGTTTAGAAAACACACAAGCTCATCAATCTTGTCGGAGGAGAAGATAACGGCTCTAAACCTCTGCCTCCAGGAAATCACAGAACCACTCCGTCTCCAATGGGTGACTCTCATCAATAATCTGGCTGATATATTAATTAAAATCCATTCAATAAGATGAGAGGATTGCTCATAAAACTTTGATTTCTCTTAGGGAGGGGTGTGCGGGGAAACGATCATTAAATCCACCACAGTCCTGTACTTTTCATTAGTTGCTGTTTTCCCTGCAGCAGAATCTGACTCCACTATAAATAGAATCATTTCAGTTTCATAATCAATGTGGGCTGTGTTTGCAGCTGGGCTGGTGTTTCCACCGTGCTTTTCCTTTTGCAGCAAACTTTTTTCCTTTTTTTTTTAGTAATCGGCTTCAAGGTGACCCAGCTTGTAACGTAGAACATATCGTGACAACAACAAACACTTGCTTCATAATAAATGGGTACATGCTCTAAACGTCTGCTGAACTCCCCGCTGAACTACTTTTCCGCAGACAAAAGAGAGCTCAATTTTCCCCCCTTTGTTCAGATTGCAGAACTGGAGTCCGAGTGCAACGAAGCCAATCAGGAAAAGCAGAAAAACGCCCAGCTGACCGTTCGGGTGAAGGAGTTGGAGGCAGAGCTGCAGGAGAAGGAGCAGGTGAGACTGCAGTACATTCATCTTCAAAGAGAGCCGGCTTCTCTCTAGGAGCTTGTAAAGCAAGTGGTTTACTACCACTTAAACCATTGTGATTTACTCAGTGCCCTCATATGAAGGCAATCACAGCTTTCAGGGTTCCTCTCCACCTCTTAATCCTGCAACAATCTGTTCCCTCGGGAGGTTTTTATACCTCTGGATAAGAAATCACAGGTGGTGGTTCCTCCCCCCCCCCCGGCTGTTTATTGGTGTCTATCTAGCTAAACCCAGACCTTCACTCTGCCTCTTTGCCTCACTGCACACTTCTTGGGAACCACACTCTGTCTCAGAGCTTAAGTTTGTGAGTAGCTTATTGTGCAAGTGGTTTTATGAGCTTGTGGGCCACCATAGCTGTTTAGTGCTGCTTACCATGTTTCATCATTACTATACTTTATGATTATGATTACTGCTCCTTTGGTGTTTTATCTCAACTTTGCAGCTACTTTTAATATTTTTTAACAGGTAATTAGTCTAATGTATTTATGTATAGGCTACACATTTTTACGCAAATTGAAGGCGACTGGTGAACCCGGTTTCATTTAATTACATGTTTTTGTGCCTTTTTTCTGTGTTTTGCTCTCTCTGCTCTTAGGAATGTATAATGTTGCAATTATTTATAAAAGAATGATGCATTTGGGTACATTCAAAAAAAGGGACATTATTGCAGCGTTTTCTGTTGAAACAGGTTTGAGTGAAAGTTTTTCATTGGCCAACTCATCCACAGTAATGCAGATATCAAATTCAACCATATTGTGACTAACTTAATCTATGCTTGTTCTGAAAATGTCATTAGGAAGACTTTTACTTTTCCAAATGTAGCAGATTTTCGCAGTGATTCAACGATGACGGCAGATGAAGTTTTCAGTAGAAATGAAAACTTGTCATAATTTTTAAATTTTTTTTTTAGATTTTAAATCTCTTAAACTAAACCTCTTAAACTAAACTGACTTTGAGGAAGCACATCTCAACATCGATATGTTAAAACCCCAGTATTGGCAGGTCTGACGTCGCAGGTCTCAGAATATCTTTGCTCGCATTTTTTTCTTTAGGTCAGACGACGACTTGGTGTGTTTGAGGCGTGCCTTAAAATTCTTCCATAGGTGTGCAGATGATTACCTGCATGAACCTATCAGAAGCTTGCAGAGACTTGCATGGTCACCTGGGCTCTCTTAACTTGTCCCAAGGCATACAAGTCAAGAGAGACTTTAGTCCACAAAATGTAAAATTTTGTGGACAAAATTTAAACTTTTTGTGGAATTAAAATTCACAAAATTTTAAATCCAACTTTAAATTAAAATAAAATTTTTGTGGATGTAAATATGACTAAACTCTTGGTTGTACTGGCATTTAGCAAATGGAAATAATGTTGGTAGTTCTTCTGAGCTAAAAGCTTGTGGGTCAGACTGAAGTAATGTTGGACAATGAGAATAAATTTATGAAAATATTTGGTTTCACTGGAACTTAAATAGCTCTAGTTCATCAAGTGTAATATTTCCTTTGTTTTTTTTTTTAAAACAAATTCAGAAAAGCTTTTCTAAATCTTGAGGTGTGTGATTCAGGCAACTGCGCAGGTTGATTTTTGTGGCTCCTATTTTGATAAAACTGGGCAAAATGAAGAGTCATGTTGGCAGGAGACACTTCTGCTCCGACTCTGAGGTAGACTGCGTCTGGATGGAGTATGCTAGTTTACGACCTGGAAGCTGGAATATTATTAGAACATATACATCTTCCCTTGGACGATGGGGAATCTCTCGCCCTGTCAGGAGGGAAAGTAGTTCAAAGAGGCGTTGGCTTATTTTAAAAGATTACAAGAGAAATATGCGGCCCTCTGGGAGCTCCAGCATTTCTTCCCTGCGCTATGTCGGCCATCGTGTTCCGAACGCTGACCCCGGGGGCTCAGAGAGAGAGGGAGAGGCTCTGCTGTTTGTTGAGTTGCAGCAGGCGGCCCACAGAGTCTCATCCGCACAGTGACTCACCACCTTCTGTAGATGCACACTGTCACTACCTCCAATTAAAAACAAGCCGATGAATTATTTAGGACCCACCGTGGTGCTGACCTCTGCGCCGGCCAAATGGAAACTAAAAGGACAAAACTGCCGCAGGTTGCGCCAAAGGCTGGGGAAATTGTTGAATTGCTGTGAAGAAAGAGGAATGCATTGAAGCAACAGGATTGACTGTTGGATTTTACAACGTATGAAACTCAGGGCTGCAACTAACAATCATTTTAGTTATTGATTAAGCTGCCTTTTACTTTGACGATGAATCGGATAAAAAATTGGTACATTCTGTAGATTTTTCATTTAAGCCTTTTTATATAATATCATAAATGCATTTAAAAGATCGCAAATAAACTATTCAATTCCTTTTATAAAAGAAAATGTCTTTACCTAAAATGCCAAAACACAGCAGTTCTTTCATTTTATTTGGAGCAAATAATGAATCTGCTGCGGAAAAAATACTTTTAACATCAAAGTGTGAAAAGACCAGCAAATTCTGCTTGACTTGGCATCAATACTGATCTGCTGACTAATTAGATGGCAAAAAGGTGACAAAAAAATTTCACCCAAGTTGAACAGGTTGAAGTCGAAACTGGACCACTTGAATTTCACGTAGGACATATTTACAAAGTTTTTTTTAATTTAATCTTAAATGCAAGCCGTCTAATTTTTTTAGTATAGTTTTGAATTTGTATATTAAATTAGTTGATGACTATTTCAATCGATAAATCTGATCATTTGTTTCAGCCCAAATAAAAATGAAATCAACACAAATGGGGGTTTTGGTGCAGAATTTTAAATTCTAACCCTTTTATCTCTTGTACTAGTTTTCATTCTGGCCATAAAACATGTTACAGTATTTGCGCTTTGTAACAAAATGTCTTAATTGGATAGATTGTAGATTTCTGCATTTCAATTTGGCAACAGACAAAATGTTAAAAAATAAACAAAACAAAACTCCTTACTGTTTTGAAGTTAATCATGCAGATTGACTTCAGCCTGACATGACTTTTTATTTTTTTTTCCTAGGTTTTGACTAACTTTGTTTTGTTTTTTTTCTTTCTTTCTAGGAGTTGGAGAATCTGAGGAGGCAGGCGGAGATAATCCCTCAGTTGATGGGAGAGTGTGAGAGCATCACTGCAAAACTGAAGGTATGTTTAAAGCTCTTGGTGAGGATCCCGTTGCCTCTCCGAGCTTTTAATTTGAAGCAGAATAAAAGGGAAGTGAGGGGCCTTGAACGCATCCCAACGGGACGCTGCAAGGCGAACGCGGCGCTTTCTGAGTTGAAGAGCGAGTTTCTATTCATCATTCAGCTCTGGGGCTGGTGACACAACATTCCTATCACGTGTCTCACCGACACATTGTTGATACTGTATCTATTAATAAAGGTCTGTGCCCTGCACAGTGCTGAGTGGATTATTGGCTTTTTGTTGAGGAAGGAAAAAAAAAAGAAAGCTTTTCAGGGACGCATTGCTCTCAGGATACATTAGTTTCCTGGTGGAGCGGGATTTCTGTTTAGTGAATAAAATAAAGCACTTGTAGAGGTTTTCAGAGCTTTAATGATCAAGTCTTATAACACTTCAGTAGGTGTGTGTGTGTGTGTGTGTGGGCTGTGCCAGTCGCTTTGTGTTGAGAAATCATAAAACAATGCAGATCTGCCTCATGTCAGTCTTTAGAACAAAGAGCTTGCATCGAAATAGGCTCTTATTTTTTCTTCCAGTGATAACTGGACTTTCTGTAGAGCCAGAAGAGTCAGGCTCGGTGAATGACAGCACGGGCTGCTGGTGCCAAGACTAACACGAGCCACACCGATGCCGACACTCATTTCACCCTGTGCTGGCTGACTGAGAGCAGGAAGGATCATCCAGACTGTCACGAATGTGCTGCTTTTCAGTCGCAGCGTGGAGGAGAGCAAAGCCAACAGTGGCATTCCTGTAGTTGTTTCACATCACAAACTTTCACCCCAGGACTGGATTCTGCCAGCCGGGTGGAGAACAATGGCTGGAGCAGATTATCTAACCGGTTAGCCAAACAGACACGACCCACGGCTGGATTCCTCTGATGGCTCCGTCTGTTGAACTTTAACCCAAAACCTGGGGCAGGTTCCCTTTACAAAGTAAATCCCTTTCATGCATCAAAGTTTAAAAGCGCAAATATAAAGCGTCTGCCTCCTGGAGGTCAGAGTGGAGCTCCTCTATTTAAAGCCGACCCCCTCGTGAGGAGATCGGCTTTCAGGAGTCAGCTGTAGGATGCAGTCATGCAGACGAACGCCCCATTTGGAACCCCTATTTTAATCTCCTCCCTTCAAAAGTATTTGTGGCGTTAATGTTATTTTTACACCTCCATCCTCGCACTCTAAACACGAGTCCTTCCTGCTACTCTGCTTTTCAGATCAAAAGGAAGTTCATGTGTTCATTTAGGGAATTGAGAAGACGACGTCATGTTGTGTTGGAAAGGTTTTCACATCACGTTCACATTTTGTCCTGGTATAACTACAAACTTTAGTGTATTTTATTGTGATTTTATGTATAAGAAAATGGTTCATTTTATTATTTCTACTAGAGCTACTCTTATTGCATTTACTTCGTCAATAAAGAACTTGAGTAAAACGAATGAACGTATGATACTTATAAACAGGAAGGATCATAGTTGTGATGTTGCCTGAGGATTCGTCAGTTTACATTTCTACCAACTTATCTGGACATTTTACCACTTACTGTATTTGTCATTTTACTCAGGCATTCAAAATGTGATACATCTATTCTTATGTGTCAGACCAAAACAAGATTTTTATAAAGTGGATTTTTTTTTTACAAATCTGATCGTATTCGGCCACGACCAGAAGAAAACCTGTTGGCGGGAGAAAAGACGTCAGGCTGGGGTTTAGGTTCACCTTCCAGCAGGACAACAACCATAAATATTCAGCCAGAGCTGCAGTGGAATAATATTTATCAATTAATGTCCATGTGTTAGAGCGGCCCAGTCAAAGTCCAGGCCTAAGACCTATTATGAATCTGATTGTTATACAACTAATCAGACAGATAATTGCAATAAAACATATTGAAGTTTGTTTGTAACTCGAAGGGTATGAAAACATTTTTCCACTCTGCATTGAAGGGCAACGTCGCCCGGGCGGTTTCTTTGTTTGGGATCTCTTAAGTCTGAACGTCAAAGAAATCCGTCTACTTCTGAGTCACGTTACATGTATTGTAACTACTTTTCCACCATCTGCCCTGCAGGCAGCAGAATCGCAGAACAGTGAGCTGGAGAGGAGACTCGAGGGACTTCAGGTGGACATCAACGACAGCCGGCAGAAACAAGGAAACATGAAGGGCGAGCTGAAAAAGTTCATGGATATTCTGGATGGAAAGCTGGATGAGCTGCACGAGTTCAGACAAGGACTCTCCAAACTTGGTGTCGACAACTGAGAGGAAGCGTTGGCAGAGCTGAGAGGTTGAGAGGTCGGGCACGAAGGATTCACTAAAATGTCTCTTCAGGGCAGAAACTATACTGCACCTACTCCCCCAAAGTGATGTCTTCTCTGAATCTATCAGCTTTGGCTTGTACTAAACACAACCTTGTGTGTGTGTGTGAGTGTGTGTGACAGAGAGTTTCTGACAGACTTAAAACAAACAGTAAAAAGAAGGCAAGCAAGTACCACAAAAATGGCTCCATTTTGTGTACTGGCTTTGTGAGTCTACAGTCGCACTTTGAGCGTACTCATCCGCTTTCTGTGGGGGATGAAGCGGCTTTAAAAAGCTGGTGGTGGGTTCTTAGATTCTGTCCATCTGTCTCTTTTCTGATGGCTGTAAAACTTCTACACGAGCCTGGTGAGCTTAAAGTAGAAGCGGGGACTTAAAAGGGCTAAAATGAACAAAAAGAAAGCATTATTAAAGTAATAATTAGTGGAAATACCCGTTTCTCCCCCGAACCCTTTCAGATTTGACGTTTAAGTCCCTCTACAGACTGTCCTTGCTGCTGCCTCTTGCGTATCTCAGGTGTGTTAGAAGACAGTTTGTATATATTAAATTATATGCAGATCTATAATAAATGGCCGTGACACAAAGTGCCTCCAGGTAAGTTTAATTCTCCCTGGAAAGGAAAACAGGCCAACTAATGACCATCACCATAATGACAACTTAGCTCCATTAAATAACCTTCAGATGAAAACAAATCATCCTTTAAAAAAAAAAAACAACCTCTGGAAGTTTCTAAACAAGAGCCTTTTGATAATGTTTGCATAAAAGAAGGATATCATGACAGATGCTTCTCACAATAAGCATCTGTCATGATAGTAACCCCGACCCCACCCCGGTGTTGTGTTCAAGGACCGTTTAGTGTGCATCAGTGTGAACAGACCTGTGTGTGTCCAGGGTTGCTTGTGCTTCCTTCACATTAGTTTTTGTTATGGTGGTGGTTATTTTGATTTTCCTGGAGGAGGGGATATGGTGCTGCTTGACAGGTGAATAACGTTCACTGAAAACATTTTGGTTGGGATGAGCCTTTTCACTAAAAAAAACCCTGTCGACTTTGCTTTTAGTCTTACTTGTATGTTTATTTTTGGTGCCTCTCTACAGCTTTTGTTTCCAGACCAAGTTTCTAAATCTCGACCTGCTTTGCAGATGTAGGATAATGTGTGACGAGGACAAACTCTGCGGATTTAAAGGTTTTCATAATACAGGACTGAGTTGCAGCTGCTTTAGGGAAGTCCAATTTGAGACCATATGTTTGCAATCAAAGTGAAATATTTACCCTGTGATATTTTTCATGACTCTTTTGATCTTGTCATAACACTGAGATATTTATCAAATGGACTTTTTTTTTTTCCCTCCCGTTCGTAACTCACCTGATTCGGAACGATTCTTCCTGTTGAACCGACGCCTCTTGTGCACTTTTGTGATTCTTGTTCTACTCTGTACCCACTGAACTGACAAACTGGTAAAGTCTAGTTTCATTACAACGCTGAGTGAGTGTCTTTTTCTCCTGCTGTAAGGGATCCAACGTGACAAGACGGGAGCGTTTTCTAATTCACGCTCGCATATGTGTCAGTGTGTGAAAGGAGCGCTTCAAATCGTTTTACAAATTGAAGCGGGTTTGTTTTTGTTGTTTTTTTTTTTCCTGGATGAGAAGTGCTGAGGAGGTGGAATAAACCCTCGGAGCCAAATGCTGTCGAGGCTCCACCGCCGCCCGTCTTCTCTGTTGGTTCACATGGAGCCAAACGTAGTGCCAATCGTAACGGAGACGCACGTTGAGCAAAGCGAGCGGACATGTTGTCGGCGTGTGGCTCAAGCTGCTGGTTTGAGGACCGACTGGAAGGGAAACACCTGAAACGTCGTCACAGCGGCACTGCAGCAGCACATCAGAGAACATGTTGCCTGGGCAACTCAATCCCACTCAACTTTCCTTTTTTTTTTTTTGTAAATAAAACTGACTGATAGACTTGTGAAACGTTCGACTTCAGCTTTCATTTGCTCCTTCAGAGAGCGTCGAGTATCAGCAATGGCTGTGAAGTTGATCGATATGCAGATAAATGATCAATTTTATGCCCAAGTTTAATTAAATCTGATGGAAAATTAATTTATGCGAGGAGGTTGTCAACGACAAATCTTTACTCCTTTTTTTAAAAACAAAAATAAAACTAGTCAGTGAAATGTAATAAATCTAGCCTGGTATTTCCACTTTAAATTGGATAAGCTTCCACAGGACAAAAACTTAACGCAAACCGATCAATTATGAAACAGCAGAACATCAGTAAATAAACTGGAACCAGTCTGCCTTTTCACAGCCATTTCCATTCACGTGTTGCAAATGAGATATTTTGAATCAAAGAATCTGTTCTCAGCTTTGACTGAAATCAGATTAAGAAAAATGTCTTTTTTTTTTCTTTTTCCCCCCCACTCCACATCAGAAACCCATTCCACTCCAGAGTTGAAGCCGCATTCCTCTCCCGTCTGCTGTTCATGGCTGCAGACTTTCTGCGAGGCTTATTGTGTGACTGGTGGTGAGTGGGCGAGTTGGTGAAACATCATTAAGACACTATGCTGCTCGGTACATGTGTGAGAGAGAGAGAGATAAAGAGAGAGAGAGAGAAAGAAAGAGAGAGAGAGAGAGAGAGAGAGAGAGATAAAGAGAGAGAGAGAGAGAGAGAGAAAAGAGAGAGAGAAAAAGAGAGAGAGAGATAAAGAGAGAGAGAGAGAGAAGGAGGCAAGAGAGAGAGAGAGAAAGAGAGAGAGAGAGAGAGAGAGAGAGAGAGAGAGAGAGAGAGACCTGGCACTGCAGGCCACTACAACCAAGACTCGCCGTCACTATAGTAACAGGCTGGGGGAATTTCATATTGACGCACAATTGGCTGGGCTTGTCAAAATACCTGCCGTCCTCATCCCTGGAGGAGCCCGACCTGGATGTTCCCCCACAGGAAGCGCGCAGAGCGAGGAGGGAGGCAGCGGCCTCCGCCAGCAGCTGCTCTTTAACGTTCACACAGCTGAAAACAGCCACTCACAGCTGACTGAGAGAGACAGAGACAGAGAGACGGCTGCCCGGATGGACATCGCTTCATGACTCACGTTGGTGGGCGAAAAACGTCTGCCGGAGAACAGTCAGCAGGGTTTACCCACACCGGCTCCACACTTCCTGTGCGCGACGTTTAAAGAGCGGCGCCGTCGACCCGGGGCGCAGCACGTCTGAGCGAATGTCTGGTTTCAAGCAAGCTCTGCAAAAGGTTTCATATCTGGGTTTATTTTTCAAGAAACGGTACACACAAGTGTTTCCAGTGCAGATGTTGCTCTGAATCCTTCAATGCTGTTTGTCAGAAATCAATTCAAACCAAGGCTTAGATGATGAGAAGGCTGGTTATTGCACACAAGTATTTAAAAAAAAAGAAAAAGGTATCCTGCATTCCTAATTGAAGGAAGAATTAGCTGATTACTTGGAGACAGCAGCTGGTAGTACAAACAATGCTGAAGGCTTTACAGACCACTTTCTTCATAGTTTACAGTACATAATCTGGATTACATATCTGAGGAAACGCATAGTGATTCTTGGGAAGAGGGACAAAATGGGTTCAAATTTTCCCCCCAAATATATTTTGACATTCCTCAAGCTTCTGTATTTATATATGGCAATGTTTTGAAAATTACAGTTTAATGGACCCGACCCAGAACTTTGTCAACACCACCTGACAATAAATATTAAATAATTTTTTAATGACCCCATTGGTGATATTTTTACTCAGTTTTTTTGTGTATACTTTATTAAAATGTTATGCTTTATCCATAGGACCCGTTTCGTCCCTCTTCTCAAGAATCACTGGTTTATTACATTCAAGATATTGAGTTAAGATTCAGAAATATGACAGAGGAATTAGAGCAGCGGCTTCACTACAGGCTTTCAGGCAGACGGCTGTGTAAGTTTCAATCATTCACACGCTGAACTTCAGTGCCACCAGTCGCCTTTGCTTTATAATGCAGAACATCCCATTTAGCCATTCACTTTAAGAATCCTCCCACAACTAGGAAAAAAAAAAAAAAAGGTTTCAGAGGAGATTAAATCCCGATTCTGTCACTTACTACTTAGCTGGATCGGAGCTTTTTTGGATCTCTTACATCTCGGTGCTGCTTTTGGAGGACCAATGGGATTAGTGTGCGACAGCTCCAACAAACTAAAGCGTTTAAGTCGGAGGAGGCGTAATCCCGTCCTCGCCAGAAGAAGCAGCAGCGTGTTTTTTGGTTAATTCTGGCCGCAGCAAGAGCTTCGGCTCACTGCCATGAAGGAGGGGGAGTTTGGGGTGTTTGTGTCAGAGCGCCTTCATCTGCAGGTTTTGTGTTCTCAGCTGTCCCAGTCGGCGCTCTGCGAGTCGTCGTCGCCTCGGCCCTCGTCGTCCGAGTCGGCCGCCACCTTCTTCATCCTCATCATGGCGGCTTTGATGCTGCGCTCCAGCTCGTTGTCCGCGCCGCTCGGGACGACCTCTCGCGTGGGAACCATCTGCGACACAAAGAGTGACAATGTGACCGGACACTACAGGCTCGTCCAAACAGTCGGAATACGCCATTTATTTTAGTAAATCTAAGTGAAACGCGTCACATGGATCAATTGGACAAAGAATGATGCCTTGGCACCTTTACTTCGCCTTCCTGTGATTTTCTACTACATGCTAAAGAAAATATGTCACTTCTAATTAGACACTACAACAGACTAATAAAATATAGGTTTATAAAAATAAAATGTGGGCTCAATAAAATCTATCAAATACGTGCTTAAAGGTTAGTTCATGAAGGCACTTTTAATCCAACAAATGAGACTCATCTGGCTTATGTTCTAATTTATGATTGATCTGACTGTGATTATGCTCTGTACTTACTATCAATGCAACATATTTGCACTTTTTTTTTTTATTTTATGTCAATTTAAGTGGGAAAAAAATGTCGACCCTTGTTGGAAGCAGGTGGACGTCTTGTTCAGCTGATTTTAATTCATGTAAATGAACAGTAACAGTCAGTTTTAACTGAACAAAGTTTTTAAGTGTTTTGCAGCAGCAATCCGTGGGAAAGGAGTTCACGTGAGTTTAGCCCTGCTTTTCAGCCAGCTGGTTTGCATTTCTATCTAAAGAAATAAAAATCACTTTTTGACATATTAATTTGTTACCACGTTAACACACAGATGTGACCATTAAAGGGGAGGAGAGTTTCTGAAACACTGATAGCCCAGAACCACCGTGAGTGTTTTAGTAACACCTGCGCCTTCCCCACTGACGAGTCAACACATTCACCAAGTGTGAAGCTCAACAATAATAATTTAAAAAAAGGTCAATGTTCGTTATTAGACAAGTAGTTTTTGTTTCCAGGTTTAAAACTGAACTAAATTTAGCTTTAAATGAAGAGCATCTTCCATGTATGCCTTTTAAACTCACTGTGGCTTCATATTATAAATAAATTACCCCTTGTTACTGTAAAACCAGAAACAGTAGTATTCACTACTGGTGCAACTTCCTGATTGGTCACCAGGCGCTCAGATGATTAGACGTCCCGCATCAGTAATAAACGCCACCTGAGGACATTTAATAGATGTAATTGCTTTAGTCAGAAACTCAGTCAGAAAATTAAAGTCTTAGAGTAAACTAATGTTTGTGTGAGTTTTGACTGTTTCCACTGGTAAAAATATTGTGCTTTAATTTGTATATTTATTCACTGCAAACACAGCAAAATATTGCAGCTAAAACTGTGGTAGTTTCTGAATTTAGAACATTAATCTCTAGAGAATCAAAGGCTGGAGGCTAATTTTAAATACCTATGCTGATAATAAACTGTAAATGTATTTTTTTAATCTTCTGACAGAGGTAGACATTGCAGCTGAACAACAAAACAAAAGCCACCATGCTGATGAGTGAGACTTGCATTTTTTTTTTTTTTTACAAAACAAACATCAAACAAAGCAAAATCTTTCGTGTTCAGCCTGATAATTAAAAGCTGAGTTGATCATTTCTGAAACCAAGTCAGACTGTTTTCCCGAAACTTTAGGAAACAGTATCAACCTTTTCTTCAGCAATACAGGAAATTTGTGTCGCTCTTTGTAGCGTGATTTTGAAAATGCACAACCATGACACGGAGAAACAAGTAAACATGGAAACCTACAGCTGTGGAGCAGTCAGGAAAATAAAAGTTTGATTTGACTATTGCTTGTTTTACGTACTAAAGCATTCCCATCTCATTCTTTCCCAAAATAGGAACAAAATATGAGATTGTAAATTTCATATATCCTGGAATAATTAAATACTTCTGATAAGTGATCTTATTACATAACCTAAACCAAACCAGACGTTTTTATTCCCAACCTGAATTTTGAGGATGTGTGAAAACAAATACAGCAATATGGAAAACCATCGTTGAAAAAAAAAAAAATTTCTATAAAAATATCAAGGCATTAAACGATCTAAAATACTAAAACTAGCTGTAAATATATTGTAATTTTCCAGAAACATTTACACAGTGATCTGTACTGAACTTCAAGGTTTTCCATTTTGGTCAATTTAACAATGCTCTTATAGAAAACAGCTGATCTGTATCTGTATGTATAGTTTGACATTGGTGGCTGTGCAAACATCTAACCTTCTTCAGTTTGACTCCCTCTCGAATGGCGGACATCAGACTGCTCCTCGCGTCTAACCCGGAGTTGTTCGTAGCATCGGGAACCTTTCGCAGTTTAGTCTGTCCGCGTTGCAGCGAGGCCAACACTTCATCCATGGTTCCTGCAGTAACGCCAAATGCAAAAAAACAAAAAACAAACAAGAACTGAGAAATTATTTTGTTCGGAATTAATTTCTCAATTAACTTTTCTTTTCTCTCTTCAAAAACAGTCTTCTGTAAAAAAAAAAAAAAGAAAAAACAACAAACAATAAGATTTATTGAAATGGCTAAAATAAAAATAAAAAAGAAAAGCTCTAAGAAACATTGAAAACTGAAATAAATCAAAGCTTTAAGAAATAATAAAATTGATAAGAAACAAAACTTACAACATTTGAAAATAGTGACATTTAAAAACTGCTAAAATTGATGTCTAAAAAATAACAACGGAGTCGTGTTGAACTGGAGCTGAGGGTGTGAAACAGTAAGACAGCAACTGAGGTAAAAGCCTTCGTCTGTCCTCACGGGAGATGTTGGGAATATAGGACAGAACACCATGTGCAAACACACTAGAACAAACAAACACAACTGTGCCAGCAGTGGGGAAATATTGCATCTCCTGCTCCCTGCCCACAGCGCTCCCAAACGTCTTCTCGTGTTCATACGTTTAATGCAAAAGTCTGAACTTGGCTGTACACTTTCGCCTCACCTATGTTTTGCTTGAGCGTGTTCTTGGCTGGAAAAGGAGGCTCCTCTTTTTCGCTGAGCGGCATCGGCGTGTCCTGAGGGGAAGGTGCAGCTCGGACAGGCGGAGGTGGCATGGCGGGAGGCGGTGGTGGAAGCGGTGGTGGAGGAGGAGGTGGAGGCGGCGGCGGCGGCGCAGTGGGGCAGGTTAATGTTGGCGGAGGCGGTGCAGAGAAGATCTGAACAGGGATGTCTTTAGGCTGCTGCTTTTGGGGTGTTTTACTGCGTCTCGGAGCCAGGCGGATGGAGGCCGGCTCGTCAGGAGAGCCAGACGGAGAGAGGCTGATGATGGACAACGGCTGGGAGGGACAGGAGACTTCTGAAGGAGACTTCCTGGACTGAGGCGTCTTCAGGATGTACTGTCCCTGTCGCTTCTAGGAAGGAGATGAAAAAAAAAAAATCACATATTGAAATATAAAGCAAAATCACAAAGAAAGAAATTCCAACATGGGACAAATCATCTCTTTCTGCCTCTTTCTGTTTTGCTCTGCTGGGAAAGAGGGTTGACATATCTCCACTTAATAATAATCGACCCACTGTTATCAACAGTGGGTCGATTATTATTATCTGATCCACACAGACTCCCTGCTGGGATTGCAGCTAAACGCGCTTCAACAAAACACTGACTTGAAGGAGCTGAACATTTATGCCAGCATTTATTTTATGTTACACGTTTTAGTTTTTTGCCATTATGTTGTAGAAATCAACTTTAAATGAAAAAAGAAATGGTTCTTTTTGCATTTATTTTGCCAAGATTTATTTTATTTTATTTTTGTGAAAGCAATTTAAAAAAGGGGGGGAAGAGAATACCTTTTACAAAGCCATGACATGTTCATCTGGGCTTTTCCATTTTTTACATTTATTAGTATATTATCATTTCAGTATCAACTATAATTTTTACTATTCTTCTCTCATTTGACAAATGGAAATATTTTTGTAATCCTGACCAAAAAAAAAAAAACCGGTTGTGTTTTTAAACAGAAACCCAGATAGACTTTTTTTTTTTAATGAATGAGGAAGTGCAGGAGAAAGAAAGAAAGAAAGAAAGAAAGAAAGAAAGCAAGAAAGAAAGAAGGGAAGAAAGAAAGAAAGAAAGAAAGAAAGAAAGAAAGAAAGAAAGAAAGAAAGAAAGAAAGAAATGAAGAAAGAGAGAAAGAAAGAAAGAAAGAAATGAAGAAAGAGAGAAAGAAAGAAAGATAGAAAGAAAGAAAGAAAGAAAGAAAGAAAGAAAGAAAGAAAGCAAGAAAGAAAGAAATAAAGGAAGAAAGATAGAAAGAAAGAAAGAGTGAAAGAAAGAAAGAAAGAAAGAAAGAAAGAAAGAAGGAAAGAAAGAAAGAAAGGAAGAAAGGAAGAAAGGAAATGATAGGCTGACCTCTCTGAAGGACCGTAATCTGCTCAGGGTCTTCTCTCGCTCCTGGTCCACCCACTCCTTCCTCCTCTGCTCCTCCTCTTTCCTCTTCTCCCGTTTCTGCAGACAACAGAGGGAGACACTGAGAGCCACTGAAGAGAGGAGAAAAAAAAACTAAATCCAGTTATCTCTGTTGATAGTGCTGCGTGTGTGAGGGTCTGTGTGGGCTGCCTGGTTGCTGTGGCGACATACCAGGTGGACCTGGTGATGCTGGTTGAAGACTATCGAGCTGTGCTTGGCCGCCTGCTGCTTCTGCTCCTGGGCGTCCATGCACTGATCCTGAAGACACGCGCACAAAAGAAATCCATGAGTAGGCATCATTTTTATTTGAAGCCAGCTCTGTGTTTCATCAGATTAGTGGGCGTTTCCTCTGGGTTCAGAGGCCACAGGCAGTTTGTTAAATGAGCCCTAAAAACACTTTTTCAGTGAAGCCAGTGGTCACGGATCAGTCTGAGTACATTAAAGTAGTTGAAGAGGTCATGGTAATTTATGACTCCTAAGTACCAGCCGTTCCAATCAAACATGCCAAAACCAAAGCTAAATATTTTTCAGTGATTAAGGCTGTTCCCTTTCAACAGCTTGTTCTTTTATTTTCTTTACATTACCTCATGTGTGGATGTGGTGACATTCTCATTGGATTTGTGTGTGTAGAGTGGAATAGGACCGGATGACAAACGTATCACAACATAAGTGTTTCATGCCAGTCGATATTGATAATTATTGATTTCCTTCCCTCTTAGATCCACAGTTTTCACTTCACGTCATTGCTGTTTATATTTACGCAGTTATGAGGCATGGAGGCGAAACCTGGAACTGCTGCTGCGCCAGGTACTCAACAGGTTGTTGCTAGGTAACCAAAGAACGAGTGACTTGCTGCCGCCAACCTTGATTAGCTCGCCGTGAGAGGTTGAGGAGCTAAACCCTTTCCTCTGCACACATCTCCCAGTTTTTGACCAGAGTTCAGTGAATATTCTACATATTGAATATTCTATCAGATGTATTATCGATTGATATTGATTGTGTGTCCATAAACATTGTTATCGATTTACATTCCCTAAGGCTCGCGGCTGGTTACCAGAATTTGCTCCTATAGTAGAAATAAATTGTTCAATCGGTTTAGCTTCATAGCTTTTCAACCTTAAGACTATCAGCTGATTAGTTCAAATCTAAAATCACACGTAATAAAAGCTGCAAAGCTCAAGATAAAAATGACACCCTTATGAGATTTACATATGTATATATGTATCCTAAAGACAAATTCACTTCTACCAAAATTCTTCTTTTTGAAAGGTGCATACGGGTCAAAATGAAGAAAGTAGCTGCAGTGCGTTTTGCACCTTTTTGTTCCTCAGGTAAGCCCTCCGAGCACAGATGTTGCCCCTCTTGGTCTCCAGGGTCTGCAGGCGTTGTTTGAGCTGACGCATCAGTGGCGGTTCGGCCTGTTGAAACGCCGTGTGGACCAAGCTGTGCAGCTCCTCTGGATGCTCACACACGTCGTAGTACACCACCTCCTCCTTCAGCTCTGAAACAAAAATGCATTCATACAGCACCATTAAGTACACTATGGATTTACTTGTTACAATATTCAAAACATCATCAACATAAAACTGCTGACTCTGCTTCACCTGTGAGGGTTTACATTAAATCCTCCACAAAGCCAGGCAATTGGTTTGCAAAATGTATTAACGTTCGGCCCTTCTTTTCAGCAAATAGCGAAGGTCACACTGCTATGTTTTAGTTTGGAAACTCTGAAGAGCATAAAAGGTTAAAAATACAGGAGAACACACACACAGACACGCAGAGACACACACACACACACACAGCATGTTATTACTGTACACACCCTGGCAGTAACACCCCATGTCCCTAAAGGAGCAATTAGATAAATATTTACATGAACCATTTCCCAAGAGTGACCCTAAATCAAAGGGCCTTTTCAATGTTTTTGTCAAATTTAAATATGTATGACATAATTTAAATTCTGTTTTTAAAAAAACATGTCTAGCTCTTTTACTGCAGCTCTTCCTGTAAAAAGTCTGGAGAGGCTAATGCTTAAAATAACCACTTCTGTTTTATTACCTAAAGTTGGCATCAGATTTGGCAGAGTGTTATTTTATTGCTGTTTTAGCAATAACTCAGGACCAACTGTGACCAGCTCCACATTAAAATCTGTGAAACGTCAACTCATCAAATCAGGACTAGATTATTAATGAATTAAAGATTCTCTAAAGTACAGCGTTTTATCTGTAATGCTGTTGTTCTGTGTGCATATACATTTATCCGGGCGCAGTTTTGAAATATTCGAATGATGGCAAATCATTTTATTTTTTCTCATCCAGACGTGGAAAATAATTCAAAAAATCTAAACACGTTTTGTTAACAGCAGAGTCAGTTTTGATCTTCAAAAAAAACTGAGAAGGAGCAGCGTTTGTATTTGTCAGTGAGTTTCTATTTGTGGAAACAGTAAAAATCCTAGTAACTTGGATTGTGTACTTTACCCAAATGCAAAGTGAAATATTTCCTAATTGTGGAGGAAGAAGATAGTTCAAAGTACTAATTGGTCGTGTCACATGATGGGCACGGTCCAGCTGACCTCACACTGTCCGTCAGCCTTCATTATGCAGCTTTTATGTTAATAATTTTAATATCACACAAAGATGATATGATTAAATCTGAAATGCTGTTTCACTTGATGATTGCAATTACTCAGGAGAAAAACAAAATCTACAATTATATTAGCCTGTTTTTATGTCTATAATGATTTTTATTAGAATAAAAAATATAAATGTTTCTGATGTTGGTATAAGGAATTACAAGAAGAGACAACTTTTCAAGCTATATTGAACAGCAAACTGAACTTAATGCACTGATAAATTACATCAATTAGAAAGCAAGGCACATTTTATTCGTGTAGCACATTTTCAAAGTACTTTCAATTCCTTTGCTTTGACAAAGGAATGGAAAAGATGACTCCTGTTTACATCATTCCAGTTATTATTAGTCAAAAGCAACTACAAACAAATGGGTTTTGAGCCTTGACTTAAAGGAACTCAGTGTGTCATCATTCTTAATACTTCCTAGAAGTAAGAACAAAAATATTTTAAAGTCTATTCTCTGGGCTATGGGGAACAAGTGTAAAAAATTTATAATTGAATTGAAATAACTTTTATTTGTAAAGAACTGGTACTATAGAAATAAATAGAGACTGAATTGAATTAATTCCCTCAAAATGATTCCTTTGTTTGCTGTTATTTCACAATAGATTGGGTCAACAAAACTAGACTAAGTCTAAAACAACAAGGTGACAGATCTAGTGGAAGTGCATTCAAATACAGATTGTTGCATTTCTATTCCATGAAACCTGTTCACTAGATTCAGCACATACCTTTAATTTGTCGACGCAGCGTGTCTATCTGAGCCACCAGCAGCTGCTCCTCGTTCTTCAGGATCTCAAACTTGGCGTCATAAAGTTCCAGCTGGGTTTCATAGAACTGCAGTTCAAGCTGGTCCACTGTGTCGCGTTGCTGACCGGCCTCAAACGCCGACCCCTGCTCAGCTCTCCGGTTTTGGACTCTCCCTGACAAGTTCTCCAGCTGTAGGAAAGAAAAGAAAACACCCTTGTCAAGTCAGGCTTCAAAAAGTCTGGAGCATTTGGCTTTTTAGAATTCACACCCCGTTTGTACACGCGTGCTAAAAATACTTTGACACAACTGCATGTTTACATCTTTTCAACTGATGTAAAAATATGTGATGTAGAAACGGCTTCAGATGGTTTTCTTCCCTGCGACTCTTAATGAGGGGAGCTGGAATCAGCAGCTGCCTGCAGCGTTCTGACAGTAACAGAAAAAACTGCTTGACATTCGTAATTATGAGCCGACACTTTATATTCAAACCCATGTCCCTAAATGCTCTTCGTCATAAAGAACGCTGCGTGACGCCCAGAACATTTGCAAAGTAAAATTATTTTTTTCTTTTTTCAGTTCAGACTGAGCGATCCCAAACTGAAAGAATTACTTTTACATTCGCAGTCAGAGTTTAACTAAAGCACAAATAAAGAAAAATTCACTTTTAAGGGTTTTGTTAATCTTTGCACACTCAGATTTGGAGATTTTCTCCCAATATTTTCTGATGGTTATTTTTAAAGATCCTTCTGCTAGAATAAAGATCATTGTTGAAAATCAGGAGATGTTCAATGTGGTTCAAAAAAATATCTGGTTTGGAAAATTTGACAATTCATATTGCCCCTGTAATTCTGCTAAATGTTTGAATGAACAGACAATCTACTAATATGACTATTACTTTTGATGAGATAAATTGTAGAAATATTTATTTTTCCATTCTCTTTTTCTATACCTGAAATAGGACTGGGTAACATGGCTTAAAAGTAAAACCTCCAGATTTTTTCATAACAGATAAAACTCGATTTAGTGACCTGGAAAATGCTTTTTATTCCATAATTTTTTGTTCTGCGTAGAAACCCAGTCAGAGCCACAGTCAATGTTTGGATCAGCATCTCTCACCTTGTTGCTCGATTTGGCAAAGGGGCGAGTTGTGAAAGTGGAGGGATTTCTTCAATTTAATTGATCTAAATGTGGGTTAAATTTGCAGCGAGCGTCAAAAACCAAAACATGCCAATTGCATAAAGAGGTCTTGATGTTTTCCGAGGGCGTCGTGTGCGCACACAGAAACGCTCACTGTAAAAAAAAACAAAAAAACAGTCCAACGTGTCACGCTGTGAAATCTGCAGGCACACCGGCGCATTCATCAGAGTCACGGTGTTACGGTGCCACCAGCACAAAATCCTGTGTAGGTGCAGCTCACTGATCTCATTAGAAACACTCGCACATAGCCGTCTATGCAAAAGATTCACGTTGATTTCACAGCGGTGGCCACTTCCAGCATCCTCAGGCCTGACTTTTTAACAACCTTAATCAGATGAATAATGCAGGTGAAGATGCTGAAAGTGTTCTCCTGTTGCCCCCCCCCCCCCAAAAAAGGAGAAAAGACCTCAGCTCAAATGCACAGCGTGACAGCTTATGGCTGCAAATAATCTGCTGCAGTTTCCCACTTCATACTGTGATCCTGACATTAAAATTGCTCTACACCAGGCAGTCACAGAGCACACACAGGCGGTACGCTGTGAATATATATACAGACACACTGACTTATTTATGCATGGAAGCAGGGGTTTTTTTTTAGGGGGGGGGATTCTTTGAGTTTTTAGAGAGAGCTTTATAAATAGATCAAAAGAAGCTCTGCAGCCAGAGATTGAGACTAGAATACCAAGCAAAAAAAAAAAAAAAAAAAAAAAACAGCCAGCAGTCCCTTTAAATCGCTGCAGAACTACAGGGACTACTAAAGCTGTTTTGTCTTGGTACAAGAAAAATGTATTAAGCGCAGAATGTTTTCCCCAATTACAGAAGCCCTGAAGAAGCAGCTGAAAGCCCCGTCAGACGTACCCGCTCTTTGATGGCGTCCTTCTTCCGGCTGAGGCACATCTCTGCTGCTCGCATGTGCTGCAAGGTTTCCTTAGCTAAAAGGAAGCGCAGCTTCTCCAGTCTGGGAGCTGCAGATGCCCAGGCAGCGGGTCCAAAACGCTTCTTATCCTCCTCCATCTGTTTCACCATGCCTGGATGTGTA
This sequence comes from Poeciliopsis prolifica, assembly GCF_027474105.1. Taxonomy (NCBI): domain Eukaryota; kingdom Metazoa; phylum Chordata; class Actinopteri; order Cyprinodontiformes; family Poeciliidae; genus Poeciliopsis; species Poeciliopsis prolifica. Next base: position 4,492,454 of record NW_026562396.1, read on the forward strand.
CATGCAAATCTGTCAAACTGCTGCATCTCTCAAAAACTTAACAAAAACTTACATGAGAATTACCAGCTAACATGCCAGCTGTGTGTCTTTCTGTTGCTCCTGTTTACCAGGGGTTTTTTTCCTGACAGCTCTTTGAAAATGATGTTGATGACATCCAGCTATGACATCATTACTTTAGGATATCTCACTTGCTTTTAAAGTTTTATTGAACGACCTGGAAAAAAAAAAGTGGAAGTTTCTCCCACCTGAATTTCAAGCTGCTCCACAAACTGCTCTATATTCTGGATGTAGCGTGAAAGCAGGGAAATAAAGTTTTTGAAATCAACTTTCTCAAACCCATGCAACAGATTAAAAAGAGTTCAAAGTTAAATCAGTTGGGTTTTTTTTTTTGTTTTGTTTCTTTTCACTATGAACCTGAATTGGTTACAAAGAAACATAAAAGTAAAATTGTTTTTACCTCAATAACCAATGAATTCACGCCTTTGGCGTTTAATGTTAGCATTTTGTTAAAATCTTTGAAGAATTTGAAATTCTTCCAAAAGCAGAGCATGGAAAATGTATTGATTTACATCTGAATTACAGTCATTTGATTTATAAACTGAACGTTTTCTCATATAGTTAAAAAAGATGATTTCATGTGATTATTTATTTATTTTTTTTAACCAAACCCGCCACAGAAATGAGACTGACGACATGATCCATACAAAAAGAAAAGAAAAGCAAACAACTTATACCAGCCAGGGCCTTTGAAGTCTGTGCAAAGTAGTTGACAGTGATGTCCTGAATGGAGGCGACTGCATCCTCTGCTTTCATCCTCCACTCCTCCGCCTCTTTCTCCAGAGCTGCAATCCTCTTGGGACCCAAGTCCTCAAACTCCAAGGACTTCTGCAGAAAAAAAAAAAAAAAAGAAAAGTGGACCGTTTATAATCAGAATGTCACCTGAAAGATCTGATCAACTCTGGGATTCAACTTAGATTTGAGATAAATAAAGAGTCTTTAGCGGAACAAGAAAATGACTCGTGTTTTGTACAAGCTTCAACCTGACTCACCAGAATCTCCATCTTGTAAAGGCAGGCCAGTTCTCTCATGTCTCTGAAGGGCTGCAACAGGTACTGGAAGAAGGTAGTGGCAACAGTAACCAGGTCCTGATAGGCCTCATCTTCCTTCTCATAGATGCTCAGCAGTGCCACCATCCCATTAGTGGTGCTGTGACTCTGCAGCAGCTGTAAATAAAAAATGAAAATAAGTGAAGATAAACAGCATCACCTCTGTTTATTCCCAGAGTTGTCTGTTGTTTGCCTTGTATGACTTTTCACAACTCAGATCGGACAGAATCCGATCGATACCAAGTACACAGCTGGTGCAAGTCCTTTTGAACAGGATGTGGGTGGTCTGGAGTTACAGCCATATCAATGTGGTTAAATAGAGATAATAAATTGATAATATAAATCCGGTGAAATTTACATGTGAACAAATATTCACATCTTTTCAGGTTCAATAAGATATGACCCACTGAAACTCGCAGACAATGTCTGAGATGCTGACATTTTAACAGGGATTAGAAGAAAAGCATGTTGTAAATCAATAATTCAGTTTTTAATGGGAGGAAATATGATAAAAGAAAGAACATAACACTTTTAAAATGCCTATGGCACCCCTTTCCAGGATCTCTATTGAATTTGTTCATCCGCTTAAAAAACGGGCTTTTATTCATGAAATCAGTTACTGTATAGATTTTTAATTATTGATATGAGATGGAAAGAAATATCTTTTCACCTTGGCATCAAGGACTTGCTTTTTGAAATACTGGCAAAGCCACAGCTGCGTCACCCTAGACCTGGTTTTAGATCTTTCCACCACCACTGTGTGGCGCTCTTCATACAGGCAACTGTTTCCACTTCAGGAATACACACAGCTCAGTGAGGTAAAAGTCTGCAATAATCCAGTGGCTTTTTTGGGGGATTTAAATACTTACTATAGGGTAGGTGTTTGAGTCAGGAAGATAACTCATCCAATTAAAAAAAATTATATCTTACTTCTTAAAATGTTATGATTATAAACAATGGCCAGATGAATTGTAGTTTATTTATTTATGGATAACATATTGGCTCTTAAAGCCTTTTCCCATCTTCTTTTATTCATATATATATAATATAGAGAGAGTTTATCTGAAGCATCATTCATATTTATTACCTGCATGTTTTGATCTCTTTGTATAAGTGGATTGTTTGTATTGTTGCCAACATCTGCTGTAAATTTCATATATTTTAGACAGTTTGTCAGCTAAAATTGAGGAAAGAAACTTTCCAAATGCTTTCAATTTTGGAACCAAAATGTTGCAAGGAAAAATGTGGAAAGTTATTGTCAGCCTCCTGCGGGATCTTGAAGGAAACGTAATATAATTTTCACATCCGATCTTTAAAAAACAAGCAATAATCTGAAGAGCAGTAGAGAAAATACTAAAAGTTAACATATGAAAACAGAAAGATGAGCAGCAACACCTGAAATAGTTCAAATCGCAGGAAATGTTCACAGAAAAGAAGAACAAACTTCCAGTGAAAATGTGCTTGTTAATTCTTATTTAAAAAAAAATGTCATCAAATGCTTCATTATTCGTTTTTATTGTGTGTTTCTTCCACGTAGAGAGTGGATTAAATCAGCTCTTAATGAAAACCTTTTGTGAGTCAGAATGAACTCCAGGACCCCCGCCAGCCTGTTGGCCCCTCACCTCCTTCAGGTGACCCTTGGCCCTTGCCATCTCCTCCTGCATGGTCTTCTTTTTGAACTCCTGCAGATTTTCAAAGTACTCATCCACATCCCTCTCATCCTGGGTGAACAGCGTTTCCAGGACGATCTTTCTCCCGCACAGGTCGATGGCTGTGCTGAAGTATTTTTCCAGTTTCCTGCACGGCGTGTCAAAGTCTCTCTGCTCGTCCTCCTCCGGACCGGACTTCCGACTCGACAGCAGCAAGTCCCAAATGTTACTCTCCCCAAAGACGGACAAATCCGGGAAGCAGCCGCCCAGGACGTCCGCCACGCACGCGAACTGCCGGTGGACGTGTTTCAGGTCGTTGACGGAGAACAGCCCTGCCCAGCTCATCTGAGGCTGGCCGCCGGCGGGGACCTCAGCCTTCCGCTTCTGCCGCTGTAACGTCCGGTTGTGGCAGGTTACTGCGAACTTCGACTCGATGGCGTTCCACTGGACGATAAAACCCAACTTGAAGGGCTCGTTCTCTTCAAATATGTTGCTTTTGACGGCCACCCAGCCCTCCAAGCTGTCCAGCCGGTCGAACTCGACACTGTCCATGTTAAAAGCACGGCTTTCACTTTGGCCCCCGAGACACTGCTGACTGTGTTTACAACGTCCGCCATTCGTGTGACGTCGCTGCCTTCAGGGGCATCGCAGATACTCGGAAATTCTAAAAGCGTGTTTTTATCTTAGCAGAAAAACAATTGAAGCCGATTAAAACTAACACATTATCATCGTTTTCAATAATAATAATAATAAAACGTTCACTAAGACTAGGGAAAGCCACAGAGTCCGTCTGGTGACATAGGAAAAAAGAATTTTAACCATTGTCATGAATTTAAAAAGTAGTCCCGATGATGTATCAAGTCGTTACTTTTTATTTATCCATGTGACCAGACAGGCGCCATAAAAAAGCAGCAAAATTACAACTATTGTATCATTAATTAGCAGTTAGCTGCTGTAAATATTCCAGCTTCACTGACAGGAAGCTTAAATAAACGATTCTAAGACCAATGATATTGCAAACTCAACACGTAAATTCGGTCAAAGTCAAATCAAAACGTGGTCATTAGGTTCATGTTGAAAAGTTACGAGGTTACACGAACGCACCACAACACTCCATGTTTTGCATTCAACTTTGACCTTTAAATCAGCTGTTGGGGGGAATTTCCACCTTCAATTACCGACTCAAATAATCCTGCTGGTACGGGTATGGTCATTTATTTTTTCACAACGTCAAGAAAACTTTTCTATTCGCGTAATTCCGATCGCATATTCTCTTTAAAAGAAACAAATCTGGTGTATATGTAGTTTGAAGTAGTTGCGACATGTGAGCAGTGAGAGTTGCGTCTATTTTTGCCACAGACTCAGCTTTAGGGATCACAAAGTTCGCCTGTCGGACACAAAAACAAGCCCGGATCAGTTATCCAGAGCAGATTACTTTAATGAACTATTGAGTTAATTCTTTTTTTAATTGCTCAATATAACCCGCAGTTTGATTCATTTATCAGAGGCAAGTCACCAAAACACAATTGCAGAGTTTGTCATTCTTATTTATTTATATTTGCACATTTGTATAGACGCACACGCTTATATAATTTAGGAAAGGATGATCTGAATGACTCTGTTCATCAGCCTGTGTTTGTTGCAGACCCCTGTCCACTGAGCACAGTCGGTGATCTCATGGACTTGAATGACGTCAGAGTGGGCAGGCTGGATGTGATCTCAGAAGAGAGCCAGGAGCAGGACCTCAGCAGAGAGCCGAGCACCATGGAGGCACACACTGTCGTTCCTGGAGGAAGGACCTTCCAGAGGTTTTCAGTCAACACCAATGAGTCGTTGCGGTTCGAACCCTGTGAAGACAGCTGTCCTTCCCCCACTGGGGCAGAAGATGGACGCGATGACGTTTTTGAGACCTCACACTCTCCCTCACAGGGCTGTGAGGTGAGGGGCAGTAACGCCACATCAGCATGTCATCTGTTCATTCATTCTTAACTTTTTGGGGTTTAATTTGCCTTTGAAACATTTTTTTGCAGATAATTGACCAAAAAAAAAGTAGCAATAATGTTGATCGAAACTAACTGATGTTTAAAATTTGCGGAAAACACAGTAGTTTGTCATTTTATTCACGATTGCATGTCAATGAAAAACTGCTATGCAATTTTTTTCAATGAAATTAGGAAAGTGTTGGACGCTGAGTCTCATCTGCTTTCAGGGTGAGATCACCTCCATCAGGAATCAGCTGCAGGCGAAGGTTGCTGAGATGGAAAACTTTGCAGGTCATTTGGAGGAAATCTTTCTCACCGTGGAGGTAAATCTATATTTCTGTGTGAAAGTTTTCTGCAACAAACATCTCAAATGATTAAAAACAACAGCAAATTTGGGGAGTGAAAGCTTCATATGTTATTTCAGTCCACACAGGTTTCAAATAACATATGCTGTTGAAATTATACACATTATTCTTTTGTTATTATTGGGTTTCACTTTCCTTAGCAAGTTGCAAGTTAAAATGGCTTGGTAAGGAAAATGATATGGTAGGATCTAAATTTCATTTCTAGACATTTCATTTGGCTCACAATTTAAATACATTATTTTTGCTACAGTGCAACGTTTTGATTGTTGTCTAGTTTTGACATTTTAGTTTGTGAATTAGTGACAGAATTCACTTTCTTGATCTCCTGGCCTTCCTAGATCAGTTTTCATCTGAATCTGATTCAATGCAATGAAATTCCTATCTTAGTTTCTCACAAACTAAAAAATGAACCACAGAATCTCTCATCTCAGTGTTGTAGATTAAAACTTAGGCAACTCTAAAATTGCAATCTGCGAAATTACCCTTTATGTTTCCAATTTCAGCTTTGCACTGCATTGTAAAGTTTTGTACGGAAATGTGCTGAAAATCTGCCAGGGAACAATTTTAACATTCCAGTCTGCCTGGGAATTTGAAATGGTACATTTCTTGAAACCGTGGCCCATTCTCAGTGCATGTAGCAGCAGAACTGAACAGGCAGATCAATGTTTCGGTCTCGAGCTGCATCAGATCGCCTGAATATCGGTCCAGGAGAACTTCGGCCGCCAGGAGCAGCACTTGGAGCAGCACTACAACGACGTGCTGCAGACGTTGTCCCAGCGCTACGACGACAGGGAGACAGGACTGCAGGAGGAGAAGAAGAGTAAGTTGGAGTCCCTGTACAACCAGCTGGTGGCCTGTGGGCAGGCGCTGGACGCCTCGAAGGAGCTCATCGAGACGGCCCGGGAGGTTTACCGCTGCCAGGACAAGAGGCTGTTCCTAAAGGTAACTCAACTTGGTTTAGTTAAGAGACTTTTTTTTTCACACACAAAATAAAACACATCAGTTATGATAGTTCAAAAATCCTGTCTGATAGATTCCTTTTGACTTTTGTTGACAGACAGTTATGCCCGTCGTTAAAAGGTAACCATGAAGCTGCTCGGTGTGTTGCATGTTGTGACACTAGCAGGGACTGCAGAGTGATTTGGGAGGACCTAACGTCGATAGCACATAGCCAACATATAAACTCTTGGTAACATATATGTCGCTTGGTAACATAATGTGATCCAGATGGCATGACACTTGAACATCCATCTTTGTTTTAAATCTTGTAGTTTACCAGAATGACTTGTATGCTTAACTAGAGTCGAGGAGTTTGCCAAGGAGGACATCGACCTCTCGCTGTCGACGAGTCTTGAATTCATTACGCCGCTGGCCGATCTGTCAGATGTGAAAACCATGATGGACTCCATCAATATTGTGCCAGGTCTGAATCATAAACGAATCATCTATTGAAGTAAATCACAAGGATATGGGAATAATTTACAACATAGAAAACTCTGTGACTCAGAGATTGCCCAGACAATATTCACATCCCACCAAAGATGCTCGTAGCTCCTGCATAAAAATTATCCGTACCGATTGAAAGATGCACCCTTACTAATATTTTTTCCAAGTCTTCCTTCGCAACAAGCCTGTAGGAATTCTCTGATTGGATACTTGAACTTTCATCTTGGCAAAAGTGGTGCTGCTCATTTAAATCAATGAAAAGTTTACTGGACGAGGCCATTTTGACGTATATCTCTTGGTCGGTGTCTCGATAACAAGAGTGGACTGACTATATTTGCGTCATACAAACAGCTCCGTCTGCACCAGTGATCAACCCGCAGCTGCCCAACTCGGCCACCCAGACCTCCCTGCATGTGTGCTGGAGCTTATTCTCCGACGACACGGTGGAGTACTATGAGCTTTACTACCGACCGGTGCTGGAGGACACGCCCGCAGACAGTACCAGCGCACTGCAGGGTATGACGAGCTCACACTGGACGATGACACCATTACAAATACAATGTTGTAGACAGTCCAACTAAATGGGTGGGGTTTTTTGGGGGTTTTTTTTTCAGAAAGCAAGGTAAAAGTGAAGGAGACCCATTGCACTGTGACAGAACTGCTCCCCAATGCTCAATATGAGCTTTGGGTGACGGCTACCAACACAACAGGCATCAGCCCAGCGAGTGAGAAGGCCTTGTACATGACAGGTAATTTAATGCCACACTGTTCTCACAACACTACAGGTGCACCGGAAACCATTCAGCCACCACTGCAAATTAGATTTATTGACAAATTACACAAAACCGTAATATCTTGTGCTATTACAAGTGGTTTCTTCGAATTAAATGGAAAATGACACTTCCGATGAAAACTGCAGTCTCCAAATTACTCAACCGGTTTGTGAAGAGAGTATTTAGCACTTAGTATAGCAGCTTTTTGCTGTTCTGGCCGCCTGCAAATGGGATATATAGCCAGGTACCAGCTTCCTGCAGCGATCCTGAGGACTCTATGCCTGCTGCTCAAACACAAGGGCCTCCAATTCACTATTATTTCTGGGTTTGTGTGCTGCACCTGCCTTTTTCAAATCCCCAATTCATGAGAGTTCAAGTCGGTCACCATTGTTATGCATACTAATATTTACCAGGACATCTTCTGAATCATAGTGGAGCAAGAGCTTCTTAAAAAAGGGAGGTGAAATTGAAACTTAAATTTGATATTTGATTTATATATAAAAAAATTATAACAACTGAAGCCTTTATTGTGCTATAAATGGCACTATGTGCCTGGAAAATAAATAGCACCCGTTAAACTTTTCAAGACGATAATCTCTTCTCTAAATTTCTTGAACTTAGTCATATTTCTTGTTGCCATGAACAAAGTGTTCAGTCTAACAAACCCAAACCAAATAATGAAATCCTCTTATTGTTGACCTCAGTTGTGCCTGAGATCACATTTAGTTTTCTAATTTGTGCTCTGATAAATAATTATTTTCAGTTTGTTGAATAATTTTGAGGATTTCTTAGACTTTTAAAGCAGGACACTAGTTCTTCTTTTTCTGTATAACTTCAGTTGCAAGTACTCAACAGGCTTGACACTATAAATGAAAGCCCAAATTGTGTTTCCGTAGTGCCGTCACCTCCTGTGATCAAGCAGAGGGAGTGCAGCAGCTGCCCAGAAGCTGCTCTGATCCGATGGGAGTCAGGGAACACCAACCCTGTCGACTCCTACACCGTGGAGCTCAGTGAGACGGGAACTGTTGGCACGGTGAACAACATTACTGAGTACGAACTGAGCTATTAATACCTCAATCTTACTCGATGATTATGTAACGATTTCTTAAGAAAAGTAGAAAAATGCTTAAGGTGTCAGAGGTTTGCAACATACTGCTCCCTAAGGTGTTAGAACTCTTCATCTGCTTTGGTAGACACCAGGCTTGTCGTTGTATCGTCTTCATACAGAGCCAGGGTCGTGCATGCCTGGGATTTTTCCAGGTCCCTTGGTTATAGAGCTGCTGAATCAAGACGTTCTCTGTCCTAGAAAATCTATTCTTAGCTCCGGCTCCTGCAGCAGTGTTTGCCTCAGCTGGAAGTGTGTCCTCACACTTAGTCATTTCTTATTTTTCATCAGCTTGCTGCGAAATACAAACTATTTAAAGCTCCAGATTACAACTCTGAATTTACTTATTTGGTATTTTACAAAAGATGAGGTACAATAAATTTTACCTGGCTGTAAAAACAAAAAAACTATTTGAAAAGTGACCTTTGATTTGAACTTGATTTAAGAAAGAAAAATGAGATTTTCTTTTCCTTCATGTGTTGTGTCAAGGTCTATAGTGGCCGTGCCCACCTGTCAGTGTCTGATCCAGCTGCAGGCAGGGCGGCAGTACCTCATCTCTGTAAGAGCCGTCAACATTGGAGGTCCAAGTGACAGGAGTGATGCTATAACCATCTCCACAACTGGTAAAAACAGAAAACAACCTTGATGCTGAAAATCTTTTGAGTGATTTTGATAAGTAGAGGACACGATATTCTGATCTATTAAATTATTTTAAATATATATTTATGCTATTAACACCATAAACTCTCAAACATCTTTCTGGTTGAAAGTGTTAAAAAAAACTGTTGTTAAGATGTTGCACTTAACATCATTGCATTTAAAAAAAAATTATGTGGTTTCTATTATTTATTGAAAGATTTTCTCACTAATATTTTATAGATCCCAGCAGAACAGTTGTACCGTTTGCTATTTTTGCATAGAAGGTTTGGTCAGCCCAGGGTATAAGTGACCCAAGCTGCTACACAGGACCAAGACACCACTAGGGGGCCCTCAAGAACCCAGAACTTCTTACAGAGTCACAGAAGAATTCAGAGAACTTGCTTCAATACATAAGCTGCTTCTATTCAGTTTATCTTTTGGGCAAAACCTGTACAGTTACCTGGTGAAGCCGTGGTAAACCAAATTGACCGTATGATAACGTGTTTTGTTGAATAATTCATGAGGTAGCTTTAGATAAAGGTTTTCTGAATTAAAAGTTTTTTTTTTTTGTTTTGTTTTTTTGGCATTTTCTTTCTTTTGTCATTTTTAAACAGTTTATCCTAAGCCATACAATGAAATGGCTCGGGATAAACTATCTTGGAATTTTTTACACCCTTTTACCAGCAGGATAGGAAGCCATTACGATGAATACCTGAAAAATGTGCTTAATCGATCAGAAGTTTAAATCAGTTTGGCACACACAGAAAACAAACTAAATCTGTTGAAAACATTGTTTCCATCAAATGTTTTGTGAGCTCAGGCCCAAGCAGAATTATTTAGCTGTAAGTTGCTATGTCAGGTTGCATCTCAGTCTAGCACTCCATGAAATGTAACTGTTGGATGCACAGTGCTAAAACAAGGCATTTTAAAATGAATCTGTTAGAAAACAGATTCATTTTTGGAAATGGTGCCTCAAGTTTGTAGGTATCCTAACAAGAAATTTCTCATGTTATTATGTGATGACTGAACAGGCACCTTCTTCTACCTTCTGGAGGACACCGCTCATCCCTGTCTCTCCATGTCGGAAGACGGCTTCACTATATTCTATGGAGATGAGGAGTTGCCCATAACTGCCATGGCTTTTGAGGACAACACTTTCACAAGGTGAAGTGTCCAACAGTTGCTTGTGCGACATTGAAACGCCTTTAATGTCAAGCATGCGTGTTGTGCTCATGTACAGATGTGTAGCCATTTTGGGGGATCTGATTCCAGTGCGAGGCAGGCACTACTGGGAAGTGGAGGTGGACGATGAGACCGAGTTTCGTGTCGGAGTTGCATACGAAGACACAGAGAGGGACGCGTACCTAGGGGCCAATGGTAGCTCCTGGTGTATGAGACACATTCGCACCCCGTCCAGGTAAACGGTGCACAACTTCAGTCTGTCACGTTATATCCACGGGAAAATAAGGTCACCGATTGCATTTTGTTTAAATCAAGAATTGTTCTTAGTTTGACGCTTGTTTTCTGAATTGCTGTTTGGCTTAGGTCAAACATTGTCTTTGTTCTGGTGTACAAGTAATTACATTTAGACTCAATCGCATAAGCCCTGGTCTTTGTCCTCTCTGACAAACATTAGCCCTTGTTTTCCTCAAGAGAAATGGGTTTCCTCCTTGAACGTAGCATAAAAGTTAAACCCACAACAGTAGCAGGAACTTTCTGTAGATAATTTAAGAATGCTGAGTCATGATATTCACCATGACTCAGCTTCATCATGTGCTTCTGAACTCCATTTAAGTGAGACAAAGTATTTTGATCAGTTTTGTGAAATTTGTATTTCTCTTCCATAGATATTTGTAGGGTATTATATTTTTTTCACCACTGTGCATACCGGGCGCTTTAGTGGAACGTTTGAGTGTAAAACCTTTTAATAGTATGCTCAGAAATGTACTCCTTACTTTCATCTGGGCTCTTAATTTGCAATCCCATCAATTGTTGAAGCGCAGCAATTTTCCAACCGCAGCACAAGCGGAGGAAAATTAAACCGGCTCTCATTTTGACAGTACAAAAGCCCAAGCAGATTTGTTTTCATCCACTATCAGAATTAACGCGCTGATCCTCTGCAGGACTATTACTGCAGATCCTGGAAACTGGGCCAGGACTGTATTTTTAGCATTTAAAATTCCCTTTCCTAAGCAAAATACAAAAATGTGCATCAGCCCTGTGAAAGCCTGAGCTCAAAGGAACTACCATGAAATACCTTGTCATGCATTTATATAGCAACTGTATTTCATACAAGTCAGGCCCTTTGTCACATTTATCGAGTCACTCACATCATACAAGCTTCACAGGCGATTCTCCATTGTGGGCAGCTTGTTCGTTCTGCAAACGCAAATTTTTAAGTCACATTTCTTATTTTCTTTCATCTGCAGCCATTCGGGAGCAGTTGCTGGCTCAGTCTTGTACTTTCCCAGAGGCAGCCACATGAGAGAAAACCAAACTCTTCCTTCTAATGTTGCATTGTCCTCTTTACTTTTAGACACAAGTATGAGTTCCTGCATAATGGCTGGAGTCCAGACTTGAGGATTACAGTGCATCCAGTGCGTATTGGAGTGGCTCTCGACTACGACAGGGGAACGCTGAGCTTCTTCAATGCTAATCTGGAGCAGCATCTGCATACCTTCCACTGTCACTTTCACAATTATGTCCACCCGTGTTTCAGCCTGGACAACCCAGGAGCGCTGACTGTACATAATGGCGTACAAGCTCCCGACTACACCTTCATCTGACAGGACGTCATATAGTTAACCTCATTTTGCATTGTGGTGACATTAAATGTTACAACAAAAAAACATTTACACTGTGAATGTTCAGACAGAAATGCATCAATAAAAACAATATACTTTCTGAAGTTGTTTTATTATAGTATTCCATGGGAACAGGCATACACCATTTTCCAAGATAAGAAAAAGGTTTCACTGAAGTTTATATGCATTTAAACAATCTGTGATTGCAGCAAGGCCAGATGTCGAAGCTCAAAATGGGACTTTAACAAAAGTTGGAGGGGGAAAAAAAAAGAAAGTTTTTCTTTATTATACAGCTGTATTCACATCTTAGAGAAGTCCGCCCTGTGTACCTCCATACTTTGAGACGTGTGTAATGACTGAGATTTAATACAATTTGTTCTGTGTTAAAAGTTGATGAGGGCAACATTTAGAGTCAGATTAAAGTGAAACAAAGTTTAGCTTTTTTCAAAAGCCTAAAATGACATTTGACTACAAACAGACCTTGCTGTTGTTAGCTTCTGTATTTACATCAGCTTATAAAGTATTTTAGATTACGATATATCCAAACAAGTTTAACCTTACACTTGTGCAAGAGCATCTAGAGGCAGAGACGACAAAAACCTAAACATGGATGGACAAAGGAAATAAGAACCTCTGTTTAGACTAGTAAAGCGCTATACTTTGGGAATTTACACACATAATCAATATTCCACATACTGCATGTTACTGTTTTAAACCCGTCAGGTTGAGGTTCATTTGCATGTATGGAAAGTTTTACCTGATTTTTTGGCAAGAACCAAAACAAAGTGAAAACCTGTTCTTTTTGGAAGGATAGAAAGATAAACCAAAGAGGGGAAAAAAGGAGGTAAAATGTACAAATATGCTGGTATGGTTATTTCAGGGCAGACTTCTCCTTTCATGGTGTCGATATGGTGAGTGTTAAAACTTTTGGTCTGTAAAAATCTCTGGGACAGTGGGGGGTGACAGACGTTATAGGTTTTCTGTCTTACTGCTGTGTGTCCTCTCATCCTCTTCATCTGAGGAATCTCCGCCGTAGGGCACGAGCCCAGAAGTATCAACGCTCACTTTAGTCTTCTTCACCGACACCTCTTCCTCAACACCTGTAATCACAAAAAAAATGGAGAAAAAGAGAAAAAAAGGAAAGGTGGGAGACATCAGAGAGAAACAGGGGAGGTGAGGTGGGGGGAGCAAAGAGAGAGAGAACAAAACCAAATGGAAACCCAGTGAGGAGCCCCACATAAGGCGTGGTTTTTGAGTTGGTTTGATCCAGAGCCGGGGACGGGGGGAGGGAAGATATCAAAATCAAACGGCAGCACAGCACACATCCATTACAGGCACGTCCGGGGGACACATGTTGAGAGAGAGAACAAGGGAAAGACAAAAAACATATACAAGAAGAGCACGTTAGTGAGTTCCAGCAGTGGTGCGCTTCAAACAGGTCTCCACTCCTCCCCCATTGATCCACGGGGGGAGATGCTACGACATGCAATAAAGAACTCCACAGAAGTAAACGTCTGAGCTCTCAGACTCTCAGAGTATGTTGGAAGAGAAGAAGCGCATACCCGCAGACGCGGGGGCGGCTGGGGGCGGGCTGGCCGGGGCTTCTGGGGCGGCGTCCCTCAGCCTCTTGCGTGTAACGGGGGGAGGAGCCACAAACGGTGACGGAGGTGGAGGCATCAATATCCTGAAGAGATACGAACATTAACATCGTCCCAAAATCGACTTGAAGGAAATCTGAGAGAAAATTTGTAAAAATCCAACCTTTCTACAACTTTCTCCTCTCCTACGCTGGACGAAGGAAGCGTGGACTCCAGGTGAGCAGGGCCCTCTGGAGAGCAGCTGGCAGGCTACAGAGGAAGTCAGACATCACTTTAGAAATTTTAACTCATCATGAAAAGATTTGAAAGCTTGAAATTATCTATAGGCATTACTTTTCAGTGATTCCTACAAAAATGGGCTCATTCTTAAATGTATGAATTAGAAGAGGCCACCCTCACATTCAGTGTTTGATAAACACGATGGGAAGAGAGAGGTGTGATCTACAAAAGGTATGAAAAAAACTATTTTAAAAATGTGTAAGAGACTATGTAACCACTTCAAGTGAAATGGCATTGAGTTTCCAGATGCAAAGTTTTAGAAATCCTCATGAAACCCAAACTAATCCAAAACTTGAGCACGACCAGAACGAGCTATAACCAATATGTAGAGGCATCAGCTCTCCAGCTAACCTGTTCATCCTTAGCCCCCTCCTGGAAGTGATCTTTGGGACTTCCTGAGTCAGGGGGGGTGTTTATAGATCCTCCAGGCTCCACTGTCTCACTGCTGCACGGATCCTTAAGTAGAGCACAACCAACATATATACACTGCTGTGTGTGTGTGTGTGTGTGTTCAAAGCCTTGCAACACACACAGCCTGCAACCCCTCAGCCACACATTGGGTCAACTCATCAATGTTTTTATACATTTTGTTTTTATTCAGATGAAGTGCATTTTGATCTGAAATTAGAATCTTGTTTTGAGTAATTGAAATAGATTCATGACAGAAAGTGATATATAGGGGGGGCCATGGGTTAATTTCTCTTAATTTTGATGATTATTGATTACAGCCAATAAAATGAAAATGTCTGTATCATCAAATAAATACCCTTACAGTGAAGGACAAGGAGATACTTTTGAGTGGGCCAACACACCTGCTATCAAAATTTATTTTAACCGATTGCAATTTACAGAGAAAACTGATTACAGCCTGAAGGCTGTAATCTTCAACATTGACAGAAATAAAGACTTGGAATATAAACACTGGATGTAATTAATCCATATTATGTGGAAGTTACGCTTTCTGAACAAAAATAATATTAAACATTCTAATTTCCTGCAGTGCAAATGTGTAGATTTGTAGAAGAAAACTGATGTGACCGAAACATAAACACCGGAAAAATCTAGACATAAAAACATTTATGCGTGGAAGTTACCTGGACAAGAAAGGGATGTGGTTTCCTAGGACACACTGGATACTGAATCATTGCCTGAGAAGATGGAGATGGGGTTGTCGACAGGTTAGATTGACTTGGGGGGCCATTTGCATTACTCCAGTAACCACCGGCTCCTGGATACGCTGCATAGCCGCCAGCATACCCATTTGCTGGGTAGTTATACCAGGACCCCTGGCTAGAGTAACTGCTATTAGTTGGAAATCCATGTGCTGCGTATGCTGAAATGAAATTGTAGAATGTTAATTTTGAAGTAAATGGAGTATGGCTTACCAACTCAACCACTAATGATTCCAAGGGAATATTCTCTAATCACAAGAACATTGCAGCCGACCAGAATCTGATATTGGATAAACTTGTCGGAATTTGTCCAGTAGCAGTAATAGTAATACTCACGCTGTGTTGCGCCCGTGGCTGTGTACACTGACACCATTTGGGCATGTTCAGCTCTCACCTAATGAATAAAGATGAAAAATAAAGATAACTCATGAGTGACAAGTTTCATAGAGACAGAACTAATTTGTTGACAATAATGAGTCTGTGGGTAGGTGCAGAGCACAGATGATCCAAGACTCGAGATCAGGCGGTTCACACTACCACATTGATTTTGGAGGTGGGTATCAGTGGAAACTATACGCTTCAGTAGTTTCACCTTCTTATACCTCCGAATATATTCTCCAGCTCAGGTGAAAATTTTCTACATGGTGGCATCGTGAACTTACAGTTTCAAGCAGACTCTCTGTGAGTTTCTTAGCAGACTCTAATCCAGCTGCATTCGGGTGGCTGCGACACACAAAAGAGCTTTGTTGGACTAGAACGAAGCAGACTCAATAAAGGACTCGCAGACAGCAAAACAGAAGACAGTTTATCACTTCTGTCCACGCAGGAGCATTAGCTGCTCATTACCTTAACTGAAACCAGACGACGTTGATTACAATTTGTTTCATTTAAAGAGGAAAATCCTTCATACGACACCTAAAAGGTTTATGGGAAAGTCTAAGAAAGTGAACATACCTGATGTAGACATAAAGAGGCTCAAAAGACTCTCGTTTGGATGCCTGTTCGATGTAACCGGACCCTTTCCCCCTGAGGAAGACTCGAGCCCCCGTCTCGGTCTGGATGTGACTCAGGTACGAACCGGCTGGACCCTCGACCTTTTCCTTCACGTTGAACGAGGGTAACGCTTGGTCCAGGCCCACAAAGATTTTAGTGTGCACAAAACTCTGGGGGAACAAAGAAGAATAAATGGTGTCAATAATTATGTTCAGTTATGTTAGCTAAATATTTTTTTCCTAGAGGAAATAGAGCTTTTGTCAGCAAATGCAACTATCAAAGGTTTTTCACTCCAAACCAAGGATATTCTCTCTGCTAGTTGATTTTGGAGGCGAGTTTCAGTGAAGGCAACAAACTCCATTTGCCTCACTTTCTTTACCTCCGTTAAAAGGTCTGCTTGATTCTATAAAAATTAGCTAGAAATACATCTTGCACTTATTGCCATAAGTGCAACAATGGCTTTTGATTGTTTATCATTTTATATTTTTTTCTTTTTCACTGGTCTAAAAGATGTTTTATCTCAACAGAAATATCCCTGTCGTTGTGATTTGTACATGTTCCATCGATTTAACAGCTGTTACGTAATTTTCCCCACGTGAAAACATAAACAAATACAAGTGAGAGTGCGTTAACTCTGGGTATTTGACCAAAGGGAAACCTTGTTGTTTGAACCACAATAGAAATACGAGGTTTACCCACCCCTGTATGAGGAGCTGCTGGTCGATGTCCCTGGCCCGGCACAGAGTTTGCGTTGGGCAAACGTGGCACAGGAGTGGGAATGACGGGCCGAGGTGGTTGAGGATAAAGAGTGAGTGGTGGGATCACAGGAACTTGCTGTCCTCCGGACGCTGCTGAGGCTCTTATCACATCTTCAGAAATTATCTCCTTTATTCTCATCACAGCTTCTGAAACCCCAAAGAAGAAAAAATGTGAGAGATGGGAAGAAAAAAAACCTGACAGATGCATTATGAATCTTTCAAAAAATGAAATCAAATGAAATCAAATTTGCTCATTAAAAAAATGAGAATAATAATAATTTTACTTACTATTGACTTGCTCTTGTGTTTTTCCCTGAACATGTAAATACAAAGGTCTTTGTCTGAAAGAAATCAGATCACAAATAATAGGGACACATTTGCACTAAGCAACACTTTTCCTATAAGTCTAATGTGCACAAACTAAACTTTTTTCACTGAAAAATAAAAAAATTAACATTTCTACACTTGCACTTGACATCCAGTAAGATGGCATCACAAAAGTTTCAGAGATGTATTGCATGCAAATCTCAATTGTTTGAAAAAAAGGACTGCATGACACAAACTATGACAATATAGTAAAGTTAAAGTTCAAATACAGCATATATTTCCTATATTATCAAATGAATAAATCAAATGATTAATGTCCCAGGTGTTATTTCTTGTTTCATTATCTCAAAACTTCCTCTCCTTGTAACTATTATCCCATGTGTCTTTTTTCTTTTTTAAAGAAATTGCTAAAAATGTCAAAAGTTTGAAGAACTGATCATAGAAAATAAAACATTAAATTCCTGTGCAACATACCCTGCCGCTCCTTTTTCAATTTCAGGCATGTAAAGACCTTTAGTTGAGACAACGGCTCCACTAATTAACCTGATCTGAAAAACAGAATAAGAAATTACAAAAGTTACCAAAAAAAAGTTAGATTTTTATGTTTAATGCCAGTTTTCCACTTACTTCCTCTTGTGTTTTTCCTTTAGTAAGAAGTTCTCTGCAGTTTAGTGGTACGTCATTTATGTCGACCTCTGTGACCACCATTTCTTCTGCAGGGGTTGGTACAGGGATACTTTGGGGTTTCTTAATAAAGCAAAATATAGTATTAGTATTGCTAAAACAGAAAAAGGGTTCCTTCTAGATTTTGTTTTTAACTGTGCACCTTAGGAAGTAATGGTGGAGGAGTTAAAAGTTTTCCCTTTGCCATCAACATGGCATTTATTTTAGCAGCCATGGCTGCTGCTTTCTCAACTCCCCCTGTTGGTGTTTCTTCTGCCTCTGGTGGCTGAGAGGCTGGGCTCTTTGACCCGGTGGAGCCGACAACCCCTGGGAAGGCGACAGGGAGCGTGGCATTGCCAATGCTCTTCTGTTGCTGCACGTCCACACTCTTTTTAGGTTGTGCTGGTTGGTCCCAGCGACTTGTTAGGCAGCTGAAAAAACATACAGACACAAAAAAGTGCAACAGTTAAATTAAGATATTTCACACAATGCAGAGTTGAGCTCACGTTGACGTTTTCGCCATTTCGTCCTCCTCTCTCTAATGTAGTTTAGCACTACTATTTTACAGTAATACGTTTTAAAATATATGACAACCTGTGCAACTCTCAGCAATAAATAATATCCTTACCTTCTGAAATGTCAAGAAAACGAACCGGCTATTTAGCATTCCACAGACGCTGAAGCTAATGTTGAGTTAGCTAACACCTATTTGCGATTCTAGTTTAAACTGTTTAAACCACCAGTAGGCCAACAATAAATTAATATAGTAGCAAGTGGAATTAATCGTGAGGTATTGGTTCTGAACGGAAGATTTCAGTTGAAATAAAATTGCACAAAACCCCCCTGAGCTAACTTTTACTACTAGGCCAAGAAGCTGCTAGGTAGCTAACACAGCAGCTATCGTTAGCGTAGCAGGACGTGGCTAACGCGGCCTCGGCTTATGAGCTCGTTCTTCTACCTATCTCCAAAATAAAGTAACACTCACGGCGTTTGTCCTGTCATTCCCGAAGACATAGCACGACCCCGGAAAATATAAATGCTTTTAAAAAGTCTCTGATGTAGATTGTGTTAAACGACCGCAGCCATCAGTCCGATGTCGCCCACTGTTTCCTCTGACGACTTTGTCGCAAAGTCTGAGCTGACGGAAGTTGGGCAGTTTTAATGTTACGTAACGTCAGTCTGGAACAATCCGGCGGGGCGCTGACAGAACTGAACCGGGCCCAAATGTGACACAGCGGGCCAGGATAGACTTATTCCACCTTTTACAGTAAAACGTAGGTCATTGCGAAGAAAAATAAGTCTCAAAAGCACGTTTATTTGATATAATATATTATAATGAGAACAACGTTTTGTTTTTCAGTACTCTTGAAAAATACCACATCATTTAAATCTCTTTTAGTGGATCTAACTGGAAGAGAGAGAAAAATGCTATGGATCTGTGCATTTATATTCAAAGTCAAAAACAATTTTGTTCAAGAAAAAGTTTGTATCTATGCACATTTACATTATTCACTTCACGTAATAGACATCTAAGTTTGTACAGAGCTGAAGTATTGCAGTTTGCTATTTTGTTATGGATGTCTTGATGAAATACGGGATTAAATGTTAATGAATGTTGATTAAACTGATAATGAAGTAGCTGATTTTCTGACAGGTTACAGGTCAATGGAAGAGTTTGAATTTATAACAGATTCTGACAGATTTTTATGACTGCCTAATTTTTGAGTTTTCTTCAGGGAGTGCGTTAGAGAGGTTGCATGAAATCTGGCCGTACACATATATTTGCCAAACTAGACAAATGACTTATGAAACTGAAGAACTGTCAGTGGTTTGCTCTGAGTTAGAAACCAAAATAAAAACTCAAACTGACCTGAGTGAGATGAAAAATGTGGCTAAGCTTACAGATCAGAATTACACAGAAGTCCTTCAGAGTGTAATGTCTCTACTGGGCCAGGCCATCACTGAACTCTGTCCAGCCCCATCTTCCTTGAAGACTCCCTCACATGAAGATGATTCAGCCATGGCTGCTCCCAGTACATCAAAGATGGCAACCAAGGGTGCCACTCATCTCAAACCAGAAGATGTCAACCAGTACACATCACAATCTTCCGGACTTTCCGGCCGACATGGATTTATGGGTTGCACTGCAGAGTACAAACACTTATCTGTCGGTTATAGGCTTTTTTGAAGGTTCTGAACTTTTGAGTGGAGTGTGGGGCAGCATCACCTGATGGACTGTGGCTTCAAAACTCAATCTCACTATTTTACAATGCACTCAATGGCAAAAATGAGACAGAAGCTAAAAATGTTCTTGTGATTTCTGCCTTGGCGCATTAAATTCTGTAGTAGCTACCACTCATCATGGGAGTGCTAGACTCATTACCTCATAATTATTTAATTCATCCTCTAATAATCAATTTGCCATAGGATTTTCTGGATGAAGTCAGTTTTCCCCAGAGTAAATTATTTTTACATGTATTTTTTTATTCCAAGATGACGCCAAAGCTAATTGTGCTTAAGGAATTTCATTATGAGTCGGAGTTGAAACTGTGGCTATTTTTGACTGATACACAGTCATTCCTCTCGATAAAATTTGGATTTAATTTCCCTTTAAAGCACATCTTAAATCTTAAGTGTTTTATAGACTAAAGAGCTGTCTTAATTTGTTTCTGTTCATAAATCTTGCCTTGTACTCTCTTTATTGGAAAATGAATTCAGTCATCAGTATTTTCACAGAAATTAATGAAAAAGGAGATATTACATAGTAAATTTTTTATTAAGATTTTGTTTGTGAAGTGTGTATTTTGAAATTGAGTGAAATGATTCGACCTTAACAGGCATATGCAGAGGATGTTGCGAAGGAGGCTGAAGCCCCTGATGCCCCAAGTGCTCTTTTTGAGTTTCTTTGTTTTTTTATCTTTTTGTCAGAAGGCCTGTTTGTGGCCCTCAGCAAAAATATTATATAATAATTGATCAAAATAAACTAGTCTAATGATACTGAGGGTCCATAGTGAGAAGGGGATCTGTGGCTCTAACTACCAAATATACCAATGTATAAATATTTTGTTCATTTTTAAACCCTTTCAAATTTTAAACCTTATAGAATGATAAAAAAAACTACTTAAATGAATGGTTTTAATATACCATTGTCAATCTAAACTTAATATTTAACTATTAAAATACGTTTTTAACAAACTGCTTCTTCACGTCGAATTTGATACTCGTGGCCATCCGAGCGATTGTGAGTACGACGTCATCGATGACCAGATTTTCAACCCTCCTCCGGCTTTGAGTTAACCTCCCAACCTCCCGCACAAGACGCTACGACCGAAGAGAGGACTGACGTGAAGGACGGTGAGACTGCTTCCTCTTCCAACAAAAAAGGAATCACAAAATGATTCCTGTCGTCCGAAAGTTGGAACTTCCCCGACTGGGGAAGTTAGCGAAGCGTGCCCGGACCACTCAACTAGCTCAAAAACCGCCGAGAAAAAGAAGTCAGTCCACTTCGCTGAACTGCCCGTGCCGTACAAACACCAACGGCCGGGCTGTAATGTTTGCTATGAGGAGGACCTCAAAAGAAAACTTCGAGCTAGTAATGACGATGAGTGTTGTACTATTTGTTAACCGACGCCATTTTACCATTTAGTGCTGCGTTGAAGGGCCTTAGCTTCCTCCAGTCCATTCTTAACTGTTGCCAGTGTGTTGTCCGTTGAACACCGAGGTGTTTATATTGTTCCTCCATTTCTGGGAGGAACTTGATTTTAAAAAAGCAAACCTGACTGAATGTAAACCAGATGCGCCCGACGCTCAAAACACGTTTGGTAGGAACGCGCCAAAAGTGCTCACGCCTCGAGTTTTTGAGGTTTTTAACGTGTTAGGTGTGAAAGCGCCATTAGCATCTGAATCCTCATCTTATTAGCCAGAGTCGCACAACCGCCTTTAACTGCAAAATGGTTTTAACAAGCTTCTCTTCATTTGTTATTTCAATAAAGACAATTATAACCAAAAATGATTTTTTTATTTGTTTTTGGTACGTTTTAAAACATGCTAAAAAAAAGAAGCATTTTTAGGTTAATCCAGAAAAAACTAGACACTGTAATATAGAAGGAAGTGTTCTATGTGGTTTCATTTCTGGAATTGCAAAAAGAACAAAACGTTCAGAATGTAACTTTGTGACTTGAGAGCTACTGGTTCCTGGCAGAGAGAAGAAGAGAAGCAGTCTGAATTTCACAAATAATTTTGTTTGACGAAAGCAGAAATGTTGAGAATTTAGTGCAGGGACACAAAAAACTTTTAAAAGTAGATTGGCATGTCTTGTCAGCCTGAGTCCAATGGCAACTGTACAGGTAATAGGATCATTCTTCGCTACGCAACACAAAACTGACAAACTGTAGATAGTCTTGCTCACATATTATATCTGTTACTGTAGTCTGCCTACTAATGTATTTTGATATAGCAATGTCCTTTCCGAGCAGCAATATCAATAATTATTTCATTATGGATCATGCATGGCCATGTCCAATATCGTTATGATTCTGTTGCAGCGTCTTTAGATTATAAAATACCAGAGATATCAGACAGAATAAAATAATGCACACCAGTTTTGACCTACTTTGTACAACACACACTCATGTATGCACACAAATATGTGCATAAAGGTCCATCTTTACAAATAGCTGTGCTGTGCTAAAAACAAACACCCTAACGATAAAAACGCCTTTTCAGCAAGACACCAGAACTTGTTTTGAGTAGTTAATTTCTTAATTTTGATGAGAGAGTACTTGTCCTATTGTCAATTTTTTTCACTTTTAACATGGGAAAATGTCTTGTTTTAAGAGAAATAATTTGCCAATGGAACTGGTACTTTTTCATCAATATTAAGAATTAATTAACTCAAAACAAGCTCCCATATCTTGCTGTAAAGTTACTTCTAAGTTAGTTTTGTTCTATTTCAAGTTTTGTTCTATATCTGATGGATATCGTGATATCTGATGGATATTAATCGCTGTTGAGTATCGGTCACATGATCTGCTAGAGAGGCCACGGGGAAGTATGAAAGATTAGGACACGTCATTCTTTTTCCTTAATTATTAAAGCTCAGGTTTGTAACATGACAAAAGATTAACACCCTTAAAGGCTATGAAAAACGTTCACAAGGGACAGTATGTGTCATTTTGTGCAATACGTGAGAAAGAACAGATGCCAGAAACAAAACTGTTGCAGGAAAAACACTGCAAGGATATAGTTGACATTTTATTTTTCATTGAATAGGTTCTATTTTCCCCCCCGTGCCTTCAGACCAAAACGTGAATCAGAAGGAACAAACAAATCCCCTGATTAAGTGTACAATTCTGTCATAAGAAACAAAATTAATTGTGGTTAATGCATCTCATTAACCAGTAGTTGCTTAGCTGTTATGGCATTTATATACTGTTTAAAGAGGAAACCTTCTTAAGAAGCATCAATCTTTTACCGTAGAAATTAGTATCCTAATCTGAATCCAACTTTGAACAAACAAAACAAAAAAAACGATGTTACCCGGGTCTGTGCATAAGGGTGTTGGACGATTGGCCAAATATAGAGATGTTTTGATCAAAAGAAAAAACAAAGAAAAAAAAATCAATGCAAGCTGGCCTCCAGGAGACTGCTTTAAAGACAGTGATAGACAACTCTGTGATCCACATTCTGCTTTACCATTCAGCTCTCTATGCGCACGCTCTGTGTGGCTTTCTCCTTCACAGGTGTTCAGATAGCTATTATGGTTGATCTCATCTGCTGCAAATCCAGTGTAAAATTCATTGTCTATAAAAATATTGAGATTTACTTGAGTGTAACTTTCTGACTGTTATAAGAAAAACTTCAGATGTCCATTGCAGTTGCACAGTGGGATGTACTGTATAAATATTGTACAAAATAAGGCAGTCTTTTTCTTCTTCTTCTTCTTCAGTAGGACAAACCAGATACAAAAAATTTCTGGGAGGACAAAAAAAAAAAGATCAAGTCCAAAACGATTTTCACATATTTCTGCTGCTGTTGTCAAATGTCAAGCGGTTTTACAGCATCAAACCAGGAGTATGGGACTGCTGCAACAATGAACACACCCGCGCACTCACACACCAGCGACCAAAAAGAAGAAGAAGAAAAAAAACAAAAAAAGGAAAACCAAACTCCCACATGCGTTCACACAAGCAGACGATCTCCCGATGATCAACAGAAAAACAGCTTATTCTCCAACACAACATCCCATTCCTGGACAAATCACTGAGACGTAGATGCTTCTAATGTTGTATACAGTGCAATACAAAAGGGTTCATTCGTTTATTCAAACTGGTACTGTACTCTTGATAAGAAAACAAAATGCTTAATAATAGGGTCGCATGAATAATAATTGTAAATTTTTGAGCGTAGTAGTAGTACTCGTCTTTAATAGCTTTGGCTTTTTGTCTTATTCTAAAATTCATTCTGCTCTTACTCATTGACTAATTTGTGAATTTTATTATAGAAAACATGGAAATTTAGAAAATATTAGCACACTAAATAACCTGTAATTTGAGTTTTTTTTTCTTTTTATTCTTTTTTGCCGTCTCTCAGCGGTAGCCTGGGACAAAGGTCCACTCCTGACCCATGAAGGAAGCATCCGCTCTCATTTCTGTTATGACAGCCGTGTATCAACTTTGTGTTTCTGAAGGACACGTGGAAATATTGCCTGAAAAACAAACGAACAAACAAACAAAAAAAAGCGATGGAGTGTACTCCAATGGTTTCTAGGAGCGGCTCTGCCTCGCTGCCAGCGCAGGAGCTAGAGGCTGAAAAAGTGATTACATGGCCTTAAATGGACTAGACACAGTTTTTTAGATGCTAACAGCAACTTCACAGGCAGACGGGAGTGCCTACGCGGTAGTCAGACGATGGATGCTTTGCCACAGAGACCAGTGGGGACCCATCCCCTCAAATCCCCCCCCCGTCCTCCTTTCAGTCAGTGACACTGCGAGTGCCTATGAGGCACAAGAAGTTCATGAGGATGCTGGACGTCCGTATCCGACGGTTAACAGTTCCCATCCGACAGTGAAAAGCCAGCAGCGCTTCGGCAGTGTCGGGAAGTCTCTCTGTGCGTTTTTCTGCTGTGGACGGACATGTGGGGCGCTCGGCGTGCTACAGAAGCAGGAGAGTGAAGGCGAGGAGGCCCCTGTGCCGCTGGGCTGGGCTGACGGGGGGAAGAGGCGCCCCAGCAGGAGAGAAGAAGGTTCTGCACCCGGCTTTCCGGGGCTGAGTAGCCACAAGCAGCTACTCCGGAGGCGGTCGCAGGGTGTGCAGCTTTCGATCGTCAAGGCCTTTCCAGTACTTGAAGTTGTTGTCCAAGTGCTGCATAAGATTGGGGAGGTCTGCAAAAGCTGGGGAGGAGAGACAGGAGGCGGCGTGAGGCGTGTGATGAAAAAACACAAACACCACCCTTACCTTCTGTCTCCTGAGACATGCAGCAAAATTCTTATTTTTACACAAATCTCAGTGGGACCTTGTAATCCAATTCTAAAAATCAAACCATCATAAGAAAGGCTGTTAACTGCACGGCGTTTACATGTAAGGGATCGTGTGTGTGGCAGCGAAGTTTCTGGGGAAAAGAATTGTTTCTGTTTGCATTTTTAGAATTTAGTGAAACAGAGAAAATGTCTTTCAATCCAAGACACGTTTGATTAAAATCTGGCAGACAGATCAGATGTGTAGCATATAATGCTGCATTTACACCAAAAATTACTACAATAGACTCAGTCCACAGGGTTGTTAGGAAGTTTAAGAGCTTTTCTTATGCGTCTCTACGGGACAAATAAAATTTTGGAAAATAGCGGCAGCTAAGATATTAAAATTGCAACGTTGCTATAATTCAAATATCTAATTGTATGCAATTATCTTACATATGATGGCAAACAGCAAGTTTCCTCACTGTGACACCAAGCATATGTACAGAACACCATAAACCAATTAGTAGCTTTGATATATTAAAGTGAAATGAAACAACACAGAGGTAAATTTTGGACAGAAAAAGTATTCAGTACATAAATTTCACCTTGTAAGCACATCTTAGAATTAGATGCATTAATAGTTAATGGTCTGATTGGTGTTTGGAAGGTCAAATGTAAAAGAAGAAAAGAAAAAAAAAGCAGGATTTCTTTCCCTATCGCAACATATTTGGTCTATAAATCTTCAATCTACAGCAGGTGCTTTGACAAATGCTTTAGAGTTTGGTAAACATTAAATAAAGAAGGGACATTTGTTAACAATGCAAGTGGATAACCTTGTAATTCCGCCATTTTCCATTTATTTCAAAACTACCATCTCCATTAAAAACCATGTGGGGCGGAGGAGTGACCAGCAGCTCCAACCTTTATAAAAAAATATAAACAGGTGTTGGCAAGAAAGGTCTCATCGGTGCATCCTTAGTTGGACAATCCCTTAACTTTGACCCAGATGGATTTCCTACGGTCATGCCTCTCATTTCTTTCAATCCACCATAAACTGGCTTTCCAAATTACATTTGAAAACAGTCAAGGAATTGTAAGGAAGTAAAAAAAAAACATGTTTGTACAGCGGTTCTGTTTATGTGATGCCGTGTTGTCTCACCATCCCATGCATCAAACATGTCTGTGATGAAGTAGTCTATAAAGGAAATCTGGGACTTTGGGATGCTACACGTGTTTCTGTCAAACACAGGCATGACCACTGGTAGGCCTTGTCTCTTCTCCTCATCCGTCTGCGGTAAAGACAAGAGCACGAGTCACCATCATGTCCGACAACACTGAAAAGTCTCTTCAGAACATTTGGCATCTAATTCTAGAAATTGTATGAACAGTCCTTAGTAAGCGTATTTACCTGTGCAAAATACTCCTCTGAGATGCGGCCGGCCCATTCTATGCAGAGCTCCAGGGGCCTGCACGGATTAGAGATGTCTGCACACTTGATCAGCATCCGCTTGACGAGGATACGGTTCTCTGGGGACGTCAGGACGCTTTTGACGGCCTCCTCGTCACTGTTTCCCTAAACACAACCAACGCAGGATGTTCAGGTGAACAGAACTCTAGTGCTCCAGATCCTTTTAGATGAAAACGTATACTCTGATAAGTCCAGAGTACATACTGGCTGTTTTGCTTCGTCAGCCTGTCTTGTTCATTTGAGTACACTGGACTCAAATGCAGTGCGATAAAAATTTATTGGTGTTAACTTTGTCTTTTAAAATAAGGCCTAAAAACTGGGGAGTAACCATCATCTCAGAAGTGAGGGGGCGAAAAGAAGTGAAAGTCCTACTAGCAAATTGTGAAAAGTGAACCTCATAATTTAATTTGAACACAGAAACTGACGGCGCCATGTCAGGTAAATGTGACAGCACAGATGTGCAAATTAATCAAGATAAATAAAAAGTGAATGCCCTATATCTGCTGCCTTTTCGAACACAAATAATAGCTGACAATAATTTTAAAAAGTCTAAAAATAAACTAGACATTGCCTTCTCGCTGTGCTTCCTATAACCCAGTCAAAAATAGTTTGGAGAGCGAATGTGTGTAATTCTGAAATATCTATGAAAACCCTGTTCAGATACCTGCCTGGTTTCTTCCTGTAACAGATCTGATTTTCTCATCACGTTAAAATCCCTCCTTACCTCAGAAGATCCTGCATCTCTGTCCCTGCTGCTGGTCTCTGGACTAATGTCTGCTCCCTGACATGACTCATTCTCTTGTGAATATAAAGATTTATTTTGAACCTGTGGGAAGTAACAGTGAGCACAACTTCTGTGCATAAACGAAAGACAGCTTGGTTTATTCCTGGTATTAACGAACTAGCAATGGATGTAAATAGATTATAACAGTTTGTGTTGTTAACTAATTTAATAAGACATGCTGGATTAAGTGGTCAACATTTTGCTATCTGTGTGCAGCAGCGTCAGCTGATCACTTTACTCGGTTTGTTTAGAAGAAAAGTGCAAAGTTGAGCTTTTATCCTTTTTGGGTCTGGCTGGTTGCTGCACATGGCAGACCGTGGAGCTCTGCATCAGGTTCTGATCAGCGATCAGATCCACAGGCGCAACAGGCATCAAGCTCGTGGTGCGTTTAAAGACAGCTCGGAGAATCACCTTACCACATCTTCACAACCGTTTGAACAGAAAAAAAAAAGTGCGGGGGACATGTCCCACGCGTCTCTTACGCCCATGCCTGAAAACATTTTAATATCCATGTTGAGCATTCCGCACAGAGACGGTAAAGATAGAACCAGGTTGTTAAATTCTCCCGCTCTCCAACACAAGAACCAACAGGTCGTTCAACCGCTTAATATGATCCCATCGTCATTTAAAATCTAAAATCTTTGTTGACTCTGCTGCTGGTTTATGGATCTCTAGAGACAGAGTCAGACATCATGTTTCTTTCTATTTCAAAGAAATCAGAATGGAAATTTTGTAATGTTACTTCTGTAAACGCAATTATTTAATAAGTATTTGTCATTATAATAAGATCACAGTGTTTCATCGCGATATCATGCTAAACCTCACCCCGTTCTCCTCCAGAGCGGCCAGCGGCTTGTTGATGCTGTTCACAAACTTGTTGACGTGTTCAAAGTGTTTGGTCATCTCCGTCGCGAGGACCATGTCTATGACGGCCTGGCGTAACGATCGATACTCGTTCCTGAGGAGAAGAAGAAGACGTCAAGGCGGTGAGGGGGACCGATGGGAGGAGGAACAGAAGGAGGTAGGGACAGCGTGGTGAGCGGCATGGAAACCCTTGTAAACAGTTTTCTCCTTCTGACGACAGTGACGGTGGTGATGAATGGCTGCTTTGTTCGTCGCTCCCCGCCCCCCCTTCCACTCCTCCAATGGGACCAGCACATGTGAGCTATTCTGTTTTGGGGTTCAAATCACATTACTGTCCCGCCAGTGCTAATAAACAAACATGCGCACAAACACACTGTGATCTTTCATCAGCAGAAATTCAGACTCGCTTTGCTGCCTGTTGCCCTTCCTAACAGAAGTCGCTCCCAAAGATTTATGAATAATGATGAACGCACTCCATTTAAATGAATCAATAGTGAATAACACCAAATACAATCTGAATGTGGACATTTTTGCAACACAGAGCAAAACAGAGTCTCAGCACAAAAGCTGCCAATTGAGACATTTATTTATTCATTTTTTGCTAAGACAGTTATGCAACATTGCTGTAAGAATGTTATTAAGAGGCTGCAGCCACCGACTCAGATGATATTTTCTAAAACTATACGTAAAGGTTTGTGTAATAGGCCTTTTTGTAAAGATCTAAAATTATTTTTTAAAAAACATCACAAAAGATTTCCAAGCAGAATAATTTCTTTCTATTATCGTCATGCGTGTCAATAATAAATAGAATATTATCAAAAAGTTAGCTTACTTCAGTAATTCTGTTCAATGTAAAAAAATCCCAGATTCACAGAGTAGTCTGCTTTTAAATCATTGTGTGCTCTTAATTTTGATGACTGTTGATGACTGAATAGTTGTGGTTAAATTAAAGGTTGAATTTATCTAAACTTTTCAGTTTTAGAATAATTCATGACAAATTCATTTAATGCCTTTGTACAGCTTTACAGTGAGATGTGACAATAAATACATCATCAGATCTAGATTTAAGATTAGATGAGAAAACCTGCACTACTTTATCTGATTTTAATCTTGTTACACCTCTGAAACATGGATGGTCTAACAACACTACACCTGAACTTGTGATTTTTTGAAGAAAGGCCTGAAGCATGTTCTTTTTTGTGATATCATTAGGACGTAAATACAAATATACTCCCTCAACAGGATGTGGATTAACCCTTTTAAATTTAGCACGAGTAGAAAAAAACCCCCCAAAATCTGGAGATTGTTTTTTTTTCTTTAAAGAGTTGTGTGGCTTTTATTTATTAGTATCTCAGAAGAAAATCTGTGCCGTTTTTGATTGTAGAACTTAAAAAAAAAAAAAACAGTTTTAAGATAATCTTCTCTGATTACCTTTCTATGTGTTTGAAGATGTTGCACTTATCGTCTCTGGTGGTGAGCTGGAAGGCCAGGGCAGCATGGTGGCTCTCTAGCACAGCTGTGTCGTTGTAGAGAATGGCCAGCTCACTTCCTGCGTTGCACAGGAAGCTGTTGGTGCGGCCCGGGTGGTCAACATCGTGCACGGTGGCGGCAATCAGAGCAGCCACTTCATCAATGGGATCCAAACTTTGCTGTCAGGACAAACAAGTTTTGATTAAGATTAGATTAAAGACTGAGAATAAAACACCTGACTATCTTTGAAACTAAAGGTGATGATTTAAGCCAAAAGAATCACTGTACTCAACAGTTACGCTGCATGCGGTGGTTATGTGCAGGTCAGCGGTTCCGCTAAATAAGGCAGTGGCTAAGGCAGTGGCTTCTCTTTTTCTTTATCAAAGAACATTTGACTGCAGCACAATTGTCCATTCGGGCACACATTCGAAAATAATGGCAGCATTGAAGTTCTTGAAGTGCAAGTGGTCCGTCACGCAAAAGTGACCTTCAGCACAAACGTTGACCTTCAGCACAAACGTTGACCTATGGAATTCCTGGGACTCATTAACCTCGTGTGATGTAACTTCACAGTTCACCGGCTAAAGCCTGGAGAGATCACTGGGCCGAGATCAGAAATAGATGCTTTGGGTAATCGGCTTAACGAGTCCCAACTGTCAACACGTTACTGAACCACTGACACACTTGGGCAAAACCGTGACTCTCCAGGATTGAGAAGAAACTGATGGACCCGTTATATCCACATTACCTTGTTCTGGCAGCCCCAATAATATGTAGCATTTAGGTATAAACTAGGTTAAGGTTAATAAGCATCCCCACACCATGACGCTGCCACTGCCATGTGTCACGGGGATTCCTACGCTCAGAGTGATACGGGGAGTCAGTTTTCCACCACCTGTTACATTTTGTATGTTGGCAAAAAAGTTTTAATTCCAATCTCATCTGACAAGAATGCCTTCTGCTACATGTTTTCTGCGTTCTAACAAAGTCTGAAAGTTTCACCTTCTATAAACAGTCACTTTCTTCTTGCTACTTTGTGGAGTAGGCATTATCACAGTTTTCCTTCCTTGTTGGCTTGAAGTTGTGCCGTACACTTCATTTTGAGATGATGGACACACCAGAGTCTTGTGAGATGCTCCAACTCTGCTCTTTGCACTTAATGATGCAGTTTGAACATTTATGTTCCCAAACAAACCTCAGACCTTTACTGTACAGCCAAATTTAAACTGCAAAGAGATTGCATACAAGTATGCACTACTTTGTGTCGGCACATTCCAATCCTCCATCCTCCCAAAAAAAGACATCACTATAAAACACACTGAAAGTTGTAGTTGTACCATGGCAAAACGTAAAAACTTCACGGGTTAGGAATACTTTCACAATTTAATAAATAAAAATACTGTAGTTTTAAGCCACAAACTAATGCATTCAGTTTCCAAGAAGCCAGACGTGAGTATAACAGAATATTATGCAGACTATAGAGTAAAGACATGGCAAGCAAAATGTAGCATCAGGCCTAAATGAACACTTGCAACATAGGAGAAATTAATCGCGTTAACGCTTATGAAATGTTTTTTTTCCTCCTTGATTCTCTGGGAATCGTTGTGTTGGTGCAAGAAAAAAAATAACTTTTATGGAAAACTATTATTGGTATTTTTCATAGGTGCCACTACAGAATAGGAAACAGATGATTTGCAAAAAAGTGCATAAATGTCCCATTTGAAATGATGAGTAAGCAGCCAAAGTCCAAGAAAAACTTCACAAGACTTTCAAAAAGTCTAAATGTCTCAAGATGACTTTAAGCAATTAACAGAAAGCCAGACTCTTTAAATAATAACTTCAAGAAATGAAAGCTACACAACTGCAACATTTCAAGAATAGCAAACTTTTCTTGATTTCGTATTATTATTTAAGAAAAAAATATATAAATTGTCAATTATGTGCATTCAAAATGTTATATTTCCCATTTTACCTTCACCCTCTCCTTGGAGAGAAAATATGCTGTAGCATGCAGGACATCAGCCGCATGGGTGGAGTTGTGGTAGGAGTTGCTGGAGTGGTAGTTGGCTTCAATCACTTGCAGCCAGGAGCGCAACGTAGCTTCAGGGCAGTTTAAAAACTCGCACACTCCGAAGCGGGAGAAAATCTTGAGGCCCAAGAAGGTCAAAGGCCTGCAGGAGGATTTAGGGCGGCGGGTTAGCACAAACCATCAGTGAGAAAACTCTTTCCACAACAGGAAAGCACCTGCGGTCATCCTTTAAGATTGGGAGGTCTCACCGTTTCATGGTCGCAGCCTCCAAGCTAAAGATGTCAAAGTCCCACGAGTCCTCAGTTTCCATGGTCTGAGCGATCCGAGGGGGGATGTCGTTCAATGAGAGAGGGGTCGCCAGGTGACTTGGCAGATGGTGGGGCTCTGCGAGCAAAATCAAAATCAAAATAGGAGAAAAGCAAAAACAAAACAAAAAATCTTAGCAAACAGAGCAGGGGGAAACGCAACCCGGTAAAGTTTTGGTTGCGGTCAACCGTTTATGTAAACTCACGCTTTGTGGCGAGGATGTATTCGTTCCCTGACAGTCTGCGTAAACCATCCTGTTCAGAGGAGAAACGAGAAGGGAAGCTTTAGTTTGCCTTTTTGTAATCATTAGATTAGGGGTTCAGCTCAGAGGGAAGATCATCAGCACAAACTATGGAAGGAGGATCATTCCAGACGCCGCCGTAGCCCCGGCTGAGACATTAAGTGCAATCGCACCAGATATAATACAGAGCCCTTCATGCAGCCCAATGATACAATCATGAGTTTTATGAACTCTGACAGTGGAGTCAGGAATGACACCGTGATTATTTATGACTGTATGTTAACCAATCTACAGCAAATTATTTAACTTGGTCATTTCTCTTCCTTTGGGGATTCCTGTATGTTGTTACAGCAAATGGGGCTTATCAGAGGGGAAATGGGGCCTCACCCAAATAATCAACCAAGCAGAGGGAAGTGTAATGATCAGACTCTCTAAGGACTGTGACTCATACCAGCTGTGTGTAACAGATGACTTGCTAAGAATTTGGACATCAAGAGAAACGATTACGACCTTTCCAGTGCTTGTTGTGTCTGAAATTTTGAAAATGCACTTTAACATTAGAATTCCCAGATGTCTGAACTGTAACAGAAAAGGTCTTCCAAATTGGATTCTTAATTGAAAAATCCAAAGTACAACCACTAAATGAATCAAGGTTTCCACGTGAAATTCATGTGGTTTATCCTGCAGATATAAGCAGTTGAAAAGGGGGAAACGGTCTCATCTGATCAGTTCCCATTTTCAATAAAACATGTACAAAAAACATTGAAGAAAATATGAACAAAAAAAAAAACTTATTTAGATATTTGGGTTCTGATAAAGTTGACTGGTGTGCTGTAGCATTTATGTTGGTTTTCTGTCAGACTTGTTCCACACAGCACAGGTTACAGTACACACTGGGTGTTAGCGAGTGCATGGGTGTGTGTCACAATGGGAAATGTTTACTTCACAAGTGCAAAAGGAAGAGGAGACTGGCTCATCTTTGACCCATGCATTGTCTCGTGGTGCTGCTGCCTCACTACTATTTTAGGACTTTTTCTCCCAAAAAAAAAAAAAAAAAAGAGCAAGAGAGAGAGCTGCCTTTTTTCCCCTCAATCTTCATTTGATCGACTTGATTCTACCACGTGAGCTCGGACAAACCGCCCAGCGTAACTCCGGCTTTTATCGCTTCTACTGAACAAATCTTCCTAGGGATCGAGCAGCAAAGCCATTGCTTTGTCACAGAGGAGTTCATGTAAAAGTAAAGCGTGTTCATCTGGTCCAAAGAACAGGATGTTTCTGGGCCTGTGGTCGTGGAGAGGAAAACGAATGTCGCTGGGTGTATGTGAGCAGAGACAGAGGGAGAGAGAAAGGGCAGGGTGGGCTTTCCTCTCCAGCCTACAGGAGCACAAAGGACAATCTAACACTTCCTCTGGGTTTGTTGCCAAGACTGCCAACTTGGCACTACTTCTTGTTCTTCACCACTAGTGTCTGGTAATCTTTCTTTGCGTCCTCCTCTTTGGAAATAATAATTAAAGAAAATAATCACACACTCCTGATCTTATTATTACTACAGATCACAGTTCACGCCCCAGAAAAACGGGTACTGTCGCTTACCAAGTGTGACAATGACCGAGAATCTGCAAAAGTGTTTGTCACTCACCGTCATCAGCCCCCCGACGAGGTCGCTGGTGTGTGGATCTTCATCCTTGGTGCCCAGCTGTGGGGAGTACAGCTCTGTGGTCCTCAGGATTTCCAGCACCCGGTCTAAGGCCTCTGCCACAGGCATGGGGCTGCTTTCCTGTGCCTGGTTTATGATGTTTATAACCTGATTAAGGAGAGAAAGACAGCCATATTAGTTGGAACAGAGCAAGAAACACTAAAGCAGACTGAAAACGTGAGAATATTTAAATTTTCTGGCTGGACCGGGGAGAAAAAAAAAAAAAGGCAAAAACAAAGCCAGAAAAACACTTTAGCCAGCACCACTATATAGCATGTGGGTCATTTAAAGCCTTTGGACTCTAGCTACAAACAGCCCGTTCCTGCTGTTTCACGCAAGGAGAAAAGGGTCATAAAATACAGCTGAGCAGCCATGGAAAAACCACAACAACAGCCGCAGCAACAATTCCAGTGTTTTATCGGTAACTTTCCTATTTTTTATCCCACATGATTTTTTTGTTGTTGTTTTTGTCTTGTATGTTGCTGAGTAAACATGTCGGGACGTCCCTGTGACTCCTCAGAGCTGATACTGCTAACCTGTGAGGCAGGAAGGAACAGGCAGTTATTGACATATAGATGATCGATAGAACTTTCAGAACAAGCGTCACGCCTCCTGCACAGACATGGGACCCGCTAATTATGACCGCAAACGAGGACGTCTCGGTTTTAATTAGCAGAAAAATGCTGATGCTTCTAAATATGTGGCCTGAATTGAACGAAAAGAAATGGCAGCTACAGATATCTGGGGGGGGAAACAAAACAACAAAACCTAATTTTGAATAAAATAAGCACAAGAAATTTGGCTGAGAATAAAGAAATAAAAATCCCCTGAGGCCACGGCAGGCCAACAAAATGTTTTTCTAAATGTTATTACTCATATCTCCTTGCATATTATACTGATCAACCTCTTTTTGAAGCTGATTGAACAAGGCTTTTCTTTTTAGAACAATCACAGACCTGCAAAATATTCTTCCAAATGTTGCTTATTTTGGACTTATTCAAATTTCAGATTTCTATCCCTTTTGTTATCTAAGGTACAGGTGCCAGTTGTATTGGAAATGAAAAAACAAACAAAAAAAAAACGTTAAAATGTCCAGGGAAGCACAAATTTTTAAATAAGGTAAAAGGTTATTTCCAGCTCTTGAATAGATAAAATCTCTAACTAAAAATAATTTAAAAAAAAAAACATGTAAAGATGTGTATCCTTTCATAACCCAATTGCATTCTCTCAATAAATGTCTGAAAAGTAATGTCGGCTCTAACAGTTGGCACCAATGGCAAGGTCATCAAAGCATGTAGAAAAACACAAATTTGAACTAATTTGCTTGCGCACATCCCCACCCCCAACACACACACACACACACACGCATGTGCGCGCACAGCCAGCAGTTGTATCACCGCTCTAATCTCCGGAGGACGACGCCCACAGGGATCGACTGCACAGTCAAATGATACAGCAGAAGAACCGCAGTGTGTCATATGACCCCCTCCCTGGGGACTTGTGCTGCGTCAGACCATCCAAGCTACACAAACCGCTTAAAACGGCGGGTCATTCCGATCCAACATGCTCCTACTTGTCTTGTGCATGAAATGTGGCATTTTATCAACCCATCTCCACTTGAAACAGCCAGTGTGTCGGCATGGATGTGTGTGTGTGTGTGTGACTTCTACACTCCATTTCGGTGATGGTACAAGAAGGGCTCATGGCCTTTTTTAGCACTTTTAGAATACAAGTGTGTAGTCATGAGACGGTAAGAGATGATCATATGACGGAGGCCAGGAGGGACGGAGGGGACTGGGATGAACCCACCTTGGTGATGGGAGCCTCTATAGTCATGGAGTGAATTCGGGCCATTGAGGAGTGTCTTCTCTGCGAGCTACCTGTTAGGATCGAAGAGAGAACATCTTCAACGGCAAAATGAGGTGCAGATTTTCCAGCCATGCCCTAATTAATGTGTTGCGTGTATCCAAACAACGCGCAACACAAACACAAACAGCTGGGCAGGTTTCGTAAGCAGACAAGAAGCAGAGTGTTTCCATCATCTGTGTCCCTTCACTCTCACCATCGCTCCCCCGAGACGTTATGGATTTGACATCCAGAGAGCCTTTCCTCCGGTCTTTGTGCTTATTGGATTGTATATCTGGAGGAGGGAAAACACTTTGCGTTATTTACATCAGCACATTTGGTTCACATGCTTTGTTTGCACATCACCATGTCTTTGCATATCTGAGCAGAACGTAACCTTTTTTGGGGTTTTTTTTTTCCTTGTGTGTGTTTTGCTTCTCTTAAGCTTGGTGTGAAGAGGATTTCTGTGTACATATATATAAAACATATATATGTATCTTAAATTTCTTTTTGGCAAATGGAACAGAATAACTAAACCAAACTAAGTGAACTAAGCGAAGTAAACTGGAAGGTTTTTGCTTCACAAGAACCTGGTGTTAGTCTGTCTCGTGTCTTTAGAAATGACTAAAAACAGTTAACTACATGTTTTTAATATACGGACACCAAACCTTTCAAACAAAAGTTTCATCAAAGAGTGCAGAGAACATTTATTTGTCCTGTTTATTGTTTTTTTTTTATTATTATTTGCAAGGAAAATGTAAGAACATTTTTTTTACCAGTCATTATATTTAGAGAAAACCTATCACCACAAAATCACTAACATTGATAAAATAAACGTAAATGGTGCATGTGGAGTTACCATGAAGTATAATAAAATTGATTACAAATATATATATATTTTGAAAACTTTATGCAGCATTACTGATTCAGATGAGTAAACTGTATTTCATATTTCGTTTTTTTAACACTTTTGACAGAACAATCAGTTCTGCTGCAATGGACGTTTTACTCTCAACCCTTTTACAGAAAATGAAACTTTGTTTTCTTGAGCATTCAGACAAACCTTTTATGGACATCTGGCTTTTCATAAAATAAAAAAAGAAGAACAAAAATGACAACAAATAGCAATTGAGTTTTGTGATTTGTTTATGCACACAGGCATAATTAAAGAGCAAGCACTAAAAAAACTGCAAAGTAAATTTAATGATACGAAGCATATGCCAACTGGGGACGACATAAAAACATCAGGAATTAATATGACCAGCAGGATGTGGAGATTTTGTCAGCTGAGGCTTGAATTTTGATCCAGCAATTCCGATCAGACAGCACAAGGTGAAAAGGTGCCGCAGAAGAAACGGAGTGAGATTTAATGCTCTGGGACAACATGCATTAAAGCTCCAGAAACAAACAGAACAGAGCCGCTGACGCAAACCGCTGAGAGATACCATCCCTGTTCACTGTTTACTTGTCGGACGTCGAGCAGCTGAGTTTTGTAATCAGTCACAGCGACGGCTCCTTTTTGCATTTGATGCCACGGTGCAACAGGGAACAATAGACAACGTCAAAGTACTTTTTCCAAGGTCCACTAAAAGTAAGATTGAAGTTATTTTCAAGGTTATTTCTCAGAAAGCTGAACCTGACATAACCACTGACTGTCATTTCTCACACGGTTTTAAACCCAGCGCAAGTGTGTCCTAAGTTATTTAATGTAAAATAATAATAGTAATTTTAAAAAAGGTGCTAGGATCTTCAAAACTAAAAAGAATAAATATGTCATCTTATCCTGCTGTGCAAAAATGGAAATATTTTCAAGAAGAAATTATGCGAGCTCATACAATTTACATTCATTTTCAAAGTTTCTGTAAATACAAAAATATATACCGGTAAATAACTTGCTGATTAATTTTACATTTATTTATTTATTACATATTTAGGGGATAAATATTAATTTATTCTGTTTATTTTGGGTGTTTTTTGACATTTATTTATTTATTACATTGTGTAAAAAGGAGGTGAATCTCTACCACAAAGAGCTTAAGAGAGGTCTTAAAAATCTGATGTTTATAGAAACACATTAACTTAAGAATCTCACCTGTTTGTGACTCTGCCTGCACACGATCAGCGGATTTATCACTCTGCACAGACAAATGAGAAAGACACATTGACACGTGCAAACAAAATAAACCCTTCTCATTGTTTACTACTTAGCAAAGACGCCAATCTCACCTTATTATTATCGTTGAAAGGCCTGTTGATAGACACATAGTGTCTGATTTTTCTGTGGAGGACAAAGGCACAACGTTACAGCCGCTGAAACAAAACGGTGTGAGGAACGGATTCATGCTCCAGCTCACTCACCCTCCCTGTCCAATCACAGGTGTGATTTTCACATTTTGCTGAATGTTGTCTCCATTCTTCTTTTTGGCATAATAAATCCCCTGCCACTCCTGGAACATAACACAACAGACCGATGGACTCGTCAGCTTGGCAACGCACGATTGCAAACAGAATGATAAGTGAAAAGTTGAAAGTGTCCCGTTTGTGTGCAACAGGCGGTGAAGACGGAGCGGGTCAGAGAACGGCGATTCGCTTTAATGGAGAGCGCGAGCGCAACTGGAGTCCAGCCCGCTCGTTTCATGTCCACCCCCTCCCACCCGCAGATTAAAAAGACCCTTCCTGCTGTTAGGCTGTCCGGGATTGACCTTTGCGCTCTGTGTGGTGAGATTACTTGCACATGAAACGGAGCTGCTGGATGACCAGCGGCGCAGGCCGACGGAGCACGTACACGCAGGGATGCGGATATCTGGGGTGCTTACACAAGTGATGCGAAGCAACGTGCACTGGAGACGGCTACAGACGTACAGGGGGCTGATAAAGGATGTGGAAGTGTGAAGAGCACACGTTACCTTTCCTTTTCGTATACAGGAGTTAATCGTTTCAAGGAGATCAGGCTTATTCTTCTCGCTTTTAGGCACTTCTATTATTTCCTTCCCTAGTAGCTCGCCTTGTTGGTAGCCCATAATGGACTCGTAGGCAGGATTCACATACTGCAAAGGCAGGGAGAGAAAAGCGATGAGTTCAGGCACAGTTAACTACTGTTTCCTAATTAACTGAAGAAAAGAAGCAAAAAAAGAAGACATTTTCAGCTCATTAGATTAAGAAGAAAACATCCTGAACGCACGAGCTGCAGTGTTTTGGGAGCATTTAAATAACACAGTTTACTATTACTCCTGAATGAGATCCTAAGACATGAACAGCAGCTAAATAAAAAGGGTCTGAGCAGAACAAAGGGAAAGGATGAAACACACACACACACACACACATGGCTGGAGGGGGAAACAAATGAAATTAATCCCCACCTGAATTACTTGATCTTCAGAAGTGATCTCGATGGCGTCTTGGCTTTGTTCCAGAGCTGTGAAAATGGCATTACTAGCCCTGGTAGGGAATAAAAACAACATCAAGACATTAATTTTGGATCATATTTTAAGACATGTTAGAAATATTAATTCCTCTGGCACATTTATGTGTTTTTTTTCCCCTTCAGTTTAACAAAATAGTTTGTTTCTGATGGGAAACAACAAGTCTACATGTGTATTAATTTTGTAAAAGAAAAATATGTAAAATATTATTTCTGTTCTTCACAATATTTAATAAAAAACTCTATATTGGCAATACAGCTGCATGTCACCCTTCTCATAACCATTTACATGTTTCCACTGATATTTTAGCCATTTCTCTTTGCCAAATGTTGGAGGCCTCGTCTCCACCAACATAATCTTCAGTTTCTTTATCAGACTCAAGTCAGGGCACTTCAAACAGATAATGTTACAACCAGTCAGAGGAAACTTGTTGGTAAAAAGGGAAAGGTTACTCCAGAACTAAATCTGTTACGAGTGTGAATAATGTTGTGTTCAACTGTAGAAAAGTTGAAAATGCATTTTAAAAAAGCTTATAAGCTGAAAAACATTCTGCATTAGCTTTATGTTAGAGAAAAATTTGACAAGCTGAATGTCGCTACATTGTTATAAATAAACAGGTTTTGTCTTTATTTTTAAAGATCATTATATATTGTATGATATGGGGTGCTTCTGTGTTGTTTTTTTGTTGAAGCACTTCACGTTAGAATATTTTTCAATTGAACCAATCAGAAATATGTCAAATTAAATGCACAGCACTTGCAGCATTTGTGTTATATTTACTGTAATTTAAGGGATTCATTCAGCAGCACTATTAGTTTTTTTTATACAGAGTATAAAAAAGTATCTGCAGACTATTTTCTTTTGTCTGTGTGTCCAAGGATGTGCGGTTAGGAGGGGTGTGTGCGCGTGTGCATTGAGGTGTAGAAAGCTTAAACGTGATAAGCAAACTTCACCACTGATATAGAGCTTAACTACAATGTAGTGTAATTGGAAGCATGACTCACCTCAGTTTGAACTGCGCCCGCACCTCTCCATGCTCCAGCTGTAGCAGCTCGTTGTAGCAGGCCATCAAATTGACATTTTCCACATACCTCTACGGGTCAGAGCAACACAGGCCAGTCAAAAGTGGATAAATAAAACCTGCAATATGCAATGCTAATCCACGTATCGGCAAGCGGGCACATTCTCAAAACAAACAGAAGGGGCGGGAGTATCATCGATAACTTTCATCTCCCTTGGAAAAAAAAAATCATCAGTTGCAAATCTGATTCTTATCAGTGGAAAACCACGTTTTCAGGGAGAATAAAAGCCACTGTGTCCTTTAAGCTTACCCTATTAAAGCCAGCGTTGATCAGCGGCATCACAGAGGCTTCCTCTCTGTCTGGCCTTAGAAAAAAAACCAAACAAACAAAAACAAAAACAAGCAAACACGAAAAACACATGTTAGAAGCAAAGCAGCACATGATAAATGTTTGTTTAGAGAACATCTGAGGGCTGTTACAGACGACAGGCTGCAGGAATACACACTATGTTTTCATCCTTTTTTTTTCTTCCCAACATTTCCTACCAAAAGGGACAATAAAAAAAAAAAAAAAGAAGAAAGCAAACATGTACCTTTTCACAACGGCGACTATCACAGTGTTTTCTGAGGAGTTGACCGCTCTCATTGACCTGAATGTAAACAGAGGGAGCCTTTTTAGCAAGCGAGCGAGGCGGTTGGAAAAGCCTGTGGCATCAAATCAATGTATTTTCAGTTTTTCACGCTCCGATTCTCACAGGCAGGCAGAGCCCAGAGGTGGAGCTCTGCGAGCGGTGCCGAGGCATCTGAAAGAATGCAGTGTGCAGGGCCGCTCGTCCGCCTGCGGTTTCCCCCAGCCAGTGGTCATAAAGGCCCTTTAGTGCCCCCAACTAGAGCCTGAGCGTGTACACTGAACATATGGACCGTCCAAAGATGAATAGGGTTAACATACCGTCCGGGCATGGCAAATGAATGTTTGTAAATGCACTTTTGGTTTGCGCCGAGGCTAAAGATAGACGATGGTACGGGCCAGGCACCGCTCATTACTGTGCGACATAAATCCACAAGGTAGAGAGCGAAGAAAAATTAGCCGGCCGTTCACCACAGATAATGAGAGGCACGGCCATGTGGACTGAAACTCATAAAAGCTGTGCTGCAGCTGGTCCCTTCGGGGTCACCTGGCATGTGTTGGATCACAGGCCCTGAATCAGTTGAGTTGTAACGTTGAGTTTGGAGTTGAGTTTGGATGCACCGAAACTCCTTTTTTCACTTCTGATACCGATACAGAGGTTAAGTGTCTTTAGTATCGGCCAGTACTGAAAAACAGTGATGGGCTGACTTAAAAAGTTTCCTTTTTTTAAATAAACTTAAACATAAATGTACTCAATCACAAATGTATTTTGTAACTCTACACCAGTACGGCACACTTAAACACACCAATTGATTCACAAGTGTGGTCAAACATGTAAAAGAACCCAACTTTAATCAGTACAATTAATAGTGAACCAGCCAATGTAAAATAATAAAGAACCTGAAACTGACAAAAGCAACAGGTTGACAAACTTTTTTAAATATGTATAAAATAAATTGCAAAAAAAAAAAAAAACCCTTTTTGCTAATATGATTCAGAAAGTGCAATTAGAAATTCTAAAATAATTTAAAATAAATAAAGCACGACATCGCTCAGAGCAAAAAGCACAGATCTAGACTGAAAACATTAACCCTTATGAATCGGGCACGTTGTTACAGATTCCCAATCTAGAATTATTTTCATTATCAGGATCGATACATATGCTAATATCGGATTGGTGCATTTCTATTTAGGATACCACTAAAGCTCATAAAAAATAAAAAACAAACAACCAAAGGAAATAATTCCCAGAATTCAATTTTCTTTTCAATATTTCCCTTATATTAGCTGAATGATACTATCATAGTTACAAAAAATTAAACCAGTAATCACAACAACTTAGTTGAATGTAAACTTGAGTAAATCTTTCCGACGTTCTCTTTAAAAACACAAATGTTCTCGACAATATCGGCTTTTATTTGATTAAACCGGAGGCGTGCAGTTCAAAGGTGTCAGGTTTTAAACAATACTTAATTACAGCAGAGATAAGAGAGCTTGCCTTACCGGCACAGTGCTTCAGCGTCAAAGTGTCTGGAATGTCTGTGGTCAATGATGACGAGGTCGTGATGCTTCTCTGAGAAGCATTCGAGAGCGAATTCAGGCGTCCGCACCATGCTGCACCTGTAGTTGGCCTTCTCACACGCCCAGCAGAAGCCATTGCTTTGACTGTCCTCTTTGGCAAAAACTAAAAGTACCTGGAAGACAGGAAAAGACAGAGGACATGTGGATTAAATATGAGTTTATTTAATTAAATAAGATCTCCTGCAAATTCTGACCTGTATTTTCTTTTAGAAAGGCATCCAAAGACATGCATCTTTCACATTTATTGCAACACCTTGCAAAAAGGTCCTAATGTGTGCATTTTATTTAACTGCAGTAGCTAAATCTCATACTGAAAGGTCCTTTTAATGTCAGTCAGTCTTTTTAGATCGAGGAAAAATAACAGAAATAAATTTGATTTATTCTATTTTTGTTGTTTATTTTACTTTATTGATATTAGTTTGTTATAATTGCTGGTCCTTCTAATAATTTATGTAAAATCAAAAAGTGTACGTAGAGTAATGTCTCTTTAACACACTGAAATGACGCTTTGGAGAACAGTGGGGATATGCAGAAATGATAAGTTTTATTTCCACTTGAAGTAGAAATGAACAAGTTCAACGTTAGAAAAATGAAATAAAAATACAATTTAGGCTCATCACCAGTACGGCATGCGCATGTACAAAATAAAGCACTAAATTAGACCTTTACAGTCTCTGTTTCTGAGCAAGATCCTTAAGAGTTTAAATCCACAAAATGAAGATAAATATATGTTGGTACTGGCTCATATTCTTAATGGCAGCTAGAACCACAACAATTAAATCCCAGTGGTTTTCCCACAAGCAATAGGACAAAGGCATCATGAGCTATTCTGTATTTCTGGGACAATCAAAGCCAAAACATCTCCATGTTAGTATGGATCTCTGTACATCCAAGAGAAACTGGCTGGTTGACTAGTGTATTCCTAAAAGTTATCTGCAAAAAAATTAGGAAGCCAAAAAAAAAAAAAAAAAAAAAAAAAACTCCTTCAAAATTATATTTAGTATACATGAATTTTATCTCCAGGCAGCTAGGATTTTCACCAATATACACAGCTTTAATTTGACAGTAACTCTTAAGACGAACACACAATCTGCAACAATAGAGAAGTTAGTTATTTCATTCAAGGTAGCAGGAGAAAGAACAAAGCTCCTCCTCCAAGGATATTTTATACTTCAAAATACCTCAAGCGTAGAATGTGGCTTGTATGGAAGACTGGCAAGTTTGTTGCATTGTTGAAAGAAAGCCAGAGGAGTTCTCTCCAAGGCATGTAGGAGACACGGAAAACAATGAAGGACAACCAGTGACAAATTGTCACTGGTTGTCAGGTATTTTCTGGGGATTATGGCTGCTGGCGGCACTAATTCCCCATTTTCTTCCTCCTTGACTTGACCATGAACACTTTCAATACTCTCATTTGCGTTGTTTAATCTGACATTTTGCAGTGTGACATGGGTAATGCATAGATGGCACATTATGAAACGTTAAAAGTCCTGCATGATCTTTACAAATCACACATTGCGAGCGAGGCCAGACATTCTGAACACGTCCGTGAAAAATTGATGCGATAAACACCATCATCACAGTGACACAGAGGTGGGAGCATCATTGGGGATGATTTTCTTTAGCTGGACAGT
Organism: Poeciliopsis prolifica; assembly: GCF_027474105.1. Classification (NCBI taxonomy): domain Eukaryota; kingdom Metazoa; phylum Chordata; class Actinopteri; order Cyprinodontiformes; family Poeciliidae; genus Poeciliopsis; species Poeciliopsis prolifica. The sequence continues at coordinate 4,536,559 of NW_026562396.1, forward strand.
GAAGGCTGTCAGGATGGAGCAAATTACAGGGTAAGGCTGTAATGAAATCTGTAAGAACCTGTAAAAGACGAAGCAAGGAGGCAGAGGTACAAGAAAAGTTTAGACTGATGCGTTTTCGGGCCTTAGAAAGACTTCAACCTTAGTCTAAGTAAGAGTTTCTGGCAAGACTTTCAAAGAGCTGATCACAGATGTTCACCATCCAATCAAAGTATGATCTTAACCCATTTTGAGAAGAAAAACTGGCAAATATTTTAATCTCCAGATGCCCACAGTTTATAGAGAGGTATACCAAAAGACTCTCACCTGAAATTGCAGGAAAAAAAATGCCTCAACTCACTTAAATCAGGAGAATGCATAAAAGGCCATATTTTTAGATTTTTATCACCAAAGACATAGAAAACCACAGTCACCCTTCTATTTCAAAGTTTATTGCTCAGATTTTAAGATTTTTTTTTTCTGTCACTTTTACTTGTAAAATGACTTGTCTAAATCACTTACTGAATGTGGTAATCTGATCTCATGGTTTGATTAGCCGAGATGACTATGTGCAGCTCACAGCTGCTGCGTTCCTGCTCGTTCGCGCCCGTCATTCTATAATCAGCCTACGATTTGACCCGCGGGCCCATAGCAAACGGCCCCAGATTGATCGGGCTTAGCTCTTATTCCTGTGCGTCACAAGTCTTATAGTTCGCTGTGATGATCTATGGCACAATTAGTCCAGGCAGCCTTGACTGGCTGCAGCCCCTCTTTCTCCACCCTCACCCCAACAGGTCTAACCAAGGCTACGTCTGACTGCAGCTACCATCAAGCCAGCCATTGAGAGCGAGCTCCCTCTCTGCCACCACGCTTCCAAGCCCCCCGTCTCTCACTCCGCCTTCCCTTCACTTGCGTAAATACTGGACAGGAGATTTAGGCCCGCCTCCCGGAGCGGTGCTGCACTAAGAGTAGATTCATGACTCACGCTCTCAAACAGACGTCATCTCCGACTGTTGGCAGGCAGCGGAGTGAATGTAAAGAAGAGGAAGCTTGTTCTGCACGTTTAAGTTTGCGTCGCACCTGTGAGGTTGAGTCAGGACAGAAGGGGACCAGACAATTTCAGCTGGACTGGCGTAGCATTTCGCTCAAAGTCGACAGAAGCAGCGACTGCGTCTGTCTGACGGAAGAGCTGCAAATGTAAACCATATTCCACATACTGTAGGAGTATTTTTCCTACAAGCGGCAATAAGTGCACAGATCGTAAATACATCACCTCAGATTCCTGCAACTATGTTCGGTACGCACGGGAGAATTAGATCAGAATTCCACATTGGGATGTTGGGAGGAGAGTCAACATTCCCCCAGAGGTGGTGGACCTGGGTACTGAGGCCAAGATCAGATCAGACAGATTCACCGTGTTTTAACGTGAAAATATATGTATCTCTAACGTTCAAAAGGGACAATGAAGGAAAAAAGTGCTCAAAAGCGAGGAAAGTCACAGAAAGAGAAGGTTGAAGAGCATTTCTATTATGCCCTTTAGACAACATTATGTCTGAAAAGAGGCACAAGGGCCAGCCTGATCCTGTGAGGCGAGAGAAACGAGGAGGAGGGCATGACAGGATCAGCTGTGAGTGACAAAAACAGGAAGGGGATATCTCTCTACCTCGTTTTCCTACTGTGGCCAAACTCAAGTGCATCAAACAATGAGGCCGAGTCTGTGCACTCACAATACACAGAGTGTTAATTCAGATGGTTTCATTCTCAAAAATACCCCCAGCTGTGTTGGAGTGGCAATGTACAGAGTTTAAAACTAGCTCTTTTATCGCCCCTGGCAAACAATCAAAAAGAAAAGAAAGTTCCAAAATGGGACAAAAAATCCTTTTATAACCTCATTCACATGACGAAGACAAGTAGATTTTTACATTTTAACCTCAGAAATTCTGGGTAGAAACTTCTAATGTATTCTTGAATCAAAAATTAATGGGAAATATGTCCTACAAATTTGGATTTTCCCGTTTTCTCACACAGCAGAAGCGGGACATGCTGCTGGAACAAACTGTATCTTGAGAGAACGTCAGAGAAGATCCAGGCCGCGGTGACGAAACTGCTGATGCTCTGCAGCTCTCCAGAATGTGTATTGTTCATTATGGTATGTTCCCAGTCTCAAATATTTGGCCCCGTTGCCTTGACAGCGGCAACGCTGCGTAGCACACAACACGTCCATTAACGGCTGAGCTTCCCTCCTCTTCGGTGAATGCTTGCATGTTTCTTGGATAGGTGCGGCATTTTGAAGATATTCGAGATTTATTGCAACCTCAAACAAAAGCTGTTTTTCAATACTTGTCCTTAAAGCAACACAACAAAGTACTGACAGCCACACCACGTTCAGCTCTGATCTCAGCAATCGGCGGCTGATGGATGCAGGTATAAACCATCGACTGAAGCACTCCTGGTGTTGCCTTCGGGCTTGTATGCATTAAAGTATCACTCAAACACATGCCGAGCATTGTTTTACGGTACCTGAAGTGGGTCTTTAAATAGCTTCATTGGTCCAAACTGCACCTCTGTTAATGTGGTCTGAAAAATAAGAAGCATAGAAGGGTTAGAAACCAAACAGTTGAGAAATTTCACATGAAAATGTCTTGTATGAGTTTAGATGTTGACTGGAGTTTACAAATCACAATGACAAAAACCATTCCTTTTCACTTGACCTGTAAAATATGGAAAAGCTGAAGGAAAGCAAACTGCATAAAACACACACAACAGGAAATATAGTTCAATTTTCTTTTGGCTGACAGAAAAATCCAACTTAGATGGAATTTGAGATGATTACTGCAAATTTCACAAGACATGCAAACAGAGAAGATACCCAATTAAACAGCTGGATTCAATGACATTAAACACAGATGAGATATGATGCACAGGTTGATGTTTGTACCCATGGCAAGCAGCTTGTGTCTAATTTCTGTTCTGTTGTTTCAACTTAAGTCACTGAGCAAACAGACAGAGAGAGTTTTTGAGGAAGATTGTGTGAGTAATCATCTCAATCTTAAGGGAAAAGGAGCGTATATTTTGGTTTAGACGCTAATCTCTCAAGCAGTTGAATAACATGAAATTATACGCTATCATCCAACATGTGGGTCTTTAGAATGCAAACAGCCAAGTTTGCATTGTAAACTTCTTCATCCAAGAAAAAAATTTGTCAAGAGCTCCAAACCCAACCTAGTCCTTGTTTATGTCCTTCTGTCTAGAACATGGTAATGTTATGGTTAAATTAAAGAGCGACAATCTTGTTTCTATTTTTAGGTATTCAACTACAGGAAACAACCCAAGCTTAGCAAAAAACAGAATGAATAAAGTATATTCAATTCCTAATTTATGTAAAATGGAGAAAAAAAAAACTGTCAAATCCCAAATGGCACAAAAAGTGAAAAATGACAACCAAAAAAAAACTATTGCTATGGGCTACAATTTGCAACACAGGCAATCAAAATGCAGCATTTTTTTTTCTTTTGGTGCTGATTGGCTTTACCCCCAAGAGCGGAGAGCAGGAAGACCATGGATGTTCCCGTTATTAAAATAGGCAAGCTGTAAGTAACAAACTGTCTAAAGTTCTGATTTAAAATTGGTCTTTGCTACGTTAGTAACCTTCAGTGACGATCACCTTAACAGCAGCCGAAATACACCTGAATCATTCAAAAAAATGTTTCTTTGTTTTATGATAGTCTACTGTTCTAACGTTTCCTGAGGAGGTTGTTGGAAATGACAATTTGGTCTCAACATACTTAAATAAAGGTTAAGTAAAATAAAGCATTGATCTTTTCTATTAAAACAAGTATAAAGAGAAGCAAAAGTCAAAATGTGAAAGAAATCTGAAATTTTGAAGAAAATATCAACACATTAAAATATAACAGGAATGTCTAGTTTACTAGAACTAAAGAGTATTTTAGAAATCTTTACTCATATCAAGTGCATAGTAGTTATTTATTGCAATAACTACTATGCAATAAATACATAGTATTTGTTGGTTCATTTAGCAATAACTACTAAATGAAGCAGTTATTGCATTCTCTTATTCTTTCAAAAAACAAACAAAAGCTTTATGAAAATCCAATGACTTTGTGAGCTCTCTATCACACACACAGTAGCTGCTTTCTACACCATTCAGCTGATAAAAAAAAGAAGAAAACTGACAAGTAAACCGCGTGAACAGCGGGGAAATCTTGCTGAAGCCCAAAGAAATGCTGGATCTTTGTATTCATCCTCGAAAAGTGACTTTGAGTTGCATTACCCACTGAAACCTTCCAGCAGAGACACAAACGCACACCCATGGCAACTGCACTCCCAGACGGCAGTGAAGCAGAGTTACACATTCAACATCGAACTGAGGAACAGAACAAAGAGCCCAAATCTCCGACCCGGACTCAAAACTCAAGCACAGGTCACTTCGGAGTGCTTCACAATTTGGTGATTGAGATAACAAAATACAAAAAAATATTGTAAATATTACTCTCGGAGGGGTGTTTTTCACTTATACATTATATAATATTTCATATTGAATCACCATTGCACACTGCATTTATATACAAAATAAAAGCAATAAAAGCACGAGGTTAATTTTTTTAACCTCATGAAAAGAAATTACTTTATGAAAAATACATATTTTTTTAAAAATTCTGGCTTTTAAATGCCGCATATTTTAATAGAGAAGCAAAAGGATCGCTGTTATCAAAGGTGACATTAAAATGATGCTGACACTCAATCGGCACATCCCTGACTTGGTGCCCACCATTTCTTAAAGTAACAGCATTCAGATTTCTTTTCACTGCACAAATGACAACAAATCAAGAAGACACACACAAATTTCTAACTGCTCTGACTTTCCCTTCATGAGAACACTTCTTCTCTGTCAGCATATGATTTGGCTTCCTTCCTCCTAAATGGAACCCGGCTCAGGGGTTAGTAACCATCGCAACCAAAGCCCCTCACGGGCCACCGTCCCTCCAGAATTCCTCGTCTCCGTAAACAATCTACACATGTGAGGGGGAGCACAGAGAGGAATTTCAGAGCGTTCCAAGGCCGTAGCAAATCGGTTCTTGCTAAATTGTAAGCCTTTAGAAAGCTCTGTGAAACAACAAAGAGGCGGGGGGGAAAGGGCGGGCAGGGAGCAGGGGTGGCGGGGCAGATTAGCCCTCGGTTGTAGCCAAATTTACGTCATCCTGACACAGGGCTGTTTGTTGAAGTTGTCTTCAAACAAGGAGTATGGAATCAGGATAGCTACAAGCTGGTGCTCAGAAATCATCTGATGATCGAACAGACTCAAGGACCTGGTCGCATGATAGCCTCATGTTTATGGAAGAGATGCTACAAGTGTTTGAAAAAATGGCAATGATGGGAATGAAATGGAACCAATGTGGAGGAAAATTCGACAGGAGAACTTGACTAGGAGGAACTGGTGTCCTTTCCAAAACGAGTGATGAATGTTTGAGTTTTGCTTCAGTGATAATGAAATAATCCAACTAATCAAGAAGTCAATTAATCCAAGAAGTCAATTATTTGAATTCCTTTCTTAGACCGGAACCCAGTTCCTCCATTATTATTATTATTATCATCATCGTCACAGTTCTGTATGTAACACTGCATTTTACATTGTCAAGAGATAAGATTATTTGGTTCTTCATTCAAGTTAAAGTTCAGCCCTGCAAAACTTTAAGTCTGTGTTTTTGGCTCTTAATTCTCTGGTCTTTGAGTTTTTGATTTGCTGCCAGCAGCACTTCCAAGCTTGTTCTGGTATTCTCTCACCAAACTCTGGGTCTGCCCCAAGGTCTTGCTACTAGTAAAACATACGTAGAATAATTTCAAAGAGAAACAATTATGATTCCGCATCATGACAGGAAGTGTTTGGTGAAGGCAGTGTGATGGGTGTGGAGCCAAGATTCATAATCATTTAAGGCAATTTTATTAAAAAGCGATATCAATATGAGATTGGCATCTTCCAAGATGCCAATAATCGAAGACTCACAGTGTCTAGCCATCTTGCAGACCTGACCTTAATCTTATTGAAAACTTAAGTTGGTGTTATCCTGGTTTTCATGCCAGACTGACCAACAGAATCACTTTCTCTGCACTGTGACCAAGCATGAGAGGAAGTACCAGACTGTTGTGGATGTGTATGGTTTGGTTCTTCAACACACTAAAGAGACACCTATCTGCTAACTGAATAAATTGTTAAATTACCAATATGTTTGGTCTCCACTAACCTCAATCATCTAGGTCAAACTGTACAAAGCAAGAATTAGCAGCGGAATACATTGTTTTGCCTTGGAAGAGAGGTTTTGACAAGACCTTCAACCCACATAAGTAAACTTATGAGGGTCCTTACAAATGTGGCATCATTTAAGATGGAACAAAAGATGTGTTTGTTTAATTTGTTACATCTGAGCAAACACAGTAAGCTTTTTCAGGAAAAGAGTGACCCCAAAGCGTTTTTTTATTGGAGAGAACCAGTTCCTTTTTCTCTCTCAATCAAGCCCAGATGAATTTGCAAACTGAATACCTTCTCTTAATAAAGACAGAATATGTTTTGAATCTGCAATGACTTATAATCCCTCTTTCCTACAAAGTTGACTATTTTGTTCAATATTACATACCTAAGTTTGTTGTACAGCGTCTACAAAACGTACTTTGACCTGACACTGTTGGCCCAGATGACAGGAAGGATGAAAACCAACTTCTAATCGGTAAAATTATGCAACAGTAATTTGAAAAAAAAAAAAAAAAAAGAACAAAAACAAACATTTAATCATTTCTGTGTCTGTTTATCTTTTTTTACGGACCAAGTTGTGGCTACCTGGAAGTGTCAGCTAAACTGGCGATCTTATGCTAATCTCTTCAGTGAACAAAAAAAAAAAAGTTCTGACCTTCTTAATTTATTCAGACTCAACAAATAACTTTCTGGTCTCAAAACACTGTATTGCAGCCAGGGAACTTTTGCAAGCAGTGCTCGCACAAAAGAATATCATGTAAAAGCTGTATGTCGGGGGAGTTGGTGGAGGACAGGACCTTGACATATTGAGTTTGGCCACAAAGCCTCCAGCTAACTTCAGCCTAGCAAGAGCAGTGCACAACACATTACTGTCTCCATGCAGGAAGACTACTCTCTTTGACTGACAAAGACACAGCCAATCCAATTGCAGCAGAGGTTGTGTAACTTGTACAGCAGGCTTGACACACAAACTCGCTCGCACAAAAACGGAGCTAAAGCACTCTGCCGTCGTCATAAGGAAACATACAGTACACACACACGCACACACACACTGCAATGAATCATTCAGTCAGGCTTTTGCTGTCCAGCATTCAACTAGAGGCAAAACCAAGCAGGGAAAGTGAGAGAGCAAGTAGGCCATGGAGGCGAGAAGCACAGACATGGTGTGGATGCCTACGTAATCCCTGTTCCATCCTCTGTTTGTGTGTGCACAGGGCCACTTGTTAATAAGCCAGCAAGTTTGAGGAGCAGCAGGAAATGCTGGCTTGTTGCATCTGAGGTCAGTGACTGACAAAAATTACTTGAAACATACAGAGGTTTATCTAATGCTGTTAAATTTTTATTTAAAAACATAATACATTGCTATATACATAAAGTCTACATTTAAATTACAACTTTAAAGCTGTTCTTTAATTTGATGTTTTTGGTTTAAAAGTATACATGCACATGAGCCTTTAAATATATGTTGGTTTAACAAGACATATTTTGGTTCTGTGCAACAAAGTGATTTTAAAACATTGCACAATGTAAATGTTGCACAAATAATACTTTCATGCTTTCAAACTTTTGATATTCAGAAATAATGGGCCAATAGAGTATGCTAAAACTAGCAGCAGAGCTGTTAAAACAAGCAGCAATCACACTCTGGCAAGGCTTCGATATATTAAAATCAAGCTTCGTACCTACAGTAAAGCAGGCATAAACTGGCAAATCTTGGCAAATGCTAGACTCACTGGAAGAATACCAAAAGGTTTGAGGCTTTAACTTTTGAAGTAAGTTGCTGTGACCTACTCTGACTTGGGTGGATGTTAGATATATCTCAGTTGCTTCTGAATACAGGGGAATAGTTAATTTTTTTGAACAATTAACAAAGGAAAACAGTTTTTTTGTTCTTTTGATAGCAGAAAAGATAGAGAAAAATTCTGTTTCTCAAAAAAAAAAGTATTGTACATAGAGAAGAAAAAAAAAGCTTATTTAACATGGATTACTGAAAAGTATATTTTGCTACCATGCAGCAAAATCAGTCTGGAGTCCTTTTGCTGTTAATAAATCAATGCATTGAGGCATGGCATTAGTAGATGGCAGCACTGAATTCAGGCTTGATTAAACACAAACATATATATATACCTAAAATTTCTTCCAAAAGTAAGTAATTCTATAATTTAAATTGAATAGTTTCCTAGCATCATGTCGGTTTTTGAGAACAGTGGAAAAGTTTTCATTGGGGTTCATATTGGAGCCATTCTAGAGGCTAAATGTCCACCTGTTTATTTATTCCAAAGTCAGATTTATGTCTGTTTTGGGACCTTACTCCTGGTGGAAGACTTAATTGAATCCAAGCTCCAAGCCTCTTAACTCAGTCATCTTCACAAAAACGAACATGAATAAAGGACGTTCAAGGACAAACCATGATCAACAAATTTTGAATAAGAAACAACCGGAAGACCGTTAATAATAAATTGGTCTTCCATTTCACTAAAAGAAAAGCCCCTGGCAGAATGTTTGGGGGAATCTAGGAAAGGCTTTCAATTTTAGGAGCATTTCATCACATGTCAAGCATGGCTGTCGTAACATCGTGCTGCAGGCCTGTTTCACTCCAAAGGGGAACTAGCAAATTCTACAAAGGGGATCACACAATGAGGGAAGACTATCCCCAAAATCCGTCACATTTGGTTGTTCATTCACCAAAATGAACAACCAGACAGCTGTTCATTTTGAAACAGTGAAATAGTTGGGTTTTCAAACAGGACAATGATCCCAAACACACGCCATAAGTGGTTTTGTAATGGATAAAGTGGGTTAAAAGTGAGCCTTTGGAATGGCTCTGACCTCAGACATATTAAAAATGCATGGGTACACTTTAAAGCTGTCTGTTCCAAGAAACTAACCAGTTCAAATGGGGCTCACCAATTTGGTCTGGAGGAGCTGTTAAAAAATGTGTTTGCTATAGGATATTTATTAAAATACTAGTGAGGATTTACACATGAACGTACTTAGCATAAAAAAAGGACATTTGTGTTTGGTTAATAATTGCATTGCTCTAACAATGGTCATAGCAAGAAATCTTGTACTGCTGGAAAGCTTCTTCTTAAATGTCCCAATAGGTGGGGCCACTTTTATAAGGAAAAGGCAATTGTGGGTTAAGCAGCAGAGTTAAGATTGTAGGTTGTGCCCAAAAAGAACCCTGTCAAATCTTCTCTACCAACACCAAACAGCCTACTCTGCTGTTAACTCTTCCTTATGGCTGTTTGCTTAGATTGATGAACAAACAAGGCATTTGACAATTTAGGCATTGACCTATTGAACAAATAGAGGCCCTACTGTCATACAAGAGCCATATTCAACCACAACAGCTTGGAACCTTGTCCTTCAGCTGGTTACCAGTTGGTCACACTTCTTCCACCAAAAGCTGTGGACCAACATACTCTGCTTTGCTTCGCCCACAAATCCATTTCCTTACAAATGCAGAACCAATTAAAATGGAAATAAGTTTTACAACAGTAGAAAAACTTTTTGCAAAGAAGCACCGTTTCAAAAAACTATGGACGATGACCACGTATAAGTGTCCTTACTTAGGTAAACTAATAGTGACCGGGTTTCCATCGTTTCTGCCACAATTGTTCCAACAAAGAAAACTCACAAAGCTTTACTGTCTCGTAATCATTCAGCGAGGTTCACTGAACCCTTCGTGTCATGAGGCATTACGGTTTCCTTGCTTCTTCGGACCGCTCTGCCTGTTTTGGAGCAGGTACAGTAGAGTGATTCCGCAGCAATCAGAAGAGTCTTCAGTCTCCTGCTGCCCTCATTCAACACATCTAATGTATTTACTTAGTGAAGTTGCCTCTGACCCTATATCCTGCTCCCCATGTATCCGGCCCTATACATCTCCTCCTCCTGCTGCTCTCCTCCAGCCTGTCAGCTCCTCGGTCTCGTGCTTCTAGACCCACATACACACACCAGGCTACACCACACACAGTGGGAGAGCGGCTTTCCACTAAAGTGAAAAACAGGAAATTGGATGACATTGTTCGGTGCGCCGACGTCAGCAGTGAGAGATAGAAAGAGTAAACAGCTTCCTCCACCCAAGTGCTGGGATGCGGATGCAGGGAATCTTGGGATGCCTGCGACGCAAGAGCACGCAGTTCCTACGAACTGCGTGCTCTTTATGTTTTCTGACAATCTCCGGATCCCACCCTGTGACGCAGCTTTTCTCCGGATCTCACACCCCTCTTTGGGTTCGGGACCGAGTCCTCCTTTCAAACTTCAACACATGGGGATATCAAGAACACCTTAAGCTCAGGATACACAGCGCAAGGTGATTTTCTCGTCATGCAAAGCGCGTCTCTGCCAGCTAGAATCAGGGGTAGCTTGCATGTGTGTTTGGCCTCTTTGTGTGGTGTGCTTTACGGGCTAAAAATGTGAATCAAATGGAGATGAATCAATGTTCTTGATTAGTTCTGATTAAGGCCAGCAGTCCCAGCCGCAGGTGTGGATGCACACTGTGTCCCAGACAGGCAGGCAGACAGTGGCTCTCACACACACTGAGCTAAGTGATGAGCTAAATGGCACCGAGCAACGCATCGGCCCCGTCACACGCTGAGCCACTCAGATATCACTGCGAGCTTCCCATGCTGTGTGTGTTACCTCAAAGGGAATAATTCACTTTCATGCCACTCGAATTTGCTGCCCACAGCTCTGTGGTGAACTTTACAAGCACACAAAAAGTGAAATGGGAAGTGTTTTGAATGATGATCTTAGTGTGGCTGAAGTCAAAACAGTCTCATAAAGTATTGTTTTTATTCTGCTATTAAACGCATTGGATTTAGTGAATGGGTGGGACTTTTAGGGGAAAGGTTTCACACACTCCAATCTCAGAGTAGAAGAGATCCAGGTTTTTCTTCAACTATCCCAAATTAACTTAAAATCATGCTACAATCATTATTAAAAGGTGTCACTAAATTACCATCCCCCCCTTACAAATATGGATAAAATAATCGTCATGAAACATTCAAGAGCAAAAAAATATATAAAAATATAGATTTAACAAAGACAACTCAGTTAAACAACTTAATAATAAATGAGAAAATATATATTTTACAAAGCACTTTTACTTTGTCTTTCTTTACTGTGCATCAGCTTACACAATTTACTGTAAGGAAACCGGTGGGCAACACAGAGTCATCCATATAAAGATACAGCCAAATTGGAAAAATGTATACATACGTTTGGCCAAAATTAATAAATATGTACAAAATACATTAAAGTGCAGGATTTGAGGGTTGTTTTTTTCCCACCATAACTACATGTGTCTTAACATTCATGTTTTTTCTTTTTGATTTTTAGATCTCTGGTCATACATTAGTTTTTTGTTTTAAAACAATTTAGATAAGCTAAAAAAGAATTAACATAAGAAGCAATGAAATAGTTAGAAATTGTGTTTTTTATCTTAGACATTAACTTGAATACAAATATCTTCTCTGTAGAAATTGCTTTGATCTTCTACGTTTAATATTCGCACAAGCTGTTGTACGAAAACAAGTCTAAAATGTTCATTAGAATTAAATCTAGACACCAATGACTGCAGATAATACATAGCATGGAAAAGAATATTCTTCCACTTAAACATTTTGACATGGAAAATATGCAACAATGCTTGTAACAGATCTTTGAACTTCAAATGGAAATGATCTAAAGTGTGCCAGAACTAAGAGGCTTCAATCTCCGTTACATTTTCAGTGAAAGTAAAATTTACAATTAAAAGTAAATGCAATTGTCTGCTGCAGTTTTGCTGAATAACAAAACTGCAGCAGACCAATAAAAGAGAAAAAAATAAGTACAAGATCATGGACAGGTAAGCTTCATGATGATTTGGGACGGTGAGGCATTAAAATCAATTCACGTCTTTAAAATGAAACTAAGTGAAAGCAGAAGCCCACCCTTGGACAAATTAGATTGCATCTTTTTTGGAAGTTTAGAATATGCAACCAAAACAAATCCAAATACTTATGATGTAAACAATAATGTCTAACTTCATTCGAATTATAAAAGCAGTGAAGAAAAAAAAAATCAACTTCACTGCTGACTTTCTTATAAAAATATCACCTTCTATCCACTTAGATCCAACTGATTTCCAGTGCAAAGTCACAAACGTGCATATTCAGTCAAAATAAAAATGAAACAAAATCAAAGAAGTTGTTATTTTTGCTGTTTCACTGCAAGGAAGAATATTTCCAAGCATGTGTATTCTGACTCTGCCCAAATGTCTCATCCGTAGTGACCCATCCCACAATCAGCCACGCAGAAGACTTTAGTTGAGTCACTGGCACGGCTGAGGGAAACTAGGCCACTGCAGATCTGTTTGTCCCAGAACATCCCTACGTGCTTTCTCTGTATCTCAATCGTGCTCTCTCTCCTGATGCCTGACAGAATACACTACAGAGGAAACACCAGGCCTCCTGGATTCAACACTACAATGTGGAATGGACTAAGATCTGGAAGCAAACCTAACTTCAGAGGTGAAGAAAAATGTACATTCATCAGACTGAGCGTTATGTTGCAATACTCCACCAGTACCAGGTGCATCCACTACTTGACGCAACAAAAGCAAGGTCACTAGTAGAGGACAGCAGCCCCTGTTTCAGACCTCCAGGGGCCTGGAGGTTTTAGATGGGATGTTTTGGTTGTTTCTTTTCCTCAGTTGCATGTTTGGACTGACCGAAAAGGGAACAGCCATTTTTGAAATTCCAACTTTTTCAGGACTGGTTGGTGGTATGTATTTTCATTTAGAAAAACAACTAAAATTTGATTGTTCAGATCGTCAAAAATTTTACATTTTATATTGATGCAAACAGAATAAAGACAAGGTAAAGAGTACAATTCATTCATTAATACGGAGAGATGGCTTAATGTCATACTCAAAGCATATGGCCTGATTTAATTCTGTTCCAAACTCTTGTATTCTCCTAATTTATGAGTCACATCACAACAATACATCGTCTCAAGGGTTTCGCTCAAATATATCAAAACATCAGCAGCCGCTGATTTAAAGTAAATACATACTCTCCCTTGAGGACAATGGTTGGAATGTGTTTCTTTTAAGGAAACGTCATGCTTCATAAGAACTCGGGGGCAGAAAACCTGAGAAGTCCTCATCTGTTGTTCACACCTGCAGTTGAGTATCGCAGAAGAAAACAGTTCAAAGCAGATATGTCAAGACCAGAACTAAGGCAAAGGTCCTAAGTTATGAGTTACTTAAAAGGGTGACATGTAAGCTTGGCCATGAAATAACTGCCACCATACCAGCTTTATTTGTATGGCACAAAATTTTCCTTAGAAAATTCTTCCAAGTAAATTTTGTACATAAATGCAATTTTCAGATTGGTTTGTTCGACTTGTTACTGGCCAGTTGGAAACTCAGAAATAACATCTTTTTTTTATTGAATTGAAAGCAAAGGGCTAGCAGGCCATGCTAACTCCAAGCACCATGGATCTATTTTTTCTAAACAGAGGGAGATGTGGATCGGTGTTGCACGAGCAAAATTTAGATATTGTGAAATGGTGTGCTTTTGATATTTTGAGTTGAGAAAAAAAACGTTAGAAGACTAAAATCTTTTAAAGGGAAGTATCCTCTAATTATTTTCCATTTTGTGACTAGATATATGACACTGTCCCACACCTTGAGAGTATTTTATTGTAGGATCTTTCAAATCATGCAGAAAGAGACAGCTCTGCAACCTGATCAGGTTTTGTGGAAAATCCCAGTTTTATTTTACTGTAAACATTGCTTGGTGAGGACAGTTCAATTTTTTAATTCATCCAGAACATATGAAAACATTTTGAATGTTTCTCCAAGAAAACCAGGCTATAATCGGTGACAGCAGGCCAGAAGTCAGCTTGGTGGATCTGCAAAATCATCTCAAAAATATTTCAAAAATTCTGATTCAATCGCTTTCTTTAAATGTTGTTTGCTTCACGTTTTATGACATTTTAAAGTCTCCCTTACTCAACTTATCTAGAACACAAAGTATTCAGATTGTGCAGTCGTGCACATACTTTTCATCATGCAGCACAAGCAGAAAACGCACTGATCCTTATTCCAATGGCAGACAAACCTGTCCGACCTGACGAGCAGAAAACATTGCATGTGCACACACACCCACGCACGCACACACACCCACGCACGCACACATGCATGCACGCACACACACAAACAGAAAGGCCACAGGAGACTGAACTTGTCCTGGAAATCGGTCCCAAATGATGTCCATGGTTTAAAAATACAGAATTTTCAAAAAAAAAAAAAAAAGGCTGTTCCCCCGTCCTTGGTGACCTGTCCCAATTTCTCACTGGTTTTTATTTGATTGAGAGCTGCACACTAAATATAATAGAACCTTTTGGGGAGTTGTTTGTTTATTTTTTTACATTTAGTCACAGTTACAGAACAAAAAATTCCAACACCTGAGGTCAAAAACAACAATCCTTTCAATGAAAAAAAAAAGAAAGAAAGAAAATAAAATCTTTCAGTACTGGCTGGAAGAAAGTTTCGACATATTTGTCGCTACTTTAATGTCTCAAAAGAATTCCATTTGGACCGCCCATTCTTATGAGGATTTGAATCATTCAAATCACGACTACATGTGTTTCAGCTGAGTTTTCCCTGAGCAGATAATGCCCCATTGTTCTGCCTGCAAACATGCATGTCCAACGTGACGCATTTGTGTGTCTGATTGTCACCAAAGAAAGTAGGTGGAATTTCTCCAGGTCACGTGACGAGCCTGGATAACAAAGATGTTCAACATACGGCTGTCTACTCTTAAAGTGTGAGATTTGGGTTTTTAAGTTTTTTTTATTATTATTTATCTGAGACAGATTAGTTTGTATTTGAATCAAAACTGTGTTTTTGTCTCTCTAGGACATTTCTATCATAATTCGTCAGCATTTCCTGTGTTCACATGCTTAAACTGCTGGAGCATCCGAGAGCGCCAGCTGTTTGCAAAACAGCCGATTACACACTTGAGTGGCAGCTGGCTGCTAAGTTTTACGTGTAGTCGTTTTTACAACTAACCTTCCAGCTGAAACGGTTCAAAACAATGCGAGCTTGATGCCGAGGGTCAGCTGAGCGGTTGTTCCCTGCCGAGCGGTCGTCACTATTTCATTGGTGGTGGCTGACGTCGGCTGCGGTAAGCCTTGTGTGTGTCACTCACCAACACTCACGCTCTGTGTTGGCCTGTTGTGTGTGGAATTCACTCTGCCAGTCTTACAACACTGAATCTGTGTGTACAGATTTAGGTTTATAAGTGTGTAAAGTTTTGCTGCCTTTTCCTTTCTATTCATTATTGCAGATATCTAGAGATCTCTCCAACACCGTAAGAAGCTACCATGCTTGCCATAAACAGGGATTTTGCTGCACTGCTGGTGAACTGGAATTACCACCACCACTGAGAATAATCCATTAAAATGCAGTTACCAGTAAGGGCCTCAGCCCGACAGCCAGCACCGATAAAGTCCACCAACAGGTCCCGAGGAGCCGAGAGCCCAGGCCAAGTTGGGTGACAGCATGAAGAAAGCTTGGCCTTGAGGGAAGGCCTCGAAGTTCACAGACAACCAGTTCACATTTCAAATCAATTTGCTTCACTTAATGGTTTGCACTCTATACAGGCAATGTAGTCAGAGGGATATTTGGGTTATGCATCAATGTCAGAGCAACATGGAGCCCAAAAGGGAGCCTAGGTAACTGACCACTGCAGGTGTGGGCATCTATGCTTATACTTTTTGTGCGTCTACATCAAAATGTAAGTTAGAGCTAATGGCAGCAGGATTATTGACCCTAAAAAGTCTCTATAAGTTTTATTTTCCTCCCATTTACGCAGTATTTTGAAATAAATACGTGGCTCACCGATCAAGTGTTTGCCTGGGACACTTTTGGACAACGGTATGAACTGAATGGGATTCATTTGAACTGAATATGATTTGGACATGTTTGTCTTGTAAAGTGTTTTGAGATTAATTTAATTTTTAGATTTTAATTTTCCTGGAAATTTCTCAATTTTTCAACCGTTTAGTCTTTCAAATTTGTCTCAGCTTGTCCGTTTGACTGGCTAACACATGGTTGTGCCTGAAAGGCCAGATCAAAGGTAGGTCAACGTATTAAAGGGCAGGTAGAGGTCACACCGTCAATCCATTTGTGCTTAATGAACAACGAATTCAAACAGATTGTCTCAGAGCAATTTCTGTGAATAGCCTCTTGACCAAGGATTCTCACACATTTAGAGGTTGTGGGAGACATAGAAACAATTGTCACAAATTTGCTTGAAACCAGCATTTATCCAGGGTAGCATATTTATAGAAGTAATGCCTGTTGATGCATATTCAACACATTCCAAAAATCGTCAAAAAAAAAAAAATAAAATCTAAAAAATGTATACAATGGAGTATCAATGAGATGGAAGCTCAAAATGTAAAGATAGTTTGTATGTTTCATTAAGCATATATATATTTAAAATACCATCTACTAATGTAGAATATGTGGATTAGCAAAAACTATTTGTTTTTCTACATAGCCGTAAATAAATTATGGAATAAGCTATATTACAAGAGTCACTTGAAATGTTTCCACCACTAGGTATGTGTGGGAAAACAGTATCTTTGTTCTCCCTGGGGAAGACTGCACAATTAGCAATTAGCAAAATAATAATTATACCCTTTACACTCACAAAACCTCAAAAATTTTAATTCAGTTTCTAAATACCTATGCATGAAACTTTACTCTGCAATGTTATCTCTATTTTTTTAAATGTACCTTTTCCCTTATTTTGTAGATTTTAGCCTAAATGTTTCACACAATGCAGGCAAAATACAGAAGTGTATTTAAAAGAATCATGGAGAATAAACTGAATGTAAAGAGAGTAAAACTGATGGTGGAGACGCTTCTCATTCCAGCCCCCACCAATCAGTCTAAATTAATCAGACACAAGGGATAGATCTCAAAGAAAGCAGAGCACTTTCACCTTCAAGGTATTTTTGTCCTTATCCAGATTACACAGAAATCCCCATAAGACCCAGACAATCCTAAGCTATCTAGGGCAACCCCATACCAAAACTCTGCTCCTTCCTTCACTGCAGTTCTCTCCTTCAGCTGTTTCACTTTCACTTTTATTCGCACTTCTTTTCACTTTGACTTAGGCCTTCATTTGATAAGAACAAACCAAAGGAAAACCTTTCCCAGTGTCCAGATTCCCTGATATTGTTCCAGATCTTCCTGTCTCTCCCACCAGTGCGTCACTTACACAGAGAGCCACATTCACATAAATCTGGTGTGGGTTTCTTTCAAGGCACTTCCTCCATTAAATCCATCCAGGTAAGGTCAAAGGCCACTCAAGCAAAGGGACAAGCTAAAGAAGGCAGTGAAATCTAAGTGGAGCGACGCTTGTTCCAGTGACATGACAGTAATCTTAACCTTCAGTTGCGGTCAACTCCTCCTTCTCGAGTATGTCAAGGAAAGAGGAGACCATGCAGGACAAAAAAAAAAAAAGGTTAACAAATCTGCTGTTCTTAGAGGAAAAGTTATGTAAACAAAGCAACTTCAACGCCGTTCCGCCAAACAGGACCAGAATACGTGACCATCCGACTCGCTGCGACTCTGCCGTGGATCTGCGTTCTGGCCACAACTCATTTGTTTTTATCAAATATCACAAGTGGATCTTCTGTCGGGGGGGTGGGTGCTTTAGATAATCAACAGACCCCCACCCGCCTGCCCCTCCCAGCTAAAACAGGAGCACTGATGTCACTGTTGCAAGAGGGATTAGTGAGGGACAGGAGCTGCAGCTTGGCACACCAACCATACTTGATACACACACTCAGACAAATGCAAGTCTGAGTGTGACTGCACGGCAGAGTTGGCTCAGTAACTTTGTGCATACACAAACCCACATGACCATGAAGCTTTAAAAAAGATTCTATTTTCCAATAAAAATATTTAGATTTTTTTATGAAACCAAATGATCACCCAGTCCAATTTAAACACAACTCAACTTCAATACAATTAATGGAGGCGTTATTGGAAAAGCTAAATAATGAAATTGAAAGGAGTTCTTTCTGGATACATGTATTCAGTTATCTATTACATAGTTTGGAGGAATAAAATGTCTGTTTTAGGATTTTATATCCCTGTTTTGTTTGAGCTTGTAACAAAGTAAAACAAATTTGATTGAAATCTGATTAAAAACAAACTGGTTTATATTAAAACGCTGAATACGGAGATGGTAATGTCAGTTGTGATGAAACTACATTTTCCTTTCCCCTCTTTTTTTCCCACCAGTATTACCTTGTCTAAGCTTCTACTTCTGAAACACCAACTGTAGTTTCCAAAAGCATGTTAGAGGCCATCCAAATGGCCAAATATAAGACAGACATGATAAGTGTGAACTAATTACACTTCAAGTACCATGAGGGCGACCCTTTTCAGAAAATCCATACATACTATTTGAGAGAAATACAAAAAAGACTGTCACAATGTGAACGGCAAGCCATATTGATGAACAAATATTTGTTAATCTTCACTTCATGTTTATTGCTAAGAGGGGATGTCAAGATTTACAACGTTGCCTGATGTTTTATATTTGTTTTGCATGTGCAATGCTTCCTCATTCAGGTTGTAATTCACACTGCATCACCTTCTCTGAATTCCAGATAAATCAACTTTTGACAACTGATAATCTCTACACGCCCCGGGCCTATTTCTGGAGTCCAAATTAATCGTTTCATGAGCCGTAAAACGAAAATAAAAATCTAAATCTTACACTGCCTGTGGTTTATAATACTTTGATTAAGACGCCGGAGCCAAAGCAGAACTTTCTACGGTCAGAACGAGTAGCGTTACCAAGTGCGCCGTCAATCTTTCTCAAAGTTTCTTAAACAAGCCAAATCAAAAGTTAACAAAGCCAAGCGTAGATCCTCTGGTCACACAAATAGCACGGCTTATTAACTAGATACCAGCCTCTCAAGTCTGAAGATGGCAATACTTGCCTGAAGGATACATTTTGAACTTCTTCACATTTAGTTATGTTAAAGCGCAAACCGTAATGCTGAGCAGTTATTGGAATTTTACATTACAGACCAACACTAAATCCATCCATCCATCCATCCATCCATCCATCCATCCATCCCACCCACTATACCGTTTATCCTTGCAAGGTTGCAGAGAGGCCAGTGACTATCTCAATCAGGAGCACACACCAGTCAAACCAAAAATCATGTTTATGGACTGGGAGGAAAAGTGTGGCATAAGTATCAAGTTGACTGGAGTCAACAGCTTGCAGAATCAATGTTCCCTGCAATTAAATGACTTGGGGATCTGTGGTAACCAGTATTGCCGACAGGTTTATTTTTTGCAGTCTCCTTAACCACGCAGGCGCAGTTGGATTAGGTGTCAATTGTTAGTGAACAGCAGTTTCTAAGTTGTATCAGAAATTTGCAATTGAATTTAGGTCTGGACTTTGACTGGGCCATTATAAGACAATGCTAGTTGTGTGTTATTTTTAAAAATGGTTTTCTTTTTGCCGCGCTTCAAAAAGAAAACGGCAGCTTTGCAGAGCACATGACTGATGCTTGTCCTGTCAATCTCGAACCGGCGCTTTGGACCTCTGCAGTCCGTCAGAGTTACCATGGCTACTTCTCTGATTAACGCTCCCGTTGCTCAGTCGGTCAGTTCAGGCAGACGGCCAAGTCTTGGTAAGTTTACAGTTGAGCCATGCTATTTTCAAAGTGAGATGATGGGCTAAATGAAGTTAGAATCATGTATCATTTTCAATAAATAATTATATAATAATTAAATAATTATACATCATTTCATGTTGGGCTATCACATCAACTGAAACAAAAACTTTAAGATTTTTAGTGTGGAAAAGTTCAAGGTGTGTGAAGCCAAGTAATGTAAAAAAAGAAAAAAATAATAATATGATGCATTAAAAACAAATTTACTTTAGCTCTTCCGACAGTGAGTAAATCTGCTGAAGTTATTTGCTTACAGTCAGAGCATCATTACAATTGTGTCCTCACTGCTACCTTAACATTTAATCAAATACACATAACGATAAAGTCTGCCATACGAGAAATTGTCCCAAGAGTTATTGCTATAAACAATAATATTGTTCTTTTGAGGCCATTTTAAAGTATTATAAAGGTGAGAACACACTCTCAAAAATCAATAACTTTAAATTCTGATGAATGTTGAACACTGGAACTGGAAGACATTTAAATATCAAAACTAAATAAAAGAACAAGACCAAGAACCACACTGACAACTTTTGACATCTAGTTTTCCTTAGAGAGAGAAAAGAGAAAAACTATGAATCATTCTACTGCAAATTACTGAGCTTGTTTTAATTATGCAATTAATTGATTTACTGATTGCTTATTGCCTGGACACAATACAAGGTCTAAATAATTACAAATATAAAACAGCTTTTGGGGGGGGGTAAAAACTCAAAACGGATGCAAAGATCCTTCAATTCATGTTTTGTTTCTTTGAATGTATTTATTTAGAAGAGAAACGACGGGACACAGCTGCGGTTGTGGGAACGTAATTGCCAACAGATGTCGATAAATCTGAACAAAGGTGAGGAAAATATGCAAAGATATATTTCATATGGCTACAAGCAGCTTTACTGGCTGAACTGCATACAGTCCAAATGAGTGACCTGTGAGGAATGTAATCCGTCTGGTGCAACAGGTGCTTCTCATAGTCAGGCAGGAATGCTTCAGACTTCAACACTGTAACAAACGCATAAAAGCAGTCTTCTGTCTTTCATTGCATCTCCCTTCCATGTCATCATTCTTAATGGGGCATGTAGTCGTCTCTTAGTTTCCACTAAAATGTTTGCTGCTCGCCTGGATCGCCCTTCCAACAGACTTTCTCGATCAAGTTACGGGGATGTGTTATGCTTTGGACATGTCTTCTGGCATATCTGTTTGGATATTGTGGTGAAATGTGCTGGGTAACTACAGTTCTGTTTACGGTCAAGAATCTCAATGCTGTTTTAGTTACGCGCTTAACTGAAGCAGGAGTCAAAACGAACAAGTCGGAAAATGTGAGAAAGAAGACAAACTTGTTTTGAAAGAAGAGAAACTGGTCTGAACGCACTTATTGTTTAGCTACGAGGCCAAAACCTGATCTGAGGTGTGAGTGAAAACGTTTGTTCTTTCTACAATAAAATTTATGACCTTAAGTGTATGAAGAACATTGCTTTGTATGATTCTTACGAGCGCTGCATAAATGAAAAGCACTAACAATGAGTTATTGTATGCGAAGCGGATGATGTTGGAGCCAATCAGCTGCTGTCTGTTCTCAAAAACTAAGCGAGGAGCCCATTTGCT
This sequence comes from Poeciliopsis prolifica, assembly GCF_027474105.1. NCBI lineage: Eukaryota > Metazoa > Chordata > Actinopteri > Cyprinodontiformes > Poeciliidae > Poeciliopsis > Poeciliopsis prolifica. The sequence continues at coordinate 4,558,172 of NW_026562396.1, forward strand.
CAGAAATGCGGAATACCATCACTGGAATTTATTATGTGAATTCAATCCAATAGATGTGGATTTTCTTCAAATATTCAAGTGGATTTCACTCTGTTTTTAGTAGCATCTACATGAAAGAGAAGTAAAAGGAAGCTAATATTGGTAGCAGAGGTGCCTGCTTATCAGTTGTACAGTTTTTACAGGTGAAGTCCTAGTTATTAAAATTTCTTTAGATTTGAAGAGAGAAAGAAAAACCCTACACTGAATGCTGAAGAGTAGGTTTAATTTTTTTTTTTTTTTGCTGATCAAATTGTTTTTGTAATTGTTTCAAGCCTCAACAGCAAAAAAACAACAACCAAACAAAAAACACAACAGACTTAATGCAGTCAAAAACAATGCCTGACATGAATGTATTCAGGTTTTTTAAGCATATTTTAGCTATTTCACTGAGAAAATAATGGCACTTTTTTTTTTATTTTGTTGTCCATACGACAATGGCAATTCTATTATATTTATTTTGATATCGTTTCTTTTTAACAGTATTAAAACTCAAGGGCAAATAATGTATTGGTTTTAAAAAACCCAAACTAATTCTTTAAGCAACTTAAGTGAGTATTGTCACTATATTTAGACCATACCACCTGCCATCAGGTACTTGGAGGCTAGTCTAACCCTATCCCAGCAATAGACTTCCAGACTTACACTCACCTTTCCAGATGTGGTTTCTGGACTCTCCTCTACTTCCTTTTGTGCTGACTCCCTCTTTGATTTCTTCTCTCCTGACTCCTACAGGTCAGTAGGGATGGTCAAGTCGTTATTGTTATTATTAACACAGAAAGCCCAATCGCATCTCTGATCTAGAAACTGTAAACATTTGAACAAGAAACATTTTTTCTTTCGTAATATTCATCTCTTTATTTTCAATCTATTCGCGTGACATGTTCTTTAAATTATGTTTTGTCGTTCGTTTTAATGCCTCGTATTCCTACCTCACAGACACTGTTCAGCCCATCGTCCCTCCTACGTCTGTATCTTTACAAGAGTTTTCGCTTCCAAAGACGCGTTAGTGTTTTTAATGGGGTGGCCATTAAAAACGTCGCCACGAAGGGCAGCTCAATTCGGCTGCGTCACGTCGGTCACTAGGCAACCGAAACCACGCGGCACCGGTCCGTGTCGGCCCGTGGACCCTTCCTACGTCCCGCCACGACAATTTTGTCGGCTTTAATATTCAATGCGTTTTGGGGGGTTTTCCATCGTCTATTGACCATATACCAAATACGGAACAAATACCACCTGTTCTACACTGAACGCAACATTTAACTGCCAAATGAAAGAAGGGCGAATCCATATTGAACAGGATGGGGAGGGGGGGAACCCTGAAATGAGCTCAGGTCCCGTTTCAGGGTGTGGAAGCACGCATGTGCACAGTGGGGGGCGGGGGGAGGGAAATACATGAAGTAGCAGTTGGCGAAGTAGCAAGAATCTTTTAGAGCGGGAACTAACTTTCTCTCGGACGGAGAGTGTAAACTTTTATTTGTCAAACCGGGAACTGGCTCGTTTACGACACGGGCCTTTATGCCGTTTGCTGGGGACTGAAACTAACGTATTGTTGCGCCAGCAGTGATGATTAATACTTACTTTCTTGAAAATCTTTCGAATATCCATTGTTCAGAAAAAATTCTCCTGACCTGCTTCACTGTTGCCAAGTCCTCACCAAGGCAAGTAGCTTATTGGTTAAAGTTGCTAGATGACGTCATTGTCTAATTTGCATATTTGGTTTTGTGCGATTTGGATAGAAGAAGGGAATACTTTGCCTGAAATACACAAATCAGCTTTGTTGGTTTTCTTATTTAACCAAAATACAAGAGGAGGTGAATTGGCGACTGAGCTTGTGCGAATCAAATACAGGGACTTATTTTAATGTAAAATGAGAAAAATCCCCAAACATTAGGCAACATTAAAATATTCTACATCTATCAGCTGTTTATATATATGTATATATGTACACTGAAAGAAATCAAATATTTTTAGTCAGTCCAGTGACTCCAAGAAAATCCAAAAAGTTCCATTGTGACGATTATCTTACGATGATGTTGATCTGACAATGCTTAAACACAGGACTCCCTCCCTGATTCAAACTGTCTTAGGGTTCTTTAGTAGCCGTACACTGTGTAACCTGTTTGGTTTTAATGCTGTGGCTGATCCTGTGAGCTCGATCAGATAGTGCTGGTACAAAGTAAACACTTTGAGTGTCTTGTTTTGGAAGAATACCATTTCAGTAATCTCATGAATCTATCACATGCTGACCTTATGATACTAAATTCTTAACCTGGAGGGGGGAGCAGAAGCTTTGAATGAGGCAATATTTGTTAAGACCCGTTCAGGAAACAATGGGAGGGTCTGTTTTGTAAGTACATTCAACTAGTTGGTACCCAACAAGCGAACATGGGCTTTGAGATAAAGAGACCCACTTTATCTAGACTCAGGGTGACAAAAGGCACTTATGTTATACGAAGACGACTCGCTCCGTCAATGGAGACAGCCTATCGAGTAGACCGGGCTCTGGGAAAGAAAATGTATTAATGCTAGCGTGAAACATTCAACTGTGAACTCTTGGACGTCTCATGTACAAACAAGCAAGATAAGCTCCTTTACATCAATCAGTGGAGTGTGGGCACTCCCAGGGCCCCATCTTGCTTCCTCTCAACTCCTTCTGCTCATGTGCCAGTGGAGATAGATGACATGGCAGAAAAAATTACCCCTTTTCCGCCCCACTTATTGCCCTTGCAGTCACTCTAAAGGAGAAAGAAAATACAGAGACACTTGTTCAAATGAAGCCAGTTACAATGGACATGTTTTCAAAAGACATGTTTACTCAAGCAATTTGCAGAGTTTATTTTCATAACAGTGAAGTGAAAGTTGGCCATATCCTTGTAAAATGAATCCATCATGTCTTAGAACGATAAAATAAAATTACGATAAAAATGGTTTTACTGCAACCAGCACTATTATACAACTCTCATCATATGAAGTTGTATAACATGAAGTCAGTTATTATGGTACCACAGGACTACTGTTGAGTCCTTCTTTGCAGCCGATTTAAATAAATGGCTAAGTGTGGACATTTGCAATTTTTGAAAAATAATCAGAATTGCTCACACCGGAGCAGCTGCACATATGGTCAGCAACAGGTGAACTTTATCAACATAAATTGCTTTTGAAGGCCGGGGACCATTTTATTTATCAAAACACTGGCAGACTACATAATGTTTCAGTGTATTTCTATCCTCTACTTCATCCAAAATCAGGTTGCAGGTTTAACAGGATCAGGAGGAAAACCAGGCAAACCAACAAATTCTTATCCCAAGATAAGCACATTAATGGGGAGCCCCCCATCAATGTGCTTGATGGGGCTAGAAGGGATATATGACCTCTCCAGTGTGTTCTGGTTCTGCCCTAAAGTCCCCTCCAAATGAAACATGCCCAGCTGGAACACTGGCAGAACGTTAGTTCAGCTCTTTCTTCACAATAACAGACCTCAGCAGTGCTCATATTTCTGCAGAGGAGGTCCCAATCTGTCTGTCCACTTCGTCCAACTATCATCCGAGAACATGACAAGAAGAGATTTTAACTACAGGGAGTAGTCTACCTTTCTGCAGTTAAGACCCATGGTCTCAGAGTTAAAGGGTCTGACTTTCATCCCAGCCACTGCACAGTTAGGTGTGCATGCTGAAAGATATGGCCTGGTGAAACTAATGGAACCATATTATCTGCAAAAAAAAAACAAAAACGCAACTATCTGGCTTTGAAGTTCCTAAGTCAGATTCCTTCTTCTCCATAACTAAACCTTAAACACCACAAAACGGATCTGAGAAAAGGATCGGTAAACTCCAATCTCAGCTGAGATGAGAACACCAAATACCAGGGTTTCCCCCCAGCCGACTATAAGCCTGACAGGCCACCAAGCTTTATTTAAGCCTCCTCAAGATCCATGAAACACCAGTCAACAAAAGTCCAACGATCCCCTCAACGATCAGGAAGATAAAGATCTGGTGCCGAACCAACAGACCCACACTGCCCCACCTGAACTCCACATCTGACCAGATTTTTAATCAAGCATTTACAAGGGTTTAGAGATTAGAATGGGGAAATTTTTAAAATAACAAAAGACAAAAATAAATGTAGATTTTGAGAAGATGAAACTAAAGAACCAATAATACTTCACTTTTGAATGTTCACAAATATTTTTTGTGAGTCAGCGTAACACCAAAATAGAACATGAATGAGTAACTGCAATTTCTCAGTGACCGTAAATGTAGCATGCTTTTAAAACTGAATGAATGTGTAAAATAATATAGAGGCTACATTTTTCTATAAGCAGCTTGAAAAGTAATGTACAAACCTGCTGCAAATCTGGATCACTTTTTGAACATAAAATTATTAACCTTACTTGGCACCAGGTCACATGCCAGTGTGGTAATAGCTTTTTTTTAAGAATATGCCACATTCAACAGAAAATCTAGACAGGTGCTGATAAATAAAGACAACGTCCAGCTACTTTACAGCCAACCAGTTAAGCTTTTTTCCTATTATTATTTCATGTATTTAACCTTTTAGAAATCGGTCCAAGTAGGACTGGAAACGCCAGCGGCGGAAGAGTACCAGGCGTTAGTGCCATAAAAAAAACTTGATGCATACTTCATACTGGTGAGATCTTCAATAAACAGAGGAGCACAGCTCATCATTTGACCCATTCAGCAACTGCAAAAACAAGATCTGCGAAGAAAGTTGAACATGCATGTGTGCACGAAGAGAAGCTGTTCCGGTAGTGACAAAAAAAAAAACTACCCACTTACAAAAGTCGGACTTTAAGAACAGCTGTAGCTTAAGTGTACATTTATGAGTTAACCTTAAAAAAGTAAATCCAAAAAGCAGAATGAATACAATGCAAGTATGAAATCAAGGCGGATCTTTAAAAAGTTGTATAAGGCGGGAAAGAAAAGAACCAATATCAGTCTGTGTCTTCTCGGGCAGGAGAAAAAGCACAGTGGATTAATTCATCACCATGCAAAGCCTTTGGCCTCGTCTGGAATAAATTACCCAACGACTCTCAAATTAGACTAAACACACACACGCGCGCGCACACGCACACACCCACCCATGCACACACACACACACGCGCGCACACACACACACACACACACACACACACACACACACACACACAACTGGCCAGAGAAAGCATGCAGACACAGTGGGAGAGAAAGCCTGACAAATGCAGTCAGGCTGCCCAGGTCAAAGGATTATCATAACCTGCTACATGCTCTTTTAAAAAGTGAGATGGATCAAATTACTCTGTTTTGGGATGTTGAGTAAGGAGTATTTTAGGATTTCCCACTAATAAAGAATAACTCAAAACTTTGAGTTCCTTGGCATTTATGGGGTTCAACTCAGAATTATGGCTCATATATAGCTAAACTTAAACATTAGTCAAGGTTTTAGCTTCGTTGAACAATGGCTGAAACGGATAATGTGTTACCTTAAATGTTTGATCTGGATTAATTGGTGCGTAGCGGCAAATGCATCCTTACAGAACCGTTACAGGTAGAGGTCATTTTCAAAGAATACGTCACTCTCATCCAGAAAGGCTTGTACAAATATCTAATGCTTTCAGCCAAGTCATATATATCACTGTTTAATTATTAAAACACTATTTCAAACACTACACCAAACTAATGCAAGAATGATTGGGAATAATGGCACCAGGGCAAGTAAAGACCAAGTTGCTCGTCTATAACCAGCAGTTCACAGAAGACAAGTTTTCGTTAATGCTTAAAGTGGAAAATGTCAATTGGTCATATCATGCTACTATTATGTCATACATACAGTTTCTTTGTGAATTATTTCCTGGCCAAAACAAGTTAAGTAAAATCTAATATTTGCATTCCATACTACATTCATTCATTCACCCTAACCCTATTAGACACGCGTTCACCGATTATGGGAAGCTACTACAACATAGCCACAGGCGCCTAAACCCGGGGCAGTCTGTCAAAAGGTGAGGTAGCCATGAACCGGCACCACCGTACCCCTCTGACCACCACTTTTCTATTGGTCTGTATCTGTACAGACCAAAACAAAAAACCCGTATCTGATTCATGTACCAAACCGTGACTTTTTTTTTTTAACAACTTCATCTATTTCTATTTTATGACGGTGTTTCAAGATCATGCTGGTTGAGAAGACAATGGTCACCCTCATAAATACCTTTCCTACAGTTAAATACGGTAATTTCAACCTTCTTTTCTCTTTTTTTGTTTTTTTTGCAACAGGTGCTAAAGATTGTAGTCAGGATAAAAGGAAGATTTAGGAAGAGCATTTGGTAGTGAATGGAACGTGTCAAAATAATAATAATAATAATTTGACATTTTCAGTAATATCAACCCACGCCTCAGCCATCTGGACTCAGTTTAACACTTGACGGCACATTGCCCTGCAATCTTTCTCACTTTTGTTCTCTTTCCATTTCTACTTCTGAAAGAAGGCAACAACAAAAAAAAAAATCACACCCTTTGTTTGAGTCCAGTGATCTGTGTTGCCTCAACAAACTTCAATGTGACCCATTCTTTTTTGTGTTCATGCTGAAAACCAGTGTGGGACACTGCGTACCATGTCGGTGCAGGTGTGCTTTCAGGTTAAAGTTAAGGTCAAGTATCATGCTGAATAGAAATTTGGTTTACATTGCCAAAAATAAGAATAAAAAGATATAATGCACGACATGTCTCACGATGAAGTGTGTAACAAATATACTGTCACTCTGAGAGAACTTGTGTCACTTTAACCAAAACTATTTTATTTAATTGGCAAGACTAAATCAGACATTAAGCATCAAGCGGGAAGGCCCTACAGCTTAGATACTTGTAAACTCTACACCTTTCATTGACCCCTCTCATTTACACTAGGGGTAGCGGTAAAGCTGATTCTACATTTGTTGTTCAGGCAGGAGACCAACTTTCCTTGAGTGGGGGCAATCCGACTGGAAAAGTCAAGGCCAGATAAATGGTGTTGTGTTTGGCTGAGGTCTTCCTCTGTCTGACTGTTCAGCCCAACGCACACGCACACACGCGCATGCACGCACGCACACATGAAGGGGAAAAAGAAGCCCACTATCACAGGACCTTGTACTTGAGCCTTATCATCACCAGAGCAGCACAGATGGTAACGTACCCTTGACAAAGACTCACATCACACTCCCAAACTTCTATTGAATCCTTCTCACACCGTCGGCACCTGCACATGTCATCTCCTTGTTGCCTTCTCTCCCAGAATAAAATAAATAAAAACGTGTGCGTCAAGAATCAGCACAACTCTGGTGAATTCATGTTTACGGCACGCTAAATGTATGCACCTTATTGCTGATCCTGCCAGCTGTGTGAATGTGAATTATTATTACACCCCCAGAGATGCACATGGGTGCTAAAAACACCACCGATAGAAATTAACACATGAGCGTGAGATACCCCCCAGTTGAGGCACTAATTGTCCTCATTACTGACAAATCTGCTGACTAGCCATTCGAGCAGTTTGATGAAAATGTTTAAAATCAAAAACAGAAATGATTGAATGTACCTTTCAACGATTCCGCTAACCTGGCCTCGAGTTCAGACGTGTTCTCTGCCGTCACCTCGTAGAATCTCCATATAAAAGCTGCGCCATCTGTTGAGCTGTCCAATAGCATCACCAAGTTCTTTTCCAGTAACATTGTGTTGCAAAAGGCCTTATTAAATGTATGTGGAAATGTGGCACAGCCAAACAATTCCACAACAATCAATGGCTGCTATTGATCACATTTAAGAGAGGGAATCAAACGAACTAAAGCAGACGGCACGAAACCCTGGACGCCACGAAGTGCCAATGAACGCATGGTTTTCGTAATGAGAGCAATGGTAATGTGATTTTCTGCATGTATTATAGTGCATATGAATCTCTCTTCGTAAAGGGTCAGTGTGGGGGTTTTTAGGGTCAGCTAAAAAGCTCAGAGGATGTTAAAAACGACACCTTACAGCACAGGGATTAACCATTTCCAGCTGGTGGAGATGTGTATACCATTAGTCTAACTCAATCAGGGAACTAATTCAATCAAAGGCACACAGTGGGCTGTCCTGACGTAGGGGCATCTGTTACACAGACTTCTTTCTCGCTGTATCCTACGGTGACACTCGGCCACAAAATGTGGCCTTTTGAGAAGTCTGAAGTTCGTCAGCGGACCCCTTAACGCGCAACTAATTTCACAAAGTCACACTTTTCTGGAGTTGGCCCCAAAACAGGCGTTTTGTGGTAGAGAGATCCCTGTGGTTGCAAAAGTGTAATTATTAAAAGCTAGATTTGACTTTGTCCAGGAAACATCACTGATTTTCTTCCACAGACACAATGACGGCTCTCAGTCCTACAACGGCTTATTACCCAGTTTCTATTTGGCGGGATGATGCTTTCCTTCATCGCATTGCAGGCAGTTTATTTGTACTTGTAGTTCCCAGAAGAATTAAACTCGTTTCTCATTATCCAAAATGAATATTCCACTATTTTGACGGACGTGTTCAATATGAAAACGGCAACAAGAAAATGTCTAGGAACGTTCAAATCTTCTCTACACAAAGTATTTTGTCAACGTACACAAGCAGGCACACACATTTTGCTATTAAGTCTTGAAACTTTTTGAATCCATTCTTTTTCAGAGCGGTGGAGAAAGGCCTATTAAAACAGAGTACAACTGGCAGAGAGGTGAATCAGAGGCTAAAGGTGTACCAGTAGAAAGAGAACCACGTTTTGAGGACAGATGTTGATGCTTTCTGCCCGGAACAGGCCATGCTCTGCTCCACAGGTGTCAACCTCTAGTCCTGGAGGGCCACTGCCCTGCAACTTTTAGATGTGCCTCTGCTGCACCACACCTGAATAAAATAATTAGGTCATTAGCAAAGCTCTGGAGAACTTATCTACACAAGAAGAAGGCAATTAAGTCATTTCATTCCAGTGTTTTGTACCTGTGGCACAACTAAAAGCTGCAGGATAGTGGCCATAGAGGACTGGAGTTTGATACCCCTGCTCTACTCCCATGTTGGGATCACACATGTCAGGTATGCTTAGATCATCTACAAAAAAAAAAAAAAAAAAACAGAAACCCCCCCCCCCCCAGCAACAATGGTTTGCATCCTCCCGAAACTACAAAGAAAACAATAGTTGGGTCAGAGAAAAACGAGCCTACAACGTCAATAGAGATTGCATGAAGGCCTGTTTCCTCTGAGATCCCAAACTGTGTTTTCAAGTTTGAAAAGAGTCAAAATAAAGTGAAGTAAAGTTGATTCAGTCATGTGCAAGCTGAGTAACCACCTGGATCCTTTTTTTTTTTTTTTTCAAGAATGTCCTTCCTGTGGTTTGCAGACATGGTTGTTTTTGTCCCTTCAGCACAGAAACTCTTTTTTGCCTTTCCAGAATAAAGACTGAACTCAACTGTCTATAATACACACACACACACACACACACACACACACACACACACACACACACACACACACACACACACACACGCACAAAAGCAAACTTCTTCTGACTCGATCCCTCTCACACTCGCTCTCCTGTCTCTGTGAACGTAATGAATGTAGGTTCTCTCACCTTGCAGCTAGGGGGTTTTAGGGGTAGTCCGGAGGCAGGATTTCCTTGATGCTGAGTTGTATTAGTCTGCTGGGGTGAGTGAGAATCCTCAGACTCTTTTCCACTGTGGTAGACCACCCTATCAGAGATATGAATACTTGAAGCACAGCCCATGCTTCAAACCCACTTCAGCCTCTTTTTTTCTCTCTTCTTCTTCTCTTCTTTCCAAGTGCGTTACTTTTTGAGGCTACAAGAGTGTCATTCGTCCTCTCTGTGTGTTTCTGAAGGTCCACTCTTCCTCCGAAAGGTTACAATTCTCCAAAAATACGTGTTCCTCTACAAATGCATACGTGTGCGCGTGTATAACATGTAGGCCACAGGAAAGCCGGTTCTCCAGTTGCTCCAACATAAGGCATGAATAAAATATCTATCTGACCCCCCTACCCACCCACCCACCCCTCAACCAGGAAGCCTGTTTCCTCTCCCTGTTTTTCACATGAAGTTAATTGGAGAGCCTCAATGAAAGCAGCTGTCTTGTCCTGGAGAAACTTGGGTTTCCGTTCTCCTTCAGCTACCAATCTCCCCACGGATTTTATCCCTCACTCCAGCTCTTCTTCTCGCCTTCAATTCGTACCACATCATCATTTTCTCACTCCCTCCACTCCCCCCCATCAACTTCACCACTGCTATCAAGTAGGCCTGAGAGCCCCCCCTCCCTCATCAGCTTTACGCATGAGTTTTATCCATTTTTGATGTCCAAGGTTTCATGTGTATCCGTCCTCCCCCACCTAGGAGCCATCAAAAAAAAATATTGCCCCTCTCTTTTTTTCCTTTCTTTCTTTCTTTTTTTTTAAGTCTTCTTCAACAGTCTGGTTGCCCACTTCAGCTCAGCAGAAAAGCAATTCTCACGACACTTTGCTCCGGTCCGGAGCGGCTCATCATCAACAGGCTGAAATATTCACACTGCGGAGCGTTTCTCTGGCCAGTCGCTCCCATGTCAAACACGCCGTCGGTGAAACACAAGGCCATGCAGCCCGACGGAACGCTCCGTTTGTCAAGCGCACAAAATTCACCAATTTAGGAAGCGGGGAGATCCTGGTGGATGGCTCGCAGTCTCCATTCAGGCATCCGCTCCCGCTCGCCGCCGCCGCCGCCCCCCCGGTGGAGGATGATCCACCGCCTGATTCAAGAGCTCCAAGCCCGGCTGCAGCTCGCGACAGGCTCCGCGGTTTTCCCTCTCATTCTGGAGCTTGACAAAAACAGATGTAGAGGCTGTTTGATTGTAATGTGAAGAGGTACCACCTCTGGAGAATGTAGTCGCTTGAGAGAGAGAGAAAAAGAGAGAGAGACTCAGAGAGAAAAAAAAATCTTAAAAAAAAAGAAAGGAAAAAAAAAATCCCCGCTCCGTGTCCACAAGTTTCAGATGTTAAAAATCGGTGACGGCAGGATTATCTCAGTTGGACGCGAGCGGACATGAGGCGGGTTCAGGCTCCATAATGCTGATTTCAATGTTTGTCTTGTCTCTGCCTTTTCTGGCGTTTGCCCTTCCAATTCTTCAGCACTGCTTGACAGCGGCACATCCAATAAAAGCACCCGCAAGGATTGACCTACAGCCTTTACTGACGTTAATGCAAATGAGGAGCGAGCAGCCAATGGGAGGCGCGCTCGGCGCCGCTGGGTGGTCCCCGGAGCGCCGTGGGAACTTTGAAAGCAGGAAGAGCGCTCTCACCCGCCGTCCCCCGGCTGGCTGCAGGTACGCTGTTTACATGTTTCTGTGAGTCGCTTCTTCCTGAACCCGGGATGTGCTCCTCCGGTCAGCTTTACGTCCACTCGTTCGCCGTAGAAAGGGATTTTTGGAGTGGTGTACGGTCAGCAAACGTACTACGAACCTATTGTTGTTTCATAAAAGTAGAAAAAAAAAGAGAGAGAGAAACGAACACAAAGAGCATATTTATATACTGTTTTAATTTTTACTGTTTCAATTGCGATGTAGAAAATGTTAGACCACACTGTAGCTGAATTCAACGGATTAAAATTATAATTGGATTGTAATTTTAATCAAATTGGGTGCACCCTTATGTCGTCGTTGCTTTTTAGCAATAAAATCCCTGTTGAAGCCATACATTTTAGCAACAAGAATAAAAACCTAAACTTCCTGCGGACTTTCACAATAAGAGCCCTTTGCGTTTGCTGTAAATGGTAAAAAAAACAACAACCAAAAAAATCGTTTGTGCAGTAGCTATGTCTTTATGTGTTTAATATAACACTGCCACCAGTTCTAATAATTACCTTTGTATTGTTGTGTTTTATGATGAAACATTTATTGATGGATCCCAACATCCCAAGAAATAAATATTCTTAAATATCTGCAACTGGTATTGACTGCTTTTTCAAGACCTTGAGAATGTGTTTTTTATCTAAATCTGAATATGCCAAAGTAGCTGGTGAGGGATTCTCCAGTCGAGTGGTGCAGTTGGTAGCACTATTGCCTTGCAACAAGAAGGTTCTGTGTTCAGTTCCTGGCCCGGGGTCTTTCTGCATGGGGTTTGCATGTTCTCCCTGTGCATGCGTGGGTTCTCTTCGGGTACTCTGACTTCCTCCCACAATTCAAAAACATGACAAATTGGTAAATTGGTGCATCGTTGTTTGTCCTTTCTGCCTCTGTGTTGTCCTGCGACAGACTGGCGACCTGTCCAGGGCGTACCCTGCCTAAAGGCTCTGGAGATGGGCACCAGCATCCCTCCACACCCCACTAGTGACAAGGGTGTACAGAAAATGGATGGATGGATTCTCCAGTCATTCTGCTTTTCAGGATGAGGACAGCTTCTATATTTTGTTTTAGTTCAAAATACACCTAATATTCCCAGATCAAAAAACAAAAGCGATAGACAATACAAGCATCCAACTCAACCTTGACAGAACATGCAGATCTCTGTGTAGGGTTTGGTTACAGAGAGTAAAGCTGCTGATGTTAAAAATACTATTCTGATAAAAAGATATGAACAGAAGAAAAGGAGATAAAAAAAAACATCAAAGAAATGAATTTATTTATGCATTTCTTTAAGGCCAACATTTGGCTGAGTAAAGAACTCATTTAAACCTGAACCAACCAATAACAACTTCTCATGAGAGACACTACTCCACTCTGTTGAATAGCCATCTTTGAAACTCAAAACCTTGACTTTTCATAATGCATTTTCCCCCCCTTTCTGTAGCCTATAGCCTTCAAAGTCAAAGTGGGATTAACCATCATCACATGTTTCCTCCCCATGACATGTAAACTGACCTTTATGTGTCAAGCTGCATGAGCTTCAGGAGGCTGAATGCCTCCCAGAGCTGTGCAGAAGTGCCCGGTATTCCCAGTCTTCAGTGTAATTTATTGAAAACATTCAGTATTTGTTCCAGCAGTGATGGGGCTTTTTTGCTGCTTAAAGCAACACATCACATGACTCTATTAGAGCGAGGGTTTTAGAACAAACCGAGCTTTCAAGCAGCTTTAAAGCCACTAAAAATACCCGGCCTCATGTGATTTACGACATCTATAAAACAGAAAACACCCCAGCTTAAACAAACAATATAAATGTTAAATAAATGTTAAATAAAGGGTTGGCAGGCGGGATATAAATGAATCCGCTGACAGGTCATGCTCTTTTCTTTTTTTTTTTTTCGTTTTTGTCTCTTTGCTTACAGTGAAGCTGGCTGCATTATTCATGAGGGGATGACATGTTTACCGCTGTCTTTGCCTTTCTGTCACTTACGTGTGCTTAGCTATCTGGTATTATCGCCGCACTTTGTGCAGCTGCATTCTTCAGCAGGGTCTCTGCAGGACATTTTTTGCTTTGCCGACCGTCTGATGGCATCCTTTATCTGCACAACACTCAAAGCATCGCTTGTGTCCAAAGTCTCATGCTCTCTCATTGTCTGTCTGGTCATTTTCAATGGTTGGGGAATTTGAATCACATTCCTGAGGCACCAAACAGCTGCTGACCTTTTAAAGTAAACTTGTGAAGCCTCTGTGTTGCGTTGTGAACAGGAAGCAGAAATAATTCCAACTAAATCACAACGAGAGAAATCACTTGAACCTTTTTGAAGAAATATGGGTCTCTGACAACACAATGAGCTCACATATTTATGTATTTATGGTCTCATTAAGGTGCAGTATGTGTTTTTCATTGGGCTCCTTCAAATAGACAAAATGATCAGTTTGTTTTGTTCTAATCTCCCCTTTTTTGACCTCATTTCAAAGCATGGCTTTTTTTCAGTATGGATTGGTGTGTTTAACGGTAGGCAGTATCTTACCTACAGGTGACGCCTCTTGTTTGGACAAACATATAAAAGGTTAATCAGAGCAGGAGGAGTTTGTAAAGTATATTTTCTACAGCTGTATTGTAGGAAACATGCTGAATATCTTGTTTTGTATGCTTAAAAAAACCCTGCAAAGTCTGAAAACTATTAAATTTTAGTGAAAGATTTTTTCAAAAGTATAAAATAAAAAAAGGAAAAAAATGCTAATGTTTTCTGCATTATGAACATCCAGATCACCGATATAAGAGGCCAGACAGTGGATGACAAAAATATTTGGACTTGTTTCATGTTATATTTATAGTTTTATTGGCTCTAGTAAACATTGTGGCAGGAGTCTGAACCCTTTTTATTCTATCAGATAGACTTTTTCCAACAAGGAGTAAAAGCCAGAGGACGAAAATAGTTTAACTTTATATAAGTAAACTAAACTATTACTCTGCTGTCCAAAAAGTTCTTGGCAGCTCCTCCTTTCACACCTGAAGCAGGTGTCACATTTTAACATTAGAGTCTTCCAGTATAGTTTTAATAGAAATCTGTACAGCATTTTCTGCCTCTATGAACTTCATAATGTTTTAAAATGCGTTGCTTTCATAGGTTTGTTCAAAATGTCATTGTTACAAAAATGTACAGAAAAAAAGTAAAACAAAAAAGAAAAAAAAGTTTGTTGGTTATTTGTGAATTACATAGTTTTCAAGTGTTTTTCTTTCCTTTTCTCTTCGTTTCTTTTCTTTAAAATCTATTTTCCTGGAATTAGGATCTGATTTTGACCCACCCTGCTCTTTACTTGACTCTCACACTAAGGGGCGCCAAAGTTCAAGACCTCCCAACTCTGCGTTTGTAAAACTTTACAAATATTTTTTCAAAATTGTGTTTATTTGAAGGCGTTATTTGATTACTATAATTTCAGATATAGTTCAACATGGTGTCACGTCATGTCTTTAGTGTTTTAACATTTTCTACCTCATCAAACCAATCTTAATTTGAGGCAAAGATGAGCCAGATGGGTAGATGGATGAATTGTTTTAGAAAATGATCTGTTTCTTTCTTAGTATTGAATCAACCTTTCCACAATGCGGAAAAATGTGGACTTTTCTCCCAGATGTTCTGCAGTCTGTTGTAATCAATATTATTGCGCTGTGCTATTGTAGAAAACATTCCTCCTGAAAATAATCAAAATTTCTATCCAAGGAATTTTGATTAAAGATGCAATATTTATTACATCAATAAAAGAAATCAATATTCTGGGTTTAGTAAGTCTGAAACACTCAAGGTTGCCATTTTTTATTAACACCGACTGATTCCTGTGCTGCTGTTCCTCAGAATTGCACGTCAGTGGTGCTTTTTAAGATGGACGGCTTGATTCACCTCCTAGGTTAATTTGAGCGAGAAGGTCTCTCTGAGACATAACATCTGTTTCTCTTAAAATCTGATACATTTGAAAGTTGCATCATAGAAGGAAAAGGTTCAGTTGTTAAGCAAGTTGCATCCAAAACATTTTGTGTGAAGTGCAGTTCCTCAACGACCCTCAGAAGCGTCCATACGTAGGCGCATCTAAAGGACGATGGTTTTTCAACCTCACTCCAAACATACAGAAGTTCAAGGGAATAAAAAAGGCAGTCGTGCTAAACTCTGAGTTCCTCCTGGGAACAGTCTCTTAAGTAGCCGATCTAGTGCCATAACTATAAGTACATTAACTGTTCCTCTTTATGTTTATCACATAGACGTCCATACAACTGTCAGGTCATTTATACAGCACCGTTTTATGACATTATGGCATTATCTGAAGCTGTAAATTAAATAAACATGCCACAGTCAGGTGAAATAGTTTCATACCAAGGTTTTTCTTTTTTCTGGACCAGCTCAGGGGAGCCTTATGTTTTCCTGTGTGCCGAAAACAACAACTTATAAATTAGATGATAAATATATTCAGGAACTGGTGAAGCAGTGCTGCTTGGAGACATTTAAAGTTCCCTCTGCTGAGCATTGTAAGGAAAGCCACATTGTACGTTTTCTCTCTCCTCTTATCTTGTCCTTGTATGTGCTGAATGATGATCCTGATAAAGGTGTTTGGGTTCCTAGAACAGAAGTGTTCAACATAGCAAGCACTGATGTCCACAGATTTTGCTTTGTGCGCCGTAAGCAAAGTTACCCGTGCTTTCTTTTGGGTTCAATTGTGACTGTTCTCCTCATAGCATCTGCTTTAATATCTTACTTCACTCCTCTACTTCTTCACATTAACAAATTAACTGTATTTTGTTTCTGATTAACTCTGCATTCCCTTCCATTTGTTGATTTTATGTTTCTTCTTATACTTGTTGTTCTTATGCTTCATTTTTATTTTTCCCAAAACTGCTCCACTTTGCTACGAGCCGCCTTGATTGCACACCATGTTACTTGGCATTCTTCATCTATATAGTTTAATTGCAGTAATTTGTTGCATAATCTACTTAACTGGGTAACCAATATATCAATAAATTCCATATCATCAGCCCTTCATCATAATGTTGGCATAAAGAGATCTACTTTTCTCTAGTTGTTGAAAATCAAAAAAACATCATTTTGGATTTTTTTTTTTTTTGTGTAAGTCAAAGTTTTTAAATTATATTTTTTGTGCTTATTTATCACAATTTCTATTACTTTTGCACATCATTAGTACCAACAACATATCTGCATTCTGCATCTGTCCCATGCAGAACATATCACCAAAACAACATATGCTGAGCTTGATGCTGTACGGAGCGCCACTCAGTGGGACCTCACTCATTCACTACTCGTAAATGAAGTTTCAAAGTTTCCCTTCTTCATGTTAACGTTTTACTAAATTTTAATGGGAAATTTTAGGCCCTTTTCACAGCTACCCTTACAGGAGGGAAAGTGTTACAAAAATGATGAACTTTCTAAATTGGTGAGAGGATTTTCCCCAGAGACTGTATTTATTGAAACTGATGGTTCAATTTTTCTAAATCTTACAGTGTGAGGTTACGGTATAAAAATATTTACTATATATATTCATTATTTATCAAATATTTTATTTTTTCTATTATTGAGAACCTGATACATTTTTAGCCACGCCACTAAATATGGAGGGAACTGAGTATTTTTTCATAAAAAAAAAAAAATAGGGGTGAAACTAGATAATACGCTGTATAAAATGAGGCATAATCGTTTCCTTTCTAACATTAAATCAGCTTCTATTATGAAATCCGCTACAATCACTAAAGCTATTGATATTTGCTAAATGCCTGAATAATTATATATTTTACTGACAATTCTTGTTACTTTATTCAAATTCAGCTTTACTGATTCTTTAAAGTATTTGGGAAAGCCCTGATAATGATGTCATTGCTTCCTAAGCTCCTGATAGGTTCAATCATATCATTTATGTTCAATGGTGGCAAAATTGAAAATGAGTCAGCCATGACATCCAGGAGAGAAGAGATGATCTCTTTGGGTATTTTTTATCAGTAGGTCTGAACTGCATGGGACAGAAAGATATGTTAGTGTGAAAGGTACAATCAACTCTAAATCAAAATCTAAAAACTTTGTGGAAATGCTGGCGGAAGCTAGTAAGGAAGTGACATTATCCACAGTGACATGAGTCATTTCCTACCATGGCCACTTGGGGAGGAAGAAGCCGTTATCCCTAAAGCAGTAAATGACACAAACAAACAAAAACACATATTGAAAGACTTTGTTTCCGGTCGTCAAATTCTAAAATATGACTCAATGCTCATTTTTGCAGCCATAACTCACTCGAAACGGTATGATAAATAACCATTATTCACAAGTAAATTAAACCTTATAAAAAAACATCAAGAGCCAAATCAATGAAACTTGAGACTTTTTAATGACATTTAATGACATACTACAAAACATCACTGTGTTGAACCAAATTTCCTCTCAAATTCATCTCCTCTAAAATATTTTAAGAAGTTTAAGACATTCAATTGTATAAGCAGCACATCAAATGAAATAACTAAACCCTCATGCATTTTCAGTTTGTTTTAGCAAGTAAGGAGCTCAGCGGGAAAGACTGGCAGCATGTACTGTAACTGGGCCAAATATGCAACAGGAGAAAACAGCAGAGGAAAAAGGTATACAAAATCTGATATGGACCTCATGGATTTTTACGAAAATATATAAAAACACTTATTGCTGGGAAATCCAATAAAAAGAGTTGTAAAAATAAAAGCAGAGGTTTTCCACTTTAATCAATGTTTCTACAAAGGTGATCAATTAATATGGTGTCTTGAACCACCTAAACAATTTATACATGTTTCTTTATAAAAAATATTGGGAAAAGGTAGAGTTGTGATTTCTCAGGGTGCTTTTCATTGTGCAGTTTCCTTGGTTCTTAAATGTTCTTCAACTTATCACAGATGTCAGAGAAAAATCACATGTAAAGACATTTGCTCCAGATACCTGCACCTACAAGTAGTTGTAGCGAGAAAACAAGGAAAAGAAGATCTGGATAACAAAAAGCACCCTGAGTGTTCAAACAGAGGTAGCTTCTAACCTCCTGTGCCCAAGTTTAGTGACATTCACATACCAAATTGTACCTTGTCCTCAAAGCATTGGCTTTTAGATGGGTAAGCTTCACGCCTGCCAGGCCAGAAATGCAGTTAATATTGAGATTCCTGTTTGAAATAAACCAAAGATTCTTGCTATTCAGCATGTGTGTGCTGTTTATCTCTTAACAAAGCTGTTTGCAAAGGCACTCCAAGGTCCAGCAGATCAAAATCATTCATAAATGTTCAATTAAGACACAATCCGGAGGGGAGCTTTCGATTGAACAAAACCTCCCACCCAAAAAACCCCATCATACTGTCATTTGTTTCACATGGGTTTAAACAAATTTTCCAAGTTAGGATTTCAGATTTGCACACAGCAGATTTGATCAGATGTAAGCTCAATCTTTTTTAGTGATGTTTAAGTATCTAAGAGGCTTCCGGATTGAGGCTTTAGTTTTCAAAGCTCAATAAAAACTGCCTTTTTCTGGCGAGGCTAGTGGAAGTAGGACTCCAGGATACCACGGCGGCGGACATCGGTTGTCCAGCAGTGGAAGCCACCGCCAAGTGAGTTGGCATGGCGAATGTTCACCTTTATGGTCTTGATACCTGCTCAAAGCAAAAGCAATATATTTATGTTTTTTCAATTTTCTGGTTTGTTTTAAGTAAAACCCACCAGAATGATTTTAAAGTGTTGCACTCACCGAGGTTTTCAAACATTTTATGAATTGTGCCTTCATTGGCGTCAACCATGACACGCTTCTCATCCAGCATCAGCACATTCATGGACAGCCATTTGGAGGACATCCACAGTGGATGGTCTGCAGGAAAGTTTGATTTTTTTTTTTCAGTTAAAAAAAATAAATAACAAACAAAACAAATAAACAAGAAAAACTATCTGTTTTTGAAATTTAAACCAAGCTTTAGCTGAAGTACACACCATCAGGAATCAAAGGTGTCGGAGGTTTCACAACAGTCCAGCCGGCTTTCTTGAACATGTCAATCTGAGTTACAGATAAAAAAGAAATACACAGCATTGGTCAACATGGAGAACTGACACGAACAGTTCATTTTCACATCCACAAGAGGGCAGCAGAGCATTCTCTCGGAAACTACCTGGCGACATGGGCGATCAGGGTTTGACAACACCAATCCGGGGCCGATAATGTTAAAAGTGGCATCAATGTGCATGGGGTTGGGATCCTTGAATGAGATGATGTGCACCTTGTAATCTGGGGCCAGATGGCGCCTCATCCACTCGATTCCCATGTAATTTGTAACCTGCATCGGGGCAGAGAAAAAGCCTCATGACCTACCCCAACCACGCATTCAGTTCTGAGTCCCTGTGGATTGAATCAGTGGTGATTGGCTTGAGAGCAGTGCTTCGTACCTGACTCCTCTGGACGAAAAGGTCCCTCCCGGCTCGAATGAAGTCAGCAGCATCGAAGCAGGGCTCGTGCTCGGTGGTCACAAACTTCCCCTGGGCAGCCAGCTTGTGTCTGTCCTCCACAGTGCGGATGGGGTAGTCCTGGTTGACAGGAGAAAAAAATGATTTACACCAGAGCAATAAAACTGTATGGTATGGTCTTGCTCCACGTACGACGACAATAAACGGCACAGTGCAAAGAGTTCAGAGGCGATATGATGAACTAGATACAACAGCCTTGCTGCTGCTGTTTGGGTGCCTCACCTGATCATACAGGTCATCAGCCATGGTTGGCTTAGGAGCTGTGGTCCACTTTGCACCTTTTCTAAAGTACTCCTTGATCAGAGGCCTATAGGCACGGTACTCAAAGAACCGAGCCCTCCAGGCCATGGGAGCTTCTATAATTTCATTTCCGACAACCAGGAGGATGTCTCTTGGCATGGCAGCATACATTCCTGCAACATGTTCAATAATGCACACTCGTTATCAGATAACAGCAGTCAGATTATGACGGTAGCACCAGTCAACGTTACACAACGCTTTTCACCTGTGGATGTGAAGTCTGGAGTTTTGTATTCCACAGACCAGTTGATGGGTTCTGGCCTCTTGACAATGACGCCCTCGTGACGCAGGATATTGCACATTTCTTCAATCTCAGCAACGGCTTTTTTCAAGTGGTCCGCAGGAAAAGACTGGCCCCCATGCTTCTGGTAGAAGGGCCAGTACTTCTCGTATGTGTTGGCCTGATCAGACGGTCACAACAGGATTTACGCACAGTTAACATCACTGTCACACTTTTTACAATTTGCACTTTGCTGATGGGTCAGAGGAGACGCTTACTTTCACTTCCACAGTAAACGGAGGCACATGAGCGTTTTCGGCTCGGCCCACGATCACCTCCTCCAGGGGGTCCCATTCATTGTAGCTGCAGACGGGGCACTCCTGCTGAATGGGCTCAGTAACAGGTTCCTCTTCAGCTGCTTGGTGTTGAGCAGCAGCTGCTGCACTTGAAGTGCTCTGGAAGGTCCTCTGCACCCAACCTGCAACTGACCGGCCAAGCTGAGCGAGAAGAAAATGGATAAGCTTGGGGCTCAGGCTTTGGTTTAAATGATTTGTGAAAAAATATTTGCACAAAAATGGTCTTTTTTGTGTGTGTGGAAAATGCATCAACTAATTGGTTTTAAAATACAGTTGTTGGTCATTAGTGCTGAGCAGGAAGCTGTTTCAAAATGAGCATATTTATCAATGAATTTGGTTTTATTTCGGTGCAAGAAAAATGAAAATATTTGTAAGAAAAAAAACATGGCTTAAAGTAAAAACAAGAAAAAGAAAAGAGGATCAAAGTAATACAGCAAAGATGAAACTGCTCCAAGAAGAAAACTGATCTCAGTTGGATTGATTGGTTGGGTGCCAAAGTACATGTGTTATGAAGAAGCCTTATCTCTTAAAGATAGAGGTCACAGTATTGGCCCCGCTGGCACCAGACCAGCTCTGGAGTCACAGAGTTTGAGAGCCATCTGCTGTGAAACAGCTGTTCGCTGTCGCTCAGGGACTAAACAAAATAAATGAAAGAAAACACCCTGCACCATTAGGAAAAATCCAATCTTTTTTGTTTCACTATTTTTGTGCATTTCTTGTTTTAGTTTAGCATTTTCAGACATCTTAATGGTTGATCAGACAACCAACACATCCATAAATCAATTAACCTGACTTTAACCCAATCAGCTCAAATGCAATGAAGAAAAAGTCGAACAAAATGTCTTTATTCACCTTAAAAGACTTGTGTTTTCATTGAAACAAAAGATCAGGGAGATGAAATGATTTCTCTTTCTTTGCTGCAAAAACAAAAACAACAAGAACAACAAAAAAAAACCCCAACAAAAACATAAAACCACCAGAATACAAACCATGGCTCCGATCAGATGGGCAGCCTCGGCCCCCCTGCTACCTCCTCTCAGACATCTGACTCGCAGCATTGTCCACAGAAATGATGAGCGAAACCAAAGGGCAGCACCGGATCCAACTTTCTCTCTCTCTGTTCGCTATTGAAAGGAGACACTTTAGCTTCAGCAACTTTATAGGAGCAGAGACTACGTGTCTCTGAGGTCATTGGTCGCTTTTCATGTTGTGAGGCAACGTGACTTGAGAAACAGCATTTCTGAAACACAATCCCTTACGCCAGCAAATTCTTATCAACTGGGCTTTTGGCGTCCAAAGCTTCAAAGAAATCTGAAAAGGGATGAAGAACCGGTTCGGCTGGATGTATCTGGATGCACCCACAGAGCGCTCAAGGATGTTTTGCAAGCAACAAAGTTTTTGTAAGTTTAATAGCAGTCTTTGATTTCATCTTTAAAGGGTTGGCTTCAGGGCTTCATATATCAGACTATAAATAATGTGAAAAAACACAAATCCCAAAAGAATTAGCTTGAGAAATGATAAAATTTAATAAAACATAATACAGATTTTGCACATTATATTTAATCTAATACACAGCAACTGGTTTAAGATGGTCTCTTTGTGTTCCTTTAGGACTGATGACGTCCTGTATTCTATGTTGCATGTTTTGCATGAACGCGGCTTCGTGACACTCTTTAATCGGGCTCTTGAGAGCAGTGTGGAAGTCAGAAAGGTTTGAGCAGAGCTGATACAATTGGAGAAATAGAGAGCTTTGCACAGGCTCCCACAGCACATGCTTCACTGGACTGTGCTCACATGAGTTTCACAACCACCCCCTCCCACCGGCAGACCTCAGTGACTTCTGATCTGTTCCTGCCCTCAAAAGAAATCTTTGACTGATTCCTGTGCTTCAAGGGATACATCATGAACAAGATAGATTTTCATCGTCCAGTGAACTTTTAGGATTTGTAACATTTCTATTATGTTAATTAGTAAATACAGGAAAGGTAGAAAATATGTTTTGTCGAGTGTATTGTTGTTTGCCACAACGATGCTTAACAGCAACCAAACAATAATGTTGGAAAGCCTCATTATTTTTCTGTGTGCTGCAAACAACTATGTCCCACTGTGACAAGAGACGTGCTGAGCTGAATGAGGCGGCCGTTGATGTTAATTTAATATTTGGAAGCGTGACCAACATAGACTGTACGGCCTTGTTCACCTCCTCCGACCACTGCCGCCAAACTACAGGCACACTGCCATGATGAAACAGTGCATAAAATTGATGATTTGCACAACTTCTCCTGCTGTTTCCTGATTGGCCCAGTTGAACTTCTACCTGACAGACATCAGGTCACGAGGAAAAATCCCAGACAGAGCACTGAAGAAAGAAGAGAGTCAACTGGACTTGCATAACAGAAATTCCCAGGCACAACAAGTAACATAGGAAGAAGATAAGCATGTAGCTTATGTAAACAGTATAGTGACTTATGCAGGTGTTGTAGTTTGCAGGTTTTTGGGTACATGAGCATCTGCCGGGGTGTACGTGATTCATCCCAGGGGAGTTTCAGGGACAACAGGAAGGGAAATGCCACATCCACGGAAAGAGGCGGAAACTTTCCAGTTGTCTCAGAATAATGCATGTTTTTTTTCTCTCAACTTTCATGAGTTCAACTTTTCTTCTCATCTAACACAGCACAAGTTTAGATACCAAGCCAGTAATAGATTTCTTAGATCAGAGCAAGACCTCAAACAGGACAGTCTCTTTGTAAACGTTGCGGGTTGTTAAATTTGTTGCTTAACTCATACGTGGTCTGTTGCGCCATTATTTAATTTTTTCCATGAGAATAACATTGGAGCCCAACATGCCTCGCTGTGTGAACGTGTTACATTAGGCTTATGCATTTACCACATGTCACCATTTATGCAACTGGAATGTACTTTTATATAACTTTATGAAATTAAAGAAAGGTAGGAACTGTGTGAGATAACCTTGGTGCAGAGTGGCTGATAAGAGACAGGATGAAGGAACTAGAGGAGGAAATGTGGCAGGTAATGTGTAGATATTAAATAAGCATTTTATAATAGTGGTCTGTTATAAAATGCAGCAATAAAGTGCTATTAATAAAACAAGAGAAGGAGATGTCCCATTTGTGTGTGTAAAATGGAAGCTCCAATGCAGTTTGTCACTCAGTCCCAAGACTGCCTCCCTGCATTATCCTGCCTGTATAATTAGCTGCATAAATGCATCTAATTATCTGAAGCCAGGTGAACTGAAGTGACCACGAGTTTTTACTGTCCCACAAAATGTACTACAAGAGAAGCATCTTCACCCCTTTTATTGAGCAAAGCTGAACGAATCCAACGCTACCCACAACCCACCAGCCTGAGCTGGACTCAAAAAACTTGAAGCAGACTGATAAAAGGGTGCCCAATCAGTATTGTGCCTCTGTTATTGATAATATTATTTACATAGGCAAGTCTGTTTTCATTATGAAAACTATTCCTGTTGGTCTGCTTGCATTTGAGTCCCACCAAACAATTAGAACAAGCCATATGGAGATGTATTCTGGAAAAACATGCAGGCTGCTTGAAACTGTCTGATTTTTAATTTTTTTTTTACCTCACTCAATGGCGAAACAGTAAAAACACAATGAAGGAGGCCCTCAACTGGAGAGCAGCATAAATGGCATTTAAAGGTGGAACATTAAAACCACAGTCTATGTCCAGCACCGTGATCGCTCCTTAAAACCAAACGTTGAAATGATCAAAGTATATCTTGATGTACTCATTGTCTAAGGGTTTAAAATGACAGATGACAACGCTGGGAATATGTATGTACCTCTTCTAGACTCTGCTGTTTTAATTTCCTTTGATACATCGACATTTTTGAAAAGATCAAACCTCATGTTTCAATCTTTGAGCTAAAACACATGTGTCAAACTCAAGGCCCGGGGGCCAAATCAGGCCCGCCGTAGCTTTTTATGTGGCCCTCCACAGACTAGACTAAACACTAAGTGTGATTAAATATTATATTATCAATCATATCAATGCTGTTTTTATCTGTTTACTGCCAATTTATATCAATCAATCCCTCCAGTTTCTTGAGAATTTAGTTGATGTATGATTATAGTCCATGATTTACACAGCGAGTAAATAAACAGTCACATATATATTAGTCCCTGAAGGGACTGAAAAGATCTTCAATAATATTATGTAATTTTAAGAATTCATTGACATATTAACAGTTTGTGAACAGGTTTTATCAACACATTCTGGCACAACCGGCCCTTTAAGAGCCTTCATGATCTTGATTTGGCCCAAAACAAAAATGAGTTTGACACACCTGGGCTAAAACAATTCTGCTTTTTTTTTTTTTCCTCATTATATCCCTTTAAAAGTATCAAATTAAGAATCCCTGTGACGCAATTACATGATGAAGTAAAGGCTGCCCTGTTTCGTTATTAATTTAATAAAAATGTTGGACAGAGGCTGTGGTGTGAAAGGAAAGAGGTCCAAACACCTGGATCTCTATACCAGCCCCCGTGAAAAAATTACAAATCAAAAATCAACCACAAACACACCCTAACTCATATTGCAAATCTCATTCACCAACAACACTCTCTTATTAATACTGATCACCAAAATGTTGTTTTTTCTTTCCAAAAAAAAAAAAAGACATGTTGAAGTTAAAGTGCCCAGTCAAGTCAGCTGATCCCTGACAAGCAAGCTGCAGTCTGGTGCATCAACTTAAGTAGATTAACCTGTTTTCTTCTGAGTGCCTTTAAATGCCTCACGGCGGGGGGGATTCAGAGGTTAAAAATAAAACTGACTATTGTCGCTGAAAAATCCGTGGATCTGTTGCGCGTATCCAAAATGGTTGTGTCCAGAAATACATTTCCATTTCATTCCGCACATCTCAGAAAATTCTATGAAACGCTCCGCCCCAACTTGTCCGCTTTTTTTTTTTCGCCCGGGTTTTTGAACTTTTTGCCCAGTCGGGTCGGGACCGTCCTTTAGAACAAGTGGGGAAAAGTTCGCCATGGAGCTGTTCCTCATTTCTACCATTTTAGCGGGCGCCGTCATCGCGCCCTTCGCGCTGAGAATCCTTTTCCCCTATTTATGGAAGGATCTCCGGTACGTCGGCGTCCTGGTGCGGGTTTTGGTCCGCTACGCAGCGAACCGAAGGCGGAGACCTCCGTCCTACGTGCTGGAGCGCTTCTTGGAGCAAGCCGCCGCGCTACCCGACAAGCCCTTCGTCGCGTTCGGGGACGAGACGCACACGTACGCGGACGCGGACCGGGAGAGCAACAGGATCGCCAACGCGCTCCGGGCGCAGCGCGGGTACGAGGCTGGAGCCACCGCCGCGCTCCTCATGGGGAACGAGCCCAGGTTTTTGTTTACTTGGCTGGCTCTGGCCAAGCTCGGCTCTCCCGTCGCCCTGCTGAACTACAACATCCGGAGCAAGTCTCTGCTGCACTGCTTCAACTGCTGCAAGGCCAAGGTGCTGGTTGCAGCCGCAGGTAAGGAGGGCTGCTGGAGGAAGTGGCTTTGAAAATGAAAGTTGCGATCAAGTTAAAAAAGGAAGAAAGAAAGAAAGAGAAAAAGGAAGAAGTCGCACCAACCATGATAGTTATTCGTGTGCCCCCCCATCCCACCCAAAAAATTGCATTAATGTGACAAGATGTCACATATAGTTTCAGAAAAACTTTAATAGTTTAACAGTTAGTGTTATAGAGACGGCCTCAACTGGCCCTTTGAGGAGGTTCATGATCTTGACCTGTTCCTTTCTTTTCTTTTCTGTTGTTGTGAAATTGTTGTGGTTTTGGATCTGCACACGAGTCCTTTGACTTGTGTGTTTTTTCAGTGTTTTGTACGTTCAGTACTTGTGGGGATCCGTAAAGTAAAAAAAAACAAAAAAAACAAAAACTACATCAAAATTCTCACTTGCAATCTGCTAAAAATGTGCTAAACACAAACACAACTTTCGCTGGAGAAATCATCAAACCATGTTATTCATCGTTTTGGAGCCGAGTGTTTGAGCTGTTCTTCACCTTAGATGTGAGGTTGCAATAAATCGCAATTTTTCTCAAAGCATTTTCATTTTTACGTTTTCATTTTATTACCTTTGTAATAAAATGAAAGATTTCATAACAAACAATGCAATTTATTTATTTTTTTTTTAACCATGTTTATTCATTCACCGGGGAGAGAAATCTTGTACTACTAAATAATTGTCTTTAACTAAAATTGCATCATGTTTTCACCTAATGAAACCAAGAAGTCATTGACTAATAATCGTAAGCTACCAGAGGCTCTGAGTTATTAATAATTTTGGTATGAAACAATTAAATAAAGCTATTTTAGGTATTTCTTTCAATAAATTTGTAGACTGTTGCAGCTGGAAACTAATATTTGTACCTAAAGAACGTTCAAATAAATGTTTAGTAATTAGTCTGTGCCTTCTTTGATGAATACTAATGCAAATGTATTCTTCTTTTTATTGTTATTTTTTGCAGAGCTGAAAGAGGCAGTGGAGGATGTGCTGCCCTCCCTGATGGAGCAGGGTGTCACGGTCCTCCTCTTGGTCAAATCCTGCGACACTCCAGGAATCGTGAGCTTCTCTGATAAAGTGGAAGAAGCCGCGGACACACCGCTACCTCGATCCATCAGATCACACGTCACATTTAAAAGTCCCGCCGTCTATATCTACACCTCTGGCACGACCGGTATTTCTGCACTTTTTTCAATGAATTGTGGTAATCTGTTCCTACAAGGCATGGAGTGAATCCTTTGGTTTTCAAACAGCTTTTATGTGTGAGTTGCTGCATTTCAGGTCTTCCTAAGGCAGCTTTGGTTGATCAGAATCGCCTCCTATCAGCTCTGGCTATTATATCTGCATACGGTGTGAAATCCAAGGATGTCATGTACGTCAACCTGCCGCTCTACCACACAGCAGGGTTTCTCGTTGGATTTCTTGGCTGCATTGAAGCAGGTGGGAACACAAAAACGGTATTAAAGAGTGCTACGCTCCATGATAAAATAGATTGGTCATGTGGGATTTGGTTCACTCATGTGACGGTCAGTGATGGAGTGCAGGACGTTTATTTGAATCAATGGAAGCAGTGTGGACACTTTTACACTGCATCTAAATTGCAGGAAAATAAATATATGAGATGTTGATAAATTTGAATAAAACTGCCCAAACTTCCTCTGTTGACAATCCGAATTCAAACACAGAGTTAGTCATTTTAAAACCTTTGAAACAGCTTTTAAGCTTTCGACAAGTATACTAAGAAAAAAACATTCTCAGAAATTGATGGTTTTTGTCTTTTTTTCTGTTTTTGCTCTGCAGACTTGTTTCTACTTTTCACAAATAAGTTTTAAAAAACTTTTTTTTAGCCCATCCACCATAATTTTTTTTGTCTTTTTATTAACCTGTACGCTCGATGCCGGAAATATACGGACCTGGGCCCAGGCTGAGCTGAAGCCATTTTTGGTGCCCTATCCACTAAGGAGAAATTCTTCTGCTAATGCAAAATGCATTATTGTAGCAGATAGTCCTTTCCATCAGCAGGTATGAACTGAAGCATGGAACCACAGCTAAATCATAAATTTTAAATACTTCACTGTTGTTTGTGTCCATAAAAATCCCAAAAATATCAAAGCAACTCACCTAATTTGGACCTATGAGTTCTAAAGTGCAATGTTTGCTAAACACACATTCAGTAAAAAGAAACACAAATATTTGGGCCCGGCTGCTGGCCCTGTTTAGCCTTTCTGACGTGTGGCCCAGCGCACGCTGACCTGGCAGCTTGGGACACAGATTGATGGTTCTGGCTTTCACAATCTTCAAAATATTATATAAAAAAATCTACCCATTCAATTTGCAAATAAAGGCATTTACCCAATCCTAAGAGTCATATCAGGAATTCCTTTGCAATTTGTGCAATGTCTTAAACTTGTGCAGTTAAGCCAGGTAAGCCTGTTACACAAAGATGATCTTTTTCACATGTGATGTAAAGCTATAGTTGAATAAACCAGGATATAATCACTCAACAGCCTCAATAAACAATCAGGTTTGTGGTTCTTTATGACCAAAGCAATTCTAGATCTTCTAAAATCTTCTTTAAGCTCCAGTGTTTGCTATAAATCTGCAAACTGCAGATGGATTCTGTTTCTTTGCACACTGCACAGAACCTGATTATCCTCCTCCTATTCAGGCCCAGTGAAAGAGTCTTTTGTCATAAGGAGCCAATAATCTGTACTGATCCTTCTCTGGCTGCGCTTTCCATAAATAGGCAAAAGGTTACACAGAGAGTGCTTGTGTGTGTGCAGGCATTGTGTGTGATTGAGGAAGTTTGGTGCTCTGCAGAATTATCACAGATTTGTTGTCTGATGTGTTTATTTATTTGCCACAAGGTTTAAAACTATTAATTCTTGCTACTATTCAATATTTGAGTAAGAAATTGTAAGATGCTTCAACTTACTGAAGTATTAAGACCTTTTTTCACTTTTACAGCTGCACTCCTCGGTGTCTTATTAGGATTTTTTGCGATAGAATGCATTGTGGTAAAATAAAAGAATGCAATCGAATATAATATATGATCTAATATGTGTAGCGTTGCATGTTTAGGGCTGTAACGAATCTTCGAGTGATTCGAGAACCTCGAGTATTACAATTCCTCGATCTGTGGACGCAAAACCTTCAAATGGCTGTGCAAAGTGATAGTTCATCTACTAAATTAATGAAAGAGGAATATTTAAACTAAAAACTGGAGTGCACAGCGCTTTTTTATTTTTATTTTCATTATTAAGTTGAATATAATATCAGATTTTTCAAAAGCACAGCTCTTGTTGTTACAGGTGAATTTTCTAAGCAGCATGAAAGCATTTGTTCGGGGATGCACATTTTAGGTGAATGAACTTTTTATTTATCAGGTTGTAATATTTGTGTTCTGTGATGTTTTATTTTGAAGGGTCAACTCTAGTTCTGAAAAGGAAGTTTTCTGCCTCTCAGTTCTGGGACGACTGCAGAAAATACAATGTGACTGTCATTCAGTATATCGGAGAAGTGATGCGCTACCTCTGCTGCACACCAAAGGTAAAATTGAAATGATAGCATTAAGATTTACAATACAGTCCAAGGTAAACAATTGCTGATTTGCATACTGTGTCCGAGGAGCCGGACTTCCTTTAAAGCAGGAAGCGTGGGTCATTTTCATTTTGGGCCAAATCAAACGTCTGAATGTTCTTAAAGGGCCATTTGTGCCAGAAAGTATTGATAAAAATTGTTCAAATATCAATACACCTGTTTGCTTCAGCGTTCAGGAAGCTGAAATTTAAATGATATTGAACATTTCTTCACACTGGTCAGCCCATCCAGGATTTTCTATCACTGATTTAGAAATATTTGTAAGATTTTTTGTAATTTTTAATTTTTTTTACAATACATGCAACAATGTATGACGTTAAATTTGACTTTTTATTCTTCACTGCACGGACTATAGCTTGACACCAACTAATCCTGAGGCAGCAGTCACTTAAACCCAATGTTTTTGGCCAATTTTAAGAAAAATGTCAGTAAAATCAGAAAGAAACTTGGCAATCTGTTGATTATGTGTGAATTTTGCAGATTTGTGAAAAACTGGAAGGACTTATTCTTGTAAGGGCCACATACAAAGCTTTGGCGGGCCAGATTTTAAGTTTGACACGTGCTTTAAAGGGATACGAGGCAGGATTTCTTCAGGCTTTCTGGAGATTTTTAAAGTGTTTAATGTTTGTTTTCCACTTAGTTTGAGTTTAGTACCTGACCAGGTTCAGGACATTATTTTTGCTTCCTGGGCTGAATGACTCATAGCATGAAAAGGCTCCTAACCAAGTCTTGTGTTGACATTTGACAAACATCTTAGTAAAAAAAAAACATTTTAATTTGAATCAGAGATGCAACCCTCAGGCTTTTATTGGCTGATTCTAGTTTCTGGCTTTAGATGCTGGGGCAGGATAATAATTTCTCAAGAATTTAACTTGTGGATCCCAAGTCAGAGCAAATAAAAAAAAAAAAAATTGGCTGATTGATTGGTGCATAACCACTCAATTTCTGGGCTATTTTCTTCCAAAGTCCACTTGCAGTAACATTTTTTTTTCTGAAATTAGTTTTCACTGAAACTCTTTGTTGAACTCAAATGCAACAATTCCTTTTTCATTTTGACCAAACCTTTCATTTTTAATGGTTTTAACAGTCACTTACTGGTGCAGCTGCAACAAAACAACAACAAGATTACCCAGGAACTTTTGGCAGGATATTTTAGACACTCCACCCATCTTGGCAACCATAATTACTGTAAAAAAAAATTAATAAATCAGGCAAAGACAGCTGCAGAGGCAGAGTGTCTGCAACAAGTCGCGACAGAGGCAGGCCTTGTCAGAGGGAACTTTCCAAATCTATACATTCCCAACGCAGAGCACAGCTTGCTCTCCAAAATAGAAATCATAAAATCTTCACTATCGTGTTCCAGTCTTCACCCACTTCATCTGCCTCGTTCGAGGCAGCATGAAAATAAGACCTATTTTAAAAAAAATATATACATTTATCTATTTAAATAACAGAACTGACATCATCGTAGTTACATGTCACAAACGCTTATTTGCATTTGGTAGTACTGGATACATAGTTTCTGCGTGTAATGCCATTCAGAGCATCTTGTTACATCACATGGAGCTCGGTGTCAGTTTACGGCGCGCACGAGTCGCAGGAGTCACCAGATTTCTTTATCTGGTCATCTCTCGGAATAGATGCTGGCCTTTACTTTGGAAGACATATCAAGTTGCAAAGTTACAGTTCAAGTCGATGGTCATTCTATTTGAGCCACATGGGGCAAAGGTCGGGGAATGCGCATATTTTCACTTGTTTCAATTAGTTTTGATTCTTGCATTCGAAGAGTAAGAACATGTCCAAAGATGGTATCGATTTTAGCTAAAGTTGATCATTTCAATTTGCAAAAATCTTTCCTGCAGTTTTGCAGAAAAGTGAGCCCGTGTTTGATTCTGTCTGAAAACGGAGCTGATAGACCCACAGCTTCTGTTTTCCTGTGGCAGTCACGCTCCCATGCAGCGTCAGGAAGCGTAGAAAAGCTTCCAAGTTCCAGATCCAGATCAGTGTGAGGAAAACAATCAAACCGAGTATTAAAAAGGTTTTCCAGACTTTTTTTTTAATATTGTCAATTTTCAAAAGTAACACAATCAAAGAATTTCAAATAATCCTTAATAAATGCAGACATGGACTGGCTTTACTCATTAAATGCACATGTAATGGAAAAAGGTTGCAGTTTGCAATGTTTTGGATTTTTCTCATCTTCAAGTTGTGGTTTAACTGGATACAAACCACAACTATAGATAGATTAAAATGCTAAACCACACTAAAATCGACTCTTTTCATTTTTAAAAATAAAAGTGACTGCAATCAATATCAGTTTATTATTTTAACCATAAGCACAGCATTTAGGCAATGCTTGTATATGTTTGAAACACAAGAGAAGCTTCACCATGTTGATGAAACTTATTAAATCCAGTGTAAAAAGGTCAATTCTTCAGGGAAACTGCAACTAAATTGTCTGACAAGCAAAAAAAAAAAATCTGATGTCAGCCTGAAACAAATATTTCAATAAAATCTTGTTGAGATGGAGATAATAAATTTCACTTCTTACTTTAGTTGTGTAGATCACTCATTATCTGGACTCTATGTTTGCTGTGACTCCAACCAAACATTTGAGTGATGTATTATTAATTTGAAGTCATGTTGTTATCACAACATTTGCCGGCGTTATTGTGCATCAAACATTTTCCTAATGTAGCGCAGCTTTCAGGCAAAGGAAAAAAAAAAGATTTGTATTAGAGTTAATTTGTGTTAGTTCAGATGCTAAAAAAACTGTAAAATAGTTTAGAAATCAAAAGCCTGTTTCAACATTCTGCTGTTTTGTGTTTGTCAAACCTGCAGATAAAATGACTATTTCAGTGGTTCTAGGTGAATATTTCATAAAAATGGCAACAGAGACTAAATACTCGGTGCCTGTAAACTGGTGTTGCATTTACATTTCACAAACTGCTTAATGTTTCCTTTTTCATTTTGCATGAATCTGTAGAGGGACAATGACAAAGACCATAAAGTAAGACTGGCCATCGGCAACGGAGTCCGAGCAGAAGTCTGGAAAGAGTTCCTGAGTCGCTTTGGAAACATCCAGATTTTTGAGTTTTATGCCTCCACAGAGGGAAATATAGGATTCCTCAACTACACTGAGAAAATAGGAGCAGTTGGACGAGTTCACTTTTTGCACAAGGTAAGGATGAGAGTATGCAGAGCATACCTGAACTGTGCACACGAGCATAAAGCCACGTTTGAAGTGTTAAGTCCATCAAACACAGTTCTTTACTAACTTGGTTTGACCTTGTTTACCCAGTTGAACATGGGGGTGGGGTGGATAAAGGTTTATAAAGGCGGCGCATTAAAAGCAATTGTTTTAACGGGGCACTAATTTCAATACTCTTTGCAGAGATTGTTTCCCTACACACTTGTGAAGTACGACACAGAGCGCGACGAACCGGTGCGAGATGCTAACGGTCTCTGCATTGAGACCTCGAAAGGTCAAGAATAATTACAGGCATTTGCTTTTTTAAATTTTTTTAATTTTTTTGGTCTTTTCATTCTGAACTTGTTTTTTTTTCCCCAGGTAATACAGGACTGCTGGTGTCGAAGATTACAGACCTCACACCTTTTGTCGGATACGCTCAAAACGAAGAGCAGACAGAGAGGAAAAAGCTGCGCAACGTCCTCAAAAAAGGAGACCTGTACTTCAACACCGGTGACCTAATGAGGATCGATAAAGACAATTTCATTTACTTTCAGGATCGTGTCGGGGACACCTTCAGGTACTGCCCTCCTCCTCACAGTGGATTTGTCCTCATTTAGAGGAAATAGCAGAGAGGACACGCTTTTCTTTTAATTCTGCTTATTTTTGGGGGGGTTGGGGGGGACACATTTGTGAATGAACCAGAATTTTTTTTTACAGAAATTGTTAATCAACTTCTGTCAATGTCAAAACCAGAAAAAAAATCAATGAATAAAAAGACTTCAACTGACTGTAAGTTATTTTGAGGACATAGGTGGAAAGGTGAGAACGTTGCGACAACTGAGGTCTCCGACATCCTTTCGATGAGCAACTGTCTGCAAGAGGCCAATGTTTATGGAGTCCAAGTGCCAGGTAACACTCACTCAGCAAATATCGTTTGGCATAATTTACTTCCAGCTGAACTTTGTTTGAACTTATGTTGTTTTATTGTCATTCAGGGCACGAGGGGCGCGTGGGAATGGCAGCTGCCACGCTGAAGAACGGTGCCCGGTTTGATGGGAGTCGACTTTACGACCACGTTGTTAGCTACCTGCCCTCATACGCACGGCCCCGCTTTATAAGGCTGCAGGTAATTCAGTGGAAACGAGCTTCATCTTGCCTGGATGTCAAGGAGGACGCAAGGGCAAACACACGGGCTTTGTTCTGCTGCGAACGCCTGGCTGTGTTCAGTCCCAGTGACGTGTGCGCGCTCTTTTCTCCCGTTCCAGAGTTCAGTGGAAGTCACGACTACTTTCAAGCAGATGAAAGTGAAGCTGGTGAATCAGGGGTTCGATCCGGAGAACATCCAGGAGCCTCTTTACATCCTCGACGACAGAGCGAAAAGCTACGTACCACTGATGGCTGAGACTTACCGCTCCATCCTGTCCGGAAGCGTCAAGCTGTAACCAGCTCCACTGGCCGTGTGAGAGGCTGTCATAGCGTCTGATTTATTTTATTTTTTTAATAATTTCCAGCTCAGGGAAGCAAATGTTATTTTAAATATTCTTATGTGTATGTTTTTTTTTAAACATACACATAGTCAGTGTATTATTTCGAAAAGAACAATCACAAGGTAATCATAAAACTACATTGTTGTAAATAGCCTAATAACTGCTTACCATGCTGTATTAACTACTTACAATGTTTTTTTTTCAACTCAGTGTCATATCTGTGTTTAGATTTATCTTTTCAGAGACAGAATGTGGTGAATCCTGTTACACCTATAACACAGCATGGACAGTATTTTACAATTTCTTAAAAAATGTGACCTTTTTTCATAAACATTGATTTTACATGCCTTCAAAGGCTCAGTTGAAGTAATAATTTGTAAGCTATAAAAACATATAGATAGCATCCATGTTTGAAAGTGATGTTATCGACTAATGTCTGTGAAAATAAGCCAAACTGCGGAAACCTAAAGTTACTGTTACAGTAAATTGTGCAGGTTTTCAGTATTTTTGCCCTTCAGGAGCTCAACGTTACGAGTCCAGATGTCAGAAGAGAAGGAGAACACAAGGTGGCGCCATGCTTTGACTTTTCTCTTACTGCTGACGTTTTTTTTTTTTTTTTAATGGCGAAAGAGACCAAGGAATATTTTAAAAGCGTTTAGTTGACTGACAATAAAGCCTGACAAAAACTAAATCTAATCAAACCTTTATTTGATTTGAACTTCTGAAAATATTCCTTCACAATCAGAGTCTGAAAATATATGTTGAAAGAAAGTGAAGTGATGTTTGTTTTTAAAAAAATATATTTTTACTTGGACTTTTAATTTAAACCGTGGTAATGAAGATATTTTGCTTAGCAATTTGTATCACTTCCTACTTTTATATCATGTGTTATTAATATAATGTGCACTGCAGAAACAGTATTTTGGGGATGTGTACAAACATTTCTGGTAGAGAAATTTAGACAAGATGTAAATAAAATATTTAAATGCTTTTCAAAGAAGTAATGGAAGAGATTTGCATATTTCTCTGTAGTGACTGTAATGTTGTTGAAGAGTCTTATTGATCAGGTAGTTATTAATTTTATTCATGAAGGGTTTATTCACACAAATGTCTGCTTTTGGTGTTTCTAAAGGCAAACAGGTCTAAATAATTACCAGAAACCCAAAACAGTGGAGTCCAGTTCCATATTTGGGGTGTGAGAACAAAAGCCTCGGACTTTGTCCTGGAAAGAAACGGGAGATAAAATCGAAACTTCTGTCTTGTCTAAGAACATAATCAGAACCGTGAAAGGTTTTAGAGAGTCAGGCTACCGGTTTATAAAAGCAGGTCTCTCGGGCAAAATGTTAGTAAAGTCCAGCATTTATTTTAAGCGATCAGGACTTGACTTGAAGTCCTAAGCTGTAAATCATCATGTGATAACACAAGCGAAACGACAATGCATAATTTTCCTGAGTGCCACACCCTACCATTTAAACCAACTGGACTCATTTCATTGGAGCAAATCATTCCTCTTTTCTTCTGGTTGCACACGTTTCTGGATGAAAAAGTTAAAAGAAAAGAAACCTCTGAGTTTCTTTCATTGAGTGTACTTTAGGACAGCACAGCTTTTTGGTCAAACGTTGGGAAAATTCAAAGAAATTGGCTCATTCTGCAGAAGCAAATTGTAGACATCAACAAATTAATTTTGTAGATTAATTTCCAGAAGCGCGAAACAAACGTGCTCATCCGTTCTTTAGGCGTGAGAGTGTGTGGAAAGGAGATATTTTCTGTATTTCGGAGCTGTGCCAATGTTTTCGAGCGAAATGTGAGGACCAAATCCAGAATGAAAGCGGAAGACAAGTCCTGTATCGATGTGGGGCTGAAACAGCAACTCGGGTTGGTATTTTAAAACTAACTCAGGATGTTTGCAAATGCTTCCAGATGCACAGTGTAACTTCAGGCAATGACAATGTTTTGGAGTAGCCCTCAAAAAGCCCTGATCTGTGTGAGAATTTGAGCTCAGAAATGTGTGAAAGCATTAAAATATGTAATAAAAACGTCAACAAAACCACTGTTGTTACTCAGGGATTTAGCAGGTAGGAGCTATGTTTGTTAATGACATCTGATCTAAAGCAGTAATAAGATTGGTCTGATTTATCACACAACGCAGACCGATGCTTTAAAACCACACTGAATTGGTTACCATGTGATGATTTCTATGTTAAATATCTAATAAAACTGATGACTGATCTCAATCAGTGATAATAACTATAAATGGGAAACATGCACATCATCCCACTGGGTACTTTTCACCTCCAGACTTCAACAAACCCCCTTTTTTGTTTGTTTGTTCATTGTTATGTTTTAAATAATGACATTTAAACCCAAATGATTGTGCTGAACCCGTGGAACATAGGACCCTGGGAACACATACTTTCCCTTTCAGCAGTGGTTTTTGTAAATGAAAAACTTATGTGGACCCTTTTTTTCTTATACAACCAGAAGAGGGAGAAGTTGGGCAAAGTTCAGGAGGCGTAAACGAGTCGGATCTTTTCCCTGCAGTGGTTGAGGCTCTCTGAACCCTCAGGACCGAGTCCGCACTCCGGAGCACAATGATCGCACACATCCTGTTTGCCGTTCTGACAATTCTGCCATTGTTCGTTTATCTGCGAAATCCATATTTTCTGGGAGACCTGAGGTACGCGGTCACTGCAATTCGCATCGGCCTGCGAATGCGCAAAATCAAGAGGAACTTTTCCAGCATGCTGGACTGCTTCTTGGACCGAGCGAAGCAGCATCCACAAAAGACGTTCCTGATCTTTGAGGGCAGCTCCTACACGTACAGCCAGGCCGACAGGGAGAGCAACAAGGTCGCCAGGGCTCTGGCGACGCACGCCCGGCTGAAGGAGGGGGACGCGGCCGCGCTGTTCCTGGGCAACGAGCCGCAGTTTGTGTGGCTCTGGCTGGGTCTGGCCAAGCTGGGCTGCGTGGCGTCGCTCCTCAACTCCAACATCAGGTCCAAGTCTCTGGTGCACTGCTTCTCCTGCTGCGAAGCCAAGGTCCTCATCGCAGGGGCCGGTAAGCTGGGGCCACTTTTCAGAGGGTAGAATTTTGTGTGTGGGTGTTTTTTTTTCCCCCGAAACCCTTTTACTGTCACGTGTCTTGCTCAGAAATACAATGGGATGCATAGTTTAACTGCGTTGTTCAACCAAATATGCAATGGCAATAAACACGATTCAAACCAGAATATGAATCTGTTATCATAAAGAGACATAGGGGTTGCAGAGAGGTAATTTCCCCCATTTTTTTTCAGAAGTTGAAAAATGAACCAATAACATCCAAACTGAGCACTTTCTACAGTTTAGGGGTGAACTATTGGCAGTGCAAGCAGATAAAACTAGACACTGTACAGCACTATGTGTGCCACTCTGAAAAGTGCTATTAAATAGGTATAAATGTCACGTCTCTAGTGAAATGTCCTGTTGGCTCTGCCCCGCCCCCTTTGTGTCACAGACAATAAATCAAATAACTTTACACTAAACTACACCTGCAGTATTTGGATTGATTTGTAACTTTCTTCATATTTGCACAGACCTCCGATGCCACTTTTGCTTCTCTTTCTCTCAGACTTGCGAGAAGCCGTAGTAGAGGTCCTGCCAGCTCTGAGGGAGCAGGGCATCCGGGTGTTCATCCTCAGCGACCACAGTGACGTAGAAGGCATCGAAAGCCTCTCCGATAAGCTGGAGGAGACCTGTGACGAGCCTCTGTCTCCGCAGCTGAGGGCGAACATCAACCTCAAAACTCCTGCCCTCTACATCTACACGTCGGGGACCACGGGTAATCAGCCGTCCTCCTCTGACCTTGACCCGCTCTCACTGGCTGTGGCCTTGAACTGCACATAAAAAGGCTTTTAATGGCAATGTTATCTTTTTAGGACTTCCCAAGGCAGCTATCGTTAACCACGAGAGGGTATGGATGTCATCTTTTCTCCAGGCCATGGTTGGTGTGCACGCCAGCGATGTGCTCTATTTGTACCTGCCTCTCTACCACACCTCTGGTTTTCTGATGGGACTCTGCGGAGCCATAGAGCGAGGTAATCCACGAGAGAGTCTGTGAGTGAACCATGAGTAGCTAGAGCGATGGCGAGTGTTAGGAGGAATGTGGAGAGGTGGAAATGTGGAAAAGAAAGTTAATTATCTTAAGTCAATGGCTTAAAAATATGACAATGTCCAGTAGCTATTTAGTCATTGACTGTCCGCTGCTTTGTGTCAGTGATGGTTATGAAAGGTTAAACCTCAAGTAACGCGCAATCTGGTTCTGGTTTCCAGTGTTTGTGTTTGAAAGACTCAAAGCTCAGTTTGCAGACTTGTAGACTGTAGACTACTGTATGCAGTCAGCCAGCCCCGTGTCTCATTTTCTGCTGCTATCTGTGCGCCTTCCTTTTTCAGGCATCACTGTGGTTTTGAGACGGAAGTTCTCGGTTTCCAGCTTCTGGAGTGACTGCAGAAAGCACAACGTGACCGTCGTTCAGTACATAGGAGAGATCATGCGTTACCTGTGCAACACGCCAAAGGTAAACATGAGTTTGACGTCATATGATCCCAAAAGACCTTTATCAATTCTGCTGCTTTTGGAGCACATTTTGATCAAGCAGCAGATCCAACCTTCTTTAAAAAGTTTAGTGGTTGCTTAAAAATCCAAGAACTTGGATAATTTAATCGTCTCTCCAACAGGGAAGAAGACTGACTCTCTTTTAACAGGAAGAAACCTGTTAAAAGATCATGACGGTTATGCACCGAATAACATTATGTTAAAGATATTTGCCATTTCTCAAATTAAATGCTTCAGTCAATCATGTGAATTTGCATGCGAGATAACCTAAAAAAATAAAGAAAAGGTTATATTTTCCTCTTAGAATATCATGACAATGTGATTAACCCCCTTTTTAGGAAAGGAGGTTGTCACTGGGATTTTAGCTAAACCCAGGTCTGATTATAGGAAGACTCATTAAATAAAATAAAAATGAAAAATTAAACCTGTCTGACATGAAAGAGGCTAAAAACATTCAAAAAGCTACACAGTTTCTCAATGGCAAGAACAGACAAGAAACAAAGCTGAGTCACCAGCAGTTGTTAGGTTTGATACTTTAGTATTAAATTTATTTGTGTCTTTTTCACCGGATGGTTTGGACGTTTCGTTTTCCCTTAATAAATGAGATCAGAATATAAAAACCTCTAGCTCTCCAGCAAGTTAGCTCAACTTTAACCATTTACTCATGTTTGTGTGAAATTAAGATTTGTTTGATAGGCTGAAAACATTTAAGCTACATTTAAAAACCTGTGGAAATATAAAAGGAGCTGGTCCACACATACAGGAGCGCCGTGTTAAGAGTGCCGTGTGGCTGCGGTCCCAGCGGAAGGGGCTTGTTTACACTGATATATTGGGAGGGATGTGAAAAGCAGGGAGAGTTTATGACTGTAACAGCCTGGTGTGAGAAGCCTGTCCTCAGCCTGGTGGAGCCAGCCTGTGGGCACATTGTGACAGAGACCGGGAGGCCAGACAGGGGCGGGTTGTGTTGTTTATGAGGTCGGCTGCTTTCCTGTTGATTCCACGCTCTGTTTTCTCTTTTTCTTTTCCTTACAGTGTAGCAATGCAGCTATAGCCGGGACGGATTCAATACGGATGTAGAAACCTGGCTGATAATTTCTTAGCCTTTGAGCCATTAGTTGTTGATATGTGAGAGTTTTGTTTTTTATGTTTAATTATTAGAATGCTTCTTTTTCTCAATGTTTTTCTCTGCCAATTTACACATTCGAAATAAAGATTTGCTTTCATATGTTACAACCAGTAACATAATCAATCAATCAGCCAATCAACCAATCCCATTTATTCTGTCATAATTGTGGTCCATATAAAACAAGAAACAGACAGACATATAAACTGAGGGCCCAGCGATTCCTGAGTTTTGATCAGGATTGGTCAAAGTGTTCACAGTCTGTCAACCTTCACATACATCTGTACATAATGTTTCAAAGCACAGCAGCACAAGTTGGTACATTGACACTCACAAACATCTGACTCCATCGCTGCATCCTCAGGCCCTCACCGTAAGAGGCCTGACATTTATGCATGCTGCTTTTCCTGTACGCATAAGGATTGAAGAGCCATATTGAAGAAACACAAACATCTTCTTAAAGTTCCAGGAAAAAAGCAGAAATAAGCTTTTTAAACCGAGCAGCACTCAATAGCTAAGTAGCAAATGCACAACTTTTCATTAGTGACTTGCGAACCAAATCCTGCATGCCAAAAGTGTAAGAACAAAAATAAAATCCACATTTTCTTCTCTATTCAAAACATGCATTTGATTTCTAATCAAGCCAGTTTATCTAAATAATCTGAGTTGAATTACTATATCCACTTAAAAAAGCTATTAAAATTCCAGATGCTATGTTTACAATACTGCATTCTAGTTCACCTGCAGCACCAATTTCTCATTTTAATTTGTCCAACAAATGGTGATGCATTTTATAAGCCACTAAAATGACGACACCTGACTGTGCTCTTTTATCAGTGTGCAGCGTTGCTCGTACAGGCGTTTTATTTGTGTCTGACCTCTCCTTCACCCTCCCCTCAGAAAGACAATGACAAGGATCATAAAGTGAGACTGGCTCTGGGGAACGGGATAAGGTCGGACACCTGGGTCGACTTCCTGCAGCGGTTTGGGAGCGTTCGCATCTGCGAATGCTATGGAGCGACAGAGTCCAATGTTGGCTTTGTCAACTACGTTGGAAAAGTTGGAGCCATCGGCAGAGAGCATTTTCTCTACAAGGTGAGAATCGTAATTCGCATAACTTATCTTCACAGGATACATCATTACGTACATTCAAATTGCTCTCAAATGATTGATTATTTTTTCATTCATCGTAATCTCCCGACTCCTTTTCAGATGTCATCTCCATACGCCCTTATAAGGTATGACACAGAAAAAGAGGAGCCAGTCAGAAACTCCAGAGGATTTTGCATTGAAGTTCCTAAAGGTGAGTTTGTTCAGATCCAAGCCATAACATCCTTCCTTGTCTTCTTTCAAAACTTACCGTGTTTTTTTTTTTCCCTCTAATATAAAGGTGAAACTGGTCTGCTGGTAGGGAAGATAGGAGAGAAAACCCCTTTCTATGGCTATGCCAAGAACAAACAGCAGACGGAGAAGAAGAAGCTGCGAGACGTCTTTGTGCAGGGAGACCTCTACTTTAACAGCGGTGACCTTTTAATGATAGACGAGGAGGGATTTGTCTACTTTCAGGACCGCATTGGAGACACTTTCAGGTCAGTGGCTCAACAAAATGGAAAAATCTATACAGATGGACACTTGGAGAAGACAATGAGCCTCTGAGGACAGAATGAAAGTTGGTTAACTGAGAGCATTTACCACCAAACCAGTTGCCCCTTTTGGTGAAATCATATTTAAAGTTCTTGTAACATATTGTTTGTATCATAACTTCAATCAGGACATATAGATGTGTAATTCTAATGATCTTAATACAAAAATCTCTGACGTATATCTTGTGTTAGTTTTTTGTTGTGCTTGTGTATCAAGACTTCTTGTCTGCAGCTTGTAGGCGAGGTTTAAAATATTTTGCCTCCTAGCCAGACTTATAGTAGACAGGCTGAAAATGCCACAATGGACACATAAGGTCATCATTCGTCATTATTTTTCCAGATCTGAAGACGATTAATGCACAAAAAAGTCTAATGTAAAAGTCAGCTGGTATAAATATTTGTCAGCCAGCTTTCTCTTAAAATACTACTATTTTCAGAGGCCTGAGTTGTCTAAGGTAGAATATATTGACATTGAAATCGGAAGTTTTTTCTACGTGAGACATTAGAAATTTAAATATTTGACTTTTTGCTTTATTGATTACTCTCCAGGTGTAACAGTTTTTACAATATTGTTTGTTTTTTAATTATTATTCTTCTACCAACCTGCAGCTAACCTTTCCATGTGCTCTGTTTGTTGTCGTCTTGTGCAGGTGGAAAGGAGAAAACGTGGCAACCACAGAGGTGGCTGATCATTTACTGACAGCGGATTTTATTGAGGAGGCTAATGTTTACGGTGTGAAGGTTCCAGGTAACTTTTACGTCATTGCTACCCGTTTCACAACTTTGTAAATAGAAATATAGATTTCTGTTTCTAACTGGGTATGGATATATATAAATTTATATATATATATATATATTTTTATCATTGTGGCACATCAGGTAGAAAGTAATGAAAAAATTGAATACGACTTCTGAGGATAACCTTTTCTACCATTGTTGGAAAAGTTGTTCTCAAGTTAAAGATTTATGCTTTAATAAAGTTGATTTTTGACATTGACTGGGACTGATTAGGGCACGAAGGAAGGATTGGAATGGCGGCGCTGAAGCTGAAGGAAAACATGGACTTTGATGGCACCGCCATATATCAGCATGTCAAAAGCTACCTGCCCAGCTACGCCAGGCCACGTTTCTTACGGATCCAGGTAACCCAATGCGGAGAGGAAGATGCAAAACGTTTGTAAAATACACTTACAAATTCTCATAGTGACAACAATTGTTCCCGGGACAGGATGCTGTAGCGGTGACTGGGACATTCAAGCATCTGAAGGCGAAACTGGCTGCGCAGGGTTTCGACCCCGCCGTCATCCAAGACCCGCTGTTCTTCCTGGAGGACGGTAAAGGCTACGTACCCATGACCCAGGAGATTCTCACCGCCATCACAGAGGGAACGCTTAAGCTCTGAACGAGTCGATCGATGTATCTGATTTTATACGTTTTAAGTAATACAGGCTGCAGAGTAACGCAAAATGACCAATACATTGAGTGTGTTTACAAAGGCTGAAAGGGAAAATATTTCATAGATTAAAGTTGTTCTTTTTATATGATTCAAACGAAAATAAAACATTTTTTAAAATAAATCTAATTCATATTTCATTCATAATTTTGTATTATTTGTTTCCCCCAATTTGCAATGGATATCTGAAAACAAAGGGTTCAAACAAAC
Organism: Poeciliopsis prolifica; assembly: GCF_027474105.1. NCBI lineage: Eukaryota > Metazoa > Chordata > Actinopteri > Cyprinodontiformes > Poeciliidae > Poeciliopsis > Poeciliopsis prolifica. Next base: position 4,601,788 of record NW_026562396.1, read on the forward strand.
TTCCAGCAGAACCAGGCTAACTATGAGCATCCATTTTCAGCAACAGAGTGTTGAGAGGACAGGGGGGGAACACTGAAGCCCTGAGCCAGGAGTTTATTTATATACAGGAAAATGAAGAAAAAAAAACACATAGCAGTTCCTCCCTAAATTATTCTGTCGAGGAAAAGCTGGACACAAAATCACAGAGCCGGGAGAAGTTTTTGTGTTTAAAAAAAAAGTAAAAGGTACATTCAGTTCATAGCAGCAATCGCCCAACCACAGCTTAGTAAAAAAATAAATAAATAAAAAAATTGCCATACAACATAACAGAACTGCAAAACCAGGGTTACCGTCTATGGTAATAAAAATGAGAATATGTATATTTACTTATTGGTTGTGTAATGACTGGCTAAACTCAGATGAACTAAGTCAGAAATACTTTCTATTGTCTAAAGAAAGAAATAGAGTACTCTCTAACAACTGAGAGTCAGAAATACTTTCTATTGTCTAAAGAAAGAAATAGAGTACTCTCTAACAACTGAGAGTCAGAAATACTTTCTATTGTCTAAAGAAAGAAATAGAGTACTGTCTAACAACTGAGAAATGAAAAAAGATTCATGCTTACAGTTAACGCTGGTGACGACTCGGTGCATAAGAAAACCAAAGTGAAACACAGAAACGATGACCGGGGTGTACTTTTATTGGGAATAAAAACATAGAAGACACAAAGTGTACAAAAATGTGTTTTTGTTTGACATTATTGAAGGTTGTGAGCAGACTGAATTGCTGTTCAGTGATTTGAGAGTTATTGAGGCTCAGCACCGTTGGTACTTTCCAGTGGAGAGGTAGAAGGCGTGTTTGCAGCAGGAGAAGAGAGCATGCAGTTCACCCTCCTGCAGCTGGAGGAGAGGGGCTTTTGACCTGCGTGCGCGACCTTCAGAGGGCAGTTTACCGGGTGTCTACTGCACTGGGCCCACTGGTTGCAGAAACTGGGAACACTGTAGAACTTTGTGAGCTTTTTCAGGACCTGTTTCCCCGGAAGACTTGAAGGCATCTGGGCGAGTGTCGACACAGGGCCGGATTTTGTGGCTGACGGCACGGGGAGGCCGTGTGCTCCATCCTTCAGACCGGGTGTCGTTTCACAGTCGAAGCTAAACAGCGCCCAGTAGGGCAGGGGCTCGCTGCTGCAGCTGAGGGAGCGCATCGGCCGTCTGGGTCGATTCCAAGCTTTGTCGATCCACAGATCTATCTGGGCTTTCTCTAGCTGGGTGACCACATCTTCCTTTTCGTCAGCCATGGCGTCCAAGTGGGGATCTGGATTCTCTTCTTTCCCTGCCGCCTTTTGCTCTCCGGGTCTCAGCTGGTCGGCTTTGTTGAAGCCATGCTTCTCAGTGAGCAGAGTGTTAGCAGTTTTAGAAATATAGGCCCAGTCCTTGAGGATGTCATCCGCCGTGGTGAACTGTGACGTCACTGTGAAGCGAATGATGCGTTTCGTGTGGATTTCTGCCGGGATGAGGTACATGGTGCCAGAACGGGTCAGTCTCCTCAGCAGCTCCTGGGTCAAAGCGTTTCCTGCCTGGGATGAAGATAAATAAAAAAAACCAGCATATGTGACTAAAATAGTTGAAGAGCTAAATCTATTTCAAACCTTTCTTGCTAAGCAGTATTGCTTGACCCTTTCACCAAGGTGTGATTGGGATGTTCATGCATCTCAGCAGTAATTGACCGAAGGTAATGTTGCCTCAGACAAAAAGACAAAGCTTCTTTTTGCACATCTGTATAGTTTCGTGTCATGTTTGCGTACTTTCAGACAGAAAACCACCAAGCCAAGATGTCTCTCAGCGGGAACCTCAAAATTTGGGTCACTCCTTATGTGAGACTCCAAGAGTTTTGCCATCTCAATGCCCTGAAACAGAAAATAAATATGTTCCTGAAGTGGATAAATGCACATTCATTTCGTACAATATGAGATATTTGTTCTATAATTGTTCACAATTGAAGAGCGTAAAGTCACTTGCATGTCTGACATGAGCCTGGAGGTTTTTCAGCCCAAAGGAGCGCATGACGAACCAAAGCTTCAGAGATCGGAAGCGCCGGCTGAGGGGAATTTGCCAGTGCTGGACATCAGGAGGAAAAGAAGCGTTACGAGACGAAGAAGCCGCTGAAGGTTTGATTTTGTGAAAAACACAATGACTGGTACCATAAAGTCTGTGGCCGCCCGCGAGTTTTCATGTCTGAGGTAGACGGGATCCACACTGAAGGTCTGCTGGAGTTTATGTTTGTTCTTTACCCTACAACAAGGCAGTCGAGTCCATCATCTTCACTCAACACACCTGATTGATTTTTATTTTGCCCCCTTTGAAATGTAAAATGCTAATTTGATTCTGAGGGCGAGGTGATGTCCTGACTCACCAGAAAGCTGTGCAGTCAAAGTGAACCATCATCCACTTAGAAGGGTTGAAAACAAAAGACTGTGCGAACTCAATGCCCTCCAGGGACCAGCGTAGCTCTGGACAGAAGTAGGCTGAGCCGGCATAGGCAGCATCGACATGAAGCCAGAGTCCCTCTTCTTCACCTGTGTTCAAAGATATTATGCAAAAGCACAAATTTTGTCTCGTAGATGATACATTTCGAAGTGAAGCTCGGAGACTCACAGATTGGTCCCAGTTCGGAGAGCTTGTCGAATGCACACACTCCTGTCGTTCCTAGAGTTGAACACAGCTGAACAGGAGAGAAATCAGATCACAGAGAGCTGTGTCAGGAAATGTTACTGCAGTTAATTTACCTAATTATAACAATATATTCCTGTCTATTTGTGTCTCTTGTATTCTTTAGAAATGTGCTTTTCTTGGTGATGGGGGCTTCCAATCCCTCTCTAGGTTTTGATCTTTTATATTTTAAGAGGTGAAATGTCCTATTTCTTAAAAATTATCCATTTTTTTTTTCTTAGTGTTTTGGGCAAATGATCCAAAGCAGAGCTTGCTTTGGATATAACTAATCAAACACATATAAAGTTATTAACACAGCACTCCAATACAATTTACAGTTGCTAAATAAATCGTGTTATTTATTTACTGGGTTGTGGTTTCACATTTCAAAGAAGCCATGAACATTCAAGAAGAGATTAATACAAACAATGAATTCCCTGATTAAAACACTGGCAAATTAACATTTTATGACTTTTCTTGACTGCACTTGATTGTGCTCAATGCAGAATAATCAACATGCTTAAAATTGTTTTGAGTTCTTTCAGTAGAAAAGTCTACACTTTGTAGTTATTTAGTGCTCTAAATATGCTAAAAACATAAGACACCAGTGACTTTTCCTCACCAAAACTCACCGGAGCATCAACAAAACGTATGAACTATACCATGAAAGGAACGAGGCCCCGTCTCCTGTCCTCTTGAATGGCTTGCTTCAGAGTTTCTCCTCTCAGAGACAGCTTCTCGTCTGCGGGAAGAAACCTGATCTTCACCAGAGCGATCAGACCTGCCTTCTCGACTGACGAATGGGCCTGCAAGAGCAGCCACAAAACAAGTCTGGGTTTGTTGCAACGAATCGATGATGGTGCAGTCGCTGACAGAAAGGAGGCAACATGGACCTGGTCTGAAGCGTAGGCCACCAGTGTCGAGTTGAGAACAGAGTCGTCCACTTCCTGGTCCAGCTCGGCCTTCAGCTGCAGGATTTTGTCCTTTCGAGCCGCCAGAAGAGCAACTAGTGTCCCCTCGCTGACGGTGCTCTAAGAGTTGTTTGATCGAATAGGAGGGGGGGGGATCATGAGGATCAGACAAATGCAGAAGATCCAAAAAGAAAAATGCAGTTGCAAACCTGCAGCAGACCTCCACCCATGCTGTCAGGATGATGATGGAGGAAGAAAAAGGGAAGCCCCAGCGCTTTGCACAACCAGTCCATCACATTCATTTCCAGCTCTGTGCAGGCTGGGCTGGAGGCCTGTGTTGACAGAAAGTCAGAATCAGAATTACGTAAGACACACAGCCTCCACTTTTGGGGGTTGTGTGTCGTGCTGCGCTCTTACCCAACTGAATCCCACACAATTGATGGCGTCGGCTAACATGTCCCCCAACATGGAGGGCCATGAGGTCAGACTGGGGTAATAGGCGTGCATGTGAGGGCTTTGCCAGTGAACCATCTGGACAAAAACAGAAGAAAACACTCAAACTGCTGAATTAAGTGTATAATCTTTTTTAAATTTTTGTTTTTTAACATTTGTTAAGATGATGGGCAGTGACGGAAATTTCACCCCAGGCATGATGATTTTCTCGACGTCGTTGAAGATGTCCTCCCAGTCCTCCGGTTCGGTCGGCGCAGCTTCAGGAAGCAGCTCCCTCATGTAGCCGGGCTTCACATCTGGGATGACTCTCCTCTCCCTGATAGAGCTCAGGTACTTGGTGATGTAGTCCACCAGCTCCTTACCTGCACAGTAACATGCACTGAAATCACACTGATGTCCCCAGCTGTATTTTTTTAATTACATTTTTTCTTTTTTCTTTTTGTACAAATTTCCAGCTGACTTTGCGTGTTTATTTATCATGAAACGGAGTAAATGCAGTAAAAGAGAGCCTGAGGTTACCTCTGCGATTGTATTCCTCAACTTGCATTTTTGGAGAAGAGTCCTCTCTTTAACTGAGCAGAGCTACGACTGGATGCAGAGATGAGTTGTGTACTCGGCATTAGGGATCACAGGACTATATAGACGTCCTTGTGAGGAACACGCCCTGAGTAAGTGACGCAACTGAACCATCAAACAAATGCTTTTGTTATTCTAGACATCCCAGATTTCTACCTTTGCTTGTGCCTTTGCTCTGTGAGCATTGAAGCATTTGTGTGTGCTACTTTGAAAATGTAAGCTCACGCAAAAATATTTGGCACATAAAAAGAAAAAGTATCTCTGCAATAAAATATATATATTTCTTTCACTTGGAAAACATTTGTCTTCACAAAGTTTTTCTCTATTACCGTTTATTTTTTCTCCAAGAAACAAAATGTCTCTAATGCTGAGACTCCATTGACTCACAGTGAGAAGCATCATTCATAAATGGACACAGAAGAAGGGCAGACATTCCAGGACCACCAACAACTCACCTAGAAAAATCACAAAGGATCCCGAACAAAATCTGAAACTCATTTGAGGCCTCCTTTGACCCAATTGGGTTCAAAGTTTGAACACAACTAGAGTATGGGTGTGTTAGATTTCCAAGTTTAAAACCACTTTCCCGCTAAAGTATTTTCATGGCTCCCACAACTTTTTTGAAAACAATTTTTGCACAGTTGTCTGACACAAAACTGACAAAAGATTTCATAAAATGCAATTCGGACAGGCGTCAAAGTGTGACGGTTAATTTTATTCCAAAACAGAAGAAAAGAAAATGGTTATAGTACAGTAGTACTCACGTTTTCACATCTTGCCTAAATGCTATTCCAAAACATTGTTTCGGCGTCCATGAGGACCGATGAATGTACAAACCAGACAAAAGTGAGACGCAGGTGACATTATGCAAAATAAATGAACAAAGAACAAACAATGAATTGTTCAAAGATGACCAGAGCAAAACCACCGCATGTCGCAACTTATGGATGGCTTTTAAACAGCATGACAAAAGCTGCAGCATCACCTGGACTGTTCACACACCGGGCCGTTTCCAGGGCTTTGTGCTCGACATGTGATACCACTTACATGATCTCACTGGTGTTTAATCAGGGAGCTCATTCAGTTTCAAGCAAACAGTACTTTGGGAAAAAAAAAACACTCAGAAAAAATATTTGAGGCATTGAATCCTACATCTTCATTCATCAGGACAGAATCTGCTGGTCTGATAAACACACAACATTATCAGAAACCTTTTTTATACAGAAGCTTTTTCTCTCCGTCATCTGAAAGCATTGGGATTGTTCTTTTGTTTTGCATTTTAGAGTAACGCTATATTTCTTTCTTAGCTTATCTCATTGAAAGCTTTTCATTTGAAAGAAATTAATTGCCAATTCATCACACATGAACATAGATGAAGTTTGAGCTCAAACTTCATTACAGAAATAAAAAAAATAACATCTCTGTAACAGATATGCTTTTTTACCGCACTGCCTCGCCGCTGCTTGCCCATTAATATTCAAACAACTGCTACATGAAATCGAAAACACTGCGACTATTGTGCCTTTACCCTTTTGTTGCTCATGTCTGAGAGCCTGATGAAAGCAGGATGAATTATAATGGCACAATCCAGGAGGGACTGCTACTTGCTGACATCAAAGACAAAGTGCTTTACGTTTGGTCCTACTTTCATTGTTTTATTCAAATAAGCTGATAAAAAAAAACAATTGACATCTGCCTTTATTACAAAGAAAATGTCCATGATTCAGAAGACATAAAATATCATTATTTACATTTTTGAGTCAACTTTAGTGGAAATTAAGACGAAATGTAAAAGAAAACAGGAACTGGTCATTACTTGAATGCAATGCAGAATTAAAATTTAAACAAAATACATTTACACAACACTGCAGATGCTCAAAACACATTGTAAGCCAAATGATCCAAATGTACTTCAAGAAAAATAACCACCTGAAATTATTAATGTCAGAAAAACTTAAATTGAAACATGAACAGACTAATGAAATATAAATTGAGGACAAATTCTTAAGGGGTCGTTTTGTTGAAGCTACATAAATTCCAATAAGTTTCTAAATGCAATAATGTTGATTTGTTTGATCTGTCTGGATGTCAATTCAAACAGATTAGACAGAGCTTTAAATAACATCTCATTTTCAAGGAATTTCTGAATGAAATTAAAAATTGTACATTATTTAATTAATAGGGTTTTGCCTTGTAGCTCATGAATATGTGGGCAAGAAAAAAAAAACACCAACTACTGTTAGCTAAAACGCTTATTTTAAGGTTTAATCCTACTGTTCAAAGGCTTAAAAATCAATTGGATTGTAATATTTTGGTATGCTTTTCCTTTTGTAAATGGCTACACAGATATGCAGCTGGAAAAACTGTCTAAACATAATAGTATTGTTAAAAAAAATGTGTTTCAAACTACAAAGGGAAAGAATTTCACTACAAAGTGGGAAGAAAATAAGTTAAAATAAATTAAAATGCAAATTAACAGTTAACTGCTCCAGCTGCATCATCGGTATTAAAATGTAGGGTTTAAAGGACAAAGTGCAAATGTCTGTGAGGCTTGTTTGTTCTATAGGGTAAACCTTGACCACACAGTATCTGTGTATTATTATTATTATTATTATTTTTATTTATTTTTTTTTAACGCTCCAGTCCAGTTGGTGGCAGTACTGAGCTACTAAGCTGATTATAAACAATAACAGCCTAATGCTAAGAAGAAGAAGAAAGACAAGGAGGAAGCGGAACAAGAGATCAGAAATCAGCTGTCAAAAAAGTAGCTTAAATGTAATCAGCAGGTCGGAGAAAAGGTAATTTGTGTTGGAACAAATTTTAGTGAACAGCTCTTGCTGCATATTTTATTGTTTAAAAAAAAAGCAAGCGGAAAAACCTGTAGGCGTCGCGTTGAATTCAGTTGTAGCTGTGAATGTCAGAGCAGTGATAGTTGTGTAGTGCGCTATTCCACAACGCAACATGCTAACGCAGCTAGGCAGCTAACTAGAAAGACAACAACAAGTTCACATTTTATTACCGAATCGGTTCATCTATGAATAAATGGGTTGGTGTATACACTTTACAGCGCAAGCCCTCTTTAGTACTCCGTCGGCTTAGGTTTGGCTATTTTATTAGAAGAAGTCGTCTTAGCTAACGTTAGCGAAAACAACTTAATGTTGTTGTCCACAGCTAATTGCAGCTAGCTAACATGATGATAGTAAAAGTAACATTTACGGTTGTTAAAAATGACACTACATGGAAACCAAGTTGAATATATTTCGCCTGAATTGTGTTTTATCGTAATGACATTTTTTACGTAAGCACTTTTTTTTAAATCTTCACACGAATACTGGTTTTTGTGTCCCTTTAATTTAGCTTCTAACGTGTTTAGAGATGTCCAGAGGTTGTGTGAGACACTGACTGGTCATCAGCTTGTGAGCTCTGAACTCATCGCCGACCAAGATGCCTGCAGTCTCCACAGGGGCCAAGGAGTTGTATTTATCCACATCTCTTGGCGACCTCAACAAAAAAGCTGAAATTAAGCCAGACAAAACGAGCACCAGAAGGTAATAATGTTCACATTCATTAACCCACTGTGAAAAAAGAAATGCCTTTTTACTTGCCTTTTTTTTTTTTTTGTCTGATGTCTCTTGTTTTTAACTCTACCCAATAGATTCTCTACAGGCTTTAGGTCAGGCAATTTGCTGTTAGTCAAACAGGCAAAGTAATGCCATTATCATTAAACGGAAATGGTTCTTGTAGCAGTGTGGGCAGGTGCCAAGGGGAATGAAATCAGCATCTCCATAAAGTTTGCGAGCTGAGGGAAGCAGGAAGTGCTCTGAAATTTCCAGGCTGAATTTGGAGCCGATAGAACCTGCTGGTGGACCAACAGCAGCAGATGACACGGCTCTCTGATCATCACTGGCTAGCTTCACACTTAGCTTACATTCTGTGCCTCTTCACTCTTCTTTCAGATTCTGAGACTGTGATTTCAGAATGAAAGGCAAAATGTTACTTTCATTAAAAAGATTAGAACCACTAAGAAACAGTTCATTCTTCTTTCTGCATATATTCAAACTGAGGCGCTTCAGTTCTCAGATTTCCCATTTCAGGAATGGCATGAAGAACGCAACAGTCATAGCTTACGTTTTGTATTCGTCTGTGTTTGATGATTCTTGAGATTCTGTCTGCAGTGGCAGCTCAAGACCTGAGTGGGCTTTGCTACACAGTGTGGTTTCTTCTTCTGTGCAGCTTTTTCTGCCACAGTTATTGCTTTGCGCTCACCTTTGTTTATATACTTGGATAGCTCATTTTTTGAAGTAGGCTGCTTTGGCAATGCTGTTTTGTGACTAATCTGTTTTTTGATATCAGACAGTCAAGTCTGTAGTCTTCTCATGATTGTTTTGGCCATAACACAAAATTTCTGTATGAAAAAATTATTTTTTTAATTATATGAAATCAGAATAATGGATATCACCTTGTAAAACAAATCTCTATATTTTACTATTTTGTATCTTTTTATTCAACTTGTAAAATATCTATAAGTTAAATCAGTTTCACCTCTGAAATTGAGTTAATGAAGTAACTGAATTACTGAAATAAATGAACTTTTTGATGTTTTATTTTAATATGATTTACCTGTAAGGAGGGAGTTTTATAAAAATGAAATAAAGGGTCTCTTTCTTCTTTTCTCTGCTGCAGCTATGTTCAGAGTGCCTGCAAACTGTTCAAGGCGGCAGAGGAGTGTCGTCTTGACAGGGATGAGGAGAAAGCTTATGTGCTGTACATGAAGTACTTGACGGTTTATGACATCATAAAGAAAAGGCCAGATTTCAAGCAGCAACCGGTATGACGACTTTGATTTGAAGTGACTAGTTTAATAGTGTTATCTCGATTAAAACTTTTTTTTTTGTTCTGTTTTGAATTGTTTAGGATTATTACATGACTATGCTTGGAGCAAATAGCTTTAAGAAAGCCATTGAAGAAGCTGAGAAGCTGTCTGAAAGCCTTAAACTCAGGTTAGAGGCTGTTCTCATCTTAGATCACACATGGTCTGGTCATGCTTTAAGATTGCACGTAAGGAGTTATATGTTTTTACATCAAATTAATCTTATGTTTCACTTAGGTATGAGGAAGTTGAGGTGCGGAGAAAGCTTGAGGAGAAGGAGCGATTAGAGGAGAAGAAGAAAAAGGAGGAAGTAACGGAGAAAGATGGTCGAAATTCTCCAAAAGCCTCAACAATAAACAAGAAGGACAGCAAAAAGGTGAACAAATCAACTACTCAGCATTTTGCATCAGAAAGTGGAACCTGAATACAAAAATGTTTAAACTCCTGTTATTATACTATTGAGAGAATTGATTTTGTGTGTGTGTGTGTGTGTGTGTGTGTAAGGTGAAAGGAGAGCAGAACGAACTGAAAAGTGTCATCACTAAAGGTAAATTACACAAAAGACAAATCACAAAGTGATTGCTGTAAAATGTTGCTGCTTGTTCTTGACGTTTCATGCTGATTGAGCTTCGCTGGGTTTTGAAAAAGTTTGCACGGCCTCATTAAATATGGTTTGTTTTACATTTTAGCTGCACAGCCAGCAGGTGGCATCACAGCTGAGAAACTTTTTAACATGATGAAGGATCAGACCATATCAGTACTGGTGATGGACGCTCGCAGCCACAGAGACTACGAGGAGTCTCACATTCAGGTCCCGGCTCAGACCTGCATCAGTGTGCCGGAGGAGGCCGTCAGCCCAGGGTGAGAGACGACACTTCACTGTATTTGTTCAAGCCCCAAAAGAGTTATATTGGAGGAAAGAAAGACGGGTCCAATTCATAAATGTACAATAAAATAATTTTACATAGAAGAAATCGATTTATATTTTCTGTATGTCTCAGTTCAGTGTGGCATCTCAATCTGTTTGGTGCAACTTTTCAGAATCACTGTGACACTGATTGAGGCGAAGTTGCCTGACGCGTCTAAAGATCACTGGAGAAGGCGAGGAGTTGTTGACTATGTTGTTCTGCTCGACTGGTTTAGTTCTGCATCTGACCTTAAATTAGGGACAACCTTGATGAGTCTAAAAGACGCCATTTTTAAGGTAATTGTGTGTATTTCCTCCGCGTTATGTCCAAATGAGGAGATTATTTTTATAGTGGCACCAATGTTTTTCAAACACTTTTTCACAGTGGGACAGCCTAACAATTATGCGTAGTGAACCACTGGTGCTGGAGGGGGGCTATGAGAACTGGCTGCTGTTTTATCCAATGTATACGACCAACGCTAAAGTCCGACCGCCGAGGCAAACCATCACCAACAGCCTACCACAGCGTGAGTATCACCAGCCCTGCATTTACAGAAACAACTAAACTTCAGTATTGATTCTGACAACATTCATTCAATGATCGTTTTTACAAAATCTGGGTTGTGTTGTCAAAATTAAACCTGACCGGCGTTGCATCTGAAGACAAAAACTGGGTCAGAGGAATTGAGTGCTTTCGTCATGAGCTAGGGTTCATGGAGATCAACATCCGTTCAAAGAGGTGGTGAGCGTCATGTTTGGAAATCTGTGTTCTCGTTTTTGGACGTCCTTATTTGAGATAACAGGCAGTAAAAATAGATAACGTCAGAATGAATCATGGTAGTTTGGCCTTGGAACATCGCCTGGCTGTTTTTGCTCGTCCCCCTTTTTATTTTCATATCAGCAATCGCTGAGTTTAAGTACATGTGCTTATGGTTGAGATTTACTGCTGAATCCATAAACACAATTTCAGGTCTTAAATCAGAGTGACTGTCCCACACAGCTGGATTAATGACATGGCTATCTCCTTGGCTTGATATTAACTTCATAATGAACCATTCACTTGGCTCAGATTATGTTTTGAACGATAGGGAGATAAAACCATGCAGCAAGATCAAAGTATCAACTGATTGAGATCTTTAAGTGTAGACAAACACAGTTTGTTGTTTAAAGCAGCATAAACAAAGAAAACTTTTCTTATCAGGACATCTGTTTGCAGGGATACAAAAATAAATGTATGTAGGTAGTTAAAATACCTACACAATGAGTAACAAAATAGAAAGTTAAAGGATCAAGCATCTACTGCAGGGGTGTCAAACTCCAGTCCTCCAGGGCCGGTGTCCTGCAACTTTTAGATGTGTCTCTGCACCTGAACAGGATAATTAGGTCATAAGGCTCTGAAGAACCTTATCTACACAAGGAGGAAGTAATTAAGGAAGCCATTTCATTCCAGTGTTTTGTAGCTGTGGCACTTATAAAACCTACAGTCCTTGAGGACTGGAGTTTGGCACCTGAGACTTTTACAGTGATGTATTAACGAGGCATAGAGTCTCCAGCAGAGACTAGTCATACATTATAGGCCATAGTTATTTAAGCCCAATGAGTTATTAGTATCGCCATGCTTATGTTTATTATATGCCATGTTTTAAGCAGTGAATTTTAGCTACCCGTCTTTGGAGGAACCGAAGCCTCCGACTCCAACTCCACCTGAGCGAGAGATTTCAGCTGAACCTCAGGAACCAGCAGCTCCTGCTCTGGTGAACGGCGTCTCACCCGCTGAGCCGCCAGCATCCAAAACCTCTGTAGTTGCCGACAGATTGCCAGATACCGTTGACCTCCCGATTACAGTACATGCTAATTCTGGTTTGGACCTGAGTAAGAAGGATCCTGCAGTCAGCCAGTCGCCTACAACAGCCAGAGTTTTCCCCCAGGTAATTCATCCATCCTGGAAACGTACATTTTGATTAAGTGTTCATTCAACTGTTGCTCATCAGATGTTTTCTTCTTCACGTTTCAGTTTGACAGAACCAAGAAACCATTCGTAACGTTGTCCGATCAAACCAAGAGCGACCAGAACCGGTCTGCGCTAGATTCAACCCAGAACGGCCCCATCATCCCTGACCGCTCAGCTAAACCTCCGCTCAGCTCCAGCGGCTCTCTGTCCAAAGACGAGCAACAACAGATACACTCGGAGGCGGTGGCCGTGATGGAGAAGGCCAAACAGGAGCAGGAAAAACGCAACCAGGAGCGCCGCTTGGAAGAGGAGCGACAGGAGAAGGAACAGAAGGAGCGGGAGGAAAGTGAAAAGAGGAAGAAGGAGGAAGAGGAGAAAAGACATCAGGAGAAGAAGAGACTCGAAAGGCAGACGGCAGAGGAAGAGGAAGACAAAGAGAAGAAAGTGTGGGACGACAGAGAGCGGAGGGGGAAAGAACAAAACCCGGACACGCCTTCGAAGAGCATGTCTCTGGATTCTCCTGCTCCCAACCATATTGTGAGTGAAATCAAGGTGAGACATTTTTGCTTTGATTTATTTTCAAGGGCAAAGCTGGAGAAACAGAATGACTTTTTACATTTCGGATTTTATTACGGTGGTGGAAGCTACCTGGTAACCCACATTGATGTTTGTTTGGTTCACAGAGGGAGCCTCTGACGAGAGCGAGGAGTGAGGAGATGGGTAGGAGTGTGCCAGGCCTCCCAGTCGGCTGGATGAAGGTGTCACTTTAAATCTTGTCAATTAAAATTTCCATTTATTTGACCACAAGTGCTGCCTATTTCAACTCAAAAACTTTCTTCCCTCCTGTTTCTTGTTAGTTTTTGGACACAGTGACTGGGACCTACAGATATTACCACTCCCCTACGAACCGCGTCCACCTTTACCCTCCTGAGGTCACCGTCCCTCAGACCCCACCGTCCACCCCGCCGACCGCCAAACCTCGGTCCCAGAAGCGCCGAGCCCGACACGAGCCACGAGCGAGAGCGGGAACAGTCCAAGCTGAAACGCTCCTACTCTTCTCCGGACATTAGCCAGGAAGTGAACGAGGAGGCGCAGAAAAAGACGACCGCTCCAACCGCTGCTGCAGTCATACCCACCATCAACAGAGAAACCAAGTAAGGAACACTTTTGTTACCTAGTTTTTCTCTGTTTGGTATTTCTTAGAGCTAAATTGATCTGTGATAGATTTCTTAAGTAATTTTTCATTGTTCAGTTTAATATGCATATACTTTTCATTTAGTCTCTTTTTTTTGAGCCTTTTGTTTTTTGCCTCTGTGGAACAAATACACTATTGTACACATCAGAGTGAGAACCTGTTTCATGAGGAAGCATCATGCAAATCTTGTTTAGTTGGAACTCCTATATTTACATCCTCTTGTGTTTAACTTGGCTTTAAATAAACTTAAACTTAAGAGTTTGTAACGTCATTGTCGCTGTAAGGGGTTAAATTATCTATGAAGATTTACCCATTATCAGGTAGGTAGAAGTACTGCTTCCTTTTTTCTGTTGAATAAGGTTTTGTGCTACTGCAAAACAAATATTCAGTCATTTAATACATTTTGAAGGAGTCAAAGTGACATTTATGGCCCTGTAGCTCAAAAAGGACATTGAATGCATCACTTTAAATTGGGCTCAATTTACTTTAGAATTATTAATAAAAATTGGAACGCAAGTATACTTTGAAATAAAGCTGATTATATGACATAAAAGCACTTTGGGGCTTCATGGAACAGCAACACCATTGATTATACTCTAGTAAATGATGTGAAGTAAAATAATAATAAAAAAAAACCTGGGAATTGATGTAGTAGGTGTGCTACAATAGTCTGTTGGACAAAAATCCCAATGTTTTTAATTAGCTTTTCCTGCGTCTTTGTCTGCCCTCTGTTAAACTGGCCATTCTTTCTCTCCCAGACCTCCCAGTGTAAAGGTTTACTCTAAAGTAGAGAGCGCGCGACCGTCTGCGGCGAAGCTTCGCAACTTGAATCCCTCCTTCGGAGGCTTGGGCGCATCACTGACTGGCCTTCGAAACCTAGGAAACACCTGCTACATGAACTCCATCCTGCAGTGTCTCTGCAACACTCCTCGCATGGCCGACTACTTCAATAACAACTTTTACCTTGAAGACATCAACAGGTGAGGTCCTCATCAGGCGGAACCCGGCGATTCAGTGTGAAACGGTCTGACTACGTCTCCGTTAACTCTGTCTGCCAGGTCCAACATTCTTGGCCATAAAGGGGAGGTTGCAGAGGAGTTTGGAGTGATAATGAAAGCGCTGTGGGCCGGTCTGTACAAGTGCATCAGTCCGCGGGACTTCAAGAGCACCATAGGAAAGATCAACGATCAGTTTGCAGGCTATGACCAGCAGGACTCCCAGGAGCTGCTCCTGTTCCTGATGGACGGCCTGCATGAAGACCTCAACAAGGTGGGACACACACTTTCATTTAAAACCAGCATCGAGCTTCCTGTTTATTAAAAAGATGAACATTCATGGCAGGATGTGCTCTCTCTGAGTTTTTGTTTCAAAAATATCCATTTAAATCAGGGCTGAAACAATTAGTCGGATTAATCTTGATTAATGGATGATTGAAAGAATCAACTAATTTAGAAATGAACCGTTAATTGGAGGATCCGGACTAAAAAATATGCCTCTTCCTGAAAAGCCACTGAGCAGTAATTAAGCCAAAACTGTACAAAACATAAATGCATTCTGCTTTTATGATGAAAAATCTTATTTGTTTTGCCCAGAATTTCCCAAATTCTGTAAAATTTTCCAATTGAGCATCTTTTGGCCTCCAGGTACTAATTGATTAATAAAAAAATAGTCAGCAGTTCAGCTCCACACTGAATTTACAAGTAAAGCAGAAAGGATTTTTGTAAGTATTTTAGTATTTATTTAGCTGGAGATTCATCCTTTGCTACGCTGTTATATTTTAGGGAATTAATGTTTTTCTTAGAAAAGGGAATTGAATTCTTATTTTTATGTTTTATATATATTTTTAATATTGTATAGAATAAGCATAGGTGGTTGAAGAAGATGCCATTTTTAAAATTCGATTAACCGTCTGAATAATTGCTTTAATAAAATAATCGTTTGCTGCAGCCATAATTTAAATCATGACTTACCTTCTTCTACACCTGTATGCTTTTTGCTAATGTGTCTGTAAACAGTTAAAAGCAGCATAAGTCAATTACCATTTCCTTTCTTTCTTCCTTTCTTTCTTTCTGTTTTTTTTTTTTTATTTTCATTAATTTATTTTTCACCGGGTATCATTTTGATGGAAATTTAGAGAGTAAGTAAAGCTGTGTGTTTCTGGTCCTCCTGCAGGAGTGTGAATGTGCCGTGTCTACATCCGTCCAGTCCGATGCCCTTTCAGAACCTCTGTGCATGTGGACCCAAAACATGCTCATTGCCTGCATCTGATTGTTTTTTTGTTTTTTTTTACCAGCTTCATGTGCATTCGAATAAAGAAAAAGGTTTAGATAAAATTCTGAGATAGCAAACAAAAGTTCTTCAGTTTCATTCCTAAATCTGTTGCGGGTTGTTCACAAAGCCAGTTTTTAATCAGATCTGTTCATTAGAAGCTCAGTGTAGTGCTGTGAATCCTGACAGTAGGTCGGTTCGTCTGCTTTGATTTGGAAGATAATGTACCGAAAACTTTGGATCAGTCAGGAAAGTGCATCTGTCATAACCCAATCTCCGTTCCATCGCATTCCTCTTGTGTGATGTCCAGACCATCTGCCATCAGGTTGGCCCGCTTCAGGGTCCATTTGACTCTTTTTGAGATTCTAAATAGTTCAACAATTTTTGATGACATTCGTAACCTGAACCTCCTTGGAAAAGTACCAATATTCATTCAACTGCATCATGTTTTTGCTGCGTAGCAGCCAGAAACTTCAGTGTGTTTTATTGTAGCTTTGCGATAAATCAACACAAAATGGTGTGTACTGTAGGATTAATGTCCTAGAGTCCTGAGATGAGTGTTTACTAATTAGGTAAATAAATTATTTCATTTACAGAAAAAAAAAAGTTAAGTTATAAATTTTCCTTATTATTCAGTTTCTTTGTGTTAATTATTCCTATGAAATCAGAATAAAATAAACTGAAGTTTGTGGCTATGCAACAAAATGTAAAAAGTTAAAGGGGTGTGATTACTTTTGCGGGGCACTGAATATTTTCCTGCCCTTTCATGGTTGGATTGATCTCGTTGACACTCCCTGACCAAAATGTAAACTACACATTTACATTTTCCTCAAACTACCACTTATATAATTACAAGTTAAATTGATCGCATGTGAATATACCTAGGGGTTTTTTTTTTTTTCAGTTAGGATTATGGCATGCTGGCTAAATGGAGCAGTTTCACTAAGCTTGCCTTCATTCATTTCCCAGCAGATGTTGGATTGTTGATGTTCATTAGCAGTGAAGGAATCCTAAAAGTCCTAAATCATGTTGTGGCTCGTTTATCTGTGAAAATGATCTCATGTCCCCTTAATCAATCTTTCGACGTTTAACTCAATAGATTCACTCATTTTCATCTCATAAGATGTTTCAACACTCACTTATTTGAGAAATCAACACTTTGCAGCACAAACACAACAACTTGTTTGTTTAATTAGATGTGATGGTTCTTTATTTTGGGCCTGGCAGTGTATATTATATACAAACAGGAAGTTCTTTGGGTCTTTTCTGACGGCTTTAGATGAACCCTGAAGGCATGCGTTACTAACCCGACATGTAGCGGTTTGCTGTGTGCCACTAAGTTTTGCTTTCTTGCCTCTCTGTTGTCAGGCCGACAACAGGAAGCGGTACAAGGAGGAGGAAAACGACCACCTGGATGACCAGAATGCGGCCAACGTGGCCTGGAACAAGCACAAGTTGCTGAACGAGTCCATCATCGTGGCGCTGTTCCAGGGTCAGTTCAAGTCCACGGTCCAGTGTCTGACCTGCCATCGCAAATCGCGCACCTTTGAGACCTTCATGTACCTGTCACTGCCTCTGGCCTCCACCAGCAAGTGCTCCCTGCAGGTCAGTCACGACATGTTTTCTCTCCAACTACTGCAAAGTGTTTGTTTTATTTTGTCTTCTTCGGTTTGATCAAATTAGCTAAGTTCTCCATTTATATCTCACAGTAAAAACATGACTTGTCCCTAAACTTTTTCATCTGAGCTCCCAGATTCTCTGAGTCAGTTTGCATTTTGGCTTTAATTTTCTTCCCAGGAAGTCATTTTTTGAAGAGTTTAGATTTAAGATTATGCGCGCCTCAAAGCTCACTGGTATTTCAATCGTCATTCACATTAACATAAAACTTCAGTTCAGTCTGAAGAATCAGAGCCGGCCCAAGGCATAAGCAAACTAAGCAGCCGCTTAGGGCCCCGGGGCCCCTTTATTAGCAGAAATAGAGGGCCCCAAAACCAAATTTGGCTTAGTGGAGGCTTGGGCTGGAACCTCAGATCATTCTGCTGCCACCTGGTGGACATTTATGTACCAAACACAACTTTTTAGCACAAGAGCCTGTATTTAGTTTCATTTAACTCACATCCCACCAGAAGGTTTGGGTCTGGATGCTTTTCTTTTGGACCAGAAATTAGCTCCAGTGGTTTAAGCTAGAGAATACAATAAGTTAAATGTAAAGGAAATCCTCCTGGCAACTGGACTTTATTTCATTTATTATTATTGATGGCAGGTGAGACAAAGAGACTAAAGTACAAATGCCAGTTCAAGAGTGTATACAAGTGTGCAATTAGTTTAATCGAGCTTTGCTTTCATGTTTTTTTCTCTATTCTCTATTGTGATATGTTGAAAACTCTTTAAAATATTTTTTTTTGTTTTGCTCTTTGCTTTACAAAAAACCTGGTATGTTAGCCTGGGTTTTCCAAACCAGAATTTACAGTCAAGTTAAATTAAATGTGATATTTGAGTATTTTTCATAACTATTTATGTTAATTATTCCAGAATAACTCTATGGCAGTACATGGATATGAAATGGTTTGCCCACATATGAATGTAGGAAGAGACAAAAAGGCGATTCATGCAGAATCTGGGTGCTAAAAGTTTTACTTTATGACATTTCTCCAATATTTCTCTGCTCTCTTGTTGGCAGGATTGTCTGAGGTTGTTCTCTAAAGAGGAAAAGCTCACCGACAACAACAAGGTGTTCTGCAGACACTGCAAAGCCCACAGAGATTCCACCAAGAAGCTGGAGATCTGGAAGGTTCCTCCTATTGTCCTGGTTCACTTAAAACGGTCTGTCGTCCATGCAGGAGGTTATGAGTATTATGGGAAATACAGACTTTTAACTCGCTTAACCTCTTTCTGCAGGTTCTCCTACGAAGGCCGATGGAGGCAAAAACTACAAACATCTGTCGATTTCCCTCTAGACAGTCTGGACCTGGCCCAGTATGTTATCGGGCCCAAGCAGAACCTGAGGAGATACAACCTTTATGCCGTGTCTGTGAGTAGGGACGAGGCCAAACTGCTGCAGGCGGGGAAGTGAATCTCAATCTAACCTTTGTCTTTTTCCACTGCAGAATCACTACGGGGGCTTAGACGGCGGCCACTACACGGCCTACTGTAAGAACTCCCTCAAGCAGCGCTGGTACAAGTTCGATGACCACGAAGTGACGGAAATCTCCTCGTCTTCGGTCAAGTCGTCCGCAGCCTACATCCTGTTTTACTCCACCCTGTGAAGCCGCCGCGCGACACGAGGAGCAACCGCACAGCAGCCACGCTTAAGCCTAGAGGTTATTTTCTTCCGCTCCGTGAAGAGCCTGGCGCGACGTTAGTTGTGGTTAATCGATCATGTATGGAGGACACGGGAGGTCGCGATGGAGCGAGCCACTTTGGGATCATGACGAGTGAACAGCGGAGGCACTCTGTGCAGCGCTTCAGCTACTAGAGGACCCGTTAGCTGTCAAAACGATGCCACCTGTATACATCACTGATCATCCAGAAGCTAAACCGACGCTCATGCTAATCTGACTTCTTTACCATAGTTGTGTTAGGGCCGACGGTCGATTCAGTCATTTCTGTTGCAGATAGCAGCGACTGCATACGCAGGATTAACAGTTAGATGCCATGTACAGTCTTAGCAATGCAGAGGTCGCACACTAAAGATGTTTCTGTGTAAATAATTTTGTCTTGACCAAATTGTTGTTTTTTTCTCTCCTCTAAGAGTAGCAGCCAGTGAAACATGACCATATTAGTGAAGACAGACCATTGGCTTCTGGGCTCTAACTGTATAAACTTCTGCTGTTTGAAGGCAATAGGAGAGGCTGTGTGATCTTTTATTGAGATTAAGAGGAGGCCAGTTGTTGCTTGTTCATACTAACCCACATTCTTGCACATTCAATATGCAATCGCTTTAAGTTAACGTAAAACACATTATCTGGACAGCAGATCTTAATTTCCATCCCAGAATGCTTTAAATCGATGCTGATGCTGGGATTTCATCTGTCTCACTCCAACCAGTGCAGAACACTCAACATGTTCCTGTAATGTTATATTTACCTTCAGATTTATCATATTCAAACACTATTAAGAGTGTGACTTAATGGGATGGATTATCTAAATCTTATTCATACATTATTATTATTATTTTTTTTTTTGCGTTATGTTGTTTTTGTGTACTGAGCCTGATGATATGAAGAACTGAGTGGATTTTCAGCGTTGACCAAACGATTATGTGAGAAACAATAAACGAGACTGATGTTGCTTCTTAATGGAGCCGAGATCTAGAGCTAAAAGGATTTAACTACTTCTGAGTAAACTTTTATGGCCTGGCATGAAATTATAATCAGTTTTCTTTTCTTCATTCAATCTTTTATTCTTAATTCTCTAAATGCAAATTGTTTAACATGATTATATTAACCTCAAAACAACTTGTATGACTATTTATTAAAACTGCTTCAAATAAATTCTGTGCGATTTTTTTTTTGTTGTTGTTTCCGATTTGATCCAGAATAAGGATATACGCTGTATAAGCTTTTTGTTTTTTTGTTTTTTGTTTGTTTTTCCGTTCTATAGAGGAGTCAGCTGGAGAAGAAGCAACAAGTTTTGCGTTCGTGTGGCAATGCATTTTATCTGTCGCTGAGGATGGAGATTTCAGAGCTCTTGGGTCTAGAAAGGGTTGCAGGTGTAGAACAGAATGTAAGCGTCCGGAGACTGCACGATGTTCCCGTTCACTTCCTTGACGAGGGAGTCGTCAAACCAATGCCACGTCTCCAGCACCGAGTTGTAGCACAGAGCCGTGTAGTGACCCATGTCCAGGTTACCTCTGTGGATCTGGAGAAAGAAAATGGTTCATTTGTCTTTGTATTTAATTCTTTACATTTTATTTTGCTTTCCTTTATGTGGTTTCCACACCAACTTGAAAGCACGTATTTGTGTACAATAAATTAGAACATGGGTTCCAGTTTTTAAAATCGGATTATAAGTAGCTTTTTTTAAAAAAGAAAAATCATTAAGCAGGTTTTAATCTTTTCATTAGACCCACATTTCTGCTTTAAGATTTTTTTTATATTGGTCCGATAATTTAAATCTTAAATGCCATCTTTCCATCAACTGTAAGAAAGAAATCTTCAAAAGATATAAAACATCATGTTTCTCCTGTGAAGCGAGTTACTCAAGTACATAAACTTCATAAATATATTGACCAACGCCTGGGATGAGACAGTCATTTTCTTGTCTGGTAGATTGACAGATTTCCAAGTTTTGATGGGTTTGGGGAAAAATGGAAAATGTTTGCATGTTGACGTTTCAAGGTTTTACATCTTTGACACAACACTGTGATGTGCTATATCAAAGTCACAACGCTTTGCATAATTCTAAGGACTATTTCAGAACTTGTCTTTTGGCTCCAAATCTTGGAATGTGGCATGGATTACAAAGGAATATTTTAGAATTTATTTTAATAATTTAGAAATTAACCAAAAGGCATCACAGTGAAAGTGAATTTGTTTAATGCTCAATTGCAAGTTTTGTGAATTTTATTTCTACAAAGCCCCTCCTTGCAGCTGCAGCCTCCAGCCAAGACCCCGTCTCATAGCAGACCTCCTCCTCCTACCCATTCTGCTCCTCCAGACTAGCGGCAGCAGCAACAAGCAAATGGCGGTAATGTCTGCTGAACTTCCACAAGCTGCTTCTCGGTCCAGGGCCTCTAAGACTATTTCTTAACGAAATAATGAGGAGCCATGTTGTGACGACATGCACAAGGCGGAGTGTCAGAAAAAACGGGAGCTTCTTAAAGAGACGGATGCCCAATTTAAAGGTGTCAAATTACAAAGTCTAATTTATTTTAACTTGCGTTTGATACATTTGCAGCATTTTTATAACAGATGAAGTAAAAATAGTTACTAGACTGTGCTATGAAATGTCACCACATAATATACTGCCCCTTTAATAAATCAATATTTGATATGTTCTAATTACTGAGCCATTCAGCAAAAGGAAATAACTTTGGTAATTCTAACCAAAACAATAGAAGTCTGATTTGACTTCAGGTAGTAATAAAGAAGACATATGTAAATAATGGGTTTCAACTGTATCTACTTCATCTGAATGTTTCATGAGAACATTAAGACGTTGCGTGATGAACCAGGAAGAGAACTGAAACATGCAGGATGCCGACCCCTTGAAGAAGGACTTTGAACACCAAGATGACAGCAGTGATGCAGCTTGTTGCAGTCTGTCGCCTGATCACTCACCACAACAGCATACAGATGGTAGGAGGGCCGTCTCCGCACCGAGCCGGACAGAAACGGAGTGATGTCGAGCTCCATGGAGAACGACACGTTGGCTGACAACTTGACCTGTCTCCTGCCCTTGCAGCAAAACCTTTAAAGGAGATAATTACGTTAGATCAATAAATACATTTACATTCTGCCTCCAGGGACATTGAGGCACTTGGTAAAACACTAAAAGGGGCAGCATTATGTATTTTCCAGTCACATTTTACAGTATAATCAAGTAACTGTGTTACCTTCAGTTGGTGTACAAATGCTGTATATCAAATATGTCTAAAACGTAATGTGACTGTCTTTTAATGCCTTCAAATTGGGCCACTGTCTCTTTAAAAATGTCATGCTCTTCTTTCCAACGGTCTGCCTTCAGGAAGTCATCTCATCTGTCCTCTATTAACCCTTTAACAATGTTTCGACCAGCTATGCACAGTTCCTCCAGGTGTTTGCTAATTGCTGCTGACTAGTCTGAAGGAGCTGAGTGGGGAAGTTGCATCGCTCGGTCCCTCCTGGCGTTCAGCACAGCTCAGTGGTTGCCACAGGAGACTAAAGGACTCCAGGTATGTTTTTGACGAGGGAATGACATTATTATAACATGATGTAAAGCTAACAAAAATAAATAAATAAATAAAAAGTTGACTTTTCATAATACTGCCCCTTTAACTAATGTCAGCCATTTTTACAATGAAGGCCAATTCCTAAACCCGCATTTACTGTCACTTTGAAGATATTGTATTTTTCTTTAATAGACCTTTTAACAGATTAAAGAAAGTACAGTAAAAGCAAAATAAATAAATAAATAAATTAATTAATTAAATTAAAAAAATAATTTGAAAGCAGGCTATTTCTTCACTTTGGTCAAAGCTAACATGTTGCTTAATAATGAATAAGGCAAAAAACGATAACTGAAGCTAATTATTTAAGCCCCAGTGTGCAGTCCCACTAACTACGTACAAGTTTTGTCTAAAGATTTCAATCCCAATTGGATGCTGTTCTTCGTGGATCAGTAGGTGAGATATTAGATCCAATTGAACAAATTCAATATGAACTTAAGAATCACAGCTGTAGTATTCTTCGATGATGTTCTTACCCACCGTTTCAGGTGCAAAATGAGAATCTCTGGAGGTTTGTTTAAGTAAGTTTGCACTGTTGCTTCTCTCCTTCGGCCACAGTATGAGCAGTCGCTCTGCTCGGCCCCAGTCAGGACCGACTCCTCGAAGAACAGGGATAAACAATCCTGCACAGACACACAAACTGGGTGAAGGTAAGGACGAACCACCAGGACCCAGAAGAGGACCCTGCGATGAATCTGGCGAAACGTACCTGAATGGTGCACTTCTTGTCGTTTGGGATGGGAAGTGACAGTATAGTGAAGGTTTGATTGTTGTGCGCCTCGTGACCACAGTGGAGGAAGCTGGTCAGGTAGCTGAGTTGGCCTTCAAACAGATCCGAGACAAGGGTGGACTCAGTTTTGGAGTTTCTGCTCTGTTTCTTTCCTGGCTGTTTTCTTGACAAATGCATCTGACGTTTTGCAACCAAATGAACACAAATATGAACTGGGAAAAGGAGTGCAAACTTGAAAAGTTGAGCTGTTTTCTTAAAATGCAACTGGAACTTAATTCTTCACTACTGGTACTACTACTACTACTACTAATAATATTGATACATTTTATTTCTATACCGCTTTTCTAAAAACTGTGACACTTGACAGGAATCGAGCAAAATTGCAAACAGGACATCAAACCAAATCATAAAAGAAAAAAACCCCAAAAATCTTAAATACATCGCATTGGACTCCCATAAGCATAAAACATGACATTAACCATACATTAAAAGTTATACTAATTAATTAGAAATTGTTTAATTGGATAATCTGAGAACAGTGTTTGTAGATGAGAGATGTTCATGCACCTTTTTTAAGTCTTCATGCAGGGCGTCCAGGAGGTGGAGCAGCAGTTCCTGAGCGTCTTGCTGGGTGTAGCTGTCAAACTGCGGGAAGACGGAGGGCAGCGCAGACATGACTTGCACAGGGGAGCAGCTGGTGCTAGTCCCCTGCCACATCTGGTCCAGAAGCTGGATGAAAACCTGCGCGATCTTGCAGTCGCACCTGCACGGACAGAGAGGTCAGATCACTGGGGAAAGCTCGTCCGATCTGGGCCTACGAGAGAAGAGGTGGTGTGTGGGCCGCCCCGTACTTTTCCAGGTCTCTGCGCGTCGCGTGACAGAGGAGGTCTTCTACAAAGGGCATGGTTGAGCAGAGGCACTGCATCACAGCATTGAAGTAGCAGGAGTTGCCGATGTTGTCTAACCCAACAACTCCTGGTTTGCCCTGCTTGTTCGATGGCGTGGATGGCCTACTTCTCAAGTTGTAGCTCGTGCCCTCCATCATCCGAAAACAGCCATTTGTGTTTGACCTGCAGCGTCACAGACAGAAGAACATGCATCAGCCTTTTACTTTGTACTGTCAATCATGGTCAGTTCGGTTCGACAGTGGGGGAAAAAAAAAAAAAAAGCCTTCGTTTACCAGGCCAGATTATTTTGGTTCCTGCCAGATCGAACGGTAGCCTGGTAACGGAGACATTACACCAGTTCCCAGCATTCTGGATCCACGCCGTTCAAAAGAAAACAAGCAGAATGCCACAAACCAAGTCGACTCAATCGTGGCAATGCTCTGGTTTGAATGCGGTTCACTTGAAAATAGAAACAACAGCTTCGCTTTCAGGGAAGAAGCAACAAGTCCTTAGAAATGTCACTTAGAAAAACATCACCTTAATTTAATCCCTAATTTGTCTCTAAACTGTCCTGGATTTTTATATTTTTTTTTCAAAGTGGTAACTATTTTATAACAGAAAAAGTACTACAAAAGTAAAACATTGGTAATTCAATATGAATGTAACTGGAAATCAGAAGATGAGATTTGATAATGCTGTTTTTTGATGGCACTTTCATTACCAGTTTCTCATAGAAACTTGTAAGTTTAGAAATTGTAAGTTAGTTTCGTCTTAAAATGAGACAAAGCTAACTGCCTAGTAGATTCTTACTAGCAGGTTTAGGAGCTTGGTTTTTGATTTTTGAATCTAGATTAAAAAAACGACTCTTTCCACCGGCAGATTCTTTACTCATGACATCGGAAAATGTCTTGCTTTAAGATAAAAAATCTGCCAGTAGAATTAATACTTTTTAAAATCAACACTAAAGAATTATTGACAAAACATCTCAGATGTAGACTTTTTAGGAAGAGCTCATTTGAATGTGTTGCTGACTGTAATGGATTCTGCTGCTGTAAACGTCTCACTATCGTTGCAGAAATTCAATTATGGAGAAAGAAAGGTTTTTACTCCTCTCATGTAGCAAAGACTGCAATCAAACAAACGTGACTTGACCTTTGCTTTGAAAGATTTGTGGTTTCCTGGTCGGAGCAGCTGTTCAGTGGTGGCAGGACGGGAATGGCCACGCTGCTGCTGCCCGCGGCCAGCTGAGAGGCCAGAGCCCTGGTGAACCCTGGCAGAGGAACCGTCCGGCCTGGGGCCCGTCTCTGCAGAGTGTGGAGCACGAACGTGTTGATGCAGACGGTGTGGAGGGCCGCCCAAAAGCCCGGCATGAACGCGTCTGCCCCAGACCCGCTCAGGTCCGACAGAGGGAGCAGAGCAGGTCCGGTCCAGCCCTGAAGGTGGGCTGTGAGTTCTGAGTTTGATTCCTTTGAAGTTTCACACAGAGATGAAGGTGACGGCAGGGATATTGTTTGCTTTTTTTCTGATGGTGGCAATTGAATGTTAATCTGCAATTCAGAAAGGATTGTTTTGAGTCTGCCCTCCATCCTCGCTGAGTTGTCCAGCTGAACAATCCGGCCTTGGCCGCAGAAAGGTTCTACCAATCGTTTGACCACTTGTGCAACGACAGGCGTGTTACTCTGAGTCTGCAGCTGCTCTGGAGAGTACAGGTACATGTTGCAGATGAAGCCTGAGTTTGAGTCACAGAGGAGGGCGAGATGGAGGGAGCAAAGGCCATGCTGGTGGGAGAGCGTGTATTTTTTCACCGCCAGTTTGGGACCAGGGTTGTGTAGAGTCTGGTAGCGGCGGAATAAATGCTTGCAGAAAGCAGAGAGAGCCTCCAGCTTGTCTTCATGCTTCAGCCTGGTCAGAGACAGCAGGTGGGTGTGGATGCTGTTTCTCTTCAGGAGACCGTGCTGTCTGTCCAGTTTCAGGGTCAACTCAGATGCAAAGGCGCAGCTGTCCCCGAGAGACAAACCACTCTGCAGAACAATGGAGAACAATGTTAAAGCCTCGCCGTACTCCCCGTCAGAGACAGAGATGCTCCGCTCCTTACTCAGGCTGTGTGGAAGTCTCTGAGCTCCGGCCCTCGTTCCTGCAGATCTCCTAATCAGCTCCTTCATGGCTTCTACGTCCAGCGCTTCCAGGAAAAGTTCTCTGGATGTGTAGTAAACCTGAAAACTGGGGCTTGTTTCCGTCTTTATCAGTGACTTCCATTTTTTGGGCCTGAAGACGTTTGGTAAGCAAACCCTCTCCTTCTGGAAAGCGCCTTGCAGATCTCCGTCCACTAGATGGCACTCCTTGGATGTCCAAGCACACTCCTCCACTGACAAACTGCTGGCCTTCATCTTTAGCCTCTTGATCCAAAATCACCTTAGCATTAAGAAATAGAAAGAGCTTTCCTGTTTTATAAAATTCTCAACCATCCTCTATTTGCATTGAGATCAAAATATGAAGCTAACACTGACTAGACCTCTGACAAATACGAGCCAGAGTGTGTGCACCGCGAATGTACATGACAGCTAAAGTCAAAACACATGAGAATCTGCTGTTAAGGTAAATCATCAGGGATCAACAGTAGCCAGACAACACAGTCTTGGCAACGTACAAACAGGGCACTTTACGTGCAGCGTAACTCTTTATGGTCGGTTTGTTCCCATGGATGGTGCTTCATGGTTCAGTTTAAGACACTTTCCTTGAAGCAGTACCGCTTTCCCAAACGGCAAAGATCAGCTACAATCCGTCATACAATTGCTTTTAAAAGTTTACACATCCCTGCAACGTTTCAGGCACGAAATCATTTCAACTTCCTCCACCTATAATGTCAGTTTTTGTATGAAATACAATCCATCGACAAACATATAAGCTAAGAGGGAAATGCAAAAGTAAAAATAAGAAATAAAATGAGCTGCAAAAAACCAGGTTGAATACGTTGTAAAACCTACAAACTACTACTCAGTAGATGCACCTTCCGTCATGATGTGTCGCCTCACATCATGACGGATGCGAGTCAACACATCCGTCATGATGGCATTTAGCTTTCAGGTAAAACGTTCCGATAATAATTGGAAGCCACTGGTGCAACACAAACAATGAACAGCAAACAGGCTGAACAACAAAAGGAATCATTGTGTCGTCTGTGTGAGAAAGTTTCATTTCAGCGTCACCTGAAAACCGAAATGCTTTTGTTCCTTTTGTTTAGCAAGTGGTTTTCTTTAAATGCTTGGGAATTGGTTGAAATGTCAATGAAAAGATCAAGCTATTTTACTTCAATACAACAGCTGCTCGCTGTCATTGCTTCATTGCCCGCATCAATCTCTCACGCTGAGCATCCATTGGGTCTCTAACGATAAACACAGAATAAGTTGTGGCATTTACAATCAGGCTCTGTTTATGCAGTGCTTGGGTTTGATAAGAACACATATTTTATGGCATCTTAGTTGTTAAAGAGTCTTTCTGAATGTTTAGTACGTTGCTAAAAAGTGGAAACAACATGAAACTGCTTAGCAGCTTTACTTTTGTGGATTCATAAAAGGGCTTTGGCGCCTCCTACAGGCAGAGAAAAGGAAAAGCTACATCTAGGAAAGTTTGTGGCGGTTAAATAAAATAGCAAGTTTCATTTTAAAAATAAAGATGTACATTAAAAACGATTCCTACATGCAACATATTTTGTACTATTAAATAGAAAAAAAAACACATTTAATTGAGGGGAAAGTGTAAAAAAATAAAGAGCTACAATAACTTGATTTTACAAATGTGCACCCCATCAAATTAACACTTTGTTGAGTCACATAATTGAATGCTCTTCAGTTCCTGCCTGCTGTAATCTTCAGAGAAACAAGTTCAGCTGTCCTAACAAGGTTTTCCAGATATTTCCTCAGTTGCATCTTTTAGACCAAATGAGTCTGTGAAGGAGTAACATGGTCTAATTTTACAAGTTGGAAAGGACAAAAACCTAAAGGACAGTATTAGTCTGGAAGCTATTGACTTGAGAAATGGGATGTGGAGGAGAAGAGACGATATGGATGAAAGCTGCAGCTGTTGTTAATGTTTGCAGTTTCTCACCTTAAACTTAAAGATGGTGCATCTAAATCATTGCTCACACATTTGATTTTCACTTGATTCAGACGACGTAAATCTCTCAGTATTTTTAGACGCAGTTAAGAAAAATGAACTGTTTACATCATATTTTTATTATTTTTATTTGTTTACTTATTTTTGCGTAACTTTTGAGAGCCGCAGTAAATTACAATGCTGTAACCCGTGACCTTATGCAGGTCACAGGTCACAGGTTCAGGTCCTGTGACCTGACTATAAATTACACTGAAATATAAAGGATATTTAATTTAGATTTTTGTTTTTTAAATTTCATCTATATTTGCTGGGTCTATGATTATATATGTTTTTTCTGCCATGAATCCAACTTAAAAGTCGCTAAATGTTTGCAGAACTACAGGACAGCCCAATTTTATTATTCACATTCCTGACAGTTGGAATTTAAACCTTTCTTGAAGTTGATTAAATAATTGTTTGATTCTTTTACAGCAGGAAAAAGAAATAAATAACGTTACACTCATCTGAATTACAACATTTATTTAAACATTTGTCTCTTCAAATGTTCTGCTTTCTGCAGTGCAATTTGCATTTCCGTCATCTGCCAGCAGGATTAAACGAATGAAAGAGCAACACTTTCTAAGATGAACTCTGATGCTGTTTCCTCTGCATTAACACTCAGCTTGTTGGAGCATCAAAATCCTGTGACAAATCCCAGCTTGCTGTCACACAATAAGCACCGAGGGCTCCGTCATAAAATCAAATCTGCATTCAATTCGAAAACATGTTGATCCCTTCAAATCAGAGGTCGTCTTTTCCCCATGTTCAGCACACCCTTTCAGATCCGAGTCGTTTCTAATCTCGCCGCCTTTTCGTTTCACTGATGGAAACATAATTAAGTGTCCACTGAAGCAGGAGAAGCTGCAGTGAGATTTCAAGTTTGGGTCACCCACACGACGCACGAGAAAGCAAACTGGTGGTAATTTTATCCCATGTGGGAGTCTGATGTAACAAGTGTAGGTGATATTTAGTTTAGCAACACCACACAATTTTTTTTAAATTAACTCCTATGAGCCAAGTGGTTGAGAAGTACTGTTTACTCTGTTCTCTCTACACACTTTTATTCTCTAATAAGCATCTGTAACTCATCAATGAAAACATTTTGAGATGATTTTTGCTCGCAACATGGAGGTGATGATGATGATGATGATGATGGATGTTATCATGAGAAGCAGAATACACTTTGCTCATAAAGTGAGCAAGGTGTAAAAAATGCATGGCTGCTCGTCAACAGTTGTCCAAACCTACTGTTAGATCAATAATAAAAAGTTTAATACATCTTGGACTCCAGCAAGGCTGGAAGACGATGCGTGATGGTGAAGGAGCAGCAAATAGTGGCATCTACCTCCAGGTCTCCTGACACCAAAACACATCCAGATGTTTTTGTTCGCATCTTTGCCAGGGGGCGGCACCAGCAGATGTAGCGCTAACTGTAAGTATGTCGGTGGACGACAGCAACCTTTACTTGTTGTCACTGCTAATGACATATTTACATGAGCCGGCACACAGCTGACGCCTCTCAAAATACAGTCCCCTCATGTGAAGTCATACCTTGGCCTATTACTGCCTGAGTAAGAGTCTCATAAAACCACTTATTATCTGCGTACAGAGCGGACACACACACACACACACACACACGCAAACACAGGTAGTAATTAGCACCTCAAAAGTTGTTTTGAAGTATCTGCAAGAACACAGAGTGATCTGCTGCGAAAGTGCTGATGCTGCGACAGCTGCTGCACTCTGGTGGGTTTAATAAGGCACATGCTCATCTGTGTTCTTCCGAGAAGAACAAATTGTCTTAATCTCACTCCAACTGAACTCTGATCCAGGATATTTACTAATTTATGAGCAGGCTGAGCAGCCGTGGACGAAGGCAAAGTGCAGAAACGAGTGAAGCGGGGCGTGTAATCATTGCTGCGATACTGCCTGGAAAATTTCTTTGAGGCCAAAACCCCATGTGTGTTTTTGACCTGCGGTGGAAAGTCCAGGTCCTGAGGAAGGCCGGCTTTATTTGGATGTATCCCAGTAAGGGATTGTTACTGAGGCTCAGAAGCGAGCTGGATGTTTTGTGACCTTGGGATGAGTGGAAACTGAGTAACGAGAAGTCCGGGTTTTGTGTTCACCTGTTTTAACGACACCTGACCTGACCTCACCTGTCTCAGTCAGGTCTTTGTAACTCACCTGACAGTTAACCTGGGAAGTTATACCAGGTGGCATTACTCAGTCCTGCATCATGCTTACCGGCGTTGCAACCCTGATGTTTCTTATAATAGCATAAGAATGAATTTACTCAACAGTTTTGGACGTCTAGTTGTTCGACTAGTCAAGAAATCACATTTGTCAGCACCAGAAGCCATTCTGTCGTGATACAATTAGTAAACGTCATCTAATTTTTAATAAGTTGTAATTTTCTTCTCACTCTGTGATTCACCCTGATGGGTGTTTGCCTCGCTCTGCCTCCACTCTGCCTCTGTCCAGTCACTGCTGTTGACTTTCCACTGCGGTGCTTGTCAGATGACGCCTCTCCGCTTTGCCCTGCAAGACAGTTTAATCATTCCCCAAGAAAAACAGACAAACTGCAAAGCAAGTTTGAATTGTGCTTTGTCATCTGACAGTTTTCACAGGGATAGCTCAGACTGCTGAAAGCGGGCTTCTGCTGAAGGAACGTCTAATTTATAGAAACGGATTAGTTTTAGAGCTGACGGCTTGTCAAAAGTTTCGGCAGATTCGTACAAATCCTGTCA
Organism: Poeciliopsis prolifica; assembly: GCF_027474105.1. Lineage (NCBI taxonomy): Eukaryota > Metazoa > Chordata > Actinopteri > Cyprinodontiformes > Poeciliidae > Poeciliopsis > Poeciliopsis prolifica. Next base: position 4,633,050 of record NW_026562396.1, read on the forward strand.
CACACTTCAAACGATTGACACGTCACATTAGTCAGCTTTTTCAATTAAATCAACATTAATTCATAACTGCAATGACATAGTCTACAATGCATAGAACATGACGTGCATCAGTTAGGACTTTAATTACATCTTCACCTTTGACACTGTTTACATCTCTTCAATTCTCTCCTTTTCTCTTTCTAACTGTAATTTAGTGGCGGGTAGATTTGTTTGCTCAATAAAATCCTCGTTGTTATCAAACAGTGAGGATTAAATAAAGTCATTGCTCACACAATGTGAAGACAACCTCAAATACATTGTTGTAACTTATGTTTTCTGTCCCTGCTGCACCGGTGAACTCCCTCTTCCTGCCGGCGTCGGACTCTTTTGCAATAACACAAAGTCACCAGGGCCTCACCTTAAACGTTAAAACCGTGTTAAAATAAAAAAAAAAGCTGAAATTTGTCTTACAGCTTATTCAGTTTGTAATAATTACTTTCCCACTCAAACAAATACTGCAAGGCAAAATGCTGGCGAAAATGGACTTTTTGTTGTTGTTGTTGTTTACATCATTTTGAAGTATTTTCTCATAATACCTTTTCCACATTTCATTATCCAGGATGGATTTTTAATGGGACAGCAATCACAAAGCACATCGAACCAATTCTGACTTCGGAGTCGTCGAATGAAAAAAAAAGGAGAATCTTTAAAAATGTATGAAACAGCAGCAGCACATCAAACATTGTGACATTTCATGAATTCATATCGATTTGAAAACACCGAAATCTTGTTTTGTCTTTGCCCCACCGTGACTGACAGGGAAACTCATCATTGTTTTATAAAAAGGGAAGATGCTTTTGACTGCAGGTGAAAATATTGCCTGCTCACAATCCCTTTATGAAAGAAGTATCCCTTTAAGCACAACTGCGCCCAGAGAAGGACGCCTGATTTGTTTTTCCTCATTGTGAGACGTTTTCTCTGAAAAAGGCTCACCTCCAAATATATAACACTCGCAAAACGACGTTGCTTTCACCCCTGTTTTTAAACCCATTCGGCACAGAGAACAAGGAGTTTTGATTTCAAAATGGCAGACGCCTTTTATGAAACGTTTCTCCCAGGACTTTTTCTCATACCGACTCATATAAACCCCCCCGTTTCCTCCTGGGGGCTTTTCTAAAACTAAAATACTATTAATTATGCCACATGACTGCCCAAATGCTTTAAGCTGGTCAAAATGCGGTGAAAGATAAATCAAAACAAGATTTGATCACAGCTTCTATAAGACACTTTCATGAAACGGAGCTTTGAGACTCACTGAGATTTAGAGTTTCTTTAAAAAAAATAAAATAAAATCATTATCCCACTGATGAGCTCAGTTTGCACACAGGCCTCTAAACACTCCTATATTTTTGTTTTTCAGAGCAAAAAAAAAAAAAAAAAAAGTGTTTACTTGAAACCAGAGCAGCAGTACAGTAATTATCCCTTCTTTGCGAGCAAACTGCACAGATGGGGCCGTCGCTCAGCAAAATGTCATATTTTGTGGCTTTTATTTGTTATGCAAACAAACAAAACAAAACAAAAAAGTTCTGTTTTGGAAAGTCTACAGCCAACCGGCTGAGAAATAAACCTGCTTGATCAGGAACAGCTGTGGCCACTTCAGACGGAGGGAACATGGCGTTATTATGAGGACGTTGAATATTAAAAAGCTCTTATGATCTTTTTATTTTTTTTTTTGAGCAAGGCACAAATTACTCTCCCATTTGTCACGTGGGCTCCAGCACTTGAGCCTAATCAAGAGATGACTCATTTGGCTGCAGCTCTTTTAAATTCACATGTTATCGAAGTTCAGAATATTAGCCTGTAACTTTAGCTGCTTTAAAGATCGTCTGCAGTAATGGTCCCCAGTTTGGGAAAGCAGTGAAGGATTTATAGGGTAAATGTTAAAACACAGGCTGCTTAGAGGCGTAAAAAGTGATACTCTGATCTGATATCAGCGGTCAGGAGGCTGCGTAACTCTGTCAGGGGCCAAAGCTTTTAAAGTGCAGGACCCTGAGGCCTGAGCTCTATTTATGAAGGCACTTTGTGTTCTAACTTTAGCACCTAGAGTTCTGCTCTGAATAAGGGAACGTGTTCAGGCACTGAGGAGCCATCTCAGGTTTTGGTGAATGACCAGGTCGCCTTCCTTTTGACTTCATCTGAACAGCATTATCTCTCAGAAATCAGCTTATCCACTTATTTTTTATGTATTTACTCAGGTAAAACTCGTGTTTGTTATTTCTGACATGTCAAAAATTGAGTTTTTTGATTCCCTCCATTAGTGAGAGAACGCCACTCATCCCGGCCTCCACTAAACGAGTGATGTGTCGTCAATGGGTTGATGGTGAGGGAAACCTCCGAGCACAGAAAAGCTCATGCATTCATAAAGATATTGAATGTCACATTCATTTTGGACTCTCAATAACTTATTTAAACTGTTTGTGTCGCTGGATGAAATGGTTACTCCTCAATCCACTTTAAAAACTGGACCCAGTTGTTTTACTTTCTTCTGATTCACACTGTTAAAATCACGTTTCAAGTTTTATCTCCAGATGACAGTTTGAATTTTCTTTTAGGACGAAGGAAAGCAGTGAAATATTAAAATAACTCCATACATTCTGACATAGAGCAGCTTGAACCAATAGTCTTGGAATGACACCAAAAGCCAAAGGCAACCAATTCTTGTTTTTAAAATCAATTAATCAATTATTCTAAATGGCTTCAATTACCTTATTGAAGCTGTTTAGAGTGTTTCAAATAAGTCAATAAAAGTTTCAAATTAATATGACTTACATGATTACGATTGGTTCTTGGTAGAACTAATTGTATTTGCTATACCGATATATATGTATGTATAAATTTGCTATACAAAACAACCCAGGTGGATGGATTGACATTGTGAGCAGAGGAAACAAAGAGACATGCAGTGGAAAGAGAACCGATGGCACTGAGTTGGTCAAAGAGAAAACAGCGTCTGACCTACATTTTATTTTAGCCACTCATTAAATACAAACATTGCACCTCAGTGTTCATCAGTGTTTTGGAGAGCTAAGTGACTGAGAAATGTGTGGTTGGAAAAGATGGGAAACACTGCAGACAGTAGATGGCCTGATTTGTCCCGGCAGGAAGTGGCAGCGGAGAGAAAAATCCAGCTGCAGCTGGTTAGAGGGAGCAATCCAGATCCAATCTTAGCACAACTTCTGTTTTCCTGTCGTGTTCACGTTTCAGCCAGACTGGGCCTGTCGAAAGACACGTTTCGTTTAAGTTATGTTTGACAAATACAACATTTCTGTAGCAACTGAAGGGAGCAGTGACTTCATTGTGCTACATATTGGCACAATGTCTCTGAAAGATACACATCGCCACCCCTGGAAATAATTTCAGGTAGTGGAAAAGTTTAAAAAATAGAATCGTAACATTTAATGTGAAAATTTGATTTTCCCTATTGCAGTGCCATCAAAAATAGGTTGATACCATTACAATCTATTATTCATTGTTCATCAATTAATAATTTGAAGTTTTAAATTTCAATAATAGCTCCCAACCCTCGAAAAAATTACTTATTTCTGCAGAGATGACTAAAGTAGCTTTGAGGGCTACATGCGACTCTTGGCAGAAACAGGAAATTGCAGCTTGGATCAGTCCAGAATGGTGACTAAGCAGATCTCTTCAGGTATTTTCACATCTCTATTCACAATGAAAACAGTTTTGAGTGGTTCAGTCTCAAACTAGATTGAGGCAGTGACTGACAAATAACTAAACTATGAAGCTAAACAAGAGGAAAGACACGTTTTGAAGTTTATCCTTTCTGAAACAAGAGCATGTCTGCAAATGAAACAAAGAGTCAGTGATTTTATTTGCCAGTAATTTTTATTTTGAGATATTTTGTAGAACAGGGGAACCGATAATTACAAAAAAAGTCTGTAAGTGTTCTACATGCTACACCTTAACCTATTTCATCATGCTTGCCTGGAAAAAGTACATAGAAATTTAACAAAAACACCCCAACCCCCCCCAAAAAACATACAATTAAAACTGACGTACTTTAAACCCACCGTTAGCTTTGCCTTTTAATGTACCTTTCCGTCGCCTCCATGGCCTTTTTTTTAACACTTAGAATTTCTTGAAATAAAAATAAGACTTTTAGGCGCTTCTTCAAATGAAACAGGTTTTCACAAAAAAATAAAAAAAAAGACAGAATGCACCTATACATAAAAAAAACAAAACAAAGACAATACCCAGTAGAATGGAAAGCCTCAACTTCACGAAACAAAAAAAACAACATGAATTTGCATCCTACGTTAAAAACAAAAAGGAACACCTGCACATCCTTATAGTGCCGAAATGAGAATGGAAGTCTGTTCAGCTCTTCAAACCTTCAAGAATCACATTTGACATAACAAAGTTTCGTAAAATAAATATCGCACATCTGCTAGAAATAAATAACGATCACTGAAATACCTCACTATGTTAAATGCCGAAGTGAGACAGATTTCATCTTTGCGACCACTTCATTTCATGGTATGAGGATGGTCATGTGTGTAAAGCACTAGTGTGGCTTCGAGTGTCTCTCACTGCTGTTACCTTGAGGTAGATAACACGTTTACATTTTAACGCCTACGATAATGGTTGCTGCTGGCATCATGTGTCAGATTTACAGTATGAAAGGATTGTTACGGAAGCTTTCTTCAGGGAAACATGTTAGAAATAAGGAGGAAAAAAAAAGAAAGAAGAAAAGACAAAAGAACCCACCCAACCCTCTTTCCTTTTCCCCCCAAATGTGTACACCCAACCCAGGAAAGGCCATTTGAAAGCACTTTAAAAGCCTACAGCAATATTTGTTCAGCGATCTTTCCTTCAAAATCTCCTTTCTTAAATCCTTCTACTTTCCCACCTCTCTCCTCCCTCCATCCCGTCCATCTACAGTACTTACATGTGCAACGACATGCCGGTTTAGCAATGAGGGCGTAGACAATAACCCATGAAGGCCAGGTGATCAAGGCTCAGAGTGATGACGAAACTCTTCAAATATAATTTATCAGCCCCCATCGACACCTCAAAATAAAACTATAATAATAATAATAATAAAAAAAATGGTATGAAATGATTCAAGTACAATAACACCGTATTAAAATAAAAATAAAACTGCCTAGATTTTGCACTGTGAGGAAAGATATATTTAATTAAGATGCTTGAAGATGCTGCTGTAGGTTTTGTGGGCTATCTGAGGGGAACATTTGACGGCACAAGGGGAGAGGGACGCCTGGATGGATTTTAGAGGCAAGTCGTCAGGGCCGTCAAACACGGGCAAGGCCAGAGAGTCCAGCTGCATATTGAGCACGATCTCCGCGCTAGTGTCCAGGAAGCTGTCGTCTAGCTCCTTCACCACCGAGGGCTCCGTCTCCACGCCGGTCACGGCCTCGGCGTCGTCTTTCCGGCTGAAGAAGCGGTCCAGGTAGCTGGTGTAGGAGCTCTCCTTCTGGAGGTGGTCCGCCTTGCGGAGGTCCCAGCACGCTTCGTCTATCAGACAGCCGCCGTCACCGAGGCTCTCCCCGGGTCCGAAGCTCTCCCAGGGCTCGGCGGGCCAGACGCAGTCCCCGGCCACCACGCCGCCCAACTGGGCTAGGTTCACCAGGCACTTCTCCTCTTTCTCCTGACTAATAGTCTTTGACATGGAAGTAGAGCGCGGCGCCTCCAGCTGGGAGACGGAGAAGTTGAGCTCGTTGAGGAGGCCCACCTCGCTCAGCAGGGTCACCTCCGGACACGGCTCCGGCTGCAGGCTCAGCTTGATGGTGCTGGCGATGAAGGAGTCGAAGTCGAAGCCTTGGTTCTGCTGCCTCTCCGCCTGGTGTTTCTCCTGCTCGCTGTCCTTCTCGGCCGGACTCTGGGTCTTCTCGGCCTCCTTCAGGGCGATCTGCGCCTTCACCAGCCCGTTCTTCTCGCACTTGCTCTTGGCCTTGCGGTCGGCCTTCTCCTTGCTCTGCTGCTCCTTCCAGTTGGACAGATCGATGATGAGCTTGGGTTCGTAGTAGTGGTTGACTTCACTGTCCCTCCAGATGAGGTTGTCCAGGTAGGAGGGGGACACGGCCTTGTAGTTGCAAGTGTGACTACACTGCACGTCACAGTACTTGTTCTCGTGGTGGTCTTCCTGCCAAGACCGCTCCGATGGGAGGAGGGTTGAGTAGTCGAAGGACGGCTCATCCCGGAATTTCTCCCGATCGCCGTCGGCGTATTTACGAGGATCGACCTGGAGAGAAACGGGGGTTTAGCTTTTGTTCCTCTTTAAGTCTCATCTCACTTCTTCAACCTCTCATCCCCACTTCCATCAAGTCCAAGTTACATACCTGGACCTCCTCTTCATCTGTAACGTCAGAGAGCGCCCGGGGGTCAACCTGAACTTCATCTGGGTCATGGGTGCTGTGCAACTGCCAATCAGCCTCTGAGAACTGGCTCTCATGATACCTAAAACGGCAAACACACCGTTTAATACAGAAATAATAATAAAAAAAAGGTTGTCATGGTTAACAGATCTTTTTAGTAAGTTTGTCAGCGCACCTTTCCCAGGTATGGCTGTGGCTCTCGTCCATGAGCACGATGTCATCTACTTCATCTTCAATGTGAAAAGGGTGCAGAGAGATCGGCTCGTCCAGGGGGAAGGAGTAGTCGGCCATATAGGGGTGGGCCAGGGCCTCTTCGGCAGTAAGACGGTCCATGGGGTTAAAGGTGAGGATCTTCTCCAGAAAATCCATGGCTAGAGAAGAACGGGGAAAATTAAGACCGTCAATCAAGGAACTGGAGTCGCGACACACGAGCAACCTGACCTTGAACAGAGTGCTGCGTGACTCTGCAAGGGGTTGTGACTCACCCTGTGGGCTGACACCAGGCAGCAGGTTGACCAGCGGCATGTGAGGCTTCGACATGTCGCTGCGGATGAAGACAGGGATGACGCTGTGAAGCTCTTGCCGGTCTTCCTCTCGCAGCACGGGGATGGATTCCAGTATCAGCTGCATCTGCTCCAGTTCGTGTGCTCCTGAAACGGACAGACAAACGTTGGTTTGTTCCCGGGCTTACACAACAGCCACCGTCTGCATGACTGAGGGTTACGTGTGGAAGATCACGGGAACAACTTTTGTTTCCCTTGTGCCCAGCTTAAGGCGGTTCTTACAGAAATGGAAGGTTTCATTCTGCCCCTACTAGACTTAGAATGGAAAGAACGCGCCTCTACCTTTAACCCCCACCGTTCCTAAACTGATCTCCTCAGCCACTTTCCACTGGTGCTACGGAAAGTTCAACAATTCAAACTGAGTTACTAATTACCTGCAAAAAGAGTTTTCCCAGTGAGCATCTCGGAAAAGATGCAGCCGGCAGCCCACATGTCAATGGCTTTGGTGTAGTTGTTCGGTGAGAGCAGCAGGCGAGGAGATCGGTACCACTTTGTGACGAGACCCTCAGACAGATGTCCCTGTGGAGACAAAAACATCAAACCTTCAGTATGGGAAGAAAAGATTAGAAACCAGTACGCAGACATTAACAGCCACTCTGCTGAGGCATTTCTTCTCGATTTCTGCTTTTGAAATGCAACATGGCAAATGGTGCTGAGCTACACTCAACAGTAGCAGCGAATATTAGAAATGTCTTCAAAACTTTGAGGTTCTGCTAATGTTGAAAAACAATTCCAATTGCGGTGTTTCCATTTAAGAAATGCAAATAAAATCACACATGGCGAATTATTCAAAATCACGGTGATGTTTTGAGACATTTGGTGGAATTTTTGCATTTTCCAAAGAGACAACCTTTTCTGATGAGAAAACAGTGTTTGCATTACAGATTTGCAAACAAAATAAAAACAAAACGCTAATTTGATACGGATGAAAAACCAACCTCGTCCCAGCACGAAATGTGAGTTTTTGTTTTGTTTTTTTTTTTTCAAATTGATGCAATTCCATTAATGAAATTTGTTTTTGTAATTCCAATTTATGTAATTCTACGGTCAATGGCAATGCTAGTTCGGTGGAATTTCCCAAACAGAGGTGCTATGGTTCTGGTTCAGTACAGACCCCAGATAGGAGGTGGGGAACGGGGGTTAATAAATGAAAAGAGGGGCAGACGAGGCACGTGTAAGGCCATGTCAGCAATCTGAGAGCAGGATAATCCCCCTGCTGCCACAGCGGTGACACCAACCTGCCCTCCACAGTCGGTTCGACAAATCACAACCCACTGAACACAAAGGAAAGCGAACTGTCCATCTCCCCGTGTGTGTGTGTGTGCGCGCGCGCATGTGTCTGTGTGTTGGGGGAATATACCCTGGGGGAGGGGGTTGTAGTAAAACGACACCCTTGCTTCCCCCACCTGCAGCTGTAGTTCATGGTATGACAAAATTGGTCGGCTCACCACTAAGCAAGGCTCCTCTTTCTTGCCTAATTTAGCTGCAGATAGTTGATGTCACATTATCCTCAAGTGTATCGACGCTCTGCAAGCCCTTGTTTGAAGGATCTATAAATGGCACAAAGTGCAGACATATCTCCTTCCTCCAGGTAACCAGCTAATCGGTTTGTCGAATAGCGGCTTGAGAAAGAGGCCGGACATAATTAGAACGCAGCATGGAGGACAGACGGGTTGCACCCAATTATTGACCCCAAGTTGGAGCTGGCTAGTTGCTAGTAAAGCCAACTTAAACAACATCAGTTGAGTTTCCACTACAAAAATGCACGCAAAACTGTCAATACTCCGCTAATGCTGTAATATTGAAAACCATTGTCATTATCCTTCTCTTGTCTTCTTCATCTTTCTGCCAGTAGTAACATCCGGTTGTTGATCACGTGACTCTTGTGATGCAAAAATTAAAAAAAAGTCCATTGTAGGTGTTGCAAAATACCATGATTGATACAGCTGAAAAACCTCCTCAATCAAGTCCACAAACTTTTTAATTGAAAAATGTGTTGGGGGTTTTTGTCCCCATAGTAGGCATGAATTCCAATAATTAAATGTAATTCCAGTATGTGCAATTATATGGTCAATGGAAATGCAGCTGCAGCTGACTACAGTGGAGAAAACCACATAACCAGTTTAGAAAAAGGGATGCAAATTAGGTTAGCATTCTTGGTTGTGCAAAGATGATTCACTGTGGAAACAGGACTGAACGAAGAGGCGCAAATTAAAAGGTCGCCAATGACTGAAAGCATAAAGTGGGCCGGTAAACATTTGACTCTTTTAATGAAGTGGCCCATTTACCATAAACAGACCAAGTCAATGCATGAACAATTCAAATGCCTTTGGCAATAGCTGGTGAGCAAGTCAACCACTTGATCAAGATTAGAACAGGCCGACTTTTATGACTCATAAACGACTCGCTCGGTGTGTCTGACTGTATTAGTTCAAACTTCCTGAATCTGGTCAAACAAGATGTAAAAAAAAAAAAGAACACACACACACACACACAATACAAATACATTTTAATTTCCCGGACAATACTGGAAACTTATGACTAAGACCATTGAGATCCTTTTAATTTAACTTAATTTAATGAAGCCCAGTTATTTCTGACGTTGAACACGTCTCAACCCCATGAAGCACTTTCCGGTTCGACAATGTGACTTTTAGGGGGAGAACCAGAGCAAACCTCACTACAGTGCAATGATGCACTGCACAATAGACATATTCAATACACATTACAGATGAACTGCTTTCTATTGCGACAAAGCGTTAATAGCCTGTGAACAGAAAGCCGGTATGTGTTGACTTCTTGCTGCATATTTCTCTCTGCCAGACCAGCCTGTTGCTGGCACAAAAAAAAAAAAAAAAAAAAACTGGGTCAAATGAGAGCTTGAGTGTTGCTGTGCTTGTGGTTTGGAAGCCTGTGTAGCAGAAAGGACCTCGGTGAACTCTCCTGAAAGGATCACTGAAAACTGAAGTCATTCCTCCAGCATCTCAAATTACTGCCTCTTTCACCAAACATCAAGCAAGCACATGATTCTAATAATCATGAGCTTACTCTGGTGGAGCTAACCCTGACTAAATGGAAAACCCCCAAAGACTGAAGAATGAACCCCGCGGGTTTTATTCCAAGAGATTTTTTGATCGCAGTTAAAACAAATGAGTGTTCACAGTAAGGGACAAATCTGAACGGGTTCAGTAGAAGAAGAACGTGCAAAAAGTGACTCTACACAACTTATTACAAATAACGTGCAGTAGCTTAGAGCTTTAAACAACAACAAAAGCTTGATTAAGCAGAAGTAGTGGAGGACTTTCTGAAGTCTAGCTCTTGTTGAAGGGCAGGCCAGAACTGGAAATTTTAAATAAAGCCCTGAGCAAATCCCCCTCTTTTTCCCCCCACTTCCAAAACAAGACAAAGAGCTGGCTGGGGAAAGGAGGAGGGCATGGCTTGGAGAAACTGGATGAGTGCACGTGAATTTTTGTCATTCTTGAGCCCTGGTCAATAAGGGACAACTTTTAAGCTCACACAGGAAGAAAAAAAAAAAGCCAGCCTTTTCAGAACACTTCAGACCAGCACAAAAACACGCCAGAAAGTCACAAGGGATTAAAAATGGGGTGAAAAAGGTGAGAAAAAAAACAACTAAAAAGACTGAAGCCTGGTGGCCTGATCACACGACTCAAAGCAAACCAGGAACTGAGGTTCGCTAGAAAAACAGCACTTCTGTTTTTAGCGATGCTATTTAAATATGCTCCCAGTCACTGTCTCGCGATGACGTGGATGGTGCTTATGAAAGCATATTTGCTCCAAGAAATTCTAAAACAACATTCCAGGCTTTCACCATCACTGTGGATGGGAGTCTTAAAAACAAGCTGGGCATCAAACAATTATCAGGAACTGCAATGAATCACCTTTAACTCCCCTGCCACAATAGCAATACTGATATGACCAAATGTGTACAAAGACCAGCAGAGTAGGTTCAAACAATCTACACACAAATAAAATCTATCGAGGTTACAATGAAACAAAAGACCACCCCCCTCCACCAGGCAGCTGTAGAATACCAACTTGCATGCATGTTTCTCATTAGAAATCTGCCTATACAGAGAGAAAACGCCCATAATGCAAACCCCACACTCCACTCTATAGTCTCTGAATCGTGTGAAAACCTCACTTCTTCCCATCAACAATGAGCTTCCACCTTCCCTTTCCTATTGCTCTGTGATAGAGTCTCTAAGGATATGACTCATAAGCACAGTCAAGTCAGGAGTGAAAATGTGAACCGACTAGACGACTGTAGTATAGGCGTTTGCTTGAAAACGTGGTGAATCAGTGTGTGTCAGACGTCTTGTATGAAGTGCCAGAGTCCTGGCTGAGGATGAATCCATACCGGTCGAACAGACCACACCACCTGAGCTCTCTCTAGACCTACCAATAACTAATCTGAGACACGTGTAAGCATCCTGACTATATCTATGTTTAACGGAGGTCCAGCTCCAACCACAGAGGGAGGGAGAGAGAGAGAGAGTGGGACAGAGAGAAAAAGGGGCTGGCCAACCTAGATTTCCTCACCTCACACCACCATATGGCCATGGACAGGCATTTCCTCATCCTTTTGACAGAGTGTCAACAACACCGCAAAGCTACAGAGGACTATCTCCTGGTTGCAATCAACAGGGTGAACCCTCATCTTTACATTCAAAGGAAAAAAGCAACAAATGCAGATTGTATACAGAGCTATACAATATGATTTTCACGTGTGGTATATAAACATGTAGCCGTTAATGCAAGTTCTTTTGAAACTCAATACCTGGATTCTGCCAATTACTTGCATAAAAACAAAAAAATACCTTTTGGCAAAAACATGCTCCAGTCTAAACCAAATATCTAATTTTAGAGGTTTTGCTTTGCATACAACCGACCAAGGAAAATTCTCAGCGCATGGAGTCCCCAGCCCCATTCTGCTGAGAAAGGAAGCCGAGGCGTCATCTCAAGGAACCACATCCTGTCTTATTTACTTCCTGCTATAAAACTGCATCACCCAGGGGAGCACCACGCTACCGGCCAATAAACATGTTGAGTTAGGGCAACAACCAAGGTACAGATAACAACAGTGTTTTATGTGTTCTTTCTAAGCTAGAAATAAGTGTTCCTTACCTTGTGGGAGTAGTGAGGATCCATAATGCGGGCCAGCCCAAAGTCTCCAATCTTGAGTACCAGATCCTCCGTGTTGACAAACAGGTTGGCAGGCTTGAGGTCACGGTGAAGCACATTGGCTGAGTGGATGTACTTAAGGCCCCTTAAGAGCTGGTACATGAAGAGCCGTGCGTGGCCCTCAGACATAGGGCCCCTCTCCAGCAGCTGACAGAGGTCAGTCTCCATGTACTCTTGCACGATGTAGACTGAGTTCACCTCTGTGAGTGACGCCACATCCTCTGTTAGTCTGCGGCCGCAGGGGCCTAGAGTCTCAAAAACCTGTTGGTACAGACCAAAAGGTCAGTGTTGGCACGACCTCGTAAAAACAACCATCCCGTCGTACAGACGCGCCATCAGATATTCTGTTTGACGTTGAACCATACCTTGACAATGTTGTCGTGATCAAGTCTTCGGATAATCTTGATTTCCCGCAGGGCGTGCTTCACACTTTGAGGATCGGTCAAGATAATTTTCTTTACCGCCACCCGCTTGTCACAGTCGGTATCGACCGCCGAGAACACCAAGCCGTTCCCGCCGTAACCCAGAGGTTTCAAGTCCATGTAGCGAGAGCCCAGGTCGAACCCGTGGATATTCATGAGTGACTCGAACTTCTCAGCCATGACTACTGGTTTTTATGTCAAACTTCTGCCTATTTCCTGGCCTGTTCCTAGCCCAACTTTAACACCACTGGAGGAATTATCAAATAATTCCCCCTTTGCTTCAGAGGCTGAACTAACCCCCGTACAGACGACTACCAAGTCCCCCCTGGCTAGCCGTCACCCTCAGATATGGGACTCTAGTGTATCATATTTTCTTTCCATGTTTAATGTTGGGAGAAATTTTAAAACAGAAATTTCCCCTCAACCCTTTTGGTACAAGGATATCTTTAGCTAATAAGGTCTACGATTTATAGACTACAATGGAATGGATTTGAGGCCAATTGGAAAAATGAAAAAAAAATAGCACTGGGGTTGTATTAAACTATAAAAGCATGTAGTTGCATCCTCACAGTGCAGATACATTCAGTGTATGACTGGTCCTGAGCAGCTTCATAAGAAATGCACAAATTTTCTTCCTGTTTTAGTAATTTTTTTTTTCTGGTCAAGTCTTCTGATATATAAAAATGAAATGCGTCTGGCCTTGTTAATTTTCAAAATAAATTCTTACTCAGTGATCAGGTGGCTCAAGCTCACCACAGTCACAATCAAAACTATCCTCCATTTTACTTGGATACAACCTGGAAGACAAGACAGGGATAGGGGGGAAGGGGTAAAGAAAAATACAGTTGAGAACTTGAGAAATTAAAAAGTTTTCAGAGACACGCATTCGTTTGACTTCAGGTGAGAGCTTTTACCTGGACAAAATCAAAATATTAAGGAAAACTGGTTACAGCACTAGAAAACTTGCACCGCATCGCAAGGGTGAAAAATGTTTTACCTTATAGCATTTTTATTGAAACGCTCAAGATAAATTTTCCATTCTCCCACCAATGATTGAGAAGAAGGAATTCTTCATTAAGCTCCTCAGTCACTGGAGTTTTCACCTTCTATCCAAATCCATTAAAAAAATGTGTATTGTGATCTGAATTGTGCGATTCATTTGGTATGCACATTCAATTTGAACATTTTTACCATATTAAATCTAGTATGGCATATGAGCCTCTCAAACACTGCATCTACTAAGTAACATGTAAGCTACTCTTATTTTAACTTTCGTTTTTATTAAGACGGTTTAACAAATTTGTTTCATAAGTGTGGTTTTAAATTTTCCGTTTTAGTTCATTAGTATTTCTGCCCCCTAATACTTCAGTTATTCATGCTGCGCCTTTTTCCAATCATGTCTGGTACTTTGCTTTTGTGAAGTATTTGCTCTTCCACGTTAATAAGCAGTTTATGATTCCGGAGTATTTGGGTCGTTGAGGAGCCGACAGAACCGGTTCCTTTCGGTGACGAGAGTCCCACGACTCGGAAAAGAGCCGTAATTTCCATCTCGACTGTCGTAAGAGGCTCTTGCCCCTCCCCTACCCGGCAAAAGGCGCTTGCCAGTCCGGTTTCTGGGTAACAACGCATTTCAGGAAATAATAATATTTAAAAAAAACCCCACAAGACTTAATAATACAGACGCTTAAAATAACACAACGTAAAAATAAGTACACGCTTTATAATGTTAAATTATTGACGGCTTTATTAGCCTTTAGCGGATCAGGTAGCGGGTGGCGGAAAAAAACGACAAGAATGGTACCATAACGACGAGCCGCTCCGGCTCGGAGTAAATTTATCACAATACCGCAGCTACGAGCAACGTTTACGCAGCCGAAACATTAGATATACGACATTTTATTTCAACACTTGTCTTTCCCCCCCATTCCCAAGTAATTAAAGACGGCGTTAAAACGCAGCCCTGTAACAACACGAACAAAGGAGCCGTTGTTGGCTGAGGCTTTTGACTACGTGGTCCAGCTCTCACAGTGCTAAGCAACACAAAGCCGAGCTCCGTAAAACGGCTCAAAGCGGTACAAACCCCGCACTGAAACCACGCAAGGTGGGCGTAATAGCGATGAGGACCAACATAGGATGCGTTACTTACTGTCTTTATTCGTTGCATTAGCTGGGTGATTGTTAAAACCAAACCCGGACGAGGTTTGCGTGCGCTTCGCTCCCCGAGCTCTGCGGATCTGCTGCAAACGCCATTTCGGCTGGCTATGAAGGGAAGGCGTGACGTAACGAGGCTACTTCACGGATCGTCGGAAATACTCCAATTATGGTGAGAGCGCGTTATGAATGATTTATTGAATGAGATCGATTCAAATATTTTCATTCTTTACAAAAATAACTTACTTGTTTGCTTTAGATAAATAATAAAACCTTAATCAATTACTTTAGATTGTTTAATTTACCCTCTAAATATATTTTAGATATTTAGATATTTTTCATGCACTTTTGTTTGGCAAATGATGAATCTCAAAATTAAATATGCTTCTTTTTAGCTGGAGTGGGTAAATATTCATAAAAATATTTTCTTATTAATCATATAATTTATTTCCCCCAAAGCATTCATTACTACGTCTTGGTCAAATTTTAATCTTTAACTCTATTTAATTGACTACAACCCATGATCGTGTGGGGTTAAAAGTTTTTTGTTTGTTTGTTTGTTTGTTTGTTTTTTTAACTAATTTAACAACAGTACACTAAGTATGTACTCCTGCATCAGGATCTTGGAGCTTCGAGCAGTACGCGAAAGCGGCAGAAGTCATTCAAAACTCGAGAATCCTATACGGTTTAAATCCAGTTAAGTGACCACAAATTTAACACCATCTTCATCATCACGTTTCGTTACAGATACAGAGGCAAAAGGAAGTGTGGACAATCATTCATGCTCTAAAGTAAGAGTGGTTTGTTTTTATTTATTTTTTTAAGAAAACGAAAATTCCCCACTCCACCTATTTTACTGAATAGTCTAAAGCGATCTAAAAAATAATAAGAAGAATAAAATACATAACCTACTGACCTATAGGATCCAGTGCTGTCACCGTGACTGGTCTTTGATTTTGTCTTCCATGCGATCACAGTTGTTTTTGTTTGTTTGCTTTTGTTGTTGTTTTTCGGTGCAATTAAGCCCTTGTTTTCAGCATTGCTTAATCCCTTTCTTCTATCTGTTTGGTTTTGCATTTAGTATGATTTAATGTTGTTTTCTCAGCAGCATTAGGCTACATTTGCTCTGCAGTGAGAAAATCCTGCGGCCATGTCATTCAATGCAGTTTGCGGATTTGGGAAGCCCATCTGGCACTGAGATGAGCTGGGCGACCCCTCTCCCCCCCACCACCACCCCTGGATCTCACATCATATCCGCCACGAGGAGAGAGAGAGGGAAAAAAGCCGAGGAAAAACAGGATATGAATCCTCGAGTTACTTTTCGGTATGTTTACAATCCGCACTGAAGATCCTGATCGCCAGTCATCCAGACTGTGCATACTGTGAATGGATGAGCATGCAGGTGGGCGTGTGCAGGCCGGCATGGCAGCATCACAGCCGCAGCAGCCTACATCAGCATCCGCAGCCAGACCATGTGAGAATCCATGTGTCCCTGAATGCAGATGCTCCCCACCGGCCGGGATGGGCTCTACGACGGAGTAAGCTGCATGCGGACTGAAGCGTGGTGCGGACCGGAGCGCGCACAAATTGTAACCAAAAGCGAGAAAGACTTTGTGCTTGCTCTGGTGGCGTTTTGAGTCGACTTTCAAATTGCTCTCCCCAAGTGCAGTTTCCAGATTCATAAGATTGATGTAATGAGCGTCAACATCTCATTGTTGGCTGATTAAGGCAGGAGGTAAAAGAAACACAGGACTGTCTTTTTAAGCTTATGTAATTTACCTCATTTAATTTTAAAGAAAGAAAGAAATGCTTGCAGCTATTTATTATTATTATTATTATTATTATTATTATTATTATTATTATTATTATTATTATTATTATTATTATTATTATTATTATTATTATTTCAATGCACCAGTACTACATGGTTTATCCTGAACAGACTCAGTATTAAACAACATTTTGTCTCTTCAGGTGTTTTTATCTTTAGGAGGATCCAAACAAATTCCTTCAGCAGAAACTAATTTGAAATTAGTGAACTGACTCCATGATGTCTGACCTCTACTGGACTCTGATTGTTTCTGATAAAAGCTTCATTGATGACTAAGACTTTTAGCCTGTTGCTGCTCTTTGCCCTACTTACGAACCACAAACTCCACCTTACACAGGTCAACCGTCTCTACTTTGGGTCATTTTGTGACTTTCTCCTAAACGCTAACAATGTGTCGCCGTGCCGACATCATTTCAGTCCGTTCTGCTGGCCTCTCCTGTTACATCATGAGACAAACGGTTGACATCAAGTCCTACCGGCATCTGACTAAGAGCTTTCTATTTTTACCGCTCACAGTTAGCCCTGTGTTATAATCTGTGAACCCAAAACAAACGCAGTTGCAGTCGTCCAGCTTTGTCCGTATAGCCATCTGATTATCAAGATGCCTCTTTAATGCAAATGGGCATGAAGTTTGATCTCTTACAAGGTGTCTGCGTACATGCAACAGTAAGTTTTCCTGATTCCTCTGTTATTTTTATCTGTTCTATTTGAGTTTTTGACTGATTGTACAGAAAAATAGCCATATGCCCTGAAATGTTCACTTACCATGGCTGAAATTCTCCTGGAATAACCGGAGCAACATGGTGAAAAAAAAAAAGTTATAAATCCAACAATGAGAGGGATTAGTCATACATCAAAAATAAACACAAAACAAAAGCATCCAAAACAGCAGGAGGAAAAAGTTCAGAGCAGTCCAGATTTCTACATCTGTGTGGACATGTGCAGGTATTCTCAGTGCCTTGATGGTGCCTTCTCCCACTCCATGTGGCTTTAGTTGTGAGGTGGAGCTCCATGGAAATTTAATATAGGCCAGGCCAGAAAGGGGAGGAGACTGCTCTGTGTTTGGTTTGGTCTGTCAGTGTGTCGGATCCATAAAAGCTCATCAACGCCGCCTTTTCCTACTCTGAGCGTAAGCTCAATATTTTGTATTTTATGAAGAAAAAATAAATAAAAAATCAGTGTTTCTTCTGAGCAATGCTTTCTGAGAAGAAAAAGATAATATTTTGTAGGCTGCAATGATCAAATTCTGCTGTTTATTGTCCATCCATCCTTTTCAATCAATCAATTCAAATGTGAGGGTTATGTGTCAATGATGGTTTCTTTTTCTTGCTCTGGATAAGACTAAATGTTTAAGTTCTATTTTTATAAAGACAAAATCACGTCAACATTCAGAAGCACGAGAAGCTGAAATTATTTTACTACTGTTCATGCTTGACAGCATTTTTTTCTTCTTACAGAACAGTGTGACGAAGACAACACAAAAACTTTGAAGTGTTTGTCCATTGGTAGGGAAGTCCTGCTGCTTCACAACTCTTTTATCTTCAGTGAGGCTAACAGTATCAGCAGGAGGTTCATGAAGCTGTGAATTCACAAATGCCAGGCCTCAGTATCTGCCCGCTTTTCTATCTGCTTCCTAATAAAACCAGAGTCTGCTGCCTTGCACTCATTATTGGGTCTGCTGGCAGCGCTCCTCAGCCTTGATCAGCTGGTCATACGGCCGTTTCCTGGCATCGCTGCCTGTTGGCGTGTTTGATGTGTGAGAACGTGTGCTTGCGTGCCCATTTGTTTGATACTCAAACAGGACGGCTGCCGGTTCTAAGCATGTTGTGTTTCATCAAAAATATTTGCGTGGACGAATGAGGACATGTGGGCTAGCTGAAGTTTTGTCTGGCGACTGTTTTGCCTTTTTATGTTATTGTCTCCGTTCCAAATATATTATTAATGATCTGCAATGCATCAAGCGTGAGCTTGGGATTCGATACGCAAGATGCCTTTAGTAAATGAACCATTGATTGGCCAGAGTACAGAAAGGAGATCCTTATGCAATGCAACCTGAAAGAATTCTGCCTACAGATCAGCAAACAGCGATGCTTCGTCTGCGTTCCCCCACAGCGCCTCTGGTTGTATAACATTCTGCCAAGGAGCAGAAACATCAAGTACAAGCAGCAGTTCTTGCACTCTAGTGAAAAACCTCTTGACATACACATAGGCAATGCTATCTATACACACACTGCTCATGTTAAATAGCATGCCATTCCGGTATTTCAGAGTTGTGTGAAAGTTGCCACTACTTTCCTGAGAATAGTTGAATCTCCACTACAGGGGGCAAACATGTTGATGTATTCTGCAAACAGCATTAATTATTATCTTGGGAAGACTGGATTGTTTTTCTGTGTTCGTCGTCTGTCATAGAGCTTTGCCAGGACATTCAGATCCAACAAACCTTTTCAGGTTTTCTCACACAGTGCGATCCTGATGTGCCCATATCCCACTGTGGACATGGTGTCTTCAGGGTGATGAGCATTGTTAGCGTATGTAGCAGTTCTGGTTGACTGCCATGTGTTTTGTAGGTTTGCAGCTATGTCACACTCATTCTATTTTCAGACGGTGGATTGATCGGCGAGTCATGAGACGTTCAAAGCTTGGGATTTTTGTTTTACAACCTATCCGGGCTGTAAATTTACCCTGCATCTTTATGACATGCTGGCTGTGTTCCTTGATGTTTGCTATGCTATATGTTCACAATTGTTGAGGAAAAAAAACCCTTCACTGGACATTTAGATTTATGCAGATGTGGATTATATTTACTACTTAATTTACTTTTGAAGACAGCTGCTTTAACTGGATTTTGGTTAGGGGTGTTGTTAAAGGAGGCTGGAATGAAAATGTACATAACACTTTTCAGATGTTTAGCTGTAAAAAAAAACTGTAATCTTTATTTTATTTCACATGTGATCAACGAGTGGACAATTTAATTTAGTGGTGGAATTGTGATCTCAGAATTAATCTGGATGTTTCTTCCTGCGTGTAAAACTGACATGGACAAAATGTCAAAATTCAGAAAGAAATAAAATTTGCATGCACTACTATTTTACTCTCCTGCTTGTTTCAATAAGCAAGTTCACTGGTTTACGCTGCCACTGTCACTGTGTTAGTAATATTATGCAATGCACATTGCTTCCAGCACATTGCTTCCGCTTCCAGCAACTGCACGTTCGATCGAGATTTTAGTTATTGGGTGCCGTACACTTTGATCCTGACATGGCATTAGCTCAGCACTAAGCTGTAAATACGCCAATCATTAATTCTTATCAATCACGAGAGGGCAGAAAAAAGGAAATTGCCCTTCATTGCTGATTGATTAGGTGTTGACAGAGAGGTGCCGCAAAAAAAAAAAAAAAAAGCAACCCTCAAAAATAATCTCGTCAATAAAATGACTGAGATGAAGGTCAGGGTTAAAAACGCCCACGTTTGGAAGGAAAACAAAAAAATCAACTTGCAGAGCTGCAGCAGATCTTAAATCTTTGATACGACTTGACAGCAACTTTGCATCAGAGGGTTTTTGAACTCGGGAATAATCAGAGGGGGAGCAGGAGAAGATGACCATCTGCCTTTGCTCTCCTCTCACCATCTGGGAGCAGAACGTCCTGAGGCCCACGGCCCACTGTGGATGCATCTCAGCTTGAGGTTGTTTACCCCCTTCCTGTTATGTAACTGGGAAATTGTATTTGTAATTTTACTGGTGTTTTGCACTTATTGTCATAAAAAAAATACACTTGGTAATGCACCTCATCAGAGCAAGTTTTTGACATTACTAACACACCAAAAATATTTTCCATATCTCATGACAGATTTTCTAAAAGTCTGTACAGGAAAAGTCTTTCAAAAACGTGCAGAAAAAAAATTATAATGTATGTCTCATGACTGATGAGGTTTGTTTATGTAGTTTCAGATTCTCTCCTTTTACCTCTCAAGTTTACAAGCAATTATCAGCAGATCAATCTGTACAAAAAATGATCTTTAGTTGCAGTCAATGATGTTTGGCTACAGTCGCAGATTCTGCAATGTATCCATTGTAATGTCGAACTTCAATGTTTTTTAACTTACTTTTTTTTTCTTTTTTTTTTTGGTCCAAGCAACACTTTCTCAAGCTGACTTTTCACCTAATTAAGTATATCCACAGCTCCCTCCTCTGAGGTGTGATGTAACCTGTCTGGTCTGCTCTCTGCCATAGAATTAGAAGAAAGAAAGAATGAAAAGAGCAAATTCTCAGGCTATTTTGAAAAGAAACTATGAAATAATCTGGCAGGTACATGGGAGGCATGTGTGTGTGTGTGTGTGTGTGTGTGTGTGTGTTCATGCTGACGTAGTGTGTGTGTTTGATGTGACTGGATTTGTACATAGGGGGTCAGAGATAAAACTGCTAGTGATGTAAGAGGATCAGAGGCCCTGGGACCAGGACTAAAGCAGGAGACCTTCTACCTTTCACTGAAGCAGTGTTTTGTTCTTCCTGGCACGCTGAAATAATGGAGCAGCTATTTCCCCTCTTCGCCCTGTCTGCCGATCTGCCGACACAAGAGATAATTGACTAATTAAAAGTGAAATAAAAATCGCCGCCATGTTTTGCAACTTTGATTCTGTTGGCTTTCTGATAGCAACCCTCCGCATTCTTCCAAAACATCTGATGACACACGCATGAGTGGAAACCTTCCAGCTGCAATATACTCATAAAGATTGGGAGAAAGAGGTCAAAGTTACAAGTTCTCTGATTTTTTTTTTTTTTTCTTCTTTTTTACTTAGAAGTGTTAGCAAAGGCAGGAGGACTGAACACTGTCTGGAACTGGCCATAAAAAAACCCCCTGAATAATTACTTAATTAATTCCCTGATAAAATAAATCAGATGCTCAATGAGACACTTTTAATTCAAAGCACTTTGTGTTTCATCTGCCATCAGGTAACATCACAGCTGCACCTCGGTCATAATATTTGGGCTCCAAATAAGATCAAGGACATCTTATGTCATTGTTATCAGCAAGCCGATGTCCGGGCTTTCATAACTCCTGCTTACATCTTCCTCTGTCCAGTTCGGCTCCTGAATCAGATGCTTTCCTGTCCTTTTGTGTGGGTCATTGCATGTTCGCATTTTTCACATCGCCTGCCTCAATTTTAGCAAATAAAAAGAAGGCCTGATTTCATTTTTGACAATTATGCCCGTTTCTTCCTCTCAGGCTTTCCTTCACACCAACACATTTCCATTTGCAGGATCGAGCAGCTCGCCTTCTTGCCCAGCTGCTGCCACATCCAGCCTCTTATCGCACTCTGGGTCTTTTGCAGCTGCACGCGAAGGATTGATTGGCCTCTTCGTTTTGAGTGTGTGACACAGCAGCACTCCCGATTAATCTTAGCTAAGCCCGAAACCCTCACAGACGGCCCAGCAGGTTGGCACGATGCCATCTCCAGCTTCCTATTGGCTGCACTCAGGAGGACTCTGGTGGGGGTGGCGTGCTGACGGGGGGCTTCTGCAGATTGTCATGAGATCGGTCCTGACTTGTCATCGTAGTCAGAAGTTAACAAATACTACTGCAGCTGCTCTCTCTGCCCTGCTTTGGCTCCGTCTGTCACTGCAGATCGATGCGGCACTCGGGTTGAGGAAAAAGCACACAGTGTTCGCTCCCATCAGCAGAGCTGCAGCTCTAAATGGGGAGCTTGTCTGGCCGAGCCTGGTTCTGACCACACCAACCTGTCAAGGACAGCTGTCCACCCGCGACAGAGGAAACGGAAAGATCCGCTCTGACTTCACATCTCCATCTGTGGGGAGATATCACAGTTATCGTCCCAATCGTTCAAAGTTTAAAAGTCAACACAGATCTCCTGTGAAAGTAAACAAAGATGCTCAAGTGGGATTTTCCAGTCTCACCCCATTCCCCCCCCCCCCCCCCCCCCCACACACACACACAAACGCAGACTGGCTGTCACTTGATTCGAGCAAATCAATAATCATTAACTTGTGCCACTAACACATGATGTGACAGAAAGGTGGAAAAACACCTGGCTCCATGTCTGCTGCTGCTCTCCATCCCTCCTCTAACAGAGGACACCCAACCCAGATTTGTGTTGCAATATCATGTGATGTGCAATGCCAGTGCTCTTCTACTCACGGAGGAGTGTGTTCATTGGGTAATCTGGAGAAGTGTCTGTGTTGTTGATGTTCGTTGATGTGTTTTCTCAGCTGCTGCTCCACAGTGCAGCCGGCCGAGCGTTGTGGGCTGGTGGGCTGGTGCGGGGTTCCTCGTTGCATAGGTCACTGGAGTTCAGCTCATTCTCACTCCTCTGCAGCCGCAGAGGAACATGTTGCATAATGAGCGAAATGCAAATGAAATGGCATTGAGGTCTGCTTCAGCCTCTACTGAGCACTCCTCTGCTCCCCTCATAGCTGATATGAGAACAGATTCGATTGGATGGAGTTAATCTATAGTGAATCAGCCTTTAGGTTGGCTGTATATCCCACCTTGGCGGTTATATAACAGCCGCAGAGATGGTCCAACAGGCCTGCTGAACCAGTTCTCTGTGGAAATGGACCCCATCGCCTGTTATGTCAGAACCTAGATGCTCAGCTAATGATAGAAAAAAATCAATAGACATGAACCGCTGCAATTATGTGGTGTGTGTGTGTGTGCCTGGACATGCTCTATTTATAGCTGCCAGTGACAGGGTGTCTGCATGCTCTCAGACAAATCAAATGCAAGGCAGCAGGTCAGGATTGAGTGAGTCTCCCTCTGGTCCCTCAGAGAGCGACTTCATCAAACTTAGTTTGATCGATTTTCCTCTTCAACTTTATTCTTGTGTCAAGAATTTGTCTTTTGATTTAAAGCCACTGTCAGAAATCTCAATTCAGATTCATCTCAATTCAGATTCATCTGATTTCAGATTTCTAAAAATATAGACTCAAAGACATCACCATCTCTTAGCTGCCTCCACTAAATGTGCGTGAATTCTTGTCCTCTGTATCAGTTTACAGAGGACAAGGTCTCCCAGGCTCCTTCCAGGTCATGCTTTAATTTTGTGCTTAAATATTGTCCATACTCACTGATTGCCACAAGGTTGCAATGGCCTCTTTCCTCACTCCAACAATCATTAGGCGAGAGGCAGGGTATGTTCTGAACGGGCCTGAACGCAGTCCTTTGCAAAAATAAATTGGAACGCTTTAACACACACACACACACACGCACACACCCCCCCCCCCACACACACACACACACACACACACACACACACACATCATGAAGGCCAACAACCCACAGAGTACTGATCAGACCACGAATGGAAATTCAAAAATTTCTATCAGTAGCTGTTTTCTAACTGTTCTATTTGTTATTCTTCTCTTATTACGTTTTCTATTGAAATTCACAATTACTCTTATTACTGAAATATCTCAAAACGTGTTCATTATCAATCCCACGGGCCGCCCACCCTACAAACACGGCTATTGTGGAGGAACTGGCAAAGTTGCAGAACTGCTGCAAGGTGTTTCCAGTTTGAGACAAGCAAAGCAAACTTTTTAGACTACATGCAAAATAACGTAGGAGTGGAAAAAGTCAAATTGCATGCCATGCTGTAACTCATTAGGTATTATCACCCCACCTGGTAAGGCAAAAAAAAAAAGGTCATCATTGCACATCGAGATGAAAAAGTTTCCGCGGAGAAAAAGTGGAAGACGTTTTAAAATGTTTTCTCATCTTCACTAAATTCCAACACAAGTAGTCTGATGTCATGATGTACATTTGATTTTGACCGCAGGTTCTAGCATACACTGTTAAAATGCAATATTTCAGCATCAACAACTCAAAAGATCACCTGGGCATTGTTTGCTATGTGAATCTATCCTCTGGTGTATCAATAAGGACCTGAGTGTCTGCAAAAGCAAACAACAGCAAGCCAGCAGAGACTCCAGGAGCACATGGAGTTCATGAGCTGCTGTTTGCCGCATCTTTCTCTAATAGGCAACCCACTTATTTCAGAGTAGAATGGTTGTAAAATTGCTGGCCGTGGTCAGACTCCGGGGGTAAACACAGCCCAAATGAACCGTTGAATGTCATGCACTCCTTGATAAGTAAATAGACTCAGGGGCCACTGTCGCAGAACTCAAAGATTTCACCACATAAAGTGAAATGTGTCACACGTGAAAACAACAGGGCGAGATAGCCAATCTGCATGAGTGAAAACTGTGACGTTTGTTGACCCAGATCAGCTTTGAAAGCACGTTGTTTGGAACAAAATACCATAAAAAAGCTTCAGAGCGCCGCCTTCAGTTATCAGTTATATTGTTTCATTCAAACGTGTCATGAAATGTCTGGTACCTTCCAGACATTTCGGAGCATTATGTCCAGCTGATAAATATCTTGTGTCATATTCGTCATTGTGATGCTCCGTCCAAAGGTCAGTGACCAATGACAGCGATGTGGACACCTGAGCTGCTGCGCTGTGTCACACACCTAACATCAGTAATCGGACACATTTACAGAGTAAGTTAGAGGAGATGTTTATTGCTATCAAATAAATTTTAACTCTCTACTTGTGTTTCTTTTAAATCATAAGCCTTATCTAATCTATCCCACTGGGTTTTATAAGGCTAAGAGGAGATTATGCATAAATACTGAAGCATTTTCTTAGAAAGCAATTTAGATATGTTGGATTTGCGTCACTTTCTGATGAAGTAATAAAACTCTCACTGCATTGTCTGCTATCCACGAGTTTACATAACAATAATTTCCTTTGATCACCAAAGGATGCAAGGTTTTAACGGTAAATGGTATTACCTTCCCTCATAAATCTCCTTCATTAGAAACATTTGCATTTGTTGGTGCGACACAGAGGCTGCATTCAAAACTGCAGACTAAATAGTTTGCAGTTTGCACAATGCGCTGTTTTCCACAGCTGATGTTTTCTAAAGATCAGCATTTACTAGGTAGATAGATAACAGTTTCTGTTGCAAAATCATCAAGAACTGGAGAAAGTTTTTTTTTTTTCATTTTCCATTTTTTCTTTTGTTGCTATGGATGGTAACATCTTTTTTTTATCTCTCATAATGTCTTTAAAGTGTTAATTTTTCTCTTGATATTTATTGTTTTAGACAAACATGACTATTTGAACAACCTTTTGAAATATTTTGTATGCAGTTTCTTGGTAATCTATAATATAACCCAAGAAAGGCAACTATTAAAATCTTTTAATAGTTTGTTTTTGGTCGAAATGTGGAGGATTAGTCGGTAGTTTCAAGTTTGGTTTGGCTGTGGAAGCTTAAAAAAATTGTGTATTATATGAAATTTTAATATATCACTAAACCCAAGTACAGTCTGTATGAAGCTATTGGTTTATTGTTTATGTTTTGACATGTGGGAAAACAAAGCTGTACTTTGCAAACTGTGTCAGCCCCACTGACAGTTCCAAAAATAAGAGACTGTATTAAATGCAAAATGATTTTTATAAGAATAGGACATATCAGGACATTGATGAAATAAATGCCTTCATTTATTTCTGACCAACATTAACTTCCATATCGACTGGAACAGAAGTCTGTAAATGCCATCAATGCCTGCTGATATTTGACCAAGACAACACTGTGACCTTTTGTGCTGAAGACAAACAACAGATACCAGAAAGTTTGACTTATTTTCTGGTTAGAAGTTTATGACCATGGTCACAGACACAATTATCATGTTAACTTTAGCTTTATAAAGCTTTAGCGAAACCGTTTCCTTTTCGGGGTGGATTTGGTTCAAAGCTGACAATCAATCCCAGAAGTTTACATTTACTGTGGCTGTTGAAATTATACATACAGACTAATACACTTACATTGATATTTAGATGAACGCTCTCATAATATCTCTTTAACTGCAATCAACAATGTTCTAGGCTTCTTTCTTGGTTGGTAGTTAGACACTTTGATGACGATAAAAGTTTCAGCTTTTCTGCTGGAGCAAAGTTGAGCCTTGCGGGTTAGTGAGTTGTTTCCTAACACCCTAACCAATGTCCACTTTTGGTCAAATGGTTGAAACTTGGCTAATTATTGGTGCTTTAACAAGAAAATAATGCATAATATCATTCATTTGGGCTTTTGACATGAATGAAATAGGTTAACATTAGATTTAAATTGTTTTAGGGACAAGGTAATCATGCTGCAAGATTTTTGACAAAAGGATGGATTAAAACTGTATAATCTGTAATAAAACAATGCAAAGTAATCTGAAGAAAAACATTGTGCTGCTACTGAGACATTTAAATCCCCGGTCTCCCTTACACATATAGGCGTCTCATCTCCTATAGCAGAGCCTTTCCTTTCCAGGCAGACTCAGTCAACCTTTAAACTATATGCCATGAAGAATTGGAGAGGCAAGTAATTCAGAGACAGGGATGCATAATTACCAACCAGCTGTCAGACAGAGTGGTACAAAAGAAATCCAGACGCGAAGGCAATGAAACGAGGAGAACAAATGGGTTGAAGAAGCTAATGAGGGACTATCAAGGGGGGTTCACCAAGGAGACGTGCCACAGTGGACAAGAGCGCAGCCAATCTGATTAATCCAGTCACAAATCATGCGGTGGAAGTGGTGGAGAACAACTCTGGAAAGTGTTAACAACACGCATTGGAAATAATAATAATAGTGATAATGAAAAAGAAAAGGAAGAAAAAGGACAGATTTACAATGTTGTCTTAGGGGATTTCATAAAATAAGTTCAGCTACACCTTGAAGGATATTTCAGATTTTTGTTTGTTTGTTGCACCATGCAGTAACTGGAACTGACTCTAAAGAAAAAGTCAAAGTTTGACACTTTTTGCTGAGTGAAAATCTGGACCTGAATTTGATTGATTGCTATAGGATAACCTTAAACAAGCTTGAGAGTTGTTCGGTTTGGCTAAATGAAAGCAATTCTGCAAAGCAGAGAGAGATAGAAACCCCTCCACAGAGTTAACGGACATTGTCACAACCAGGTGTTTATGGGCAAAATGAAATTTCACATGAAACCTGGACGGACTGGATACGGTTTTCCTTTAGAAACAAAGTGTTCATTTCAAATGCGCAGCTTCTTTTTCTTCAGGCTATTTACATCTGCTATCAAATTTTATTTGCTCATCTGACACCGAGGTGAGGCAAGAAAAACAAAAATAGAACAAATCTGTTGGTGGGTGTGGGAGTTTTTCAAAGCACCACATTTAGTGCAGCCTATTTTTAAAAATGTTCTACTTTTCTCTGTCAGTTCAGACAAGGTTACCAAGGTTTTCTGGGTAAGTGACCTGCAACTTATCATCTTGTCTGCTTTGTCATGAATACCTTCATATTCACCGAAACAATGATGATAATAACAATAAAATACACAAACAGACAAATGTCTTACAGTCTGCAGCAACTACAGCCATTTTCTCAGCGTTCTCCTGTTTTCACAGTTTTTGCTTCCACTTGCCTTTATTGAAAATAAACAAGTGAAATTCTTGGTTGTGAATGAGGTGGGTGTGACGGCCTGGGTTCAGTGGGTTTGGAGTGAGGAAGTCTTTGAGTTCTCAACAGAATGTGCTGCTGTTCCCCTTTGGGATTGTCATGGAGATTACTCTGCAAACAGAGGAAATACCTCCCAGCATGCAACGGGGCCTTCTTACAGTTGTTGCTCATTTCGACATTTGCATTTCATGTGGAAAGATGTTAATCCAGGGATTAACAGAAAATATTCAAATAGATAATAGCAAACAATTTGGTCTTGAAGGGTTCTTTTTTAAGTATTGCATATTTCTTGAATTTCTGATGGTGGTAAACACATTGCTCTGCGAAACACATTATTCAATGAACATTTTCATAACGGGCTTTAATATTTTATTTGATATTTGCTGTGGCTCTTTTTCTAAGAAATACGCAGTTTGCAGCAAAGAATACGGAGTCAACCTTTTGTTAATCTCCGCACCCATTAAGTGAGATCAAGACGAGCTGACCTCCGCTGCTGCATCAGTCAGTTCTGAGAAATATAAGCTTCACTCATTTACACATTCAATAAGTAAGTAATTAAATGACTTTTTCTATTAAACTTAAACACCTCACCAGTCCAGAAAGCTCAAACTCTGATGTGTGATTTGGCCACGTCAAACATCTTTATGGATGTAAAGTGAGAAGAGATTTAGAAAAAGCTTGGCAGTTTCATATGGTAAAAAACCCATAAAACTTCTAGTGTTTTTTTTCCTCAAACTGTTCAATACAGTGCTGACAAAATTCATGCCTTTGCCACTGCTCTCGTCGTAACAAGATAAACAGAAGCAGGATGCTCTAAACGTTCAAATTGAAATTCAATATGGACCTCTGACTGCATGCAGTGTTGTGTGATTGAGTACAGATCTATTCAGAAGGACTAATTTTACAACTGAACAACTTATAATCAGTCCAGCTCAGTCCATTAAACAACTTGTTTTTGTTACGATTATGAATTTTTGACTAAACTATCTCGTTGTTTTGGTGAAAAATTGTTTGTCTCACGTGGTTTTGGTCACGGATATCTGTGTGATCTCCAAAAAATAACTTCCAGTCCTCCAGGATAAAGAAAAGGTTGACGAATTGGATGGATTAGTCCAATTAGGACAAAAAGTCAGCAAGTACATAAGGAAGAACACTAGAATGGTTGTAGTTGAGTAGCCACAATATTAGCAAAAAATAAAAACAGAAAATGAAGCGTTTGGAAATAAAACAGAACAGGGAAGCGGTGCAGGCAGCATGGTGGTTAGCTGTGCCACAGGAAGTAGATGCTGAGTTCAAGCGTCAGCTGGGCCTCTCCATGCTTGGTTTTTAAGGTCTTATTATGCACTTTTCTACGAGTGTCCCAGTTGGTCCATGAAGTCCAAAAACATTCATGCTAGAATAAATGGAGATTCTACAGTATACCGACCTTAAACACTCACTATGGGATTGTACGCTTGCACAGTCACAGTCTACCCGTCTTATTTGTCAAAAATCAAAAAATCAAAACCACCAGCCTTTCATTAAAAATTTAAAGGGTTAATAGGTTCAAGTATTAATTCATTGGATTATCTTCTTTTATGTAAGAGAACAATGAAGCAGTTGCAGAAGTGTAAAACTCATAAAGCTCACATTTAAAATGTGTGTGTGTGTAAGTTATGCTACATCAGCTTGAAATGAGTTTTTAAACAAAATATAACTAATTTTTTCTCTGCTCCTACCAAATGCCTGTGTTGTGTTCCTTGTGAAATGTCCGAGTGTTTAGTCTTTGGCCCCGGTTATTAACATGATGTGGAAAGAGAAAATCCCTCCATGAAGGTATGTGGCCTTGCAAATCAATCCTCTTAACTGATTAAGGTTTTATGGCAGGTTGCAGTCCTTGCATTCACACAGTTCATCTGGCTGGATTTGTGGAGCAAACTTGGATCAATGCAGTTCGGGATCGTTATCAGCTGTTGGATTTGTGGAAGCGGCATTACGAAAAAAATTAACTAAAAAAAAACATTGATGCAAAGAACTGTGTTGAGGCAGGTTTGGCTTGCAGTACTTAGAAGAATCCAAAAGATTTAACACAAATCCCACTTGAATGATTCTGTTCTCTCCAGGTCAAAGGTAACGTGAACTTTGACACACCGTGATGGCTTTTTCCATTGCCACTTCCGTCTTTGCCCAGTATGATCATGTCAATCATTCAACCTTCCTTTTTCTGCTCTTATCTCCTCCTTCTTATCTACAGAAAGTGGGGCAGACAAAATGCCCAAAGTGGACAGAGTCTGTACTGCAGGGTAAATCATTTTAGAAGGAAATTTAAGTCCTTATAAACCAAATTCAAATTGTTTCCATTAATCATGGCAAAATGACTGTGTGGGTGTGCTTGCATGCATATGCGAGTGTGTTTGACTTCTCTCTAATGCACTGGGTGTTCTTATTCAACTCATGCTCTATTTGTCGAAGTATCCATGGTGATAGTGATTTGCAGGCATGGAAAAAGGTCGAATGGACATGGGGACATGTCTATTTGGCACACATGGGGACATCTCTGTTCTCGCTGCCAGTCTATTTACCTAATCAAACAACTGCGGAGGGCAGTGGGTTGAACTCGATATGGGTTACAAAAGTAAGGATGAGGGTGAATGTTCTGGAAAACTCAAGACGACTGAATTATGAAGTGACCAAATAGCTGTCAGGGAGTTAAGCGTGAGAGCCTGGGGTTGAAGACATGCATTCCCAGCATAACTAAAATGTACATGTTTTGCTTTATTTGCTCCTCTAGAGAATAGACTGCATAACCGCTCTGCCTAAAGCAAGGACAATCTTGTTTTGTGGATCATTTAGTCTAAAGTGATCTTTGTGCAGCTAAACACCAGGCACAAATCTAAAGATTGAAAATTTGTCTGAAATATATGCCTCTATGTCTCTAAAGATAAATGTCAAGGCCCTCACACTGCACCTGTGGAACCTCAGTTTAAATTTTAACCCGACTATTTTCTCACAGGATGGTCTGGAGCAGAATAAATGTGAGAGCTTCACCCAAAACCAGCTTGTAACAAGCCAGTTTCTGTTTGTGTTAATGCATTCCAGGAAAGATAGAAACAGCAGGCAATTTATCTTCAAGCGTAAACAGCAGACAAAGATAAAGAAAAGAGTTAATAGATTATTGTCCATTTTAATGTCGCATGTCAAGAATAGTAAATAACTATTTGTCGTGATGATAAAACAGGTTGCACATGTGAGGAATTTTAAGGTCAATCTGGTTTTGGTTTTTTAGTTCCCTTGCTTTGCTTGTGTTTAATTAATATGGCAGGGTATATTATATTATACAAGTTTGTGCAAATTATGATGGGTAAACGATTGTGTTAGCTCATTGCCAAAAACTAAATGCATCTTACAATGTAATTGACTTTTGCGATCTGCTGCTAACGTCTTGGTGGAAGATGAACTGAAACTGACCGGGCCGTGCCGTAACGTCATTTTCAAATTCTTGTCTTGGGCTGGCAGAAGAAAGGACAAAAAGTAGCTAGTTGGTCATCATTTTATGCCTGATTTATTGGTCTATATGCTTCATCAGTACATTTGTAAAATAGACGCGCTAAAGGTCTATAGCAGGAGTTTTCACACATCTTTCATGTCAGAAAACCCAGACTTAGCTTAACAGGAACGATGAAAGAAAGAGAATTAGGAGTATAAGGTCACAAGGAAGGATGGAGAAAATAGAGAAACAAACAAAAAAAAACAAGAAAGAGAGAAACAAAGAAAGATCAGAATGCAAAGAGGGAGGAAAGGAGAAGAAGATGTAAAGAACCGAGAAGGAAGGACGTCAGGAAGTATATGAGGAGGACAAAACGATGGATAGAATGAAGGACAAAACATTTATCTCTTGAGAAGAATTTATTTTACGTTGCCCTCGTTGTGCACGAAGAAAGATTTATAAATAAAGAATCATTGGCAGCTTGGTTTAAACAGTGGAGTGGCAATCTGAAATCCTTCTATATTGACACAGGTCATAAAATACCTAAACCAAGTTACACTCTTCTCCTGGCTGGGTGAGAATCGGACAACTTGTCAATCCCTGCAGCAGAAGCTCTTTCTCATTCTTACTTGTTCTTTTGTTTCAGTTTCATGAGAACCATGAAGCTACGGATTATCTTTTCATTTGTGCACCTGGCTTCAAATCAATATGTTTTTGTCCGCAGGGTTTAATTTGGTGGAAACCTGAATAAAAGCGATTAGATTCTTCTTCTTTAAAAAAAAAATAAAAATTATGACTTTCTATTTAGAAAAACAAATCAATTGTGTGTTTCTAATTTGCAATAATGTAATGATGCTTGTTAGGTTGTGTCCATTCAAAGAAGTTACATAAGCCTTCAGCAGATAAAAGGAAGAATCACAATCAAGTATGATTGGAGCATAATTTATCTTTATTTGTTTTATATATATTTATATAAAACAAATATGCCTCAATTTGCCACTCTAGTCTCCAACTACACTTTTGCATAGTTTGTTTATCTAACCAAAACAATAAGGCAGAGGATGGACAGTAGATGAATCAACAGAGAAAGACAGGGACTTGGCCTGGTGCAGGCAGGGTGGTTAGATAAGTGAAGGTCAGGAGCAGAAAGCGCCGTGGCTGTTGAGTTGCAGCGAGCTCTGAAATACCGCAGGCCGGAGAGACTGGGCGTGCTCTCTGCCCACACCTGACCTCAGCACCTTTTTCTCATACCCCTCTTTCTTCCACACTCTGCTATTTCTATTGCTCCACAGCAACCACCAGACCTCTCACTCTTCACCTCCTGACTAAAGCCTGCACTCTTTGGTCTGCTGGCGTGCGGGCGTTTATTTTTTCTTCTTCTTTTTTTGGTTCTCAAACATCACAGAGTTGCTAATGTGTGAGCATGAGTTAACACACTTAAACAAGTGGCGACTTTGTACTCAGAGCCACTGTTTTTAGCAGGATATATATAGATTTTACAAATTCTGTGACCTAGTTGTGTCAAAACTATTTCTAGACTGATGAAAGATGAAAGATGAAAGCCACAGCAACCTTTTCCAAGACTGAACTACTTTATGTAAATAATTCCAACAACATTTTCAAATATGTGACGGCGATTATTTGTGAAATATGACACACTTTGCTCCAAGTGATTTCAAGAGATTAAATATCTGCCTTTGGAGCTGCAAGCTTGGATTTAAAAACCTAAACAAAAGACAATCATGAAGTAGTTGAGATTTAAAAGTTATTATGACTTTAAAGGAGATCTGCCAAATCACAGTCCTGCAAGTTTTAGATGTTCAATCTTGCTACCGAAGGCGCGTCACACTTTAGCCCCAGAGGGCCGGTGTCCTGCAGCTTTTGGCTGTGACCCAAGTCCAACACATCTGAATTAAACGGCTGAATGATCTCCTCAAGCTCTTCAGCTTCAGAGTCCTACTAATGACTTCATTATGTCATTTAGACATGTTGACGCAAAGACAAATCTAAAAGGTTGCAGGACATTAGGCTTTGGGTACCGAAGCTACACACCTCTGTCTTAAAGGGACAGTTTTGCTTTTCCTGGTAGATGAAGGGTTATCTGTCATACTCATGGGTGGTCAGTATCTAACCTTGAGTAGAAAATGTAGAAATTGAGAAATCAGGGAGGAATTCACTGGCAGGGAGGAATTCACTGCACCAAATTCCACAGTTGCTAGCTTTTGAAGCACCGTCACATTACAGTAAAGGATGTATTTATTCACCCTGACAGTTTTGCACAAGCCTTTTTCTAATGCAAGCCATGTTCATTTTTTCTTGTGTCAAAGCCATTTGGACATTTTTTGATCCATATTGAAGAAAAAGCTGGTGGGTCTTTGTTTGAAAGAACTCTGGTGTGAGAGGAAGCAGAGACTTTTCTTTCTGCATCCCAATGCCTTTAAAGTTGCTCAACTTTCAAAATAAAGAATGAAGAATCGTTTTCTATCTCCACAAAAAAGCAATTTCATCACAAATTTACAGTGCACCATGAGACCAGCAATAAAGAGCACTTCATATTTTCCCCACAAAATCAAAATATTTGATGTCAGTAAAACAAGAAGGTTAATTCAGAAAACATAAGATCCATTAGACGTGCTGACCAGAGATTTTCCAGGCTGAAGCTAATTTACCACCATTAGAGCCTCGCTCCAAAGTGGAAGAGGACATTTTACAATTATGACTTTTTCTATGGCCCATAACTCACGTACTGCATGGACGCTCACCCGTTTAGGTCTTTGTTATGCCCAAACCCCATATCTCATGACTGCCCTCATCTAAAGATGTTTGCATAAGATGCAGGCACAACACTGCGGTCATCAACTGGGACACAACAACTTCCGCTGGGTATTTGGGTCTCCATCTGTGTGTATGTACATGTCCCTTGACAAATGTTTCGCTCAGAGCGATATACCAGATGTTTGCGGATAAAATCGTTATCGCAAAATTAAATATTCTATAATTCAAATGAATGTTGTATACTGGAACATATGCAGTGAGAGTAACCAGCATAAACAGACTGAAATCTCCAAGTAAGAACATTTGCTGTGTAGAAAGCTTATCTTCCGCATGGTGTCCAGTGCAAAAATAACAAATCCCATAAACCAGTGATCTGATCTAAGCCTCACTTGGGAACAAAGTTATATGGTACATACACTTCTGGTTCCCCAAAACAGACAGACAGCAGGTGTGCTCTGCCAAAACATTTCAGCTCTCCAGACACATTAACATTCTGGAGAGCTGGAGGGTCTGTGAAACACCGATGGAAATGACTTGGTGTGCGCGGAGCTGTCGTCCAAAGGCAAAGGTACCAGCATCTGAGGTTCAATGAGATCACCTAGTCTCATGTAAACTCTCACTATCAAACCAAACACTGTCAACTGGCAATGCTTCCTAATGCATCTGTGACTCTCTAGACAGCTTTATCTACTGTTTTTGACTGACTGCTGAATCCTTAAAGGGGCAGTGTTACGTGTTTTCCAGGTTTAAAGTCCCATTTTACAGCAAAATAAAATAACTATGTTACCTTTACTCCCCATATAAAAATGCTATGTGTATTAAGCACGACTTCAAAGAAATTTTACTGCCTGATTTAACGCCTTGAAATTGGTCTTCTGTCTCTACAAAAACTTTAAAAACTCCTGTTCTCTCTGAAACTCTGCCTTCAGGAAGTTGTCACTCTCTCCTCTATTAAACATCTTCACCAAGTTTCACTGAGGAGTCGCTCCTATAATGAGCTCAGCAGATGCCCAGTTCCACCAGGTATTTGCATCTCACAGGTGGTGCTATGTCCAAACATGGAGATTACTAATTTCTATGTCTTTTGTTAGTATTTTCTTTGATAGGCCAACATAAAGTAGAAGAGCAAATAAATCACTATACTTTATACATGTATTTCACTATATTAACCCTGATATTATCAAAGAAACTCCACTCCAATTCACTGTCTTTAACCTTTACTTTCATTAAAACAAAAAGACACACAAACATGCATGCACACACGCCAGCAGACAATTTAAAGATTAACTTAACATGCATGTTTTTATATGCTGGGAAGAAAGAGGAAAGAACCAACTCATGAACTCACTTGTTGCTGGTCCAGAGTCTATCTGTGGGTAATGGTCTTCTGAAACACAACAGCAAAAGAGGGGAAATTATTTGGAAGTTTTATTTCTTGAAGCTCACCTCGTTTTAAATGTAGTCAAGTTCTTTTAAAGCTTTTTAAGCTGCACTGTGTGGATCATCCACACAGTGCATCATCCACAGATTCGAAATACATTAAAACATTTTGGGTGACTTGCCGGTTTGGTTTCCATGCACCAGATTTGCTCTGGAGTAAAACACTAAACCCCACGTTGCTTCTGATGCACTGCCAGCTGGTTGCATGGCAGCACTGTCATCTATAGCAATGAATGGGGATTTCATCGCAAAATCGAAAAAGAGTTGTTTCTGAGCAGACATCTTATCGTCTCACCAAAAAAAAAAAAACGTTTCTCTGTATGTGGAGGAACTGCAGCACAGGAGGTCACCTTCCGTTCCTGTTTGCTTTGTTTTTCCTCTTCTTTCTCAAAAAGCTCAAGTGTAATCTTTGTTCTGAGCTGCTCACAGTTGAAGGTAACCCGTTGTTTACAGATTAGGCTCTGTTCCTTCATCAGAACACGCTGACCCAAATTGCTGAGGTCACAAGGAACAGAAAAAACACAGATGATACTGAATTGGCTTGTTTTCCGTGAGGTGTGTGCGCGCGCGTGTGATTGCTGGCTGCACACCTGATTGTGTGAAAATGTTCCAGCTACGACCCTCGCAGCAAGCTCCGGGTCACTGTCCTGTGTGAGTGTGGAGGGATCCTGTTGTGAGAGTAAAGTATTGTGTTTCTTTTTCTTATTTATTAGCCGCTTATATAAGCATCAGCAGGGGAAGGAACATCCTGAGACAGGAGTAAAGGGCACCAAGCTCAGAAAAGCAAGCAGGGTAGAGTCTCTAGGTTGAGATGGTGCAAACGGCATATAGATGAAAAACAGACAGAGATATCGATTGGAGTGATTGTTTGAATTAATGTAAGAAAAAAAAGAAGACAATTGAATGCCGATCAAATGAATTTTTAAGAACTGATATCGTTCCATATTTTTCTATCTGTTTCATTAATGTCAGCCAGTTAGAGCATTTGACTAATTACTTAGCGTGTGTGTGTGTGTGTGTGTGTGTGTGCTTCTTGAAGATGTGTGAACTAGACAAACACTTATTTAGTTACAGTTTTAGACATGTCAAGGACTTTAGCTATTTGTGTCTGTTTGTGGAAAATGCATTCTTTTTCCACAAATTTAATCTCAGACCTACAGAGAAAGGCAGTAATGGTTTTATCGAGGTTATAGTGACACTGAGAGGTTCAGATGAAAAAAAAAAGAAATCTCAACCAATCTCAGCCAGTCTATCATTAATTAGACTGAATAATAAGTAATGATTTCTGCACCTCACTTCATAGCTGTGTGTGTGTGTGTGTGTGTGTGCGTGCGTGCGTGTGTGTGTGTGTGTGTGGGTGTGTGTGTGTGTGCGTGTGGTGTGGGTGTGTGTGTGTGTGTGTGGGTGTGTGTGTGTGTGTGGGGTGTGTGTGTGGGTGTGTGTGTGTGTGTGGGTGTGTGTGTGTGTGTGTGTGTGTGTGTGTATTCGCCTCATCACCAAGGTGCTCATCTACTACATTCAAGCATATGGCTGATATTCAGCAAGAGCTGGATAACATGCATATTTATATCATGATAATAAAAGACCACCAAAAAAATCTGTCAATCAGCC
This sequence comes from Poeciliopsis prolifica, assembly GCF_027474105.1. Taxonomy (NCBI): domain Eukaryota; kingdom Metazoa; phylum Chordata; class Actinopteri; order Cyprinodontiformes; family Poeciliidae; genus Poeciliopsis; species Poeciliopsis prolifica. The sequence continues at coordinate 4,670,401 of NW_026562396.1, forward strand.
ACGTTTGGTCTAACATACAGTGAAAGAAGTCATGTGACATAGAAAAGAACCACAAAACAGTGATTTATATTTACATGATCCTCCTGTTGTAAATGGATTTTAAATAATAGATTGAATTTATATCGGTAGATCCCGAGTCAGTGGCTCCTCACTAAACCTCTCTTGAAAGCCCTCGTCCTTCAACATTTTAATGAGCCTGTGCTCCCACCCACTCGACTCAAGAGGCTGCACTGTCTCCTCAGGAGAACATCTGAATCTGCAGGGTGTTCATTTGACCAGGAGGTGTTGACGCATGGCTGCACCCAACATGCAAGACGCCGACCAGCTGGAACCGGAGACGATGTCCGCTGACCTATATATCCAAAAACTGAAACTATATTGTGCGTGTCGTTGTGCCGACTCATGCTTATGTTATGTAATGCTGAAGTGTTCAAAAATAACGATGAGTCACCTTAGTAATTATTGTTTATTGACCATGTAAAGGTTTGACCTGTAAAGGTTTGTGGATTGTGACCTCCACCAGCTGTTGCTCGATCCATTGGGGTCAAAACAGAAATGATAGAAGCTGTTAGGAAGGATTTTGGCCCTTTTATCTGTAGCCATAAATGTTATTATTAGATATTGATATGTTGTTTGTTCCTTAGATTTGTTTTTGTTTCTCTTTCTGCAGGTCTAGAGCCAAACGACAAGGATATTTAATTGTGTCATGTGATTTTTTCTCTCCTCTACTTCTATCTTTTTCCCTTAAACTTTTTCCTCTCCTCTTCTCCCTTCTTCATCTCTGTATTCATTACATTTGAGACAAACCCAGGACCGTTTCTAACAAAGTTTCACCAAAGCCATACTGCTCTACTTGTGAAAGTAAATATATTGGGCCTCACCTTTAACACTCATAAGACAATTCTGACTGCCACACTGCTTGGACAGGTTAAAAAAAAAACAAAGAAACAAACAAACAACAATCCATATCATTCAAAGTACACATACTCCAGCATCTTGGTTGTTTCCAAACTGTTTTCAAAGTGGAGGTCACCTCAGGGTAGCATATCAAACCTCAAAAATATTTTGGTAGTTTTATTATTCTATTGGTTTAGATTATTTGAAGAAAAAAAAATGTATAATGCAGAATTTAAAGAATCGCTTTCTGCAACAGATCTTTTTCATACTATTTATAATTGTACTTTAAAGCAATTTTACTCATAAACAGATTCTACATATTCTTTAAATATTTTTGCACCAAAGACTGTGCAGCTTCCTTTATAATAGTCATTGCTTTCATTGGTCCCCACCTCTATTTTCTTTGACTAAACTTGACCACGGCTTCGCCTAAGCCATTAACAAACTCCTGCGAACGGACGAGCTGAGGAGGTACCTCAACTGTCTCCTGTTTAAGACTCTGGTATGTTGAAGCATTGAACACTCTAGTTCCAACCTCTAAACTACAATAGGTTAGGTCAATTGGAGGCTCTAAATTGGCCTTTTAGTGTGAGCGTGTTCGTGTTGTCTGTCTTGTGTGTCTCCGTGCGATGGCCTGGGACAAACCAGCCACCTCTCCGGGGTGCACCCCGAATCTCGACTGGAGTCAAATATCAGCGACCCTGCAAGAATTAAATAAAAACCAGTTTCAAAAAATGGTTGGAGGACTGTTCTCTCCCAGGCAATCTGGCTCACTGCTGGCCCAGTCGGTGTCTTTACTCTGACCTAATTGGCAGAACAGTTGCTTATTTAGCTTCTTTTTTTTTTTTTGATGCAACTTGAATCAGCCATTTTCACAGTCTGCCTGCAGGGCTGCACTTTCCATTGCAGAGAATGTGATGCTCCAGAGTTCCAGACCATGTTAGGACAGGAAAGATTTTGGTTGCTAATAGAGGAAAATAAAAGATTCAAACAGGGAAAAAAAACTAAAAAAATACAACTGGGAGGAGAAAACAAAAACAAAAAAAAGAAGTAAAATGCTGCAGCCCTCCCCTCATTTCCACCCCTCTCAGTCGGTGCTGACTGTAGCAGTGCCTTCCCCTCCCTTCCCTTCTCCTCGCCGAGTGAAAGTGGGTTTACATAACACACTGCAGTCTGTGATAACGCAGCACACACCACTGCCGATGGCACTTTCTCTTCAAAGGCAACACACAGACAACATTTACATTCAGCGTAGTCAAATTTGAATTCTGCATCTGCCACAAGGTGATGCAGGCTGTCGGCTGAAGAGACGCGCTTCTTCAGTCTTCTACGCACAGACCTGTTGTGAGTTAACGATGGGAAAGTTCACGTTTCCAGAGATGCGCTGCCCACCGCAGCCTCATTATGAATTTTCTAAGGGACTTTCAAACACTTGATAATATGAACAGCTCTGTTGAAACACTGCAGTCCTGAGTAGATGGCGTACAGAGGGAGGATGCAGACATTTTATGTAATTTCTGCACTCTGGGCTGCTGCAGCCAGTTCTGTCTGGACAGGGTGGCGAGACTGGTCCCATTGGAGGACTGTCGTCCTTCTCTGGGACACTCTGCCTGTCTGTGTGCGTGCGTGAACGAGAGAGAAACTCTGTGCGTCATTCTGGCAGCTGAACATGAATCAGTAACCATGGCTCTTGTTCTCTCCTTTCTCCTCTTACTGTGTGGCTCAAAGGGGATCAAGTCACAATGCCTCACCTCGCTGTGCTCCAAAAGCTGGAGCACTGACGTCGATAACTGAGCTGCATACCTGCTGATGATCCCGCCACAGCTTCAGGATCTGCTGGAGGGTAAACAGCATAATGCCACCATTAAAAAGATCCAGCCAGGGAAAATGCTTCTGAAGGGTGTTATTATCTCCCACAGTGCACCCTTTTTCTAAACTGCCTGATTTGCCCTGCTTGAACTCCTGGCTTTTACTCAGTTACTTAACAACATTAGCAGTTGCATAATACATGCCTAGGTCAATGTTCATCACACGGTACAACTTGACTTGCACCATGTGACGAAAGCGCTTCGCTTTTCACTACATATAGGACTCGGGTCTGTAGGATCACTTTGTGAGTTTGTAACGAGCCCGGTGACATTCTTTTTAAGGGGAATTGTGTTTGGTTGACCTCTTGTTTATTGTAGCAATTCTTCCTGGCAAATGTTGTCATATTGTTGGAAAGCCTGTTTAAATAAGGTCAAATTTCTGAAACAAAACAAAAAAATTGTGGTTTAACCAGCAGAATATACTCGGACTTTTCCTAAAATCCCAAATACCTTGATGTCGACGATGTCTTAAAAAGATACACTTCGGTATCCAGGGGACATATGAGAAAAAAACCCAAAAACAAATATGAAACACTGTACGGAATAGTATTTTAGCAAATGTCCATCATAGACGCTACATTTTAGAGGAGTTATTCTTTGTTATCCCCTGTTTCTCAGAACTCTTACTTTTTAAATCCTTTACAGAGAAAGTACCATGAACTAACTGACTGTGGGGAAAAAAACTGTTTTACTTTAAAAACATCAAGTTGATAAAGTTAAGACAGAAATGTTTTTTCCAGAAACCTAATGTCATCTACTCTGGGAAAGGGACGATGGAGTCACATGATCAAAACTTGATAAAGGTCACAGTTCAGACGACACGGGTTACCCTGCTGATACATTTTAAAGTTGCTGCAGGACATCCTGACCACTTTTGCTTATCCCCGTTGTCTTCCTGTTGTGCATTCTTAATATATTTTTCAATGATTGCTGCAGTTAACCATTTCTTTTTGCCCTCAAAAGCTCACATGGTTCAGTGCGGCTGCTTTCTCTCTGCTTTCAGCCAGTCGAGGCAGCTCCGTCGCTCGATCTCAACCTTTGTGAAACATTTGTGTGGTGAATCATTTCTTTACAAATAAACCAAGTTCATTTTCTATGAGCTCCATGTACATCTCTGCTGGCATGGCATTATTGAAAATGAATGAACTAAAGCAGACTCAAGGCCCGGGATGATAACATTTAATGTTCAATTGGATGTTTATGGTGAATTGTATTCTGAATGTTTTTATTTGTAAGACAAAGAATACACTGGAAGAAAATGTATTTTCTCCTCCGGCGCTTCACTCTCTCTCATCTCCAAATCTCAAATCCAAAAATGCCCTCCAAGCTTCGCCGTTTCTTGTAAAACTACATTGTCGAGTCCCTTTGCTCAAGGGTCAGTTTCGTGGCCTGAAGCCACAAATGCTTCCAGTACAAAACCAGCAGAGCATTTACTAAAACGGAATTAGCGGCCGCCTAATGAAGGCTTGTTTGTTGTCTGCAAGCTGAACTAAACATTATGTTTTATCATCTCACAACAACCGTGTGATTCATGCATGATTCATAATGCAAAAATAAAAACAAGAGGAGGCTTCCAGGGAAGCTTCGGTTGCATAAGACGACTGTTTATTTCTCACCTCACTGCTGTACAGAAAATAAACAAACTAACACACCCACACACAGATCATAAGAAAATATACAAAACATGGCTATTTATACACCAGGTGGACCGACCACTGATGATACAGTGGAAAAGGTAAAAAAAAAAAAAAATAATATTTAAAAAAAAGCTATTCATCGTCCTCTTCCTCCTCCTCTTCATCACTGATGACATACTTCTTGGCCTTTTTAGTGGTCGTTTCTTCATCGTCTTCTGCCTTCCTCTTGCCTGATCCCTCGCCCTCCTGAGAACAACAAAGGATATGAAGAGATTACAGAGCTGACAGCAGAAGACGTTCAGTTTAGCTTCCCTGCGATTTGCGTTTATCACGCCAAGCTGTGTGTTTTTCTGACACCGTCTTGATTTGAGGAAAAGCACTGCTGCGGGATGCAAACACACACGCACGCACTACGGAACAGTCAGGACTTCCTGTCCGGTTCAGCTCACATCAGGCTGAGTGGAAAAGGTTGGCGTTTCACCCGGTGTGCTACTTCACACTGCCCCCTGCCTGTCCACCGGGGCGCTGCGCCTACCTCGTCGCTGTCCAGCTTCTTGGCCTTCATCAGCCTTTGGGCTTTGTCGTCATCAGAGCCTTCGTCGCTGTCCGACGAGTAGATTCTCGCTCTCTCCTCTGAAATGAAGATGGGGGAATTGTTAGGAATGAATATCGGTGAGAAATAAGGAACAGAAGAAAACGAGTGCGGCTACCTCTCAGGCCTCCTCCTCCCTTGTATTTGCTCTTGATGGCCGCCAGGCTGATGGCCTCCTCGCCCTCCTCCTCGTCGTCGTAGCGGTCGGGCTCCAGGTAGCTGCTGCTCAGGCCCCTCTGGTGCTGCTTCTCCCTCATCCTCCTCTGCTGGGACTCTCTACGGATCGACGCCCGCAGACGCTCCTCTTCTTTCTGTCGATACAGACGTCAGACTCAATTAGAAGATTTTATCACCAACAAAAAAGAAGCAAAGAGGAAAAGGAACAATTGAACAGCAGGTCAAGGTTTCAAAATTTGAAGCGAGAGACATGACTCCAGTTGCAAAAGCTTTACTTTATTTTTTAAAGACTTGTTTTTGCTATTTTTAATTCTCAAATTAGACATTAAATGTTCTCATTTTTTCAAAAAGGTTATTTTTTTCCTAGATTAAATCATTTACAAGAAGTCCTGTGTTTATGTTACATATTTCTGCCTTCATATGAAGGAATACTTACCAAACTCAGAGGACGGCTTCAAATATTACAAATACAAGCTCCACCTCATCGTATCATGTCCAAATTCCACAGTTTAGCTCAATTGTTCTGATTTTTCTGTCAGTTTCCAGACTGCTTTCATTTCAAGATTATTTTCAATGAGCTAGTGACAGGCTTTTATTATTCCCTGTAATACAATAAAATCCAATAGAAGGTATTTAAGAATCAAGAGAATGAAAGCAAAAAGGATTTGCAAATAAAACAAAACATCAACAATTTCCCTCTTTGTTAATGTTTTGAATACAGTGGCCTTAGGATTTTTTATTTTTTATTTTTTTGGGGGGGGGGGAATGCTGACCTGTAGTTAAAAGTTTTCTCATTTGATTTAGAGCCTTTTTTCTCTAGAAATCTGGCAAATAAGCTGCTGCTGCTAGAGATAAGTTGAAGTATGTACGTGTTATTTTTTTAAAAATGTGAAAGCATTGTTTACGTTTTTTTTAAATTCAGACTTCGGTCTTTTTAAAATTGCAATGTATAGGGTCTAAAAATTATGAATGTGTTTCCTATTCTTTGACCCACATTTATTGATACCTGGAACATGCTTCACCAAGGAAAGCACCTCGTTTTCTCTCTATTTTCATTTCTAAGCCAGCAGCAACCAAATAGGCAATGGACACACATGTACCGTAAGTAACTTAAGCGTATAGGAAATGTTTAGATTGTTTGCCATGGGGCTCAATTGGGCAATTATGAGCAGTAATGGTCATATCTGCAGTAGGTAGTTGTGTACTTCAGTAGCTCAGTTGCTCATGGAGGCAAAAGTTCTGCTATTCAGAGCAAATATTTTATAAAACTTCAACCCACATCACATTTACACGGCCTGCGGCGGATTTCAGTGCAAAACAAAACGATACAGTCAAAGATATCATAATCCCTTTATAAACCTAAAAGAACACCTTTAAGCGTCACTGGTTTAGTAAAGGGGAGTTCTTGCCCTCCTGCCAGCCTGGCCTGCTTTGGCTTGGAAAAAAGAAATTCTTGAGAACCAAATCTTGTTCTCAGTCTTCGCTTGAATAAGCTGTTCCTCTGAACAAAAGCTGCTTTGCTGACTCTGTCTAGTGGTAATAATGCTGTTTACTGAGAAACAACAGGCGATAAGCCACATGTTAAGGTAATTGTCAGAAACACACTCCGACACGCTGACTGAAGATTCACCCACCGAGGCTCTTCCTGACCAGCCGATCCCCACAGGGCGCGCTCAGGCTGTAAAACTTTACGCGATGCTATCAGTCGGGCTTGTTTGGGTTGACCGCGGATCCCCGTCCAGTCTCGGTGTTGATGCCGATACAGTTTAAATTTCGCTGACAGTTGCCTGACCTCGTTACATAAGTGCGGCAGGTTATGCCTTTATGTAACCCGGTACGATGCTTATCAGCAACCGGCCTCATGCAAACCGCTTCAGCCTCAGCCGAGACAAAAGGACTCCACAAAGAAAGGTCATCATAAAAAAATGGAAAGGCACAGACGGACAGAATGCCAGCGAGCATTACTTTGATCATTTCGTTGCGCTGTGACTCGGGATCCCTTCCAGCCATGGGGAGGATTCTGATCTTCTGCGTCTTTGAGCAGCGGTCGGCCAGAGACAGCGTCATCTTCCTGTGGGTGGCGCTGTCTGTGGAGTGGGGTCTGGAGCCGCACAAGAAAAACACAACAGATGGCAGTAATATTACCAAATAGTGAATAGTGATGTTTTTTGGAGTTGACATTTTCTAGACTAGTGTAACTTTAGCAACACCAAAGAAACCAAAAAATAAAGCAAAATCTAAAGGAAACTTTCAGATGTTACATTTATTCACCATCATAACAACCTAGTTCAAACTGCTTCATTGTGAAATTTGTATCAAAGATGTAGCACACATTTTGTACTTTCTAGGAAACCTTTAATCACCAGGCTTCCTAAGATCCAGAAAATAACCTTTGACGTCTGGTACCTTGAAAACTCTGATCCTTGGAAAGTTATGAGAACATCTTGTGTATCTTGCCCGTCTATTTCAATCAATTCAGCTCAAAGATAACCTAAACAAAGTTTTCTTTATACTTAAGGATCAATCTTGTAAATTAAAACATCTTCCAAATGAGAGAGAACATTAGGGAACAGCTTTGGCTCTAATCTTCCCAATAATCCACCAAGACATATTGTAATGTTCAGTGTGGGAGCCGGCTGGGTCGAGGCACACTAAACCAGGTCTGAACGACGGCTGACCGCACTCGTGTGTTCTGAGAAGACAGAACATTCAGGTGGGCATGAGGGGGAAAAGAGGCTTAAATGGCTCTTATTGAGAAAAACCTGGCCAGCTTGTACAAGGTGATCCAGAGACTTACTGCATAGAGAACATTTCTGAATGATCCCTGATTGGTGGTTGTTGTTTTTTTTTGGCACACTGACGCTTGTTTACTGCTTGTTCTGCTGTCCGAGCGGCAGACGCAGTAGGGTTATCTCTTAACTACTCATTTTGTGCTGCTCAAAAAAACAAAACTAAAAAAAAAAAAAAGAGAGAAAGAACGGGTGAGAGATTTCAGTCCGGAGTGCAACGATTGCACGGTACCTGAAGGTGAGTTTGGTCTTGAACACAGCCTGTCCCTGCAGTCCCGTTCCCTGTCGGATGAACAGGTGGTTGTGGTCTCCCTGGAGAGGAGCTTTGTACACATCAAACACCTCGTTGCCCAGATGGAGGGACATGCTGCCGTGAGAACGGGACGCTTAAAAAACATGTCAAACACGGATAACACCACGACAGAACAGCTGCAGCATGTAACTTCTTTAAAAAAAAAATAAAAAATGTTTTTACATATTTGACATATCACTATGTCACAGTATAACCTTAGATAGATAGTCTGTGGAAATTTTTAAAAAATCACAATCATATACCTCCTCCAAGTGCTACTATTGCTGACTGAAGAAGTGAACCGCTCTTGGGAGGAGGAGGAATGCCTTAACGCTGTCAATCAACCTCGAGTATTCGCTACTCAATGTTCTAATGAAAAAAAACAACTCCGTGAACCGTTTATCCTCAATTATTCTAACAAGCCTGAGCATTTGTGGCACTGCAATCAAGAAGAAAGTGCAGAGAAGAAGGTGAATGGGATGAGCAGCGCACGCATGAGGATGATTGACAGTGCTGAGACACACCTCCTGGCTCTGATTTATTGTTTCTAGAAGACAAAGAAGCTCAATTTTTCACACACAACCTGTTTCAGACCATACTGCTTTGACATGGTGACAGTTTCAATAAATATGTCAAATAAAATACTTTTTTTTAAAAGTTACATACTGCAGCATTAAGCTGTAAAACACACACCTTCCGTCAGACCACTTGACAATACGTGCGTTGCTCTCTCGTGTTTCGTTGCCTTCCTCATCTCGTTTCACTCTCCACCTGATTGTGTTTTCCACCTGTGGTGGGATAAAAGGAACATAACAGAGCAAACATTCAGCTACAATAACAAAAAATGTCTGTTTTATTTTGATTCAGCAAAATCTTGCCTTAAGTTTGAGTCTGGTCCGTCCCTCCTCATCCAGCATTTCTTCATCCTCAAACTCATCCTCATAGTATTGAGGGTCAAAGGGTCTACGAAAGGAAAAACTCTGAATAAATCACTTTTTTTTGGTTTAACATGTTTGACCATGTAAAATGTTCATTTCTACATTTTGGGGATTCTGACCTGGGCTCCACTGACAGGAAGTTGGGTAGCTTGACAAAATAAAGGTCTGACCCCAGGTCTGTGCTCACTTTGGGGATCTCCACTTCTATGCGCGTTTCAGGCGCAGGCTCCTCCTCCGCCTGCTCCCCGTCCAAGCCATCCTCTCCATCCTTTGCAGAAGCAAAACACACACACAGTAGGATTGAATGCAGAGTGAGGCTTCTACGACTAGATCAAGAAGAAAAAATAAATAATCAAATGAGAACAGTTGGCTACCAGAGGCTGCCCCGGGGTTGGCGGCTTCTCTGCGTCGCTGTCTGAAGAAATGTCGTCAGCTTCTCCAAACAGATCGTCCGCAGCCGCTTTTGTTGCTACGGATCAGAGGGTAGAATAAACCACATTGAAAAGAAAAAAAGGAGCAACAAAATGTCAGATCTAATGGGGAGGAGCAACATTCCCTACGTTTCTTTGTGTCGCCGTCGCTGTCAGAATCTGAATCTGATGCGGCTTTGGGTTTGGTTTTCTGTCTGATGAAGTCATCTTCGCTGTCGCTGCCCTTTGCAGACTCTGCAACGAATGAAATCCAGAGCATGTGAAGGAAAAACAGAGTAACTCCTCCCTGAGCACATGTTTCACTGAAGGAAGGCTTCTGATCACGCCCTAAAGGTCAAGCCAGGAACGTCGTCTCATATTAACGACAAGATAAATAATAATCACATTTAACAGTAATCCGCAAACGCCCCGCCCCCAAAAACGTTTAAAGATTAGCATGCCATTGCCTCGTGATCCGCCTCACGTGCCTCATCTCTTTCACCTTCAGAACCACAGGACGGTACCTGGCTTCCTGGTCCTTGGCCCGTCGTCGTCAGAGTTCTCCCTGTCCTCGTCGGAGTAGTGACGCTTCTCCTCCTCGTCCTCAGACTGGTCGCTCTCGCCTCATTCTTCAGACTGGTTCCCCGTCCGCGTCGGGGCTGAGGACTGTGCTGTCCCAAAACAAAACAAAGTCAAGGAAATGAGACTGACGGCTTAACAACAAACATTCCCAAAATGGAGAAATAAGCGAGTTTTGTGTGTAATTCCTTTCAAGCTATACAATTATGTAAAAAAGTTAGCACACCCGATGAAACAGATTTTCTCATATTTCAATGCTTTTTTTTCTATCTCTGAGAAAAAAGTAGTAATTATTGTATTAATTAAACATAAAACATGTGAGGAACAGTTAGGAGACCCTGCCCTGCAATGGCTCATGTCTCTGAGGTCATTCTGAAGAAACTTCACCTTTCTCACTTCCAGCTCTGAGATGCTTGAACATAAAGCCTGTTTCAAGTCGCAGTAAAGTTTCAATCTGGGCTTTGACTAGGCCGAGGACTTTCCATTTCTTCCTTCTCAGCCAGATCTGGATGGATACACTGGTATGTTTTGCGTCATGTTCATATTGCAGACCCTCACATTTTCCCCAAACAGAAAATGTGAAGTCTATGGTATGATGGTGACTGCCCTGGTCCTGCTTCGTCCCCCAAACCATGACACTTCAAATTGTTTTGAGATCTCCTTATAAGCTCATAAGCTCCAACAAACTGTCCTCATTTTTCAGATGACTTGTCTGGTCCCAGCAGCAATCATTGCATGATAAAAGAAAAAATGTCATAATTCACTTGTCACAAAATTTACCAACCAGATTTTATTTTCTTCCAGCTGATACCAATTCATACTTTTTTTTAAGTCAGTGCCTATTTTCTTAATACAACAATGTATGCAGGTTTTTAATCCAAAAGAAAATAAAAGGACAATTTTGTGTGCAGAGGCTACGTAATTCATTTTATTTGTTGTTTCTTTAGTTTTTTTTATTCAGTTTGGACATTTAAAATGTCTTGCGGTCCCAGTGTTAAATACTCGTTAAGATTTAAAGTTTATTGATCTTTGAGAATGTACTGGTTCTATCCCATACCTTCTGTCCGAATGAACACTGCCCCTCTCAGAACGAGGGCTCCCGGCACCGGACATCCCGCTGCTCGCCGGGCTCCCTCCGTCTGACCGGTTCCCTGCGTCTTCATCGTCCTCGTCCTCCTCTCGCTGGTCGTGCTCCGACCCGCTGTGCTGCTCCGCGTCCGAGTGATCGTTCTCCCCCTGGTCAGAGTGGATGCTGGGGTCCGACTGGTTCCCAGAGCGTTCCGACTGGTTGTCGCTGCCACTGCGCTGCTCGTCCTCGCTGTCGTCACCGAACAGCTCCTGTAAGGCAGGAGGGGGAGGCGCACTATGCTTCACTTTTGATGCGAATTAACGCTACCTGCATTTTATTTATTAAATTTTTTTGAAGGCAGATTTTTATTCAATTAAGCTATCTGTGGGAAAAAACTGATAGGTCTGAAACAATAACAAAAAAAAAGTGATTTGTCACAGCATGAAACCGAGATGGAAACTTTGTAAAGGTGAAATTTTGCGACTGCATGGAAGGATGCCGACCTTGTTCATGCTCGGCTTCCCTGCCTCCTGCCCTTCATCATCATCATCGTCATCATCCCGCTCCCTCTCACTGTCACTGCCTGAGGCGTTGCTGGCAGATCGAGGCCTCTCCTGCTCCGAGTCTGATCCGGAGCCAGAGTTGGACTCTGCTGAGCCGTAAAAGAAAACAAATTTTTATTATTGAAGCGTGGCACAAGAGATGCCACGCACTCTTGTGCGTGGCATCTCTTGCTGAAGCATTGTAAGTCAATGCTTCAGCAAATGCGGAGTTAAAATATTTTGATGATCTCAGGTGTTTAATAGAATAAACTAGACAAATGTGGGGTTCAGGTGTTGTCCTGTCGATTCCAAGTTTGACCAGATTAATTTCCAAGCATTAGTAGGCGTGACAAAGAAAAGACATGCTGTAGATTCTTTGTTAAAGTTCAGAGTTATGAAAAAAAGGAATACCAAAATCATCTTGGGATACCATATTAAAGAATACGCCCTTATTTATCTGGTCTTAAGATGAAGTGCATCAACATACAAGCTGGTGGTTGATGCATTTAAAGCCAAAAGACTGAAGAGAACTTTTGTTATAAGTGTTCAATTATTTATGAGTTAAATACAGAAAACTACAATCATATCTTGGCTTCTCGTGTCTTCTGATCCAACCAAAACACGATGGCAGCCATGTTGCATGCTTGCATAAGCTTAGCTCTGATTGTCGTTGGGAGATTGATTTCTGATCAGTTCCAGATAACTGATCAGAAATCAGCGCTGTAAGTCAATGCTTCAGGAAAATGGGGAGTTAAAATATTTCGGTGGTCTCAGGTGTTTAATGGAATAAACTACGTAGCCCGTTTGTGGACATCGGAGAAAAAACAAAACAAAATAGAAATTATGGCCACGGCTTGTTTAAGTTTCAATGTTAAAGTTGCTTTTTTATTTTTTTCTCTCCGATGTCTTCAGACGGGCCCTGTAAATAAAAAACAGACAGAAATAAATCACTTCGATTAACGTGAGCCGCGTTTAAACTCCCACTTTTACAGGTCAATCGTCACATCCTGATAGTCACGTTGCAAACGACCTTTACGTTTCCTAAAGAGACAACCGGGAGATCTCAGCACCTCTTTGGTCGTTGTCGCTGTCTCCATCGCTGCCGAATAATTCACCCCGGTCCGCCATTTCTTCCGAACTGTTGGAGGCTCGGATCTTCAGGAAGTGACCTCACCGAGCAGCAGGAAGTGCTTTACTTCTGGGTCACAGAAATGCTGTCGCAGTAAGGGGTGTCAGACGGTAGGAGGCGGTATTGGACTTTTTCCGTGAAATTTTCAACTTCTTCATTTGATGTCGATGCCGTTTCTCTGTTTATAGCTTTTCCTATCACCCATTTCTTTTAAGAACAAATAAAATAGTAGTAATATAAACTAATGATAATCTAAGACTTCAAGACGGAGATATATATGTGGCTCAACTCCTCAGTGTGTAAATGTAATATATTTAAGCGAGCTACATATAATCCTCCATTATTCTCATGAACACTTGTTTATTGTCACTGTACCTGTAACTTTACATTTATTCATACCTTAAATGAGCATCTCAATTTATTCACAATGTTTCATAGATCCAGTTTCACTAGAGAATTGCAGATAATTTCTTATGTAAACTGAGAATGTATATATGTATGATGGAATTCAAGAAATAGATACTATTTGGAGATGTGTATTTACATTTGTTAGTGGTGCACTGATTTATAAACCAGACGATTTATTGACCAGTTGATTTATCGGCCAATTTTCTTACTTAAATATATATATATGTATTAGATCGGTGATCTGCCCGTACTTACATGTGAAACTGATTTTATCTACCAATCTTATCTACCTCAGCAAAGGACTGAAAATCAACCACTGTGTTCTTCTCTTGCATGACAGAGGTTTGACTGATAGACTGCAGTTAATAATAGCCACTTTCTTGCAATATTTAGCAACATTTCAGACAAACTAATTGGTACAAAATAACAGGCTTTTTAAAGATCGGTAATTGATGTCTGGCCAGAAAACTGCAATGATGCACACACACACACACACACACACACACACACACACACACACACACACACACACACACACCCCCACACACACACACACACACACACACACACACACACACATATATATATATATATATATATATATATATATATATATATATATATATATATATATATATATATATATATATATATATATATGAATCCAAAACATGGATAACATTACCAAGTCAGTATCCGATCGATATTAAGTCGAATACTTTAGTTTCATATAGATGTGAAACATTTTAAATATTTACAAAATAGTCAAAAGAAATTTAAATATTTATATATTTGAAAAAATTCTAAATAAATGATCAAACGTCAGAAATATAGACATATTTGCGCATATTTTACATACACCATATTAAAATAAATTACTATGTGCCTCTTTAATTTAATTTTATTTTATTTTATTTTATTTAATTTTATTTTATTTTATTTTATTTTATTTTATTTTATTTTATTTTATTTTATTTTATTTTATTTTATTCTATTTTGTGTGAGGGCGGAACAAGTTACGCCATTGGTTTACATAAGACATTCTGTCTTCCTATTGGTTGCTTTTGACGTCAATCCCGGCTCCCTCCTGTTCCCTCTTCCTGTGTTACCGCCCTTGGTTGGACCGAGTGACAAACCTCAGACACACGGGAGTATCCGCCGCCGCAGTCGCTTCAGAGTCCGGTTCTCTTTGGAGTTTTCCCCAGCGACGTGTCTTTTAACTCGGGTGAGGAAAGCGGTTTCTCTGCGCCGACTATGTGTATCTAGTTTTGAAGCCAGCTGTAGAGTATTACCGCTGTTGGGTTTAGCTCAGCGGCTAGCGACTTGAGTCATCTGCAAGCGCTAGCGTGTTAGCTTCTACATCTCATTCACGGTGTTCTGCATCCAACAAAAGTAGCCCAGTTACAAACGAAAGTGTCCCATGAACGGCTTCGTTTGGTTTGAACTCTTACATAACTGAGGAGTGGAAGGTCTCGCCTGGTGTTGATAATTGCTCTTAACACACTCATTGCCAGTTGTAAGTCATAAACATGTCAGGAGGAGTTAGCTAACGCCTTTCGATAGGTACTTTAACCAGAAGATGCTGACAGCTGAGGTGTCACCAAAGTAACATTCGTGGTCTACGTAGGGCTTTCTGGTGCGATTTTTATTGTCGGGGACAAGCAACATTTGGTCATCTTGGGATTTATGAGGGAACGGGATTTTAAAAGCTTGAAGTAAACTGTGGCTGATTTTATTTCATTGTTATTTGTGGCCAATTCTGTTACATAGTCAAACAATGCAAGTGCGAGACAGGGCACGTTGTGTCCACTCTGAGTTTTTCCCGGGGACCAAGACGGGCGTTTCAGGAATCCTAAGGTGGAATGACTCACACCAGGGTGGATATTTTGAGAAAGGTGGTCTTATCAGTTTTACTAGTTGTTGCAGATGCTGTTGTACATTTTGGTCAGCAAGTGTTTTTAACTCACTCTCCCGTTCAAGAGATAAAAGGAGCCTGTGCGTTGCTCACAAAAGGCAGTGTAAACTGCAGAGTGGTGAATGAAGGGTGTGGCCCAAATCTTAGAGAAGTGAAGTTCTTCTTTACAGCCTGTTGACCTTTATGTATGCTGTGAGACAGGTAGAGTTTTGTTCCTAGCCTATTTTAGATTTCTTCTTCTTGCACCACGTTATCAGCCCCATGGAACAAATGGCCTTTGTTTTTTTTCCCGCATACCTTTTCAGTGGGGAGTGTATGCTGGCATTTGGCCAGGAAAGTGAACGATGCAGGGGTTTTGGAGCAGAGATGTACATTTATCAAGCTGCACTGTTTGAACTCCGGCATTTGCATCAGTTTCATGTGAAGAAGTACAGCATGAACCCTTGTGTATATAACATCATACGGTGGATTTGGACTGCTGGGAAATATACAAATCGTGTGTGTTTGTTGGTAAAACACTCCACTTCCTGTCTGGGCATTGTTAAGTTTATTCAAACTCTGAAGAGACATGTATGTTTGTGTTAGTCTCTTGCATAAAAGTGGATTTTTTTTGTTATATATATTTGCCTTCTTGCTGCTATCTCAGTCCATCTGTTTTCTATCATTTCTCTCCCACTGCTGTTCACCTCTGGAGACCGAACATAGAAACCAACAAGGAGAGTAACAACAGGATGGAGAGAGAGAGAGAGAGGGGAGAGTAAAACTGGAGGAGGAAGTTCAGCGCTGAGTCCCAGGGGAATTATAGCTGGGTTATTCTAACTATAGTCCATTTCTGTATGTTTGGGGCGTTGTTCCATTATAATTTAATTCTACTCACCACTTCCTGTCTCACCGTTGAGCTTACCAGTTATTCTTCCTCCAGCTTGAGTCACTGAGGAATGTACAGTGGCGATAACATGGATATCTGTTGAGATAACAGCGTTGATTTTGTTGTTTTCACTCACAGAGGTCACATGCTTTGACCACGAGATTACTGTGATTAATACAGTCTGAAGGTGGAAAACGTGTAGCCTGTAAAAACGACATGAAGTCGTCAGGTTTCTGGTTGGCTGAGTCCGCATGTCGGCAAAGGAAAGGTCAAGGTGAGCGTCGGGCTCATGAGTTTGCTGTATTGCTGGCGTCCTGCCATTTGTTGTTGCCCTGGAGGATTAGCGGAGAGGAGAAGGAGAAAAGGAATCAATCAGGTTGGACTAATGTATCCTCTCAGTGTCTCCACCTCAGCTTGAGCCCACCCTCTGCCATCATTATCCCTGTGTGCATGCTCCATTACTCCTCTGTCTGCACACTTGAAACCACCGGGCCTCACTTACAGCACAATGCCTGTGGAGAGGCATAAATGATGCATCTTGGGCATAAGGGAAAGTTGGGTGCTGTTATTCAGACTTAGTCTCAGTGTAAGAGCCTTAAATGTTGGTGGTCTTTTTCCAAACTCTTGTGTCTCGGTGTGCCAGCTCGTTTCTTTACCGAAACAAAGCTGGACGGTTTGTGATTTCACGAAAAAACAAATCATGCCACTGATGTCTGAGAACAGCACAAACTGGATGCTGATGTATTTGCTGGATGATTTAGATTTATTTGCATATTATTTGGATTTATGGGACTTTTTTTAGACAAAGGACTGAAGCAGATAGTTTGATTATGTGTGACTCCACACTAGGGAGGCACAGTAACAGATTTTGCTGGTTGATAAATTGTCTCTGCAATTATTGCGATAAAAGATAATATTGTCATTATGAGACTATTTTCAAGTTATACATTAATAATAAATAGCATAATAACACTATATTCAGATTGAAGTTGCTTGAGCTGAATCTGTTTTTTGTTGGTGGTCCTAGCAGAACAATTGCGAGAGATTAAAGAAGCAGGATTTATTTGCTTTTGATTAGTTCAGCTTGATCTGCTCTGAGTCAGTTTTATAACATTCCCTCTGATCATTTTTATCATTTCATGAGTAATTAGATGCAGGAGTAGAAGTGATCGAGGAACTGACCACTCTGGGAGACTAATAAAACCCTTTATGCAGCTCTCTGGACAGAAAAAGAAAGAATCTTTGCAGCGGCGAAGCACCAAGTTGTTTCCTTTTTATTAGGTTTTTTTTTTTTAGTTTGTAGATTTCAGATAAATCAAACTTCCCTGTAGTCTGGCAGCATTCAGGACTCCCAGCTAACCTCACCTGCCATAAAAACATAAAGGTAACAGGTGTTAAACTCAAGCTTTTCAGAACGCTGCATGTGTGAGGCTGTGTATAAACACAAACGTCCTTGCGTTACAGGCAGGAGGACCTTTAGGGAAGTCCTGCTGGAGATCTGGAAATGATGAGGTCATTATAAGATTTAAAGAGTGGCGTGGGAGAGCGAGCTGCAGGCTGAATCCTCCTCAGTTTCTTTGACTGTAAACTTATCCAGACTCCAGCTCCTCCTCTTATCTAGAGCTTATTTAACATCAACTGTTGTTGTTATGTTTAATCATTTAGTCTCAAAACAAATGCATCTCTCTGGATTTGCAAAACCACTAAACGCTTCTGTTTGTTTTCTGAAGTTGATCGTATTTTTCATATCACTACAAGAGTTTTTTTTTTCTCTTTCTGACCCTTATGGGAGTAAACGGATGATTTGTCAGAGCCTGAGAAAGTTCGTCTTTTGTTCCAGCTGTATGTTGCATCACTGGAGGGACACGGTTGCTTTCCAACACAGCTGTGTCCCACTATTGTTTCACAAGCACGGGTTCGCGTTGTTTATCTCGGCTGCGAATGCGCATGCACGTTTTTCAGCTCCCAACATTTTTTATCTTCTTCCACGCTACCTGACGTGAAAACATAAATAATTTGTTTGTTTTTGTCCCACAGACAGCCCCCTCCTCCCTGACCTGGAGCAGAAACACTGAGCAGGACCAGAGTGGCTGCCGCGGTTTGTTTGCCGTTCGCTGTCGCCTAGCAAGCTATAGCCACCATGGCGCTGTCGTTCAAGAAGGACCTCGACAAGTACAAGGATATCGACGAAGATGAGATCCTGAACAAGCTGTCGGAGGAGGAGCTGAAGCAGCTGGAGACGGTCCTGGAGGAGGTGGATCCTGAGGTGAGGGCCCGGCGAGGGCTGGGGAGCTCCATGACTCCTCAGCGGGGATGGGAGGGGTTTCTGTGGTGGAGATTTGAGTAAAATGTCAGATGAAAAGCTTCTAATTGAACTGGTTTGACTGTGACATGGTTAAGACATTTTAATTAGAAGGAAATCCCTCCTCAAATTATTGGCGTTTTCCTGTTGATTCTCCTGGAACGCTTTGATTTCCAGTCTTTCTCACACATTTCAATTCTTTTCTTTGTAAACTTCTCACTATGAAGCCGCTATAATCGGAAAATGAGCTAAATCTGCGGCAGCCTCCCTCAGTCATGTTGCATGAGTTATCTTATAAACTGTAGAAAATCATAAATTGCCTCCACAACGGGTGGAGGCTTTATTTAAAGTTCTGTTTTGCGATGTGGGACAAATAACCTCACAAGACCAACAGGAAGCACTTAGTAGAGAAAGGCTCCTTCTGTGCTGTATGTCAAGAGAAAGACTAAACTCATCAGCCTTGCAAAGGAAGCCTTGGATTTTGTTGGAGACAAACTGGCTTGACAAACATTTGTAGCAGGCATCCTTTATTCAGGTTTTCCTTCTGCATTGCTTCAGTTAAACCATCTGGATCCTGATAAACTGGTTTATGCATCTGTTTTTCTTGTAGTTTTAGGGAGCCGGTATTTCATTTGCTGCTTTCTAATCTATGTTTTAGCATTTGCTCCTTGCTCTGTATTTGTAGTATTTTCTACTCGTTTCCATCAAAACAGTTATTTGGCAAATTGATCCATTTCATTTGTCTTTATTATACTATTCTAATGGGGAGTTATTTAAAGGGATTTTGTAACATTTCCTGGGATAGAGGGAAAATGTTGCTTTCTGGGTGTGAACTGATTACATTTTTCTGTCTGATCACTGAACTTTAAAAAGCCTGATCTGACAATTCAGGTATTATTATTGTTTTGACCGCTAACTGTAGCAACAACGTCTCTAAGTTGGCAACAGTAAGGTGACTTGTACTACATGACGTGTGTATTAGCTGATCTTCAAAAATAAAAGAAATCGGTCCGATATATTGTCTTTTTCATGATACTCAATTAGCTGCTTAAATAAAGTGTTTCTCCAGACATAATAAAATTTAAAAAAAAGTTAGCTACTTGACTTCAAAATGCTCCTTGTCCTTCCTCTGCAGAATGCGCTTCTTCCAGCCGGTTTGCGGCAGAAAGATCAGACCGATAAGTCGGCCACTGGGCCGTTCAACAGAGATCGGCTGCTCAAATACCTGGAGAAGGAGGCCATGGAGTACAAGGACAGAGACGACATCATTCCCTTCACTGGAGAGAAAAAAGGTGAGTGTCAGAGTTCCTCCTAGGATTAAGATGCTGTTTCTAAGGTTGTTTTGTTTGGCTAGATTGCTGTTAATCTGGTGGAGAATGAAACGGAGACAGCAGAGAAAAAGGATTCTCAGAGAAAGAGAGTGATTTGTTCTCCTTGTGGACAAAAAAACCCTAACACAAATCTACTCGCTTGAGGGGATTTCTGACCTTAATTAATTTCTGCAAGTTTTCAAACTTCAAAAGTTTAAAGATAAAAGATAAAATTTTCGCACTGGTTGTGCAATCTGCTGTAGAATCAAAACCCTGGCTTTGGCCCATTTATTAAAGTAAACTGGTTAAACAGGATCTGCAAACATTCTAGCTGGGTCGTTGATATAGTGTATTTATGCTAGAGCTGTTTAGCTTAAGGCACTTTTGTTTTTCTTTTTTACTTGGTAATGATAGTTTTAAAAGCTTATTTCTCCCGGGGTTTCTGGAAAGTTTGGTCCTCCATGTTTTGTTTACAGGGTTTCTGCGTACAAAACCTCAGTAGCATTGTTATCCTAACATCAGGACATGCTAAAAAGTGCACACCCTCAGCTTTAGTTTTCCATGTAGTATACACTGATTGAATTTGCAAGCTTTTTATTCACTAAAAAGTGACACAAGAGTTTGGAGTGAAAACTAAAATTGGAATGAAGAAAATCTTCTCTATTTTTATTCCTTCAACCTACCTACACTTACATATTTTGGTTAAATTCTAAAATACTTATATGATTTGTTTTGCTATAGAACAAAAGTAATACTAAGTTAAGTTGCGTATTTTGACCTATGCGGATATGACATTTTTTCTGTGGTGTTTTCACTGGAACTAAATCTTAAGTGTTTACCCAACAGAAATCCAGCAGCTATGATAATTTGCAGGTTTTTGTGGCTTATTTTGAACAAAACCACCAGATTAAGAACTGTTAAGTTGCTATCACATGCTAATAAATGTATTTCTTTGGAGAAAAATATTCAGGGTACATGAGGAGAACACATAGCACTAATTTCTGTTCTACTGCTTGTAGCTGTGCAACAGCAACAAGCAGTTCTACTTGTTGCTAATGCTTCTCTGTGGCAGAATAAGGTTTGTGATACGTAATGGGAGGTGGAAAAGAGTTTACTACTTCATCGTGACCATGTGTTTTTATTATCAGCACTCAGTAGGGGTGTGTCTTAAACCCCAGTCCGATGATTCTGACTTTATGGTTTGATCTAAATTTGGCAGGAAAAATGATTAAAATCATTTTAGCAGTTCTGTTTTGTTCTCCAATCACTTTTATTTTGTTTAATACGATTTAGCATGTTTTGTGTGATGTCAGAAACTGACAGCCGAAAAATCTCCATGATGTGGTGTCAGAAATGAATTGTAGTAAAAGTGAAAGATCTGGCTTTTCTTGTCCTGATAAAGATTTCACGAGCCTACAGTTAAACTCGTTGGTGTGTAACGTCGGCTGTTCATTTAGCTTCAACATTTCAATATGTTGAATCACAATCATCACTATCGGTGTGTGCAGAAATACAAACCCAAAAGAGTACCTAGACTATAAATCATCCCTACTTCCCTTAATGTCAAGAATATTTTATTTCTTTAATTCCTCACATGTTAAAGCTTATAAAGAGTTGTTGAATATTTATCCCAAGTCCTGCAGCGTGTGTAGCTGTTACCACATCCTCCTCCTTGTCGGGACATCCATCTGAGTTATCATCCTGGTACCATGTTTGTGTGAAAAACCTGCAATACTAAGAAGCTTTTCTAAAATTATAGCTGACACTCAACATAATGTGTAATCTCACACTGATACAAATATCATTTTCACATTGCGGCTCTTCCCGTCATTTTCCCCGGCTTGTTACAATAGAGTGTGAAGCGCATGAACGGAAAAGTCATCATGCTGATTGTTGTAGCGTCTACAGACTAACAAAGATGGATTTTTACAAAGGCTTTAGTTTCCAGTGATCTGAAAATCTCACCTTTTCTTTCATTTTACCAGTCTGGATGATCACTATTCTTTCTCAGAGGCAGCTATGCAAATCTACGCTTAAGCCTTATTTGAATTGGGATAAGACTTAAAACATTTGTTCTTTTCACAACATCTATTCAACTATTCTTATATAAAAAGATAATCTTTCACTTTAAGAAAATGAAATTTTGTTTCCAAAAAAAGCATTCCTGAAACATGATGAATCTATTTTATCAGAGTGAATACACTTGCAAGTGAAGAAAGCTTCTCTTGCAAAAAAAAGTCCCTGTGGAAGCAGATGGACTGCTGTAAAAACACAAGCTTGGCTTTTATCGGCATGGCTGCTCTATTCTTAAACGGTCCTGGTAATCATAACCACTGTTTGAATGCAATGTTTGTCACAAACACAGCAGAAGAAGCAGATAAAAATCTGAAATCTCATAAAAATGCAGAGGAAACACGGAATTGACGTCTCTCCTTGATTTACCCGCAGCGAGTTGGAAATTAAACTGTCTCCCTCTCTCTCTGCTTCCTTCTCTCTGTCTGCCCATGTGTTCAATAACTTCCTATGACAACATGGAAAACTTGGATCACTGTTGGCCAGTGGTTCAATGGATTCTGTCCTCCCTGGTTATACTCGCCCCCTACTGAGATTTAATGTGGTTCTGAGTGTGTGAGGCTCACATTCAATGATGTTAATAATGTCTGCGGAAGACAGCTCTGCTCAAATACCATAGAAACCACTGCAGCTCTTTAATGACTTAATTTCAATGCTTATTGTTTTTCCTTTCAGTTGCTCTAGAGTTGCTTCAGGGTTTGTCGGCCTTTTCAACTCATGTTGTGGTCACTGAAGCAGAGAATCTGTGGTAACTTAAAATCTGTTAAGTTGGCTTTTTTTTTAAGTTGGACATCTTTGAAAGCACAGAAGATCCAATAAACATTTTGGAAATAACTTATTACAGCATCTATTTTGCTTTGGTCTGCTAAAAGGAGTAAAAAAACAGCATGTTGGACAGAATAAAATTCATTTTTATTCTCTAAGCTGGTAACATAGACTATTATCCTGTCCAGAGACAAATAAGAGTACAATAGACTTTAATTGAGCCAACCTCCTATTTCACATTTACTTCAAGACATAGACAAGAAGGGTTACAGCACTCTGTACTTTGTGAAGAAGATTTTTATTACTTTTTCTTTGCCATCACCTTTTGGGGATCTGAATTAAAACAGTTGAGCCGGTGACAGAGGACACTGGGGTCAGCTCTGGAGATGAATGAACAAAGAACGACGTTCTGAAAATGGAGGTCATGACGGACACACTGAGGCTCCTGTTCATGGGACTGTCCTACAACAACAATGTCTTCAGAGCGAGACTCTTTCTGATCAGCAGTAATACACACTGCTGTTCAGAAAGATCATCTCCTCGGAGGAGATAGAAGCAATAATCAGATGGGGTCGGCATTTATTGTTTTCTCGCAGTTTCTGATGGTAAATACAGAAAGTTTTGTTTTGTTTTTCTATTTTCTGCATAGTTTGTCCCTCGAGAGCATCAATAAATACCAGTAAGCTTGAAAATATGGTTAAATGCAGTTACTGTGTCCACTTTTTTGGGAATGTTTTCTGAGAACAATATTTGTGTTTGGGACACCATGACTGCTCTGCCATGCAGTCACAGCCACATAGTTACCTAAAAAATAAGTAAAAGCTTCACATTGTAGCTGATGTCTGATTGTTTTGTTTTTTTAAATATCAGATAGACAGATTCTTCATGGTTGTTGTGAAACAGCTGAACAGAAAGAGTTACATTGTTGTGGTTTAATCTGTTGTTTTAGTTACCAAACTGTTCTGACACCACATGTCCTGTCCAGGCATTGCTGCTGTTCTGTTTTGCTGGGCTTTTTCTGTTGTTGTTTTACTCTAAGGTTCAGTGTGACTTTCCCATTCACTCAATGTTTGCATAAAATTACCCAGAAGACAAATTCTTTACTTGACAGTCATTTGGTCTCTGTCATTTGTCCCCTGCTCTGGGTTAAATATCTCCACTGAGGGATTGGCTCTGCTTAATGACTGTATTTAGTGTTTACTGGGTTGCAGGAAGTGCCAGAGCTCCCACTGCGGAGCACTTTGAACAATTTGAGTGACTTGAGTGAGTTGGAAGGAAGAGAAGGAGGGAGGGCCGGTCGTTGGTGGGTTTTTGTGTGGAAGGGGACGGGCAGAGCTCCCACTGCATGGCTGCTCTGCCATCTGTAAGTGCTTGTTGCCTCTGCAGTGCACTTTATATTAGACTCAAGTTTTTGTTGCATGACTTCCTTCACACTACTGGCATCTTTTCTCAGAAAGGTTGCCAAATAAATCCTGTGATAAAGTCATGGCTGCTCATAGCTTAGTTTGAGACGTTTCCTACGTCACAATTAATATTCTTTCCAGGAACGTATCACTTAGAGCTGGTTAAGATAATTTTCAAAAAACAGAAAATCAAATGCAGTAATTTCACTTCAGTGTGCTAGCCAGATTCAGCATATGTAGGTACATTTCTTTCTGATTAAAAACAACTTAACATGATTAAACTAATTGAGTTTTGCAAAT
This sequence comes from Poeciliopsis prolifica, assembly GCF_027474105.1. NCBI lineage: Eukaryota > Metazoa > Chordata > Actinopteri > Cyprinodontiformes > Poeciliidae > Poeciliopsis > Poeciliopsis prolifica. Next base: position 4,694,664 of record NW_026562396.1, read on the forward strand.
TTAAATGGGCTTTTGAAGTCTTCAAAGCAATAAAGCACATTCGAAAATCTTGATTTCTGTGTATTGAAGAAAAGTATAATTTGCAAAGTGTAGAAAACTACTTGTTATGTCTTAGACGGTAATTTGCTTGTAGATCTTCATACTCAGAACAAGTATTACAACTTTCAGATAATAAAATAAGTAAATAAATAACAGATTCAGTTTCTTGTTTTGCACTTTGGAAAGGATATTTAGTTTCTTCATGTTACAATAACTTAACTACTCTGTTTTTTTCCCCAAGTTAATTTTGCACAACAAATCACTGATTCACAAAGCGGGACAAATGGTGTTTTGATGTAATTTGACATGTAGCGAGGGAAGCTGAAATTAACCCAGCGACCTTTATCAGACTCTACCTCGCCTGAGCCGAATCTCACGCAAGTTTCCCATCTGACTGGCATTTGTGTGTCCTTCCTCCACAGGTAAAGTATTTGTTCCCAAGCAGAAACCAAAAGAAATGTTCCAGGAAGAAGCCACAACCCTCGATCCAGAATTAGAAGAAGCTCTCTGCAGCGCCACCGACACCGAATTGTGTGATTTAGCAGGTAAGAATGAAAACGTGTCATAAACCTTTCATGGTGGCACTTTCAGGTGGGAGAATCTGTTTCCTGGACAACTTGATTCTGCATTCATTAACTCAGACCTGCATGGAAGAGTTGAATGGGTAAAACCGCTGTTTATAGAAAGCCGTCAAAGCGTTTTCGAGAGCTGGTGTCCTGCAGCAGATCCGCCACACTTTCCAGAGAATAAAACCAAAATTGTACAACTTTCCTTCTACTTTTGAATTATTACAGATGTATTATGTGAAAGGGATGTATATATATATATATATATATATATATATATATATATATATATATATATATAATATATATATATATATATATATATATATATATATATATAATATATATATATATATATATATATATATACTCTTGCAGGGGAACAGCAGCTCTTAAACACACATCAGTATGACTCATTGAAAAGAAAATCCAGTTGTAGCCACATCCAGCCAACATCTGTCCGATCCAAGTCTTTCCTTGGATGGAAAAATACAAGTTGTTTTCCTCCCTCAGCCTTTCCCTTGGCACCGTCTTTTACTCCGTGTGCTGATGGATGAAAGCAAAAAGGGCTGACTGAGCAGCACGACACCTCCCATATGCAATGCTATCCAGATTAGATCATCTTACCTTCACACTGAACTGCAGAATTTATGCTTACACAGTTATTTCTCACCAGTTATTGAACAGATTTTCCTCCTTTGGTTTACAGCTATTCTGGGTGTGCACACACTGGTTACTAGTAATCAGACGTATGATGGAACTGGAAGTAAAGAGGGCTACAACAGTGAGTACAGTGAAGTTTTATTTTTTATAATTACCCCCAAAGAGGTTGATATTGTGACCTCAGGCTCTCTTGTCTCTTCCAGATGTGGTGAAAGGAGAGAAGATGAACCCGGTGTTTGATGAGCCTCCCAACCCCACTAACGTAGAAGAAACTCTGCAGAGGGTAAAAAACAACGACGGCTCCTTGAAAGAGGTCAACCTTAACAACATTAAGGTGCGCACAAGTCCAAACGCAGAGTTGACCCGCGTAGGTACTGCCTCCATCAACACCAGTGTTTTTTTCTCCCCAGAACATTCCCATTCCCACGCTGAAAGACTTTGCCAAAGCAATGGAGAAGAACACACACGTCACAAAGTTCAGCCTGGCAGCAACACGGAGTAACGACCCAGTTGCTGTGGTGAGATGGAGCGGTTTGTGGGCTTTTATTGCTTCTGTTGACATGTCGTAACTGCGTATTTACGCCTTTGTTTCTTTTTTCTTTTTCTTTTGCTTTCCATCTTCTAGGCATTCAGTGACATGCTGCGGGAAAACAAGACGCTGCGGAGTTTGAACTTGGAGTCCAATTTCATCACTGGAGTAGGAGTGCAGTCTTTGGTGGAGGCGTTGCGAGATAATGACACACTCACCGAGATCAAGATAGACAATCAGGTGAGTAAAGTAAAGCGAACAATTAAACATTCAGTTCACCCTGTAGGGAGCAAAAGTACAACTTTGAGATTTCAAATGATATTTTCTAAGCCAAAAATAGATTTGTAGGTATTATAAGCTGGATTTTAGCGGGTGATGTTCCAGAAAATATTCTTAGTTTTCCATTTTTTTTATGCATGGCAGCTATATGATGGAGTTTCAGGTTTAATTTCATTTTAATCGTGAAGTAAAGGAATAACACAAAAAGCTTCTTCTTTACTATGTTAGATCAGTGATGTGATGTCCAAGGCCAATTTTATCAAGATGAAAGCCCTTGAAGTTTACATGCATTTTTCATGTGTTTTTTTTATTGTATCTGCTCAATAATAAATTAAATGTGCAAGGTTCTATTTAAATTAATCAAATACACTTTTGTAAAAGAAGGATCTTTAAATTATTGTAGTTTGAAAAAACACAAAGGATCTTTGACTCTTGAGTTGTTACAAGGCAGACATACTGTTTTTCTGTGAGCCAGAGTATCTTTTTTAGCCCATGTTCAGGTTGGTGTAATCCAACGTTAAGTTGAACAGCCACACAAAATCTTCAAGAGGACCACAACTGGCCCTCAGCCTGCTGTTCAGACCCCCTTTTTTTTTAGATCTCTGTGGTTTGATAAATGGGCAAAACTTTATGTTGATGATCAAATAATTGGCTGTCATTTGTCCTGACAGCCATGTGTGTTTTAATAGTACGGCGCCACGAGCTTCCTGCTGAAAGGAGGAAGTTGAACTGTTTCCGTGCGGTGGGATCTTCTTCCTCCTGTCATTCCCCCGTTAACTTCCTTGTGATTGTGTGTTCCTCAGCGGCAGCAGCTGGGCACCACCGCGGAAATGGAGATCGCTAAAATGTTGGAGCAGAACAACAGCATAGTGAAGTTCGGCTATCACTTCACCCAGCAGGGTCCTCGGTCCCGGGCTGCTGCGGCCATCACCAAGAACAACGACCTCGGTATGATTCACATACACATGCAAAGATGGATGAAATTAACCTCCTATTTAAAACAAAAAAACAACTCGCTCATCAGCTGCTCTCTGTTGCTAAGGAAATATCCTGACAAGTTAAATTTAGACCTCTGTGAACATCTGTTCGGTTTGCAGTCAGCAGTGACCAACTCTCCTCTTTTCTTTAGCTCCTCCCCCTGTCAGAGCTGCTGTTGCACAGGTCTGATGCATGGGGTGTGTCCAGGGGTTGATCATAACAGGGCTTCTTTCACAGTGTCTGAGTGATGCATTCACTGCATTAACAGTTTGAAAACCCTGAGAGTGACGACATCTCACTTTTTGTTTCCTGAACATGCTGACGCACGCTGTTGAAATGTTTAAAACTTTAACCGCAACGTTGACGATGGCTCACTTCCTCTCTTTAAGTCGGACTAACAGACCCGCGAAGCTTAGAGACAATACCGCATGCTTGCTTTTTCTTTATTTTTGATATGTTGATGTCTTTTTAAAAAATGCTTTTTTGTGCTGTTTTCAGTCCGTAGGAGGCGAGTGGAGAGGGACCAGTAGAGACGGAGCGCTACCTTCCTCCGAGCCAATCCTCCTGTTCATCTCATCGCGTGGAATAATTTCAGCCGTTGCCCTGGTCTCATCTCACTGTGTGAAAGTTTTAGTCCTGTGCCAAACTATGGGGCAAGGCATGCTCAGCCTGAACAATACATCAGAGAAGAAGGGAAATAACTGGAATTGCCCTCTCCCTGTTCATTTTTTTTTTTATGTTTGTTCTTGATGTTGTAAATCTCATTAGTTTTTAAAACATGTCATTTCAGCTGCTCTCATTTTGAGCCTTTATATTTACCTGCCCAGAATTTTTACATGATGTTTTTGTTTCTTCTTTCTTTCTTTTATACGATGCTATAATACATGTGAAGTAGTCATGCACAGTACCAAGTAACAAACAACAACTTTGAGGAAAATCTTTAAAAAAAAAAGTAAAAAAAGCAACAACAAAAAAAACATTTGGAGATTGTGTTGCGGCTGAGATCAGAGCTTCTTTTGAAACGACGTGTAAAAGCAGCAGAATGTGTCTGAAGTTTTGCTAACTTTTGATGACTCTTGGCTCTAACGGAGCGCGACAGCATGGAGCTGCACAGGCGCTGCTTTTTTGCAGGTGTTGTTTATTAAAAGCCTCTTGTAAAACTGGCAGCACTGGACCTGGTGTGCTGCAGTGGTTGGTCTGAATCTAGTCAGTGACTACGTGTTAAAATCACGTAGATAACCTGGGTTTATCTCCTTTTGTAAAAAAAACAAACAAACTAATTACTTATTTACTGTTCTAATCTAGCTGAAGTTCTTGCTTTGATACAGTTGCAATTTTAATGTTACTTTTTCCGATCAAAAAAGAATAACTAGGTCAAAATGTTTAGCATAATGCAAAAGTGAGCTTATTTTTTGAGGGGAAAAAATGTAGAAAAAAAGCAAGTTAGAGAAGATTTTGATGCTCCATCATGCCAAAGACTAACACACGTAGTGCAGATGATACAGCAGTAGACCACTTGCTTTTAACTCCACCGTGTAGATCCAAGGAAACAAAATCTACTTTAAAAAAAAAGAAATTTGAACAATTTTACATGAAGCGATGCTTTTCTTAACAATTTGCTGGCTCACTGAGACATGTGAAAAGTTTTCTTCCAGCTCCATCTTGCACATTGAAGTTGTAATTTGAGGCCTTCGTCCTCCCCCAACACAAACTGTCACAGGTTCAGCTTTAGAGCCGAGTTGGGAATCCAGATGCATCGAACACAACGTTCCTCTAACCTGCTAACCAGGATTTACTCAGGAGTCACTTGAACCTTGTATATACTGTCTGTAGGAACAATATGCTGGCATGACGTCCTCACTTGTGAACATCAACTTTCTGTTGACCAAAAAGCTTCACATTCCTTCGGAAAAATATTTTACTCGGTTTTCTTTTTGTTTCTTTTAATATTTGTGCACTTTTTCCATGTCCACATCTGCTAATATTTGCTCCAGACAAATTGCTTTTATATTCCTTTGTTTTCTGGTGAACAGTCACCTAAAGTGGATAATTTTTCTTCTTTCTTTTTTCCCTTGGGCTTGTTGGTATCTGGTGGCTGTAATATGTATATTAACTGTAAAATCCCATCTCAGATTGAAAGTATGCACACAGATAGACACGTGTGTTGTAACCCACAAATCACTGCTGAGATTTTTTTTTTGTACCGGAACTCCACACTCTGATGCTAACACAAAGAATGTGTATTATTATTATTATTATTATTAAAAAAGGACAGGTTAAAAAGCACTGCTGAATATAAAATATCAACAATAAATGTTTATATATACATGCAGTGTCTTTGGGATTTGTTTGCATTAATTTATAACTAGTTCTAAAACAGTAACTTTAAGCTGCATGGTGTTGTAAAGACTCTTGGTATGTTTCTTCTATAGGAAAGATGAGCCATAAAATCAAATGGGGTTGGTTCACAATGTGCTATATCAAAATATAATGGAAGGTTACGTGAAAAGAAAAGCCACATGGATAACCCCAACATTGAGAAGTTTGTGAAGAAAAGACCAAAAGTGATTATAATGCAGACTGTGAAAAAAAATCTTACATTAGAAATTAATAACACAGAAAGAAAAATACTCAAAATTATGCTTCTATTGAAAGATAATAAACCAACATCAGAAACTGCACTTGAAAATATTTAATTTAAAAACACTGCCCAGAAACTAAGACCCCTGAGTTGTGCTTCTGGAAACCTTGATGTGATATTTGCATGAATGTAAAACAGCTGAGCCTGATTCATGACTTGTTTTTTTAGCAGGTCAAACATGATGAATGTGTAAAAGTTGCATTGTTGCCGACTTCATTATAAGATCAAAGGAAGCAGACATTAGAGCAAAAACATGAAATCCTCAGAGAAACCGGAGAACCTCCTTGGCAACACACCAACTAACAAACAGGCTAATTTTGCCGTCTTCAGAATCAGAGTGTTTACAAAAGTCACTCTGTGGCCTTGTGATTGCAGATCTCAAGTCTCCATTCCCAGATTCCCAGCTTTAGGAGTTTACAATCACTGTCGGGCCCTTTGGGCTTGTCGTGGATCCGCGTGTGGTGCACATATGCAGCTTTTAATCAAATCCAGTTTTCTGCTTGTTTGCGCATGCCTGAAAGATGATGTAATGAACATGACTCCATCCCTCTGTAGGTTTCCCGTGCCAGAGCTTCTCTGACGGAGAAAATGCTGCACCTCTGACACGAAACTTTGACCCGGCGAGGGTGGGAGGTGAATGACTCAAGTGTTTCGACACCGGGAGCAGAAAGAACAAGAGGCTAATGTCGTGTCTGTTTTAGTCACAAAGGAATCATTTCACAAAGGAAAAATACAAACCTAGAACTGAGTGAACAACACACACATTTGTGCTTATGTAAGCACCGTGCAACTGCTCCTTTAAACTGCCTACACATGTGGAAGAATAGGCTGAACATAAACCTGGCAGCCTTTATTAGAGGTTTTCATGTTCAAACATGACTGTCAGGAAGCAATATTTAATCTCAACTTTAAAAAGAGAAAAAGAAACCAGAAAAGAGTTAGTCTCTTATTATGTATGGCAAAATGTGCAGTTCAGGAACAACTCAAGCACAACATGCTATCACAAAACTAAGAGCTGTAGAGCAAAAACAAATATGTGGAAAACAAAGCTGCGTCTCATTCTCATTCAAAAAAAAAAAAAAGACAGATAAACAAAAACCATAAATAAGACCTTCGCCAATGATTACAGAGGCAGAAATTCTCAGACAGAATCTGCGTTTGGCAGCCATGAGAACTCTGAACACCTTAAGGTGACAGCGCATTTACAGTTAGGGCCAGAAATATTTGGACAGTAACACAATATTTGTGAGTTGGCTCTTCATGCCACCGCATTGGATTTGAAATGAAACCGCTACAACAGAATTCAAGTGCAGATTGTAACGTTTAATTTAAAGGGTTGAACAAAAATATCTGATAGAAAATGTAGGAATTGTACACATTGTTTACAAACACTCCACATTTTAGGAGCTCAGAAGTAATTGGACATATAAACATAACCCAAACAAAAAAGTTTTTTCTCAATATTTTGTTGCGAATCCTTTGGAGGCAATCACTGCTTAAGTCTGGAACCCATGGACATCACCAAACGCTGGGTTTTCTCCTTCTTAATGCTTTGCCAGGCCTTTACAGCCGCAGCCTTCAGGTCTTGCTTGTTAGTGGGTCTTTCCGTCTGAAGTCTGGATTTGAGCAGTGAAATGCATGCTCAATTGGGTTAAGATCTGGGTGATTGACTTGGCCATTGCAGATATTCCACCTTTTGCTCTCATGAACTCCTGGGTAGCTTTGGCTGTATGCTTGGGGTCATTATCCATCTGTACTGTGAAGCGCCGTCCGATCAACTTTGCAGCATTTGGCTGAATCTGGGCTGACAGTATATCCCGGTACACTTCAGAATTCATCCGGCTACTCTTGTCTGCTGTTATGTCATCAATAAACACAAGTGACCCAGTGCCATTGAAAGCCATGCATGCCATGCCATCACGTTGCCTCCACCATGTTTTACAGAGGATGTGGTGTGCCTTGGATCATGTGCCGTTCCCTTTCTTCTCCAAACTTTTTTCTTCCCATCATTGGTACAGGTTGATCTTTGTCTCATCTGTCCATAGAATACTTTTCCAGAACTGGGCTGGCTTCTTGAGGTGTTTTTGGGCAAATTTAACTCTGGCCTGTCTATTTTTGGAATTGATGAATGGTTTGCATCTACATGTGAACCCTTTGTATTTGCTTTCATGGAGTCTTCTCTTTACTGTTGACTTAGAGACAGATACACCTACTTCCCTGAGAGTGTTCTGGACCTCAGTTGATGTTGTGAACGGGTTCTTCTTCACCAAAGAAAGTATGCGGCGATCATCCACCACCGTTGTCTTCCGTGGACGCCCAGGCCTTTTTGAGTTCCCAAGCTCACCAGTCAATTCCTTTTTCCTCAGAATGTACCAGACTGTTGATTTTGCTACTCCAAGCATGTCTGCCATCTATCTGATGGATTTTTTCCTTTTTTTCAGCCTCAGGATGTTCTGCTTCACGTCAATTGAGAGCTCCTTTGACCGCATGTTGTCTGGTCACAGCAACAGCTTCCAAATGCAAAATCACACACCTGGAAACAACCCCAGACCTTTTAACTACTTACTTGATTACAGGTTAACGAGGGAAAGGCCTTCTGAGTTAATTGCAGCCTTTAGAGTCCATTGTCCAATTACTTTTGGTCCCTGGAAAAAGAGGAGGCTCTGCATTACAGAGCTATGATTCCTGAACCCTTTCTCCGATTTGGATGTGGAAACTCTCATATTGCAGCTGGGAGTGTGCACTTTTAGCCCATATTATATATAAATTGTATTTCTGAACATATTTTTGTCAACAGCTAAAATAACAAAACCTGTGTCACTGTCCAAATATTTCTGGCCCTAACTGTAAATTTTGCAAACACTAAAAGCCTTAATTCAGCTGGGAAGTTGTGGAGAGACATCAAGAGGTTGCTTCAAAGGCAAATACATGATATGCAGGAATAATATGCAACCATGCACTTAGTTAACATGAACTTTCTTAATCTAACTGAGACAAAAGAATTGGAAAGTTGCTGGATTAAAATAGGCCCAAACTAAAGAGTCAAGTTGCCAGGAAATGAAGTGCACATCAGGGCAAACTTTCATTATCAAATTTGTCCTCTATAACAGCCGACAAGCCGTATTTTTGTTTGTCTCTTGGCTCATTTGAACTGTAATGTTTTCCAGTGTGAGTTTCTGTTGTCCTTCAGTCGCCACAAAGGAACCAGGAACCTCTGGCTACATCTGCTTACTAATAGCTGAGGCTCATTTCAGGACTTTACACTCTATAGGAGCAGCAGCTGGATTAATTGCTACGCCACAAGCTCTGCGTAACTCACGAGTCATTCATAATTATCTTGGCTGCTGAAATGATCTTGGATAAATAACCACATTATAAGTTGGTGTGCAGTCAAATCAAGATTATGTCAGAACATTCCTCCCCAGCAAAGCGGACGGCTGATTTTTTTTAAAGCAAAGATAGAAAAGTAAGCTCTCTTTCTATATATAAGTAAAATCTGTACATATGTATGACCTATATATAGAGCATACTGTAGATTTTACTAGTGTAAAACCTACAGTATATGCTCTACTTTAAGATTAGTAACTAACGTGCGCCATCTGCTGGAGGAAATATTGAGGCTCCAAAATCCAGCGGCCTGATTTTCAACAAAAACCAGCACAAATTTCTGACAAATTTCAAAATCTTTACATCAAAGATTTGTAACGATTTTTTTTAAATTGAATTTTAAATGCATTTTACTTGTTTATAAAGCTCTTTTCTGGGTGAGTCCATTGTGGTTCATGAACCCATAGATATAATGTCAAACCTATCAGTGTAATGTAGCTTTAATCCAAGTCGTTTTTGACGTCATTATTTTTATTCAGCTTATAGAGTAGCTTAGGTCTCAGTCCTTTATCGTATCTTATATTCAAGGTATCAATTATTATTATTATTATTATTATTATTATTATTATTATTATTATTATTATTATTATTATTATTATTATTTTAATGTGGTTTTGAGGCACACAAGCAATAGCATTTTATCAACAATTTTACCTCTGAATTATTTAGTTCTGCTTATTTTTATTCTATAGTTGTAGTTGAGCGGCTATTTTTTTTACTGTTATCACCTAGTTGGCTTACTTTATGTTTGAGTTGTAGAAGACACAAACATCTGTCTCATTTTTCTTTCTTGTGAAGTAAAGATAGCGTTTACTTTTCCCTTCTTATTTAATAAGAACGTTTTCATTGTTAGGTGTTGGGTATTCATCCCATATCACGTCCATCACCATTAAGCATCATTCTATTGTATGTTTAACCTGCTGACCATTTTGGGCTGTAGTCTGTATGGAAAGTATCACATAATAAATAAAGTTTGTTCAAAGGACTGAGCTGCAACACTAAAACATTTCCAGTAGGGGGCAGAATAAAACAAACTTTCCATTTGTTTTATTCCAGAATTACATCTGGCTTTGCAAAGACGTCTATGTTCATCTATGAGTAGTAAATAAATATATGAATCAAGTATTTTCAACAGGCTCTGTTGATTTCTAAACTATTAATTTGACAAATTATGAGAGGAAACAAACTCTAGAAAGGCTAAACTCCTTTTGGCCAACTGTAAACCACGGGTAGGAGTGAATTGGCACGGTCCGTCATGTCCTCTCTCCTATAAAGCTGTAGGTGGACTTGGATCAGGAGGCTGATTGTTATCATGGTTACAACATGAGAGACAAACTGTTCCTTCTCCTCCGTCTAAAGGAGACAGCTGTTTCCCTGGCTGTTTTACAGCATGGAGACGGGATGGAGTTCTGTTGCATGCTTTCGTCCCCTCCACATAGTCCTTAAACAAACCATTCCCAGAAGAAACCAGCCACGACTAAAGGAGGGGGAAACAAATATTACATGAATGCAGAATTGATTTAAAAAAAAAATCTGTCATGTCCTATTGAAAGCTTCATGACTAATTAATGCGCCACACTCCCTCTTCCTGGTCCTTCTGTGTTCCCTTGCACACATTTAATGACCTGATTTCCATTTGAAGATGTCACGCGGTGAGATGAGCACAGCTCCATGTGTGTCCTGGAGAGGTGCTGATTGAATCAATAAAGCATTAAAGATCATGAATCCACTTATTGCTCCACCACATTTGTTCCACGCTGGATCAAGTTTCACCTCTGCACATCCTGTTCATCTCGAAGAGTCACCTGCAGCCTTTGTGTTTCTCTTGCAAAACATGCTAAATCTTATTGATGCCACATTTAGAGTCCATTTTTACCCATTAGTGGGTTTATATGGCAAAGCCCTTGCGTGTTTCAATAAGTGAAGAAAGTTCCCTGATGAACCAAGCGACGTCAGGGAGCTTTCCACCACTTGGCCGTCTGAATAACCAGTAACAATACAGACCGCGCAGACGGCAGTGGCAGGTGGTGATGAAAATTTCCACTCACTGTCCGTCCAGAAATGAATACATGATCAGAAGGCCTCTGTTTTTCACAGGATCCCAGATTGGAATCACATAATGGAGTTTGTCCTACTTGTAGTTTGCCAAATTGCATTACCTATTAAATCATCAAAGTATCCAGTTGACATGGACTCCTAAAATCTGGGTCAGACAATAACAAAACTTGCTTATTACCAATCAAATTTTTAACAAAACAACTATGTTTTATTTCACATTTAGGTTGGAAGTAGATTCCAACCTAAATGTTGGAATTAACTGTGAATATCAATGCAGATGACACTATACCATCACTGTACCATTTTTTTATTAATCAAATTCACATTCTAATAGGCCTCAATTCAAAGATACAGTTGAAACCATATGTTTATATGCACTGAAAGAAAAGACACAAATACATTTTTCATTTGTTGTCAAATCAGAGTAAACTTCTCTTGTTTTAGATTAGTTGGAATTACCAAACTTATTTCTATTTGTTAAATGCCAGAAAACTTGGAGAAAAGATTTTTAGATAACTTTCATTGAATTCAAAATGTTAAATACATTATGTCAGTATCTGGGATAACTGTCTCTTGAACTGTCTGACAAACAGACCCCTTGTCCGTGGGACATTGTTGTAATGTCTCAAGGACAGTTCAAGATACTGGACACATGTTTTCTATGAAATCAATCAAATTCTGTTTCTCACACTAGGGTCAGTATTTGTCTTTGTGTTGCTATTTTGTCTGTTATTGGATCAAGTTACAATTTACTAGTGGAAACGAACATATTTCTGAGTATCTTGTCAACATCCTTCAGTAAATATCTGTACATTTTTTTGGTTTGTTTAGTCGATGTCAGCGTGATTACAGCGAATACTGGAAATTTTAAACCAGTACATGAACAGTTACTTCCTTATTTAGGAGAGTTTATGATGTTTTTCCATCTTGGAAAAATTCAGTTTATCATTTATAGCCTTTGCTAGCCATGTTAGGAGGAGAACATACATACTTTCTATCACATGCTTGTTAAATCATTTGGTTTCACAGTGTCTGGAAAATTTACAGGAGTCACATTTCACAGACAGGAGGGGAGTGATCACAAGGACCTGCCAAACCTTCCCACACTGCGTGAAACTATTCACTTTCTTTTTATGAAATATTAGCTGTTCAATTTGTGTTTTAATGATCTGGAAGGAAACTGGCTTTAGCTATATCACATAGAGACTGAATATGTTGGAATGTTTTCAAATATTTTTTTAAAAAAAAGGTGAAAACATAAAAAAAATATGCTTGTTTTCTTTTTGGTTAAGTCTTTGTTTATTTGTTTAATTATGTGTTTATTATTTCTACTGGTAATAATAATACCGGTATTATTATTTCTAATATATTGTTATTATTATTACTTCTAATTTACATCTATATTAGCATCAATAATTATTATTAATACTATTATTATTATTATTAATGTAATTAATAATAAATGTATTTTTTTCTGATAACGATCTGAGAACTATTTTGAAAATCTAACCGGAAGTCCGACGTCCCCTCTGGACGTACGAAGATTAACGTAGCGGGTCTACGCGAGAGAGGGGAGCGGTGAGGCTGTGTCCCCCTAAACATGCGTCTTTTCCCCAGGGTGGACGTGCCCAAAGTGACCCGGGATGGAGCTCGGCCTGCCGCCTAAACCTTCGCTGTAGTTCGGCTGCAGAGAGACACCCGGGGCTTTCAGACGAACGGAGGTATCTGCCCTCTTTATTTATTCAGGAGAGAAGATGGCGGAGTTCTCTCCCGTCCTGCCGATGCGGGATGGAGGAGGAGGAGGAGGAGGAGGTCGACTTGCCCAGCCCATCTTCCCGCGGTCCAGGTCGGGTTCCGAGTCCGAGAGCGAACTGTCCCAGAGCCTGGCCCGGACCAAGATCCGTTCGTACGGAAGTACAGCCAGCGTCACTGCATCCCTGGGGGAGAAATACATAGAGCATCGGGTTACAGACAGTGATACTCTGCAGGGGATCGCTCTCAAATACGGTGTGACGGTAAGGCTGCTGCTGCCTTCATGTTCATCACAGAAACTAAACATGACGGTAATTATTACCGCCTGACACGTAAGCAGCGACCGGCCACAACATCACTTTCAAATAATTACGCCTGAGCTCTTCTGGTGTGTCTATTCACCAAATTCATCTATTTAAGGTCGTCAGTGCACAACAGCATGAGCTCAGGCAAGTCCTACCTCTGCAATGCACTAACCTGTGGTTAGGTGCATTTTTGAGCACTTTTTTTCCCACAGGAAGTCCTGCCACGGTTGTAGTTTCCCCTCAGTTGGTCTGAACACGATCTGAGTTCTCGGTTTTACACTTAGTTTCTGCGTTTGTGCCAGTTCTTAGCTGACCTACAGAGAGAGATGTTCACATTCAGAACAAATAAGGCAGATCGTTTTTTCCTCCTAAATCTGCATTTTAAGGGAAAATTTCATTTTAAGGTCCAGAGATTGGAACACCTATTCTCATTTGTGCAAATTTAGTTATATTCAACAATTCAGTCGACTTGTGTATACAACCAAGCAAATGTCTCTTAACTCAGAAAAAAAGTTATGGGTGTTTGGTTTTGATGCATTCGGGGGAAAACTGATATTGCAGTTCCTTGCCCAACAATCAAGGAAATATCTCCTGATTCAGTTCATTAGATGCTGTTTTAAGCATCACTAAACCCAAAGATTGTGTTTTTTATTTTTATTATTTTTTTTATTGCTCTCTTATTGCAGATGGAGCAAATCAAACGAGCCAACAAGCTATTCAGCAACGACTGCATCTTCCTGAAGAACAGCCTCAACATCCCCGTGGCGTCGGAGAAGCGCTCCATTTTTAACGGACTGTCTCTGGAGTCTCCTGACGGGGAAGGGGAGACGGCAAACCAGGATGCACACGTACCCCACGTTATGACACAGGACATTGAGGGACCCTCGCCCCCCTCGTCGCCGCCTCCCAAGAACTCCAACGCCCCCCAGCCTCAGCCTCAGCCTGAGGAGCTGTCAGCCAAAGACTTCTTGCACAGACTGGACTTGCAAATCAAACAGTCAAAGCAGGCTGCACAGAGACTGAAGGAAGAGGAAGTAAGGTGAGTCGCCCTCCTCCCCTCACCATGCAGCTGCTTCTCTGATGTGAGTCGTCGCAGTTTCAGGCCTCGCTGTAAGAGCTCCAGGTTCTGTTTTACAGCGTTTCACGAATCACGTCCTCTCTAACCGTCCAAATCTGACAAACTCACACCAGAACGTTTGTTCAGGGTGTTACTGTTGACTTGAGTATTGCTTCGTGAAGCACTGATTGAGACAAACCAGTTCTTCTTGGTGTGATAAAGGCTGGCAAATGTTTAAGTACTGCAGGCAAAGCCAGGGTTGGTGGAAACCACCCTATTTTGGCACGATCCCTGTGGGAGTACACAGCTTTTCTGCTTAGCACAGTATCTGAGAATCAGGACTTCCTGTTAATGCAGCACAGCACAGAAACATAAAGTAAAAGAATGAAGTACCAAACTACAGCTTTAGTATTTCAAAAGCTTCCCATTAGGCCTAAAAGAAAGTTGATTTTGCAGAATAGTCTGTCATGAAGAAAAAAGCAGCTATCACTGCTATTCCTCCCCGACTCAATCTGAGGTTTATGGTTTATTTTATTAAAAGAGGAAAGTTAAACAGGGATGCAATGTGCGCCTGTGTTTGCCCTGGGATGGCGTGGAAACAACGACGCACGCCTCTGTTTGCCTAAACACACAAGAGGCTAAAAACTCATTTACTCGTTAGACAACACGCTGGGGTCCGGAACAGCGCTGGAAGCCCCACGTTCTGACGATAATAGACCGACTGAACCACTTTGAGTGAGGCCAAAGTGGAAATGAAGTCTGCAGCGTGACTCAGTTCACCAGGAAGCTGCCATGAACGAATGCATGCAGTGCAGCTCTGCAGCTGAGCGGCCCTCTGTCTCAACACGCAGGGCAAGGAGAACGTGCAGAGGCTAAATCTCCTGCTAAGTACCTGACGGTTGCATAACAAGGCATCTGGCCGCTGCAACACACAGAGCCTCATGTGTTAGCCCGTCAATTCTCTGATTACATTTTGCTTTTCTTACGTGCTGAGTGGAACTTCTGGCAATCACACACTAAGCTCAGATAAGAGTCTGAACTGCAGTTTCTAGCAGGGCTTATCTTAACGGACACACAATGGCCGTGGCCTTTGGATTTCTGTGGAAAGATTGTGATGAAGATGCAGACGACAAATCAGCTCCCTTGTAAAAGTCACATTACAAACACAAACTTCAATATGTTTTCTGCGTTACACCAACACAATGTAGTTTGTGTGTCAGAATTTGAAGAAATATCTTTCTGTCAGCTCTGGGAATCAAGAGCAAAATCTCCATGTTTTCTGTCAGCAAACAAGGCTGATGGCAAACTGCTAAAGGGTTTTCTTAAAGTTATGGAGATTTAATAAAGATTTTTTTTTTGTATCGTCTCCATGTTGAGACTGTATAGTATGAGACAGATAATCTGTGGTAAAAAATAAGCTCCTCTGCATCCTTCTGCACGGATCTCAGTCAGAAACAGCCAATCTGAGCCAGGAGGAGGGTCTTTGCACTGTCAGTCACTCTTGTGTAGGTGCTGCTCACACCCTCTCCCTTGATTATCTGTCTCATGTACTGTCGCATCATAGTCACAGTTTGAACGAATATGTAAATATAAAGAAAACACTGTTCATAAAAGTCACATGCTTCAGTTTTGAGACTTTCTTTCTGTTGTCGTTTTCAACTTGCTGTTGTTCAATAAAATTCATTTGCGTCCACCACTGTGTTTCGGTCGGTTTGCAGTTGGCGACGTTAGACACAGACAGACTCTTGAAGCAGTTGGTTGCAGCAGATTATTTGAACGTCTAAGAATAAGGAGAGGGCAGAAGACAAGTTCATACAAAGAAATAGTAAGGATTTGTCCAGAAAAGTAGATATGCCCTGCTTATTAACAGTGGAAGAACAGAAGGCACTGTAGGAAACCTGGGACAACATGCAGTTTGTCATAGATAAAAGTTAGTCTCATTACATTCAGGAGTGTGAATACTTTCATAAGGTCTTCTTTATGATCCTTACTAAACGTTTCTTCCACCTTACTCGATCCAAAGCTTTACATCCTTCTCCTTGGGATACTTTGGAAATTTGCATCTATAAAATGACATTCATGCATATTTTGAAATGGCTCCTTCATAAATGGTAATTTGCCTATCCTTCAAACACTCGCACTGACTTAAAACTAAAGAAAGAAAGACACACGTTCACGTTGTTGTGTTGAGCTCAAACCTCTGATCACACCTGTAAACATGTTGTCTGTCTGCATGTTTTCAGGAACAGCGAGGACGACGACGAGGCCCCCAAAACGTCTCACCATGAGCTTTAAAGGCAGCAGTCCGTTCATGCGACCATAAACACAACCTCATCTGTTTCAGTTTACCTTGCTGAACAAGTGTCATGTTTGCCTTCTTATTTATTAAACTGTAATTATTAGTTTTATTCATTCTTTTTCGTTCTCCTTTTTTACTGTTTTATCTGCTTTCCGTGCGTATTCACGCGAAGCTGCTGCACAGGTCACACCAGCCGCATTCGTCCTCACAGGGAGACACGACGCGCTGAGACTAGTCACCATAAAAAAGCCCCCGATGTTTTTAAGTAAATATGTTCTCAGAAGAAAGCAATCATCGGAAAGCTCAAGCTTTTCTCATCAGTGTTTTCTCCCTGCGTGAGCAAAACTCCTGCTAAAGTGAAGCGATGGATGGACTCAAGCCTTTGAACACGTTTGCCTCATCAGAGTCTTTGTTTGTGTCGGAAAAAGAGTGCAGAGAGAGATCTATTTTTGAAGTGTGAATGCATTATTTATGTGTGTGGACAACATGTCTGTAACAGCTGTTTAATTGTGCTTTTAAACTTCTTTGGTTGTGTTTGCGGAAATAAATATGTATTTAAGCCATACCAAAGCAAGTCAAGTGTGTTTTTATCTCGCAATAACCAGTTAATTAATTAATTAATTGCGTGACAAATAAAAACTGTGTTCTGATATTTTTTGAAGGGCAATTTTGTTTACAGAGACATATTAATTCATTTCATTGAAGTTTTTGATTGTGGATGGTTTTTCCTTTTTCTTTTTGGTTGTATAATTTAAAATGTCTTCCAGTGTAGCGTTTTCTGCAGAAAATTAAAGTTTATTAGTGTTTGAGAAAGTAAATTTGCATTATTATGCCATTATTATTCAGTTCGTAAAAATGGTCTCAAAACAATAATATAATAATGATATTTTCGGGGACAATCTGTCATTCAGCAAAAGTTGTAATTTAGGTTTAAGCTGGTAAAACATTTTAAGCACACAAAGTTAAGAGATGAGCAAATCGTAACCTTTTCCCATGATTCCCTGTGAGTACAACACTCGACTTTCAAGCATTAATGAGATATTGCGCCACAATATCTCAATTGGGATTTAAGTTTTGACTTTGACTAGGCCACTCCAAAACGTCCTCTTTGTTTCTTTCAAGCCAACCAGAGATGGATCTACACACGCGGTCAAAAAAATGTTGGTACAAACCATGGACACTGAATTAACTTGAAACTGACAAAAGTAATAATAAAAAAATGTACCAAAAACTTATGTATCATCATAACTTATGATATAAAAATACAATGTTTATAATGATGAGCTATTCTATAAACTTTAAAGGATTCTATCAAAGGTGCAATAAAAAAAAAAAAACATTTTATATATTTTTCAGGTGTTTCGTAGCACAATACAGACACAAATATAAAGAAAAGGCAATGTTTTATTTGCTTTTACAACTTTAGGAAAAAAATCCACAAATATTTACATTCAAAAATACTTCTATCATCTGCCTCTACATTGATGAAGACGTAAAACACAAAAGTGGAGACATGCAGAGAGAACTACTGACAGCGACACCGCCCCCTAGCGGGCTCCAGGTGGATTACAGCAGAGCCACAAGGCGCACAGACATCATGACGTCACAAACATAATTATGGTAAAATAAAAAGCAGGAATACATAAAATCTCACATATGCGCTGGAAAATAAGATTAGTATGGCTGACTAAGACAGGGTTACACATTAGTATAATTTGGATTTAATATGGATAATATGGATTTATTGTTGCTATGCGTTTCTAACAATTACATTCACAGACTTCACTGTGTGATGTGACAAAGTATCCAGGTTCCTTATGAAAGGACTGTAGCTAGTTGTTTTCCATTTTCGGGTGCAAATTTCAATTCAGTTGAGACTAAATTTAAATTTGGGTTCATTTTTGGAACATCTGGGAAATTGGGTTTTGATTATACTGAAGGTAATTTATCGTACAATTTAAAATAATTTGAGAGCTTCTGTGTTCTTGTAGGAGATCTTAGTGATGGACTTTGGACGGATTATCTTGTCACAGGCTGCTGTAGATCCTCTTTATGGTGTCTCCCTCGTCTTTGGCGATGATTCCTTTCTCGATGTACGAGTCGACTTGCTGGTCCATGAAATCCTTCAGCTTGGACAGGTCATAATCTGGGGGGACGAGAAGTAGCACATGGGGGCGGCTTATAATCTGACGTTCACAGCAAGTTCACTGAGGATGCTGTGGTTAGGGGGAACCCTTGAGATGCCACACCCAAACAAGGTCCAAGGAGGATTAGGGTCAAAGGATGTTTGTCTGATGCCAGATTTGCAGCCAAGACGATCGTCAAGTTATGCTTCTGAAATGTAAATACTGTCATAGATTATTTTATTGTATTCCTGCTAAAATATGATTATTGAGGACAAAAGTAACATTTAATTTCTTTACATCTATTCAGTGCTGGGAGAAAATCCATAATATGAAGCATTATAAACTGCACACACACACACACAGCATCCAACATCAGCTCTAAATTGATCTGGTGTCTCAGTGTCTACAGCAAATGCAGTTGAGTTTCCATTATTGCAGCTATAACCGTGACGTAAGCTTTGTCGTCTCTGTTTAATGGTGTATTTGAACAGTCGTTGCCCAGGCAACATAATTTAACTCTTGCAAAAAAGGTTCCTGCAAGCAAACTGTGGTCAAAGGTTGAACTTTCTGATAAACGACAGTGCAGGTGGGTTTGGTGTGAAACGAAGACGAACGTAAATAAAAGCACCTTATTCTCACTGTTAAGTATGGCAGAAGATCTGTGATGTTGTGGACTTCAAGATGCCCTGGGAATTATTGCACAAACTCTGAAATACCTGAAAATATTAAAGCGAAACCTTAGAAATTGGGTTTCATTGGTTGTTTCAACAAGACATCAACCAAAGCATGCAACCAAACCGATACAGAAATGATTCTCCAGATGACAAATCAACCTTCTTCAATCTGCAGACCTGAATTATATGTAAAACCTGCTAGGCTCTGGATGATGTGGAGGGATTATGTAAAGGAAATGGTAAAAGTCCCCTTTTCTGCTCCAACAGTACAAAACATTATAAAAGAAGACTGGAACCCTATTATACCTTTTCTTTTCAACTTCAAAATGTAGATTTTTTTTCAGTTTCGAATCTTTAATTTGAGTTAATTTTTCCACTTCAAATACTTTTTTCAGTTTGAAATAGTTTTTCTTTTGAACAAACGTAGGTCCATGGACTCCAACTAAACCAGTAGCGGAGGAATGGAGAATGACTAAAAGGTCACTCT
This sequence comes from Poeciliopsis prolifica, assembly GCF_027474105.1. Classification (NCBI taxonomy): domain Eukaryota; kingdom Metazoa; phylum Chordata; class Actinopteri; order Cyprinodontiformes; family Poeciliidae; genus Poeciliopsis; species Poeciliopsis prolifica. Next base: position 4,714,504 of record NW_026562396.1, read on the forward strand.
GCGACCTCCCAGCATTTGCAGTGGGGCGGATCGTTGCGGCGCTTTAGGGTTGGAGTCCCTTGTGGGCCAAGACTTGTGGAAAACATCAAAAGGACGCGATTAGACGCGGCGTCGGTCGTCGTCATCAGGGCCGTAAAAAGCCAAGTGGTAAAAGCCAGGATGTTTCCATGTGTGTCCATCTGCTCCCCTGGCTAATCTTTACAGAGTGCAGGCGCACGCACCCGCGTTCGGATGAACTCGTACGACGAACTCATTAACACACACAAATGGGCTGCTGAGATCGTCCTAATGGAGGCTTCTGGTAGAGTAAACACAATGAATGGCTCGGATCCCGCTCTGTTTCTATGACACTGTTTTCAGCCGCGAAGGCTTTGTTCGCTCCTAAAAAAAGAACAAGGACGAGGGCTTCAAAGAGGAGTTCACTGTGCTGCAAAACGAGCTACAAATGGACACCCTGATGCTGCTTTACTTTAGTCCTAATGGAGCCTGATCATGGGAAAATTGGGTGATTGGACACATTTTGTCAGTGTGTGCCTCTTCTTACACCATTATCTGAGTGTCTCAGTTCGCTGGCAAGAAGGCGGGGAGCCTCCAGTTGTCCCGGACGACCGTCGCACACTCCTGAATGCTAATGAAATGTCCTGTCGAGGGCGAGGTTAAAGATGAGCTCCCAACAAAACATCCCTGCTGATCTGGCCTCCCATGTCTCCTCTCCTCCTCAGCACCACGCTTTCAGAGTCCCTGTTTTTTTGTCTTTTCTTGTTGTTGTCGTTTTTATTTCTCCTGTGTCTAGGAGGGAAGCCAGAATCTGGGTCAGACCTGGTTTTAATCCGTAATCCCTCTGTCTTCACCTTCTTATCCTTGTTGTTGGGCTCGGATCAGATCGGCACAAATAAAGCAAGCGGTACGGATAAATCTCACGGAGCCTGAACTTTTGTTTTCTTGTCTGGGACATCACGCTGAGATCATCTGCCACTCATAGGTCTGAATGGTGAGAACTCATTAGCGATTCATTCCCCTCTGCCTAATTAAGCAGAGCGGGGCATTGGTTTTGCAACATGATGACGTCCGACTGCATCCGGCCTCACAGCAGACGCTCCAAGAGTTTTTACCGCTCTGCAGGCCAAAGCTGACAGTACGCAGCATCAGAGAACAATACCCTTTCTTTTCAGCTGTTTTAGGTGTTTTAGAGAAGCAGATTCAAGTGTTTTGTCCGCGAGCAAGCAGCTGTTTCTGGAGCAATTAGGATAGCATGATTAATGATGATCCATATTGATGAGATCTGGAGCGAAGCATTTATTTTAATATGCCACGCTCCTTTAAAATGCAAATAGGGGATAACAAGGGTCGCCCATTTTCCTTCGCCCCAGACGTGACAGTTTATGAAAAATGAAGACGCAATGATTTGGAAATAAGAGCCTTTTCCTGCGTGTTACATCAGCAAAGTCATGTCACCTCCAACCATATTCAGCAAGATGAAGGAATCAGGACCAAGATTGCATCAGCAACTTTCCTGCAATGAAAAAAATCCCTCACCATTTTTGCCTTCTTCTTTGTTGTGCTTCTTCAGCCACTCGATGTTCTTCCTGATGGCTTCCAGGTAGCTCTCCGATTTGCCCGGCTGGTCTGGGGTTTCAAAGAAAAGGAGAACAAAGGTGAGATATTTCCCTCACTGAAGCGCCATTATTCCTCAAAGAATTTTTTTTTTGTTTGCTAAGACTGTGAAACTGTCTTAGCAAACAAGACAGTTTCACAGTCTTGTACAGTCTTGGTAATGTTACCAGCTCGTCCAATAGTAGATTTATAAATTATTCATTATATGAAAAATGTAACCCTCATGCTTTCTTTTATTTCCTGCCCAGTTGCACAGAAAACACAACGGCTGCAAGGATGGAATCAAACAGCAAGCCTCATCAGATGAATATAATATATACAGTTATATTCTTGATTTAGACACAGATCAAACGTGCATTAATATAGATGTCTTCTCTCATTTTTGATCAAACTTAAATAGGACAAGTCACTGGAGACTTTAAAACCAGCCAGTCAGTTTTCTATTTAGTAATTGATGAACCTAACAATCCTAGTGTGCATTTTATTTTGTTCTTTGGTTGGCGGTTTCTGTCTGGGTGGAAATGTGGATTATATTGACGCGCAGTGTGTGCAGTCTGCCAGGACACACACTTAACGAGGCTGTGACAAGCTTTTCCGGTGACTGTTATTGGACTGGCCTAGTTCAGAGACGAGCAGGCGCTTAATTATGATTGGCCTGAACTGCGGAGTGTTGTTTATTTCCCAGGAGCTCCGCTGTGAAAGACAAAATGTCTGAACTGGTTTCCACTGCGATGAAACCAATTTTGTGGTAGACTGAATATGATAAGTTACTTAATTGAAGTGAAGTGGTGAGGATTTCTTGTGTTTTTTTTTTGTAGGAAAATTGTATATTTATTTGAGAGATGAGAACGTTAAAAACAACAACAAAAAGAACAATAAAATTGTGATTTGAGCAAATAGAGAGAACAATAACAACACAAAGAATGAGTCACGCGATCGATGAGGCCGGACATTTTCATTCGTGAAATGACAAAAAACTGTTGAAACTGTCAAAGAGTTTGAGCTGGCGACGTAGAACAAAACGCTACGCGTGTGTCTGGAGGCCGTTAGGGTTTTTCTGTGGACTGACTGGTCTCGGTTGACGGCTGCTCCTCTTTGGTCGAGTCCTTCAGGTTCTCGTACTCCTTCTGCATCTTGGCAGTCTCGGATTTGGTGTTGTCGTCTTCATCAAAGTTTTTCCCTAAAGCAGAATGAAAACACAAAAATGGTAAAAATTCTCGGCGTAAACACTTGGTGGTTGTTCATTGAATTGGACATTTTTAAATTTGATTCTTTTTTAAAAAATCTGATTTGCATAAAGCTAGCTGCTTCCATCCTTAAATTGTCTTTCAAATACCCCCCACAGTGTTTCCTATTGTTCTTGGGTTCATTCTTCTTCTGCATTTTTGATACCAACATAAAGTTGAGTCAAAGTGATCTTATTGCAGTGGAATAATTATCTACTGGGAAAAAAATAAGAACTTTGGACATTTTCTAAACTTCTCTTGCTATCCTTGTCATTGTCTGTGGTGGGAAAATTAACTGGCCTTATTGTTCAGCCTGATTTATTCCAGTTCATTTAGAGTTTTTAATTGTTGCCTAAACGCAGGTTTAATTGCGTAGCTATTTTCTGATTATTTCAAGGGCCCGTACTCAAGTCCTTGAGCAAATATACTTAGAGACTGGACTATTCAAAAACTTTCAGATTAATATTGTGCAATAAAACAATCTACTCTAAGGTTGTTAACATTTGGATCCAGGGTGTAACTAGACGTGGAAGGCAAAAAAAAACCAGGTAAATTGTAAAACAACTTTCTTTTATTGCAGGTTGCTTATGAGCCATATTGAAAGTGTTTAGGCAAAGAAATGATCTAATTATGTGGATTATTTCTACATAATTCTTTCCTGACTAAAGAAAAGAACAATCTGCCATTTTTTTCCGAACAATTTTTTGCACCTTTTTTGAATTCTGTTAGTTTTCAGCAACAAAAACCGGTTGTTTTCAAACTTTCAGTCCAGCCACCGGCTTTTCGCACACAACCTAAAAGATATCACTTCAAAGACGTTACCCGTAAGACTCGAAATGTCCGGGACCACGAGGGACTTTCCGAGCTTGTTCTTTGTCTGCATGGCGATCATAGCGTCCAGGTTCTCTGCAGGTGGACAGAAGAGAACAAAACATCTGCTTTCAGATCTGATCGGTCGAGTGCGGTCGGTCAGTTCTCTCTGCAGACGATGAGTGGACGCCTGTTGACCATTTCGGTGTCTCTCGGGGTTCCTGTGTGACTCAGAGGGTTATTATCATGAGAAAAAGCTTTGGTCTCATTAACAAATATGAGGCCCGAGAGCATGACGACAGTCATAAACTCAACATTGTGTTTTTTGTTTTTTTTTCCCTCTGCCATTCTCATTTCCAGTGGCTTAATTAGCAATATCAACCAGAGTAAAAAAAAAAAGAAAAAGCCTTTATAGGACTAATTTATGTGTGGTTTCATTATCTGTATGTGTGCTGGACCTGTTTAACATCCAAATGCTGCTGTTTGTTTTAGAAATGTTTACATTTCTGCATGAATTCATCAAGTAATCCTCAGGTTGTGTTGTACGTGTAAGGAGGGGGGTTAGGATATAACTAAGCAAAGCGATTATGAAACGAGGAGACAAACACAGATCATATGACTGGACAGGACAACAGGTCCTCTCTGGATTAACGAAGGAGGGAAACATGACACGTAAAGATAAAGGAAGCAGATGGTCTGGGGATAAATGCAGCTAAAATCACATCCTCTGTGTTGATTTCCCATTTGTCTTCTAATTCATCATTTAAAAGCTTTGCATAAATAGTTAACAGACAGATTAAAGCACCTTGTGCTTTAAATAGCTCTGGGAGCCTTTGCGGTGTTTATGGATTTCCTCTTGACGTGAGCAGAAATATCTGCTAGTTATAAACTGTTTGTCAAATATATATATATATATATATATATATATATATATATATATATATATATATATATATATATATATATATATATATATATATATATATATATATATATATATATATATATTTCTTTTTTTTTGTGTGTGTGTGTGGTTAAAAAGCTTGGAGGACAAAATGCAGATGAGACCAGAGGTATAGTCTTGTTTTTCTGATCGGGTCCACAACTGTGAGGAATTTTGCGTGCATCCTCTCATTTCACAGATCAAACGGAGGCCGTGACGAGGCTTGACATTGAAATGTTTTCCAGTTTCCTCTCTTGAGTTTTCTACTTCTTACTATCTTACTATGAGCCCACTTCCCTCTGCTCCTTCTATGTATACCGTCCACCTCCTCCGTGTGTGGACACACACGCAAACACAGAAAAACCCACTCTTCTATTTCCCTTCCAGCGCTTCCTGCCTCTGCATCTCGCTCACTCTCTGGCTGCATCTTGAAGCGAGCAGCATCACCCGCTGCCAGATTAGAGATGATTGGCAGCTCTGGGTACTCAGTGGTGAACCTGCTGTGACTCACTAGAACATCACAACCAGTTCAGGGCTGGGAGAGAGAGAGAAAGAGGAGGAAGGGCGTGTGCATGTCGCCAGGAGACGGAGAAAATCCATTTCTGTGTCTTGCTATACAATAACCTGGACTCGGAGAGTGCTGGGGCCCGGTGGCCACGGAGACCTGTGTCTTTTCTGATGGTAGATTATGTTCGGTAGCGGTGTGTAGCGGTGTGCAGCAGTTAGCGCAGCCGCGGTTTGAGACAGTAATGGCCAACAGTTGGGAACGGTCATCTGAAGGAGAATTGAATAATCCGTCTAAAGGCTGAACGCAGCGGGTCAGCCTTAGTGGACGACAAACTTGGAGCTAAATTTGTTTTTATCTCAGTCAACAGCAGAAGTGAAAAGGAAACATGGCTGCCAAGTTATTTATGTTTTAAATGAAAAAAAAAGAGATAAAAACAAATCGAACTATTAGGAATAAAATTAAAAAAACAAAATAAAAAAAATGTAATAAATTCAATTAAAATTAAAAATGAACAAAAAATTTGATTTGTTTATTGAACTTCATTTTTTTATTCTCTCCTAAATAACATGAGATGAAATTACTATAATTTAAGGGAGGAAAAAGGCTAATCGTATAATCAAAACGTCTCTCTATCGCTCTCTTATTTTTTTTTTTAGCTAATTTTAAGTTTCAATTTCTCCTTTCAACTGATGCTGATTTGAAGTGAGGGAAGGATTATGACACAGAGAGCGGACCGGATGGGTTCGGGATTTCCCGAGGCGGAAATAGAGATGACGGCAGTGCTGTCTGTGGAAGGTGGCTGACCTTTCCACTGGCTACTGATGCCCATAACGTAACCAGTCTGGTCATACTGGAAACCCCCTGACATTTATGATCTGGTCTAAAATGCTCAACTGTTTTAGACCAACAGCACACAGAAAAAAACAACAACAACCCAATAACAGCAGACACGGATAAAATGGTTGCACACTCAATGGATTAAAGTCTAAATCTGAAATCCTTCATCATGCTATAAGCCCCATGTCAAAAAAACTTGAGCAACAAATTTGTCACATCATTTCATAGCATTCCACACATGTGGATGTAGAGAGATTTTTCACACGATCCCAAACGTTGAGTTAATTTTAAAATAACTTGCCAATCAAGAAGTGCAAAACACTCCGAAAGAGGTGAAAATATTGTATTTTTTTTCTCAGTTTTTTATTTAAGTTTTGTCTAGACTATAAAATGCTTTTATAAGACGGAGAAATTCAGCCGGAGTTTGTTATCGCCAAACAAAAGATGTCTGATAATAAATCACTTAGATATTATTGTCAAGCTAAAGTTGCAGAAAGGCTGAACGTGAACTCTTCCAAAGAAAACAGAACAGCAACCAAACAGTAGCAGAATAATCCTCACTTATACACACCGTTCCTGCAAAGTATTAAAACTGTAGCTGATAACTTCACTGGAAGGACTGGCCACCATGAACAAGCGATTGTCTCGATCTAAAGGTGGTCTGGACCCAAATAAATTTATAATGAACATTTTTGTGAGTTTTCACAAACTGTAAAAAAGGTTTCCTGAATCTGAAATTGTGTGTAGAATGAAACATGTTCAATGTGGAACAATAAAGTTCAGGTTTAAATGATTTAGATTGTTGACTGGAGATAACAAAATAAGATCTAGTACCAAGATTCACCTTGGGTAAAGACGTTGGTGTCATGATGTGCAAGCAGACAATAGAAAACGCATTTGGGACGCAACTAACAGGTAAATTGTCTCGTTGTTTTTGGAGCCCCCGATGGGATGCCGCCCTGGGCTTAACACCCACATGAAAAAATGTCTTGATGCTTCAAAATCAATGTTAAACACAAAGCATCATATTTAAGGAAAATGGGATGCAGTTATGGTTTTAACTAAGATAAGCTGTAATTATTCTCTTTTCCTGTTATGCACTTTAAAAAGTAGCACAAACAGTCTCGGTGGGCAATTTAGACCACTTGAGCAATAAAACCTGTTCAATCAAAGCCTAAAGGATTTATGTGGAATAGTGACTCAGCAACCTTCAAATTTAAACCTCCAAATTATTGTTTTGACATCTTACCAAGATATGAAACTCCCTCCTCTGGAGTGATGGTCCCATACTTCACCATCATCTTCACAAAATCGATCAGCGTCTTCATGATGGTGATCAGGGTTTCTCTTTCCTGAGCGTCTTGCTCTGGAGAAACAAAGCAGAGAGCTGGTGGAAAATGAGGACGGGCGTATGGATGGATGAAAATGGTTCTAAAACGTTTGACCGCTGAATTCTTCATAACTGGAGTGTCGATAATGAGCTCACTGGAGCGCCTGTGTGTGTGTGTGTGTGTGTGGTTTTATCATCCACACTTGCTTTTCTGTGTTGAAACAAATGTGGGGGGAAAAACAGCCTCTAATGACAGAAATAAAATAATCCTCTGTGAGGAGGACTTGAGTTTTCACCTGAATCAAGGCTTTTGAGCAGACGGTAGAAGTTCGGGAAGTACTGCAGATCCTGGAGCCCGTCTTCAGGGTTCACCTCGTTGCCCTCCTCTTTCTCTTTGTCCCAGCTGTTGTCCACGTCTTCTTCCGCATCCCTGTCCACCTCGTCCGCAATCTCATCGTCATTGTTGGCGACTTCGTCATCGTCTTCTTCGTCGTAACGCCGCCTGGGTGTCTCCCAAGCGTCCTGAGAGAAAAAAAGAAAAGAAAAGAAAAGAAAAACCCGGCAGGTTTTAGATCCTGGCAGCTGATAGCGTGACTGTGACCTTTTTTTTCCGTCTCGTGCCGTACCGTGTCTGAACCCAGGCCGTCCTGCTCTCGCCTAGACTCCTGGTCCATGTCCTCGATTTCATTATTCTTCGCATTTTTGGTGATGAGATCCTGGAGCGCCTCGGCCACCTGGTATTCCAGAGTATCCGCCTGGTTTTCATTGATCTACAGAGAAAAAAAAACAAAGCAGACAACAGGAGCAAGTTTGTGATGATAGAGTCCATATTATTGATCGGTGACCTCGTTGCAACACAGGGGGTCTGTCCATCGAGAGACAAAACACCAATTCACAGCTGAACTCGTGGAACAATAAATGCAATTTACAAATCTTCGTCTGCTATGGTGATGGCAGAGGCTGTGCAGAGGGAAGTGGAGCGAGGGCCCCGCGGGGGTAAATGTCAAGCGACCCGCTGGGCCCGAGTTTCAGAGGACGAGGCTGAGCTCGGCGCTTACCAGCCCCAGCTTGAGCAGCTTGGAGACGATCCTGTCGAACACCCCTCTGTCGTCCTCCTCGTATATTTTGTTGGCAATCTTCTGAACGATGTCCTCAGCGGTCAGCGGGGAGCCGTCGACCTGCCGGAAGCTTTCTGGGTCATCTGCGAAGAGAGAGACCATCGATGTCATTCCTTTCAGCCCCGCAGAGCAGAATTATTTTCTTTACACACTACAAAAAATAAATAAATAAAATAAGTGTTCCTCATATTCGGCGTGTCACAGCAATCGCGAGCGACAAATGTGCAACTGCGACAGTCTGACACTTGCATAACGGCGCCGGCTGCCTCCCGAGGTCCAAAACTGAGTGAAAACGAGTAGCAGTGCCAGATTATTTTTGTCCGTGTGTGCAGGTTGAATCATAAGTGATACGTTTCCTTCCATCTATTTTTGGCTCACTTTGAACAGATCTTGACTGCTGAGCTCGCCAAATGTGAGCGTATAGTGTAACCTGGAAGCAGGGGGGGGGAGAAGAAAAAAGGTTTGTGCAGAGGAAGTGATGCCGCTCCATCTTTTGACTTCCAGCCGCCTGACCCTCTAAGAGGGCTTCAAAGGTCAGACTGCAGTAAATGTGGGCCCCCTTGAAACGACGACAGGTGTTGAGGGCGCTGTCATGAAGGGCAGAGCTAATGTGAGTGGAAATGTAAAGTGATGTGGAAAAAAATGCGAATGGCATAAATGTTGCATGTTGATGCCTAATCATAAAGTAGTCTATTTGCACTTAGGCAACAAAAATTAAAATCGGAAAAAAATAATGAAACGTACAACAGAAGCTGTACACAAATGCATTTAGACTCTAGTTGAGATGAAAAAAACTTCTCAGAGATGGTAAGCTGATTCTGATTGTAAAGGCAGCTCAAAGCAAAATGTATGAAATAAAAAAAAATGTAAGAATCATTAAAAATGTTCTGATAGGATATGATACACCATATTTTAGACATTTTAAGAGGGATCTGGGGTTCTATCCTAATTCATTACAGAGACAAACTAAAACATGTTTCTCATCATTTATACTGGGTCATCTGTGTTTGTCACAGTTCATATTAAACATTCATACAGTGGAAAGATGCTCAAAAACGCACAGGCGTCAAAAACATGCTGTGTTGTTGTTTTTTTTTCTATCTGTGAGCGATGAAAGCAATCTGATGGGAGACAGAGGATCAGCTTTCCCTGCATCGAGTCGAGGAGGAGGATCATTTGATTGTGCTGGGATTCACGTGTCCTGTCTCTGACTCCTTTCTTCCTGTCGCGGCTCAACTCCATCAGACCCACGTGTCTCCTACTCTTTTCTTAAAATGTCTGCCTGGTGGCCTGCCAGCAGAAGGATAGAGGCAGCAGCAGCAGCAGCAGCAGCGTTATGGGCCTGTCCTTGATGACGGAGGGGAAAAAAATCAAGACAAAAGACGCAGACTGGAGACTCGTGTCTGTGACTTGTGGAGACAAAGGGCAGCATCGTTTTGATGGGATCGGCTCCTTTCTGCGTTTTGATGGATGAGTGCGTATGTGTGCATACACCCTGCTACTTGCCGTAGTCCATCCCGCTCTTGGTGGAGTCGTAGTCGTCAGCCAGACGTCTGCTCTTCGTCGAGTCGGATTCGTCGGGGACGTACTGACGGCCCCCCTTCTTCACCGGCCCCCCGGGGGCCTCCTTCGGTTTCTGGCCGTCGGCCAGAGACTGGAGCATGGTGAAGTCGTCGCCCTGCTCCGACTCCGCGTCCTCGGGGGTCGCGGGTCGTTTGCTCTCTGTCGGGAAGGAGACGCACGCGGCAGTGAGCGAGGGCGCAGGTGGCGGCTCCGTTACCGGACAGGCTGCTGCTGCTGCAGCCTGAAACCTGCGCGGCAGGCGGAAGCGGAGTCATCGATTAATCGGCTGCGGGGCGTCCTCTTACCTGCTGACTGCACCGCAGCCTTCACGCTGTCCGCCTCTGCAATCTGGGCAAGGACAAACAATTGATTGTGTCAGTCGGGATGTGAGGCCAGATAATTAATGTTTACGGGGATGAAGAAAAGAAAAGAAAAAAACAGGTTGTTTGAAAAGTGACCATAAAACACATTTGGCCGGATATTAAAAGAAGCAAATCAGCCGTGGGGTGTTGAGACAGAAGGGATGTCACCAACCTGTTCCTGTAAAGGTCTCTCCTCTGTCAGCTGTCTGTTGTACACAGTTTTATCTGCAACGACATCACCGCTTTAAAGCGTTCAAAAGCAGAACATATTATCCGTGCAGATGATTTAATTGCGAACTTTAATTGACTTGAGATATGATTTAAAGTCGCTTCAGTGGAAAAAAAAAAAGACCTCTCGGGTTGACGTGATCTGCTGGGTTCCTGCCCTCCTAACTCCCCACCAGAGGCAGAGCTTAATCGGATTATCAAACAAAAGATTAAACTGTGGCGAAAATAGACCGCAAGCGGCCTAAAGCGACAGGGCGCATTAACAACACCAGCAGCCGCTATCAACTCTTTGGGTTACAGGATGGCTCGTTTGAATTTAAGACGGGAGAGGGAAACAAACCAGCAGGCCAGACACCGTTTACAACACTCACAAACCAACAGCAACAACAAAAAGTCTACTTCTTTATGCGACCCATTGAGCGTTCCGCGGTACTTTCGGGGAAGTTTTAAGCAAATCTTTAAAAATAAATAAATAAATGGGGAAAAAAAACCCGACTGCGTACAAAATAGGAATCAATCAAACGGCGCCCCAGTTCCCGCAAACTCACCATCCGCCGAGGCTGTAGGTGTGGGGAAGGCAGACGTCTGGCTCACTGCGCTCAGGACAAGAAGCTGGAGAAGCACGAAAAGGCCAGCGCGTTTGGACGCCATCCTTGGAATGATCTACTACGGAGCGCGCAGGAAACCAGCTCTTATCGGCGCTGAGTGAGTCTGCTGGTAAGGGGGTGGAGGATCTCTTTTCCCGAGGAATGAAAAACAAACAAACAAACAAACAAAAAAGAGGAAGTGCAGAACGCTTGGACAGCTCCAGAACCCGGTGCTGAAACTGCCGCGGAAATGCTGCGTCTGGACGGGGACGAAGCAGCTTTGTCTGCTAGAAGCACCGGGCGGGTAAAGGCTGGGGGTAAAAAAAAAAAAAAATCATTAAAAAAAAAAGAAGAATAAGATGTGCGCTGCCGGAGCTGTTGACGCACGGTGGTGCTGAAAGCAGGTCACCTGTCTAATTAAAAGCAGATAAGCAAGGAGGCTGTTCCAGCCCCGTGTGAGCTGCAGCATCACCTGCCAAGGCAGTAATACAGCCCACTACAACAAGACCTGCCCCCTCATCAGAGAGGAAGGGGGAGGAGACGAGTGTGTGTGTGTGCGTGTGTGTGTGTGTGTGTGTGTGTTTGTGTGTGTGTGTGTTTGTGTGTGTGTGTGTGTGTGTGTGTGTACAAAGGAGAAGGAGGGGACGAACACTGCAAGAAGTGTGCAGGTTTCTCTCCCTCTATGTTCTGGCTGCGTTATGCATGTCATTTGTTGACCTCTTTTCAGATTTAGAGCTAAAACTCGATGCATTGGAATCACTATAGATTCAGAAAAAAAAAACATGTTCAGAATTTCAGTTCACTAATTCGCACCATCAAACTCGTTTCCTGCTTTTTAAGCTTTCTGATATCAGTAATACCGCAGTTATAAAGCCTACCAGGTGCGCTGTGTCGCAGGCAACTGATTGAAATTAAAGCGTCTTTTTACTACAGCCTCCATCCAAATCCAATTGCTTCAGTGAAACATTTTTTACAGCGTTTGACCAGAAAAAAATAAAATAAAATAAATAAGGCAAAACAAAAAGAAACGCCCATTTCGTGCGTCACCCACAATCTGCGTCATGTTTGTAGATCTTCCACTGAACGGTCAATAACAAAAGCCATTAGAGCAGCAATTAGCCACATAAGCAAAGAGAAACATAAATGATACCAGTTTTATGGCCGCTTTGCTTTAATAACTTTCTCCCATGATCGTCATATTCTCTGGTCGGTTTCCATAACCTTAAGCTGCGCCTCTCAAAAATTATAACTTGAATTATTATTATTATTATTATTTATTTTTTTTTTTTTACCCCTTCTTGTTTTTTGTGTTGTGGTCAAAAATCAGATAAATAATATAATCTGATATATCAACAGGAGAGTTTAAAAGAAGTTGTATTTAATATTTTGATCTTGGACATTTTGTCATAAACATAAAAAAATAGATAGTTAGTACATCACTTTTACCAACAAGGGCCAAAATAGAACAAAAGTACAGTGCAGGGACCTGACTGTTTTTGTTTATTTGTTTTATTTTGAACTCAATTAAAGTGTGCAGTCAGCCAGAGGCATAAGCGAACCGAGTCAACAGGGGGCTCCCAAGAGTTGGTGTTCTCACATCCATCACACCCTTGTCCCCGGTGGGGTCATGAGGGGTGCTGGTGCCTATCTCCAGCGAATGTTTTGGGCGAGAGGCGGGGTCGCCCCAGACAGGTCGCCAGTCCATTCACACAATAACCACAAAGTCATGTGAAAACATCAGGACAAAATCCTTCCACTTATTCTTTGTTTTTGACCATTTACCTCTGCAGAGATGCCTATCTCTGGTGGTAACGGTGAAAGGTGTTCATCAAAAACGTTCATATGGTCATTTGCATCTGACTCAGTGATTTGAAGGCACTTACACAAGCAAACAAACAAACAAACAAACAAAAAAAACTGATACAGTTTTGCTCCATGAACAAAAGATAAAACAGGGACACCCTGCCTTCTGAAGGCCGGTGTTTACAGCCTTGTCCTTTCCAGGAGCCAGTCAAGGTGGTTCAGGCATCTGATAGGATGCCTCCTTTGGGAACCAAATGAAGATCCTGGACACAGAGGAACTGGCTGGTGTGGAAATGCCTCGGGATTCTCTCAGAGGATTTGGCCTAATTGATGGGGTTGAGGGCAGTATGAACTTCTCAGGTTAACTTACTGCACAAGTGACCCCAAAAGACAAAGGACAGATGGATGGTGGTTGGAGCCAAAGTCAAATTTCCAGGATACTGTGTGTGAAAATAGACTGCACCAAGTAAATGCTAGTTTTTAATAAAAAATAAAAATAAATAAATAACACCTTTTATTCATAGTGCTGTTTTCATGTTCTGAGTGTGTGGAGGATTGAGTGTGAGGAGCAGAGGGAGCATGTTGTGTAACACTTTTGTTTTTATTCAAATATTATCTCCAGAACTGAGGCATGTGATTTGGATGATGTGGTCCACCACTGATCTGCCTTTGATTTATGAGAGCTTTATGTGAGATTAAAGTGCATCCCGTCGCTTCACTCCCTTTGGGTGCAGAGTTTTCATGCAGCCAATCTGCTTCTCAGGCTCAGACTTTAGGAGGAAGCAGATTTAGCTGCTGCCCTACTTAAAGACCTGGGAAGATTCATAGTCTGGTCTCCATGTTTGCCTTTTACATCACATCAATTAATTATGGCCACAAGTTTGTCCCAAAGAACTTGGGGTCTCCATACACAGAGACGCATTTTAACCAAAAAATAAAGATATAATTCAGTTTTCTCTGTTTCCTGTGAAAATGTCAGTCATTTTGCACCTAGTCAGAGTTACTTGACATTACCGATCGTTTTGCACATCGAGATGCTGATCTGTCTCTGAGCAAAGCATGATGGGACGTTGGCCTCATTCTGTGCAGTGAGTGTGCTTCCTGCTTTCTGCTTGCCTCAGCGGCCTTAAAAAACACAAGTCCTGCCAAAGTCCTTTTTCTGAGATTAAAGTGCAGCAGATGCTCAGTCTGCTGGCTCCCCAATGGACAGTAACAATATGAAAAACAGTGCTTCTTAGACACGGGAATGTTCATAATTCGAGGGGTTTTTTGCTTATTATTCTTTTTTTACTCCTGTTTCAATATATTTACCACTTATTTTTAATCTTCCCATTTCCCTGTTATTTCTCGGTTCAGTCTCAGAGTGCATGTGGTGCAGCACTGCCCCCTGGCGGTTAAAATGGCGGCCTCTTAGAGGAGTTAAAAAAACAAAAAGACTTAACAAGTGCACACTAATACAGTATATAATACAGTATATAAACCAAACATTTGCTCTTTAAAAGGTCTTACATCACATCCAGTTTGATATCATAGTGTGGGATGGTAAGTATGCATGTTTGTATACTTTTAGAGGCGCCGATATTTCTGTATTGAAAATGTTTTTTCTAATGGTCTCACTTTATATTCGAATCTTAAATACCATGTTTTATTGTCTGTAAATGTAAAATCATCACGATTAACTTAGATAATTACTTGTAACCACCAATCTGTAATTAAAACCAAATTTTGGGGGGTTTATGTGTTTATTTTTGGTTTACCCACAAGTCCCAGTGGGTGGCATCATATGGTTAAACGGGGTCACAGGTAACCTTTCAACAGGTCGTCGTCGTTGTGGTTTGTTGTTGATCACTGGGTTGGAAACCTTTTGGTGGTACTGAGTTGATTATAAGTGTTCAATATTGAAAATCGCATCTTGCTGGATGCTGTAGAGTGCAACATCAATAAATGTTTTACAATCAAAGCAACCTGAAGTGTTCATTCATTGGATCCAGGACAACGCAGCAGACCCCCAGTGATTAGGTTCATTTTGTTTTTCTTGATTAAGAACAAATCACTACACTGTGTGTATTTCATCCGTATGTGTTTCACTTAATAAGTTGAGTTGAAAAAGTCAAGAAATAAATGAGAATTTCAATATTGACCCAATTTATTTAATATGGTGGTATGTATAAGTAACTGTGTTAGGAACAACACTAATAAAATGCATAAGTCAGTCATGTTTGTTCTTGCAGCTGAACGGATAAGTGGCTTTCATCAAAACTAGTCAGTAACCAACGCTGACACCATGATAAAATAAACCAGGGATTTTACAACAAAAACAATAAGCGCGCAAAAAGTAAAAAAAAAAAAATGTCTCTTTTCAGTCTCTGCAGGCTCTATGTGAATGTTCTTCACATTGATCCATATTAGGAAGTGTGGAGCCAAGAAGACACGACTTCCTGGGATCTAAAGTGTCAGGATTTCCTTTGGATGAGAATAAATGACTGATATGAAATGGCGACTGAATGAACCTTAAGGGGTTGTCCTTAAGTTGAATCTTGTATGTGTTTTTGGGACACAAAGTCATAAGTAAAATTATTTTTCTACTACTCATTGTGTAAAAAACCCCCAGTAAGGGTAAAAAAGCAGCAGTAAGATGTGGAACCATGAACAGCATAAACAGCAGGAACCAATAATTGTGTCACTGGCAAGTTTACAGTGAAGTGTGAATAGCTGTATAGATGGTTTTTGATGCAACCCATGAAGCCACTAGGTGTCACAACAGAGCTGCAGAATAACAACTCAATCCCAGTCCAAACCATTTAAACAGATCTCCATGAATCAGAAAAAGCAAGCTCTTTTCTGTCTCTTAGTGAAATGTTTTCCCATGCGGTGGGGAGGTTTCTGCACATTCAGGTGTGGATTTATGACCATCTGCACAAATGTGTGTGTACGCTATTACTGAGTGGCTGTACCAGTACTGTGTTTATGCTACATACGGTGATATTCTCTGAAAGTGGTGAGGAAGTGATTGTGAATTTAGAAATAGCAACAGGAAAACTCTTTTGGATTTTTTTTTTCTGGCCTTACTTCTGGTTTCCGTCTTAGGCCTTGGTCGGCGCTCTCTGCTGATAAGATTCGAGGAGTGTAGTCGTCTCAGGTTGCGTTCAGCAGCTGCATTTCCTTTGCGTAGTTTATGATTTCCAAAAGAGTCGTACCTTTCATTTACTTCCCAGAAGACCTTAAATGAGGAAGGAACAAGCTAACGAGTGTGAGAATGCTCTTGGATTCTGTTGGGCATGTGAACTTGAACTTGTGTTTAGACAAACAAGTGACACGGCACACCAATGGCAGTATTTGTTTGTACATCCAGTTTCTTTATAACTGCCTTTTGACCCCGGATTTTGGGAACGTTTAAGCACAAGGTTTCTCTGGGAAACCCCTGGGACAGTGATGGCAAGAGAAACATTTCCTCTTATTAACAGTCTCAGGGGAAAGCTGATGGGACCTCAAAGGCAGTTCGTGACAGCAACAAATTGGGGTGCAGTCTGCTCTTTATTTGCTATTTGCTTCACCACTAGAGGTCTATGCTTTCCTCCTTTGTCCATGACCTCAGCACTGCCAAAGAGGTAAATGGCTGCTCCTTAATGAGGCTTAATTGTGGGTGAAATGCCACTTTGCATGCATTATGCTGCACTGCCTAATTAAGCTTCATAATGACCATTTTTTGGGTTTACCATTTAAACATTTCACCACCTGCAGGCAGCTGCAGTAAATGATCCAGCATTCCTGCAGGACCTGTGAACCTTTGAAAGGTCACAGGTCCTGCAGTGACACACAGATGACCTCCTGGGGGCGTTGTCAACAGCCCAACAGCTCATTTATCAGCTCACACTACCTGTTTAAGCTGCTTTTCTAAACTGCTGTGATAAAAATTGTTTTTTTTCCCCCTTTGTTTAAGGTTTTATTCAGTTTTTGATGGTTCTGGTTTACCACTCTATTGGTTTTTAGGGTAAGCTTTGTTTTGTTCTCAGTCACTTAGCACATCTGTGCCATAACTTTGGTGGCTATGACATATTGAGAGTTTTCTCTGGTTCCTTGTCAGATCGTTGTCTTTGTCTCCAGTTCTCTTATTTTCTCATTTGCTTTGCTGTTGCCAATTAAGAGGCAGGTCAAATACGGGAAAATAAAAGCTGGATTAGTGCGTTACTAATTGTTTCCTCATGCTAATTCTTTTATAGGCTGCTTAGTCAGGCTCTACTTTGACGTCCTGTTTCTACAGCGTGGGTGGGAGTTTGTCCCGTCACTGGCAGGTTGCTGGTTCAATCATGGCTTCGTCTGTCTCAGCTGTTGTGTTCTTGGGCAAGACGCTTCACCCGCCTTGCTTGCTGTTGGTGGTCAGAGGACCCAGTGGTGCTGGTGCATGGCAGCCTCGCTTCTCTCACACTGTAGCTACAGCGTAGTCGCGAGCCACCATCAGTGCGAATGTGTGCGTGAATGACTGGTAAAGAGCTTTGGGGTCTTCTGAACTTGATCATGAAAGTTCAGGCCACTTACCCACATTTGTTCAGTCACAGCTATGGAGAGACTCTGTTTTGACCATAATTTATTTAGGAAACAATCTTATTGGGACTTATTTGTGAAGCCAGAGCAAAAGATTAACATTTAAGGATTGTGTTTAAAGAAAAATATCTAAAATGGTAAGTAGTCTTATTTTGTTTAGAAAAAATGTTTGTACTGTTTATGGCGGTAGGCAGTTATCTGATCCACATGTCCTGGTCTAGTTGACCCCACCAAGTAGAGGAAAACATACAACTGACCAGCGTGCTAATCTGCAGGACCTCAGCTTGCTGCAGACAGGGGACCTGTGGCCTTGGCCAGAAAGAGTGCTAAGTGGTGTCTGAGAGGAACTGTGAGTGCTGCAAAAGAAAAAGCTTTTCTGCACTAGAACAGAAAACAAGCCATTTGGCCACGGGCTTCTGATTTTGTTGCTTTCATGGCTTCATTCGTTGACCGCGTGTCCTTCAGCGCGATTCACAACAAGATGGAACCATTAACTGTACAAAAGGCAAAAACCATCTTGGATCTGGGTTTTTTAAAATATTTTCTTTGCCTCTCAAGTTGGACTGAGGGCAGACAGGACGCTTCACCGACTCCACGTCTCATATTAAGGGGCATTTTGAAAGGTTACCATCTTTTAGCTGTGTGGAGTTTAGAAGATACTTCAGAAAAACAACATCTCAGCATCTCTTGCATTTGTTTTCATTTTATACCATCGGTTCAGTTTTGCCAGCTTTCAAGACAATCTCTATTTACATACAAAATATAAATCTTTCATCAGACGATACATTCCTTCTTTTCATAGTTGTTCATTTTAGCTAAATGTAGGAACAATAAATTACATTTTTATGTTTTTATTTCTTCCCTCAGTTCCTCTTGCTTTGTGTTTTAGTTCATCTCCATCTGTGTTCACTGTGGTAATCAGTTCCTCTGGTTGGCTCGCTCTTTTTTCTCAAAGTTGATCCAAATCCCCCTGATTAATCTGACCTGGAGGGAACTGCTATCATTCAACCCCCTTTTGTTGGTATAAACCCTCTGGGTTTTTATTACTTTGTATTGCTGATTCTTCCATTATGATTCCTTTGATTCATTTCCTGTCTTCCTCTTTCTGTGACTTTATTGTTTTCATCCAGCTTTCTATCACATTAATCCTGAACTCTTGACTTCAGATTGAGCCAAAGGTGCATGACACAAGCTGAAATAAGTCTCTCTAATGTACTCTAATTTATTGAATTTAACTCCATATGTGTACTTTAGGTATGCTTGTTTTTAAATACACGCACCCATCATTTACATTTCTAAAGCTAATTTAAATTAAAGGTAATTTTTTTCTAAAAAATGATTATGTCTCACACGTGTGACTGTCTTCACATCTGTCCTTTTTGCAGTGTGCTATCCCCCAAGAGCCTGTAAGTTCATAACTCTACTCAGATCCCTACAAACCCTTTACTCCCAATTTAGATTTCTTTATGTTAACATCCATGTTCATGAACTTAGTGGAAAACATCAGGCATCATTTGGAAAATAGGAGAGGCAGAGAGAGGTCTTTTGTACTCGGCAGAAATCAAACTAATCTTCACTGTCTACCCAGCCATCTTTTTGCGTACACTGATCAGAAAAGAAGCAACCTTGAAGAACTGCTGCAAAAGATAAGAAAGAGGTATTAAATTCAAGGAATATATGTGTGTGCAAGTCTGGTTCTCGTTTTTGCCATAGAGAATCATTATTTGTACTAACAGCTCACATCGCGCCTCATTTTTCCTGCGTGTTCAGACTGTTGTTCATCAAGTCTCAGGACGAGCCAGGAAGAAGCGAGGTTAAAGGGAGCAGATTATGTTGAGGGTTAATGAATCAGTGTTACTCTCCAGAAACGTAGATGACATCAATGTGACCGTGGGACTGTGTGAGCGCAAACGGGGGCTCAGGAGGTGGGTGGTCTGTCTGCTCTGCTATGCTACAAGCAGACAGAGACATGAAGCTAAAAGTCCTCTCTGCTGGCTGCAGACGTTATCCAGCTGGAGTCACACCAAGCCACCAGCAATATGTTTCCCCAGACCGGGAGCCGAATGGAGCAGAGGGCATCTAATGAACCAGAAATCTCTGCTCCCTTCTTCAATTTGAAAAGCTACTAAATCTTCACCCCCGGTCTGCATGTGGATCAAATGGGCAGGAAAGAAGCGGCTTCATGGGCCATTTATTATTCCTTCTTCAGACCTAATCTATCTGCAACCTCACCGTTATATTTCAAACACAAAATCCCACGAGAAAAATCTTTCTCAGACTTATGGACGTGGTGATTTATGCGCTTCGAAATCAGATAAATAAGCAGTCGACGCCTCGTCAGAGCTGGTCTGTCTTGTGGATTCAAATTAGTGTTTTGGCTTTCAAGGAAGAGGAAACTTTCAAAGCCGGAAACTACGACCGATCTGTTTTTCCTGACGCAACACATTATTAGCTGTGTTATTTACTTGGGAGTCAAATCAAATCCTAAAATAATCCATCAGCTGTGAAAGTCAGCTTAGTGTGGCTGTTGTTCAGCTGCTCCTCTTTGCATTTCTGTGTTATATGCATGTGGCTCTCCTTCCTGACAGTGTTGTTACATTTTGCTCTGGGTGTCCACACTGAGGGATAGCATGGATATTGAATATCCATGCAAAACCAAGGATTTAGTCCCTCTGTACATGAAAAATATAAAAAATATGAAAATATGCTTTTTAATCCAGGCAGCAAAAACTTTCACTAAGTTTGACATTTTCCTGAAAATGACTGATCTGTGTTGAGACAAAACTCAATTTTGTTTTGTACATTTTGACAAAGAAAAAAGTCAAATAAGAGCCACTGTACAGTGGAAATAAAATGTTTACACAGCTTGTGGAAATGTTTGATTTATGTGCCTGGAAGAATATGAGATCATGGTAAATTATTTTAAAGCCTTTTTCAGAAGTGATGCGACAGATATTTTGCAAATTTCAATGATCAAAATAGAAGGACAGACATAACAAATAAAAATGTACAATAAAGCGATTTCAACCCTTAAGTAGTACGTGTGTTGGAGAAGCTTTTGAGTTCACTTTGAATATTAAGTGAGGGTGGATCAAGTTTCTTGACATGTACTCATTGTTATCCGATCACTGAAGTCATAGTTTGAAGAGTCTGCAAATTATTAAAATAATCTAATTGTATGAAAGTCCAAGTCAGGGGAACTGACTGATGGCTGAACTGTTGGACTCATTGTATGTTTAGTGAAAACTAAGAAACGATGGTTGCCAAATTATGATTTGGAAATGCTATTCTATAAATAGAAGATGGATGATATTTTATTTGTTGTTCTAACAACCTGATTTCACCAAAAACGTTCAGTTTCCTACAAGAAAGATGAAGCAAAATAACATTTTTCAGCATCACAAAATGTTCTGCTTTATGAAATCCAGGCTAAAGTTCAGAACTAAATCTTCCTGAAAATCACTGTACAATGTAACAAGTGTGAGGGGAGATGATGAGGTGTGTTAGAGTGAGACTGGGATAAGAAGATCATTACATCAAACCAACTATGCTTTGGTTACTAACTTGTATTTCTGCATATATTTCAGGATATTGTGCATTCCTTCAATCAAACAGAACGAGTGTAAATACAACTATTTCATTAATACAACATGTCCAAACAAGTTGTCACGACTTAACATTCTCCTGTCAAAAGGCTCATCTCACCCCAAATCGAACATTTTGACTTTATTCGCTAAAATCCTTTCATGCTGGTTTCTGACCTCGTCTTGTAGCTCATAGATAACACAACTCATTCATAAAACAGATGTCAAAATATTAATAATGACATTAAACATGATTCTTCTTTTGACTGTTTCCTAGCAGCAAGGGGTGACTCAACTCACCCTTTGCCTGAGTTCAGTGTAATGTTTAAAGGGAATCAAATGCAGATTCATGAACATTTCCTATTGAAAGGTTTGTACTTTAGTGCAGTCAGGTTATTGAAACATTTCTTTTTCCAGAATAAATGATGGATAGTGTAAAAAAAAGTTTTGAGATCATTAATTGGATCCTCTAAATCCACTTCAGGAGCGCGTGTGCGAATGTGTTTACATGGCTTTGTGTCTCTCTGTTGCTCTGTGATGCTGGTGACCCACTGACCCCATGAGATGGACACCCACCCTCCCCCCTCACGGATGAATGGATGATGGCGCAGAATTGATTCAAAGAAATCTTTAATAAAAGACAAGTGTTATCACCCTTTTTGAGAAGATTGACACGGACTCATAACAAACATACCATGACACAGTACGCAACGTTACTCAAGCGCATCGCGTACTTTTGAACACACTCAGAGTACACAGAGACTGATTACTACCACTGATTATCTTCCAAATCCACTCTACTACAGTATTTCATTTGGCTGTTGGTACAGTACAACTTTAGCACACAAAAGGAATGTATAATGCGTATATTGTGAAACACGGTGTCCTGGTTTGCAGCAATGATCCACTGAGGGGAGAGACAGTCTAAAAGGGGGAGAGGGGATGAAACAAGAAATCCCTTACTAGCCCACAGTAGCAGGATGTTACAACAACCTCCATGTAAATGGATGGGGAAGAAACAGGAAGACGAGAGACATAAGGAAGAGGCAGGGTGTTTGCTGTCAGGAGTGGCAGGTGAAAAAGAAACGGGAGGCAGGAGACACCGGCAGGGAGAGGAGCGAGTAGAGAAGGAGCAGCGGAGGTGTGAGAGGTTAAAGCGTTCCTTCGTCCAGCAGTTTGTTGATGCCGTTGCAGATCTTCCTTAGAGAGAGTCTGTACTCCTCTCCGTCCCCGTACAGCTCCGCCAGGAAATCCCCGTTGGAAAAATGGTTGAAAACGTGGTCGATGCGTGCGTGTGAGCGCGCGGTCAGGTGCCCCTCCACCAGGGTGTGAAGCAGGTCCCTGCACTCCAGCAGGAGCTCCGCCAGGATATTCCTGTCAAAGGTATATTCCACCTCGTAAAACGACACCGCCGTCATGGCCGCCTGGTTCATCTTCTTCTTGAAGCGCTCCACGGTGTCCAGCTCGTCGGGACTGAACTGGTGGTTGCGGTACAAGATGCCAATCTTCAGGGCAATCTTGATCACGTCCTTGATGATCTTGTGCGCTTCCTTCTTGCTCTTGGTGAACTCCCGGGTCGCTTTGTAAAGCTCGTCCAGGATCTCACTGCTGGTGTCGTCCGTGAGCATGTTGGCCACCGCCATGGTCGCCATCTTGCTCAGGATCTTCTTTTGGGCTTGCATGGCCAGGGAGCGAGAGTTAAAGCTCTCCTGTCCTGAAGGAAGACAAAAGCGACAGAGAGCAGGATGTGAGATGAGAAGGTAACTCAAAGTTTCACAGCAACATTAAAAGAAAACAGCAGTAGATGTTGCTGAAATATTGCTTTTCTACAGCCTGTGGGTTCATAACGCTAACGGGTCATTTATCAGAGCTCACAGGGCGCTTACCCCATTTCAGAGTGCTGCATGATAAGGCAACTTCTTTGCACTTTGAAAATGACACATAATTACATGCCTACGTCGGATTACCAAAATAATTCACACTGTGTTTAAGGAATGCTTAAGGGATACTTTACTTTCCAAGAGAATTACATGTTTCTGACACAAGCTGGCAACTTACTTCCTGAGACTTTATGAATACGTCCTTGGACCTGGATGGTAATCTTCCAGTCCTTCTACGTTCTTTTTCTGGAACATCAAGGATACTTCTGCAAAACCTTCAGGTTCACAAAACTTGCCAAGTATGTTTCCTCAAGCTCTAAGAAAGATTATTTTATTTCCTGAAAAACCTGAAAATATGTGAGTCTTCAAGAAAGAAACTTTTACGTTCTGGAGAGTACTCTTTATGTCGGTAGACTATGAATTGAGAAAAATACCCTGTAAGTCCTTTTAGCCTACCAGCATATTTTAGGTTACTGGTACAGGATGCATGTAAAGCAAACTCCCACTTGTCTCTGAAAGTAGTCACTTCTGAAAGTACTTACACTTTCTACTTCTGGGAAAGTGTAAGTACTTTCCCAGAACTTACACCTTGTTGGTTCTGGGAAAGTAAGTTGAATCTCCTAGGAAATGACTCTGTGTTACCAAGTAGCAAAAAGTACCAGAAACCTACAAGCTGTTTAAGAAAGCAGCCTGTGGGTTCCAGAAAGTACCTTGCAGTCTTGTCTTCTTTTTTATCTTGAGAACAGCGAGTCTTTGAAATTTTATCGTGATACTGTAAACACGGAGTGCATCCCTGTACGTGTTTATACTATGAGCTTTGACTAATCTCCATGGTGTTCAGTGTGTTTGCATGAACCAGCTGAAGTCCATCTGGATAAACTAGCTTTTGAAACTGTTGACCTATTTAAAGATAAAAATACAATTTTCCAAACGTCTCTTTGGCCTTACATTCATAACCCCCCCCCAAAAGTATGTGTTGTTTTATTTTAACAAAGCAATGCAGATGTAAAACTATGTCGTCTGAATCTATTGTGCATTTACGTAGCTGGATGCAGTCGAGGTAGTTTCAGTAAATGTGACGGCAAAATACAGCCCGTTGACGAACACCGGACAATTGTCAGGTAAACATGTTTATGTCACAGTGAGTAAAGCTCATATAAAACAAAAACAAATTTCAAACATGAGCACACAAAACGAGGCCTCATTCTGCGGCAGGGCGGCGTCGTTGGGAGGATTCGCCGTCGGCTCTGGATCACATCAAACAGCTGTCTTCTGATAGGAGTCTTTAACAACAACAAAAAATCCCCCCATTTGGATCCACAATTTGTCCTGTGGAGGTCGAACATGAAAGGCTCTGTGCTCGGTGATCCAGCGGGAGCCGGCAGGCTGGCACGTGTCGGTGCGAATGTGAGGAGTGGGGCTTTATTTAGGTGCCACCCAACTTCAAATTACACACCGGATAACTTCCTTTATGATTAAAGGCGAGGAGAGAGGCTTCGCTTTGCTCTCCTGCTGCACATCACTAGCCTCCTCTTCCTCCTCCACATGTTCCAGAGACATTCAGAGGAGGCCAAATTCAAGGAACAACACACGATTTGTTTTGGCTGCGTTTCGTTTCTACCAGACGGAAATTATTGGAACGTTTTAAATTCACACAGGCGTCACATCGTCTGCTTGTTCGCCTGTCGAAATACAAATACAGAGCAGAGGTTGAACGGCGTTCCCCGCCCCCATCAGGGAGAAACCTAATCCGTGGCATTTCACATGAATGTAGAGAAGTGACATTTCATCTGTTGGTCTGAAGCTAAATGACATTTTATGAAATACAATTAGCCCATCATGACATTTTACAACAAATAAGGCAAAAATTCCTTTGTCTACAGTGGTTCACCCTCCGCTCCCCCAGCACCACCACATCCACGCCTCTCCCAGTCCTCCCAGCGATCTGGTGCTCTTAACCAAAAGCGTTAGCTGGGCTAATGACGAACCCACATTTGGTGGCTGGGAGAGACATGAACCAGCTGTTGGATGCCCTGCGAAGTGTTTTGTGTTTATGCCCCAGACTTTCAGATTTTAGTGGTTATATTTTAGGTTGACGGACCAAAACTGCACGGTTTGTTGTGGGAAGAGTCGTTCGTCCAGATGTTTGATCTGTTTGGACAACAGCAGCAGAGATCTTCATTTAAATGAGGTCACAGGAACCTTTGCAGTGCCGATTGGCCGGTATGAAGCTGCCTCTCTGAAGTTGAGAGAGCTTTTAGGAGAAATTTCTGTGAAATTTCAAACCCATAACTAAAACTATAAATATTTCTTTTCATATTTAAACAAAATTTAATATGAATATGAAGGTTGTGTGGAGTAAAACTGATAGTTTCAGTGCGTTTACTTGATTCTAAGGAAGTTGCACAGATTGGTGTTGGGTTTTCTATTTATTTTTTTTCCCAGGCGAACTAGTAATTATTGCCATGTCGAATACTGCTTAATACATTTAATCAAACTCTTAAATGTTTTATATTTAAATATTTCTGTGACCATTTCATCTGTTCAGTTTTAGAAGGTAATTACCAAAACTCGTTATATTTCAGCTATTTGTTAAATCACTACACCACAACAGCTATTTTTTTTCTACTATGTCTTTATGCTTATGTGCATCAGCAGCTACCAAATCAGCCGAGGAATTAGATTTACCTGGTACTTTGCTTCCTTTTCTGTAAAATCTAATTAAAAAAAATATAATTTTATAGCAGAAATTCAACACTTCTAAACAAATTACTGGATGTTTCTCCTCACTGCTCTCCATGTAAAGAATAGTGACAGCGCATCATGTGCTAAAAATATATTAATCGATGTGAATATCACAATGCATGCTAGTTTCCATGATATTTGAATAGCAGCATCAGGGTGTGTATCTGGCTTTCATTAGTCAGATATGCGTCGCTCATCAACAGGCTCTCTTTGTCACTGTCATTTCCCGTTTCTATCAAGTGGCTCTTTGTTCCAGCGAGCCTCTGATATTCAGAAACCCAACAGGACGCACCGATAAAGGTGACAGACAGCCTGCTGACGGACCCGGTCGTTGTAGAGTTGCTCTGGATGTGAAACTTGCCAATTTGTGGAGCCACTCGCTCTCTGAAGCACATTCATCTTTTGTTCATTAGAGAGATCCTTGATTATTACAATCAACACAGATTGAGATAATGACTGCAGAGAGAGTTTGTTTCTCTTTCTGCAAGGCTATAAACAGTCCTCTGACGAGGCGGGTGATTCAGAGTCTGGCTAAAGATACAGAGCGAACGAGGGTGGATGATTACAGAAAGTGCACATGAAGACCCTGAGATGTCCAGGCTTTCTCACACTCGCATACAGCCTGTCACCCAGAGGCTGTGATGAACGACATGCATGAACCAGAGTGTCAGAAGGAGTTAGAGAAGAGTCCAAGCTGTCAGGAGAGAAAGCTGTCCGCCCTGTTCCTCCTCCTCATCCCGCTCCTGTACTGTCTCCGCTACCTGCTCGTTATTTTTACTGCCTCACTTGTCCTGAAGCGTTAAAATAAAGCAGGCGCTCTATGTGGCAAGTGGGAATACGCTGCTGGGAAACCATCCGCCGATGTTGGGGCCGTTGCACAAGCGTTGGCCCCATCAAAGCGGTTGCACATGAGTGCAGTGGGAGTTTGTGGAGTTTACTTTAACATGAGGATTAGTAAGGTGCTTGCTGCTCTCTGCCCGTCGCTGTTGACCAGACAGTCTCTCTTTGTCCCGCCTGATGTTTTTAGAGGCCTGAGTCAACATTTTCTGCTGCGTTGCGTCAGAACATGCATCCAGTGTGGGACCTGGAGAACAGCCAGGCCAGCTCTGCTGAAGGTGTCTTTTGGCAGAAAGCGTCCAACTGGACGGATCATTTCCACGCCAGCCAGAAACACTCGCAGCGCATCAAGAAGAGGGTCTTAGATTTGCAATGAATGACGAGCTTCAGGATGCGACTGAGATTAGATGTTGAGCTGGCTGCCAAGGAAAATGACCCATGTGTGAGGCAACAGCAGCATGTTTAAAGAAGCCTACACATTTTTAACGTTGAGTAGGAAAGATAAATAATTTAAAGTTTTTGTGGATGGAGTAGTTTTTATTTTTATCGAATAAGTAATGCTATGTTCTCATTTGAGCCCTGGTGTGCAGCAACTCAAACAAACAAAAAAAAAACACTTCTCCTGTTTCCCCCAATCTGACCAGAGAATACAGAGAAGCTCACAAATCTGTTTTCCAAATGAAAGTCAGGTCTCATTTCTCTAATGACTTAGATAAACATTCTCTCACTGGATGCATGACAACCTGTCAACAACAAACAGGTAAAGATGATGGATGGAGAAAGTGATTATATTTATCCCATTAGAAATGTAAATAAACATTTATATACAAAAAAAAAAATAGCAACAGTGAGATGACATTTGTTCTGTAATTTGTATTTGTAATGACATAGCTGACACTTTTTAGGCCCTGTGTTCAAATTGGCCGGACGTTTAGAGTCGGAGGCTTTTCTTAAGAATGTTGAGTTTACAAGCTTATTTGAAAGCCATGTGTATAAAGTACACAATAAGAGCAACTTATTACAAGTTACAAAATAAGTGTGCAAAGTTGTGCGAGCATGAAAGCGTGTTGTTTCTGCAATGCACTGAACAGGAAGTGCTTTTATTTTGAAGTAACTCTGTTTGACTGACACCAGTTGAGCAGTGAGAGTGAAATGTCAAGGAAAAGCTCAGCTTTGAAAAGACCAGAGCTCAGATATTTAAGAGTTAAATATCCATGAGCTCATGACTTTAAATACACAACTAACATAATTAAGTTGTTATGAGTTATTAATAAGCCACATCTAGGAATGTCCCATGGCTAATAAATCAAATGTAACATTTGATTGAAAAATATGCGAACCACCTGTGAGAGCTGCTCTCTGTGGCTTACTGCATCATGACTTACCTCTGTCAATTGGTTGAGATAAAGATTAACTTTGACCCTCAGGAGTTGAATTGTGACACTTGGATCATCAAAATCTGTGAACACAATTCCGCGTCTGAGCCATGGCGTTTCCTCATGTCGTTTTATTATTGGATTAAATCTTTCCATGATGAAAAGAATCAGCAAAGAATAAATCAAATTTGTCTTGAGTGAAAAGAAAAGGAACTGGAATTTTTTTTGGATTTTTAAAATCTTAATTTGTACTTATCTACCAAAATCAGAATCACTCAATTATTCATGAAGTAAGAAAAAAAAATCTTTAGCCAACTTGATCAACTTAGCCAAGTTGATTTTGACGCCTTATCACATCTGAATGTGTTGCAAAAACAAACATCAAGTCAGTAACTTATCTGGACATTTTCTTTAGTGGACTGAATGCTAAATGGGGCTGGGATCCCGAGGCTTGTGTTGGTCTCTTTCCAGAGTAACCAGAAGAGTGAGCCATCAGCGGGGGGCCGGTGGCGGACGCGGGGGAGCGCGGCTGGCCTTCACTGAGTGAAAGCCAGGGAAGAACGATCAGCCGGATCGCAGCAGAGCACACAAGTCTGACAGACGGCCCTGAGAATGCGAGTTATTTTCTGTGTGCTTTGCTTCATGCCTCAACGGCAGAAAGCAGCAAGTTCAGGGCAGCTGAGTATTTACAGCCATTGTCATCATGAAAAGAATGAGTATCTGTCAGGATATCTGGAATATTTTGGGAACGGGTCGACGATGGCGTCTGGAGAGACAAAGGAGAAAATAGGATTGGTCTCTGCTCCTTGTGGCGGATTTGATGACATTTCTGTCACGGACATGAATAAGTGCAGGCTTTTCAAAATATTTTAACCCAGAAATTGAGCACACATGATTTGAATTAGTTGTCATATAAATGAGAACAAACAATCAGAAGCCCAAACCTGCTTAAAATGCAACCTAGGACTTCACAAGGATCAAAATAGGAGGCGTTGAATGGATTCTGATATGTTAAAAAAAAAAAAAAAAAAAAACATCAATTTAATTAAAGAAGTTCAAATATGATATTAAGTTCATTTTACTTTCAGATATGGAATTTGCCACTGGCAACAAGCCGGGCACATACAATCCCAAAGGCCTAAATATTGATAAATATTAATACTTATCGCAGGATTTTTGTTCTTTTTTATGTGCTCTAAAATGTGGACCAAAGGTAGGAAATATGTGTGATAAACTCAGTGCAGATTGATGTGCAAGGAAAAGTTTCTCCTCTGCACACAGGCAACATAATATAAACACAAGATCCTTCAACGCAAATATTCCTAATTAAATTTATCAAGTGAAAAATAACATCTAACTGCAGTTTAGTGAAGTTATTTAACACAAATAATTTAATATTGGCTCTCTGAAAACATAAAATCTAAGCTAATGGATGTTAAATTTGTGCAATTCTGAATGTGCGCATATAAAGGAATCAAAGGTGTTGAACTCACAGTTATGCTGAATGAGGCACGACTAATGTCTTACTTATAGACCACTGGCGGTCTGGGAATGCTCCACGAATATCCTCAAGGGATCAATTGATATTGAGGCAACTCAATCAGAAAGTATCAGAAATCTTCATCAGTGTAAGCAGCACAGTTTAGCATGGGATTAAATGAGGTTATGATTCGTTTACTGCTAATGAGTTACAATCCTGGTTATTCCGTAGAAGTGGTGCACGTGTGAGAACTAAGGCCATCATTAAGAGAGTAAATTATCTGGATAGAACAGGAAGTGCTTCCTTTTGGGAAAGCCAGATGTGTCTTTTTAACGATGCTAGCCGAGCAACAACAACGAATCTGATGGAGACGCGTTAATATTTTACTGACTGTCAGAACAACGGTGAACATATGAGCAATTAATCGCCTGCATTCTGAAAAAAAAAAAGTTCCCGGGTAATAAATCAAATGCAGCCTCACAGAGGAGACTCAGCACTGCTCTGTCAGACTTGTGGTCTGTGGCTTACAAATGGTTTACCTTCACCTCTAATTATGGGTGATGGTATGTAAACCACAGACTCACATTCTGACTCCAATCTGGAGACTTTGTTTTTGGTACTTAAGTGTAACTCAAGTCCAAATCTGAGACGAATGTCTCCTTCTCTGCCCCGCAACGATAAGCAACAAGTATGTCTCGGACAAAAAGGCAGATGAAAACAGTGAAGAAGGAAACTAGAATTTTGACTGCGTCCACCAAAATGACAAAAATCTGCCTCTGCAATTGTCATCTAAAGTCGGCTTTACCACTAAAATGAATTGATTTGCATTATGTAGACTTATGTTTTCCTTTTGTTGGTTCCCTCAGAGTAATGAGGGTCCAGTTGCAGCTGGGCCCTTTCTGTGAGGAGTCTCCATAATCACCCAATGATTTGTGTGGGTTTTCTTGAGGACTCGGGTTTCCTCCTATGGTCCAAAACGAGCGTATTTGGTGAAAATGAGATTCTGAATTGCCCTGAGTTGAGGGTGTGTGGTAATTGCCGGTTTCTCTTGCGTCTGGACAGATCTGGTGATCTGTCCAGGTTTGGGCCCACCTCAAGCTTACAATCATGAGGTCGACATGAACAAACTCGTTTTGCCCCCTTCAAAGGACTGTTCCTAGATAGTGATGTTGAAAAAGGGAAGTATGAGTAATGCAAACAGATTCATACACACAAAACCTGTTTGAGGTTGTTGCTGATAACATGTGTCCAGTATGAACAAAATCTGGTTACGCTACCAGAACAGGTGCAAGAGACTCATTTTCATCCAACACTGAACATTATTGTCTGCATACACTAGAGACATAGAGGTCCATGGACATTCATTTCATATGGCTGTACCTCAAACAGCCATTTATCTTTCCTCCCAATAGCTTTGCATTTATTGCTCTTTCCAAAAATTGTTACTTCAGCCAAACAATGAAAGCTGCTGACAGACAGGCTGTTTTTCCAAAGTGCAGGAAGGTGGAAGAGTGCTCTTTTGACAGCAACAAACAAACAAAAAAACACAGTTGATTTCTACAACACTTCTCCAAAACCCATTTATTGCCATCCAAAGTTTTGGCTGGTCATTTTCTTTCCATCTGCAACCAATTTTCCATTCACAGGCAGCTCTGTTTTGTAAATGCGCGGCTCTGAAACGAGTGGATACCAGGTCACACTTTGAGCCCCATAAAGGCTGAGGCAGCCATAATTTCCCCAGACATTTTTTCCCCATTTCTTGCAATGTCCTTAATTTCCTCTGGGCCTCCAGGTGTGTCATAAAGTCGACCTTTAGAATTTGCGTTTCACATACAAGTAAGAAACTCGCGTCTGGACCGTGATAAAAAAAAAAAAAAAAGAAAAAAAGACTATCATTTGTGAAGTTTAAATTCACAGAGCACAAATACAGCTTCAACAAGTCATGAAAGGGGAAAGAGCTCCTCACTGAACAGGAGTGAGCAAGGCTGACAGCTGAACTTCCTCCTGCATTGCCTCGGCTCTCTGGTTTGCCTTTGGTTGAATATAAGGAGCTGCAGCAGAGCCTCTCTGACTGGATTTACAAGGCTTGAGCAGAACAATGGAGCGGGTCACTCGGCAAGACTTAAACGGGGGTTTAATAGCTTGCTGGGAAAAGTGTTGAACAGGCCTGAGAGGCCAGTGGATTTAGGAAGGGAGCAGAGGAGGCGGCCTGTGCCAGCTGGTAGCACTGGAGGAAAGATTTGGGTCCGAGACTCAAGGGCTTCCCTCTCCCTCTGCCTCTTCTGGGGAACACAAATAGATAGTAAGCCCTGTAAATTATATACCGACTTTCATATGTGAAGGAACACCAGAAGGAACGAAATGCACTGTCTTGTTGTCATTTTTGTCTTCTCACTTTGGATCTGCACCATGAAAATGTATTTTTGACTCCCACAACACGACACAGATGACTCAGACATGCCGCC
The DNA here is from genome assembly GCF_027474105.1 of Poeciliopsis prolifica. Taxonomy (NCBI): domain Eukaryota; kingdom Metazoa; phylum Chordata; class Actinopteri; order Cyprinodontiformes; family Poeciliidae; genus Poeciliopsis; species Poeciliopsis prolifica. Next base: position 4,746,342 of record NW_026562396.1, read on the forward strand.
CCTGCACAATCGCAGTGTGTGTTTGTTTCTGGATGAAAGTAAGTGATCGCAATTGAGAAAGACGCAATATCAAACAGGAGAAGGTTCCACAGGGACAGCGTAGCGCTGCAGCACGTGTTATTTAACGACGCGCAGTCTGACCGTGCGGCAGTCTGCAAAGGCCAAACCTGAGCTGGAAGATGTCATTGACAGCTGCTCAAGATGAAGGGGAGCAGTCAGAGCTTCAAGGTTAATAAATAGCTGCGTTTGAATAACTCAATGCCTGAACGAGGCGGGGTCACGGACTTTCAAGTCACCAGTCTTTATGGATGTAGATCATTTAGTTTCTCTCTGTAGCAGGAATGTGAAGGCAGAAGACGCCTCAGGGGGTTTAAAACCTTAGGAATCACTTTGTCACACAAGAAGATTCTTTTTTTTTTTTTGCTGCGTTTTACTTTTATGCAGGTGATACTTTCTCTGCTTAGCCTACTTTTTATTTGTGGAAACTGTAAGAGGCAAAAGAATAAATAAAACACAATGAAACCATCAGTAACTTGAGGACAAAGAACAGAAATGAACAAGACAGTCAGTGCATAAAATTGCTCAGAATTATGTTTAAAGTAATCTTGTCACATTATGTAACATTTACATGAATCTGATAGAAAATCAGTGGAGGGAACTAAAGTATAGGGTGATGGCAAGGAGCCCTTAATAACTTAGAGATCAGCTTTAAAGGTAAACATGTAAAAAGCTATTAAGCAATTATAAAACGTTTGATCAGTTTGGTGTCAAAAAAGATTTTTCTATTGATTAGAATTAAGGGAACAATTCTTGACATGTAAATAAAAGGACAAATTATTTTTTCCAATAATATCTATATTTACAAGGTTTTGTTTGATTAGTAGTTTTGAATCAAGGTGCTGGCAAAAGATGATGGTGCTTTTTAATCTCTGATGTGCATTTTGAACCACTGAAATGGTGAATACATTTTCTTTAGTTTTTGCAAATAACTTACCTACTGAATTATTTGACAGTGAAGTTGTTTGTTCTCAGAACAAGTTCCTAAGTGAAGTCACTTAGGAACTTCTATGAATCAGGAAGGACACAGAACAGATTGCCTTTGGCCGCCGCTCAGCCTTATTTAATGCTTCATCCCTCATCTCGTTCTTTGTCTCTCAGTTTTAATGGCCATATCCCTAAAGAGCTGAGCCTGAGAGACGAGGCGAAAGGAGGAAGAGGGAATAGACGTTTGATTGATTCTTGCGCCAAAGGCCTGATGCGTTCACGAGAGGAGAGAGAGAGGCAATGAGAGATGCAGCGGCGATTAGAGATGCACCTTTCTTTTTGTGAATGCAAGAGAAGCTGATGACGTCAAAAAGTGGTATCCAGGACATCCAGAGAGGGCACAAGCACTGGACTGCAGGGTCCTGGGAGAATGCGACACTTTGACGGCTGATGTCTTCGGCAGATGTAGTTCCCTCCTGTGCGCTATTGTTCCCACAGCGAACGGAGTCAGGCCAACAATTAGCTGGTTAGCTGGGCATGTGAACTGGCTGGAGGAGATCCCACGTCTCAGCTTCCCTCCTCTGGGAGCGTCTCTGGAAAACTACTCCTGTTATATGGGTGTTGGTGGGAGCCAAAAATACTCAAGACTTCTAAATGAGAAAATGACAGATTTCCTTCTGTGCAACGGCAACTTCCGCCACACATTTTTATTCCTTTCTTTCTTGCTTTTTTTCTTTTTTCCATTTTTGTTCCTTCCTTCCTTTGCTGCATTTGCAGTTTGGATTGCAGACACGGAACAATTTGGATATGCAGCTGAGCAAAGAACCAAGCCGCAGCGCTTCCCCAGAATTTATTTGATTCATAAAAGAGCACCTCTCTATTTATAGAAAGACGGGCACAAGTGTGTGTCTGTGTATGCAACAGAGAGAGTCATAATGACAGGCCGTGAAACCAGGACTCAATAAAACACAGAAGATGATAATAAAGTCAAAACAGTCCTGCGCCCCCCTACCCTCGAGTACCAAACTCAAAGTTTCTTCTGTGTTTTTCATCCGAATGAAGGAATCTGTGCGTTTTGTCAAGAAAAAGACAGAGCGAGGGAAAATGAGCGGAGCGGGCAGTATGTACGTTTTAATTTCACACCTTTCAGTCAAGATTGATAGAAGTTATCCCATGAAAGTAAAAGAGATCCAGGGAAAAAGAAGGGAAGACATTTGGGAAGGATTTTTTTTAACAGTCGCTGTCATAAAAAGGAAACGAATACAGCCAAAAACTTCTTAATTTTCTAAATTTTTGCAAGATATTGTGACGAGATCCTGGAGAGAACAAAGAAGGTGTTGATGTAGGAGACGGGATGTCCATATTTAGACTATGTCCGTTACTTCAGAGACAGACCTGCACCTAAAACACTGTCACCACCTCTAACATCATCTGCAGCTGCATGAGGAGCTGGCTGTAGTGTCTCTCTTTGTCTGTCTCTTCCTCTCTGTCCATTTCCTACCACATCCACAATGCAGAGTGGCAAGGAAGCACGCATTTTTAAAAAATGTTTGATTTATTTTATTTTTTATGGACGCGTTCGTAAGCCTCTCCTTCAGCGACCCGTGGCCAAGACTCATCATGGCAACGCATCGTCCCACAAAGAGAGGTGTGCACACGAACAATCTTCCTCTTCCTGGTTTGTTCGAGTTTACTCACTTTTAACTGGGTTTTTACATGAATGAGACACGCTGCCTCGACCGCTGACTGGCTTATACGCCCGTCTTCTACAAAAAAGATGTTTCCAGGATTCTTGAGCTATAATCTATGCCGTTTGGGCTTTTGATGCCAAGTGTTTATTTAAAGACAAACAGGACAGTAGCAAACAGATTGAAGTAATCCCCAAAGCACACCCAGTTGCAAATGTCAAGAAGGCAAAGGTTAACCCAGAAACGGGGCAGGTCTTCAGCTGTCTGTGCGCCTAAATTAAAAGGTTGCTCTCGCTTTGATTGGCGTCATAAAGTTGGAAATGCTGTGAACTTTGGCCTTTAAGGAGCTCAGCCTGCTTGACACGGCGTAGTGTAAAAGCCAAAGCTCACTACTCCCAACTTTTACCGCCAACTAATGACCAGGAAATAACTGTGGTTCACTCACACTCACATAAATACCCAGATGCACATTTCTGCTTTTGTGTTCTGACTGTATTCTTTCTTCTAATGCTATTTTTGCTCTGATCTAAGCCTAATTATGGCAAGAGTTAATCTAAATCCTGGCTCTCATGCGGGGAACAAAGTATTTAGTTATTTGACAAAGTGTCCAGAACTCCCAGGTATAAAGCGCCTTAATTTGACGTGCTGCTGAACCGCTTGTTCATAGTTATTCCACTTTTTCCTGCCACAGCCTTAAAAATGCTACAATCAGCACAGCTGTGCCAGAGCAAAGTGTGAAAAGCTGTGCGTACAACTAGCCTCCTTCCTCACCTTGCTCTCTGAAACACACTTTAGCTCCTTCTGCGGAGAGCAATTTCAGCTTCATACCATCTGGATGTGCTGTAGTAAGCGTGTATTTTAGGAAAAGGTAGCGAGGACGAAACCCAGAAGGAGGCGCCGTTCCACAAACACGTCACCGAGCTGAAAGTGAAAGCCAAAGAAAACTATTTTGAGCAATCCTAACATGAAAACATAAAGCATCGCATTTCAGACTTTCTGCATCAGAGCAAATGTTTAAGGCATTGGGACCAGACGTCAGCCGGAGCCCGACTCTCCATTGACACACACGGATCATAACACACACAATTTAATGTCAGTTTTTAATAACAGCTCTGCCGTGGGAGGGGGGAACTAATCCCTTCTCAAATGTCCCACCATCCCTATAAAATGCCACTGAGTTATAGTGTCGGCACATGCATCTGCATGCAAGGGAAAAATGTTCCAGCAGTGACCTGGGAGTTGTAGGAATAGTTTTCTGCAGCAGCGAGAGGAAAACTTTCTCCTGAGTCGTCTTTTCCACTTACAGCTAAACTCCCTACTTTCTTTCCTCTCTTCAGTTAGTGTTACATTTTTCCAGAACCCAGCTCTCGGTGTTCTGTAGTTGTGTTTGTGTGTGCGTGCGTGTGTGTGTGTGCAGCTGGTTTTGTGGAGACTGCATCTGTGGGCCAGATTAAAGGCAGAGGAAGGGAGAGTCGGGGTTGCATGCGTTTGTGGCGTTCAAGACTAGAGGAATGGAGAAAGAGCGAGGATAAGCATATATGAACGTGTTACTGTGACGTTTGGCCAGCAGGGCCATTACGAAGCAAAAGCATGTTTTGACAAAAATAGATTGATGGCAATAAATGGTGTGATACAGAGATTCATAAAAGTGAACCCTTAAAAAGGTTCAATGTATTATATTGGGGGATCATTGCCCTGCAAAAGTGAACAACAACAATAAACAGCAAGGTTCACATAAACCTTTATGTCAAACAACAACAATGCTACTAATACTAATAATATAGTGAACAAAAGTCTGAGAGAAAATACTGGACAGTTATTAGAAATTGGACTCACCATCCAAGGGATGTGCCACTGATCACATAATGTGCATCTGTCTTGAAAAAAAAAAACAAGACAGACTGTTTACAGTGGATACAAGTGCCAACATAGATGTATAAAATACAAAATCAAATGTAAATACTTATTGATTATGTTGGGCGCAGCCCACTTCTGACATTCTGTATTCAAAACAACCTTGTGAGGTTCAGCCAGAAGTAGCTTAATAAGTGACTCCATATCCAGCAGCAGCTGCTGGGAGGAAGGATCTGTGGTTACGCTCCTTTGTGTATTTAGGATGTGGCAGTCGTCTCTCACTGAAGGAGTGTGCAATGTAATCGACCAATAAAATAAATGCATGGTTACAAAGTAGATGAAAGTTTTACAGGTTATCTTGTGGATTTATGTCTAAAGTAAGTTATAAGGGCCATTTCACCACACTATTTCCTAACAAATTAATTTTAGAAATGCTCTGTTTTAATCTTGTCTCTGCTAAAGAAATGGCCCTCCACAGCATGATGCTGCCACCACTGTGTTATGCTACTAATATGTTTTTGTTGCATGTGGAAAAATTAAATTACACACCAAATTTCACTACAAAAATCTGTTTTGTTTTTTCTTGTTCACTCATCATGCAGTGAACAAGGTGGGTTCATTATTAGCAAGTTAACATGTAACGGTAACTGATACATGTATTTAAAATCATGGGCAACCAGAGACAATTAGGCTAAATACAAACATCAACTTTTGTGATTTTTATTTTTAGAAAACGAGAAGACCACACGTCCTTCTTCCCCTTTAGATCATTACTGTGCGTGTCGACCAATCACAGAGGATCCCGCTAAACTCTTGTGGTTGTCCTGGGACAAAATGTGGCAAAGTTCAAACAGCACGACTCGCTTCTGGTGAAGTTGCTGTTTGTGGGTCTGTAAAGACGTGAGAGTTGGGACTCGGCTGGCTGAAGATTGAACTTCAGCTGCGCCATTGGAAACATCTGCTGGTAGGAGTTTGGAATGGAAGCACGTCGGCCGCCCTCATGCCCTGATGGATCACAGATCTATTATTACAACAGCAGAGCTTTTCATCAACACCATCTTCCCTGGAAACGAAACGCTGGGAATAGTTCTGCAGATGGCTGACTGGGGTTTGGTGTTGAGTCGCATCGCCACGATGACTCAACTAAAACTTCTCCGTGGGTTGATTACTCACTCTCCACCAACATGATATAACGACTCCAGAGGCATTCAAACCGGACATTAGAGATATCTGATAGAGCAGTGAAATGCAGCGTCTAGTCTGTGTGGGCTTCGGACCGACAGGAGATCAGACCGTGACCTTATAATGAAAGAAAAGACTTATCAATGGGTACAGATACAGACAGAGGCTTGATGAGTGATTATAACTAAGGGAAAGAAACCAGCTAGGACTGAGAAGAAAAAAAATACAGTAAGATTTTTTTTGTAGTGAAATTCAGTGCTTGTGCTCTTCTGAGACAGCATGTTGCCTCATTGGCACATTTTGAAATCCTTTTCTCGGTGTGGATTGTTATTCATTTAGGATTTTTAAGTTTTGAAATTCTTTTAAAAACTTAAAATTTAACCAACCAACTCGAATGCGATCATGTTCTAAGACTTGTACAGACATTTAAATGAAATCCAAAAATACATTTTAGCTGCTATAACAGCTACTTAGACATTTCAGCTAAAAGTTGGGGAAGAGATAATAATCAAACAATGATCTTAATGTGAACGTCGAGCATCAAATGAGCTAAATGCTAAATGATGCACCAGGTCTACACTCCTTACGTGTTAAAAACAGCTTGTAATGTTCAAACACGTTCTACATGTTTGAATATGAGGAACAACGTAACAACTATTTGCTAATTAGTTAATAAGTAATGTCAAACGTCTAGTAAATGAACAAAGAAGAGATCATTCCTAATGCTAACAGTTTCTAATGCTAATTGTTTTTTTTGTGCTAATAAAGTCACTTGCTACATCACACCATCAATAAAATTGGCATTTTTATATATATATATATATATATATTATATATATATATATATATATATATATATATATATATATATATATATATATATATATAGAAGTAAATATGTGCCATCAGGATTTGAATAAAAAGTGCCTCTGAAAATTCAATGTTGTATATTAGTGTTTACTTTTTCAGTGTTAAAATAAATTCAGAATGTATTTTTCATCGAGTGAATTGAAAATTATCCAGTTGTCTAAGAATATATTTATATACACAGACACTTGGAACAAGATATTTATGCATCGATTCAAACAGCTGCATATAATTGATCAGAGACACAGGAGTGAAATGCTGAGAAGACGCTGAATGAGTCTCATTTCTCACAACCCTCCAACACTCACACAGATTTTAGAACTATGTTTACTTTGTGTCAAAGAAAGAATTATAATCTGTGTACACCTTAAAAATCACACAAATCTTAAAGCCCTACCTTTCTTCAATCCAAGATAACTGCTATAAATATTAGTCAAAAACTTAACTTGCTCCAGACGAGACTTTCTCTAAGGAGTGGATGCAAATGTTGTGTAAAAGATAAATCACACATGAGTAACATTTGTATTTTCCTTCAGGGTGGAGCAGTAAGCTTCACTCAGAACTGAATAAATCTATTGTTGAAACATAGTCTCCAAAATTAAGAGCAGATTAGTGCTCTGTGAAATAATTGTACTTATAGAAAACCTGAAATATTTAAAACACATCACACTTAAGAACATTTTAATTTTAAAACAAGAGACTACTTTATGTTCTGGTGATTAAGACTTAAGGTAGATTTCCAGTTTGCTTCCCTGCAATTTCCACCAGAAATTAACTACCTTAAACTCTCCTTTAAATTATCTCTTGGACTGTTTATTGTCTGGACTTTTACTGCCACCGTCATTTATGTAAACTGACAGATGTCGAGACTTTTGTTCCTCTATCTTTCTCATTATGGTTGTTGGACAGCATAATGAGGATGAAGGAAAAAAAATTTCTTCTCGGGCGAAAATGGAATGACATGATTTTCACCAATTAAATTATAGCTAATATAAATGTGGTTGTAATATAAATATCTACTTTTTACCTGTGACCGGCGTTGAGTTTCACGTTGCGCTCCAGAAAACTGCAAACATCGAGACCAATATGAGCAGCGCAATAAGCAGAAAAGCAGCCATGAATGAACGCGTCCGTAAAGCTGCACAACTCAACGCCATTATAATCTGCAAGATTAAGACAAGTGTCACAAATCTGTGCAGCAATCTGAGTTATGGAGCTGCTGTGCTCTGCGCTCTGACAGTAAACCCAGGGTCTCTACATGCTGGTCGTCGCTGAACTGATCTTGCTCTTCACTCGTCTACAACTGTCTTGAACCAACTTCTTTTATTTCCCCCATGCAGATAAAAGACCTGGACCATTACAATTACATTTTTTATTATTTCATAATAAAAATGTATTTTTTTGGCTGCCATCTCCCTCTGTGTTAAATTGGAAGTCGAAGTGACATATTCCAATTTTAAAAATCTGGATCATTTTGTAAAATACAATTTTATCCATAGAGGGGTCACAAGTGGTGCTGGTGCTTAATAATCATCTTTTAAACTGGGAGGAAGCCGGAGTACCCGGAGAGAACCCACCATGCACAGGGAGATGATAAAAACTCCATACAGAAAGACCCCGGGCCGAGAATTGGACCTTCTTGCTGCAAGGCAACAGTGCTACCAACTGTGCATCCATTTTTAAGGAACATTTAAAGATAAAGTTCAATGAATCGGACATGGAGGCTTCTTGGGGTCGGGACCGATGAAGGCACGGAGAGGCGTCTCGGGGGAAAGATCGACAGGGGACTAGGTGTCGTCTCTATACCAGGACGAGGGAGGAACAGAGAGGCGACTTGATACCTGGAACGACTGAGGAGCAGAGAGGCCGAGGCACAGGGGGGCGTCATGGAGCCGAGATCAATAGTCGCATAACATCTTTAAAAGGTATGTCACCAAGTGACATTTAAAAGGTATGTCACTTGGTGACATACCTTTTAAAGATGTTATGTGCACCAGAAAAAAGTCTCGAAAAAAAGCCGGCTCTTTTTTTCTGGTGCTTCTCCAATTGGTTCAAAAGGCAGCGGACGATTATATCGTCAACGACCTCGTGCTCCATGAAGCCCAGAGCCCATCCGGCAGAACAATCACAGGTTGTCCTGAGGTCCCTGAAAACCTTTTTAGTCAGCCTAGGGACCCAGTCCACCTGGATTTCTACCGGATGGCCCTCGATGGCAGCATAGATGTTATCAACCATTCGCTCCTGTACCTCCATCAGGGAGTCAAAACACCTCCGTGTCTTGGACTCCCTGATGCCTAGACACAGCAACGACTTAACAAATAATCGCACCGTGTCCTTGCTCTGCTCCTCTAAGGACGCCCTCAGTCCCTTGGCGCGTCTTGCTGTCACCAGTTCGTGGACGATACTGATGACAGCTCGCACCAAGGAACTGAGGCCTAAGCCCGGCCGAAGAAGAGACACGGGGTCTTCGTCATCCACCGGAGAGTGTGCTGCAGTGATGAGATGCTTCAAGAAAAGCATGTCGATCACTGCAGCACACTCTCCGTGGATGACCGTGTCGTCTCCCATCGCCCGGGCAAAGGCCTGAGAGACCTGGCTACCAAACATAACTTTTAGGTCGCCATATCCGTAGCCCAGGTTCTCAGAAACGTCCTTTACCAAGTTGGAGAAAACGTCTGTCAAATATTGGACCAGGTACCTTGTCCTCTCTGTCACTCCCTCGTCCTGGTACAAATGGTCCAGGTCTAGCCAGGCCTCTTCTTGAATTTGAGAAACATATTCTTCAATTGCCGGGATTGTGTTCACATTGATTAAAAATCGCATTTCTCTCCTCAAATCCATTGCTGCTTAACTGGTCTTGCTCTTCACTCTTCTACAACTGTCTTGAACCAGCTGGAGTTATTTATACCCAGTGTTACACAACAAAGCAGTATGTGACATCACAACCTATGACGTCTCAGCACAAGAATACAGGCAGCGCGTGACGTAATGGGCCGACAAATCAAGTGTTCTGACGATCTGTGCGACCTCTTCTTTCAGTAACGAGTAATCTAATGCGTTACTATTTCAAATGCAGTAATCAGATTAAAGTTACTTATCCAAATCACTGTTCGTCACTATTTTCTTTTGTAATGTTATTTCCTCTATGCGTCTTTTGGAGCGACCGCCGTTTCTATGCAACAGTTGTCAGCAGCAACAAAACGTAAACAATGGAGGGAGGAGAGAGATGCGCGTTTTGTTGCTGGACAGTCAGGAACTCTTTTGAGTTTCTGTCAAGTCCGATTGTTATCAGTGATTTTAGGCTTATTTATTTAAATCGCGGGTTGTGCATTTTCTCGGCTTGTTTCTAAACATGAAGTTGCTCATTTGGGCCTGGAAATAAGCAGAGACACATAATGAGACCCGGATGTTGTCTGACGTCCAGGAAGTTGTAGTTCACCATTTCTCGGATGAACAGTGAAATGTTCATCTGTCTCTCCTTGTTACTGTAAAGCAGTGACGTATCTTGCCCACCCCTAAAACTTTACGTCAGCACCTCTGAATAGGATTGCCACCCATCCCGTAAAATACAGCGTCGTCCCCAATGTTCCGTCTAATTGTTCATGTGTGCTAGCTAGTTGTTAGCTAGCTAGCATACACACAAGCTCCCTGAGCACACTGAGAACCACTGTGAGCAACATCAGATGTGCACGCTGTGGTCACACACCAGTATCACACCTGTTCAAAACCTTGGATCATAGCAAGTTACATGGCTTATTAAAAGAATCAAATTACAGCAGCAATTTTCATTAGTTTACTTCCATTCAGTCCACATTTTTCCCTCCGAAAGCTCACATGCTACATTGGCTACGCTGCATGTTTTACAGAGTAGACCTTTCTCACTCGAAAAAGAAAAAAAATCTCACCCAGTTTCACCGCTTGTTCTTCTATTTGCACATACTCCGACAGCCATTCCATCTTAAAAGAACCGCATTTCTTGTTTACTTTGGTTTGGTGAGTGGTAAGGGTCGTTGTTAGCTAGCTAGCCTGCACGGCGTGTATGGGCAGGGCAGAGGGCACATAGGCAAGCACTGTCAAGGCTATGATTGGCTGCGTAGCGTAAGTGAACTGTATCGTATCATTGGCTGGACCCCTGTCACTCACTGAGTTACGTTGCAAAATGGTACGGAAAACAATATTATTGGTCTAATTCATTAGATTAGATTAGGTCTAATATTAGATATTAATTAATACGTTTATGTTGAATTTTATTTTATGAGCTGCATAGATTTTCTTGTGCGCTGAGAATGTGCAAGCAGTGCGCGATTGCGCAAGCGCGCACTGCTTAGAGGGAACATTGGATTTGGCCGTTAAATGTGCGTCTCTGGATAAAAAAATACTCATTATTAAAAACAAACGTGCTGCTCTTAGCAATCAAATCCATATCATTTAATCGCCTCAAAACACAACGAAACATGTATACAAATATATTTTTGTCACATTTTGAGCACCTCTGGTCCAAATGGATGCAAATCATTAAAAGGGCCGTTAAGTAGCTAAAAGCAGTAGCTTTTGCTACATTCTGTCATCGCTCAGCCATTTTTGACTCCAATATAAAGTGAGCTCCAACTTTATGCAGCAGGACTTTGGACTTCAGGGGATTTTGTTGGCATTTTTCTGACTGGGAACTGCGAAGGTCTGACTTACATGAGCAAACAGAATGCTCTATTATTATTTGTGCTCTAAATTTGGCGAGTACAGGCAGAATCAAATTTCCAGGCCTTTTCAAAGAAAACCAATCAGTCAGATGTTAGATATTGAATAATGCAGCATGTTTTCATATTCACCTTTAGCTCTAGCTTCACCGGAAAGGTTTTGTTTGTCATTTGTTTCAAATGAAATAAGTAAATGATGTGGTTGTTTTTTGCAAATGCCTAGAAAAATAACCGAATTTGCATCCCATAGTTCCCGCTGTGTCACTGCTTAGTATAAACATGCAAGTTGGAAAACAAAGCAGGAGTCGCTCTCATTTATAAAAAAAAAAAAAAAAAAAAAAATTCTGGAACTAGAATTTGGAAATATTTCATGCTGGCATTTACATGTGTACCTAAAAAAAATTTTTTCTCTCCCTTTGAGCAACATGTGAAGGACTTTTTCTGACTTTGAGATACAGGCTATCTGAAATAAATTAGATGAGAGAAAACATTCACATTATTTATAGACCATTTTGAACATATGGCAGCGTTTACATTTGGCTGGGAAGCAGAAGCCTTGTAGCACACAAGCCTTTCCTTCTGTTCGCGTTCATGCTGCACAGACGTCTCAATAGACTTTAAGCTAGATTTGCATCTATCTGTATGACATGAATAGAGCATTTCAAGAATAAATCTTGTGTTTTGATTTGCAGTTTGGTGTGGTTTCAAAAAACAAAACAAAACAAAAAAACAGAAATTCTCACACGGATTGAAAATCTCAGGTGTATTTTTTGATGGCTCAGATGATTTGGAACCAGGTCCAGCATGGTTTTCATCTACATTATGAGCTGGGGGTGCACTACAGCCAAACCAGCACTTTCTTTCTTGTGACAGAGGAAGTGGATCTGTGCCGTGCTGCTGGAACAGCCTGACAGGTTTCATGTTGACATACAACAAAATGCAAAGAACACACGGTCGACTGCCTTTATTTACAGTTGTTGAGTGCGTGCATGCGTGGCCGCACCAGCTTCCCCCCCTCAGGTGATTAAAACCGTATTTTCCTTTTGTCAGCAACGCCGCTGTCGTGACTTTACCTTCCAAATGTTCTCCACAAACATCATAAACCTCTGCTGAGGTTCTGTGTTCAAAACAACTGTGTGAGATTAAGGTAAAAGACGCTTAACAAGTGTCTCAATATCCAAGTGCAGGCATGCACTCTGAGTGCTGGATGACTGAAATTCAGAGAAAGGAAACTATCTATGATGATCTATGGCTCCTGAGCAGAAAAGGTGAGGGTGAAATAAACCTCAACAAAAAGAGGTTCCGCACACAGCAATTATCAGAGACTTGAGGCCAGAGCTGAAGGCTGACTCGTCACCTGAAACAAAATCCCTCTGTGTTTATGTGACTGACGCTGAGGAGCAGGGTATGCACGCATCGAGCTGAGATCAATCACACATCGTCACTGGGAAAAAAAAAAAGGTGGCAGTGGGTGAGAGAGATTCCAAATAAACCTGTTTCCAGAATGCCAGGTATTGGGTTTTATTGTGGGATAAAGTGAGCCACAGCACTGGTAGCAACACAGGAGCAGGAACTGCAGCACAGCAGCAAAACATGATGCATTTCTGAGAATGAGTCAGACTCTCACTGAATCTCGATCTGTAAAAATATCTGGCCTTCACAGTTCCTTTCAGCATGAGAAACAAAGGTAACTAACAAACGTTGTTCCGCTCAGATGCAGGGTTGGCTCCAGAAGGGTTTTAAAACAGAAAAATTATGCAAATTAAATACATTGGAACTATCGTTTCATACTAAAAATATACTTGTAGTAGGGCAAAAGCTAGCAATTATTTTAGTTATTTCACCTGATTAATTTTCTGGTTAATCAGATGAAAAAAGTGACATTTTTTGTACATTTCTCATTGAAGCCTTTGCTGTGCAATATTAGAAATACATTAAGATTCAAAAAAACAAGTAATTCAACTCATTTAAAAAAAAATTTATTGCCTGAAATGCAGCAACATCGCATTCCTGGAGTATAAACTTGATTATTTGTAGCAAACGAAGTACTGGCAGCTAAAACTTAATTCCAACGTCAACATATGAAAAGTTCAGCCCTCTGTGGTTGACTTGGCATCAATACAGGGCTGGTACGTTGTATTTTATTTATTTATTTTTTGTTGTTTTGTTTTTTGATTAACCAGTTGCTAATTGGATAGCAAAAGGTGCTTAATGAGAAATGTTTATTTATTTATTTTTATAGCATTTGAACAAGGTGAAACTAAAACACAGTTGAGGAGTTTTGGACAAAACATATTCACAAACAAAGTTTATCATTTTAAACACAACATGTGGATATTTTTTTTTGCACAGTTTTGAGCTAATTCCTGCTTTGAGTGTGTTGTTCTTTCAGCAAATGGCCATTTTTGGGTTTGTTCATAAACAGTACACTCGAGCTAATGATTAACCTAGCTCTAAATTCATTCCTCCAATACCGATTAATCACAATTAATCCAAATCAGTCGTTTTAGCGCCAAGGCTAATAAATTATATTCCACAGGAAAGCCTGTTGATTTTCCCCTTCGTGGATCATTCAGTCACAAACATGGAGTTTCTTGGTGCTCCTCCACTTCAATACGACTGAGGTCAGGAGTGCAGGCTGGCTCTGCTAGCTCCTTCACTCTAAACCTACGCCGCTGTGTAGGGTTAGCAAACGCTAGTAGTAGTGATGTGGGATTGCCTTTATTTTCTCCGCTGCCTCCAATGTCAGCAAGTCTTCTTCATCCATCCTCATCATACATGTTGTGCATTGGTAGGTTGAATTTAACACATTTCTTTCAGGCGCATCTCACATACTCATCCATGAACGTTGTGATTTTCTGTGCTCAGCTTGTATTATTGCTCCCTTCTTATGATCTGAATAAGGTTGTAATAAAGCCTCTTATATTCAGGTTCCTTTCTCCTTTCAAATGGACCAAATGGAAAGACAGACAAAGGTCCAGATGGACGGACAGATGGTTCATCCGGGCATAATTAATACAGAAAGCTCCATGTTGTCCATGGAAAAGGCCACATTGGCATGATTAAGGAATCAATGGAAGAAGGAAATGATTGGACAGCTAATGTTTCTTTCCTCGCAGAGATGAGCAACAGCCTCGTCTGGCTGCATGAACAAACAGGAGAGAGACACCTCCCATGTTGATGATGTCAAGTCCTGCAATTTAACTCAGAATTTTGTCCCCAACTTGCTTCAAATCTTATAAAGATTCACAATCCAGATAACCGCCCACAGTAAAGCCCTGCCTGAGAGTTTAATGTGTAACTCTCCTCATTATTGCTATAAACTTTTGCCCCTGAGCGCTCACACCGTAAACTTCTCTCCTCTTTTATGGAACAACCTTTGTGGATTGACTGGAGAAGGCTTTCATCCTCAGGATGCGTCAGGAGGATCAGGGCGTTCGGGGAGCCTGCAGCCTCTCTCTCTCTCTCTTTCTCTCTCTGGATGCATGTGTTGATGAACAAACCGGCCGCACGTGTCAGAGCTTGCCTGTTCCTGGTGGTGACTGAGGCAGCTTTCATGCAGACACTCGGCGATGCTGTGCCTGCCACCAGCATCAAAGCTCGTCTCCTCTCCAACGTCTCGGAGAGCGTCAGGAAAATGTCAAATGGTTTGGTTGTTTTGGGGACAAATTGCTGGTTCAGATGAAGTTTGGGAGTCTGATGACGCATTTAAAGCTGGTAATGAACTTTTTTTTTTTTGAGTCTTTGTAAAATGCTACAAAGATGAGTGTGTGTAAGTGAGTCTTGCCCACTGGAGCTTACCTGCTGAGATGTCTCCATCACTTTGCTCTCCAGAGTCTGAATCCATCTTCCCCTTTAGGACAGGCGGAGGCTGCAGAAACTCTCTTCGTCCTCTCCCCTCCTTCGTCTCTTTCCTTCTCAGCGGAGAGTGCGACTCTTAACCGAGTGGGGAAAAAGTAGACATGAGAAAGTAAAAAAAAAAAAAAAAAAAAAAGCAACTTCTGGTGTTTTATTCTCTCCTTCTTATCGAGCTCAGCTTTCTCCCTCTGCCTGGATCTTTGTAGTTGTGAGAGGAATGCTGCTGGTTTGCTGAGCTCCCTCACTTTCCCTCTTTACTTCTCCTTCTCATCTACTTTCCTGTCTCTGGTGCTCCCTCCCTTTCGCTTACTCTCAGTCCGTCCCCCTCTGCGTTTCTCCCTGCCTTTTTCCTGCCACTCTGTCCCTCCTCCTCCTCTTTGCTGTGACACTCTTCTCCCTCTACTCAAACTGGGTTTTTTTCCCCCTCCTCTTTACCTCTCTCTGTATGCTGCGAGCGCTGTCTCTTCCTCTTTCGCTCTTCCTCTCTCCCTCCCTTTCTGTCGCTGGTTAAGAGTGCTGCCTGTGTTTCAGCACAGCAATGGGAAGGACTCATTCACGGAGACTTGAAATGCAACTGCAGCACCAAAAAAAAAAATCCCATGACCTTTTTCAGAGCTGGATGTTTTTAAAACCAGGAATGTGGTATTTGTTTGTAGCCACCGGTTGGCTCAGATGTGTTTGGATCTGTCAGCCTGCTATTTGGTTGATGATTCATAACTGAAACACTGCATCCATCCCTAATTGGCATAGAAACCGAGACGTTGTTAAGATTTTCCTTCTGAAACTACGTGGAATTATTCGATCAATTTACTGAATGCTGGTCGCCAGCGTTCATGGATTATCTCAAATATGTGGCCAGTGAGTCAGTCGCCAGGTGCACGCCACTGATATGTATGTCAGCTGGTGCAGATCAGCAGACTGAGACTCATGTAGGGGGGTTTGACAATTAGTGGTTTGAAAAGAAGACCCATAATGGAGGTTATGCCTAAATGAGCGACTGAGTCTAATTATGGGTAAGTTATTCTCGGTGTAAGTACAGCTGTTCTGAGCGGGAGTTTAATCACAGAGTCAGATATAAAACAATATATCTTCACATATTCAGTCTGTCATCTGAAGACAAACACTGTGACTAAAACCAAACTATTCAGGCCAGGAGAGAGCTCAGCAGAGAAGCAGCCAAGAGGCCCGTGGTGACTTTGGAGGAGCAGCAGAGAGCCACAGCTCCAGTGGGATACTCTGCTGACAGAATTGATCAGTTCCTTAATTCTGTTCCTTGCATTGAAGCCGGATGCCATTGCTGGAAAGGAGCCATAACAAAATGTGTGTTCAGCTTTCCACAAGAATACGTAGGGAAGAAAACAGGAGGTGTTCTTGTTAAGTGACACAAGGGCTGACGTTTTTGACTGTCATGCCAAATGATGTGTGGCAAACAAATACAAAAAATGTAACTTCAAATGCCATGCATATGATGGTTGTACTTATTTTGTGAAGACAAATGCAGAGCAATCAGCTTCATAATGTACCACACCAGACAGATTTTTTTTTTTCCATAAAGCATGTTTAAAATATTTGAAAGAAGGTGCAGCTTGGGAAGCCAGTACTGTTACTATGTTAGTCAACACGCTATTGGCTCGTTTCAAAAGCAGCCGATCCAGGCTCATTTAATGTTGCTTGGTGCTGATTGGCTGTACTCTCCAACGTTTCCAATGTGCTTATTAATGTTTATTAATGCTTTTTTGGTGTTTTTGACTGTCAAAATATGCAGCTGTAAGCATTTCAGAGAGCTGTCAAATATTCACAAGTTTCAGCTATTCTCCTCCGTGAATATCAGGAGTCAGTCCACCGTATCCTTTTTCATCACTTTCGCAATTTGGCATTACTTTCTGTCTGTCCATCTCATAAAATCTGAATGAAATACATCTTAGCTTAGACTTCTGGTTGAAGCACACCAGAATGCGGAAGATCAAACTGCAATAACACTTTTGCACGTCACTATAAATTTTACATAATCTGAAATCAGAAGTAATTGTGGAAAGCTGATGAGTAGAGAGGAGGTAAAGATCATTGGAATAGAGAGAATTTAGTCAAGACCTCTGGGCAAAGTGTGCAGTGTGGGAGCGTATGCTGCAAGGATTATTGGGAGGTGATCAAAGGTGTGATAGAGGCTTTAGCACCATCACTTTGGTTGCATAAGAAATACCAACTTTCAAACACAAAAGGAAGAACTATTTCTTCTCTTTCACAGAAAATGTTACCTTTTCCCTTGAGAACAAGTCCTTGGATACGCCACTGAAGAATGTTTTCATTAATCTGAAATCGCATCAGAACTTCATTAACATTCAAGGACTCAGAATCAGAAAAATACACAATGGTATCTGAGATTTTTCAAACAACTTTGAAAGAGCTGCATTCAGTAAAAGAGTTGACATTTTGTCCATCTTTCCCAGCCAATCACAGAAGAAGGTGAAGAAGAATCATGCTGCAATAAAAAAAAAACAAATTATATTCTTTGAAAGAATGAAAAATGTATTTCTGTAATGGCTTAGCGACCTGAACATCCCCACTAATATGAAATGGACAGTGTTGGTGCTGTTTGACGATATTGATCTCTCAACATTCCCAATTTACTGGTCATGTTGCAGCGTGTTATAACACTGAGCATGTAAAGTGAGCTCTTACTGAAGACAAACCTGAATTTGCTGTGCTAATGTCAAACATCCAAAGGTTTCTTGATTTTGTTGCTACTTTATTTCTCTTGCTTCTGATGGAGAATTAGAGCTTACGTCCACCAGCTGAGGGCTGAGCTTTTGTCTTCCGTCCATGGGTGTTGCTGTGCTATTGAAGGTCCTGTTTTAATTACACACTGTGTGTTTAGAACTGTATACGTAACAATGGACTGAAGCTGTGTCCCAGTATCCGCAGGAACAGGGTCCATTACCCCTTTGGGCTCAGCACCATCTTTTCTCAGCATCTATTTTCTGAATGCTTCCGCAACGACTTGCAAAGAGTGATATAATTTCGCAGCTGAAACGTCTCCAAGAGTCAGTGGTCATTTTAGCTCATGCTGTTTAAATGCCTTTATGGATCCTGTGATTGCAAACCCGTCAGGACCCCGACGGAAACCCGTCGAGGCGAATAAATGCAACACACTGGCACCATGCATGTGCAAACAGATCATAAGTTGGTTTTCTTTTTAATCAACGTGAATTAATTTCTGCTAGATGAGGCCAGGCGGCGTGTCGGGGGCAGGTGGGCGGTCAGTCGGTGATCCGACAGAACTCACAGGCATTACCGCCGTCCCAGGTGTGGACCTGAAAGCTGCTCAGCGGGAACGCTGGGGACCAGATGGCACCAGCCTTCCTCCCCACTGCCCCAGGCTCACTTATCTTTGACTAGGCGAGCATTTGCTGCCTGTTTGCGTGTCAGGTCGACTCGCCTCTGCAATTCTGCAGATAATAATGATAATAATAAAGAAAAAAAAGGATGTGGCAGTAATAACAACAAGCTGCGCTTCTTTGATCCTGGCAATAAAGCTGCTCTCTGTTGTTTTTTTTTTTCTTGACCTGATGTGAAATGGAGAGTGGATGTGAGGCCTGCGTGGGCATGAATAGAAGCTCCTGGCCTGAGACAGAACAGCATTATGATTGTCTGCTGTACCTTTGTGTGTTTGGAGAAATAAAAATATCTAACCAAAACAGATGTTATCAGTGAGCACGTTTCTCTGCAGGTCATACCGGCTGAGCTCTAATTTTAGCCTTCTGGTGCCGCCCATCATCAGCACTGAATGGGTTCTTAAGACAATACTAGGAGTAGATATATTTGTAGATTTGTGAATGCTAAATACAAATTGACGAATGAAATAAACAGAACATGCAATCCAATCAAATTAGTTTTAAAAGGGACTATGGTGCTCATGTCTGTCTCCATTAGCGATCAACAGATGCATTGTGTGGTAATTAAAATGTTTGAATCAATATACAAGCAGGATGAAAACCCACTACCATGATGTAGAGAATCTCTCATAGGATGACTGGATGGTGGCAAATTCAGAAATCCTCCTTCAGTTTGCAGGGATTCCTCATGTTGCTCGGTTTAACTGCATGCATCGTAATCCACACGTCAGCTGCACATTCCCAGGACCACTCTGTCATTTACCCGATCGCATCACATCCTGACACAGACCTCCTGATGACCCGGCCATGTAATGTCTACACTCCCACCATTACCACCATGCTTCTCCAGATCCTCAGCGCTGGCACTGCAGGATTTAATCACCACGACCTCCTTACACAAGTTTTGTATCATGTTTAAGTTCGCCGTCTCAACCTGGTTTTGGAATTAGACTCTATCTAAAGGGTTTAAAAGTGCGCTTGGGAAATGTATGGCCATTCTACCAGAAATGCATTTATGAGGTCAGACTCTACCCTGGGCATTGTCTTCTTGCACCATTCTGGAGCTCCTTACATCTGCTTCTAACACTATCTGAACCGATCCATGAAGCTCTCTATGTGCTGTTCTGGATCTAATCTGAACATTGCATGACATTTAATCTGTAGCCTTTGACCTGTGTGCATCACAAACCTTGGTTTCAGGCCATCGCTCCAACTTTCCTCCAGATTTTTATAGTTCCATCAATAACTGACTTTGGAATATTTAGTGTCAAGAAAATTTTAAGATGAACTTTAAATACAAGAGTGGCATCCCATCAAGGCGCCATGCTGAAATGTTTGTAGAAACAGTCTGAAGGTGCATCTCAGTTATTTTTGCCTTCTATTTTGGGAAACATGCATCCTTCAAAAGCCTGGTTTTGCTCATTTAGTTGATAGTACATATGATAAACTACACCTCTGCAACTAGTTTTGACCAAGAAAGTCACAGATTTCTACTTTTAGAGCTGTTCACGTTGGATACTAAGAGCCAAACTTAGATTACTAAGGGGAAATGTTTAATTTTGAAAACTTTCAAACTTCACCCCTCATACCTTGTTTGTAAAAAAAACATAAAAAACAGAACATGATGCAGAAAACTGTGCTGGGATGAAGAGTGTGACCAGTCTTCTCTGCTATTTAACCGGAAACCAATGAGTTGAGTTTGGCAAGTATAAGTTCCCTACCAGACTGTGTCCTGCCCGTCTGGGTTTCCTGTTACAAAGGAGCTTGATGAGAAGAACTGGAGCTCGGTGAGATATTTTGTCCCACTTTCTTATGAAACGTTCTGAAAATTGGTGCACTCATTACCAGGGAGGCAGAGAGGCGTGCAAAAAGGCAAATGTCTGGGAGCATCATGGAAAACAGTGTCACTGCTGACTGTAGGAGGTACTATTCACAGTGACAGCGCGCCGACGATGAAGGGAGACGAGTACACTGCCAGTTTTTCCTTTCTGCTGGATGTTTCCATGACCACCAGTGCTCCTATTTTTTTTTAATGAAGCACTAATCCAGCAGGGGACTTAAACAGAAAGACAGTATGGCTGCTGGCATTTGAGAATCTAAGCTGAAAATGATGTGTGGGTGTGTGTTTGTCGGCGGCTGTGTTTGTGTGGGTCCTTAGCAGTATGTGATCAATCAGATTGTCAATCAGAGTACGAGGCAAGACTGTGTAAAGTTTTGCTATGAGGCTGGACTTTTTTTTTTTTTAAAGGCCATCTGTCATCCTCGCTGCATGAATTTGTAATTGGGAAGCTGAGCTAGATGCATATATAGACCATTAGGCTTCCAATAACCACAAAATAAACGTAATAGACTCTGATGAGCAAATACATAAAGTCTAGTTGGTATTGACAATCGACTCCAATCGAAATGCAGCTCAATGGGCCGTAATACAGACGTCTCATCATAGTCATCCTAACAACATGACGCTGCATGCAGTAAAATCTTTGTGTCACAAACAAGATGAACAAAATGAAAACACAAGCATTTTTCACTTCCTTTTTAAAAGTATTGCATAAACTGTAGTTCTCTCTCTCTCTCTCTCTCACACACACACACACACACGCACACACACACCCACCCACCCACACACACACACACACACCCCCCCCACACACACACACACGCACATCAATCCAACTACTGCAGTGCATGTGAATTAAATGTTGCCACAGATCTATTCAGCAGATGTCTGGCATCCCTTAGTTTGGAGCCACATCTCTTTTATTATTTTCCATCTTGGATCCCATTATTCTCAGTGAAGTCACTTTCGAAATTCTTCTGTCTTATTTTATTTACATGAAGGAAACAATTTGAGGCTTTAGCTTCAGCCGTGCATTTACTGTGCGTTCAGACTATCTCGGCCAAAGGTTGGGAACAGAACCAAATCAAGCCTGCAAATCCTTTATCGGTTTTGCACAATCTTCTTCACTAACATCTATCCATCCGTTTCTCTTGACAGAATTGGCCAAGCTCAGGTAGACTGTATCATGGCCGTATTTTACCACCACCATGTTTCAAAACGGACATGACAGTAGTTGGGTCCTGGTGTGACTAGACCATAATTTTGGCATGTTTTTTTTTTTTTTGCCTGAAGCCACTTCTGTACCCTTCAGTAAGTGTTAACACATTTGTCAGATCGCGTTTGGCGGAAACACTTCAGCTGAACACAGATCCTCTTCTATCCATTTCTTTTCCAAACTTAAATCAGCCTCTCACTGGATCCAGCTTGTCCTCATCAGTGGCTCAGGCTGTGGTCAAACTTCCCAGTATGTGACAGGTTAGCTTAGCAAAGCAAAAAATAAAAAAAAATAAAATACTGGGAGACAGAGGAAAACACAGATGAGGAACTGACAAATTAAACAGGAACTCAGTGACATCTCTGCTGGATGCTCATGCTTTGTGTTTCTGCTGTAACTGTTTTAAAATAGTGGATGTGAACAGGTTGGAAATCAAATCACATCTTGTTCTTTCACACTGCTTCTATACTTTACACGTTTTATTTAATCAGTTTTTTTATATATATATAAATCATAATTTTAACACATACAAAGCTGTGTCTCTATTTATGTCTGTAACAATTTCTCTTTTGTGTTTTAACTTAAAACTGTTTTGTTGCAAAAGTTTAATTACTTAATCTCCCTTACAGACGTGACTTGTTTTTTTTTGAACATATATCTGTTTTTATCCTACAGCA
This sequence comes from Poeciliopsis prolifica, assembly GCF_027474105.1. NCBI lineage: Eukaryota > Metazoa > Chordata > Actinopteri > Cyprinodontiformes > Poeciliidae > Poeciliopsis > Poeciliopsis prolifica. Next base: position 4,768,594 of record NW_026562396.1, read on the forward strand.
GGAGTCAACCCAACCCGAACACAATCAATAAATTTGTCGCTGAAGTGCTGAAATGCTTTATTGCAGATGCTGATTTGCTCCAAAAGGTACGTGTGTCTCTTCTTTCCTCGTCTACCTTTAATCAGCAAAAGCAGGTCTCAGGAGGTGGTTTTGTGTCAATATAGGACGCAGCCCACTCACTCATTTCTGATGTTTCGCCGACTTGCATCCCTGACAGACAGCTGACGACTGACATCTGCAGAGGGACTGTGCTGCACAGAGGAAACCTTCCCCCACCATTTATCTGTTATTGTTTTAAGGGCATCCTGAGGCAAGCAAACTTCTGAGATGTGCTCTTGAGTTTTTTTCTTATGTTTTTTTTTTTTTTTTTTGCTAAACTCCTGAAGAGGTGTTGACAATGAGAAAACAAAAAAAAAAAAGAAAGAAAGAAACAAAGACAGGAAGCAAAGCATCAGCTTGTGAAATTTGCCCAGAGGAAGTCCAATTGAGCATAATGAACAGATTGGTTACTTTATTTAGACGTGGCTGCTGAACCATACACCGCAGGCCTTCTGGAGGTACAATAGCGCCCTCTGCTGACAAATACCGTTATATACAAAAATGTAACTTCTGATTTATTTTTGAGCTTTTCAAAATTAATCTGAACTTATAAATAGATACTTATGGTACATTACAGACGTCTTGACCGAGTGCTTTTATTTGAATTGCTTCCACTTAATATTGCATTTTCACACTTAATTTAACTTCCATGAATGTTTCTAATGTTGTCGATGCAACACTTTCTGTTTGATTTGAGTTGTACTGATAAATATATATTATGTATATATTTTCAGTTCCATAAAGCAGCTTTCCTTGCTCTTGCTGTGTTTCGTAAAGCGTTAAAAGAAAGACGAAAACACACCTTCTTAACATAAACATTTACATTTGCTTCAAACATAGCATATAGACCCTTACATTGTACATAGTTCATAACAAAATAAGTATAAACACAAAATACTCGCAAAATGAAACAGCAGTGCTTTTGTACAATCACAAGACAATAAACAGATGTAGGGATGTATCCACGCCGCATTATGAGAACATTGCTGCCGTTTGCCAGCTTCCTCTCTGTCGGGGTAAGAATCTCATGCTGAGCTGCTCGGCCTCCTGCTGATGCTCCACGGGCTGCTGGGAGAGGTTGTTGGTCTGTGGGAGGCGGTCCAGGGTCAGGCCCTGGTGGGGGCAGACGGAGTACTGCGACAGCAGAGTCGCCAGGATGGATTTCATCATGACCATGGCGATGTGCTTGCCAACGCAGGCGCGAGGGCCCGAGCCGAACGGCTGGAAGTGACGGCGAGGAGTCTGGAAGAGGACAGGCGGCATGTTGAGAGGACAGGCGGCATGTTGAGAGGACAGGACCGAGCAGAGAGCCGGTTGAAATGGTCGAGTTTGGAAAGCAGAAAACTAAAAGCTACAGTTTCAAACACTGTGATTATTGATGAATGCCATATTTCAATTCGTCCACAGCTAATATTTGCAATCATTAACCGCCGAAATCATCAGTGTTTCCAGCAGCAGGTTAGAATTTCACATGCGTAAGGATTTTCTTCTGCTGCGATTCATTTTGCAGACTGAAGATTCAAATGTTGCAGCAAAATCCCCAAAAGCCTCGCTGAAACTTCTGCCAAGTGGTTTAATCAAATTTTAATCCACATCAATGCGGATGGTAAAGAGAAAAAGACGATCAAAGAGTTTGAAAATGAATTTAGTTCTCTTACATTTACATTTGAAAACAATTCAATTAGAACTACCACAGTCTTTAAAAGTTCATTTTTGGCCTGTTGAACCTTCACACCACTCACGTTTTTCTGGAAGTTCTCCAGACTAAATTCGTCCGGCTTGTGGAAGAACTCCGTCCGGTGCATGCGGCCCGTGTTCAGGATGATATTTGTGCCCTTTGGCACCAGGTAGCCGTCGATGACGTCGTCCGACAGGGCTCGCCGCATGGTGAAGTCCACCACCGGGTGGAAGCGCAGGCACTCGTTGATGAAACTCTCCAGCACCTGCAGCTTCTGGAGGTCCCCATTCTGCATCTGTCTGTCGCCTTCAAAGAGATACAAAAAGTCCTGTTTTGCTACCAGAAGCTGCGGATATTTCACAGCCATCTGAGTCAGACCAACTGAGGAACTTGTTTGCAATCAATGTCAGGAAAAAACAACTGAGTGCAACCCTTTTAGTTTAATGTTGAATCCAACTCATTTGGTGAGAAGAAAAGACCATCGATGCAACGCTACAGAACGAGCTGCAACCTGTGTTTACCTATGACGGTGTCTATCTCCTGCAGCAGCTGCAGCTCCACGTGGGGGGCCTGTTTGAGGAGCAGCAGCATGAAGAAGAGGCTGATGGACAGCGTGTCCGGAGCAGCGATCACCATCTCCAGCACGCATTGCCTCACGTTCTCAGCCGACAGCTCTCCGTGGTTCTGGGAGCGCACGCACAAAGAGTTAGGGAGAAAATAATACTAACAAAAACACTCAGGGCTTTGTTCGGAGACACGCAATTATCTCACTAACTTGTGCAAATATGAGGTCTGCCGTGAAGTTGACGTCCAGCTTATCTGCCTGCTCCATTTCTCTCCTCTTTTGTTCCACGAGGCTTTCTATGGCATCCTGAAGCTCCTGGCTGTGAGAAGATAAATGAATGTTGCCTTGCTGTTGAAAATAAGCCCCTACTGGTCAACATGTGCACATGACAGCACACTGACTCACGCTGCTGTCTTGTGTCTTTGGTGAATCCAGCCAAACTTGAAGTAGATGTCAGGCTTGATCAGCACCGTCTGCCACGTTTCGAAATACCTGTGAATCTTCAGCAGCAGCTCTTTCTCTGCAGACGACACAAAATGATTAGCTCAATGTGCTCCGAATCAACACTTTTGTTTCTGTCCTGAGATGCCTGGCTCTATCCACCATTGAGCGGGACATCCAGGAAGAGCCTGTTGGAGATGTCAACCACGGTGCAGCGCAGCAAACTGAGGACGTCCACGTGAGCCAAGCTGTCCAGGTCGTCCAGGTGGGTTTGCGTGGAGGACACGCAGACCTCCACCGTCTGCTGCAGATTGGGACCTGTCAGGGCTAAAACGGGGGGGCAGGGTTTGTTTTGTTTGTGATTTAGAGTCGTGTGAACTATTTGCACTCTACAGCGCCGGTTTGAGGCTCTCAGGTGATACCTTTGGCAAAATAGGTGCGTATCTTTTTCCACAGGGCTACGTTGTTGTTGAAGATGATGCCTCTTTCGTTCATGCCGAGGCAGCTGAGTCCTGGTTTGCTCCCAAAACGAGAGGTGTAGTTTCCATTCTTCAGAACGTGATTAACTGCTGAGGCCCTGATGAAGGGGGAACAAAAAAGGGTTGTCATAAAAGTTGAGAGGATTTGTACAGAGCATTTAACGTTCAAGGAGAAAACCAACCTGCTGAGTATAAGGGTCTCCTCTCCGTTGATCCAAACTCTGACAATGTCGCCGTACTTCTTGTTATAGTAGTTGCTGGCTGTGCCAATCCCAGTCCAGATAAATCTCAAATATGATAAATGTGGACCAAAACCCAGGCAGAACCAAGGGCCTGTTGTGGTAGATGACAGTGAATTTTTTGGAGTTCACGCTGAGCTCGTTGTCTGAGGCTAAGAAACTAAAGCCGGACCTACCTGGAACCGTGTTTTTCTCCGTGTGACTCCAAGCCACCACCAGCAGACAAACGAGAAGAATGAGGGTTCTTGTTGCTGTCGGGATAACAGGTGACAGGTGTGTTGTGGCGTTTAGGGAAATGGACACCAGGTCTGTCAACACACCATCCAGATCCACAGTGGACATGGTCCCACCACAGGAAGAGATCGAATCCATAAGACGGAGGGTACAAAACGACGTCGCTCCTCAAGCCCAACCGGTGGAAATGATGAAAGCTGTTTGAGCTGTCTCTTTATAGGCTCTTTGAGCTGGTGACGAGCCAGGTCAGGGTAAAACAAAAGCCACAACATCTTTGGAAAATGGTAAACAATACTGGCTAGACCTTGAGAAGCTGGATTTGCGCCTGTGCCCTTGAGCGTACAGGTCTCAGTTGAGCGAGTGCATGTTGGCAGAACCATTTGTTTGTCATTTTGTTGATGAGAAGCATCGCGCCGTCCTTTGAACATCAGAGGAATGCGATCCTACACACAACAGCTGGCTTCAGAGCGCATGGGAAACCCCGTGTTATCGCTGCCATTATGGGAAGTTTATCTCTGCAGCCCAATTCGTTGGTAGTTTTCGTCTTTGCAGGCCAGGCAGGGCTGATAAAGTTGGGATGATATACGACAATCTCACTTTTTATTTAACTTGATTTGTCGCTTTCAGTTTGGTCAGATTAGGATTTCTAATAGCTTTTTAATGAATTCCTGAAAGTCACGACTTGCTTTTTCTGAATTCGCTTGGATAACATTTGAGCAGCACATGAGCTTCACAGGATCTGCCTGTTTACTCATGAATCACTCAAATAAAATGTCATGCGGTTTAAATGAGGATTTCGAGATCTGTTGTTAAAGTATAGATGGGGTAAAAAAAATAGCTTTTATTAATCGTTTGTAAATACTATCATATTTTTTGTGTATTTGGCTCAGACATTACCTAAAACATCTGATTTCCTCACTTTTAAATTCATTCACATACTAAGTAGTTGTTTCCCTTTCCTAAGCTTCACAGTTTCACCACATTTGATCCTTTTTTTTTATTTCAGGGTGCAACATCTCTTTGTCTCGGTCAGTGCTACGTGTTACCTGCTACACCCTGTTCATATTAGTGCCTTTTACACAGATCCTCTAAATTTGTAGTGTAATGTCAAACCGTCCCACACCATAATACCACCACCACATCTCGCAGAAGCTTGTATGAGATGTTAGCAGAAATCCACACTGCTCTGGGATTTCTTTGTCTAATGATCGTCACCAACAGCTTTCCTGTCTTTAGGAAGATTAATTTGCTTTCATAATGTAATTCAATAATTAGAATCAAACTTTGATCTTTGTCATTTATAGAAATCATCTCTTTCGTGATTATCATTCAGTTTATTGAAAAACGTTAAAGAAATAAAGCAGTGTCCAATCTTCTTTAGAAGCAAAACTTTCTGCTTATCAAATGCTGAAGAACATAAACAGTAAGAAAAAGTCACTTTTAGCTAATGTAGTGCAGAGAAACATGTATGCTGAAATTAACTAAACTAAACTAAACTATTCTAAGTCCTGTGTATTCCCACCAAAGTTAAAGCTATTTGGGTTACATGTACGAGGTGGGAAGTCGTTTCGCACAGCTGCCTGGGAACCTGAAATGTTTCCCATGTTTTGGTTCCTTTATCTTTGTATGGAGCTTACGTGTAGAGGTTTCAGGGGGAGCTTTGCATCCAGACATGCTTGTGCACAATATATGAATTAATCTGATTGAGTGATTTTACCTGAACGGTGCTTGGAAATATTTTTTTTTTCCACAACAGTATAAAAAACCTGAAATACACCAAAGTAGTGGAGGGATTTGACTTCATGTTAAGTACTTAGTTATTGAAGAGCACAAAGTTTTAAATAGCAGAAAGTGGAGGAACTAATTGTTGCCCAAACTCTATGTTTCATTCTGCACGACTTTCATTTTACTTGGATCATTAGGGGGTTCCTTAAATTCTCGCTCATCATACAAAGCAAGAAACATCCTCCATGGAGTTGCAGTCCCCAGCTGAGCTTCCACCTCACAGAGCACCCATCCCCAGTGACACCACCTCCCAGCTCCTTCAAATTAGAGGCAGCAGCAATTAGCCGACGCCTGGTGGACATAACGAGGCGCCTTGTCGTGACGACCTCCTGAAGGCGACGTGTCACAAAGAGAAGGAGCTTCCAAAGGACAATTTCAAAGCATCAAATTGCAAAGTCAAATTTCTTTCCATTTATGTTTGTTGTATCCAGCATAAATCGAATGGTTTCCTGATTGTGCCATAGAATGGCACCATGTGCCTGGAATATACATAATGCCCTCCTTTAACATCTTGTTTTGGGAGCTGAGGGTTGTAATTCAAGACAAAGTCCACAGTGTTTGGCTTCATCTCTCCCTTCGCTGCGTTTAATCGCTCTGCATGAAAGGCTCTGTCAGTTCACTCACCGCCCACATTCGAGTTCAAGAATGCGCACGGTTCAAACGCACGACTGTGCGCTTGGGGCCTGCCACAATAACTGAGGCCTGTCTGATGGCTTAGACCAAGATTGTTCTGGATGATTAGGCAACGACAGCCCCTCGGTAAACTTGTCTCTGGGTTCAGGGCTGTGGTCAACCACAACTTTGTCTTTACTGCATCTGAAGGTGATGATTGCACAGTTACATGTTAGACGATGACATGTTTGCCTTTGTCTTGCAATCAAAACCTAAAAGTTTAGAACCACTTGCTGGCTACAAAAGATGTGCATGTGACTATGCTTCAGTTTAAATTACCAACTCGGTGCTGTAAGACTTACTTAAGAAACCTTGACAAATGTATTGGATCAAGTTTAGAAGGGCTTTGCAGGCTTGGAAAGAAGATATGATAATGGAGAGAAGATTGCCTCAGCCCCAAGCTCTCATAAAAACGTGGAGACAGCAGCCAGAAAGAGTACAGTTTTATGGTCCTCTCCCTGAACTTTGCAATTAACTTCACTTATTGTATACAGAAGCAGTAACTTTTAAATCTTACAGCCATACTGAATCCTGTGACTCTCACAGGATTCGATATGAAGTGAAAATGTTTTTGTTCTGATAAAGTTCTCTTGAACTCTGACCTTTTATGATGTTTTAACAGCTGCAGCTGCTTATTTCCTTCTGAAGCAGTGTTTTAACGTTGATCGTGGCTTTTTGTTCAGCTGGCCTCCGGTCTGAACGACACCAGCCGGGCTTTAATGAAACTCAACCTTGGAAACACTGAGCAGCGGGGTGAACTTCCCTTGAAAGTGCGCCAGGTTATCTCCGTGCCCTTCATTAACTCTGGAGTCAAAATGCCTGGAAGAAGACACGAAGATGCTCGGCAGGAAGATGATCGAAACGCAAATGTTTACTTCAAGCGAAGCCATTTTGTGAGGAGTCGACATTTTCCTTTGGCGTTCGTCTGCCAAATGGCGGCTTCGCTCTGTTTTCTGTCAGCTAAGCTTGGGGCAGTGAATGAGGAGCAGCGAAGGATCAGCCTCCATGTTTTTAAGACGTTATCTGTGTACATGTCTACACATCTGGCGGAGCAATTCAAGCTGCTTGTCCATGACCCACAGCCTCAGGCATGAGGCCCCACACTAACTCTAAAAGCAGTAGTGAAATCTGTGCGTCTTTGTCCGCAAAAGTTACAGAAAATAGCTGGGAAGTACATCCAAGTCTGTTTCAGTGGATATGTCCAGAGAGACTAATCAAGTGATTCGGTTTTGCAGAACCCCAAAGCAGTACCGCAACCAGCTCTGAGACCTTTCAGCGATCTGAAGGTTGTTATTTATGTAGTTCCCTCCTGAACTGTCACTCGTCAGGTGAAATGTCCCTGTCGTGGGCCAAATTGAAGGAATAGAAATGGGTCAGTGGTGCCGTCGGTGAATGAAAGCCACCTAGATGTGACAGGGCCGAGGAGCCGCAGGGGGCCGTCCGGGGAGGACAAAGGCGCTCGGAGACCGAGGGAGACTAACCAACTCCGAGGCGCCGCGGTGACGTTGATGCTCTCTGATTTTGTCTGCTTTCTCTGAATCCAAACGACGACGCGACGTCACGGAACTTTGTCCAGCGCGCATCGAAAGTTTGCATGTGTTATGCAATGCGAGTGCCATTGCGTGTGCATCACACAAAAAAACAAAATGTGTGTCGATGTGCGGTGATGTCAGTCTGCCCACGGCGGTGCAGTAAAATGGCTTCTGATGAATATAAATCAGGTGACTGAACAGGCTGGGGTTTCTTCCCGGACCAGCTCAGAAGATTGAGTGTGATGCGCACTCCTACACAGGCCGTGCACGCACACACACACACACACACGCACACACACACACACACACACACACCACACACACACACACACACACACACACACCAACCCCCGCTGCAACTGGGTGAGCAGCACATCCACAACTGTGTTTACCAGTCAGTCTTCAGATTAGACCACCATGGTAGAGGGCACACGCTGAGGGTTATTTGGAGCGCTCCAATGGCTTTCCCTTGAATTCAATCGACCACAGTGATTTGTTTTGTTTTTGGGACCTCCGACCCTGAGCTGGAACGTCATCCTCCCGTGAATGCTGAAGCACGTCGTGGACCCCCAGAAGCGAGGAAGCGAGGTCCTGACAATGTGGATCCCGACCCCCAGCATGACCGTCCCGCAGCGGATGGTGCTGTACGGGACCTGCGTGGTGGCGCTGGTCAACTCCGTGGGCCTCCTCGTCCTCGTGGCCCAGCAGAGCCAGCAGCGCGCGCGGCTGGAGCGGACCGAGGCGAGGCTGGCCGAGGTGGAGCAGAGCTCGGTGGTGGAGTTCTTCCGGGAGGTGCCGCGGGGGGCCGCGGGGCTGCGAGCGGGCCCCGGGGACCGCGCGCAACACCAGCAGTACTCCAGGAGCAAGAGGAGCGAGGAGCTGGAGAAGGACCTGCAGCGGGAGCGTCATCATGACGATGGGGGTAAGGGGTCACGGCTGAAGGAGGCCAGCCAGGAGGTCGGAGAGGAGAAGGACGAGCTGAAGCTGGAGCTGAAGCACAAGCACCGACATGGCCAGCATCACAGCACACAGGACGACATGATGATGATGATGACTTACTCCATGGTGCCGGTGAGATGGTTGCACTGTTAATCATTTCATTAAAGTGTTTTAAATATTTAAGTCTGATTGAGCTAAATTGGCTCATTCTATGATCACAGGCTGCAGATTTCATTTGATCCCAGTATCATTAAGACCATGAGCTGCTCAATGCAATCTGCAGATGACAACACTACATTTTTCAACCAATAAGATTCCTACATTGTTATTCGTACAGATCAGCACGGACATTAGTCAAAATAATGTTCATCTGCACCTAAAATGAATTTTTTAAAAAACTACTCTTTTTTTCAATCCAGTGATTTTTACCATCATCATAAATTCAGATATTCCTTCTTCTGATTCTTCTCAGATCAAATTGTTGATCGACATCTGCAACAGCACTCAGGGAGTCTGCCTCGCAGGTATGCCTTCATATATTAGCTACAAATGTATATGTAAAGACATAACTCACACCTTACTCATCAACAACCTCACACTTTGCTCTGCAGGACCGCCGGGACCACCAGGTGAAGCCTCACATCTTAAACCCAAATCTGAAATGCGGCCCATTTTTCTTTCCCATTAGAGGAAGAGCTGCTTGTCTGTTTATTATTTTCTTTTTTTTTTCCATTCTATCCATTTGTTGTGTAGGTCTGCCTGGTGCAGACGGCTCGCCAGGCCACAATGGGACCGATGGCACTCCAGGACTGAATGGACTGCCTGGAGCGGATGGAAAAAGAGGGAAGAAAGGTATGGAGAGAGGGAGGATCCACTCTGGCCATTTTCATTAAAGCTCCGGGCAGTTATGGACGAAATGGAGAGGAATTACTGGCATAATGGAACAATCAAAGGGCTTAGGATAATCTGAGGTTAAAACGTCCACTGCGAACAAACACGCTCTTCACATACACACGGGACAAATAAACATCAGACCAGCTCACAGTTTTAGCAATTTGTGGAGGCTGAAAATTTGCTGTAATCTTGTAATAAATACACTGGTATTACATATTATTACACTTTTGAATTGTACTGCTGCATTCTTTCACTTGAGCATAGGCATGACCTTCATAGTGCAGTTTATTAAATATAACTATTAAATTATTGAATGATTTAATAAGTAAATCAATAAATAAATATTAATTAGGTTTATGGCACATAGTGTCTGCTCTCTTTGATCCAGATAAGACAAGTAAGACAAATCAGCTGGAATGCTGCTTAAAATCTAAATTTCAGTTTCGAAAAGGTGAAAGCCTCATTATTCTCAAAGTCTAATGGCTGCTGCATGTCCACAACCTGAAGGTAGCTGCGCTAATAAGCTGAGCGCCTCAGATGGTTTGTGCTTCATTACATTGTTGGCACACAGGAGGTGTGTGATGCTGCATATTTTGGTATCAATCCAACAACAAGAAAATACCGATATTGATATAAATACTTTTTCATTAAGTTTGACATGTTGTCAAACTTCTGACCTTTAGATGCTTCTGTTATTTTTTTCTTTTAATTATTTTTGTTCATTCCTTGGACAACATTTAAGTTCATCTGCAAAAAACTTTAATGAGATACTGACATGATTATTTTTGCAGGTTTCCTAAATGAAAATACAAACATGATTTGAGAGCAAATCCAAACAAAACACTTTTTGAGGTAGTGTTGAGGCTCAAACTTTGACTAGACTATGGTACAAAAATAAAATAAAAATTTAAGAGGGAATCTGAAACTAAAGCTTCGCGGACATGTTCATTTTGTGTTTGAATCCTTAACATGCAAATAAATATAATGTTTTTGTCTCTTTATGTAAACACAGTAAATCTGCAACAATAAAAAGGGAATGTGTTGATTGTTAATCTGTGGGAGCAGGCTTACTAAATGTAGATGATGATTAACGTTTTTTTTTGCTAGTTCATCTCTCATAGTCAGATATTTCAATGCTGCATTGTCTTACCTCTGAACGGCAGAGAGGAGGAGGTGGAAACGGCTCTTTTCCCCCCACATTTCCAGCAAATATTACTCATTACTGTGGTTTTGGCCTTCAGCTGAATGACTTAGGAAAATCTCCCAATTCTCCCACTTCCACTTCACAATGGATTGCTTTATGGATGCAACAAAGCCCGTGTATTAGTATTTCACCAAAAAAAAAAAAAAAAAAATCATAATAATTGTATATTGGATGAGTTTGTGCTGTTTAACGTCATGTGCAGGACCTCCGGGTGAGAAAGGAGAACAAGGAGAACAAGGAGAGCCTGGTCCACCCGGAGAGCCATATGAACCATCCAATGAAGTCATTGTTGAGGGTAATGAGACTAAGTAAAACCCAAAGGGAGTTTAGAAGAAGCCTTTTCTTAAATTGCAAAGGTTTAGAAATCTTCATGTTGCTTTTATTGCTAAGGGCCTCCAGGTCCTCCTGGCCCTCCAGGGCCTCCTGGACCCATGGGACCTCCTGGGCCTCAAGGGCCTCCAAGGACGAGGCACCACAGAGCTCACCTGCAAACCGCTCATACTCTGGGTAAACTTGAACTCCATAACCTTAAGGATGATGAAACAATCATCCCATATTTCTGAGTTTGACATTTACTATTAGACGTTAACATTAAACCAATCACACTGTGCCTGGCAGGACTGTTGCACGCCGTGCCAAACGACGAAACTTTGACCGTGAAACAAGCTGTGAAACTTCACGAAAAGCCGGTTAAGAACGGTGAGGCTGTTGTCTTCACAGCGCTAATAATCAACCACCTACAGACGTCAACATCTAACCGTGTTTGGTTTTCCCTCAGAGTGCCTCATAAAGTCCCTGATAAATCCCAGAATTGTGGCAAAGATGGAGAGCACGTTCGGCACGTGGATGAAAGACACAGCTCACCTGAACGATGAGAGGATATGGGTGGCAGAACACTTCTCAGGTGAGCCGTTTTGACTCTCCTCGTTTCTACAAAGGAGGCTTCCTATAGAGACGGCAGTCGGGTGAAGATTGTGCCTAAAACCTCCTCAGGTCGCATGGTGAAGGAGTACCAAAACATGGCTGCTTTCCAGAACGCCAGCAGCGAGACGGTGGATGTCAGGAAGTTTTACCAAGGCTGCGGCCACACCGTCCACAACGGCTCGCTCTACTATCACATCGCTGGTACTTCTACAATCGCCAGGTAAGTGTTATTCGTCTCAGAGCGGCTCCGTTCCAGTTTCATTACATTCACTTCTTTTCAGTAAACTCTTGATCCTTTCCCAGATTTGACTTCAGAACCAGGAGGCTTCACACCCTCTACATAGACAACGCCTTGTTCAACAACCTGTCTTATCTGCTGACTAACTCCAAGACCTACTTCAAGATGGCGGCCGACGAAAACGGCCTGTGGCTGATATTTGCCTCGGGAGCGGATGAGAGCATCATGGTAGCCCAGCTGGACCAGAAGACCTTCTCCATCACGTCCTACATAAACACCACGTACCCCCGCACCAAGGCCGGCAACGCTTTCATCGCCTGTGGCGTCTTGTACGTCACCGACACCAAGGACGCAAGAGTTACCTTTGCTTTCGATCTGCTGAAGGGGAAGGCAGTGAACATGACATTTGACCTGAGGTCTCCTGGGGGAGTTTTGGCTATGCTCTCCTACAGCCCGAAGGACAGACACCTGTACGTTTGGGACCAGAGCTACGTCAGGCTCTTTGTGGTCCATTACATCTCTGATGAGTGATAATCTCACAGACACAACCATTACATCACGCTCCGAAGCAAACCCCGTGTTGATAAAGTTACACACTGCTAGATTTAGAGGAAAAAAAAGCTTTAACGTTTACAACAAATATATACATTAGTCTTCATTGCCATGTGGAACATTTAGTCCGAATGAGTCTGAACAGATTTTAAATAGTTGTTTTTTTTTTCTACAGTAAACTGAATTTATATTGTTTCTGCGTTTGTTGTTGCATGAGTTGAAAGTGGGATTTCAATGTTACTAACAGACTAAACCCTAATCGCTTGTTTTTTTTTTTAGTTTTGTATTTTTTTCACTGCACACATTTTGACATGACTATATCTTTAATGTTGCAACTTTTAAGTTAGTCTAAGTAAGGCAGTGAAGGCATCAAAATCTTTTTAAACACCAAAAATGACTTGTTTTTCCCATTACAAGTAAAAAAAAGAAGAAGCTGTGATAAATACCTGTTGTTGCAAACTGAACCAATGATTTACCTTCTGTATCTGTTTTTGATGACAAATGCATGGCAATCAATCCATATTTTGTAGAAAGGTTATACTCCCCAATTATCCATATCCATGGCAGATTTACATTTAAACTTAATTTTACCAACATATTACTACAGTTTGTTGTAGTAATATGTTTTAAATTGCTTATTTACATGGAAATATGTAAAAAAGCAATTTAAAACAAGAAATAAAATAAAAACAATTTTAAAGCAAATCTGCCAAGCATATGAATCATTTTGGCCTTAGCCGCACGTTTGCATGTTTTCTACCGTTTGTGGTGAAACAGCATCGGTGCCGACTGATTACACTACTCAATAAAAAAACCAAAAAATAAAAAACTTTTCAAAAGAAAAAGAAAGCAAACCTGATGAAATAAAAATCATTTATTCACTTTACAGAGGTAAAACTGTTACCTTGACCCGTCTCTCACAAACACCCCCAGGCTCGATGGCCCCGGCAAACATCTAACGATGATATTGGCTTTCTTTGCATGCACACACACACACACACACGCACACACACACAACAAACAGCATTGGTAAAACTCCTAAAACACATACAGCACATGTAGTGGGCAGAAGGAGGGAGGAACACTAATCTCTTTAATAAATACCACACACTTAACAAAAGTCACAACTAATCCAACTGGTATGATACAAACTAAAAAATAAAGAAATGTCTTCATGTTTGTACAAGCTGTTGTTGTAGTTCGTACTGTATATATTTATATATATATATTTATATAATTCATATAGTAAAACTATCTTAAACGCTTTACTACCAGGGCAAATAAAGCCAGACATTCATTTGTATACAACAGTTTCTTTGATAACCTATATATTTGAAATAAACCTTTAGTGTCTTCAGAATTTGAGTGCAAATATCTATTTTCTCATGGATGAAATAAAAACAGCTGGCGAGGTAAACACACTAACAGTAGACTGTTGCACGTTGTCCAATCGGAAACAGTGAAAGCTCTTACATTCCTAAAATAAAAGGCAATAAGTTAAAACAGTTCTTCAAAGGAGCAGTAAACCAAACACAAACATATAAATACTTTAAATATTGAAATCAACTCAATTAAAACAACAACAACAACAACAAAAAAAGAAAACAACCCACAAACATAAAAACAGAATTGATATCGTTTTGTGCAAAAACCAGTAGTGAACCTTTGTGTTTCTGCTCTGGGCGGTCGGGTGTTTAGCGTCAGACAACACAGATGAAACATTAAAAGTTACAGTCAGAGGGGCGTTCGATGGTCTAGCGGGGAGGCTAACGCACTAACAGGAGGGCGGGCAGACACGGCAGAGAGAACACACACTTGGATCAGGTCGAACTCAAACCAGGAGAGGCCACAGTGAGCGATGGGCAGCCAGTGATCAGTGGATGGAGGGGGACAGAAGAGAGGCGTCGCCGTTAAGAGCGATGCGCCGTCAACTCTTCGGTGAGAAGCCGGAGGGGCCAAAACTATTGAAACGAAAAGCAGATTCCAACGACTCGAATCACACCGGAAACCACTGACTTAATAACGAACCACAGTGCTGGTTACAGTAGAGGCTAAAAGATTTCAGCGGTGGGCACAAAATGACGACAGTTACACACTTTTTAAAAATTTTTGCTTGAGCACTTTTACAGAGCACTATCAATAGACCTGTGATTGCACCGCGGAACGAGAACAGGACATGCATAGCTTCCCTATGGACACACTCTATGAGAAGAGATTCATCAATAAAATTACAACAAATCTAGCTTTTAAAATCAAGTATGATACCGTTTGCTTGTAACTTTTTGTTTTCAGCCTTTTTGGCGAAAAGAAATGTTTGCAGCTGTGGTTTTGTCGCTCTGGATAACATCTACTTCTGCAGTAAACCCATGACCTCTGCACACTCCAAAAAGCGCGGCAAGCTGTTGACGAAATATCCTCACTTAAAGGCTGTTTGACGAGCCTTCGCATCGTTTTGTTTCTTTTTCTACTCGTCTTTTTCATCTTTGGACCCTCAGATGTGGAAGCAGGCATCACAGGATGTCAACAATGCTGCTGGCGATGTTGTAGCGGTCAGGGAGAACCCTCATCTTCAGGGTGCCGTCCGCGCCGCAGGTGAAGATGCGGTTCCCCGGACGCGTCTCCACCTTTGTGACGCCGTTGCCGATGTTGCGGAAGATGGACTGCTTGGCGTGTTCGTTGCTGAAGGAGTGCATGAGGCCATGGCCTGCCAGCTTCCAGACCTGGAGAGAAAAACACAGATCTGAGAACTCTTTTTGTTTTCCCAGTCAATATTTACGAACCTTTTTGTGGAGGATGTTTCACTATTGCTCTTTATACTGTTCAAAGAAACAACTGTGTCTTGGCCTGATAGGTTGTGAGCATTTAGAAACCTGCTAACTTTTACAAACACTGGAAAAAATGCCGGATATAATAATTTATAACATTTACAATTTACTGGATTCTAGTTTGTACTTTAGTACCAAGGTTCATTGACCCAATCTATTGTGATTTTGATCTATAGGTCCACTGTGGAACAAAATTAATTATCTACAATATTTAAGATTACACCTGGACATGTATGAAATATTCTGAGTTGTATAAGTTGTTTTTCTACTCTTCTCTCCTAGACAGCTGCACAAGGTAACTCATAGTCTCATAAGAACAGCTCTTCTTTGTGTCAGTAAAAGGGAGGATCAAGGCCGGCCGCCTGCAAGGGAAGTGATAACAAATAGTTGGAGCACCCCCACTATGGGAACCGGATGAGACGCTCAACTTATCAGTGTAGCTTTGAGGAAGCTAGGTAAAAGACACCTTCCCCATCTGGGCTGTCTTTTTATGTTATGTGTCCTAATTTGGTAATGGGCATTTCATCACCACATCGTGCTATACCAAGAACAGTTCACTTCTCTGACTTTTATTTGTTTTTATGTGCTTCATTTTTGTTTCTACAAACAAAAACCGAATAGAGGCCAAAGAAGGCGTTTCCAAAGACTCGCAGGCTGTGGAATGTGATACATTTTATTTCTTCTTTTTGTTTTTTTACATAAGTCATATCTACTACTCTGTATTTATTTACATCACCATAAGAAATATGTAAATCAGATCAAAAATAAAACATATAATAAACATTTTTTGAAAAATCCAATAAAATTGGTTACCTTTATGTTTCCCTCTGCAGAGCCGGTGACGAAGAAGTCCTCAAAGGGATCCAGAGCGAGCGCCTTGATGGCCGAGTCATGGGCCTGGAAAGTGTGCAGCAGCTGTCTCTGGCGGATGTCAAACACACACACAAAGCCTTTCCTGCCCCCAGTGATGAGCAGCTGCTGCTTCTGAGCGTACTCGAGGACAGTGGCCCCGTTCTCATGGCAGGGGAACGCTGAGGGAAGAAACATGACGGACGCGTTACAGAGCAGCTTATTATGGTGGAATAATACCTTTTTTTTTTTTAAACATCAGGTTTCTTACCGTGGACTATAGTATTGCCAGGTGAAATCAGAGTGTCCCACAAGCAAACATTTCTGCAAATATTAACATAATAATCAACCTGACTTTTAAAAACAAAACGTCTTCGATTCAGTTTCTCGATGTGGACGCTTGCCTGTTGTCGTTGGACTGTCCGGCTGTCGCGATCAGGCTGGAGGACGTGATGAACGCAAAATCGCCGCAGGTCTTGGAGTGACACTGCCAACTCTGACAGCAAGAAAAGAACAAAAATGAAGAACAGTGACATCAGGATTTACTTGAAAGCGTTTGGTTTGTCGCTGACGGTCTGACGTGAGGGCGGGGAGTCGACCTCACCAGGTAAGGTTTGGGGTTGGAGGACGTCTGGTTGACCTGCCAGAGACTGAGGAATCCCTCTCCGTCAGCAACTCCGCACTGCAACAGGAATTTAGAAAAATCACAACAGTGCAGCAAGCAAACAATACACAGCCAATATTCCCTCTCTTTCTCAGTGTGTGTGTGTGTGCACACCTTGTTGCCTTGGGAGTTAAAGTAGAGCCGGGTGATACGAGCGTTGCCTGCTTGTCTGAAGCAAATGAGCTGCTGTGGCCTGTTCCATTCGAACATCCTCACGCTGCCGTCCTGAGCCCCCGTCATGTCTGAGGCACACGCCAACATGTCAGAGGAAAATTCATCACAACTAACGGTTGAAACCAGTGAAGCGGAGTCACTTACAGTACTGATAAACAGGGTGCGATGTCATCCTCTTCACATTATTTAGATTTCTTTTCATAATCTGGATAAAAAAATAAAAAAAAGTAAAATAATAAATAAAGTTAATATCGATAGTCTTCTAAAACATCCAACAATCCAGATTTGTAAGATAAGAAATTACAGGAAGTGATTTAGAGGATTAATAGAGTTTATGTACATTTATAAAAAGTTAATTCATATCAGCTTTAAAAATGTACAATTAGAGATTAAACTGAAAATATGCAACCCCCTCTGCAAATTAGGTTTACTGGCAAAAAAAGAAACAAAAAAAGTAGCATTATATTGGTGTTTGCGTGGCCCGAAGAGGAAGTAACGGCTGAAACCAGATTCCTGAGGAGGCAGAAAACTGTGACAACACCTGGTGGGTGCGGCCACTGAGGTTTCAGTTTCCACAGTAAGGGACGCACTAAACATCCCCGCTCTGTTCTGTGGAGCGAGGAATCCAAACGACAGTGCTTTGAAGCTATGGATGAGGAAAAATATTACATGCAATAAAGAAATCTGTGTCTACAGTGAAGCACTGAGGAGGCTCAGTGATCCTCAGACAGCTGTTGTTCATCTGGCAACTTTTTAAGATTTTTAGCAAGAAAATTAAAATATCATCCAAACACCTAATGTGGTTTATGTCTTTCATTGCTGCTGTGAAGCATTTTGCTTGTCATTTGTGAAAAACATAGGAGTTCAAAATAAACACACAAAAAAAGCACAGCAGCAAAATTTTATATACTCCCTAAAAGTGGAGTAAAAGTTTCTGTTTCCTTTTCTTTCTCTCTGTTCAGCTCAGATTAATCCACCTTCAAATTCAGCTGAATGCATCACATATAAATGTAATGTTGTCCCACCATTGAACCACACATTTCCTCAAATCTATTTTCCAAAAAGATGCTCTTTTTTTTATTCTACATATGCCAATACATTTGTCCTAAACCACAAACCATAATTTAGAAAAACCATCACAAATTTCTGGCAAAATTCTGTTTTTAAACTAATTTTTCATCTGCTAAAGATTCAAAAGCAAACACCAGGAACATTATAAAATGATCCCCTGGTCTTATTACAGAAAAAAAAAAAATCCACAATTCACCACAGCGCAGCACGAGGATTCAGATCTGTAAAAACCACAGAAGCAGAGCAGAGGATCACCGCCTGCCGCGTCCTCTTCACTGTATCGCGCCGAACATTTATCAGCCTGGCTGGGACGCCGAGGTCTCTGGCTGTAAGGTACTGTGACGCAAATCTGCACCTTGGGCAGACGGCTGTGAGAGCTATCTGAGTTTATAAGCAAGCCATCTCTGCCGCGCGGAGCTGCCCTCTCCTCTGTATCAGCGCTCATAGACTCAGCAGCAGGTCAGGAGTTTAGTCGCCGCAGCTTTGTTTGGCTCAATGTTGATAAGTTTCAAAAACATAAACTTTGTCTGCGGATGAGCAGAGACTTTGAGCTAGAGATTGAATCTGACGCTTTAGGTTCCTTCTGCTGTTTGTAAATACGAGTCATTTTTAACGCATGTAAACCAGACCAAAATAAAACAAAATAACTAGGTCACTTCACAGAGTTTCACCCAACAGCAGAATTGGGAAAAGAACCTGGTTTCCCCCTACTGTTAGAGGCTAAGAACTGCAAACTCAACACTGCCTGGTGCAAAGTTTGGAGATTTTGCAACAAAGTATCTCATACCACACTGGCCCCCATGCTGGTCTGACCGCTACCGAGCCACGGCATGGATGCAGAAACTGGCATCGGCGGCGGTGCAAAAGACACGGAGCTCGCCTGGGCGATGTTTGTGTGAGAGGAGCGGGGGTCTAAGTCGTCTGAGCTGCAAAACAAAACAGAAAAAGAACCATTGTGCTGATTTAGTTGGGTTTTTTTGTGCTGGAAGGAAACAACAGTAAACAAAAATTATTCTTTGACTTGATGCAACTCCGACCTTCGGGATTCCTTATCAAAGTCGTCTCCTATCCAGGTGTAGGGCTGGACGGCCACCAGAGTGGAGACGTCCACCTCCTGGACGTCGTGGGTGGATGCCAACACGATCTCATTGGAATTAGCCTGAGACAAGAAGGCAGCAAGGAAGAGGTGGAGGAGGAGGGGCAATGATTAACAGAGGGGAACTGCTTCTAACTTGATTGAAAATGACACAAATATGTTAGATTCCAGGACATTTTCAGACAAATGTCAATTCACTTCTTGTACACTGAAAAAAAAAAAAAAAAAAAAACATATTTCCAAGAAAAATTCTGCCATAAAATTTGAAAGTACTTACCCAGTTAATGGCAAACGCCATAATTATGTCAGACTCCTTGTGAATGATTTTAGCCTTTCCTCCAGGATAGCCCAGATCTGCCTCTACCTGAAGAGCAAAAGAAAAACCAAAGCTGAGGAGACGTCAGAGCTGCAGCTCAGGGATCTGAAGCTAGTCAGTAAAAGAGAGAGATTTGCTCTCTGAAAGAAAAGATTAAATTAATTTCCCAGTAATATTAGTGAAGCAGGAAAGGACTGTAAATTTCAAAACTCGATTTTTTGAGTTGCTTCAGAAAAGATTCCCGCACCATGAAGTTTCATTCAAATAAAAGAGAAAGGCAGTAATAAGACGATTACAGATGCATCTCAGTAAATTAGAATTATATCGGAAGGTTTATTTATTCAATAATTAAATTTTAAGAAATGAAACGCATAGGGATTCGTTACACAGTGATATATTTCAGCCATCTATTTCTGTTCATTTCTATGATTGTTAACTCATGCAATCAAAAATCTATTATTCTTTGAATATTCTATTGCATAAAACTAATAACATTTTTACACAGAAATGTCATGACCTACATTACCATTAGCAACAGCTGTTATTCTGGTTGTGCTAACCCAATCCTGAACCAGATATTATTTCAAAACAACTTAGCTAAACTGAGGGGAAAAAAGACTGGAGGATGCATTTTGTATTTCATTTTGGAAATCGGTGGCCGGCAGAGAGTGACAAACCTCTCCATGCTAGGAGAGGCTGCTAGCATGTAGCCTCTGCATGCTAGCAGCCTCTCCTAGAGAGGGGTTAGCCTCTCCAAAGCTAACACAACTGAGTAGCCTCTTCCTTATTTGTGAGTGTTGTCTGCTCAGATACCGGTGTTGGCCTGTCAGTAATCAGATCGTAGCCGGCTATGTAACGGATGTAACCTCCTGCAACAAGGAAGTTTCAACCACTGGGTGCGAAATAGTCTTAATTTTGGCGCTGAAACCGCCCATTGTTTCTGTAGGCTAACACTTTCTTGCATTACAACTATTTTGTTCTCAGAAACTGAATTTTACACTTCTTTTAATGTCAAAATTGGTAGAAACAAATACATATCACTATACGAGCAGTGGATATGTAAAATTGTTCCACTTTTTCAACTGAATTACCAACCAAAGTGTCACTTTCTGATATCACTTTAGTTTATGGCGATGCACCACTGCATGGCAGACGCATAACTTCAATGTAAGTATAACATTTTTGTAAGAAAAACTGCAAAGCTACAAAAGCCTCCTACAGCCCTGACAGTGAGCATGCAAGTTAGTCGATCTACTGAGTGTGCCATCGCTTGCTTGCTTTACGTCCATCAGAATCAGTCCAGTTAGGCAGGAAAAAAGGAGTGAAAGGGAGATGTGTTATTTTTGGGATTTGGTTGTGAGGAGAAATGTGAACGGATGTCCCAGTGAGAGGAAAGGATCAAAAGTCACACCTAAGCCTCAGAGCTAGAGGACTTTATGGAAAATAAATTAATAAATCAAAAGACTGGAGCGGTCACTATTAGGCCAAGCTGGAGAGGAGAAAACCAGTCCTTCACCCAGTTTGGTGACGCCACAACCCACATACCAAAACCTTATGCAGCAGACTTTTTATTTTTTACTTTTTAAAATTTTTTATAAATAGTCTCATGCATTTCCTCCTTCGAGCTTGGCTTTGCAGTGATGCTCAGAGACAAAAGGGCCCGGGCTGGGACGGTAAATGATACTACCTTATAGGGACTGCTAGCTCCAGCTATGCAGTTTGGGTTTATACGGTCCACATGGTTCTCTAAAGACTACACAACACACAGAGGCAATATAGACACGGAACAAACCAACATGGCACAACACACAACACATGCACAAACAGAAAAAAAAAAACATGAAATGAAAATGAAGAGGACTCAGAATCTCATTGTAATCTTGTTAAAAATAGAAATCAATAAATTTGTCTCTTGAAATAAAGTCCTCGTCATTAGAATGGATGAACAGTGAATCTGAATGTTATAGGTAATTTGTAGCTCCTGCCTGAAATCTCACTCGTCAAATCACTTGCAACAACACGAGACCAAGCACATGAATCCTCTGGAACGTGTCTCATAGATGTAAAAGCTTTTCTATTTCATTTGGGTTATGAGTGATTACTTTCTTCCAAACAAATCCAGACATCACAGAAGGCAGTGATCTGTCTTGTGCTTGATTAAAGATGAGAAGTCAAAGCAAAGATAATGAAACTAAGAAAAAAAACATAACTAGAGAGAGAAAAAGCTCAGTTGGCAACTTCCTCTGTCTGACAGCATTATGGTGGACGGTCAGGTCTGCTCTCTGTTTGATGAATGATTCCTCACTGGTCCACATAATCACACTAAAAGGTCTCAAAGACATCAAAGCAGGAAGCTTTCAATGCAAAATTGCATGAGCTCTTTGTAGGTTGTTTGTTCATATTGGAGGAAAACTGTATAAACACGTGGTAAAATCATAATAAAAATTTGATGCCTTTCTTCCTTTGACCAAACAAAATAATGCCTGCTTTATTTAAATAAGCCTAGTTAATCCTCACACTGAGCAAATAATGGTTATTGTAATCTAACATTGTGATTCTTGGTCTGTTCATCTAGAAAAAAAATGACTGCTTTGCAAGATAAAGTGAGAAGGTTAAAAAAGCAATGTCATCAAACATGGATATTTTGTCCTTTCCTTAAAAGAATAGTTCAAAATTTTTAAATTGAGGTTTTATCATGTACTTGTGTGTAGTTAATGTCTTATCTGCAGTAGATAACTTTCATTAGATCGCCACAACATTTTTAATCCAAAAGTAAAACCATTTTAAAGTTTCATTCAACAGTTTTTGCCTGTGCCTCTATGACATTTATTAAAATGGATATGTTTTGTAAAGGTTTAATATGAGGACTTTACACTGACTCCAGACTGGAACATTTTAAGACTTTCTTAAAGAAGACCAGTTATGGTTATCAGCAAGCCCATGATGCTTCCATGTCTTCTCGTTCATTGTGGTCTACTTTAAGTTAATTGTAGGATATTTTATCTTGCTATGTTCCTTTATTAAATCGTGTTTTGTGTTGTTATAGGTCTATCTATATGTAGGTGATGTGTATTGCAAATTTGCTGAGGCTGCAAATGTGACAGTGATTGTTCACACTTTGCATGTGTCTGCATGCAAATAATAATGATAAACAATTAAGAAAGAAAAACAAGCTGAGATCTGATTTTGCTTTAGTCCTGCTCTGATTTTCAACAAGATGGAAAACTTATGGGTCAAATTAAAGTGAGAACATTCAGAAAGTTATTGATCGCAGATAAGACTCTTCACAACATATAGATAAAACCATCCCTGAAAAAATCAACCAACAAAATAATCATGTGGGAGGATGTTCTTAATTACAGACAAAATATATATATTCAGATCAAATAAAAGGACCGTTTAATAAGTAGATATTTTGTTTTTAGTCAGCTAATCAGGGAAAATTGAATCAGGATTTTCTTTATGAATCTTCTGCTGACCTCACTCTGCTTCCTTTTCTTGGTAAAGATGTAACGAATCAAAGCCTCCTGGAGAACTTCCTGTTTGACGAGGAAATGCCAAAGACGTCGTACTGGGAAGGACTGATGGCTTTTATTCCTGGAAACAATAATAGAGCAAGAAGAAAAAAGATCCAGTCAATTTTTTTCTATTAAAATTAGAATTTTCCAGCAATTTGTGAAACACTTGCCCTACACTGGTGATACTATCAGAATAGTAGTTTTTTTCCCCATAATTATGTCCAAACAAACAATCTGACTTTGATTTTCAAGCACTCACAGCGACCAATCATAAGTATACAACATAAAATGTAGGCAATTGTCCACAAATGTTATGTAATTGCACCAGAGTAAAGGGATCAGAGACTTGCAATTAAAAAAGAAAATTTTTTTTCAAATAATTCATCGAACCACATTGATGAATACACTAACTTGAAGGGCGTGTTGTCTGGCTCCAGCATGGCTTTGTGTCGCAGTATGGCGGGCCCAGAACCTGTGCTCAGGTCAGTGGGGTAGGTGTTGATGTAATTGGGAGGCGGACCTTCAAACTTGTTCATCCGCTCCAGTAAAAGTTGTTCCCAGTTCTCCAAAGTCTTCAACACTGCGTTGCTAAGAGGTGAAGTGACTGGTAGATCTGAGATCATAGCAAACAAAGAGAAAGGCTTAAATATATTTAGAACTGGCTGACATGTTGCATGTTGGGGTCCACATTCGATTTAAGTAGCTGCTTAGAAGTACAAAGCAGAGTACCTGTGAAGTCAAGTCCAGTGAGAGGGATAAAGTTCTTGACGTTGTGATGAGCCAGTTTGACCATAACCAGACGGATCAAAGCCCAGCTGAGTCCAAAAAAGAAACCAACAAAAACGGTAAGGCTTCACTCTGAAACACCGGCTCAAAAAAGAAAGTTATATCTAAGCAGGAGAAGATGGAGTCAACCTGTAGGAGTTGGAGTCCGAATGCTCCGTCATCTGTGTGTCTGAGAGGAAGGCATCATCGTCATCGTCGTCATCCTCAGCGCCACTTTCGTCTGAATCATACAAAGCGTTGCTCTCCGAGAGCGGGAGGAAAGGCTGAGAGGAATAAAGGTAAGGGAAGAAAAAAATAATGCTTGTTTTATATAACACGGAGGATGTGCGTCACACGAACCGCTTGTCAGTTTAATGTCTTACTTTTGCTACAAAGTAGTCCCACATGCTCAGCTCGGGGGGAATGAACTTCTCTCTGTAGGTGGGTCTCTCTGCAGGCACAGGAGGCGGGGTGGCGGGGGTCTCCTTCACCGGGCGTCCAGGAACCAGCATCCTCATGTTGAATCTGCGCCTGTATCGGTCCACGTCCTCCGCAGGCGGCTGAGGGGGGGCCGCTGGCATGTGAAGAAGCAACAAGGAGCTTAAGATATTTACGATTAACCTCAGAAAAGGAAAGCTATCGGGAGGCCGCGAGAAGAATGAGGATGAGCTTAGACTCAGCCTCATCTCCATTCCAGAAGCAGTTCAAAGCAGATCAGAAGGAGGAACACTGCATCCACACTCTATCAGGGGGCCTAAGCCACATGGACTTGGGAGTGAAAACTGCAAACAACGACCTTAATCATATCCGAAATACCAGGACTGGTTTTGTCTCTTTACCACCCAAATGAAAACTGAGCCATTTGGGAGAGGGTGACATGAAGACAAACACACAGACATTTAGGATGGAGACACAGGGCAAGACACTGTAGGGTATGCACAAACCTGCGCCATCATCCTGGGTGACAATCTCTGGCATTGCACCAGACAAAACAAGACAACACACAAACCAGAGTAGACAGTGCAGTTAGACACACAGATACCACACAGTTTATTACATAACTAAAAAAATAAGAAAAATAAATAACTAACAGGAAGTGATACTTAAAACACACAAACGACATCAAACACAGATGACACATTTGCTGAGTAGTCATAAACAAAGGATTGTCTTCAATCCACAGTGAGACAGATATAATTGTTTATTTTATTAAAAAGTGCTAAGGATGTCAATTAGGAGCTAAAAATAAATGTCGTTTCTGCACGGCTGAGTTTCTGCAGCATGAAGGTGAGACTGCAGCAAACCTCAAAAGGGCAGAGTTTCAACAAGACATCTCTTTCAACAGTCTGACATTTACGATCGTCTGAGCTCCAAACAAGCTCTTTAAAAGCCTCCTGGCCGCGCTGAGAGCTACATCAGACATGACACAGATGTGCCGTCCAAATGCCAGCTCCAATCTTCCCTCCACACAAAAACAGCTGGAGAGTTCAATACTATTAATGAACGGTGTTAAATTCTGTCCACAAACCTGGACTTATAACAGCATAAGTAGTGCAAGTGTGGATTAGGTTGCGTGATTATAGGTGCGACTTGTGCGAAATTCTGTTCCCCTATTCCTCTCTTAATGAACAAGAAATCCTTTGATTTTGGTACTATTTGCACATTATTTTCCAGAGTTATGAGGGGGGAACCATATATTTTAGCTTCCTGAAACAAATTGTTCTCCTGCCATGACATGGGACCTTATTATTTTTTCACAAACTCTTTAACTCTGTTTATTCCTCTCTTCATCAACAACAAATCCTGTGGATTCAGTGACATTTGATCATTTATTTGCCAAAGCTACTGGGGGAACCATATATTTTAACTTCCTGAAGGAAATCCGTTCCCCCTCTATAACATGGGAACAAATTAATTGACCAATTTACTGTGCTTATTTCTCTCATCATCAATAACTAATCCTGTGGATTTGGTTACATTTGATCATTTTTTGCCAAAGCTCCTGCCTTCCAGAACAGCCCTGCCCTCCAACTCCCCAATTCAGCTCCTTCAGACTAGCCAGTAGCAATTAGCAAACATGCTAATGGACATGCTTATCTGCTGAGCTAATCATACACAATACTTCTTAGTCCAGCACTCCTAAAAACGGTTGTGAGCGCAATAATGAGAAGCCCCTTTACGATTACGTACTGAAGGCAGAGTATTGGGAAGAGTGGGAGCTTCTTAAGAGAAAGAGGCCGATTTCAAAGTGTGAAACTGTTTGATATTTACAACAATTTGAAACAACTGTAATGCAGCTACTTGATTGTGCTCTAAAATGGCCTGGAAAATACATACGTGACTTTTGAGTTTTTGTCAACGCTTTTTTATTCTTTTCATTTTTTTCCCCCTTCACTTCACATGCACTCTTTTGTTTTGGTCTACAAGATAAAATCTCTTAACCCAACCAGGTGTTTAGTGGTAATGTGTCAAGATGTGGAAAAAGTTACAAGCCACAGCACATTCAGAATGAAATACAGCTATAAAACTAGTAGATGCCATTCTAGTATTCTAGATAACACATAGCTCTTTAGCCCTCTTCAAGAGTACCTGGTTTAGTCTCAGATTCAGATCTAGTCTGAGAGGACTGCTCAGCCTTGGCCACTGAACACTCCTGGCTAAGGGCAGCTGTTTAGTGACACAACAAAAATGAGCACAGAAGACATTACGACATGAACATGCGATGCTGCGTACGCACACAAATCCACTCACACCCTCACATGGTTGCCGCTTATCATAACAGTGAGCACAAATGTCTTCATAGCACTAATCAGCTCTAATGTTCTCGAAGGGCATTCAGCAGGAGCTTCATGAGAGAGAGAGGCAGGAGAGTCAGTCAAGCATCGGCAACAACGCAAACCTGTACAGTTACCATGCACCGCAATCCTGCAAACCAGCACTGCAATCTACCAGCCTCGTTACTCACAGCTGGCCTTAGTTGCTGGGGCCACAGTGCCCAGCCCCTCTCCCCTTGAAACAGGAGGAGGGGGTCGATTGGGGTGCTGGGTTTCAGTGAGGATGGGAGAGGGGTTTGAGGGGAGGTTGCTCTGCTCAGGTCTTCCTGTCTCCTGAGATTCCTCTGGACTGGCTGCCTCAAACTCAGTTGGCACTGGGACACAGGGCAGAGGGCACACTCACACAAGACACGACACACCAGTGGCAGCAGCAGTATCTTTGGAACATCATCAGGTCAGGGGTAGGTGAATAAAAATGATGGAGACAGACTCCAGAAGGATGGAGCGGTCGCCTCGGACGCAAGATGTAATCGGAGTTAATTGGGATGTGAATACTCAGAGCAAAGGGGCAAAGGGGGATGAAGACGACGTGAGGAGAGTGTGAATGCAAAACTGCACTTTTTTTTTTTTTTTACCTGGTGGAAGTTCAGGCCTCTTTGGCTTAATGATGACTTTTGCTCCTCCTCCGAAGACAGCCGCCCACATGCGATTGTTGAGGGGATGCGCGGCCAGGCGGAAGAGTTCATTGCTGTTGTGAGTGCCCAGG
Organism: Poeciliopsis prolifica; assembly: GCF_027474105.1. Lineage (NCBI taxonomy): Eukaryota > Metazoa > Chordata > Actinopteri > Cyprinodontiformes > Poeciliidae > Poeciliopsis > Poeciliopsis prolifica. The sequence continues at coordinate 4,795,887 of NW_026562396.1, forward strand.
CCGTGGATAAGCAGCGAAAGATAAACAGCCACGACCGCCTCGCACAGCAGAACACTGAGCCTTGGCTGGTCCTCCTCCCTCGCAGACGTCAACAGGGAGATCAGGGACGACACACCTGCAGCGAGGGGGGACACGGTGCTTTTTTCTTTTCCAAAAAATTATTGACAAAGTCATATATAAAAAAGAAAAAAAAAACAGACACAATGAAGAGCTCTTTTATGAAACATTTGCATGATAAGTCTCTGTCTTTCTATTTCTTTCCTGGAGGCCATTGAGCTCCGATTATAGAACACCATCTGCCGCTCTGCATAAACACAGATTGTCTGCTTTGCTTCCCCCGCCCCCTGCACACACACACCTCCCTCTGCTGTTCACATTTCATCCAAGTCATCCCTTTGGTGCTTTCATATATGCTACTTCCTCATCCAGCTCACAGGATGAGGAAGGATTCTGGAAAATTATTATAGTCTCCGTCAGTCATCTTTTTTGCTCCATGTAGAGCAGGGCTTTTCGAAGTGTGGGGCGCCAGAGCTCTACAGGGGGAATGAGCAAAGTAACTGCAGGTATTTAACCAATTTCCACCAATCCCATGAGTCTGTTCATTCACCCAGCTACCAGTGGCGCCATTCTGGCTGTGCTTGGCTGAAGTGAACCTGTCTGGCTTTCACATCCCAAAACTCAATAAAACCTGATTTGGAATTTCAAAATTTAGCGGCTTTGTTGAAGGTTTCTAATTTTACCATTAGTGAAATTTGACTTTTTTTTTTTTTTATAAGTTTGTGATACAACTATTTAAAATTCTGAAATAGGACACATGCTTATTTTGTGTTAATGTTTCAATTCAGCTAATCTGCCCTTGACTTGTTCATTAATGTTTGTGGTGTTTTTGGCATCTTTTGAAATGTTGATGTTTCGGTGGAATGGTTTCTGTCATTGGTGTATCTTTGTCTAAACATACAATGTCCATTTATTAATTTATCCATTTAAAAATGTATAAATGAATCATTCAAAATGAATAAATGAATATAATAAAATGTGTAAAATGTTCTTCGGTACATTTTGCAGCTTAAGTCAACAAATCTAAAGCAGGCAGACCCCACAACATCAGTGAAATATGCGTGAATGGCACATTAAGCACAGGAACAGCAAAATGTTTACAGAAATAATCGCAGTAATGTAGCTGTGGGACGCAGGCTTTGATTTCCTCCCTAAGGGCAGAGTAGATCTCCTAAATGTTGAAAACCCTAAGAAGAGTGTCTGGTTACCAGGCCACTGCGCAGGAGCAGAGTTCGGAGTAACATGTTCTTCAATGCTTTCTGTGCGAAGCCGCTTCCTTTCACTTAGCAGCAGCCCCTGGTACACCATCCCTGTGAACTGGTTGGCTTCTGTTTGACTGCTGAGAGGAGAAAAACAGAGAAAAGTGTTTATTTTCACCTTGTGGGAGGTTAAATCCAGTCTCTCACTGAATAATGGACCATTGATTACCTGTAACTGTGACTGTCACATAGGGCTTGGTAGACACAGGCAGAAAGAGACGCTGCTAGCGTGTGAAGCGCATTTACCTGAGGATGAAAGAACAGTTACCATATTATGAAAATGAACAACAAATACAAGGAAAAGCTTCACACCAACTCCAGCAGCATTTTCCTTAAAAAGAACATTTTTTGGCAGAACATTGGGTTGCGTTCAAACTCAGGCACACATGAATTGACAAGAATCTTGCAACTTGTTCTCGGTTTTAAGCATCAGTGACATTTGGTACTGGTGGTGCCAAATGTTTTCCAAGCTGCTCGCAAACTTCTGCCATAAAATATGAATAGAGATGAAGAGAAAAAAAAACACTGCTCCAGTTTTCAGTGCTTCAAGGAGCAGATAAAAAAAAATCTACTTAGTTACGACACAGAGTTTGTGTAAGTTAGCATATTTGGTAACACTTTATTTGACGGGTTGTGAATAAGGCTGTCATGTCGTAAACATGACATAACATCTGTCATGAACATGAGTAAGTTTTTATGAATATTTATGACTTGCCATAAAGTGTCATTCGGTATATTATGACATTTTTAATGCAAAATTCACATTATTCAAAATGTCTGTTATGACAACCTGACATTAACTAAGAAAGTATTACTGATTAAACTTTAGCTTTAATAAAATAAAGCTATATAATTTTTACATTTCAATCAGTAATACTTTTATAACAAATTCACGTCAGATTATGATTTTAATCCCCGCAAGTCTCAAATATAAAAATTCTCGTTTTTGAGTCCTGACCCGATCGTCGATGATGTCCGGATGTGGCGGAGCCTCCAACATCGTGATGGTGTAGAGGATGTCGTGTATGTGGTTGCTGAGGTGGAGAACGGGATTGGCTATGACCGTCTTGGTGGGGGCGATGCACGCTGACAGCAGAGGCAGGGTTGTAGGCAGAGGCAGAGGGGACTGCAGTTGCTTCACTGTGGTCTCCTGCACAAACACAGAGGAAGCGTTCAGATCTGTGCCAAACATTCAAACAGTAAAGGATGGGTGAATGGCAGCATGGAGTGCACCTGCTGGCTCTCCTGCAGGAGGAAGAGAAGCTCCATACGGACGGAGGTGACCCCTCCTCCTTTGGCTCCATGAAGGCTGCAGTACGACAGGAAGACCCTCAGCAGGGCCTGGTTCTTCCTCAGCCAGGCTTTACGCCTCTCAGAGTGCTGCTGCTTGGCTTGAAGACGACGTCGCTCCATCTGGTGACGCTCGTAAGCCCCGGCCTCCATGTTCTCCAGCGCCTCGTCTGAAATGTCCACAGACGCTGTACGATCCCTCTCGACTTCTGGGCCTTCCTCTTTTCCCTCCACCTGTGTATTTTAACCAATAAGTACAGAGAATAATTAAATCAGAAAGGACGGCCAACGCTTTCTGATCTCCCCACATGAGTTCATTTTCTTGGAGTTTACTTTGTAGTTGCAGATCTTGTGCATTGCTGCAATCTCCTTCTCCAACCAGCTGTAGAGCTGAAAGCGGAGCTTCCCTCCATCGACCTCGAAACCCGTGGCCAGCGTTCGCAGCTCGGTCATCAGGATCTTCAAACACGCACGAAACTTCAGTTGCTCTGCAATCACATCCACTTCGGACTCACCCTAAAAATTAGAAAAACTGAGTGTTTATAGGGTTTAAAAACTACATATATGAAAAGTCATAAAGAACAAATCTTGCTATTAACTGTTTGCAAGTAAAATACAAACATTTCAACTCTGATACAATACATGACTGTTCACCGGATTAAAAAAGACAGTGTTTTTTTTTCAGTGCTAAGGAGGTTCTTGACATGAAAAAAAATAAAAAAAAACTTTTACAGACATTTCTAGAGGATCCTCAGAATTTCAAAGGAAATTTATGCTGAACTCTGAACCATAAATTAATATTATTTTGTTTGTAGTGAGAAGCTTTCTTTCATTTAAAATTTCACAGCATTTACTTATATTGTGAAATGGGTAAAAGTCTTACAGTCCTTTTCATCTTGTTCCAATTTTTTAACCTGTGTGAGACTTATCATAGATCTCTTTAAAAGCATTGGCCAAACCACATATTATGTCCTCAGCTAGCCTTTTATTAGATACTGGCCTTTTATTTTATTTATAAGTAAAATAAAGAAAGATTTCAAAAGTGTACCCTTTTGGTGAAATTGTGGAAAATTAGAGGCAAACACTGAAGACATTTGCATTATGTGTATGATTGTTGTATATGTAGCATTTTGTTCAAACTGATTATGAATAAGAAAGATATAAATATTAAAGTGAAAACAAAAATAAATAAAGACAGATCTCATCTGTGATTTGAGCTGTTTTTAATAGATATGTATATACCTGCGAGTCTTCTCTTTGCAGTTTGGGACCATCATTCTTTGAGCCTTTGTCCTCAATCTCTGGTTTCTTCATGGTTAAGCCATCTTCATCCTCATCTTCATCATCTTCCTTGTCATTGCCCCAGTCGAGCTGCAGCTCGTCTTCCTCCACCTTGATAACAGGCTGGCTCCAGTCCAGCCCACCAACGCTATCGTTGGCTCCCCAGGCAGGAGCCGGGGCTGCAGAGGAGCCCCAGTCCAAACCGCCTTGGGTGCCATTTTCTAACGGCTGGCTCACATTCACATTTGCCTTCGACGGAGCTTTGCTGGGAGACGAGGAGCCAGATTTCCGGCTTACTTTGGGAATCTTGGAGAGCACTTCCAGAGCCAAAACCGGGCAACCCACCTACGGAAGAAAATAAAACACGGTAAACAGATTAACCTCACATAATTACGACAAATCAAAGATAAAAGACATCTACTGGATTGGTAACCATTTCAGAACTGAGCTTACTTTAAAGTGTGCATTGGCAGTAGTGAAGAACAGTTTGCGTTCTATAAGGTTGATCTCATCTGCACTGCTTTTCTCAGCAGTAAGGCCCACATTTGTCACTGTGCCTTCTGGATTCGCAAAATGCCGACGGATGATCAAAGGATGTGTCCTTAAGTAGTTATAGAAACTAAACACAACAGGGTTGCAAGACTTCACCATCACATCTGATGCACAAGAGGGAAGAGAAAGAGATGAAGAATAAAGATTGCATACAACAAAAATCATGATGAAAGCAAGTAAGGCTCATTTTATCCCCAGGTTTTCTGCTTACCTGGATTCTCCTCTTCTTTTGGGTTTCTCTCCAATAGTGTGTCCAGGGCTCGGGTGTAATCTTTCATGATCCAGTAGGCTATGCTGCGAAGGAACGGGTCTGGATGCAGTCTGGAGCAGTGATAAGCGCTCCCGTCCCGGTTGCAGCCCAGAACCTTCTCGTACAGCAGGCCTTGGCAGGTGGACGAATTCTCAAAGTCGGCTTCGTACAACCTCGCTACTATCATGGCTAACTGGAGATCCTCCATCTTCTCCATCAACACCTGCACATCATGAAGGAGCGTTCAATCTACAGTACAACTAAACTTTATATGAAAGGTAAAATAACAAGACAACATGAAACATTTTCAAATGGCTGAACTCATAATACTCAGGTATTCTGATTGATAATAGAGCAAAAGCTAATAGAGCTAAAAGTTTGAGGGTTCTTACAATTGTTCTTAACACATTCTAGATTAGATCCTGTAATTTATGACAAGGCATATCTTCACTTCACAAATTAACTCAATAAATGCAGAGTTAAGCTGAAGTAGTAACCAAAAACAAATGACAACAGCCTTTTTGCACTTTGTTTTGAAAGTTTAATCGTAAATATGTTTGTAATTCATAAACTCCTGTGATCAAACTGGACAAAAAAGTTATGATTAGCATTACCTGAAACACAGATCAACATCTTAACATAAATTTATTTTATGTTCATTTTATTTTGCTAGAATGCCATTATTTTGTCTTTGCAGAATAAGAAAAAGTATAGAAACTCAAACTTTTCTCCAAAAACGAGATGTAATTTTTTCATACTAATAACAGGTTATGTAGAAGCCCTGTTATTTTGTTGCTGTGAAAATCCAACAGAGCTCGCCGAGCTCTGTTGGATGTAATTTGCATGTAGTCCTTCTAGATTTCCTTCACTTGGTCATTCTTGTCTCACTTTACCTTGAGTTAGAAGCACATAATGCTCAAAGTTGCTTTCTTGTTATTTTCTATCTGTATGTTTTGACTGTGTGGCTGTAAACTTCATGCCAAAGTAAAATGTGCACGATTGTTATTAATTTTATCAGCGTTAAGTGTTTACTCAAAGGCTGCTCTCAGCAACATACATTATTATTCTGCTTCATGCAGAAATTTAAATTCCATAGATTTTCATTTCTTTCATTTTACTGCCACTGTGAGGGAAATGAAAAGAGAGACCAAGAGAAGACTCAGAAGTAATAAGCTGTGCCTGGGTATCTATGTGTGTAAATCAGGAAGTGTGTGTGTGTATTTCTCCTCACCTCTATTGCGTCTTTAAGGGAGCCAGCTAATAGGAAAAAAGCAGCAGACTGCTCAAAGCGCTGCTTTCCCAGCAGGGAGAAAGCGTTCTTTAGAGCTGCTTTTCGCCAGCGGTCCTCAGTGAAGTTGTTTTTGAAGAATTGAGTCATTTTCTCATCATGCTGAGACCTGAGAGATGGAAATGAGACTGTTGAATATCTCAATGAGGTTTAAAAATACACTGGAAACAAACATACAATACACAGAGTAGCAGCGTATCCTGTGTCATGATCCTACCGGAACAGACCCCACAGAACAGCTTTTTTCTTCATGGCCAAGTAGAACAGCGCAGCATCCAAAGGGTCGCTGTTCCTCTGGAACGCAGCTTTGCCCAGCTGATGTCACACAGAACAGTTCAGTTATTTGGTTTACTCTAACCTGATACGTCACAAGAGCAAATATACTCAATATATGCTGAGAAAATGTCGATAGTAGTTAATCATCAAGCAAAGTGCTACCATAAATATGTAGATAAAACAAAAAATGAATTACAAATTTTTCTCAATAAAAATCACTGGTTCTTTTACACTTTCATTCTAGATTTTAGAATGTATTCAGACTCATTTTTTATTTTTATCGGTACCTTCTCCACCATCTTCCGCAGCGTGTTGATGTTGCGTATCCACCATCCCACTCCCACGGCTCTCAGCTCAGACCACTGTGGGTCGCCTCTCTGCATGGCAGGAATCATGTTCAGCAGCTCCTCCTCCGCCTCAGAGTGGAAGGCCCATGCAAAGTGGCACGTGGAAAGGCCTGGCATGGAGATGGATGGAGGGATGGAGAGAAGAGAGAAGCATGATTGGCTTGAATTGAATTTGGACAGAAACAGATTTAATAAAAGTGAAACATGAACCTGAGACAGTCTTGTAAAATGCCTTGAAATGACATGAGGCTAAAGCATATCATCAAAGAGGTTCAATTTATTTCAGGAATTTAATAGATATAGTTAAACTTGTGTTTATCATACAGAATGCATACAGCTGTCAGCTAATTAAAACCCAGAAACTAAGATTTGAATGTCGCACAGAGGCAATAATAGGGGTATTGGTACAGACATAAAAATTATGTCATGAGACAGTTTACAAGATTGACAGCAGAAGGTCAGTAACACCCTCTACAAAGTGGATAATTAATAAAGGGTAACTGCTTATGAAATATATAACATTTCACTGAGCCATCTCCTCCTAATATACATAAATGTTGGAATTAAAGACTTTCCAAATAGGTTATACAGATTGAACCATGTAGAAGCTGCAGCAGATTGGAGACATAAAACATGTGTGGACTTGACTGCAACTAGTAGCACTTTTCTTCATTTAAATGAGTAAAACTTCATTAACTTCATCCACACACAGTTCACACACACAGATGCATAAATCACTCTTAATACTTTTTTGTGCTCAATATAATGAAACCTATTTGATTTTGACAAAAAGGTGATTTTACAAAAAAAGTTTTTTTTTTACCCTGGTGAAGCAACTGCATACGATACAGAGGAGGCAAAGACGTGAGCAGGCAGGTATGAAGACGCATGGCGAGCAGGTACCTCAGTCCACACTCATCAAGAGCCTCGCCACCTAAACAAACAGAAAAAAATTAGTACTTCCAATTAACAGCTACAGAATAAATGCAAAAAAGCACCTCCTGTAATATATCAGTTCATGCAATCCTGTCAAAGAAAATATCTTTCCTGACCCTGAACCTTCTTCTGTGATTACTCTGCCCTTGAACAACCTGCTTATGTCTTCCTCTCAAAAGACTAAATAAACAAGAGGGAAAATTGAAGAAGAAGAAAAAAATACAATGATAATAAAAAAGTATGGAGGAACAGTTCAGGCACTTTTTGCTGATTTGGTCATTGAAGATTTGATGATTGGAGATTAAAGACACGCTGGAACACACAATCAAAACAGCATGTTTGTCTTACACGCTTATAACCTTTATTCAACTTTTAAGGAGTAAGGCTCTTACAAAGGTTAATAAGTACAGTGATGGTAGACAAAAAGGCAGGGCAACACACCACATATTGATTGATTTGTCGTTTCAGAGGCATCCATGATCTTAAATGCAAGCTGCATATTTCTACATATGAAAATATGGGCTATAATGGAGGAAAGGCACAGTGTATTGTTAGGTTTTAAAAATTGTTGAAACTGAACGCTGTTAAAAATTTAATGATAGTGATCCAAGAACAATTTTAAGAAATACATTTCTTATAATCTCAAAGTCAATCAGTACTGAAAAGCTAAAAACTTACTTACTCTGGAGATTTTCAGGTTAAGTTGTTTTTCGACATAAGCATGTCAATCAAGTTGCTCCAACAAAGAGAAATTACAGTACAAAACACAAGAGCTAAGAGGTTTTCTTTTATTCTTTTCAGTCTTTGTTGCTGCCCATGCTGGATAAGTAAATGTTTCTAGGGTTTAAAAAAAATTGAGTCAAGATAAGAGTTTTCATTCTTTGAGGAATAAACACTAGGATTGTTTTTAGTGTTTAGTAATGATAATAGCAAATATACGTTTTTAAAGTCAGATCACATCGTGTTAAAAAGAAGCTTGTTTTACAGCTCGTTCTCACACAGTGTGACATCGCCTGTGGTATTAATATAATAAATACTCAATGAGAAGAATCAATCCAGGAGCAGAACATCTGTTGCTGTTGGGGAGATAGCATTAGAATTACCATCTGATCTTTGACTTTTTCTATGAAACTGGAGTAGAATAAACAAGTTTCTACTTTAAATGTGTTTATTCTACTTTAAGTGTAGAATAAACAGAATGCTCACTCATATTGATCCGTTAAGATACAAAACTAGAGACAGCAGTGGATACAGGTAAACACAAAGCCTCCAGTAACCTGTGTACTGTTGGTCAGCGGAGCTCGTAACTTCAGCACTTGTGGTAGCGATTGTATCGGCCAAGGCCACCAAAAACATCTGTTCCAGCCTGGTGAGTCCTGGGAGGCTCGAGTGCATGAGGTGGCTGGATAACACCTGGAAACAAACAAAAAAGAAAAAGAAAACAACTGAAACACAGAATTGAAAAATATATTTTTTTCCTTTTTGTGCAGAGAAGGAAAATGTTGAACAAGTTAAGTTGTTCCCCACAACTTAACTTGTTCAGCAATAAAATTATGAGATATCAAAATGAAGTACTAACATGTCAAAATGTGCTTAATTCTCTTTATTACTGTATTGTTTTCTCTACGTTTATTCACAATAGTAAAAAAAAAAAAAACTCTGTACAGAAATTGCAAGGTCAATAAAATGAGCAATTACCTGAGCATGCTCCGGTCCAAAATAAGAGGGTGAGACTGAGAGATGATGACTTCCTCTCTTCCTCAGACAAAGTCATCAGTAGTAACTGTTGGCACCTGTTTCAACATTCAGGAAACAGTTGTAGTTACTTACAGATCTAAATGCACGTTCAGTAAAGGGACAGTAATTCTGATAGCTCACCTGGAAGAGATCGGCATACTGGTCTTCTGAGGATTTTTGAGTTGCATCACCGTCAACAACCTTTGCCGTTTTGGCGCTTTCTTCCGCTCCCTTGAATGAGGTGTCGAGGTCGGCCAACATCAAGGCGTAGAGGGGCAGTGGAGGGATGGAGTTGATCTCCGTGTAATCCCTCCCTCCGTCTCGGCCGGCCACAATGGTGTCCTTTGCCGTGCTTCCGGTCACACTGATTGTTCGAGAGAGATGCCTCCTGGATCCGCCTTCACCTGCCTCCACATCCCTGACCACAGCGACTTCTCCAGCTATGCACTTCACCAGATGGGCAAGTATGGCCTGACCAAATTACGACATACGCTTTAGATTTTAAGTGCGGTAGCTATTTCTGAACATTCATTTTCGAGCGGAAAGGGACCCACCTTGGCCCGTCGGACCTTTCCCAAGTCCATGAGTTCCAGCAGCTGTGTTGGGTGGTACTGCGGCAGAGTGGGGGAGAGAGAATGAGCTGCCTCAAACAGTCCACCTTCCTGTAGTCCTGCGGGGGCGCGGAGCGCCTCATCCACTCCAGTGCTCCCTTCAAACACACTCTTGGACCTGGCTCTCCCTTCAAAGACGGAGGAGGTAACTACGCTCTGACCTCCGGCGATGTCTGCGGATGACAGGTTGCCCTCTTCTCCTTCACCGGGCTTCTTGTCCTGGTGCCACTGGGCGTACACGTGCATTTCACAGTCCATACCCACCACCAGGATGCCGTCCCTCACCCAGGACAGGGAGACCGGCAGCGAAGGCGTTCCGTCCACGGACGACAGGAGGTCAATGGCGCGAAGCAGGATCCAGCGTGAACGGATGCCCTGTTTGATACTGCCCCCTAGAGGAAGGGTGATTACTGCCACCCCCTCTTTGCTGCTGGTCTGTTCATTGACCATGCCAGAGATGCGGCCGTACATAAGGATGTTAGAGCCCACCCCAATTGTGAGAATGTGGGAGCCGTCCTCCTTCGATAGCCAGTCCAGGTGGACGAAGTGCTTGATGTTGGGCGAGCTATGGTCTCTGGTCATGTACAAATCAGACCTGAAGGGTAAACAAATAACAAACCACGTCCGTAAGATACAGAAAGTTTCAAATAATAAAAAGTAAATGATTCCATTCTGACCTGCTGTAGACAAAAAGGTTGGAGTCTACACTGACTCTTGGATCCAGTGTTGAAGAAGGTCTGACAAAGTCATCAAGGTGAACAGTTTGCTCTAAAACCCATTCAGAGCCTCCAGTGGATTCACACTCATAGATGGAAACGTGCATGGAGAAATCTTCCACAGAGTTGTGCAGCTGAAGACAAAAAGGACACCCTGTGAGAATCCTGCTTGAGAAAAAGTAAATGTCCTGCAGACAATCGTGACTAATTAACTATTGAAATAATTATTACTATAAAATACATAGTTCTCATATCCTACCAGTCCTTGCCGTGGCTGCTTAAAGGCCACGGCTAGCCGACCGATGTAGGAGCAGGAAACGCCGACAGGCCGTCCCGACACAGACACTGCGCTATTGTTGTCCTCCTCCTCGTTCATGAGCACCCAGGGTTCCCAGCGGTACACCGGGTTGTCAGTGCCGTCTCCATCGTCGCCCTCCACAGCGCAGCGCCAGAAGCGCACGTGAGAATCAGAGCAGGTGGTAACGATCAGGTACGGAGCCAGACACACAGGGTAGATGGAGGAGGAGCTTAGGTGACCTGGAAGAAGGAGCAGCGAGAAGAAAATGTATGAAATGTTTAATCTGACTACCAAAATTCATCTGATGTCTGGGAGCATGCTTCACCAAATGATCCATGACATAGGAAAAGTTCAAATCTAATTGAGTAATATTAAAAAAAGGTGAACAATTTTATAATACTGTCATATAAGGCAGATAAATATTAATTTTGGCCAACCTGCAGATGGCGTTGCCCTGGTAACTTCCACCCCATGCGGTAAGTCCAGTCGCTTGCTGCACACAAGCTTGGAGCTGAGGATAAGTTTGCTTGCTGATTGCAAGTTGGCTGAAGAAGCAGATCGAGGCAGGGGTCTGATTGGAGAGGTCTCCGGGGACGAGTCGAGATTCGCGACCTGACTGGGAACCAGGAGCTGGCTCTGGAAGCTAAATGGTTGGCTGGGCTCATCTGGAAAGATTTACATAGATTTCTGGCCTATAACTCAGTAGAAGGAAATCAATATGATTTTCTTTAATGTTAATAGTATCCAAAATAAATCTGATTTCTATCTTTGGCTGCAAAGCTGGACTTACCAACGCAGGCCTGCACAGATTGGAGGTGCAGGTGCCACATCTGCAGCACAGAGTTCCCATTAAGATCCTTCTCTATTACCACCAAGAAGAACTTCTCAGAAAATGGGGCAGGTTGGTAATCTGCATGCACAGACAAAAAAAGCGTATTTAATGACCGAGTTGACAGAAGGAAAACATCCCAGTTAAATTTGCAGTTGCCCTCTACCTTCTCCAGTCGAGAAGGCTGGTGTGAAAGCCTCTGATTCGTTCTGAGGTTTGTAACCTAAGATGAAATCCTCTTGAAAGACATGAAGCAGCTGGGTGTTGGAGCCGCACTGGATGCACAGAGACGTGGGATCAGAAAGGTTAACAAGGACTTCACGGAACTCCTGCACAACGCTGATGTGAGCTGCGTGTGAAAGCAGAGCTGCTAACCTGGTTTGTAATGACATCCAACTCAATGATACAGCCAGGTCTGGCTGTGGACTGCTGACTGACAATGTTGAACACTTCGCCCACCAGTTTCTGAACAGAAATATGCATGAGCATTTGGTAATTACCCGTGAACTCCACTAATTATTATGCTTAGCATGAATTAGGCGTAGAGGGTTTTAAAGACGTAAAGCATGTTTTTTTAGTCTTTGAAAAAAAATATGAGAAAGATGAGAAAAACAAAAATCCAGATCCCTTAGCTTTACAGTAAAGAAAAGGTTTTATATGTTCAAGAGAGAAATAACATATTTACAATGAGCACCAATGAATGTGTTCACTCACAGATGTTTCTGGATCTGACAGCTCATCCAGTAGTTTTCTTGCATCCACAACAGCTTGATAGAGACGCAGGTTTTTACCATCTGATGCCACAAAGCAGGCGCTGGCACTGTTACAGTACGTTCCTGGCAGAAACAACACCGTTTATAGCTCAAGTAATGTTATAACCACATTACAGACTCATAATAACGCCTAAATTCGAAATAATATCAAATTAATTCATTATTATGTGCTGATAATATATTTCAAGTGAGAAGAATCGTGTGAGGTGATACAAGGCACTCTCAAGTAGCTATGATACGTAGCTAGAATGTCCTTTGTTCAAGCATATCATCTTAATATAATTAAACTCTTGTCAAACGCAATTCTGACATTTCAGGTAAATAAAAACTTGGATTTTAATATGACAAGAAGAAAAAAAAACATAATAGTTCCAGTTGCAAATGCAACAGTGTGATCTTTTTTCAGCCAGTGAATGTACTATGCCAAGTACAAGTTGTGCTGCTACTGAAAAAAATAACACTGAAGCATTTCAAAATGTAATCATGGGAAACAAAGATGCAATGAGCTGTTTGAAAGAGAAACTATGTTGCGCATAGAAAGACATTCTGAGATTAATTCAGACTTCAGGAGAAAAGTCAGTGAAACTTTCAGCTGAAAGGAGCAAACACTGATGTTTAAGCGTTACGCCTGTTTATGCTAGATTTGGAAATGTTGGCATTATGCTGGAAATGTCTGGGATCTCTTCTTCAATAAACACAGATCTAATCATGCAACGTTTAACTTTGTAACAATTCTATTTTGACATAAGCTTAATGACGGATGAACTTTAAGAGAAGTGTAATGGCTACTGACATCCACCAAAATAAAATTTCACATTAAGCTATTATTTGAATAAGTTTATACTTCTCCCTATAAACATAACACTCATCTGTTACACAGTAAATAATGTAAAATTATTGAAGCCATTTTATTTACCATGTACCATTATATATTTCTTGCTTCTTTAACTCTTGTTTTTCGTGTTAGAAATAAACTCATACACTAGAACAGACCAATTGGTCTGTTTAAAGTTAAAAAAACAGATTGTTGATTAGGGCAAACCCAATTACAATGATGATGATATATTCACAATTTATCATCATTCAGCCTTAAATGAAGCTCTTACCCAGTACTGTGCTGGGTACCAGTGTAGGCAGCCAAGCCACGTTGCTGAAGGCAGACGTGTGCAGAGAGTTGATGCGGGCCAGTTCAGAGACCCCTCCAGTGCAGGACAGGGGTCCGATGTGGTCCACTCGCCACAAAATCAGCTCACTGTAAATGGCGTTTGGGTCGTGGAAAGTCCTTGTAGCTGCATTACGAAGCTGCTTCCTGTCGGTGCAAATGGAAAAGGTGAAATCTTATTTCAAGTAGACCGGCAGTTTAATCATTATAATCCTCATTCAGGATGTGTTGCAGCGAGCAAGTTCTGACATTTTTACAATAAGCTTCCAATTCAATTTTTTGTTACATTATTCTTGAAAAAAGCTGCATTTGTAAACACATACAAACACTAAGAGATGTGTGAATTTTCCAAACAAAGTAAATTGCCCATCAGGCTCTGGCCAGCCACAGCCTTGATCTGACACAAAAAAGCTATCCATTTCTTATCATGTAGAACGCTTCTCTGAGTGCAGGATGGATTTTCTTTTGCCATTTTTAGGCAACTTGAGTAGCAGTATCGATTAGTCTACGTGCTGGAAGCAAAAGCAGCAGTAAACAAAACTCTCCACTTCTGATCTGAAGGACACAGCAATGATTGTGGGCGTCGCTCTCATTACGTAAGAAGACCATGAGTTACAGAAGAAAATGCTTCATTTTCAGATTGATATCAAAATTTTTAGCAGTCTATTTTCTCTCTTAACCTGACAAATAACGGATTTGTTGTCTGCATTATTTGTCTGTTCTGTACCTGGGAAGTCCTTTTGGTGGAGGAAAGGACTGGAGCTGCTCCCCTTCTAAACTGCTGGGGGCAGAGGGAGGGGTGAGCAGCGCGTTGTGGTGGGAGGAGGTGAGCAGAAGCGGCAGCACGGTGTGACAGGCCTGGTCGTTTAGGTGGAAACGGTGGCCGCAGTACCGAATCTTGTGAGAAACAGTCAAGACGTTGGAGAAGCCGGACCGCTCAGCAAATGTCACCGCCCACTGTAGTAAAAGAGAACGAAGACAGCTTGTGAGGAAAAATATGAAGTATTCGCAAATCTGCTCAGTCGGATGTTACAACTTAGGAGGACATTATGTAAAGTATAAAAGATGTCATGTGAGAAATAACACGCTTGTACCTGGTTGAGAGATCCGTCGACGTGCTTCGAGACCATCATGACTGCAGGGCTAATGCCAGGGCGAAGTTTTGGTGAGGGGGAGACAGCGGTGGATCCCAGGCCGGTGGATATGGATGCTGAGCGGGACATACGCTGGATCATTCTTCCTTGTTCGCCGGTCCCGGCGCTCTCGCCCTCAGTCAAAGTGCAGGCATACATCAGGATGTTTTTACTTAGGGAGTTAGCATCACCCGTAGGAAATGCTACTGGAATGCGGGAGGAGAAGGAGACCTGGCGAAGATTTGAGGACGAAAAAGAAATAGTTAATAGAGATTTTTTTTTCTTTTTATGACTGTAATCAAATTGATACTTCCAAAACGCTCTGTTGTATTCTGTACAGCTGGATAAAAGCTCTTCTGCCTCTTAAATTCATTGACTACGAACACTGGAAGCAGAATTAGTTGTATTTTTCTTCAATGTGTTTTTCAAAACTAAGTTTTTTGTGTGTTTAGAAACCCCACAGTGGAAACCCATTTTCCAAATTTTTTTTTTATGTTGCTCTACATTTGTTGCTCTCCAACTATCTTATTGCAGGGCTAGTTTCTTAAAACTGATGCTCTTTAGCTATTAACCTCTGTCTAAATATTCATAGCTAATTTTCTTGCTTACCTGAACTTGTCTGAAAATCCCCTGGTTGAATTCATCCAAGTACTTCACATGCCAAACCAAGAAAGAACCATCAGTGGGGTGTATCGTGAACAACATGTCTGGACTCTTGTTCCACTCTATGGACAAAGTCTCCATCTTCCTTTCCAGCAGCATGGACGGTAACGGCATGCTGGAGCTGGATCCAGGGGAGGACGCCTTAGTACTTCCTTGTTCCCCTGAATCCCCCTCTTCTCCGTGTTCTGATGACGCTTTGTCAGACATCTCGTCTAGGTCTAAGAAGACAAATAAAACATATTTTATTCACCACTTGATGGTGAATAAACAATTTTAAACAATTCTAAACAATTTTAGGATTGTTTAGAAAGTCATTGGAGGAACTGAAAGTGAACCATACCAAAATCAAACTTCATAGGGGATCCCTCAGCGTCGAGAGGCTCGTCAGTAGTCTGGTCCAGGTGCTGCTCAGAGAACTTGCGGAGCTGCGTCATAAAGAGATCCATTGATGAAGTGAAACTGAGGTCCTTGTTGTTAAGCCAGTGAACCACAAAGCCTCCACCACCAGTGCTGTCTTCAGGGTTGAATACTGAGGAGTCAGCCAGCGTTGAGGGGATGTCTAAAAAGGAGCAGAGGGAGCAAGAAAGAAACTGTGGTAAAGATGAAAACTCTGTATGAGGGTGAAAGCATCTAAACAAAAGGAAACCTACCTGTATTTGGGTTAATACTGGCAGAAATGTGAAAGTGACACAGGGCGTTGGCATGGTGAGCAATGTGGCGGTGAGTGTGAGCGTCTTGTGTGCCCAGCTGAGAGGGCAGCAGGTCACTGTGGGCCACCAGAGCAGAGGACCGCCGCCGGCCCCGGCGCAACTGTTTCAGGTGGTGGATTGACTAAGCAAGCAAAGTTCAGAAACAAAAACGATGAGAAATGCAAATATCTGTAGCAGTTTTAAAATTAACGCCTTTCGGCAGAACATACCTCTAAAGCATGCTGGATTTTGTCCTTATTTCCTCCCAAACCTGGGAGGCTGGAGCTGAAAGTGTGTGTGTTCTCAGTGATCTGCCCACCGAGCAGACTGTCTTCGGGTAGTAGGGTCTCTGACCATAACCTGCACACACCATCCTCGCAGGACGTGAGCAAGACATTGCAAACCGTTCCCCTAAAAATCAAAAACAAATCAAATGTTTGTGATTCATTCACTAAAACTTTCTGAACCGCTATAGAGATGCAAAGACGTCAAGACAATCATTGTAAACCCAGATAGAGTCATATTTAAGCAATATGACTATCAGCCCTGGTTTTTAAACTATTGCTGGCCTCCAATTGATTAAGTCCAGTTTCAAATCAAAAATACTTTGACTGATCAAGTCTTTACAGCATATTTTGGCACCAGGTAAATATTAGCTGAAACACAGATCAAAAATTTTTTGTGTTTTTTTAATGGTATAAGGATTTCTGTCAGAAATTGCACTAAAAATATGATCTTTTGGGGGGAGCAGATTAATCGTGATCAAAGATTAAAGAGGCTGGATCCAATTAAACCTTAGATGAGATAAAAACTTCATTAAAATTTGAAAATATATATGCATATTTTCAATTGTCAAACAAATCAATGCGGGAAACGTCTCGCGTGCAACAACACAGTATGATCGAGCTCTTCAGAATGCCTTTGCTTCTGCCGGAGCTATTTAAAGCCAGCTCTGAATTATCCTGGGATTCGGATGCTGTCTGAAACACAACTCCCTGAGAGACAGTTTAACTATGTTTTCATTTTGGATTTTAGTAGGCCAAGGAAGAAGCGCTATATTGCTGGTTATTAGCAATCCCTGTGAGGACACCGTGTAAGAATGTTTTTTTTCCTGCTACCTGGAGAAGATTTTCCAGTGGCTTCATGCAATTGCCACTATGTGACTTTTATAAAACAAGGCACTTTAGTAAATCATCTTTAAGCTATGAGGCAGAGCTAAATATTTAGTTGTGATTGTTAATTTAGGGTTAGGCCCAGCATGTGTTCTGGAAAACGAATCATGCATAAAAAAGATGAACTGACATAGTTTTCAGAACATTATAAATAAAAAAAACAGTTTGGTAAAGATTGTAGGCAAAACCATTAATGTTAACATTTTTATGACAGTCTGTTTAAACAGCTAAAAAGATTGCACTTATTGCATGCATTGGTCACAATAAAAGAAATAAAAAAGAGGTTATTTTCACTAGAATCCTGTCTTTTCTTACTTGGGCATGTATTTGCTGGTCTTCCTCCAAGACATACCAGTGACTGAGCGAGGATGGGCCAAGTAAACAAAGGAAAAGTGAACAGGTGGAGACTTTTTATCAGATGGGTCCTGGACCACCACCGCTGAGCGCCAGGCAGTGGTGGGATACCACACCTTAAGTAGACAGTCATCCTATGCAAACACAAACATAAACATTCGGTATTACATGAGACAAACATCACACAGACAATAATTTTTTTTGCTCCATTTTTTTTAAGTGAAAGTCATACCTTCCCAATTGTAGCAAAGTATTCCCCATCAGGAGACCACTTGGCGGTGTGAATAGACGCAGCGGTCCTGCAAAAGAAAAAAACAATAACTATAAACAGGTTTGGCTATGTTCATTTTTCAATGGGTAAGACTGCACAAAAACAAAACAAAACAATGAAACAGCACTCTGGAAGTCCAGAGGAAGCTTGCACTTCCTTGTTTTACTGGCTTTTCATGTGTCATCACAAACCAATTAGTAACATGGCGTGTTTGTGTGTTTACACAGCTTTAAGCTAGGTCTCGTGACTGTGGAGTGGTTTGCAGCTGGGCATAAAGTAATTTAAGGGTGGATGAGATTGGAGAAAACATAGCTGCCAATAACATTTTCCACAAGGTTCAGGGTATAAAACGCAGGTTAATCATTTTATACAATACAAAGAGGTAACAAAAAAAATCATTTTAGTTTCGATTTTAATCTGTAAAGGACAGCAAAAACGGACAGTGGTTTTTAGAGAGGAAACAACATATTTATATCATGTGACATTTAAAAATTAAATTATACATGTCATAATTTTTTTGTGAAAATCTTGGCAAGTATAAAACATAAAAAATTATCTCAGTATCTGTTTTTCAAAATGATCAAGTAATTATAAAACTGACTTGTCTGAAACAATAAAAAGTCTTTCGAGTCACAGAAAGGCAATGTGACACACAGACAATGACATAGTGTCTTCAGTTGCATAATCTGGAAACTTCAACGGAAATCACAGAAGGAACTGAGACCTTTTACCAGAATTACTCAAGTGCATGAGTAGCCACCCTTTGGCAAAACAGAAAAAGGGAAGGAGTGAGAACTCTAAGACCATCTTGGCAGGATACGTGGAAAAGCTTTGTGGAAGTGAACACAGTAGACAGCGCGGCTCTCTCCTCACCCATCAAAGACACTCTCTCTGATGAAAAACCATTTAAACCCCAAGCTAATGACACAGCTGAAACCTTAGATTTAAGTTGAGGAACAATCTACATGTGATGTAAGAAAAACCAGCACAGTTTCAAACTAATGACCTTTAGCATCATTGATTTTTTTCAAATGAAATCAAATGAAGTCGAGAATATACGAGTGCAGATGTCATCTTAGTTTTAACTTCCCTTTAAAAACATTTATGAGATGAAAATTTGGGAGAAAAATAACTGTGTACAGTCTAAGAGTTTGAGTGTTTTTGACATGTTTTTGAAATACTGTCACCAGTAGTGTAAATAAAAATGACAAACTCTTTGGGACATATTTACACAACCAGTAAATGGTTTCTAAGTATAATGTGAACTCTCCTGGTGAATCAATTGGTCTGAGTAGGTACGTTCTGATTTTGGACATGGCAGTAAACATAGCTTCCATGCTTGGAAGCGATTGCAAATGAAAAGTTGTCAAATTATGATATATGCTCTGGATCAACAGATATGTTGTCAAAAAGACCTTTTGGTACCCGTTTACCTGCCATTGCTGACTGTAGACAACAGACTCGTTACGCTTATATGGATAGAAAAAGGCAAACACTTACTTGCACTGCCAGACACAGTTCCAGTCGCTGAGGACAGGGTGGGGTTTGTCCTCAATCATCTGCCCATCCTCCTCTTCTATGAGAGCGTCTGCCAGTGGAGGAGCCCACAGCTGGAGTCGTTCAGCTGCTGCCAGGATACGGTTCCCTGAGGTCAAAAAAGCACTTTATTAACACACCCTATGTCCCATGATGACTCCCACAACACACAATGCAGCATGGATAGGGCCATGTTTTCATACCACAGATGTCATTACAGACAAATCGAAGGGGTTAAGGGTGGAAGCTGTGTAAAAATGTGGATCATTTTATTCTGCGAAAAGGTTAAAACACAGAAAGCGTATGTATACCTTGCGGGTCCCAGGCCAGGTTGTAGGTGATGGCATCAAGAAAGAACTGTCCTGTCTTTTGCCACTGATAGTTAAGTTGCTATTAGTCGGTAAGAGAGCGAGACACACCATGCAATGTTATTTGCACACAAGTTTAATGAAAATCCACTGAAGGCTGTCTGAAGTCACAAAAAAATCTGTTAAATATGCTGGCGTCCATACTCACCTTGTGGCGTTTATTGGGATTGATAGAAAGCGGCTCAAAGATGCAGACTGTGTTTCCGTAAGAAGCGGCAATCTAAAAATAAAGAGCCATGTTCATCATCGCAGCATTACTCACCCCATCAGCGCTTATGCACAGTCATTCCCAGAAGACAGAAGGGCAGAGAGGGGAGTGAAAGAAGAGCGCAGACAGAGCTTGGGCAGTACGAAACTGGTCAAAACAGGGCTGAATGTTCCTCATTCTCCTCAACATAATTGATAACATCCTCGGTTTCCACAGACAAAAACTATGTGCGAATGAATCTGAAGGGTGTAATCAACACTTACCCTGCCAAGCTGGTGGGAGCACTCCACACAGCCCACCTGTATGTTTCCATTCTGAGCTCCCGGGATAATCTGAACGCAGTCGAAGTCACTAGCCAAGATGACTACATCGCATCCTGATCCATAGGCCTGAAGATGAGATGGACACACAGGAAAGAAGGTTGAAAGGTTTTAAAGTTTACACTTAAGATGATATCTTGTACTCTAGTTCTTCACAACTGTGTCCACATTTTTTAAGCTTTCAATTTCGACACAAACCAATTAAAATTTGGGATACGCAATGCATGTCTATATAGAAGTAAATTATCATGCCCTTCTATAATATACAAAAACATACACAGGCACACAGTGTGGGAGGCTTTTGTGCACCTGTCATCATGACTCATATATCCAGCTGTGCGGTGCAGTTGGTAAATGGAAAATAAAAGCATCTCTGGCTGCAACAAACTACCAGTTTTCCATCAACAGAAACATGAGCTGTTATAAATATGCAATAAAGCTTGACTTTCGCTGAATATTAGGATCCTGTATGAATATCTGGAGGTCAAAATGAGGCATAAAAGCAACAGATCAACTTTCTTACGTTAATTTAAATCACAATACTAAAACAGAATGTTTTTCTTTTATGGAAGTCGAGGAGAAAAACTGTAACTGAACAACATAAAAATAGTACTGGATAAAAACTGAAGTGGATATTTGCAAAGTTCTACTTTAGAAGAATCCTTTGCATCCAACTAAGCAAAAAGAAACTGTGGGAGGTGCTGCACAAAAGCATAGCAGTTGAATAACCAGGGATGAGGATTTTAGCACAACATTTTTCTAGTCTCCATTACCATAACCATAACAGTGGCTGACAAGAGGTTTAAAAAAATTTATCACAAACATTATGGCAACATATCTCAGTGTTTACAATCAGAGCTCCACAACTGCAAATAGTGCTGTAAAAAAACGTAATTTAAATTGCAGTGCTAGACTTCCCACAATTATGGCAAATCTTCAATTGATACTTATTGATGAACCATGAACCATGAAAATGAAAACAGGCACATTCTCTTTCAGTATTTTCTTGGTGTTCCTATATTTGCCACTTTCCCAATTTAGTTAATAGGCAAAACCTTGGGTGCTCTGAAATGTTTATGTATTTCGCAAATTACCAGATTGACTGTAATCAACAGAAACATTCCCAGGGTATTTTAAAATGTAAGCATTATAAACATTGAAAACCTTGTACAGGCATTTCTTTCAAAGTCTGTAATTGTATTGTTAGTTCCTAAAGAGACATGCAAAGCAGCATGCTTCAGCACGCTCAAACATCTTGCTACATATGTTGATCCTAACAGCGGATAGCTTCAGAGTATCTGTTGTCTAGGTAAAACACCGAAGTATTCATAGTTTTAACTTTCTTGCAGGGAAGCAGAGTTTTTCCCTATTTGTGCTTCTTCTAAGTATCCTTGAAAGATTCTCTCTTGATTTTACCGTCTTTGAAAAGAAAATCACAAAAATGGCTCTACTTTGACATTGAAAATATTGTGAATTACTGTATTCTAACGTTGATTAAAGGATTGATTATAGGTTACTTTTGGTCTATGTCACACAGCCCTGCAAAACAGCATGCTGATTTTGTAAGGCAAGGTGAAAAAGAGAGAAAAACATTCGCAAAGGAACAACAGAAGAATAATTACTGCAGTATTTTTATTTATTGTTAAAGACACCCAAAAGTCCAACAGACCTAATTAATATTAAACACATTGCTGCAGTTATATAACATCACCGATAACCCACACACACATTGCAGAATTCAAAAGTAACCATCTGCTAAAATAAATACAGCACCGGCTTAGATCTCAGGCTCCATGGGAGGACCTAGATTTGGATTTGGAGCATGAACTGAGAGGTAAATTGATCTGAGAATAGTTAGAGCTGTCAGCTAGCGTGCAATAGTAGAATGGCAGAGATGATAACAGCACCTGGTAGACAGGCAAGCTTGGCCTCACAAGCAACAGCGCAGCCGAGATGACGACTCGTCTCTTTCATTATTCACGAGAACAGGAGGAGAAGCTGAGAACTACTGGGTCACGGAGCAGCACAACGCCACAGCCAGTGGGTGAAGTTAATACTGGAGACCGATGCTGGCTCATGTTTGGTCCTCACTAAGCTTTAAGTTATAGGATGTAGAAACCACAAAGGCAGCTGCTGCTTTACTATTACTGCAGCATTTCCACCTGCACATTACAGCAGAAATTAAAAGCAGTCACCGTCACGCACTGTCTAGGACTGCTTTGCACCTCTCTCTTATTCACAAACACGCACGCGCGCGCGCGCACAAACACACACACACGAAAGCATAACATGAGAGCTCACTCTACCCAGTTTGTCGGCGGCACACCTCACACCTTGGATGTGTTGAGCTCCGGTGTGTTGGCATCGTTTCTTTCTTCCCACAAAAGAAGATGTGTTAAAAATATTCAAAGTTTAAACACTGCTTTGGGGTTACAAGGCAATTTAAAATTTGGTCCCATTCAAAAGTTAATCTTATTGTTACACAATGATATAGCAATTCCAGATTGTACTTTAAAAGACCATGTGGCCCAAACAACCAAAACTCTCCAACTCCAACCACAGAGTTTTATATTCACTGTGAAATATGTTCTGCAGCAATATGAAATATGTTTCATACATGAAAAGTTGCTTGTGAAATATCCACAACAACAAAAGGTTTAATGCGGACAATAGATATATGTATTTAGAGATATTTAGAGATTATGGAACTGATCGACAGATGGTTTTATTTTCCCAATGAGCTAAGCTGAAATTCTGACATCTTTTGAAAACCTTGTCCAATCAAAGCACTATAAAGCTAGAAAAGCTAAGTATTTGATCCAAGAAAAAAAATAGATGAAATAATTTGATTTGATCTAATTAAATCAAATTAGATCAAAGGTCATTCACTGATTTTGATCATTCCACTGAATTCAGGCAGCCTAAACATTCAGTGGTTTATTCAGTAAAACGCAAATGCAGCAAAATCCCCAAAGTTGTTTGACATAAAAGCATTAGCTAGCAAGAATACAACTGGATATGGTGTGACAATAAGCAGAGCCTCAAAAGAGGCAACTGCACTTTAGAAAATCATGTTAAAATAAACTATTTTCTAAAATAAATCTGAGATTTTTGAGGTTATTCTAATTTTGTACTTTCAGCTGCCCTGTTTGAAAAAAACAAAAATGAGTACTCTAAGAAAATGAACATAGTTTAGATTTAGAATTCTTCCAGTATCACTTTTGTAACCTAAGTCAGCAGACTGCGGACTTTTGAAAGATAGCAAAGGTACATTATCACAGAACAAACATGAAGCTGCTTTTAACTGTGTGTATTTTCAACAAAAGGAGCAAACGCAGTCATGTGCTTTGATGGAAACAGATAAGAGGAAGGAGAATGATAAAACACTTCTGCCTTCAAACATCAAAAACCCTCTAAACCAAACACAGGTTTAGAGGGGACATTTTTGACTATACTAGATCAGTTCTGTCCTGTAATAACCGGTGGTGATTATGTCAGTTTGTAGGCACAGTATATCCCTTTAACCTGTACTTTGACCCTCTGTGTGCAGTTATACTTTTGGGGCCTTTGCTATTGTGTCACATGACAGCAAACAAAACAGATGCTTACAACGAGAAAACTGGATCACGCGTGGTGCCTCTCCATCAAGCTTTCACCTTTGAATTCTGGTTATAGTTTAAATTCACATGAGAAAATATTCCTTTGAGAAATAAAAACTTGCCCACTTTCCCCAAAATGTTTTGCTTTTGTTCTAATTTGGTAGGTTATTTCTGTAAATCAAGTAAGAAAAAGTAGACATAAACCTTAAAAAAAATAAAATTCAGCCATTATTCAGTCCACACAGTTTTGCAGGGTAAATGTACACAGTCCACACAGCTGACTTGGCTTTCACCATTAAAAATAAAGTGCTCTCCACCTGATCCCAGACACTATTTAACATTTTCCATCATCACAATAACCCTACAAACAGCACAGTTAACAGTGGCCTCTTTGTCCAGCCATCTATAAGACTCCACACACGCATAGACACTCTACAAAGTGCGACATTGAGGCGAAAAACAAGAATCATAATTATTGCTAGATGAAGTAAATTTTGTCTGCATTTTTGATTAGCTTTGCTGATTTTTATTTAGGCAATAGGAAAGTCATTCTAAAATGTCCTAGACTTACAAAAGCCCCTTAATGACTCAACACGCAATTAGATTTTGTTTAATAATAATAAAAAGAGGCTTTCAGTAGTCTTGTTATTTACAGTTCTTCAACAAAGAGTCCAATTAATTCAACAGAGAACAGAATCAGACAATTTCTCATGTGTCACGTTTAGTTCTGTTCAGTGATGGATAAATGTTGAAAAATTGATTTTTGTTTTTCTCCCATTTATTACATGAGTCAGAACTAAAA
Source organism: Poeciliopsis prolifica (assembly GCF_027474105.1). NCBI lineage: Eukaryota > Metazoa > Chordata > Actinopteri > Cyprinodontiformes > Poeciliidae > Poeciliopsis > Poeciliopsis prolifica. Next base: position 4,820,664 of record NW_026562396.1, read on the forward strand.
ACTCCTGCAATTTTTGGGTCACAGATTTCCATCAATCATATAGATAGATTGGCTTATTCGGTCTACACCAGAGCTCCAACAGCAGTAAATCTTGCTCAAACAAATTTTATAATCCAAACAATGTGCCGTTAGTCTGCATCAAAACCAAGCACATTTGTAAAAAAACAAAAACAGAGAAAACCCAGCAAATTCATAAAAACAGTGTCACTTTCTATCTTTATTTGATTTTTTTAACATCTTTGTAGAGAGAAGATTGCGTTAAAATGCTGGTTAAAAATTCATCAGTGTTCTATTTTCTGATATCTATTTTTTCCTCAGTTACTAATATAAAAGGCCTTTAGCTAGGCTGGAGGCAGACTCTAAATAATAAATAAATAAACACCATCCAACAGGTCAGAAAAGGTTCATTCTCAGTGTTACTTTAAGGAAATCTCTTATCGCATCTAAAAGAACAAATCTGGCCATGAGACGTTGTTCATGCCTTGCCAAAGCTTGTCCATTCATGGACGATGTAAGCTAAGTATTTGTGTGTGTGTTTTGTCAGGGTCAAGCCTAGGAGCCTTAGGGGTCAATGTGAGCGTAAACGCATTGGACATGATGTCTAGTGCTCTTCAAATAACCCTCTCAAACACAGAAAGAAAAACACCAGACATAGAAATCAGGGCCCTGTAGCGACTACCAAGGCTTTAGCTTTACAACCATCTCTGTCCTTTGCTGTTGAGCAGAGCAGATATGACCGCGGGTTCAACCTCCGCCTGTTTACATTTGAACTGCCCTCATCTGGAAACCAGGTTCTAGGGCAAGGATGGATAAGACCCTGCCATAGTTTAACAATATTTATCTCTTACAGCCCAGCAAATTGGAGAAAATCAGAAAAAGAGATCTGCATGTTTTGATGTTAAAAGATGTTACACCATAAGTAATGTGCTTCAGGAACAGGTCCAGAGTTTCATTTTTGTTTGCTGTTGTGCTTGAAAGCTGCTAAAGAATTTCTAAAACACATTCAGCAGATTCAAGTTATGCAAACAGGTACAACACAGGCTACCTTCAATACTTCACACTGACCATTTAGCAAAACAGTATTTCAGAATATTGTGTTATTCTAATCAAGGTTTTGATGTTTTTTTTTTTATTTTCTTGCAAGATACTCAATAAGCTTCATACATGTATTCGTAATACAGCTGACTCAAGAGTTCCTCCATTTTGTTATTTACGTTCCTTATCTCAATGCTTTGTCTGCACTGATCCATTTAATGCAAAATCGCCAACAATGGGTGTTGGGAGTAGGAGCACGTTGCATACCAGAGACTGTAGATGTTTGCCATCTCCCACTGCACAAAATGGAATATTGATTTGGCTTTTCTGTGCTATCTACTTGAGGCACACAGTAATTTGGGGAAGCTGCCAGACCACAGAGTGACCCATTGATTTTTACAACGCAAAGGGGTCAACAAATCACAAACATTGATTTATTTATTTATTTTATTTATTTATTGGTGTGTGTGTTCCTTGTTTAATCAGCATGATTATAGACAGGTTGTTGCTGAATGACTGCTTTCCTACACCACTATCTAAAATATAAATAATTCATATTCGCTGGCAATAAAAATGGATATTATTCTGAATCTGAACAACAAATAGTGCCATTCAGGCTCTTTTAGCGCATGTATCCATATATGGCTCTCTACGTCATGGCAGGCGCAGCTGATGCTGCGAGCTAATGATCCGTGAGGATTTAACGCCAAATGGTAGCGAGCTTAGCCTGTGCAGCGACCAGATACAACACTATATCTCAACGCTATCCTGGCGTAGACTCACGTCAAACACACTTTCTCGGTAAAACCGCACCGCCCAGCTTCATGATTTAGTCCGAGTGTGTCCCGTAGTAAATACCTTTCCTCAATAACCTTATGGCTGCGCAAAAACAGGGATTCCCTTGCGGTGGTTCTAACGTTTTAAGATGCAGCTAAAGGTCACCTGAGTGCCTATCTCGTCTCGGGTTGCTCACTGCGATAACATGTCATTCGCAGCACATTTAGCTATCAATGACTGACCGGCCGTGGGAGTAAATCGGGAGGGGGATGTGATCAGGATGCTACTTGTAGCCTGGACTCTGGGAATATGTCGGTGCGGCACTGCTGCTAAGGTAACCCGGCTAGCTGGCGCTTTAGCTCGCGCGCCAGCCCCGTCTGCGATGGACGTCAGCGTCAGCTGGCGAACTGTCCCAGCTAGCTAGCCAGTGGTTAGCCCGAACCGTTGTCGTTTTGTGCAAACAGCAATAAAATTCAAAGCCTCACCGTGAAGGGAATGTCATTAACGCTGCCCACCGAGTAGCAACAATCTCCGGGGTTCACCGCTCCCGTCAGCACCTGGTGCAGATGCATTTTCCTTCTATTTTAGCAGCAGATATGTTCTTTAATTATTTACACCGAGTCCACCCTTTCGGTTTCTCCATCTAGCAACGACTGGGAATTCCATCAGTAATGTTAGCGTTGTCCTTGGTCTGACAGCGGCGCACTCTTCTCCACAGACAGACGGCTTCAGGGGGGATTACAGCCTCGCCCGCTCTCATGTGACTTCATCGGCTCCCGACATCTGCTGTAAAATCAAAACCGTGGACCCTCGCAGACAACACCATCCTCACGATTGATCGTGAGAGCCAAGGCAGCAGGATCTCTGCAACGAGCCTGACATGCGCGTTCCCGACGTTGTCAAGGCACGACTGAATGGCCATAGATCTGCGCGGTGTAGATTGGGAAATGTGAATTTCTGAGTAACGCAGGCAAATTACGTGTCTGAATCCCTCGATAATATTCTGTTATTGTGTCTATGAGAGAGCAATAACAATAACTTAAATAAATAAGTTTTAATATAGTGTTAAACTCGTCCTGTTAACCTTTACGTCTCTTCTATAATTGTTGCTCTACACAGTTTGTGGAGCTGAGGATATTGATCATATGAGGCAAAAAAGTAGCAGAAGAGTTTATATGGATCACAGACAAAATGGTAAACAAATGCACACGTAATAATAAAAACATACTCAAACTAAAGGAAATTGTCACTGGAATGCCACGGCAGGGAGGTTTTCTCATGTGTTCATGATCTAACATGGTCCTTGTAAAATAAAGCTTGATCTCAGATGGCTTCATCACTTAAGAAAGCCAGTTTTTCCTCTTTAGCATCCTCAGTTGTAGCTCTAGCTCATCATTTGTCATATTTCATAAAGGGAATTTGTGTGGCATTTGGATCAAGACACTATTTGGTGGTGAGGAAATGGCCATCAATTTTAGAATCCTGAAAATACTGCCTTGATAATACTCTGGTTCTATCTGTTTAGTAAGGTTTCTGCAAACAACATCATGCAGATACTAACAGATATTTCACAAAGCTCAGTCCGGTTTAAATCCACAATGTGGAATCACTGGCAGTCAAGCCTTTCTGTAAATCCGTGACTTGTATATGATGGTGTGATTCTTATCTTTTTACGTGATTGTTTCTTTTTTTAAATTTTCTGAAATTATCCTTCCGTGGACCCATTTGTGTCTTTAATAAAACTGATGAGGATGATATAATATAGGCTATATAAGTTGCTAACAGCAAATTAATGCAAATGAAGGCCCAAAGACATGTGTTATGCATAGACATCCTAATTCTTTATAAAAACTTGATAATTCTCTTTAAAGTATATGTTTTTTTTAAAATTGATCCTGTAATTTTCCAGTTTTCTGACACTGAATCTTTGTTTTTTTTTCTTTAAGCTATAGTGATCCACATTTCAAGAAAAAAAGGGTTGCAATATTTCCCTCCTCGTGTAATGAAGCCATAGAACATATTATGATTTTCACTTTGTCAAAAGAGTGAACCTTTGTCAAAATGTTCTACTTTAGGAGAGAAAAAAACAATCTGTAGAACATTTTCAGTTTTTTGCAATTGTCCTATGTTTTTAAAAGCCACTGACACAGAAAAAAGGACAGTGATATCTACTGTCATATTTTGTAGAGAGTATAAGGTGAGTGAGTCAGACCTAATTAAACTTCATGGTGACGGTCTCTCATCTCCTTATCTGCTCCCATCTGTCTCACTGATGTGATTAAGAGCAGCATACAGGGAGATTTTGCTGTATATCTACACTTACTTTTACATTTCCATTCTCAGATTCACAGTAGCAATCTGCTTTATTGCCTCCAGATAAATAGGGGGACGGATCTATACGATTGATACACAGCTGACAGTCACATTGGTAGCCTACTTATTCACACCAGACTGATATCATCAGGCAGGAGTTGCCTTCAGGCCACAGTGACACGTAGGACAACAAGAGCAGGAAGCTGAAGAGCAGAAGTTCAGAAAGAACGTGACATATGCATAAACTGCTTAAAAGGGTCATAAAGTGTTTTGGCATCTCAACATTTCCCATTTAATGCCACCAAAAGTCTCAGACAACTTGGGTTTAATTTTAATTTGAACTTTTTTAAGAAAAAGTAGAATCACAGATCAGTCATGTTGGCTTAGTTCTTCTTTTTTTTTCCATATTTTTAGCTGTCAATGAACTAAAATCACTTGGTTAAAATTGCTTCCAGGATGCTGCAGGCCCTTGAAAGCAATATTAATCAGCAAGGTGCGGGTAGGGGGGGGGAAATCCATGTTTGGCATTATGTAACCTACGGACCCATCCAGTAAATTGAAATACAGTGAATTCCTGCCAGATATCTGCCTCATTCATCTTTTAAGTCTTTGAACAATTCTAAAGGGCAGGCTGCTGTGAGCTAGAGTGACTAAGATTGTGACTGCTTCCCTTGAGGCTGAGGTTTTGAAATGTTTTCCTTTTAACTGAAAAGGTGATAGTCCTCATGCATCTATTTCTTGACAGTTTGTGGCTCAAACTATGTTAATCAAACAAGAGAAAAACAGATGGACAGCTCCACAAATTGCTTATTCATGCAAGGATTATGAGAAATCCATTGTAGATTGTAAAAAGCTATTAATTAATGCCTAATAAGTACTAATTATTTGGCCAAGATTGCTGAACTGAAAATATATGTCTAAATATAAATGAAGTAATATTGTGAAACTCAAATACTAAAGTGCTTAGTCAGAAGAAAACAGTGTGAGCGGCTTGGACAATATAGGAATTATTGTTTATTTCAATACTGCAGAAAGGACAGGGGAAGGTTGTTTGCAGGTTACCACGGCTTGCAGGCCTTCTCGTGTCACTTGGAGAGAAGGCCGTAATCTACAGAGAACAGAATTAAACGCGTTATAGATTTTCCCATTTCATGGATGGCTGCTTGCTGAAGGGAGTTCCAGTCTGGGCCCCGAGGTGCAAAAACATTCAGCTCCTTGTGGCAAAAATGTAATGGACCTTCTACATGCTCCCAAACAGATGTGTCAGTAATATTGGGGAAATGCAATGTTTGCAATCTGCAGATACAAAAAAAAAAAAAAAAAAAGAAGCACAGTGAAAATGATGTGTACAATGCAGGATACACATGTTTGCAAATTAGATTACACTCCTCACAAACAAACAGAAATTTCTAAGACATTATTTCTGAGCCATCAAAGATCGAATTAGCAAATTAGAACTTTTTTTTCTTTTGGTTCCTTTAAAATCTTGTAAAGAATGTTTTAGATTTAAAGTCCTCTTATCCCTTGCAAGTGGCATCCTGAGCAATAACGATATGAATGTGTGTATGACCCCGAAGTGTCTCTATGTGTCAACATATTCTGATATATGTCACATGTGGTGTCATTCTAACTTAAACATTTTAAAGGCTTAAAAAAAATGATAAAACAAGCAAGTCTTTAAAATAATAAAAATGTTTTATTGATACTTTGAGCTTGAAAGAGCTTCAGACAGGAGATATTCAGACATGTTCTTTAAAGTCTGATTCTGATTGGTTGATCAACCCCATCTACTTCAATCCTTCTCTACACAAATTCTACAACAGAGAAAGTACCTAAAGGAAATGTGATACAGTTGAAGGGGTCTCCTCATGCATAGACTCCCATTTTTTGTGGTTTTGTGTGTTTTCTTTTTTATCTTAGCAGTGTGTAAGCTGAGTTCACAAAATTCAGCCTGAAGGACCACAGTGCACACTTTGGTCTGGCCGATACTCCTTAACCTGTCCGGCTAAATTAGGTCTACTAAGAGTACCAAGCTCTAATCCGACATTAGCAGTAAAGGAACCCGAGGAGCAAAAGAAACCTCAGTATGACAAGATCTCAGTTGTACAGGAATTTTCCTCCTCTGGCTTTGGTTTCAAACTCTACATTAACTACAGATTAGAAAAATAAACACAATGTACCTCTGAAATTTAAAAAAATGTGTTTACAAAAGTGAAAAAATTTAGAATAATGGGCAATTAAAAGTTATGATGTCAACTCTTAACATATCAGATGCAAATCTGATTGTTTCTTTTGTTTCTGTATGAAGGTTTGCATAGGATGCTAAAAATAATCAAAGCAAAATGGCTGTAACTTATGACAATGCAAACATGTGCATTTCCTTTGCAATAAACATTACACTTCATTCATTGGGATGATAAAAGCACTAAATAAGTCATCTGACACTATTATTCAGCTCAATAAAACTTGGAAAATTGATTCATTCACAACTATGGACAATTTACAAGGCACCGTCATATTTTTTGGACTGCGGTAGAAAGCCAGAATAACCTCAGGACAAAGTTCTCCAGAAAATCTTTAAACGAAACCGTGAACAATCTTCTCAGGGAGAGAGAATGAAATCTCCTTTGTTAATGGCAGATATGCAATATTAAATAACACAACTGAAACGCTTTGGCTGTTTTTACCAACGCCCGCCTGGATCTCAAACTGAGCAGAATGAGTGAGAGACATACAAGCAAGCCATAAGCAGGACACTCTGATTTTCCTCCCTCTGCACAGATGTGCTGAACAGTCTCCCAGCCTCAGATCCGGAAGCGATTAGTCATTTGCAGCATCCTCATGCTCCTCTTGACTGTTTCACAGAGCCAAATGTGTTTAGCTGCACAAATGGAGCCTAAAGCAATCGCATGATGGCTGCTCAGATAAGAAGAATATGTATAAAAAGAAAATTAACATAAATATACTATGAAAATTCAAGTACTGTTTAAAACGTGGGTCTGCAAGCGTTATGGACTTAGAAAAATAAAAATCTTGGTGCCACATTGCGGTATTCACAGCTTTTTTTTTACTAACTTCTGCATTATGGTTCAGATAGTACAGTGGTTATTGTTGATTATTGTTTACATAAAAGAAAATACAAGTGAAACATTTTACCCTTTCTGGAAAATGGTGTGATTAAATCAGACTGTGACAGTACGGTTATTTTTGTAATACACAGTGCAAGCTGTGCTTTAGAAGTTGTTGTCTTTTATGGACATTTCTATGCATAGTTATCTCTTTGATTGGGTTTTAGAAAACAATGTGACACATAATACATCGAATTAAGTAAAAGTAAAGATTTGATAACAAAAAATAAATAGCTACATGCATGCATATTCATCTTATCAGGACATTAATTGTATTGAGACCTCTTATACAAAGTTTTTCAAGGTCTTTTTTAAGTTTTACTTTTGATCTTTTATACATTGCTTTGCAATGATGCCTGAACACTGAATGAAATATAGACGTGTCAACTGCTGCATTCAGACCTCCATTTGTCTGGGATGATCCGATAATGTCTTGAGGGCAGATTAAAAGACAGGCCCTTGCTTGTCTCACCGCCATGCTTTTTAAAGCATGGTGGTGAAAGGACCCACAGGTTGTGTACAAAGGACCCAATTTAATGCGCACACACACACACACACACACACTCATTTTTTATTTGTTCTTGTGGTAAAACTCTTATTTAGTTTGTTTCGACATGTATTTGAAGTCATTATGATGCTTTATCTTCAGTTTTGTTTGTATGCAGACTTCCTTCAACTAGATATTTTCCCTCTGACAGCTTTATTTGTTTTTGAGTTGAAACAATACCTCAAAGTAAAGATGAAAAACAGCTTGAATTGGTTTGTTTTGGTCTCATTTCTTGGCAATACATAAAACTGGCATTATAACAAGTGTGTGTACAGTTTTTAAATCCACCATTAGTCATCATTACTGTGGATTACAGTAACCAGCTATTAACTGGGATTGTTGCTGAAAGATTACTACCAGTTGATTGCAGATAGGGTTCAGCTCCATTGAGGGCTTGTTCAGTTATGAGCTCAATCTTTGAAGCATCTACAAGATCATTTTAAAAATAATTTGAACATTAATGTAGAAAGAACTTCATTAAAGATTTGTTCTGTTTAGTTTTATGCTCATCTTTTATTTTTCGTCTTGGAGTAAAGTAGCAGCAACGTGCATCTTGTGATTCAAATATATTTCATTTTGTAGGAACAGTAGTTCCGCTTTGAGTCTCCAGTGCAGTCGTGTCTCCTCGTCCCACAATCTAATTAATGCTGCTCTCCACGTCATTTGCTTGTGCTGAGGAAGCTTGATTTGCCAGAGATTTCTGTGCCTGCAGAGATAGAGAAGATTAATGGCAGCTATTTCAGAGGACGGTCTCTGTCTCTGACATCGTCCCTTCATTTCCCTCTCCCTCTTCACACTTGCTCTCCTCGCCTCTCTCCTCTCTGAAGAAGGTCAGCCTCTCTTACTGTGGTTAAACTAGTCCATCTGTCTCTGCTGCCTTCCTGTCTTGCCAGCCTTGGACCAGCTGATGGATCTCTCACAAGTGCAGTTGTTTCAGGGATGATTCACGGCCCTTTCTGGCACCATGTGTGTGTGTTTGTATGAATTAGTTCCTTCACTCTTTGGGGATTTAGATTTCTATTTAGGTCAGATAGTTTGGTCAGAAATGCAATTCTTGCAGTTCTCTCTGTGTGTGCATTATTGTATTCCCCACCACCCACTGTGCTTTAAAAGGATTACCTGTTTTATCCCAACATTTAAGATGGCATCTTTTAGTCTGTGTAGATCTAATTTTAGCAGGTTTCCATGTTACATTGTGCGCATGAGCATGGTTTCTGGATATCCGTGCAAACGTATGACATGTATGGACACACGGTGAGCTGTTAAACACAAAGCACAGTATTTAACAAATGGCCAGATGGTAGGCATAAACAGATTTGCAAGGTCACTCTAAAGTGTGAGGAGAAGATCAAGGGCTTGGCATGCACACATTTATGCAGACACACTTCTACTAATAATACCGGGCTCATTATCTCACATAAGACTCTCCAAGTTACTCAGACACTGATTGTTATTTGTTAACAAAGCGGCATTTCAGAGAAAACAGATGACGTGCAGCAAGAAAGCTCAACATTGGGATCCAATGGTACTTAAACAAATGTGAATGTTGCACAACCCTTAGTCTGCAATCCAGGGTAAAAGTCCCACAAGATTGTGTGGATTTTAAATGGGTGACACCCTAATGATTGCACTGCAGCAGCAGAAAGGATCAGTTGACAGTCAGTCAGTCAGTGATATTCAGTCTGTTCAGTAGGGTTAAAGGCTGGAGCAGTTCTCTGGTGAAAAGGCTGGACACCTGTCAGCTTGACTGACTCAGTCAGTGGATGAAGCCTCTGTGGCTGCTGCATGTTCCAATGTGTGTGTAGTCACACTAAAAACCAAAAATATAAATAAAAATAACCCACAAATGTTTTTTTTTTTTGTCCGCTATCTGTTAATATTATCCATCTTTTATGGTATTGCTTGTTATTCAACCTATATTTCTTTACAGTCATTGATTAAGAAGAAAAAATATGTAGTATATGCAAAGTTAATTTACTTATAAACTGTAAGTCATTATTTGACGTGGTTACGTACTAGTCGCTTATAAAATCCTATAAAATCCTCAAAAATGTTGTGTTTATTTTTTCACATTGGACCAGATTTGCTTGAATAGTTTTATCTTTAAAGTCAGCATTTGAAAATAGTCTTTTGTGTTTCTCAGGTTATCGTTGATGTGAAATGTTTGATTATGTAGAAAATCTGAGTGTGACAAAAAAAAAAAAAAGCAAAAACTAATGAAATCTGTAAGCATAATGTAGTATAATGTAGTCTATAACAGGGTCATTTAGTTCTGACTGGTTTTTAATTCTTCCACAAAAAGGTGTGCAATCATTTACTACATTTTTTCACTCATTTTAATGAATATTATAAAAGCTCTAAGGTGAGAGAGAACGATTGTGAGAAATTCAATATGCATAAATAGATTAGGGATAACATTATGACCTCTGACATGTAAGTATCTATGAAAAATTGATCAAAGAAACTGGAGAACCAGTAGAGTCTGATCACTTTAATGGTAAGAAAGAACTTTCTATTTATTTTTAATATGTATATAGATACAAGGCCTATTTCATATAGTAATGTCAAACTTCTTTGTTGCATGAAAATAACTTTGAATCGTAATTTGCCGTAGATTTTAAACACTTTGTGTTTAACTTTAAATAGCCCTTCCTCAAACAGTGTGTGACTTGTCACATTTTCAACTTTCCCATTTTCAACTGCCAAGGTTTCTCTTTGAGTCAGTAAAAGTGGGTCACATGCTGTCTTAAAGTGCATGCCCTGCACCTTAAGATATGGATGTGACAATTAACCTTTGTCCGGCCTCATGTTTTGCATGGTTTCTGCCCAGCGTTCCACCTTCATTTATCTGGTCAAAGTGAATGCTTTAAGCTTTTCACATAGTTTTGGAGGAATTTGTTGGGCTTGAGAGAAGTGTGTCATATAAACACATGCTACAGTTGGATATGAAATCCAGTAATCTGGTTGGATCCCCACAAATCTGATGCTCTGGGTTACTTACTGTCACCAAGTAAAAGGGAAAAAGCTCAAACCCTTCAAATAAGTCCAAAATGTAAACTTTTTTCCCATGTTGTTGTATTTTAGCATGCTTATATTATGTTGTCAAAAAGAGGGCAGGATGCAAATCCTGCAGGTCACAAATGACATCTTAGATTCTGTAGATTTTAGAGAATTTACAAATAAAAAGAGAAAAACGCATATACTCAAAAATACAAAATCAAAACAAAATCAAATCAACATTATTTATACCATTAGGTAGATCTGGTGATTGTGAATTGAGTCAGCCTTCTGGCCACACAATCATTTTTGATAGAAATATTTAATATGTTTGTGATGTGAGACTCTAATATTTTAAAATCTGAAACTAAAACTTATTTCTGAAATATATTGTTTTTCTTAAAGATCATTCATAACGGGACTTAGGCATTTGTAGCCAAGGCTGTGTGACATAAAAATACATCTGATGTATAAGCTGATGCATCTACTGCATTATGTTTAGGATCATCTGCTTTTCAATCAATTATTGAAAACAATGTTTTGAAGAACAAGGCTGTGGATGAACTTAAATCTATTACTGTTACACATTAATTTCATTTTGTGAAAAAATCTGACAAGTTTACAATTCACTGTATGAAAAATAAATATATCAAGCAAAACATTTAGAATAAAATTATTTCTGTTATTGACAGGTTTAGCAATAATCATGATTGTAGACTTGTGGGAAGTTTCAGAACCATCATGCGGTGTGGGTGTTAGCAAGGAAAGAACATTATGTTGAAATAATGAACATTTCAAAATTTCACAATCTTAGCCCTAAAATACTCTTTTAAATGATCAGTGACTCTAATCATGCAGCCAAATTAGCAAGAAAGAGGTTAAGTTTTGGAGGTTGATCTCTGTCCCATTAAAAACTTGCACTAAAATTTATGTAGAAGGAAGACGGCCCACAAACCAGACATGGATTCAATGAGCCAAAATTCCAGGGAACTATTATTAGAAGCAATAGGTTAGATGTGAGTTTTAAAAGTTAGAGCCAATGAACTGTAAAGTTTAACTCTGAAAAAAGTAAAAACAATTGAAATAAATACATTGGTTGTCATTATCCAGGCATTTAGGAATCATTGAAGTAACTTCAAATGGCATAAATTATGAAAATATTTTGTCAGACAATGATTAAAAAAGGGTCATGTGTCACTTTATACATAGACTGAAAAGTCTGCTTCCAGATCTGATCAGAATGTCCTACTGTAACGACTTAGCTTTTAGTGGATGTGGCATTTTGACTATTTGCTAAAATTTGTAACCAATAAAATATAAACAGTCACATTCTGTTGTTTGTAGGTTACAAAAGGAAACATAGGTAGGCTATCTTAAATAAAAGCCATGAATCAAGTTCAGCATGCATTAACGTGGATCCACCTGAAGATGGCACTGTTGCCAAAGCCTCCTCTCTCTTCAGGGTACACGAAGATGTTGCACAGTTAGAAAATCGGAAATGCAACAGCTTTTCCTGAACAAGTAAAACACAAAAAGAAGCAAATCATACCTGGCATTTCTCTCTCTCTCTCTCAAATTTTTTAAATTAAATGTTTTTTTTTGTTGTTTTTATTTTTAGAAATTGTAGTAATAACTTAGAAGTCGAAACAAGAATATTTGTGTAATTCTGCACGTTGGCAATGCAATAACTGCATATTTGCAGCTAAGTTCACACTTAATGTCTTCTTCCACAGTGGTTGTGCGTAGATTAATTTAGTGAACATGTGAGGGTTTGGGCGTCCACTGGTGAGTATTTTCCTGGCAAGCACACATGGAACATACATACATGTTCTCGGGTGTCTGGCATATGCAGATGGGTGAACCACAGGAAATTAGGAGCCTATGGGGCAGGAGGAAATTATTATCCCACATGGCTCCGCTGCTGCTGCTGCTGCTGCTGGACAGCTCAGACAAGCTGCTCTTATCCTTTTATTTCTGCTTCTGTTGATTCAACAGTCTATACAGAAATTACCAGCGGACATGTTCACTCAAGCATGTTTTCTGTAAGCACCTGTTAAATTATCTATGTTTGCTTTGATTTACAGATTCACCTCACATACACAAATCGCCGAAAAAGAAAATCAAAGAACTGTTGATATGGGAGGACATCGAGACATGACGGACCACTTTTGTAAAGCTTGCTTGTAAAGGTTTCTCCTGGGAAAAACTCAAAAAGGTATCAGGTGAGCAGCCAAGGAGAACGGGAAAAGAAAAGTGGTGGTGGGGAGAGAGACCACCAACAGAGATATGTCTTGAGGAAATAAGGACCAGCACACAAAAAAGGCTTCAAATTAAAAAATGTGAATGTATGACCTGTCTAGTTTTATGCAACCAATCATCTATAGTCCAGGAACTTTATATATATATAAAAATGGGTAAAACCCTATAAAATAAAATATCTCACCCATATAGTTACACATCGTAATGAATCTGCTAAAACATGAAGATGTTGTGTCTTTCTGTTGGCACTTACAATTCCATTGACATAAATCACTGTCACTTCGACAACAGATGTTGAACTAAAGTGTGTCTCCAAACAACACAACACTGTTAAGGCGCTGCTCTATAGTGAAGCCTCGGCATGTTACATCAGTCTGCTTCTCACCTGCAGCACATATTACAGTGCAGCTCTTCTCCTCAGACTAGTTTATTACATCTCGCCCTGGAACCTCAGGTGGTTTTCTGATATGATCTGAATGAGAACAGTCAATGGCATTTCAGCGGCCCAGCCCTGGCCCAGAGCAATGAGCTGCCTGTTGTTATCCACAAAAAAACTAAAGCATCACTCATTATCCTGCTGCTCCACATAAACAAATAACTTTTGGAGAAATGTATTTTATTCTGGTTTTTTCCATAAAGCATCATCTGGTCTCATTATTTTCAGAAAATAAATTTATTGTCATTTTATTGTAAAGCAGCTTATATCATGGTGATAATGCTGGTGATGTTGATGTTTATTATGATGATTTTAAATATCATTTAAAGCCTACTGAAGAGTTCTATGCGAGAGCATACATGTTCCACTTTCTTTTCAAACAGAATCAAACGGTGCTTCTGAGTTTTTAATCTTTAATCAGGCTTTAAGAAAAAAAAGAAAAAAAAAAACACTTTTCATAACAAATATTAGATGCTATGGGGAAAAGTCAGTAATAACAGATGGTGCTTTTCACCAGGGCCATGATTTAAAAGAGGTCTGTTGTAAATGATCCTGTCTGTGTGTGTCTTTGTGCTCCGGCTGATCATTAATCTGAACTATCAGGTCTGATAAGATGTTTCTAAAGAGGGAAAGCAGCTAAAAGATGACTTCCAGGGTGACACGCATGTACCCAGACAAAAGGAGTGTGTGTAAACCTACACTGTTTCAAAGGACCTTGGATTTGACGGTGGTGGTCATTTTGCTTGGCCCTTGTAAAAATTTACAAGAACCTCATAATTGACTTCTTATCTGCTTCAGAGACAATGAAAGCAGGAGACAAAAGAAAAAAAAAGCACAATGATAAGTGGTCTGTGATGAGAGGAAGGAGCGCAGCCGACCTCATACAAGCTTCGTTAAGCACCGCCATGAGGGAGAAGGAACACGTGGAGCTGGGGTTTAACTCCAAATATCACTTTCCAATTAAGGTTTTCATTTTCAAAAGCATAAATAAAAAAATAATAATAATAAAATCCAGCCTGTCCCTGTTGGAACGCCAAATCATAGTTCAGATGCGGTATAGGTCGTTTATGTTTTTTTTTTCTGCAACTTGATAATTCAATTCTTTTGTAGCAGAAAATAAAATTAATAAAACTGATAAGAGGTTCCTTATTTGAAAAAAAGCCTATGATGACATTAAGGACAAAGGTTAATAGTCAGACTCACCCTTAGATTAAGCAGCAGCACTGTGTCAGACACTCCTTATTATCACCTTCTTCATTCTGCTTGACACTTACTGATTGGTGGATTGGACGGATAAGTTAAAAACACCAATCTCAGTCTGATAATTTCCCCTGACAGCAGGAGTTTTAAAAAGAGGTCACGCAGCATGCACAGAGCTGCACAGCATGTGATTTAGCAGGCTCAGATATGCTACCATGAAGTTTTAAGGCTGGATTTGAAATTTTCATTCAGATCTTTGTGCAATGTCAGCACTGCGGTTTTATTAACTGATGGCTTCTGTGTGAAATGTGATTGTGGAGAAGAACTAATTGTTTTGTACTTATTTTAAATTAAATGATTTGCATGCATTTTATTTGCATGTTTCTGCATGAAAAAAAGCAGTTTGTTTGATAAATGGTAGCTTTGTTCCTTTTTACTTCAAGGTGAGTGTTTGTGTTGCCTTTAGGGGGCAGCAGAGACCAGACCAAAAAAAAAAAATCTACCTTAAACAGCTAAAAGTATTGTTTTCAGCTTAAGTAGAGATTTCTTTTGCCATAATTATTTTGTAGATTAACTCATATAAGCAGTTGCGCAAATCACCCGGAGAAGGGACAAATGGAAACTTATAGGCGCAGGCGTCTTGCGTGAGGATGGACAGAGTCCCCATTCAAGCTTTGCTTTCTCTGTCCTTCGTGTCTCTGATGACAGACTCACATTGTTATGACTTTATTTGTGTCTGGCAGCGATAAATAGTCTGAGAAAATGTTCCAGTTGATCCAAACTGCTCTACGCCCAGCCAAGTGTTACTCTCCTCCTCTCTGTATTCGCTTGTGTCAAAGTGACTGAGTGTTTGGTAATGTGTGACCGGATACTGATAGGCATGCCACCAGAAGCGACTGGCAGCTGTGTCCTTCTGTGATTACAATTTGCTGTTTTGTGATTTTATTTTCATAATCACCTTATAAACCAAGCCTTTGCCCTGTCAGTCCCTGTTCCCTCCTTCCTTGTTGTTTCATCCGTCTCGCCTTTGTTTCCCCTGTCACAACACCCATTTGCCTCTTGTCTCCTAACGTGGAGCATCGTTCCAACCCACCCACCCCTTGCTCCAACGGTGTGGTTGTGGATGCACCTGGTCTATAAGAATGAGCAATGAGTGAAGGGAGACTGTGGAGCATGTACTAGCTCAGGGCACGCGGTAGCCATTATGGGCTAAAGCACTGCCAGCGTGCTTGATGAGGGGGAACAACGGAGCCTCGCCCTGGGACACTCCATTAAACTCCCCCTCTTTGTCTTTCTGTCTTTGGCTAACAGGAGCACACAAAGAAGCACATGCACAGAGGTCTGATCTATCTCCGGTGTGTTCTTGTACATGGCCAAAAGCCATGTCCTTGCTCTTATCTTAAACCCTAACCTCATCACCTGGACAATTGTGTTAGCACCAGCTTATTCCCTTAGCACTGGAATTGGCTCTTTGTGTCTTATAATCACCTCTCAAACAAGAATCTTTTAAACTCTTTCTAATACACAATGGAAAGAAATAGCCTGTAGCTATTTAACAAGAATGCAGGTCATTCAAAATAGAGCCATCGGCGATGGATTTTTAGCATGTGTTTCTTTTTGTGCGGAAGACAGCCATTTGATGAAAAATTAGTTAAATATGGTTGAACAAAGACAAAATAAAAACGCTTTGACCTTTTGAAAACCCACCTTCTCTGGATATTGGAACTTGACTTTTTTGTTTTTAAAAAGCAAAGCAACAATTTGTTAACACTGTCTTCTCATTGCATTCACAATACCAGTTTTTGGAAGCGGTACATGCAGTGTTTCTAAAATTTATATTTATAATAAATGGGTTATTGCAGCATGTTTGAAGACATTTAAAACACACTTTGAGCATGACCTGGCAGGGTTGTTCTTTTTCAGGAATAATTGCCACAGTAATGGGTTAATAATGATCTCCTCGTCCTAGGTTCCCTTTGGAGTTAAAGTATAACAAAGTACTTTTTAATGAGGATGTGCTTGTGTTATTGCTTCATATTGGACTCATCTTTCATCATAAAAGTTATATTGAAAAAAAAAAAAGATACGTTTTTCCAGAAGATTTCTGTCTTTTGTTGAGTGAAAATATTGGATTCAACCATCGGGTGCCTACGGATTTAGACCGCGCCTGGTGGAATAACCCTCACAAAATGAGGAGGTATTTTTAACACAGTTATTTGGGAAAGAATGGAAGAAAAGAGGTACGGCTGAAACACTGTGTACATGAAATAGTTTTTGATCACTCATTTCATAAAGTGAAACTTACAGACTCACATTTCAAGCCATTATATCTTGTTATTTTGATAGTTATGGCTTAAAGATAAAGAAAAACAAAAATGTTCAATATTGGAAGTTCACAGTTTAACACCCTGATCAGCTGGTGAACTCAAAACACTCACATTGGTTTCCTGAGCCACTTAATCAGTGGTGACCGTGTCCAAACCTAAATATTTACCATCCTGCAATGTTTAGATGCATCCCTGCTTCTCCATACCTGAATCCAATGAGTCCCATAGGAAATTGAAATCAACATTTCCATAAAGCTTGTCAGCAGAAGGACATTTTCTGGTAGATAGCTGCATTGACACAGAGGACGAAAACCAGCAAATGACACCACACTTTCACAGATTTGATTTTTTGTATGCCCATTTTCCCCAGATATGTTATTCTTGCATTTACCTAAATGAAATTGGTTATGTGTTAACTGTTCCTGTATGTAGAAGAAAGCTGAGCATTATTTTGGCTGGATCAGGTCATAAATCTCATGGACTTTTGTAAAAGCCGACAGACCCGAACAAGGGCTAGAATTTACTTAACAGAAATGCCAACAAAAACTGTGAAACTTCATAAATTGCATGAGAGTTCAAAATGTAAACAGAGCAACCATCAGACACCAAGTAATGTTTGAGTGCTTGGGTATAAACTGGTTTGTTAGAGCCAGTGTGTAACTGGAGGGGGTGTTACAGACCGTCTTACTCCCTAAGTTTCCCAAAGTTTTGATGTCTCCATCCTCAAGTGAATAATTTATAAGCAAAATAAACCAAACATGGCAAAAATGGGAAGCTTTTAAAACTTTGTGCATACCTACACACTAAGACATAGAGATTGCAGTTTAACAGCCAAATGTTTGGTTTTTTGTGACAATTTGAAACCAACGTGTTTCAGACTCTTTGTTATCCACCCATAACCTCTGCAGACCAGCACTTCCAAAGATCTGAGCCGTCACTGAAACAGTTAAAACACGTTTTATGATTATGTGTTGCATTTAGCAGCAGAAGACTCGAAGTACCAAAGAACCACTGAATCCCAAATTAATTCAAACAGCCAGTTTGTATCCTGACTAGTTGTATCTAAAAAAAAAAAAGTGTACCCGTTAGAAGTTTTAATAATTTCTTCCAATCTCCTGCCCACACACTCCCACCAAAACATGTACGACAGTTAATTTACTATGATTTCAAGTTTTGTGTAGACCATCAATTTATACCGACTGTCAATGAGAAGCCGTTGTAAAAGGCTGACTGAAATTTCATAAGCAGATTAATGACAGTTCCTTCTTACTGGTTGTGGGAAGCTGGGAAGTTGTCAATCCAAAGATTTTTCCATCTTGGGAGAGAGCAGAGTTATTGGAGGTCTGAGGACTGTAGGAACACAATGTGAGGTTGGAATAACGTCTTAATTATTTTCCTTTGTTTACTATCAGGAGAGAGGAGGTGATTAATCCTGGAAGAATAATCCTGGTCTCTCCAGGTTTGCTTGTTGCCAAGTGGGAGTTGGGTTGGAGGCTGTAAAGAAGAGGTGATGATAGTTGTTGATAGGAAAGAAAAAACAGAAAAGAAACACATCCAAGTATGTGTAAGTTTGCCTTCAAATTTTCTGAAACACAAATAGAAGGTGTAAACCACTGGAAACCAGAAAAAAAGGTAAAATAAATGGTCCTGAAGTTCTACCACAACCACTGGAGACAATCAGGTGAAGATAAAACTAGTTCCTGTACAACTAGTTTAGAAACTAGTTCACTGCACTGGTCTTTTTTCCAGAAAGAGACACCAAAATGTTTATATGTAAATTTATAAATCAGTTTTCTTTACCTCAGAAATATGATATATAACACATTAAAAAGAAGAAAAAAAGTCACATTTTTGTGAATTCTTAATATCTTCTTTGTTCCACAAAAATAAAGGATTGAAAATATTTGGTGTCACATTCTCAAAGCTTTGATCAACCAAAGATCATAACAGCATTTGTTTAGTGTCAAACATTGTTCTCTGTTTTGGTATCTAAATAATTCAGTCTTTTCCTGTGAAAGGTAAACTTTCGCAGTGTTCTCATTTCTCTGATCAGTACTTTCACTCCAACAATAACAAGATCCTTTTTGCATTTGCTCTTGGGATAAATGTGGTTGGACAAGCAGATCAGGGCCATGTAGACAGCCGTTTCTCTGAAAGTCAAAAAGGATTGATAATTTAAGATCCTTTTGAGGCCTCAAAAGTTCAATAGGTGTGAATATTTTTGCACATCCACGTAGCTTATTAAGAATGTTTCAGTCAACCCGGGTCAGCTGGAACTGGACACACTTGTGCTTATTAAACAGCTAATCGGTTCGTCTTCAATTAATGTAGCAACAACACAGGATAACAAATTGCTCAGGTTGAAAAAGGTCAGGATATTATTCAGTTTCTCAGTTATGATTAATTTGCATTGCATAGTGTGCCAATTTTACAATGAGGTTTTAGTCTGGCTTACATAATAACTTTCACTCAGAAGACAAAAGCCATCAAAGTGGATTTTAATATTAAGTTATTTGCACAGCTCATCTTTAAGGAAGAATATGGAAATCTGGATTTTATTTGGAAGTAAATGATACAAAAATAAAAGTACAAACCTGACAAAGGTATATTTGTAGCTCACACACATTACATCAAGTCTTGGCAGCTTTAGTTGTAGTCATAAAAGTTTACTGTCTTATGCACATAAAACAGCTTCACAGGTAGGGATTTTATTGTTGCATGCAATGTACTTGGGTAACAAAAACAAAATTGTAAAGATGTACATGTCTATCTATAATGCTGTGACAGCACAGAAAAGGCTCCATCAAAGAGAAAGGAATATTATCTATTTCCAATCAACACAGGGAAGCATCTAAAATGCAAATGACTCTGAATCATCTTCAAATGCATCACAGTAAACTGAAAAAACAGATGTGACTCAATTTCACAGACAAATTTTCGTTTCCGTATGCTGGACAGCTCACAAGCCTCGCAAGGTGACATCCGGGATTTGATATTCATGCCATCCTGCCACCTTAACAGCGCTCAGAATGTAGGAATGACTCGCCATAAAAATATCAGCGATGTCGAGCACCACTGAATCAAGGCAGAGAAAAAAAAAATGGTATGAAAAATTGCCTAGTTATGGGGAAACAACGCTAAAGGAGCTCGTTAGTTTTTCAATGTAGGTTTTGTCTGTTTACAAGGACGCTGCTGCACTTATTGTGTGTAATAAGGAGATGTATGAGGGTGCTCAGAGAGCTGGGAAAGAGTTCATCATTTTGTTTCATAAGCCGCATCATTTTATAATGAACTGGGCAGCAAACTTGCCACCGTCCACCAAATAAAGCTGTCTCTCTAATAACAAAAATAAAATCACCAATGCGATTGCTCATTGCGGAGTGGTAACGTTTCACTACAGCACGTGAAAATCTTGTACCAGACAGGTCAGAAGTGTGATGATCCTCCCGTGAGACAAGGGGAAATATTATGTAAAATTATTACACCCTCCCTGAAGCGCCTGATGCAACATCTGACCACAGCTCAGCAACAGAGCCATGGAGAAGAGAAAAGTCTTCTGCTAATGGTCCCTACCCCTTCCTCCTGTGCTGACATTTCTTTCTTTTCATGCTTAAATAATTCTCTCTCATGAGTCCACCTGAGTGAAAATGGGAAGCGCTGGGAACACCGGGCCCCGACTCCGAATTTCCCCACGTATGAAATATTGACTCCAGGTTAAGAACAGGAGAACTGTGGCTCCTGACTGCTTTGACAGAGCAGAATTTAAAGCAACACACGCCGGGTGTGGAAGCAAAACTTAATGTTAAAAGGACAAGATTAAAACTGCATACGTCTGCAAGTGGCTCTTTACCTAATGAAGGGAACTGAATTTGGGCTTAGCACATCAAGCCCACTGCTTGAGGTGAGACAGATGAATTCAGTGCATAGTGTGCAGCATTTAAATTGGCTTAAAATCTGTAAATGAATCCCATTTTCCTTTGTAGCATTTATTTATACTGGTTTCTGCATTTTAATTGCTCTTGACTTTGATCTATATATATATACATATATATAGCTCACACCATGTAGCTACTTTATATTTATTTAATATGATTCCTATTGCTTTCAAGATGACCTGCAGTTTCTGAAAACACATGTGGGTGCGATTGCTGAAAGCAATGCAGGCGTAAGAGGAAAACTGACCTCTCAGGGTTACTTTCCCTAGACATAAAGGATAACAAAGGTGCATGCGTCTGTTTCAAAAACAGCGACAATCCATGAATAATTTGCCTCAAGTTTTCTTTATTTCCACATATATTTAAACTCTGGCAAAGTAATCGAATCAATTATGCAAATTTCAAATCTTTCCCTTCATATCCCGCCCACGCACCACATGTGGCCTATAGCATTCAGATTCAAAGATTTCTGCCGTTTGCTCATATTTTGGACACAAATATATTTCCATTTCACAGAGAGAAGAATTACGTTTCGTCCACCACAGATGATGTACGTACCAATACATTAATTTACAAAGTGAGAATGAAAGTATCATATACTACAAACTTGCAAAATGGCTATTAACTACACCTATTTTTGACTTAAACATATTAAAGAAATTACCAAGCAAGTTCCAACAGCCCCATTTCAAATGGCCCAAAGCTTAAATTATTTATTTTTTTCCCCAAAAATAGTTTTTGTCTTTCGTTACAGCTGAAGGTGTTACTGACAACCGTTGATCCAGAACGTAATCATCTAGATAATTAGAAACTGTTTGACTCTACTAAACGCACAGGCCTTAAAGGACAAAAAGCTTTCCAAAGCTGTATTTAAATTGTGCCTTTGCCATGAAGTCACTGTCACCATGACCCTGAAGACGACAACAGTCTTTTCTGTGGGTCACTTTGTTCTGAAGAGACTGGCACTTAAACTGTGTAGCTTTCGTTTAAAAAAGGAGCTGAACATAGCTTAGCTAGTCCGTGTGAAGAGTTTATATACAGAAACATAACCACTTTGGTTAGTTTATTTAAAATATTCCTATTAACCTCTTGACATCTCTTCCCCTTTTTGCTGTCTTAATCCAAGGATCAAATCTGATGCAATCAGAAGTTAGAGCAAAACTGTTTGAAAAGTTGGCCGTCCTCAAAAGATCTGATTAGTTACTTTTTTTTTCTCACTTTTAATATTGGAATTTAAATGATAGACCTACTTTGCAAGTTTCTGATTCTGAATCAGAATAAAAAATCAGAGCATAGCTGCGTCTAAACACCTTGAAACAGACGTTTTCTTTTCAATGCTAATACTCTAAGGCTCTTTAAAATGAATCTAAAATTAATTAATCAAGGCGGACTTGTTTAGTGTCCTGATCTTCTTTTGTTGGACAGTTTTTATCTTCCCCTTCATCCTTGATGGGATATATATCTTTTGCCATTGAGAGTTTTATTGTCATTTACTATATCGCAATATGTACCGGATATCAAGTGAAATTTTTCTGCCGATTTCTCTTCCAGTGGTCTTCTGACTGGAAATCGTTTTGTCTACACGCCTTGCTTTGAAAACACAGTTTATGAGCACATTAACATTTGCATTTGCATGCAAGCAAACATGTTTCTACTGAAAGCTCTAATATTAAAGCTGCCTCTCACTCTTTCTCTCTCTTAATTGGGTGTTAAATCAGAACCTTCATGTTACCCTAAAGGCAAACATTTCCATAAGACTGATAACAGGTTCCATATTAACAAAACTATTTATCAAAGTAAATGTGTTGAAAGTCAGGCTAATGAGGTTAGATTTTAGCTCAACCCGTTGTTATCATGAGGAAGATTAAAATGGCCAGACCTTAAAAAGACACAAAATGTCACTCAATAAAACATAAATGAATGCTATTCTATCTTTTACAGGTGTTTGACGTTGCATAGAAAAATTTGAGTGTCTTGGAGAGTTAATCAAAATGTAATATGGCAGCTTTCCTTGAGAAAGTGCCACTCAGAGAAGCCATCATGGTTAGATGATTATCAAGCGATGCCTTCAGGCTTTTATGCAGTGAGAGCACCAGACTCCTGGAATCAGATGTAAGTACTGTCATTAAGTTAATACTACAGTACATGACTTAGCTAACTGTTCCATTAACCTTTATGTATTTCATAGTTCAGTGAGAGACAATGATGGAAACAAGGCAAGGCCTCCAAAGCAGCAACGATGTGATACTGACTCTCAGTTTCTGCACCTGCTGCAGTAAACCAGGATTCAGCGAGAGGCCGTCATTATCTCAGGTAAGCAAAGGAAGATTGAAGAAAGAAATAACAGAACACAATTCATTATTTAAGCCTATAAAATACACATTTGTATCTAGAGAGCAATCAAGATAAATCAGAGACAGAACAACTTTTTCTTAAATAAAAATAATATCTAAATTAACTAAATAAAATTCTAACATGTTTGTGTTTTAATCACACTCTGTCTCCTGAAAGTCATATTGGGCATTAAATCTTGTAGGAAGCATGAAATATTTTGTACCTGCTAACTTTTTGTCAAGTGATTTAATTTAAATAATTCAGGATCACCAGACTCTGGAAAGAAAACCATGAGACAGGATGTACTTGTGCTCCGAGTCAGACCAAAAACTACATAAATACTAACCTGAAAAGTAAAACAAAAGTAAATTTCAGGATCGTTTGAGTTTATTTAGATGAAAGCTTTCCAGCTCACACTGACGTCTGCCTGAAAATTTGCCTGAAAGCTTCATGTTTACCTTTCCAAACAATTATATGCAAATTATGAATGCTTCGGGAATTGCCTGGTCATCATACTGTCCAAAATGCAGATGTCTGCTGTGTCCCAAATTGAATAGGTGTCGGTGTGAAACCATCTTAGCTGTGAAGTAGGGCTGAAGTGGCAGCGTCATGTTCAGCTTTGCTGGAGGAGAGTCTGGTGCACTTCAAACAATGTTAATGCGAGGAAAGAACAAAAGGTGAACACAAACACATATACATTTTACTGTATATGTGGAGAAACTGACTGGCACTTCAAACAAAGCCCTTTGAAATTCTTTATTTTCTACTCTTCAAGGATTAACACAGGTCAAGTCAAGGTAATGATCCATCCTGCAACGGCGAACCAAAATGTGTTATGTCCCACGTAGTATAACGTTTCGTGGTAAGGGATGTTTGGTTGTTGTAGTTGGAAAGTAGTGGCAAGTGCATGTTGGTTGACGGACATTCGGGAATGACAGTGCCATCTTAAGAAACTTTTTACGATCCGTTCAACTTGGCCATTTGGAAAAGTCTCATTAACCTCCAGAGACATTCGGAGAACATTGCCGATTTTTTTTTCGCATTAGGATTTATGCTGTTTATCTCCAAATGAAAAAAATCAATTTATTATAAGGAGGAATTAACTTTTAAGATTTGCCTGAAGATGGTTATCTGAAAATGATCACCTACTGAAGAATTAAATGGATCCGTAGCTCTTAATATGTCGCCCTGCTCAAAAAGTGGGAAAAGAGACACATTTCACATTTCATGGGGTGCATAACACAATGCTCACATTGGTCGTGTCTACACATGTGTGAAATTAAAGCTATCACGACCTTCCATCTGGCTGAGAATGCTATTTCTCTTGATAAAACATTTCGGTCTGCAAATGTATCAGCGAGGACACATTTTCCTGTTTGATGCCCTGCTAGTCACAGGGGTGCTATAATAGCAACAAGATGCATCTACAAAACGAGTGTGTGAATGCACATGTCCGTGAGCAAGATTATGTGTGTATGAGTATCCATATTCATTAGAGGTGTGGAGGAGAATCCAATAACGACTGTGTCAGTGGAGATTAAAGAGACTGACCTTTGGTGACTTAGTAGTAGGAGCAGCGGTGTTTGTGTGAGTGTGTGTGTGTGTGTTTGCCAGGTCATTGTGAGGTAGCTGACAGTGAAGCAGAGGAAGAAAGAAGGCGGAAAGGAGCAATAAGTGAAAAAGGGATGCGGGAATGTCACAACTCGAGATAAACGTTGCCTAGGATCCAGTATGATTTATTCCCTGTTACACTCCGCCATTTTTCTCTTTTTTGGGGGTGTTTGTTTCACCAGGTGCGATGCAAGCTGTTGTTTTGACGTGTGAGGAAAAACACTAGCAATCGACTGGACGTCCTCACATTTATTTTCTGGTTGAATATCAAGCTGGAGAGGAAGCACAACAAACTCAAAACGAGGCAAGCGTCAATGAGTGGAGGGGTGAACCTGCACAGCTTTGTAATCTTTAACTTTTTGTAAACTTTGTGGGGATTTTGTGTGACAGACAGAAATGAATAATTGTGAATTTAAAAGATGGCTTTTGATATATGAAAATAATAAATAAAATAAAAAAAGATCTGAGAAAACAAATTTCTGTCTGGCCTCCCAGAGTCATTAAAGCATTTCTGGAATTAGAGCTGCAAATCTTTGGAGGCATTTCTTTACACATTGAAAACTCAGACTCGGTCACTGGATTTCTGAGTATCTGTCACTTTTAAAGTTTTTCAGTTGGATTTAGTTCTGAACTTTGATTGAACCAATTTTACAAGTGAAAGTGCTTTGACTAAACTAATGTTTATCTTTGCATATTCAATTTTTATATGTGGTGGCTTAGATATATCTATAAAACACTGTGATTTTTGTTTAGCTTTTTTTTTAGTTTATTTTGAGGTTGACAACATTTTGAATACAAAGAGTTGTTTGTGGTTGGAAAGAGACTACTTGGCAAAAACATGTGAAAATTTGTTTCACCCTTATTGTGATTATTAATTTGTGAATATAGTTGAAAAATAAACCAAATGATGGGATCTTCGAGAAATGAAGGAAATGTGAACCCCCATAATTCCCTGCTGCTTTGCCTCACAACGAACTGCTTTTACATCAACAACTGGAATATATTCAAAAATATAGGTTAGATAAAAATATCCCCTTTATTAATATCTGTATTTTATTTTATCACTTGTCCTTAGAGATACAAACGTGTTTATCTATATATAAAGTGCACATAACCCTGCATTAGTGTGCTCCATAAAAACAGTCAGATCTGATGAGAGCAAGTCTCTTCCTGAAACGGTTAATGGAGTTTTCAGCTTGGATCGCATACAGAAAATGTCAGAGTGACATTTTTCTTCCATCAGAGGGAAGTACAGTTGAGGCCAGTGCCTTGTCCACAAATGGCACACAGGTAATCAAGCAGTCTGAACATGTGTCTGGGGCAGTTAAAAGAGCGGGACATGACTCATTATTTTTGGGGTCGAGGAAGAAAAGTTGACAGCTTTAAAAAATAGAGAGAGAAAAGGAAGGAAAGAAAGAAAAAGAGAAGGAACGAACGAAAGAAAGCGACAAATGGGAAATTAGTTTTACCACAGAGAGATGTCGGTCTGCTTTAAAACTTTGCTTTAGCCAGCAATAAATCCTACATATGAAGAGCACACACTAGCACCACATGAGTCTCCCAGGTGATTCAGTTTCTGCTTATGAAATTATTATGTTGTGACATTATTAGCCCGACCTCTGCCATGAATGCGCTTTGCTGCTTTGACTTAACATTAAATCTCTGCTGACTCATGCAGCAGATTTGGGGTCACTCTCTTCTGACTTGCCATGGACTAAAAGTGGCTGCGGAGAATCAATGGACAGGCACACGCAGGTTCTCCTGCACCTTTCCTGCTACGGCCATCCTTCTGACGCTGAGTGGACTCGAAGTCATGCCGTGTCCCCCGGCGTCCCTCTGGAGCCTGCCGCGTCCTCTGTCAGGTGGCCTGACATCCAGCACATCACTAAGCCATCGATCCACACACAACAGTAAAAGTGAGGGAGATCATGAAAGCTGCAAGGTGGAAAAGGAGGAAGGTCGGGGAGCTTCTGAGAGATGGAGAAGATACACTGCAGGGGTGATGGAGTGATACCAAGCTGTAGTAATAGATAGCATGGGGGAGTTGATAGAGAGCGATCAGAGAGATGCTGGGAGGACTGCTAGAAAGCTGACTGACTGACACACTGGTAAAGGCGTGAAAGCCTTCCACCTGCTGACAGCAACTCTCTTTTTGATCACACACTATGCTGGTTTGGTAAACTGTTTTTTTTCTCTCCGAAGAGTTTTTGCGGCATTAGTGGCTCGTATTTTGGACAGTTGGCAGATAGGAAAGAGGGCAAGGAGAGGGGGAAAGACATGCGGCAAAGATCGCCGGGACCGGGAGTCGAACCCGCGACGTCCGCGTCGAGGACTGAGGCCTCCAAACGTGGGGCGCGCTAACCCCCTGCACGCCCCGGTAAACTGGTTTAAGGTGTTTGCAAAGTACCGGGCTTCCCTCTTTGATCTGCACTATTAAATGACAGGCATCAAAAGCTGAATTGCTCAGGGTGTTTTATAGTATTTATTGAAAGAATAAGAATTTGAGAAATGTGTCGATATTAATGCACCATATTGCTATCACCTAGGAGCTAACAAAGAAAGCAAAAGGAACCAAGGAGAATTAACTATTAAGAAAAAAAAAGATTATTAAAAGCTAAAAGAGATCAAGTATCTGTTTAATCCCCATATATAAAACAAATATTATTTTGATGGGCTAATTTAGAGTTTTACAAACTATTTGTAATTTTGAGAGAAAAGGTAGAAGGTTGAAAAAATAAATTCTTTCATTAGGCATTCTTGCTTTGGCTTCTGCAGAGACGTTGGAGACCACTGGACTACACTACTACAGTGTGTGAATGTTTGAATTCACATGCTGAGTGAATGGGTGAATGGTAAAGAACTATGTTTAGGACGGGTCACAGGATCGTCTATATGACTTCTCTAGAAACGTTTCTATTACCAATGTTTTGAAGAACAGTCTTACAACAGGAACTGCAGATCCACCCAAATCACACTAAGCTGGACTATCAACCAATAAAAAGTGCACTGTGGATGTTTGTTAATTGCAATGAGTGCAAAGAGTGAAGCAGTGTCTTTTCACTTTGACGTCCGTTTTGTTTTTCTTTTTTAGCTTAAACATTGTCTGCTTGAGGTTGCTTTGCACATTTTAAACTTATCAAAATTTCACAAGAGAAAATCAATGTTGGATAGAATTTTGGTGGAGTGAAAATTGTAGTGCGGTCAGTAACAAATTATTTTTTAATCATTCGATATGGCAACACTTTAGAATGTCAAAAAAAAAGGACATAATTTTTTTCTGCATTATTTTGACCAAATGTCCTAATTTGCAGTGATTCATTGATGTAATTTATTGAGATTTGTGTTTGACTGGCACACCGGAGATACCGTTTACATGGTTCACTCTGTCGTCAACTTTTGAAAAATCCTTCCATTCAGCAAGCTATTTTCACAAAGAAGCAACCAGATGGTTTTGCGCAACAAACCATCTGGTGTGTCAAGTTAGTGAATCCTGCCTCCGAGACGCCATTGGCTTTGACTAAATGTTGATATCTGATGACCTTGACATGAAGAGAAATTAAATAATTATCATATGCTCTCAGTTTCAGCTTTTGTATGTGTGTGCATAAATTTGCCTGCAAGTTGAATTGAAGCTGTACAGACTGCATGTAAATCCTTTTCTATTCAGCTCAGTTCAAAGTGCGTCACTCTTGTTGGTAGAATATTTTTGCATCAAGCTTTTCTTAGTCATAATTTAAGCCTTTAACTTTCAGTACATTTTTGTTATTGTTTTGATGTCATTTCCACTTTGTCTTGTTATTGTGTGTTATTCCTTTAGGGGAGCTTTTGATTTTGTCTGACAACTGCAGGTAATTGATCTATTGGCTTATTGTTTTCATTGTGATGAGTCAGTGCAGTTTTTCTACAATAAATGTAGTCGTCCCGTTTCAATGTAATTTTAGAAAACATTTTTACTACACTCTTATGTCTCATTATATGTGGATTTTCAAAACTTTTTTTTCAGTCAAAAGATTGTTCCCCCAAATAGATCTTTCTTTGATTTGGAGATAAAAATCTGTTCTTGGGATCCATTTTTGGTTTAGTTCCAGACAGATTGCCGCTAATGACTGCCGCTGGTTCCAGTCGGACTCATCCAGGATGATTAGGACTGTGACCTTTATCCCAGCCACATAATTCAAAGCTTCAGAGATTTTTATGTCTCTATATATTCAGACAAAGAGTGACAGAGAGGGGAATATCTGGACTTATGAAACAGGAAAGGAGGGTGGGCAAATCAGAAACAAGGTGAAGAGGGGAGTGTGAGGAGAGAACTAAAGAAGAAGAAGGGAGTGTACCCACAGATGAACGGGAAAAGATCACACTGAGCTACTCACCCCGAAGGCACTGACATTAGAGACAGACATCATGGAGAGGGAAGGCAATGAAAGATGAGGACGGAGGGGGGGTGAAAGTAAAATAAAGAGGAGTGAAATGTAGCCTATGACGTTCTTTAAAAACTCCTGACATTTACCTGGATTTCAGATTTTTAAGTGCAGACAGTTGAGTGCGAGAAAGGCCACCAGTCTTTGCTCTGTGCAGCAGGAATGTCTCCTTTCTACTGGGTTCACTGCATTTCCATTCACAATAGAAAACAGCCTTCACAATCACAAAGATCAATCATTGAGCAGAATGAAAAAAACCCAAAAAACTAAAAGAAAGAAAACCTCAGACCTTGTTCGTCAGACCCAGGGGAATCAATGCCTCATCCTAACAATAGCTGCCAATGTAAATTGTGTGGCTTACATCAGGTGGAGATCAAAAAGGTTTTTTTCCCATGCAGGCTCCTAACAATGTTAAGATACTGATGAAAATCGTGCTTAATTAAGTTTTGAATCACTCTGGTTTTGGTAATATGACTTGACGCCACCTGAGAAAAATTAATCACATTGAAGGCGCTCTATCAAAGGACGTTTGAAACCCTGAAAGTGGACAATCTGCCGGGCTGAGGAAATCAACTTAAGAACAGACTGGGGAAACAATTACTCTGGAAAGGGGCAGACCGACCCTGAACCAGCCAGAAAGCTCAGCATCACTGATGTTTTAAGGTAATGTGTTTTTAAGGTTGTAAGTTAATCAGTCTGTCACACAAAGCAAATAGGATATGATAAACAACGAGTTTGTAGCAAATTAGTTTTATTTTATTTTCAATTTGCTTCAACTGGTACTGAAAATGCCTGATACAATTTTAGGTACTTTGACCTTATGCCAGTCAACAAAATTTAGATATGATGCAGCAAGAACATGTGAAGAGGGTCTAAGAGCATCTACTAGAAGTCTGTTTAATCGCTCAATGATGATACGGTATGCATTGAGCGGAGTTAGAGAAGTTCGCTGAAGATTATCCACACATGTAAGATCTATTCCGAAGCTCCACAAACATCGGATCCTTTGGATCGCTGCAACAACCTTAGTAGGTTGTCTATATCAGGAAGAGGGTAAACACTTTCTCTGTGATGTGTTGGAAGCAGGTAAAGCTTAAAAATTGACTAGTAAGGGCTTAATTGCTTTGGCTATCTGAGAGAGTCAGATGATCTCCAAAAATATTAAAATACTGCTTTTTTAGGGTTTTCTCGCAGTAGTCAGAATCTGTCAAAAGTAATCGAAGGAATGAAGTACGACAACTGAGTACAGGGTCATGGCAGGTCATTAATTCAATTAGTTAATGCTGGTTCTGATAGAAAGGTGTCAGTATACAGAGTGGAGCACAAACCCTAACCCTAACCCTAAATAAGTGTTAAGCTCCAGATTTGCCTAATTTGTAAAGGTTTCATAAAGTAAGGCTATTTAATCTAGGCAGTAAATAATCTTACATCAAAAAGTATAGTTAGAAATAGTTACAGTCTGGCGACTTTGTCACACATGGCCTGATCTGGAATCTTTTCTCCTTTCCAGTCAACTTTTCACAAGAACAATTCAATAAAATAATCATAAAATCTGCGCCAAAGTTCTAAGGACCAGCTGTTCCTCGCATTACTCCAACAGTGAAATGCAAAATTGAATGCAGTTCATGCCCTTTGTGCCAGTGAGACTTCCATGAAGAGACATATGGTTAGACTAATTGTGCATTACCCACAAGGGAAATATGATATTTCCCTTCATACATTTGCATGTTGTCAGACAAAAACAGGAGAAAAAAAGGGATGAATATGCATCATAGAGATGCATACCAGATGTAGTAAAATGTGGTATTATTAAGATGCTTTGAGTCTAACTTTCAGCAGAAATGCGAAACCTGAAGCAGTAAGGCAAATACTCGTGACAAAGAAGGATGATTTTAAGAGTTCCAACACCTCCAATGGGTTGAGATATTATCAAAATGCAATACTATTACTAGTGAAGACCCACACCTAAATAAAATAATTCATAGAACATGTAAATGTTATATCAATTTGAGAAGTGAAAGCTGCAAAGCTGTACATAGAAAGATTCACAGCTAAAGTCAGATAGAGTTGAGGGGATAAAAAAGCCTCATTTTCAGTATCTTTACTCAGGAAGTCAAGAAAATATTCATTTGCCCATCTCAACACACTTGAAAACTATTTTTATCTACTGTAATCACCATTGTTTCACAATTTCTTCTTTAGACACGCTAAACCAATAAATGGACTGTCTATAATGTTTAGATATAATTATGATCATTAATGCTGAGTAAGACTTTCTCATGCATTCATAATTGTGTCCCATATTGTCAGACTGATATTAAAAATCCCATAAACAGCTTCATTACTTCGGTGCTGATCATATGTTATTTCAAATGACAAACTTGGGATTTATAGAAGACAACAGATTTCCTTTCAGAGGAAATGAGGGCGCACAAGCTGTACTTGTGGGAGTCAGACGCAGCAAACATGTGGCACTTTCTTCGCGTTCAATTAATGAAAAACCAAGTCACTCCTGCTGCGTTCTAAATGCACATTTTGTCAATAACCTGAACATGCTGAGCAATGAGGATTCATTCCTGCGATGATGCCTCGACTCCACCTCCATGCTGCTTGAATGTATAAATGTAAGATCTGTGCAACCAACTGCTCTCACTGATGAAAACAAACAAGGCGCCACACAGAGGCACTTAGGGATGTGGACCTATGAAGTGTTGGAGTTTCCACAGCTCAGACTCAAACATCAAACATTAATGAACTTGATCCCAAGAAACGATGCCAAGCATCCTCATTAGATGTTGTGGAGTAATAGCAGAGAAAGTAAAACCTAGTTCTGTTCTGGTTTAGCGTGTCATTATGTTACCATTTGTGATATCAAGGACACAATACTTTTGAGACTTATATTTGCCGCAAATATAAGTCTTATATCTGTTTCAATCAATATAATATCTGTTTCAATCAACAATTTGTATTGTTGATTGAAACAGAGCTGCAATGAAATAAGTTATGAAATTTACAGGCTAAAATTTTGAAAAATTCCTCATGCTCCTAATTTTTTTCCAAGTACAACATAAATAAAGGCGAATTATGATGATACTTTCAAGCTGTTGATGTTTGTTTACTCTTTGGCTCTTACAAAGTCAGTATCGGTAGGAAGAAGCACAATGTTCTTTTATATTAAGTCTTGTTCCTGTTCAACAGCAACATAGTCCATATTTACTCATTTGGCCAGTTCTGTGATTGAATTTGATGCTTCTGATCCAAGCGAGGCCAGAGCTGATCCAGGCATTTGTGTGGATTTTGATGACTTCATTGAAAGTCAATCTCCATCAGGTTAAATTTTCAAAAGATAATCACATAGGATTTAAGTAACTCAAAGCAAATCATACATCAGATCTCTGATATTTTTTCCATTATTTTTTATTTTACTTATCCATGTTTAATTTAAGTTATAATGAACAACCTTCTGTTTTCATCATCAAATTTGATTACAAGTCATTTTTGCATTCACAGCCAAATTTGTACCTGATGATCAACTCATCATTGGCCCTCAGTGACACATGCTGTTTGCTGTCTTTCTTCACTAACTTTAAAAATAAAGTTAGTGAAGAAGTGTACAGAAGTTCCTCTGCATAATAAAACATGTTTCAACTCTTATTTCCCCTATTATTCATCCCAAGCATTAGAAGGGATTCAAAAGGACATTAAATGGGACACATGGGACTACATAATTTCATAATCATAGGGAAATGCAACATCAGTGTTAAAGATCTGCTTTGATATGACTCAATTTTTTCTGTCCCTTGAGCATCTGAAGCCTGTTTTTCACACAAACAGCAAAACCACAGAGGAGATGAGTTTGCTAATTAGAAGGCATTTTTGAAACAGCGGTGTCTTTTGAGAATTGAATACATCGCATTTCAAAATATCTTAAACTCATACTGGTTTTGCTTAAAGGAACATCTGTTGAAAATGTAGCCCCTTGTCGCCCTCCCCAATCTACAATATATTAGCATAATTTATTCACAAGTAATGTGCATAATACTGGAGTATGTAAGTAAATTACAAGAACTTTACATTAATCCTTGGCTGAATTATACATCCTACTTTTTCTGTTGCATATTAATTGTAACTTACACCTTCATGGTCATTTGAACAAAAAATAAATTCTGTCTTTTTTTTTTTAGTACTTCAGAACAGATCTGAGCATCTTGGTGAGTTTGTGTAAATACAGTACAACCTGAGCAGCAGGTTGGCTGTTATTTGATGAAGTAAGCTGCAGAGGACAATCCAGAGGATAGAGGAGTCAAATGTCTGTGTTGACCTGTGTTTGTGTGGGATCTGTCTGTGGTCTATAAGCTCTGGCACGCTGCCATGTATAGCAGCCCACACAATGAAATCCTAGGAACGTTTCATGCCCCCCTGTGGATATCACCGTTTCAGTAATGTGTGGATTATACAACTCAAATCAATTCCTATTGACCAGCCAGGAGCAACAAAGTGAAGTCAGAACCAAAAGAAGAGATACACCTAAAGTTAAAAAATAAAAGGTGCGGCATCAAAAATGAAAAATAACTACCAAATAAATCTACTCATTGCCTCATTCGCAGCTTCAAAATTACCTTTGTCAAGAGCTACTATCTCAGTAACTATTACTTCAACTATTAATCGATCACTTAGTCGAGTTTTATGTCTCATCCTTCTTTTTGGGATACCCTACTTCATCCTTCTTGAAAGACATAAGCACTGCTCTCGTTTACGGACTCTTGTTTCCACATCACAAATAATTAAATATAATTTGATTTAAAGACTGCCACAAGCTGTCACAGATCACAGGTAGTTTAACTATTAAAAGGGAACTGAGAAATACATGTGAATTACTTTTACATTCTTTATCAATCAGAATTTGAACAAATAGTTCTTAGGCACAATCGTATGATTTTGAATTCTGCTGTTAAAATATGACATCAAGGCAAAATGTATTAACTTGCATAATGCAATATCCTGTGGCGCTGAGCAATAGAACTGACCACACATGATAGTTTGTATCTAAAACACATTCTAACATTCAATTGTGCTTGAATTTGTGTTGTGTTTGCCTACAACGGCGATAAGAAAGTGTAATTACTCCAAATGACTGCGTTTCCATGTATTTGTCTTGCTTGTAGTGGTTTATTAACCTCTGACACATGATTGGTTAAAGCTGGCAGTGTGCTGGTAAATTATAACCAATTCCCCCCAATCAGAGGCTGTTAGTCTCCTCTGCAGCAACAAGCTGAGTGTCATGGTGAGATTTCACCTCTTTCCACTCTGATTCCAAACGGTCCCCATTACTGATAATTTGGACTATTAGTTAGGAGCTGCCATCTGGGTTCTATAATTATCCTCTTATGTTTACCACCTTCTTACTGTTTCATGGTTTCTCATAGATCACTTTTATCTCATTCTGTGATTTTTGGAATGAAAGATGTGAATCTGGGGACATAAAAGACTGGAAGCGCTTGTGATCGGAGGCAGTGGGTTGTGAAGAAATGTTGAAGTTTTTATGAAAGGAAGGAATTTATTTTACTTTACATTTTCCCCAATCTGACTGCCATGTCTGTATTTCAGAAAACATGCAATGAGGCTCCACTTCAAACCTTTTGGCTATGGAGACTATTCTACATATAACCAAAGCTAGTTCATTCAGTCATCTTGTTGAGGCAGATGGATGTCCACAAAATCAAATGCACATTAAAAAAAGCACCACTTCTGCAAATTACCACGCAGCCTTTTAATTGAATTATCATTAAAAACCAAATCACAAGCAGTACAATCCTACCATCTCCAATCATGAGCTGTGTAAAAAACTAAAACATACTGATCTCAACCATGCAAATTCAATGTGTGTCCACGCCAATTTGAAAGGTGAATATTTTCCAGAGAACAATAGAAACCTTGAAACCAAGTTTTCCATCTCAGTCTCAACAAACCTTAACCAAAAATTTGGTCGTTGGTGGGGAGAACTTCTTAACTTTAAGTTAAGAAGGTGTTTCAGTTTTTTAGTCCAGATGTTTTTTACAAAGTACATCTAAAAGTTGCAGCAAGACACTGAGGACTGGAGTTTGACATCCTTCGTCTAAAATCCTTCATAATCCACAATAAATGGCCACAACACTGGTTTCTTAAGTCAAGTAGAAAAGGGAACATTTGATTATTTGAACAAATCAACCCGCAGTCTCATGTTAATAAATCCCTGTATTTAAATCTGTATCTCATAAATACTACTAATAATAAAAAAAATAAAAAATTCAAACCTATATAAATAGTAACTGGCCATTAAAATATGTTGCAAATCCAAACGTAATATTTAATTCTTAAAGCACTTTATCGTAGCTGGTTTCTACAAATACATATCTGTAGAAGCAATTCTTTGAACCACAAGGAAGAACAGCATCAGTCTCTATGTACTTTAAAAGTGAGTCTGTTCCTCTAACATTATATAAATCAGCTTTATGTGACTTTTGGCTATGTCATTGTTAGATAATAAATGATAAACAAAATGTTTCTACTATCTTGTTCCTCTTTCCTAGTACATAAAGAGGAGTATGGACACTAAGTTGGTCACTCAGACTTTTTTGACTTAGCTTTCTCTCTAACTTTGCTCAAGTTGTTCGCTCAGCAGGTGTCCTTCTGTTCTTTTGGGATGCCCTTTTTTAGAGAGCAGAAGCTAAAAACCGCAGTCTGAGCTGTCTAGCAGTAAAAGACAAAAGGTTATTGTCTGATTTATTTATTTTTTTTCACTTTTAGAAAAAAAAAATTTGGTCCACCAATCAATGAAGATTGTGCTTTACTTGTATCACAGAGAGTTGAAAACCCTGACGCAACAAGCTCCCTGAAAAGTTTTCATTACATTTCATTGTCTGGTTTTTAGTTAAAAGGCAAAACAGGTAAATCTCTGCCTTATGTGTAGATAGAGCAGGGATTTAAATAATAGATGTGTATATATATATACAAATGTACAAAGACACAAACAGAAAACAGTGATTCTTTGGGTACACAGTCTGAGCTCAATAGCTGTTATTTTCAATCATAAGCACGATACTGACAGCTTGCCACTTCTGTTTCACTCCCAGTTTGACGGTTCTGTCAGAATCAATGTGCGAGGTTTTAATTTCAGCTTTATGTTGCTGGCACCTGTCTCTCATATGCACACACATACACACAAAGGCAATGTAAAGCACAGATAAATTTTCCTGGTTGAATTATTGCAAGTGTCAATCATATTCACAATTATTTTGTGGATTTTTCTTCTCGTCACTGAAGAGGATCAGTTTTGTGGGGGTGGATGAAGTAATAATCTTCCTATATCTTTTTTTCTTTTTTTGTCGTCAGAAAAAAATATATATATTTACTTCCATGCATCTATTATATTCTTACTCCCAACATTTAACACTGTCGCAGCAAAGCTGAACGAGGTTGAAGTTTTTTCTTATGGTGTAGCACACTTAGTAAAAAATATCTTTAGACCCATACACCCCGTCTTAGTATGATATGTACAGTGCACTTCTCTTTTCCCACATTTCTTAATGTTGCAGCCTCATTCCAAATTGCATTGAATTAATCTCTTTACTCAAAAGTCTATACTCTCATATAAATTTTGAGGAAAGTGATGAAAAAATACAAATTGGAATAATGCACTCTATAGCAACTTAAATCGGACATTACAATAATTGTCAGGAGTAAAATATTTTCAAATTTGAGATTATAAAAAGAACTTGGACGCTTCATCTTCACATGAATAAAAGTAGGGTTTATTGGTAATTCCCTATTCTTCCAAGCACTAGCAAAATGTGTTTGTAAAAATGTGAACTGGCAAGTCAGTCCACTCTCTGTACTTTATCACTGTCTGTATTATTGTTAGGTAATACACACATTTTCTCTCAGTGATGTAAATGATGGCTTGCGTCCTGAACTGCCAGCCTGGGCCTGCTAGTAATTGGCTGCTGGCGCCAAGCATTGCTGGTAGAAGTGGATTTTTTCTAATGAATCTCTGCCTTAGCATTTCCTGCCACCAGCCTTTCAATTGAGCAACACCAGTTTATCTGAAAAAGATCAGGAGCTGGCCGGAGCAGCGATATTATCTCCAGAGAGTTTTTCAATAGATTGAATTTTTGCTGTGCTGTATTTTTATTTTATTTTTCAGCGGAGTAATTTGAACTTGCCGTTCCAGGAAGCTTGAGTGACACTAACACACTTGTGTTTGCTCTTTCTTTCCTCAACTCCATTTCACAGCAAAAGAGAAGAGGTGAAGAGAGTGAAGAGCAGTAAAAAGACAGGACTGAGGATGGGTCGGCGATCTCTGCTGCAGAAGCACAAGGCAAGGAGGTATTGGAAAAAGACGAATGCCATGTTTAAGTGTCTTTGGTATCACTGCAGGGCAAACAAGACTCCAATACGTCCCTCAGTTGCCTTTTTTGTCATACAGTGAAACCATATTACAGACAGAAAAAAATCACTTGCTTGATTTTTTTTTTCTTTTTTTTTTGTACCTTTTTCTAAACAATTTCATCTTACAGTCAAAATTATGTATTGGCTATGTGTACTAAGAAATTACACAGCAAAGATTTGAAAATTGTAGAAGCATGCTATAATTACCCCAGTGATAGCCTGAGGCAGTGTGGGGGTATGGTGCTTAGTAAAGGGTATTATTCTGCGGCTGTTTTATCAGAAATGGGGGTTGGGAGCTTATATTAGCCCAGATAACTTGCAAACACAGCCATATCACTGGCTTCCAGCTAAAGGAGGTGTGATTCAATCATTGCCACTGGCTTGATTAACCTGCCTTGAAGACATAGCTGCTTGTGTGTAACTGTGTCAGACATTTTGATGCTGTTTGTGCACATTCAGTGAATGTTCTGTTCGTATTTTAGGCAACATTTTTACTTCTCCCATCAAATTGGACCCAAGCAGGAATTTTTAAATGTGTCAAAAAAGTTGACAGATGAGTCCCACATGTCAAATGTGCAACACCTCAAAAGAGTCAAGGCCAACGTGAGTCAACTATGCGGCGAATGAAAGGAAAACTGGCAGATTTGCCAACTTTCTGATTCATTCACAACATAATAAGAGTATTGAGTTCTTCATTTGGATTCACTTACTCATATTTAGACCACATATAGTGTCTGAGGATAGATATTTGAGAGATGTTTACAGAATATATAGCAAGATGGGAAACATTGCAGTAGCAGTTTGCAGTGACCAGGCTCAGTTACAGAAAGCCGTTAATATCGAGGCAAGATTCAAAATTCTGATTCTGTGTTTTTTCATGCTCATCTGCATAATAATAACAGTAAATGTAAACAAGGTTATATGCGTCCTTTGGGGCTCACAATGATGGATTTTCTCATTTTCCATAGTGCAGTGAGCCGGTTTTGACTCGGATGGTTTGATCATTTAAAGTGACACTGATGACGGCATTACCCAGCTGCTATGAAGCCTGATAGGCATACTTCATGAAGAGGGTCTGCAAACGTAGAACAACCATGCATCAGGCTCTAAAACTCAACTTTACCCTTTTGGTCGTTTCTGTCCTTAATTTTACTTTGCTCACTTTAAAAGGTCAGGATTCAATAGGATGAGCCCTGTGTCGCCAAAAGA
This sequence comes from Poeciliopsis prolifica, assembly GCF_027474105.1. Taxonomy (NCBI): domain Eukaryota; kingdom Metazoa; phylum Chordata; class Actinopteri; order Cyprinodontiformes; family Poeciliidae; genus Poeciliopsis; species Poeciliopsis prolifica. The sequence continues at coordinate 4,859,620 of NW_026562396.1, forward strand.
AACACTTCACATTATGTCCAGGCTTTTCTATTTAAAACCTCAGATAAAGCACATGCGTAATTTGGAAATGGCAGAAAAACATTTTGGAGTTTTGCCCCGAGATTCTTCAAATAGCTGCCACTTGTTGAAACAAAGATTTATATATTTGCAACAGAGGTTCTACGTGAAGCCTCTCCTCTGCATAGCATATCTCTGCTCCCTGAGTGGGAAAATGTAAACCAATGGTCCCTCTGATAGTTATTTAATCAGCAGTACAGGAAGTGAATTTCTCATCGTAAATTAAAGGCAGTTGAGGTTGACAGAGATTCCTGCGACCTGCTAAAGATTATTCAAACTACAGACATTAAAAATAGAGCTGCTGCTGTCATCGTAATTAAATAAGGATGAAAAAAGATCACAAGATTCATACAGTTCTCAGATTAATATATTTTAATAAGATTTCAGAAGAACGCAGGTGATGCGTTGTACTTTCCTCTCCCTTAGAAGAATAACAGAGTCGATTGTTTAAGTCGTACAAAACACAGACATGGTGTGGAAACTAAAAGACTGGTACGTGGCCTTCCCTCAGGGTGGCTGCCTGTTCTCTCACAGCTGCATCCTGTTCCCAATAAACCACCTGTCACTTAATCAACCAGTATTAAAGCTCCTCATTCTCTGAGACTCAAATTATTACATTACTTCCTGTTGCCTCATGGCCCTCAGCCTTTTGACTGCCTACTAGTTCCTAGTTCTGTATCCCTTCAGACAAATATACAAGTATGTGTTTGTTATTAAAGTCTCTTAATTCTAACCCTTGCCTAAGACTTTGCTTGATGATAACGTTTAATCATTGCATCGATGACCTGATGGAGTAAACTTTGCTCATCACACCGAATTGCCCCGCTTATAATTAACACGATTTAACTCAAATTTACATTTCGGAAACGTGATTCTGTTGCTGAATTACAAGCATGTGTCAAATTTCTTTCGCTACATTTTTTATTTATTGAGCCAATTTTCCTGCACTTTTGCTGTTTTAGTATTGCTGATTAAGCTACAATTGTGACCATTTTAATCCCTCTTTCCAAGCTTGCTTAATTACATTGAAGCACACTTATATGTGTACGTAGTTCTCTATTTCAAACTCATGTTTGTTGCATGTATTAGATTTTGCTCTTTAAGTTAATGCCGGTGTGACAGGGTCACCCAAACTGCCTTCCCTGATCCCCTAGTAGACGCAATTGTGAGGGGGAGTTTAATTTAAAAAGATGAGTCATAACTTGCTCTGAAATGTTGAGACACAATGGACTCGGAAGTTGACGTCAGCCGAATCCAAGCTCGTAATATTTAGTAGTGAAACCACTGAGCATTTCAAGTCACCTTGAGAAATTGTTGATAAATAAGCGTGAGGTTGACCAAAATGGAAGAAAGCTTCTGTTGAGATAAAAGTGAAGTCAGTTCACTCACAGTAGCACTTTATGCTGCAGGAAGTGTGTTGATTCACTTTATGTAGTTTTATGATCTACTTTACCAGCTGGTAAAAATGCACTGTGGTCTTTTGGATTGCACTTTGTTCTGATGAGAACATCCGCTAATGTGCTGCTTTTTCATATTTTTTCACCACAAACAAATGGACTGCTGTGTTATTGCATGTTCAACGCATCCTGGGTGACCTCATTTTACAAGATCTTCAACCTATGGGACATAAACCTGTTCAACTATGATATTTGGTATATGTACTGTAAATGGAGAGGCAATCATCCATGAAGGGAGCAGGAAGAATGTTTTCACTTCTACCTCTACATCATTATCTATGTATGTATTAAACAGAAATACAGTCTCTTGAAAAAAAAAAGACACACTATGGGCACATCAAATAGTCCACCTTAAGTAGCTGCATTCTGTGCCAAGCCATACATTTTTCATACCAGTCAGCATCAAAAGCCACAGAAATAAGGAATGCCTGGCTAGTCAGTCGGGTTAGCTCCATGCCCCACTTCTTTTCTAGTTCAGCCCTTTCTGTTTTTGCAGAAAGCTGGACAGAGGAAGTGTCGTGGGACGGAAGCAAGAATGGCAAATGTGAGAGAAACTAGGATCAAAATGGAAAACCTTCATGCCAGAAAATTCCACAGTGGCCCCTGATTGCATGGTTAACTATTGATGTTTTCAGGGGCGTTTCTTTCCCCTCGTTTTGTTCGTCTTCTGTGAAATATAAAGTGAGGTCTGTCTTAAATACATAATGGTACAGGAGCGCATTCAGCACTTAAGATTTCTTTTCAATGTAAGTTACATGCACAGTGACTGACAGCAGTGATTGACGGCAGCAGCTGGGATCCATGAGCGTGAAAATGTTTACCGAGGTGTATTTTTTAGCTCAACATCACATTTCGTTCCTTGTTTAGTTACTGCCTCCACTTGCCACTGTTACGCATTCTGCTGCAGACTGGGTCAGAGGTAAGGCAGTTCGGTTATTGCGCGCGGCGAGTGCCGCCTTTCTCATGCCAGATGATGGTGAGTGTAAAAGTCAGCGGTGATATGAGGGTCAGTCCTGTCACACACACTGTAAGGACTAAGGACTCAAGCTCTCTCTCCTTCACAGGACACAATTCCCTGGGCTGTACTCTCCTCTACCCCACTGCAGAGAATGAATATTTAATTTTGACCCTTGGTTTATTTTTGCTAAAAGCTCACAGTGGCCTGTGTCTTTGCAGTATTGCTTTTGATAAACTGATCTAATTGTATTTAGATTTCATTGCACAAATTTGAGGATTTCAAGGAAACAATTTTTTAGTCTTTAAATAGATTACATTTATGACAAGTCCTGGCTTCAACCACTGTCGAGCCGTTTTGTTCATCATGTCTTGCCCAGAGGGTCTACTTTGGTGAATTGTTGTGGAGCACTATGTACCCTGGGGTGAATGGGCAACTCTTCCATAGATGGAGTTACATTCCACAGAAAAATCTGTCAACGGGTGAGTCCATGAATAGGTCGACTTTGAATAGGTCGGGGTTGACTGTACGGCACTGTGGTGCAGTGCTTGTTATTACAGAACCTAATATAAATAAAACTGACTGACGTAAAGAAAAAAAGTGAAGCCTGTCTTGGAACAATCTTCCACCAATGTTTAAAACAATTTGTATGTGAAAAGATCTTTATAAAGGTGTAGAAGATCAGATAGCATTATAAAACGTTTCTTTTCACAATATCTCTGTGGTAGAGAGAAATGAAATAGTGTTAAAAAGGTTAGATCATCTTTGGAGAAATGAGAGAGAGTACCGCAGGATTTTTTTTTTGGCCACAAACATCAACCTGACTTTTTAAAAGACCGCATTAAAGAGCATTACCACAATATATCTTGCCAGTTTGCATGTTTTGATTGGGACCTTTAAGTGAAGTGCATTTACATAAACAGATTTGTAAAAGGAAACTTTCACATTGTGTCTTGAACCATCAGCTGACGACCAGACACCACTACTGTCAGTTGACTAAAAAATATAATAATTTGTCAAAAGAAAACAAAAAAAACAACAAAAACCTATCTTTCACTGCCATGTTGGTTTCACTTTATGCCACAATAAAACCATACAATATACTGTAAGGTTATTGAAGACTGGTAAAGGTTTGACCTCCCAAGATATGAACAACATTTTGGGTCATAATAAGAAATGGAGGCCACAAGAAAAGAAGAAAAGGAAAGGAAGACAGGTGATCAATCACATAAACAACAGCTGTAGGACGCAAGTAAGGCAGGAAATAAAAAATAAATATAAAAAGGAAAAAAGACTCAGCCAGGGAAATAAATTAGTGAAGAGGGAATAAAAAGAAAGAAACACATAAGGAACAGAGAACAGAAGGACATTTACAAGAAATGAAAGATGGTTTGGGGGAACAAAGAAGGAAGAGCAGAACCTGCCCTGGATGAAAGAAAAACATGTTTGCTGAGGACAGACAGAGGTTGGGACTGATCCTGAGGAAAACGTGAGACCTTAAATAAAGCCAGCGTGGCCAAACATTCAGTAGATTTAGTGTGACCTCCTCTAGCTGTACATGCTCTTAGTTGCCTTTTATAAAGTCACTGTTGCTCCTCCTTGCTCTCTCGCTGACACTGTGACCACTAGAGGGCATTGACTTTGAGAGGGCAGTGCAGATAGCAGCGATTATGATGCCTTTTATGAAAAAAAGATGCATTTTTATAGTGACTGTGATGTTCAAGATTTCACAAATGAAAGCTGGATATTAATTCATGTGGATCGTAATTTTCTAAATCCTCATCAGAAGTATGCAGTCTAGCTTACAAGTTGTCGTTCTCTCTAAAGCTGCATGGGAAGACATTATTCAGATTGAGATCAGAGAAGGAGTGGGACATCTTGAAGAGTCATGCTGTGCAAAAGAGCCGTAATCTGGCATGGATCACCTCCAGGATACAAGGCCCTGACTCCAGGTTGGCTCTGGAGGTGTGTGTGTGTGTGTGTGTTGGTGTTACTGTGTGTCTGTCTGTTTGTGTATAGCTGGCATGTTGGGTTACCATCTGTAAACCCCAGGGAATCTGGCTGAGGTGAACACACATACTGCACTCACACATATATACAAAGAAAGACATAGGGGGGCCAACGCATACATAGAAGCAGGTAAACGCCTACTACCGCATGATTCCTGCACCCTTTCTTCTTTGGATTGCTAAAATTTCTCTTCCATCATATGCGAACAAAGTGAAGTTTAATCACATTCAAAAGATCAAAATTCTATTTCTAGGAATCCAGAAAGCACTAAGCCTCCAGGAAAAACCACCATCCATCTCTCAAGCCCTTTCCTCTTCTCTCATTCTCTTGCTTACAGACACACACGAACACACACGCACACAATCTGTGTTCTGGAATATTAAGGAATGTGCCATCACTGCAGGCAATCAGTTATATTGGCCAGAAAATTTCTGAGATCTTGTATTATTCACATCTTTTATGACTCCAGTGATCAACGGGGGAGAAATGTATAAAACATAAAATATAAATGACTGGGATCTAGTATGAAAAGTTGGCCTTCCAAAGGGGACGTTGGAGTTCATTAGAAAGCTTTTAGTGATTTGGCAAGCATACTGAAATGCCAACGCCATTCCTTGAAAGTCCACTTTAGCACTTGATTAGTGAAGGTCATTTGATAGATTATGAGATTAACCGAACACAAAAGATCTGTGATCATACAAATTTAGTTGAAGGAGGAGAAAAAAAAACAAAAAAAGAAAACGGTGCTGCCCTCCCTTGTGGCCTCTTTTTGTTCATGTATTGCTGTTGAAGAAAATCCAGCCCCAAGCCAACTTTTCTGGCCCAATCGTTGCTCTGATTTTGCAACAGCTTCCTATCTGTCTGCGCCGATGCAGATTGAACGAGAAGTTGCAGATCATACTTGTTGTAGACAATGATTTTGATTGGAGAGAATGACTTCAAGGCCTAAAGCTGCTTTTCCTAATCCGGAGATTAGTATTAATAAGAGGTCTGTCTTTTCCGCTCACTGTCACATGGAGACAAGACTGTGGTCTTGGCTCAATCCTGAAAGCGGAGCTGGTATCTCCACTCTGTCAGAACAGTTACTTGGCCACAGTAGTGACAGTCTTAACTGAGAGAGGCTCAGCAAGCCAATAAAGCTCATTGCCAGACCAGCGTTTCCAGTGTGAGCTTTGCATAGAAACCAGTCTAGGACTGGGGGGGGGGGGGGGGGGGGGGGGGATTAACCTACTAGCACAATTGGAAAAGGTTCCAGATCTTTTCTTTCAGGGACTTTATTGTGAAACTGTCTTCTGTTTTGTGTATGGTTCACTTCTTTGGACATCTAAAATAAAGCAAGTCCAACACAATTCCCACAACTGAATTTGCACAATACATTTCGCTCCATATTCACTGACTTCAGGAAGGACGATTTCTTCACATTAACTGACCCATAAATTTCCCTTGAATGAGAAAATCAAAGGAAGGCAAGTTTACTTGTCATTAATTTGACAATCCTGTTGAATAATTTAAATTTTTCAGCCATAGGGGGAAAGAAATTAAACAACAAAGATTTAGATAATCCAAAAAAAGTCATGAGAAAAGGAGTTTGTTCTAAGGAACCTCACGGTACAATGGCACTTGGATCAGATTCGCTTGCAAAAGAATCTGTAGTCCGATTCAAAGTGGACTCAGACCATGAAAAAGCCTCTTTCCCTCCACCCTTTCATGTGGACAAAAAGCTGCCACGTCTCCTTTCCATGTCTGAATCAGAGCCGTTAATCTGAATGTGGGACAGAGCTTCCCTGCCGAAAAAACAAACACTCGCCATGACTAAACGTATGCATGTGCTTTGTAGCAAACACCCACAAACACAGTGAATGAGGGCAGGTCATACGGTAGGTAGTAAGGCCTCGCTACTTGCATCACATTAGAGGGAATTCAAGATTTGAATCTACTAATGTATTCTTTAAAAAAAAAAAAAATCTTTTGCCCACTCGACCGTGAGTTGGGCTTTTTTTTTCCAGAGTTCATCTCATACTGGTGTGAAATGAGGTGAAAATAAGCAGACTTGAAAGAGACGGCTTAGCAGGAAGTCTTCTTCGAATGCATGTGGCGGGTTTGCTGAGGTGACCCAAACAAATCAGCTTTTGAAGAGGACTCACTGGGAAACATGCGCACGCAGGCTTGTCTTTCTGTTCGCAGAAATGTGTCCCTGAGTTCCTGATGTCGGCTCACGTGGTTAGTAGTTGCAGGACCGTGCAGCTGAAAACTCCAGCACAATGCAATCTTTCGAGCTGATTGACACGAACCTGCTGAAACGTTATCACAAGAGATACCAGCAAAGACTCATTTTAAGCACCAAACAAGCAAAAATATTTAGGAGAATTCAGACATTTTGAGGAACTTAAACTAAATAGAAGTTTAGAGCTGTTTTCTGCGAGGGCACCTAGGTGTTGCGTATTTATCAAAGTGACAGCAGGCGCCAGGGATACGGGGTTTCCAACATAACTACTTACTCACTAATGGCTTACACAGCCACGGATCATTATCCCTCACAGCATCGCGCAGCACAACACAACACGGCCCAGCACTGCACTGCACTGCACGGCTACACCATCAGTCTCGGAGCTGCGTTGGCTTGACTGCAGTGTGAAGTGTGTAGGAGGCTGATTAGATTCTGCCTCCCCCATCTCCCCCTTACTCCCCAACCAAAAATAAATAAATAAATAAATAAAATCTCTCTTCAGATCTTGGCACCAACATTTCTCCAGGCAATAACTTGTTGGCTAAAAATGAATAAGCGAGCAGTCTATCTCCATATTGTCTGTTAGATGTTCCTAAATGCCACGACTGCTGGTTAGGTTGAGCTTTGGAACAGTTTAAAACCAAATCATCAGCATCACAGTAATTAGTCACACTTAATCAGATTCACAAATGTGAGCTACCCCATCCAACTGTTGTGAGCCAGCCAGCCATTTAGCAAGATTATTTATGCCTCGTTTTGGAAAGCAGACGTGCCTAAAAAGTTGGCACAGAATGCAGTATTTGATACGGTTTACCAGATTTCTAAAAGCAACGCGCAAATTTTTAACTGAGTTATTTTGGACTGAATCGTTTGCCCATTCTTAGAAGCCGACATGTTGTGAACAGTTCTTTGTACATCAACAGATGTAATTTTTAAAAAAGCTTCAGATCTTCTCCTCTTTTCCAATTCCTGTCCACATCTTCCCATTTGATCCCAACCCACTCCAAAATCATACCTGTAAACAAATCAGTTTGTACTCATGTACTAAACATTCATCATGTTTCTATCTTGGCAGTCAATTATTGGATTACTGAAATAATTACAAGATGGTCACATCCCTCTCTATTAATCTATGTTTATTTTATATTATGAATATCTTATGTTACATCCTGCTTCCATTGTGGTTCTGATCTCCATTTAAGTTGACTCTGAAGAAACAAGAGAAGTCATGACCTCTCATTGCAGGACCAAGTTCCATTATGGTAGAGTTGATCAGGACTATATTATAGATACAATGAAACAATATTAGTTTTCAAATTGTGTGTAAAACATCCTGCGGCTAAATGGAGTTCAGTGGCAAAACACGACCTTTTTAAGACTATTTATAAACTATTAGCTCATGAATGTACTGCATATTTAATCCAAGTTGCAGCATTTGTATTTTTTTTAATACATTTATTAACACAACAATTACTAACTCCTGCAATTTTAGCCTTCTTAGTTTGTAATGAATATTTTAGATAAGGCTACATATAGAAAATTGTGTCATGAAGCTATTTTTTGGTCATGCTTTGACAGAAGTATATGCAAATTTATTTTGAATAAAGAGTTTTCTCTGTTGCCTCATTCAGCTTTGCAGATAAACAACCTAAGAGTTAGTCTGTGTTTGCAGTTTCATTGACACACTGAATTAACAGACGACGCAATATAATGATATTTAAAAAAAAAAAAAAAAAGAAAAAAAACGAATAAAGTTGGCTCTGGTATACATCTCTGCTGGGATGCACTAAAATGCTTTACAGGCAAATCAAGGAAGCTCCTGTTGACAGTAAAACTGGGACTGAACCAGTGCAGTAACATCATTTAGATGATGTGAGTGAGAGAGGATGCAGTGAGAGATTCATACCATTGGAGAAGCGACAAGGTTAGATGGAGAGCGACAATGACGACGGGCAGAGAGTGGCAGTGCCCCATCTGTTTGCTACAGGCGACGGAGAGATTGATACATTGTTTAGTCAGTCCGAACTCAGAGGGACTGGGGGAGGCCAGGAAAGAGAGAGGAAGAGTGTGGCATGTTGTAGAGCCCCTGTGAAGAGAGTGTGATTTCACAGGCCAAGTGCGAATGGCTAACAAGGCTGAGTGATGGAGGTGAGAGCCGACCCTGAGGTGAGACAGGGCTGCTCTGCGAGATGAAAGAGCCCTGTGGATCGAAGGTTGATCGGGCATTGAGGCTGAGCAGAGCTGCGACCGAAACCCCATCCATTAAAGATTTGATTTGATTTGGATTTTTCTTAATATTTTGATCCCTTTATCCATTCAAAGCTTGCGTTTCCTGGCCTTCCGAGAACTCGGAAATGCCCCCGCGTGAATTTAAAACTGCAACACAGCTGTGCGAATGTACAAGCGGCGACTCTGAAAAAATACAATGAACTGAAACACAATCAGTGAGGAAACACAATCAATTCCACATCTAACCAATCACACGATTTTTAATTTGTACACAGACTTCAAACACAGCTGCAACGGGAAGGTCGCAGGATGGGGGACAAAAGTCAGAAGACAGTCTCATATAATGTTTATAAAATGTTATAAATGGTCAGATATTGAATCTCAGAAAATCCCCATTTATAATACATACTTCAAGACTTAATTTTCATCTTGCCATCTTATTTTTAAGTACTCCTTTAAGATACATGCTGAACACTGTGTAAACACATGATTGTTTCAAGGAAGCCCTTAAACATCTTCCATCAATGTTTTGCTTTTTTTTTTTTTTTTTTACAGCTATTTCCATTTCTTTGTCAGCTATTTTGTCTTGTGAGTTTCCTGTCAGGACTAAAAGAAGAATGTGACCACAAACTGAAATTCAACTAGAAAGCCTCTGAGCAGTTCTGATTTCAACATTATTGTGACAAAATTAAAGTGTTACGTATAAACTATTTACTAGAACTCCTGACTCTTCAGGGGACTACAGCGTGGCCCTTTAATCAGGTCATTTCTGATTAAATTAGTGGTTATCAGTAAACATGTTTCATCACAGACCATTGAGCCCTGCATTTGAGGAGAACCAAACACTGACAGTAGCACAGGGAAACATAACCAAAGCAGGATCATGACAGAGAGCCGCAGCAGCCAAGACTCTTCGCACAGAGGAATCTGTTTTGTTTAATCACTTAGTAATAAAAATACCAAAAAGCGTCGCAGAGTTACTGACACAGATGAGGTTTTCTAAGTGTTTTTCTAACAAAAGCTACTCAGACTTCACAGATAGAGATTCCCCCCAAGGAAAGAATGCAAGGAATGACCACAAGGTGTTCCTGCTAGAAAGATCCTTGTAAAGAGCGAGAATAGCAATGGGACACCAACAGAACTGATGGTTAAGTCTTGTTTCAGACAGCGCCGTCCTCTCCTAAAGCCTGCGAGGAACACAGTGCTCTGGGACTCTGCAGGGTAACGGCGTTTACATTTACTGCTGCTCTGCTCTGCAACAGTTGCACTTGGCTGCTGCTACACCACGACTCTGTTGAGGATGCAATGCTAATTCTGTTAACCCACACTGTGGACCTACTCTGCGGCTTTTTGCCCAGCATCTGAATTTCAAGCAGCTGAAATTGTTGCATTTGCTTGCTGTGCTGTTTCCGCCGCATAATGGTTAACTTGTTTTAAATGTGATTTATTTATATTTAACACGGATAATTATTTTATAGTAAAAACCGCACAGCAGAGACTTTAATGGAAACATTAAAACACACAAGCTGTTTAGTTGTGGCCCAGCAAAGGTCAGAAAGGAATTATATCTTTATTTATACACAAAAGGAAAAACACTGAAAATTCTCGAATGAAATTCTTAAGGCAGATTTGTGTCTCGCATCCTATGAAGCTTTCGTTCAGTCTAAGAGGATAAAGCCATGCTAGCAGGCCATCGTTACAGGTCTTCAAGGTCCCAGACTGGTGGGCGGTGAGAACAGATCCCTCGCTGTGAGCAGTGAGCCTTGAAGAATGGAGAATATAACCTCTGAGAGCTGCTGAGACATAGAGGACAGAGGATAGTGTGGAATGAAGCAGAGGAAAGGGGAAATTAAAGTTACAGAGGGAGAAACTTGAAATGATCTGAGAGCTGTCACAAAGAGAGAAAATGTAACGCTCAGTTATTGACCGAATACGACTTGTTCCGAGACGACAGCAGTAAAAGAAGGAAGGATAATACACTATATTACCAAAGATATTTGCTTACCCATCCAACTCATTTAATTCACTTTCACGGCTACAGGTTTATAAAATCCAGCACCGATATTCAGACTGCTTCTATGAACAGTTGCGGAAGAATGGGTCACTCTCAGGAGCTTAGGCATTTCCAGTGTGTACCATGACAGGATACCACCTGTGCATAAAGTCCAGTTGGAAACGTTCCCGTTAGTGAAGTCAAAGGGTGTGGAGGTGCATAGAGGTCACCGACTATCCAGAGAGTCTAATTTCAGACCTTCAAGCTTCATATGTTCAATAATTCAGATTAGCTGGTCAATAGTGCAGACAGCTTTATCAAATGGATTTCCGATGCATCTAAGCCTCAATGCAAAGCCTCAGTGCATCACCACTGGATTCAACAAGAGTGGAAACATATTCTTTAGAGTTTCAAATCATCCCACTCTGTCTAGCAATGCAATGACGCCGTCTGAGTTTGGCAGGTATCAGGAGAATCGTACTTACCTGAGTGTGTTACGTCAGCTCTAAAGTTTAGTGCAGAGGGGATTATGGAGTGGGGTTGTCAGGTGTTGGGCATAGTGCCTTAGTTTTCTAATAAAAAAGATTTTTAGTCAGCTGAGAAACTACTTTTGTAATTGCTAGGTTATGGAGTTAATTTAGAGTATATGAATGCCTCCATCCTAGTGCCAAAATGCTGTTAATACAGTCTACCATAGAGTCTTAAAAATTATTACAAATTTTTAAGACTCATTATTTATTGCCAGGGCAAAAATTAATTCATTGGCAGATTCTCATTTTCATATATAAAAATCTGTCTTCCTAAATCCCTCGATCCCTGAATCCCTGTTTCTTTTCATAAAGGACAGTGCACCAGAACATAAACCAAGATCTATAATGTAAAATATGTATACATATGTGTATGGATAAGAGTGTTTGTGTGGAAGAATTTATCTGGCCTGTAGAGACACCCAAACTCCAAAAACGATGGTGCACTTTTCAGGTGAATCAAAGAGGAGGCAGGTTTTCCGTGCAACGTCAGTGTCTGACGTCACAAATGCTCATTTTGAAGAATTGTCAGTGCTTTCCATAAACATACCCATAAACCCTGTGAAAAAACCCTAAAAGAGACGGTGCTGCAGCTTGAAATGATAAGCTGTAAAGCCAACATCATTTTAGACCCAATGAACAAAAGATGAAATGTCATTCAAATTCATATGTGTCTGAAGGCCGATAAGTGAATTATTTTGGTTTAAATGTGTTTTCATTTTGTGGAGATGCATCCGATAAAATAAAGAGAAAGGTTGTCACTTTTTTATGTAAATAAACCCCAGTCCTGTCATGCTTGTGTAACGTGCTTTGACAGCAGGCTTTGTTTTATTGGCTCTCATATACTTTCCTCTTCATGAGGCTTAAGGTCATCACATACCTGTCTGTCTGGAAACTCCAAATGCTCCCTGGAGTCTTCTTAGATGGTAAAGCAACATCTGGAACTGTCAAGACAAAGAAAGATCAACACAGAGTACCTTCAATTAAAGAAGAACTCACAAACCGTGGGGTCAAAATCGAACAGAATAGCTTAGCAGGTGGATGTCACAGGGAGGATTTTGTTCATTGCCTGATACTCCTGCCAACTTTCCAAGCTGGCTGGTCTCGAGAATTCGCTGTAGGGCTTGTCGTGCTCGGCGTATTTCAGGCACAATAGGTACCGAGGGACGGGTAGTTTGAAATTGCATCCCAACAGATGGACACAAACTGCTTAAAGATTCTCCTCTAATTATGTAAAATGCAAACTATTATTAAAGCTTAAATAAATAGATTATGTAAAGCCCTAAATCACCATCTGGAAATCAGCATTCACATATTACGAATGCAAGTCTTCTCACTGGGATTATATGAGATGCAAAATCGTTTCATCCCGATTGTCTTCATGGCAATGTCAGAAACACATGAAGCCCCGCCTCAAAGTCAATAAGTCTGCTTTCATAATGTACCTGACTCTGATTGTTTACCTTTCTGATCTTGAAACTGTGGTTATACTTAGCACCATACAAGACAAAAGAACATCAGACAAAGACAGACAAGGACAGAGACAACAATAGACGGACGTCGGAGAGTCACAAAAGCTGAGCCACCGTGAGGGTGATGACATTCTACTACCCTGTCCTTGGCAAAGATTCAAGGTTTTCTAACAACCAAAAAAGATTACTTCAAATGTAAATCTGCTGGACATGTAAATGATTTTGGGTCCAAGTTGATCTGAACACAAGTAAGAGTCAAAATTCATTTGCAGCATGCGTATGCTCAAAAAATAAAATAAAAACTCTATCAAATGTATAATTTCTGTCCATCTTCACTAACACAGTCGCTTGCATTTTCTGTCAGTGACACGTTGCCAATACTGTGGATTTAGAATAGTTTTGAGTTTCAAGCCTGTGGTTGTGGAGATTGTGTCAGCAATGTTCGCTTGAGAACGAGTGCGAGTCACTGCGTTTGATTGCTGTAACTCCAAACCTTTTTGTTTTATTTTTAAGAAGGGCAAAAATAATTTTAACAAGCAATTCTGTGTTAAAGCATCAACAAAAGCAGGAAATTTGTATACAAATAAGCTCTTGCTTGTGAATGCTCTTTTATTTTGGCTGATACATTTCTCATGACAAACATCTAAACCTTCCAGGAGGATGAAAAAATGTTATTTCTATGCTACAATTTTTTTTTATTCTTCAATATTAACTTACCTTAACAGTGACTGGAAGCAAAAATGGCTAACACAATAAAAAGCTCAAACTCTTCATGTACTTTCCTTGCTTCGGTATGGATGCTCTCAGGTTATGCACAGTGATTGTAATTGTCCTCTGGGCTCTAAAATACGGACACAAAAACAGTTGCACAACAGCCGATGCATATGTATGGACTCACAATAACGCAGAGGACACATTCACTGCTCACTTTAAACATCCACAATGATTGAGGTCGTCACACTCTCCCATACAAACATGTGAAGCTTTTTATCTGTTGACCAATCTTAATTGAAGCTGCTTCGCCTGTCCGATGAGGTTCCCCTTCAGTCTCAACCTCCCTCCTCCTCCTCTTCATGAGTCTTCAGATCGTTTCCACCCAGTCTTTTGTCCTCTACCCGCCTCCTTCACGTTTCTGTATCGGATGAGCCGAGCCGACCTTTCTCATTGTGCATCTGCAGGAGATCCAGAGTTCTCATCAAAAGTGACCTCCCAGGCCCATCTATCCCTGTTCTCTTCTTTTTTCAGTCTCACTTTCTCTCTCTACGTCCTTCTCCAGCTAGCCTTTGTTCTTCTGCGCATCGAGTGTGAAGGACTGAGGGTTGGGACCTGCGGGTGATGATGAGTGAAGACTTTGATCAGGAAGAAAGCTTAGAAAGGTCGCTGACAGACTGTTAGAGCTCATCATCTGCAGCCTTAGGGGTCGAACTGTAGCTCAGTCTGTTAAACAAACAGTGGAGATTGTGCATTGTATATATATAAAACATTGTTTTATAGGCTGCACGACTGTAGTTTAATCTATATAAATATATACATTTTGTATCTCCTTAGGTGACAGTAAGATTATTGGTTGCACCTATAAAAAAAAGACAATTTTTATCATTTAAGGAAAACAAATGTCTGTTTTTAATATTTACACTCTCCTCTTTGAAGACATCATGCAGACCTATGGCATTGTTGCTTTAGGTGCAACTAATTACCAGAACAAATAGTAGATGTGACAGCTTTCCAATTCCTCAGTGAGTATGCAAATAAACCTTTGCAGTTGTAGTGATACGTCACATCAGAACAGTGCACCAGAAATATTCAACGACACCAAGTGAGTGACATAAACGAGACAAGCTCCTAAATCTATATATTTTGGTTTTCATTCACACTCATCTGGAACATTGGAGGATTTGTTAAAATCTTCTTTTAGACTGAAAGCCTCAGCCTGGTTTTGTAAGTATGATATATATATATACACTCATAGTAGCCACTTTATTAGAGACAACAGCTTATGTGCTTGTTCACAAAAAAAAGCTACGAAAAAACAAACAAAAAGACCCAGGAACTCGATGCATCGAGATGTGGAATGCAAATTAAGTAACATATTCATAAAACTTTGAATATTATGCATCTACATTTAGTTTCTCTGCAACGATACAATATTTCTTCTTGCCAGCGTTGTCTTCTGTCTGTACTTTTAGGTCAACAGGACAAGCGACTGATTGTTTATCCAAAATTCAGGCAGCATCCAGCTGGCATTTCCTTGAGCTCCAACAGAGAGGCACAGACTCAGAGCTACATCAGTGCTGACCCTGCAGACAGGAAACCTGTTGAATAACTGTAGAAAAAAATAAATTAAACTAGTTAATCAAAAACTAAGGTAAAGAGCAAAACATCGGTGAGAGGAGGCAGGAGAAGAAAAAAAAAGAGGTTGTGTGATTTGAGGTTTGGAGACTTTCTCCCTCCCAC